>NW_028227263.1:48112806-50512806 GCF_978045245.1 Mus caroli | reverse complement strand
CACAATCACAAAAGAACTCACACAATATGTATTCACTGATAAGTGGATATTAGCCCAAAACTTAGGATACACAAGATTTAAGATACAATTTGCTAAACGCATGAAACTCAAGAAGAATGAAGACCAAAGTGTGGACACTGTGCACCTTCTCAGAATTGGGAACAAAACACCCAGGGAAGGAGTTACAGAGACAAAGTTCGTAGTGGTGATGAAAGGATGGACCATTTAGAGACTGCCATATCCAGGGATCCATCCCATAATCAACTTCTAAACGCTGACACCATTGCATACACTAGCAAGATTTTGCTGAAAGGACCCAAATATAGCTGTCTCTTGTGAGACGATGCTGGGGCCTAGCAAACACAGGAGTGGATGTTCACAGTCAGCTATTGGATGTATCACAGGGCTCCCAATGGAGAAGCTAGAGTAAGTACCCAAGGAGCTAAAGGGATCTGCAACCCTATTGTTGGAACAACATGATGTACTAACTAGAACCCCGGAGCTCTTGCCTCTAGCTGCATATGTATCGAAAGATGGCCTAGTCAGCCATCAATGGAAAGAGAGGCCCATTGGACTTGCAAACTTTATATGCCCCAATATAGGGGAATGCCAGGGCCAAAAGAATGGGAATGGGTGGGTAGGGAAGTGGGGGGCGCTATGGGGGACTTTTGGGATAGTATTGGAAATGTAATTGAGGAAAATATGTAATAAAAATATAAAAAAAAAAAAGAATGAAGTAAGTAGTGCTCTCCGTTTTACAGCGAGATGAAATAGCAGAGGGTATAATTAGCATATACAGGGCCATCAAGGAGATGAGTATCTCAGAATCAAAAGCCCATGGCTTTCACTCCATCACATTCCTACAGAAAGGAAAGCTGAGCTTGAGTGGCTTTGGGTTGGCTACAGTGAATGACTTTGCCAAGTGTGTAAACTGATGAAGCCACTCAAGGGCAAGTCAATGCTACTCGTCCATAGCAAGGAAGCATGCATTCATTCTGGCCCCTTGTGGCTTTCAAAGTCAGACTTGGACTTGTAATGATGTTGATGCTTTTTCTTTTTTTCACATGGATTGTTTAAAATGGTTTAATCCTCTGAACTCTAAAGATTATAAAAAGGGTTTCAGAATTATTCAACAGGATGGCAGTCCTCTCTTGTTTACCAAGTTCATGATTTTACCCACAGCAGATGGCTCATGACTGGATAGCAATTGGCTTTCCAACTGACTCTCCTCTTTATGCACTTTATATCATCAGTTAGTGGAATCGACACTGTAAACATGGAGACATTGCCTTCCAGACAATAGTGACTTCCTGTTGTCCTCTATGATGGGAAAGAGAGTATGATTGGTGTAATGGCTTATGCAACAGCTAGAGAAAGCAAAATTAGGTCTCATTTCAATAGGACAACTAAATCAGGGGTAGCTAACCCTTTAACCTGTCTAAAATGTCAACTGTGACATCTAATGGTTACATTTTGGTCTGAAACCTACCCCTTGACTGTTTAGTTATTCAAGAGAAGAACCAAATTAAAGATTATGTAGAAAATGAGACAACTGTTTACACAATGTGCTATATCTAAAAGATAAAATAAATTTGTGAATTTCAATGACATTTAGGTGTTGAGAGACTGTCTTCAAGTTTTTGACTGACATTCTGACTTGTACTTTGGTGCCATCTTCAAAGACAAAAATGAAAAGAGAGTGAGCTAGTCTCTAAGTGACCTCCCATCACACCTGATCCAAAAGTCTAGAACTTGTAGTCACATATACCCCTGCCTCTCCCCTCAGCATCTAACCATCTCCTCCGCTCTCTGTTCTCTCATCTGACCTACAAAGTCATCAGACAGCAGTGGACCTAGGGAGAGACTCTACCCTGGCAGAGAGGTTGCCTGTGTTGTGAAATGGCATCTGTCTATAGTAGTGTCAGAACCTGCCTGCGGCTACATGCAGACAGTACATCTGGCAAAGGAGAGGAGACTCGGCAATGCTGAAGGACAAGTATATCCTGTGTCCTGTAGTGATGAAGAGGGAAGCAGGAAAGCAAGCCAAAGGGACTGTGCTTTGGACTCTCTGTGAAAGACCTACAGACTTTATGAACCCAGACGTGGGCAGCATGACTCCATGCTTTGGAAGGGGCTCTTATTTGGGAACAAAAGGTTATTCTAGCAATATGGGATCCTGGAACCAGGACCTTCCTCGATTTCAATGTCTCTCTGTTAGCTAGCCATGGCCTACTTCTCTTTGTTGGTTAGAGCTGAATTTTAATTGGTTGTGTCTTCTACTCCTCCTGTACCACCTCCTTCTGGAAACCTGCAAAGAGATTAAACAATGTCACCAAGCCGGTGGCTGGCATTGCTAGAAAGTGAAGTCCTGACTTGTTAGGATGTCATCCAGGCAGTTTTTCTTTCTATGTCCCCAGTCCCTTTTGCAGACTTACCCTTGTTTCTTGCCTCAGAGATGCCAGAAGAGCTCAACAGTCACTATCTGTAAACAGATGGGGGTGGGAACAAATATTGATTCAAGGGATTAGACCCACAAAATAGAGCACAGAATCCTCCCTCACTGACAGCCAAGCAGGGCATCCGCTAAGTGAGTCTGCCAAAAGAACAAGGTAAATCTTGTACCCAGTCAAGAAAGACAATGGCCTGGGCCTTGGTGATACTGGAAAGGAAGTGGTTTTCTGGTCTCCGGGTCAGCCTCTGCTAAGTGGACTTGATGAAGTGGCAAAGGCTGCTGAGTGTTGGGAGGAGCTCTGGCCTGGCTGCCAGCTCCTGCTGATTCAATCAGTCCCTGTCCCACAGGGTGCTTCCTCAGGACAACACAGCTGAGAAACTGCCTCTCTGCTGCATGAGACTGACCCACTCATCCCAGGTAGGAAAGTCTGTGCACATCAAAACAGCAACAGCCTAGTCTACTCCTAGAAAAGGCATTCAACCCTGTTGACATCCAGGCATGCAAGAGAAAAAGAACCAGAGGGTATGTATTCATTCACTCAAATAAATAAATAAATAAATAAATAAATAAATAAATAAATAAAATGAGGGCCCTCCTAAACCAGGCACAGGGTAGACTGTGGATCCAGACGAGTGGCCAGCTCAGAATCATCTGGAATATGTTTCCTGCCTAGCACCATTCAAGGTTCAGACTTGCCCAGCTCAGCCCTATGGATTTTGTGTGCCCCTGCATAGCTCCCAATGTATGCCAATACAGAATGAGAAGCTTACTTAAAGCATAAGATTTTTAAAAAACGATTACTAGACTGCTCAGCTCTCAGCAATGAACTTATGTCATAACAGTAACCTGTTGCAATGTGAACAGGTTGAATGTGCCTGATCTTATAGCGTGCCTGAGAGTTGAAAATTATTATTGCCATTTTCCAGATGAGAAAGTGAGGTAAGAATTAGCAAGCATCTTACTTTAACTTACCCTGAACAGTAAGTCATAGAGTTGGAATTTGAATTTGATAATTTGGGTCTAGTGTTTAAAGAAATGGGGGGGGGGGCGGTGTAGAACAGGAGCATAGGCTGAGTGGCTAGCAAGTTCAAAGACCTTGGTCTGAATTCCAGCATCCTATAAACCAAACTGAACATGGTGACAGGGGATCCAGTGTTTGAGGTTGTCCTTGGATTCCTACATCCATAGCTAACCAAGACCATCCTGGGGAAAGGAGGCATGTGGAACGCCTGACTCGCCAGCAAGAAAGACACCACAATAGGATCCTTCTGCACATGTTTATTGGGCTGCGCATTGACTGTGTAGGTGAAAGACCCTGAGCCCTGGGCCTCTCACTCTTATATACTATCAGTTCCCATCCACGCACAGCAGGCCACATCACCTCACCAGGTACGCAGCTTCAGCTAATCAGGGCAGCAGGGGCATATCTCCACCAAAATGGCTTCGCCAGTAACCTGGTACACCTGCATAGCTCTCATGATGTTTGTGGTTTATATGAGGAAGTCAGGTGCAAGTCATATGACTTAGCTGCAGTCCCTGGAGCCTTTGGAACTGCTGCCACACCCGCTCCCCACAGAGGCAAAATTACAACAACCAATAAATGAAAGAATGGGGTTGTGATAGTTTATATATGCTTGGCCCAAGGAGTGGCACTATTAGGAGGTCTGGCCTTTATTTAAGAACATTATTTCAACTAAAAGTGGATAACTTGAGGCTTAGGAAGGGCCTTGGGAGGTTAGAAGCCAAGGAAACAGTTTTTGAACCCCCTCTTGGCACACAGGAACCTTCCTACTCACCCAAGGGCTCACTACCTCTCATACGCCATGCTTAGTTGATAAGAGTCAGTGAGAGCAGCTGAGTGCATTTGCCCAGGCAGCCTAAATCCTAGAAGAAGAAGCAAAGTCTGAACAGAGATGAGCAGGAGAATTTGCTTATAAAGCTGATGAAAGTTAAAGTATCTGTTATCTGGGCCAATGGAATGGAATTCCTGAATGCTGAAAAGTAGGGAAAAGTTGACTTTGGCTGTGATGAAGGGGCAGACAGGGAGACCCAAACAAAGTAGAGCTGGAGTTGTGCCTCCTGAGACTGGAGGACAAAATAGGTCACATTAGATCACATTAGCAACAGGGGAAAGTTTGCATTCTAAATCAACAAAATTAGTTGCAAAAGTTCTTACCACCATTTTGGACATCACTGGATATGACTTCTTTTGAAGACTAAGTAAAATTTAAAAGTACTCCATCCAACAGGACTGCTGCTCTGATTCATGACAGGTTGGATTTACTGCATTTAAGCAAACTAGTAACTTGTTTTTAAATCACTGATCTAGGAGGGTAGAGAAAATATGAAGGCTGGAATTGTCATGACTCTCTCTGCTTTTCTCTCCTTCCCATGAGCTCCTGTCACTACACACATCCCTTCTGCATTCATGTCAGAATTAAGGGAGGATGGGGCAGGGTCTGGGCAGCTCTGTCTCTATCATTTTATTAGAAAGGCAGTTTCCTCAGCTGAGCCTACAAGAGGCTTCTGCTTTCATGTCAGGGTCCCAGAAATGAGCTGCCTATAAGGGAAAGTGCAAAAGTTTCCACTTGGCTCTGAAACTCAACAGTCGGCAGTTGAGCAGCAACAGCAACAGAGCAAGGAGTCAGAAATAGCTTTTGCTTAACCAGTGCTTCTCAACCTTCCTATGCTGTGAGCCTTTAATACAGTTCCTCATGTAAAAGTGTCTCCCCGACAATACAATTATTTTCATTTGCTATTTCATAACTGTAGTTTGCTGCTATTGTGAATTGTAATGTAAATATCAGATATGCAGGATATCTGATATACAGGATATCTGATATTTTACCCCTGTAAAAGGGACATCTATTTGTCCAAGGGGTTGTAACGCATGGATTGAAAACCACTGGCTTAGTCATTTAAGATGCTATCCATAAGAGTGTAAATGCAAAGAAAATGGTGATATTGCTACATGCCGATAAGAAAAGTAATAATCACAGTAGATAGATAGACACAGAGCTTACATCATGCATCATGGAGAGGAAAACAAAAATATTCAGTAAGCATTTTAAAGAATCAAGGACGTAGAGAATAGAAACTGAAGTAAGCTCTATAGAGCAATACCAAATTGGGAAATATTAATATTGGAAAATATTGAATTTTTTGGAAGATGTACAAATGTGCAGACTCTATATGATAGCAAGAGGAATGTGATCCAGACAGACAGACAGACAGACTACTCATTTTTACACATGTTATACTTATAACTCAATCCATGACTCTGTCTCCTAGAAAGCTGTCTACAGCCAGTCATCAGAAGATGGGTGTGAGGACTGCCATGGTACAAAATACTTTTAAAATAAAAAAAAACTTAAAATGATGCAAATATCCATCATTAGAAGAATAAATTATAAGACATTCATACAGTGGGATATAACAAATAATATTTAAAATGTAGACCATGTAAAATGACTTAGATAAACCTTAAAAATCTATAACGAAAGAAAGTCTTTTTTTTTCTTTGTAAATTTGAATTTACTTCTTTTTTTTTCATATAAAACTATTTTTTATTACATCTTTTCCTCAATTACATTTCCAATGCTATCCCAAAAGTCCCCCATACCCTCCCCCCTACTTCCCTACCCACCCTTTCCCATTTTTTTGGCCCTGGCGTTCACCTGTACTGGGGCATATAAAGTTTGCATGTCCAATGGGCCTCTCTTTCCAGTGATGGCCGACTAGGCCATCTTTGGATACATATGCAACTAGAGTCAAGAGTTCTGGGATACTGGTTAGTTCATAATGTTGTTCCACCCATAGGGTTGTGGATCCCTTCAGCTCCTTGGGTACTTTCTCCAGCTCCTCCATTGGGGGCCCTGTGATGCATTCACTAGCTGACTGTGAGCATCCACTTCTGTGTTTGCCAGGCCCCGGCATAGTCTCACAAGAGACAGCTATATCTGGGTCATTTCAGCAAAATCTTGCTAGTGAATGCAATGGTGTCAGCGTTTGGATGCTGATCATGGGATGGATCTCTGGATATGGCAGTCTCTAGATGGTCCATCCTTTCGTCACAGCTCCAAACTTTGTCTCTGTAATTCCTTCCATGGGTGTTCTGTTCCCAATTCTAAGAAGGGGCATAGTGTCCACACTTCAGTCTTCATTCTTCTTGAGTTTCATGTGTTTAGCAAACTGTATCTTATATCTTGGGTATCCTAAGTTTTGGGCTAATATCCACTTATCAGTGAGTACATATTGTGTGAGTTCCTTTGTGAATGTGTTACCTCACTCAGGATGATGCCCTCCAGGTCCATCGATTTGGCTATGAATTTCATAAATTCATTGAAAAAGTAAGTCTTATAAAGAAACTTACAGAAGGCAGGATCTATTATAAGATCCAAAATAAGTAAAATAAAAATCCTTTTTAGAACTACATAAATGGGCAATTATTTTAAATTGTTGTATGTGTATATGTGTGTGTGTATGTATGTGTGTGCACACATATCCATGCATGTGCATGCCACAGTGCATGTGTGTGGGTCAGAAGACAATTGGGCTCAGTTGTCTCTTCTACTGTATGGCTTTCAAAATCACATTCATGTTCTAAAGCTTGGCCACAAGCACCTTTATGTACTGAGCCATTTCACTGGCCCTAAAATAGTTTTCAAATCAGAAGAAAGTTGAACAAAAAATTAGCACAGTTACCCCACGGAGGAATTGGGAAGAAACATGCAGTTCAACCAAGCTGGAAAGCTTTGAATCTAAAGGTGGGCAGAAGCTTCATAAGTATTCATTTAGTTTTATAACTGCCTATACCTTACTTACAGCCCTTTCACTATGAAATACTAGGCTATAAAAATTTTAAGGAAAGTGAGCTATCAAACAGTGGAGTGACACAAAACAACTCTAAATTTCTGAATACAGAAATGGAGATACATGCAAGCATAAAATGTTATATGTAGATTAATGGCTGTTTCCTCCTAGTAATTTTTCTGCCTTGTCCAGAATCCACAATGGATATATATTAGTTGTAAAAAAATATATAGAGAAGTAGATGTCACTGAAAGCTCCTAACTAGAAACTCACATGCAATTGTTTGTGAGTTCCTTGAGTCAGACTTTGAAAATTATCCCTAAAACCGACTTTCTAAAATGTGTTCAGTGACTCCCAAAACAAGTTGCTCAATGACTTTGATTTTCCCCTAGATTTGCATTATCTCTGATAAGAAATAGTTTCTAAAATATTTCTGAGTGATTATCATAGAATAGGATCTTTCATTGCAAATGAGAATGGTAATGTAGTCTATTGTTTAAAAAAAATTGCCTCTACACGGTTTAAATACTCTCTTGCTCTTCTCCTAAGATGGGAGTTTGTGTTTGCTCCATGGAGACAAAAATAAATTAGAGAGCTGAAAGATATTTTAATTGGCTTTGGCTGGTTTTTTCCTAATTCTGTCTTCATTATCTGGGCTAGCAGAGCCCTCCTTGGATCTGTGCATGTGTTAAGCAGCCCTGTCCCTGCTCTCTGCTTTAGATGTACAGGCCTTAGTCAAAACCAACATCAGTGGCTTGGAGAGTTCAAGTTTCTTCAGTAAGGAAGCTTCCCTTTAAGATGAGAATGTGTGGTGCATCCCACAACAGCAAATCTCTTGATTGGGAAAATAGAATCTATAAATTTAAGATGGCATCAAGGGTCTTGTATTTTTATCAAATATGCCACATCTTTTTGGCTATGAAAACATTGCTCACATCCCCATGGACATATACCCTAAGATTCCATGGATTGGGGACTAGGTTTCCAAGACTGCCTCCTCTTGCAGAAGTCAGTGACAAACTCCACCTTGTTTCATCTGTGCTTCTTGCCAGCAAGAAGCACAGCTTTCTATACACCCCTCCTCAGACTTGATTGCTTTCTAGAGGAGTTCAGAGAGAACAAGGACCAACTTAGTCTAGGGCTTTGTTACAGAAGATGATTACAAAAGACATCAGTGACTGCTTCTGTGGTAGTTTGAATGAAAATGGCCCCATGGGCTCTTAGGGAGTGGCACTATTTAGAACTGTGGCCTTTTTGGACTAAGAGTGCTCTTACTGGAGTAAGTGTGGTCTTGTTAGAGGAATTATCTCATTGGAGATGGGCTTTGAGGTTTCAGATGCTCAAGCCAGTCCTAGTGTCTCTCTTCCTGCTACCTGTCTATCCAGGCATAGATATGTCATTTACTTCTCCAGCACCAAGACTACAGGCACACCACCATGCTTCCTACCACGATGATAATGGACTAAGTGTTTGTACTATAAGCCAGCTCCAATTAAGTGTTTTCCATTGTAAGAGTTGCCATGGTCACGGTGTCCCTTCACAGCAATCAAAACCCTAACTAAGACAGCTTGCACCAGTGAGGCACATGGGAAAGGGAACAGGATTTCCTTTCCTTATAGGGTATGGTGTCTGAAACCTCTGATTCTTATGGACTTTTATGGGGTCTACACAGACATAACTGATAAAATCATTAGCCATTGTGAGCAACTCAGCCATCACTTTGATTGATAGTGGGATGTAACATGGCCACATTAATTAGCTGATAGTTTCTCACTGTTAACTTGTAGCATCAAGAAAAGTAAACAAAAGATCTTTGAAGTCCATAATCTAAAACTATAAAAGGTGGGTCTAAGTTGATGATTCAGTGGTTAAGGGCACTTGTTGCTTTAGCCGAGGACCATGGTTTGGTCCCCAGCATTCATACTGGGTGGCTCAAAATTGTCTATAACTCTTGTTTCCAAGGATCTGTTGCTCTCTTCTGGCCTGAGCAGGCAACAGGCATGCATATGATGCACATACATACATACGGACAAAAATTCATATGCATAAAATTATGAAACAAAATCTTAGAAATGTTAAATACTATAAAACTAAAACATTTGGGAGTTGTTAGGCCACTGGTGTGTTCCTGTTGTTGTTGTTGTTGTTGTTATTGTTGTTGTTATTGTGTTGTTGGTGGTGGTGGTGATGATGGTGATGATGGGGAGGGGGTGTAGACCAAAGGTCAACCTCAAATTTTCTGAGTCTTCCAGAGGGCCCAAGACCTGTATGCCCTGAATCCTCTTGAGGCTCAATTTTACACCAGATTCTAAAGGCACCAATCAGTGTCCACGTTCTGGGGATTTATAGCCAGGTTTATGCTCTTGGGTGGTTACATATTTGGCCTAAAAGGAAAAGAACACCTATAGTAAATGGCAGTGTAAAATAAACATTAATTGTGACCCCATGGGAGTTAGGCCTTTGAAACGATTGATTTTGTAGTCTCATGATTTTGTTCACTGAGATAAAAAAGGGCATTTTATCTTACACACTTGTGTACTCTCCCCTGCATTGCTGCGCTCATTCTCCTGACATTTTACTTGGGTTGGGGAAATGAGCAGAGCACAAGGAACCTGTATTTGCCCCTTGTTGGTTTCCCAGCTCTTTCCCCAGATCGCTTGTTTGCAAAGACCCTCCAGAAAACTCTAGTCAATCAACAGGACTCTCAGCACTGACACGGGTTGCAAATCTGCAGGAGAGTAAGCCCTGCTTAATAGTAATAAAGGTGTGATTAAGGAAATAATCTGATAAGTGTCAGTCACATTTTGAGATGTTATTATTCCTTGAAACTTTCTATTAGGGGTTCACTTCTCCCCCCAAGAAAAATTCATTGCCTATGGCCCCAAGTGAAAGCAGTTATACTTCCACTTTAAATGATGGTGTGTGTGTGCACGCAATTCTAACTCCTTAATTTACAGTTCTATGACTACTCCTCTTCTCCAGTCCTTTCTCTCTTTCTCTCTCTCTCTGTCTCTCTCTGTCTCTCTCTGTCTCTCTCTGTCTCTCTCTGTCTCTGTCTCTCTGTCTCTCTGTCTCTCTCTCTGTCTCTCTCTCTCTCTCTCTCTCTCTCTCTCTCTCCACACACACACACACACACACACACACTCCAACAGTATATATAGACATGATATAGATTTGAAGTCAAAGGTTCCCCATCTTAAAAAAAAAAAAAAAAAGAAAGAAAGCTCTAGGCCAGGCTGCAAATTTGTGTTGATGACATGCAGTTATTCAATAAGTGATCAGATAGAACTCAGGGCGACCAATTTACTATCTGACTGATGGATAGAATAAGGTTCTGCCTGGACCATTGTCAAAATGCAAATGAATTTTAGCTCCAAACATTCAGGAAAATGGAGATTGATGGTGGAGCCAGTTATTGCTCCCATTGTTCAAATGGGAAAACCATTGACTGATGAGCAGGGCTGAGGGGCGGACAAGGTCTGGGCAAGACACTGCAGGAGCTGGTATTTTCTGTCACTTCGGCATTTAGCAGGGAACTCTCCTATTATGATAAGGCAAGTTGAACACAGAATCAGACTCTCCTACTAACTTTGTCTTTTCATTGTTGATGATGATGAATAGAATAAGAGGTGGGTAGGAGGGTGGATACAGAGGCAAAGGGGAGAGCACTTCACATTCATTTCTTTACAGTAACCTTTCCAAGATGTGACTTCCATCTTGACCAGGATCTCTTCCTCCCTCCCTTCCAAGTTCTAAGTGCACACACATTCAGAGAGAGAGAGAGAGAAAGAGAGAGAGAGAGAGAGAGAGAGAGAGAGAGAGAGAGAGAGAGAGACTCACACATACACATCTTCAAAATAGGATAGTGTTAATCCTTTGTTAGCTTAGAGAAGAATTCTATTCCCTATGCACACTCTCCTGAGACATTCATTCCCTATAGGCACCCTGAAAACCAAATCCTGTGCCCCAGTATCCTGTGTACAGTATTAGAGTGTTATAGGCAAAACTCAAGTCTTTAGAAAAATTCCCTTTCCATTACTCATGCCTTGCACATGTTATCAAGCTCTCTATGCTCAGTTCTCATGGCCAGAAAACAGTTTATACACTTATTTATTCAACAAATAGAATATGCAAAGTCTTGTGCTAGATGCTGAGGACGATAGTGATCAAACTTTGCCAAAGTAAAATGTTCATGAGAACAATGGAGTGAACATTGAAAACTATGTGTTTTAAAGAACTTACATAGTTATGAAGCAGGTAGACACTCAATAAATAAAGCCAAACTATGCTCAGAGAATCCTGTGATGAAATGAGGTCAGAGACATATAGTCCCTGGAAGTGTTGAGTATGAAATACGTATAACCTGGCAGACAACTGCAGGGAGCACTGCTAGCAGAGAACTAGTAGATATACCATCCAGCTCCATGCCACACTTGTGAGCATGGTGGACGGTGTGTTAGGGTTTTATTGTTGGGATAAGCATCATAACCAAAATCAAATTTGAGGAGAAAATATGTATTTCACCTCACAGATTATAATCTATCACTGAGTAAAGTCTAGGTAGCGACACAAGACAGGAGCCTAGAAAAAGGAACTTTGAAACAAAATCCATGGCAGGGTGATACTGACTGGCTGGCTTTCTCCCCATGGTTTTCTCATCCCAGTATGTTATACTGTTGTGCCTGTTCAGGAAGTGTTCATGAACTCCAAAAGCAACCAAGGACCTGATTCCAAGGCAATCGCACTAGGGTCTTTATTCACGCTCTAGCTTGGGCTCACCGCAGGATGGGAGGGTGAAGCCCCAAGCCCTCAAAAGGACAAGGATTTATAGGAAATGACAAGCAAGTGAGTGGTTTCTACCCTGACAAGCACATAATTGAATGACTATTATGAGCCAACATGGGTGCTCTGGAGCAAAATCATGAATGATCACGAACAGTCTGAAAGTACATCTGGAACGAGCAGACTAATCCTGAGTGGCTGTTGCTAGGGAATAGTTAGGAAGCAGCTCTGGGGTACAGGCCAGAGACAAGTTATGTGCTTCTTCCTGGAACTTGGGTGCAGCTTTGGGTTTAGCTGCAGGTCAAGTCCTCAGGCCCTTTTTAAAAAATGGAAGCCAATCCCAAGATGGAGTAGGATTGGCCTCTCAAAACCATCCAGAACTACCCACCAGGGTGATAATGCCTGCTACGGAATGGGCACACCTAAACAAATCAACAGTCAAGAAATTGTCCTATATGCTTGCCCATAATCATATCAAGTCAGGTTATTTTCTCAATTGAGGTTCCTCCTCACAAATTATGTCCATGTCAAGTTGACAGAAGAACTAAGCAACACAGATGAAGATGAAGCTGGGCACACCAAGTTGTCAGGAAGCTTTATGTAGTGGGCCTTACAAATCTAAGGCTGGGGTATTCAAGTGATGAGGAGATACACATTCAACAACAGGCCCTTTTATCAACAAGGCAGAGATAGTCTGAGATTATTCTAACCTAACTGAAAAGGAAGGACTCAGAGAGAAAATGGAGACAAATGGGCACGCCATTAGTACTGAGGTGAGATCATGAAGACCCGAGCTTGCACAATAACTTTGAGAGTTAAGAGAAGTGTGTGGGTAGAAAAAAAATCAGAGAAACTCACAGACTTAGACACACAGAATGCAAAGGGAAAGTCAAAAGTAATTTAGGCTCTGTCTTGGGTAGGCAAGATCAAAGCCTACCCAGTCTGAGAAGAAGTCAGGATAAAAGGCTGGGATGCAGGGAAAGTCATGCACATATCTGAGTTCCAGGAGGGGAGGACTCTGATGCTTGCTGCTCAATGATTCTCTCCCTAAACTAAACCCAGGTATTTATTACCATATCTTCAGTTGCTGCTTCAATAGGTGTCCAAGAAATGCACATCTGTGGAATGGAAAACAGAAGGAAAGAAAAAATAAAAAAGGAGGGAGTAAAGGGGAAGTGAGAGAGAGGGAGAAGGGAAGGACAGTGGGGGAGGGTGATGAAGAATGGAAGTGAATAAGAGAAGGAAGGGAACTGAGGAAGAGGGAGGAAGGGGAAATAAGAAATGAAGAAAAGGAGTAAATAATAGTGTGTGGAAGGGAAGGAGGGAGGAAGGGAAAGACGGAGGAGGGAGAAAAGGAATGATATGGTGAGAGGGAAAAGGGAGAAGAGAATAGGACAGTAATGGAGAAAAGAAGAAAGGGCCTATCCAACAATTAGATAAGCATCAATGGCTGCCAGCTTTGCCCAGCACCTCATATGCTATGGGCATATAAATTGTGTTCTAAGATCTTTACCAGCCCTACCAAAAAGGTAAATGAGAGAAATGTGAATTTATCAAGTGTGTGCCATTTATGAGAACCAGCTAAATTCCACTTTTCCTCTCTTCATCCTTGCTGCATCCCTCTGCAGTGCTCTGCAGGATTTGCTGAAGACATGTTACACTGCTGGGGTGTTCTGGGCTCTCTTCTCAGGGGATGGCTAATAACTGGACTCTCATAACTGATCCCCTTCTGTTGCTTGATATTTGCCCTTCCCATCATCCCTGCTACAGCTGCTGTATTTTCTGTTTTTAAAACAGATTATAGCACTCAGCTTCCCTCACCATCCCTTTGAGCAAACGCTCTCAGGTACTACCCTAAGAAACAGCTTCTGGTTTCTGACTAGTCTCAACTTGTTGGTCAGCCTGCCAGCTGGAGACTACAAACGTAGGATGACTAATAGAAGCCTGGCTGCAGTGTCTGCCTATGAGCCCAACACGCTCAAAACATTTTCAAGGATGCACCATGGCTCACTTATGGAAGTTGAGCTTAATTGCGCTTAAAATACTGCTAGTGGAGAAGAGTGCTGGCAGGGGCCTGCTGGGTGGAAACAGCCAAGACAGACGAGTCTCATAGATCACACCTGGTGGGACACAGCAGTCCGGCTTGCTCCGGTAATATCCATCAGCACCTGCTCTCCAGCACAATGGTTAGCAGACTACAGACATATACTCGCATTTCTTAGCTTAAATGGCGGACTCTATATCTTACTTTGTGATTTCTAATCATTGTCCTCTGAAATGAGACATCAGGAATCCCACAGCTGATGACGCATCTAATGCTCCACACAGATTGATGTCTGACAGCTTCTGTGTTAGAATTTGGACTCTGATCTAGGAAGGCAGATCACACAGCAGCTATCCATATGGAATTCATGGGAAGGGAGTGATCAAACGTTTTAGTGTCTGAAGAAGCATTTCGTGTGACCCAGCAATTTTCACTGTACAAATGAAAGTGTGCACAGACCCTTTTCCTGTGTTGGTGTGCATCTGGTGGGATATTCATGGGGGACTGACCCTGTAAAAACAAAAGAGATAATGTGGTTTTCCTTCAGCCTTGGCCCTCACTCTGTCTTTTACCCACCTTCCCCCCAGTTCCATTTTTCTCATCTCATTTTCAGCAAATCACGGGGGAACAGGTAAACCATGACATCAAATTCAAAGCCATAGCTGCTCTTTATTAGCTGATTAACCTAAAGCAAGTAGTATGAGCTCTCTTTTTCAATTTGCCTCTGTATAAAATGAAGGCTAGTATCTACTCCATAGAACTATGTAATAAGAGGTAATATGTGCTGGTAAGGTCTAAATATGTTGATATATGTATTACCCATACAGTCATGTTAGCCTATAGTAGCTACTTAATAACAATTAGTCTCTCTAGCTCAACAATGATCTAATAACTCTAATCAATTTAAAGGGGCTAAGATGATCTCCCTTAGATGTATGCCAGAATACCCTTACACGGAGCTTTACAGCTTACCAATATAAAGGCATGTCAAGGATTCCATATTGATAACATATATGGGTGTGTTGGACATGGGTGCTTTAAGTAGTCTGATCACAGAATTTCATTGTTTGCTTTCCTCAAAGCTTAGGAACCCTGTGAACATTGATCATGTCTTGCCACAAGCCTCAGCATAGTGTATTCTGTGATGCCTGTTGCAGGATCAAAAGGATTTTAGCCAGTGAAGAAAGCTGTAGTATGGAGGGTGGGAGCACAGCCCTGCTGTGTTGAAGGAGCACAGCAGAGAACATGGACTGATGATGACACACAGGGATGTGATGATTCAAATGGGCTGGAGTGTACTCCACACTGGACCTGGATGAACTCGGCAAAGTTCTGATATCACTAGGACCCAGAGACACTCTTAGTATCCCACGTTCTACAAGGTAAACTGAGGCCCAGGGAGATCACAGCTCTAGTACCTTGCCAAGTGAGAATTGGACTGAGGGTTTCAGACACAGCCCTGGTTCTCACATGGTTGGCTGAAAGGAAGCTGACACCTGGAGTTCCCTGTGGGCCAGTAAAAAGGGAACTTGACTTTGACACTGGAGACTCAGTGAGTACAGGCTCCCCAAGTGTTAAACTAGGGCAATCAGAGTAGATACCCAGTTGGTCTTAAAATAATATATTTCTAGTGCACTTCCATTACTCCTATTTCTAGCTTTGCTGTCGTCACAATGCTTCTCCAGTTACAACAGAGCTGTGGTGGAGTTCTTGCTGTAATAGCCAAAGAAAATCAATTTAAAAAAAAACATGTTTGTTAGTGTGAATTATGCATAAACATTAATATACTTAAGTATAAATGAATTTAAATGAGTTTCATTTGAAGGTTTTTTAAACACTGCAGATGTATAGATATACAGGTTATATATATGTGTGTGTGTATATATATACATATATATATATGATAGGATTAGGAATATATCTAGAGACTAATAGGCTGCTTAATCATAATAACAGCAATAAATAAAAAATTGCATAATTATCTCATGTCTGACACTGTTACTACTTATGTGAATGATGAGGAAACTTAATATATTATCCCAAAGATCCCACATTATTTGTCATCAGAGTCTGTGCTATTAACCCTGAAGCCAAACACAGCAGACTCTCAGCATACAAATGTTGCATGAATAGACCAAATATTTGAAATAAAAATAGTATCTAATATTTGTGTAAGACTATGCTGTGTACCTGTCATGCCCCCATTTCATTAAGAAATGCTGTCTATTGGGAGCTTAGGTTGTCCTCAAGAAGGTCAGCTATGAATAGCAGGAACAAACTAATAACCATTTGAAAAGAGGATTAAAAAATACAGAGTACATAAAGCATACAAAGGGCCATCCCTTCTTGATGTATGTAAGGATGGCAATGGGTTCTATTAGAGTTACTTTACATGATGCTGAGAAAAGACACCTGAATTGTATCTTGGATACTCCTAGCTTCAAGAAGAAAGGAAGACCAATGTGCAGATAATTCAATCCTTCTTAGAAAGGGGAACAAAATACCCATGTAAGGAGTTACAGCGACAAGCTGTGAAGCAGGGACTGAAGGAATGACTATCCAGAAACTGCCCCACCTGGGGATCTATCCTATATACAACCACCAAACCCAGACACTATTTTGGATGCCAACAGAGCTTGCTGACAGGAGCCTGATATAGATGTCTCCTGAGAGGCTCTGCCAGTGCCTGACAAATACAGAAGTGGATGCTCACAGCCATCCATTGGACAGAGCACAGAGTCCCCAATGAAGGAGCTAGAGAAAGTACCCAAGAAGCTGAAGGGGTTTGCAGCCCCATAGGAGGAACAACAATATGAACTAACTAGTACCCCCAGAGCTCCCTGGGACTAAACACCAACCAAAGAAAACACATGGTGGGACTCATGGCTCTAGCTGCATATGTAGCAGAAGATGGCCTAGTCAGTCATCAATGGGAGGAGAGGCCCTTGGTCCTGTGAAGGCTCTATGCCCCAGTATGGGGGAATGCCAGGGCCAGGAAGCAGGTATGGATGGATTGGTGAGCAGGGGGAGAGGGGAGGAGATAGGAGATTTTTGGAGGGGAAACTAGGAAAGGAGATAACATTTGAAATGTAAACAAAGAATATATATATATATATATATCTGACAAGAACAAAGTAAAGAAAGAGGATTTGTTTTCCTGAGGTTTTATTTGATAGCACAGTCCATCTTTTCAGAGAAGCCATGATGTCAGAAGCCAGAGGTGGCTGGTCACATGGTATGAGCACTCAGAAAGCTAAGAGACTGTGTTAATGTTCTCCTTACTTCCTGTTTCACTTAGTGTGGGACCCAACCTTGCACTGGAATGGTCCTTGTATATTTAGGGTGTGTCTTCTTAATTCAGTTGATCTCATCTAGAAATTCCTGAAGTTTGTTCCTATGGTGATTCTAGAAGCCACGAAGTTGGTAAGCAAGAATCGCTATCATATGCCTTGTAGATGAGGTGCACCTGACATCCCTGAAGGGCCTATGAAGACTGAAATTGGATTGAAGAAGCTAAGCACAGAAAGAGGGGGAAAAGAGATGTGGGAGGGGGGAAACAGAGACAAAGACAGAGACAGAGCTGCCTACCAGTGAGATGCATGTAAAAGGCTGGGAATGGAATGAAGAATTTCTTCTTTTTTTTTTCTTTTTTTTAAAATTAATCATTCCATTTGTTTACGTCTCAAATGATATCCCACTTCCCAGTTACCCTCTCCACCAACCCCCCAATCCCTTGATATCCCACTTCCCCTCCACCAAACTCCCATCCCACATCCGCCCTCCCCCCTCTCTTTTACCTGTATGAGAGTGCTCCCCCACCCTCCCACACTCTCCTTCCCTACCATTCCAGCATCCCTATGCTGAGGTATCAAACCTCCCCAGGACCAAGTCCCCCCCCCCCATTGCTGTCAGTCAAGGCCATCTTCTGCTACATATGTAACTGGAGTCATGAATCACTCCAGGTACACTCTTTGGTTGGTGGTCTAGTCTCTGGGAGAAGTGGGTGGTCAGACCAGCCTATGTTGTTCTTCCAATGGGGTTGCAATCTCCCTCTGCTCCTCCAGTCCTTCTGTCAGCTCCCCCAGCAGGTTCCCTGAGTTCAGCCTGATGGATCCAAGCATCAGCCTCTACTTTAGTCAGTTGCTGGCTGGACTTCCCAAGGAACCGCCACACTAGGTTCCTGTCAGGAAGCACCTCTTGTCCATGGCAACAGTAGAGTTTGGTAGATTCCCCAGG
Organism: Mus caroli; assembly: GCF_978045245.1. NCBI lineage: Eukaryota > Metazoa > Chordata > Mammalia > Rodentia > Muridae > Mus > Mus caroli. The sequence continues at coordinate 50,494,480 of NW_028227263.1, read as the reverse complement.
TGGGACAGTCCCCAGTTGGCCCTTCCTTCAGTCACTGTTCCATGTTTTGTCCTTGTTCTTCCTTTAGACAGGAGCATTTCTGGGTTTAAAACTTTGAGATTGGTGGGTAGCCCCCATTCTTCTTACTAAGAAGACTAAACAGATGTATGACTATGGGCATCAAGTGGAATTGTAGGTTCCCAATGCTGAAACGTTGTATTCCTGACTTTCTTGAACTTTTCTTCAATTTCCTAGATGACCATGCCAGATTTAGGTATTATCCCTGAATTAAAGATGACAAAAGTAGGGAACAGAAGAGCTTCAGGAGACACTGGCTGAGACTCTTCCCTTCCCAGAATTTATCAGTAAACATGTTCTTATGTTGTTAGCTAGGGCTTTGTCCTCTGGCAACTCCTAGCTGCAAAGGAGTCTAGGAATGAGAAGAGTTGTCTTCCAAAGATTCTATAGTATTAAGGAAGTAGAGTAGGAATGGAATTTGACTTAGAAGCGGGTACACAGGGTCCCAATAATGGTGCTAATACCGAGTGTTCTCTGTGTCTTCATTCGTGTCCATGCCACAAGCATTTACCTTGTTCATTAGAATGCTTATTACAACAGACCTCAGAAAGTCTTTCTTTTGCTCATGTTAAGGAGATTTACCAGTGCCTAGGTTCAGTCATTTTCCCAATTCAAACATCTGACAGGGGGCAGAAGTGAGCACTTGTACTTAGTTCAAATGTCCATCCACACCCTTTTATGGGAGTTACCAACTGATCAATCATGTGTCTTATTTCTGTGTACTCTCATTGGTATTACTATTCCACAGGTGAAGAAGTGTAATCTCATAGAATTTAAAGTCAACTTTCCTGAAGGTTGCTGAACTGAGTTTCATAGCCTACACTGCCTTCCTCATCTAAACACTTCCTTTCATGCTGTGCTATCTTCAATAGAATTCTAATAGAAAACAACTCCAGGCTACCCTGTTCAATTCACCACTCTCCTTTACTCTCATCTCTGGTCCACTGCTACTAACCAGGGCCAGGATTTCAGCACTGTAAAATAAACCCATTCAGAATCCAACAAGCAATCTCACACATTTTCTTTTTCATATTTCCCTTCCTAAAATGTAAGTCATATTGCCTAACTGTCTGTTTGAAAACTTCCCTGGCTTTCCACTTTTCAACAGGTTTTTCGAATTTCTTAGTAAAACCTGGCCCTCCTGGTTTCCCTACCCTCACTCTTCTGCCTAGTTATCCTTGCTTCTGACTCATTCTTTTGCTAAGTCTGGTGCACAAAGTTTGTTTTTTATAAAAGTACAGGTTTGTTCCAGGTTAATTTATCCAGTCCAGGGAGACCTTGAAATGGAAACTCAAGTTTAGTCATTGCTATAAAGAGAATATATTCCCAGTGGGAGCCAGAGCAGAAGTGAAGGTATGAACCAGGGTGGGAAGATGAAGGATGCCTAGCACTCTGTCCATTAGTCAATGTGTCCACAGAGGCCTAAATGTCATGTAAAGCTTATACCCCATGTACTAATCTCAAAGGGTATTCTTTGGTCTTGTCATTTTCTAATGATTAGGTTAGATGACCCTGCCCTCCTATTCCAAGAAGAGACTTTATAGAAGTCCATGGGAAGTTTTCAGCATCAACCATTTCTGGGTTCAGATTAGGGTGGTAAGTGGCCTTGGGCAGTACTCTGTCCTCCTTTCAAAACCTCAGTGACCCCATCTGCCAATAATTGATAACTGAGCTGTCTCTTGGTGTCACCGCAGGCCTTGAGAAATCCTAGGAAGGAAGGGTAGAAACATTGGTGTTCAAGTACATCCAGATCTAATCACTGAAGTCCCGTGGTTTTGATGGGGGGGAAATTGCTTCAAAGGCGTAACCTAAAAATCACCAGGGCAGGACTCCCAGCCAATCCATAAGGACTCTTAAGATTGCAGTTTGTTTCATCTGGTTTCCCTTTATGTTGAAACAGGGAGAAAACTTACTAAAACACACTCATGACAAGGAAGCCAAACTGCTTATGTGCAGTGGGATGCAGAATTGCTCACCAAGGGTGACTTAATGGGACTAGGAATCAGCAACACAACTACATGGGCTAAGTCCCAGCCTCAGACTGCTGAGCACAAATGGCCTAGGCTTGAGGCTTAGCCCCAATATTAACTTCGATGACCTTGTACAGGTCACAGCAAGCTATCTGTCTTTTACCCAGCTCTATAAAATTGGGCGTGGAAAAAAGATGCTGGCTATAAACATGAAGATGTGAGAGTAATTTTTTAAAATTATACTTAATTTTAATTATTTTGCCATAAAATCACTGTAAAAGGTAAGTTGGATTATGGGTGTTATTAAGTTGGTCCTTCATACAATAGCCAAAGTCATAGGAAGTCCCTTAATAAATATTTCTGTCCTCAGGAACTCACGTTCTAGCGGGAGAGGGTGACATGCGCATAAATCACTCTAATACAAGGTAAATAGTGGTAAGTACTATAGGGAAGGCACAAGCCAAAGGCCCTGGGGATATGGGAGTTGGGAGATTAATTTCTGCAACGCAGATCTGAAAAGGTTTCCTGAAGGAGATAGGATTTGGGTAGGTCCTTGAAATCTTGAGAGAGCTTTGATTTATACAGCCTTGTCTTGTGGCTTTCGAAGCATGTGGCACTGTCTCCTCTCAATTGACTCTGAGTCCTGAAAGGTAAGGACACTGATTATCACCTCCCATCTCTAGCTCCCCAGCAGAAGGTCCAACAGCCAATCATACATTGTTTTATAGATGTTGCTTGAATCTAATTAGTAACTCTTTTTTTAAAAAAGAAAGTGTCAGGAGATGTGGAGGAGCCCTACTAACAGTATCAGTAGTGTTTAATTGATATCGGGTGTGTGTCACATGGTCTAATGCAAGGGCCCGTCTTCATACAGCACACTGTCCATCCCCTGCTTCATTGGATAGGGGACTAAGGTCCAAAGGGAGCATGAATTATCAACACTGAGCCCATAGCTAATAAGTGGTGTGCCTAAATTTTTTTCACTGATCATTTGTATCCTGCACTTATGGTCGTCATGGCATAACACGGCTGGAAAATGAAGATGATGTTTTGCATAAAAATTCTAAGAATAACAGGTTTTCTAATATTTCTAGTGGAGATTAAAATCTGTGAATCTAACAAATGTCTATTGGCCAAGGTTCTCCAGAGAAACAGAATTAATGGGGTATACATCAATAGACAACAGAGGCAGAGAAAGAGACATTGAAGTTTGTTTTACTTTAGCTTTTATTTATTGAAAATATATTCTCCTTTCATATAATACATCCTGGCCAGTTCCCTCTCCCTTCACTCCTCCCAGATCCTCCCTAACACCCCTTTCCTCCAGATCCACTCCCCCTCTACTTTTGTCTTAGTTAGGGTTTTACCTCTGTGAGCAGATACCATGACCAAGGCAACTCTTACAAGGACAACATTTAATCAAGGCTGGCTTCAGAGTTTCAGTCCATTGTCATCAGGGTGGGAGTGTGGCAACATTCAGGCTGACATGATGCAGGCAGAGGTGAGAGTTCTACATTTTCATCTAAAGGCTATTAGTTGAAGACTGGCTTCCATGTGGCTAGAAGGAGAGTCTTAAAGTCACACCCAGAGTGACAAACTTCCTCCAACAAGGCCACACCTCCAAATAGTGCCACTTCCTGAGTCAAGCATATTCAAACTACCACAGTTTCTCTTCAGAAAGGAGCAGGACTCAAAGAGACAAAAACCAAACAAGACAAAATAAGATACAATAAGACAAGGCAAAAGCTCTCTTATCAAGGTTGGACAAGGCAATCCAATCTGAGAAAAAGAGTCACAAGAACAGGCAAAAGAGTCAGAGACATCCCTGTTCTCACTTTTAGGAGTCCCACTGAAACACCAAGCTAAGACCCAAAACATACTCAGAGGACCTGGTACAGAGCCAGGCAGGCCTGCTACCTGCCAATTTAGTCTCTATGAGCACATATAAGCCCTGCTTAATTAATTCAGTGAGCCATGTTCTCCTGGTGTTCTCCAGTCTCTCTAGCCTCTAAAATCCTTCCTCCCCTCTTCCACAAGGTTTTCTAAGCTCAAGGAGAGGGACATAATGGAGACTTGCAATTTAGACTCTTTCTCCATATAATGTCTGGCTGTGGGTCACTGTACTCACACTCATCTGCTGCCATAGGAACCCTTTCTTATGATAGCTGGACAAAACACCAATTTATGAGTATAGCAAAATATCACTAGGAATCATTTCATTGATTCTTTTTGCCTGTTGTGTTTTGTTTTACCCTATGTTTCTAAGGTATCCAATCCCCAGTTCCTAGCTATCCAGGCAGTAATAGGCATGGGCTCCCTCTAGTGGTATGGGTTTCAAGATAACGAGACATTGGTTGGCCACCCCAGCAAATTCTGTGCCACTATTGCTCCACAATATTGTGAAGGCAAGTCAGATTGTAGATCAAGGATTTTGTGGCTGATTGGTGTATAAGGTTCTCTTTCAGTAGTAGCCTGCAGAGTACGGTCTTGCACCAAAGATATTAGAACATAGGGGTAAGGGCTCCATGCAGGCACCAGTTCAACCTATGTTCGATGAGCTATGTGGATGTTATGTTCAGCAACAGGGTTCCACTGTCAGCTTTGCGAAGTGACCCTCTGTCCTAGCATCAGCCTGGGCTCTTTGGGGATCACCATGGAAAACATTGGCTCAAAAAATGGACTTAATTGTCCATTTTTCTATCACTAGGGTCACCATCATAGATTGTGGGAAGTTTCCATTGGACTATTATTGGTTTCTATACCACCCCTAAACAATCACCAGTTTCATCTATCTCTGCACTCCCCCTCCATACCCACTACCTGGTACCTCCTGTTTCTGTCCCTACCTGCCCCAGTTCAGTAGGAAAATCTATTCTATTTCCCCTTTCCAGGGAGATCAATGAGTTTCCCCTACCCTACTCTCTAGCTACCTCTCTGGGTCTGTAGATAACAACTTGATTATCATTTACTTAACAGCTAATATCTACTTATAAGTGAATTCATGCTACCTTTGTCTTTCTGGGTCTGGGTTACCACACTCAGGATGATTTATTTCTAATTGTCTTCCTTTGCCTACAAATTTCATGTCATGGTTTTTTAAAACAATTGAGTAATATTCTGTTGTGTAACTATACCATATTTTCATTATTTTTTACTTGAGGGTCATCTGGGTTGTTTTTAATTTCTGGCTATTACAAATAAAGCCACAGTGAATGTAATTGGATAGGTGTCCTCTTGGTAGGATGGAATATCTATTAGGTATATGTCCAAGGTGGTATAGATGGATCTTGAGATAAATTGATCCTAAATTTTCTGAGGGACTGACATTGATTTCTGTAGTAGATCTACAAGTTTGCAGTCCCACCAGCAATGGAGGAATGTTCCTTTTGCTCCATATCCTTGTCAACGTGAGCTGTCAATTGTATTATTTATCTTAGCCCTATTTACAGGTGTAAGATGGACTTGCAAAGTAATTTTGATTTGCATTTCCCTGATGGCACAGGATGCTGAACATTTTTTTAAGTGTTTCTCAGCCATTTGAGATTCCTTTATTGAGAATTCTCTCTTTAGAACTGTACCCCATTTTTAAGATGGATTATTTGGGATTTTCAATATCTAGTTTCTTGAGTTCTTTATAAATTTTGGATAGTATTCTTCTACTCTTTTAGATAATATGAAGTTGATAAAAATATTTTCACATTTTGTAGTCTGCATCTTTGTCCGATTGACAGTCTCCCTTTACAGAAACTTTTCAGTTTCACAAGATACCATTTTTTAATTATTATTATTCTGTCCAGAAAGTTGTCTCCTGTGTCAACGTGTTGAAGTTTATTCCTCACTTTCTCTTCTTTTAGGTGCAGTATATCTGGTTTGGGTTGAGGTTTTTGCTCCACTTAGATTTGAGTTTTGTGACAAATATTGATCTATTTACATTATTCTACTTGCAACAAACAGTTTGACCAGCACCATTTGCTGAAGCTGCTTTTTTCCAAGTGTGTATTTCTGGCATCTTTATCAACAATCAGGAGACCATAGGTGTGTGGACTTGTGTCTGGATCATCAGTTTGATACCCTTGACCAACCTGTCTGTTTTTATGCCAATACGATGTGGTTTTGATTACTACAGCTCTATAATACAACTTGAAATTAAAGCTGATGATACCTCCACCAGAGCTTTTATTGTTCAGAACTGTTTTAGCTATCCTGTTTTTTCATTGTTTGTTTGTTTGTTTTTACATATGAACTTGAGAGTTGTCCCTTCAAGGTATATAAAAAAAACTGTATTGGAATTTTGATATGGACTGTGTAGAATCTGTAGATTATTTTTGTTGGGATGGCCATTTTTACTATGCAATGCTACCAATCTATAAGCATGGGAGATCTTTCCATCTTCTGTTATCTTCTTTAAAAACTTGGAGATTTTGTCACACATGTCTTTTACTTGCTTAGAGTTACTCCAAGATATTTTATATTATTTGAGGCTATTGTGAAAACTGTTGAATTCCTGATTTATTTCTCAATCCATTTGCCATTTGTATAAAGGAGGGCTGTTGTAGTTGTTGTTGTTGTTAATCTTGAATCCAGTTGCTTTGCCAAAAGTGTTTATCAGCTATAGACGTGCTCCTTGGTAGCAATTTGGGGTCACTTATGTATACTATCATATCATCAGAAAATAGCAATATATTGACTTCTTCCTTGCCAATTTTATCCCCTTGATCTCCTTCAGTTGTCTTATTGCTCTAGATACAATTTCAAATACTATGTGGAATGGGTATGGAAAGAGTGAACAAACACCTTTGTCTTGCTCCTGGTTTTAGGGGAATTGCTTCAAGTTTCTCTTGATTTAATTGGATATTGGCTATAGGCTTGCTATAAATTCCCTTTATTATTATGTTTAGCTATGTCCCTTGTATTCCTAATCTTTCCACAACTTTTAGCAAGAAGCAATGTTGGATTTTGTCAAAGGCTTTTTCAGCAACTAATAAGATGATCATGTGTTATTTCTTTATGTTTATTTACATGGTAGATCACATTAACTGGTTTTGTAGGTTAAACCATTCCTGTATCTATGGGATGAAGCCTACTTGATTGTGTTAGATGATTTTTTGATGTGTTTTTGGAATCTGTTTGCAAGTATTTTATTGAATATTTTTGTATCTAGCTTCATGAGGGAAACTTGACTGTAATTCTCTTTCTATGTTGAGTCTTTATATGGTTTGGGTATCAGGGTAACTATGGCTTCATAAAACGAATTGGACAGTGTTTCTTCTGGTTCTATTTGGAAGATTAATTTTAGGAGTATTGGCATTAACTCTTCTTTAAAAGTCTGGTACAATTCTGTGCTAAAGCCATCTGGCCCTGGGATGTTCTTGATTGGGAGATTGTTAATGACAGCTTCTATTTCACTAAGAGTTGTAGGTATATTTAAATTGTTTATCTGGTTATGATTTAACTTTAACAAGTGGTACCTATTAGGGAAATTAATCATTTTTTACATTTTCCAATTTGATGAAGAACAGGTTTTTAAAGTATGTCCTACGAGTCTCTAAATTTCTACAGTGTCCATTGTTATATCTCACTTTCTGTTTCTGATTTTGTTAACTTGGATACTCTTTCTGTGTCTTTTAGTTTGCTTGAATAAGGGTTTGTCAAGTTGATTTTCTCAAAGAGCCAACTCTTTCTTTTATTGATTCTTTGCATTGTTCTCTTTGTTTCCATTTTATTGAATGTATCTCTTAGTTTGATTTTATCTTGCCATCTACACCTCTTAGGTATGCTTACTTCTTTTTGTTCTAGAACTTTCCAGTGTGCTCTTAACTTGCTAATATGAGAATTCTCCAATTTTTAGGCCCTTAGTACTGTGAATGTTCCTCATAGTGCTGTTTTATTATTGTTGCAAGTATGGGTAGGTTGTGTATTCATTTACATTGAGTTCTAGAAAGTCTTTCATTTAATTTCATTTCATTATTTATTTCCACTTTGACCCATTTTCATTCAGTAGAAAGTTTATCAGTTTTCATGAGTTTGTAAGCTTTCTGTTGTTTCCGGTTTTGTTGATATCCTGCTTGAATCTGTGGTGGTCTGATTGTATGCAGGCAGTTATTTCAATTTGCGTGAATCTATCAAAATGTCTTTTGTGCTGAATATGTGGCCAGTTTTGAAAAAAGTTCCATGAACTGAGAAGAGGGTATACTTTTTGTGTTAAGTTAAATGTTCTGTAAGTATCTGTCAGGTACCTTTAGTTTATAACATCTATTAGTTTCAATGTTTTATGTTTAGTTTTTGCATGGGAGACCTGTCCTTTGGTGAGAGTTGAGTACTGAAGTTTCCCACTATTCATGTGTGAGTGTCAATACTTGATGTAAGCTGTAGTAGCATGTCTTTTACATACGTGGTTGCCCTTGTGTTTGGGTCATAGAAGTTAAGAACTTAAATGTCATCTTGGTGCATGTTTCCTCTGATGAGCATGTATTGCCCTTCCCCATCTCTTTTTATTAATTTTGGCTTGAAGTCTATTTTGTTAGATGTTAAAATGGCTACATCAGCTTCTTGTTTCTTAGGTCCATTTGCTTAAAATATCTTTTTACAACCCTTACTCTTAGATAATGTCTATTCTTGATATTGAGTTAATAAGTCTTGTATGCAACAGAAACCTAGATAATGTTTTCTTTTTTTAATTTTTTGTTAGATATTTTCTTCACTTACATTTCAAATGCTATGCCAAAAAGCCCCCTACACCCTCCCCCAGCCCTGCTCCCTTACCCACTCACCCACTTCTTGGCCCTGGCGTTCCCCTGTATTGAGGCATATAAAGTTTGCAAGACCAAGGGGCCTCTCTTCCCAGTAATGGCCAACTAGGCCATCTTCTGCTACATATGCAGCTAGAGACATGAGCTCCGGGGGGGTACTGGTTAGTTCATATTGTTGTTCCACCTATAGGGTTGCAGACCCCTTCAGCTCCTTGGGTACTTTCTCTAGCTCCTCCATTGGGGGCCCTGTGTTCCATCCAATAGATGACTGTGAGCATCCACTTCTGTATTTGCCAGGCACTGGCATAACCTCACAAGAGACAGCTATATCAGGGTCCTTTCAACAAAATCTTGCTGATATATGCAATAGTGTCTATGTTTGATGGCTGAGTATGGGATGGAATCCCGGGTAGGACAGTCTCTGGATGGTCCATCCTTTTGTCTTAGCTCCAAACTTTGTCTCTGTAACTCCTTCCATAGGTATTTTATTCCCTATTCTAGGGAGAAATGAAGTATCCAGGATGTTGGTCTTCCTTCTTCTTGATTTTCTTGTGTTTTGCAAATTGTATCTTGGGTATTCTAGGTTTCTGGGCTAATATCCACTTATCAGTGAGTGTGTATCAAGTGAGTTCTTTTAATGTTTTCAATCCCATTCTGTTACTCTGTGTCTTTTTTTTTTTCTGAGAAATTGAGACCATTGATACTGAAAGAAATCAATGACCATGATTGTTAGTACCTATTATGTTGTTGATGTTGTTGTTGTAGTTGTTGTTGATAGTGATGATGATGATGATGATGATGATGATGATGCAGTGGTAGCCAGGGTGTCAGTAGTGTGGGTTTCCCTCCTTTTGGTTTTTCCTGGTATGAGATTATTGACTTCCTGTGTTTTCATTTGTATAATTATCCTCTTGGGGTAGAGTTTTCCTTCTCGCACATTCTATAGGGATTTATAGATAGATATTGTTTAAATTTGACTTTAACATTGAAAAATTTTATATAAAAATTTTAATTGAAAATTTTTCTGAGTATAATTGGAGTTGGCATCTGTGGTCTCTTTGAATCTGCAAAACTTCTACCCAAGCCCTTCTGGGTTTATAGACATTTCCTTCTTTATAAACATTTTCTTCTATGCTTTTGTTGAAAATCTTTTCTGTGCCTTAGAGTGGGGTTTTCTCCTTCATATATTCTTATTATTCTTAGGTTTGATCTTTTCATAGTGCCCCAGATTTCCTAGGTGTTTTATATCAGGAATTTTATAGATTTAACATTTTCTTTGACAGATACATGCATTTCTTGTGTCATGTCTTCAATGCTAAGATTCTTTCTTTCATCTCTTGTATTTTGTTGGTGAAGTTTGCCTCTGTACTTTTTGTTTGAGTTCCTAGATTTTTTTTTATTTGCACAATTTTCTCAGTTTCTGTTTTTATTTATTGACTTTTCAATGACCATTTTCAGGTCTTGAACAGTTTTATTCATTTCCTTCAACTGTTTTTTTTTTTTCTTGTCTTTCTTTAAGGGATTTCATTCTTCTAGCTTTTTGTTATTTGTTTGTTTGTGGTTTGTATTTTTCTGGATTTCTTTAAGATTTTTGTTATTTGTTTGTTTGTGGTTTGTATTTTTCTGGATTTCTTTAAGAGATTTATTAATTCTTCTTTAAGGACCTCTATCATCATTGTACAGTTGGTTTTCAGATCTTTTTCTTCTGTTTTGACTATTTTGGAATATCCAGGATATGCTGTTATAGAATGGCTTGGCTCAAATGGAGACATATTGTCCTGGGTTTTATTAATTTTGTTCTACGCTGTCATCTAGGCATCTGGATTTGGGGTGAATATAGGTCTGGGTGCTGATTTCTATATTGGTCTTTGTTGCATGGGTGCTTTCTTCTTTGATTTACATTTCCTTTCTGGATTTTCAGAGAGTGTGTTAACTGTTTTACTGGCCTGCTTGACTCATGTGTTCATGGGTAGTATTTGGTAATGTTGGAGGCTAGGGAAGGGGAGGCCAGGAGATGGGTTGTGGGATCCACAGCAGTCATGAGCAAGGAGATGAGGAGGCTGCAGCTGGTGTTCTGTTGTGGTACTGGTGGTGATGCCAAGGATTGGGTCTAGGGAAACAGAGAAAGAGGGAAAGGTCTATAGGCAGACTACCTGGTTTTCTGTGAGGCTTATTCTGACACATTGTCCAACAGGCAATGTGTGGGAGATAGCACATTCTGAATTCAGAGGGCAGGCTTCCATGGTAAAGACTCAACATTGCCAAGCTTCTCTGTGGTATCTAGGGCACAGACTTCTTTTCTGGAGAACTTCAATCTTCGTTCTTAAAACCGTCAGAGAATTGGACGAAGTGCACCCACACCAAGGAAAGTAATTTACTTTACTTTGATTGTACCTCTTAATCCCTAGTACAAATATCTTCTCAGCCATGTCTACACAAATGTTTGATCAAGCAACTAAAGATCCTAGCCCAGCCAAGTTGACAATCAGCCATTGAACATGGTACACAAAAATGGATCCCAGAAAAAATTTTATATGTAAGCTACCTTTTTCAACACATTTCTGATTTTTTAATTAAAAAATACATGAGAATAACAGAAAGAGTTTGAGAATCTGTGCATTTGTTAAGCAAATTGTAAAATGGCTGCTTTTTAAAAATTCATATAAGCATAAAAAATTCAGAGAATATAAAATGCTTGTGCTTGATTTAAACATCAAAATATTTTATGCATATTTGGTTTTGAGAGGATTGTTCATGGGGAAGTATATTTGACTCTTCTGCTATTTGCTTAGAGAACAGTTTTACAGAGAGTTCTAGAATTTCAGCTCTGAGAGATATTGGGTGTTACTTGAGCGGCCCCATGTGTCACACATGGGTGCACAAGACCCAGAAAGGACCCCCTAGTTACACTAGTGACAACAGGAAGAAGGAGCATCCATTAGACTAATTATCCAATCTTATTACAGTGGGGAGAGGACAAATAAACATACACAAATTCCACATTTCTCACTACTTGTTTGCATGAGCAGTTACCCTGCCAGCTGTGGACTAGATGTCAGTTCTCCTCAAAGGGGCTGCATGAATTGACAAGGATTACAGGGCAAGTGGAATCACTGCCCCATGGAATGAGGCAAGACTGGGGTACTCTGAGATAACTGGCAGAAAGAGCAGAGAAGGGGAAGAAGGAAGAGAAAGTGAATTGTGTGTTGTGACAACATCCTTGAGGTGATCAGAAGACCAAAGCTAGGAGGCCAGAGGACATGTTCTCAGTTTCAGGTTTGCCTTTCTTCAGCTTTGAACTTGCATCCTTGACTTCAGTCCCCTCTTTTAAATGAAGAGGGAGGGGCTTAGCTATATAAAGGGAGGGAAATCAAAAGACCAAGTTATAAAGGCTAGCTCTGTCACTTAGAAATGGTCTGTCTTGAAGCAGTGCATGGAGACTCTCAAGTGTCTGCCCACAAAGGGAAATTAAACCTCTGCCTGGGATTTAAGATGAGGTCCTGTGACGTGTCAGACCCAACATTGGTGTTCTAGAGTGGTGACAAGTTATGGCTCTCTCATTCTTTCCTCCTCATCCTCTCCAGGATGACATCCCAGAGGTCTCAGCTTCCTTCCAACCCATTCTGACTCTTCCTGTTCCTTCTCTAGTTCTCCTCTCTATGCAAGCACTCAGCAGCTCCTCATGGAGGCAGCACTGAGTATCAAGGGCTCTGCCGAGAGCTTTTCCTATTGGAACCAGCCTGTTTCCCCTAAAGCTACAGCCTCAGCTATAGACTGGAGTTGGTCCTTGCCTGCAGAAGAACTATCAAAGCTTCTCCTTGAAGCCTTGCTACATTGTTTCCACCCCAAACCTCAGCTCTGGAAATCTTTGCCAAGTCTGCATGGTGAGAAAGCTAGGAGCCTTGCTAGGAGGCGTGGAGTGGAAGTCTCAGAGTTGCTCCCAACAGCCAGTGCTGCTGAAATATTGATGATTTCCCTCCCACGCTGTGGAATCCAGGTGTGGCTGCCTTTGTGTGTCTCTCCCTTAATAGTAATAGGGTCCAAAGAACACTTCCATTGTTGAGGTACCAGTGAGGTAAGTTCTCTTAAAATGTCTTCCCAGGCTCTAGTGATATCTGTAATCCAGTGTTGAAGCTGGTCTGTGGGGGTCTGATCCACCCCACCACAGATTTGCCTAGTGGAAGCTGAGGCAGGGACCATGAGCTCTCTCTGGCAGAAACTTCACAGTGTGATGTGGGGCCTGGGAAGAAACTGATTGCAATCTGGGTGTCTGAGGCTGGGGACTCACTGGGTGAGTCACACTCAAGTCTGAGCTCATCCAGGCTTCATGAGTTTGCAGCACTGTTCATAAAGCCAATGTGTGAGTTACAGGCTAACAGGGCTGTCTGACAGCTTCCTGTTGCTGAAGCTCCTGATCAGCCCCACTACTCACGCCCACTGTCCAACATCTTTGGTTTCCTTTTTGAAGTCTAAGGCCCTCATTCTGCAACTTTCCTTGTTAGCTTTCTGTACCTGCTCCTTAGCTGCGCAAGAAAATAGGGTGTCAGGTCCTGAGCACAATAGTACTATACCTCCAGACCCCATCCCTAAATAGATGAACAACCAAAATGTTCTCTATCTATTCCCCATGGAACACAACACACCAAGGCCTAAAACCACCAAAAAAAATCTTGGACCCCAGCATACTATGGCCCCATCTGTAGCTCCCAATCCCTTCTCTACTACATAGATGTGGAAACCACACCCCATCACCCCACAGGTACTTAAGAATTAACCCAACTTTCTTCCCAGCTGAGCCACAGGATATAATCAATGCCAGGAAGACAAAAACTGTCTCTAATAGTAACTACCACCCCAGGCATCTTTTAGCATTCCTTTATTGTTTAAAGAAAGAACTGAAGACCAAGAAGAATTAGGAGATTTGCCAAGACCCCACACTGTATGTGTATATAACATACCCATGATCTTGGCCTTTCCACTTCCTGCCATGGCTTCCTCCATGCAAGCGTCTCCTTGGCCTGAGATCTCACCAGGCTCCGTCTGGCTTAGTTTTTGCCCAGCTTCCTAATAAATTAGGCACCAACTGTTCTTTTTGCTTAGTGGATCACATTCCAAACACTCTTCAGGATAGAGCAAAACACTCTCAAGATATTCAAACTCTGTCTCCCTTTGATCTCCTTTGAGCTCAATTATGAATTTTCAATGGTCTTACTCTTGGTGATCCCCCAGGAGGGTCCAGTCTTGACTGAATAAAAGACTGCAACATACAGCAGGCTAAATCTCAGTATTATCTGGGTAAGCCTAACTCTTTCTGTTGGCTCTGGGTTTAGAAAGATGACAAGACACAGGAAAATGTGGCAGAAGAAGTCATTGGAGTATTTGAGTCAAACAAGATAAAACATGTTTTAGGTGTGTGTTTTAGTATGGTGGAACCCCTGCAAAAGGTAGCTGGCCGACCCTGCAGTGCTCCCAGGGACTGGACCATCAACCAAAGAATACACATAGAGGGACCCATGGCACTGGTCATATATGTGGCAGAGGATGGCATTGTTGAACATCAGTGGGAGAAGTGGTTCTTGGGCCTGAGGGTGTTCAATACCCTGAGGGGAATGCCAGGGTGGGAAGACAGGAGAGGGTGCATGGGTGGGGAGCACACTTATAAAAGCAGGGGGAGGGGGAATGGGCTAGGGGGGTCCCGAAGGGGTTACCTGGATAAGGGAAAACATTTGAAATGTAAATAAAGAAAATCCCCCCCCCAAAAAAAAAGAAGAAGAAAAGGAAAAGAACAAGAGAACTCAGCAAAGGAAACTGGTACTATCAGATCACTTCCCTCAATAACACTTCAAAATTCAAAAATAAATAAATAAATAAGGCAGGCATAAAAAAGCATGGCTCCTATAATGTTATTTATTTAAATTTCAGTTGCTAGGTTCATTTAAGATCAAGTCTTATGATTACATAGTTTATTTATGGTCAAAAAAAAAAGAAAGAAAATCCTAGAACTTTGATTGTATTAGACTATTTGCTTTTAATAAAGAGATCAAAATAAAAAGTATTAAACATGGAAAAGAAAAATATACCTGGCTTCTTTGAGCCTCTGGATGCGCCCGGAGAAAATATGGATGCTGGTCATTACCTCTCAGGACTCCTGTGAGCATTTGGGAAATGCTACTGACTCCTCTGTTCTAAGCTAGAATTCTATTCAGAAGATTTTGCTCACTGACTCCATGGTTTTACCTCTCTCTAAAATGGGGTATGTGTGTATACATATGTATAAATGTATGTGTGTATACATATGTATAAATGTATTCATGTATGTAGTCCAGACTCAGTGATAGGGGAACAAATGGTCTCTGCATAAGGTCAAACAGCTTGATGTCAAGACCCTCCCCTCCAAATCAGACATTGTCTTTCTTCTGCCTGCCACCTGCAACATTCCCTGGTACCAATCCTCCATATCTCTGCTTTGCAATGCTATCAGTTGAAAAGCATACACTTACTGAGTCCCTCTTAGGGCTGTTCAGACAAACCAGACACTGTCTTAGTGTTTATGTTGCTGTAACAAAGTGGGTAAGGATGGGTGTGGTATAAAGAAAGGAAGTTTATTCAGCTCGTGGTTCTGAAGGATTGAGAGTGTGACAGTGCCATCTGCTCAGCTCTAGTGAGACTTCCTGCCGGATGGCATCACAATGGTGGGATTGTATGTGGGAGAGAATGAGTAGCATTATAGAATGGCACTTCTTGGGAGGTTCTTACCTCCTGAATGATAACCATTTTTATAGGAACTAACCCACCTCATGAGAACATTAATATCTTCCAAGGGTGAGTCCTATGACCCCATTGCTTTCCACTAGACTCCACCTCTCAAAAATTCCAGTACATAGCAGTGCCACCCTGGGAACCGAGCTTCTAGAGATGCATCTAAACCATCGCAGGAACCATGTATCGGGAGGAAACAATGGTTATGCACAAAAATTCCCAAAGAGTATAAGGATGATATTAATACGGTTCTCTGACTGAGTAAGTTAAGAAACATGGGACTCAAGATTTCTTCCTGCAGGACTCCATGCCTTCCACCTGCCAGTATGCATTGGCCTATCCAAAACTGGAATATATGTGCAGCATCTCTCAAGAATATTTGATATTGAGCAAACATTTTGGAAGCCGTATGATGAACTCTGAACTCGGTGTTCCATTCAGTGGATATGGGCCTGTTTCCACAGCACAGAACTTGCTCACCATCTTCACTCAGCATGCAGTGCAAGAGAAAGATGACGGGGGACCCTGACTCAAACAAGCGAGTAGGTGAGGATTAGCAGCTGTGGTTGTCCTCTTACCTCTGCATTCCCCAAGTGGGCACACACTCTTACACATGCACACACACATATTCTCTCTCTCCCTCCCTCTCCTGATACACACACAAATTAAAAAACAAATCTTGAGCCAGATCATGATGTCATCAAGTGAAAGTACTATGGGATGGCTCAAAGAGCCCCAGAGCTTAGAGATGTTACGTATGGTGCTTCTGAAGGCTTATGAGGCAGTGAACAAAAGTAGCTAGCTTTTCTCTCTTCATTTCAATTTTTTAAACTATGTAAGCAGTGGGAGTTGCCAAAGGTAGAACCTAGTGTGATGGCTTGAGATGCAGAGCCTGTCACAGCCACCGCAACGTGTATAGTCTACTGTGTTCTGAGCAACAGCAATCAGGCTCCGCATCTTGTGGGGTGGGGAGAATTCTCAGGAAGCCCATGCCTGTGGGAGCAGTGTGGGCCCCATCACAGCTCTGTGCTTCCCTGCAAGCTGGCTATTGACCTCTGTGAGCTTTCTATGCTACAACAGACACCCAAGCTCATGGACTCATAAAAGAAAAGACAATGGTCTGCTTATTCTGGCCCACGGCTTGGAACATGTACCTTCCATTCCTGACAGTAGAGTCTTTTGCCTTTGGGCCTGTGGCAAGGGCAGCAAGTCAAGGCAGGAGCACAAGGAGGGTATATAAAGGTTATCATCTCATGACTACTAGGAAGCAAAGGGAGACTGAAGGGACTAGCGCCATCCTAGCCTGCTCAGGGGCATATTCCCTGCTAGGCCCTGTCTTTTAAGTTTTGCAACCTCCTAACAAGGGCAGTCTAGAGACCAGCCTCCCAACATGTGAGTATTTAGGAGCTGTGTGTGATTTGCGCTATTGCTATTCCCATTCAAAGATTGGGAAGCTTCCACCCTGAATCTTCTTTCATGTGTGGCTTTTCGAGAATCAGCCTCCATTCTAAAACAGGGTATGATCTATGTCTCTTGTTTCTTCTTTATCCTCTGGCTCTACCACCACCACCAAATAAACATGCTGTACATAAATGTCACGACCAAGGCAGAATTTACCGAGGAGTCCACAAGACAGTGTTGAGAATTTACGTGACACGCCATCCTTCTCAAAGGGCTTTCTTGATGTTTCTTATCTCACTCAGGCAGGCCTTGATTATGCTGTTTTCTCTGGAACATACCCTCCCTGCCCCCTGAATATACTCATTTATGGAGTCTGAAGCCCAGCTAGCTCTGGGCTTTTATTAGCAGATTAAAGTCCGGGCTGGAGGATGCAGGCAAGTGGACAGCTCGAAGTCATTGACCTTGGTATCACAGAGGCGGTTCAAATCCTGGCTTTGCAACTTCCCAGAGGAGGAATCCTATTCAAGTCACTTTGCTTTTTCTGGACTCAATTTCCATTTGAAGATGAAACTAACAACCCATTTTGCCTGGTCATTTTGTGAATAGGATCAAAGCAAGAGGAGGCAGGGAGCCTGCCACGTGGCAACAAGAAGCCACTCAGTGAATGCAGTGACAGCAACTCAGAGAGGGACTGAGAAGTGCCTGAACACAGATGGTGACTGTTAAAAAAGGAGGTGGGGGAGACAGGTGCATGAGTCAGTATGTCTCAGCATAGACTGTGGCTGCTCTGGAGTGAAAGCAAGCGATGACAGGTCTCCGTTAAAGAGATTAAGTGCTTGGCCTTGCATGAAGATCTGGGTGCCACTCACGATGGAGCCTGACAGCTGAGCATCAGGGACTGCTGTGGAAATAAGCCAGGTGTCTCCCAGGACCCATGGGGGTTGGGGGTGGCAGATAAAGGGTTGAATTAATTAATTAAAATAATAGCTGGAGATCTGTTTGATGTTCATTCAGATAAATGACAAGGCCACATAATTGGTGAAGGTGGAGGGGAATTTTTCATGAGTGGTGTTTGACTATAAGTTGTAAATCATCTTTGGCAAAGTGAGAGTTCTTTCTCTGCTTCATTTGTGGGTGCATGTGTTTGGTGGCGCAGGATAACTACTGAAGTGTAAAGTTGGCTTGTCTTGGCCTAATTCTCAGCCTGGTCACAAGTGACTGAGAAGAGCCTATTGCCAGGCTTAACTACTGGAGAACAGAACAGGAGCTGGAAGCTTCCGGATGCTGACTAGCACTTTGCCGTGGAAATTCTTGGCTTTGAATATTTAGACAAGATCCCAAGTCTGATTTAAGCCTTCAAGTTTGGCCATATTATTTCATATGGGTCTTGGTAATTCTTTCTATGTAGTAGGTATGAGGACTACCTTTCTGGATTTTTCTAAGGTACCCATGAAGCTAACATAAGGAGAAGTGGTACCTGGCCCATGGCTGCCACTCAAGTGCACACTGGTTTGCCTTGCTTAGACATTAAACTTGAAGTACTTACATGTCTGTGTGACTTTATATTGGATAGAGAAGGGGGAACATAGAAGAGAGCTCAGAATTCTATGTGTGACTTCAAGTGCCTATGCTCTGCTTCTGAGTATATAGGTAGGCCAGAAGGAGTACTCAGGGCTAAAGGCATAGTCAAACAATGCAGGGCTTTGGTAGGCTGCATTGCAAGACTGTCACATGACAGAAGAAGGAGAAAAGAGATATGGGAATGAAAAAAATGAGGAAGAAATAAGTCTAGGAGGAATAATGAGTTTTAATGTCTCTGAGAACTGAGGAAAATCAATGTACCATGTGGCTGAAAGATGAGACTGAGAATATGGGTGACACAGAGAAGACAGTCTTGGAGGTACTACTGTATGCTAATGAGCTGAAGTCTGGGATTATCCTCTGCCCTACAGGAAGGATGCTGGAAGGACAGTACTTGGCTCCTAAGAAATATCTGAAATGGCAGACTGGACAGTCTGGCAGGGTAATTATTTTTATCATGGTAGGTGGAAGAGAAAGATTAGGGGACATTGTTTAGTCAACCACCATCTTGATGCCCACCTACTAAAGATCTTCTAAGAAAACCAGGGGAAAACCAGATGAGGCCAGAAAGACCCTTGTTGGTGCACTAGGGGGCCTTTGCACAGAACCCAGACAGTTCCTCTCATGGGAACACCAGTTTTCTTATAAGGCTTGGCTTGAGTTTCCCATATTATTGTGACAGAGAAATGGCTTACCTTAACATGGTTTGATCATCTTGTTTAAGAAGTCTTGGCTCCTTAATGCTATAAGTGTACCTGGGAGGCCTGGAGCTCGCATCAGGCAGAAGATGGCAGAAAGAGCAGAGTCCTTGGACGGTTTCCCAGCACTCCCAACTTATTTACACTGTGACTTGACCAAATAGCCACAAAAGTCTGGTCCTTCGTTTCTCCTCAGCTGAAAACTGAGAGAGCATTGCTAGTAGGGCTCTTTTAAGAAGTCTTGGGTAGCAGAGAGTGTTGTAAAAGCCGATTCAGATGTGAGAAATTATGAATCGCCAGCATGGTAAAGTCAAACACCAGCCAAGATGTATCGAGTTCTGTTAAAAAAAAATTGATCAAACGTCTTCATATTTTTAGACTTGGTTTTCCTCCTTGAATCTCAGGAAGCAGGTGCTGTTATTACTCTCATTTCCCAGGTGGAAAACCGGAAACTATGCCTGTTAGAGCTTACCTGAGCAGGGAAGCCAGAGCCATAAACTGAGCCCATGCCACGTCAGCTGATTTTGCTACTGAGCTGGGCAGACTTGGTCAATCCTGGAAGAAGTTTTCGCTTCTCTGTTCTGCATCGGAAAAATCCTGTAACTGGATTATCCCTGGGTTCTCCACTATTTCCTCCTTCAATACTGGCAGAGCTAGCATGGAAGGCCACTTTGGACAGCAGATGAATTAAGAAATCAGTGAATATTGCTATCTCCCTTTCTGAACCCCAGAAAGGAGAGGGCAGCTATGTTTCTCTAAGTCTTGGCTTAGCCTAGAGTGAACGTGACTGGAGAGGGGCAGTAAAAGAGTGTAAGGGTGGCTGGGAAGATGAAATAAAGATAGTAGAGTGCTTGCCAAGTGAGCAGAGGGACTTGAATTCAGTTACCAATACAGATGTAAAAAAACAGTCAAGTACCTCTATTCCAAAATCTAGGGAGGCTCTCGAGCCAGCCCGTCTAGTGAGCTCAGCAAGCTGCAGGCTCAGTGTGAGACGATGTCTTTAAAAATAAGATCAGCGAGCACAGAAGAAGAAATGCAGTGTCAACCTCTAGCCTCCCCATGCACACATGTGTAACATGAACCTAAACATGCGTGTACCCACACAAATGAAGCAACAGAATAGTTACAAGTCTTGACAAAGGCTAAAAGAACATAACCAGGTGATCGCAGATCACAACAAAGACACAGTGACAAAGGGTCCCATGAGGCAGTGTTCAGATTAGAATGAAAACCTGTGTGTCTGGTGGTGGAGGGAGAGTGCTTTGCATCTCCTGACACGGGCTGGAGGGTCTCTTTTGAGGATGAGGGCCACAAAGAACTCTGGGGAGGTTTTACTTGAGGTAAATAAGGGAGTGACAGTGCTATTGCTTTTGCCCAAAGGCAAGTGTTGCTTGCATATCTATCTAATAAGTACGAGGAGAACTCGGTAAGGCCTAAACAAATCTAGTTTTTCCCCTCCCTCTCTGACCCTGTGGATGTGGCAGTCTAGGGAGGAGAGAGAGATGGAAGCCTCTCTTTTCATCAGGGGCAAAAGAAATGTATGCCACAGAGATGGGTTGGAATCAACACTTCAGCTTCTCTTTTCCCACAAAAAAAAAAAAGATTTTAATTTTAACATGAAAATTTGATGAGCAAATATGCAGCCTTGCCTGGGTCGATATGGACATTTCAGATGCATTTACTGTCATTACTGAGAGAACCTCCAGTCCGTGGACCATTAAGACAAAGCACTGAGGAAATTAGCTAGATCGTGCTTAGGGTAACCACTCTGCGGGCATTGTGGGAAGAGATGCTCTTCCTGCAAGTGGTGGTTGGTAAAGGGATGTTTCTGGAAAATGGCCTTCCGAGGAGGGACAACAGATAATCAGAACAGATAGCTGAGGGGAAGAAGGGGAGAAGTAGGAATTTGTGTAGATATAGCCACAGTCTCCTCTCTGTCACCAGCAAGCTGAGGGACAGATTTGTTAAAGTATTAATTGCGTCCCTACTATATGTTCTCAGTGTGTTCCATGCACGGACTATTTCAGAATCAGCAAATGGAATAAAACCCCTGTCCCAGAGGAACTTGTTACATTCAGGTGGTGTAAAATTGTCATAAAGGAATATGTCTCCCCAAAATGCATATGAATCCATAGGCGTCCAAGTGGCAGGATGAGAAGATGGGGCCTGAAGACATTCTCTAGGAGAAAAGGAGACAGGGTCTTGGGCATTTGTTATAGGATTAGTTATAAGATAGGTATAAAATGAGACAGGGGCACTTTCTCACTCCCATTCAGTCTTGCCAACTCATAGACACACAAGAAAATGGCCATCTGTGAGCCAGCAAGTCACAGGTCTCTCCCTAACCCTGAGCCTGGTCGCACAGCTTCCAGAACTGTGTGCAGATAAACCTCAGTTGTTTATTTCACACCGGCTGCATCCTTTGCCATGGAAGACACAGATCACTAATAAATATGTATTTCAAACACACAGGATGCTACCTCGTGGGAAGTCCTGTGGAGGAGTTGAAGGAGAGGAATAATCAAAATGCTGGAAGTGGGTTGTACACAGGAGGAGGCTGTGACTTTCAGTAGCAACTTTAAGAGACCCCCACTCCACCCCCACATTCTGAGCCAAGCCAATGGCTAGCCACAACACAGATGATAAGAGCCCAATTTTCCACAGTGTTATTTTTTCACCAATTGTCATCAAAGGAAGCTAACCCCCAGCTCCACTTGTCACCAGCGGGATGACATCAGGCCAGTGCTTCACAAATTCTGCTGTGCACTGGGATTACCTTGAAAGGACAATACGGTGGTGCCGCCTTGTGAAGAAGATCTAATTCTCTAGGTCCAGTGTTAGCTTGGGAATCTGCATTTCTCATAAGTCCCCTGCTGCCACTGCTGCCACTGCTGCCACTATTGCCACTGCTGCTAGACTGGGTCCTCATGAGAGAACCTCTGCACTCTATAATAAACCCCTCATTGCCTTTGTTTCTCGACTATGAACTGGGAGTGCTAATTCCTCCATCACAAGGTGGCCATTAGCGTTAGGACACCCAGTTCTCAGCAAGTGATGGCTGCTGCTGCTATTTGAGTCTTGTCAGCAAAGACATAGTGTCACATCCCTTCTCTAGGAGAGAATGCCCTGGGATAAGCAAACAGGCTTGGCAAAGATGGCCCCAGTCTGCTCAGGAGTTAGGGCTACCAGGTGTTTGCTAGAGATAACAACAGTATGAGCAGCAATGGAAATCTTGGCTTCAGCTTAATGGGGAATGGGCAGGTGAGGGAGCTTGATGGGGTGTTCTGAGCAGGAAGAGGGGACAGGGCTGGAAGAGAGAGGATGCTTATTCGGGGCACTGTGTGCATCTGATGAATGTAAATGTGCACCAAGATACGAAGGACTTCTGTGAGCTGTGACAACATGCTTGGTTTTAACCTGAAGTCATGAGGGAACTGATGAAGGATTTATTCAGGAAATCGTGTAAGTGCATCAGACTCCTTAGGGGAAAACTGCTTGAAATGGCACAGAGAAAGCACTACAATAAAAGAGCTGTGTCTGAAAGCTGGGAGACAAATATCACAGATTATAATGGGGAAGGCTAGGAACTTTCATAAAGACCATGTCTGGGAGAAACTGGCACTTGCAATCCAGCCCACCGTTTGATTAATAGATGTCTCTGTCATAAGGCTGGGTTTCACCCAAAGGAAAACAGCTTCTGATAAGTGTTTGCTACAAAAACTTAAAGACCAGAGTTTCGATTTCTAATACCTATGTCAAAGCAAGGCATGGTTGTATGAACCTATAACCTTAGCACAGAGGGTCAGAGATACATAGACCTAGAGCTAACTCACCAGTCAGTCTAGCCAGCAGGTGATCTCCAGGTGCAGTGAGAGACCGTGTCCAAGAAACAACACTGGTGTCTTAGTCAGGGTTTCTATTCCTGCACAAAACATCATGACCAAGAAGCAAGATGGGGAGGAAAGGGTTTATTTGGCTTACACGTCCATGTTTCTTTTCATCACCAAAGGAAGACAAGACTGGAACTCAAGCAGGTCAGGAAGCAGGATCTGATGCAGAGCCATGGAGGGATGTTACTTACTGGCTTGCTTCCCCTGGTTTGCTCAGCCTGCTCCCTTATAGAACCCAAGACTACCAGCCCAGAAATGGTACCATCTAAAGGGGGCCCTCCCCCCTTGATCACCAACTGAGAAAATGCCCCACAGCTGGATCTCATGGATGCATGTTCCCAACTGAAGCTCCTTTCTCTGTGATAACTCCAGCTTGTGTCAAGTTGACACATAAACCAGCCAGTACAATTGGGGAGGGAACAGAAATCGATGAAGATGCCCAGCATCAATCCCTGGCCTCTAAGTGCATAGTCCCACAAGTGCATATGCCCTCACACTCAAGTGCAAAAACACACACTTATAAGATGAACTTTGATATCTTCAAGGCTGATACCATCTTGGATCATTCTTGAAAACTCAGCAAGCTGAAAGGCATCCTATTTTGTAGAACAAGGTACAAACAGCACAGGCCCATGATCCAGCCACAAACTGGAGTTTCCCCCTTCTGGGAATACATTAGACCCTTCTTAGCTCCTTGAGATTGCTTTACAACTTCTTGGATGAAGTTCCATATTACTTATCCTGTGGCCTTACTCACGGCCCTTTTACCACTTTTTCTGGGGAACTTTCTCAGATTCTTGCTGATTCAGTGAGTTGTCTCCTCCTCTGGATTTTTTTCCCCCCAGAAACTCATTCATCTCTGCCACATTCGGTGTCTTATATTTTAATGCACATGTCCATCGTCTCTATCCCCCTTGTTTATTGCTGCATGCCGGCAGCTAGAAGTGAGCCTGCCTGTAGAGCAGGTTATCTGGATGAGTGAGTGAGGGAAGGAAAGGCATCGGTGGGTACATAGAAGAATGAAGATTTTGCTTTGTGATCAAAAAGAAGCCCTGTGCCAGCAGACTTCATATGATGAGTACTTTCCAGAAGTCCCAGGTGGCTGGAGCCTTAGGCTTATTCACCACTTACCTCAGCAGTCATACCTTTCCAGACTCTTCTCCCCAGCTCTTGGTCCCCACCCTGTTCTCCCTGGCCCTGGGCCAGCGCTGCTTTGTTTTTGTGGGAGCTCCACCTGGCTCCAAAATACAGTGAGACATACCTCATTACCTGCTAAAGCACAGTACAGATGCTCGGGGCCAAAACAAACACTCGCATCCTTCTGCCACTGAAGCAGGACTTGGGAAAAGTCACAGAGAAGAGGTTGCCTGATGCTGCCTGCCACATCTTTGGGCATTCTTTGTCTCCAAATTCCTTCCCAGAAGGAGTGGATTAATGTAACAGTACACTGACCATACAGGAAACAGGTTCTTTTCAATGCCATGGGAACTTAAAGAGTTCTAAGCCTAAGGTCTTCCAAATGATGCTCAGTTGACAGCTAGACCCAAATTTGTAACATCAAAAGCGGTTGACATTTATAAAAACTTTTGGAAGTCAGTGCTAAAATAGGACCAGAGCTGAGATGTATACATTTGTCTTTTCACTTTCAATAAAATCTCTGTGGTCCCTAGGAGAGACCAAAACCAAGATATCAACTCACTGTGGACGCCACAGTCTGATCTTAGCATCATTAGTGTAAAGATGGTCAGGATTTTTAATGCTGGAATGGGTACTTGGGGGGATACCCAATAAGTGACCAGAATGAATAAGTAAATCAACAAATAGTAAGTGACCAAATAAAGTCCCTACATCATTATGCAGCAACACTGATGTTCAATAAAATATTTTTACAATTTTCTTTTCCCCACCCAATAACTTTTTATTTAACTTTGACTTCTTCCCTTTTACAAACCTTGGAGACCCCCTCCTTTTTCATCCCACTGTTCTAGTATCATTCCTGTGGTCCAGGCACTTTCTTCTAGGGCAAATGTTCCTGGATGACCCTTTGCAAAAAGGTTTGGTCTCTGTTATTTGAGCATGTCTACCTTTTTGAAAGTGGGTAGTCTAGAACAGACATTGAGAAAATGTAAAGTTGGGATTGGACTGTTTAGCCTCTCTGAAAGGATAGCATGAAGGGGTGTATTGTAAATCCTGCCATGTGAATGGAAAACCAATATTCGATTCTCTTCAGTGGCCTTTCCACTTAGTCCCCTTATGGAAGAGTAAGAAATGGAACATGGGTGTGAGAAGCACTCTGGGGTTTCCTGGAAATTTCTACTCATCTCCTGTCTGCTCCAGTCTTGCACCTTGGATCACAGAACACACCCCTTGTTAGAAAAGTTTGCTAGTAGATCTGAAAACTTGTTCTCAGGTGACTGTGGAGACCAAAGAATCCCTCTGTATATCAGAGTGACAGATTCTTTACTTTGCTCTTAATGGAATGTGTGTGTGTGTGTGTGTGTGTGTGTGTGTGTGTGTGTGACAAGAATGGAGTGGGAGGGAGAAACTCAGGGAGCTAAAGAGGAGACAGGGATAGCACAGAAGCAGGTCAGCTACAAGGTCCACTAAGTGAAGCCCAGTGAGGACTCTCTTCCACAGACACAGTGTGTGTTCATCTGCCGAGACAAGCCATGGAGAGATTTTCTTTGTCTTGCAACAATTATTAGATGTTACTTTATAAAATCTAGATTTCAGGCTCCTCTTAAAATTGTGAGATTGTGGAAGGTGGAGAGATGGATCAGCAGTTAAGTGCATTTCTGCTCTTAGAACCCAAGTTCAGTTCCCAGAACTCATATCTGCTAGCTTAACCTGTAACTCCGGTTTCAAGGAATCTCATGCTGTAGCCTGACCTCTGTGAGCACTGGATGCACTTGATATACATACATACATACATACATACATACATACATACATACATACATACATACACACAGGCTCAGGCACATTCACACACATACATACACATATACACACTTACACATACATGTAAAATAAGGAACAAACCTTTTACAAAATCTGAAATTGGTACAAGCCAGGTGATTGGTGCTATCTTGTATCCCTATGGGGCTCATACATTCTAGTTTGCCATAGTCCTCACCATTCCCATATGTTCTGCATGCCTCTCTGGCCCTCTTCACTCATGAGCACTACCAACTTGGCTCCTGTCAGCTTCTGATTTGCAGTGTTTGAACAAGAAAGAAAGTGAGGATAGGAGCAGCGAGTCTTACTCTTAGCCAAGAGCTCCTAGGCACAGATCAAGTGCTGTGACATCACTGGGCTAAAGTAGCATCACTCCCATTTTAAGCCTGATAAAACTCAGACTCAATTAGGGTCAGTGTCATGACCATGGCAACAAGCAAGTAGATTGTGGAGCTCAGACTGATTCTAAACTCTATACCCTCTCTGAACTATGCCAAGCACTCAATAGCACTCAATGCTCCCGCACCACCTCTGCCTCTGTCTTTAGACTTGCTTTGATTCTGAACTTGGATGCTGACCCAGAAGGTCTAGTTCATTTGCATATTAATTGAATGTGGTCTGAGAGAAGGGTCATCAGTTCCAGAGCACAGTCGAAAGGCACATTTTTAAAAACCCTAGACAAGCCAATGTGTCATTTGCTGGCTCTTGACTAAGGGAAAAAGAAAGAGAAATAATTAAGTTGCCTGAGTGTTTGGACTTCAGTGTTCAGACCACTAATTGTCAAAGGCAAGAGACTGATCATGGAGAGACAGGAGGTCTGCTTTACCACATCCAGAGCCCCTATTGGTTGTAGACATGACAAAAGAAGCTACAACTAAGGAGGAAAGTGTGTGTGTGTGTGTGTGTGTGTGTGTGTTGTGTTGGTGGTTTGAATAGGCTTGGCTCAGAGAGTGGCACTATTAGAAGTTGTGGCCTTGTTGGAGTACATGTGGCCTTGTTGGAGGAAGTGTATCACTGTGGGGGTGGGCTTTGAGACCCAATGCCTAGCTGCCTAGAAGACAGTAGTCTTCCCCTAGCAGCCTTTAGGTCAAGATGTAGAACTCTCAGTTCCTTCTGGTCCATTCCTGCCTGGACACTGCCAGGCTCCTACTTATATGATAATGGATAGAACCTCTGAACCTATAAGCCAACCCCAACTAAATATTGTCTTTTATAAGTTGCCTTGGTCATAGTCATAGGCATGTGTGTGTGTGTGTGTATTTAAATGTCTAAACATATTTTGAAAAATGTGACTTAAGCCCTTAAATGGATCAAAGAAATTCTTTAAAAAACCTGGATCTCCCTGTCACAGGAACCTGGGGAGCCCCACCATGGTTGCTCAGTTTGCTTTCGAATCAGCTCATGATTCATGTACCAAGTATACAAAGATCTTACCATGTACCTGAAACTTCGGGGTGTTTACTTTCTTATCGCAGGGACCTGTAGTCATGCTTCACAACAGGGCTGCTTAGACTTTTCCCATGTGAGACACGTTTTCACTGGAGAAATTTCTATGCGGTGGGATACAAATGTTGAAAATGCATTTACAAATCAAGCATTTACTGATGATAAATCATAATAAATTTTATTTTGAAATAATTATTTGCTATGCAAAGAGCTTTACCCTGTATTAGGATGAAAACAAATCTGCATGCTAATGAGATGTGTGGCTGTGCATGTTGATTTTTACATAAAGATAAGATCTTGGCTGAATATCTGATGCTTCGCAGCACAGACCATCTTCAGAGGGTTGCAGGCTGATCAATAGTTTGATTTTTATGATCATCAATGCTGAAAACTCAGCTTTGCATAAATAAGTAGTACAAGATACAGATGAGTATCTGGGTCATTTGGGTAACTTGGAATTTCTGTGCTAATCCCAAGTTAAACTCACATAGTGATTTGTGTGTGTGTGTGTGTGTGTGAGAGAGAGAGAGAGAGAGAGAGAGAGAGAGAGAGAGAGAGAGAGAGAGAGAGAGACTGAAGTCATCAATTCAAGCAGAAAATTTTATATAAAACATATTAACACAATGAAAGCCAGAGACATACTGATTTGATACTTAAAGCCTGCACTGGCTGGTTTTATGTGTCAACTTGACACAAGCTGGAGTTATCACAGAGAAAGGAGCTTCCCTTGAGGAAATGCCTCCATGAGATCCAGCTGTAAGGCATTTTCTCAATTAGTGATCAAGCGGGTGGGCCCATTGTGGGTGGTTCCATCCCTGGGCTGGTAAACTTGGGTTCTATAAAAAAGCAAGCTGAGTGAGCCAGGGGAAACAAGCCAGTAAGAAACATCCCTCCATGGCCTTTGCATCACTTTCCTGACTTGCTTGAGTTGCTGTCCGGACTTCCTTTAATGATGAACAGCAATGTGGAAGTGTAAGCTGAATAAACCCCTTCCTCCCCAACTTGATTCTTGGTCATGATATTTGTGCAGAAATAGAAACACTGACTAAGACAGAGCCTAAAGACTGACATTTGGAAAACTTTTAAAGTTTTTGTTCTCATGGGAAGGTGGTGGGTCATATAAATACCACATGCCAACAGGTGGCTCCAACATTTTTTTGTTCTTTTAATTAAATCATTACATTTCTAGATGGGCAGTAAACTGAATATGCAGTACAAATGCTGCAGGTCACAAGGTACAGTAGTCTCCTCAGAGAGGAAGTGTGTGTGTGTGTGTGCGTGCACACGCGAGCGCACTCAGAAGTCACGCAGTTCAACATAGACTGATGCTGATAGAAACCCTAGATTCACCACACATTTCATTTTTTATTAATTTTTCATCATTGTGAGTTCAGAAACCTTTACTGTCTCTAATTTTCTAATTAAGAAGCTGGGCTTTCACCTATGTCTTACCCCCATTTCAAAGATGAGAATGCGGAGTTTCAGAGAGATTTAACTAGTACCCTTTCCTCAGTCCTCTTCCATAGCCAACTACCGGCTACTTTTGCTAGAGATTTACCATAAGTTACCAGAGATTTACCATAAATTACCAGAGACTTACCATAAATTACCAGTGCGGTGAGGACAGTAATAAGAGACCAAATTCTGATGTTGGTAACCTAGGCTCAGAGCCTCACGTGCAGAAACAGAAGCCCCTCTGAGAGCTACGTTTCTTGTCAGAAGAAGAGAAACTCTGGGTCCCTGCATTCTTGTGAAAGCAAAATGCAGGATGCGTGTGAGCAACTGGTGTATCCTGAAAACCCCAAAGTTTGCTGGTAAACTTTCATCCTGGGCATGTACACACATATATAAACATATTCTACACCTTAAATATATATTAAAGAAAAGAAGAATCAAAATGAGACTGGTAACTCAGCGGGGATTTTTCCATTATGTCTCCAGGATTTGTGGCTGGAAGTAAGGCATAGAATCAGGAACAAAGCAGAGTTCCAGTAAGGTCTAGGATGATTTGCACATTATATTGCAGAACTATCCTTGTTCTTGCCTGGATCAGCCAAGGCTAATATAATACATAAGTGTACAGGGTCAGAGGATGGATGGGTAACCAACTACATGAGAGAGGCTGAGATATAGACCAGAAGACCAGAGCCAAGTACCACAGAAGGAAACAAGATGCCAGTTAAGTCTAAGTGAAATTCTTTTAAGAGTCAACTTCATCAAAATTACCTGAGCCATTTATCTGGGGAAAAAAAAAAAGACTCATTGTTGGGATACACTCCAGGTATTCTAGATTAGAGTTTGTTAAAGTGCAGTAGTCAAATGCAGAGGGGGAAGTGGAGGAAGGGAAGTGACTGTATACATCTTTCCTAAGTAATTCTTGGAGAACCGGGATTAGAAACCACTTTTTTACTGTCTTCCCCAGTGGGGAAATGATCAGGAAGGGTTTTGGATGGTGGTGCCCAAGGATTAGCCTAGGCACAAGGCCTGTCTCACTCACTCTTAGCTGTCCTCTGGGACAGAACACTTGAGGTGCCAATGTACACCATTGTTACATCAAGAGACACACAATTAACAGGAGGAGCGGTGAGTTCTTAGAGGGGAGGTGCTCCCAGTAAGTACCTAGCCAAGTGCTTGGTGCAGATAAATCTCTAGCAATGATTAGGCACTGCTGGTGGCAAGAGGTTTAAAGGCGAGAGATGTTAGGGCACTCATGGGGACCACAAGAAGTCAACAAAGCAAGTGATCAGATTTCCTGTTCTAAAACTGAGAAAAGACTGTAGAGCTTAGGGTGACCTAGGGCTCAGTCCCTGTTCCCAGCCAGTACAATTTAGGTCCTCCAGCAAAACTAACTGTCCATGCCTAGAGAAAACCCATGACATACTCCAGCTTTAGCTATGATTGGCCTAGGTGGGATTTATATAGCAGGGAATGTACTGCACACAACAAGAAGGTCAGGGAAGGACTGCCCATGGGAAGAAATCCCTCTCCCTAGTGTACCTCAGCTTGGGGTTGGCTCCACATGTTAAGTGGCATGCTGACACCACTCGAGTAGGCAGATAACTTTATTAGATGAAGGGTCAAGTGCAGTAAGATGCTTGGAGGCTTTTAGAAAAAACATTAGAAACATTTACCGTGACGTTATTGACAATCTGGTTAATAAGCTGCCTGGACTGGCTTGATCCTGCTGGAGTCAGCAGCTTGCTCTTGGCTTGTGTTTTCCTCCTCCTCTCGGGGCCCCCCAAGGTACTTGGTGTGCACCTCCTTCCTGATGATTCTCACCTGTGCTTCCATTGGGAGTGACCTCCCACTTCAACTAAAAGGTTTCTTCAAGGGCATTAGATAGTTCTTTCTGTCTCTGTTTCTTTTATACTTAGAACCTATTTCTGTTCTTCCAATGTCTCTTGCTTTCCTATATCTTTCCTTTTTATTTAAATTGTTCATACAGTATATTTCCCCCTATCTATCTATCTATCTATATATATATATATATATATATATATATATACCTATCTCTATCTCTATCTCTATCATCTCTATCTCTATCTCTCGACAAAACCTGTAAATAGAACAAACAACAGCTTCTCGATTATGAATGCAAGACTGTGTCAACTTCTCCACCTTGGTGCCGGGGTTTTGTCTGGTTTGAACCTGGGCCAGTCTTACATGAGCTGCCACCGTCACTGTGAGTTCTTGTGTACATCTTCCCTGCTGTGTCTGAAATATGCTGTTTCCTTGGAATTACCTCCCACCTCTGGCTCTTATATTCCGTCTCCTCCTCTCCCACATAGAAAGGTTTGATAAAGACATCCTATTTAGGACTGAGTACTCCTATTTTCTTCCTTGACTTTACACTCATCCCAGAGCATTTCCCTCTGTTTCTCTGTCTACAAAATAACTGAATGTCAAAATTCATACAGCTTATAAAATGCAACATAGAAGGAAGTCTACCTGATTCTTGCAGGGTAACTAAAGGACTCCTTCTTACCCCAACTTCCATTCTTAGTAGGCAAAGGCATCCTCACACTAGGTAGATGAGTCTATACCTTTGGTTATGAGTGAGTAACTTTCATAACTGCCCACCACTTAACTGTAACTCTGAACTGGTCAAGGTTCAGTTCCCTATGAAGGCAAGCATTCCCATGTCTTCTTGGGCCCAGCATTCTCACATGGAAAATGAAAGTAGAAGCAGTCCCTACATTCCACGCTTGTCTAAATGCTTAAGATAAAACTCTAAACTGAACGGATACACAGGTCTTTCTTTTCATTCCTTCACAGGCTTTCCAAGTTCCAAATACTGTATCCGAACTGGCACATTGGCTAACTGCAGCTGATGCTGTTCAGGGAACATCAAGTGTCCAGTGGACAAAGTACTATCCCAGACACTGCAAGAAGAAGGAACAATGTGTCCCCCTATCTCTGATTCTTCATATTCCCTAAAAGAAGACATAATCACAGGCTTTCAGAACTCTGATAAAAAGTAGAGTGCCCACTGCTCTGAGAATAAAAACAAAGAGTCAGTTATCTTAGAGCACCCTATGAAATTGCTTCAAGCCGGGCGTGGTGGCGCACGCCTTTAATCCCAGCACTCGGGAGGCAGAGGCAGGCGGATTTCTGAGTTCGAGGCCAGCCTGGTCTACAAAGTGAGTTCCAGGACAGCCAGAGCTATACAGAGAAACCCTGTCTCGAAAAACCAAAAAAAAAAAAAAAAAAAAAAAGAAATTGCTTCAAGGCTATATTACTGCTCACAGACATCTACTCTTTTTCTGGGAGAAGAATGTATCCCCAACTGTCATTGATGGCAGACTTGGTCATGTGACTGACTTAACCAAGGAAATGCAGTAGAAATGAATATGCTCTATCTAAGTAAAAATTCAGTATTTGATCCTCCCTCTTCTGATTTCCCTGCACTCTGATACTCAGTTGGTGAGCTGAGCTGTAGCTCCCACAGAAAGAGTAAAAGAATTCAGGGGAAATAAAACAACTCTTTATATATAGTAAGCCACTAAGATAGACAACAGGGCCATTTGTTACTGGAACACAACCGACCCTATTTGGACAGATACAAACTAAAAGATTAAGGTATTCCAATTCCCAGGCAACTGCTGAGCCAAAGAGTGGAAGGCAGAGTGAGCTCTTAGTATCCCGTGGAATAAAGTCTTGCAGAGTGGAATTGAGTGTCTTAAACTGAGCTGCAGATGGCCAAGAATGCACAATCAAGAAGTTTTGACCTTATCAAACACTCAGAGGCCATAAAATCACTTGACCAGAAGAGTGACAGGAGGAGAATTCCTGCCTCAAAGCCAGCAGATGACCTTGCAATTGATCCACTCACCAGAAAGGTGGAGGGGGCTGAGAGCTGTGGAGGGCGGAAACATTGTTGGCTTTGAAATTCCTGGCAGGGTTGCTTGCATAAACCCATAGCAACGATGCCCAGCTCAAAACCTCAGCCCAAAGATATTTATGTGCATGCCCACAGTAGTCTAATTACTCTGTATCAAGTACCATGTATCAAAATACCCTTCAAGATTATAACAGGTTTAATTAAATGCACAGTGAAATCCACTTAAGATGAGCTAATTGGGTAGAACCTGATTTTCCTTCCCACTGCATCTGACAGACCTGAGGACATCCAAGGGAAGAGAAAGCACACACAGAGATGATGGAGAGGCAGGGGTCAGAAGCTGCTGTGTTAGGAGTCATGGCAGGACTGATACTTCCCAGTGGCAAATGTGTGGAGCTGTGAAGGGCTGGGAACAAGCCCAGTGACAGCAGTTGTCTCCTGTCCTAGCTAGGACATTATTCTATTTTGGCTCCTGCCTGTACTCAAATCACCCAGTGTGTCTCACCTGAATGACTGAAATGGCCTCCCAGTCAGCAGCCAGATGAGCCTTTTAGGACCCAAGTCAGATCATGTCAATCCTCTACATAAGATGTTCCAAGGGCTCTGAACTCATTCAAAATAAAGGCCAGGCAAAGTCTTGCCCATGACTCACAAAGCTTTATATTATTTTCTCCTACCCAAAGGAAATTCTCACCCAGGCATGAATGGCCTGGTGAATGAGCTTCCTCCCAGGTTCATGGCAAGCAATGGTTTTTAAAGCCTGATTGCCCCATACTGTTATGTTGCTTAACAGGGACACAGGAAAGGTAGCTCAGCAAGTTTCCAGTCTCTTTGGAAACACACACACATAGACTCTGATACTAGAGGTCAGCCTGACTCCCAACAACTGAAAAGGAGGCATGAAATATTTAAGGGCTACTAAGATTAAATACCCACTCTGGGGAGTCAGTTTTCATGGTGACTATTGGTTTGATTTTAACTATTTAAATAAGGGATTCATTATGAGTTTTGTAAAACTTTGATAGTTTTTTTTTCCAGTTGATTCACAAGTAGTATGTAATGCCTATGAGACATTTCAGACCTAGACACACTAATGTCTAGGTTGGTCCGAGAAAAGCTCTGGTCCGACAATTCCAACCCCTCTGACCATGACATAGTAGCCACCCCAGATAGTACCAGAGCAAAGAACCAAACATGTCCTAAGAGCAAGGCAAAATGCCCTGCCCAAAGTACCAAGACCCCCTGCCTGTAATTCATCTCTATGGACAGAACAGTGTCCTGTGAAGTGTTGGGCCAGACAACCAGGCAGGTCCTGCCAACCAGCTCCACCGTTCACAGGTTCCCCAGATCAGATGAAACAAAATTCCTTGAATCTGGTTTCTCTGGGAATGCTCCCAAAAGGGTCACCATTGCTGCTAGAACCAGCAGCATGTTGGCTGTGGCACTCAGTGCACAGCGAATATTCACTCCATATTAATAGATCAGAGTTTCCTTCTCAGA
Source organism: Mus caroli (assembly GCF_978045245.1). NCBI lineage: Eukaryota > Metazoa > Chordata > Mammalia > Rodentia > Muridae > Mus > Mus caroli. The sequence goes on along the minus strand of NW_028227263.1, from coordinate 50,460,130 downwards.
GTCCAGTTCTCGAACAGAAGAAATTGAAGGAACCATGGTTGTGTATATTGAGGATAAGCATCAGAACAAAAAGACCTTTTGTCTCTGTATCCCTGATAGATGAATGCATGAGAACCCCTGGAATCAAATACTACAATCAAATATTTAATATAGTTCCTACTGTCTTGGTGAAGCTGTGTGGACAGCAGACAGACTATCATTGTGGCCACTGACAAGTCAGAGACACAATGAATTATTTATGATTTTTGTTCCACACAATATTGAAGACTTTGTATTTTTGAGTTTTGCGTACTATTAATTTGAAATATGTTAATAGGAGAGTTGAAGAATAGGAGAGAGGGTAAGGACAGGTACAGGGACTTGTTAAAGTAGGCTCTCACCACCAGATGGCCAAAGGAACAGAGTTATAGAATAGTCTTGTAAATGACCTTTGAACCTTTTTCTCATGTTTGATAATTAAACCATTTCTCCCTTCCTTTTCCTCCCTTCAAAGTGTCACATATCTTTGCTCTATTTCAAATTCATATATTTGTTGGTGTGTGTGTGTGTATGTGTGTGTGTGTGTTTGTCCCTGATAGCACCTGTGCAGTCTCTATAATGTATAATTTCAGGGCTGACTATTTGGTATTGGTATTGGTATTGGTATTGGATAACCAACCCAACTGGTGTGCTCTTCTCTAGTGAAGACTATGTCTCATGCTCTCAACACTCCATAGTCTCCTGTAGTTCTTTATCTGAGACAAGCAGAACAGGAGTTTTGTGAGCCATTTTGCAAAATGAAAAACTGTGTGGATTTTTGTTATAAAAATATTAAAATTTTCAAGATGGGGACAGCACAGCATTCAGTTTAGCCTTGAGTGTGGGACCAGAAGTGTCTGAACAGCCTGCAGACCATGAGCTTGTTTGATTTAAGTTTTCAGCTAATTTGAGCTGAGTTGAAGTAGTCTGAAAGACCCACCTTGACACAAGCAGCCTGCTGGTGGACACCTGCCCTTCCATTAGGCAGGTCTATAACTCCATAGACAATCCTGACTGACTGCCCGAAACCTGTCTTTCTGTGGTTTGAATGTAGATACTTTACCAGAGTTCCCTGTAACAAAGGCTTGGCCACCAACCTATGGTGTTTGGGAGAGATAGTGGAATATTAGATAGTGAAATTTGACTGAAGGAAGTTATGTATTGAGGGTATACCCTTGGTGGTCAGTCATTTGGAGGTTGTTGATCCTTTTGCTCTTTTTGATTCCTGGATGACATGAGTGTGGTGGTTTGAATAGGAATGGCCCCTCATTCACTCATGTATTTGAATGCTTATACATATGAAGTGGTACTACTACTAGTAGGTGTGGTTTTGTTAGAGGAGGCATAGACTTACTGGAAGAAGAGCATTGGTGTGGAGGCAGGATTTGGGTCTCCTATGCTCAAGCTCTACCCAGTACGGAATTTAGTCTCATTCTGCTGCCTCTGGATCAAGATGTAGAGAACTCGGCTTCTTTTCCAGCATTGTGTCTGCCTGCATGCTGACATGCTTCCTGCCATGATGATAATGGACTAAACCTCTGAGACTGTAAGCTGCCCCCAATTAAATATTTTCCTTTATAACAGTTGTCTCGGTCATGATTTGTCCTCCCAGAAATAAAACCCTAACTAAGAATGAAGTTAGTACCAGGGCCTGCAGTATTGCTGTGATAGGTCTGACCAGGGTTTTGTTCAGAAGAACGTGCTTTTGGAGGATCTTGATTTGGAAAGAAGTGGAATGCTTTAAGCAGGGGTCAATGAGCCATATTTGTAGGAACATGGAACACAGTGGTGCTGAGGGTGATTTGAACTGTGGGGGCCTGGATCGAGAGGTTTCAGAGGAGAAGAATTTTAGTATGAAGTCTAGAGCCTGCTCTTGTGATATTTTGGTGAAGAATGAGGCTGGGTTTTGCCCTTGTCTGAACAGTCTGCCTAAAGGCTAAAGTGAAGAGATTTAAATTAATTGCATTGACAAAGGAAATCTCAAAACAGTCTGGTATAGACTCTGTCCTGAGGTTCACTCTTAGGAAAAACATTTTGATGAAACAGACCAGGAAAAAAATACAACATGTATGGTTCAAAGAGTAGTGGGGCACCAGGAAGTGGGATGGAGCTAAATCTTGTGTTCAAGGAAATAAACAGATTAAAGATATTAAATGGAATTAAGGGAATGGTGATCTCAGAGCAAGATCCCACCCAGCTAAGCTTCTATTTAAATTCTCCTGAAAAGAAATGAAAGAAAACCTTAGATCCATGTTTGGTGGTATACACCTTTAATTCCATCACTCAGGAGACAGAGGCATGCAGATCTCCAAGTTCAAGATCAGTCTACAATGCAAGTTCTAGGACAGCCAAGCTTAGGCAGTGAAGAAAACCACCAAAAACAGAGAGCTGGTGAAGAAGTGACTGAATATTCCCAGCAAGAAGCAGAACTTAGAAGCCTCAACCTTAGAATCAAGGATAGAAGAAAGGGGAAAGGGGTCATGGAATCTCACTTCATGCTAAGGAAAGTCTCTGGGGCCAGATGTGTGCATGAAGGCCTAGAGAGGCCATTGTGTGAAGGGGTGAAAGGCCATTTTGTGAAGTTGTGAAGATGAAGCCTGGTTTGCCTTGAAGACCCCAAAAGGTTTAAGATGCCAGAGCTATGGAATACCTGCCAAGGAAAGCTGCTAATAGAGAGTAGGACCAGATCAAGAGAAAGAAGTGTGTTGCAGTCAACAAAACTGAAAGGAGTTGGAAATAGGAAGAACATTTTGACATAAGATGTGAAGATGCAGAGTTTGGAGTTTGCCCAGCTGGTTTTAGTCTAGGTATGGCCCAGTATTTCCTCACTGTGTTCCTTTCCTTAGGTTTTAGAGTGGTAATGTATATCCTGTGCCATGATAGATTGAAAGTATGTGATCTGCTTTTTGAATTTGATTTTATAGAGGATTACACTTAAGAGATTGCATGAATCTCAGGAAAGACTGAACTTTCAAATATTGTTGAGACTGTGATAGACTATGGAGACTTTTGAAGATGGACTAAATGCATTACGTTATGGCTACAAGTCTATGGGTGTCAGGGAGTGGGATGTAATGGTTTGAATAGGTTTGGCCCCCATAGACTCATGTGTTTAAATGAATGTCCCATGGGGAGTGGCACTATTAGGAGATGAAGAGGTGTGGCTTTCTAGGAGTAGGGATGGACTTGTTGTAGAAAGTATGTCACTATTGAGATAGGTTTTGAGGTCTCCTATGCTCGGGCTCTTTCCAGTGTGAAACCCAGTCTCTTTTTGCTGCCTTTAGATTAAGATATAGAACTCTCAGCTCCTTCTCCAGCACCATATCTGCCTGGATGCTGCCATGCATCTCACCATGATAATAATGGACTAACCCTTTGAAACTGTAAGCCAGCTTCGATTAACTCTTTTCTTTTATAAGAGTTGGCATGGTCATAGGGTCTCTTCACAGCTATAAAACCCAAACTAAGACAATGAGTCAGACAACTTTTCCTCTATGCTATTCTGCCTTGCTGTAGACACAAAGGCAATGGCACCAACGGACCACAGACTAAATCCTCTGTGGTCCAGAGTCAAACTCAACTGTAATTACACATAAGGTGGTTTTTCTGGTATTTTTGTCACAGTGGCTTTGAGAGCTACATAGCTCAGGTCCTAAGATTCTGTTCTTTCTTGTCACATCTTAATCTTTCGTATTGTTGTTGCTGTAACAAAATACCTGAGACGATTATTTATTCAGTATAAAAACTTCTTTTAGCTCACATTGAGAGATAAGTTTCACACTGGGTCTTGGAGGAGACAGACTGCATCCAGGACATAGTGCCAAGACTCTGACAAGCAAAGAGAACCTTAATGCCTCTGTCTTTTTTCACTCAGTTCACTGCTGCTATGGGGACATGTGCCTCTGGGATACTGTTAAGATGTGTGGCTTCAAAAGGATCATTTCACTGGTCCCTCTCCTATCTGATCTTCCATCCCTTTCTCAAAAAAAAAAAAAAAAAAAAAAAAGCAGTAAGACTCCCATGGGTGCTATTAGGAAAGAAACAGAAGAGAGAGAAGTCCTCCACCATCCATCCTAAGCCAGCACAGGACTTGGCTTCTGAGCCCAGAAAACTGCTGGGAGCTCAAGAGTTTCCCTTTGGGCCCTAGCATACAGGGCAGTGGACATTCAGTAAAATGGCTCAAAACCACTCTACACTCCCAGGATCAGAGGTACAGATGTGCTGTGGAGAGGCTGATATTCAGTGCCAGTGGCCTGACCTCTGTGTGCCCTGGCTTCACTCCTGTCATTGCCTAAGACAGACCTGTGCTCCACACAAATATTTCTTCTTAAGTGTTCTCTGTACCTCTGGCCTTGCAGCTCGGCCCTGGCTGATTCCTCTTCTAGAAGGAACCACCTACATTGATGGATAATTTCCCCTTAGCTCTCAAGGCCCGCCTTGATCATTGATACCTGATTCTCACCTGTGCTCTGAAAATAATCACCATCACTGATGGCCTAACAGTTTTCTCCTGCCTGAAGAGTGCTTCTTCAGAAAGATCAGTCTCTCTTGTACATTGCTCCAACATTTTATTTGAAACCCTCTTCCATTATGATGCCATGGATCCTTGACTCTTATTGGTTAGCACGCTTCGGTTACAAATCGCTGGTAACTTAGCTTTCTATTGTTAATGGTCCCAGGCAGTTCAGTGGCACATAGCTCAGGCCATGGCATCCTCACGACTTTCCTTGCTCCCCTTGCTCTGGACTGCCCTCATTCTTTTATTGCTTCCTTCCTAATAATAAGAGCTTGAAAAGGTCTTAAGGTTCATACCTCTACTTCCATTGCAAGTAGATCCATGGAACCCTTCAAGTACCCTCTCCCCATAGAGTTGTGATGTGTGATTTTTTTTTCTCTCCTGAAGATTTGGCTTGAGTGTCTCAATCAGATTTTAGAATGAGCGTCTCTAACTCCATGGCAGGATATGGAGCACCATCCAAATAGCAGGGCCCATGAAAAGAGAAGAATTTGGGGGGGGGGGGGGAACCAACACACATTTTGATGCCATAACAGATCTAGCAAACAATTATTGACCAAATGGATGGACTTTCAGTTATATGAATATAGTATGAATTTCTAACATTTAAAATATACCAAGTGCTTGCCAATGTGCCTGTGATACAGTAGGATCACCTAGACGTTTGTTAAATGAATTAACAAAAGAGAAGACACACACTATGTGTCAAGGATGCTAGTCAGTAGCACATCACCTTTCTTCTCTGCTTGGTTAGCAATTCCTCAATACATAGTGTGTATCCTCTTGGAGTTGTTAAGAAGCAGCCTTGAATAATAAGAATTAAGGGGGACCTTGAATAATAGGAGAGAGAGATGATGAGGACTGAACTAAAAGTGAATACAACAAAAGAAGTGGACAGGTTATTTGCAATTAGCTAAACATTAACTGTATGTATGAGCAAAGTCTCCTTCAAACTGGAATGAGCTGCCTATTACATACTCAACTGTAAAATCAGGATAAAACTTTTTTGTTCAGGTTTCAAGACATAGAAATGAATATAGCAAGTATGTATATATCATCTCATTGCTCTTGTGTCTATTTTCATCATTGACATCCCTACTGCTTCAAGAGTATGTGAGTTCACCTCTTTCTTTATGCCAATATCTTTTTTTCTGAGCTATGTTGGCCAACTGTTCATCCTTCAAGTGTGGCTGCCTCTACCAAGCTTTTACTGAAGCCACATGGAGACACCAGCACTTGTCATGGGCCTCTCTCTCTCTCTCTCTCTCTCTCTCTCTCTCTCTCTCTGTGTGTGTGTATGTGTGTGTGTGTGTGTGTGTGTGTGTGTGTGTGTGTGTGTTTTTCTCACTGGCCTGAGATGCCCTCTAGGTCAAGTACTGGACATATTTTGAAATAAATCTCCAGTAACTAATAAGCCAATCTCTGTTCTGAATGTTTGCTATATGAATGAATGAACAAATGAACAAGTTATAGAAAAGTATCTACTCGTAAAATATTAGGCTCCAAGTTGTTTCAGAGATCTTATAACCCAATCTTATTTAGTTAAAGAAAAGGAGCAATGACAAGTCTAGAGCCACCATGTAAAAGCAGATATCAGGACTGGAGTGGAAATACAAGATCTCTGGATCCAGACAATCCAAGCTCTCTAGGAGGCTGCCCTTAGGAAAGCCTCGGGGAAGGCAAACAAGGGTGTGAAGTCACATGAGGGCAAGCCTAACGTGGCATTTCTCCAAGTGTGACTGGTGGAACACTAGCATTAGGACAGGGGTGATTTGATCAAGTGAGTTCCGAAGTTCTATATCTCATTTCCCTAGAGATTCTCAGTACTCTACCACTGGACCAGGAAAGAACCCCATCTAACACAGTTAACTCTGTTTGACTCGAGCATCCTCCTCCTTGTTGTTTTGTCTTGCTTTGTTGTTTGTTTGTATCATTTCCCTAGAAATGTATGTATGCACGTTCCAGGCAATGAGATCTTGGAACAGCCGTAGGGAATATCTGCTTCCTAATCTTGTTGCAGAACTGAGGTCTTCTGAAAGGCAAGATAACACATCCTGTGTCTAACAGCCCAGATTTATCACCATCTTTTGACTGACTTGATCAAATAGTTATCTAGTAGCATTACATGTTCTCAACTCTCCCCCAACTGCTAAAGGATTAAACAGTGGCACTTTATTGGGTTCTGGGCTGAGTTTTACAGTGAGAAGCTTTTGTGTGTGCTGCCTCCTGGGGGTACTGACAATAATAGGTTCCCAAGAATCAAGTTCACTTGTTCCCACCAGGATGACTTAATGTCCTAGACCACGTTGCTATTGTCCATTATAATGCAATTCCCCATTATTCACTGTGATCCAGAGAATGATCTATAATACCTATCCTCTTGACTTCAAAGGAGTCTGTTAAGCACATAGCAAGTAAAAGTACAGCAATAATTAGCAGACAGTAGTTATAAGCAGTGGATAGATAACAGAATATCATGAAATCAAGCATCAGCAACATCCAGCAGAGACACCAAGTAGCCCGATCAAAAGAAATCAAGCAAAAGGACCTTGCAACTGGGTACTTGCAACATTCAGCAGGAGTTGGCTGGGGAAGAAGTAGTCAGCTAGAGTTCACAATCTAGTCATTCTAACAATGAATGACCAACAATAGGATTCTGGTTCCCACTACAGGCATTTTTATGCCATGGAATAAACAGTAGTAACTGGGGAACTGGTTTACTGTCTATTGGTTCTCATGGGCATATAATTTTAATACCTTTAGTTGCTTGCTGTTTTTCTCCTTCCCCATTTCAGACGCAGGGGCCCAGAGTAACTTGGATAAGGGGCCTTGAAAGAGATTTTGAGCCAAACATACCTGTGTCTCAAATGAGGGGTCTACCCTCGTTAGAGAGCCAATATCTCAGTAACTTTAAAGAACATGTGACAGACAGTTTACCAATATGTTGTATATTATACCCATATTTATAGGATGTCTTTCCAGTGGTGACTTCTGATCTCTGTTTTCACAGTGCGAGACTTTACATTATGGCAGGTCCTTGGGTGGCTCTTGATAAATGGTATATAAATAAAATGAAATTTAAAACGACTTTTAAGGCCTTGCCTAACCAAGTTGTCACATGTAGTCAGAAAGAGAAATGGAGAAATAGTCTTGCTATCCCAAAGAGCTTAAAGTTTCTTCTCTTTCTGGGCTCCTCTGCTTTTCTCTCTACATCGTCTGCTGTGGAACCCTGGCATTAGGTGTGAGGTTTGCAGAAACTGGGGTTCCCCTGGCTGCAGTGTCCTTTCTTCCTTTAGCCTGGCTGCAGTCCTAGCTCACATGTCAAGCTAACTCAAAAAGCACCCTCTTTGTTATTAACGTCCCCCAGCAGTGGACTTGGCAGCTGGCTCATCTCCAAGGTGGGGCTGATCAGATCGGGCTTCAACTCTTAGAACCTCAGCTCCCAGTCTCCCCTCACTACAGTGCTAAGGTGTGAGGTCTTCATTCACACCTATCTCCCCTCTAAAGCAGCATTCTGGCATTTAGTATTCAAGCACAGGCTTTGAGCCCAGTAAGATGAAATAAAATTCTAAGGCTGGAGCTGCCCCTTTATTGCCTCTCTATTTCAAGGGTAGAACAGTGTCACCAGGCATAGTCAGCAGTGGCAAGGGCAACTAAATGAGACACCATAAGGGCTCTGCAGAGTGGAGTGAAGTGGAGTGGAGTGGAGTGGAGTGGAGTGGAGTGGAGTGGAGTGGAGTGGAGTGGAGTGGAGTGCACTGGATATCTTGTGTGACTTATGGCAACCTGTATTAGCTTCATTCCCAGCCAATACCCTGATATATAGGCATGTGTACATCCCACAGCCTAGCCAGTGTCATCACCACCCTGCAATAGCTTGCACCTTTCTTGTCCCCTGCACACTCTAAGCCCAGAAGGCACATCTCTAATTTCCTTCTTCCAATGTCACTTCCTTCAAGAGGGACCCCCAGGTCACAGCTGTCAGAGCAGACTCTTCACTCCCATGTTTTAGTGTTTTCTTCGTTTAATTCTGCTTAACTAGTCCTTTTATTGGCCTAGCATCCCCTCTTATCTTTCTACCTTTGATTTTCAAAGTATATTCCCAGTGACTACCTCACAGTCAGCCCTCAACAAGACTGATAAGTGAACAGATGAAAAGCTGAAAGGATTTTACAATTGTAAGACAAAGTTCCCATCACAAAATAAAACCTATTCTCAAAACAATAATTTTGCCCTGACAGAGCTTCATGTAAAGAACGTTTGTGGCCTTGATATGCTAGGCCCCTTCCTGGTTGGAAGAACCACCCGTGCTTGCAGATTGGTATTGAGAGATAGATGGGCTGCAACCCTCCTCTATGTGGAAATCAGAACTCTCCAAATCGTAGCATCTGTCATGTGTTCCCACATGCACAGACCAGGGGCATCGAAGTAACCCTTTCAGAGTTTCTTGCAAATCCTAGCTTGTTCCCCTGGAAGGAAACAGGTTGCTTCTGGTAGGTCTTTAGACCAGGAATTGTCATATTCATGACCTGATTTAATCTTCACAATAAACCCTTGGGGAATCCATGCTGGTTTGCTTTCCTCATACATTCATGCATGTGTGCTAGCCCATGCACGCATGCACATATAAGCCAGAGGCAGATAGCAGGTGTTTCCTTCAATTTCTTTCCAGCTTAATTTTGAGAAAGGACATCTCACTGGACCTGGAGCTAATCAAGGAGGCTAGATTGGATGGCCAATGTGGCCTAGGTATCACCCTGTCTCAGCTGTTCCAGTGGGGTTACAGGTGTGGACTGCTGCACCTAGCATTTTGCATGGATGCTGGGAACCCTAGCTCAAGTTCTCATGCTTGCATGGCAAGTTCCTCACTGGCTGGGCCAAATCACCATGCCTAGTGTTATTTACTAGAGAGAAAGCAGAAGGCTAGAAGACTTGATAAACCAATTATGTGGCTGAACATTTGAATCCAAATCCAGGTCCTTTCTCTCAAGCCATGTACTTCTGATGTCTACAAATCACTTTCTTCTACAAAGCTTTCCAGCAGCACCGGACAGCTGTGGCTTTGTTATACATACCAGATGCACACAGCAGCCACCACCCTCACCTCTGATACATCAAAGCCAGAAGCCCATTCCTGGATTGCAGGCGGTCATTTCTCACTCGTGACTGAGAATTACCTTTCACGCTTTCCCCACTTTGGCAAAACTGTTCTATATTTATTTCATTGTTATTAACATTTTCATCATTCTAACGATTATTCAGTACATACCAGCTGTCTCCGATGAAACATGCAGGAGATGAAAAATCTTTGGGTGGGTTGGTGTGTTTCAAATTGTTAGTGTATTATTCATTGGTATATTAATATTGCATGGGCTGTATTTTTATATGCAATTTAAAGAACAGGTAGTTTGAAATGGGACTGAGACAATATTGTTGGATCAATCAGAAGCTCCGGCTTTCACTCAGAGCTTTTAAATGATCGCTCTGATCTGCTGGGTGAGAGAATATGTTGTCAGGAACGTGATGCATCTGCAGGGGGATGTTCGCAGGAAGGACCTCTCAGCCTATACCGAGAGTGGGACTAATAAAGTAAATGCTTTCTTTCCACTATGCGGACTCAGAGGAATTGGGTCTGGCGGATGGCTAAGGCATCCTCACGGGGAGCTGTCTTGGGCCTGACAGCCACAGGAAAAAATAAAAATAAAAGGAAGGCAGATACTGAGACTGCCCTGTGGTCTCTGCTGTGACTTTCTGAAGCTACTCCCTTATGGAGAACACAAATCACTTGTGCATTTTTATGCAAATCCCCATCTTTATGCAGTGAAACAGAGTATGTGTGCTAGTTCCAATCTGAGAGATCAGGAGAGGCAAGCCCTACCTGCATTCGTGCAGCTCCCAGGGAAAGGGCTGCTTCATGCTGACCATCAAAGGGATGCTATATGGTGACCCATTTCTAGGCACTATTTTACTGAAAGTTACCCCAGACTCTTGAAAGCAAGGAGTACTGTAGAATCACACTATTTTTTGTAGATGCCACATTGAGGTCAGAACCATCTGACACTAGTCTTTGTTCTCACCCTCTGTTCTTCCCACTTAAACATGTTTCATGGAAGCCTCCTCACTATTAGTTACCCCCACTGCAGCTTCAGTCCAAAGACTGCTCATCGTCTGGATGCTGGAATCTGCGCTTATCTCTAGATCGCTGTGTTGGAAGAAGCTTGACATTAGAGAGTCAGAAGCTCTTGATGGAGTCTCAGCTGAGAGGACCCCAACAAGTCTGCCTCCACTCCTTCTGACACGACTTTTGGGGGTCAGAAACTCAAAAGCCTTGGGGATCAGAATAGCAGTGAGGAACCTCACACCAGAATGCATGTTAAATAAATGAAGGATTTTATTGATACAGGTAACAAATGATACTGGAAAGCAAATGGCATGACTGCATAAGCTGTAAACTAGAAGATAATGGTGGGTATTTTTAGCATTAGCTTGACATAGGCAGCTTTACTCACTAAAAGAATTCATTAAGTTTAGTGTGGTATCTATGGATACTTGCAGGCTATAGACAGGAACTCCCAATAACCTACTCAGAGAGTCCTATCATTTATCTGAATGAGAGATATAGCTAAATGTTTGCTTTGATAAGCTGGATGTAGGGAATAGGGAAGATAGCTCAGTCTATAAAGTGATTACCTAATAAGCATAAGGACCTGAGTTCAATCCCCAGAACCCACATAACAAAAATCTTGGCACAGTGGTATGTGTTTGCAGTCTCAGCACTGAGAAGCACAAACAGGTAGATCCCTGAGGCTCACTGGCCAATGAGCCTCATCGACTCAGTGAACTCCAGGCCAGTGACAAATCCCATAGCAAAAGCAAGAAAGAAGATGTCACCTGATAAGTGATACCCAAGACACATGCATACACTGCCCCCTCCCCATGCACACACAGACATACACTAAAGCAGAGATGAACATACATGGAGTATCTTGATGCTGAAAAGAGCCTCCCTGATCATTTAATATAAACTTTATTTTACAAAAGACAGAACAGAGGGCCAGAAAGAAAGACTGGTGGGCCAAGCTTTTCCCATAGTACATAGATCTTACTTGCTACTCTGGGACTCCAGGCCCTTGCCAGGCCCTTGCTGGAGCTTTCCAGGCAACCTGGGATCTGCTGTAGCAGCCAGCCCTGGGGCCTTGAGTCCTGTGAAGGCGCGAAGCAACACATATGGGAGTGGCAGGAAATGACAGCACTTGGAGCTTGGCAAGAGAAAGGTTACAGTGACCCTCTTGTTTAATTATTGCCAGCCATAAAATAATCTATCATTGTATCGCTATCCCTAATGACAGCAAGGCAGAGGCTCACTGGGGTTCTGTTCTTCCTAAAACCACATCCACGTGTTGTGTTCCATGTAGTGGGCAGAGAGCTGCAAAATCTGCTTGGCATTGGCATCACCAGGCTTCCTTCATTCATGTGTTGAATCTTTTATTCACTGACTGATAAAATGTTATTTACAAAATGTAACATATACAATGTGATTTCTTTCAGCCAAGCATCACGGGAAAGAATCTGAGATGAATTAGACAAGGGTCCTCAGTAGAATTTAGGGGAAAACAACTTCATATTTCATGGGCATCTACCTAGGGCCTGGCTTACTGAATCCAGTGTGGGAGTAAAGAGATATCTCATAGATAGATACCTGAAACTCATAAAATCCCTTGCCCAGTATCGCCCGGGAAGCACGCCATCAAATCAAATCCAGCTAGACCTATTTTCTGTATCTTCCACTTACTACTCCAGTATGTAAATGAAATCTTTACCAGACAAAAGTGTTCCATCATAAATAAATGACAAGACAGAGTGAAGGTGGTGTGACCAAAGAGGAAAACAGTCTTATCTGTCCTCCACGTTCTTTCTCACCTGTTTCCTCTTCTTGCTCCTGGAAGCTCAGACACACTAGAGGTTACAGTGATAATGGAGCAAGGTCTCTGCCACTTGAGAAACTGTTTCTCAGTCTGGTCCTGTTACCCATCCTATGACCTCAGCTCCTATGAAAAGCAGATGATGAGTAAAAATAAATAAAAACAATAACAGCTTCTTTCTGTTAAGCAATTTCTTTGCTCCAGGCACAATCATTGCCAAACTTTATCTCTGAACTTCACAGTTAACCTTACATATAACCTTATATTCAGAGTCTTAATACAAGAAAGAAAGAAAGAAAGAAAGAAAGAAAGAAAGAAAGAAAGAAAGAAAGAAAAAAAGGATGAAAGAAAGAAAGGAAGGAAGGAAGGAAGGAAGGAAGGAAGGAAGGGAGAGAGAGAGAAAGGAAGGAAGGAAGGAAGGAAGAAAGGAAGGAAGAAAGGAAGAAAGAAAGAAAGAAAGAAAGAAAGAAAGAAAGAAAGAAAGAAAGAAAGAAAGAAAGAAAGAAAGAAAGGAAGAAGGAAGGAAGGAAGGAAGGAAGGAAGGAAGGAAGGAAGGAAGGAAGGAAGGAAGGAAGGAAGGAAGGAAGGAAGGAAGGAAGAAAAAAGCGCAAGCCTCCATTAGGCTCTCCTGGTCTCCATGGGACCAGGTCTGAATGTCAGCCAGTGTCCTCTATGTGTGCCTTACAGTCACCTGTCTCTGCGCAATGCTTTGTCTAAGGCAGTTACAGTTGTCATTCATGCAGTACCAATTACAGGTCAGATGCTATGCAGTTCTCTAGTATGCACAGAAGGAGGCATTAAACTCAGGAAGAGGTTTAAGGCTCAGATAGTTAGCAATAAAGAGCTAGCAACCTGCTCCATCCTCAGACCCACTTGATTAAACCCTCCAAAGTAAAGCTTTGCATCTTGACCTTATAGCATCTTCTGTTTCAGAGAGCAGGGACTCTATCCTGAGGTTGCTCTCTCCTCTGAGCACTGTCATCCATTCCCAGTCCCCGGTGGGTACCATTTGATGGATTGTCAACTTACATCACTTTTCTATGAGCATGTTCAGGTTTCTCCAACTCTAACCTCCCCTCTGACCTTCTCTTCCTTATTGATGCTCTGTCTTCACCCTTCTACCTGCTGAGAGTTGGCTGACCTTGCACTCTCCCCCCCTCACCCGCTCACTTCGACATCCTCAGCAACCCTTCGTCTGCTGCTCCAGACTGCTAAGGATGTGCCCCCAAAGGCCACCAGAGACCCATTGCTCATCAACCCTGGTGGCCTTTTAGCCTCACCTGTACTGACTTCACGGTGGAACTGGCTCTTGCTGAGCTGTGGCCACCTCCTGCAAGTCTCCCTTATCGATTTCCTGTGACCCTATGTTATTATAGTTTTCATTTAACCCAACCAGCGATTCTTACATCAAGAGGGGAATCTAAATGTCTTCCCATGAAACTGATACCTGAGTAAGGAATCTCTTCAATAGCAACCACTACAGGACGTCACCTTGCAGTTTCCAGAAGCCTACTTACAGTAAAGCAACCACTAGCTCACACCTATTTTCCTGCTCTTAGTATTTATTTATCCATTCTCAGGGGTTCTTGATTTTGATTCCCAATATTTAGGGATATTTTAAATTAAAAAACATTTGCATGTTTTCTAATTAAAGATTAATAAGTAAAAGTCTAATATTTATGCCCCATCCAACTAACATCCGCTGCTTATTCTCAGGCCCATAGAAATGTGCATATTTGCATAAATGCCATTGGTGGTGTTTTACCTTTGAAGTTACCTTCAGAACCTTATGAGAGTTCTCTAGTTCGAACTTTACAAGCATACATAAAACTTACTCCACATGCAGCCATAGCATCTTCACAGTGCAAGCAACCTCTCTTTCTCATTCCCACATCTGAGGACAATTCTATTGGCTGCCAGGATTCTTTCATTGATTTGCATTTATCTGCTGCATTGAGCTTCATTACAAGTAAATCTTTGTGGGCTCACATGTGCACAATGAACCTTCGTCTGGGTCAAATGATTCCTATTAGTGTAGGACTGATTTTACAAAACTTTCCAGGTAACATCGGGGAAAGAGCTAGTTAGCCATCCGCCAATGAGGAGGGCAAGACAGCCTGTCCTCTAACCTCACAATGAACACCTTTGCTGTCTAAAGTGTTTGATGATCTGGACAATAAGAAGTGTCATCTCAAGATACAATTTGCAAAACACATGAAACTCAAGAAGAAGGAAGACCAAAGTGTGGATACTTCATTCCTCCTTAGAATGGGGAGCAAAATACCCATGGAGGGAGTTACAGAGACAAAGTTTGGAGCTGAGATGGAAGGAAGGACCATCCAGAGACTACCCCACCCAGGGATCCATCCCATAAACATCCAGCAAACCCAGACACTATTGCATATGCCAGCAAGATTTTGCTGACAGGACCCTGATATAGCTGTCTTGTGTGAAGTTATACCAGTGCATGGAAAATACAGAAGTGGATGCTCACAGACATCTATTGGATGGAACACAGGGCACTCAATGAAGGAGCTAGAGAAAGTACCCAAGGAGCTGAAGGGGTCTGCAACCCTATAGGAGGAACAACAATATGAACTAACCAGTACCCCTCAGAGCTGTGTCTCTAACTGCATATATAGCAGAAGTTGGCCTAGTCGGCCATCATTGGGAGGAGAGGCCCTTGGTCTTGTGAAGATCATATGCCCCAGTACAGGGGAATGCCAGGGCCAGGAAGTGGGAGTGGATGGGTTGGGGAGCAGGGCCGGGAGAGGGTATAGGGGACTTTTGGGATAACATTTGAAATGTAAATGAAAAAAATATCTAATAAAAAATGAAATGTAAAAAAAAATTTAAAAATTAAAAAAAAAGAAGTGTCATCTCTTTGTTGCTTCAACTTGAATTTCAGCATGGTCATCTTTCACATACTTATTGGTTATTTAAATCTTCTCTTCATAAATTCTCTGCGTATAACTTTACCCTTTTTATTATTTGTTTTTGTGAGTGTTTCTTTTGTCTCTTTGTGCAAGAAATATGCATACAGACATACTTACCTAGGTCCCTATAACCTTATGCTATGATACCTAGCATTGCTTTATTTTGTTTGGACTATGTGGTGTTTTGTCATACAAAGATGTTAAGTGCTTAAGAATTGAAGTAAGATCGAGAATTGACAAGTGGGACCTCATGAAACTACAAAGCTTCTGCAAGGCTAAAGACACCATCAATAAGACAAAAAAACCACCAACAGATTGGGAAAGGATCTTCACCTATCCTAAATCAGATAAGGGACTAATATCCAATATATATAAAGAACTCAAGAAGGTGAACTCCAGAAAGTCAAATAACCCCATTAAAAAATGGGGCTCAGAACTGAACAAAGAATTCTCACCTGAGGAATACCGAATGGCAGAGAAGCACCTGAAAAAATGTTCAACATCCTTAATCATCAGGGAAATGCAAATCAAAACAACCCTGAGATTCCACCTCACACCAGTCAGAATGGCTAAGATCAAAAATTCAGGTGACAGCAGATGCTGGCGAGGATGTGGAGAAAGAGGAACACTCCTCCATTGTTGGTGGGATTGCAAGCTTGTACAACCACTCTGGAAATCAGTCTGGCGGTTCCTCAGAAAATTGGACATAGTACTACTGGAGGATCCAGCAATACCTCTCCTGGGCATATATCCAGAAGATGTCCCAACCGGTAAAAAGGACACATGCTCCACTATGTTCATAGCAGCCCTATTTATAATAGCCAGAAGCTGGAAAGAACCCAGATGTCCCTCAACAGAGGAATGGATACAGAAATTATGGTACATTTACACAATGGAGTACTACTCAGCTATTAAAAAGAATGAATTTATGAAATTCCTAGCCAAATGGATGGACCTGGAGGGCATCATCTTGAGTGAAGTAACACAATCACAAAAGAACTCACACAATATGTATTCACTGATAAGTGGATATTAGCCCAAAACTTAGGATACCCAAGATATAAGATACAATTTGCTAAACGCATGAAACTCAAGAAGAATGAAGACCAAAGTGTGGACACTGTGCACCTTCTTAGAATTGGGAACAAAACACCCAGGGAAGGAGTTACAGAGACAAAGTTCGTAGCTGTGATGAAAGGATGGACCATTTAGAGACTGCCATATCCAGGGATCCATCCCATAATCAGCTTCTAAACGCTGACACCATTGCATACACTAGCAAGATTTTGCTGCAAGGACCCAAATATAACTGTCTCTTGTGAGACGATGCCGGAGCCTAGCAAACACAGGAGTGGATGTTCACAGTCAGCTATTGGATGTATCACAGGGCTCCCAATGGAGAAGCTAGAGAAAGTACCCAAGGAGCTAAAGGGATCTGCAACCCTATTGTTGAAACAACATGATGTACTAACCAGAACCCCGGAGCTCTTGTCTCTAGCTGCATATGTATCGAAAGATGACCTAGTCGGCCATCAATGGAAAGAGAGGCCCATTGGACTTGCAAACTTTATATGCCCCAATATAGGGGAATGCCAGGGCCAAAAGAATGGGAATGGGTGGGTAGGGAAGTGGGGGGCGCTATGGGGGACGTTTGGGATAGCATTGGAAATGTAATTGAGGAAAATATGTAATAAAAATATTAAAAATTAAAAAAAATAAATAAAATGGAAACTCAAAAAAAAAAAAAAAAAAAAGAATTGAAAAATAGTTACCAGCCGGGCGTGGTGGCGCACGCCTTTAATCCCAGCACTCGGGAGGCAGAGGCAGGCGGATTTCTGAGTTCGAGGCCAGCCTGGTCTACAAAGTGAGTTCCAGGACAGCCAGGGCTATACAGAGAAACCCTGTCTCGAAAAACCAAAAAAAAAAAAAAAAGAAAAGAAAAATAGTTACCTTTCCTTTCTGGTGTTGCTTAGGAAAGTTGCCCTGACTCCTAAGATTTTATAAATCTTCTATGTTTTAAGGTCCTTTCTATTTAAACCCTTTTCATTTGGACTTATTTTTGTGTATGATATGAAGAAGAAGATGCAATAATCATGTTCCTGCTTGACTTGAATCTTCAGTCCTCCTCCTTCTGTTCATCTCCCTGGACTAACTCTGCCCTTAGGGCTACCTGGGTCAAGGTTAAGGCTGCAGTGTGCCAAGGCTAGGTCCAGGCTCTTCAGATGTCCCCCACATACGCTGATGCTCTAGCCTCTGACTGGGCTCCAGAGAATCCCATTTGAGAAAACCTGTGACATTTTATTTTAATTGTGGTAAGATTTGGTTTTTTATCTCTTCCTTTACAGTTTACACTTCTTAATGGTAAGATTTCCCACTGAAGCTTAGCAAACGCAAATAGCCTATACTTGTCCCGTTGAATTCCCATCACCACACCTCACGTGTCAGTGCCCACGGCCTCCTGAGACTACAAAAGCTTCCCCTCTGCTATCTGGAGCCACCGCACGTCGGAAAGCATTTTGTCCCATTTGTCCAGGGACAGGCGCATGGGAAAATGCCACTCAATTAAGCCCTTTTGGGTTTCCTTAGAGCTCTTGCCAAAATCATAATTGCATATTAATTTGCAACTCAAGTGAGTTTTCCTAATTGCAGCTAGGGGAGGGGGTCGAGGACCCACGTGTGTATCAGAGGGAAGACAAGATGCTGCTGCCTAATGAGCCTCTGTAGGAAAAGGTCAAGGTTAAAGGCTTGCTTCATCAATCCTTAAAGGTCTGATGGGGGTGGTGAACTCCCATTGGAATTGAGCTCATTTTCATATATATACACTCTAGGAAATAGGATTGAGGGGGCGGATCTGAGCATACACAAGACACTTCCCACCACAGTCCCAGAGTGGAAAATGTAGTGCAAGCCACACCCTCTATCTTACCTTCTCTTGTTCAGTCAGGTTTACATCTTATCATCTGTAGAATGGGAATGAGAATTTTCCAACGAATGGATTCAAATTAAATGGATCATGTAAAATTCCTCACCCCACATGTAGCAATTAAGGAGCCTAATAAATGACAGCTGCTATTTTTATCTTATTGTTCCTATGACTATATAGTGTCAGGAACCACAGTTGCTCCAGCTTTGCAAAACCAAAAAGAAGAAACTCATTTGAGGAATGTGAGTAGAAATGGGAGGGACCAGCACAGCTTTTGAGATGATTTGAGCTCTGGCAGAAGGATGGGTGGGCACAGGCTAGCAATGGAGAATGACAGTTTAGGAGCCAGGGACC
Organism: Mus caroli; assembly: GCF_978045245.1. Classification (NCBI taxonomy): domain Eukaryota; kingdom Metazoa; phylum Chordata; class Mammalia; order Rodentia; family Muridae; genus Mus; species Mus caroli. Next base: position 50,441,461 of record NW_028227263.1, on the reverse strand, counting down.
TAGAAACAAAGGAAAACTCTTTGGCGTTTTATCCTTAGGATAAAAATGCACATACAACATCTCTCCTTGCCGGACACTTGGGACAGCGACTAGGAAGCAGTGATTTGCCTGAACAGACCATCTCTCTTAGGTGCCAGAATCCTGACTCAGTGTGCATGCATGAGCGTGGGGACTCAGTGTAGGTGGCCCGTTTCCATGCTCAGAAGAGCCCTGAGAAGGCAGATGTAAGCCTTGGCTGTGGGGAGTGTCCACCCTTCTTTACGTTTCTGCTCTCTTGTCTGCCAGATCTCCTCACATAGGCAGATTCTTTTCTTTTTTTTTCTTTTCTTTTTTTTTTTTTTTTGAACCCTTGATGGTGCAGGTGCCTTCACAGTCAGCTTTTCTGGGCAGTTTCTCTACAGACATTTCACAAGAGAAACAGAAGCTCAGACCTTTGCAAGACAGACAAGGTGTTCATTTAATTTCCTCAACGAATATCGTATGCCAAGTGTTGTTCTGGAAATGAGGCAGCTTTGACAAAGAAACCAGGCAATAGCCTGCTCTTAGGAAACTCACTTCAGGAGGGTGCACAATACGATAAGCTTGGGACTGGTAAGGGACAAGAAGAAAAAAAGGCAGTTATAGGGGGCCTGAGGAAGGAGAGATGGTGAAGGGAATGGCAGGAGAGGCCAGACGGAAAGGCATAATTCATAATGAAGAAAAGGAGAGTGGGAAGGAATTGAAGTTGGAATCAACTTGTTTGAATTCTTTTCATTTCTAGAGTTCAGTGTGATATTTCAACATGTGTATACAGTGAACACTATTCAAACACTTTCTCCCATTATCTATGTCCCTCTTTCCAACCCCTAGTAATTACCATTCTACATTCAGGTTGCAGGGAGGGGGTTGTTTTGTTTGTTTGATTGGTTGGTTGTTTTGTTTTGTTGTAGGTTTTTTTCTCTTTTCTTTCTTTTCTTTTAGGTGAGGATAAACCATTAGTAGTTTGTTCATCAATTGCTTGGGGATCTTTTATCTGCTCTTCATCCCCGTTCTTACCTCCTGTCCCTTCTTAATGACTTCCAATACCTCTTTGTCTTCCTCGGACAATACAGAGGAAATAACTTTACCTATATTAATGACAGTGTGGATCAAAAGTTCTGCTGCTTCTGAAAAGACCTCATCATAGGCTCCTTTGCTGATGCACAATACTTCAGAGTTTGCAAACTCACCGGCCTTGTGCCCTCTTATTTCAGTCTTACGACAGCCTCACCTATCATCTAACCCAGCCCTCTGCTGCTACACATGTGGAAGAAAGCATAAAGAGGAGCGTCATGGCAAAGAACGACAGCAAGCAGTAGATAGTAGCCCTCAGGCCTCATTCTTTGGTCTAATGATGCTTTTCTCTCACATTCAGTGGGTTTCTCTGTCAGTCTCCAGCAGCAATGGGGAGAAGAGATGGTGCCATTTGATGATATGTTCTTCACTAAACCAGAAAATAGGACTCAGGAAGCCAAAGGAGCCTATCCTGACTTCTATAGCCGGGCACCCATGTTCAAGTTCTTAGATGTCTATCCATCCTATGGCTGCTTCCCTCCATGATACAGTTGTGGTGTGATGGGAAGAGGTCAAACTATGGTGTCAGACCAATGTGGATTTAAATGATGGTGATTTCCCAGTCTCTGTCTTTTCTACCTCTGTGTCTTGGTTTTTAAAAAATATCCAGTGATACCACAATTGCTTTTGTCAGAATTTCAGAAAAATATCCCCTACGAGCCTCATCTTTATTTATAACGATTCCACTGTTATTACTGACATACTGAGTCACATGTGGACTGGGAATTGGGTGGTGTCTCTTTGCCTGATAACTCCCCATCTTGGTCATATAACCCTTGAATTAGCCATGTTGGGAAAGGGGAATACTAAAGGGTCTCTAGGGTATGCCTTTAAAAAAGAAGGTGCTAACCCTGAAAGACATATAGCTTGGACCTGCAGTTTATGGGCAGGAATTTAGTTGTTCCATGGATGACAGTTGCATATAGCTTCAAAGAGAGGTAGGGGCTAGGTATGATGAACACACCATGGCTTGTTTTCTACACTGCTTCACAAAGAGAATATAAGCATTAAATAAGGGCAGATGTTCAAGTGTCTAGCACAAGGTATCATGAAGTGGCAGCTGTTTGGTAAGGAGGCAGCTGGCATCATGATAACATCATCAGCACTGAAATTGACTCAGGGCCTGAGCAGGACTAGGACAACAAAAAGCACTCAAATTCCCTTCCTTCCTGAGCCCCAACTCACCATGAGCAGGAGGAGGGTGGTAAGGCATTGCTCAGGCTCCTTTCAGCTCAGTGAGGGTTCCCTCTCTGCATGGTTCTAATTAATATTTAGAGTTATACCATTTAGGTGAAATGATCGATCCCTTTTCGGTGATGATTCCAGGTGTCCTTTATAAATAAAGATCTCCTATTTAAATAGGGGTCCTAAGGACTGTAACATCCGAAGAAGGTCTCCTAGGAAGCTGGCTGTCCAGTCAGAACAACAATTTCTGTTATGAGAACCTTACAGGAAGGTGGGTTCCAAGCATCCCTTCTTCTAAAGACAGTTGCAAACCTTACCGAAGATGTTATTTTTGGAAAGGCATCACATGTGATGTCTTTATCAGAGATTCTTTATCTGACTCATGGTACAACTGACTAGCAGGCCTCCTTGCCAACCACAGTGTAGAACAAGCAGTGTAGAATTGGAGTAATGAGTGATTAGCTTCTCATGGACTGACTTTCTGTTTACAGCCAAGCACTATTGCACTCTTTGAGATTTATTCTCCCCGATACTCTAGAATGATAAGTACTGATATTGCACCCTGTTTAAGATGAAAACTGACTCCCTAATGTAACTTACTCATAGAACCCCTACTCCAGATGTTGACACTATCGGGATACATGTATGTCACCTGTGTCAGTTTGATGTTCTTTTAGTGATTAGAGAACACTCAACTACAAGCATACAGGAGGGAAAGCATAATTGGGCATATAGTAGCTATAAACTATAGTTGATGAGAATGGGTGACCATACCACTTCCAGGGTCATGTCTTGGACAGATCCCAGCATTAGCCCACCTCCTAATGAAGAAAAGATCACATAAGAATATCCTGGAGTGCAACAGGGTGAACACTGTTCTGCATGCTTCTGCTCTAGCTGAGACTTCCTACGGACCTGAAGGCAGCCTGGGCAGACTAGCTCACTAATGCCAGCACCGTCCTTTAATCCCTATGAGCTGAAGAAAAGGCCACCATCTCCTCACAGGCAGACTGGTCCCCAGATCCCAGAATCCTGCAGTGGGGTCAATGCTGGCACTGAAACAAAGTCAAGTTAATAAGGAGAGAATGACAGCTGACATCCATCACAGTGACTTCTAGTCACAGGGCACGATTAGTCTCATTCCACTTATCACAGTACCGTCCCTGGGTATCCACCTTCAGATTTATTTTGCACATGAGATAACTGGGGCTTGGTAAAGCATGTGATCAGCTAGAAAGCTTAGCTTCTCTGGAATGAGATCCTATATTATTGATGACAAAATCCTATGTCCACATTCGAACATACAACTCACAGATGATTCGACTCAGGTATATTATTTGCCAAATACTAAGGATATGAAGCCATAGAGAGATGTAAACCCTCTCTGCAAGGTGCACAGGATCTGAATTATATTTTATGAGAAACCTGGCCAAGGGTTAGGAATTTCTGGAAACTCACAGCAGGACAATGAAGAAAGAATGCTGACTTGGCCACCAAAGAGGAGTGGCCGCTACTCCCCACCCTCTGTGTGACAGAGAAAAGACCCATTCCCTGGGTCTCCTTGACTTATAATTATGAGACTAAATTGTTTGTGTTTGTTGCCTTGGTTTCCTCACTGGTAGATGGGGGATTTAATAATGTCTATCTATCTTACCAGTCTACACTGAGCATTAGGTAAGTTAGTAAGTCAATAACTATTGTCAGTCATTCAGTGAGTCATTAGTCACTGTTACTCATTAAGTGAGCTATCACATAATGGCTAGGACAGTGCCTGGCACATGGTTATCATTCCATTCCTATGAGATCCTAGTTTTCATAATATTGTCATCATTAGAAAACTGGACCTTGAGTGGGAACGTCTCCCATCTCTGCACTTCCTACACCAACACAATCATCCAGTCTCACTGTCTCAGAGTGCCTTTGAAAACCCAGGCAGGTTCCTGAGGCATGTCTATTGGATGGCCATAGAGTCTAAAACGAGCCAGAATGGGACTAGAGAGATGGCAACTATGAGGACGTGAGTGGGGATCCAAGACTCAAGTGAGAGCTAGGCATGGCGCTAGGCTTCTGAAACCCTGGTGCTGAGAAGACAGAGAGCCAGATCCCTCAGCCCTCTTACCAACCAGTCTAAATAACTGCTGATCTCCAGGAGCTAATATAGCTATCACTGAGCTCCTCAATACAGCGAGGGACAACCTATGTTTAAAAACAGCAACAACAGTAGTGCACAGTAGAGACAGACGCTCAACATCAGCCTCTGGCCACTACATGGGCATACACATACAGATGTGAACTCACATACACATGAGTACATATACACAAACACACATATACACAACATGCATATAGAGTGCACCAGAGTGGAGAAAGGGGGTAAAGTTCCATAATTAAACCAGCCACCTGTGTTCTTGTTCTAACCCCTCCAACTCCACCTTACCCCCTGCCATCCTATCCTAAGATACTCTTGAGACAGGAGGTTTATTTTACAGGTTTTGCCCGTGCCCTCCTAGAGAAAATGCAGAGTTAGGAATCCAGGATGCTTACAGTCCCTCTTTGTCATATGAATTGGTAGAAGGGGTAGAAGGACAACCTTAAAACACTGAAGAAGTTACAGTGAGTGCTGGCTGAGTTGGACGTGTAGGGAGGGGTTTCAATGACATCTATTTCCTCTGTCCTGGTAACGTGCTAATGAGCTGGAGAGCTCTGACTAAATGACATTTCCCAAAATGAGTTAATTAATAAACTGATTTTGGGATGATTAACAAGGGGGGGGGCACGGTTAACATGATTTTAATGGGAAAGCGTCAGCGAAGCACAAACTCATTAGTGCAAAACTATTTCCTGCCCCAGCAGGCTTGTCACATACTACGTTTTATGAAGGAAGCTGGAAAAGCCAAACTGATAAGGATCGGGCTGTGAGTAGCCCCAAGTCCCTAAGAGTAACACCCACTGAGGAGGAGTCCTTCATGGCCATGGCAGAGTCCGGCAGTTCCCCTAACGAGTGAGGTCCACTCACATCTCCTTGCTTCCATTCATTTGTGGGTTGCTAATATGCATGCTTAATACTTAGGTTAATTAAGCCGTGTGTTATTATCAAAGAACAGAAATAGAATCCTGTATAAACTAGCTGAGATAGCTCCCAAATATGATAAAATAATAGCTGTAGCAATGAGTACTATTATCATAAATGATATTTACAATGCACTTCTTTTCCTTGTCTATAAAAAGGAATCCTAACATTATCATAACCTGAAAAGTCATCACGAGATTGAGGATTGATCCTTTAAATCGTTCCTTCTCTGAGTGCCTGCCCTCTGCCAAATACTGTGCTAGTAGATTCCTTTGGGATGAATACCATTTCAAGATTATGAAACTGAGGCTTAAATGAATAAGGCAGATTCTTATATACAAAAAAATAGTTAATAAAGCTTAATGTGCACATATCTCATCAATGTCTTCTGAGTTATCTTAGGAGATAGGGCAGCCAAGTGTTACTACCCATTGCCCTGGTGTAAATGGAAAGGACTAAGAATGACTTGGCAAGCCTGAGGATGGTATGGCTTGCCCACTGTGTCAATTCCTTTTTCCTTAACTGTCATCAAATACCTTCCAGAAGCAACTTAAGGAAGAAAAGATTCATTATCGATTACAGTTTCAATTCGTCATGACTGGGAAGGCTCTGTAAAGCTCATAGTGGCCAGAGCATGTGCCAAGGCTCCTCAAATCTAGGTAGATGAGGAAGCTGAGGGCTTGCATCTGAGGCAAGATCAGGTTATAACTTCCAAAGACCAGCCTCCAGTGGCCCACCATTACCAGCTATGCCACCTACCTTGACAGTATCACAGCTTCCCAAACAGTGCCAGTAGCTTGGGACTAAATATGAGCCTATTGGAGACATTTCATATTCAAACCATAATACCCACCAATAATAAAGTGAGGTCAGTGTATATGTAGGTGTGTGTGTGTGTAGGGGTGTGTGTGTGTGTGTGTGTGTAGACCATGAAACTACTTGAGGTGACACTCTGAATCCAGTCAGCTGAGGTGCCTGAGTGGTGGGAGGTATATATGACCAAGCCTTGAATATTTATTACAGACCAGGCTTTATGCGTCGCTCCTGCTGCATCCTTACCACAGCCCCACCCACAAACAGGCACAGCAGGAAGAGAAGGTCCTAGGATCTGTCCTACCTTGCAGAACAGAATCCTGAGGCTCACAATGGTTAAGTAATCTGTGCATGTTTTCAGAGTCAAACTGAACTCCAACAAAGAGTCCTGAACTCCCCTTTAACTATCATAGTAAAGGCCTATGTGATAATCAATGGGCCTCGCCCCTTTAATGCCACTGGAAAATTGGTTCAAGTTCTCTTTTAACTCTTGTCAGAAGCTCAGTACTTTCACTGAGATTTCTGACTGTGCATTATCTCTGGACCCCCTTTTGTCTCTCAGGAAGACTACCTTATAGGTCCATGGCAGAGCTCAGCAGGTAAGCAACCTTGTAACTAAGCTCATGAGCTGTTCACTGCCCCCCCCCAAATCCACATGGTGAAAGGAGAGAACCCCCCAAATCCGCATTGTGAAGGGATTATAGCTCCTCAAAAGTGTCCACTAATTTCCACATACAAGCTGTGGCACACATGACCCCTTCATATACAAAAGAAATACATAAAATGTGAAGAAAATCCACATCTCATCTGAACTATTAATTTCTGAAGAAATGCATGTCTCTGGATCTCTTGGCAAGCAGCAAACTAATTTCCAGAGCTTTCCTGGGCTGGGGCATGCAGAGTGAAGTGACCGTGCCATAGTAAGATTTCCCGTTGAGTTTTCTGTAATTCTATGGCTCAGTGAGGTATGTGCATACATCTACATCTGCACAGAGCAACCTCAGTCTCCCATGTGAAAAAAGAACACAGCAGTGTGTCAGCAGCCTCAAAAGCCAACAGCCTGACCCCTTCAGCAGTCAGCCAATTGGCAAGAGCTGCACTTGAACTTTCTCCGCAAACCCTTTCAATGGCTGAGACTCATCACCTCTGTTGTAGTCTGAAGCTTTGTTCATGACGATGGCTGCAAGCTTAAAATTTCTTTGAGGGATTTTTAGTAATCTTCAATCAGCGGTTCTCAACCTTCCTAAAGCTGTGACCCTTTAATACAGCGCCTCAGGTTGTAGTGACCCCCAACCTAAAATTATTTTCATTGCTACCTCACAACTATAATTTTGCTACTGTTGTGTGTGTTATATGTAATATAAATGTCTGATTTGCAGGATAACTAGAATACAACCCATGTGAAATGGTTGCTTGACCCTCTCAAAGGGGTTGAGACCCACAGGCTGAGACCCACTGTCTTAAAATGTCACATAAATGCCCACATCATAGACCATGTCATTGTTTAGATATAAAAATAATGACAATTACTTGTCAATAAACTTATTTTATTTTTTCTTATCTGACAACTCGGAGTTTTAGATAGATAGATAGATAGATAGATAGATAGATAGATAGATAGATAGATATGCCAAAAAGTGTACCCAGAGTTTCTTAACAGTGTACACTCCCTGTCCCCCTGACTTTCAAAAACAGAAACAGAAGAAGGTTGTGATTATTGTCATGCATTTTGGTTGGTGAGATGAAGATGCATTGTGATGAACATACTCATATGTTTGGGCTGTTTGACCCCAAGGCCTGCTCTACTAAACAACCCAGGCTTAATGCTGCTCGCTTAGTGCCCATCTATTTATTTACATACTTTATTGAAAGAAATGTCTATATCTAATTTAATAAAGCCACACTAAGGATTGCACTTAGCAGGAAGATGGTGTAAGAGCCCAGCTTGCTATAAGAAGCCAGAAGCCTACAGCATCTGAGACATCATGCCATCAGACAGAAAGATCCCAGAGGTCTCTAGTCTGTCAGGAGGCCTTGTACCCCTGGAATAACACAGCCTATAGAAGTAGCTCTCTCCAGCTCCTGTGTTAACCCCCCTACCCAAGGTCTCAAGATATCACCATGGTGATTGGTCTGGGATGCAGTGTAGGCAAACACAACCAATAAAAAAAGAAAGAAAAAAACCTATAACTCAGACAGTATGGATCTCAGCAAGCTGTCCTCAGTCATGCATGAAAACATCTCAGGTGATTTGGATAAAACACAAGGTGACATGAGCTCTGTGTAGGAAACTGACTCTTTACTCTCATGGCTGACCTTGCTCTTCTGTGGACATACAGGATAGTTTTCGTAAGCGATAGAAGGCTTTCAAAATGGAGAAAGAATAGCTTCAAGAAAGTTTTTCAGGGGTGGAGGAGACAGTTCAGTCAGTGAAGGGCTTGCCTTGCAAGCATGAGGACAGGAGTTCAACCCCCAGACACACATACAAAAGACAGCACTAGGGGCAGGGCAGAGAGAGAGACAGAGACAGAGAGACAGAGAGAATACCTGTGGTCATAGGCATCACATATACATGAACACACAAACATATGCACATGCACAGACATACAATATTTAAAGCAAAGGTAGTCACTTGTGGCCACCATTAGGTATGACGTTGACACCAGCATGTTGGGGAATCCTAGCAGCATAAGATCCATGAATCCTAACAGCCATGTATAGTGGGAGTTGAGAACATGAGTCACATCAGAGTCAGGCAGGCTCAGATTTAGAATCCAAGTTAGATAATTTCCCATTGTGGGGTCCCAATAAATTATTAAGCTTTCAGCACAATGCTTTTCCCCTCTACAGACCAAGAATAGCAGTGTTTCCAAACAAGCTTAGTGTGAGAATTCATTATGATTGACAGATTTAAAGCTCATGCACACTAAGTTCGAGTGTACCTCCTCCTCCTCCAGCTGTACAGCCCCTATGTTCATGTGGCCATTCTGCTGCATAGGCTATTTCTCCTGACTACAATGACCTCCATCATTTTATGCCTAGAGAAGTCCTCCATAGTCCAGCTCAGAAACGACTTACTCAAGGAAGCCTCCTAGGTTCACCCTCTGCCATTGAAGTTATAGCTTCTACTTCTATTCTCAATAGTCATTTGTTCACACTAGGAACAGGTGAAGAGTAAGGACCTCTGCAGGCTCTAGAACCATCATGTTAAGGGGTTAAGGGGTTAAAGGGTTCAACCTGAATCACGTGCCCTGGTGGAACAAAGTAACCATGTGACCCAAGTGACTGGCAAATAACATGCTGAGTGTGAAGTGTCTATGTCACTAATGTCTCAGTGAGCAATTTGGTCCTTCCTGTGGAAGATGAAAGAGGAAATACTGAAATGGGGAGAAGAAAGAAAGGAAGTGGGGGAAGAAAAGGAGGAAGAGGATGAAGAGGAGAGTAGCTGCCACTACAGGACCAAGCTTATCAACTCAACTACTCAGGAGGTTGAGACAGGGCATCTCAATTTCAAGGCCTACATGGACTACACAGTGAATCTGTGACCAGCCTGGGCAACTCAGTGATACCCTGTATAAAAACAAAAAATAGAAAAGAGGGCTGGGTGTATAGCTCAGTAGAGCGCGTCTGGGGGTGGGGGGGAGGCAGGTGGGAAGCAAAAGAAGAATTCCTTCCCCAAGAGAGGAAAGTCTGAGCCAACTATAGAAGTCAGGTAGAAAGCTAAGCAATCCTTAAGACCATCTCAGGTTGGAGAAAGGAATCCAAGGTGCACTCAGGAACAAGTTTGTGCCTCACACTGTGCAAGGTTGATTTACTGGCGTCAGATCCCAGCCAATGTGAGAGGGAATATCATGCCTCTCTTACATAGATTATAGCTAGCCCTGAGACTGAAGCTAGTTAAACAGAAATATCCAAGGATGAGAGCCTCATAATGGTGGAGTTTCAGTTTGAACCCACTCTGCTCCCTGCTGTTCCCCTTCACACCCCTCTACTCACATTTGCAAGTAGATAACCTGGGAGCCCAGAGCGATCACTGCAGATCTAAGTGACACCATCTCTTTGATTTTTTTTAAAAAGGCTGGTGATCCTTTCATCCCCAGCATTTAGACACAGCATGCAACAGCCTGTTATTAATACACTGACACCCTGCATTAGACTCTGCAGGTCAATACCCACTCATTCTGTCATATTAAATGGCCGTTCAAGTCAGAGTGGACGAAACTCCAGTTGCAGGGCTCTCACTATGAACATGAGGCAGAGCTGATCACTTCTAAGGCTAAACAACCCTGACCGTGGCCCAAGACCAGAACTGTTGGGTAGCTAATTGCCTTCCCCTTCCAAAGAGCCAGGCAGGCAGACAGCATTACCCCCACCTCCTCACAGCAGTTCTTCAGTATTTCATCATTCTTGACAGGCAGCCAGTCCATCACTGGACCCCTTTCATAATTTGTATTGATTTGCATTTATCCACAGCCTAGTCCATTTCCAGACCATTTTTTTTAATGAGCAGAAAAACTGTCATTTGGAGTTGACACAACTTCAAAGCACCCATGTGAAACTCAAGGGTGTTCATCCCACTCACCTTGATGGCTCTGAGATCAGTCTAATACCAGCAGCTTGAAATGATTCAGCCACAAAAGCAACTGGAACTTGGCTTTGACTCTGCAAGTCTGAGACACTTAACCCATGGTCTGCTGTCCAGAACAACCCCATGGAGACTTAAAAAAAAAGCACAGGTCACAAACTGACAGACTAGACCTCATCACAGAGGGCAGGAGGTGCTCTGGGCCATGTGGTATTTTTAATTAGAGCAAGTTGGCAAGATGAAAGATGTTCTAAGATGTCGCATATCAAATTTCCTACTTTCCTTAGCATTTGAAGGTCTGGAAGTGATGAGCTTATGTGACCACCTGATGCCTCTCCGCTGTTACTGGCAGGTTTCTCCTAGGTACACAGGTTCCTAATTCATCACACGTGCATTGCCATTGGTCCCTTGTGACGTTTGAGTGTACAGCCTTTACCTATATGGATATGGATAGGACACTTCTAGTCTGAACTTTGGTTTTCTCACTTGTAAACTTTAAAATGTGGTTCTATTCGAGATTTTCTAATTTAGGCTAGATGTTCTACTAGGCATTAAGAATGTGGTGATAAATTAGAGACCATGCTTACCTCCAAGAAGATTTGGATTTAGGAAGATACATGGACATCATATATTTCAAAATCATGTGTTAGTAAGCATGAATGCAAGGATATTCAGGGTGTGGGGACACAAGGAATGGCCATCTCTTGCTATGTGAAGGAAGACTAGAGAATATTATCCACAGAGGGATGCTCAAACAGGGATCACAGGAGGAACCACCCGTCTTTAGGCAGTGAGACTCACTGAAGCTTTTGGAAAGAATGTGGGAGATTCAGAACCAAAGTCAATTTGGAGAGCACTGGGCACAAGAGCTCTGCCTGTCTTCATGGAGTTCTTGGACTTGGTCCCAGAAGGTTGTTTGAATGAAGAGACACAACTCACTCTCAGAATGGAATTGTGAGTTCTCAGATATTTCCAGCCTGTGACAGATTTGATGGAAAGCAGGTGGATGTGTTCAGCAGGAAGAGATCTTCAAGGTCAAAGAGGCATGTGCGATTTCAGAATTTTCAGACGTCTGGGAGACTGTAAGAGAACTGAATCCATGTGCCAGCTGGTCAAAGCCCACAAGGAACATTGAAATACCAGCTTCCATTCACGTCAGACACCAGGCAGATAATGTAGAGTACTAATCTCATGTTTTCTATTTTATCTCAGAGGTATGGAGGATACATTGGTGAACAAGAAAATTAAAAACAAAGCTTAGCTTTGCAACCATGCAGAAGCATGTTTGCAGTGGTCCTTAACAAGTGGATACATCAGTAAGGATGGAGACAAGCCAGGGATGCAAGGCATGAAGAAAATAAAGCTGGGTGTTATGGTAGGAACTAGCAGGGGATACAGTGAGGATGGGAGGCTGAGTGGAGAGCTTCTCGAGATAAGGCTATACGGGGTTCCACCTGAAAGAGAGGAAACTGAGCTTGGGAAGTACTGAGGGGAGAACGTTGATAATCTCACTGGCCACTAGAGGTGTCCATGTCATTGGGAGACCAGATCTAAAGAAGGAAAGCAAATGTTTTGTGTTGCTGTAGCTTCCTACACGGAATAGTGCAGAATGGTAGTGATTCAAAGACTCCCTTCTACCCCTATGATTTCTTTGAATCATGAAAGAATGTCAGAAGGGAAAAAAACCACCAAGAACCCCTTTAAGCTTCTCCCGTGTCTATTTTGTGTTCATGTTCATATTCCCCATGGTTTGTGGTCAGCCCATCTACATGGAGAACCCAGGAAAATATCAGGATACATCATAGGCTGAGAATAGGTCAGGTGCTCTTCAATGAGAGTAAAATAAGCAAGACCCAGGATAAGAAATCAGAGTATGGTATCATATGACTTGTATGAATTACCTTTGCCTTTCTTGTACATGACAGACATTATTAATAGATTGCTGTTCTCTTTCCTGCTGGGACCAAATGTGACCTCAGAATCCTTCCCAACTTATGGTTTCAAGCATAGACTATAAATCTACCAAATTCAAAACAACAGGGAAGATCTATTTGTTAGGTCACATCTTTAGTTATTCATAGAAGCAGTGGGAGGCATTCTGATATAGCCAGGTGAAAATGAAAAAAAAAAAAAAACTCCTCTTTTACCCAGTTAATGTGTGTGGCAATATCAGATTCACACACACACACACACACACACACACACACACTTGACCATTGATTGCCTTATCAGCCCGCACTTAATAGTCTCCATGTTAAAATAGTTTTGCAAGGTAACTACTACTTTGAGATCTCTAGAGAGGGACATTCACCAAGCCCCATTGAGGACCTGTGTCACTGACTCTTACCATCTTAGTTGCTGCTGGTGGAGAAGACATAAATTAGCCAGGCAGAAGTCTACATATAGTGATCAACTTGCTAAGAATTGAGGCTCTTGACAAATAAAGAAGTGAATACAGGACCCCCAATGAAGGAGCTAAAGAAAGTACCCAAGGAACTAAAGGGGTCTGCAAGCCTACAGGAAGAACAACAATATGAACTAACCAGTACCCCCCCCCCAGAGCTTGTGTCTCTAGTTGCATATGTAGCAGAGGATAGCCTAGTAGGCCATCAGTGGAAGGAGAGGCCCTTGGTCTTGCGATGATTATATGTCTCAGTACAGGGAAATGCCAGGGCTAGAAAGTGGGAGTGGGTGGGTTGGGGATTAGGGTGGGGGGATGGTATAGGGGATTTCGGGATAGCATTTGAAATGTAAATGAAAAAAATATCTAATAAAAAAATTGAGGCTCTGACACCAGATGCCCAAAGTACATCGGCTCTGCCATTTAATAGCTGGATAGTTATATCATCCAACTCACAAGGCTTCAACTTTCTCATATGCAAAAAGGCTAAAATAAATGTTGTCTACTGTGTAGATCTGGTGAAAGGTTATCACATATTTAAAAATCATGTCCAATACAGAGTGAGACATTCATGTGACTGTGCATGAGTAGATTTTTTTTTTTAAGTAGAATTTAGAGGGAGCTATGACTGCAACAAAAGCTAGGTGGGAAGTCTATCTATGAGTAGTTAGGAACCCAAGATAATAGCCAGGAAGATCCAGAGGAGGTTGGGTGGGGGTGGGGTGCTGGGTTTCAATGAAGTAGAAAATAAGCATGGTAGATTTGGTTTCATGATCCCAGCTGACTTCATTTATCACTTGCCTTCTCTGAGGTCTAGTTGTCTCATTTGTGACAGAGGTACAAAGGCTACTGTCCATCTCTTACCCTTGATATCGGAACACATAGTGAGCATCAAACAAGTCCAAGAAGAAACTTAGAAAATGAGACATGCTGCCTATGAGTGGAGTCCTCAGAACCAGGGCAGAAGGAGAAAAGGAATAGAGATTAGAAAGGAAACATGTTGTCGTGTCTTCATAGAGACTGCAGGAGAGAGCTGAGGAGACACTTACTGGTAGAAGCCCCAGTCTCAGAACATGATGCAATCACAGGCAGACCTAGAGATAGAACAAGATGCTGCTCGTTTCTACATGAGATTGTTAACCTGGTGACCAAAGGCAAACATCAAGGAAAAAAATAGGAGTATGACCCTAGGACCATGAAGACAAGAAAAAGTGAGAGACCAAGAACAACATGGTATTACAGAACAGATCTGTTCAGTCACTGGATTATAAAAGGTCCTAGATCCCCTGAAGCTATAGATATATTTCATTTCTTCTTAATGTGTGTGAGTGCATGTCTATGTGTAGGTGTATTCACTGGCATGTGTGCCCACAGAGGCAGAAGTGGGCATTGGAATCCCAGGCATTGAACTTGGATCTATAGAAAAGTGCCGTACTTGCTAACCTCAGAACTCTCTCTCCAAGCCCAGTTTTTAAAAGATTTCTTGATTTACTTAGTTGTTTTATGCATGTGTGTGACACTGATTGTATGATTGCCTGTGTGTATGTGTGTACTTGAGCTTATGTACAATACAATGGGCAGCTACATGCAGAGGCAGAAATGTGTCAGATCTCCTAGAACTGCAACTACATGCAGTTGTGAACTGAGTTGCAGCTTGATGTGAGCTGCCCAATGAGGATGCTGGAAACCAAACTCCTGCAAGAATGGCAAGTGCCCCCAACAATGGAGTCATCTCTCCAGGCCCATGAAGCTGTAGTTTTCTACTTGTATTTTCTTGGTGAATGAGGAGAAAAGGTGCAAGAGAACAGAGCCTTTGAATAGGTTCCAACTTAGTGGTTTTATCGGCTTGGATTCCACAAAGCTTCATTTAAAGGGATAGCTAGGCTACTTTTCAAAACAGATTCAAAACCACAGACTTTAAAGAGCAGAGAGATTGCCTTATAGAATCCTAATAGCTTAGAATCAAATGGCCACCTTAAGAGCCATCCAATCTATCTTCTCCAACGAGGGAAGCATCTCCTATCACCTGCTATGGAATCATGCAGCTTCTTTTTGGGTACACATGCTGGCAGGAACATCACAGTGCAACTTGTCCGACTGATGAGGCAAAATCCCTTCTGTCATCCTGAGATGAAACCAGACTCCCTTCCTCCAACTTCTATCTAGTACACTCTCATCTCATCCTCTAAACCTCAGCTCCTACTGGCTCCACAATAGACCATCTCCTTCTTTAAAGAGCATATCTGCTTATGCCACACCCCACAAGGGTGAGCTTACTGCATAGAGGAACCACGCTGAATCCACTGCAAGGCACTAAGCCTGGGAAGGAAAAGGTATTTAATACATTTGTGTGTGTGTGTGTGTGTGTGTGTGTGTGAGAGAGAGAGAGAGAGAGAGAGAGAGAGAGAGAGAGAGAGAGAGAGAGAGAGAGAGAGAGAATACGGATAACAAAGGAATAAATGGATGAATACGTAGGCCTTTACGGAATATTAGTTCAATATCTTCATTCTGTTAAAGAGCAATCTGAATTCCAACTAATATAAGTTTCTGAATAATGTGTGGTGGCAAAGAAAGAATTGGGCTCTGAATACATAGAGTGAATCTCAGAACTTGAGACATGGCCCTGGGGATTGAGGCTTTGTAAACATGAGAGTTCTGCCACCCAGAACAGAGAAGCAGAAAGGTGAGGAATGGTCTGATGTCACACAGGCCAGTGGCCACTCAGAAACTAGATTCACTCTTCACATGTCATGGTTTGCTGGTAAGTCCCATAATGTTTTATTGAGTATGTGCTCTAAACAAAGCTCTGTGCCAGGCCCTGAGGAGGAGTCAAAGATGATCATATGGCCTCCATAAATGTGTGCATTCATGACTGCCATGGACATTCTCAGGCAGGCTATGTGATACTCTATTGCAAAACCATTATTAGCAAGGGGCTGCGATAAAATCATTCACTCCATTTAGAAAGAGCCCAAGTCTCATGAAAAAACAAGCATTTGACTTAGACACCAGATGATTGAGGAAAGTAAGCCTCAATAGATGAAGTATTGAAAGGACAAAGAAGGATTTGGGCAACTGGACATGGATAGAACCATTGACGGAAAGAATGTTTCAGCAGTGGCCAGATGCCTCACAATGCACAGGTTCAAGACCCAGCTAGGACTTCTTCTGTTACCACCTAAAGGAGTAACAGACGAGTTTGCATGGTGAGACCCATATTTAACAGTGTTGGGGACACCTTGTCCTACAGTTTGTATTCCTGAATGAGGAAGGCTAGATCTGTTAGTCATTAACATTTGTGTTCAGTGTGAATCTGCCATTCAGGCCTTAAAAATGTCCCAAGTATTTTTGGTAGACTGAAAAATTGACATGACTTGGACCATAGAGAGTCACCTCTGAAGCTAGAGGTGGGGGATGGTTGACCATAGCTTCTTTTTTGTTTTATTCGGTATTTTCTTCATTTACATTTCCAGTGCTATCCCAAAAGTCCCCCATACCCTCCCCCCCCACTCCCCTACCCACCCACTCCCACTTCTTGGCCCTGGCGTTCCCCTATACTGAGGCATATAAAGTTTGCACAGCCAATGGGCCTCTCTTTCCACTGACCATAGCTTCTGGCAAACTCTACAACAGGGCTGGGACTGAAGAAGCTTCTCTTTCCATAAGTTGTTATTGGGGTGTCTTTCCCATGGGACACAAGTTTCCCTATGCAGATGTAGTGAAATGGTGACAGGGCCATCAGTCCTTGCATCTTCACTTCTGTCCTCCAGGATCTTTGAACAAACACCTTGAACTCTCTGACCTTCAACCCCAGTTCAAACTAGGAAGGATAACACATATCTCAAATGGGTTATTGAAAGAATTGAAATGTTATCTTACAGACTGCTCTTTCAGAGGACTTGGGTTGAAGTCGCAGCTCCCATATGACAGCTCACAACTATCTGTAACTCTAGGGTCCAATACGCTCACATAGACATACATGCAGGCAAAATACCAAAACACATGAGATAAAAATAACTAAATTTTTAAAAAAGAATTTAAATGTTGAGCCCAAAACTAGCAATAAGTAGGAAGTCCTTTCTCTTCCCCTCCTCCATATAAGAAGCCAAGGCTCCCCTAATTGTTTCTCCAGTACCATGTAATGAGGAAAAATCCCACGAATGCCCATTACCTGTGTGAGTTGAGGTAAGATAGCATCTACACACTTGGCACAACTTGTTCAAAGCTTTTCACCTGACTTTTCCTCAGTTCCTTTCCCACCCACCCCCGAATCTCAAGACACAATTTTCCTTTTTGGAACAAGGGGTGAAGCTCAGTAGCAAGCCTGTGACTCACCATTCTGCAAGCAGAATACTGAATTGATTGCTCTGAGGACTACAGCTGTCACTTAACACAGCTCCTCGCTTCCTCACATTTAATTGATACAGAAGTCAAAGTGCTGTGGATTCCATTTGCCATTGATGCATAAAGTGGTCCAGGAACTCCTACTGGAGCTGAGAGTCTGAGGAATATGAGTCACTCAGGTCTGGAAGGAGTGCTGGAGAGAATCTCGATAGTGCCTGGCATGGTACACAAATGCTTGCAAACCACTTACTCATGCCCATGTATATATTTTGCCTCAAATATTTCAAAACTAACTATTTAAGATGGCAGAGGGGATCAGGAGTTAGTTCAGTTGGTAAGGCACTTGCCTTTCAAATGAAATGACCTGAGTCCCACCCTCCAGCCCCTGCATTTAAAAGCCAGGCACGGTAGTATCTGCTTGTTGTCTCAGCACTGAAGATAGGAGAATGCCTGGCGCTTTCTGAAGAGCCAGCCTGCCTTGCCTATTCAGCAAGGCCCCTGGCAATAAGAGACCCAGTGTTAAAAAAAACAACAGGAATGGCTCCTGAGGAAGAATACTGGAGGTTGTCCTCTGGCCTGAATACACTAACAGATATATACACATACACACACATTCATACATACATACCACACACACACACAATGTGTCTTAAGTCATTGGCACATGTTAGCTCACTTAATCTCCATAGTAGCACATAATTACTTAGTACTTTGTATAAGAACAATTTTTACCTATGAACTTGAGAGCTCCAAACAGATGCTTGACGCCACGAATCTCAGAAGCCAACAGAACATCTCTATCTCTGCTGTCATGCTCCTAGCTCTTTGACCTTGAACAATCACCTGAGCTTTTTGGGTCATCATTCTTTTAATCACAAAATAGATCAGAGCTGGGCCGTAACTTGGCTGGTAGAATGATAGTCTAGACTGCAGAGTCCTGGTTTAGGCCCCCAGCACTGCATAACCAGGACTTGACAGTTACCACTGTGCTCTCCAGGACTAGAAAACTCTCAGGTGGGTCGGAACCTCAAGGTCACCCTCGGTTGTATAGTTTTAGTCCCTATGTGGAGCAAATGAGACCCTAACATGAAAAAATAAGGATGAAATAGTGTCCCTTCGTAGCACTAGGAAAAATCACTAGGATAGAGTATAAAAGTTTACTAAGTCAGCTGGTACATAATACATGGACATAGGATATTAGGAATTATTGATAAGTAATTTACCACGACCATGGAGCTGGTAATAAACCCTAGTCTGCCTGAGCAGGAAGCCAAAACAACCTGCCAGGCTGTCACTTCTCTTTTGCCTCCCTACAACTTGGTGTGATCTTTATTCCCTCAGGCTAGATACTAGAGATCCAGGGAGAACCTACTCAGGGAAGCAGAGCTGGCAGAGTACAGAGCTCATAGCACAAGAGTCTGGACCTCTGCTCCAAGGAGAATGGTTTGTCTCTCATGGCTCTGCTCTGCCTTTTCTTTCTGCAAGTACCCCATGTTCATCATACCACTGGGATATCCAAAACTGAGAGAAGAGGCACAGCTTGCCCAGTGAAGGTCAGGTATTAAGTGACAGAGCTGGGGCTAGACCCATATCCTAGACCATATTATCCTCATTGTTTCTCATGTACATTATATTACAGATCAGAGAGACTGGGATGTGGACAGACAGGCAGACAGATGACAGAAATTGAGCAGAAAGGGACAGACAGATAGAAATGGACATAGACAGAGGAATAGAGACAGGAAAAAAACACAGAAAAGGAGAAAGTCAGAGACTTTCTCTTACTGTATGTTAAAAACACCTTTGAGACTGGTCCTTTGAAGAGGTACTTAAAGTGATGAGGACTTGGTAATTTTAAAGGGAAGAAGGTGAATACTAATACCATAGCAACTACTGGCACGGTTCATTAGCAAGTCTGAGTAAATGGTGGGGGGGCAGGGGGTGAGGAAGAAGTAGGGAAATCAGAGCTTGGTCACACTTACAATCATCCAGTTGGGTGCCTGCCCTCTCCACCCGCCTCCTGCAGAAAGAGCTAGGGCTGCAGTCAGCATTTGCCAGGGACGTTTGTGCAACTGAAGGTGTGAGAATCAACTAATTGAACACTCAGCAAATGGAGATGAGCATTTTGCAGATGTAGTCTCTTGTGGATTCTGGGGGTTATTGTGATCTCACCTGTTCCTGTTGAGCATCAGAGGTGTTCTAAACAGGAGAGCTGGAGGATGCCTGAGCTTCCAGCATCAGAGAGGGCAGAAGAGGTAGTATGATGCAGGCCAATGAACCACCTCGCTGAAACATCAAGCTTGCAGTGCACAACTTGACCAACTCATTCCCAGCATAGCAAGTCCTCTTTACCTGGTAGTTACTGCAGGCTCTATAGGGCATAACTATTTGCTGGTCTTCATCCACATTTATACTCCTAACCCTGGACTTAGGCTTAGGCCTTGTCCTGGTGTACCCCTCTGATTAGTAGTCCCATCCGCAGGCCCAATCCTCCTCTGGGAGCTCGGTCTTCACAGACTCCACTTCACTAGTGATATCTCATCCCTCCCTTCTCTAAATGTCCACACTAGCTTCAAGTTTCTTCTGTTCTTTGAAAACTCATTTTTCATGGGACTATATAAGGAAAACAAAGACACCTAGTGACAGTCCATACTTTCCATGGTTTAACACATGTGTAATTCAGTGTAGACTTACTACACCTAAGGACAACTTGGGCTGACTCATTGCTGCTAAAATCCCAGTTAAAAATACTAAATCAGCCAGTCCAGCTAAATCAGTGTGCTCCAGGCTCAATGAGAAACCATGGTTCAAAAAGTAGGGAGGTACACAATCAAGGAAGACATCCAACATTGACCTCTGACCTCCTTGCATACACCCACATAAACAGGTCCATACAAAACACACACACACACACACACACACACACACACACACACACACACACACACACCAGATTGGCCACTGACTGAATCAGGGTACATAGCCCAAAAATGACTTCATTCATTGGCCAAGCAGAGGCCCATATACCCATTCTGTAAACAGCATATAAGCAGTTGTTTTGTGTAAGGAATTGTTAGGTACTGAAAATGCAACTGTCAACAAAGCAAGGTCCCTGTCCTCTTAAGACTTTATGGCCTTGGAGAAATAGCACTAAGTGAAAAGAATGAATAAATTATAATGATAACTATATATTAAATGGCAGGTTAGTGGGAAGTGCTTTGGAGAAAGAGGAACAAAATGTGTCACCAGGACGTGTGGTAAGGAAGGAAAGTCTCATTGTAAATGATTGACTAGAAAAGTCTTTGTGCTAAAGTCACATTTGAGCAGAACCCAAGGAATGTATATGAGTAAGAGTGTTTATTAATTATAGGTATCAATTTGACTGGGCCATGGGATGCCTAACTATTTGGCCAGGCATTCTCCTGAGAGTTTTTCCCAAGGGTACTTTTATGATGAGTTTAATGTGTGAAGTAGTAGATTGTGGAAGCATATGTCTTGTTCAACCAGATGAAATCCCGTGCGAAACAAAGGCTTCAACTTCTCCAAATGAAAGAGAATCCCTCTGCCTCGTGGGGCTTGGCTTTATTTGGCCTTTGAACTCAGAACATCTCTCCCACATCTTGCTTGCTGACTGACAGCTGTTCTTGGGACCTGGTGATCTGTATAACCACAGTAATCCAGTTCACCATAATAAATCCTTCTCATCCCACATCATCAGCCTTTCATATTTATTGGCCTCATATCCATGGTTTCTATTAACTGCAGATCAGGAAAAAATTATAACTATATTGCACATAGTCAGATATTTTCTTATCGCTGTTCCTTAGGCAACACAATGTAACACGTGTAACACATGTCTCCATATTTATGTTGTATCATTTCAAGTGATCTAGAGATGATTTTATGTAAATGAGAAGCTGTATGCAAATTATACCCAAATACTAAACCACGTTCTATAAAGGGCTTGAGCATCTCCGTATTTAGTATCTACGGAATTTCTAGAACCAGTCTGACATGGTTACCAATGGCTGAATATGCATCCCTTTCTGTTCTATGGAGAACTGTGATTAATACCACGAGCCATGTGCATAGTTTTAGAAGAGCTCCCAGCCATGGGAACAACTTAAATAAACACCTAGAGGTTACAAGCAAAGCTGAGTGACTAAGGAAGGTAGCCAAGGGTGAGGCCAAAGTCCTGGCTGTCTGAGGGTGGAGTCTCTTGAAGCTTATGAAGAAACTGCATTTTCCTCCGCACATAGGGAAATTTTCCAGTGGAAAGGCGATGGGATCTGACAGTGTCTTTTAAAGGCAGCTCTGACTGAGCTGAAGACAAATGGGCTGTTAAGGGGCTGTTAGAGTGATCCAGAGAGAGATGGTGGCTGAACCAGAGAACTGCCAGGAAAGGTGAAGAAATGAGGATATCTAGGTACAGCATGTGTGAGTGAGATGTGGAGGAGGTCTAGGCTACGGTATAGATTATGAGCATCACCATATAATGAAGATGGCTGACATCACCAAAGGAGACTCACAGAGATACAGAAGGTCCAGGACTGAGCCCACAGCCTGCCAACACTCACAGCATCTTAAGTCAGTTCACAGGATAATGAGCAGTACTTCGTCCAATGAAATAGAAACAAATGGAAAATATCACAGTGCTTTGAATGTGGTGTTCCATGAAATATTTTCAACATAGTTCTAAAACAAATGTAGGTTTGCAGATGGCTTGTTTATGTATCTGTGTGATTGATTATATATGTTCCAAGTGAATTTATAGCTTTACTAAATGATACACACACACACACACCCATACACACACAACTTATGATTTAAATATGAAATGTCCATAAGCTGATGGGCTTGAATGCTTGCTCCCCAACTAACAGTGCTCTTTGGGAAGATTTTAAGACAGTTATGAGGTGACACTTTGCTAGAGGATAAATGTCACTAGAGTTAAGTCTTGAAATTTTATAACATGTCTAATTTCCTGTTTAACTGTTTAACCTACAGTTGCAGTATAAATAGCTGGTCTCCTCAGATGCCTCCCCCACTGTATCTGAGTGGGACCCCCTAAATTCTAGGCCAAGCTGCTTCTCGCCAAGAATTTTTGTCACAGAGATGAGAAATGAGAAAAAAAAATAACTAATACAATTTTTACAAGGCAATTGTGACAGTTTTACACTGACGTAGGACTAAACAATTACTTTTGAGACATAGTAGAGTCTCCTTGCTTCTGAGCTCTAAAACCAAACTATCTCTGCTTGCCCCCAAAAGTAAAACCAAGAGCACAACCTCACAGATAAGGAAGCAGAAGGGAGAGGGAATGTTTCTGTGACTGAGAAATGAAGGCAGAGCCAGATGCTTACTCTCTGCAGTCTCCTTCTTCTGTTGTAGCGACACAGTCTAGTTCTGCTCCCTTATGAGCTTATGCACAAAAGCCTATGCTGAGTATCTTCCTCACAGCATGTAAGTTGATCCCAGCAAAGATGTAACTCCAGCAATGAGCCTCACTTCCGAGCCCCTCTATTTGCATATCTGTAAGATGATTCTGCAGCAAGATCCTTGGATATGTTCAGAGGATTGGAAAGCATTTGGGCTCCATCAAATTTTCATTAAATGCTTCTTGGAAGAGGGCACAGCTGATGTTCTTTGGTCCCCTGCAATTTTCTGGGTGTGCTGGTTGTACTGGCATCAATCTTGTGGGTGACAGACTTCAGTCTCTGGGGGAGGCCCAGGCCTCATCTCCCCTCTAGAGGAGCCCAAATTGGTCTAGAGAGCCATGCACATTTAAGTGCCTTGAAACAAAGAAGAGACTTTGAAGGGATGAAGGAAAGGAATGAAAAGCATTAGACTGAAGCTGTGACTGTCTTCCAAGCCATGCTTCTGATTTCTGATTACCAAATCCACCTCTCCTGCATCATTCAGGGGAGATGAACACAGGGTTGTCCTACCACCAACATGGGAGAGAAATGCAAAAACACAGACTGGGTGAACTAGTGGCTCAGAACCAGGTTCTAGAAAAATGTCTCTTCTTTCTCATGGGCTTTTTGTTTTAACCAAAAAGTAAATGGATGGGAACTAAAAAGTTGGGTCAAGAGTTAAAAGCAGAGAGGACCTGGGTTGGGTTCCTAGCATCCACACGACCATCTGTACCTCAAGTTCCAGGGGTGCTCTGAAACACTCTTCTGGCTTCCAAAAGAAGCAGGAATGCCCCGTGATATGTAGATATACACATATCAAAACATACACACACACACACACTAATAAAAATTTTAAATTAACAAAAAATTTAAGTGATGATTTTGTAAGGCTAGGAGGGTGCCTTAATTAGGGTTTCCATTGATGTGAAGAAACACCATGACTAAGGCAACTGTTTTAAAGGAAAATAGTTCATTGGGGCTGGCCTGCAGGTTCCGAGGTGTATTATCAACAAGGCAAGGAGCATGGCAGCATGCAAGCAGACATGGAGCTAGAAATGGAGCTGAGAGTTCTATATTTTGATTCAACTAAGCTAAGTTAGACTGTCTTTCAGGCAGCTAGGAGGAGGGTCTCAAAGCCCACCCCTACAGTGACACACTTCCTCCAACAAAGCCACACCTATTCCAACAAGGCCACACCTCCTAATAGTGCCACTCCCTAGGCCAAACATATTCAAACCACTACACAAGGGCACCAAAGGAAACGTAGGTTACAGGAAGGTAGTCCCACACCATGTTCCTGGGACCTCTCCTATTCCAGACCACAAGTCACAGGTACATTGGACACACTGGACACACTGGAATCAAATGGCCATCACTACCCTATCAAGCTGACAGAGATTGGGCCCAAATCTCCTAATTTTTTCACCTCTAATTTTTCTTCCATGGGCACTACTTTGGCTGCTACTTCTATTCTGTATAACAGCATCCATGAGTGTATATGCTTGGGCGTGGATTTGGGGTAAAAGGATAGTGGGGGAGGGTAACTAAGAGGAGTGGATAGAGGGGATGCTGTGGTTGGGATGTATTGTAATGAGAGAAGAATAAATTTTAATAAAAGTCAGCATGAGATCCCCTGGGTGTGAGCTATCACGTTAGTACTGGGAATAAAACTTGGGTCCTCTTGAGAGAGCAGCAAGTGCTCTTACACACTGAGCCACCTCTCCAGCCATTTGTCCCCTCTAAAGTTCTAGTCGTGTGCCTGTAAGTATCTATTTGCTATCCCATATTTACATATCCATTCATCTTATCTGTGTTAGCCCCTGCTTCTGGCCTCCCATAGCAATTTTCATACATCTCTTTGATTTTGCTTCTAAAACTTAACACATGTTTCTGTCCATTCAAAAAGAAAAACAAACAAAAATCTCAACTTTCCAAAAGACAAGACCTAGAAGCAAACCATATCTGTGATTTTTAGCCTTAAAGGCATATTTGGTGCTCAGTGCCCCAGTGATTTTTCTTGGTAAAGTAATCAATTCAGTTGAACATACATTTATTAAACTTAGAGTGTGCACCAATTGGAAGCTGAAGATACAAGTAATTCCCTGACTTGACATATCTCACACTCCAAGAATGGAGAAAAACATCTGACAAAGAAACCCAAAAGAGTGACTACAAATGCCAAAGTGTATTACAGTTACAAACTCAACCCAATAGAGGAGGAATATTCTAGGAGAGAGTAGAAATTCCCAAAGGGAGCTTACATCTGAGCGAGGCTTAGAAGATAACTAGGTTTTCAACAGATGGCTAGGAGCAGGTGAAGAAGAAGAACTTCGGTAGAAGAGCAAATAATAGTGACAGTCAGTAGCAGAGTCACCCCAACTTCAGCATATCATTGTCAAGGTTAAGGCTATTGCTTCTGTGTTGCAAGTATGGTACCAAGTTTCCAGAGCCTTCCCACTAACTGTCAGCTGAAGACAGTACAGCTCATTTTAGCCTTCCACTTGGGATAAGTCTCAGACACAATACAAACCTACCTTGGGGGCTGTGAGCAGCGAAATAAGGCTGTGTTGAGGATAGTGTGCAGGAGCACAATTGATATTCATCCTTTTCATTCTTTAAAAAACATTTCTTCCTAAGGACAGTTGAATGTAATTTAACATCTTAAGCAATTTGTTCAAATGAGCCTGCCTGCGTTGCGGAGCAGAGGGGGTACTCTAGAGGCTACGCTACACAAGAATGTAACCGCAGAGCAATCCTGTTGATCAAAAATGAATTAACCAGAGAAGGCCAAGAGTTCTGTGATCAGAAAAGATGCCATCACAGGAAGATGAGATCATTAAGGATGTGGTCTTAGGAAAGGCAACGAAAGAGAATATGAACTAGAGGTTCAGTCCTACAATTCAAGGGGTATCTGTGCAGATCTGCTGACTGTGTGTAAGGCCTTTGCGAGGCTATTGAGGTGAAGATGGTGAGGAAAGTTCCTTTTAACTCATTTGTGCTTGAAGGAAGTAAGGAGGATTTGTAAGGAGAAACCAAGCAAACTTGAGCACCCGCTGCATTATCAAGCACTATCAAGACACTCACTCTCTCTCTCTCTCTCTCTCTCTGTATACATGTATGTACATGTTGGTTCATGTACCTGTGCGCATATGGCAAGGCCAGAGAGGATGTCAGGTGTCCTGCTCCATCACTTTCTGTCTTACATTTAGACAGGTTTCATTACTGATAGAGCAGCTTGGCAGATCAGCTAGATTGGCTGGCCTGTGAGCTCCTGGAATCTGTCTATTTCCTAGCACTGCGGCTGCAGGCACATGTGACAACTCCTTACTTTTGAGTCGGTACTGAGGAGCTGAACTCGGGCTCTCATGACTGTACAGAAAGCACCTTTCTACACTGTCATCTCCCCAGCCTTACATCCCCTATTTCAATACTGTGATTTGATTAACTCATTTTTCAGATAGGGGAAATGATAGATAGATAGATATAAAGAAGTGTAAAATAAACCACAGGTATAGTCTGCAGTATATAGTATATGCCTATAATCCCAGCACTGGAGAGGCTAACCTGGACTTCAAAGTAAGACTTTGTCTCAAATAAGAAAAAAAAATCTTTAATGAGTAACTATCAGGCACTGTAACAGATGCTGAGAATATAATAATCAAAGATGAAAGGTGTGGTCTTTGATATCACCCTGTCCATGGTCAAAGTAATAGGCATTCCACCAATTAAACATTTAAGTAAATGTGTCCTTCAAAACTTAATGTCTTGAAGGACAGGAGAAGTAGCTTTCTGAGAAAGTATGACAAATGACTTATCACTTAAAGAACAATGCCAGCAAAAAGCCTCCTGAGACAGTAGTGGCTAAGCTGGAGGAAGGTACTGGAGATAGGCTGGGGGTGGGGCATAGTTGACTGCACTGTAACTATTACACCTTAGCACACACCCAAAACCCCTGTTGAAGGGAAGAGCATGAACTATGGAACTGAAAGCAGAGCTAGAACCCAGGAAGCCAGGGAGGTGAGAGGTTGATGAGGGGCCACAGGCACATGCACGTCTTCAGTTTTGCTCTACTAGAAAGGGGAAGCCATCAGACTGTGATGTGAACTCACTGGCACTTTAAAGAGATAACCCTGGCTGCCATGTAATGTACGTAATGGACTGAAAAGAAGACAGATGTTTGTGGAGTGGCCAAGGCAGAGGCTACAACACTATGTAGGTGGCCTGTGGTTGGAAGCTTGGCTCAGAGTGATGGAGACAGATGCAAGCGGGGTGATTTGGGAGATACCCAGAAATGAGATGGACATTGCTCAGAGATGGCTGAAGAATAATGATGGTAAGTAGAACAGGACAGCATTTGGACAAGCACACACATTAAGACAAATGCTCACGTTGCCAACCAGTGCCTGCTTTCCAGGGATGCAGGACAGGACAAAATGCCACACCTTTAAAACTGAGCACAGTCTAAGCTACAACCACAGATTTCAGGAGTATGAACCTGGGAGCACTTGCCTCGTGGCCCCACCTGGGGTCAACCTTACCTATGAAAAAGTGGGTGTGTGTGTTGCTGATCCCATGCAAATTCTTGTTGCTTCTTACCTTGACCCATGACTTTCTGGATAAAGCCTGCTTGTTGGGAGGAAGTTTCCAGGGAGTGGGTTCTCATCTCAGGATTCCCTCAAGCACGTTTCAGTTCTTCCTGTCAGGGCACTGGCTCACCATATCCCAAAATGCACTTGTTAAAGGAGTGGGCTAATTTTCCAAGTGTGGAAAGGTGTGCTGTTTCCTAGGAATTATCACATGCCTCTTCAAGCTGTGACAAGTTCTTAGTGATATGTTGAGAGTTCTATCATAGAAAGTGAGGAAATCTGAGGAGATCATCTTCTCTTACCAGTTCCTACAAGGAAAATTCTGGATTGACCTTTGCCATCAACAATATTTAAGTAGATATGACACATGTTCAGAAGTCAGGAGTTGAGAGTTTCCAGCTACTAACTCACTACAGACACAGAACTCAATCTCTTGCCCACAGGTCTCCTATCTCCAATGATATGGGAGGGCTCAGTCCTTCCAGAATCGAGATGTATCCCTTCAGCTTCTTGTGACAGAAGGAACATATCTGTCACATGTGGTAGGAACATAATAAGCTTATTCGGGCTATCAAAGTACATACTAATGCTTTCTCAGTGAAAGACAGAATGGCATAAGAACAGGGGACTCTAAAGCTGGAAAGGGTTCTGGGAAAACGAAGCCTGAGTAGTGTCATTGCTATGTAATGGGCATCTTGAAAACAACACAAATCAGAGAGAAGGAGTGAGAAGGGACATGAAAAGCAGCATTTTGTTCTCATTATAATGGTAATCTTTGTGTTGTTTGTTTTTATATGTGTATGAATGTCTACATGCATACAATATCCTCAGGAGGCCAGAAGAGGGTGCCAGATACCCAGAGACTGGCAGTACAGTTATGAGCTGTCATGAGGGAGCTGGGAATCAAACTCAGGTCCTTTAGAAGAGCTGCTGGTGCTCTTTATCACTGAGCCATCTCTCCAGCTCCAATAATGCTAATTTATACTCTGGATCAAAATCCTAGGAAATTCAAAGAAATTTTAAGGCAAAGAAGGATAAGTACCTGCTGACAAAAGCAGACCAAGTTATTATAAGAAGACAAAATAATACAATTGGCTAAAATCTCTGGTGAACATAGACAAGAAAATATTCTCTAGAAAATATTAGCAAGCTAAACTCAGCAGCATGTTAGAAAGGTCGCATAACACGACCCAGTGGGATTTGTCTCTGGAATACAACTATAGTTCAACATGAAAGTCAATTCACAGCATGTTACATTAGCATCAGGAAGGATAAAAACATGTGGACTAGATACAACCAGAATGCATTGTTTGGAAATGTCAAAAAAATAAAAAATAAAAATATTTTCAAAAAGAGGATAAAGACCATAATATCATCTTGGTTAATGCAGTAAAATTTAGAAAATTTAATTACTTTTTATTATGAAAAACTTCACAACAAGCTAGGAATTGGAAAATTTCCATGATATGTGAAAAACCTACTAACAGCATCATGCTCAGAAGTGAAAAGGAAAGAGCTTTTCCTCTAAGACAGTGGTTCTCAACCCGTGGGTTGCAAACCTTTTGGAAGTTACCATAGTCAGATACCCCGAATAACATTTTTATATTACTGTTCCTAAGAGTAGCAAATTATAGTTATGAAGTAGCAACAAAAATAATTTTATGATTAGGTGTCACCACAACATGAGGAACTAAAGGGTCACAGCATTAGGAAGGTTGAGAGCCATTGATCTAAGACCAGCAACTAGGCAAGAGGGAGTCTCACTACTTCTAGTCAATGCTTTATGAGAAACCATTGTTGGGGTGATTAGACAAGAAAATAATCACAATCCACCAAATTAGGAGGAGGTCTATTTGCAGATAAGATTACCTTACATGTAAAAAAACAAAGCTAGATATATTGTAGAATTGTTAAAAACAATAAAAATATAAGCTTGAAGATAGAAAACTTCACATGGAGTGGCCAGAGGGTAGCCTGCTCAGTTGCTACAATCAGGCCCTAGGTATGATCTCCAGGATCAGCTAAATAGGTAAATAGGTAGATAGGTAGATGGGTGGGCGGATGGATAGATAGATAGATAGATAGATAGATAGATAGATAGATAGATAGATAGACAGACAGAGAGACAGGTAAAATTTTTGTACAGAAAAAATGAGTAAAAAAAAAAATGAGCTAGCTTAGCTGGGAGTAAAATTAGGTCTCATTTACAATAGTTCCCAAATGAATAAAATGCTCAAGAGTGCATTTAAGAAACTTAAATACATTACTCATTTCTTTATTGGTCCTTTGCATTTCCTGCAGCACAAACTGGCCTGGAACATACTACATAATTCAGACTGGCCTTCAACTCCTGATCCTTCTACTTTGCCTTGCATGTGACAATTACAGGTCTGTGCTACTAGCCCTGTCAGAAAGAAGTTACAGAGGAAAGAACTAATGAAAACACATCATGTGGTCATAAATTGAAAAGATTAGGACTGTCAACATGTGCATAATATCTTCAAAAGAAGGCTGCACATTCAGTGATGTCCCTATCTAAATAGCAACAGCAAGTTTTGCAGAAACGGTTTAAAAAAAAAAAAACAAAACAGTTTTGCAATCAAAGAGTAAAACTGGATGTATAACATTTCCTGTGCGCTAGCGCTTTCTCTCTCTCTCTCTCTCTCTCTCTCTCTCTCTCTCTCTCTCTCTCTCTCTCTGTGTGTGTGTGTATGTGTGTGTGTTGTGTGTGTGTATCTGTGTGTGATGAGTATGTGACCTCTCTATATATATTTCTGTGTGTGTATATAGTTAAAAATAGAAATACCATATGATCCACAATTATATTTTCAGTATTTATCCAACTAATTAAAATAAGAACCTTGAATTACTGTTAATCTCCTGGTGTTTGTTGCACAGGATAGTCATGGACATATATTGTATATGGTGTACAAATAGCACAAACAAGGAGTATAAATATGTATTAATAGAATAACAGATTAGGAAAGCATAATGCAGAGGATGGTGTGTTATTCGGCCTTAAAAATGAAATTATTTAAGATGAACTTAGGGAACAATATATTGACCAATCCAGACCCAAAACAAGTATTCAATGATTTCAATTATGTGAGCTATTTAAAATTATCATACTTGCATTGGGTATGCCTGCCATTCTTGGCATAGGAGAGAATACAGGAAGGTAAGTTTGAGGCCATCTTTGGCTGCACACAGGGAGAAACTCTACATATACTAAAGAAACTCCTAACTACATATATACAGGTGTAACTGTGGATTAACACCCCCCCCCAACAGGAGAGGAAACCAAAGGAAGGTAATTACAGGTGATTAGGAACTACAAGGGGTGGGCAAAAAGAGGTGTGGGACATGGTAGAGGAAAGGATTAGAGGGACAGCTACAAGCAAGTAGATGAATAGTACTCAAGGGGAGAACCACGAAAGCATACTTTGTTCACAAATGTCATAAAGATAGCTAACAGCCTTTATGCTGATTTTTTAAATGACTTGAAGGGGACATGTAAGAAAGAAGAAGACTATGGTAGGAGGAAGATAAGAGGGAAGAGTTACAGTAATCAGAGTGCTGTGTGTGTGCGCTTACATATGTCAAAGAATAAATATTTTGATGAAACAAAAGAAATAGCAAAACAAGCGATAGTTCACTGGACTCAAAAGTAGGCAAGCAGCCTTAATGGAAGAAAGTAAAGAACTGAGGTTACTAGGATACGCCTAGAAACAAACACCCTTCATTTTCTTCTAGTTCTTCTTAGTAGATCATTCACATTGCTGACATCATACTCTATGCACACACTCTTCTTCAGACATTTTTGTCACATAATTACTAGATCTCCTCCCATGTTGGAACCAGCCTGCTCCTCTTTCCAACCGAGGGTTCACTGACATTGGAAACCACTGTGGTGGAAATGTTTATACCATAGAAACTGGCAAACGGTACAAAGTGAGGGCAGTTTGTTTTATTATGTTTTTATTCAATGACTCTGTTGTGAACTTTATTGTACATCATGGCTGCATCATACGCTTCTCACGGTCTTAGAACTTTCTCTGTAAGCAACTTGTAATCATTATATGGTGATGATTAGTTCTCATTTCTAGACATTATATTCAAATATCTCCATGATGGATAATATTCTAAAGAACAAATCTTAGTATAGAAAATGTATTCTTATCTTCAGTATAGATTCCCAGACCAAGAATTATTAGGTCAAAGAATATTAACATCATTTGTAGGCTCTTGAGATTTCATGAGAATTCTCTTTCCCAGTGATGGAAATAAGATAATGACAAATTTAAGAGTTCATTGAAAACACGGCCATTTTTATTATATAATTCAATAGAAGGGCACACCGGCAGAAGGAAAAAGGCAAAATGGCTGCCTCACTGATTTAGTACAAGACAGCAGTTTTTAAAAATTCCCTGTTGAGAGAGAAATCTCTGTTCTCTCTTCCTGTAGGCCAGGACTTGACTTCTCCACAACTCCCCATCCTATGCATTTAGGGCACAGAACTTGATCTAATGAAGAATTTGGAGGTTAAGACTGTCTTCTTCTCTGATCATGAGCTTACCCACCAGACTATCTGTAACTTTGCACCTCTCAAGAATTGTGAGGTGCTTTATCCAGCTGTCACCAAAGAGTTCCTTCAGCAGGAGATGAGAGCAGATTCAGAGACCCACAGCCAGACATTATGGAGAGAGAGGGAGGGGGGAGGGGGAGAAGGAGGGGGAGCCTCCATCAGGTCCCTCCCTTTGAAGCTCTTGGCACCCAGCAGAAGAAGGGGAGGAAAGACTGTAGGTATCAGAAGGGGCAGAGGACACTAGAAAACATGACCAACTGAATCAACTAAGCATCTCTCATAGAGAGTGAAGGGGCAAGCATGGAACATGCAAGGGTCTGAACCAGGTCCCCTGTATAAATGTTATGGCTTTTAGCTTATGGACCTCATAAAATGAGAATTTTCCTTGCATGGCCCCAAATGAAACTAGGAGACGATTAACTAATTTACAATGTGATAAATACGTTATATGGCAGGCCATTATCTCTAAGACAGAAACAGTTTGTGCAAATCAATTAAAACAAATAAAAGAGCTAAGTACTTGGGCACACTAACATTTGAATTCATTGTCATACCCCAATGTGAAGACCTTCCACAGTTAAATTCAGAGAATACAAGCATAAGGAAAATCTTGAGGTATCAAGGGCTCACCTGGCCAGTTCACCGGCATATCTGGTTATTTGATCAATGCTTGTGATTAGCACTAGAATTACCCAGAAGTTGTTATCTTCTAAATAGAGCTAAATTCCACCAAAAAACACATATTTTTAAAACAACACGAGACCATGTAATTAATAGGCCATGTAGTTCATGGCTCAAAAGACAGAGGAAGGGAAATTAAGGATGCAATAGTCTAAGGACAATTCTTGCCAAGCAGATGGCTCCTCTCTGCTGAAACGGAAGCTCAGTGGATGCTGCTCACCTCCAAGGTTCCTGGAGGCTAGTTCACATTTCCTTGAAGTGTTTGGCTGTTTTCTGAAGCTACAGGAAACTGGAAACGGGGTGAGAGAAGCACCCCGAGCCTTTCTTTGTTCCTGCACAGCAGACTGCTGTCAAGACTCTAGGCTATGTATAGATTTGAACGAGTTAGTCTTCCTGAAAATAAAATTCAGAGCCAGGGAAAAACATATTCTGGTTTATGGTGCATTTTGTTATGTAAATTGCATGATGCCACTTAGGTGAGGTTGCGATCAGTCCCCATGTGTATGCTGAGGACCATTCAGCATCTTTTGAATCAGATGAGGAATAACATCAAAAACATTATCCCTAGCCTCAAGAAACTGAACCTTTGGGTCACTCTTCCATCTGGTCTCAGAAGTGATACCAGGGCTGACTTCTACAGAGAAGGCCTGGGAAGGACAGTGACAATAGTCCAGGGGGAGACCAGGCAGCCAGGGATGGCAAGACCAGAGCCTAGGGGTGACCTAACAGAAGCAAGTACGTGAGCCAATTTTTTTCTCTGCAATTGGCACTTGTAGCCACTCAAGTCAATTAAGGAGCATCCTGAACATGTTAAAAATGTATCAAAAGTAAAAGTTCCCAGTCAGTAGATGTGATGATCCAATGTGGTTCCTAATCTGGTATTTTGAAAGTGAATAAACAGAAACAAACAAAATCAACCATTGCTTTATCCTTACCCTACCAGAAATCAATAAGCCTTTGCTTTTAGTTTCCTTTCAATTATTATTATTATTATTATTATTATTATTATTATTATTATTATTATAATACACACATAACACAAAATTTAGCACATGAACTATTTTGAGTGTGCGTTCAGTAAGAGTGAATGCATGCACATCAGAGAGCAATCGTTGGTCCTGCCCATCTCCAGAATCTCTCCATCATTCTCAGGAGAAATTCTGTACCCATTAAATGAGAGTTCCCCATCCCTCCTATGCCTGGCCCTGAAAACCAAATTTCTCCTGTCTCATTGACTGTAACTATTATAGGTACATCATATAAGTAGAATCATTCTCTCTGTTTTATTTTCACAGTCATTCTCAGTCATGGTCCCAGAAAAAAAATAACAGATGGCATACAAAACTGGGTAGTTGAAAAATTATAATTGATAATTGAATTTAAGAAAAGGAATACAGATCCTTCTCAGCTTACAACAGAACTACATCCTGATGCATCGTAAGCTAAAAAAAAATGCACTTAATAAACCTAACCCACCAGATGCTGTAGCTTAGCCACATGGCATTGAGTCATTTCTCCTTGTGGTCTAGTGGCTGAGAACTGTCACTCACTATGCTGTCCAGCAGCTCCTTGAGTACTGCAAAGATCACCCTTCAAGGATGTGTTCTCCTGAGGGTTTACTGCTTTCACAGCAGCACGAAGTAAAGCATCCTAAATTGAAGTCACAGGAGGAGGACCACATGCATGTATAAGAAACTGTGCAGGTATGAGAATACTCTAGGGGCAAACATGACTGACATGACTATCAAGATCAGGGAACTGTTAGCAACTGGAGATCATGTAAGATAAACACATACCTATGGCTGTGTGGAGAAGGCCACCATCAGGAGCTGGGGTTGTCACAGAGGCTGAAGCCAGCTTCCAAAGATCAAGCAGGGAGTGCACCATTGGTGTTGTCCATGAAGTGTGGCTTCTATGGATACAGTATACCTGGAATCTAAAGAAAAATATGAACCATGTGAATTCCTTTGCCATATACTAAGTGTGCATTGCTGTATGGTGTGCAAAGGTGAATGTGCAGAAATTTAAAAGGCATGCAATATAAGGAAAAAGCTATATGAGAGAGACTACGTGATTATCCGAGTTGAAAAAGTACCTCATGGTCTGCTAGCATGAAACAAACACCCTGAACTAGGCTCAGTAGAGCAAGGAACACCAAGTTTATATAGTTGTCACCACTTTCCGATGGACACCAGGTTTATATAGTAGCCACCACTATTCCATGCACTTCCAGATATGAACAATTCCTAACCTGGTCTTTTTGGATTGCACCATACAAGAGGATTCTGAGCCCTAGAAAAGGTTGCTCCCTGTATCCCTAAAACTCTCACATATAAGGACAGTTAAATTGCAGGTTTCCCTGCCATCTCCTCAGTCCTCACCTCACCTGACTTTTTACTCACCCATCACATCCATCAATATCATACCCCAAACCTCCATAGGGAGACAAAATACCAGAAGGATAGGAAGCTTGCAACCACAAAAAGGAACATGAGTGTCCTTGTGAACAGCAAAACTCAGGGAGCCCTAGGAGAGGAAGAGCCTCCAGATTGCAGGGCTGGGTGCTCAGAGATGCTTCCTGAAAGAGGCCAATGTTGGACAAACCTCTGAGGTTATGCCAGACTGCTGGCAAGGACAAAAAAAAGAAAAGAAAAGAAAAGAAAAGAAAAGAAAAGAAAAGAAAAGAAAAGAAAAGAAAAGAAAAGAAAAGAAAAGCAGACATTGCAGGCTGGCAGAGCACAAGAGCTAAGCATTTTATCATCCCTTTCTTCACACAGTAAATATTAATATGTGCTCTGTCACCGTGGGCTGTGATTGGTTCTCAGCACTTCTGTCCGGGAGCATTGTGTTAGATCCCTCCCCACCCCATCCCCCATGCTAATTGGCTTTCTGTTGCTTTGACATATACCTAAGGAAAATACATGTAAATAAGAAAATTTGTTTTGACTCATGGTTTCGTAGGTTTTGGTCCACTGTTGACACAATTGCTTTTAGTTCTGTGGTAAGACAGAAATGTCAGTCAGAAGAGGATGGAACAGAGTGGGAATACTTACCTCATGAGAATCTCAGAAGCAAAGAGAGAGGAAGAAAGGGCCAAAGGTAGAATATATCATAGAAAGTCATGTCCCCAAAGACCACCTCCTCCAATTAGGCCCACTTCCTAAATATTCTCTCACCTTCTACAACCCTCTCCAGTGCCTCTGGCAGTGGAGTGATTTGTCCATGAGTTCACAGCCACAAAGACACAAGTATCCCTCAAAACCTTTGTTATGCTAGAGTTCAGTGCCTATAACATGTAAATGTTGGCATGTACTTCAGATCTAAATCACAGCACTCCATCAAGCATCCCCCTGAAAAGGAAAAGCTCTCTGGACACACCAGTTGTCTGCTACAAGCTAGAACCAGTGTTCAGGAATCTTGTCTCAGCACTTCCCTAACATTCTTGGAAAATTCCAGGAAGAATGGAGGAAAGTCTTAAAGATGGCATCCCTTCCCCAGACCTGGAAAATCCAGTAGTTTTATGTAGAATCCAGTGGTTGGATGAGATGATCATGAAGTCTCCTCCCAGCTCTGTTGTGTTGGGAGTTCTGCTTCTCATGCAGAGAGCCTATTCTGGTTTGTTCTCCAAATGAATATTCAAATTTGATGCTTCATCTGTTTCCAGAATCTTATAAATCTCCACTCTGCTTTGTCCCTTCCCAGGACTTAACCTACCTTCCTGGAGTCCCCTTCCCCCCTTCCCCTCCCCCAGAGAGAGAGAGGGAGAATGAGAGAGAGAGAGAGAGAGAGAGAGAGAGAGAGAGAGAGAGAGAGAGAGAGAGAGAGAGAGAGAGAGATTGAGAGAGAAAACTAGCTTGCCTGGAAAGCCTACCCCATTCTTTCATGGCCACTCAGACACTCTAGCTCAGAATTTTAGCATGCATTGATGAATTAAGTCCTTGTTTCTCTACCGATTTCTTACTCCAGAACTATTTGAGTCTTCCTCCAATCATCTCAGCAACACTAAAACTAACTCAAGACCTTTTAAAGAGACTTTGAGGTTTAAAGAATGTAGCGTCATGTGGAAGGAAGGTGAGGTATTGGAAGAAGTCCTACAGGGTCATGAGATCACTAACATTGTGACCCCTCCCACCTTCACACTGACCCCGCCCACTGGCTCTATACCTTGGCTTCTTCTTAGCCATCATTTGTCCTCCACCTAACTTTTTCTTGCCATGTGGACCACTAGTAACCCTGCAATCCCCTCTCTCCCTAGTCTTTGATTTTTCTCTAACAGAACCTCTCTGTGAGTGGTTAACTACCTCATACGCCCAAGTTAGTAAATGCCATTGCCCCAGCTCTTTCTGCATCAGATCCCATCATGGGTCCCTAATAAATGTTGACCAGCTACTTTTGATATTTGCAATCCACACTCCTAAGAGGGAAGAGCTATGAACACTGCCCAGGACTTCAGAGACCCAGCATGGTTCCCGAGTTTCCTATAAAGTAGGTCTGATTTATAGGAAGTCACCAAGACTGACTTCTATCTGTAGAGGACAATGTCACAGTGTCAGACTGTTTGGTGATCCCCAAAATAAAAAAGGCATTCTCAGATGCAAATGCTGAAACCTTTGCCTGATGCTCAAAAGGCATCAACTGTGGACGCTGTTTTCAAGGATGACCTTGGCAGAGTGCTTCCGGGTATCACCCAGAGGCCACAGCTCTCAGGTATGTCTGCAGTGAACCCCTCTGTTTTGAAGGAACAAGATGTTGCCATCTGTGTCTTGCTGAAATGAGCATCTAGAATCTTCTCCAAGGACAAGGAAGGCCCTGGCCGAGTGGGACTGGTATAACTTCAGTGGCAGCCCTGTGAGGAGGGGACCTCACCACAAACTGCTTCTGCTCCCAGACACCAGGTTGATTGGAAGATTGATTTCTGGAAGGCCTTTGTAATAAATTGTTCCTCTCCTTGCTCACAGGAGGGGGCCAGCTGCTGCTGGCTTTCCCAGCATGGAGGGCACAACTGTGGATTTAGAACGCAGAGAGAGCAGATGGGCGGCCTCTCGGCAGCTCAAGGATGGCTGCCAATTTGGGTTTGTGCTGCCATTTGATCTAATTTTTTTCTCTCCTGATGTTCATATTTTGTGATCTGTGGAGGAGCATGGTATCTGAGAAAGAGCACCAGGCCAGAGAACCAGGCTGGACGCAGAGTGCCTTCCTAGGTGTTCTTCACAACCCTCTCACTCTAGTTTACAGTGTGGCTGCAGAAATCAGGGCTCTCTGTCCCATTGCTGTCCCTGCTCACTGTTCATGGAGGCAAGCAGACCAGCAGCCACCCAGTGTCATGTTGCAAAGGCTGTGCTGTGCACAGGACACTGTACCTACATGGACTGTTGAGTGCTCCATCTCAAGCAGGCCACTGATACCCATGGAAGACTTGTAAGAGGAAGGGATGCCTCAGTCAAAGGCTGGAAAATAAGTAAAAGAAGATCTTGCCAGACAAATAGATCACTAACTGCCATTCCCTCCCATATGTGTTCCATCAGAGGGTTCTGGGAGAGATAGACACACACTCACATCAAGAGATCAACAACACATCAAAGTAAGCAAGAGGCAGCATGAGATGATGGACACGCCCCAGATCATTAGTCTCACTCCATCCATCTGGGATGCTATGACAAAATACTTTATGATGCATGCCTTATTAAAAAAAATAGAAATGTATTTCTTACAGTTCTGGCAGTTGAAACATTCAAAGTCAAAGTACAAGCAGAATGGGTGTCTGGGAGAGACCCCTTCCATGGGTGGTCCCTTCCCATGGTATCTGTACATGATGAAAAAGGCTAAGCAGCTTTCAGAGACCTTTTGTAAGGGCATTAATATCATTTGTTAGGACTCTGTCTCCCTGACTTAAGCAGTTTCCAAATGTCCCATCTCCTAACGTCACCTTGGAGGATAAGACTTCAACATTTGAAAGTGGGAGATACACAAATTCTAGCTGGAGAGGGGGCTCTAAATGTCATCCTTAATTGCTTGCCAGCTTTGGGATCAGCATTTGGATCCATAAGAAATAAGCTGCGTGAAACTTCTGAGCTTTTCTCTACTGTATAACAGGGAATACTAAAAGATCCCTGGATTAGAAATCTTACCACACAAACATAAAGAATTACATGCACAACACATGCCTGGAAGCCTAGTGGTAGGAAAGTGGACGCACGGGGACCCCAGGATTAACTATCAGCCTTCTAGAAGAGCTGATGAGCTCAGCCTCAGTAAGAAACTCTGTCCCAAAAATTATGGGGGTGGGGAGATTGTTAGAGATACATGGCATTGAAAACTGGCTACCATGTATGCACATATGTACAAGGGCTCTCTATACATTACACACACATGCACACACACAAGCACACATCTAAAACATAAAGAATACTACATATAAGATAATATATTTTTTAGGGCTGTGGACATCATTCACTCCTTTATCAATAAATGTATGGTGTGTCCTGCATATGCCAGAGATGCAGATATGAGTAAGAGATTATTATTACCCTTGGAGTCTCCACTGTAGGCCAGAGACAATCATCGGGGGAGCCGAATAGTAAATCAATAAAGTCAGGACAAAGCAAGCCAGATAACAATGAAGAACAAGAAATTAGAAGTTAGAAACCGGCCTGAGTAGGGCCACAGGCCTCATCCTGCCGGATCAGCGCCGGGGTAGCGGGAGCACAGGGTTGCCTGACACCCGCCAGCTACCCACGACCCCCGCCGCAGGATTTTGGGACTGCTGGTGAGTGGAGCACAGCTTCTGCTCCAATCCAATTGCGCGGGACCTGAGACTGCATTAGTTAGGGAAGCAGAAACCGGCCTGAGTAGGGCCACAGGCCTCATCCGGCCGGATCAGCGCCGGGGTAGCGGGAGCGCAGGGTTGCCTGACACCCGCCAGCTACCCACGACCCCCGCCGCAGGATTTTGGGACTGCTGGTGAGTGGAACACAGCTTCTGCTCCAATCCAATTGCGCGGGACCTGAGACTGCATTAGTTAGGGAAGCAGAAACCGGCCTGAGTAGGGCCACAGGCCTCATCCTGCCGGATCAGCGCCGGGGTAGCGGGAGCACAGGGTTGCCTGACACCCGCCAGCTACCCACGACCCCCGCCGCAGGATTTTGGGACTGCTGGTGAGTGGAACACAGCTTCTGTTCCAATCCAATTGCGCGGGACCTGAGACTGCATTAGTTAGGGAAGCAGAAACCGGCCTGA
Organism: Mus caroli; assembly: GCF_978045245.1. Taxonomy (NCBI): domain Eukaryota; kingdom Metazoa; phylum Chordata; class Mammalia; order Rodentia; family Muridae; genus Mus; species Mus caroli. Next base: position 50,401,466 of record NW_028227263.1, on the reverse strand, counting down.
GTAGGGCTACAGGCCTCACCCGGCCGGATCAGCGCCAGGGTAGCGGGAGCGCAGGGTTGCCTGACACCCGCCAGCTACCCAAGACCCCCGCCGCAGGATTTTGGGACTGCTGGTGAGTGGAACACAGCTTCTGCTCCAATCCAATTGCACGGGACCTGAGACTGCATTAGTTAGGGAAGCAGAAACCGGCCTGAGTAGGGCCACAGGCCTCATCCGGCCGGATCAGCGCCGGGGTAGCGGGAGCGCAGGGTTGCCTGACACCCGCCAGCTACCCACGACCCCCGCCGCAGGATTTTGGGACTGCTGGTGAGTGGAACACAGCTTCTGCTCCAGTCCAATCACGCGGGACCTGAGACTGCTCTGGTTGGGGAGGCAGAAATCCGGCCTACATAGGGCCACAACCCTCTTCCGGTCAGAAAAGCACCGGGGCAGCTGGGGCGCAGGGTCAGCTGACACTCACCAGCTACCCACAACACCCGCCACAGGATCTTAAGACTTCTGGTCACCTGGGCAGCTGGGGCGCAGGGTCTGCTGACACTCGCCAGCTACCCACAACACCCGCCACAGGATCTTAAGACTTCTGGTGAGTGGAGCACAGCTTCTGCTCCAATCCAATTGTGCGGGACCTGAGACTGCATTAGTTAGGGAAGCAGAAACCGGCCTGAGTAGGACCACAGGCCTCATCCGGCTGGATCAGCGCCAGGGTAGCGGGAGCGCAGGGTTGCCTGACACCCGCCAGCTACCCACGACCCCCGCCGCAGGATTTTGGGACTGCTGGTGAGTGGAACACAGCTTCTGCTCCAATCCAATTGCGCGGGACCTGAGACTGCATTAGTTAGGGAAGCAGAAACCTGCCTGAGTAGGGCCACAGGCCTCATCCGGCCGGATCAGCGCCAGGGTAGAGGGAGCGCAGGGTTGCCTGACACCCGCCAGCTACCCACGACCCCCGCCGCAGGATTTTGGGACTGCTGGTGAGTGGAACACAGCATCTGCTCCAATCCAATTGTGCGGGACCTGAGACTGCATTAGTTAGGGAAGCAGAAACCGGCCTGAGTAGGGCCACAGGCCTCATCCGGCCGGATCAGCTCCAGGGTAGCGGGAGCGCAGGGTTGCCTGACACCCGCCAGCTACCCACGACCCCCGCCGCAGGATTTTGGGACTGCTGGTGAGTGGAACACAGCTTCTGCTCCAATCCAATTGCGCGGGACCTGAGACTGCATTAGTTAGGGAAGCAGAAACCGGCCTGAGTAGGGCCACAGGCCTCATCCGGCCGGATCAGTGCTGGGGTAGCGGGAGCGCAGGGTTGCCTGACACCGGCCAGCTACCCACGACCCCCGCCGCAGGATTTTGGGACTTTTGGTGAGTGGAACACAGCTTCTATTCCAGTCCAATCACGCGGGACCTGAGACTGCTCTGGTTGGGGAGAGAGAAATCCGGCCTACATAGGGCCACAACCCTCTTCCGGTCAGAAAAGCACCAGGGCAGCTGGGGCGCAGGGTCGGCTGACACTCACCAGCTACCCACAACACCCACCACAGGATCTTAAGACTTCTGGAGAGTGGAACACAGCTTCTGCTCCAATCCAATTGCACGCGGGACCAGAGACTGCATTAGTTAGGGAAGCAGAAAAACGGCCTGTGTAGGACCACAGGCCTCTTCCGGCTGGACCAGCACCGGGGTACCGTCAGCTACCCACGACCCCCGCCGCAGGATTTAGAGACCACTGGTGAGTGGAACACAGCTTCTGCTCTAATCTTTAAATAGTGACAACGATAACAACTAACCCCAGAGATTACCAGATGGCGAAAGGTAAACGTAATAATCTTACTAACAGGAACCAAGACCACTCACCATCATCAGAACCCAGCACCCCCACTTCACCCAGTCCAGGGCACCCCAACACACCGGAAAAGCTAGACACGGATTTAAAAGCATATCTCCTGATGATGATAGAGAACTTCAAGAAGGACTTTAATAACACACTTAAAGAAATGCAGGAGAACACTGCTAAACAGGCAGAAGACAATGAAGAGAAAGCACAAAAATCCCTTAAAGAATTGCAGGAGAACACTGCTAAAGAGTTACAAATCCTTAAAGAAAAACACGATAACATAATCAAACAGGTAGAAGTCCTTACAGAAAAACAGGAAAACACATCCAAACAGATGATGGAAATGAACAAAACCATACTAGACCTAAAAAGGGAAGTAGACACAATAAAGAAAACCCAAAATGAGGCAACACTGGAGATAGAAACCCTAGGAAAGAAATCTGGAACCATAGATACGAGCATCAGCAACAGAATACAAGAGATGGAAGAGAGAATCTCAGGTGCAGAAGATTCCATAGAGAACATCGGCACAACAATCAAGGAAAATGTAAAATGCAAAAAGATCCTAACTCAAAACATCCAAGAAATACAGGACGCAATGAGAAGACCAAACCTACGGATAATAGGAGTGGATGAGAATGAAGATTTTCAACTCAAAGGACCAGCAAACATCTTCAACAAAATTATAGAAGAAAACTTCCCAAATCTAAAGAAAGAGATGCCCATGAACATACAAGAAGCCTACAGAACTCCAAATAGACTGGACCAGAAAAGAAACACCTCCCGACACATAATAATCAGAGCAACAAATGCTCTAAATAAAGATAGAATACTAAAAGCAGTAAGAGAAAAAGGCCAAGTAACATATAAAGGCAAGCCTATCAGAATTACACCAGATTTTTCACCAGAGACTATGAAAGCCAGAAGATCCTGGACGGATGTTATACAGACACTAAAAGAACACAAACTCCAGCCCAGGCTACTATACCCAGCCAAACTCTCAATTAACATAGATGGAGAAACCAAAGTATTCCACGACAAAACCAAATTCACACATTATCTCTCCATGAATCCAGCCCTTCAAAGGATAATAACAGAAAAAAACCAATACAAGGACAGGAACCACGCCCTAGAAACAACAAGAAGGTAATCCCTCAACAAACCTAAAAGAAGACAGCCACAAGAACAAAATGCCAACTTTAACAACAAAAATAACAGGAAACAACAATTACTTTTCCTTAATATCTCTTAATATCAATGGACTCAACTCCCCGATAAAAAGACATAGACTAACAAACTGGCTACACAAACAAGACCCAACATTTTGCTGCTTACAGGAAACTCATCTCAGAGAAAAGGATAGACACTACCTCAGAATGAAAGGCTGGAAAACAATTTTCCAAGCAAATGGCATGAAGAAACAAGCTGGAGTAGCCATTCTAATATCTGATAAGATTGACTTCCAACCCAAAGTCATTAAAAAAGACAGGGAGGGACACTTCATACTCATCAAAGGTAAAATCCTCCAAGAGGAACTATCAATCCTGAATATCTATGCTCCAAATACAAAGGCAGCCACATTCATTAAAGAAACTTTAGTAAAGCTCAAAGCACACATTGCACCTCATACAATAATAGTGGGAGACTTCAACACACCACTTTCACCAATGGACAGATCATGGAAACAGAAACTAAACAGGGACACAGTGAAACTAAGACAAATTATGAACCAAATGGATCTGGCAGATATCTACAGAACATTCTATCCTAAAACAAAAGGATATACCTTTTTCTCAGCACCTCATGGTACCTTCTCCAAAATTGACCACATAATTGGTCACAAAGCAGGCCTCAACAGATATAAAAATATTGAAATTGTCCCATGCATCCTATCAGATCACCATGGACTAAGGCTGATCTTCAATAACAAAATAAATAATAGAAAGCCAACCTTCACGTGGAAACTGAACAACACTCTTCTCAATGATACCTTGGTCAAGGAAGGAATAAAGAAAGAAATTAAGGACTTTTTAGAGTTCAATGAAAATGAAGCCACAACATACCCAAACTTATGGGACGCAATGAAAGCATTTCTAAGAGGAAAACTCATAGCTATGAGTGCCTCCAAAAGGAAACTAGAGAGAGCACACATTAGCAGCTTGACAACACACCTAAAAGCACTAGAACAAAAGGAAGCAAATTCACCCAAGAGGAGTAGACGGCAGGAAATAATCAAACTCAGGGGTGAAATCAACCAAGTGGAAACAAGAAAAACTATTCAAAGAATCAACCAATCAAGGAGCTGGTTCTTTGAGAAAATCAACAAGATAGATAAACCCTTAGCCAGACTCACTAGAGGGCACAGGGAAAGCATCCTAATTAACAAAATCAGAAATGAAAAAGGAGACATAACAACAGATCCTGAAGACATCCTAAACACCATCAGATCCTTCTACCAAAGGCTATACTCAACAAAACTGGAGAACCTGGATGAAATGGAGAAGTTCCTAGACAGATACCAGGTACCAAAGTTGAATCAAGATCAGGTTAATGATCTAAACAGCCCTATATCCCCCAAAGAAATAGAAGTAGTCATTAATAGTCTCCCAACTAAAAAAAGCCCAGGACCAGATGGGTTTAGTGCAGAGTTCTATCAGACCTTCAAAGAAGATCTAATCCCAGTTCTTCACAAACTATTCCACAAAATAGAAACAGAAGGTACTCTACCCAACTCATTCTATGAAGCCACAATTACTCTGATACCTAAACCACAAAAAGACCCAACAAAGATAGAAAACTTCAGACCAATATCCCTTATGAATATTGATGCAAAAATCCTCAATAAAGTTCTTGCTAACCGAATCCAAGAACACATCAAAACAATCATCCATCCTGACCAAGTAGGTTTCATCCCAGGGATGCAGGGATGGTTCAATATACGGAAATCCATCAACGTAATCCAGTATATAAACAAACTCAAAGACAAAAACCACATGGTCATCTCCTTAGATGCGGAAAAAGCATTTGACAAGATCCAACACCCATTCATGATAAAAGTCTTGGAAAGATCAGGAATTCAAGGCCCATACCTAAACATGATAAAAGCAATCTACAGCAAACCAGTAGCCAACATCAAAGTAAATGGTGAGAAGCTTGAAGCAATCCCTCTAAAATCAGGGACTAGACAAGGCTGTCCACTTTCTCCATACCTATTCAACATTGTACTTGAAGTCCTAGCCAGAGCAATTCGACAACAAAAGGAGATCAAAGGGATACAAATTGGAAAAGATGAAGTCAAAATATCACTCTTTGCAGATGATATGATAGTATATATAAGTGACCCTAAAAATTCCACCAGAGAACTCCTAAGCCTGATAAACAGCTTCGGTGAAGTAGCTGGATATAAAATTAACTCAAACAAATCAATGGCCTTTCTCTACACAAAGAATAAACAGGCTGAGAAAGAAATTAGGGAAACAACACCCTTCTCAATAGTCACAAATAATATAAAATATCTTGGCGTGACTCTAACTAAGGAAGTGAAAGATCTGTATAATAAAAACTTCAAGTCTCTGAAGAAAGAAATTCTAGAAGATCTCAGAAGATGGAAAGATCTCCCATGCTCATGGATTGGCAGGATCAACATTGTAAAAATGGCTATCTTGCCAAAAGCAATCTACAGATTCAATGCAATCCCCATCAAAATTCCAAATCAATTCTTCAACGAATTAGAAAGTGCAATCTGCAAATTCATCTGGAATAACAAAAAACCTAGGATAGCAAAAACTCTTCTCAAGGATAAAAGAACCTCTGGTGGAATCACCATGCCGGACCTAAAGCTCTATTACAGAGCAATTGTGATAAAAACTGCATGGTACTGGTATAGTGACAGACAAATAGACCAATGGAATAGAATTGAAGACCCAGAAATGAACCCACACACCTATGGTCACTTGATCTTCGACAAGGGAGCTAAAAACATCCAGTGGAAGAAAGACAGCATTTTCAACAAATGGTGCTGGCACAACTGGTTGTTAACATGTAGAAGAATGGGAATCGATCCATTCCTATCTCCTTGTACTAAGGTCAAGTCTAAGTGGATCAAGGAACTTCACATAAAACCAGAGACACTGAAACTTATAGAGGAGAAAGTGGGGAAAAGCCTTGAAGATATGGGCACAGGGGAAAAATTCCTGAATAGAACAGTAATGGCTTGTGCTGTAAGATCGAGAATTGACAAGTGGGACCTCATGAAACTACAAAGCTTCTGCAAGGCTAAAGACACCATCAATAAGACAAAAAAACCACCAACAGATTGGGAAAGGATCTTCACCTATCCTAAATCAGATAAGGGACTAATATCCAATATATATAAAGAACTCAAGAAGGTGGACTCCAGAAAGTCAAATAACCCCATTAAAAAATGGGGCTCAGAACTGAACAAAGAATTCTCACCTGAGGAATACCGAATGGCAGAGAAGCACTTGAAAAAATGTTCAAAATCCTTAATCATCAGGGAAATGCAAATCAAGACAACCCTGAGATTCCACCTCACACCAGTCAGAATGGCTAAGATCAAAAATTCAGGTGACAGCAAATGCTGGCGAGGATGTGGAGAAAGAGGAACACTCCTCCATTGTTGGTGGGATTGCAAGCTTGTACAACCACTCTGGAAATCAGTTTGGCGGTTCCTCAGAAAATTGGACATAGTACTACCGGAGGATCCAGCAATACCTCTCCTGGGCATATATCCAGAAGATGTCCCAACCGGTAAAAAGGACACATGCTCCACTATGTTCATAGCAGCCCTATTTATAATAGCCAGAAGCTGGAAAGAACCCAGATGTCCCTCAACAGAGGAATGGATACAGAAATTATGGTACATTTACACAATGGAGTACTACTCAGCTATTAAAAAGAATGAATTTATGAAATTCCTAGCCAAATGGATGGACCTGGAGGGCATCATCTTGAGTGAAGTAACACAATCACAAAAGAACTCACACAATATGTATTCATTGATAAGTGGATATTAGCCCAAAACTTAGGATACCCAAGATATAAGATACAACTTGATAAACGCATGAAACTCAAGAAGAATGAAGACCAAAGTGTGGACACTGTGCACCTTCTTAGAATTGGGAACAAAACACCCAGGGAAGGAGTTACAGAGACAAAGTTCGTAGCTGGGATGAAAGGATGGACCATTTAGAGACTGCTGTATCCAGGGATCCGTCCCATAATCAGCTTCTAAACGCTGACACCATTGCATACACTAGCAAGATTTTGCTGAAAGGACCCAAATATAGCTGTCTCTTGTGAGACGATGCCGGGGCCTAGCAAACACAGGAGTGGATGTTCACAGTCAGCTATTGGATGTATCACAGGGCTCCCAATGGAGAAGCTAGAGAAAGTACCTAAGGAGCTAAAGGGATCTGCAACCCTATTGTTAGAACAACATGATGTACTAACCAGAACCCTGGAGCTCTTGTCTCTAGCTGCATATGTATCGAAAGATGGCCTAGTCGGCCATCAATGGAAAGAGAGGCCCATTGGACTTGCAAACTTTATATGCCCCAATATAGGGGAATGCCAGGGCCAAAAGAATGGGAATGGGTGGGTAGGGAAGTGGGGGGCGCTATGGGGGACTTTTGGGATAGTATTGGAAATGTAATTGAGGAAAATATGTAATAAAAATATAAAAAAAAAAAAAAAAGACTTCTGGTGAGTGGAGCACAGCTTCTGCTCCAATCCAATTGCGCAGGACCTGAGACTGCATTAGTTAGGGAAGCAGAAACCGGCCTGAGTAGGCGCTGGATCAGCGCCGGGGTACCGTCAGCTACCCACGACCCCCTCCGCAGGATTTAGAGACTGCTGGTGAGTGGAACACAGCTTCTGCTCCAATCTTTAAACAGTGACAACGATAACAACTAACCCCAGAGATTACCAGATGGCGAAAGGTAAACGTAATAATCTTACTAACAGAAACCAAGACCACTCACCATCATCAGAACCCAGCACCCCCACTTCGCCCAGTCCAGGGCACCCCAACACACCGGAAAAGCTAGACACGGATTTAAAAGCATATCTCCTGATGATGATAGAGAACTTCAAGAAGGACTTTAATAACACACTTAAAGAAATGCAGGAGAACACTGCTAAACAGGCAGAAGACAATAAAGAGAAAGCACAAAAATCCCTTAAAGAATTGCAGGAGAACACTGCTAAAGAGTTACAAATCCTTAAAGAAAAACACGATAACATAATCAAACAGGTAGAAGTCCTTACAGAAAAACAGGAAAACACATCCAAACAGATGATGGAAATGAACAAAACCATACTAGACCTAAAAAGGGAAGTAGACACAATAAAGAAAACCCAAAATGAGGCAACACTGGAGATAGAAACCCTAGGAAAGAAATCTGGAACCATAGATACGAGCATCAGCAACAGAATACAAGAGATGGAAGAGAGAATCTCAGGTGCAGAAGATTCCATAGAGAACATCGGCACAACAATCAAGGAAAATGTAAAATGCAAAAAGATCCTAACTCAAAACATCCAAGAAATACAGGACGCAATGAGAAGACCAAACCTACGGATAATAGGAGTGGATGAGAATGAAGATTTTCAACTCAAAGGACCAGCAAACATCTTCAACAAAATTATAGAAGAAAACTTCCCAAATCTAAAGAAAGAGATGCCCATGAACATACAAGAAGCCTACAGAACTCCAAATAGACTGGACCAGAAAAGAAACACCTCCCGACACATAATAATCAGAGCAACAAATGCTCTAAATAAAGATAGAATACTAAAAGCAGTAAGAGAAAAAGGCCAAGTAACATATAAAGGCAAGCCTATCAGAATTACACCAGATTTTTCACCAGAGACTATGAAAGCCAGAAGATCCTGGACGGATGTTATACAGACACTAAAAGAACACAAACTCCAGCCCAGGCTACTATACCCAGCCAAACTCTCAATTAACATAGATGGAGAAACCAAAGTATTCCACGACAAAACCAAATTCACACATTATCTCTCCATGAATCCAGCCCTTCAAAGGATAATAACAGAAAAAAACCAATACAAGGACAGGAACCACGCCCTAGAAACAACAAGAAGGTAATCCCTCAACAAACCTAAAAGAAGACAGCCACAAGAACAAAATGCCAACTTTAACAACAAAAATAACAGGAAACAACAATTACTTTTCCTTAATATCTCTTAATATCAATGGACTCAACTCCCCGATAAAAAGACATAGACTAACAAACTGGCTACACAAACAAGACCCAACATTTTGCTGCTTACAGGAAACTCATCTCAGAGAAAAGGATAGACACTACCTCAGAATGAAAGGCTGGAAAACAATTTTCCAAGCAAATGGCATGAAGAAACAAGCTGGAGTAGCCATTCTAATATCTGATAAGATTGACTTCCAACCCAAAGTCATTAAAAAAGACAGGGAGGGACACTTCATACTCATCAAAGGTAAAATCCTCCAAGAGGAACTATCAATCCTGAATATCTATGCTCCAAATACAAAGGCAGCCACATTCATTAAAGAAACTTTAGTAAAGCTCAAAGCACACATTGCACCTCATACAATAATAGTGGGAGACTTCAACACACCACTTTCACCAATGGACAGATCATGGAAACAGAAACTAAACAGGGACACAGTGAAACTAAGAGAAATTATGAATCAAATGGATCTGGCAGATATCTACAGAACATTCTATCCTAAAACAAAAGGATATACCTTCTTCTCAGCACCTCATGGTACCTTCTCCAAAATTGACCACATAATTGGTCACAAAGCAGGCCTCAACAGATATAAAAATATTGAAATTGTCCCATGCATCCTATCAGATCACCATGGACTAAGGCTGATCTTCAATAACAAAATAAATAATAGAAAGCCAACCTTCACGTGGAAACTGAACAACACTCTTCTCAATGATACCTTGGTCAAGGAAGGAATAAAGAAAGAAATTAAGGACTTTTTAGAGTTCAATGAAAATGAAGCCACAACATACCCAAACTTATGGGACGCAATGAAAGCATTTCTAAGAGGAAAACTCATAGCTCTGAGTGCCTCCAAAAGGAAACTAGAGAGAGCACACATTAGCAGCTTGACAACACACCTAAAAGCACTAGAACAAAAGGAAGCAAATTCACCCAAGAGGAGTAGACGGCAGGAAATAATCAAACTCAGGGGTGAAATCAACCAAGTGGAAACAAGAAAAACTATTCAAAGAATCAACCAATCAAAGAGCTGGTTCTTTGAGAAAATCAACAAGATAGATAAACCCTTAGCCAGACTCACTAGAGGGCACAGGGAAAGCATCCTAATTAACAAAATCAGAAATGAAAAAGGAGACATAACAACAGATCCTGAAGACATCCAAAACACCATCAGATCCTTCTACCAAAGGCTATACTCAACAAAACTGGAGAACCTGGATGAAATGGAGAAGTTCCTAGACAGATACCAGGTACCAAAGTTGAATCAAGATCAGGTTAATGATCTAAACAGCCCTATATCCCCCAAAGAAATAGAAGTAGTCATTAATAGTCTCCCAACTAAAAAAAGCCCAGGACCAGATGGGTTTAGTGCAGAGTTCTATCAGACCTTCAAAGAAGATCTAATCCCAGTTCTTCACAAACTATTCCACAAAATAGAAACAGAAGGTACTCTACCCAACTCATTCTATGAAGCCACAATTACTCTGATACCTAAACCACAAAAAGACCCAACAAAGATAGAAAACTTCAGACCAATATCCCTTATGAATATTGATGCAAAAATCCTCAATAAAGTTCTTGCTAACCGAATCCAAGAACACATCAAAACAATCATCCATCCTGACCAAGTAGGTTTCATCCCAGGGATGCAGGGATGGTTCAATATACGGAAATCCATCAACGTAATCCAGTATATAAACAAACTCAAAGACAAAAACCACATGGTCATCTCCTTAGATGCGGAAAAAGCATTTGACAAGATCCAACACCCATTCATGATAAAAGTCTTGGAAAGATCAGGAATTCAAGGCCCATACCTAAACATGATAAAAGCAATCTACAGCAAACCAGTAGCCAACATCAAAGTAAATGGTGAGAAGCTTGAAGCAATCCCTCTAAAATCAGGGACTAGACAAGGCTGTCCACTTTCTCCATACCTATTCAACATTGTACTTGAAGTCCTAGCCAGAGCAATTCGACAACAAAAGGAGATCAAAGGGATACAAATTGGAAAAGATGAAGTCAAAATATCACTTTTTGCAGATGATATGATAGTATATATAAGTGACCCTAAAAATTCCACCAGAGAACTCCTAAGCCTGATAAACAGCTTCGGTGAAGTAGCTGGATATAAAATTAACTCAAACAAATCAATGGCCTTTCTCTACACAAAGAATAAACAGGCTGAGAAAGAAATTAGGGAAACAACACCCTTCTCAATAGTCACAAATAATATAAAATATCTTGGCGTGACTCTAACTAAGGAAGTGAAAGATCTGTATAATAAAAACTTCAAGTCTCTGAAGAAAGAAATTCTAGAAGATCTCAGAAGATGGAAAGATCTCCCATGCTCATGGATTGGCAGGATCAACATTGTAAAAATGGCTATCTTGCCAAAAGCAATCTACAGATTCAATGCAATCCCCATCAAAATTCCAAATCAATTCTTCAACGAATTAGAAAGTGCAATCTGCAAATTCATCTGGAATAACAAAAAACCTAGGATAGCAAAAACTCTTCTCAAGGATAAAAGAACCTCTGGTGGAATCACCATGCCGGACCTAAAGCTCTACTACAGAGCAATTGTGATAAAAACTGCATGGTACTGGTATAGTGACAGACAAATAGACCAATGGAATAGAATTGAAGACCCAGAAATGAACCCACACACCTATGGTCACTTGATCTTCGACAAGGGAGCTAAAAACATCCAGTGGAAGAAAGACAGCATTTTCAACAAATGGTGCTGGCACAACTGGTTGTTAACATGTAGAAGAATGCGAATCGATCCATTCCTATCTCCTTGTACTAAGGTCAAGTCTAAGTGGATCAAGGAACTTCACATAAAACCAGAGACACTGAAACTTATAGAGGAGAAAGTGGGGAAAAGCCTTGAAGATATGGGCACAGGGGAAAAATTCCTGAATAGAACAGTAATGGCTTGTGCTGTAAGATCGAGAATTGACAAGTGGGACCTCATGAAACTACAAAGCTTCTGCAAGGCTAAAGACACCATCAATAAGACAAAAAAACCACCAACAGATTGGGAAAGGATCTTCACCTATCCTAAATCAGATAAGGGACTAATATCCAATATATATAAAGAACTCAAGAAGGTGGACTCCAGAAAGTCAAATAACCCCATTAAAAAATGGGGCTCAGAACTGAACAAAGAATTCTCACCTGAGGAATACCGAATGGCAGAGAAGCACCTGAAAAAATGTTCAACATCCTTAATCATCAGGGAAATGCAAATCAAAACAACCCTGAGATTCCACCTCACACCAGTCAGAATGGCTAAGATCAAAAATTCAGGTGACAGCAGATGCTGGCGAGGATGTGGAGAAAGAGGAACACTCCTCCATTGTTGGTGGGATTGCAAGCTTGTACAACCACTCTGGAAATCAGTCTGGCGTTTCCTCAGAAAATTGGACATAGTACTACCGGAGGATCCAGCAATACCTCTCCTGGGCATATATCCAGAAGATGTCCCAACCGGTAAAAAGGACACATGCTCCACTATGTTCATAGCAGCCCTATTTATAATAGCCAGAAGCTGGAAAGAACCCAGATGTCCCTCAACAGAGGAATGGATACAGAAATTATGGTACATTTACACAATGGAGTACTACTCAGCTATTAAAAAGAATGAATTTATGAAATTCCTAGCCAAATGGATGGACCTGGAGGGCATCATCTTGAGTGAAGTAACACAATCACAAAAGAACTCACACAATATGTATTCATTGATAAGTGGATATTAGCCCAAAACTTAGAATACCCAAGATATAAGATACAATTTGCTAAACGCATGAAACTCAAGAAGAATGAAGACCAAAGTGTGGACACTGTGCACCTTCTTAGAATTGGGAACAAAACACCCAGGGAAGGAGTTACAGAGACAAAGTTCGTAGCTGTGATGAAAGGATGGACCATTTAGAGACTGCTGTATCCAGGGATCCGTCCCATAATCAGCTTCTAAACGCTGACACCATTGCATACACTAGCAAGATTTTGCTGAAAGGACCCAAATATAGCTGTCTCTTGTGAGACGATGCCGGGGCCTAGCAAACACAGGAGTGGATGTTCACAGTCAGCTATTGGATGTATCACAGGGCTCCCAATGGAGAAGCTAGAGAATGTACCCAAGGAGCTAAAGGGATCTGCAACCCTATTGTTGGAACAACATGATGTACTAACCAGAACCCTGGAGCTCTTGTCTCTAGCTGCATATGTATCGAAAGATGGCCTAGTCGGCCATCAATGGAAAGAGAGGCCCATTGGACTTGCAAACTTTATATGCCCCAATATAGGGGAATGCCAGGGCCAAAAGAATGGGAATGGGTGGGTAGGGAAGTGGGGGGCGCTATGGGGGACTTTTGGGATAGTATTGGAAATGTAATTGAGGAAAATATGTAATAAAAATAAAAAAAAAAAAAAAAGAAATTAGAAGTTATTATAAGGGCGCATGTTCTGCTGTATACTTTGGGAAATGCTCCATTTTTTGATCTCTTCAGAAGCCCCCTGTGGTAAAAAGAGAAGAAGGAGACAGGACACTCCTCCATCTCAGAGGCGAAAAGAAATTCCACAGATGACTGACTCTCTGGCCTTGGGACTCAGGGTCTGGTGACCATGCTTCACCAGCCAAGGCTGGGAGGTGTCATCATGAAGATCCTCCCTGACTCCTTCCTCTCACTCTGTGCATTTGCCTTCCTGCTCCTTAAAGAGAATATTCATTTGCTCCTGTGGCTCTGTGGTGAGAGCTTGATTTGCAGGAGACAGGAGGAACTATTTGAATATGCTTTTGAGGGAGAGTGTTTCAGGGAGAAGGCAACTTCATGCTGAGATACCTGTTGGCAAAAATAATTCATGCACAGAACAGGGGTGAATATTTTTTTGAAATTAGGATTTTGTTTCATGGAATATTCATTGCATTTGAGGCTATGTTTTGCAGCATTTTCCTGTCTTGCTACAGATCCGTTGTGAATCACAATTGGGCTTTTGGAACTGTAAGAGAACCTCTATTTTAAGCAATATTCATTTATTAGTTTATTGTTAATGATGATAACAAAGCATTTTGCATCCATCCATTTTTTTCATGCATTCAGTCAACAAATGTTTACTGAGCACATAGCCTGAAGGAAATAATGTTGTAATTCTTTATTGCTGAGACAGTTGTTTACAATGTATAGAGGGGAAGATGTATGTTGGCTCGTGATCTCAGGGATGTTAGTTCTTGGTTGGTTTGCTCTGTGATCAGGAAGCTACAGTGAGACAGAGCGTCATGAGGAAGGGCATGGTAGAAACAAGATGCACACCCCGCAGTGGCCGAGAGGAAATTAAGAAAGAGGAAGTAGCTGGTTACACCCCTAGTGATGTGCACCTTCCAGCTAGGCTCTGCTTCAGAAAATCTCCAACTCTTCCCAGAAGCACCACCAATTAAGGACCAAGCCTTCAACATATTTTATGTTCAAACTACAGCAGGTCCAGTGGGTAGATTTTAGCATATGGTAATAAACAAGACAGACAGAGTCACCAGCCTGGAAGGAACTTAAAGTCCATAGGAAGAAGGCAGTAAATAAAAATGAATATTAGTATATGATCATAATTAGCATGTTGCATATGACTATGGAAATGTATTATTAGTTGCATACACAATGAAAAGCAACTGAAGAAGGGACAACTTGTTTGGGTTGGGAGCTCAGAGGCTGCTTGTTTACATCTGAGTGGATCAGAAATATTAGCACTCAGCTCACATGGGCTCCCCCCACCCCCACCCCCACCTCCCATCTATTTTTCCTGGGTCCCAGTCCCATGGGGTGGAGCCATGCACAGTCAGGATGGGTCTTCCCTCCTTCCTTAAACTTCACTGGCAAAGACTTCAACCAAAGTGTGCCTCATTAATTTCCTGGGTGTTCGTTAATACAGTAGAGGTGACTATTGAAATGACCCATCACAGCAAGGGACAAACATTATTATTGGCATGGCACAGAGGTCCAGCATACTCTGAGAATATGGTACCTGGGAACCTAACCTAATTCGAATTTTAGGAAAGTTTTCTTTGATGATTTTTATCTTTCTGCTGAGATTTGAATGATGAGCAGGTACGGAGTGGAAGAGAACACTTAAATTAGGCA
The DNA here is from genome assembly GCF_978045245.1 of Mus caroli. Classification (NCBI taxonomy): domain Eukaryota; kingdom Metazoa; phylum Chordata; class Mammalia; order Rodentia; family Muridae; genus Mus; species Mus caroli. The sequence continues at coordinate 50,386,244 of NW_028227263.1, read as the reverse complement.
TGGTAGAGGTGAGTGTGTTAGAAAGTCTCCAGGAACAAAGGGGTTTCCACTGATATGGAAGGCAGCCAGTATGAGTGTTGCGTAATCAAGAAGATGGAAAACAAACCAAGCGAAAAGCACTGTGCCCAGTGCTAAACGGGCAAGATGGAAGGAGAAGCCCAATGAAATACAACAAGTCCCTGTGGGCAGCTTGACTACAAACAGACCTAGCTAGCATCCCACACTCAAATTCCAAAAGCTTTTGAAAGCATTGCTTTGCCATCGCCTCCAAAAACTTTGGGAGATGATACATCACACAGTCTCATAGTTAAAGAATCACGATACTCATTATACGTATATACACAGCACTGAGACGGTCCACAAGTAGGAGAGATATCCTGGTATTCCCATGCACTAAGGCTCCAAAATGTATGAGGCATTGGCACTTCTAAAGACTCAGTTTAAGGAACTGTGGTTTAGGACACTAAGATCTTAGATTTTGGTGAAATTCTGAGACATTTAATAGCTGTGGACAAATTGTTCCACTTCTTCAAGTCTCAGCGTTCTCACCTACACCATAGCCATCTGGACAGATGCCTCAGATCCTTTCTGTGAGGACTACATACAAAGCATGTGCAAAGTCTTTATTTCACTGTCTAGCATTACAGAATAATTTGAAACTTATAAACATTAACCAAGACCATTTCTTTCATATAGTACCAAATAGACTAGATCACACTTCACACCATAAACCACCATGAAAAGGGTTTTTTTTTTTCAGAATTAAAATCAAGTGCCTACAGTTAATTTTTTAAAAACCTATTATGTTTTGATTCAATATGGACAAAAAGAATTATATCATGATGAATTATGAAGAGAGAGAATATACTAAAATTATAGAGAGAATAAAAAGTAACAAAGAACGTAGGATCAAATTAAGCTCAAATTTATCAAGAATAAGACCAGAAGTTATGACAAGGGAGAGCTGTTTTCAACATTTTGAAAGAAAATCGCTTCAACAATATAGATTCTTACTCAGTTAAACTAGAAACACACACAAAAAAAAATGTTTTAATGTAAATGGTTTGTATAGAACTTCCTTAGGAAGCTGCCTTGAAACATAACTCTTATCAAGGAGTTACAGAGAGTAGAAAAACAAAATCACAAAATAATTTCCCCCAGATGACAGTCAAATTAAGGGCCCTTTACTGCTTATACAGTATCCCCCTTCCAAACGAAACAGAAGGGCAGACTGTCAGAGAGGGAAAATATCCAGGAAAAAATAAATGGATAGGTGGGGTTTTTAAGATTTACTGATGGGTTAAAGTCAGAGATCCTGGAACATGTGAAAGAACACTGAATATATGCTAAAATGTAGAAATGAGAAGTAAAATAATTACTACCCTTAGAGGGTGGGAAGCGAGGTGTGATACAATGAAGAAGATACCGTTCGCTGTGTATAATACCTACAAAATCACAACAAAAAATATCCATCAAACTACTATAGAATTATGTTCCAACATGAAAGGACATCAATGATAGAGAAACAGAGATATGACAGAGACAGAGAGATTTAGACAGAAACAGAGACCGAAAGAGACAGAGATAGGAGAGAGGGGTGAGGGATGGAGAGCGTCTTTATCTGCTAGCCTTCGTTTGCTCCCCGAGGAAGGCAATATCTAAAATTAATGAATCAAGCAGCCAATGTAGGCTGGGAGTTTAGCACAGTGCTAGAACACTTTCCCCCAAATGTAAAAAGTCCTGACTTTAGTCTCCAGTGCTGCCAAAAGGGGGAAAGGAAACTAAAATAAAAGCAGATATTGTACACATATTATTTAGCAATTGAGAGATTAATATCAGTAGCAACCATCAGAAGAGACAAAGCACAGGAGCCTAGAGACTAGTATTTGCTTTCTTTATGTTTTACTCATAAAATTAAATAAAATGCTTATCGCGTGTGTTTATCAGGAGTATACTGTCACTGAGATTCATTCCTTCTACCATATGGGGTCTGGGCAGCAAACTCAAATCAACAGGTTTGGTAGCCAGCACCTTAACTACTGAGCTGTCTTGCTGGCCCAGGCGTGGGGTTTTCTGAGACAGTGTTGGACACTGTTTAAAAATATGTGCCTATTAGTTTGAGAAAAATGTCAAACTCTAAATAAAAACTCTAGATATATAACAACCAAAGTTACAGTTGTGTAAAATTCTGTGTATGAATGGCCAGGGTTGTTAACAAGAGCACAAAGATTTGAGAGCATACGAATAAAGTCTGGGTAAACCGGGCAAATGCTATTGTTAATGAACCATAAGCCAGAATCAGCTGGGTTCCAGCTTCTTGTGTAGAATGAGGGTAAAATGGATCCCCTCTTCTAGGGCTGTTAGGGAGATATCATGACAGACTATATCCTTAGCACAGATTCGTGTCCAATGTAAGTGTGAATAAAGGATGGCAGCTTAAGGAAAGGAGAGAGGGAAGGGACCAGCCTTTGTGCAGCCTAAATTGTGGGAGGAAGTGGCATCCACCCAGCCCCCCCAGGCAGCGTGTCTTCTGTTCAGGCTAGCCTCTTAGTGACCATCCACTTAAAGGAACTTTGTCAAGGTTGACAGGCTCAATTTAATATACATTAAAAAGAACTTAGCCTGTTTCCTCTTGTCCGAACAGACTGTCAGTGTGGGAGAGAGGGTCAGCTTCACTGCCAGGTTAGGAGACATGCTCAAGGAAAGCAGTCCCATGGTCCAGCGCTTCTCTAATCATCCCATTTTGTTCTCAGTGTCCAAGCTCTCCCTTGGAAAACGCATTTGCAACCCCTTCTTTTCTTTCTTTCATCTTTTTTTTTTTTGGTCCCTGACGGCCTGATCCTACCAGGTGAAAAATTCTTCTCTGGGCATGATCAGGCTCTTCCAGGCCCCACTTTACAGTCCCATCTGAGACACTAAGGTTAAAATTAAGTACTACCAAAGTATTCAAGCCCCAAGGAGCTCTCCTGAACTGTGAACTTTGTGATGTCTCCTTTATAAAGGAGACCATGTTTTAGAGGGTGGAAATGCATATGTAGCTATAAGTTGTACAGTGAAGATTAAGAGCCAGATTTCACTCAACTCCAAGTCCTGCATGGGTCTCCAAAGGTCACTCTATTTGACCTTCCAATGTGGTACAAGCTCCAAGGAGAAGGAGAAAGAAATATTGGGTGGATCCCAGCATTTTTGCTTCCTAGTTCTGCAGACTTGAAATAGATACTTGATCTCCCTGACTTTCAGTTTTGTCATCTAAAAAACCAAAACGGGATAATTGTTGAGTTGGTCCTTGCCTTGCTGATCTCAAGGTTAGCACCACCAAAGTGATCAAGATCAACTGCGTGTTCAGAAGCTGAGTGGGAAGTAGTGGTGCCCATCAGTCAAAAGGCCATTGACAACAAGCCTCTTCCCCAAGCCATGCCATAATGCAGGCATGCCTTCTCCACACCAGAAGAGCCAAGTCCTTCGGACCTAGTGACTGTAGCACAGTGAGGCTCAGCTGGCAGCCCCACTGCCACGAGCTTGGATGGCCACCTCACTGCTCACGTCTCTCTAGTGCTGCCATTCATTCTTTGTTTCCACATTTTCTAAGGCTATCCCCAAAGTTGCAGAGCCAATTCCAATTCCCTTTTCTCTCTATTTCATGATCAACTCTACACAGCTTCTATATTTGTTCAGTAGCCACCAGGCATTTTTTTCCCTGTAACAGCCAGACCAGAGGATGGGAGCATAGCCAGCAACCATAAGTAGGGTCCATATCCCTTCATCTTCCAGCTGCTCCATGATGCCCTTCAAATGTCATAATTCAAACTCAGTAGCTCCTGTTATCATTGCATTTATAATTATACCAAAAGGCTATCTCTTGTTTTGCCTTTGTAGTAAATACCTCATGGCCAGTTCTTGATCAATGGCATGAATGAAGAAGGAGAACAAAAAATGCAAGATGATTTCTGGGAGGAAGATGAGATGGGGAGAAGGGAACATGAAGCCTCAGGAGCATAAGAAGCTAGAGCCAGAGGCTAGAAAGCCAAAGAGGAGGGAGGAGCAGGCAGCTCTTTAGCCTTGCCTGCCATTCTGAAGTCATGCATGACACTGGGACAACATGCAACTGTTCCTGCCTTGTTCTCAGCCCTGGGATCTGCTCCCATGCTATCACTCCCTTAAGCAGGCCCCAATGACTACTCATCCTCACTGTTCTTATCTATGAAACAGGAGTGCCATCAACTGCCAGGTGGCATTGTCTGATGATTAAAGTCAGTATGATCAAGACATCAAAAGCAAGGATTTAAGATGCAACATGTAGCAGTGCTCATCCAATAGTCACTAAAAGAATGATCAGTTCTGACAGTCAGGGAAAGATAGCTTCCATGCCCCCACCCCCACCCATTGATCCAACACATTCTGCTGCAGGGGAATGCCATTATTCTAACTGTTGCTCTCAGGAAAGAAGTTTTGCCCTCCTGTTACCGTTCCTCCTGTGACTTCTTTTCATTAATTTTGTTGCAGTTGTTCAAGAAGCATTTTTTTTTAAAAAAAATCATGCAGACTTCCAGATTAGCACTTGAAAGCAGTTGAAAATTCATAAGCAAAGCCATCAGAAGAAGTGACAGTTTCCCCAGGGCTGGGCTTACAGCCTCTGCATCACTGTGGGCTAAAATTGCATGCTAGGAAGTGGGATATGGTTACCTCAAGCACAGCCACAGGTGGATGTGACATCAGTAACTCCAAGTCCTCTTGGTCCACCTCATCCTCCAGGGAACCCTTCAAATTCCTAGCTCCTGAGTGCAATTAAGTACATTAAACCAGTTCCTATAATTGAGTTTGGTTCAATTTCTCACTTTAGACTTGGAAAATGATGTGTAAGGAAAGATTTGCATGCCTTCCTAATCAGCCAGCGTTGACAGGGGGAGGATAAAAGAAAGAAGGGAAACTTCTGATCACTCAGCCATGAGACAAATGCCAGCAATGGTGCCAATCTAATTACTAGTTACTACAGCTTCCAGGATTTTCTAAAGTGGCACCCTAGGTCTGAGGACCTCTATAGTCTAGAGGTCACTGGCTTCTCACTTAGATATTTATTCCCTGCCTTCCTCTCTATAGGGTCACTTCAACTTGCTTATGTTTTCCAATATTTCTCAAAGTCCTCTCTAATTGACCCACCCTTTGTTGGATCCAGGAATTATCCCTGAGTACAAAAAGCCTCAGAGAGAGAGGATCTGTCAGGGTGTGACTCAATCCCACTTCAGCATGGAGCTAAGTTTTAAGACAATAGACAATATTTATTTCATGGGCATTAGTTAGAACAATAAATAATGTACTACATAGCACCCCCAAATTGTGCGGAGGTTACATAGCCTTTTATGTGACCCCTGTCTCTATCATAGTATGACTGGTCCAGCATTAGTGTTTAGAAAGGATGTTGTATGAAGGGATGATGCATGAGATTCACTCTGTGGGTTATTACCTATTCTCTCACACACTGGTCATCTCTGACTTCCACCTCAAGAGCCTCTGACATAGAGACTATGATGTATGGATCACCACTGTGAACATGGAACTTATTTGAGAGATAATTAAACAGATGATATGAAGATCACAGTGGGTGGGAGGGGAGATAGTGTTTGAGGCACTCAAGTTAGAGGGAGGTCATGGTGGATGGGGAAGATGTGGGGTGTGTGTGTGTGTGTGTGTGTGTGTGTGTGATATGTGTGTGTGTGTGAAATGTGTGGTCCTTTCAGACTATAAAAATTACATTTTTAAAAATGAAATGTTATTTAGAATGACTGAGAAAATATGTGAATCAAAATGAATAAGTGAACTGAATGATCTCCAAGATCCTTCCTTACAATTCTATAAAATCCTTCAAATGCTAACATGCATATGCTTTGTATGAGGGACCAAGAAATATAGAAAGGTGTGTGTGTGTTCATCCAGAAAAGGCTTCTTAGAGAAGACGATTCTGTGTCTTTCAAAATATCACCCACTAGTTAACTCCATCATTTTCCAGACTTCAAAAGCAGCGTTCTTTTGACTTAGCTATTGGTTGAACTAAAAGCTTGTGGCCTCTATGCAAATGTACAGGTCCAAGGGCTCAACTGAGATCCATCTAGAATATTCCTAATTTCAAGGGCAAAAATAACTCCGTTCTTCTCTTTTTAGTTCATATTAGCCTCTCTTTTTTTCATTATAATTACATGATCATTATGAAAAATTGAAAAACCCAAGCAAATTTCACTCCCACTGAGAGTTCAGCCACTGTTGACATATTAGCCCATTTCTTCCCAGGATGTTTCTTAAGCAGTTATACTTTTTACATAATGTTATTGGTATTTTTTCCTAAAAATTTGTTCTGCTTGATTTTGCTTAACATTACACCATGAGCATCTAACCATGCCATGAAAACATCAGCTTAAATTGCTACAGAGTGTTCTATGCTAGACAGATGAATCAGGATTTACATAACCAATCCCAGATTGGACATTTAGGTTATTTTCAATATTCATTATTATAGCAAGTAGCCCGATGATGGACATGCTTGTATAGAAAGCTATATTTGTATTTCTGATTAGGTTCTGAGAGCAGAAGAAGAGAATGAGTGGGTCGAAGATGTGGACAGTTTTCACAGTTACTATTCAAGACTAGATGATTTTCTAAATGTGTTTCCCTGAGATGGACTCCATCAAATAGCCAGGAAGGCTGTTTCTCTGCAGCAGCCACTTTGACTCCTATTGTCTCCTGTTGACTTTGCAACTCCACCTTGTCACCACCTCAAGCCTTCCAACTCCTATAACCCTCTCAGCAGTAGAAATCTGCATTGTGAACATTAGTCATCACTCCAAGCTCAGTGTAAGGCATAAGGAGAGAGGAACAGAGGACCAGGGGAAGGGAGGGAAAGAGAGAGGGAGAGAGAGAGAGAGAAGAGAGAGAGAGGGAGAGAGAGAGAGAGAGAGAGAGAGAGAGAGAGAGAGAGAGAGAGAGAGAGAGAGAGAGAGAACATTCAGAGAATTCCCACAATAGCACATGGCTATACACAAATGTATATTTGGCCTGGCCAGGCTGGTGAGATGACCAGTTTGAGTCCCAGAATCTAATATGAAGGAAAGACTCAACTCCTGAAATTTGTCTTTTGTTCTCCACTCCTCTAGACCCATGCTATGGCACATGTGCACCTGTACTCCCTCCTTCCTTTCCTCTCTCCCTCTCTCCTTCTCTCTCACATGCACACAATAGGGATTATTGTTAAAATGTAATATAAAAAAAGTAATCTGGCATTCACATCAAAAATCAGTGCTGCAGAAACCTAACATCCACATATACAGGAATGAACATAAACTCAGCCAACACAAAAAATTAATTCAAAAGAGATCAGAGGCCTAAAACTTTAGAGATCCTAAAGGAATCCTAAGATTATAGGCATGAGCAAGAACTTCTGAGAAGGACTGAACCAGCCCAGGAAATTATCCCAAGAGTTGCTGAAGGGGGTTGCATGAGATTTGGAAGTTCCTCCACAGCAAAGCAAACAATCATGATTGTGAAAAACCAGATACAGAGTGGGACTATAGCTTTCCCAGCTGTCTTAGGGTTTTACTGCTGTGAGCAGATACCATGACCAAGACAATTTTTACAAGGACGACATTTAATTTAAGTGGGACTGGCTTATAGGTTCAGAGGTTCAGCCCATTATCATCAGGGTGGGAACATGACAACATCCAGCCAGGCATGGTGGAGGAGGAGCTGAGAGTTCTACATCTTCATCTGAAGACCACTAACTGAATACTGACTTCCAGACAGCTAGGATGAGGTTCTTAAAGCCCATGCCCACAGTGGCACACCTACTGCAACAAGGCCACATCTCCAAATAGAGTCATTCCCTGGGCCAAGCATATTCAAACCATGAAACTAACTGTACACCTGACAAGGGATTAATGTCTAGACCTTAAAGAACTCTCAAAAAACACCAAAATAGCAATTTATTCAATTAATAAATAGATAATGAGCTATTATTTTTCAAAAGAAGAAATACAATTGGCCAAGGAGTACTTGAAAAACTATTCAGCATCCTTTAACCATCACAGAAATGTAGATTAAAACCATATTAAAATGCTATTTCAACACATCCGTATGGCCACCACAGAAAAAAAAAGAAATGACAAATGCTGGTGAGAACATGGGAGGCAAGACTCTACTCACTACTGGCTGGAACATAAACTTTTGTAGCTCCTATGGAAATCAGTATGGAGGTGACCCACAAAACTAAAAATAGAGCTAGCACATGAACCCAGCCTTCTTACTCCCGAGGGAAGGACCCAAGTCAATTTGCCACAGAGATACTTGCTCATCCATGTTTCTTGCTGCACTATTCACTAGCTAAAACCAACCTGGAAGCAGCATGCCTATCAACAATGAATGAATAAAGAAAATGTGGTACATATACACAAGTCTATTTTAATCAGTGATAAAAAAAATCATGACATTTGTAGAGGAATAAATGGCAGTAGAGTTAATATTCTAAGCAAAATAAACCAGGCTAAGAAAGACAAGCATTGCATGTTTTCTCTCATTCACATTCAGAATCTAGATTGAAATCTGCAGTGGTGTGTGAGTATGTGTGTGTGTGTGTGTGTGTGTGCACATGTGCATGCATGTGAGTCTGTCTGTGAGTATGTGTGCACGTCTGTGGGTGTGCATGTGAATGTGAGTGTGTCATTATGCATTCATACATTTGCATGTGAGTATGTAAAGTAAGGGAGTCAATAAGATAAACAAAGAGCTCTTGGGGGAGGGGGGAGGGGATATTTGTGAATGACTCACCATGCAGAAGGTGGATCTAATAGAAGGAACTACTTGGTGGATCAGCAAGAGGGGGCAAGGGAGATGAGGGAAGAAAGGAAGAGATAAGTAAGAGCAAAGCATACTGACATATATGTATGCACAGTCTTCTAACTGAAAAATTAGTTGAAATTTTCTTTTCAAAAAAGATAATAGTATGAACAGTGGCAATACTGACAGAGAGGCCAGGATGACTTCCTGATGAAGTAAAAGTCAGGGAAAGAAAATTTCCCTTAGACACGATTCATTAGACTTTCCAAGGGCATGGATCAAGTATCTCTATGATGCATGACAGAGCTGAAGTTCAAGCATAATCCTGAAAAGGTGAGCCCGAGAAGAGATGACTTATATATAGGAAGCTCCCAAAATGATCTTTGATCCCAAGACTTGACTCTAGAAATCAAATCCAAGAGAAACAGGTACTGGGGAGAAGGTGGACAGCTGCTGGAGTCAGAGGCTGGTATATCAAACACCTGGTTCAGTTGAAGAAAATACTGGAGAAATTTGTCCAAGACTAACTGGGGACTGGGGGAGATAAGATGGAAGCAAATTCCCATGAAGTGTTCTGTATGCTGTAAGTGCCTGCCTATGGACATGACCTTGGGAATGGAGTGGAAATGTGGAGACTATTAAAGATCTAAAGTTCATCAAGTATTATAAATGATAGAGAGAATCAAAGATTTCTTTGAGATTGCATGACCCATGTAAATTACCTACATGGGACTCTATCAGTTTTATACATGAAAAAGAAGGATGTACACAGTGTACATCACACTGTGAAGTCTTTATCTAGGACCCATGTCATATCTTAGTTGTAGCATGATGCCTTTTCTACATTTCTGCTTTAAGCCATAGTAATAGAATATGTCTAAGACATGGAGTATTTTCTCCACTAAGTTTCCCTCTTCCCATATGAAGCTTGTGTCAAATTGACCAAACATACATACAAAGACTAATGAGTATATCCCCAACTATTAGTTCTGTCTTGAGAGATAGTCTCACTGGCCATGGATGTTTTAGGCCAATCACTGACACTTAATTTCTCTTTCCATTTCTCCATCTTTAAATTGGACAGGACACTAAAGTGGAAACTTTTGGTTTCTTTGGTAAGTCAATTATGCCAAATGATGTTTTGCTGGGGCAAATGGGTGAAAGAATGTTTTCCTGAAGCAGACACAGGTGAAAGGATGTTTTGCTAAAGAAGAAACATGAAGCAAATACAGGTAAAAGGTTGTTTTGCTATAGCAGACACGTGAAAGGATCCATGATGTTTAGAAGGAATATAAATATGATCCCACAGACAGCAAGAGCTGGAGCACTTTGCTCCACCTCACTATTCTTTCCTGACAGTGCGCGTGTATTGGTTCGCCTTACATTGCTTTGCTGAGCTTCACAAGTGGTGACTTGATAGAGAAAAAGTCACCAAAGTACTTCTCATGCGGTTCCTGTGGCTTCTTGCTGCTTCCACAGTGGACACTGGCAAGTTGGCAAGTCTTGCAGTTTCTTCTGAATTGAGATGCCATTGCTGATTTGTGAATGGTGATTGCTGAATGGACTAGACTGCCACAGCTGATTCGTGTTGGTGTTTTGTTAAATGGACTGGATGCTGATATCCTGACAGCTAAGATTGGACTCAGCCCCAAAGAACTATTTCTAAACAGGCCTACTTCCCCTGTGTCTAATGACTTTTCTTTCCCACTACCTCTGAGGGTGGTGAGCTAGAGGAGAAATTTCATGCTTATTAAAGTAGGTTGAGAACATTTTATGCCTACGGGACACCACTTTTTCTGCGTTTCCTTGGAGTCATTTTGAGGGTGGCTGACATAATGTATGTGAAGGATGTTTGTGAATGTCAAAATACTCCTAAACACAAACCAGGCATGTATTTGAGTTATGAGGTTCTGTGAAGGGTGGTAGGGGAAGAGAGAACTGAGTAAAGAAATTTCCAAAGGCCATTAAGAAACTCTTGTAAAAAACCATGTGTGTGTTCCTGTGTTTATGTATACAAGTAAGTGCATAGAAAATGGAGGCCAAAGAACAACCTGAGCTGTCATTCTCCAGGCACTGTCCACCTTATTTTGAGAGGAAAGGGTCCTTCATTGTCCTAGAAAGCTAGCTAGTCAGTTCCTGTCTCTGTGAAATCTATGAGAACGGTCAACTACTCTTGTTGTTTAAAAGCTCTGGTGATAATGCTCATATCCCTGTCAGGCTATTTACTGAATGAGCCATCTCTCCAGGCCCAGTCCCTATACAGTTTTAATTCAGGTAGTAATGGTGTGAGACTTAAAATAAGGTACCACAACAAAGTGAAGACAGGATGGAGATGTAGAAATTCACAGAGAACCACATAGGCTAAAAGGCAGCCTCTAGGGTCAGGAACCCTCCTGCGACCCGGTACTACCTGAGCTTTAATAAGTGATACCTTCTCTCTGAGTTTTGCCTTCAGGATGGTTTTGCAAATTTATGTTAGTGCCTGCCTCGAAGAGCTTCTGCTGAGAATGGAATAAATGGGCTGAGACACAAATAGTGCCTGATTTTCCAGGTCATTTATACTGACAATAGAAGTAAAGATGGGGTATCACTCAGTACATAGAGTGCTTGCTTAAGATGCTTGAGACCTGCAGTTGAGCCTCAGCACCAAATACACTGAACATGGTGTCACACACACACACACACACACACACACACACACACACACATACACACTTGTACTTCCAGCACTCCAGAGGTGGAGTGAGGAGATAAAAGTTCAGAGTTATGCTGGGCTATGTAGTGAGTTTAAAACAGCCAGCCTGGTTTACAAGAAGTCTTTCCACAAATTGAAAACAAAGCATAAATAGGAAAGGGTCTTGGAAGCATTTTAGAAGTAGACCACATTCTTTATTTACAGTTGAGAAATAAGAGATCAGAGAGTCAAAAGGTCCTGGGTATCCATGGAAATAGATATGGCTGCCCTGCCAGAATGTGTGCCCAGTTGTTTTCCAGTAAGAATGCTCATGCTTGACCTGCCCCCCCACCAGGCTGAGGCAAAGAAAGTTAAAATATTTCCTCATTCCCTCTCTCTCTCTCAGATCAGATCCCCTGGCCTGGATAGCTAAAAAAAAAAAAAAAAATACTACGTAAAAAAATCCATAAATTCTTCATCATTTTCTACTGCCATTTATAAAGATTAATCATTAATATTTGTAGACATGACAGAGCTTATGCCTTGGCCAGCCTCTAACAGTAGAGCATTACACATTCTAGTTTTCAGAATACCTCTCTTTATACTCTTATATCCAAGGTAAAAACATTCATCCATTATGATCAATTTGTTGAACAATCTGAACTCAACAGGGCATGAAAAAAAATGTTGAGGTTTTTCTTTTCTTTTTTTTTTTAACAGAATAGCCTTGAACTTACTCTGTAGTTTAGGATGATCTTAAACTCCTGGTCCTGCCTTCTCCTCACAAGTTTTGGGATTACTGATATGTGCCACCACACTTTTTATACTGTTCACATCATCAAAATCAAGACCTTGTACATGCTCAGCAAGCATTCTATCAACTGGCTATATCATCACCCAAAAGTTTTATTTCTTCTATGATATCCACCATCCTTTGATGACACTGATATGAATTCCATACCTCTCAAGTGTAAGGGAACAATCAAAAATGTCCAAACTTGGTTTTCAATTTCAGTCTCACATGCTTATGTTTAATTCTTGCCCCTCCCTTATTTCTCCAGGCCTAGTAGGTCTTGGAATAAGCAGGTTGTCACAGAGATAGACAGAAGTAGGGATACTCAGAACTTAAAGGAGAGATCTCTGACTAGTCTAGTACCATTATGATCATTTGGAGCCAAGCACATTGTCCTCTGCACTGTAAATTTTCAAACATTGAAGCTCTCTTAAGTATACATGAAAATTCTTCAGGAGGTCTGGCAGGCAAAGCTGTCAGATGAGGAAGTGACAGAGCTCATGCCTTGACCAACTGCTACCAAACATATCAACAGTCCAAGCTTCCATCCGAAATAGTCTACCATGTGGCCTCTTGCAGCTAGCCCTTACTCCAACAGCCATTATTATTGGATAAGGCACAAAGGATAACTCTAGACTGGCTGTTGTTTAGAGTAGACTCTATGTCCCATATCTCCCCTTCATGAGCTTCCATACACTGAGAATATAAGCTGCCCACCTGATCCCTCTCTCATCCCAACTATCTCTTCTGATATCTACAACCCTACTTAGGCAATCATACAATACACTATCAAACTCAGGGCAGGGACAGACACAAAATAGAAAGGAGAAGCCTGTTTGCCCTTCTAAGTGAACCCCTAGACTTTCCCTCTGCTTATGGGCTAAGGTAGTGACTCACAGCTGAAGGAATCCCCTCTGTCTCCTTAATCTGTTCAGACAAGTTGCAGTTTCAAGATGTGGTCAAGAATGAGATGGATGACCTTTGAGCATTTTTCTTAGAATATAGCATTTCTCACCCCTCTGTTCCTAGCTCTGGATTCTGGTAGAAAATATCCCCCTCCTTCTAATTATCCAAACAAGTATTCATGATCTTCCCTCTGCCCTTCTCTTGAGTGGAAAGGATCAAATGCTTAGTACTAACTCCAGGATCCTCCTTTTTGGACAAAGCCAGAAAAGGTAACCATGAGAGCACAGGGAGTCCAGCGAGCTTGCTGCAGCTGATTCCTTTGAGAACACCCAGAAGAGAAAGTCTTCAGAGAATCTGTGATGTACAAAAAAGTGCTCGCCAGCAGAGTGGTAGAATGGACCCTGTTTACTGCAGTATCTTGTACAAAATGAACACACTCTAGACTCCAGCATTTGATTGTTCATTGTAAAGAGCTGAATTGCTTGTCAATGACCGGGAATGCCATTTGGAACTAAGACACTGAAATGGGGGTTGAGTTTCAGGCTTCTTACATTGTCTTTGCCAAAGCACAGCTCCAGAGTGCTATTATTCTCATTCCTATTTCTAAAATGTACAAATGAGCCAGAAAAGGGTTAGGAAGATTTTGAAAATTTTTTAAATTAACAAAGAGCTTCCAGACTCTAATTCTAACATCAAGATCTTGTCTTTAAGGCCCGGGGACATGGTGTGTGAAGTGTTTGCTGTACAAACAGGAAAATCTGAGTTTCATTCCTGGAACCCATGTGAAAAAGCTGGACAAGGCGGTGTGCTCCTATGAGCTCTGTCCTGGGGAGACAAAGACAAGAGAATCCTGGATCCTCCTAGAGTTCCTTCACCAGCCAGTATAGCTACATAGACAAGTGTTAGGTTCATTGACAGTTTTTTCTGAAATAATAATAATAATAACAAAAACAATGACAATAGTGTGTAGGGTGTTAGAACAAGAGAATAACTGAGGAGGCTATCAGTGTTAACCCCTGGCCTCCACAAGCACACACATGCATGTACACCTACACACACACACACACACACACATACACACACACACACACACACACACACACACGCATACATATATTTTAAAAATCTTTATTTTAGATGCTATTACTATGTAATATTGAAGAGACAAGTGTACCATAACTTATGAATTATTTTAAAATTGAATGCTTCTAAAGATGTTCTAATATGGTCAAAATCCATCTCTGTAAGTTGAATTGGGGGAAACCTTGAAGATCAGCCTGAAGGGCAGCTAATAGCCCTCAGATGTCTGTCCCTTCACCCTGACTATAGCACCTTATAAACAGAGCTGAGAAAGACCAGTCATAGTTAAATTAGCCATGCCTCTGCATCTGAAGAACCACCCAGAAGCCTCTCCTAGAGAGACAAAATGGCTATTCTTTGGAAAAGTGGAATTACAGATCCTATTTCTAAACATAGGTGCCCAGAGAGTGGAGCTGACTCTGGACTTGAATCTCACACCATTCCACAAAGATGAATCAGCAGCTCTGCAAGCAAACAAAGCAAGCATGAGCTCCACAGGACATCAGAGCTGTGAGAAGCCACTAAAAGCTGAGGCTCTTTCCCAGAACCCCATTACTGGGTGCTGTGTTAATGTCCCTCAGGCCACAAGGTTCAGAATACTCCTGTGGCTTAGCCTGAACAGGGGCTTTCTGGGCTGGAGAACATTCTAATGGAATTTTCTGTCTTCTCATCATGTTGAAAGGTTTCCAAGCTCCTGTGGCTTTATCCACTTCTTCAGATTTCTGAATTCATATCCAGATGAAATACAAAAAAAAAAAAAAAAAAACGCTGTATAACACATCTATCCAAGCAAAATGTGAAAGTGTATATATACTCCAATAACTAATTACTGTTTCTTATAGCTTATTTTTGTTTCTTTTTCCTTTTTTCTTGCATCTATTGTATGCCAGGAAATTTATTACATCTCTTTTGATCCAACTATTGTCCTGTCCAAGCATCAGACCTTTGATCCCCAATTTATAGATGGAAGAAAGAGGATTCAGTGCATTATGACCATTCTAAGGCCTCAAGATGTCTCAAGGCTGATACTGTAGTAAAGATTTAGGATGGGGCTACAGCTACCTCACTTATGACAACACTTCACAGGTAATGCATCTTAGGTGCCCCAACATCCAAATGTATAGTTCAGGTGACAGAGGGCATGAAGCCAACACATTTTGAAATCATTTAAGTTCTTGCTCTATGAAGTGGAGTGGGAAAGCACACTCTACCTTCCCACCCCCACCAATGGGAAGAAACTGTAGAAAAGAAACGGGGTCTCAAGGGAAAGCACACTGATAACTCTGGACCACTCCTCATCTGCACCAAGAGTGAGCAAAAATAGCCATAAAAGCCTATATCAGGTGAGGCGCCATGATATTCAATTCATCCATGATGAATTGAGTCCCCGTGGCAACAAAAGTACATGCACACATTAAAAACTCAGGGCTAAATTATTAATGACACTTTGCATGTATGTCTTGGAGAGGTAAATGGCTTGCCTGGGATCACCTGCTGAAGAGCAGAGATGACAAGTTCATTGTGGTTGTTGTTTCTCCCATTGTTTTATCTGTTCCAACTGGTAACTCTGGTCACATTGTCCTCTCACTGAGAACCCTCCACCATCTCAGAGAAACCTCTAACTCTACCATCATTCCTTACTACCTATTACAGCCCACCCTTTCTTTTGACTTCACTCTATGGGCTTCTGTGGGCATGTGTGTTTTAATTGCTTGGTCCCCAGTTGGCAGTGATGTTTGGGACATTATAGAACTTTCAGGACAAGAGGTTTACTAAAAGAGGTATATAACTGGGGTGGGTTTTAAGGATGTATAGCCTCACTCCATTTCCAATTTGCTTTCTCTGCTTCCTGTGTGTGTGTAATAGAAGTAATCTCTCAGATCCTGCCATGTGCTGCTATACTGTCCAGAGTGATGGACTCTTATGCCTCTGGAACCATAAATGAAAAATTAGTGTGTGTGTGTGTGTGTGTGTGTATGTGTATGTGTGTGTGTGTGTGTGTGTGTGTGTGTGTGTGTGTGTAAAGTCAGGGTACTTTATCATAGAAAGAGAAATATAACTGGAACACTACCTAATTCAGCATGAAGAGCTTGTTATCAGTGCAGGGGCAGCTGGCACACTGTGCTGCTTTCCCATGATGTCTTTCATCTCCTGGTCTTCTACATAGGATGGTCCATAGCATCCCAACATCCCTGGGCTATTCAGGACACCATATCTTATCCTTGTCTATCTTTTCCCTTCCCTTCAGTTGTACTCACTGGTAAGAGCTATTTTGTTCTTCGAGGGTCTTCCCCCCATATTTCAGTTGAACTATAAATGGCTTTTACTAAGGGGACATCTTGGGAAACATATTCTGTGTCCTCTTTTCCTAATATGTTTCCATAGCTAAATGTCCTAACATTACCCCTCCCAAGTGGATTCTGTTTAGCAAAAGGCAAAAGATTCATATGCTCTGAGGAGAAACTAGAGTAGTTTCTTATATTTAAATTGGACATTTCATCTCCTTTAAACAGGACACAGGGCATAGATTCAAGTCCTTCATCATCCTGTTGAACTGTTATAACATTTGTGCAGAAAGAAAAAGGATATTCTAGGTGTTGGAACCAATATGGAGCCAAGTTGTACTGAACTGTACTTAGCATTACTGCCAGTGCTTTAACAATATTATTTCATTTTAGTCCTTACCCATTTTAATTAAATTATTTAATACTATAATCTTCCATTAGCCTATAAGGAGACTGAAGAACTTCATGGGTTTAGCTTTTAGAAGTAGATAGATAGATAGATAGATAGATAGATAGATAGATAGATAGATAGATAATATAACATTTTCCTCTTTTTGGCTCTTCTAAGTGTGTCATGACAATCTTAAATTTTCTAGATTCCAGATGATTTTATGCCTTGTGAAGGTCAGAACTGTAATCTCAATTCCCTTCTTCAAGAAAATTAAAATAATTGGTGTTTCCCTTCTCATTTGCTCTTCTGCATCTCTGTTATTATGCCAGTTGCTGAACAAACATGCCACCTAAAATCATCACATCTCCTCCATTTTCCATCTGCTTTATTGGTTTCTTTAAATAAAATATTGCTGTGGTGAATAATACCACATAATTGCAAATGTGCGCATCACAGTTCACTGCTTCAAGTGGCCTCCCAGAGCACTCTGATGGGAAACACAGACTTGAATGGCTCTCTGAAGTGCCATGAAGTCACTTGGATATGGTTCATAGTCCACCTCTCAGCCATGACAAATGCCAATGCCAACACCTCCACTGTTTATTAGAGCTGGAACTGCCCAAGCACTGAACTAATAGGGCATAGAGCAACCAAATATGGGCACTGTCTACTGCACCACAGCCATCTAAGATGGACAGGGTAGTTAAGTAAATAGTTAACTGAACTAAATATGAATAGACTAAAGGAATGGGTAAGGGACAGATAGTGTGTTAGTTACAGGTCTCATCGCTGCTATAAAACACCTGACAGAAGCTGCTTAAGAGGAAAGAAGAATGTGACCCTTCAGTGGACATTTCAACAAAGCTGACAAGTTCTAGGAGCAGGAGTTTGAGGCAGCCAGTCGCATTGGATCCATGGACAGGAACAGAGAGATGAAGGCAGATGCTCAGGTTTCACTCTCCTTTTTATTCAGAACAGGATCCCAGCCTACAAAGTGATGGGTCCTATGGTTAGGGTGGATTTGCCCAATTCAATTAACCTGCTCTAGAAACTCCTCAGATATGCCCAGAAATGTATCCTCTAGGTGATTCTAAGACCTAGTAAGCTGACAATATTACCCATCTTCAGCAACTAGGTGGTTTGCTAGATAAATACTATGGATGAATAAAAGAAGGATAAAAGATCCTATGATATTCATAAAATCTTACAACTTCAACTGTCATTTGGGTTCGGTTGGGTTGGGTAGAACATATATACATACATACAACACACACACACAAACACACACACACACACACACACACACACACACATATATATATATATATATATATATATATATATATATATATATATAACATTTGAGATGTGGAGGCAGAATGGAATAGAATTGAAGACCCAGAAATGAACCCACACATCTATGGTCACTTGATCTTTGACAAGGGAGCAAAAACCATCCAGTGGAAAAAAGACAGCATCTTCAACAAATGGTGCTGGCACAACTGGTTGTTATCATGTAGAAGAATGCGAATTGATCCATTCCTATCTCCTTGTACTAAGGTCAAACCTAAGTGGATTAAGGAACTCCATATAAAACCAGAGACACTGAAACTTATTGAGGAGAAAGTAGGAAAAACCCTCGAAGATATGGGTACAGGGGAAAAATTCCTGAATAGAACAGCAGTGGCTTGTGCTGTAAGATCGAGAATCTACAAATGGGACCTAATAGAATTGCAAAGCTTCTGTAAGGCAAAAGACACCGTCAATAATACAAAAAGGCCACCAACAGATTGGGAAAGGATCTTTACCTATCCTAAATCAGATAGGGGACTAATATCCAATATATATAAAGAACTCAAGAAGGTGGACTCCAGAAAATCAAATAACCCCATTAAAAAATGAGGCTCAGAGCTAAACAAAGAATTCTCACCTGAGGAATACCTAATGGCTGAGAGGCACCTGAAAAAAAAAAATGTTCAACATCCTTAATCATCAGGGAAATGCAAAACAAAACAACCTTGAGATTCCACCTTATACCAGTAAGAATGGCTAAGATCAAAAATTCAGGTGACAGCAGATGCTGGCGAGGATGTGGAGAAAGAGGAACATTCCTCCACTGCTGGTGGGATTGCAAACTAGTACAACCACTCTGGAAGTCCTCAGAAAATTGGACATAATACTGCCGGAAAATTCAGCAATACCTCTCCTGGGCATATATCCAGAAGAACTTCCAACTGGTAATAAGAACACATGCTCCATTATGTTCATAGCAGCCTTATTTATAATAGCCAGAAGCTGGAAAGAACCCAGATGTCCCTCAACAGAGGAATGGATACAGAAATTATGGTATATTTACACAATGGAGTACTACTCAGCTATTAAAAAGAATGAATTTATGAAATTCCTAGCCAAATGGATGGACCTGGAGGGCATCATCTTGAGTGAGGTAACACAATCAAAAAGGAACTCACACAATATGTATTCACTGATAAGTGGATATTAGCCCAAAACTTAGGATACCCAAGATAGCTGGGCGTGGTGGCACACGCCTTTAATCCCAGCACTAGGGAGGCAGAGGCAGGCGGATTTCTGAGTTCGAGGCGAGCCTGGTCTACAAAGTGAGTGCCAGGACAGCCAGGGCTACACAGAGAAACCCTGTCTCGAAAAACCAAAAAAAAATAATAATAATAATAATAATAATAATAATAATAATAATAATAAAGATACCCAAGATATAAGATACAATTTGCTAAACGCATGAAACTTAAGAAGAATGAAGACCAAAGTGTGGACACTATGCCCCTTCTTAGAATTCGGAACAAAACACCCATGGAAGGAGTTACAGAGACAAAGTTTGGAGCTGTGATGAAAGGATGGACCATCTAGAGACTGCCATATCCAGGGATCCATCCCATAATCAGCTTCCAAACGCTGACACCATTGCATACACTAGCAAGATTTTGCTGAAAGGACCCAAATATAGCTGTCTCTTGTGAGACGATGCCGGGGCCTAGCAAACACAGGAGTGGATCCTCACAGTCAGCTATTGGATGGATCACAGGGCTCCCAATGGAGAAGCTAGAGAAAGTACCCAAGGAGTTAAAGGGAACTGCAACCCTATAGGGGGAACAACATGATGAACTAACCAGTACCCCGGAGCTCTTGTCTCTAGCTGCATATGTATCGAAAGATGGCCTAGTCGGCCATCACTGGAAAGAGAGGCCCATTGGACTTGCAAACTTTATATGCCCCAATACAGGGGAATGCCAGGGCCAAAAGAATGGGAATGGGTGGGTAGGGAAGTGAGGGAGGGGGTATGGGGGACTTTTGCGATAGCATTGGAAATGTAATTGAGGAAAATATGTAATAAAAAATATTAAAAAATTCAGGTGACAGCAGATGCTGGCGAGGATGTGGAGAAAGAGGAACATTCCTCCACTGCTGGTGGGATTGCAAGCTAGTACAACCACTCTGGAAGTCCTCAGAAAATTGGACATAATACTGCCGGAAAATTCAGCCATACCTCTCCTGGGCATATATCCAGAAGAACTTGCAACTGGTAATAAGAATACATGCTCCATTATGTTCATAGCAGCCTTATTTATAATAGCCAGAAGCTGGAAAGAACCCAGATGTCCCTCAACAGAAGAATGGATACAGAAAAATGTGTTATATTTACAGAATGGAGTACTACTCAACTATTAAAAACAATGAATTTATGAAATTCTTGGACAAATGGATGTATCTGGAGGATATCATCCTTAGTGAGGTAACCCAATCACAAAAGAAGTCATTAGATATGCACTCACTGATAAGTAGATATTAGCCTAGAAACAGAGAACACCCAAGATACAATTTGCAAAACACAAGAAAATCAAGAAGAGGGAAGACCAATGGGTGGATACCTGGTTCCTCTTTAGATTGGGGAACAAAATACCCATGAAAGGAGTTACAGAGACAAAGTTTGGAGCTAAGATGAAAGGGTGGACTATCCAGAGACTACACCCCCCGGGATCCATCCCATAATCAGCCACCAAACCCAGACACTATTGCATATGCCAGCAAGGTTTTGATGAAGGGACCCTGGTATAGCTGTCTTGTATGAGGCTATGCCAGCACCTGCCAAATACAGAAGTGGATTCTCACAGTTATCTATAAGATGGAACACAGGACCCCCAATGGAGAAGCTTTAGAAAGCACCCAAGGAGCTGAAGGAGTCTGCAGCCCTATAGGTGGAACAACAATATGAACTAACCAGTACCCCCAGAGCTCGTTTCTCTAGCTGCATATGTAACAGAAGATGGCCTAGTCGGCCATCACTGGGAAGAGAGGCCCCTTGGTATTGCAAACTTTATATGCCCCAGTATAGGAGAATGCCAGGGCCAAGAAGCGGGAGTGGGTGGGTAGGGGAGCAGGGCAGGGGGAGGGTATAGAGAACTTTTGGGATAGCATTTGAAATTTGAAATGTATATAAAGAAAATATCTAATGAAAAAAAAAAAACAGGACACACTTTATAGGAACAGAGGGGAAAAAAAAGAAAGGCACAATCCTTCTCAAACATATGCTAACAGATGTCATTTCTCCCAGCCTTAATTTATCGATCATAGACTCACAAAATGGCAGGCTAAGTAATTTCTTGAAACATGAACCTTAACAAATGGGATGATGCTGATCCTCACTGTCTGTGCTCCCTGGAAATCCATCAAAGCATTGGAACTTTCCAAGGCCAGTGGTTTTTGCTATTGTTGTTGGTTTGTTTCTTTGTTTTGTTTTTGGGTTTTGTCTTAAATTTTTTAAATTTTATTTTATTTTTAATTTATTTTTACACTCCATATTCCATTCCCTGCCCCCCTCCATTCACCCTCTGTCTCCTCCCCACCCTACCCTATCTGCATATGGACACCCCTAACCCCCACCCAACCTGACCTCTAAACTCCATGGGACCCCCAGTCTCTTGAGAGTTAGGTACATCATCTCTGAATATACACAGACCTGGAAGTCCTCTACTGTATGTGTGCTGGGAGCCTCCTATCAGCTGGTGTATGCTGTCTGTTCTGTCTGTTTGGTGGGTGGTCCAATGTTTGAGAGATCTTAGGGCCCAGATTAATTGAGACTGCTGGTTCTCCTACAGGGTCACCCTTCTCCACAGCTTCTTTCAGCTCTCCCTAATTCAACAACAGGGGTCAGCTGCTTCTGTCCATTGGTTGGGTGCCAAATATCTGCATCTAACTCTTTCAGCGGCTTGTTGGGTCTTTCGGAGGGCAGTCATGATAAATTCCTTTTTGTGAGCTCTCCATAACCTCAGTAATAGTGTCAGAAGGCCAGCGTTCTTGACAAAGTGTAGCCCTCCTCCTAAGGCCACCACCACCTCCACCCTCATCAGTATATCCTGGGAAATCATCAGAAATGCAAATTCTTGAACAACTCAATCAAATTGATGAACTAGAGATTAGGCCAGGAATCTGAGCTCTAAATTCCTTCCAGGAAGTGTGGTGTGTGCTAAAAGTTTGAGAGCTACGGTCATAGAAGGATGAGACCTTGGGACACAAGCATTTCTTTTCTAACTGCAAACATTTATAGAAGCTACTGAGGCAAGTCTGAAACTCAGCACTCAAGGAACATTCACAGAGATACACAAAACAGTCCATCCTAAAGAAACCAATAGTCTAGCAAAATTATAAATAATTTTGCTATTTAGCTAGCTAAACTAAGAGGCAGAAGAGTGGAGTGTCATGCTACTGGACAAGAACTGGGCAATAGAATCATCTCTGGGGATTTAAAAATTATGTATCCCAAGTAGCAGATTCAGAAGTCTGGGATGGATTCCAGCAACCTTTTCTTACGTGAGAACACTGGGTCGTGACAATGAGCACGGGTCTGAAGCAAGACTGGGTTGTGCCCTATGTGAGCTCTGTGTCCTTGGGGTAGCTGGATATTCTGCTCACGGACAGAGGGCTAGTACAATGATTACAAGCATGGGCTCTGAAGAGGGACTCCCTGGGTCTGAACTGAAGCACCACAACACACAAATGATGTAGCCATGGGTAAGGTACTTCAGTTCTCTGTGCCTCAGTCTTCCTCTCTAAATGGTAGGGATGCTCAATAAGTTAACTTAGTCTTAAGATTAAGTTGGTAAGATATATATGACTTGAGATATATATGGTATATGTATCATATATACGGGACTTGAATCAGTAATGTAACATAGATTTGTGGTGATAATGATGATGATAGCTTCAAATGAAGATAAAATAATAACATTTAGATTACAGTGTTCTTGGAACAGTATTAGATAATAAAATACAAAAAATAAGGAAAGTTTCTTTCCATTTCTATCTTAGGGTCTAACTACACATTAGTTTTCCTTCTATGTGCATACATCATTCTCTGAAAATATACAGTGGAGAGAAATACTTTGTCAAGGAGTTTTGGGTATCCCAGCCCCTTGCATCCACATGGCCCAATGGATATCTTCACTTCTCTGTAACACTCCTAAGCTTCCGCTTTGCTTTGGACTTCCGGAGAAGATCGGTGTAGTCTATCTCCTGAGCTTTGAGGATTCAATCAGAAGCCTTTCGTTTTAAATAATCATCTCCACATGCTTCTGCAAAGCCCTGTGCTTGTGAATTGCCTGGAAACCTTGATAGAAAGCATGTTCTGACGCGTAGACACAGGACTGGTCTTGCGAGCCCACCTTTAAAATGAGCTTCCAAATGCTGCTAGTTGCCAGCACATGCATTGCATGTGGCCTCCACACTTCCACAGGAGCATCCACATATCCTCAGACTGGTCTAGATTTCATTTGCAAGCTCCTAAAAGCAAAATAGCACAGTAGCAGAAGTTCTAAATCCAGAGAAGGAGGCCAGGTTCTGAATTCTGCCTTATCTTCCCATAAGGCCAGTGACCTTAAGAAACACATTTCTGAGAATTCCCAGTATTTTCTAACTATATCTCCTTAACAGGGCATTATGAAGTCTAGGTGATATGCATTACATGAGAACGATGAAGATCAGAAGTCTTAGTGCAAAATAAAGATCATTGACAAGCCTATTGCAAACTACGCATACAAATAGTCTGGTGCCTTGTTAACCCCTTGAAGGGAAGGAACAGAGCATAAATTTCTCTTTCTTCCTTTCTCATGTTATACTCATTCTTGGATTTGAACATTTCTGAATTATTCAGTACTCAATATAAATGAGGCTGTATCAAGAAAACTGAAGGGGTATATTATGAAGGGATCATCCAACTATACCCCGTAGTTGAATCTGCTCTTAAATCTGCCTTACTGACTGCTTTTTATAAATAAAGTTTTATTGGAATGCAGTCATACACCTATTTGTTACGTATTGCTTAAACATGTTTTCATTCTCCCATGTCAGAGTTTAAGAATTGTATCCGAAACCACATGACCTGCAAAGGCTTAATGATGTTTGTCATCTGAGACTAGGTTCCATTATGGCTTCTAGGACTGTTGAGATCTGAAGGAGGCCCAGTTTCCAGGAATAAGGGTCAAAGCCATAGAGGAGAACTGAGTTTCTATGACTGTGTGTCTGCTCTGCTCAGAAAGATGTAACAATGAGAAGCTGCCTGGCAGAGAACCTAATGGGCCTGTTGATGCCAGAATGGAGTTCCAACGTTGGTTGAGCTCCATATGAATGTCCACAAAGATCTCTGCTATAGCCACATGCAGAATCAAATGTCTCCATGACTCCCCTTCCTTCCCAGCAATAGAAATAGAAAAGGCTCTGTGGTACCCTGTTACATCCTTGCGCAGGTGTACCTTACTAACGAAATCTAAATCACATTTGTGCCTCCTGCCATGAGCATTCTGGGAAAAAGGCTTTGTAGCTTTCAGGCCAGAGCACCGTAATGTGTCATAGAAAGTGATTCAAACTGACACTAGACAAATCGGTACCCCCCCCCAAAAATCTTTGTCATAGTGCAGGATTCTATTAAAAAAAATTGCAATAGGCCTGGGGAGGCTGTTAAGATGCAGATATTTATTTTTCCAATTCTGGAGGTGAGGAGTCCAAAGTCAAAATGCAGGCAGATCCTGTGTCCAGTACATACACCCACAGTGGTTTGAGAGATCTATCTTTGCCTTGTATCTATACATACTAGAAAGAAGAAAGGGCATCTTATAATGCCACTGTTCCAACCACAGGGGCTCCACATTCAGAAGCCAGTTGCCCCTGGTATCATCTCAATAGAGGCTAGGATTCCAACTACAAAGTTTGGAGGAATACAAACATTAGTCTGTAGGAGTCACCAATTGGCACAGGATCTGTCTTCCCTTCCTTGGCTTCTTTTTTTTTTTTAATTTTTTTCTTTTTTTTTAGTTAGATATTTTCTTCATTTACATTTTCAATGCTATCCCCAAAAGTCCCCCATACCCTCCCCCCCCACTCCCCTACTCACCCACTTCCACTTCTTGGCCCTGGCATTCCCCTGTACTGAGGCAGATAAAGTTTGCAAGACCAATGGGCCTCTCTTTCCACTGATGGCTGACTAGGTCATCTTCTGATACATATGCAGCTAGAGACACGTGCTCAGGGGGGTACTGGTTAGTTTATATTGCTGTTCCACCTATAAGGTTGCAGATCCATTTAGCTCCTTGGGTATTTTCTCTAGCTCCTCCATTGGGGCCCTGTGATTCATCCAATAGCTGACTGTGAGCATCCACTTCTGTGTTTGCTAGGCCCCGGCATAGCCTCACAAGAGATAGCTATATCAGGGTCCTTTCAGCAAAATCTTGCTAGTATATGCAATGGTGTCAGCATTTGGAGGCTGATTATGGGATGGACCCCCAGGTATGGCAGTCTCTAGATGGCCCATTCTTTCGTCTTAGCTCCAAACTTTGTCTAAGTAACTCCTTCCATGGGTGTTTTGTTCTCAATTCGGAGAAAGGGCAAAGTGTCCACACTTTAGTCTTCGTTGTTCTTGAGTTTCATGTGTTTTGCAAATTATTTCTTGTACCTTGGGTATTCTAAGTTTCTGGGCTAATATCCACTTATCAGTGAGTACATATCATGTGAGTTCTTTTGTGATTGGGTTACCTCACTCAGGATGATACCCGCCAGATCCATCCATTTGCCTAGGAATTTCATAAATTCATTTTTTAATAGTTGAGTAGTACTCCATTGTGTAAATGTACCACATTTTCTGTATCCATTCCTCTGTTGAAGGGCATCTGGATTCTTTCCAGCTTCTGGCTATTATAAATAAGGCTGCTATGAACATAGTGGAGCATGTGTCCTTCTTACCGGTTGGAACATCTTCTGGATATATGCCCAGGAGAGGTATTGCGGGATCCTCTGGTAGTACTATGTCAAATTTTCTGAGGAAATGCCAGACTGATTTCCAGAGTGGTTGTACAAGCTTGCAATCCCACCCCCAATGGAGAAGTGTTCCTCTTTCTCCACATCCTCGCCAGCATTTGCTGTCACCTGAATTTTTGATCTTAGGCATTCTGACTGGTGTGAGGTAGAATCTCAGGGTTGTTTTGAGTTGCATTTCCCTGATGATTAAGGATGTTGAACATTTTTTTTCAGGTGCTTCTCAACCATTCAGTATTCCTCAGGTGAGAATTCTTTGTTTGGCTCTGAGCCCCATTTTTAATGGGGTTATTTGATTTTTTGGAGTCCATCTTCTTGAGTTATGTATATTGGATATTACTCCCCTACCAGATTTGGGATAGGTAAAGATCCTTTCCCAATTTGTTGGTGGCCTTTTTGTCTTATTGAAGGTGTCTTTTCCCTTACAGAAGCTTTGCAATTTTATGAGGTCCCATTTTTTGATTCTCGATCTTACAGCAAAAGCCATTGCTGTTCTATTCAGGAATTTTTCCCCTGTGCCCATATCTTCAAGACTTTTACCCACTTTCTCTTCTATAGATTTCAGTGTCTCTGGTTTTATGTGGAGTTCCTTGATCCACTTAGATTTGACCTTAGTACATGGAGATAGGAATGGATCAATTCGCATTCTTGTACATGATAACCGCCAGTTGTGCCAGCGCCAGTTGTTGAAAATGCTGTCTTTTTTCCACTGGATGGTTTTAGCTCCCTTGTCGAAGATCAAGTGACCATAGGTGTATGGGTTCATTTCTGGGTCTTCAATTCTATTCCATTGGTCTATTTGTCTGTCACTATACCAGTACCATGCAGTTTTTACCACAATTGCTCTGTAATAAAGCTTTAGGTCAGGCATGGTGATTCCACCAGAGGTTCTTTTATCCTTGAGAAGAGTTTTTGCTATCCTAGGTTTTTTGTTATTCCAGATGAATTTGCAGATTGCCCTTTCTAATTCGTTGAAGAATTGAGTTGAAATTTTGATGGGGATTGCATTGAATCTGTAGATTGCTTTTGGCAAGATAGCCATTTTTACTATATTGATCCTGCCAATCCATGAGCATGGGAGATCTTTCCATCTTCTGAGATCTTCTGAAAGATCAAGAATTCAAGGCCCATACCTAAACATGATAAAAGCATCTACAGCAAACCAGTAGCCAACATCAAAGTAAATGACGAGAAGCTGGAAGCAATCCCACTAAAATCAGGGACTAGACAAGGCTGCTCACTCTCTCCCTACCTATTCAACATAGTACTTGAAGTCCTAGCCAGAGCAATTCAACAACAAAAGGAGATCAAGGGGATACAAATTGGGAAGGAAGAAGTCAAAATAACACTTTTTGCAGATGATATGATAGTATATATAAGTGACCCTAAAAATTCCACCAGAGAACTTCTAAACCTGATAAACAGCTTCAGTGAAGTAGCTGGATATAAAATTAACTCAAACAAGTCAATGACCCTTCTCTACACAAAGGATAAACAGGCTGAGAAAGAAATTAGGGAAACAACACCCTTCTCAATAGTCACATCTAATATAAAATACCTTGGCGTGACTTTAACTAAGGAAGTGAAAGATCTGTATGATAAGAACTTCAAGTCTCTGAGGAAAGAAATTAAAGATCTTCCTTGGCTTCTTTAAGCTTTCCAACTAGGGCTTCATCACAGTGACTCCAAGCCTGTCCCAACAGTGTCCACAAGGGCTCTAGGTCAAGATGAAGTAATAAGTAAAAACTGAACCCAGTCTCTGATGGAGCTTCTCACAATTAATCATTGAGTCACTTATATGTACAGCCTACCCACAGCCACGTGGCCCTTGAACAGCAAGCAGTGTGAATATTCTTAAAGTGTTGGAAAAGCCATTGCTTTTACCACTGGCCTTGATTCTGAGCTAAATGTTTTCTGAGGTAAAACTCCATGGTTCATAGACAGTCATTGGGCACCCCCCAAAAAATAATAATGGGATTTTTTTGAATGCACATTGACCTGAAACAGCTACTGTAAAAAAATCCAGCATTTGATTAGCCCAAGGCAGAGTTAGAGGAGACCTGGAGCTTCAGCGCCATGTGATAGCCAGGCTTTGAATACAGATTAGTGCAAGGCCCTGAGTCCTGCAGGTTCCATTTAATTCCCACATCTACAACCCTTACCGGGTTGGCACTAACCTGTCCACTTGCCTAAGGCTTTAGCCATCCCTCCCAAAATGCCCCAGGAGCCCCCATCTCCCTGC
This sequence comes from Mus caroli, assembly GCF_978045245.1. Taxonomy (NCBI): domain Eukaryota; kingdom Metazoa; phylum Chordata; class Mammalia; order Rodentia; family Muridae; genus Mus; species Mus caroli. Next base: position 50,357,720 of record NW_028227263.1, on the reverse strand, counting down.
AGTTTCACTCTGAAAACTGAGAAGATGACAGGAATGAGAGGCCAGGAAGATAAAAACAATGTGAAATGTGGAGATTGGGAGCTTATCAGCCAAACAGGACGTGGGAGAGAAAAAGCAATCAACCAAAAGCTCTTATCAAAATCTCCCCCAGGGAAAGGCTTGAAAAATCCTATCGTTGCTCAAGGAAAAATTATCGGATTATTACAACGGAATCAGGTTTGCTATGCTCCCTATACACTGAGGACACACACGTGCTGGAGGCCGCTGAGTGTTTGTCTTAAAAATTACGTTTAGAAACTTGAAGAGGGGTGTCCTTCACAATTAAGACAGAAATCACACACACACACACACACACACACACACACACACACACAGACTCCACTACTGTCATAATGATTACTATACACCCTTAGCCATATGCTAGGTGAATGCTGTTTTGTTCATTTCTCTTCAAATGCACCATGCTAGACATGGCCATGTCATCTCCAAGGTTTAGCTTAGGAGACCAAAGTTTAAGCAAGTGCTCAAAGTCACACAAATAAATGAGCAGACTAGGATCCAAATCTATCTTAGTCTACCTCCAGGGGTCATTTGTATAAATCCAAACCTTCAGTGTAGATGCCCTTCTAGCTTCTTAAATTTCATTTATGTATGTGTGTGTTTGGAGGTGAGTGGGCTGCTAAGGAGAGTCGGTGCTCTCCTCCCAACATGTAAGTCCTGGGAATTGAACTCAGGTCAGTGTTGGCAAGCACCAATACTTAAAGCACCTTGCTGGCCTCACCTCTTCTAATATGTGTGTGTGTGTGTGTGTATGAATGTATATATTTTATTTTTCCTTTTATTGAAAATTGATACTTTTCTCATATAATATATTCTGATTACAGTTCTGACTCCCTCTCCTCCTCTCCACCTTCTTTCCCATCCTGATCCACTCCCTTTCTTTGTTTTTTAACCATGAAATATAGCAGTTAGATTTATTATTCAGAATGTTTAATTAAACTGTAACTTGTTCCATACTGAGTTATCCAAGACTAAGACTTCTTAATGTTGCTTACAATAGCTATTTTTTCTGAAAATATAGTCAGCACTCAAAATTTTTGTTTTGAGTGATCAAAACATAAAATGAATGTATGAGTCATGCTTTCTAAAATTGAGATATTTCTATATTATATATAGTAGTATTACTACAGAGTTGCAGCTTTAGGAAGATTGAGAATCACTGATTGAAAGCCTCAGTGTTACATGCCTGTCGCTCTAGTTATGCAGGGAGCTGAAGCAAAAGGATTGTGAATTGAAGGCCAGCCTAGAAAAACTTGCCCAAGAAATGAAAAAGAGTAAGTTCAACCGCTTGAGTGTTCATACCATCAGAAAAATATGTTGCTGTCAAAATCCTTGGTACTCTTTGGTTTTGTTATGCTGCTGAAGAAGGGTACTCTTGAGGACTTCAGCCAGATGCATATGAAGTATTGATGCCTCTTCTAGTTTCTTAATAAAACTAAAGGAAACTAACTCAAGCTTTGCAAGATAGCCGAGAAAATCCTTTTGTCTAATTTCAAAGTGAAATTCAGTCAGAGGAAAGGAAAGAGCCTGGGGTGAACCCTGAGAACCAGGCAGAGGGAAACAGCAAGCCAGCCAAGGGCTAGACAGAGAGCTGCTACCTGTGGAGCCTTCTGAAGGAAAGCACTTTCCACATTCACTCCTGCCTTCGGAACCTTCAGAATCACACAAGAGTAGCAGGAATAGAGATGTGCTATTTAATTCATACATCCAGCTCTTTGTCCCAAGAAGCAATCTGTGTTCTTTAATTGTGCAAAGTATTCATGATCAGGTGCATTCAAAGTGATGTTGTGTTGAAGGGAAGCTAGTCAAAAAATGTTCTTAACTCTCTGTCATTAAACCTATCTAAGCATTTTACTGGAGGTAGGGGGAGTTCCATAAAGCTGCATGTAGAGCCAAAAGGTAAACCTGGGATGTGTTCTCAGATCGGCCTCCCTGCATAAGAATGAGCTAATTGAGATCGATGCATGGACATCAGACAAGGCTTACCAACATGTCAGTATCAAGGGTATAGAACCCTGGGTCCTAATGTCCTTTCCAAGGGCTACTTCTGTCTCGCTGTAGCTCATAAATTGCTCTGGTCAGAGGTGCTGCTCAATTAACCCCAAGACTCAGGGAGGGAAAGGGAGACCATAATTGAGCATTTTTGATGCAAATGGAAAAATTGCCTTTACTATTAAAAATTTGAAATTGTATTTTAAAAAACAGGACTTTATTGCATGTTTACATTAACAAAACAACTAGAAGATGCCAATGTGCACAGAGCTACTGTTTCAGTGAGATGGGCTCATACACACTCATCTGCTCGTTATTACCCTTCTCTGTGCTTCCGAGACACTCCACAGTTAGTACAACAGCCCCCCGTCTTATTTATAATCTTCATTCTATTTTTTCTTTAACATTTGGTCAATTGCAGTCCAAAAATGGTAAGTGGAAAGTTCCAGAAAAGGCTATTGATACATTTTAAATTGGACACCATTCTGAGCAGACTTATGAGATCTTAGAGAGTCCTACTCTGTTCGCTAGCATGTACCTTCCTTCATTCTGGCATACCTCGCTTCCTCAGGCATCAGATAGCCACCATGGTATATAGAAAGGGTTTGCCTTCAAATAACTCTTAGCTTACTTGATAGTGAGCCCAATGTACACACATAGTTGGATCTGTCATAGAGATTCTTTAAGAGCTTTTTTAAAAGTGAAAGTGTGAAATTTTCCATTTAAAAGCTAGAGGATAGAGGCAGGAGCACATGCGCAGTGGTTAAAGTGCTTGCCCTACAAGTGTGAAGGCCACAGTTTGACTTCCCAAAACCCATTTAAATGCTGGGTGAGAGTGACAGTGCCTATAATTCCCACCTGAGAAGGTAGAGACAGTGCCTGTAGCTGCGGCTCTAGAACCTCCAATGCCCTCTTCCGGCTTCTGCAATCATCTGCACTTGCACGGACATCCACACACAGACACACAAGCAAACACATAAGTAAAAATAATTTTAAAAAAAAATCAGTTTCAAGGAAACCATTAAGAAAAATAAAACAAAAGAAAACGTTTGTCGCCGGGCATAGTGGCACATGCCTTTAAGTCCAGCACTCAAAAGGCAGAGGCAGGCAGATTTCTGAGTTCGAGGCCAGCCTGGTCTACAAAGTGAGTTCCAGGACAGCCAGGGCTATACAGAGAAACCCGGTCTCAAAAAGAAAGAAAGAAAGAAAGAGAGAGAGAGAGAGAGAGAGAGAGAGAGAGAGAGAGAGAGAGAGAGAGAGAGAGGGGGGGGGGAGGGAGAGAGAAAGAAAAGAAAAGAAAGAAAAGAAAAGAAAAGAAAAGAAAAGAAAAGAAAAGAAAAGAAAAGAAAAGAAAAGAAAAGAAAAGAAAAGAAAAGGAAAAAAAGAAAACGTTTGTCAATCTCTATTGCCTCAGATTTGCCAGGGCCGCTGAAACAAAGGACCACAGAACAGGTGATTTAGTTGATAGACATGTAAGCCCTTCAATTTCAGAAGCTAGAAGACCGATATCAAGGTGTCTTCTGAAACTACTCTCCTTGGTTTATAGATGCCATCTTCCCATGACTTCCCACGGTCTTTCTCCTGTACTTCTTTGTCTTAATCTCCCTTTTCGAAAGACCTCTGTCATGTCAGAGTATGGATCACCTAAAAGACCTCCACTTCATCATTGCTTTAAACATTTACCTCTAACTTTCCAAATATGGTCACATTCTAAGCAATCTTGTTAGTCTGCTGAATGTGCACTGTGAGGGAGGGCTGGGGACTCACTACATCATATTATGCCTAGTGAGGTTCTCAGTTAGTAGTAAACGCTAACTGTGCTGAGCCTCCTCAGCCAGGACAGTAAGAAGCACACTTTGTGCTCTGTCACTTTCTTTCTCCTTCACCCCAAGAGACTTACAAACAGTGTACTCGAAATTACAAAGGCTCATAAGGATACTCCAAAGAAATGGAAATTAAGTCTTCCTATTGTAGCATCACTTTAACATCTATCCACTGACTTCAGGGAAAGTCTTTTATACTCAAAATGTCATTCCCTTATAGTTTGAGGTATTTCTCTATTATGCAGTCTCCTAACCATAAGATAATAACAGTCTCACATGTTAAGTATTGACAACATCATGGAAACTGCAGAAAAAGGCATGAAGCCATGATAGAAATGCTATCGCAAGGAATCCATGCCCAGACACCAGCATAAAGGGTGTGATGGCAACGAGATTTGACACATCTTAATTTCGAAATGCCAATTCCTCCTGTAAATCCAGTCGGCCCTCCTCCCTCTGATGTGTTCAGAAAGGAGTCTCAAAGCACACATTTCCAAAGCTTATCCAGAAGTGAGACAAAGAAGGAAGGACAAGATGTCCCTGTGAGCACCCGAAAAGGGTGCTCATTGACTGTTGGCCTAACTAGACATTAATGGCACCTTAGAGGGTGACCTGGACTCCAAAAATTCCTAAGTTGCCACTCAAGAGGCATCAGGGCTAAGGTAATGTTTGATAGGCATTGAAATCCTTTCTTCTTACTAGGGAGTATCATTGGCCACATTATATAACATAACCGCCCCACACACTCTGCTCCTGTGCACATCAAGGTGTTATTCATAAGACACTATCTTAGCAACTGGGAGACCTTTGGGAAACTGTAAACTAACTCCCTTCTGTGGCTACCCCATATCTCTGAGCTTACCCATTCCCACATCAACTTCATATTTAAGTCAGCTGTTTCCCAGACATATATATGGACTTTCCCTCCTCTACATCTTTACATCTAACTGATCCTTTATTTTGGAATATAGCATTATCACAAACCATCATTTGTTTTTAAATACCCAAGTTAATGCCACGTCTGTGAGATTCTACTCAACTCTCCCTGTTTTACTGAACGAAAGCCATGTCTTTTTATCCTGTGCATCTGTAATGTGGATTCCCACGACCTAAAATATAATAGATGAAGAGATGCTAGAACGATCTCACAGTGTCATGGGCCTGACTGTGTTAAGTGATGTAGCATTTTTACATGCCATAGTTTATAATTTCAACAAAAAAAGAGGCTGGGAATGTCAATATCAAGGGCCTAGTAGGGCTTGATAAACAATGACTTTCCTTTTATATTTCTAACCTATGATTTGTTGGTAGAACCAAAGAGAAATGTGGGTGAGAGAAAGTGAGTATCAATAAGCCTTTAGCATCTGTCCTTCAAAGGTTTACTTTGAAAACAATAATAGCATGTGTTATTGATGGACCACTTATCTATGTCTAAGCACATGCTTGGGACCTTTGTAAAGGAGCTTACTGCTAACCTGGTGAACTAAGGATTTGCCCTATGATCTCTTCCTAGGAGCTACAGATTTCACTATTTAGTAGATGACTCTTTGGAGCCAAACCATTTAGGTTCCAGAACTCAAAAAGTTAAGTATATTGGGGAATTTCAATTGGTCACCTCATCTTTGGTTTCTTCATCTGAAAGATAAGAATAAACTTAGGACCCACCTTACATGGCTATTGTGAGAAATGGACGGTATATAATACAAAACCACTGAGATAGTGCAAGTAAGAGGCTCAGCGCAGAACAAAAGCAAAAAGACAGCCATGTTACAGCCCTGGTCTTTTTACACAATGTATATGTAACAGAGCTGAATATGGGTCCAGTATGCCTGACACCAATACAACCCCATGAGACCATTCAATGACACCTAAGTAAACAGTTACTCACCCCATTCTTCTTATAGGAGGCAATAAAAATGCCCAAGGAGTATCCCCATCCATCCTAAAAGAACATAAGAAGATGCAATCTATATCCACCCATTGGATAATATGGATTTCTTTCCAGTTGTTAGTAAAGAAAAAATTCCTCAACGCCACATTATTTGTTCACAGTTCCTATAACTGAGAGAAGTAAAATGTCAAGAAGAGATTTATTTTAGTTTGACTCAAACTGAGAGGAAGGAGGTAGGGGTAGTTTATAATTAGAGTGATCATAGGACAGTTCGCCCTGGAGAGTCCCAGTTTACCCAACTTGTCCCAGCCTGCCTATTAATAGCACTCCCTTTCATTCCCTAAAGGATCCCAGTTAGGACAATAAATTGCATGTCCCCTCTCCAATAATGGAAAAAGCAAGAGCCTTGGAGCCATGGAGATTTGAATTCAAATCTTAATTCTATCCCTCGCTAGTTGTGCATCTGCATTAATTCATATCACCATTCTGGGCTTACAGTCCCCTCTTAAATGAATTCCCCACTACCTGTTTTCTAAGGATTTGTGAAAATTCACAAAATGAAAGAATTCTAGAAACACTTGGCACATAGTAGGTTCTCCGTGCTGGTGAATTCTCCTGCGCTTACTCTTCCCTTGCCCCATTCACAAACCCCACTTAATTCAAAAGCACTTACATCTTTATTTTGCAGTTCATCAAGTGCCTCTCATATATTGGTTATATATTCAGCTAATTCAATTCAGCCCTCATGGGTGGAAGAAGAAATTTCATCTCTTAAAGGTGATACAAGTATTTTTGCAGATGTTATTAATGCAGGGCAGCTTAATATAAGCTCTGTAGAGGAAATAGGGGAGGCCTTAAGGTTCATGACAGAGTGTGGACACCTCTGTAGATTGGACTTTCTGCAGGAAATAGGATTTGGAAGAGGTTCAAAAGTGATGGGTACATCTGCAGAGTTCAAGAAGACTACTGAAGACAAAATAGCCCAAGGACAGGGTAGTAGAGAGTGCTTTCATAGAATGGTGCTAATCCAACTTAACTAAAACACTGGGTACATTGGGAACAGATTGTAAATAGAAGGTCTGAAATAAGCTGTGGTGAGACACTGATGGTCCATGAGGAAGTCTGGTCTTGCCAAGATGAGCCTTGGGAACGGTTCGCTGGCAGCTGCTGAGTGGGAGCAATTACAGGGCCATGCAGAGAGGCAGAAGGTGGGAAGCCCAGCTATGGTGCTATTGTACAAGCATTGTTCAGTCAAATTGACAACCAAGAGTTCAGTTCAACTAACCTCTTCAACCCACAGTTCCAGAAAACAAGTCTCTACTAACAATTAAGGGGGCCAATCTATCTCACTTCTAACTGCGAATCTTAAGAGGAAAGTAGGTTCATTTATCCAGTTTCTAGTCATACATCCAAATTGTTGGCAAGCCTTGAAGACTCACGATCCTCCATCTCATATAGTAAAGGACATTGCCTCCTGTTTCCTTTTGGAATTTCCTCTAATTTTCCCTGTATTTTCCCAATTCTTATAGTGCTTTCATCTCTAGGCTAACTCAAAAACACTCATCTGTGATGTTTTTGTGCTCACTCTGTTTTCCATCTTGGCTGCAATATCACCCTGAACTCTATTCAAAAATGGAGCCTAAGAAAGTGGTCTGTATTTATTCTTGTAGAGTAATATAAGAGAGGAGAGGAAGGAAAGGGCCAAAATAAGAATTTGATAGTGCGTTGATAACCTTAAAAGTAATTGGTTGTCTTTTCAACTGCAGTGATAAAACACCGTTACCAAATATATACATATCACAGGAAGGAAAGGTTTAGTTCATCTGACAACTCTCAGGCCACACTCCATCACTGAGGGAAGACAGGGCAAGGACTCAAGGCAAGACATGAAGCAGAAGCCATGAATGTATGCTGTTCAGTGGCTTGCCCTCATGGCTTACTCAGACTGCTTTCTTATACAACTTAGGGCAACCTGTCCAGGGTTGGTACCCCTGTAATTGGCTAACTCCTCCCATATCAGTCATGGATCAAGGAAATGGTTCACAGGCTGGGCACAGGTCAATACATTAGGGACAAGTTTTTGTTTGGGGTTGTTTTTTTTTTCTTCCAATTAAGGTTCCCTTTTCCCCAATGGCTCTAGCTTGTGTAAAGTTGACAAAAAAACCTAACCAGAACAACTGTTTCTCAATGCTACCAGAACCAGGAACTCTAGAAACTGCAGCTCAGAACAGGAAGAAAGAGAATGGGTTGTGATGAGGTTTGATCTGTTGGTATGGATTGTAATGTTAAATATTCCTCCCCCAATGTCTGGTTGCCCCTAGGCAAGACGCTCTTGTGCCTTTTACTTGGGAATTAAATGATCCAAGGTGAGGTAAAAACCCTAATTAATTTTAACTACAACAAGCATATAGTCTTCAAGTCCTTCCCATTTGACAAAGATGATCCCACATCTGTTAACTGCTCAGTATTTCCTAATTGCACATCTCACAATATGACAGAAAGCACAAGATGACATCAACCAGGGTGTCAGAGACATCCTAGGAAAACAGTAATAGGCACATGACAGGAGACCTACAGTGAGTCGGGTACTGGACCATGTGATCACCTATGCAAGGGTATTAGAATTTTCAGTAAACCAACAAAATTATACCAATTCATACCACAAGTGCCAAAGACACAGAGAAAATCCTAAAGGCAGCACAAAAAAAAATGGCAGACAAGACTGTAAAAATTAATGTCTGCAGACTTCCCATCTTCCAAATGCAGTAAGGGGAGGTCTGGTCTAGAGGCAACTCATTCCAGGTATGACACAATGTAGTACAGGCCTCTGCTGCCTATCTCTCATCGATTTCCCACGTCAACTCAAGTCTTCCTTCAATGTGCAATACAGCCACTTAGGCTCCAGCCACCATGACCACATTTTAATCAACAAAAGCAAAAAAAGGGGGGGGGGTAGAGAATATCCCATTCCATTCTTTAAGGACACATCCCCTGGCCATCACATAAACACTGATAGAATTATGTACATAACCATAGACAAAGGCAAGGAAACTTGGAAATGCATTATTTTTTAAGATTTTAATTTTGAATTATGTATATGTGGGAGGGGAGAGTATATCCATGTGAATTTGGTGACTGGAGACCAGAAGGTGTCTGATGCCCTGGAATTGGCGTTTCATGCAGCTATGAGCTACCTAGAAGGAGCTGAGTACTAAACTCTGCTCCTCTACAGTAGAACCAAGTCTCCTAAGTGCTGAGCTATCTCTCCAGCCCCAGGAAATAAGTTTTTATTCCAGTGGCCATGGATTCTAATAGAACTCCAGGGCTATGTTGTTAAGGAAACTACAGAGAGCAGATATTAATCTTGCCATAAATATTAAGCTATGTAGTATGCATTGATCCCATTCCTTCTTGACGCTATTAATAAGACATAAGCTACAGTAACCAGTAAATCCATGCAGATAAAATTAAGGGGCTGATAAAATGATCTGCAACAGTCCTTCCACTTTTGACTTTTATTTTATGTGTTGCTAGGATACACTGACACATAATAGGTCTTCTTTCATTAGACCAAAAGTAAGCAAATTATAGCCTAGAGGCCAAATCTAATTAATTATAAGATTCGAAAGTAAAGTTAGTTGGAACACAGTTGCATTCATTCTACTGAATATTGCCTATGATTGTTCTCGTGTAACAATGGTAGGGGTGAACATCGTGATCAGGCCATGAGACCTGAAGTCCTTATGTCCTGGCCCTTTGGGAGGACAGTGTGGCAATTCCTGCATTAGACAAATAAAAGAACTCTCATGACCAAGCAATTCAAGAAAACTTTGTTTTCAACAAAATGTGTTTTTCTTCTCCTCCATCCGAGTCTTCTGTAAATTACATTCTATAGTTTGAAAATGAATACACCAGGAGCTTAATTTCTAAAGATTTCAAGGAAAACAAATGCAGATGTTCTGCCAAAAACATGATAGAGTGTTTTCTTGACTCTTGAAAAAACTTTCAACTGCCCTTGAAATCTCAGGTTTAAACACAATAAACTTCCTCCCTTAGAAACCGAGCTGCTGGGGAAATGACTGCTTTGGAGCATATCCCAGAGAAGCATGTACACACAGCACAGAGGCCTCACAAGAGAGATTTGTGTTTGGAGAATTCTCACATTAAAATGAGTGACCATAAACCAGGCTGGTGGTTGAAAGAAGGAGCCAAGCATGGCTTCTCTGGGATCCAGACTAAAGAAAACCATCAGCTAGAGACTAGCTCTGAATGAGGTCACAAAAAGTTCAGACTGTGTGGAAGGAGACATGTGTGACAGATGTGCGGCTGTCCCTTGATGGGTGAAGCTCAGCAGAGGGTAACACCATCAGCACTGCCCAGAGTCAGAGCAGCAAAGCTTGTTCGTGGCTTAAAAAGGAGGGCTTGCTTCAATAAGATTCATGGAAAATGATGGACAGGACCCAGCTCCCTGGGCAGGACACTGAAAAATGCCATTCAGTGTGTCCTTCCCAGCAAAAAGCCACACAAGAAGCCTGTATTTACTCAAGGTCTGTAAGGCAAACACTCAGAACATGGCTTAATGACCACAGAGGCTCAATCCCCTCTGGTAGACCTGGGCTCAAACATAAGCTTCTAAGAGGTGAAGTCAATAGGTTGTTTCAGTGTTTCCATTTACAGACAGAAATTTTTAGATGCCCTACAAAATTGTGATCACTATTCGTAAGTGTTTGACAAGTGGTAGGTGTTGCTGTCACCATCACTATTAACCACCGTCATTACCACTGTTCTCTCTACCGTCATCACCACAGCTATCAACATTGCAGGCCTATACCGGTAAAGCTACCCTGTACCCATTGGTCAAGGCCTATCTTGGGATCTAAAAGCCATGAATTGGAAGACTAAATATATCTTCAACTGTACAAAGGAACAAGGGAAATACCTTAAGAGTCAGAATTCAACAGCAGCAGATTTTGGTACTTTCTGAGATCTCAGAAAGTTTATGTTCCTGTCATGAGATGAAATGTCTATGGGTGTGAGGCACATACAGGGCAAGACAAACAAGGCTCTCTGATCAAATGTTACCATGCCCTGCTCCCTGTCTTTATTCCAGAGTCTGCTCAAATTCTTTTGTAGGCAGCCTTTCTCTGTAACCCCAAACAGGTGTCCCCTCTGGCAAGACTCACCTTCTTCCTCCCTCCTGGGCTTCACTTGCTCTCAAATTCTTATCATTTCCTGATACATTATACATTTTGCTATACATGTATCTCAACGTATGAGAGTGTAAGTTCAATGAGACTGGAGAGTTTTCTTTGTTTTCCAGTGCTTCTGCATATAGAACTGTATCTTAAACATCAAGAGGTATAAACCGTCTATTGAATACTTTTGAATGAACCTAACCCACCTGCCTCCAGGAAAAAAGAAGTAATTTTGTTTGTGGGGGGCATTCAGGGTAAGGGAGATGAAGAGCTTTCTATACAATTGTCAGTACCTGAGCTAGGATGCCCAGAACCCATGTACAGAGGCAGGCAGAGTAGTGTGTTCTTGTAAGTCCAGGTCCTGGGAGGTAGAGACAGGAGAATCCCTCAGGCAGCTACATTTGCCAAATTGGCAAGTCTCAGTTCAGTGAGAGACCCTAACTCAAAAATGGAAGTGGAGGGCAATTAAGGAATGACCCTTGGCATCAGTCTGAAGCCTGCATGTGCACACATGAGTGCATTTAAACACAAACTACATACACACACACACACACACACACACACACACACAAGTACACACATGCACATACAAAGCAGGCATTCTAGAAATAGTAAAGAAAAAGCAGCCTTAGATGAAAAGGAATTAGGTTGTTCTTTGGTAACAAGGGAAGAGTGGCCTTCGCATACTTAAGCGATGGATGGCATTGCTCTACAAAGTGAACCCTAGTCCCATGCTACCCTGCCACAACCTAAAACAACAAGAAAACCAATAACAAGCAAAGAATAATGCTTTTTGTCTCACCAGAAGAAAAACAACTACCTAACTCAATGAGTTTTCAAGCATTTTAACCCAGTAAAGCCCAAGGCTCCCAGCTTAAAACAAACCAAAGCAAAAACAAAACAAAAAAATCTAAAAATATATGTAGATATAGGTTTTTTTCATTTGTTTTTATTTTAAGTTCAAATGTGGTATGGGCTTGCAAAGTCAGTCAGAACAGTCAGGTTGTAATATGGCAACCTTCAATCAACCTCAGTATCAATTTGATTTCCCTATGTTGTGTAGTTTCTTCGGGCCCTGGAATACCCTGACTTGCACTGTAAGTAGCTGTGCAAGGCACATTTTTAATGGCTTGCCTTGCAATCTCAGGTCGCTGCTCAAATCAACTTCTACAGAAACTTCAAAGAGGAGAAAAGGGAAATTTTCTTTTCAGAACTGATTTGCTAATGACCTCTAACGACACCTTGAGTTTCTATTCTTTTTCCACATGAGTACCAAGGACAGGAAAGGAACATCCAAGAATTACAATAAACATCAAAACTGGTCCTAATTCAATAGTTCCACATAACAAAACATTTCAAATGCAACTGCTATTTTTTACCCACTGTCCATTTAGTACAAATGAGAGAGAGCCAAAAATAGAGGCACCTGAGCCTTGCTAGAAATAGATCACACAGCTCTCCACAACACATTCCACATTGCAAGGGGAAAGGAACTCAGGTGGGTAGCATGCAGAAGCCTGACTTTGGAAACAAAACATGTGCAGCTACAACTGTATGAGCTATGATGCACACATTCAAACTTCAGCATGTTTGCCAAAGGCTACAGAGGGCATGGAACCAGCCCTCCAATTGTCACACACCCTACACACACACACACAAACACACACACACACACACACACACACACACACCCCAATCCTCAAACTTATTTGTAAGCCTTTGACTAAACTGGAGATGCATTTTCATCTAGGGGCTGGATCTAGCTTATCCCCTAACAGGCAGGCATCTATCTTTGCAATGTTGACTGAAAAAAAAAATGTGTGTGTGTTTGCTCCCAATCACCTTTGATCACTTTCCACATTCCCAAGAGCTCAGGTTTTTGTATTCTTCTGTTTTGTGAGAAAACAACAACAAAAATCAAACAAACAAAACTTTCCAAACTTTCTAATGAGGCATTTGTAAGACCTATGGCACTTATGTGACATCTTGAGATCTCTGTATGAGTTCTTCTTCACCACTGTACCTGACTGACCATCAAGCTGCATGGTGACAGAGTTCTCCCTTCACAGCAGTTAGCCAAAGAGTAGACTCTGAGCTCAGCCTAGCTCAGCCTAGCTCAGCCCCACTCACCGCATCTACCCCATCTCTACCTTGGAGTCTCAGCCAGCCCCTGCTGAACATTTTTATGAAAGAAAGCTCAACACCCAATTATCATCACCTGTTTTTTAAAATGATTTCTCTGTTTCTTTGAGTTGATATAATTTTTATTTAACAGACCAGGCTTGCTTCCTTTTCTGCAGAACTACCTACTCTGAGAGAGCCCGTGTCTCTCCTGCTATATCTCTCATGTTCTTCATCTGCAGTTCCTTTAATGAATTCCAAGAAGCCAGAGAGGATTAACACAGAACTTGCAGAATTAGGTGATTTCAATGGAAAGTGTTCTCAACACATGACCAGATTAGCAAAAATTGAGTCTCAGCTGTGTGACCTTAGACCCATGATATAAACTCCATATAGCTCAATTTCCTTACCTACTAATCAGATATAGTAATCACAGTTAGGACTCCTACTGGGATGAGCGAGATTTGATGAACAGCAATGGTGGGTGAAGTTGGCCCTCCTTTTATGTTCTGTCCATCCTTCCTAACTAAGATTCCTACATCTTATTCAAATGGCCACTGTTCTAACTTCATGAACAAACCATGTTTTTACTTTGATGTCTGAGAGAGGAATTCACACACACACACACACACACACACACACACACACACACACACACACAAAGAATTTCAGCATTGAGTATAGGAGTTATTGCCCCACTATGGGGTCGGCTTCTCCTCTCACATCTGAAAAAACTCACATCACACATTATTCACAATTATCAAAGCTAAGTGTGACGCATCCCCATTCTTGTGGAGTTTAGTGACTTAACACTAGGGGTAGAGTTGCCTGGGACCAGGGCAGTGGGGTTGATGGGAAGCTGAGGGAAATGTAAATGTAAAAATAAAGACAGAGCATGCATGTTCTTTTGCTGGCATTTGGCAGGAAACAGACCCAGACCACTTTGTGGGATTTTCTTCCTTCTTTGCAAACAAGAGGATTTGTAAGTGGAGTGAGTACCAGGAAAACTTCCAGGGAAGAAGCTCTGAAATAAAGCTCTCAGGTTCCACAAAGCACTGACTTGCATTCTGCGGGGCTGGGTCAGCTAACACAGTACAGTGGGTGTTTCCCGGTGCTCACTGGCTTATGAATATTTAAAGGTAATAAATGTCACAGTAAGTGTTTAACGATCTTGTTTACATGTAAAAGTCCTTGAGAAGGGTCTATTGAAGATGAAGCTGATGCCAATTTCAAAATGTCTTTATTCGCTCATCCCCTCCCCACTTCTTGGGGGACAGAAAGGTGTCCTTTAGTACAACAGGGATTTGGGGAATGCTGAGTCTTTCAACTTGACCATGGGAAAAGTGTTAAAATTAGTAGAGGTGTTAGAATTTTTTTCTTTTGGAGTTTTATAGTTATTCAAATGACACCTTCCCGTACTATTGAAAACAGAGGACAAGAAAGAAAGAGAGGGAAAGAAAGGAGGCGTGAACGGAGGAGGATCTCCTGTTCTCCTAGTATCAATACTTATTGGGGTTCTAGAGTTCATCTAGTGACCAGAGGAACCCAGATTAGACTGTGGATTTGTGAGAAAATAACCTCAGACTTGAGCAGGGCAGAACTGGTAACAGATTGGGAATGATCCTGGGAAATTAAAAGATTCCCAACATCACCCAGTGCCATAATTGTTAGGCAGTAGAGAGACTCCGATTCCATGAAACAACTGAAATTGATGCAAAAGTGCCTGGCACACAGGTGCTTGCCATGTGCTTACTATAACATTAGAATTGCCCAGCATATTCACTGTGCAACCTGCATCAAACAAAAAGACTTAACCTATAGCAAGTGAGCAAATCAACAACATGACCAATGCTATAGACAGCCAATATATGGTTATGGATCTCGAGTAAGAGATTACAGAAAACAGCCACCAAAGGTGCAACAACTTAATGAGTTAGTCATTTGTTGTAGAGCCCTGCCCATGTCTGAGTTAACAACTCAGTGTCAGAGAGAAAAGATCACTGTGCCTAAACCAAGAGTCTGATTTCCAACTCTCCATAGCTGTGTGCAAGAACTTCCCCATGATCTTATTCCTGTCTGAGCTCTGGTTCCCCTACTTATGTGCCAAGGCTGAGGAAAACATAGTTATAATCATAGGACTAAATGGTAAGCTCACAAGAACTGTGAGATATTCCTGCTTAATTTTCCATTACCCCCCCACACACACACACACACTACCCTACTCTAAATTTATTTACCCTAAAAACAAAATTTAATACCTCTAATTCAAGGTCTCTCCCATGGTACAGTACTAGGGAGAACATCACACAGGAGAGCTCCCTACCATAGTCACTCAGAACTGAAGGGTTATCATTTATATCACAAAAGGAGCTGCCTGTTTTCCTCGATGACAAATTTGATCCTTTCTACTCCTACTGTTGACTTGACAAGCTAACCCAACTTTAATTATTTTTCTGTAACTTGACTTTGGTCTTCAAGAACGGTTACAATGAGTGGATACCATATAATGAAAGCCAGTGCATCGTAAGCCACAAAAGTAATTTGGAACACATAAAAAGGCCAGAATAAGCCAGAAGGTCAAAAATAAGCCAGAATATACTGGCTGTCTGGAATGCTAGCCGCATTCTTGAGAGACCCAGTTTTAACTTGAGACTCAAACTAAATGAATCCACCATGATCTCTAGTGATCCTATGACTTTGTTGACAACCATAGCCAAGAAAGAAGCCCCGTTCATCATAAACACTGTTAGGGGAGGAGACTGAGTGTTTTCTACTGAGATACAATCTCCTGGCACTTGACACTTGGGGGACAGCCTCATGAATCTCCTCAAGCGATGTAGTGAAGAGGGACCTCAGCAACTTCCCTTCAGAAACACAATTCTGAAGACAAATAGAATATCATTTATCAATGAAGGTCTAGAAAGTACAATTGAACTGCAAGGCCTTCTTCCAGTGGTGTTGCTTAATCCAGGAACAGCATCTATTGTGGCATCAAATAAACTTGATCTTGAATGCTGAGCCTACCTTCTTTCCAAGGGGCCACAAGAAAAGGGCCCTGAGTCTTCCTTATCTGGGCTCTGTAGGAAAGAGTATGGTGATCAATTAGTGATGCCTTACATGACCACAGGAATCAGAGAATGGTAAAGACTCTAGATGCTAACCTTGGCCTGGAACCAAAGTCTTCATATGCCCTTGGCTGACAACATGCCCAGTAGCCCTGTCTTTTTCTTAAAGATTTAATTTTACTTTATATGTATGAATGTTTTGCTTACACATCTGTATATGAACTGCAACCATGCCTGGTGCCCACAAAGGTCTAAAAGTGGCAGTGGGTCCACTGGAACTGTAGTGGCAGACAGTTGCTAGCTACTGTGTGGATTCAGAGAGTTGAAACTGGGTCCTCTGCAGTAGCATCATGTGTTCTTAACCACTACATCATTTCTCCAGCCCTTCTCTGTCTTCTCCTTGGACTTGAAAAAGTATCTGAGATAAGAAATAAGAGAGCAAGAATAACGGCCAAAGCAGAGCATGTGTTACTTAGATAATAACACTGTAGTTTATAGACAGAAAATTCAGAACCATGTCCACATATTGTACACACACACACACACACACACACACACACTCACTCACTCACCTTGAAAGAATATACATTACCAACTAATTTGATACAGTATTTTCTTGATATCTATGTGTCTTAGCAATAAGGCAAATTTTGATTGTTAAAAAAGAAAATAATAAAGCACATATTATACTTCCCTCTGTATGTCATGGACTGTCTGTGTTGGCAAAGGACCGTTGTGTTTCCTAGACATCACTGGCTCTCCTTCTGTCTGTGTGTGCTGCACAGAGTGCTATATGCACACAGGAGACAAGTCTCCTCCCGTGAGATCTCTGTATCTTGTCTCACTCTTTTCCATTCCATGACACATACACTTAATCTCTACTATGTCTGCTCCTAGATACAGTCTCAAGGGTTGCAAAGAACACATAAGGAACTCAAAAGAAAACCCAAATTCTTACACTTGGCTCTCCAGAGTCCATCTTCTCTGAGTTAGTTTTGCCTTTCAGAACACAGTATGTGAACCTTCCCAAACAGGCTTTCAAAGGCAAAGTGCATATGCTTAATTGCCTCAAAACCTCTTAAGTTTTAGCTGATTTAGCTTGTTAAGCTTTTTGTTGCACATAGGTACCTAGTCCATAGCATCATGGCAGACACTCTGCAATGGAAGTTCTGCATTTTCAGTTTCTGTATTTCCTGCAAGTTGTGATTAATCAAAGGGATGGCCCCTCCACTGAGCACTGTTAATTAGTTGGACATTTAACATGGAAACCTCACAGCAAGGGAGCTGTGCGCTTGTGCCCCACAGAGTCTGACTCAGGCCCTCCTGGGGCTATAGAGAATGAGTTCGTTTGCATGGTGAAGCACCCCCCATTGATCCAAATGAGGCACCCTGATTGAGCAGGGCTTTTGGCAAGAGAGCCAGGATGCTGGGGCCTGTGACCACAGAGATAAGAAGAGCCAGCCCTAAAATACCCCATCCATCTGACACTCTCCCCGTGCAGGCATTCTTATTCTCGTACTGAAAGTCCAAGCCAAGAAATTACAGTCTCTGAAGGTGACCTCCCTAGAAAATAGCCATCTAGAGAAGAAGCCTATGTCCACTCCCCACACAGCTCTCTCTGTGCCTGTTTGCTGCAGCGAGCATCACAGTGGGACCTAAGAGAGACCAATTAAATGGGACCACCCAAGCCCTTCTCCAAGGAATCATACAGTCTAACAAAGAAATCCAGAAAATAACCCAAAAGGGGGAGAGTCAGTGCAAATTACTGTGTAATTAAAAGTAGCCCCTTTTGCTTTTGCTTTCTTATGGAATGGGGCCTAATGTGATGTATATCAGGATCATGTCAGCCCTAAACTCCTTGCTTGAGCTTGCTGGAATAGACAGGGTAGGCAAAAACTGAGGTTCCAAAGTCTCATCCAAATTATTGTTTCTGCTATAGGACAGGTCTGAAATAAATGGCCCATTATTTAGCAGAGCCTGTCATTGAGTCTTCTGACGTGGCAAGATGAGTTTTCAGAAAGGAGGGAGAAGTAAAAAGAGGGGCTAAAGCAGCGAAGCCTTCTGGCAGAATAAGTACCCACTCACCAATGTGTTATGAACAGTAGTTTAAAGGAAACTCAAGGGGAAAGGAGAAATACAGACCAGACAACAAAGGAAAGAGAAGCTGTCCCAGTCACTTACCATATTAAGCCAAAACTGAACATTGAAAGCAGAGGGATGGAGCAAGCTACGGTAATGATGCTCTCAATCCAGAGAGAAAGAGTGGAAGGAGGGAAACAGGATGGAGAACAGAGATGGGAGACATTTGAAGTCCTCACTGCCTCGATTTGCATTTTCAAGTCAAATTAAACTTGAATGCCAAAAGCACAGAACCTGAACTAATCTCCAGTTTATGTGTAAGATGAGTGAGAGAGGCTGAGGAGATAACTTGGTTAGTAAATGCCTTCTTTGCAAGCATAATGATAACCTGTGTTTGGATTCCATAACCCACATAAGAAGTCAGGCTTGGCTGCATATGGTTGTAATCCTAGCAAGGAGACAGAGACAGGAGCATGTCTAGGTCTTGTTGGCTATGCAGCTTAGCCAATCAGTGAGCTCCTGGTTCAATGAGAAACCCTTGTCTCAAACATAAGATAGAGAAGTAGTTGAGGAAGACAGAAGACACCTGGCCTCCACATGCATGCAGGTTCACAGAAACCCACACACCTACACAGATGTGTGAACACACACGCACACACACTTAAAATGTAGACCAAAGAAAGTGTATGCTAAACAAAACAGATAATAATAGACTTTGAACTTACTAGAACACACAGCTTTAAACTTGATTCAAGAAACTATTGACTCATCACAAATAACAGGTTATGTGTAGTAACATAGTTGGGCCTTTATCCAACTATGGTTTGAATGCAAAAGGTTGCCATAGGCTCATATGTTTAAATCTTTGGTCCCTAGTTATTACTACTGTTTGGGAAGGATTAGAAAGTGTGGCCTTGTTGGAGAAGATATGCCACTTGGTATAGATTTGGGGGTTTCAAAAGCCCATGCCAGGTACAGTCTTGCTTTCTCTGCCTGCAACTTGCAGAACAGATGTGAGCTCTCACACACTTCTCCAGTACCTTGCCTCTCTGCCGGCCATAACATATGTTCTTCTTTGTAAGCCGCCTTGGTCATGACGTCTCTTTACAGCAACAGAACAGTAACTAAGAACCCTAAACCAAAGACCCTGCTGTCCAGAATTTGACATTTCTCTCTCTTCAGAGGTTTGTCAAATGTTCTGGATAATTCAGGCTCCAAGGTCCAAGCCTCTGTCCTGAGACTTTTTGGTTCCCCTGTAGGTTATCAATGGTTTTGACTCTAAGTCTTAAACAAAAAGGTAGAGTGTGCTTCAGAGCACATAACACAGTGTTACCTGAACATCTGGTACATCTAAAATATCAGCTGGCCTTCCTGAGGTGAAGCTGGAGTTCTCAGCACAGTTAAATACCCTACTGCTGCTCACCTGGAAGAGAGGCACATAGAACCACCCAGAGTCTGTGGGTCCAGTATCTGCCCTTGGACATTCCTGTCCTCTATATAATAATTAATGTTTCCTCTGTCCAAGGGAGTGAAGAGTGCCTGCCATAACTCTCCTATGTGTCGGATACACGGGATTTTTCCTACAGAGTGGCTGTCAGTCACTCTAAGGGACCTTCTAGGACAGCCCAGTGAAATGCCTGTCAAGACCAGTAAGTGAGACTACCCAAGCCACTGTCCCAGTCCCACAAGTGCACCTTCAGACTGAGTGGCGATGTTTCCCCAGAGTGACATTCTGTCCTGTTTTCATAGCTTGTCACTATTATCATTGCTTTTGCTGTCAGCAAACTTGTCATTCCCAACTTCACTCCAGATCCACAAGCTTCTACCTGCTGCCTTAACAAACTGGGTGGCTTGAAACCCCAGAAGTATCATCCTTGCAGCTGGAAGTTTAAGATCAAAGTCAATATGCTAACAAGATCCTGCTCTTTTTTTTTTTTTTTTTTGTGGGACTCAAAAAGAGAGGGGGCAGAGAGAGAGAATCTGTAACATACTTCTTTCATGACTCCAGTGACTTCTGACCCACCCTGTGTCCCTTGGCATATAGATATGTCACTCTAGCCTATGCATCCACCCTCCACAGTCCTCTCCTCCCCGTGTGCATCTTTTGCAGAGCCCCTCTTGCTCCTCTTTGGAGTAGGACCATCTTAACCTAGGATGACCGCATCTTAGTGATATTGCATATCTAATGGCCTTAACTCCAAATAACATCAGAATCACAAGTTCTAGGTAGACATAAACTTGGGAAGGGGGTGGTTATGGATATGAATGCTATCCAACTTACCAGGAGACTTTTATCAAGTATCGAAAATGGTAAAGAGAGAGACTGCATCACCCTCAGAGATTAGCTCCACATGAAGCCCTGTCTGCTTCATAAATGAAAAAACAAACAAACTAACAAACTAACTAACTAACAAATCATACTGGGAAAAGAAAGTTTATCTGGGACCTTTGTTATATCTGGGTTCTAGTCTGATGCCTGTTCCACATTTTTACTTCAATCAATAGTATTAGAATACTCATTCATACTTATGTTTTGATATGGGAATTTAGTTTTCCCAATAAAGTTAGACTCACTTACTGGTTTATAAGTAGGAGTAGCATAGTTGTATGCTTGGGGCTTAGTTATAGTAAGTACATAATAGAATCAGTATAGTAGCTTTTCCTTTCCCACCTTCTGTTTTCTCCAAACTTCATAGTACCAAACAAGACCCATTAAGAATCATCAATAGGGAGGAGAAGCTGAGATTGGGAGGTAAAGTAAATAAATTAATTTTCAAAAATAAAGGGAAAAAGGAATTATCAATACAGGTAAGGGGTAAAGTACAGTGAATCATGTCCCTGTTCTGACAAATGCTCACTGTCCGCAATACCATCTACTCTCTTCATGGTGTGTGTGGCTAGGCTCCATTTAATTCAACAGCCATTAATTGAGCAGTCCCCATGCATCAGGCACTAGCCTAGGCATTGAGAGCAGAGGCAAAGTATTACAAAGTGGAATCAGATACAGTCCCCACCATCCAACAACGTGGAGTCTTGTGGTGTATTAATAGTGAGCTGACATTCAAATCACAGTATGATGGATGCTTCAGAAGAGGGGAAAGTAGAGTGCTTTGACAGGAGCGACAGTATGATGGATTCTGCCTGGGGAGCAGAGAGGAGTTTTCACCAAGATGCCATTAGAATGGGGCCTCTAAGAGAAACAGGAATGAGGGGGTGGAAATAGGTTCCTGGACAGAGAAAAGAGCAGAGGCAAAACACTGCTAGGAAAGCAACTGGACCTAAGCTAGAGTCAGCATTGTCATGAAGACAGCAAGTGGAGAGTGGTGGGAGATGTGTGGGGAGCTGGGGAGACTGGATCCAGGCCACTGTGAAGGCTGCTCCTTGCTAGAGCAAGGCAGGGATTTGGCTACATCTCATGTGTCTAATACCACTCGTTTTTAATTCCAGTTCCCCACACTTGCCAATGATGTTCCATAAGCAAGTTACTGAGTCTCTTGAAGCCTGCATTCAGCCTGATATGAGGGAATACTTCCACTCCTGGCTGCTGTAAAGATTAAATAAGATCATGACAAATGTAGCACCCAATACAATAAACAGCTACCTGTCGATTTACAAAATGAATTTCTATGTTCTTGAACACTGACTTTTGTTTATTAATGATCGTAGATCAGTTACACGGGGGATGTTTGAGTGTTTGAATGTTGTATCTTGTTTTGTTTTGTTTTGTTTTTATCAGACTGTCAGTAGTCACTAAAAGTTTAAAGCAAGAAGTTCATTTTCAGCCCAGTGATAGGACCATTCTAAGTCGAGACAAGGCTGAGAGGAAAAGCAGGTGCTTTCTGGATAAAGCAGGACCCAGGCTGACAGGATGGGAGCTGAAATGAACCATCTAGACACCACAGAAGGAGAACCAGCAGGGTGTAATGACTGGCGGTACTGTGAGCTACATACCCAGAGGGGTTTCAGTCTTTGAATCATTCATGAAAGCACAAAACTTGAGCAAAAAAAAAAAAAAAAAAGGTTCTGGAAGGAAAGGGGCAAGTCCAATTTTAAGTATCTATGGAAGATCAGGGTGACAATGCCATGCAAGACACTGGTTCTGTGGATAGGGAGACTGGTGTCATCAGCATATGGTAGCAATGTATGAAATGACAGGTCCTACCCACCAAGAGTATGGATTGAAAGATGAAAAGCAGGCAGACAACATCCTGGGGACTCTAAAAGAGGAGAGCCGTTATTCAAACAGTATCTGCCTTGTACATTTTAAGTCAGTTCACCCAAAACAACCTGTCAGCTATTGTCCTCAAGTATATATGAAAAGAGACAAAAATCACGACCCATCCACAGTAATAGTCACAAGTGAGCTATGGAGAGCCTATACTCTTGTCTCTTGACATCAGTGTAGGCTCCTTCTGCTGTGCCATGCTGGCTAGCTCAGGATACAGACAGCAAGAAGCTGTCATGGTAGGTGGTGCTTGTCTGACACCCTTTCCTACCCCAAAAGTCTGCTCATTTTTCTCTGTTGGCAGAAATGACCTGGTGACAGCTCCCAGCCAGCTAATGAACCAGCAAGAGTTGTCTGCTGTGCCTTCTTAATTTCCCCCAAATGTGAGTTCCCCACACGTGGCCACAACTCTAGGCAAAATGCATCATGCTCTCAGCTAGAAGCCCGGAAACCACGGGGAGACTGATGGGGGCACCTGGTGTGCAATCTGTGGCTGTGTACTTGAGCAGAGTCTTGGGTTATGATTAGGAAGGAGAATAAACAGGATTACCCAATATTCCTTCTGATGCCTTTAAGTAGGTCTGTCAGGGCACCCCGCCTCTCAAGCTCTCCTGAGGACAGCAGCAAAGCACCCTCATGTACTGCCTGGGAGTTCACAGGGACCCGTGCACCATGGCCTATGTGCTGTTACTGTTGGGGTCAGTTCACAGACAGGTGCTTTCCTCTACTTGGTTCAAGCTCTGTACTGTACTAGAAAGCATGAAGGGATAAAAAAGGTGATCAGATGAACCTCTGCCTAAAGAGGCTGTTTAGTGAAAAAAGACTCCAGGCCTTCTGACAGACATCTGTCTCTTTACACATATACAATATGTATGTGGCACCTCAATTCCAATGCCCAAAAGCATCTGTTAATGGTGCCAAAGCCAGACTTGTGAGCCCTGCTTCAGGACCCACAGATCTGCTTGCCCCATCATTACCCTTTTCTTGCAGAATGGAGCTTCTCTCAAGCTAGTGGCTTCAGCTGATTTGTAGGTGCTAATTATCACTGCTGTCTTCCCTATTTCGATGTCCGACCATCCCATTGCCTCTTTCTTCAAGGGAGACCTTAAACCTGACCGTCTCCAACTTCTAATCATTTTAGTTGGAGCCATTGTCAGCTATGTCCTTTCTCCAGCCAGATTTCTAACTCAGATGGTCTGATTATCACCACTCTCCAATCTCCCCTAATCTGTTCTCTACCCAGAATTCTCAGGAGCCTCCTAAGGACAACGCAGATCATGTTATTCTCTGTTACTAATCTCAAAGACTCCCGATCCCCCTGTGATGCCTGGAGCAATCTTCAGATACCATCCTAGCTTTCTTTCTCCATTTTTCCCAGGCTGACTACACTCATTAGTCACTATACCCTCAAACCGCTTGACTGTTTCCAGAGCATTTATTTCCACATGAACTTGTATGTGCTGTTTGTTTAATAACCCCTATAATTTAGCACCTCCCCAGAAGCAGAGATTCTGTCTCATATACTATTCTGTTTCTATCATCTGAATAAGATTATTCATATAGTGAATAATTTGGTCTCAGCTAGTAAAAATGGGACCTGGAATTATTGAAAACTGCCATTCATTATAGGATGGAGAGGTCTCCACATACCCCTTCCCCAAATTAAAAATCACTTCTCTGAATGAGGGACTACAAGATTGCAACCACATGCTGGGCAGAAAGACAGTGATAAGACATTAACCAAAATAATGAAAGGCTCTGCAGTTAATAGGACTGTTGTTATTTCTATAGAGACACACCCCCTCCCAAAACGCCCAAAGATTATTTAGCAATAGTGTTGATGCTGGAATTTGGAACAGTCCATTGCAGGGTTTTAATTGTTAGGAACATGAGCACAGCCATGCTCAAGCTCACACAGCCTTTTTAAAAACATTGTTGAAGTGGAATGATACAGAGTTGTCGGATTTTTTAAAAAGAATAACATGATTATACTACTGCTTTTCAAAATGCATGATCCAGACGTGAAGTAGATCATGCCCTATGATATGACATGCAATCATTCTTCAGGGTCTGGCAAATTAAATCCACGCTGTCTTCATGTCCAGAATGTTGAGCTGAAAGAGCCCCTGTGAACACCTGCTTGAAGTTCCTTGGTCTCCAGACATGAAAGCATAGATTCAGGGTACCTTGGTTTCCATTTTGTCCAAGGGAAACTCTCTTCTCTGCTCTTAAAATTTCCCAGACTTGGCAAGATTCTCCCAGCACCAAAGAAAAAGATGGATGTCCAAGGAGGTATTTGAAAGTGTATGATGCCATGCTCAGCATCTTAAGTGGTGAGTGTCCACACGTACAAAATGTCCTTTCCTAGGTGCCTTGGCATTGTATAGCACACAGCAGAGACAGGGAGACAGAAATAGACCTATCTCCCAATAATGGGCAATTATGAGAGATCAAGACAATTCTTTTAAAAGCCAATCTCTTAGAGTAAGAATAAACAAAAGTCGCAGCAAGTGACTAGAGAGTATTTACTAAGCAGTGCTTTGAGGACTCAAGTATAAAAAATTTTGAGCTGACAGTCACGTAGGGGAGGCACTAATTTCAAGTCCATTTTACAGATGAGACCACCGAGGACAAGACAGGCAAAAGCTCTTAGTCAATGTGCTGAGCTAGGGAATCATGGAATAGGATATGAGGATATAGAAGCCTTGCCTAGAGTTGATGGTGTACTCTACCCTCTATACTGATTGGGCATTCAGAGATTAGTCCCTCCAATTAACTGAGAGGTGCCATGTCCCCAGGGAAGGAACACATTCAGAGGAGGAGAAGTTCTGACAGCCTGTTGAGTATGTTTCCTGATTTCCTGAGATGCAAGCCTCATTGACTCCAGGAAACTCTTGTTTCCCTATTATTTTACTAATTTATGTGACTCCTATGCATACATACACATGCATGTGTATAGGTCAGAGGACAACCTTAACCTCAATTGTCTGACCCCATTGAGACAGAATCTCTCATTGGCCTGGAGTTCACCTATTGACTAGATGGGCTGGTCTATGAGGCCCAGGATCCTCCTCTTCCCGCCTCTAGCACTGAGGTTGCCAGAACATACCACCGGGGAAGCATTCTTGCATGGTCCTAGGGCTTACATCTTCATGCCTGCAAGGCAAGTGCTTCTCTCACAAAGCTAACATCCCAACCTCCACTTTCAGATGAATTTATTCTTAGCTGGTAGAACAAACAAAAAAGCTGCACATATTTATGAGGCATCATATAATACTTTGATACATGTACTGTGTATTTTTTTAAAGCATCTTTCTCCTCAAACATGCCTTTGTGGTAGAAACATTCAAATATTTACTTTGAGAAAAGCATTGGACATTATCTTTGGCTGAATAGTATTCCATTGCGTATACACACCACACTTCGCTTATCCATCCATCATCAGTTAAAGAGCACTGAGGCCATTCCCATCGCTTAGTTCCTATAAATAGTACTGTGGTCAACATGAGAGGGTTGATGTCTCTTTATACTGATTTAACTTCCTTTGGATATGTTCTCAGGAGTGAGATTGCTGGCTCGTGGAATAGTTTAATCTTTAGATTCTTGTTTGCTGTATTGAGTATACCAGTTTCAATCCCACCAATAGCATGTAAGAGGTGCCGCTCCCTCCACATCCTTGTTAGCGCCTGTTAACTTCTGTCATTTTAGGGATGCCCATGATTTCTGGACTGTAGGGATACCTCACTGTGCTTTGGATTTGATTTCCATGGTGACAGAGATGTTGGCCATTTGTTTTTCATGTAACTCTGGCTGGTTCTATGACTTCTTTTGTAAGATGTCTATTCAGCTCTACTGCCTAATTTTTTAAATTACATGTATTCTTTGAAATTTTCATATGTGTAAACAATGCATTATGATTTCTTCAAACCTCCACCCCACCCTGCTTTGTCTTCCTTCTACCCTTATCAGCCCCCTCTACTGCCTACTCCCTTTTTCATATCCATGCACTTCTGTTTTGTTTGGAAACCAAGTGAGTTTAACCACGGCCATCTGTGTGAATGTGGGTTTGGAACTCTCCATCGGAGCCTGATGGGATGACCGGTGGTTACTCAACTATTGCCAGTTTTTAATTGGGCTATTTCTGGTTTTGTTATTATTGTTGCTTTTACTATTAAATTTCTGGAAGTCTTCATGCAGATAATTTAACCCCTTGTTAGTGGCATGGATTGCAAATGCTTTCCCCCCATTCTGCAGGCCAGATCATTGCTCAGCTGATTATTTTCTTGCTGTGAATTATCTCTTAATTTGATATAACCTTGTGTACTGTTTGCTTATCTTCCCTGTTTTGAGGTCCTACTTAAATCATCTTTGCCTATTCAAATGTCTCAATGCATTTTTCCGTGTTTTCTTTCTAAAGGTTTATTCTCTAAGGTCTTTCACTTTAATCCATTCTAGAGGATTTTTGTGACTGGTGATGGATAGTTATCTAGTCTTGTTCATGTGCATGTGCACAGCCAATAGACTCAACCAAAAGTCTGTTAGAACCGTTGGTTGAGTAAATGGTGTCCTAGCCCCATTTACTGAATGGGCTTCCCTCAGCTCAGCATGTGTCTCATCACCCATATTAAAACGTGACTGACTGTAAGTGTGCAGGTTGGTTTCTAGGCTCTCTGGCCTATTCTATTGATTATCCTGACTATGAGTGGCACATGTACACTGCTGTTTGGTTACCATGGCTCTGTGGTATATCTTGAAATCAAAGAGTGCAATGCCTTTATACTTTTTATTCAAGATGACTTTGGCTTTTTGGGAATTTTCTAGTGTCATGCCAATTGTAGGGATTTTTTTTTTCATTTCTATAAAGAATGTCAATGGTATTTTAATAGGTTTACAGTGGATTTTTTAATGATATTAGATGGTATAAAAATTTTTACAGTACTGATTCATCTCCTCCATGAGCAAGGGATTTCCATTGTCCTTGTTTGTGTGTTCTTTTTAGTTTCTTTCATCAAGACTATAGTTTTGTCTTACAGACTGTGTGTGCTATTTTTATGTCAACTTGACACAAGCTGACGTTATCTGAAAGAAGGGAACCTAAATTGAAAAGAGCTCCATGACATGCAGCTGTAAGGCGTTTTTTTTTTTGTTTTTTT
Organism: Mus caroli; assembly: GCF_978045245.1. Taxonomy (NCBI): domain Eukaryota; kingdom Metazoa; phylum Chordata; class Mammalia; order Rodentia; family Muridae; genus Mus; species Mus caroli. The sequence continues at coordinate 50,330,116 of NW_028227263.1, read as the reverse complement.
TTTTTTTGTTTTTTTGTTTTTTGTATTAGTGATTGATGGGGGAGGGCCCAGCCTCTTGTAGGTGGTGCCATCTGTGGGCTAGTGGTCCTGGGTTGTATAAGAAAGTAGATTGAGCAAGCCATGAGTTGCAAGCCAGTAAGCAGCATCCTCCATGGCCTCTGCATCAGCTCTAGCCTCTGGGTTTCTGCCCTGTCTGAGATCCTTGTCTTGACTTCCTTTGATGATTAACATCAATATGGAAGTGGAAACCCAATAAACCCTTTCCTCCACAGCTTTCGTTTTGGTCATGGGGTTTCATTACAGCAAAGAAACCCTAACTAAGACACAGATCTTTAACCTCTTTGATTAGATTGATCCCTATGTATCTTTGTAGCTAGTGTAAATGGAATTACACTTTGATTTCTGGGTTGTTGTTGTTTTTTTTTTTTTTAATATAACATTGGCATATAACCACTACTAATTTTTCTGTAGTGATTTTGCATCCTGAAACTTTGTTGAATTCACTTATTGGTTCTAATAGACTTTTGGTTGAGTCTTCAGATTTTTCTATACACAAGAGCACATAAGATGCAAATGGTGGCAATTAGATGTTTTTTTCCAGCTTAGATGCCCTTCATGATTTGCTCTTGCCCGATGGCTCTGCCTAAAATGGTATTGAATACAAGTGGGAACTTACACGTCCTTTTACAACACTCTCTGATTTCCTGATTATATTCAATGCTCATCGCCAGCCTTTCATATATGGCCTTTATTACATAAAGTGTGCATTTGCCACACTTCTACTCAGATTTTCATGAAAAGACATATTTTCTCAAGTGCCTTTTCTACATCCTTTTACATGATACTTAGTAAAACTTTTCTAACATTTATCATGGGAAAGTAAAAGATATCTGGAATATGAAAAAAAGAGAACTCTATAGTTTTTGAAATTCTAGTATTTTCTAGCATGTTATATATAATCTTGTCACAATCCAGTGAATGAGGCTCTCTGGGGCTCAGGGAAATGAAACTGCCCTCCCCAAGGTCGTGTAACAAACACACAAGTGTTTAACTTCTTTCATCTGTTTGACCCTACAGTCCTTGCTCTAAAGGCTGTGACACACTGCTCCTCTGGTCATGGTCTCACTCTGAGCTTAACTGTCAGTTATGTATTGAATCCTGAGGGCACTCTCCAGAGTATATGAGCAGATACAGAACTGGGTTTTTAAACCTCATGTTGTCCTGGGCCCAATTTAAGCTGGCAGACCTGAAAAGAGCTGAGCTCTCTCAGGCTATTTGTAAGAACAGTCATCACCTGGAATGATTTTTGCTGTATCAAGCCCCTCGGTGTAACAGTGCCAAACTATAATTGTCACATTGAGCCTTGTATGAGACCCACACTCCTCATGCAGCAAGCCATTCATTCTTCCTCCACAACTCACCCCAGTCTTCCCTCCACCATTGGTAAAATTACGATCATTAATCTCAATGAAGAGAAATATCAGACTCTGATTCCCTCGCCATGGGTCACCATTATTCATACTTTAAATATCTGGTAGCACTAGATGACAAGTGTAGAACGAGATACCAGGAGAGGGAAGGCTAGGATAGGCACTGCTTTTATCTACCTAGGTGGCCACCATTGAAATATGAACCTACCTGTTGCCTTGCAGAGTCAAGATCTAATGCAGACTCAACTCTTAAAGTCTCCACAAAGAGAACTGATTCCTTGCCATCAGCCCTCATGGTTGTGTGCACTTGTGCACCAACCTGCTGCCAAGAGCATCATGTTGGTCTTTTTCTGAAGGTGAACAAACTCACACACTCTAAAGACCCATACAAATCCACTTCCCGATCTCTCCAGCCAAAGGAACATACCAAATGTATATCCTGTGGGTAACTCTGCCCAACTCTGCTAGGTTACTAGTTGAGAATCAGCCCTTCTCTGTGCGGGGCTGTGCAGTCCTGGACAGTTCAGTGAGTACTCCCAGCCAGATATATTTACAGTGCTATTGTCAGGAATTAGGGGAAGGGGAGGAGGAGGACAAGGAAGAAGTGAGATCAAAGAAATGCTTTTCAGCTTGGGTTTCGGTGCACGAACAAGCTCCACCTGGTTAACCACAATAGCACACATTCTTGCTTGAGACACCTTTGATAAATGTGACAACAGAAACATTTCATCATTTGACCAGACTCTGCACAGTGCATGGAATGTCTCTTGTCAAGACAGCTCAGAGCAGGCTTTGGCAAAGGCATAAAGAGCCAGGGTCACTATGCTCTCAAACCTGGGATACTGAGTAATACTGTGATATAACCTGGCTCTGTGCCTCAGTTTCTCTTTCATAAAATTATAAATGGCACAAACCTATGTGTATGCTTACATGTGTGTGCACATACACATACACAGGGTGGGAGGAGAGATGGAAGATGGAGGGAGAAAGCTGTGCTTTAAAATACTAATGTCTAAGAAAAAAATGTTCATAAATGGCAAAAGTGAAAATTCCTGGAAAATGAACTTAGTATTCAGCAGCCATCCTGCACAGTGCATGTGTGAGGTCAGTTTCATGCACTCTTATCTTCTCCAAGTATGACTAAACACTATCTTAAAGCAGTGAAACCAATCTGGACCTTTTGTTGCCCCAGCTTTTATTCCCCCCAAGATGTTACAACACTTCTAGGAGCATTTCCATTCCAGAATCATTCGGAAAGGCTAAAAGGACAAGAATCTACGAAACCAAGCCATCCAAGAGACCCAAGTCAAGAAACCACAGTCTAAAAGAAGGCACGCACACCTTCTTAAGGGCAGTAGATTATGAGGGTTCAGTGTGCAGTCTCTAAGCTCACTGCTTCCTCCTACCAATTAGAGAGAATCCGAGGAAAATCAGAGTGTACTTATTACTTTTCTTGTTGCTCTGGGGGAAACTGCATGACCAAAGCAACCTAAGGGAGAAAGGGTTATTCTGCTTCCCATTTGAGGGTACAGTCCATCGTGACATGGACTGGTGGCACATGCCCTTAACCCTCAGGAGACAGAGGCAGGTGGGTCTCTGTGAATTCAAAGCTAGCCTAGCCTACAAAATGAGTTCCAGGATGGCCAGGGCTACACTGAGAAACCCTATCTCAATAAACTGAGAGAGAAGACTGGGGGTGGGAGGTGTCAATGTTAGTTGTTCCAGTTTACTTCTCCTCTTCCATTCAGTCCAAATTTCCAGACCATGAGATGGTGTTACCCATAGCTTAGATGAGTCTCTTCTGCTGTTAACATTTCTGCAAATGGCCTCTTAGACATACCCACCGTGTATCTCCAAGGTGATTCTAAATCCCATCAAGTTGAGAACCAAGGTTAACTGTCATAATCTTCAAAGATCTAGGAGAGAATTACAGGAGTTATGAATGCTTGCCACATGGTAAGCAGCCAGCAGCTATTACTAGCTCGGCAAACCAAGTAGTCCAACAAAAAGGAAGTAGGAAATTGTCCTGGCTCTGGAAATTCACAAGATATGAGGAGGAGAAAGAGTAAACATGAAAATACCCTAGCAGGAGTAAGCAATCAAAATTCACTTGGATCTATTTTTTTTGTTTGATGTTCTGCTTTGGTTCCATGTGTTTGTTTAAACTTTTGTTTAAGTGTGAAATTCCTTGCAAGTTTATTCATTTGAACACTTGGTACCTAGATGGTAGCCCTGTTTTAGAAGGTTGTGTACATTTTAGGAAGTGGGGTGTGGCTGGTGGAATGGCCCAATAGGGGAAGTCCTTGAGGGTTATAACCCTGCTTCCAGTAACCTTTGTGTTCCCTGGTCTACCGAGATGTGAATACGTTGTGGGTCATTCACTGTCATGATGGAAGTTGCTCCAGCTTCCATGCTTATCCTTACTATGATGGACTGTGCCCTGTGCCCTCTGCCCTCTGCCCTGTGCCCTGTGAACTGTGAACTATGAACTGTGAACTGAAAGAACACAGTTCTTTCTTCCCTTCTAGGAGCATTCCCGTTCCAGAATCCTTGTGGAAGGCTAAAAGAACAAGGGTCTAGAAGTCCTTCCTTCCCTTTAAGTGTCTTCTTTCAGGCATTTTTTTCAAAGCAATGAGATAATGATGAATACAGAAGGCGTTGGGTTTGCCTTGGGATTTCTGTTCCTCAACTGGTATCTTTTATTCAGTCATAGTTGCTGCTGGGGTGGTAGGGTGTGATAGGAGCTCCATGGAGGTGTCAAAAATGAGCAATGATAAAAAATTAACATTAGGAAATGCTTTCAAGTTTATATGGCATATTTATACCCTCCAGCTCATTTGCCCCTCAAAGCAATGCATGGAGATGGGCCAGACACAAAATTTCACATACAGCTTAGTACACACAGATGGAGAAAGTGGTTCTGCAAGGAATAAGGAAAGAAGATGAAATTGGAGACTATGGAGCAGTTATTATATGTGTGTTAAATGGCTACCTGAGCTACATGCCAAAGAGACAGAGCTAAATAAATGATGTTTCCTACTTAGGGAAGCTGTCTTCCCTGTAATGGGGAAATATAGAGGGGAAACCAGCCATCTTGTATATGCACAGGACCAATCACAGTCATCAAGGAAGCCCTTGAAGGAAGTGACAGCTAACCTGGGAAAACCTGAGTGAGAGTTATCCAGAACTACAGAGAGGTGGAAAGAGGGTCCCCTAGCATCAGAAGAAGCTAAGCACAGAAGGCCAGTCACCATAGCCATGTGAAGATAAGAATGGGTTCTGGATCCCTGGAGCCAGGGTAAGAGGCAGGGCAGGGAGAAGTGGATTGTGAACTAGACTGATGGAAGGACTTGGGTTACTGTCATTTGGAGCCCTGCAGGTCATCCTAAAGAGGTGGGATGCTGTCTTGTAGGTTATGGGCTATCTTAGATCATTCTGGCAGAAGGAAAAGGAGCAATAGAAAGAATATAAGCTGAAGGCAGGGAGACCCATGAACAGGCCAACTCAAAGGTCTAGGGCAATGCTAATAAAAGCCTAGGCAGGGCCATGGTCACAGAGATGGAAGACCTGAGCTGTCAGGAATTGCTAACTGCCTGGATATGGAGAAAAGAACCCTCGGCATCCTTAAGGTTACTACTGACTTACATACAAGTGTCACCTTGGGAGGCAGTGATCAGATAGAAATCGAAAATATAATGGATGGAAATTTCATGCAACAAACCTCTGAAAACTCAAAAGACAGTTCTGAGGTGCTAACTGCCGCATACTTTTTAGATTTTATTATTGAAAAACTCCTGTTGGATGCTTCAAAAATGGCATGTTAAAAAAAAATTACCTACTCAGATGGAGATCCGCAGGCCCCATAAATTCCTCGTCAGCTTCTGCAGACTTATGACACGCTTTTAAAACATGAGGGAGAAAAAAAATTAACAGGCGAGGGGATAGTGACATTTTGTGCCAATCACTTTACAAACAACCTGACTTTGCTGATGGGAAAATAGACCTTGAAAAAGCCCGATTCATCAATAGAGCAGAGGTCAGACTCCAGTAAATAAAAGAAAATTGCTATAATTGCTGATAAAATGCAGCTTTTGTCATTTCATTTATGCATTTCAATTGCAATTAGATTAACAAGGATTTCAAGGGGGAGAAATTTCCATTGCAAACTACCTTTCAGATGAAACAGGCAGGGAGCTTCAGAAATAGCTCAAAATCTTACAAGCAAGGGGCCCAGAGGGACAGCCAGGGCCAGGTCATTATTTCCATAATCTTCAAGTCACATCTCCAGTGGAGAGGTTTCCTGGGGTGCTTCGAGGAGAAGGAGGAGCCTATCAACCTAATTGTGACACAAGCAATAAGTGGGTACACTGCCTGGAGGAAATTTAAAGACAGCAAGGAACCCAAAAGTCCAGAGGCAAGAGCTGATGGAAACACCATGGAGGGGTGCTTCATGATCCCCATATTCCAGCAATTCTAAACACTATCAGTGATTCCTCCCAGGGGCCCTTTCATACCATAGCCCCTCCTAAAAGCCAGCATTTCTACATTGAGGAATGTTTAGCTCAACTGAGACTACAGTGTTTGATAGACACTCACTTACCCAACTCACCAATTTAGCAGATATTTAAGCATTCCCCTCCTCTTCATCACTATCCTACGAGGTAGCAAAGAATCCCAGGGTCCAGAAAAGTGAACAGACTTAAAAGAAAAAAAAAAGCCAAATCACAGACAAAATCTTAGTTTGAATTCTAGACTACTTGAATTTCATAACCTATCATTGTTTCCATCTTTTCAGCTCACTGACCATATCTGGTCTGATGCATGCTTGCTCTTTGTTCGGAGTTCCATACTGGACAGGTTCCACTCAAGTCTCCCAGGCTTCCTCCAGGACTGTCTGGGATGAAAGTTAGTGGTGTTGGGGAGCGGGGTTGTATAAAAACCCAAATATGATGCTCTTTCACAAATATAAGCCCCCAAAACAGGCATTCAGTACCCCCAAATTAATATGTTTACCGACGCTTATAACGGAAACAGAGATAGTTCTATGCCAGTGAAAGAAGGAAGGGAGAAGAATTGCACAGGGGGTGGGAGGAAATTCATTTTCCAGTGCAGTCAGATTAGGAGACCTGATTCTTTAAAAAGCTGAAAGATGCATGAAGACAATTCAACAGAACTCTCCTGTTCGTGAGAGCGCAATGAATTTGATTCTCCAATGATGACCATGAGGCCAAAAGGCTAGAACACCCATAACTGGGTCAAGGTCCAGTTACCAAATGTCTCCACTAAGGGCTTCTCACGCCTCTTCCATTACACAAGATAATGTTCACCTGTGCTGGCTAGTTTTATATCAGCTTGACCCAAGCTAGAGTCATGGGAGAGGGCAAAGCCTCACTTGAGAAAATGTCTTTATAAGATCCAGCTTGTCTTACTTAGTGATTGATGGGAGGAGGTTCAAGTCCACTGTGGGTGAAGTCATCCATGGGCTGATAGTTCTGGGTTCTATAAGAAAGCAACCAGAGCAAACCAGTAAACAGCACCCCTCCATGGTGTCTGCATCATCTACTGCCTCTGGATTTCTGCCCTGCTTGAGATCTCCTCTTGATTTTCTTAAATGATGAATAGCAATATGGTAGTGTAAGTCAAATAAACACCTTCTTCCAACTTGCTTTTGGTCATGGTGTTTCATCACAGCAATAGTAACCCTAACTAAGACATAAATAGATACCTAATCCTATTCCAACCCCCATCCACATACTGAAAAAAATAAAATATAAAAACACTGTATATTCACTATAGAAATCATATTTCATATGCTCTTAGTATATAGTTGCTGGTAGTTGGTTTTCCATTGTTATGACAAAATAACTGAGCAAAACTACTGAAGGGACAAAGGACATACAATAGGTCATGGTACCAGCCCATCGTGGCAGAAGGGCATGAAGATGAAAAGGTAGGGCAACTCAGTCATAGTGGCTAGAATGTCCCCCCACCCCCATTTTTATTCCATCTGGAATAAATCTGATAGAATGTGGCATGGTACCAACCACATCTAAGGTAGGCTCCCCACATGGGAAATCTCACAAGCAGATAAGTTTTTATCCATCTTCTAGGCATCCAATCAAGTTGACAACCAAGTTTAACTATTGTGTATCATCTCTAAAATCCTGTAATTACTAGCTGAGTTAAGGTCATTTGTAACTTTTGGCTCACCAGCTAACTGTCCCATGATCACTACAGATGGTATGATATGAGTTCTAACAGGCTTAGGCAGCCCGTTCTTATGGCTTTAATGTATGTACACATCACATCTTTTTTGTTTTGGCTCTACTCCAGTCTCAACCATTGCCTACAGATTTCCTTGGCAGAAATTCCATACTACTGGCAACTCTATCATCCTTGGGTCTCTACTTTAACTTAGTTTCCAACCTCAAAGTCTCACAAGAATTACCTGAAGGGGCTCCCTTCAGGGATTCTATCCTGGAACATGTTCCCTAGCCTCCAAGGCTTTCCTTCTAAAATCTTAATATTAATTATAACTCTATAATGCACATATTCTGCATTTGTATAGGCACAAAACCAGCACCATATGGACAGGGCCAACTTCTGCCACCAGTGTGAGCAGGAGCCTCCTTTGCCTGGAACTTGGCTGAAGTTGCTTCCAAGTTCTCAAATGAGACATCCCTGGATGCATGGGTAAAAATACAACACCCAGGGACACTCTCTTCTAAAGAAAAATCTTCAAAGTGAGTTTTGCACCCTGGAGTCTTCTATGGGTAGGGTTTCACCGATTCCTAAAGTGTCCTTAAGGGACCTTACCCATCATTCTAGTGCTTAGACCCCATTAATTAAGGCCTCTTTTTCTGCCTGCCTCTCTGTGTGTGTGTGTGTGTGTGTGTGTGTGTGTGTGTGTGTGTGTGTGTTCTCCCTTTCTGGAGAGCCATCATATTTTCACATATTTCCATTCTGCTTATTGTTCCTGATTTTCACTGGAGGCCTGACTAGAAACATATAGCAGCCCTGATGCTATACCACCTTAAAATTCCATCAGTCCAATAAGGTAGGTCATTACATTTGACTTTGGTTTCATTAGTAAATTATCAAGACACTAGTAAAATGTAGACAAATTCTTGGCCAGGCTATAATTCAAGTTGTCCTTACTCCAGCTCTTATCAGAGTACTTATTCCCATCAGAAACCTCACCAATGCAATTTTTTGCTAGCTGTATTGCTATTGGCATTCTGGTCTTCCAAATTCCCACAAGTACATTCAACTATTCTCTGGTTACAACATTCTCGGGCCTTTAGTCCACAACTCTAGACCCTTACAAATTCCTCCTGTAAGTATGTTTCAGGTTTGCTCACAACATTCCACTATGACATAAACTTTCTATATTAATTACTTTTATTCATGATGATAAAAGTATTTGACAGAAACTGCTCAAGGGTTCATTGAGATACAAAGTTTCAGCAGGATTCATTCCCTTGATGCTTGGTCTTATGGACTTGTACATGGAGGGCATCTTGACAGTGAAATCATGTGGCATAATATATTCATATTCCAGGGCACCATAAAGCAAAGAGCAAAGACAGACTCAATGACCAGGTACAGTTTCAAAGCTCCACCCTTAGTAACCCACTTCCTATAGTTGAACCACGCCTGCCAAGGTCTTACCGACTTCCCAAACAGCACCAGAATCTAGGAAATAAAGATTCAAAGCTCAAACCTGTGGTGGACATTTCGGATTCAAACCATACCAATTACATAAAATGTCAATTATAAATCTATGTAAATAGCTACAGATGTATAAAGATGCAATTTTCAAAAGAACATTAAATAGTCATGCCAAAGCTTAAATAAAGATCTGGCTTTGGTACAATACTGAAACTGAGTTGTTATTAATTTAGACTAAAGTTCTATAAATTAAAGTAATAACCAATTCTTAAATGGCTCCAAAGAAAGAAATTAAAATAGATATTAAAAAATAGAAGCTAGTCAAAACAATAGAAAAATGTATCTATTGTCAAAGAAAACAGGAATGGACAAATTTAGAGTAAAATAAATATGATGTATACATATATATGAAAATAGCAAAAGTAGCCCTTCCATATAAGTCAACATTAAATGTTAATAGTCTAAACTTTCAGATTAAAGCATAAAATGTTTTTTTAGAATTTACTATATACTGCCAATAAGTGACTCATATTAGGCTGAAAGACTGAAATGATAGAATTCTAAAACATATACACAAACAGCCAACATTAGTTTCAAGAAGACAACTAGAAAAAGAAAACTTACCCAACATCATAAACTAACTCTATCTATACAGAATTTAGTACTCAATGTTAAAATTTTAATACTAATACTAATTTTTAATATTTAAGTTCATACGAAGCAGTTTCCATAGGTTAGATTATAAAGGAAATCAATAGACACTTTAAAAAGTTAACATCATACAGTTACCATAATGAGATAAAATTATACATAAATAACAGAAATTAATATAGACTATTAACAAATATGTAGGTCAGAGATTCTCAATCAGAAGTTCCAAGATAAATTAGAAAGTGCTTTGAGATAAATAAACATGAAAACACAACATATTAAAATACAACAGGATGTAGTGAAAGCTGTACTCAGAGGAAACTCAGCCCTTTCAATGCTAATATTAAAAACAAGAGAAATCTCAAATAAGTAAAACTTGAAAAGCTGAGGAAAGAAGACTCAACTCTAACTAAAGCTACCAGAAAGAAGAATATATTAATGATGAAAATAGAGATAAAATATTAAACAAAAATATTATTATGGACAAATCAATAAAACAAAATAATTTTTCTTTGAAAATACCAACAAAACTGATAGATCTCTAGCAAAAGTGAGAAAATAAAAAACTGAAATTACTATAATAAGAAAATTATGGACATTATTACCAACTTTACAACCAAAACAAGGATTATAAAAGAATATAATAAATTTCTGCACGCTAATAAATTAAATAACCTTCATAAAATAACCACATGCCAAGAAGCATCGAACATGCAAAACTGACCCAAAAAAGGGAAATGGATTCTATATATAGACCTACAAATATATTTAGTCAGTAATCAAAAAACTCCACAGAGATGTCGTCATGAGAGCAGACACCTGTAACCTCTGACTGGGGAGGCTGAGACAGCAAAGACATGAATGTGGTTCCAGCCTAGGCAATAGAGTGAGATCAAGCAACTCTGAGACACATAACTAGACCATATATGTAAATGAGAGGGACAAGAGGGGCGGGGCCGGAAACCAACTGTTTCACTAGCGAATTGTATCACACCTTAGATGAATTAAAACCAATCTTTCTCAAGATCTTTCAAAATTAAAAGAGCGGGCTGGGAGATGTAATCAGAGAATAAAGTGCTTGCTGAGCATTGTGGCATGATAGTATACATTTTTAATCCCAACACTGGGGAGGCAGAAGCAGGCAGATTTCTGCGTATAAGACCAGCCTAGTCTATAAAGTGAGTTCCAGGACATCTAGTGCTAGGTAGAGAGACCCTGTCTCAAAAGCAAACAAAAAAAAATTGTTTAAAGTACTTGCTGAACAAGTATGGGAACATTTGAATTCTAATTTTGAATCTTAAGAATCTATATAAAGCAAGAATGTGGACCTGTGATTCAGGTGTTTCTACAACAAGATAAGAGATGGAGACAGGAGAATCTCCACCAGCAGCACCACCAAGCTAGTGAGCCAGGTAGCCTGGCATGTGCAGCAGAGAATAAAAATAGACCCCTCCTCAAATAGATTAGCACTGACACCAAAGTTTGTCCTCTGACCTCTACATGCATGCCATGGCATATATGTGCCTGCACCCACATGCATGAATGTGTGAACACACATGCACATCCATCATAAAAACATACAATCAATGTAAAAAAAAACCTATAAGAAAACAAGTATAGGTGGGAGTGGGTTTACCAGGTAAGAAGCATTTATGGTAACTATATATAGCTAGCAACATATGTAATGACAATCGTATACCATCTCATCTCCCAAGATTATGTACATTTTTTACCTGTTCTATTTAACATAGCTTCAGTGTCATCAGAAAAGATGAAAGTTTCAATGGTGCCTGGGTCATAAGGGAAGAGGTAAAGTCATGCATTTTTATAGATGGCATCTTATAGGACATACTGCAGAGACTACTCTAAAAACCTGTATAACGAATGATTTCAGCATGATTGCAGGGTATAAGATCAATAGACAAAAATCAATTGCCATTTTCCTACAACTTTGCAATAAACAATGAGTTCACACTGCATCCCAAAATTAGATTAAGAAAGCAATTCCATCTACAAGGCAGTAAAAAATAACAAAATGCATGGGAACGCATTTAACAAAATGCACACTCGGAAAATTGCAAAATGTTGTGGAAACAAACCTAAATAGATGGGAATACATCCCACATTCATGGATCAGAAGACAATTTTGTTAGTATATTTCTCCTAAATTGATCTATAGTTTCTATACATTCTCAGTCACAGCACAACTAGATTCTTTGTGGAAGCTAACAAGGAGATCCTAAAGAAAAATATATGCATGCAACTAAAAAAAAAAGCCAAAATAAGAGACAGAAAAGAGAGAGACAGAGAGAGAGAGATAGAGAGACAGAGACATAAAGAAACAGACACAGAGACACAAAGACACAGACACAGAGACACAAAGACACCAAGACACAGTGAAACAGGGAGACAGACAGAGAACTCACACACCCTGGTGTCACAACTCACCACAAAGCAATGACAATCAGAAGAGTGTGGCCCTTCTCAGTGACAGAGGCACTCGTACATCAGTGAGATGTAACTGTCAGGAGGAATGAACCATGAATCCCAAATCAAAGCATTTTCAGTAAGGGTACCTCGTCCATCTAACTTGGTAATAAATATCCCTTCAGGTGATGCTGGAACCACTGCATTGTTCCAAAAAGGAATTGTTTTTAAATGTTAGCTTTTACTTTAGAAGAAAATTAGTGTGATAACATTACGGCCCCCGATGGCTAGTGGAGTATTAACCATGGTAAGGCAAACACAGAACAGAGAAAGAATCTGATGGGTTTGCCTTGATTAATGTTAGAGGACACTATGAAGAAATGCCTACCTTCAGAATGGGAGAAACTATTTGCAAACCTAACATTAAATGAGCATTTAATATCTCTGACATAGGAGAAATAACTCAACAACATAATTTGATTTTTACAATGTTACATGGACTTGGTAGATCTTTCTCCAAAGAAAGTATGCAAATGGCAAAAAGATCACATGGAAAGAAACTCAACATCATTACTCCTTAGGGAGATGCAAATGAAAGCTATGCTGAGCTGGTGGGCTATATGCTTACTCGAATGTTTATTATTATTGAAGTAGACATTAGAAGTTTTAAAAAAAAAACAGTGAAAAACACATTGTTGAGATGGGGAGAATGTGATGAATACTCAAGCTTCATATATTGCTGATAAGAATATGAAATAGCTTAGACATTATGGAAAATAGCCTGACAGTTTAACATAGAATTATCGTGGCCGTTTCACTATTATCCGTAATAGCCAATCTTCCAAATGCTTAACAATTGGTGAATTAACGTTGCCTGTCTATACAATGAAGTGGGTAGTATTTAACCATAAAAGGTAGTACATTTTACAGGGTGAGCCTTGAAAACATGAGAAGAGGAAGATGGTAGGATACATGATGATTAAAAGACAACATATTGCAAAACTTCATAGATGCCAGCCATCCAGAGTAGATAAATCTGCAGTGACTGGAAGATTATTGATTATTAGGGGAGCTAAGTGGGGAGGTAGAATGCTGAATAATTATAGGTTTATTGTAGGTGCAATAGAAATGCACAACATTGTGAGCAAATTGAAAGCCAAGGATGTTTACATTTTGATATAGTTAATGTGGACTGAGGATATAGCTCAGTAGTGGAGGGCTCATGTATAGGGGGCCTGGAGTGAATCCCGGGTATGAAAAGAGAGGGGGGACAAGTAGGCAGCCAGGAAGGGAAGGAAGGAGGGAAGCTGAGGCTGTAGCTAGGTAGGAGATTGACTAGCATACACAAAGCCCTGGGTTTGATTCCAGGACCACACAAATAAGGTGTGGTTGAACACACCTATATAATCCGAACTCTCAAGAGATGGAGGCCATCCTCTGCTACACAAAAAGTTGAAAGCCACCATGGGATAGATAAGGCCCTGTCTCAAAGTGGAAAAGTAAAAAGGAGAAGAAAAAAATAATAAACTAGTGCAAAGGAAAGTGAGAAATAGGACCTTCAAGGAGAGTCGGGACAGTTGCGAGGGTATGACATCTACATGCTTAAATTGGATAAAATGTGACACCCCCCCCCGCATAAAACATAATAATTTTAAGACCAAGGAGAGGAAAACAAAACACCTGACAAAAAAAAATTTTAAATTTGTGAACATTTCAAAACATCAAGAATTGAGCTTTAAGACAGACCAGACCTAAAGAATAGGAGAACAAGTGAGGCAAACGCCTGTGCGTGTGTGTATGTTTGCAGAGACTGGTATAAAGGATGAGCAGTTCCACAATCAATAAAGTCAACCACAGAGAAAGTCTAAAAATGCAGACAGAACAAGGAACACAAGATGACCTCTACTTGAAGAAAAAAATTCAACCACTAGCAATTAAAATGAAGCCAATTAAATGGTTGTAAAAGATTTTCAACCCCTTCAAATTGTTATTCCAATAATAACACTATTAAATAACAACAAAAAAAGCATACTAATCTATTGCATGTATTAGCACAAGCTGCTGCAATCTTGCAATCTGGGAAGGCGTTTAGCTACATGAATCAAGAGCCTAAGTCTATCCAGACATGCTGCAACTATATGCAGCATTTAAAACAAGTGAGGGAAATAGACAGGGGCCAGGATGAAACGATTGTTTTTACTGCAGTGTTATTATCTTTCAAAGTATTCGTGCACATTGAAAAACATTTCAAAAGTGAGTGTTAAAACAATCAACCCAAATCTGATCTTCTAGTAATAACCATCATTAAAAGCAAGGTGGCATTTCATTCTGCTTCTGCAGCTATAGACAGAAAATGGGTAGGTGGGGTTCTTTGAAAAGCACTGGGTAGATGGAAATAGCTTGGAGCAGAGTCACTTGCAATGCTATAACTAGGAAAAACAAGCTATTTTTTTATGTATTTATACACAAAAACACATAGAACTCGACATTAAACTGGAAGATTAGTAAACTTCAGACACCTGATGTTTCACCATAATAGATTTCATTTATGCAACCCTTTTTAAAACACTACAATATATTTGCCAAGCACTGCACATCAAGAGGCTTGGAGCAACAGCCACTCCATGCCTGAGAAGTCTCAGGGTCAAGAATGGGATGTGAGGCTCCCTGGCAGGAAGGAATGTCTGTAATCTCAGCTCTTGAGCAGGAAGATCTGAAGTTCAAGGTCAGCCTTTGCTACATAATGAGTTCTTGGCTGGCCTGGGATACATCAGACTCCATCTTAGGAATCAACAGCTAAATCTAATGAACATCAATTTTTTTTTCAATTTTGCAATTTGGGGAGTAGGGTCAGGTGTCTGCTGGTGAAATCTTTTTACTCCAGCTCCTCACAGCCTCTGGGATGGTCAGATAGATGGCTGGCTTCTTCCTGTGTTCAAGTCTATGCCCAACTTTCCCCCTACTTGTAAGAGCACTGGTCATATTGACTTAGCATCTGCTCCTATGACCTTATTTAAATTCTGTAATGACCCTGTTTCCAAAACTGTCACATTCTAAGGTAATGGAGCCTAGGGCTCCTATTTAAGTACTTCAACATTCAGTAACAAGTATGTAAATAAAGCAAGTCTCCTTCCAGAGAGAATTTTTTTTTTTTTTTTGGTTTTTCGAGACAGGGTTTTTCTGTGTAGCCCTGGCTGTCCTGGCACTCACTTTGTAGACCAGGCTGGCCTCGAACTCAGAAATCTGCCTGCCTCTGTCTCCCGAGTGCTGGGATTAAAGGTGTGCGCCACCACACCCGGCCAGAGAGAAATTTTTAAAAGAAATTTTTAAAAGATTTGAAAATTGTGAGTCTGTTTTCTATTATGATCTTTAAGAGCATCGAATGATCCATTGCTGTGAAAAATGAGAAAATTAGCACTTCTACAATGTTCCCTCTTCCTGTCTTCTTTTTTTCCTCAGGGGTATTAGTAATTTTACTCTATCAATATTTACAATATTTAAGTTCTATGGTATAACAGAATAACTTGCTATGATTTTTCAGCCATAGCTTTCTATTTGTTGAAAGCATTTAACTTAAGAATATTTTCCTTAAATGCTTTTCTTTGTTTTATGTCATTTAAACTGATGGAATACTAATCAGCAGTCATTCCCAGGCATCTGTACTGGTAGAATTGTATCTTATGGTAAACTCAGTTTCATCATCAGCCAAACTATTTTTTTATAACATAAGATTCATATACATTCTAACCTGTGACCCACAGACCACATAATCCCTGGGATAGTTATCACTTGACCCAACACAAAGTCCTAAGCTTGGTTAAACATCATTAGGGCTGGGGATGTAGCCCAGGTAGTAAAATTCTTGTCTAACATGCATGACACCCTAAGTTCTATCCTCAGTACCACATAAATACGTAAAATGGGCCTGGTGGTGCATGCCTATAATCTCACTTTTTCTGTATTTTTACTCTAGAGGTAGAAGCAGGAGGATCACAAATTCAAGGTCATCCTTGGCTACATAGTGAGTTCTTAGTCAGCCTGGCTCGAAAAACCAAAGCTAAAGCTAAAACAAACAAAAGCAAATGAGATTTTTTTGGGGGGGGGCATGTTTTTTTATACTCAATTGTAAGTTTCTCCAGCATAAACCCTGTAACAATGGTGTCTCAATGTCATAACACTCTACGTGCCTATAGATCGGTCATTTCTGTGTCCTCAATGCCTTGAAAATACACCCATTTCCTTCTTGGACTTGTGTAGAAAATATAATTTAGCTGGGCACAGCCACCTAAGGTCACACCCTCTCACTTGATCCTGTAGACATTGTTTTTTTTTTTTTTAAAGATTTATTTATTATATGTAAGTACACTGTAGCTGTCTTCAGACACTCCAGAAGAGGGCGCCAGATCTCGTTGTGGATGGTTGTGAGCCACCATGTGGTTGCTGGGATTTGAACTCTGGACCTTCGGAAGAGCAGTCGGGTGCTCTTACCCACTGAGCCATCTCTCCAGCCCTGTGGACATTGTTTACGCCCTTGACAACGTCTTTTCCTCTCATGCTATACACAACATAAGTGGCCGGGGTTTCAACAGAGTGGTTTTCTCTGGAAGAGTGATCAAAGCTGAGTTTGTATGTCTTATGTTCTGGTGCTTGCTTTGTTGGTATTTTATTTATTGTTGTTGTTATTATTAGTGTATTTGCGTTTATATGGTATGTGTGCCGTATTATGGTGTGTATGTGTGTGAGTGCGAATGTATATGGGTGAATGAATGTGCGTGCCATGGCCCATGTAGAGTGGTAGAAGACAATTTGCGGGAGTTAGATCTCTCCTTCTACCTTCTTAAGGCAGGGACTCTCATGCTGTTTCTGCCCTGCTACCGATAGCTGGCCCAGTTCCCCTCTCTCTGCCTCCAATCTCTCTGTAGGATTGCTAGAATTACAGATGTATGCCATCACGTGGGCTTTTTACACTGGATCCAGGGAATGAACTCAGGTTTTCAGGCTTGTGTAAAAAGTGTTTTTACCTGCTGGATCCTCTCCAGGCCTCGATGATTTTTTTTTCCCCTTTATGCATCCGTGGTGAGTGGTCAAGTACACCAGCGCTTAGTGCCTGTATTGTGGTTCCCTAGCAACACTTCAGGCTCTGCTGTTAGCTTCAGGTGTGTTTGTGTTTGTGGGGAAGTCTGAAGTCAGCTGGACTTCTCTCTTTGAATTCAGCTTATTCTTCTCTGCTTAGTTGCCAGAAAGATTTTTTTCTTCATTTTTGGAACTTAGTGGACACAGGGTATTGTTCGCATCACCTGATCTGTCACAAGGTATCATTCGCATCACGTGATCTGTTTCCCTCAAATGAGCTCCACCCCTTCGATTCTTAAAGGATAGAAGGAACTATTTCTTCTACATCACCTGTCACTCCTCAGCAGAGACGCCATGACTCTGTTGCCCCCTCACTGAGGACCATAATCTCTGTTCTTTTCAGCAGCTTTCATTGTTACTACAGCAAACCCTTTTTTATATGGCAGCAATGCTATTTTCAGCTGTCTAATTTAGTTATTTTTGTTTGTGATTTGTTATTTCCATAATACTGTAGTTTTTCATCATTTTTCTTAACATTGTAAATTTTCTTAATGTCTTGCTGAGTTGGTTGTGTCATTTCTTGTTGAACCTGTTTGATGAAATTTAGGACGTTAATGTTCTTCTAGTGCAATATAAAACAGAAGTGTTCCTTATTCTTTGAGATGTGTTCCTTCATGGTTGGGGTTTCCTTTATCTTTTTGTGAACAATTTTCTTCTCCTCTCCCCCTTGTTTTTCTTCCCGTCACCCCTTTCCTTTTCATGTTCCTTCCTTTCTTGAGGGTGAGATGGAGTGGGGGCCACAGCACATTTATTCAGCCATTGAATGGTTTCTTTGCTTGTTCTGAGCAGTTCTAAAGAGGGTCCCTGTTCCCTGGATCCCTCTTGTGATATCCCCTATCTCTTTTTGTCCCCATTCTAAAATAATGACCCTTGTATGTCAATACTCAAACCTTTTCAATAGGTGAAGGTATTACTTTCCAGCATACATCACAGAATGGACATAACACTCTAAAAACAAGCTAAGCTACCTTGGGGATAGGAAGAACAGCCTAAGAGGTCTTCCCCTGGACACTTTGCTCACATGTTCACATATGAGGTCCCTTCCCCCTATCTGACTTCTAGCCTCATGTGGCCATGTTAAAACACCACCAGCAGGAGCAGAGTATTTCCTTTAATTTTATCACATTAAATAAATATGCTTTCTTATTCGTTTCTAGAGGATTTGGGGGGGCTGTAGAGATGAGCAGATTTTTAATTAGCTGCTTTTTATTTAGTCACGAATTAGAGTGGACCAATTGTGCAGCTGGCATAGTTAGAGTTGTTCCATGTAATTATTTAAATGAGTGAAGAAGCAAGGAGAATCCCACTCTTCAATAACAGAAGATTGCATAGATAAACTAGAATAGACCTTTATAGTTGAGTATTAGTCATGAAAATATGTTTGAATTCAAATGAGAAAATAAAGTTTTCACAATATATTAAACAGGGAATCAAGCCATATGTGCAACATGAGCCAGTTATGCTTGGATTAAATATCTAACCAAGCAGAATAAATCAGCAAACACAGTATTAAGCCCTGAAGTCCCCACAGTGTTGATGGCCATTATTCTGGGCAGTTACTTCACCTCTGGAAAGTTTCAGCTAAACAGAAACTGCTTGAAGCATTTGAGAGGAAAAAACAAAAATGTGCTTCAAGAATCCCTTCCTGGGGCTGAACAGATGGCTCAGTGGTTAAGAGCACTTGCCACTCTTCCAGAGGACCTGGTTTTGACTCCCAGTTCCTACATGGTGGCTCACATCCCACATGCGATTCCAGTTTGGGAGAATCCAGTGCCCTCTTCTGGCTTCTATGGCTCCAGACATGCATGTGGTACACTTGCATATATGTAGGCAAAGCATCCATATGCATAAAGAATTTAAATATATATTTTTAATTACACAGTAGATAAAAACCTAGGAAGCAAAGAAGAGGTGACTGGAAAACTTAATAGCAAGAAAGTGAGAGCCCTACACCTCTGAGCTTTAAAGCAAAGGACAGCTAAGAAGGGAACTGGATGGGGAGATTAAGGGTTTTGGTAGAAATGAGAAAGGTTTCAGGGGCTGATGGGAGGTACATGGGGCCACCGTATCTAATTATATTATATATCTTATTATATTTAAAAATGCATCTATAAAATGACAGTAAGACCCCAAACCAACAAAAACAAACAAAACAATAATAACAAAATAACAAAAATAAACAGAAGATAGCATGATGCCTCAGGGCTGGGTCCCCCATGAAAGTAGCCACAGGTCACAAACACAGTACCCTGCCACCAGCCTACCGCTTCCCTGCAATTAGCCCAACTGAAGAAGACAACCCTGCTACAAAAAAGGGAAGAGGTATTCAGAGGTGAGCGTGAGAATAAAGAGGCTCCCACCAACACTCTCCTTTCCCATGAATCCCATGGCAGGGCTCATTCGGGAAATAATAGATATACAGAAAGCATCAGGACAGGACTTGCCTGGGAAGGGATTAATAACTTTTGGGATTAACGAGGGGAATCTCAGGAGGATGATCCAGCTAGAGAGCAGGAAAGCATTCAGGCAAAGGCTGCCGCTGACTAGATGACTCAGAACCTACATGAAGGACGCTGACTCATAGAGCTTACTGTGCAGGTGTGCCGTCAGCTCCATAATCGTGAGTCCCTACCATGTTTTCTCCACCTAGAAACCCCATGTATACTAAACAGCACCCCACCCTCAGAAGTACCTCAAATAGAGGCCTGTAAAGCTCTGCTTGTGCCCCTGGAAACCATGACACGACACCCCTAATATTTAGGATTTCTTAGCAATCTGCCTCATCCCCTTTTTTCCTCTCATTCTTACAACTGCCGAATGGAGTGTGGGATCATAGCCACCAAACAGCCTCCTTATTAGCATCAGAACTATAGTCAAAACACATTATGCTTGGCTAATACATTTATTTTTTATGTAATGGAAATGCCATCAAAGCACAGTTAATCGGAATTGAATTAAATCATAATTGGAGCTCTTGTGCACAAGGAAGAGAAATTATTCTTTATTGTAGCAGATGGAAAATGCACCCGTTGTAATTTACTTTTTAAGCGAAAAGCCATTTTTATCCAGAGGAGTGCATCTCAGCCGCACTGGATCCCAGTGTCATCAATGCGGAGACACCTCAATGAAGAGCCGGAGCTGGAGCCGCCTGTGGCCTGTGTCCAGGGCTCTTCCTGTGGAGAGGGATGAGGGAAGTGCTTTGATCTAAAGCACCAGCCTGCCCAGCAGGCTGACCTTTGCCCCTCTCTGAGAGGAGAGTGTTCCTGCATGCGGGAAGAGGGGATTCTGTAGGAAGTGAAAAGGATGTATCGGACATACCAGTCTCTAGGTCATTCATAGGAGACAGAAGTATAAAAAGAGGTCCCATTTCTATGCTGTTTGATCAGTCTATTCTTCCAACCATGCTTGACCTTAAGAGTGCAAGAAATACCTTCTAACGTTACAATTAGATACCCACAGTGCCTTCCCACAGTCATCTCAGCAAGCGCTCCAAAGTCATGCCTGGGGTTTTAGAAAGTTCTTTGCAAGCTCCCTGGGCTCTGTCCACAGCAGATCTGGATACTATTCTGTGAGCCTGCAGCACTCTTCATGGTAAAGAGCGACCATGCTTCTGTGGGTTTCCAGTGGACCTATATAAAGCCATGCCTCTTGCTCCCTAATAGCACTTGAGACCATTCATATAACTATATGATAGCGCAGGCCCAGACCAAGCACATACAGGACACATTGGTATACATATGTGCACACATGCATGTATGCATGCACACACACACACACACACACACACACACTGACATTTTTCTGGCAACACTGCAGTCACCAAACTACAGATTTCTTCCTCTGTTCTTCACCTAGGTATCTGCTGGGAGATTTTTTTATTCTCATTTTATTTGAGAACTCCATCTCCTCAAAATGGTTTGAGTATTCGAAAATCATTCTCCTCCTCTGTCATTCATAGAGCGAGAATTTTGAACATTACAAAGAGGACCAAAATCTTGTACCGGGGAGTGAACCGAACATATCACATGACCCAGAATGGCCCTAGGCAAATGCTGTTCCAGCCTTGTGTTCCCAGACTTCTAAGCTAACATCACACACAGCAGAAGGAAAATCAATAGAGGCCCCAACTCCAGGGCTCTCTGAGGCATTGCTGGCTCCCTCTGAATTTTGTCCACGACCAAAATGAGCCAGAAATGGCATAGGATACTGTTGGGTGTTTAAACTTCTTGAGCTCATCTTGCAGGTCACATACCTGCTGTTTGAGTTTGACCCTCAGACTGAGGCATCCTTATTTATCAGATGAGGACAGTGGGGTTCAGGGAACTTGGTTAGCCTGTGGCATTGCATGTGGTGGAATTGGCACAGCAATCACACTGTGTATACGTTCCTTCTGTCTCAAAGTTCTGTATTCTTCCACTAGCATCCTTTACTAACAGGGATACTTATCCCAATAGATACATTGTTTCAATTTTCACTGTTAGTTCTTTCATCACCCAGTCTGAACTTTACATTCTTCCTTGTTCTTTCAAGTGTTGGGACTACAGGTGTGTGCCACACAGTGGTAATGGGTTGTTAAGCAGTTTTGTTGCACAAATATCGTAGAATGCACTTACACAAATTAAGCTGGCCGTAATATAAGTGAGCAGTTGTTGAGTAAATGCTTTTAAGTAGCACATGCAAGACTATATGCGCATCTAGACCAGGAGAGCAGGAAGTACAGTATGGAAAGGAGGAAGAGAACACATATCAGAAAGGAGCATCTTGTGCCCACTCTCCTGCCAAAATCACCGACTGTGGGCAGGGACCAGACAAGGTGAGAGAACCTTCCTAAGAAGGAAGGCTGGGATGAAGGGAAGAGCATGGCCTTAAACTTCTAGTGCTCTGGCTTTTTTCATATTCCAGTTCCCATACTTCCCAGCTGTTGTCCTTGGAAAACCTAACTAGCTATGGGAGACTGATTGCCCATGTACCAAATGGCAGTATTAATAATATTTGCCTCATGGGCTCTGTAATAGATAACAAAATATGTGAGTTCTTAGCACAGCACCTAGTGTGTAGCAGGTACACAGTAAGAAATCACTGAAATGGGTGGTTACTGCATAGTAACAATACTGACAACATTAAACATCATGCTTAGCAGATAATAGAAGTGCAATAAATCCATGCCTTCCCAAACCAAAGCCTGTAGGCTTCCTGCAAATTCAACCTCTGAAGGTCTGGATTCTACTATTAGCTGGTTCTCTTAGTGTCAATATGATATTAAGGGTTGTTACACTACCTCTCTGGACACTAATTATTTTTTCTTTCCCTAAACTTAAAGAATCAGATATTTACCCAAAAGACGCCATACAAACACGACACAGAGATATTTGCACATGGTGTTTACTGTGGCATCAACAGCTAAGTTATGGACCCAGCCCTCAGATCCACCCTTTAAGACAATGGGAGAATGGATGAGAAAACATGGTACCTATGCACAGTGCACTTTTGTTCAGCCGTAAAGTGGAACAATTACAAATCCACAAGAAAATGGATACAACAGGAGATAATCATATGACATGTATTAGGCCAGTCTTAGAAAGACAAATGTCATATGTTTTCTCTCATATTCCTAGATTTCAGATAGATAAAAATGTGCATGAATATATGATATGAAAGCAGAAATAAAACTGTCTAGTGGTACAAAGGGAACCGATGAAAGAGGAAGAGAAAAGAAAGGAGAGGGTGACAGAGTGTAGAGAGGACAATGTTGAATATACATTATATGCTTCCATGAAAACTTTAAAATAATTTAATTTTTAAAATAAAACTTATGAGATCAAGCCACTGGTCATCAGTCTTTGACTGGAGTGTCCAGTGTATAATATGGCAACAGTCTACATGTACCCAACTGTACAGGGAGACTTGTATTCCATACCATCATTCCTATGCCCCAAACAGGCATGGATAAAATCTGCAGACCGCTGGCATCAACAGAACGTGGCAGGATTGCCCTACAGCAATGTTTCAAGCCCCTAATTCAACCATACAGAGAGGGGGTCTGACCTTGAACATGTTTGAAACAATCATTTGCTGTCCTTTCCCCATCAAAAAGCAAAAGAACCACTTGTGGTAGGCAGGGGTGGAAAGAAGAGTTGGGGGGATATTTATTTATTTATTTATTTATATTAGATGTTTTCTTTATTCACATTTTAAATGTTATCCCCGCTCCTGATTTCCCCTCCGAAAACCCCCTATCCCCTCCCCCTGCTCACCAACCCACCCATTCCTGATTCCTGATCCTGACATTCTCCTACACTACCACAGAAAGCCTTCACAGAACCAAGGGCCTCTCATCCCACTAATGTCCGAAAAGGCCATCTTCTGCATCATATGTGGCTGGAGTCATGGGTCCCTCCATGTGTACTCTTTGGTTGGTAGTTTAGTCCCTGGGAGCTCTGGGGGTACTGGCTAGTTCATATTGTTGTTCCTATTATGGGGCTGCAAACCCCTTCAACTCCTTGAGTCCTTTCTTTAGTTCCTCCATTGGGGACCCTGTGTTGAATCCAATGGTTGGCTGAGAGCATCCTTCTCTGTATTTGTCAGGCACTGGTGGAGTTCCTCAAGAGACAACTATATCAGGCTCCTGTCACCAAGCACTTGTTTGTATCCACAATAGTGTCTGGATTTAGTGGTTATATATGGGATGGATCCCCGGGTGGGGCAGTCTCTGGATGACCTATCCTTCAGTCTCTGCTCCACACTTTGTCTCTGTAACTCCTTCCATGGGTATTTTGTCCCCCCTTCTAAGAAGGATTGAAGTGTCCACACTTTGATTTTCCTTCTTCTTGAGCTTCATGTGGTCTGCAAACTGTATTTTGGGTATTCCGAACTTCTGGGCAAATATCGACTTATCAGAGAGTGCATACCATGTGTGTTCTTTTGTGACTGGGTTACCTCACTCACAAAAGAATATACATGATATTTTCTAGTTCTCTCTACTTGCCTAAGAATTTCATGAATTCATTGTTTTTTTTCAAGATGGTTCCACGTGGGAGAGGTTTATTATGCAGGGATAGCGGGGTGTCGAAGAGGGTAGTAAGGCAGAGGAGAGGAAAAAGAGAGAAAGAGGGGGGAGAGAAGAAAGAGAAGAGAGAGAGAGAGGAAAAGGCAAAGTCATTGTTTTTAATAGCTGAGTAGTATACTCCATTGTGTAAGTGTACCACATTTTCTGTATCCATTCCTCTCTTGAGGTACATCTGAGTACTTTCCAGCTTCTAGCTATTAAAAGTAAGGCTGCTGTGAACACAGTCAAGAATGTGTCCTTATTAAATGTTGGAGCATCTTCTGGGTATATGCCCAGGAGTGGTATAGCTGGATCCTCAGGTAGTACTACATCCAATTTTCTGAGGAACCACCAGACTGATTTCCAGAGTGGTTGTACCAGCTGGCAATCCCACCAGCAATGGAGAAGTATTCCTCTTTCTCCACATCCTCTCCAGCATCTGCTGTCACCTGAGTTTTTGATCTTAGCCATTCTGACTGGTGTGAGGTGAAATCTCAGGGTTGTTTTGATTTGCATTTCCCTGATGACTAAGGATGTTGAACAGGTTTTTAGTTGCTTCTCAGCCATTCTGTATTCCTCAGTTGAGAATTCTTTGTTTAGGTCAGTACCCTATTTTTTAATAGCATTATTTGGTTCTCTGGAGGCTAACTTCTTGAGTTCTTTGTATATATTGGCTATTAGCCCTCTATCAGATGTAGGGTTGATAAAGATCTTTTCCCAATGTGTTGGTTGCCATTTTGTCCTATTGAGAGTGTCCTTTGCCTTACAGAAGCTTTGCAATTTTATGAGGTCCCATTTGTCAATTCTTATCTTAGAGCATAAGCCATTGGTCCTGTTCTGTTCAGGAATTTTTCTCCTGTGCCCATATGTTCGAGGCTCTTCCCCACTTTCTTTCCTATTAGTTTCAGTGAATCTGGTTTTACGTGGAGGTCCTTGATCCATTTGAACTTCAACTTTGCACAATGAGATAAGAATGGATTGATTTCCATTCTTTACATGCTGACCGCCAGTTGTGCCAGCACCATTTGTTGAAAATGCTGTTTTTCCCACTGGATGGTTTTAGCTCCTTTGTCAAAAATCAAGTGACCTTAGGTACGTTGGTTCATTTCTGGGTCTTCAATTCTATTCCATTGATCTACCTGTCCATCACAATACCAATACCATGCAGTTTTTAATCACTATTGCTCTGTACTACAACTTGAGATCAGGAATGGTGATTGCCCCAGAAGTTCTTTTATTGTTCAGAATAGTTTTCCACTATCCAAGGCTTTTTCTTATTCCAGATGAATTTGTAAATTGCTCTTTCTGACTCTATAGAGAATTGAGTTAGAATTTTGATGGGGATTGCATTGAATCTGCAGATTGCTTTCAGCAAGATGACCATTTTTTCTACATTAATCCTGCAATCCAGGAGCATGGGAGATTTTTACATCTGAGATCTTCTTTGATTTCTTTCTTCAGAGACTTAGAGTTCTTATGATACAGATCTTTCACTTTCTTAGTAAGAGTAGCACCAAGGTATTTTATATTATTTGTGACTATTGTGAAGGGTGTTGTTTCCCTAATTTCTTTCTCATCCTGTTTATCCTTTGAGTAGAGAAAAGCCACTGATTTGGTTGAGTTAATTTTATAGCCAAACACTTGGTTGAAATTGTTTATCAGATTTAGGAGTTCTCTGGTGGAATGTCTGCAGTCACTTAAGTATACTTTCATATCATCTGCAAATGGTGATATTTTGACTTCTTCTTTTCCAATTTGTATTTCTTTGACTCCTTTTGTTGTCTAATTGCTCTGGCTAGGACTTTGAGTACTATATTGAATAGGTAGTGAGAGAGTGGGCAGCCTTGTCTAGTCCCTGATTTTAGTGGCATTGCTCCAAGTTTCTCTCCATTTAGTTTGATGTTGGCTACTGGTTTGCTGAATATTACTTTTATTATGTTTAGGTATGGGCCTTGAATTCTTGATCTTCCCAAGACTTTTATCATGTAGGGGTGTTGGATTTTGTCAAATGCTTTCTCAGCATCTAGTGAAATGATCATATGTTTTTTTTCCTTTGAGTTTATTTATATAGTGGATTATGTTGGTGGGTTTCCATATATTTAACCACCCTTGAATCCCGGGGATGAAGCCTATTTGGTCATGATGGATGATCGTTTTTATGTGTTCGTGGATTCGGTTTGTGAGAATTTTATTGAGTATTTTTTGCATCGATATTCATAAGGGAAATTGGTCTGATGTTCTTTCTTTGTTGGATCTTTGTGTGGCTTAGGTATCAGAGTAATTGTGGCTTCATAGAGCAAGTTAAGTAGAATTCCTTCTGTTTCTATTTTGTGGAATAGTTTTAGGAGTATTGGCATTAGGTCTTCTTTGAAGGTCTGATAGAACTTTGCACTGAACCCATCTGGTCCTGGGCTCATTTTGGTTGGGAGACTATTAATGACTGTTTCTATTTCTTTAGGGAATATAGGACTGTATAGATCGTTATTCTGATCCTGATTTAACTTTGATACCTGGTATCTGTCTAGAAAATTGTCCATTTCATCCAGATTTTCCAGTTTTGTTGATTATAGGCTTTTGTAGTAGGATCTGATGTTTTTTTTTTATTTTCTCAGTTTCTGTTGTTATATTTCCCTTTTCATTTCTGATTTTGTTAATTTGGGTACTGTGTCTGTGCCCTCTGTTTAGTCTGGCTAAAGGTTTATCTATGTTGTTGATTTTTCTCAAAGAACCAGATCCTGGTTTGGTTGATTCTTTGAATTGTTCTTTTTCTTTCTATTTGGTTGATTTCGGCCCTGAGTTTGATTATTTCCTGACTGGTATTCCTCTTGGGTGTATTTGATTTTTTTTTTTTTTTTTTTGATGTTGCTGTTGTTCTAGAGCTTTCAGATGCTCTGTTAAATGGCTAGTGTATGCTCTCTCCAGTTTCCTTTTTGGAGGCACTCAGAGCTATGAGTTTTCCTCTTAGCACTGCTTTCATTGTGTCCCACAAGTCTGGGTATGTTGTATATTCACTTTCATTAAATTCTAAAAAGTCTTTAATTTCTTTATTTATTTCTTCTTTGACCAAGTTATCATTGAGTAGAGCATTGTTCAGCTTCCATGTGTATGTGGGCTTTCTGTTGTTTTTGTCATTAATGAAGACCAGCCTTAATCCATAGTGATCTGATAGGAGGCATGGGATTATTTCAATCTTCTTATATGTGTTGAGGTCTGATTTGTGACCAATGATATGGCCAATTTTTGAAATGGTACCATAAGTTGCTGAGAAGAAGGTATATTCTTTTGATTTGGGATGAAATGTTCTATAGATATATTTTAAATCCATTTGGTCCAAAATTTCTGTTAGTTTCTCTGTGTTTTTGTTTATTTTGTGTTTTCCTGATCTGTCTGTTGATGAGAGTGGTGTGTTGAAGTCCCCCACAATTATTGTTTGAGGTGCAATGTGTGCTTTTAGCTTTAATAAAGTTTCTTTTATGAATGTGGGTGCCCTTGCATTTGGAGCATAAATGTACAGAATTGAGAGTTCTTGGTAGATTTTTTCCTTTGATGAGTATGAAGTGTCCTTCCTTATCTTTTTTGATGACTTTTGGTTGAAAATCAATTTTATCCGATTAGAATGGCTACTCCAGCTTGCTTCTTATAACCATTTGCTTGGTAAATTTGTTTTCCAGCCCTTTAATCTGAGGTAGTGTTTGTCTTTAACACTGAGGTGCATTTCCTATATGCAGCAAAATGCTGGGTCCTGTTTACATATCCAGTCTATTAGTCTATGTCTTTTTATTGGGGAATTGAGTCCATTGATGTTAAGAGATATTAAGGAATAGCGACTGTTGCTCCCTGTTATTATTGATGTTATTTCTATGTTTGGGTGGTTATCTTCTATTGGATTTGTTGAAAGAAGATTACTTTCTTGCTTTTTCTAGGGTGTAGTATCCCTCCTTGTGTTAGTGTTTTCCATCAATTATTCTTTGTAGGGTTGGATGTGTGGAAAGATATTGTATAAATTTGGATTTGTCATGGAATACCTTGGTTTCTCCATCTATGGTAATTGAGAGTTTTGCTGGATATAGTAGCCTGGGTTGGCATTTGTGTTCTCTTAGGGTCTGTATGAGATCTGTCGAAGATCTTCTAGCTTTTATAGACTCTAGGGAGAAGTCTGGTATAATTCTGATAGGTCTCCCTTTATATGTTACTTGACCTTTTTCCCTTACTGCTTTTAATATTTTTTCTTTGTTTTGTGCATTTGGTGTTTTGATTATTATGTGATAGGAGGAATTTCTTTTCTAGTCCTATCTATTTGGAGTTTTGTAGGCTTCTTGTATATTCATGGTCATCTCTTTGTTTAGGTTAGGGAAGTTTTCTTCTATAATTTTGTTGAAGATATTTACTAGCCCCTTAAGTTGGAAATCTTCACTCTCTTCTATACCTATTATCCTTAGGTTTAGTCTTCTTATTGTGTCCTGGATTTCCTGAGTGTTTTGGGTTAGGAACTTTTTGCATTTTGCATTTTCTTTGACTGTTATGTCAATGTTTTCTATGGTATCTTCTGCACCTGAGATTCTCTCTTCTATCTCTTGTATTCTGTTGGTGATGCTTGCATCTATGACTCCTGGTCACTTTCCTAGATTTTCTATCTCTAGTATTGTCTTCCTTTGTGATTTCTTTTTTTATTATTTATTTTTTTATTAGGTATTTTCCTCATTTACATTTTCAATGCTATCCCAAAAGTCCCCCATACCCACGCCCCCAATCCCCTACCCACCCACTCCCCCTTTTTGGCCCTGGGGTTCCCCTGTACTGGGGCATATAAAGTTTGCAAGTCCAATGGGCCTCTCTTTCCAGTGATGGCCGACTAGGCCATCTTTTGATACATATGCAGCTAGAGACAAGAGCTCCGGGGTACTGGTTAGTTCATATTGTTGTTCCACCTATAGGGTTGCAGTTCCCTTTAGCTCCTTGGGTAATTTCTCTAGCTCCTCCATTGGGGGCTGTGTGATCCATCCAATAGCTGACTGTGATCATCCACTTCTGTGTTTGCTAGGCCCTGGCATAGTCTCACAAGAGACAGCTATATCTGGGTCCTTTCAGCAAAATCTTGCTAGTGTATGCAATGGTGTCAGTGTTTGGAAGCTGATTATGGGATGGATCCCTGCATATGGCAATCACTAGATGGTCCATCCTTTCGTCACAGCTCCAAATTTTGTCTCTGTAACTCTTTCCATGGGTGTTTTGTTCCCATTTCTAAGAAGGGGCAAAGTGACCTTTGTGATTTCTTTATTGTTTCTATTTCCATTTTTAGATCCTGGATGGTTTTGTTCGGTTCCTTCACCTGTTTGGTTGTGTTTTCCTATAATTCTTTAAGGGATTTTTGTGTTTCCTCTTTAAGGTCTTCTACCTGTTTACCTGTGTTCTCCTGTATTTCTTTAAGGGAGTTATTTATGTCCTTGTTTATTTATTTATTTATTTATTTATTTATTTATTTATTTATTTAGTTTTTCGAGACAGGGTTTCTCTGTATAGCCCTGGATGTCTTGAAAATCACTTTGTAGACCAGGCTGGCCTTGAACTCAGAAATCCACCTGCCTCTGCCTCTTGAATGCTAGGTTAAAGGCGTGTGCCACCACGCCGAGCTATTTATGTCCTTCTTTTTTTTTATGTTTATTTTTATTTTTATTTATTTTTTTGATTTTTAATATTTTTATTACATATTTTCCTCAATTACATTTCCAATGCTATCCCAAAAGTCCCCCATAGCGCCCCCCACTTCCCTACCCACCCATTCCCATTCTTTTGGCCCTGGCATTCCCCTATATTGGGGCATATAAAGTTTGCAAGTCCAATGGGCCTCTCTTTCCATTGATGGCCGACTAGGCCATCTTTCGATACATATGCAGCTAGAGACAAGAGCTCCGGGGTTCTGGTTAGTACATCATGTTGTTCCAACAATAGGGTTGCAGATCCCTTTAGCTCCTTGGGTACTTTCTCTAGCTTCTCCATTGGGAGCCCTGTGATACATCCAATAGCTGACTGTGAACATCCACTCCTGTGTTTGCTAGGCCCCGGCATCGTCTCATAAGAAACAGCTATATTTGGGTCCTTTCAGCAAAATCTTGCTAGTGTATGCAATGGTGTCAGCGTTTAGAAGCTGATTATGGGACGGATCCCTGGATACAGCAGTCTCTAAATGGTCCATCCTTTCATCACAGCTACGAACTTTGTCTCTGTAACTCCTTCCCTGGGTGTTTTGTTCCCAATTCTAAGAAGGTGCACAGTGTCCACACTTTGGTCTTCATTCTTCTTGAGTTTCATGCGTTTATCAAATTGTATCTTATATCTTGGGTATCCTAAGTTTTGGGCTAATATCCACTTATCAATGAATACATATTGTGTGAGTTCTTTTGTGATTGTGTTACTTCACTCAAGATGATGCCCTCCAGGTCCATCCATTTGGCTAGGAATTTCATAAATTCATTCTTTTTAATAGCTGAGTAGTACTCCATTGTGTAAATGTACCATAATTTCTGTATCCATTCCTCTGTTGAGGGACATCTGGGTTCTTTCCAGCTTCTGGCTATTATAAATAGGGCTGCTATGAACATAGTGGAGCATGTGTCCTTTTTACCGGTTGGGACATCTTCTGGATATATGCCCAGGAGAGGTATTGCTGGATCCTCCGGTAGTACTATGTCCAATTTTCTGAGGAACCGCCAGACTGATTTCCAGAGTGGTTGTACAAGCTTGCAATCCCACCAACAATGGAGGAGTGTTCCTCTTTCTCCACATCCTCGCCAGCATCTGCTATCACCTGAATTTTTGATCTTAGCCATTCTGACTGGTGTGAGGTGGAATCTCAGGGTTGTTTTGATTTGCATTTCCCTGATGATTAAGGATGTTGAACATTTTTTCAGGTGTTTCTCTGCCATTCGGTATTCCTCAGGCGAGAATTCTTTGTTCAGTTCTGAGCCCCATTTTTTAATGGGGTTATTTGACTTTCTGGAGTCCACCTTCTTGAGTTCTTTATATATATTGGATATTAGTCCCTTATCTGATTTAGGATAGGTGAAGATCCTTTCCCAATCTGTTGGTGGTTTTTTTGTCTTATTGATGGTGTCTTTAGCCTTGCAGAAGCTTTGTAGTTTCATGAGGTCCCACTTGTCAATTCTCGATCTTACAGCACAAGCCATTACTGTTCTATTCAGGAATTTTTCCCCTGTGCCCATATCTTCAAGGCTTTTCCCCACTTTCTCCTCTATAAGTTTCAGTGTCTCTGGTTTTATGTGAAGTTCCTTGATCCACTTAGACTTGACCTTAGTACAAGGAGATAGGAATGGATCGATTCGCATTCTTCTACATGTTAACAACCAGTTGTGCCAGCACCATTTGTTGAAAATGCTGTCTTTCTTCCACTGGATGTTTTTAGCTCCCTTGTCGAAGATCAAGTGACCGTAGGTGTGTGGGTTCATTTCTGGGTCTTCAATTCTATTCCATTGGTCTATTTGTCTGTCACTATACCAGTACCATGCAGTTTTTATCACAATTGCTCTGTAGTAGAGCTTTAGGTCCGGCATGGTGATTCCACCAGAGGTTCTTTTATCCTTGAGAAGAGTTTTTGCTATCCTAGGTTTTTTGTTATTCCAGATGAATTTGCAGATTGCACTTTCTAATTCGTTGAAGAATTGATTTGGAATTTTGATGGGGATTGCATTGAATCTGTAGATTGCTTTTGGCAAGATAGCCATTTTTACAATGTTGATCCTGCCAATCCATGAGCATGGGAGATCTTTCCATCTTCTGAGATCTTCTATAATTTCTTTCTTCAGAGACTTGAAGTTTTTATTATACAAATCTTTCACTTCCTTAGTTAGAGACACGCCAAGATATTTTATATTATTTGTGACTATTGAGAAGGGTGTTGTTTCCCTAATTTCTTTCTCAGCCTGTTTATTCTTTGTGTAGAGAAAGGCCATTGATTTGTTTGAGTTAATTTTATATCCAGCTACTTCACCGAAGCTGTTTATCAGGCTTAGGAGTTCTCTGGTGGAATTTTTAGGGTCACTTATATATACTATCATATCATCTGCAAAAAGTGATATTTTGACTTCATCTTTTCCAATTTGTATCCCTTTGATCTCCTTTTGTTGTCGAATTGCTCTGGCTAGGACTTCAAGTACAATGTTGAATAGGTATGGAGAAAGTGGACAGCCTTGTCTAGTCCCTGATTTTAGAGGGATTGCTTCAAGCTTCTGACCATTTACTTTGATGTTGGCTACTGGTTTGCTGTAGATTGCTTTTATCATGTTTAGGTATGGGCCTTGAATTCCTGATCTTTCCAAGACTTTTATCATGAATGGGTGTTGGATCTTGTCAAATGCTTTTTCCGCATCTAAGGAGATGACCATGTGGTTTTTGTCTTTGAGTTTGTTTATATACTGGATTACGTTGATGGATTTCCGTATATTGAACCATCCCTGCATCCCTGGGATGAAACCTACTTGGTCAGGATGGATGATTGTTTTGATGTGTTCTTGGATTCGGTTAGCAAGAACTTTATTGAGGATTTTTGCATCAATATTCATAAGGGATATTGGTCGGAAGTTTTCTATCTTTGTTGGGTCTTTTTGTGGTTTAGGTATCAGAGTAATTGTGGCTTCATAGAATGAGTTGGGTAGAGTACCTTCTGTTTCTATTTTGTGGAATAGTTTGTGAAGAACTGGGATTAGATCTTCTTTGAAGGTCTGATAGAACTCTGCACTAAACCCATCTGGTCCTGGGCTTTTTTTAGTTGGGAGACTATTAATGACTGCTTCTATTTCTTTGGGGGATATAGGGCTGTTTAGATCATTAACCTGATCTTGATTCAACTTTGGTACCTGGTATCTGTCTAGGAACTTCTCCATTTCATCCAGGTTCTCCAGTTTTGTTGAGTATAGCCTTTGGTAGAAGGATCTGATGGTGTTTTGGATGTCTTCAGGATCTGTTGTTATGTCTCCTTTTTCATTTCTGATTTTGTTAATTAGGATGCTTTCCCTGTGCCCTCTAGTGAGTCTGGCTAAGGGTTTATCTATCTTGTTGATTTTCTCAAAGAACCAGCTCCTTGATTGGTTGATTCTTTGAATAGTTTTTCTTGTTTCCACTTGGTTGATTTCACCCCTGAGTTTGATTATTTCCTGCCGTCTACTCCTCTTGGGTGAATTTGCTTCCTTTTGTTCTAGTGCTTTTAGGTGTGTTGTCAAGCTGCTAATGTGTGCTCTCTCTAGTTTCCTTTTGGAGGCACTCAGAGCTATGAGTTTTCCTCTTAGAAATGCTTTCATTGCGTCCCATAAGTTTGGGTATGTTGTGGCTTCATTTTCATTGAACTCTAAAAAGTCCTTAATTTCTTTCTTTATTCCTTCCTTGACCAAGGTATCATTGAGAAGAGTGTTGTTCAGTTTCCACGTGAAGGTTGGCTTTCTATTATTTATTTTGTTATTGAAGATCAGCCTTAGTCCATGGTGATCTGATAGGATGCATGGGACAATTTCAATATTTTTGTATCTGTTGAGGCCTGCTTTGTGACCAATTATGTGGTCAATTTTGGAGAAGGTACCATGAGGTGCTGAGAAGAAGGTATATCCTTTTGTTTTAGGATAGAATGTTCTGTAGATATCTGCCAGATCCATTTGATTCATAATTTCTCTTAGTTTCACTGTGTCCCTGTTTAGTTTCTGTTTCCATGATCTGTCCATTGGTGAAAGTGGTGTGTTGAAGTCTCCCACTATTATTGTATGATGTGCAATGTGTGCTTTGAGCTTTACTAAAGTTTCTTTAATGAATGTGGCTGCCTTTGTATTTGGAGCATAGATATTCAGGATTGATAGTTCCTCTTGGAGGATTTTACCTTTGATGAGTATGAAGTGTCCCTCCCTGTCTTTTTTAATGACTTTGGGTTGAAAGTCAATCTTATCAGATATTAGAATGGCTACTCCAGCTTGTTTCTTCATGCCATTTGCTTGGAAAATTGTTTTCCAGCCTTTCATTCTGAGGTAGTGTCTATCCTTTTCTCTGAGATGAGTTTCCTGTAAGCAGCAAAATGTTGGGTCTTGTTTGTGTAGCCAGTTTGTTAGTCTATGTCTTTTTATCGGGGAGTTGAGTCCATTGATATTAAGAGATATTAAGGAAAAGTAATTGTTGTTTCCTGTTATTTTTGTTGTTAAAGTTGGCATTTTGTTCTTGTGGCTGTCTTCTTTTAGGTTTGTTGAGGGATTACCTTCTTGTTGTTTCTAGGGCGTGGTTCCTGTCCTTGTATTGGTTTTTTTCTGTTATTATCCTTTGAAGGGCTGGATTCGTGGAGAGATAATGTGTGAATTTGGTTTTGTCGTGGAATACTTTGGTTTCTCCATCTATGTTAATTGAGAGTTTGGCTGGGTATAGTAGCCTGGGCTGGAATTTGTGTTCTTTTAGTGTCTGTATAACATCCGTCCAGGATCTTCTGGCTTTCATAGTCTCTGGTGAAAAATCTGGTGTAATTCTGATAGGCTTGCCTTTATATGTTACTTGGCCTTTTTCTCTTACTGCTTTTAGTATTCTATCTTTATTTAGAGCATTTGTTGTTCTGATTATTATGTGTCGGGAGGTGTTTCTTTACTGGTCCAGTCTATTTGGAGTTCTGTAGGCTTCTTGTATGTTCATGGGCATCTCTTTCTTTAGATTTGGGAAGTTTTCTTCTATAATTTTGTTGAAGATGTTTGCTGGTCCTTTGAGTTGAAAATCTTCATTCTCATCCACTCCTATTATCCGTAGGTTTGGTCTTCTCATTGTGTCTTGTATTTCTTGGATGTTTTGAGTTAGGATCTTTTTGTGTTTTACATTTTCCTTGATTGTTGTGCCGATGTTCTCTATGGAATCTTCTGCACCTGAGATTCTCTCTTCCATCTCTTGTATTCTGTTGCTGATGCTCGTATCTATGGTTCCAGATTTCTTTCCTAGGGTTTCTATCTCCAGTGTTGCCTCATTTTTGTTTTCTTTATTGTGTCTACTTCCCTTTTTAGGTCTAGTATGGTTTTGTTCATTTCCATCATCTGTTTGGATGTGTTTTCCTGTTTTTCTGTAAGGACTTCTACCTGTTTGATTATGTTATCCTGTTTTTCTTTAAGGATTTGTAACTCTTTAGCAGTGTTCTCCTGCAATTCTTTAAGGGATTTTTGTGCTTCCTCTTTAGTGTCTTCTGCCTGTTTAGCACTGTTCTCCTGTATTTCTTTAAGTGTGTTATTAAAGTCCTTCTTGAAGTCCTCTACCATCATCAGGAGATATGCTTTTAAATCCGTGTCTAGCTTTTCCGGTGTGTTGGGGTGCCCTTGACTGGGCGAAGTGGGAGTGCTGGGTTCTGATGATGGTGAGTGGTCTTGGTTTCTGTTAGTAAGATTATTACGTTTACCTTTCGCCATCTGGTAATCTCTGGGGTTAGTTGTTATCGTTGTCACTGTTTAAAGATTGGAACAGAAGCTGTGTTCCACTCACCAGCAGTCTCTAAATCCTGCGGCGGGGGTCGTGGGTAGCTGATGGTACCCCGGTGCTGGTCCAGCCGGAAGAGGCCTGTGGTCCTACTCAGGCCGGTTTTCTGCTTCCCTAACTAATGCAGTCTCTGGTCCCACGTGCAATTGGATTGGAGCAGAAGCTGTGTTCCACTCTCCAGAAGTCTTAAGATCCTGTGGCGGGTGTTGTGGGTAGCTGGCGAGTGTCAGCTGACCCTGCGCCCCAGCTGCCCCGGTGCTTTTCTGACCGGAAGAGGGTTGTGGCCCTATGTAGCCCAGATTTCTCTCTCCCCAACCAGAGCAGTCTCAGGTCCCGCGTGATTGGACTGGAGCAGAAGCTGTGTTCCACTCACCAGCAGTCCCAAAATCCTGCGGCGGGGGTCGTGGGTAGCTGGCGGGTGTCAGGCAACCCTGCGCTCCCGCTACCCCGGCGCTGATCGGGCAGGATGAGGCCTGTGGCCCTACTCAGGCCGGTTTCTGCTTCCCTAACTAATGCCTATGTCCTTCTTAAATTCCTCTTTCAGCACCAGGAAATATGATTTTACATCAGAGTCCTGCTTTTCTGGTGTGTTGGGGTAAACATGGTTTGCTGTGGTGGGAGAACTGGGTTCTGATGATGCCAAGTAGTCTTGGTTTCTGTTACTTATGTTCTTGTGCTTACTTTTTGCTATCTGGTTATCTCTGCTATTAGCTGGTCTTGCTGTGTCTGACTTTGGCTTGTCACTTCTGCAAGTCTGTGTACTCCTGGGAGATCAGTTATCTCATGGAGGAATTTGGGTATGGAGATCTGTGGTATACAGTCAGCTCTTGGGTGTAGATAGAGATCAGAAGGATCCTGTCCCCATCTGATCCTTGGATCCTGTGTCCTGATATCTCTGTGAGGGTCCCTCTTGAGCCAGGAACTGAAGAGAAGTGGTGGTCTTACATGTACTTGCAGGTGTGTAGGCACTCCTGGAAGACCAGCTCTCTCCTGGTGGTATTTGTGTCTGTAGCTCTGTGGCACAGGATGACTCTGGGTACAGACAGAGACCGGAAGACTCCTATCCCAGGCTCCCCTTGGTTCCTGTGTCCTGAGGGTTCTGGGTCTGTACCTCTGAGCAGCAGTGGTGGTCTTACCTGTGCTCACAGACCTGTCTGCACTCCTGGGAAGTTCCCTCCCTCCCATTGCTATTTGGGTATAGAGCCCTGTGGCAGAGGATCTGTTACAGGTGGAGACAGAAACTGGAAGTGAACTTTTCTACAAATATATAAAATGCACTTGAGCTAGCAAATAGACTTCTTAAATCCAGAGTGACTTTTTTAACATTTGATAGTAGAGGCTTAATTCCCTGAGCTGATGACTTCAGTGGCCATGTTTTAAGCACAAATGTATAATATTGTAAAACTGTAAACCCAACACGAAAGAAAAAAGGCATGATTTTTAGTCACTTAAAAATAGTAAGAACTGGCCCCACCTCCACACCTAACTATGCTCTTCACCTTTCTCCCTATGCACTGCTTCATCCAAACCCTCAGGTTAATATTCTCACCCACTCCCCTCAGTGTGCCACTCCCATGCCCACCGTCACCCTTTCTCTACCTCCGTGGCCTGGTATCAGCCTCTCCCATGGGCCCCCTTCATCCTCCTTGCTCCTCACCATCTCCAGTACAGCCAATGGGGAGCTGTGACAGTGTCTTTGTTGTGTGGGAAATGCTGGTTCTCATACCCTGTGGGTTTTACAGGGTGATTTGTCAGTGTCATAAGGGATGAGAAGTCAGAGAAGAACCAAAGGGATTGAGCAAATCTAAGGACCACAAATCGACCATGGAGAATACAGTGGGGAGTGGAGGTTCTGAGGATGTAGAGATGTAGCTTCATTGGTAAAGTGATGGATTTGCAACCATATTGAGTTGGATGCCCAGGAACCACATATAGGGATAAAGGGGGACAGCATGGTGACACAGGTTTGCAGCCCCATAGCTAATGAGGCAGAGACAGAAAGATTCCTAAGACTCAGTTTTCTTACAGCCTTGTTTTGGTAAGTTCTGGCCAATGAGAGATCTTAGAAAAACAAGCTGCCTAGAGCATCTGAGAAATGATAGCTGAGATTATCCTCTGTCCTACACATACACACAGAGAGAGAGAGAGAGAGAGAGAGAGAGAGAGAGAGAGAGAGAGAGAGGAGAGGCACAGTAGCAGAAAGCAGAAAGCAAATGAAAAAAGACCATATCTGTCCCACTTAGAATTTGGACGAGGCTGGCCTCTTGAGCATTATGTAACTTCTTGAACCGATTTAGATGCTGCCTCATTCTAGACAGAGTTTGGGGAATGTTACCAGAAAGAGGGCACAGGCTGTGAGCTTACATGTAAAAATAAAAATATTAAGAAGGGGGACAGCAGAAAGAAGATGTAAAGAGTTCTTTGAATTGGAATGGGAGAACACAATGCATGGGATGGGAGCCTGGGGACTGGATCACTCAAACAGAGAAAGAGATGGACCCCTGGGGAGGGAGTCCTGTGAAGCAGGGGAGCAGAAAGCCCTTCCTGTGGCAGCAAGCTTCTTCCTCTCTGCAAATCAAAGACTTCCTACAGCTTCCACTCCTCAAAGCCTATGGATTAGGAAGCCCTATGCAATCACAGAATGATGGCAGCAGTGGCTACTCCCAGGGAGCTAGTGGAAAGAGGCAAAGCCTTGACCCTGCAGGACAACCCAGGGCTGATGTCAAGCCAGGCAGGCAGGATGCACTTTGACCAAAGTCAGGTTATCAAATTGGCATTCACTTACATAAAAATATTCTATTCTGAAGGTTTGCTTGGTTAGAAGGGACAGGATTATTGAGCTTGGAAATATGAAAAGAACATATTTTCGGGTGTTGCTTATACAGGTGCCCCCATCAAAATATCCAAGTTCAAAAATATTTACAAAGTCACATTTTTGTTTCTATGTTAAAAAAAAAATGCTACGTTGATGTACTTAAGCACCTCCTGGTATATCTCTGACAATCCCTAGAGATATTAGCAACAGGGAACAGGTGTCAGTGGCCCTGTCTAAATCTTGTTCTGAATCCAGTACTCTGGTACTCAGTACTCAGGGTTAGGAAGATGAGTTTAGTACAGAATTAGACTTAGGTGACAGGCAGGGAGAACACCACCACACCCAATCAAGCAGGTTCCCTATCCCTCCCCCATCTCAGTAAGGCTAGAGGAAGGTGAATCACTTGAGATGCAGTGAGATGCTGCTAACCAGTTAAGGGCACTTGCTGCTGTAGCAGAAGACCTGGAAGAACCTTGGTGGTGGCTTGCAACCTTCCATAACTCCAGATCCAGATTAGAAGCCCTCTTCTGGCCTCCATAGGAACTATACACAAGAGGCGCATATGCATACAATGCAGGCAAAACATATACATAAGACAAAAATGAATAAATCAAGAAAGAAAGAAAGAAAGAAAGAAAGAAAGAAAGAAAGAAAGAAAGAAAGAAAGAAAGAAAGAAAGAAAAGAAAAGAAAGGAAAGAAGGAAGGAAGGAAGGAAGGAAGGAAGGAAGGAAGGAAGGAAGGAAGGAAGGAAGGAAGGAAGGAAGGAATTCTGCTAGAAAGGCTAGGGATTTGGCTCAGAAGTACAGTACTAACCTAGCAAGCACAAGACCCTTAATCCAGTCCTCAGCTTTGAGTTTTAAAAAACAAAAACAAAAACCAAAAGAACCGAAAAAAAAAAAAAAACAAAAAACCAACCTGCCCATAGTGAAATTGGTAGTCAACTAGCAGTCCAAACACCCTTGATCATCAAACTGCCACCTCTGTGAGCTTTCTCTTGGAGATTGATCTATGGGAGCTAGTCCTTTTGACTCAGTTCAGGATGCCAGCTTGGGGAATGGTGCAACCCACAGAAAAGGTAGATCTTTCTACATCATTTAACCTAATTTAGACAATCCCTCACAGACTTGCTTAGAGGCCCATATCCTTGGTGATTCTAGATCCTGTCAAGTTAACAATCAATATTAACTATCACAAAACCTGGCAAAAACAAAGAAACAAACAAACAAACAAAAACTACTTTCTATACCTCAGTTTGCTTATCTTCAAAGTTTAGGTACTAATTGTTCATGATTCATAAGGTTTTTGTGAGATTAAATGAAAGAATGTAAATTATGTGCCTGGGACTACCATTAACATATCTAGAATGTTCAGTGTTTACATTAGAGTCATTGTAACTCCTTATAGTCATATCCTGTATAATCCTCTCCTGCGTGAACAATAGGTTAGACTCAAGACACTCATGAAAGAACCATTTTCTCCCTCCTTGGCCATCACTCTTAGAAGGGAAGCCACATTTAAGTCAACTCTGTACCCCCAACAGCATGCAAACACACACCTGACATTGTTCATGGAGACAGAAAATGATTGATAGACATAGAAGTGGTGACTAACTGACAGTTAATGAAAATAATCAACTCATCATTAATGCTAAAGCACTTTTATGTCTGGAATATACCAAGTCCCAAAAGATGCTCCACAGTGATGATGACGTCTTAATATATCTTTGAGGGGGAAATTACTGTTTACTCTTCTCTAACACTCATAGCACCGGATGAAAACCAGTAACAAAACTAAATAAGTACTTGGTAGTGATGGTGGTAATGGTGATGATGCTTGGTGATGTACAACTAGGTAACAGTGATGGTGATGATAATGTTGATGATGGAGATAGTGATGGGGATGATAATTATAACGAGCTACTAAAAGGACCCCACCCATTTCATTCTCTATCTCTCTATTTTTTAAAGAAAAACTGTATTGCATACTGTGCAAAGAACATACAAAAATAAGCTCATTTATCATTCCCCTCTTAACCCTGCAACCTAGTCAGTCATTATCTCCATTTTTGTAAATGAGAAAATCAGAGCACGCAGAGAGCTAAAGTCCCTAATCAGAGGTCAGCCATGGGTGTGGCTTCTAATCTGAGTAACTCCTCCTTCTCATGCCCTCTATACACACCACTAAGACAAATCAGCTTCATTCCTAAGGGCTGCTCAAGGGATATGGCCCTTATAGTCTGAAAAAATGTTCAAAATAACGGAAGACTGATGACTCTAGTCCTAGCTCAAAAGCTTGCCTTCTCTGTAGCCTCGGGCCAAGAGTTTAATCACCTCACATTTTTTGGTTTCCTTCGTCTATAAGCACCAATTTACACTTACCTACACACAAGGGTGCCGGGAAGATTAATCGGATGCGGCAGAAGTGCCTTTAAGATGAAAAATGTGGATTATTTGCATCATTATTTTAATAGTCTTGGACTTTGCTATCCCCAGTTTGCACGGACATGGATAGCTCAGAAAATGGAGATTGGTGAGGTTCATTTTCTCCAGCTTCACCTCTGAGCAGATCAAGGAAAGCACAGCCCCCAAAGACCTGAGGGTTAGAGAGGTTCTCTCTCCGTGAGCCTGGGTGTGCATGGTACCTCAGGACTGATGGCTCCCTGCAACTGTTTGAGAAGCTAGACCTTCAGAACAGTCATCTACCAAATGACTCCGTAGCCATAATATGAGCAGCCAAGGCTGGAACACATTGCTGTCTCTATAGATATAGCCCAGCATACAGTCTCATATGCAGTGGTGCTCAATATATGTGTGTTGAATGAGGGAGTGGGTGAGGGAGTAGGTAAGGGAGGGGTGAGTGACTGAGTAAACAGGGCCAGGAAATGTCAAGTAGAGAAGACACTCAGGAGTCTCCTCTGGGGGGAAAAAAAGTGTCATCTCTCCTAGCATAGACACTGAATTCCCCATCCTTAAGGAATTCGCCGCCTAAGAGAAGAAACCTCACATCCACCATTAGTCATGGTCCAAGGAATTTGGGCTCTGATAGATGTCTAGAGTTTCCTGTGAGCAATTGGTCTCACTGGAAGGCAGTCAGGCAGAGAAGGTAGCATGTTGCTAGAGCCTAATGAGTAGCATCTCCCAGGGATGTGGAAGGAAGTCTGTTGATACTGAGCAGGAACTGCACGGAGGGAAAGTTGATGCAGTTGGTTACTGTATCAGTAATCCTACTTTCTCCTGGAAGTACTGGGACTGTAAGCAGATGAATCAGTATGGGGGTGTATGTGAGGAGTCTCTGCAAGACAGGGCTGACTAACAGAAGCAAACTACACTCTCATAGATGACCAGGAATTCTTTCTTTCCACAGTGAGGCAGAGGTATGCTCTTTGCCCACAAGGGGCAGCTGGCAACCTGGAGTGAATTCCAAAGAGTCTTGAATACCACACTCACATTCAGGAATGTGGAATGTTCCCCTTACTCTGTCCTTGTATGGTTCAATTTACTGTTTGAAGCAAAGGCTTTCTCCTCCTAAGGCTCTCTTTCCTCTGCCAGGCCTGAGGGCACGCTCATAAAATGTAAAATCTGTTTAAATAATTAAACCTGTGGGCAAGAGCGTGGTCAGGGTGGAGGACACCAACCTGTGACACCGTAAATCACTGCCAGGCTTGGGACTTGGCATAGCCTAGCTGAGTGGAGGAAGGCGTGTGCTCAAGCCAGCCTGTGGCCTGTGGAAGAAGCGCCAAGTCAGCATCTCACACTTGGTTTGGGATGAATTATGGAGCTTAGATGGAGACACTTGCAGCCTGCCTTCTGACAGATGATACAAGGCTATGCCTCCCCTCTCCCCCTCTTCAAGACCAGATTGGCTTCCTCTCAGACAATCAGTAAAGGGATACGGACAGAAGTCTGCATAAGAGAACTTTGCACTAGAAAGGGCCTTCTGGATCCAGTCAGACCTAGGCCCTCCTACCCTGGAAGCATACAAAACTCCAAGGGTCTGTGGAGAGCAGAGGACTGGAAAGAAAGATACTGTCACCAGGGTCAGACCCTGTGCTCCCTGCCTTCCCGCAGGGCCTCCCAACTACTCCCTGAGTTCAGACTGAGCTCCTACTATGTGCTGGACTCTACATATACACCATTGCAATCAGTAGGCACACAGTCCTCTAGCAGCAGAGCAAATAGGCAATTCCACCCCTCAGCAATGAATCTGAAGAGGTTGTTTAGCCTCTCTGTGCCTCAGTTTCCTCATCTTTTTTAATTTTTTTATTTTATTTTATTTTAACTAGGTATTTTCTTCATTTACATTTTCAATGCTATCCCAAAAGTCCCCCATACCCTCCCCCCCACTCCCCTACCCACCCACTCCCACTGCTTGGCCCTGGCGTTCCCCTGTACTGAGGCATATAAAGTTTGCAAGACCAATGGGCCTCTCTTTCCAGTGATGGCCGACTAGGCCATCTTCTACTACATATGCAGCTAGAGTCAAGAGCTCCAGGGGGTACTGGTTAGTTCATATTGTTGTTCCACCTATAGAGTTGCAGACCCCTTTAGATCCCAGGGTAGACATTACCTAGGTTGGTAAAGCGCTTGCCTAGCATGCATGAAAACCTGCAAAACCAAACCTGTGTGATCCAGTCACATGCCTATAGTCCCAGCAGAGCAAGTGGGGACAAAGGATCAGAAAATCCAGGTTATCCTTAGATGCCAGCCTGGGATATAGAAGACTGACTTCAAAAGCCAGCAGAAAGGAAAGGAATGCAAAACTGGGATCAGTAAGCGAATAGGATTAGTTTGTGAGGAGCTCATACATGTCAATCACTATGTGTCAATCACTTGAGAGTACTGCCTGCTCATGGGGAAAAGCTGTATAAATGCAAGTGCCAGTGACCACACAATTAGCCAATACACATAGACCATCTGCCCAT
The DNA here is from genome assembly GCF_978045245.1 of Mus caroli. Lineage (NCBI taxonomy): Eukaryota > Metazoa > Chordata > Mammalia > Rodentia > Muridae > Mus > Mus caroli. Next base: position 50,286,532 of record NW_028227263.1, on the reverse strand, counting down.
GCCAAGTTCTGGGATGCATGCCTTTTTCATAACCTCATTCATTCATCCACTTAATAAGTCTTCAGAGCACCTACTACTGGAGCTGGAGAAAGGTCTCAGTGGTGAAAAGCAATGTCTCCGCTTCCAGAGAGCTGGGGTTTGATTCTCAGTAACCACATGGTAGCTCAAAGCTATCTATAACTCCAGTCCTGGGAGGAATCTAATGCTCCCTTCTGGTCTCTATGGACACCAAGAATACAAGCACTATCCAGAAATACCAAGTGGGAGATTTGCTCTACAGGATCTCATTGATTTGTACCAGAGACATTCATGACCTTGGACCTTGGAATCCATGCCAGGTCACACACAGCCTTGGATCTGTGTTGTCTTCAGTTTTATCAATGTTCCCTATATTTGATCCCCAGTGCTGCCATCACAATATGTCACTGACTAGGTAGTTTAAATAATGAAAAGAATTGTCTCTTGCCTCTGGAGACTACAAAATCAAGGTGGTGTCAGGTTTGGTTTCTATGTCAAGGCTTCTAGCGATTTAGAATCCATATTTGACATCACGTAGGTTGGGCATGCCCCACCACCCTAACCTCTGCCTTTATTTCTACCCAGCATACTCTATGTGTCTCCATAACCAAATTTGTCCTATTTACAAATAATCAGACCATTGTGTTTGGAGGACCTGCTTTAATAGCCCAAATTTTAGGCCAATTACCTCTAGAAAGACCATCGGGCCAAATAAAGTCATACTCCGTGCTTCTCAGATCCAAACTCCATCACAAGCCCTTCACAGTAGCCATGCCATCTGTGGGAGGGTATTCATATGCACACTTTATAGCCAAGAGCTATATCTCCAGTATTCGGGTCTACATCGAAGTCTGCACTGCCACTAAGATAGCTACCACCCCAGGAACTCATCTTCACTTTTTCCTGGGTTCCAATTCAAGGGAGCCCTACTTCCCTAGCACTGGGCATCAGACTCACAGAGCTAATAAGCTGGGTAGCCTCAGTACAGCCATCAGTATAGCTCACCACAGAGAAATGGACAGTAGTGTGATTGGTTGTTTTGAGGATCTAAAAATAGCCTGACACTGCCTAGCTGAGAGGGCCATTGGGTGACACAGCCTGTCCCCAGCACACAAAACAATGAGGGCATATTTCAGGCTCTGGCAGAGGATTCATAGGATAAAGTCAGAGGCAAAAATCAATGAAAAGTTCACCCTTAATGAGAAATGACCTTCATAACTCCCTGTCTCCCCAGAGTTCCCTTCACAGAATATTACATTTTTTCATATCTAATTCCATTCCATCTATCTTATCACTATTGTGGAAATATTAATAAAGCTGGTATTGTTTAGGGCCTTTAATTCCGTGTGTATATATACATATATTGGGCTAAAACCTATAAGATGAATTGTCGGCTCCTTCTCTCCCTTTATATCCTTTTGTTTGGTTGTGTGGGATCCTTGATGCTCGTTTTAACATTTTTTAATATCCTGCAGGCTAGGCTGACACCCTGGTCCTTTGCAAAACTTGAGTACCCCATTTGGGGTGCTGGGCACAAGCCTTCTCATCCCACCCTGCCTCAGGCCTGAAGCTCAGACTTGCCGCAGCTTCTCTACTTCATCATCCTCAGCTGGCATGAAGCATTTGTCTATAGCCCCAAATCCCCAGAAGGTCTCAGGTTACCCCATGCAGCCCCACTCCATCCCTCTCAGGTTTTCAGTGAACCTTTATTCCAAGGTAGACACACCTGTCAATTGAGAACATCTGGTTGTGTCCGAGTTCTGTTCTGTGAACTTAGCTTTGGCCTGAGTCTTACCATTGTGTGTACACAAATGCCTGGACATCAGCATGGCCTGCCACTCATCCAACACCTACAGTCCTCCTACTCATTCTGTGTCCTCGAGGAAATGGCAATGTCTGTGGTGTTAGGTTGCTGTTACAGTGAGTAGCTAGAAATCCCCGTGGCTCACAGAAATGATAGATTTGGTTACTAATATAGTATAGCGCCCGAGAAAACTAGTCTTTATCAAATATGGGCTCTTCTTTGTTTTGCTTTTTACAAACAAGGCCAGGAGTAGCAAGGGAGGGAGGACTGGGGATAAAACAACATTGGTAAAGAGCTAACTATTCAAGCATCAGGACCTGAACTCAGAACCCCAGCACCCATGGGAAAGCCAGGTATAGCACTATGCACCTGCAATCCCAAAGCCTTAGAGGTGGAGACGGCAGGATACCTGTGGCTCCCTCACCAGTCTGTCTAGCCAAATTGATGGGCACCAGATTCAATGAGAAACCTTGTCTGAAAGAACAAGGTGTAGAGTAACCGAAGACACCCAACCTGGCCTCCACAAAAGGGCACATACAAACATAAATGCATTCATACACACAGTCACATCCATTACCTTACCTGATAGCACAAGGCAGAGACTGAGCAAGTAACTTAACCACTAATCCATAGAAAAAGAGGCTGACTCTCCCAGAACAGCAGGAAACCAGGCATGGAGGAGAGCTGAGATTTCCTAAGTCACTGACATATCAGTGACTTGGTGATATGTCAGTGACTTAGAAGGTAAGTGATCGCCCAAAGTTGAAGCTAATGCAGTCTCCTCGGTGTCTTTGTTACTCCCAGGATTTCCAGGTGCCATCTATATATCTCACAGTCACACATATTTTAGTTCATAATTAAGTTCCTCTTTTATAGAGTGCTATTGCAAAGTTTGCCATTAACACATTGGCAAAGTGTGAAACTTTCCTCAGACAATCAAATGAATAAACATTCCTCCAGCATCTCCCACCGCCCTTCTCCCACTGCCCCGAAGCAGGGCCACAGTGAAGGTAAGAATGGCTTCTAATGGAAGCTTAGTATTCCTGTGCTCAACCTGCCTGGACCTTTGAGCATCCAGGCTGCCTCCTTTATCTCCTTGCAGTCTTCCTCAAAGCTCAGTGTCCAGCTTACCTTCTCCAGCATCTTCTTTAAAAATAGCTTCCATTCCCATTCCAGTCCCTCCCATCTCTCTTCATCTTCAAAAATACTAAAGGAGGTTCCACTTATTCGTGTGTCTCCTCTTCTCCACCAGGATACAAGTTCTAGGAGAGCCTAACTTGCAGCCTGGTTTGATTACTTCCTTAGCCTTTTGCTGGACCCAATACTATCTGCTTAATAAGCATTTGTTGAGAAAATGAATGAGGGAGGGAGAATGAATGAATGAATGAATGAATGAATGGGCTATATGGTAGCCAGTTATATTATTTATAAAACATTAATTCCATGAAAGTGCAGACAGAGGAATGGCACCTAGGAGGGGTACGTTTTGGACATTGAAAACATGGGATCTTATTTTAGTCTTTCTCCGTTGCAGATCCAGGAGAAAGAGAGAGAGAGAGAGAGAGAGAGAGAGAGAGAGAGAGAGAGAGAGAGAGAGAGAGAGAGAGAGAGAGAGAGAGAGAGAGAGAGAGAGAGAGAGAGAGACGGTGCTCCAGGACCTGGGACTAATCTAGGCAGTTTTCCAGTTTGGGGAAGCAGATGATCTATGTTGGCAGCAGTGAATGCTTCCAGCAAGTTAAAGAAGCATTCTTCGTGTATATTTTACACATTGTGAGATGCTCTTTGACCTAAGGATTCTTTGTTCTATTTTGCAACAGCCAGGCTAGAGATTTACAAGTCCCCCAAAGCCCTGAGTTCAAACCTCATCTCAACTATTCCTTAGCCAGCATGGTTCTCTTTGTTGTCTCCATAGCAAAGGGGGTGTTGTGAGGGTCAAATGAAGCAAAGATTATAAGGTGTTTATCACAAGGCCAGGGACACGGGAAGTGCTCAAAGAATGGCTCTAGGCATCTATTTCAGAGCCAGAAGATCTCCATAGGAACCCCAGCTCCTCTCCTCCCTGGCTGGGTAAACCTCGAAAGCTGTTTAGTCTCTCAGGCCTCAGTTTCTGCATCCACAAAATGGATGAGCACTGTGCCTACCTATCAGAGGCATGGACACTGCATGAGTTAAAATAGCCACAGCACACAGAAACCATCCTGGCATGCTATTTGTGTCACAATCACATCACATATGGTCAAGGCCACCTTTTCTGGGATTAACTTTCAGGTCAGGATGCTTTCAGGTCAGAAATTAGCTTCTTGGGGACTCTGGCAAGTCTCACAACAAACACTTATTGAATCTCTCTCTGTGTTTCCTTCACTCTTATCTTCATATGGGATGTATGCTCCCCAGAAGTTGTCTTCTGAGTTTTATCCTGAAGCTGATGTAAACAGATGCAGAGGCCCACAGTCAAACAATAGGTGGAGCACAGAGTCTTGTGGAAGAGCAGGGAATCGAACTGAAGGAACTGGAGGGGTCGAGGACACCACATGAAGACCTACAGAGTCAACTAACCTGGGTCTATGGGGCTCCCAGTGACTGAACCACCAACCAAAGAGCATACAGGGTCTGAATCTAGGCTTCCTCCACATATGTAGCAGATGTGCAGCTTGGGTTTCATATAGGTCCCCTAACAATTGGAGAGGGGACTGTCTTTGACTCTGTCATTTGCCTTTGGATCCCTATCCCCTAGCTGGACTGCCTTGTCTGGCCTCAGTAGGAGAGGATATGACTAACCCTGCTTCAATTTGATGTGGCAGGGTGGATTGGTACCCATGGGAGGCCTCCCTTTCTCTGCAGAGAATGAGGGAGGGATGAGGTGTAAGGGTGGGACTGGGAGATGATGGGGGTGCTGCAATTAGGATGTAAAGTGAGTAAATAAGTAACTTTTTAAAAAGAATCTAAAAGCCTCTTTCCAGAGGAGGTGACTTTGGGGAACTGTCAGATTGCCCAGTGGCACATTTTAGGGGTCAAGTGGAGACTTCAGATAAGTGAAAGCTACATATTTAAGATTGTTGTTCTTTCTGTCTGGGGAAACTCATGAAGAAGTATCAGGAGGGAAGCCCATGTGAAACATTCACATGAGAGAAAGCCACTCTGGGAGACAGCAAGACCTATGAGCAGGCAGTAGCCATAGGAAGCTCAAGGATGCTGGTGTGAATCAGACTTGAGAGGAAATGGTGTGCCTGAAGGTGATCTAGAAAACAGGACCACCCAAGAGAGAAGCAAGGCAGAGAATCCTGAGACATAACTCCAGGTCCAGACCACACAGACCTGAGCCTTCAAACTGAACTACCCATAAAAGAACAACCCCTGGGCACCACAGGGCCGCTGAGCAACAGCAGGGTGGACAAATGACCCTATGTACCAGGATGAGTCTAAATGGCCTCCTCACATAATCTGTCTTGGGGCACTTGTTGTCCTGTCAGCCTTACACATGTATACTTATACACATGCCGTCACTCTGATACCTCTGTTCCTTCTACTCAACCTCCTGGGGACATAGCATGTAGGAAACACCAGCCCATTGGAGATGAAAACCTCTAACAGGGGAGAGGAGAGTTCAAGGCTCATAGTGCATGCCCTACTGGCCGTCCTTCTCTCACAGTGTGCCCTTGGGAATTCTGATTGTCTCTCTGGAACTCCTTTTCTTCATCTGAAAATGTGCTAGTCTACTCCATTGCATTTGTTGTAAGGATGAGCTGAGACACGGGTCAAGTGCTGGCAGATGGCCCAGTGACAGGAATAATACATCAACTTCTCAATAGATGCAAGTCACCTCGGTTCCTCGTGCTTTCTCCCCAGCCTCATCTTTAGTTACCATCCATTCTAGAGGGACATCCTCCCACTTCCACTACACAGAAGGGGGAAGTACAACTCAGAGAGGGTGATCACTTTACTCCTCTCCGTTTGGATAACTAAGGCAAAGGAGGGGAGGGACTCTTATCCACACTTTACTCTGCATTCTCCAGAAAGAAGCAACAAAGAGACGGGAGTTTGTGGGGAACACAACTTTAAGGAACTCACTCACACTTCTAAAGTCCAGATTCTTCAGCCATTAAATATTCAGGGCACAGGAGCTAAGGAACCCTGGTGCAATGAAGTGCCTTTGAGTTGAGGACTTAGTTCAACAGTCTAGACCCTGGTGACTGTGACCCTCTCAGCTAACTCTTGGTTCCCTAGAGAGAGGGCTATACCCATCAGCCAAGCCTAGAAGCCTTGTCTTTGAGAGAGAGAGAGAGAGAGAGAGAGAGAGAGAGAGAGAGAGAGAGAGAAAGCAACAACAAAGAACTAGAGTTGAAAGTCACAGGCAGGGCCCTTGGAGCCCAGCCCTCAGTGGGCAGGCAGCCTTCCAGCTTGGCATTCTCTTCTGGCACCTCTGTGTCCAGGCACTAAAAATAACACACCCGATCTCTCTGCAGCCAACTGAGCTCCCCAGCAAGGACTTGCGCCCTTTACGGCCAGTGAACATCTGCTGCCTCCTGACTGCTGTTGACAATCAAAGCAGTGGCTTATCTCAGTGGGGACTATTACCTAGCCCAAAAGGAGGCCCCTGAGGCAGCCCCTAGCTAAGTGGTCTCCCAGTCAGCTGTGTGATCGGCCAGGACCCTGCCTGCAGGAGGTTGGCCATGCAAGAGTAGAGAAACCAGGTCACAAAGAGGGATGTAACTGGAGCCAAGAGGGAGAGAATGAAGAAGGGCATAAAGTGCCTCCTTCCAAACCTAGAGCTGTCTTGAGCCAAAAGGGTGGCATGCAGAGGTAGGGGAATACTAATGAGCACAGATGTAACAGCATCCTCTTGTTGGTAGCCATATCTTCCAGACACACAAGTTGAACATTGTACGCAGGCCAGGATGGTGGGCAGGGCTGGGACCTATAGGCCTCAAAGGAAAAGGTATGAGCAGTTAACTTCCCATCACTTTAAGAAAATACCAAGGATAATCCAATTAAATAGAGGAAAAATTTTGCCTCAAGGATGCAGAAGTTTTAGTCCATGCTCACTTGACCAATTGACTTTGGAACTGAGAGCAAGCTCTACATCATGGCAGGAAGCATGTGGCACAAGAAACCACTCATCCCATGCAACCAGGGAGGAAAGAGAAACAGAAAGGCTGGTCTCCCAGTATTTCCTACAAGGGTATACTCCACCTGACCTGCTTCTTGACTTTGGTCCTTGCCACCTAAAGTTTCCATTACTTCCACAACCTCCTAGTAGCAACAACAGTTGGGGACAAAGTCTTTAATGCAGAAGACTTTAACAGTGCACTCTTCCCTAATTCGTGATTCTTGCTGCTCAGTGCCAGGTGTGGCCTTTTCACTCCTTCATCTTGTACTCCAGGCTTCCCAATACATCTGATTTCCCCAATTTGCTCAGGCTGGGGTAGCTCTGCCCCACTCCGGTGTCAAAGGATGTCAGAACAAGCAAAGCTAACTGCTTGGAGACTATGCCAGGCATTGTGCAGTGTGTTTTCTATGCATTCAGTACTTCTCCCATTGCTACTAATGAAGTAGGGTGCAGACCAGCTACGCTATTGTCTATGGCCACCTAGGAAATAACCAAGCTGGGCTTAGGCTTGGTTTTCCTGACTTGAAGGCTCTTGTTCTTGACAACTCAAATTCAAAGGCCATCTGAAGTTCATTAATCTTTGAGGGATTTTATAAAAATGGACCCCATCTGGATTACCCCTTATCTACACCTGACTCCTGCTCAGATTCTGTGAGGCCTCAGAAACTAAAATGATTCACAGTACTCAGCTTGTTCTGCCCCATCTGGGCTTTACGTTCCTACAGCTGACCAAGGAAAACCAGAGGTAGCTTTCCATCATCTTGTGTCCATGTTCTTGGTCCACTCCCAACTCATGTCTGCTAGTCGACCCAAGGTGGAAAGATCCCAGGTAGAAACATGGCTTTGAACTTTGATTGTCTCCAAAGTATGTCAGTGCTTTTGTAGCAGGCTGGTAGAGAACAGGCCTTCAGTATAACAAAGCAGTCTACAAAAAGAAACTAAAGAGGATTCCCCCAATCTTTGGAACCCTGACATATCTGACTCATAGGACCTATCTTTTGAATGTCCTTGTTATACCACGTCACACCCCTGACCCACTTTGTCCTTTACTTTTCCACTTGATATCACAACTTGGTGTCCTTTCAGCATAGTGGCCATCTTCCTCTGATGGCAGCTCTTCAGATAGTTTTTTGTCCTTTGATAGATTGCCACCAATGGGTTAAACCACCTTCAATCCTCTTCCAAAGATCTGTCCCTCCCAGAAGTCATCAATGACAATATTCAGGAGCCAAGGCTAGAGTTAGATGGCTCCCTCCAACACTATCTGCCAGATCCCAGACTCCCCATCTGGAAACATAGAAGACTAGGTAGCTTGTCTCCCTTACACACGGAAGAAATTAAATACAATGACACAATGATAGTAGGCAGTTGTAGTACCCAACTGGAAGTAAGCCTGCAAAGCCTACAATGAAAGTTATGGACATAATCTTCTCCCAACTTGAAGATTTTCATTTGAAACAGGGCCTCACTAAACAGTCCAGAGTGTCCCTGAACTCAAGATCCTCCTTCCTCCAGCTCCTAAGTACTGAGATGATAGGTGTGCACTATCACACCTACCTCCAACCTTATACATTTCTGAGGCACTGTTTTTGTGCTTTGCTGTATCAACAGACCCATGAGGGGACCCAAAATACAGTAGACACTAGAGGAATGTGTTGAGAACAAGTAAAAGAATAAAAGGGTGGATGAACAAAATAGATAAATAATAAGAGTATCCTAGACACCAGAAGGACATCGTGAATCATCCTTCATGCTTATTGGTCTGATTTCAATTTCTAGCTAATCACTATGTGTATTTTCTTGTTTTTGTGGTGCTGCCGACAGAAGAAAGTACAGTCAGTTCTGTTATCTTACCCCATATGTGTTCTGAAAAATCACTGTGCTATGCAAATTCACCCAGGGACTGGGGTGCAGAATTTAGAAGAAAATGGAGGTAGAGCTATAACACTCTAAAATTTCTCCAGTAAAGCATAATTTTAAAAAACATACAAATTGATTCCCAGTAATAAAAGGTAACATTATTTAAACTATTTCAATGGCTAAATAGTAAACCACCATGGCACTTCATTTTGAGAAAGCCCTATAGCTTGAACCTGCTGGTAGAAAGGTGAGATAGTAGAATTATCATCTGAAATTAGGTAGGTGGTTGAAAAGCCAGATGTGCACAGATGTGGTTAATAGCACACACATTTTTTTTAACCTTTCTCATTGCTACAACAAAATACCTGGTATCTTAGATAGGGTTTTATTGCTGTGAAGTGACACCATGACCAAGGTAACTCTTATAAAAGAAAACATTTAACTGAGGATGGATTACAGTTCCCAAGGTTTAGTCCATTATAATCATGGTGGGAAGCATGGTATCATGCAGGCAGACTTGATGCTAAAGGAGCTGAGAGTTCTACATCTTGATCCTAAGGCAGCCAGAAGGAGATTAGCTATCCACACTGGGTAGATCTTGAGTAGATTTATGAGACCTCAAAGCCAGCCTCCACAGTAATACACTTTCCGATAAGGTGACATCGACTTCAACAAGGCCATACTGCCTAATAGAGCCACTTCATGGGTCAAGCATATTCAAACCACCACATTCTATTCCCTGCTCCTCCACCCCCAATAAGATTGTTCAAGCACATGAGTCTATGGGGGCTGTTCATATTCAAACCATCACACCTAGCCAGAAGAAATTTAAGGAAGGAGGTTTATGTTGGCTTATAGGTTTAGGGAGCACATCCCACCTTCTAAAGGGAAGGTGTGGCAACAGGAAGAGGGGAGAGGTTGGCTAATCATACTGCATCCACAGTGAGAAAACTGAAAACAGGCAGTGAGGCTGGGCTATAAATCTTCAAGGCCTGCTCCCAGAGACCTACTTCCTTCAGCAGGTCTCTGTCTCCCAAAGATTACACAACCTTCCAAAACAGTGCTACCAACTGGAGACAAAGTAGTCAAACATAGGATGTTGAGGTGGTCACTTCAAATTCTAACCACAACAACATATGCAAGGAACTAAAGTGGATGAATGATATTTGTGTGTGTGTGTGTGTGTGTGTGTGTGTGTGTGTGTGTGTGTGTTCCCACATACTCTGTTGATTTTAGGCATCACTCTGGGGCTTTCCAGGAGAAATTTCTGTCATGCTCATGTTGCTCACTAGTATCAATTGCATGAGAACAAAGCCATATCTCCAGAATAGAACCATGAATAGGTGTTTTGATACTTGTGGTTTTTTTCCTGTTAGTATTCTTCCTACACTCCAGAGAAAGAGAGAGAGAGAGAGAGAGAGAGAGAGAGAGAGAGAGAGAGAGAGAGAGAGAGAGAGAGAGAGAGAAGAAAGGTCTAAATTATTGTTGCCCCTCTCTCCACATAACCCAGCTTTCAACATGGGCCTACTGAGTACATGCTAACCTGGAACTACAGAGACAAAGTGCAGATGGCCCCTTGCTTCACATAGCTTACAGTCTAACACTGTATTTAAATGAGAGCCAGAGATTCACAGAGTGCCTCAAATGGAATGTTCCACCCCTGGGCAGAGCTTTCCAAGTTCCGTAATGCAGCAATGCTGAGTGCCTCCTTGCCAGGGTCAGCTCTCACTGCCATAAATCCTACTGAAGGTTACAGCTCTGTCTACTTACTGTGTACTCTGGGGCCCTGCCCCTAAAGAACTAGAGTGCTAGATTAGCAAGAAGAGAAGCTACTGCTTCCCACTGAAGGCTGGGCTTGTTCTAGGAATGTGATGGGTCACAGGTGCACCCATGCGGAAGACATATTTGTCTTGACTGCCACTAAGCTTTCTATTTGTCCCCAGGAAGGGTCTTCTTCACATTAGGAAATTGGACCTATGCAATAACAATTTACCCACCCACCCCCTAAAATTCTCCAGCGGCTTTTCTATCTCTTTTTAGCCAAATACCATACCCCTCACTGTGGTCTAAAAGATGCTGTGATTGAGTCCAGTGCAATGTCCAACCTCATTCAACAGTACCCTCCACTCTTGCTGCAGTCTGACCACTGTGGCTGTCTGTTCCTCATGCTCTGATCCTTCAGACCTGTCTTTCTTTCTCCCTGGAATGTCTTTCTTGGACATGGGTCTCTTATCCTTTCTCTTAGAGTAGCCTTCTCGGGTTGTTATCTCAGTGTGATCTTGCCCTTCTTCATAACTTGGACCATAATCTGTAATTGTTCTACCCATTCAGCTCCAGTTGCAGCTGTCCCAAATTGCCAACTGCCTTCAGGCAAAGGAGATTTACTCTGGATGGTTTCCCAAGTGATGGAAAGTCTGATGTGGGTGGGCAGGGCTGCATTCCTTGCAGAGAACTCTGGGACGGGGAAGTCCACTTCCTCTGCCCTCCCACAGTCTAGCAAGAGGGTGCTTTCCTCTGACGTGTGGCCCCTCCCATTTTGGAGCTGTCAGTCACAGCTATTTGACCTCTGTCTCCAAGGCCCTACCTTCCTTGTGACTGAGAGCCTGATGCCTCCCTTTTCTAAAGACTCTTTCGATTGTATCGGACTCACCTGGATAATCCAGGTTAATTCTCCATTTCAAAGCCACAACTTAATCACATCTGTAAAGTGTCAGGTAGCTTTCAGAGGTTCCAGGGATAAAGATGAGGAGATCTTTGGTGGGAGCCATTATTTACACCACCACAGCCTTCTTTCTTTTCTATCTTCCATGTCCAAGCTAAGCCTTAGGAGACAAGGATCTTCTTTATCTCATTCACTGCTGTCTCTCGGGAATGGAACATAAATCCTAGTACATAATAAGTGATCAATAAATGCAGAGAATAAAGGGATTGGTGGCTGAGAGTTTTAGTAAAACTGCAACCAATTCCCACTTCTGAAATAGTGTAAGAATACACAGTATCCTAGTAAAGAGGATTGGGGCTCAGAATGTACCCCAAACCTCAAAGCTAACAGTGTAACTATAGTACAAGTTGCACCCTTTCTCTAGTTCTCTGTGATCATATCTATAAAGTTGAATACAGAAAGAAAAAAACTTAGCTCCAATACTGTAAGTATTAAAGATCATAAAGAAGAAAAATGCCGGGAACCTGGGCCTTCCACTGCTATGCTCATTCCTGATGCATAGATTATAGATGAGCAAAGCTGTCTAATGAGAAATTACAACATAAATAACTAATGCAAAGCATGTGTGTGCTTCTGGGCTGCCATGGGCTGAGGGACAGGGTAGGGCACAGACCCAGAGCTTCCTCCACTTGAGGAGCCAGAGAAGGTGCAGTTGTGGATGTTAGGGAGTGCCCTAAATGGCGGCTGCAGGAAAAACCAGAATGGGAAATGATGAGATTGTTCCAGGAACCACATTCCAATAAATCCCCCCAGCACAGTGGAGGCAGAAAAGGGAGATGCTAAGAGGAGCCATTTGCAATGACCATCTGGCTTGTTAAAATTGATTAAAGGTAAAAAGAGAAATCGAGATCTATGTCGGTGGCATTAAATTACTCTTCAGACAAGCCAGTCCATGAGCTACAGACTCTCCTTGCTGCAATAGCTGAAATATCTGAAGACACGATTTCAATTTATAAAGAAAATTCTTTTTAAAACTCCACTAAGAGCCTGCTTCATTGAGAAATGTTGAGCATTGCTCAACTGCTTTATTAAATCCTTTTTATTTATGTGTTAGGAAGGGCATGGTGACGTGCTGCAAAAATAGAGCAGGCTCTGCGCCATGTCCTTACTGGAGAGTGGAGACAGCACATGCGCATGCATCTTCAACCTTTTTCAACGCTCAAACATTTTATAATGATTTAGGAGAAGAGGAAAGAAACAATAGGCTCTAAGGTAAGACACTGGATCCCCATGCCCAGTCCACTCAGCTCCCTGGCTGTGGGACCTTGCCAAGGAAGGGACGTTTTTGACCCCAGATTCTTCTTCCCTAAAGTGACAACAATCATGACCACCTCATTGTATGACCCGAGTGGTGACAAAGGTAGAATTTACTTTTTGTGTAGCAGAAATGTCACACTAGAAGAATTCATGGAGTCCCCATTCTTCAATGAATGAGAGACCAGAGGATGGTTTAGCACCGTAGATCCCGGTGGGATTGAGGTGCTCTTGAGCCTTAAAGACATGTGTATGGTAGTCCCTTCTCTGGGCCTCTTTTGTCTTCAAGAAAACAAGAGTTTTTGTCTGGGACTCCTGCAACAGTTTCTTCAAGCCTGCCAGTCTCCACCCTCCCCATCCCCATCCTCCAAATGCTTCTGAAGCCATATTTAGATGCATTGATCAGTAAGGATTAGCAGCTTCTGCCATAGACAGGGCTGTAGAAATAGCACAGACCATTTTTATTTTCCCTTTAGAGTTTCTGACTTCTGAAAAGATTGTTGATAGTGTTGCTTCACAGCAGTCCCCTCTACACACACACACACACACACACACACACACACACACACACACACACACACACACACACCCATACACACAAAAGCATCACTAATACTTCTGTCTGCTCTTCAGGCAAAATAATATCTAGTTCTTTTGTTGTTTTTGATCTCTAAATGTGTTTCTATGCCGTGATGGCCTTGGTCTGTGGCAAGGATCTGTTTATGGGATTTTCTGTCCCATTCCACCCTGGGGTCCATGAGGACAGAGGCCAAGAGTCACTGGGTGAAAGCATGAAGGAGGCCACCCTGATGGCTGCATGAGCTTCCACTTTGATTGACCTCCGGCTGGTTCTACCACTCCAAGAGCCCCAGACCTCAGGCAAGGTGTCTGTTTTCTTATCTGTAAAATGCAGTAACAGATCCTCTTGGAATCCTCATGGGAAGTAGAGAAAAGTGGATTTGAGAGACCCTGAAACTATTCAGAGGCTCTGAGAGGGAAAGGCAGGAATGAATAACCCACATGATGAGAAGCTGGGATCATCAGGATGTGGCCAGGGTAAATTTGGGCGGGTTAGCACAGTGCTGACAGTAAAGTCTTGGAGTAGGATGGAATAAAGAGTTCTTTTCCACAGTTCTGCCCCTACCCCTCAAACCTCTCCAATACACACACACACACACACACACACACACACACACACACACACACACACACACACCAGTGCCATGTAAGCTCCCTTTCCTGGAAGGTATTCTTGTTTGATCCAGACTTGTAGATTGGAGAGCTTGCTAATTCAAGGTAGAACACAGGTTGTTACCGGTTTTAACAGCACAGCATTAACGGCTGTCCTTGCTCTTCCTAGCTGCACTGGACATCAGGAAAGTAACTGGTCTTAGCAGCTGGGAAGGATGGAGAAGTCTATGCTCAGGGTAGCATTTACTTTCTTTGATGGAGGACCTCTTCCTCTAGGGCCATAAGGAAGGTTTGGCCATGACCCGCCACAGGAGGGAGCCCAAGAGACTGAGGCTAAGGATAGCAGAAGCTGGAGCAGAAGGACAGAGACCTGCTGAGAACAGGTCATCTGTGTTCTAGGTGAGCTAGGGTAACCCTTGAAAGGCTAGTCTGTGCCACTGAGGCCATAGAGACACGAGGCAAACAATGCAGAAAGCAAGAGTGGGTAAAGGCGGTGATACACCTTGAAAAGCCGTGCGGCCAGGCCTGCAGGATGAACTTAGCTTTCCCAGCTCGTCTGCAAGCTAACCTGAGCAGAGCAGGGAGGAAGCAGGGGACTTGATGAAGCCCCTTGAAGTAGCCATCTATCCCCAAGGACACCCTAAATTCACTCACGAGGGGGAAGCAAGATTGCATTCCACTCAGAGCTGCTTCTTAATACCGATGAGTTGTAAGATGAGCATTAGCACAACATAAAAATTATGATCATGATAACAACAATAATAAAAAGGGTTTAAATGTGTACAGCATGTTATAGTTTGCAAAAATGCTTTCCCATTCATTAGCTTGTATGTGCATCATAATAGCCCCCTGAGAAAGGCAAGATGATGGCCGCTAGCCATTTTATGGGTGAGGAAAGGACTCAGAGGGCTCAGGGATAAAGTGACTGGCTAACAGCTGGTGGGAGGTGAGATCTTTACCCCAAGCTCGGGGCTCTTTGCCAAGCCTTCAGAGAAAGGCTTGGGCAGCCTTACTCATTGCTCTGCGGTTATCACCAAAAGACAGAGTGGGAGCCATCGGTGAAGGAAGCTCAAACTCAGAATGACTTCTCTTAAGCCTCCCACTGTGTGATTTGGCTCATTGGATTTGAAACGCATCGCTGGATACCTCTACCACCACTGGTCAGAAATAAGCCAAGTCGGTAGCAGGGGTTCCAGAATTCAAGCTCCTCTGTTAGTAAATATTTGGGGAACCACACTGATGACTCCTTCAAAGACAAGTGTGCAATTCACCGTTCAGGAGCAAAGGAACAGGAAATTGGAAGACCCCAAAGCTGCAAGGCATCCAGAGAGGAACAACAGAGACACAAAAGAGGGATTGAGGAGAATAAGAAATCTGGTTAAGAAAGGGCAAGAAGGGGGAGCTAGAGAGATGGCTCAGAGGTTAAGATTACTTGTTGCTGTTGCAGAGAACCTGGGTTCAGTTTCTGGCATTCTCATGGTGGTTCACAAGCATCCTTAACTCCTCTTTCAGGAGATCTGACTCCCTCTTCTGACCTTTGTGGGCACCAGGCACATAGGAACTCATACACATAAATAAATCTTTAAAAGAAAATGTAAAGAAAGGGCAGGAAGGATGACCAATAACGAGGAGTGAAAAGGAAGAAAGAGGGGGAGAAGATTAGTTTGAGAACAAAAGAAATAGGCACAGCCACGGAGAAAAAGAAAAGGGGGTGGGAAGTTGCCTGGCTTTGAGTAACAAGGAAAGCATGTGTTTTAAAGAGGCGATTAAATATCTTATTCTCTTGTCCCTAAATGTAAATGTTTCTGTCTCCTTGGGAGTTAATCAGGCTTAAAGCAATTCTAAGCCTTAAGGGCTTGGCTTAACCGCAACAAAGAATGTGTCCAGCATGCTGACCTCTGTCGGGCCAGTATGTAAAGGCAGCAGAGAAAAGAGATTAAAGAGCTGCCCTCACACCGGCGGGGCAGCCACTCCTATCAAGGCATCTCCAGCTCCTACCCCCACCTCCACCACCCACTCCCCTGTCCCCAGCGGGCAGAAAGCTGACCCACCAACGCAGCTGTGAGTCAGGAGCCTTTTAAGCACGCTTCCACACCCTCTGCCTCTCTAACAGCTACCAGAGGAGATGGAAGGCAGCTCCCAGGCTGAACAGAATCCCCATTGGCTGAGAGGGTGGTAGGCGGGGCATAACCCTCAGGGGTGGAGTCTCTGGCAACTGCTTGGCCTTCTGGGCCTGTGGTAATGAATATTATAGGAACTTCTCTAATCACAGATCCTGCTGTTTCTTCTGTTTGCTATTTATTGTATTTGTGGTTTTATTAAAATCCTGCTACATAATATATTGTTGTGATTTTTCTAGCTTAAAACAATTTGCAAGTCAGGAATTTGGAAAGAGTAGCAAAATGGCTGGTCTCTGCTTCTCAAAGTTTAGGTCTTCAGACCTAAAAAACCAAAGTATGAAAACAGCTAGGAACTTCTTCACTCGCATATCTGTGCAGCACATACGAACTATTGGCTGGAGTAAGGCACTAGAGGCTCTTTCTGTGGCGTAGACTCCCTCATCCAACCATTGACATCCTACATCCTTCAAGGAAAAGAAGAACCAACACCCAGATCTTGATAGAGTTGGAGGGGGTGGGGTAGAGGTAGTTTCCAATAGAACATGCCAGGAAAATGAACAGCTTTGAGAATGACATTCTCCTTAAACCACTACACTTCTATCAGGTACCATTGTCCACCTAGGAATGAGGAGTCTGGTCTTTGAAGGATGAAGTAATGTATCCCCGTTTCATCAACTAACAGTAAGCAAAGGGAGAATTTCACCCCAGTTGCTCAAAGAATCCTGATTCCATATTGCCAAAGGCATCTTGAAATGATAAAAAGGACTTCCTCTTGTAGCCCTTGCAGCCACACCGTATGTGGGACAGTGTGCTGAACATACTTTGTTCTTTTCTTTACTGACCAAAAAAAAATGCTATTATATGTTGAGATTACTCTGTGCAAAGACTTGTTTTGCAGCTGGACTTTTCAGAGTCCAGGGTGTGTCTGTTTTATAATGGAGACTAGGGAGGGAAGCAGTCACTTGCTCAACCTCCCCATGTGACAAAGAGTGGCAGCTGGGAACCTGCCTCCTGTTCTCTGACCAGAGAAGACTGTCAGATGGTGCGCCATGCAGAGGCCGTTGTTTGTAAACAGACAGTGTTGAGGGGGCCTGGGGCTCCTTTGCAGAGATATAAACTTTTCTAAGGAAGCCTGAGCAAAAACAGGACATAGAAGAAGACTTTTGTCTCACTTGCAGACTTTCCAGAGGGTGTGTGTGTGTGTGTGTGTGTGTGTGTGTGTGTGTGTGTGTGTGTTAAAATTGTGTGCATCTGTGTGCATGTTCCAAAGCCAGTGGAAACGACATTGGGTATCCTGTTCTACCACTCTCTGCCTTATTTCTTTGAGGTAGGATCTCTCACTGGAGTTGAAGGAGGCTGTCAGCCAGGGAAGCCCCAGTAATCCTCTTCTCTCTGCTCCCATGAGGACACATGCGTGACCATGCCTTGCTTTTTAGGCGCCAATATCTGAATACCAGGCCCTCACACTTGCAAAACAAGCAATCTGGAGAGATGCCCACTGGGTCTATCCCTCCAGACCTGATTCCAAGGTTATATTAGGAGACACCCTTTCCTTCTCTGATCTACATAATGCATAAGTAAGGAAATAAAACCAAAGGCTTTGGGGGTTCTCAGAGAAGAAGAAAAAGTAAACCCTCAAATAACTAGACAAACGGAAGACAGTGACAGAGCATAGAGTGCTATTCTGAAAGAGAAGGGGGTGAACTCTCTAAGAATGGAGATCAAGAAAGGCATCCTAGGATGCATAGCGTTTGAGTGGGGTCTTGAAGATAAAGAGGATTACATGGTGCAGTGATGAAAGACAAGCCTTACTTTCCCAGTGTCTTACTTCTATGTCTTTGCAGAGCTGAATTCTCAAAGAACCATCTCCTTTGAAAGGGTCAGAATCATACTTGTCTGTGAATGACTAGTCAGTTCAAGAGATATTTTCATCAGAGAACTCAGAGACAATCAGGAAACTTATTTGCATAAAATCTTTAATCAAGTTCCAAAACCCAGACCCCAGTCTTACCCAAAGTAAGATTGCATGTTGTAAGACCCATATTTTCCAAGGACAGATGTCACTAAGGACATATACCTTATATCTTGAGATATACCTTATACCATATACCTTATATCATATCTTGAGAGAGCAGTGAGGGGGCAGAAGGGACATCTGTCTAGTTCTGTACTGAACCTTGGAACTCAAATTTCATGTGGCCCCATCATGCACTCTCAGCCAGAACTTCCTACTAGACCACTTGCTAAGGGACCTTCAATAAGTCCTTCTGTTTCCATAAACCTACTTGCACTGCTTTAAGGCAGGAATTGTGTGGAATTAAATACCAAGGTTCTATGGCACCTTTAGGTTCTCAAGGTTTTTGCCAGCCAAACATTTAGAACCACCCCTCACTGACTCAACAGTAAAGAAGCTTACTACCAATCCAGATGGCCTGAGCTTGATTCCCAGGACCCACACAGTGGAAGGAAAGAACTGACTCCTGCAAGGTATCCTTGGACCAGTTCACAAGTTGCACACATAAATAAAGCAATAAATTTTAAAGAAGTCCATGAAATGATATTCACAAACACATAACTGCTTCTTCAAGACACATATCCAAGCAACCACCTACCCACGTCTGTGTTCAGTCACCTTTTCTTGAGGCAATTTTCAAGGGTCTATTTTTATTGTTTCAGTAATGTTGAATGCATCATGAAATGTGAATATTAGAAACAATAATATAAAATAAAAGCTTTCTCTGCCAAGTGCCTAATAACATTGAGGCAATAATAAAGTATAAATAGAAAAAAAAACCTTGTATTGGTATCTTAAATGAACATTAAAGTCTACCTTATTTTGGAATTATACTGGAGAAAAAAATGATAAATAACACAAATTAACAAAATATCCCTGGGTTTGTAGCACAATCCCAGCCCTTGATGAGGTGGAGGCAGGAGGACCAAGAATTAGAGGTTAGCCCAGGTTACAAGATACCCTGTTTGGAGGGAAATGATCAAATAAAGAAAGTAAAAAAGAGGAGGAAGAAAAGGGAGAGAAGGAGGGAATGGGACAAAGGAAAGGAAGGAAGAGAGAAATGGAAAACAGAAGAGAAAGAAGAGAAAGCAAAAAATTAGCTGTGGCAATAATTGATTATGTAGCTCAGAATGTTACCAGGAAATGCCTCTGAGACCTGGGGTGGACATTTGTGAGCTGGTATGAGGTGTGGCTCTATACTTAGCTGACAGTGACCTCTGGCTTCACCAAGCTACCTGAGAAACTTATGAATGAATGTAGGCTACAGGAGATGTGCTGCTCAAAAGGCTATTGTTCACCTCTGGTTTAGTGCTGATGCTGCTGGCTGTGTTAGCAGTGTTGTCAGACCATGGTTACTGTGTCACTAGCCTGGGTTTGAAGGCTGAACATTTGCTGTTCTGTCAAAGCAGAGTATCAGAAGCAACACTGTGTCCATAGCCAAGTCAGAGGCCAGTCCAGAGCTGCGCTTTTTAGTGATGGGGCGGGCTCCACCACCTCTCTAACACTCAGTCCCTACCTAAGAAAAACGAAGACACTGGAAGGGTGACTGATGTCATTGTGTGTGAATTCCTCCATGTGGAAGGGTGACTGATGTCACTGTGTGTTAGCCCCTCCATGTATGTCCTTCACTGTGCATATGTAGAGACCTCCGTTCCTTTTGTGTCACAAGAATGGTTTTAATAATGAAGATTATCAACTGTCTGCCTCATTCTGCAAGAGGACATGGGGTTAAATGGCTCAGCAGAAAGGATTGGGAAAGTGCTGGAAACTAAACCTTTGCCTGTGGCTGGTCCTCCCCTGGGAGGTTGTGAAATGGCATTGCCTGGGGATTTCAGAGCAAGGGTGAGGTGGCTCTCCTGGTTCACTTGGGGAAAGGCTTCACGGAGAGAGAGCTAGTGTCAGTACTTCACAATGCACACAATGCCCAGGGCTCCCTGGCTCACCTTTTCTGTGTCTTTGTAGAAGCCCTTCCTTTTCCTCTCCCAGGAACACCCCTGGTCTCTAGCATAAGGCTCTCCACTAGTCCCCACTGACTGTGATAGTTCACACACAGATTGTGAGAATGGAACCAAAACTTTCTGGGTAATGGCCAGTGCAACCACCTATCTGAGTGGGAGAGAAAGGGCAGGGTAAAACAGCCTTCGGCTCCAGCTCAAATGTGCACTTAAAGGACTGACACCCCACTTAGGAGTTAGGTCACAGGCTGTTTGGTCAACATTGGGATATCTTACTTTATATTGTATTAAACCAAAAGAAAAATATGATTCTGGGTCTGTATCCCCTCCTCTACCACAACTATATGAACCAAAGCTGGTAAGTGACCACCCACCCACCGTGTTTAATTGGGATAAAAGATCTCCAGTTCACAACTGGTGTACCTGCACATCTAGGACAACAGTTCAAGCCCCAGTCTGTCCCCTCTGGGGAGTAGTTTGAAATCTGTAACTAGGTTTATGGACCCTGAAACAAGCGGATGGGAGGTTTAATCATGTTTTTGCCAGATATTGGATTTGGGGTTTTCAACAAATTCCTTAACTTCTCAGATCTTCAGTTTCTTTCTTTTTCAAAACAAATATAAATTAGTTCTAACCTTGTAAATTGTGGGTAAGGGTTGGGATGATACATTTAGTAGGGTATATGTGCACATAGTAGGCACTCAGTAAATACTGTTTAGAATCATTATTATTGTGGTTACCTTCGTCATCACTCCCAAGTTCACTGGGATACCCTGTGAATGTCATTGGAAAAGATTACACACTGATAGGCCAGGAGTCAACCTCAGTTAACCTGTTCCTCAAGCATGGTGCCACCATCACTGTGAACCAGAAAGCACAGGCCAAACCTGGGGAGGATTTAGAGGCACCTTACAGTGAGTAGATAAACAGTTGTACAGAGCACTCCCATCCAACATGAAGGCTCAGCTACACATTGGCATGGCTGGCACTTCTCACATCTTGCTTTAATCAACTCCACGAAATGGGTGCCATTATTGTCTCTATTGCACATACTAGAAAACCAGACTAAGAGAGAGATGGAGTCAGAACTCCAAGCTAAGAGTTCTTTCTTGATGACCGAAGAAGCTTCGGGAAGCATGGTCCCAATAGGGCATTAGAACACAGCTCTAATGTAAAACAAGAGAAACGAATACATATATATAGATAGAGCCGTGATCTTGAGCACCAGGCACCTCAGGGTCTGGAGTGACCTGGAGTAGCCAGGATGATTTCCTGGGAGTCAGAAGCTTAGTCATAGCATTCTTAGTAGGGGTCTCTATGCCTAGCCCCACAGCTTTCTTCTGCAGTAACTATGCCATACGTCTGCTAGAAAATGAACTGAGTTTCTCTTGGTGTACCTAAGTCATTGTATATTAAAGTAACATCGACTGGTGATTTAACTAAGAAACACACTTGTTACAAGTGTGGAAGCTGGAAGCTAGAAGTCCTAGGTCAAGGTGTCAATAGTCAATCTAGTTTTTTGTTTGTTTGTTTTTTGTTTGTTTGTTTGTTTGTTTTGGTAAAATCTCTCTTCCTGATTTACAAGTGGTTGTCTTCTTTTTCTCTTTTGTATGGCAGAGATGGGGAGCTATATCTTTTTCTCTCTATCTCTTATAAAGCCACTAATCTCATCTTGGGGGGGTCCCAGCCTCATGGCCTGATCCAATACTAACTGCCTCCAAAAGCTCCCCCACTTCCAAATAGCATCACACTTCAGAGGACGACTCAACAGATGAGTCTAGAAAGGGACACAATACAGCCCATGGCCCTACACAGCTGCCAGATGATAAGTGCTCTGGCTGATGTGCTGTGTGGTTGTGTCCTGCATTATCCTCAGATGGGGAGTTTCCACGCTCCTGTCCTGCCTCCTCCTGTGCTGCACTGCTGATGTCTTAATATGAAACCTGATACACATGTAAAGGATACAAGAGAAAGAAAGGGAGAGGAACAGCTGTGTGCCTGCAGGGTGGCACACACAATTTGCCAGGTCAGGTGAGTGCTGTCTATAGACAACCCACAGAGGCTGGCTGGTGGTGGGAAGTGGGTATAGTCTCCATGGAGACAAAGAGCCTCTCACCTCCTGCAAGGAGCCACAGGGTTCTACCTTGGCACATAGGATGAAGAGCGCACAGGTCTGGAAACCTTGCCAATTCCTAGACAGCCTTGGGGAACGTACTGTCCCGCTGACCTGTGTGCTCACTATCCACACACTCACTCTCAAATTCATGAAGGCCCAGTTTCCCTCTTCTGGAAATTCCTTCCAAACCTGTGACAGTATAGCGCAGGATATGAGGGAAAGGCAGACTTGGATGTGACCTCTATTTCTGCCTCTTTCTGGTCATGTGACCTTGTCCTAATCACAGCCTGACTGAGCGTTGTTCATATCACAGATCAGACTGAATACCTTCTGCCTAGGTTCATCTCTCACCCGTGTGATTTCTCACTCCTCCACCCAGAGACACATCATTCCCATGCCCTCACCCCCGGTATTTCAGGGTGGGGCCCAGAAGAGACAGATGCTCACTTTTGTTTTCCTTCAGGTACTTGGGCACTTTCATCTTCCACTGTGTTTGAAAGGACAGAAGGTTTTCAGTCTGGTTCTCAGACAACGGTGTTTTGAAATGGCCATGTGTTAACAGCCAGACATTCTCAAAGCCACCAGGATTAAGCCAGGAAAGCCATCATCGTAACCCATAGGATTGTGCCCTTCCCACTCAGCTGTCTTGATGCGCGCGTGTGCGCGTGCGCGCGCGTACACACACACAAACATAGAGTGAAAGCAACACCAGCAGATGAAAGACCAGTCATTGGAGTAGACCGGTCCCTAAGCTACAGACACTGAGGAAAAGAACTAGAAAAGCCCCTTTCATTTCTGGAGATCTTACAACAATGTAGAGGGAAGTAGGCTGGGGACCCTCAGGAACTTAGAGGTGCAAGAGACTTCATTCTGGGTCCCCAAATGCATAGTGAAAAGTGTTACCATGTTACACTTACAAGCAAGTTAGCAGCATGCTTGGAAAAAATTCCAAAACCTTTATTCGGCCTATTCTATGTGGCTCTATCTACTATGTCTCATCACACAAAACTCTAAAGGCAGTGTCTTAGCATAACAGCAAGTAATGTCTATCACATCACACATGGAAGAAACTAAACAAAGCAGAGTCTAAATGGCCTAGCAAAAGAACGTGTTTATAAACCGTAATGTTAGCCATAGTGAAAGCTAAATAGCCCAGAGAACACTCTCTGTAGCCTTGGAATTCATTCCAACATGGAAATCCCAATGAGTCAAAGGAGAAAAAATATGTTTGTTTACCCAGTGATTCTTCCATTCAATAAGCATTTATTAAGCACCTACAGTAAACACTGTACTGGGTCTTGGAACTCCAACAAAGCATCAAAAATACTCTATCCTAAGCCAAGGTGGGAGTAAGAATTTTGATACGACATGTAGTTTTAATATCATGGTATCTTGCTGCATGTAAATTAAACTTAAGCCATATGCTACGCAGGGAAGAGAACCCAAAGATATCTAGGTTCCAACACGGAGACCTTGAGGAGGTAGCCATGGCCAAGAACTGTAAAGCAACTCAGCAAGCTGGGAAAGCACAAGGAAAAGGATCCATTAGCCCGAGTATTTCCTATGTAGTGCACAGCCCTTGCTGAAAACTCAATTTTAGCCCAGTGGGGCCTATTTTGGACTTACATGCTCTGAATCTATAAGATGATAAATGTCTGTTCTTTGGCATCTTTAAATGGGTGCTAATTTGTTATAGCAGAAAAAGGAAACTAATTTAAGTAATTGCAACTAAAATCATTCAGTATAGAAAAGGAAGGGGTTAGTAGAGAATACAGAAAAGACATATGTAATCTAAGTATTTTTTGTTAAGACCATCTTTTTTATTTATTTTTTATTAGATATTTTCTTCATTTAAATTTCAAATGCTATCCTGAAAGTACCCTATACCCTACCCCCACACTCCTCCCCAACCCACATACTCCTGCTTCCTGGCCCTGGCATTCCCCTGTCCTGAGGCATATAAAGTTTGCAAGACCAAGGGGCCCCTCCTCCCAATGATGGCCAACTAGGCCATCTTCTGCTACATATGCAGTTAGAGACACGAGCTCTGGGGGTGCTGGTTAGTTCATATTGTTGTTCCTACTATAGGGTTGCGGACCCCTTTAGCTCCTTGGATACTTTCTCCAAAGGGGGCCCTGTGTTCCATCCAATAGATGACTATGAGCATCCACTTCTGTATTTGCCAGGCACTGCATAGCCTCACAAGAGAGAGCTATGTCAGTGTCCTGTCAGCAAAATCTTGCTGGCATAGAATCTAAGTATTTTAAACGGGGTAATACTTCGATGTACCTTGCTAGCAAGGTGTGCTTCACATCAGTCCTGATGCTTTTTTTTTTCTATATTTGCTCTCAAATCTGATGCACAACTTTAGAAGAGTTTTGGAGATAATGATAACTCTGTGCAATATGCTATACTGTCTGTCTTAGTCAGGGTTTCTATTCCTGCGCAAACATCAAGACCAAGAAGCAGGTTGGAGAGGAAAGGGTTTATTCAGCTTACAATTCCATACTGCTGTTCATCACCAAAGGAAGCCAGGACTGGAACTCAAGCAGGTCAGAAAGCAGGAGCTGATGCAGAGGCCATGGAAGGATGTTACTTACTGGCTTGCTTGCCCTAGCTTGCTCAACTTGCTTTCTTATAGATCCCAAGACTACCAGCCCAGAGATGGCACCACCCACAAGGGGCCCTTCCCCCTTGATCACTAATTGAGAAAATGCCCCACAGCTGGATCTCATGGAGGCATTTCCCCAACTGAAGCTCCTTTCTCTGTGATAACTCCAGCCTGTGCCAAGTTGACACACAAAGCCAGCCAGTACACTGTCCCTAATTTCACAACTTAAGACCTAGACAAGGGACATTCTTCAGCTTCCCTTCTCTTCTCTTGGCACTGAATCCATGACTTTTATGCTAGTCAAGCACTATACCACTAAGCCACACCCCCAGCCCTAGTGGCATCATTCTGTCAGAAGGGAGAGCCCCACTGAGTTCACCAGGTATGAACTGGAGCTATGAAGTCAGACGAATCTGAGTTCAGCAAACTCTGGCCTGATCCTTACCAGCCATGTAACCTCAGATAAGTGTCGCATCAACCCTAACCTCAGTCTGGATCTGTGCAATGGGAAAAACCTGGTGACCTCTACTACTCCATTGAAAGGTGGCTGGGTGTGCAGAGTCCCTGGTGCATAGCAAACTCCTAATAAATGGCTGGAGTTAATGCAGTCTGAATTACTGTTGGGATTGTCTCTGCTGTTGGGATACAATTGCCCTCCAAAGGCTAATTTGCTTCCCAGATAACGTGCCTGCTTCCGGTACCTATTGCACAAGCTTCTTAATAAGCTTAGCAATCTTGTTATTAAGTAGATAGTCTTGCAGGGAATAAAGAAGAGGGGGATTGTAAAAAAAAGGGGGGGGGTCCTTGTAGTCAGAAGGGTGAGTGTCAAGTATCTCAATCATATATAAATGGGACACACAGAAGGGAAATATATGCCACAGAAGACAACTCTGAGAGGTAGACAAAGAACTAGACCCCTTAGACATTTCCAGCTTCTTCCCCAGCACACGAACTGTCTGTGACTATAGCAAAGCATCAACACCATCACGTCAGACTACGATCACTGAGCGCCCTATGTCAACAGGGTAAATACGAATGGTCTTTGCCCCCTCCTCCAGCAATTTCTGCAGCATTGATCTCCCAAATGTAATTTCTGAAATAGAAATATCAAGTATTTGAATACATGCTTATGACATGTAGTGTGGACGTGTGTGTTCTCTGTGCAGCTAACCTTTAAATATTATCTTTCCCCTGCCAAAAAGGTATTGCAGTTAAAGCATGCTCCACCCACCCACCCCCAAATTAAAGAATTATCTTTTCTACCTCAGCCCATGGTTAAACTAAAAAGGCGGTCTCTTCTTAGCTGAGTATAGACTCTTCTTCCTTCTAGAATCCTCTGAGTTGTCAATGTGACACACATTGGTTCTAGGTCCTCAGTGGAACCAATCATTGATCTTTTCAACTGAAATGTAGAAATAATCCCAAATTAATCATTTGTTGGTTAAATTGAGTGACATACTAAGTAGTCAATGGGAGACAGTGAGTGACCCCTCTCACTCAGTGCCTTGAGGAATGAGGAAACCTAGGCATTTTTTGTTGACTTTGGTGAGAATTATAAAAAATTATATACAAATTTGTTAAATATTTTGTACATAAGGCAGAGTCCTTTCCATGAACTTGAAATACTACCTCTGTCCTTCCTAGTAGATAATATTACTGTTGTTGTTGTTGTTAGTGTTGTTGTGTTTATTGTTATGATTATCATCGTGATTCTCAGTTTGTAGATTAGCAAACTGATATTGGGGGAGGTACAATAACTTATTCAAGGTCACATATTTAAGAAAACGTGAAGTCAGAACTTGAACCCTCATCGTGAGATGCCAAACACAGGCTCTTCTCCCCACCTGCCATGCTCCAAGAACGAGACTCCCATGAACCATATTCCACAGAATACACAAACTAATAGGAGAGGAGGGGCAGGAAGCTGCATCTAAGCTCCCAGTCACCTCTAGGTACTGTCAAATATCCCCTCAGTCTACTGGCAAACAGAAGGAAGGATTCTTCCCCCTTGCACCTGAGCATTCCCCCTGGGAAAGAGCCACAGAAGCCGTGGTCAAGTCTCATTTTGAAAAGAACTCTTTGGCAACAATGAGAGTTAGTCGTTACTTTTTATCAAATACCAGGTTCAAATGAGTTTTCTCTCTCTCTTTTTCTTCCTTTAAAAAAAAAAACAAAAAACAAAAAAACAAAACAACCCCACAAAACAAAAGGGCTTTTATCTAAGAAAGTCTCCTCCTCTGGGGTTCCTCGTGTCTGGTTTGTTCTTTCCTTTTGTAGCTTCAAAGGTAGTTGTTTTCCTTTGATTTCCAGGTCTGTTCTCACTGTTACCTTACACTGAGCATACCTTGGGTTCAGAGTTTGTCTCCTCGTGTGTCTCCAAAGGGCAAGCTAGTGCCCTACATGCTGTCGTTGGTCCCCCAGTAGCTCCCTTTAAATGAATGACTCCCCGTTACCTAAAGTGTAGAACCATATGCATTATCATTTTAATAGACAAAAAGTCAGCACAGTCTATGAAAGGATTCATGTGTGTTCTTACACATGTGTACTTACACTGTGTGTTTGTATGTGTGCATATGGTTTTTTTTTATTGACATCTCCAACAGTCCAGAGAGGGCGATCACATTTAGCCTCCCGAACTAGCAACACTGCTGTCCATTGCATGGTCACTAACATCAATCATTCAGCTGCTTGTAGGGTGGAGGGGGCCCTATAGTGGACCTGCTATTGTTCACTCCGTGCTGGAGCACTAAATTGAGTGGGAGCTGGTGTCTCTTTCTCTGGCTATATAAGAGGGAGCTCATTTCTCTTTTTAAAAAAAAAGTAAAAAATTGTGTTTATATTTATTGTTTAACCCACACAACTAATTCTTGGAACTTCTTTCCTTTTTAAAAATGCCCTTTAATGTGTCAAGAGTCATAAGGAGGAGGAAATGAAAGTTAATCAGAAGTTCTTGTTGCTAGAGATGAAATACCAACATACCTACAATTGAAGTTGTCAGTTCCTGTGCCATTTGTAAGTTCAATGGTGACAATTGTAAGGACTCCAGCATTGCCCCCCATGGACTCTCTTGCCACCTACTGCCAGTTGTTGCCATGTTTGCACCCCTTCTCCCTGTCACCATCAGATTACACCTTAGAAACAACATTTCCCCTGCAGCTTTAGTAGAGCATTCAGGGTATAAACCCAGCATGCAGTCAGCCACATTTGTTGGGAACTCTTCCTGCTTACTGCCACAGAAAACCCAAGCCCTAGGCCATCCTTTGTGGGGTGTAGGGGGAGGGGAAGGAGGAGGGGGAAGCAAATGGTCACACCTCAGACATTTGTCTTTCTTCTAGTGTCACTGAGTCCTTCAGAATGTCTCTCCTGAGCACAGGCTGGTCACCCTTCTCACATTCTCCTCTATCTAGGGCATGCCTACCCTGTTGTCTCAGTCGGTTCAGGATGATGGTTAAAATGCTGGGGCCTTTTCCTGCTGGATGCTGGCAAACCCCTGTTCCATCCTTGTCCTACCCCCTTGCCCCCAACAGTGATGCTCTGTCTTACTTAGCCAAGGAGGGGCAACTAAGCCAGAAACAGAACCTGGGTGTCCTGAACAACAGACATTTTCCTCACTGTTTGAAGGCCTTAAATCCAAGGTTAAGGTGCCAGTAGGATTGATCGCTAAGGCATGCTGACTTAGCTTGCAAATGACTGCCCTCTTGCTGATTCTTCATAGTTGGGACTCCCTACAACAGCCGCTGTACCCTTCTGTGTCTCCATCTCTGTTATTTGCAAAGTCACCAGATTGGGTTAGGATTCATCCAAAGGCTCTCATTGTAACTTGTCTACCTCCTAAGGCTCACTCTCAGAGCACAGTGATGTCACAAGGTACAGGGCCTAGAAAAAAAAAAGGGATATCGTCCAGTCCCTGCCATTGTCTTTGTTCATTCTAGCTGGGCTGCTGATTCTTTATTTCCCACCAGGCCTGTAGTCATGAATCTGGAATATGAGACCTGAACCTGCCATGTTCTTAAGTTCTCATTTGCAAGCACAGACTGTGAAATCTGTCCTGTGAAGATAGTCATGACCTGTAGTCCCTGCTGTGTAGCACAAAGGGTGCCATTGATGTTTGGTGACATATTTTTATGTCCTCCCTTCCAAAGAATTTTAAAATAAAGAGGAAGCACTATATACTATAAGCACATATTATATATAACCCTAAAATTAAATCCTCTCCCTCTCCCTCACACTTCCTCTCCATCTTCCTTTCCCTCCCTCTCCCCGACCCCCACCCCCGTGTGTGTCCATGTTCCATGTGCACGTGCATGCGTGTGCATGGGGAGACCAGAGGTCAATGTTAGGTATCTTTTTCTGTTGCTCTCCCCTGTATATCTTTGAAATAAGCTCTTTCACAGGACCTACAGCCCAGCATTTGGGAAGACAGGCTGGTTAGCAATGTTCAGGAGTCTCCAGGTTTCCACCTATCCCAGCAGTAGGTCACAGGTGTGTGCCACCCACCGAGCCCAGGTTTTATATGAGTGCCGGGATCTGAACTCTGCTCCTCAGGCTTGCAAGGCGTGTACTTTACCAGAAGTTATTTCCCCAGGCCCCACATTTTTACATATTCTTTTGAAGACTTGCTGGACTTCTGTTCACATTTCAAGTTAGAGTTTCAAAAGCCAGCAACAGCTTAGGACAATGACCCTTCATACATCTCCCAATGAATAGACCTTAAAAAAAAATTACCACAGACAATGGATAAACTTCATGAGCCTGTGTATGCTGACAGATCAAAGCAGAGGTTCCGGACTCACACAAGCCTACAATCAAACTCTGTGCCTACCATTTATTAATCGCATGATCTTGGGCAAGCTTTGCCCCTCAGTTTCCTGGTTAATAATGGCATCTGGCTCAAGAGGCCACTGCCAGAAACAAGTGAGAAGGCATGCATGGCCTATGTGGGAGCACAGACTGCTTATAATATGGGGCTCCCTCTCCTCTCAGACCATACACCTGCCAGTCAGAACCCTGCCCCTCCCCCTGCCACTCCCTCCCAAAGGGGCTGCCAAGCCCAGATCTTGCTCAGTTCCTAATACAATCCACCCTCCCCTTTCACCCAGTGCAGAGGGTTTGTGCAAATCCTATGGTAATTGATTTCTTTGGCTGATTCACTTGGCAGATTTTTACATCTGAAAGACTATTTGACAGTTTCCCTGGGCATTTCTCTAGCCCCCCCTCACCCAGGGGCTAGAAACCTTTGGGAGACTAACTTCTGGCTCCCCTGGTCCCTGGGGGTCCCTGGGGCAACTCCGGAGAGCAGCACCTTTGCCTCTCTCCCTACCCTTTACAGAGAAGGAAAGGGAAACTTGCTGACAGGGTTTAGGAAAGAAATCTGAAAAGGAAGGAGGGAGAAGACAAACATTTATAGAGCACTGCTTTTAGTCTTGCCAGACTTTTGACATCAGTGACCCCATTTAGTCTCCCCAGCCACTCAGAGGAAAGAGTGGGAAGATTTGCTCCTATTTTATTTTATTTTATTTTATTTTATATCTTTTCAATTGAGACAATTCATATTCCCCTGGCAGGACTCAAACCCATGCACAAGGACAACCTCCAACTTCAGGGTTCTACAGATCTTATGGGCATGAGCTACCACTACCCATTTCTGTGAGTCAGAGCTTTGTGTGTGCTAGATAAACACTCTACCACCTGAGCCACAGCCTCAGGCCAATTCATGCCCATTCTACAGATGAGACAGATTCAGAGAGGGTGGTTAACTAGTGAAAAGCCACACTGGCTGAACTACACTAGATTCAAGGCTGATGCTCTGTAAGATTAAATCCAAGTTCAACACTCTTTCCCTGGGAGACAGGGGAAGTCTCTCAGATCTCCATACAAATTTTCCTCACATCCTCTTTGATCCTGGAATCCCTCATCTTCCTCCTTGTGTTGAAGTTTAGTTCCTTGTAGCTGTGTCTACTGCCATCCACTCTCTGTTCAGGGGTTCACTCTTTTGCTATTGTTGATTTTTGAAATCATATTTTAATTGCAATTATAATTCCCTTTTCCATTTCCTCCTTCCACACCCCTCCCCCTCATATAACTGTCCCTGCTCTGGCTCAAATTCATGGCCTCCTTTTCATTCATTGTTATTGTATATATATATATATATATATATATATATATATATATATATATATATATCCCTAATATGTTTTCAGGACTACCAACTGGTATGCTGTCATTCTTTTTTTTTCAGCATATCATAGGACTTAGGATGTATCTTCAAAAGATGAAGAATTGCAGGAACTTGTGCATAAATAGATGAACATTTACACCTCAGACAACAAATCTATGAATCAGTGAATTTAAAATGATTTATGGGATGTTTGGATGGATGGATTGATGCATGGGTGGATATGGGAAATAAAGTAAATGCTTCATACATGAAAAAAAATGAATGTGTGCATGTTTGGCAAGTCTATAGATTACATGAAATGACAAATAGTTGAATAAATGAATCTTGACAAATAATAATACAATTGAACGTGTCAGTCAGTGAGTGAATAAAAATGTATGAGAATACCAAATGGGAGGATGAATATGTAAGGGAATAGGTAAATTAATAAATAAAGCAATTAGTGCAAGGATGAATGGTGAGTACAGAACAGCTGATGAATTCACACATGCAGGAATGAATGAATGAATGAATGAATGAGGGAAGGAGCCAACAGATTGGGGGCATGGATGCCTTCCCTATTTTCCTAGGACAGTTCCACCCACAGTGCCCTGTGATGAGAAAGCCTGAGGTACTGGGACCAATGAGTTTCCAGCAATCAGCTTTAAAGTTGTAGTTTCAAATCTGGGGTTAAGTCCCACGTGCACACAAAAGATGCATCTGGCAGGAGTCTCCTACAGTTCATCTCTTAGGAGCCACGCACAAGTCAAGACAGTGGAAACCAGGGGCATAAGACCAGGAACGCTGCGCCCAGTGTCTCAGTTCCCAGTCTCAGCACGCTGCTCCATCCACGTCCTGGAGCGCAAGCAGGCACCCACAGGCGAGGAAATTAATTCTTTCCATCCAAGAACAGCCTCTTGTAATGAAGAGGCTGCTGCAATATCTTTGCAACAAGCAGCAACCCACATGTTTGATTACAACAGGTTGAGCCATTCCACGCTCCCCAGTGCCAGGGCTCAGGGAAAAAGAAACGAAAACACCAGCACAAAACATGAAGCAAGAACACACGCTCCCTGACAACCAGTATCGGGTGGGGATGGGAAGAGTCCCGAATCTGGACTCCTTCACTTGACGCCCGGCCACTAAGAGGCATTCTTTCTCTGTGCTTCCTTTTCTCTTCCTCAGACTCTGAACTTCAGCAGTTTTGAATGACTGACGCATCCCTACTTACCCCTGGGACGTAATTCCTGCAGGATTGTGGCAAACTAGTATTTCAGGTTCCCTTGGCAACCCCGGTGCCCTGTCTCCTGAGAACTGTGCATCCCCAGGACCTGAGAAGACCTGACTTCTGGGTAAGAATCTATACTTTTCTGATTCTCTGCTGTCCCCGCCCCCTGCAGCAACCTGACTGCGTCTTGGATGGGGAGGGGCTGGCTGGGGAAAAGGATATGGTTGAAGTTAGAAACCACAAAGTGGAAGGAGGAAGACCCTATGTGTTTCAGTCCCTGGGTGATAGGGCACGGGCACGGCATGTAGATTCCTGGAATGAAAAACTGCTTGCTTCCAGTCTTCAATCCTGTCATTGCTTGTTCCATGATGCAACTTTTGAGTAATCGCTGCCACCTAGGACTGGGTGCCCATTTAGCCTCGGGCGTTTGTCAGTCATTGAATTAATCACTCTACTTTGACACATGCTGGAAGGCGTTACTCTCCCTCATAGCTGTGGGGAGCAGGTGGGGGATCAGGACCTGAGCAGGCCCTGTGGTGGCAGTGTTGGGGGGCAGAGCTGTGTGGATGGTGGAGACTTCCCTCACTGTGTGCAGAGTAAGCACACTTCCCAGGCATCAGGAAGTCTATAAAGCAGGCCACCAAGCATCAAAAGGTTTTGCTTTGTTTGGGGAGGGGGTGGAAGAAGCAGAACCTTGGCCTTGATGACTAACTCCAAACAGCAGCCTCTGAGAAAGACAGTGATGTGCAAATTACTGATTTTTATTGGACACTTTGGGGAATATAGCTGTTTGTCAGGAAATGAAAGAGAATGTTTGTGCTTATAAAATTATATGGAAAATCAATGTGGTGTTAAGTATATTTCTCAGTTGTTTGAGTCAAGGACTGTTCTCTCGCCAATTCTAGCAAACTCCAAGGGGATGGCAAGGTCCCAAAGTGCAGCCATGGGAGTGGATGGAAAGGTCAAACCTCTGTTTCCTACCGCCCTCCATCTTCCTGGTGTGTGTCTAGTGACAGGAAGGGACAGGGTGGTGAAGGCTGGGCTGAATGGCTAGCACTGCATCTCAGCAGCTGCACTTAGCTGCACATGGGAGTCTTGGTGCTCCAGTCTCTTCTGAGTTCCACTTTAATTTATGGATCTCTGTAATATTAAGCTTCTGTTACAGATGGGGGTGACCCTGGGGGAAGCATGTAGCAGGAAAGGAGACCAGAGTTATCCAAAACTTGAGTGAAAATGGAGTCTGCATAACTTCCAGGTTTCAGGAGCCACCTCCCATGGGTAGAAGTGTATTATGGGACACTGGTATTACGCAGTTTGACACAGGAATAAAGTGAGGGTGTAGGAATAGACAGTTCTTTTGCCCTCTTCGTAGGTACTTGACGTTGCTTTATGACTGAGAATCTTTGACTGACTGGGTATGATGCCAAAGAAACTGGACAGAGAGCTCTCAGAAGATCAGAGTATGAAACCTAACAAGCTACCAACAAGAGTTCCACCTGTGACTACAAGTCTTGTAGTTAGAAACCACACTAGATAAAAATATAAATACTTTCAAGATATTTAATGAGACTCACACCTCCATTTCTAACCCATATGCCACCTCCCCGGGTTCCTCTGTGTGGATACTTTGTTTGCAATTATAAGCCTCTTAGTTTGTTTCAAGCTAGCCTTATTCCCTTTATACCATTAGGACCCACTTGAGTTTGTTGTGATCCTCCTGACTCAAATTCTTGAGGACAAGGATAACAGGTATATTTCACCATGCTCAGCCAAAGAAACTTCTTCTTTTTAAATTAATGTTATTATTTGCACTACTCCATGTGCCACAGCACACATATGATGTTACATTACAGAGGCTACACTGATCAGTGAAGATAGACAGCTGACTAGATGAACTGTAAGTTTTATTTTCTCTTACACGTATGCATTTAGTGGGGTAGGGGTGCTGAGCCATGGCACTCCCATGGAGGTCTGAGAACAACTTATCAGTATCTGGCTCTCCCCTTCCACCATGTAGATCCAGGAGATGAAATGTCAGGTTATCAAATGTAGCAGCAAGCTTAATCTCCTGGACCTACATAGTGGAAGGGGGAGAGCCAAGCATTAATAAGTTCTTCTCAGAATCCTCTCTCCATCCCTTCAAATGTTCTTTTATGTCTCTTACTTGCTGTAGGTTAGGCAGGGCACTCCCCTTTTATTGTGCCTTGGTTTCAATTTCAAACTAGGTTTTTACTTGCTTGCTTGGTTGGTTGTTTTTATTTCCCCCTTTGATAAAATTGTGCAGGTAATTAAATGCAGTAATGCATGTCATATAAGTTGATCTTGATATTTCTCACAGCAGACATACACTAGTTGCTGTTGCTACACAGGAAGGTGAAGAAAAACGGTATGTTTAGCAAAGTGTCCTGCTGTTCATATTCAGGGCAACTGTTGTGAAGTAAATAACGAATTTCAAGTGATTCTTTTTCAAAGACCAAATGATCTTTGCAAGTATCTAAGCTCAGTCCAAGGACTACATGCAAAAGATATCCACAGCAAAGCTAAACACAGCGGTAGGATCAGATGGTCCCCTATATCAGGCATCTGCTTCAACATCTGTACATTAGGTTAAAGCCCAGGAACTATTTGAGAATTATAACATACGCACAGCAAGCTTCAGGCACCACATAATGGTATCAGCTATTACACTAGCGATTATTTTTTGGAATTCATGATTTGAAAGCAGAAATATCAAAGAAGCTACAAAGCACACATCTGTTTTTAGCATGACTTCCTTACTACATGGGCACTGATTTTTCCCAGGCTGCTTTTCTTTATGTGTCTTCTTTCATTTGTGTGTATGCATTATGTGTATACATTTATATGATAGTTCCTTATTTTCTAGGCAATGAGGTGGAGATGGCTAGAAATAGTATCTGTATTTTACTCAAGTATTAGAAGTTTCTCAGGCACTCAGCTGTGGTGCAGCCACAGCCCAGGCATTACAGGTTGTGTTAGTAACAGAATTTCCTTGCTGTAGAGCTTTGGAATTTGGGAGAGAAATGTATTTGGTTGACAAGACGTTACTGGCCGTGACTGTGGCCAATTGTAGTCATAGACCCAAAGCATTCTTGCACAGTATTTTCAGGCATGAAAAGAAAAACACATGTCCCTTAAAAATAGAGACACGATCCAGGGATAGAGAATGTCATACTCCTTTAAAACCAGCACTTGAGCCACAGATGTAGGTGGACCTCTGTGGGTTCAAGGCCAGCCTGATCTATGTAGTCAGGACTACACCTTTAGTGAGACCCAATCTAGAAATGAACAGTAAGTAAACAAACGGTCAAGCATGCTCAGCTTCACTCACGTTTCTATGGGTAGAAAGGAGTGTCATAAGATGCCTGTATTCTTTGCTCTGCCCTGGAGCCTGAGAATGAGGATTTGTTAGTGTTAAGTTGAGCCTCGGTTTCAAAAAGAGTTTTGAAAGTTCCTAAATCTCTTAGAGTATACAGAACAAAGTTCAGAATGAAAATATAAGTGGGCTACATATTTTCCAATGTACATACAGCTGCATTTGCTTGCCAAGTTTGCTCTGTGACTTTATGGCTCTCCCAAATGGACCCATTCCTCTCTGCATGGCCAGAAATAACTGCAATTTATCTACAATCTACCTATCTATCTATCTATATACCTACCTACCTACCTACCTATCTACCTATCTACTTATCTATCTATCTACTTATCTAGCTAGCTAGCTACCTATCTAGCTATCTATGTATTTATCTATTTACCTTTCTATGTATATATCTATCTACATCATGTATATGTGCACACACATAAATTTTAAATTGTTTTTCCTGTATGATTAGATTGTCTTCTCTGATTGGGGGAGGGAGAGAAGCAATTATTTGAATGAAAGAGAAAAGTTTTTGTTTTATTTTTAAGAAAAGAAACATATCCATTATAACAAAATCCAAGCCAATTAAACACCAAACCAATTAAAATACACCATGTTACAGGTAGAAATATAACACAATGTGAATTGTGGCTATTTTTGCATAGTAAAACTAAAATTTCCTTTCTTCTCTGTTTTTTCATACTTTCTCAATTTTGTGATATATATATATATATATATATATATATATATATATATATATGTATGCATTTCATTTAAGTAAAAGTTTCCATATTTTTCAAATTATTATATTAAGTGATGGTGCTCTTCCAGAAAAAAAATCTGTTTCTAACTATTAAGTCACATGTACACGTCATCTTTCTGAGAGCAGATGGCTCCTGTGTGTGGTGGCCTACTTCTAAGCAAGTGTCAAGTGTCACAATGTCACACCACATTTTGCAAGGGCTTGGGGGTGGGGTGGGGAGGAGAATACAGCTTAATGGTCGAAAGCTTGCCTAGCATCTACAGTCCATATGAGACTCTGGGTCCAATCCCCAGCAACACCTAAGAAAACAATCGTGCCCTCAGCACCTGACCGCTATGTGTTGCCAGGAGTCAGGGATGCTCCAGCGGTTTTGTCTAGCTTCAGCTCTTGGTTAAGATCGAGGTTAAGATCTAGGCTTGCTCCCATTGCTGGTTCACTTAAGAAAGTTCCCCAACACACGCTGCCACATATTCATATTTCCAGAATACCACATTTCCTCCACCAGGCATTGCCATTACACACTTTCGAGTTTCCTTCACTTTGGTATATGCAATATCTACCGGACATTCTTGAGCAATCAAGATTATATGATGCCTATGTGCCCTTTCTAATGTCATCCCAACCATTCACTAAAATGTTTCCGTGCCTATAGAGCAATACACCTGTTGTAGTTTACTCAAGTAGTTCTCTTTCCAAGATTTTGGCTTCCTCTGAACCAGGTCTTGTTGATAGAAATGATGCTGATAAACATAACTCATACTTCTATTTCTTAAATGATTTTCTTAGTATAGAATTGAAATTTTAAAATAATTTTCTTAAAGTATAGGATTGAAATTAATGGGTCAGAGAACACCAACACTGTAAAACTTTTTAGAGTCAAAAAAACACAAGGCTAGACTGTGTGTCTGTGAGGCAGGTCTGTATACATGAACCTGAGAAGCAGGGCACCACAGCCCACATGCTTACAAACACCGACAAAACTGAGAAATGGGACAGCATAGCCCACATGCTTACAAACACCGACATTCATCTTCTTCACCTTTGACACAGAGCCTGCAAACATTGCTGCTTTCCATATTATTTTCATTTACATTTCTTTGATTGTTCCTGAGATGAAACTCTTTTTCATGTTTATTGCAGATTGTCTATACTCTTAATTTTCTGCCCTTGTCCATTTTTCTGCTGATTTCTTTTTTTTTCCAATTCATGAAAGATTCATCCCTATTAAAGATATCAGGCCTTTGTTGGGTCTATTATAAACATTTCCTTCCTGCTACTTGCCTTTCATTTTTTAATGAATTTTGGGGCATGCAGAAATCTGTTTTCTGTGATTCAAGCATGGCTATCTCACGCTGTGATGCTTTCTTCCCTTTGTCATCCTTAGAAGTGCGCCTGCGTTCAGAAATGAGGTCCCCCCCATCAGCATTTTTAAGTCTTTTTGTCTTTTTAATATAAAAATTAGAGTATGAGCCAAGGCCCAAGATGAGACACATGAATTCAGCAAGAGGTTCTTTCTGCCTCTTGCATCATAAGGACCCACAGAGCACTGGCTTCCCAGAGTGCTTAGTGGTCTGGAGACATAAACACGGGTGAAAGATCCAGCTTGGACCTGCTAAAAATTCCCTGGGATGGGGAATTTTGAATATAGGTATGGGTGTTTGAGTAGCAA
Organism: Mus caroli; assembly: GCF_978045245.1. NCBI lineage: Eukaryota > Metazoa > Chordata > Mammalia > Rodentia > Muridae > Mus > Mus caroli. The sequence continues at coordinate 50,248,564 of NW_028227263.1, read as the reverse complement.
GTGTGGTTTTAAGTGTTAATAACTGATAAGGTAAAAACAGCAGGGCCTCTGTAAATAACTGATCCTGAAACGTCAGTCGGCCAGACTAAGTCTGTGAGTCTTCCTCCAGTGAGCCGGGCTGCTGGAGAGCTATGGCTGTGGTCTCAGGTGGCAGAGAGGAAGCTAAATGATTTGGAATTAGATCTTTGCTTTGGGTCGCATGTGATGAAGTCCATTTTCCCTTGTCGTTCTAAGGCAGTGGCTTTCAGCTCAGAGCATTACACACTGTAAATTCTATCCATGGGGGTTAGGGGTGGGAAGAGAGGTGGTCCAGGAACCCCAAGCAAGATAGGCTACAATCAGAAGGAGACTGAACAACAGTTTCTGGCTAGGTCACTTTGAGCCTCAGTTCTCTTACCTATAAAATGGGTATAAGAGGAGTCAGCTTGCCTAGATCTTGTAAATCAGTGGTTCTCAACCTTCCTAGTGCTGTGTCCCTTTAATATCACCACCCATATTGTGGTGATCCTCAACTATAAAATTACTTTCGTTGCTACTTTATAACTGTAATTTTGCTACTGTTGTGAATTGCAAAGCAAACATTTCTGGAGATAGAGGTTTGTCAAACGGTTGTGATCTAGAGTTTAAGAGTCACTATTGTAGTGAGTACACTGCACCACACACAGCAAACGCTCCAAAAATGACTTGCTTCCCAGTGTCTTTGGGGTTCAAACAAGTTGTATGATTCCTGCTCCCGTACATGCTTCTCTTGGGCCACAAAAAGCTTAATTTCCCCCCCCAATCAAAATGTGAAGTTTCCCTTTTAATCTCAAAAAAAAAAAGATTGGTTTTCTTCAAATTGATGATGCAGTATATTTTAAAGGGGGGGCTAGGGATGTGGTTCATTGAGTAGATGCATTTGTTATGGAAGCCAGAGGAGCTGAACTCAAATCCCCAGCCCCCAGATATTTTCAGAGCTGGGCAGGGTTGAGTGCCTGGGACTGTTACCTCAGCACTGACAGGCAGCAATGGGTGGATTCCAGGGCCTCCTGGACCATCCCACCTAGCTAAGTAGCACATTTCTGTTCAGTGAGTCACCTTGTCTCAGACACAAGGTGGAAAGCACTGGAGGGGGACACCAATGTCCTTCTCCAGCTTTCACACGAGCTTGCATGACTGCATGTACACATATGCATAGCCCACACGTGTCATTCACACCATGCATGCACATACCATAAATAAAAAAATAAATAAAATAAATGGATGAATGAATACACACATATGCATACCCCACACGTGCCATTCACACCACGCATGCACACACCATAAATAAATAAACAAATAAATAAACAAATAAATAAACGAACGAATGAATGAATAAGGCACGACAATGTACTCATGCCTTACTGCACATTCAGTGACATCCCGTATTTTAAAAAGTAAAATTCTAAGCACCCTCAAAGTCTTGGAAGAATCAGGTATATGTGTGTAAAGACACACAGTACCCAGTACCTTTGCATTGAGAATGTGTCAAACGTTCCTGGAACTGGCCACCTAGTTCCCTGATTTGCATATCACCCAAGTATTGATTGCCCTGTGGGATGATACCTGTTTGGCATTTCACTATAAAGAGTTACTTTGTTAGGGAGGGCCTGCATAATTATTAATTTTTAACCAATGTTAAATAAACTTTGACATATGATGTATGAGGGAGACATAAAGAATGAAAGAATGGGAAAGCAAAACTGTAACTCTTTACTGAATACCTAAGCGCCAGGCACTGTGCCTGTCTCCTTGGCAGGAAAGAAGGGTCGTGGGATGGAGCAGGAAGAGGCAAGAGTACCAACATTGCTATTCCAGTTCAACTGCATTGGGAGGAAGGTATAAAAATGTGGGCTTTCCAATGGCAATGTCAGATGTAAGGACTCATCTAACCCTCCTGTCTCTTCCTGAATGCATTATGCAGTGGTGTTAGAATTCTTAGGTATTTGTGGAGCTGACCTAGGTGGCACATTTAAAAATCAAAAACAAAAGATCCTGTGGGCTCTTGTCTACATGTACAGAGCTGTGATGGTGCAGGGTCCCCAGGGTACCAGAGACGGAGGTGGAGGAAACAAGTGCTCATACTTCCAATCCCTAATTGCAGGAAGAGTCCCTGGATGCCTACACACTTTCTTCCCTCACTCTGAGACCCAAGAAAGCTTAAACTCTCTTCCTCCTCATCTTCCTCTTCTACCTCTTCCTCCTCCTCCTCTTCTTCCCACTCCTCCTCCTCAAACTCTTCCTCCCCCTCATCTCTGCTCTCTCCTCCCTTTTTCCCTTTAATTTTCTTACATAAGGAAGCAGGTCTAATGACCTGTCTCAGTGGCCCACAGCTAGGAATAGTAGGAGGAAGATGTTGAGGACCCTTTGTGAATCTGAGAAACAGGAGGAGGGCTGCCGCCACTGCTTTTTCTTCAAGCATCATTAAAACAATAAACTTGGGGTGAAACCTCTGTTGTGCATGGACCCCTCTAGCACAGAATTACCCCTGGGTCCTTCCATATTCCGTGGATGCCCCTGATTTCTTCCGTCTGTACACATTACTAAATGGCCAATGAGGGCCAGTTTACCTGTCTTTATCCAAGATAGATGAGCAGTGCCTTCAAGAGATGCCCCACATAAGTGGAAGTGCAATGTGTACAGAGACAAACACTCCTTAGAAAACTGGAAGTCTGCATCATATTGTCTGCCATGCCCTTGGCAGTTGAGCAGCGTTTTGTTCACTAGAGACTAGAATAATGTATTATGTATAGGTTTGCTCAGGAAATTGTTATGTTAGGCATACTAAGTTTAAATGGGCAATTAACATAGATCATGCTTACATGTTTAGTCACTTAATTTACTTTTTAAAAAAAATCTCTAGTGTGATGGGCTAGGGATAGAGCTCAGTTTTTAGTGTGTTTGTTGAGTATGCATGAAGCTCTGGGTCCCACCCCTAACCCACATAAGCCAGGTAACACACACCTGTAGTCACAACACTGGGAAGGGAGAGGCAGGGAGACCTCCTCAGCTACATAGCAAGTTCAAGGCCAGCCCTAAGCTATGTAAGACTCTGTTCATAAAAACAAATGAAACAGAAGGTTGAGGAGATGGGTCAGTGAGTAAGGTGCCTGACACACAAGTATAAGGACGAGTGTCTGGATTCCTAGTTCCCATTTTAAAAAGCCAAGCAGGACTGTGTCTGTCTGCAACCCCAACTCTGAGGGTGGGAGTAGGGGGCCAGAGACAAAAAGATCCCTGGAGCTAGCTGGCAAGTAAATCTAGCTGAATCAGTAATCTCCAGGTTTGATGAAGAGACCGTGTTTCAGAAAATGAAGGTGGAGTGTGATGGAGTAAGAAACTGGGTGTAGGTCTCTGCACTCCATACTTATGTACATACATGTGTGCACTACCCCACAACATGAGCATGTTCACAGGCATGACCTGTGATAAAAATAAAATGTAGTGTGGACACAGACCCTGGAGGGAAACCTTCATCTTCTGGCCTATGCCTGCGTAGGCCCAGTGGGCACACAGCAGAGCCAACCAAAGCGAAGCATAAAGGCCCAGCGTCATCCAGAGCTTGTGTCTTGGCCAACGTTCAACAGAGTAAGAAGTACTCCCTTCATGAATGCTGAACTGGGGGCAAAGGAGAACTTTTAATCATGCTTTATTGGAGACAACTTTTGCCTCGTGGAACCCTGTCTAATCAACATCACTGGGAAATATATATTTCTTCTGACACAGAGTTGCAAATTATGCCTTCACCCTCCCACCCTAACCCTCACCCGGAAAAAATCTAGCAGTGTAGAAATGCTTCCATATGCTCAAAGCTGCTTTCCCCATTCTCATTGAGGGGAAATAAAGAAAAATGGTGCTGAGGAGCCAGTTTGCATATATGAGTAAACACTTGGCTGGGCCACACGTAGAGGGAGGAAAAGCAGGCCACAGTGCTGGCCATAAAGAACGCTCCAAGCCTGTAAGACTTTGCTCATGGTATGTTGAAGCTTTGCTCCAGAATGGCCTATTCACTGGAATGTAATTATAACTTACATAGGTTATGGAAATAATTTAAGACCATAGGGCTCAAAGTTCCCGAATTCTCAAACATCGAAGCAGGGAGTATGGATGATATTATTTGCCAATGTATCACGGAAGGGGGCAGTAATCTAGCCTCTACTCTGGCCTATAGAGTTGGGTGGTCTTGAGCTTGAGCAGGCCACCAAATCTCTCTGGGTTTCAATAGCATCAATGAAATGCAGGGACAATAATTAATGTGTCCGTATTGCAAAATTGACATGCAATTGAGTAAGCAAAATCCTTTGCCCCTAACTCTAAGCTGAGGTTGGCAATGCTGGTGGAGCAGTGAGCCGGCCTTCGGGACCATGGACCATGTTCCTTGAGTACTGTCTGAAGCCAGCTTTCACATGACTCCCACAGAGTTGCTGGTTCTTAGCTTCAGATGTGTCATCTGTAGTATAGGGTCTTCAACTGCACCGAATTCCTCTCACTTGGATGGTCTGTATGGAAGAATCTTGCAAACCACAACCCCCCCCCCAAAAAAAAACCATATCTACATTTGATCTCCAGGGTATACTCTGGGGTTGGCATAGCGGTTGGCACGTTGTAAATACACCATAAATATTTGTGGAATGAAAAAAAAAAAGCCCAGCAAGAGAGCGATTCTCATGTGTCCCATTGCCTCAGACTTTTGGCAGAGCTTGTGATGGGCTCTTTTCAAATGGAAGTCTCCGTCCGATTCAGTTAGTCAAGTTATTACTTGTGTGCTTGTCTCTCTAAAGGAACATGTTGGCCATTTCTTCTCCTCTCTGGTTTGGAACTGATGTCAGAGGGGGCAGGGAATGTGGTTTTCATCAAGCCTTGTGATTTGCCCAGAGACACAAAGCTGCTAAGGTGTCCAGCCAAAAGCAGAACTTAGGTCAGGCTGACACAAAGCTTGCCATTTCGTGTTCTGCTGTGTAAATCCACTTACCAACCTCAAGTTCAGTTGCTGTCCAAAGACACTCTGAAGCTTGCCACCTTCTCTTAGGAGCACAGTGCTTACGAGAGGTCCAAAGGACACTGCAGGTTGACATCGTGCTCTCCTTATACAGGATTGTAGGGAAAAAGCCATCAGTGGCCCCATATTGAGAAATGATTCCATGAGGTAATCATACATTTATATCAAACATCTGAACCATGTTTAATATAATTACCTAATCAAAAAATTTTATGGGTGGGGATACAAACTACCATGCCCAGGCCCCTTCCTTTCAACAGCTAGAAGAGCCTTCTAGATCTTTCAAATTGATATTTTCAATTGAATGTGTGCAAAGATTTTGCAAACCAGCCATGGTGGTAGGTACCCAGAATGCCAGCTACTTGGGAAACTGAGGCAGGGAGCCGACAATGGGCTACCTAGTAAGTTTTAGTCCAACCTAAGGAACTTATCAAGGAAGACTCCTTCTCCAAATGAAAATTTGAAAACAGGCTGGGGATAGAGTGTTTGCCTAGCACAGGTAAGATCCTGAGACCAAAGAATACTAATAACACTAATAATAACAATAGCGATACTCAAATCTCCACACTGTTCCCAGATCTATACTACAGTTCTTGGCAGACAATCTTCCCCCGCATCTTAACCCCAGCTTTAGACATTTCTGCTCATCTGACTAGCAAAGCCAGAACATTTCCCTTCTCTGGAAAGGGTTGCCTGCTTCACCAGAAAGGCCTGACCGCCTGAGGGCTTCTGCAATGGCTGTCCACATGGTTTTCTTCTGCAAAAGAAAAGAAGAAAGTTCACTTCTTGTCACACATGGCTTTGCACTTTAAAACACATTGCATGCAACAGTAACATCATTTCATCTAATTAATGGCTATCTTGGGTAAAGTGCAGAATTCAACTTAGAATTCCGAGCACAAAGTAATTGCTGCAGATCTATGTGCAGAATGTTACCGAAACATACAGTAATGGGAGTTTTGACAATACCGTGCTTTTAAAGCCTTTTAAGAATACCATGGGCATGTCTGCAAGAGAACACTGTGAAATGAGAGTATTTAAAATGCAAATATGGGTATAAAATGGAACTGATCCTTAACCTTTGTCCGTGGCAGCCACTATTGGCTAAATCACTATCCACTCTTCTGCCTTGACCAGATTTCTTCATTTATTTCAAAATTTATTCTTTAAGCACATGCTAGACATTGGGCATATGGTAGTCAACAGTCCTGGCACCCTGAGGTCTCTGGAACTACAGGGGAGACTAATGTTGAATAAACAACTATTTGTAATGCCGTCTTGCTTGAAAATGGGCAAGTATAGGAGTGGGGTTTGAAACATTCTTCTTGGCCTGGCAAGATGGCTGAGTGTTAAAGGTGTCTACCACCTAGCCTGATAACCCAAGTCCAATGCCTGGGACACACTTGATGGAAAGGGAGAACATATTCCTGCAAGTTGTCTTCTGATCTCCACATAGACTTTGAACTGTACACACATGCACCCTGAACATGTACATGTGCACACACCTATATAAATAAAACAATTTCTTTAAAAGGAAGTGTCATTCTCTGGGTCTAGTACAGACTCATCTTGGCTGAGTAAGTGAGTAAGGTAGACTCACTTCTCTATGTGAAATGCCCTGCTCACTTGGCCTGCAGAGAGAACTGAAGCCCCCACCCCAAACACAATAGATACTTTTCTATATTCATTTCGCTGACTACATTTTAAGACCTTTAGAGTTTTTTCTGTGCCTGGCCTCAGTTTCCCCATCTGTGGAGATCTATATTAGTACATAGCTCCTAGGACTTCCTGAAAGGATTTAAAGGATTCATCATACAAAAAGCATTTAAAATAACACCCAAGTTCCTGGTAAACACTGGCTCTTGCTGTTGTTGTACAAATTTAGTCATTTATGCTTGAGTGTTGTGTTTAATTCATATGCCTTCTTCTCTAGTTCATAAAGTCTTGAATTTCAGGACCCTTCATTTATGCATCCGTTCACTCTAGCACTTCGCAGAGAATTTGACCCTATTGTAGATTTCTGCCTCAGTTCCTTTCCTGCTGCTGTGATAAAATACTGTGACAAAAGCAATTGCAAGAAGGAGGGGCTTATTCTGCCTCACTGTTCAAGATACAGTCCTTTGTGTCTGTCTTAGTTAGGGCTTTACTGCTGTGAACAGAAACCATGACCATGGCAATTATTATAAGGACAACATTTAATTGGGGCTGGCTTACAAGCTCTGAGGCTCCGTCCATTATCATCATGGCAGGAGCATGGCAGCTTCCAGGCAGGCATGGTACAGGAGAGGCTGAGAGTTCTACATCTTCTTCTGAAGGCTGCTAGCAGAATACTGACAGCCAGGTAGCTAGGACTAGGATATCAAAGCCCAAGTGACACACCCACTCCATCAAGGCCACACCTCCAAATAGTGCCACCAACACAATGTGCAAGAAGTCAAGGCTGCTGTATCGTGAAGTAGTTGGCTAGACTATGTTTACAGAGAGCAGGGAATGTATGTTCAGCTAGCTTAGCTTTTCTGATTCTGTCCAGCCCAGAATTTTCTCACCCATTTTCTGCCCATGACTAAAATGGTTCTATTTCAGTCAATGATCAGAACAAAGATAATGCACCACAGGTGTACCCACAGGTCCATTTCCCAGATTATTCTAGATTTTGTCAAGTACACTAGAACATGAACCATCATGGTATCTAAGCAGTGTTTGTTATAAGAACATAAGAGTAGTGAATACCCGCAAGCTGTGTGCCTGGATCAAGAAAAGTTAAGTCAAAATATTCTAGGAACACAGTTCATCCCCCTCCCATATAATTTTGTTCCCCTTGTTGGTAAATAAAGAGAGAAAAGAAAGAAGTGCATGAGTCTATGGGACGATCATTTGATATGCTCTTTGTCTCTTCTACATAAATGGGTGTGCTCCTTGAGTTCTGAGGACAACATAGAAAATAACTGATATTCCTTTCGATACAGCCATCATAGTCTTTGAATAGGAGAACAATGTCCTGTCTCTCTTACTTTAATTATACTGAGCTGCATGCATGAGAGTCACATAACACGACGCAATCTTCTTTTTGTCAAGTGCCTTTCATCTGGAGCTACACCCCCAGCATTCAAGTTAAGTAATAAATAATGCAGCACAAACTGTTGGGGGAGGGGAAGAGGGGAATTAAATAACTAAAACAGAGGAGGAGAGCCGTGAGCATAAAGATCCTCTCATCAGATTACAGGGGGCCTCCAACTCCCCATACAGACTGGATTGTTTGGTGGTGGTAGAGACAGAGGAACAGGAATGGAGATGCAATTTAGCAAATGGCTGAAACAACGGTTTTGATTTCATGGTGGTGACATAGTTACGCCACACTTGTCATGCTGTCTTGGCGCTCCAGATACACCACACAGGTTTTTACTCAGAAGGACGTGTCTCAACAGACAAACTGCTGCAGCCCCACCTCCCCACCCCGTATTGTTTAGGGATAATCTGAATGTCAGTAGGGCTCTGATGGGCTCTGTGGCATCCACCCATGTCTAAAAGGGAGAGAGGGAGAGGCCTGATGTTGCCTGGTGGAGAAGGAACCTTTGTCAATACTCACCAGCTGCCAAGTATTATCATAAGGACTTCATAAGCTCTGGTTCAGGCTTGGTAAACTTTGGCCAGATCCAAATTTGTCTGTGGCCTGTCTTTATACAGCCCAAGAGCCAATAATGTATACTTTTTTAAAAAAATTAATTTTAAAATCAAGGATAATAAATGTAAGAATAATTTGTAACTATGGGAGGTACTTTAGCTCGTAGAATGATTATCAAGCATGCCTGAAGCCCTGAGATGGATCCCTAGAAAGGTAGAGGGAGGAGGATCAGGAGTTCAGGGCTATCCTTGTCTACTTAGGGAGCACAAGGCCTACCTAGAATACACGAAGCCCTATCTCAGAAGTAGAGGAGAAAGAGGAAGAAAAGGAAGAAATTATGCGTGATTTGCAAGAAGGCTGCTGGATGCTACTCCAGCACATTAATGCAGCCTGCACAATAACGTGAGCATTTATTATTCTCACTGAATAATCTGGACACTGGGTCTTAGAAAGGCTAAGTACTTACCTGATACTCATGCAGCTCCTCCCTCTGACTGAGAGCCAGAGATCAGAAGCACAAATCCTTGCAGGACTTAAGTGGGAAAACAAAACAAAACACCTAATGTGGACCCAGGAGGACTAGGCCAATGTGGAGGGCACACAGCCCATACAAAAGATGGCTGCAGTCTCCTTGTGCATAGTGAGGCAATAAACATAGGAGTGTAGAAGCCTCTTGAACATAATATATCTTTCCTTCACATATATTAAAAAATAAAATAAATGGGGACTGGGAAGACAGTTCAATCAATAAAATGTTTTCCATATGAGCCTCAAGACCTGAGTATGGTCCTTGAGAATTCAAGTGAGAAACTTGAGCACAGAGAGCCATGGCAGAGGCTCGGCCATAGATACATCAGAGACTTGGCTATAGATACATCAGAGACTTGGCCATAGATACATACCTGCACATAGCTTTGGAGGTCACAGACATCATCTGCTTCACTTGCCTGGAAGTCAGCTTGAGTTGAACTTGCTTCCAGAATGGTGAATTCTAGAAGAGTTGATCAAGTGGCCAAAGCAAGATAAAGATGCCAGAGAGTAAGGATTTCATATTTCTAGGTCATAGGCTATAGGTAGCAACTGACAGAGTGACCCCTGTGGGAGGGTCTTTTGCATATTTCTATGTAGGGAACACAGCATAGCCTTGCTGAGCACTACAGGGAAACAGTTCCATGCTTTGAGAGATTTGTTTTAATTATTACAGTGTGTGTGTGTGTGTGTGTGTGTGTGTGTGTGTGTGTGCACGCGCTTGCCATAGCACACGTGTGGAAGTCAGAAGACAGCTTGTGGGAATTGGTTCTTTCTGTCTGCCACGTGTGGTCCAGGCATTAAACTTAGGTCACCAGCCTTGACAACAAGCCCCTTTATCCACTGAACCATCTCTCCAGCCCTATACCCGGAGGTCTTGTATGCTCCAGCATACCTGCTTAGAATGCCAGAGGGTTGTATTCAGAGAAGGCACTAGAATCAGTGTGGACAGTGAATGATGAGGATACACTTGGCTCAGCAAGCAGTGAAAAACCTGTCCTCAGAACAATGGTAGGAGAGTGGTAGAATCGTACCAAGGACTCCCGAGCAAGGGCATAGTGAAGGCAGGAGTGCCCACCGTCCTGTATATGCACACAGGAAGGAAACAGTGAATATATCATGGTTCTTATGATCTCATTTGTGCCTGAGGGAAACAAGATTGCATGCAATTGGGGCATCCATAGAGATCAATACTTGAAATCTGGTCCTTGTGGTAGCGTCACAGGCATCGCTTGGGAGCTGGTTGACTATGCAAACTGTAGCCGCACACCAGGCCTGCTAAGCCAGAATCTGTACAGTAACAGCGCAATAACAAGATTCTCAGTGGCTTGTGACAACATTAAAGTTTGAGAAGCTCTGGTCTTGTCTGTAGGAGTACTTACTCTGGGGTGAACTAGACACTCTGACCTTGTGACCTGCCATGTCTTTATTGTGTGATAGTGACCTAAAGACTTAACTCTCTACACATCAGCCTGTTCCTTTCTAGAACATAATAGTAAAAATATACATGCACAGATGCCTGGATGCTCAATTGAGACAACATTAGAAGCTCCTTAACATACAATAAGTTCCTGCTAAATATCAACTCCTGTCATAGCCGTCACTATCACCACTATTACCTTTTATAATTCATGACTTTTCATTGAAACATTTATAAAGGAAGATCCTCTCCTTCCATGTAGGCCTCATCATCTTTATCATTGACCCAGTAAGCTTTGGCACCAATCTAGCCAGAAATTGTAATACTGAAAATATATGTGACTGGCATTTATAGATATTCTTCAAAGAAGCAGGAACTAAGATTACTGGCAAGACATCACCCTGGTGGTTTTCACAACTATAAGACAGACATGCTTATCTGCACTGCAATGTTGAGGGTGCTACTCAGGACCCCCAACTCCTTCACAGGTGGGATAGTCAATGACAGAGCCACGGGGCCACTCAGAGAAGGTACTCAAGATTCTGGGTATAGCTTAGTGAAGTCTCTGCTGTAGTCTCCTGCAGCTCATGGAGGTTAAACACATCTTTAACTCTTGTTTCTTCTATAATAACTACCAACACTACTCCACAAGAAAGAAATATTAAAAGAGACACACAACCACAAAGGGAAAAAATAGCCAAGAAGGGAATAGTATTTTAAAACTAGAGCTGGTGAAAAAGAACCAACTGACTCAGCAGACCTGCCAATGTGGCTCCTAAGCTCTCTGTAGGGAGAGCCTGTGGGTATCTGGCTGTCACTGCAGAGCTCCAGGGATCCTTAGAAATGGGAAGCTTGGAGCACTTTTAACAGAACTGGTCTGGGAAGAGTTGAAAGTGGACAGGCTGATGAACTATCTCTGGCTTCACCTCTATCCCACGCTCCTGGGTACCTAGCTGCTTGCCACAGTGCTCGAGACACCCTGGATCCCTGGGATATCTGTCTAATAAAGGAAGTTACAATATGCTGAGAAAAGGAACAAAAGTAAATGAAAACTGTTTACAGTGGTCAGACCAGCTCTCTACTTCTCCCCCATGTTTGGCATTTGGAAAACCTTAGCAGTCAATATCTTCCTCCCTTGAAAGAGACTGAAATACTACTTTCTAAAGAAACCAAGAAGCCTGTTATAGAGTCACCAAGAAAATTACCTTGCCAGGGCATCCCACCAGCAGCAAATATTACTCTAGAGCTTGGACTGTTCAACTGTCTTTTATTGTTTCTGTTGTTGTTGATTGCACATATACACACCTAGACCATCCAAATATGAGCATACTCATTAAGTAATGAACAGTTAAAGGCTGCTCTCATTCTCTCTCTCTTTACATAAACCTGTATTAAAACCCTTTTTCTTACTAACCTCAAATTTAGTGCAAAGGAAAAAAAACACATTTATACTATACAAATACATATGCAAGCAACTCTAATTAAAATCAGTGGGTTATTGACAGAAGAAAAAACTTAAAGTAAGAGAGCTCCCTTAGGAGATAGGGAGAGGGTTCCAGAGTGAGGGGGAGGGTAAGATAAAATTGGGGTTGAATGTTGTCATCATACACTATATGTGTGTATGAAATTGTCAAAGAATAGATAAACCTCAAAGAACACAGAGACAAGGATAAGAATAGCATCAACAGGAGTGTTCATAAGATACATTGTTAGCATCCTTAGAGATGTACCCTGCATGAAATAAGGAGGCTATTTAAAGAGAAGCATTCAAGCAACCAAAACAGGCTCCTGACAATTAAAAACATAACAACAGACGTGAAAATGTCAACAGAAGGGTTAGTAGGCAAAACTGACAAAAATTTCCCAAAAGTAGAGCAGAAAGACAAGAATTTTGAAAATAAGAAAGAGAAAATTTTAAAATGAGAAACCGTCTATAAGTCCTAGTATTTGGTTATGTTAAAATTTGAATACAAACAAGAAAAAGATTACCAAAGAAATAATCAAATAATCAAAGCAAATTTTAGATTTTCTAAAGGTGAAAAAAAAGAACAAAACAAAACAAACAACAACAACAAAAAAGCCAGCAACAACCTAGCACCGTTGATGAAATAAGGCCCACTGAAATAAGGCAAGCATCCTGTGACTTCTGAAATTGAAATCCAGGAAATGGGGACAGGATAGATGGCTCCAAGTCTGGCTACCTGAGATGAATTCCTGGGACCCACATGGTAGATGAAGAGAATTGATGCCAGCAGGCTGTACCCTGGTCTCACCTAATCACCATGGATGTACACACACAGACACACACACACACACACACACACACATACACACTTACTCAGAGAGAGGAAGGGAGAGGGAGAGAGAACAATGAATAATGGTAATATTATTTTTTAATCTGGGAAAAAGTGCTCTTAAAACTTCCAGAGATGGAATAAGGTAAGAGAGTCATACTCACAAGACAAAATCTGGACAAAGAGACAAATATACCAGACTCCTTAACAGCACATAGAAGACAAGAAGCCATAAACATCCTGAGAATGACAGAAAAATGGTTTCCTTCCAGAGTTCTAGGACAAGTCAAATCAGATATACAGGTTTCCATGTCCTGCTGCATGAAGAGTAAAACAAAGAGGAGGATATGTGATCACAGAGGTCTAAGTGCAACCACTAACTAAAGATTCATCACTATCTCCAGGAATAAGGTAAAGGAGATTCTAAAAGAGTGTCCAGCTGCAGGTCAGAACACAACCAGCCCACACTGGGGCAGAGGGGATGATGGAAAATGAGAGAAACACACATACACACACACACATGAGAGAGAGAGAGAGACAGAGACAGAGACAGAGACAGAGAGACAGAGACAGACAGAGACAGACACAGACACAGAGAGAGAGAGACAGAGAGTTGGGGGATAGAGAATAAAGAAAGGAAATTAATAGATTATTTTATAGATGGGATATATCAGGAGGCTTATAGGTTGGTGAAAAGTTGGGGAATCAAATAGTATCGATCCCCAAAATGTTGAACAACCATGAAAAAAAAAAAGACACAACAGGAGAGACACAAAACTGAATACAAGAAAACTATATGTGCACTATAGAAGATGATATGGCTTAACTGAGAATAATTTTAACAAAATCATAGCAATAAAAACAATGACACAAAGTATATTAGTACTTTCAAAAATCGAAAGCAATCAAGAAATTGCAAAGGAGGTGGGTTATTGAGAAATGTAGAAATAAAAATGGTTAGAGACAGCTGAAACAGAAATTATTGCTCTTAGGGAGAAAGGACATCAATCCAGGTGAGATGGTGAATTACAGGGCAAGGAATGTCCATTTTGCACCAGATCCATGCAGGACATTTGACTTTTAAAAACTATGCTCATGAATCACTTTGATAAGAGGAAAAGTTTAAAACTTTGTTTTTGGTCTGTGTTTGGTTTCTACTGGTCTTTACTAGTTTAGATCCCTACGCTCCTGTGAGGTAGCTAGCATCTTCCCCATCCCCAACAGCCCCAGTCCCAACTTCCCACCCCACTGTGGGACAAATCTGAGTAGAGGTATAGTGGTTTCATAGCCCTGTCCACCCACATGCAGATTCTGTGAACAGCAACACCAAATCACTGGCTGTTGGGCTGCTCAGGAATGCTGAGCAGAAAAGGAGCAGCTAGAAAGGGACAGGGCAGGCAATTCCTCCCTAGCCTTTGCAGCTCATGGGAGGAGTAACAGAACTCCCAAGTCCCTCGTGCTGCACACACATACACTGAAATTGAATACTATTTATTTTATCAAATTTCTCTCCAATGTTCAGTTATATGTGGAATCCTAATGGTCATTCACACACTGCTGAAAATAAGTTACTTATGCACTTCTAAAAATATTGGTATTTATGTCTTTGGGTCCCATCCTGAAGGAAGTTCTGGGACAGCATCATAATTAAGGGAGAAAGAGTAACAAAGATCTCTCCCTACAGTCAAACCATACAGTGATGACCACTGAAAACTAGTTTTATGCATGGGCTGGGGCACTCGCCAACAAGTGGGCAGCACTGACTTCTACCTTGAGTTTGTGATCTGAGCTACCTTTTCTTCTTGCTTGCCTTGAACTCATGAAGATCCAACTGTCTCTGTCTTCAAGCACTGACATTACAGAAGTGTACCATGACACCTGGGCTATTTTTCTGACTTATGAAACAATATTCCTATCCTCTCTCACAAGAATGCTGTGATCATGAAAGATAATAAATATTTTGTAAATAGGACAGCACTCAGCGGATGTCATAGATTATCATTATTCTAGCCACGTGTAAGATGGGTAGTTTATAATATTGTAATTTATACCATCTGGTTTATTTTCGTGATTTCTTAGTAATGGATTTTTTTTCATACCAAAATTATAAAATGGGCTCATTGTGGACATTTTGTAAATAATAAAAAGCAAAGAAAAATAATCTAAAATTTATGCTTTATTTCACTATCAAGATTATTACTACTAATCCATACCTCCTCTCTCTCTTTCTTTCTCTCTCTCTTTCTCTCTCTCTCTCTCTCTCTCTCTCTCTCTCTCTCTCTCTCTCTCTCTCACACACACACACACACACACACACACACACACACACACACACCTTGCCTACTTTTAGGAGATGCTAAAGAGTCAGCTTGGAAATCTGGCAACTGAAAGGAAAAATATCAGAAATGTACCCTACCTTTTTAAGATAACCAAGGAGTTCATGAGAAGTCATTTCTCTTTATAGAAGTATTCTGCTAGAAAGTGAAGAGGGCGTGATGGACGATCACCTCTTCACAACCTCCAGTGGAATGATGAATCTGGTCAATGAGCACCAAAGGCTGCTAACATCACAAAGACAGATGGAAGCACACTCTACCATCTATAAAGTGGTCCTGCCAAAAAGTTAACTCTCCACTGGACCAAGCCTCTAGAATGAACTGCAGGTTTACAGGAAAGAAAAAAAGAATATGTTAAAACACTCCCAAAAGAGTATAATCAGTAACTAGATTATAGGACACTCTCTGGGATAAATCAGTAACAACTCATTTACAAGAGAAGAGAAATAGATGGCAGGAAGCCTGTAGATCAAACGGAACCCAGGAGACCTCTCAGTCAGTTGCAGCCTGTGGGATTCACTTGGATGGCTCCACAAACAAACAGACTAGGAAAGAAGACTTGTGAAACTGGGTGATTTGGATAGGCACTGGATACTTTGATACTATTAATGAATTCCTGTTGTGTTTTAATATAAAACCTATTACTGTTAGGCATTGTTAAAATATCTCATATTTATAGTAATGGCTACTAAAATATTTGTGGGCTAAAGGAAATAGTTTCTAGAATTTTCATTCAAATAACATGGGAGGGTGTAAATTGACTTCAATAACGAGACTGGATGTGAGCTATTAATTACTGCAGCTAGGTGATGGGTATAGTCAACTTACCCACTTTGCTTGGAATGTGCTATAATTCATTAAAGAAAAGTCACAAGACTAATCATGGCAAGTCCTTCACAAATTCATTAAATATTGTTCTCTGACCTCTACAGGTACAATATGGTCCATGTTTGTTTTTTCCAAAGTGACCAAAAATCTTACCTTCTTCTTGGTTGCTTAACAATTAACAAATATGAAAGTAACAATTTAATTTACCTACTTAACATTTGAGGGCAAATGCCCTGTGTGTTACCTTATGCTATTTACCTGACATTTATTTAAATGAATATTACCACAGCTTCTGTGATCCTTACGGTCATCTTCACAAAGTGTCACATATGGATATGCTGAAACAGCATATATCTGTGAAAAATAAGGGTGTGTGTGTGTTCGTGTGTGGGTTCAGATAGTCTGTACATAGTAAAGTATTTGGAATAGTGTTAGGTCCTATTATTGTATATATATATATATATATATATATATATATATACACACACACACACACACACTCACACACATTCATGTTGTTAAAGCCAGAAAATATTGGATGATGGTGACTTGGGAGTAGCAACAGGATCTTCAAGAACCTAGTGTGTGAACACTTGTAAAGTGCCTGGCCTGTGTAGTGTGGTGACTCACACCATAATGGCTCTGAGACTTGATTGGAAGCCATTCTTAAAGCTTTAAGTGTTTGCTGTTGGTTCCCTCCTTGGTTATCTCTGCCACAGGTCCTAGACCAATGAAGTTCTCATAAGGCCACAGAATTCTGGAAGTAGGGGATGGAACTGATTTTGCAGAATATCAGCCCCAGCTCCTGACCCATGGCCTACCTCGAGTATACAAGTTAGACCTGTGTAGGTGGCAAGGAAGCCTGTTAAGCCAGTGGCAAGATGCAGCGAGAGGGAAAGTGGCAGGATGGAGGCCTGAGGAGCAACAGCCTTTGTGGAGAACATTACAGGGCATCAAGCAGGCTGAAGAGATGGAAAGGCATTAGGATTCCTTTGAGGAAAGCCCTGGGAACCACAGGTGAGGTCAGCTGATGCAGAACCACTGCATGGTGGGGCGGTGGGGACGGGGAGAAGGTGGCTACTCAGAAGGAATGCTTCCTTCTGCTACAAAATTTTGCCAGCTAGTCACCTTTGACCACGACAGATGCTGCTATTTTCTGACCAGTGTTTTCCCTGCTATCTGGGAGCAAATGTCAGTGGAAGGGCACAATCTGACATCAGAATGATTACGTGCTCATCCGAAGCTCAGCCCCACTGCCGGAACTGCATGCCCTCGAGGGCAGAGAGTATATCGTTGGCATGAAAATGGAGTGAATTAATGGAAAATCCCCAGCTTTCACCAGTGTACATGTACAGAGGCTTTCGTATGCTCTGCTGCACCAGAACAGCAAGATCTCACCTTCATTTATTCATTTCACAAGTATTTACTTAACACCTACTTGGTGTCAGGCATTGAGCACCACAGTAGCTAAGACATAGGGTGGTCATTTCACTCATGCAACTTAAACGTCTTGCACCTTGAAAACAAAAGGCATGTACAAACAAGCAATTGCAACTCCATTGTGAGATTTGCAATGAAGGACATAAGCAGGGTAGTATCATGAGAATCAATGTGTTTGCCTACCCTCAACAAGCTTAAATAAACCATAAATGGCACTTCACTCATTTCCTACTAATATCAATAGTTCTATCCACCTAACCAATGCAGTGTGTGGTCAGGTATAGTCAGTCACCTAACCAGTACAGTGTGTGGTCAGGTATAGTCTCACCAAGCCAGAAACTACCTTTGGCATTCATCAGTCCTTAGACTAGGACCTTAGCAATTTGCATAACTTCTCTGTTTCATTTTTAAATTACATGTATTTATTGCCTATATGTGCATCACACGCATATGTATGACATGCCAGGATACTAGTGTGGACATCAAAGGATGTCTTAGTGAGAGTTATTATTGCTGTGACAAACACGCCATGACCGAAAGCAACTTAAGGAGAGAAGAGTTTGTTAGACTTACACATCACTGCGCATCACTGAAGAAGTCAGGGCAGAAACTCAAGGCAGGAATCTGGAGGCCGGAGCTGGTGCAGAGGCTATGGAGGAAAGCTGCTTATTTGCTGGTTCCCATGGCTCCTTCAGCCTGCTTTCTCACAGAAGCCAGAACCACCAGCCCAAGGCTGGGGCCACGCACAAAGGGGTGGGCCCCGCCCTCCCCCACCAATCATTCATTAAGAAAATGCTTTACAGCCTGCCTGCAGCCAGATCATATAGAAGTGTTTTCTCAGTTGAGGCTTCCTTCTCTCAGATGACTATAGCTTGGATCAAGTTGACATAGCACTAGCCAGCACAAATGACAATGTATGAGAGTTAGTTTGCTCCTATGTGGAACCCAGGGCTCAGTCTCAGGTGGCCAGATTTGGCAGTAAGTTCCTTGACTTGCTGAGAGCCTTTTGCTAGTTCTTGCTTAACGTCCCCGTGTCTCAGTTTTCTCACCTATGTTGTGGAAATAGTGACTGTGTCGATCACATGGCCTGGAGCTACAACTGAAATGAGGTAACCCTCTTTGCTGTTTTTCAGAAGTGTTCAGGCCATGCAGGCTCTATTAACATCCGTTTCTTAATTCAGTGAAGGAATTTTTGCTAAAGAAGTGTAAAAGCCAGATAGGCAGTAAGGAGCAGAGTGGAGGACAAGATCCAACCATTTCCCTAAAAGTGTATTTGTGATGATCCTAGGGTGTGTTCCCCTTACTTGCAGACAGTTTAAGTCGTCATTTATTCCCAAATACCAGCTTCTCTTTCTATCAGGCAGAAAGACAGCTCACGGGTTGAATAGGCAGGCAGCACAGAAATTCACTGAGTCAGCTGGCCAGAGAGTAGTCATGGCTTCCTCTCTTGCTTTTTACAAACGTGGTTGAGCTAGAAAAGGCCAGGAACCTGAGGGTGGGGGGTGGGGGCGTCTTCTGACACCAACTGTCCATACGCTGCGGAGCCAGCGGGGGGGGGGGGGGGTGGGGGGGTGGTCAGTAACTCCCGCGCCCTTTCCTTGGATAGCAAGAGGACCCCACAGATGATACATCCGGGAAGCTCCAGGCCACACCCAAGGACTTCCAGGAACCTTCCCGGTTCTCCTCAGCCTTTCACTACTACTGTTCAGCGTTCAGCTCTGACCATTTCTAGGCGGTGCTCCCTTCTCCATCTCAGGCTCCCCCTCAGGGTGGGTGAGGAATGGAAAGAATTGCAGATGTGGAGGTTGGGGAAAGACGGAAGGACTCGGCTTGCTTGGGTGCTGTGCTATTGTTATTCAGGTTAAGGAACATCCAGGCTCTTATGCTAAATATCTCAAGGGGGTGGGCATTCAATGGGGAGCTTTTCTGGGGAGCTTTCTGCTTACTTTTAGCTGCCTGAAGCCTGGGGGCGTGCCCTGACCCTTTCCTTACCCTCTAATTGTGAAAGTCTGCTGGGGCCTATCAGTGGGTATCTAAATCCTAGGTAACCAGCTTGGCATTTGATGAAGTATCAGACGGACAGCAGGCATGAAGCATTGGCCGTTCTCCCTCTGTGATCCCTTGCCTGGAATTTTCACATCCAGCAACCCTTCTGTAGTACTGCTGGTCTCCAAACAGAAGTTGTTATTTTTTCAAATAAATATGTTTCCTAATTAAAACTTGCCCTTTAAAGACTCACACGTTCTTGGCCCCACTCTATGTTTTCCTTTCCTTGTAACATATTACAGAATCAATAAGGGCAATGCAAATATCTTTAATATATACAGCTCCAACGGCTCTAATAACGCATCTGCCTCCACACAATCGCCCTCTCCCCTCACCAGCCCAGCTGATAATTTCTGCTGATTTGTTAAATGCCTTGGTATTTCACTCTGGATGATAAAGCCTGGAAGGCACTTAGCTCTTCAGGGGAGTGGGGAGGGCACATTGAAAAGGGACAAAGTGGATGGTGGAGGATTCCAGCCATGTCTGTGGTTTTTATGACAGTTCTTATAAACAAGGAACAATTAGTATCCGAGGCAGAGAAAGTACAGGAAGAAAGAAAGAAAGAAAGAAAGAAAGAAAGAAAGAAAGAAAGAAAGAAAGAAAGAAAGAAAGAAAGAAAGGAAGGAAGGAAGGAAGGAAGGAAGGAAGGAAGGAAGGAAGGAAGGAAGGAAGAAAGAAAATGTCTATTACTCATAACCCCACCATTCTCAGTCAAAAATTTGACAATATTTTTATGTTTCTTTTCTTTTGTTCCTTGGTTAATTTTTGCTAGAAGATTTCAAAAATATAATTATCAATTTTGAATTGTTTTAAATTTTGTTTACAAAATAGCAATATCCTAAGGGAATGAAAACTAGACCAAAATATTATTTGAGAGTATACGCATAATACTCTAAAGAAGGCTGTTCCAATATTACTTTTCACACTTGATCTTTTATGCTGTTTTTTGATCTTTTTATCTCTGTCTTCATTATTATAAATGATGTAAATCTTTTGTATATTATACCGTGTCCCAGCCTTTGGTGTAATACACTTACACTGAGAAGGTCTTGTCTTGTCTTGTCTTGTCTTGTCTTGTCTTGTCTTGTCTTGTCTTGTCTTCCCTTCCCTCCTTCCCTTGCCTTCCCTTGCCTTCCCTTGCCTTCCCTTGCCTTCCCTTGCCTTCCCTTGCCTTCCCTTGCCTTCCCTTGCCTTCCCTTGCCTTCCCTTGCCTTCCCTTGCCTTCCCTTCCCTTCCCTTCCCTTCCCTTCCCTTCCCTTCCCTTCCCTTCCTTCCTTCCTCTCTCTCTCTCTCTCTCTCTCTCTCCCCCCCCCCCCCCGCCCCTCTAATGTCATTTGTTTTCTGTGGTCTTAGAGAGCCACACAGGAGCAGGAACCAATGCACTTAGCAACAGAGTTGGACTATCATCTGATGACAATGGACCTCATTTCCCCTCTAACACCTCTACTTCCTTCTGAATTCGTTCCATACTGCAAGGAATTCTTCCATCATCCACCAGGATAAGCAAACTGGAGAAAGACTGTTACCTTTAACTTCTAGCCCAGTCCCCTCTGGGTGGCCACCCAAAATGCCCACCTCACCTTACAAACCTACTTGCTACAAACCTCTTCTCTTCTTCATGACAAATGCCTTAGTTTACATGAATCGCTTACTTGTTCCTGTCTTTTGTCTTCTCAAACTACCCCATTCCTTCTTTTCCCCTCCCTCCTGTTTCCAAATCATCTTGTTTCAACTGTACTCAAGATCACATCCCTCTCAAGCTATGAACCATCAATAGTTTCCCCCCATGCTTCCTTCAGACCCCTTTCTCTTCCAACCATGCCTACTGCTCTAACCTTGATCCAGTCGTGGCCTACAGCTTCCCTTGTGCTTGTGCGGGTGCCTGATGCATTTACCTGTCCTGTACTCTTCCAGGATGAGAACACAGCCCCTCCCACTTCACACTCCAGCCTGCCCTGAGAAGCACCTTCTGCTGGAAGCTTCCCCTTGCCCCCTAAGCCAGGGTGGACAGACCAGGCTCACGATGCCATTTCCAGGCATCACACCTTCTACACTGTGTCTCTTTTTAAAGACAAGGATTGGCCCTACTGTTTCTTTCTTTTTTGAACTTTCTAAACATTTCAGAGGCATGTTTATTTAAATGAGGGGGAGGAGCCTCCTCTCTAACCACCCAAACTAGAAATTAACATGGACGTATCATTATATAATTTAAATTTTCTTTAACCTATGCCAATTCTTCTACTAATGCTCTAGTCAGGCTCACATGTCACATTTATTGTCATAACAACTAAGCTGTTTCTTTATTTGAGACTACCCTGGAGCCCTCTGTTAGGACTTTGCTGTTCTTGAATAGTGCACAGCACTTACACGGAATGACCCTCAGTTTGGAGTTGTCTGACACATCTCAATGATTAGATTCAGTTACTTATTTGTTGTAGAGATACCACAGAGATGGCATTATGTCCTTCGCTATGGACCACACCAGGGGGCACATGGTGCCTGTCACTATCCCTATGGTGTGAACTCTGATGTTTTGATGAAGGTGGAGTATGACAGAATTTTCTGGTCTAAAGCTATCATTGTCTCCTTTGAAGTGATCTGCATCCTGTTTGGAAATACTTTGAGAATGTTTGAATATCGAATTTCTCATCAACATCCACTGCTTTCAAATGCAAGTCTGTTTTCTTACCACCTCAAGAATGTGCAGAAGCTGAAGGCTATTTCCAAAGTTTTCACTCTCAAGCACCCCCTTATTACCCCCACCTCGGACCTGTTGTTTTTTAAAGTCTGTAAGTGCCTCTCTCTCTCTCTCTCTCTCTCTCTTTCTCTCTCTCTCTCTCTCTCTCTCTCTCTCTCTCTCTCTCTCTCTCTCTCTGTGTGTGTGTGTGTTCTTTTTTTTTTTCTCATTATGCTTTTATGAGATATGTCTAGGACACTGAAGTCCAGAAGGCAGGAATGATTGGCTTCATACCTAAGCAGCCAGAGCCCCATTACACACCTGCCAAAGACTAAATGGGCAACAGATACTCATTGAAGGACAGAATGTGACTGCCCTTCATGATGGTAGCCAGCATTTGATGTCTGCAGTGAGGACACATAGTTGATAAATGCCACCCAAAGGCTTGACATTTCAGTTAGTCTCAAAGGCTTTGTCGCTGGTCAGTTTTCACTCATCGTGAGGATTTTAAAAATAGATTGGGCTGATTGTAAGGCAGTCTGCCCACATCGTCCCCATTTTTGCCTTTTTGCATGCAGAAGCGAGGATGTACTGAGACACCTACTACCCTAACTTTGTGATCTGCACAGAGTCTCCAGAGGCACAGAAGCCTCTTGTTGTTGTTGTTGTAATAGCCAAACTTTCCTTCCACGTGGCCTGGGAATCAGTACTGGTCACCTATCCATCCTGAAACACTTTTTATAAAGGTAGTGGAAGATGGGAGAAGGAAGCGACCTCTGAGTACTCTCTATGCACCGCAGTGCTTTCTGTCCATTGTTCACTCTAAGGAGGTGGCTAGAACCTGTTTTATAGGTGAGAAATTGAAGCTAGGGCAAGGGAGTATGAAGCAGGCTTTAAGGAGGGAATTTCTTTAGTTTCTCCAAAAAGCCTCCGAGTTCAAGCGGTGTCGCCATCACAAACAAATGCTCTTCCTTTGGTAATGTGCTAGCAATTACGATCCAGACTCATAAAGGACAGAAATTCCTTGGACTGTATTCACTGTCATCCGTCCTCTCCCCCAGTGATTGCCATCACGACTCCGTAGCTGTTACCATGGTTTTGGGGAAGCTGTCCCAGGAAGGAAGTTCTTTCTTTAAGGCATCTTGCATGCCCAAGGAAGGAACTGTTAATTACTCCTGGCAAAACCAACCCAGGAAAAGTGTTGGAGGTGTGGAAAAGTATTTCAAGGGGTTAGGCAAAGAGCAGGGCCAAGGACTCCAAGAGAGGTGTGATGAGAGAGAAGAGCCCGGCTACACAATATACTAACACCCAACTCGGAGGTGGGGATGAAAACAAAAAACAAGAGGGGAGGAAGTAGAGAAAAGTAAGGGCAGGGAAGGAGAAAGTTTTCGAAAGACTGCGAGGAAAGCGAGAAAGGAGGGTCAAAGAGGAATCCGAGAAAAATACTGAAGCACTTGAGAGAATTCCAGAAAGAAAATGAGATGAGGAAATGGAGAAAGCAGCTCAGAGAAAGGGAGGACGGAGATAAGGGAAGGCATGGCACACAACAGAGATGGGTGAGCGGATAGGAGGCCGAGTGGGCACGGGGGAAGGGGGCGCATCACCTGTGTGGCGCCCCCCGGTGCCGTGGTGAAGCCCTGTTCCAAGCGCCGCTCGGCTGGCCTCGTAGGATTGGCTCCCGCCTCCCATTCATGTAACCTGCGTGTGTGCGCGTGTGTGCGCGAGTGTGTCTCGCTCGCTCGCTCGCCCTGTGTGTAAGAGAGCGAGGGAGGGGGACGAAGGCAGGCAGGCGAGCAGGCAGGGAGGGGAAGAAGAGGAGGGAAGCTATTAAACACACACACTCACACACACCCGCGCGCGCACCCCCGCCCCAACCGCCCCCCCCCCCCCCCAAGCCTCGGGATTGCAGCTGTTACATGTGGGGCAGCAGTGCTGGCAGGAACGCCGGCCGGGAGCGGCCGGGAGCCGGAGCCCGGCGTGCGCGCGCGGCTGGAGGCTCCCTGGGGCTCCGCTCCCCGCGGGAGCTATTGTTGGTCTCGCCGGAGCTGAGCTCAGAACCCGGACCTGCTCCGTCTTGGGCGCCTCAATCCAACTCGCGGAGCAGCGGAGCCAGCGGCGCGGTGCCTCGCCTCCCCGCCGTCCTCGTCCCCGCTTCCCCGGCGGTGGCAGCCTGCAGCCACGGTAAGGCGGCGTGATCAGCTCTACGGAAAAAGCGCCTTGGGGACCACGGCGGAGGCTCGCCAGTTCTGTCGCCCCTCTCTGCATTCGCAGGTCCGGGCAGCTCAAGCAGCTTGCTGGGGGCTCCGGGAGATGCTAGCCTGCTTCCCTGCTCCGCACTGGGGAGGGAGGGAGGAAGAGAAGGAGAGCGGGGCGTCCAGGTTGCCGACAAGGCAAGGAGCCTCCGCCACCGCAGCCCCGGGAGTCCGCTGCGGACTGGAGCCTGGGAACCAGTGTTGGGGGAGAGCGGAGAGGTGGGAGCCGGCCCCAGACTCTGGACCGCGGGTGGGATGGAGGTTAGCTCGATCCAGGTTCGTGTGCTACGCCGGGATCCCCTTCCCTGCCACGGCCCAGTCTCCCGCAGCCCCTCTGCAGACTCGCCCGCCCCAGACTCCCGGAGGGCGCTGGAGGAGCCCACGAGGCGGCGCCGGGCTCCCGCTCTGCAGCCTGCCCTGCGGGGCGAGAGCCGGCTGCAGCGGCCCCGGTGCGCGCTGCGGTTAGAGCCGGTAACCCGGGGACGCGACCCCCAAGCCGCACGCCCTCTGCCACCCGCTTGGCTCCTGCCCATCCTCGCCGGTCGCGTCGTTTCTCGTTTGGTTTGTCTCAGAACGAGTTGAGGACTGCAGGCGCCGGGTAGACTCTCTGGGGGTGCAGGGCTGTGAGTGTGTGACTACTTGCACCTCCAGCTTCGGGAAATATGCTGTGTATTGAAATGTGATCTCTGGGCTCCTTAGTCATTTTCCTAGTGATTTAAAAATGCAGTCTTTGCATCGGAGAAGCGGAAGAAGGTGGTGTCGCGGAGTATGTGTGTGTGTGTCCACACGTAACCCAGGAATATCCCAATAACTATTGGGGGAGGGGGGTAAAGGGTGGTATGAATGGTCAATGCCTCTTGGCGGGTCCGTAGGTGGGTTTCTCTGGCCACTGCCCTCTTCTTCTATGCCCTACCCGCCCCCCCATCCCCCGCCTAAACCAGGTTGGAAAGTACTGGAAATTCAATTGCGTGGTCTCTAACTTTGGAATTTGGTATCCTTTTCAGCAGGAGACGTTAAGACGATTTCTGCACTTGGGTCTGTGTGGACGAGAGTTTTACTCAGGTTAGGTGTAGAATCCGCCTCAGACCTGCACCAGTCCCCTACCCAGTCGTCACCTCCCCTCCACCCCCCACGCACATACAACACAACCCTGGAGAGAAGGTTTGTACACATGCAGTTAACCGTAAGCCACCAACGCAGCTATAAGGACGCAGAGTCAACCCGGGGTTTGCGGGCATCTGAGCGCACTATTGGCGTTTGATTAGCCCTGGAGATCACCCTACTGCTTTGTAGAGGCGCTGGTGGGGCATGCTCGTGATCCCCAGCGCCGGGGCCAGAGGGTGCCTCTGTGCTGAGCTGTGCGGCCGTGCTCGGAGGATATCTGCTGAACAGTATCGCGGGCAATTATATAAGCTGCCTCAGTGATCTCCCAGATCTGTATTGCAAGCACCCGGCTCTTGAAAGACAACCCTGAAAGTTTTACTGTTTGGGGACTGTAAGTACCTGGGAGACCCACTTGGGGAATGGGGAGGTGGGTATTTTGTGCCGAGGTGCCCACTTCTGAGATGTGGGCTTTGGGTGCTAAAGCTCTGTCCCCAAGGAACCGGTTACCGAAGCAGGGACTGAGTGGGTGGAGATCCAAGATTAACCTGTGAAGAAGAACGGGTCAGGATTTCTTTGAGTCCGTGGAGCCCTGAGATTCAGGAGTTGGAGGTGTTGGGGGGGGGGGTGTTGGATGGCCTTCCAGGGAACGTAGTTCTCGGAAAATCGGTGTTCTAGGCAGCCCCAGGACTCTTTTCTTGGCCCCTCCCTGGCTTTAAACCCAGCGTCCTTCACCTGTTTAGTAACCTGCCTCCATTCCCTTTTAGAAATGCCCGGAGACGCCAGGCATCCAGGCCCAGGTTTGGGGTGTTTGTGGTGGGTTAGGAAGTAGAGTACTGGCCTCTACGGGGTGCGGGGGTGGGCAGAAAAAATTATTATACCTAATGCGGATGCTATGAGAATGGGTGCCTGATATGGCTTCTGTTCCCTCGCCTCCCTCCAGGACTGAAAACAGTTTGGTTTCAACTGCGCTCCTTTCCACTCCCCCCCCCCCCCCATCTCGCTGCCTCCCTTCGCTGCCGCAGCCTGTCGCACGTTGATGGGCTTTGATAGAGAACCACAGTAGTGGAGTGTTTTTAAATCTTGTTTTTCGCCTGTAGAGGGAAAAGCTATCCCAGCCCTGGCAGAAAGAACCCTGAGGAGCGCTGAAGTCTGGGGCTTGGTGGCCCTGAACTCCCTCCCCCAAGTCAGATGATAGCGTGCATGGGTGGGGAGGGTTTTGTTTTTGCCACATTCCGGCGTCCTGAAACTCCGCATCCCCTCCCCCCTGAAATCCCGGGTCTGTCTGAGTGTGTTCGGCTCTGTAAAATAAATCCTCCCCCGCGCAGACCTGTGGGGCTGTTCGGATTTCCTGCCTCTGCCATGATCCTTAACAATGCGATTGCAAAGCCAGTGCAGGGCTGGGAAAAATCCCCAGGTGCCGACCAGCCGCGTCTTGACCTTGCTGAAGGCGCCTTTGCCTGGGTTGCCGTAGCGGCTCTGGTCCAGCCGCTGGGGCTGGAGAAGGAGTGCACCCCGGAGGCGGCCGGGTTCTCACCCAGGGCACGGCGGGAATCGGTTCTCCGCCGGTTTGCTTGGGGGAGGGGATGGGCTTGGCGGCAACCTGTTTCCCAGCTCTTGGGGCCCAACACTTAGCTTCCCAGCCATGCTGCTGGCTCCACGTGACTAACTCGCCTCTCCATCAACCTCTAGAAGCCTCCCGGATGGGGTTTCCAGGATTGGCTGCGGCCCTCTTTCCGCCAACCTGGGACTGGGAGCCCTCGGCCTTGGGGCTTTTTTTGGTGGCCTGAACTGAGCTCCGCTCTGAAGGGGTGACGGAGTGGGCGGGGCCTAATCACCGAAACCCGAGCTTTGGCGGCCAAGTTCCGACCAGGAGCGCTTCCCAGTTGGGGAGCACTTACCCCCTCCCTTTCAATGCCTGGCCACTTTCTTTAAGACCCTGGGTGCGCTCCTGGAGGCCTGTAGCTATACTTCCCGGCTTCCCTAAATGTTAAAGTTAAGAAGACTGTTTTCACAGGTGGTGGTAGCGGCAGCAAGCGCTTTCTCTCTCTCTCTCTCTCTCTCTCTCTCTCTCTCGTGTGTGTGTGTGTGTGTGTGTGTGTGTGAGTGGAGAGAGAGAGAGAGAGAGAGAGAGAGAGAGAGAGAGAGAGAGAGAGAGAGAGAGAGAGAGAGAGAGAGAGCAGCGCAGTGGGGTGGGGTGGGGTGGGGGTGGGGGTTCCGATCAGGCCATACTCTAGCCTGAAAGCCGGATTTCTCTCTTTCTAGGAGCTGTGGGACTACTGTAAAGAATCTGTTTTCTTTGGTGGGGTTGACAAGGAAACCCTTTCTCCTAGTGGGACTGGGTCTGTGCTGCTTGTCCGCTCTTGTGACTGTTTAGAGCGGGGGATGCAGCTGTATCTGATTCGGTAGCAGCGAAAAGCTGCTGGAATGGGTCTTAGAATGAGTGGGATTAGAGGCAGGACAGTTTGTGAGATTACTGTTCTGGGGTGGAGAAGGTGTCAGGGATGGTGAGATTCCATTCTCTAGAGATTCCTCATGTTCTTGGGTTGCCAGTCCTGCTTTTAATCAAGTCTTCTCCGGGTGGAAGTAGGCTTTGGGCATTAAGCCATGAAAGTGCCCTGTGGAGGAAAGAGTCAGTCTTTGCTCAGGGTTGGGGGTTCACAATCAGTGCTCAGTTTAAGGAGGAACCCTGAGAGTACAGCAAATGGAATGATCTGGAATGGTAGGCAGTGAGCAGAGGTTTCAACAGAAGGGTAGGTATTGGGTTAGAGGACTCTTTCCATAGAGTTTAATTCCTTTTAGTATAATCCCTTCAGCCTTTTGTGGGAGCTTGTTAATGGGGGTGGGACTTACAGATTTTGGGGATTGAGACTATGAGGTCTTAGACAGGTTTTGTGGGGAGGGTCACTTCTCTTCTGCAAAATATGATACTGCCATCTATTCTGCTGTTCTGTAAGAAAGCACCGGCACCCATTGAACCTCTGGCAAGTGTCACCAGTGAGCGTTCTTACCAGCTTCTTTCAACTTTCTCCAATGATGTACATTTGTTGGGTGAGGTTAGGCATAGAAATAAATCAACAGCGCCTAAAGAACCAGCAACATTGCATCCAAAGTCTATTTAAAACCAGCTTCAAGTGCTTGACACAAAAATATCTTCTCTTTTCTTAGAAAAGTCATTTCCAGTTTTGTTAGAATTTGTGCTTTCATTGGGTCCCTTTTTCCTGACAGAATTCCATCCTTGTGCAGACTGGTGTATTATATAATCTGGTATTTTCAGATCAGAAGTTACAACTCTGGGAAAGGAGGTGATCAGGAATTTAAGCAAAAGATTGCTGGGCAACCCAAATGAGGGACTTGATGTAAGATGCTCATTCACACTCTAACTGGGATGGAGGTTGGGGGAGAAGGAGATTGGGCAAGCCATCATGCAAATGCTCAGCCAAGTCCTCTGCTGCCTGCTGCTCCTATTCTGACAGCTGCTCCACCCAGGCCCAGCCTTCAGATGCTCCCATCCCAGAATATTCTCCCACATCCATCCATCTATCTAAACAGTGACAAACAAAGACACAATGGGGTTTAAATCAACCCCTTGCGGGTTTGATCCGAAAAGCTTCCCTGGGTAAATCAAAGTCAATTTTAGGTCCAAGGGGCCAATTTTTACCTGACTCCTTAAATAGTTTATCACACAAGTTTATTGTAATCGAGAGCCAAATCACTCCATCCACTTTGCTCTGAGAGACAGCTGTAGGAGCCACTTTGAAAGTAACATGCCCTAGATCCCAGGCAGCTAAGCAACACGGATTCCCAAACTTAACAACTTTCCACAGGAAAGTATTTAATAAAACTTGTAAATACAAATGTACATATGTGTATATGCATGTTTGCACAATACATATGTGATGTGTACTGTATGGGATTATGGGTTTATTACTTTGTGGTCCTTTTCTCTGTTTGCTCAGATTACCCAGCTAAAATGTTATCACTGAAGGAATTCAGACAATAGAGACAAAATCAAAATCAAAATAAGTTTAATTGATGTTGGGGTTGCATCTTGAGACTCTATGAGTACAGAAAAAGTGAGATCATATAATATTTTGAATGCTTGTTTATATTTAGTGATAAAGCATATAGATCTACCCTGTACCCTGTTTTAACTCCCCTCCCTCACAGCAACAGTTTCAGGGGCAGTATAGAGCCCAGATGTTTTAATATAGCATGCTTTCATTAAGCCAGTCCATACTTCTTGATTTCTTGTTTATGTTTAGTATTTTATTGTAACATAACTACAACAGTCAACTTTGTACATTTCACAGGATTTTAGCGTTTCCTCAAGACAGATTCCTAGAAAGTAGGGTTGTAGAGTCAAAGGCATGTGCTGTACTGAGGCTCTGTCACACTTGAGAAGCAGAAGGATAAACTGTGTTGTCTACATCTTTTTAACCAGAATCTGTTTACTTTCCAGTCCCCTCTAAGCTTGGGAACTGAAGTGGTGGGGGAGGGGAGGGAGTCACATGCAAACCTCATAAAAAGAATCTGAATAACTTTGCAATGTTTTACTGAACTGATAGGAAAATCCTTTTTTTTTTTTCTCCAAGAATATTTTTCTTCCCTGGTTGTCTTGGAATCACTTTCTCTGAGGCTTCAGCCAGCAGTGGAGTTGAAATATGTAAATATGTTCCTCAGCCTTGTAGGTGGGGTTGGCTTCATGATAAATGACAAACAGTTCCCTGGATAAGTGAGCATGTATTCCAGCACTTGCTGGGAGTGGAGATCCACTCTTTCCTTCTTCTCCTTGACTCAGAGCCCTTCCATTGACCTAGGAGGTCTTAGGAAGGGACAGTGAAGAAGGAGGGTGTGGTCAAAGAAGCATGGAGGCCCCACCTGCTAAATGTCTTTGCACTGAAAATCAGCTCCTTGTTTGTGTTACTATCCCAGGACAACAGTAAATAAATCACTCACTGTACCTTCTTGCTGTTTGAGTTTCTTGTCCCCTCACGATCCACTTCAATCAGAGGGTGCATTTGTCAGGCTTGCTCCTTCCCCCAGTTGTCTTTCTGTGACCCAGAAAAGATTTATTCCCTGTGGTTACAGGACTTGTCACATGACAGAGAATTCTGTGGAACTAGTAGGAGAAGCCTCCCATTTCCAAGGTGTCCTTATCCCCAGCAGGATAAATCAGGAGTTCCCTTAGATCCCGTAAAAAGGTCACCTAAGGGCTATTGAGTGTCAAGTGTCACCTGACATGGAGTGGCTCTGTTGGTCACTGCCTCTGACTTCAGACAAGGTTGAGATGCTGCCTTTGATGCCTATAACACTCTGGATTCACCTAGGGATGTGAGAGAATGTGTCTTGTCTAAACATCAAATCCCAGCTTTCCTTCTGTTTGGAAAACAGAAAAAAGGCCCCAAGTGAAGCAGTCTGTCTGTAGAGCAGTGGCCTCTGCCCACTTCTTTTCCCCGTTTATCCTTTGCTGGCTCTGTGGTGTGGGAGATGGAACATCAGAGGGTATCAAGTGCCATCACTTCACCATTAGCATTCTCTGGAAGTCAGGCTTCAAAAACAAAAACGGAGCTTCTCCTGGGTCAGGAGGCATATATACCTGCAATCCCAGTACTTAGATGCCAAGAGTTCAAGGCCAGCCTGGGCTACCTAGTGAATTCAAGGTTGGCTTGGGCTCCATAGAGAGATCTCTTTTTTTAATTAGGTATTTTCTTCATTTACATTTCCAGTGTTATCCCCCAAGTCCCTCATACCCTCCACCCCTTACTCCCCTACCCACCCACTCCCACTTCTTGGCCCTGGCGTTCCTCTGTACTGAGGCATATAAAGTTTACAAGACCAATGGGCCTCTCTTTCCAATGATGGCCGATTAGGCCATCTTTCCATAGAGAGATCTTATCTCAAAACAACAAACAACAAACAACAGTTTTTCCCCCTCTGAAAAAGTCTATTTTTTTTCTCTATTTTTTTTTCTTGCTGTGAAATAACTGGTGGTTTCTGAAATTTTGGTCTTCAAACCCTTTGGAAGACAAACAAAAGGGTTGGAGCTTTGTATATACCCCGTTCATTCCTCAGTTTTCCTGTCTCTGAACTTACCTTTGGAGAGGAGAGTAGGCTTGAGATACTAGAACCAGCGTTGCTTGGAGTTGAGTATGTATCTATACCTAAAGGACAATTGTGTTTATAAGCATATTCTGGTTGAGTGCGCTGGAGGAATCAAGAACCTGAATTTCTCACCAGTTTGCTGCTGGATTTTAGGCTTTGAGTCTACAGTCCTTACGGAGGGGTTCATTTCCAAGCACCTTCTCTTCTGATGTTCTTTTAGAACATGACAATAATGATCCCTGGACACAGAGAAATCCTAGCTGTCCTAGATTTGGGGGCTTGCATTATAGAGTGTCTTTCCTTTTGGATCTTGAGTAGCATCATTTCCACAGACATAGCTAGAAGGGTAGGGTGAATCATTCTACGCTGTGAAGGAGTGAGAGACAGGGACAAGAACCAAGGGAAGACCTTTCAAGTGCCATTGGTGTCTGTCCTGGGTGAGGGAGCTTGGGAGGGAGGAGCTGTTTGCCCAGCTTCACATGCCTGGGACTAACATTTGATAGTAGCTCTCTCTAGCTCTTAACCCCTCTATTCCATAGAATGGCAGGCTTAAGTCTTTATAGAATAACACGTAATCAAAATCCAATACTTAACAAAGTGTTTGCTTTTAGAAGAGTTTCTCCTTTTGTATTTTTTTTTCTTCTGGGCCAACTTTGGGAGTAGATCAAGACATTTACAAATTTGCATCATTATCATGTAAGCAATTAAAGTGCTTAAGAGCTTAAAAGCAATTTGTTCAAGTTGGTTAAATATCCACCCTCCCCAATCTTGTTTGTATTATTAATTTACTCATCAAACTTGTGATATCAGCTTCACAGTGAAGCCCATTTCAGTATCTGCTTATTGGCAGCAAGGTCCCAAAGAAAGGGGTTTGTTTTGAGAAGGTCCACAGTGAAAGGACCCAGTTCAGGATGAGTCAGGGAAACCAGCATTTAACTAAATAAACTCAGCCCTTCGTTGGCCTTTGGATGAGAACGGGTTGTTTAAACGTTTTATTAAGGTGCAATTATTCTGAGAACCAGTTAGTAATGCAGCTCTTTGCAAACATTAATTAGCTGATCCCTACATCACCCCACATGACTGATAAGTAGCATTAGCCCTCCATTTGAGAGAAAAAATGGACACAAAGAGTTGAGGGGGTAAAAGGCCAACTCTTGCCCTGATGGAAATATGGTAGTGGCAGGTGGAGTTGGGAGACTGAGTTCTTCTCTCACTAATATGTATTGCAGTGCAATCGATAGCACACTGTAACTCAGTAGTCGCTAGTGACATCTGAAGTTAAATTTAACTAGAATGCAATATAACTAAGACATTCATTTCCTCAATCACTGAAGGCATTTCTCAAAGGTTCAAAAGCCACATGTGGAGAGTGGCTACCAGAGTAGACGCTTGCAGTCATAGAATGCTTCCATTGTTGTGGAAAAGACTCAGAGGAAGTACCAGGTTGGATGACAGGGATAATCAAAGAATAACATGAAAGCCCTTGCCATCATAGAACTCAAATATAAAACTTCTCCAAACTGGCTGACACACGAGAAACACTGAGCAGCCCAATCCGTGGCCTGTATACATTGTAAGATTAGCATCCTTTGCCTCTTTGAAGACTTGTGCTACCATTTATCACTTTTCTTATTAGCCAAGATTATTTTTAAGACAATGCTGGATCCTGGAGAGGATGATGGGAGACAGGTACTCTCCTTCCCTGCTGGTGAAAATGCAAATTAATATACCCTTTTAGGAAAGCAATTTGGCAGTAACTGTCGGTAGTCTTAGAAACACTTACTCCCTTTAGTCCAGTATTCCAATTCTAGGAATCTAGCCAAAGAAAATATTCAGAGACAGGCAGAGAAGTTTTAAGAATAAAAATGTTCACTGCAGTGGTATTTATTAGCTTGGGGGTGGGGGTAGGAATAGACTGGACAGAGTGTCCTGGAGCCAGACAGTGGAATAGTATACAAAGATGAAATATTGTTTTATTTTTTTATTCTGTTTTATTTTCCATTCTCCTGCCCTTCCTTCCTCTCTTCCTTTTTGTTTGTTTTGTTTTGTTTTTCAAGACAGGGTTTCTCTGTATAGCCCTGGCTGTCCTGGAACTCACTCTGTAGACCAGGCTGGCCTCGAACTAACAGGGATCCTCCTACCTCTGCCTCCTGAGTGCTGGGATTAAAGGTGTGTGCCACCACTGCCCGGTGGCTTTTGGGGCTTTAGAAAACAGGATTTCTCAGCCCCGGCTGTCCTGGAACTCACTCTGTAGACCAGGCTGGCCTTGAACTCAGAAATTTGCCTGCCTCTGCCTCCCAAGTGCTGGGATTAAAGGCATGCACCATGTCCAGCTTCCATTTATTTTTATTTATTTATTTTGAATCAGGGTTGCTATATAGCTTCAGGGATCCTCCTGCTTCTAGCAACCCAGCACTGGGAGAGCAGGCAAATCTACACTAGCTTTGTCCATGACTGCTGAGGTCCCTAGGCTGGCCTAGCTCTTGCTCTGTAGTTCAGGCTAGTATTAATCTTGCCTTCCTTCCTAGCCTCAGTGCTAGGATTACAGACACACACACACACACACACACACAGAGAGAGAGAGAGAGAGAGAGAGAGAGAGAGAGAGAGAGAGAGAAGGAGGAAAGAAAGAGAGAGAGAGAGAGAGAAAGAAAGAAAGAAAGAAAGAAAGAAAGAAAGAAAGAAAGAAAGAAAGAAGGAAGAAAGAAAGGAAGAGAGAAAGAGAGAAAGAAAGAGAGAGAAAGAAAGAAAGAAAGAGAAAGAAAGAAAGAGAAGAAGGGAAGGAGGAAGATAGAGAAAGGCAAAGAGAAAGACTATGGTGACTTGGATGAGTAAAATAGGGAATTGAGAAGAATATCAACTTTGGAGACTGTGTTCAGAGGAAGAACTGCTTCAGACCCTTAGCCACCACCACCTTTCTGGCACAGAAACCTTGGATCAGCCTTCTGTACCTCTCTGTCCTCGTATATAAATAAATAATAGAAAGTGCAGTCAATCAAGCTCACATATCATGGCAGGGAGGAGCCAGTGCTCACCTTACAAAGATCTAGCCCAAGCATGTGAAGATGCAGAGGACAACCTCAGGACCCGGTGTGTGCACTGTCTAGGATATAGACATGCATGATGCTCCCTGGAGATGTGTAGGACCTTTACTCTCCAGAGGAAAGTAGAAGATGGCTTGTGGTTCTGTGATTCTGACTGGACAGGCTTGTGATTGGCAGTGCTGAACCTGGTACAGATGTGGCTGATTGTGGTCCCCATCTGTCTCTGGGGCAGGCTAGGAAGCGGGTCTTCTGCCTGCCCCATTGTGTTTATGAGCTTCCCAGCAGTGTATAGCACTGAAATGCTGTGTAAGCTCCTTGCTGGCTCCCACCCTTGCTGCGCCTCTCTCTCAAGGAATAAATAAAGCTGGAGTGAGTGCCTTGTTTACAGGGTTGACTGATTAAAACCCAAGGCGCCCCTCCCTAAAGAGTAGTAGTCTTTAGCTGCTAAGTGACAGTGGCTGTGAGGCTCAGTGTGGAGCCACCTTCCAGGAAGTACCTAGGACTGTAGAACAGTGCTCTTACTGCAGCCTTGAACAATCTCCCAAGCTCTCTCCCCTGGTATCTGAAAGCAGCACTGAGTTTGGCACCACCTACTCTGCCCAGCTTCAGTGCCTTCTCTCTGTGGGACCTTGATAAGCTACTTAATGTCTGCATGCCTTAGTTTCCCAGTTCATCAAATGGGAATAATATTGAGAAGTTGGCAGGGTTCTTAGCATGGTTATTGGGAAAGATCGTTTATGACAAGCATAGGAGTCCTTGGTACTGCTGAGTTAACATGAGAATTCCCAGAACCTGAAAAGTGATTTATTGACTTTTAGCTCTGTAGTGGATGGACTTGCCTGGCATTGCAAGGCTCTGAGTTCAATCCTCAGCACCACAGTAAGCAAACAAAACAAAAACAAAAACAAAAACAAAAAAAGAAGAAAGAACAGGAGTTTATTGAGGTATAGCTAAGTTCTGGCTTCCCTTTCCTTTCATTGATGATGGTTCCCTTCTGTGCTGTGGTTTTGTCAAGTGGCTTGGAGGGCCTGGCAAGACTCGGGAATTGCCAACACATGTCACTTGGTAGCTGTATGCATTCAAGCACAGTCCTTAGAAATCTCTGTTCACCCTCTTTTCAGTAATAAAATGGAAAATCAAAGTCTCTGCCTCCAAAAGGTTTGTGTGGCACTTGTATAGTATCTTTTGGTCAGCATCCTTTGTGCCAGTGGTGGCCTTTGGCACTGGCATATTTCTTCTTATTCCCCCATCTGCTCAGCTTCGGGTTTTGTGACCTGCTTCTGAAGCCCGTTAGAGCACATCAGTGGTGGGAACATGTGGGGCTGGGGAGGCTCTGAGACTTAAGAGGGTTTGAAGATGCTGATTTTGCAAGGTTATACAAGCCTAGCTCCAGGAGGACCTTGGATGATGATGGTACCTGTAGAAGGTGAAAGTCAGGGATATGTGGAGTAAGGTGAGCAGTTCACCCTGGTTCAGTATCAACTGTCCTTTTGCTCCTTACACCCACAAAATCATAAAGACTCTCCCTCTGCCTCTCTGAGTACCTACTCAGTGCTAGCTTTAGTTTCTAGTATCACTAGAGGTCTCAACAGGCATTGCTAACACCATCCCTGCAGTAGACTCACCTGAAATGTTCTTACCAAAGACCAGTTTCTTCTTTCCCCATAAATGTTCTCTGTCTCTCTCTCTGTCCTTGTCCCTGTCTCTGTCTCTGTTTATCTGTCTGTCTGTCTGTCTGTGTCTGTCTGTCTGTCTGTCTGTCTGTCTCTCTCTCTCTCTCTCTCTCTCTCACTCTTTCTGTATGTGTGTGTGTAAGAGAGAGAGATGGGGAGCCAGCAAAGCTATACAGCTAAGGCTGAGCAATGACACACAAGAGTAGAGCTTCATTAAATGTTCATTTCATCCCCTTTCCAAAGAAGCAGAAAGGATCCCATATTGGGTAATTTATGTATGAGGTGAGTGACCTAATTCACTAAATCCATGGGACTAGAATATGATAATCAAGGCTTTTTGCTCCGCCCTCCGCCCTGCCACTGGCAAACTGGGGCATCTCAGTGGGAGAGTCAGCATTCTCCCTCCTCCTGTTCTGTTCCCTCCAACAGCTGCTTTCTGCCTGGTGGAAAAGGCCTTGCTTTGCCTGCAGCTGTCAGGATAAGCCTTTGGGCTACTTCTGCTCTTTTTTGTTCTCTCCTGGGCTGTGCCCATTAACCATTCCTGAATAATCCCCTCAAATGTGCAAGGTCACTTCTGGATTCCCCAGGTAGAAGAGAGGATGTCTCATTTCTTTCAGCATGTCAAATGCACATCTCATGGTAGTAACCTTCCAAAGTTGTGCTGAAGACTTGTCATTGTGGAAGAGTCTGAAGACTCTGAAGTTTGAAGGGTTTGGGGATTTTCTTGTTGACAGTACAATTTGTTAAGAAGTCCTTGGCAGGCAAGATGATTTGCCTCAGTAAAAGTGCTTGCTACAAAAGCCTGATAACCTGATTATGAGTTTTGGAGTATATGTAGAAGGAGGTAACATGTTCTACAAGTTGTCCCCTGACCTCCACACATGTGCCATGGCATATATGTCTCTATCCAGTCATGTGCACACAGACAAGTAAATGCTAATACTGTTACTACTAATGATAAAAGTGAAGACATTCTTCACTCCTTTGGATTAATTTTTCTGGAGATCATCTCAAATCTACATCAAACTGGGAAACTGAGTTGTACTACAGAGAGGCCCTTGAATGTCAGATGCAAGAATGCTTTTCTGTAATCTCAGCAACTTGATGTTCTGAGGCAGGAAGATCACACATTTAAGGTCAGCCTGGACAACATAGGAAGGTCTGTCCCAAAGAACAAACAAAACAAAATAACAAACAACACTTGTTTGTTACTTCTTGAGACTTGTTAGGATACAGGTCCTCAGGATGGTAGAGATGACTCAGTGCGTAAAGTGCATGTCACACAAGCAGGACAGAGTGTGGATCCCTAGCACATACATGAAAGCTGGCCACATTGTTTTGCTCCTATAACACGAGAACTGGAAGAGGCAGAGATAGGAGAATCCCAAAGGCTCCCTAACCAGCCTTAACCAAAATGGTGAGCCTCAGGGTCAATGCTAGACTCTGTCTCAAAAATAAGATGTCAGGAGATAGTTAAAGACATCCATTGTCAATCAACCTCTGGGCTTTAAATATATATGTAGAGACACATGTCCTCATATGTCTGTGCACACTAGAATACACTACACACAAACCCCTCGGCATACACACAAACACAGATTCTTGTCCAGTGCATTGGAGAGTTGACTTGAGAGTCTGTGTTTTTGACAAGTTCCCCAGAGATACAAATCCTGATGATGGACATCCCCTTCCTTGCCGAGCAGGGATCTCAAACTTGATCTTTTTCTTCCTCATCTCCCCATGACTGTAAGTACCAGATGTGTATGCATCTGGACACCAGGATTGCTGTGGTGTCTGTCGTGACAGCTGCCATGTGCCAAGCAACATAATAAACAGTGGCCATCATCACCATACCAGGGACAAACTGCACTTACAGCTGCTCTTCAGGCTCCCTTAACATCCTTAAATGCATTCAACTTTGTGACATATTGTGGAGGAGGGAGCAATTTTATTATTAAGGTATTACTTTAAAAATTTTACATATTTTTTCATGTTTGGGAACAGGAAATATAGTTGAATGATAGAGTGTTTGCCTAGCATGCATGAGACCATGGGTTTGATATTCTGCACTACTGAAATTTTAAGAAATCATATTCTTATTCATGTGTTTCTCCTTATGACAGCAGTAACCAGAACATTAAGGAAGCCTAAGGTAATCGCTAAGGGAATGAAAACAACACACAACCCTGTAGCTAAGCAAACACACTTGGTCTTTTCTGATATTGCTCTTCTTTACAACTGCTTGAAAAATGTTTTTAGATTTATTTATTTTTACTTTAGGTACTTGAGCACTTTGCTTGCACGTATCTATGTGCGCCACATGCATGGGGATCAGCTGAGGGCTTCAGACCCCTTGGAACTGGAGTTACAGTTGGCTGTGGCTCATCTCTGTGGCTCCTTGCCTGAAATTCTAATCTTCATCTACTCCTATTCTCCCCTGCCACACAGAACAACTTATATACATTATATACATTACTTTCTGACTTTACTATTAGATAATTTTCCATGCTGTTACATTTTTCTCTCCAGCATGCCACTTAGATTTGTAATTTTCCATCATAAGGATGTGCCATTATTTATCTAATTTCCTACTGCTGTTTCCAGTTCTCCACCACAGTAACTAATGCTGAGGTGCACATAACTGGGGGCTTTCCGTTTATTTCTTTTGCCCATTTTCTTTACTTGAAATTTCTAGGTCAAGGATGGTGTGGCACTTGAGAGCATTTG
This sequence comes from Mus caroli, assembly GCF_978045245.1. Taxonomy (NCBI): domain Eukaryota; kingdom Metazoa; phylum Chordata; class Mammalia; order Rodentia; family Muridae; genus Mus; species Mus caroli. The sequence goes on along the minus strand of NW_028227263.1, from coordinate 50,209,451 downwards.
ATGTATGCTGCTCATGGGACCACAGAAGCAAGAAGCCAACTTAGGTTCCCCTAGACTGAAAGGAGCTTGATTGAAGGTGTTGTCATCATCTCTGTGTTAGGTTGGGAGTTGCACCATGGGTACCAGGGAATCTCGGGACATCTTAGAGCAGACAGTGTCATTGCACTCTGCCTCTGGACGTGTGTTCCAAACTGTGTCGTGCTAGGTACAGATACATTTTCATTCCTGAATTCCTGTGTAAGTGAGCAAGCAAAGTAGAGAAGAAAGTTGCTTGTGGGGTCTCCCAAACTCTAGCTTCAAGTGTCTAACCACCTCTTTGATGTTTCTCTTGAACGTCTTATGGCTAACTTGAACTTTATGCATCTCAAACTTGAATTTTATGTGCCTTTTTATCAAATCGTTTTCTGTCAGTAGTCTTTGGCCTATCTTGGCCAATGGGAACTACATTCTCTGCTTCATAGGACCCAAACATTGGAGTTGCCTTTAGTGCATGGTTTTTGTTGTTGTTTGTTTGTTTGTTTGTTTGTTTCCATGTCTGCATACAGAGCCATCGGGATATCTTAAGATGGTTCACCTTCAAAATAGACCCAGAAACTGACATATTTCATCATTATATTTACCATCTGGGTCCATGTTCATCTTCTCTCATCCAGATAGTGGTTTCTTCTTGTCATGGGTTCCCTGTCAGTCCTTGATCCCTTGCAGTTTCCAGTCATCGTAGCAGCTAAAATGACCCTCTTGTTATATCTACATTAGATCCTGTATTAAAATGTAACTCTGATCTGCCCCTTCCCTGCTCAGAGCTCAGCAAGGGACCCATACTTGCCTCGGGGCAATGGTCAATATAGCTCTAAAGCCTCCAAAGCCCTCTCACCAGGCTTCCCACCCTTCTCCTGTTCAGATCACTCTCTTCCTCACTGTGTAGCACATCAGGCCCGTTCTTGTTTGTTTGTTTGTTTGTTGTTTGTTTTGTTTTTGTTTTTGTTTTCGAGACAGGGTTTCTCTGTATAGCCCTGGCTGTCCTGGAACTCACTTTGTAGACCAGGCTGGCCTCAAACTCGGAAATCCGTCTGCCTCTGCCTCCCGAGTGCTGGGATTAAAGGCATGTGCCACCACACCAGGCTCATCAGGCCCATTCTTGCTTCAAGGCTGTCCCTCTGCCTGGGTTGCTTTCCCCTTTATATCCCCATGGGTAACTGCCCACTTCCCCGTCTCTGCTCTAATATCATCTTCTTGCCAAGCCTTAGTCTGACAATCCTGTTGCAATAAGAACCCTGCATCCATGCCTGCTCTACTGTTCCATGACTCCCTAACCCTTCTGTATGTTTTCTTCTTTCCACCATGTTAAATGTTATGCTCTAGTATTCTTAACAAGATCACCCTAGCTGCTATAAGAATAATCTGAAAGAAGGGGGTGGGTCAAGGGCAGAGCATGCTATGTAATTTACTTATTTCCTACCCTTATTGGCTGAAAATAAATAAAGACTACCCATATAGGCACAGGCAGAGACTGTTTATTCAGAGTTTGTTATAACAACAGAGTCAGCCACCATCACTTGCCTTTGTCAGGGCCTCAAAGGCAGGCAGGAGAGTAGGCAGCCTCACAGTGAGAGTAGGGATGGCTTCCGGCTTCTCTGGAGGCTGCTGCAAAGGGAAGTGTGCTAACTAGAAGCCAGCATCCTTCAAGTAGAAAGCAGACTTTACTTTGTTTAATTTCAAGCACGGGTAATAGGGAGGGAAGCTGAAGGGTCAGGGTTGTTGGTCAATGGTTTTTGTATCTGATCTGGCTGTTCCTCGTTCTGTTCAGCTCATTCTCTTGTGGATACTATTAAATCTCCATATATATATATATATATATATATATATATATATATATATATATATATATATATATAGTGTGGGTAGGTGTGTGTGTTCCTCCACACAGAAGACAGTGTTTGTGAGCCAGGTCTCTCTATATACCATGTAGGTCTCAATGATCAAACTCAGGTCATGAGACTTAGCAGCCAGTGCCTTTTCCTGCTGAGCCACCTCAATGGCCATCAATTTAATAGAAGGTCCTGTAGGGTCAGCAGGGACAGCGCAATGTCTATAGCAGCAACCTTGCTTCCCACAGTGAAGTCTTCTTGTTCCTTATTCCCAAAGGTAGTTCAGAGAGGTCGGACATCTTGCCCCCAAAGTCCTGACCCATAGTGAGCCAGAGAACTAGGTCCATAAATAAATCTACTTGGCCCTAAAGCAAAATGCCCCTCACCCACCCCCCCACCCCCGTGGAGGTTTCTACTTAGTTCATGGAAAATGGAGGGGGCAGGGAACTTGCCCAATGGCAGAAGCAAGATTCCTCCCATCTCCAGAGGTCACTAAACTTTCAGGCAAAGCTTTGAGTAGGCTCCTACCTTCATTGCTGAAGCAAACCTTATTTTCAAAATTAATTTGTGCTCTTGGAAGGCCCCTTTAAAACACTTTTTTAAGATTCCAAATACGTGTGTGTGTGTGTGTGTGTGTGTGTGTGTGTGTGTAGTATGGGAAAGTTCATAACGGACTTGAGTTTGGGTGATAGCCCCATAGCATCAAAATAGGCATGTGTGTACATGTGTGCATACACATGTGCATATTCAGGCCTGCCTCTAATTTCCAGAACATCCTTGGAATTCTTCAAATTTAAAGCATTGCCATGGTAACTCTCACGGTTGTCATTCCTTGATCTATTGTTCTCACCCCATCTCAGTTTTCCATCTCTCTAATCATTGCAAAATGAAGTTCATTTGTGCAGAAATGGACTCCAGAGACAAGCCAGCAGGTGTCACAAGGTTCATATCAGAGGCAGGGACTGAAAGCCAGGTCCTCTGCTGCAGACTCTGCTAATGAAGATAGTTAGGCCTTGTGTGTGCTGAGCCATAGCACTGCACCCAGTGTGGCAGCTCTGCCAGCAGCACTTATTATGCTCCATTGTCTGCTGAATGGTGCCAAGTTTGATTACAGGCCTGCCTGGCTTTCTCTTCATTACTTCCACTACTCCAGATCTCAGCAGCACATAGTCAGGACTTTAGGGCTAACTTCTCATGGGATTATCCTCAGTTTTTCCTCTGGAGCTTCAGATGCCAAGGGAAGCTAGGCTGGATGGAGATCTGCCTTCAGTTCAGTTGCTAAGGGCTTGTTCACTAAGTATCAAACCACAGTGGCAGGAATGAGCTTCCCATCCCTGGAGGAGAGCAAGGAGGGGCAGACTCCTGATGGCAAACTTCTTGTAGAGGTTAGAAAATTATGTTCAATGTTCTTTTCCAAGATCCAGGGAGAGAGGAGGGTGGGCTCCTTTTGGTGGGGTCCCTCAGCAGGGAACCTGGGCACCATCCTAGAATATGACTACTTAAGCAATAAGAGCTTGCTGAGTAAGCTCTGCCTTGGACTATATGTGCTGTGAAGCAAAAGGAATAGGCGTGTCTGCTCAGAATTTGGGGTTCTTAGGATCCAAGGAAGTATTTCAAAATACCCAAGTTTGAGTCAGGCTGACCTCTGTTTAAGTGCTGGCTCAGCCCTCTCTGCCTGACGTTTTCTTAACTTCGGCACCCTTGGCTGGGTAATTCTTGCTTGCACTAGTCTGTCTTAATGCATCGTAAGATAATTGATGGTGTCTCTGGATCACTAGATTCTGGTGCCTTCTCCATCACTTGTGACAGGCAACATTTTCCTAAGACATTGTTAAATGTCATCTAGGAGGAGAATACAAGATTCTCCTAGGTTGAGAACCACTGTGCTGTCTTGCATGATCTTGGCCAGTTACTAGAACTTTTCTATTTGGTGTTTTCCTCTTCGCTATGTGGTAAGGAGACCAGCTCAAAGACTAAATGAGAGAATGCCAATTGAGCTTCTAGCATAGAGCCTGGCTCAGGGCAGATGCACTTGGGAAAGAGCTCTCATTCCCACGGTGCCTGGCAGAGGCAGGGGAGGCTTCCAGAAGAAAGAAGTGTTTGTGGTCAGACTGGAAGGATGAGATAGTATGCCTTCCATAAGGACGTAAACTGCTGTGGTCAGGGTTATGCTCTCTCTCTCTCTCTCTCTCTCTCTCTCTCTCTCTCTTTGTCTTTCTCTCCCTCCCTCCCTCTCCTCACGCCCACCCCCGCAAGCACACTCTTCTCACTTGTTCAGCACCGTTTCTTCCCTCCTCTGAAATAGGCCCGGTAGTCTCCTGGCTTCCAGAAGAGGTACATTTGATTCTGGCCCCCATTTAATGCCCCCAGGACCTTCTGCTCCAGATGCTCATGGCCTTGCCCCGTGTGCCTATGCAGGCCCAGAGATGAGGTTGTTTCTTCCATCTTGTTAAGCATAAATTGGGGATTTCTTTCGGAGCCACTCCTCTGCTAGAGAAAATACCCCAAGTAAGCTTTCAGATTGGGTCTGGATGAAACAGACAGAGGCTGAGATGGTGGCTGAATATTTCATGGAGAGCCTTTCAGACCATACACTCGCCTCTCGTAGAGTGTGGGGAAGAGAATGTGGAGTAGGATTCTGTCTCGGCTCAGGCGCCACCTATGAGATGGAACTTTGTGGGGTAAGTCTTTTCATTTCCCAAACCTCAGTTTCCCTCCTATAAAAACAAGGAGTCTTATATCGGCTGTGGGGGTGGTTGGAAGGTTCTAGTGGGTGATACAGAGGACCTGGTGGAGTCCTGAGGACTTAGTCTAACTGGTTGGAACTGCCTTCTCACTTCTAGAATTTGTGGTTTGAGGGACAGCACTATCCTTGTGAATGACATAGACCAATGACATGAGACTCCTTGAGGGACTGGGTTTAGAGTGGCCTTCCCAGTCTTCTCCTTTGAATTTGCACTTTGGGGTTAGGGCTGGAATTTTTGGAGGGTTTACCAGAAGACCAGATGTAGAGAAAGCTTTTCCCGTGTTTCCAGCAGCCCAGCTGAGCAGACTTTGGATTTAAAAATAAGCCAGCCTATCAGGAGGCAGTTTTAAAATATAGCTGTGACAAGCAAATGCCTGCCCTGTGATTGCACAAAAATTAGTCATTAGAAAGGTCAAATGAAGCCTAGGCAGATCCCAAGTCCCAGCCCCCACCCCAGGCCAAGCTCCAGCCCAGCCCAGCCCCTCACTCCTCCTGTTTCTACCAAGGAGCTGAGGCTGTTGTAATAAAAACACGAAGAGTATGGTGTTTTGTAACTATTTTTATACCGACATCAGACTTGATGTTAGTGCTTCTGAATTATTTAACATTTTTCTTTCTCAGCTGGCCTCTGCAGCGAATTTCTCTTCCAGGGCGGAGGGCGTTGTTTTATAGGAAACCAAGGAAGCAGACAGACATTGACTGCAGACCCTCTGCTTTCCCACTGGGAGAAAGACAGGATCAGGTATCCTGTCATGGACCAGTGGCCTCCTATTAAAGGGAGGTGGCAGCTATCTTGTCTCCATTTTCCAGAGAGGTTGTGTAGCTTGTGTGAGCGAGCCCAGCAAGAAGGGTGGGGGTTGAGGTCTTGCAGATTCATGGGTGTTTCTGACTGCAGAGCCTGTGCTGTTTTTGTTGGAAGAGCCTGCGTACACCCTGCTTTACGCTATCATAAGTACATGTAGGCTTCCATCACCTGTTGGCTTACAGGGTGCCAGCTCAAATCACCCCCTGAGAGTGTGAAGGTGAACAGAGGTGAGATCAGCCTCAGAAGGCTGACAAGGAGGAAGAGGAGTGGCCTCGTGATTCTTGTGTATTGTTGTCATCGTCTCCAGGAGATTGCTGGTAGCTGTAGTGGGAGGCTGGCTAGGTACATTCTGCAGTTCTCTAGGGCATTTTAACTTGAGTCTGTCAGCTCTGTGGGCGTGTACAGAGCAGGTAGAGCCCCTCCCTCACCGTCCAGCCTCTGCATCTTGGGCCTCTTTGAAGAGGGTGGTGATTGGCAGCTTCAAACTACCCCTAACAACAAGAAGCGAGGAGCTGGGCTCTTATCTGCTGCTTCTCATAATTAAAGTTCATCATAGACTTTTAGTGGCGATTTGAAATAGACATCTGGACTGAAAAGAGTCCTGCTGCAGATTGGGATGGTCTCACTGCTGCTGCTGCCCCAGCGTTATCTATTTCTTTATTTCAGAGTCAGAGATTAGACATTTTTCTTATTCTGTATTGCTCCAGCTCCTATTTAATTATCAGTGACCCAGAGATGACTCTATTTAAAGCATGTTAAAGTCCTCATTCTACCGTGTGTGAAACCTCAGCTAGAATTGTGATATGAAGTCTCTGGGGGAGAGGGGCCTCTGGAAATTAGCTAGGGACAACTTACTTCAAAAGTGTCCATCATTATGGTTTCAATAACATTCTCCAGGATAAAATAGCTGTTGGTAATGTTAATAACAGCTGTATTTTGATAGGGCTGCACTTTATGACTCTATCAAGCGATATCACATTCTGTTAAATAAAGTAATATTTGACACAGGCAGATTCCATGTTATTAAATTTTAGATAGCTATATGAAATACTTGGTTCTCCTTCTTGCTGGATCTCTCTCTCTCTCTCTCTCTCTCTCTCTCTCTCTCTCTCTCTCTCTCTCTCTCTCTCTCTTTCTCTGTCTCTCTCATACACATACATACACACATGCACACATAGTAAAACAGCTATGCCCTCCCCCAGATGACTTTATTTCTGAAAATGTGCAGACTAATGGAATGACCCCTTTCCTTTCAAGATGGCTTCTTATATGAATAATTTGGTTTTAAGTTTTACAAGAAAAGAGAGAGAGAGAGAGAGAGAGAGAAACTGATCAGAATGTTTTCAAACATCTCTGCCTAGGATTCTGCAAAGAGTACAGAGGAGAGAGAGAGTCACATTTTCAGAGTAAATCCCTTGTGGCAGATGCCTTGGTGTGTGTGTCACAGTTCATCTTATGTGACATAGGCAATGCTGCAGGAGTCTACTGTGTCTTCTCTTACAGGTGAAGTGGCATCTATAAGGACATTACTGGTGGAATTATCATTGATCCTGGGTTTATATGACTGCCTTGCCCCAAAACCCCATCTTGTGTCCAGGGATTTACTGTAAGGCATGTTTTTCCATGTTGTGTGTGTGTGTGTGTGTATGTGTGGTTGACTGGGCATGCCTTTAATCCTATCACTCGGGAGGCAGAGGCAGGCGGATTTCTGAGTTCGAGGCCAGCCTGGTCTACAGAGTGAGTTCCAGGACAGCCAGGGCTACACAGAGAAACCGTCTTCAAACAAACAAACAAACAAACAAACAAACAAAAACGTGTGTGTGTGGTATGTGGAAAGGAGTAGGAATTCCTCGACTGGACGGGGCTATACCTCAGTGGCAGAGTGCTTGCCTTGTATGTGTGAGGGCCTGGGTTCAAGTCTGAGTTTGAGGAGGAAAACCATGTTCTTAATTAATTGCAAAATATCTCTGAGAGAGTATCTCAAGAGTAGGGGGCCTCTGAGGACTGTTTCACTGTGAGCCCTGTGAATTCTTTTTTTTTTTTTTTTTTTTTTGGTTTTTTTTTCGAGACAGGGTTTCTCTGTATAGCTCTGGCTGTCCTGGAACTCACTTTGTAGACCAGGCTGGCCTCGAACTCAGAAATCCGCCTGCCTCTGCCTCCCGAGTGCTGGGATTAAAGGCGTGCGCCACCACGCCCGGCTCTAGAGCCCTGTGAATTCTTGAGTGAACAGGGCTAGAGCTGTTGTTCCTGTCTTAGTGATGTGCTCACACTAAGAACTTGAGATGTCCTTCAGAGACCCATGACAATGACCTCACTTAGGAGGCCACAAGCCTACCTTCCTTACTGACATCTTAGCTGCTCAGATACACAGAATCCAGGTTTGTTATGCCCATTCCCAGCTTATCTTATAGGAAACATCAAAATATATATATAAAGAATAAAGGCTTAACTTTATTTTTTTAATGTTATCCGGAGGGAGAAAAGTTTTACTAGGTTTTTGGGAAGATTTGTGCTGGTAAAGGAGCTAAAAAGGCAAAGATAAGCTTTGAAAATACACTTGAAACAACGAGAACATAATGGATTAGAATAAAAATACTGAAATTCTATTCGATTAAGGGGATTTAAAAACTCCCTTCCTCCACCCATTCCTTCTCCTTCCCTCTCTTCTTCTCTTAGTTAGACATATACATGTACAATGTGCAGTATTGAAAGTCTCACCCTTGAACCCTCTATCTTGTATCTAGGGGGACCTAAGGGATAATTCTCTTATCCACATTGCTGGGGACACTGTGGTCCAGAGAAAGAACGTATTTTAAACCATCAAGCAAGTCTCTTAAGGGAAAATGAGGCCAAGACTTGGATAGAACATTGAAATCTAGTGTCTAAACTCTGACTGTATGGCCAACCTTAACCTGTATGGCCTTACAGCCAACCCATCTGAATCTGATGGGTTCAGAGAGGCTGAGCAGTTTTAAGCAACATGACCCAGGCTAGTAATTATTCACATGGTGGGACTTTAACTCACAACAAGGGCGATGTTAACAGCATCAGATGTGGAATACAAGTTTTTTGATTGCTGGTCCCATTTTCTCCCAGCATTCACTACCTATCCCTGACACGGAGGGAAGAGCAATGGGCTGTCCCAGTTGTCTCCTAGAGAGCTAGGGTTGAGCCAGGGCCCCTCATCCTGGAGCTGGGGTTGCTGTGGGTGCCCATGGGAACAGGAGGAGGAGGAGCAGAACCTGTGGTCGTGAACCTTGGCTTCCTCTTCTCAGTTGCTCAGGTGGATGGGAAGCCTTGGAGTGAATCACACAGAGCAGACAAAGGCCCCTTAACTCAGTGCAGACGGCGGACCTTCCTTTTCAATTCCATATCACCATGGAGTACAGGAGCTGCTTTGAATTCTTTCCTATGTAGTTTTGAAAAGTCTTGTGTGTGTGTGTGTGTGTGTGTGTGTGTATACATATCTCTGACAACTTTAGTTGTGAATTTGTACTGAAGGCAAGGGTATCTCTCAGTTATTGTACTGATGGGCTTCATTCTGTCCTATACTCGAAACATTTCTGGACTATGACCCAGAGCATAAACAATCCAATGAAGTTCTTCCTGCATGGGAGTACCAGAGGGAGATCGTCCACTTATCCAGGGGATGCAGCTATGGCTAAATACAAGGTTGAAGTCATCTCTGGATATTTAGTCGTTCAGTCATTCACTTACTCAGCCTTTCAAGTAATATTTATAGAGAACATCAGATTTTCCAGGCATAGTAGTAGACAGAGTCAGGGGAAGATACAATGCCTGCCTCCAAGGTTGTAGCTTATTGGAAGACAACCGCATGAAGGAGGAGCTGCAGAGGGTGCAAGTGTTCCTAGAGTCACACATCATGTTCACTATTTATACATCATGTTCACTATTTCTCTCATTGCTACCCCTGCCTAGCAGCAGCCAGCAATGGTCTTATGGGGAAGGAGAAGCTTCATAGGGATACTGCTCAGTGTGCAAAGCTCATGTTCTATAAGCACAAGGACTAGAATTGGGATCCCCGGAGCACTTAGATACATTCTGGATGGATGTAGCATCTAATCTGCAGTCCTAATATGTGTTAGGCAGAGACAAGGGATCCCCAAGTGGAGACAGGGGAGTCCCCAGAGCAAGCTGGACAGCTGGACTAGCCAAATTGGTGAGCTCTAGCCTCAGTTCAGAGACATCTCCTTAATATCTGAGGTAGAGAGTGATCAAAGAAGCTATCCAGCTGCCTACCACAGGCTAGGACTACAAGTTTTTAGTAGGTTTCCAGTTATTTCAAGACAGGGTTTCTTGGTGTAGCCCTGACTGCTTATTTATTGTGCTTAAATTTTTCTGTTAAGCCATCCTACTCTAGCAGAGGGAAACACACCATTTGAGGTACATGGTGGGAAAAGAGCTTACCTGGGAGTGAGCATCCAGCAGTTTAGGGGTGACCTGATCTTCCTGGAGGTCACTAGGGAAGACCTCAGAGAATAGAGATGACTCTAAAGAGCCTTGATGGTTGAGGATATTCTCAAGTGAGTGTGTGTGGGAGAAGTCCCCAGGCAAAAGGCAGAGCTTATAGAAGCTTCAGGGAAGCCTGTGGAGCCAGGAAAATGGGGGAGGATGAGGTGGTCCTAGGACTGGGGAAGACCAACTTGGACTTGGTCCTGATGAAGGAAAGGAGCTACCTAGCTGCTGTAGAACTCAGTATTTGGGGAAGGTGAATCTTGAATAGATGATGTCACAGTTTCATTAGAAAAAAAAATGTCAATAGCCCCGCTCAAAATCATAGGAGACATGCAGGCATCCTTTTCAGAGTAATATAACATTATAGACATGGAGCATCAACCCCACAGTTCAAAGCCAGGGTTTTTGAGTCAAAATGAAAGTTGAAATTTGGATGCAGCTTACCATTGTTATACATCATGTTCACTAACTATTTCTCTCAACTTTGTAGTTTTTTTTTTTTTGTAAACCTTTGTTTTATTTTATGTACATTGGTGATTTGACTACATGTATGTTTATGTGAGGAGGGTCTGATTCTCTGGAACAGGAGTTACAGACAGTTGTAAGCTGCCATCTGGGTGCTGGGTCCTCTGGAAAAGCAGCCAGCACCCTTAACCAGTAAGCCATCTCTCCAGACCTCTCCTACAAACCTTTAAGTTCAAATAATACATCCTGCCTCAAGGAGGGAGAAGAGGGAGCCACCTGCATCCCGGAGAAGAAGCTAACCTTAGAGAGCATAATGGGTAGGCTCAAAGCTACTCAGGTTTTCCACTAGTTACACACTAGATGCTTGAACTCCGTCTCTGGGCTAAGAAAACTCTAGATGTGTTTCTAGTGCTTATGTAAGGCTCAAACACTTGAGGCAGCTGCCTTCAAAGAGTAAAAATATAGAGTTCTTTTTGAGTGATTTCTTCAGCATTGCAGAGATGTGCTAAACATTGATGTCTTATGCCAGTCCTTAGATTTGAGGCTCTTACTTAACTGCTTTCCAGATATCTGCTCTGCCTTTAATGTTATCCAGTATTGATGTATTGATCAAGACCTCAGCCACAGTGTATCTTGGCTAACCTGTCCTGTGTTCCTAGCAAACAGGGAATGACTGGGTGAGCGGCAAGAATGGGTCGATGTTACATTTATCTGCAATGTCCATCTGCCTAGTCTGGTTGGAAACCAGTGCTCTGCCTGCGCTGAGCTGGAAGATGCTAGCTCTGCAGAAGAGCCGTGGCAGAGGTCAGCACAGCCTGGATGGCTGGGAGCAGGGCCTGAAAGGAGGCCAAGGAGCCTCTGGCCTCCCTGAGTTTCCTTTTCACATCTGTAAGCTTGGATCGTAATACCATCTGCTTAGAATGTTGTGAGGAGCAGGTGACATGATGCATCTAAAATTCTTACCATTGTATCCATTACAAAGTTGGGTAAGAGTTTATTAAATGCTGACTAACAATATCATTTTGATTAGATAATGATGTCATAGCTAAATAATTAGCTTTGGTGAGTATGTCATAACTGTTCATATGTGTATGCAAAGGCCAAAAGTTGATGCTGGTGTCTTCTTAAACTGCTCTTTCTACTTTATTCTTTTAAGATAGGATTTCTCACTAAACTTGGGGCCCACCAGTTGGGAAGACTGGCTGGGCAATGAGCTTCAAAAATCCTCTTGTCTTTACCCCTGAGAGCTGAGATTAGATGTGTACCTCCATATCTGGTTTTTAACATGGGTGCTGGGGGTCTGAACTTGGGTCCTCAAGTTTGTATTGCAAACACTTTATTGACTAAGCCTTTAGTTTTGTTGTTGTTGTTGCATTTGTATATTTTGGTATATTCTCTCTCTCTTCCTTCCTTCCTTCCTTCCTTCCTTCCTTCCTTCCTTCCTTCCTTCCTTCCTCTCTCTCTCTCTCTCTCTCTCTCACACACACACACACACTCTCTCTCTCTCTCTCTCACACACACTCTCTCTCTCTTTCTCTCTCTCTCTCTCTCTCTTTCAAAATCCAGATTTTATTCCCCTCCTGGTCCTCCCTCTGACTGTTCCACATCCCATACCTCTTCCCCACTCCCTGTCTCCACAAGGATGTCCCGCTCCCCATCCCCCACCCTACCAGAACTTGAAACTCCCCAGGGCCTCCAGTCTCTTGAGGGTTACATGCATCTTCTCTGACTAAACCCAAATCCAGCAGTCCCCTGCTGTATATGTGTGGGGCCTCTTATCAGCTGGTGTATGCTGCCTGTTTGGTGGTCCTGCATTTGAGATATCTCAGGGGTCCAGATTAATTTAGACTGCTGGTCCTCCTACAGGGTTACCCTCCTGCTCAGCTTCTTCCAGCTTTCCCCTAATTTAACCACATGGGCCAGCAGCTTCTGTCCATTGGTTGAGTGCAAATATCTGCATCAGACTCAGCTGCTTGTTGGGTCTTTCGGAGGGCAGTTATGATAGGTCTCTTTTTGTGGGCACTCCATAGCCTCTGTAATAGTGTCAGGTTTGGGGGTCCTCCCTTTGAGATGGATCCCACTTTGGGCCTGAGGCTGGACCTGTTGTTGTTGTTTTTAACTGTTGTTTTAAATAGGTAATCAAATGAATATTCCTCATTAGAGAAATTAAAATTAAAGACACAATGAGATGCCACTTCAAGCTCACTTGAGTGACTGAAATTGAAAGGGTTTATTGCACCAAGTCTTGGTGAGGATATGGGAGAACTTAAATGTCAAATGGAGAGTGCTTCTAGTTTCGAGACTACGTAAGTAGCCTCTTAGAAATAGAAACATAAGCCAGGCTTAAGGTGCATGCCTGTTATCAGGAGTTGGAAGACTGAGACAGGAGGATCACCATGAGTTCAAAGCTACCCTGGGATGCATAGTCAGTTATAGATCTACTTGGGCTCTAGTAAAAGCCTGTCTCATAACAAAGGGGAGCAATACCTACTTCACGACAAGCCCTTTTACTCCTAGGTGCTTAGCTGAGAATGAAAGTATCTTGACACAAAGACCCCCACAAGGATGTTTAGATTGGCTTTGCTTGTTCCAGCTGAGAATGAATTCAGCAGCAAAAATGGCTATTAACCAGTGTATCAGTAATCAAAGGGGAATGGAGCCTTTATAATCCCAATAGAATGGATTAGGCTCAAAACAATTACAATGAGTAGAAGAAATGCCAGATAAAAGGAATATATACTGCGTAGTTCATTTGTTCAGAACTCTGCTTATGCAGAGTGATTCTATCCCAGTAGAGAGTAGGTCAGTGTTGAGGAGAGCAAAGAGGGATTCCAAAGAGGGCAGGGGAGCAGAGAGCAATGCGTGTGCCCTCTCCTGGATTCCATATTTCACAGTGGTGCATCTATATTGAGACTCAAGCTATGCAGTTTAGATGTAGAGTGGTTTGTTGTCTTTCAAATACAGCTTTGTGATGTTTTCCAAATGCTGAGGCTGAAGATGAAGGACAAATAGTGTACTTAAGCTGAAGTTTGTTTACAAGATGACAGACCAGCACAGCTCCCACTTGCAGAGATGATTGACTGCTCAGTGGTACCCTGGACATGGTTTGTAAGCTCTCTGAGCTGCCATCTTTTTTTATATAAAACAGGGATGAGTCCAAGACATCCCAAAGACCTTGGCCTTTGACTTGCAGACAAGTCCTTTAGCATAGAACTCAACACGTATTGGATGTCCTCCTAATGGCTGTCTATAATGCTAGTATTGTTTATTGGTTTCTATTAAGGTCTGTAGATGACTAAGTACCTGCCAACAGATGACTTCCCTATGAATCATCCAGACTGGAAACTGCAGTGAATGTTCTTCCATGCGGCATAGTCATGAGAATATCCAAAGTGCTAAGCCTGTTTGTTCTCTTTGTATGGTTAAATCTGCTTGATTGTCACAGATGCCCATTCTAGTCAATAAATATTGTTCTTCAGTGTAGGGGGACTTCTCCAAGAAGGAGACTAGTCATAGAATCATAGAACTCGTCAGAACTGGAACAGCCTTAAGCTAACCGATCTTCTTTTACTTGTTTTAGGAGAGTCTTGTTATGTAGCCCAGACTAGCCTACAACTCCACATCTTCCTGCCTCATCCTCCCTTGGGATAAGATTATAGGCAAACCCAGACAACATCATAATTTTATGAAGATGACAATTTCTGAGGAAGCCAGGTGCCTTGTCCAAAGTTATCAAGCAAAGGAGTCCAGAGTGAAGCAAGTTTCTTGCCCCTACCCGTGTATGCAGCCCTGTTCCCTAAGCCAGGCTGTCCCTCACAGATTGGACAGAGGCAAGGTCAGATGAGGCCTTGGCTAAATGTGTTCACAAATTTCTACATGAATGAGATTTTCTACTCCTGTCACAAAGCACTCAGGAGACTTCCAGCCACAATTTTGGCATTCCCTACTCAGGACCCAGGCCTGGTTGTGTGGTTGGGTTCCATGTCTCTTTGTAGCCCCTCTGCTACATGTCAGATCCATTCCTATAAGATGACTTTACAAATTCTTTCTTAAAATAACTGAAAACACACAATCTTATTGCCATGGCCATACAGGTGGAGGCCAGAGCTCTGTGTCTAGCAGCAGGTAGCTCTGCATGGCTCATTCTTGGAGTCCAGTTTCAGAAGATGGACACCACAGGAACCTTTAGTCAAAGAAAAGAGACTCATTCAAGCTACTACATTTGAGTGGTAGTTTTCAGGCTTGTTTTTATTGCTTTTTTTTTTTAAAACAGGGTTATTTGTTTTGTTTTGTTTTGTTTTGTTTAGCCATTGTCTCACTGTGTAGCTACGCCTAGCCTGAAACTTACTATGTAGAACCAGGCTTGCTTTGTACTTATAAAGATCTGCCTACCTCTGCCTCCCAAGTTCTGGGATTAAAGGCATGCACCATCCAGCAGTCATGTCCACTGTTATCTCAGGTAGTGATAGGGAATGTTGACATAACTTGACAGCCTTTCTTTCCCCTGGTGCTTGTATCAACTTTGTGGAACTTACAATCAGAACACTTATATTCCTTATGAGACTGAAGGAAGTGACACATGGCCTCTGAAAAACATCCACACTAAGGCTGGAGTGATGATGGCTCAGAGGCTGCCCCTGCAGAGGACTTGGGTTCAATTCCGAGGGCTTACAATATGATTCACAATCTTTATAACTCCTGTTCCAGGAGCCTTCTTCTGGTCTCCTCGGGCATAAGAGAAGCACATGGTGTACATACAAACATGAAGGTCAAACACCACACACATCAAAAAGAAAGAAAGAAAGAAAAGAACACACACACACACACACACACACACACACACACAGGCCAAGTTTTAACCAAGTCTTCCAGCACAGAGCCTGACCCAGTCTGTCATTTTTCTATAACAGCTCTTCTGAATTTTCTCTTAGGACTTTCATCTTGAAGAAAGTGCCTTCTGGTACCAAAAACTCATGTGTGTTTGCTTGCCAGCATATATGTGTATGTGCACAAGAAGAATTGCAGACAAGAACTGGAGCTCTTTTGCCTTTGAGAAAAAAGAAAGTTGAATTTTGAATTGTGGAGATAAATGTGTCCTACAGTTCAGTTCTCCATATAAGGGATGCACAAATAAACTCTGTGCAGAGCCACAAGAAATTAATCTTCCTTTTTCTTAAAATATCTTCCGTGTATGCTTTTCCTGTGTGTATGTGTAACATATGTGGATATAAGTATCCTCTGCACTCTGGACATGGGTCTCTTTATGCACCCAGAGAGAAAAGATTGTTTTTTTATTTTGTTTACATCCTCACAATATGGTAGTTACACCTCAAAACAGAAACTAAACAACAACAACAAAAAATTGTAACATCATAAATAACCATCTGATTTCGAGCTCCCATTACTTTGCCCTGATTGTCCAAACATGTCTTCGTGACTTCTATTTCTCCCCTCCCTAAACTAGTATCCAAACATGATTTATGCATTACATTTGGTTGGTATGTTGAACCAACATTCCTAATAAGCAGTTTTCACGAGCTAAAATCATCTCCAAATTGGAGTGAGCCAGCCCTTTCCAGCTGAGGCAGCTGCTAGGGGCTGGCCAGCAAGGTCTCATGAGAACATGCATGCCTTCCTTCTGATGTGTACATACCAATCAGCAGGAGGGACTGGAGTCCCTGTGCCAAGATAGAGAGGCTCATAGAGCAGGCAGAGGCAGAACTATCTAGGTGGGGTTTTTTTTTTTCTGTTTTGTTTTGTTTTTTTCTTTTGCCTGAAAGCCTGTGGATTCCAAGAGACTGCAAACCAGAGACCTGGAGTCTGTGATCAGTTTCTAAAGAGAATGAGAGCTGCTGGAGGAGTTGGGAAGAGCCTGGAGTGTGAGCTTAGGGTCACCTTGGCAATAGGAGGCATTGCTAGGAGGTTTGAGGGCCACTACGTGCCATAGAATCAGAGCTAGGACTACCTCCTTGGGTTCCAAAGTGCTCAAGCTCTGTGCTTTCACTTGAACCTCTTTTTTGATGTTTCTCATTCCATGTTTTTTAGTGGTAGCTTTTTGAGACTGGACTTGCTCTTCAGATGGCGATTTAAAGTTTTCCCCTCATCATCTGATTACACAGCCCCTGGCAGTTAGAAATCATTAAGATGCTCGGCAGGACTTGGTGCCTGTTCTCTGCTCTGGCCTTTGTTATGTGTTATATCTCCTCTGCTGCTTCCTTCCCTGATGGACCATGTGTTGTCTATGTGCAGCCTCAGTGGGGATGCAGTGACAGCCACACTGCAGTGAAGATGTTCTTGGGATATGTTTCAGTGATCCAGAGTTCTCAGCTCTGTGATCAGGCAGAATACTGTTGTGATGCAGGGGAGAGGGGGGAAGGGGAAGGGGGAAGGAGAGGGAGAGAGAGAGGGAGAGGGAGAGGGAGAGGGAGAGGGAGAGGGAGAGGGAGAGGGAGAGGGAGAGGGAGAGGGAGAGGGAGAGGGAGAGGGAGAGGGAGAGGGAGAGGGAGAGGGAGAGGGAGAGGGAGAGGGATCGGGAGAGGGAGAGGGAGAGGGATCGGGAGAGGGAGAGAGAACACATGCGAAGATATGATGATGTGTTTTCTAAGAGGTTAGCCCTAGGAAGCTACTGGAAGGTGGAGTATTTACTTAGTAAATAGTCCCTGGTGTTTATGATGCTGTTGTGCTTTTAAATCCCGTTGTAAATAATTCACTTTACTTTCTTGTAAACCAAGTGGAGAAGGTCTGCTTTTCTTACTTACCTCACATTTGAAGAAACCAAGGACTAGACTGATGAGGTGACTTGTCCCAAGTCATATGGGATGAATGCATCAGGTAATTTGGCTTAAGTCCACTGCCAGACATCTCACTTCGGCTGAAGAAGGGCTAGATGGGCACCCCATGGTCAGGGAAGTCACTGATAACTGCTGAACTCAGAGCCTCTTCCTGGGAACATTGCTAAGGCTGTACAGGAGTCACAGACAATAGAGGGCTTGTCCCTTAGTTGTTCTGAGGGAGGCAGACATCTTTGTCATTCTTAGGGTTGCAGTTTCTCACCCTGTTAGTTAACCTTTTCCCCTGACAGTCCTCTAGAATGTTCCAGGGCTCAACTGAGCTACCAAGGTACTGAAAGAACTGAAAAGGCTCTTGGAGGATGCCCTGAGGCTACCATTCTTTTTCATAACTTGACTCCCGAAGGTCTCAGCCCAAAAGGAAGGCTGAGCTAGTGGGGGGCTCTACAGTGTGGTTGCCTGAGCCACATCAGGGTCTGCTGGGCTCTTCTGCAAAGTCGGAACTGAGCTATCAGCTCCTACCGATGTGGACTTCTCTCTTGACAGGGAGCATTTGGTGGTGTTTAACAGTGTTGTTTGGTGGTTTGAACTGTTGCCCAGGGCTTGTCTTTACACGTTAACAGAGCTGAAACAGGGCCATGATCGGAGCAGCCTTCCAGAGTTGAGAGCTAACTCAGGGGAGCATTCCTTCTACAGAGCAAGTCTTCCCCAAGCTCTAACACTACCTGCAAGTGAGATGATGGGTAAGCAAAGGGAAACTGGAAGGCGCTCTTCAGCCCTTGGTGAAAGAGAAGCCTGGGGGAGGGAGAGAAGGGCTGCTGTGGGAGATCCAAAGAGGATGGACCAACGCCAAGCCAAAAGAGACGGAGAACAGGAGGCAGAGCCAGGAGGTGCCAAGGAGCCAAAGAACAGTTTATGCTCTGGAGACTCTCAAGTGTAAAACAGGCCAGTAGTACCTACTCAGAAGTACCTGGGTGGTGCATAAATTATCATTAAACAAGCCAGAATGAAGCCATTCAACACAGTGGGGTACTGCTGTGACCTTCAGCCAGCCGTTGGGGTGTTACAGCATTAGCACCACCTCAGGCTTTGAACTTCATTGGGAGTCCAGCAGAGGCAGTGGGTGTACAAACAATCAGACTCCTTAGACCATGTGACCTCTTAACATAGGGCAGTCAGCCTCTCCTACTAGCTATGGACATTTAAGGGCTTAAAGAGTGGCAAGAGAAAGAAATTGAGAGTGGAAGGAACTTGCTCTTGTTAACTGAATGCCATGTACCAGAAACTCTGTATCTCTCTGTATTCATTGCACGCGCACTATGCATGTTAAGACTATTATCACCTAGTTCAAGGAGGTGCAGAGAAGGCAAAGACCTCTCTCAAATCTGACCTCGTCTAGCCTTAGAAACACATCCCTCAGACCTGGTTGATCCCTGGGCCAGGCAGTGGTGTCCATACTTTTATTCCCAGCACTTGTGAGGCAGAGGCTGGTGGATCTCAGACCTCTATGAGTTCAAGGCCAGCCTGGTCTATAGAGCAAGCTCCAGGATTGTCAAGGCTTCACAGAGAAACCCTGTCTCAAAAAAAAAAAGTAACAAGGAAGAAAGGAAGGAAGGAAGGAAGGAAGGAAGGAAGGAAGGAAGGAAGGAAGGAAGGAAGGAAGGAAGGAAGGAAAGAAAGAAAGAAGATAGGGGAAGGAGGGAGGGAGAATGAAAGGAAGAAAGGAAAGAAAAAGGAAATACATCCCTCATTGATTTAATCCCCTCCCAGACACACCTGAGTCCTCCTTTAAATTTTCTGAACACTCTTAGAAAACTCAATGACGTGTGCAGGTGCCACTACTACAGTACCATTCATCTATGTTTATTCCTAATACCAAGTTCCAGCCTTTTTATATATTCTGCTTTTTTAGGATGAGAGCCTCACAAAAGACTTGTCTCTGTGGCTTGTTTAAAAAATAACATCACCGCATACATGCTTGTGAGTCATGTGTGCATGTGCTCCTGTACACACACAAACATACACACACACATTATCCCCCATAGACAACACTTTGCAGATTAGGCAAAGAAAGACCAAAGGGATTGCTTAATACTTCCCATTTATTCTGTTCAACAACAAAGTACTTTAAAAACCCCACGCAATTACACTGTTATTTTATGATTGTGCTGTAGTGAGCTTCAAACAAATCAGATCCCATCGAGCACCTCTGTTTTGCCTGTAAGTCCTTTCCCAGTAGGCAATGCTGCCTCGAAAATGCTGAGTGCTGGAAAGCACAGCCCTTTCTAATCCACTGGCCTTTGCTCCAATGGGCCTATCTCTCTCATCACCCTGTTTTTTTCTTTTTACCAGCCACTATTTCTCATATCTTTTTGCATAGAAAAAGTAGAGACAGGCCGGGGGTATAACTCAGTTGGTAGACTGCCTGCTTAATGGGCACAAACCCCCAAGGTCAGTCCCCAACATTTCTTCAGGTGGGCATGTTGGTACATGCCTGAAAATCCAACACTTGGAGCTAGAGACAGGAAGATCAGATGTCCAAGGCCATCCCAGATTGAGAAGAGCCTGTGATACCTTCTTGGGGGAGGGAGGGGGGAGGAAGGAAGAAGGGAAGGAGGGAGAAGATAACAATATTATATTGGATGAAACACCACTACCATAAGAGGGCCAAAGTACTCCTTTTCAATGAGATAGTCAGTAACAAAGATCACACATTTTCTCTGCGGATCACTACTTGGTGTTATTAGAAGCCCTGTTTTGAATATAGTAGGTAATTGACAGGTTATATACATAGCCTCATACAGTATAATCTTTACCTGACTTTAGCTAACAGCAGTTTTCTCCTTTAAAAATGAGATCAGATCCTGTGGCTGGCTGAAAGTCACACACAAAAGCATAAAAAGCAGGTGGCTAAACAAGACTGTGATGGGGTCTGTCGCCTATTACAGCACTTGTGTCCATAACCTGGTGTTTCTCAATATGTGGTCTTGAGCAGGCAGCTCTCCTGCCTGGGCTTTGCCTGGAAATGCTAGTCCTCAGGCCCCACCCTAGACCTGCTGAGTGAGAACCAGGGGCTGGTCTTCCCAGTTTCTGTCCTAACAAGCCATCTAGGTGATTCCAATACACAGTAGTATTTGGGGAACATGCCACACCCATTGTACTGATACAAGGATAAAATATTACCTGAGCTGATAGGGTTTTTAAGTTGTCCCACCTTCATAAGAATATAATTGAAGCAAAATAAAAATAAAGCAAAACCTCAAACGCCCCTTTTCTGTTCCACTCTGATTGAATATGCCTTACAAAGTTTGATTGGTTTTTAGCTTGTACCAGCTGTCTGGATTGGTATCGAGGCCTCAAGCCCTTTTACCTGTGTGATCTGGAAAAAAACCGCTTAACCTCAGTGCCAGTCTTGGTTCTTAGCTCTGTCTACTGCAGATGGTAATGATCCTTTATGGAATTCATGTGAGGATTCGGTGAGTCAGAGTCTGCTAAGGTGCTTAGCACAGGGCCAAGTCTACGGGAAGTGCCCAATAAAGAGCAGCTAGATGCTAACCATGAAATGATTAATGTGGCTATGATGGCTCTGATGAGAGCCTAATGAGCTAATGGTTTGGTTTGCTTTTTTGGAAGTGCTGGAGATCAAACTTGGAGCTTCATGTCAGCGAAGTGAGTGTTCTTCCACTTCGTTATACCTGCAGCCTAATCAACACTTTGAAATTTGTCCCCTTCTGAACCTCACTTGCGTTCTGTTGCTGTGACAAACACCATGACCAAAAGCCAGTTGAGTGGGAAAGTGGTTGCTTGGCTTGTTGGTGACAGTCAGTCATTGTCAAAAGCCAAGGCAGGATTTAAGGCAGGAGCTTAAGGCAAAGACCACTGAGGAAGACTGTTTATTCGCTTGCTTCTCAAACGTACATGAAGCTATCATTTTTATACATCTCAGCTACCCAGTGATGGCACCCCCACACACATCAATTAGTAATTAAGAAAATGACCCACAGATTTGCCCACAGGCCAGGTTCTGCTGTCAAAACACACTTCGAGATCTTATAAACAAATATCAAAACAAACTTCCATTTCTCTCCCTGCATATGTCACTGCCTAACACTGAAAAATAAAATCACAAGATCTCAAATGAGGTAGGCATGCAGGAGTCTGGCAGTCTTGGCTTAGCTTTACTGCCAGGCTTAGACACAGCAAAGTCTTCTCCCTTAACTTCTAGGGCCATTTATTCCCAAGTAAATGGAGAAGGTCAGGTCCACAAGTATTTTCCAAAAGGGACTGGTACCAAATGGCTGTCTGTGGTACCTAAGCATGGTATTAAATGTCGTTGAATCACATGGTGATAAAGCTGGTTTCAGTTCCTCTTCATTCTTTGTGATTTAGTCGAGGACAGAGCCTGATACTGGGGCTGGTAGATATTTAATACCTCAGTGACGCTCGCTCAGCTCCCTGTTAACAAAGGCCTGTGTCTGGATAAGGAAGCAACAGTATCCACTTGGTTCCCCTGAAATTTATTCTTCAACTCTTTCTCACTGTCCACATGAGGATGTCTCTTAAATGACCACAATGGGATACATGTTGCTTCTTAAAATAAATTAATTCAAGAAACAGTCAATTGAATCCAAACATTATTAGATTAATCACAGTATAGGAAGCCTGTGGGTGTGGCTTGAGATCAAGAGAGTGGAAGGAGCTTCCTGTGAGAAGCTAGAAGATTGCCTGCAATACTCAGGGTCTGAAGGCTGAGACTCTTCCATCAAGATAGCTCATCTGTATAGTCAAGCCAGGAGAAGGGGCCATTGTAAGTCTCAGTACTGGCT
Organism: Mus caroli; assembly: GCF_978045245.1. Lineage (NCBI taxonomy): Eukaryota > Metazoa > Chordata > Mammalia > Rodentia > Muridae > Mus > Mus caroli. Next base: position 50,187,477 of record NW_028227263.1, on the reverse strand, counting down.
ACTGTGATTAGAGCCAGAGTCATCAAAGCATGTATCAACAACCCTACCCCCACCCCACCCCATTGGGGATTCTGGTGCTCACTCTGCAGAGAGTTGTGTGCATATTCTAGAAACTCCCATAGGAGATGACCTTGCTAAGTCAGGGTTCTAGATAAGGACATAAAATACAGAGCACAACTTGAGTTCAAAGCTGCTTATGAAGTAGTGAGAGATTGAGAAAAAGTGGGTGGGCAGAAAAGATCACCTCAACATTATATATATATATATATATACACAGGGGCTGGAAAGCATCCATCTGCCCAATGGGAAGAGTTAGCTATGACATCCAGATACAGAATATTATATAGCTGTTCAATAAGGTATGTAGGGACAATTGTAAGATGTGGAAAACATTCAAGGTGTGAGGCCAAGGGAAAAAGCAATCTGCCTACATCATCTGTAATTAATTTTTGTGAGTTTGATTTTTTTTTGCTAATATGTCTGTGCATGTAGTTATGTAGTGTCTTTAGAAGCCAGAAGGAATGGAATTCCCTGGGTCTGGAGTTACAGAAGGCTGTTCGGCACCATGTGGATGCTAGGGATCAAGCCTAGGTCTAGATATTCTGTTCCTTTCTTTTTTATTGATACAGGGTCTTACTAAGTAGCTCTATCTGACCTGGAACTCACTGGGTAGACCAGGCAGTTCTCAGACTCATGTATCTATGACTTTATTTCATCCACATTGGAGAAACACACCAGTACATTTGTGGATGTTAGCAGTGGTCATTTCTCATGAAATAATGATGTCTATTAAAAATGTTTGTGGTATTTTCTAAGCTACTGGTCTACTCCCTAGAAGAGATACAGGTTAAATCTTACTCAAAAAGCTGGCACTGAACAAAGTTCATTCAAATTTTAATCCTGATGCTTACAAGTCACGCTCCTGTGGGATTGTGATGGTGCGTGTGTGCATGTGGTGCTTAGTCACTGTCACTTCTAGTATCCACAATACTAATGTATGGCTATGGATAGTCTGGATGGCCACTAGTGGCTGTTCTGTGGACCAGGGAAGACAGTTGTGGATGAGGATGGGGGAAAGTCCAGGGGCTGTCTCTTAGACACTGGCAACTGCATGGTGATGGAACGGCTTTCCAATCCAGTTTTACTTGTAAAGCGAACAGGGAGCAGAGTACTGGTAGAGGGGTTGTCTTCACCTGACCACTTCCGTAGGGTAAGCCTCAGTTTCTGTATTTGCAAAATGGAGATATCAACCAATACCCCATAGGGGTGCTATGAAGAAAAAGTGAGATAAAAATATGTGTGGAAATATTTTGTAAACTGTAAAGTGCTGCATAAGTGTACCTGATTATTTCATTGAAAAGACATTGTCATGCTGATGTCTTATCCAGCAACGTTTAGCCTCCCAGGTGACAATTTTGTCATAAATGTGCTCTAGGAACCGATGGTTAGCAGGTCTTTGGCTTTATCCAGGTGGTCCATGAGCTGGAAAAGATGGAGAATTCCCTCACTAAAGGGCCATATCACTTGACTCTATTGACAGCATGTCATGTGGAACTCAAAATTGCCTTCTTGAATGCAGATAGATTGCATCTATTAGTTGCTTCTTGCCGTCATGACCTGCCAGACGGGAAAATTAAATGTGCCTACAAATATTTCAGTATCTGTGCTGTGTGAAGGTTTAATATTCATTTGGAGCAGTGAGTTGAGAGAGGGAAAATAACCCACACCCTTTAGGTTGGGCTCAGAAATTGCTAAGTTCAACAGGGGTTCTTTGAGCATTCACCCAAAGCTAGCATGTAAAGAATGTGTTAAGCCTTCGAAAGAATGACATTCAGCTGTAATATTGACAACTCCACCATTATACATTCCTTAAGACACTACAAAGGTTCAAACTCAGGCAGGAGTCTGTCTATTCCAATGGGACTTAAGGAAACTTGCTCTAAAATAGGTGGGCAGCAGAGCAGCGGAAAAACGTGTTCATGAGATGGGAAAGGTGGTAGGGGAATCTGTCTAACCTTAGCAGTCATCCTGTTAAGATGTGGATATGCACTTACATCTGCATGTGGGACCAAAAGATAGACATCAATGGGCTGGAGTCATTAAAGCCATAGGTATCTAGTATCGGGCTAGGAATGTAGATCAGTGGCTAAACACTTACCTAATATATGTGAGACCCTAGGTTCAATCCTCAGCACCTCAGAAAACAAAATTAAAGATGAGAACAATAAAACAAAATGCATTGAGTAGTTACATGGGAAACCACACAGAAATGACTTTTAGAAGTTATGTTATACAAAGATAATTTCATATACATCTTGTTACTGCTATGAAAATAATTCTATTAAAGAAATGAATAGCCAATGAAAATGACTTGTAAAGTGGATGTTGTTGTTACATGTCGATAATTTTAAGTGTCACAAATTTTCAATGTTTTTAGGATGCTGTCATTGTCAATTTTATATCAATTTTATATTCAGAAATTAGTTGGTGCCTTCGTTCCCCTAACCCTGTTTTTTTTTCCATACTAAGGTCCTAAATTCCTCAAGCCTGACTTCTCCTGCCCCAGGGGTTAACAGAAACCTATCCCCCTTGGTTGCCGAGGGACAGCTGTGTTTGAAATGGGGACTGCCCTCAAGGAGCTTACAATCTAGCTGGGGGTAGATGACTTGCACTTGAACACAACTAGACTGTGAGCTTCTAGAGGGCAGGGGCCTTACCCTAGTCATCTCTCTGCTCACTCTGCACACCCTCCCTGTGGGACATCCTCCATCCCCATGGCGCCAACCACTGCCTGTTTGCTGAGAACTCTGTAGGCCTGAACTGTCTCCTGAGCACTGACTCCAGCTCTACAGTGTCTCCAGGCTCCATCCCTGGTTGGGATGCTCCATACCACTGCTGCAACCGAATCAGCAACGTGCAACTCAATGTCAATTACTTCTTGAGGCCAGCCCTGGCTCTTCAGTTCCTGGGCTTGGCCTTCAAAGCAAAGATCCAGGGTTATTGTTTTGGACTGAGCTCAATGTAAAGTGCTTGTGTTTAATGTTGATTAAATTGGAACATCTTTCTCATTGTATATAGACTGGTTAAATAGGTAGGTTGAAAATTAACAAAGAAATGTTCTTGGAATGTATCAGTTATTGTCTCTAGTGATTAAAAAAATTGTTTATGCTTTAATTTTCTGATAATGTGCTTTCTTGATGTCCTGTGATGACTATGTGTGAATTTTATAACCAGCAAAACTAACTCATAAAAGTGGCTGAAAAGTGCTTCAGATAAGTGTCATCTTCTTTGGAAAGTGTCTTTTACTTCTTAATATCCCACATGGAGTCTGAAGCTCTGTTTTGGCCTTTCTCTGTTAGGGGAACTTGTGTTCTTTGTATAAATCTCTTCCCCCTAGAATGTGAGCTCCTAGAGAGCAGAAGAACCATTGACTTATTTGTTCATTTCCCAGTGCTTAGCACAAGGCCTACACAAGTAACACCTTAATGCGCGCTTAGTCTTTAAAGGAAGAGGGGTTGTAATATATGACTTCTATGAGTCACTTGCCTTTACTTCTGGATACTCCTTTGTTATGATTTTTTAGTCTGCTAGTCACTGACTTTTAAATCAATATTTTAAATTGTTCTAATCTATGTTAAAGACTTCATAAATGCCTATCAAGCTCATTCAAAGTGAGGTCTGGCATGTTAGCTGCTCTTTTAAATCTATCTTGGGTAACGTGCCCCCTACCTGAAACCTTAGGCATAAAATTCAGGACTGCAGATGACAGCAGCTCATGGGAAGATATATGTCGGAGTAGATACAATAAGAGAAAAATGACAGTAACCAACTTTAATTCTGTGTTACTCTGTACCAGGCACTGTGCTACACAGCAGCATGCATCATCCTTGTCCCCTTTCCCCTACGAGATAAGTATGGTTATCATCTCCATTTTGTTCATGAGGAAACTGAGGCTTGAGGATGCATTTGATGGGGAGACTAGTATTTGAACTTTGGACTATTTTATTTAATCTTCAAAGTGCACTGTGATGTAAGTAGTCTTAACTTTTCCAGCTTAAAATGGTGAAATCAAAGCCCAGGGAACAAGTAAGGCAGGCCAGCCCATGTATCGCTTTTGAAATGATGGAAGAAGTCGGGAAGAGGGATGCTTGGAGAGAGTAGCCCTGTTCTAATGTTTGTTAGATAATGTTTGTTAGATATGCTCTGCCCTGAATGCACAAAGGTCTCCTCCCAGGTTCACAGTGCTCCCGAAGTTGGAAGGGATTTGTTCCATGGTTAGGCAGTGTTCTTTAAAGGAGTCTTTTGTGGTTTAAAAAAATAGCTAAGGACACGTCGCAAGGACTGGTGAGAACCCGTGTAAGGTCTGTCTCCATGGTGGGAATTTAACCATTTAGTATCAGCTAGCATAGAGAATTGTGGTCTGGAGAGTGTGTGCACGCATGTTTATCTCCTGGGTATGTAGCCAACTAATTACAAAATCAGCCAACAAATATTTATTCAAGAAGTGACCTGATAGTTCTCTCATTTGCTGTCTGTTTAAGGAAGGGTTACTGCCTTGGGTAGAGTTTGGGCTAATGAGATAATAATAATTACCACTTATTGAGTGCAGGTTGCATGTCAGGAACTTTTCTGGGCACTTTCTTATACACAATTCCAATTAATCTTCACAACCTGAAGGAGGAAGGTTTTATAACCTACTCTTGACAGAGGAAGGAACTTACAGAGTTGGAATGGCTCGTTTAAGGTCTCAGTAATTCAATCCAAGCAAGTAGAAAGAGCCCAATTTGACTCCCATCTGTCTCCTCAGATCCACTTTCCCTATCCTTTCTGTTTGGTGTGCAGGGTGCCTGTGGCTTAGGTTTATCAAATTAGCAAACATCCTTGGTGGAATGGAGTCAGTCTTTTTAAAATCTTGACAATTTTTTCCTAACTCTCCACCATGCTAACTCCACTTGACAGCAGCTAAGACTGATTTGATGGTTATATGCAAATCCTATAAAGGGGAAATAAAAAAAAAGTTATAAAATTGCCCAAGATTTTCTAGCCATTCAGCCACTAGCTCTCCCTGGCACAGACAAGAATGTGGTCCTTGGGAGGAGCCCAGTGATTCCCCAGACACATGCCCTTAGCACATTTTACTTCCTAGCTTCTATAGAGGCCAACTGCTTGTACTCTCTAGTGACCCTTAGCATTCTCTGGGGTCACCAGGATGTCCTTCTCTGTTGTCCATGAGTGGCAGCAAGTGTTTGTCAGGAAAGGAATTAACTTTGGACATCAAATACTGAAGATAATGGCTTAGCTCAGGAAAGTGTATAAAGGAGCCTAAGTTTGGCACATCTGTACGGTTCCCCAGTAGCCATGTGGCATGGAGTCACCTGGTTGGGTGAGGATCCTGATGCTCTTCTGACCAGCTCTCTGACCATTTTTACGTCTCCAAGCCCCCTGGGGTTGTGCCCCTTGTGCCATATGTAAAAGACAAATGTAATGAAAAGAATTTGAATACAAGATAAAGTCACAACAAAAACAAAAACAAAACAGTAAACACACACATTTACTGCCTGGTATGTGTAAGGCTTCCATGAGTTTGATGTCCTTATCCATAGACTTAGCCTTTATCATTTTAGCTCAGCTTTTCCTTAGCCCTTGGGCTGTCCCTTTTCAATGCCTAAAGCCAAATCCTGTAACTTAGTGTAACCAGAGTCTGTCCTTTGAACTGGAAAGCTCCTTATAAGGCTCCCTTGTTCTTGGCTAGGCTAATAAGCCCTCAAAAGCAGTATTCAGGAAAAAAATACATTGAGAGAAAGACCTGGGGATGCATCTGAGTGATAGAGTACTTGTCCTGCATGTGCAAGGTCCTTGGATCCATCCCCAACTCTGCAGAAAGCAAAAGGAAAGGAAGGCAAGGTTGAAGAAAGGAAATCAAGAAAAGAAAGGAGGCAAGAAGGGAGGGGAAGGGAAGAAAAGTCAAGGTTACTTTATCAGTGGGGATGACTCAAGTTCCCCCAAGCATTGCCTCATAAAGAACAGCTTTCTCTGTCTGCCTGTCTGTCTATCTGTCTGTCTCTCCTGGTAATTTAGTTACTGAAGACACTCTCATCTTGGTTTGAGATGCATTGGCACTAAGGGACAGAGAGCAGAAAGGGCTGTGGAGCCCCAGCAACCCTACCTGTAGGTTTTAGAAGAGGGCACCATGAGGTCCTGTTCTGGGAGACACTTAGAGGAAGGAGGCAGACATTTAAGCTTGGCCACCATGGGGTTTTGTGCCATCACCTTTGCTCACCCTCCAATCAGAGCGGTCATTTGGCAGCTATTTCTTCTACCTGGAATGGAAGGTCCTTGGCAGCAGTATAAGGAACTGGCTGCTTTGGGAGCCAGAAAGCTGCAAATGGTGAGGCCATTTAGCTCTGGAGACTATAGAGCTTCTGTCAAGGGTTCCTCTGCTTCAACTGTTAGAGAGACTGGCTCTTGAGTAGCCTCGGTCTATAAGGGACTTTGTATGATATCTGTTTTCTCCTCTCTTAAGGGGCAAATCAGTCAGATACTTCTAGAACAAGAACTAGATACATAAAGTATAATAATGCAAAGATCATGAGAGGTAAGGAGCTAAGGTGAGGTGAGACACAGATTAAGGAAGCAATGTTGAACCCAACCACCACACAGTTGGGGGAAGGCCTCAAGGTTCATGAAACTGAAAAATGTTAGCAAGCTAATGAGGGAACACTTCAGAAAAGCAGTCCATGAATCTTCCAGATGTGTCAGCCATGGAAAAGTAGAGATGAAAGGCAAAGATGTGGTCAAGGTGGGGAGGTCAGTTCTGAGCAAACATGGGAAAAAACCTAAGTCCTTAGGCTAACTGTAAAGTACAACCAGTACTGTTGGTCTGCAGTTTATAGATGAGCAAGTCGAGGCCAAGTATTTCTCATTAGCTCTTCTTCTGCTTGAGGGCATAGAGAAAGGTGTGTGTGTGTGTTTGTGTGTGTGTGTGTGTGTGTGTGTGTGTGTGTGTGTGTGTGTGTGTGTGATAAATCTTTGTGTCCAGAATGGGCCTCAGATATTGAAAGTGAAGGATGAAAATCTGAATCTGTCTTTAACTCAGTTCCCCAAGGCCCATGTTACTTGTTCATTTGTGGAATAGACAGAGTAGTAGATGGTGAGAGAGAGAGATGAGAGGAATTTTGGAAAAGCTCAAAATGGGCTTTTGGACTTGATGCTGTAGCCACTTGAAGTCACTGTAAAGACCCTGAGATGTGAGTGATGTGTTGCCTGTGGCCTTTTCTATCTTATGTGAGGCTGTCAAAGCGGAGCTGGTGACAGATTTAGTGGGCCATCTTTCATCTTCCTACTGTACTACCTCCGAGCCCATATATGCCTGGCCCTGCAGAGTCATGCATCTCCCAGGTGCAAGACCTTGTTCAAAGTTCCATCCTTGTGCATCTTTTACCTCGTTGTCTTCCATGCCTGCCCTGGAACAGAATGGCTGTTCAGGCTTGCTTTGATCTATCAGTTTTACAAAATGTGGTCAGGACCTATAGGACTGCATTTCAGGAATATCTTGCTATCAAGAGGTCAGAATTGATTGATTTGGGACTAATAAGAAGGATGGCCAGAGGTACATTCAGGAGTTGTGGGTATGAGTTGCCCCTTCCTCTTAAGTTTGGGCTCAGATCCTCTGTTATGGTACTTCTTGTAAGGCATTTTGGTTGGTAAATTTGTTAGGACTTCTATTTCAAGGACTTACAAACTGGGCATATTAAGAACACTTGGAGTGACTCTGTGGTTTGTCCCTATTTGCATAGCAAATCCACAACAGAGCTCAGAACACCTGTTTTTCAGCCCATCTGCCCTGGCTATGCCATAGGGAAAGGAAGAGAGGATGAGGGACAAGGCCTGGACAGATGCCTTTAGGATTCAAGGACACCAAACATTATGGTCCAGAGGACATACGGAAACATCATATGTATTCATTCTCCTTGAGACTGTCCTTCACTGAGGGAGCTAATGCTAACAAACACACAGCCATCCAGGCTACTGATGTCACCTGCCACTTCATTACCCATCAGTGGTCAGCAATGACCACGATTACTAAATTAGCCATTGAAGCCATTACTTCATTTGCCTTGCACCCTCTGCTCCTAAGTTCACAATATATTCTGTCCGACCCGATGTCAGCACCCATTTTCTGTGACCCAGCAGGACACCTCTGTGAGCCACCACCACAAAGAGAGAATGAATGACTATGGACTAAGGATAGTAAATGAGGCCATAGAATCCCTGCCTTATCTCTGCATCCATCATCTCTGTATCCATCATCTCTGTATCCCTCATCTCTGCATCCACCCTGCAGTATTCCTGGGCCTAAGGCGTGGTAGATGTTGGATGGCTTTAACTTCAAACCTGGCTCTTTCTGTTTGAGTACAGTCTATAGAAATCTGGGCTGCCTATAAGTAAATGTTTGAAATATTAACTCCATAAAAAAGAGGAAAGCTGATTTTATTGCTTGGATCTCAACAATATATTGAATTTTTTCAAAGAGAAATAAAAAGTCATTCAGTTATGGGCAAACACCAATTTTCTGTATCTTTTGGTTGAAGGGAACAATAGGAGTGATTACAGCTGTCCCATGGAAATAATAAATGCATGTCCTCAATCCATCATCCAGTGCCTTGGGGTCAGATATGTTTGGGAATCTGTGTCTTTGGATGTTTGAAGGGAAATAGGTTGCATATACTGTATATTCTATAATACCCCTGGTGGAGTCTGGGGCAGTGTTCTATAATCAAGCCTATTAATTTTTCTGCAGGAAAATGTCTGACTGTCACACTAAGTGGGAAAAATAAAGACAATAAATAGCCACATCACTGCAGGTCAGGTTTTGCCATCAACTGAGTTATTAAAAAAGAGAGAGAGAGAGAGAAGGAAAGAAAAAAATCCAAGCAACCTTTTGGTTTCAGAATTTTTGGAGTGTCAGGCTTGATAAGGGCCTGTGGCTCTCAATGATTAATACCGGCTACTTTACTATATAAACCCATACAGAGAAGATGATTGCCTGTGTGCTGCTGTATAAATCAATTTTCAGTAGTTCATCAAGTTGTGAAGACCTCAGACATGGGGCTGGGTGGGGGACTTACTACATGTGGCATCGCCAAGGACTGAATAGATCAGGCGTAGAAAGGGTGCTGATAAACCCTGGATGGATACATCCCTTGGCAGGCTCCTGGCACTGCTCCTTGACCCCAGTTTGGGTTGATTTACTTAGATCTGAGTAACTGGGCTAGTGGGAAAGAAAATATGAACAGGGAATAAAAGGAACTATAAAACAATGGCAATAGCTTACACTGCTCTGGCTGGATCTTTACGACAGCTTGGTCCTGTGACTGACATCCTACATACATGCCACTCGCTGAATTCTTAAGACTGCAGAACCACTGAGCATCTGTTTTTGTAAATGACTCCCTGAGGGTAGCACAGCTAGTTAGTTGCAGAACCAGTTTTGGGACTTCAACATTTTGCTTCCTGAGTCTATATTTGCAACTCCACTGCATCCTTGTATATGTACACTGAAGCCAGGCTCCAGTGAGAATATGGACTAATAAGGAAGAAGCAACGAAGTAGGTAGTAGTGTGCATCATTGAGACTGAAGTGAGCACTCCACATTGCCTTATGCACTTCTCTCAGCAATTCTAGAAAGTGCAATCCACCCCTATTTTCCAAATGGAAGAACTGTGCTGCAGGACATGTAGGGCTGGAATTCAAACCCAAGACCTCAGGGATTTGGCCCCAGGAGCATAAATGAAGGTTTGGGGCCCATATCACAGATACCAGGTGGCGTTCTGACAACAGTTAGGAGCCACACAGCAATCTTGGTGACTCCTCAAAACAGTGAGAGGGGAATCGACACTGAATCTTTTCCTGACTATGTATTGTCAGCCAAGTTCCAGCTCTTTTCTGCCTCACTGCTCCTTTCTGTAAAATGGGGACTGTAGAGTCTACTTGATTGTTGCAGGGGTTGGCACCGAAGATGATTTGGGGGAAGCAAATGGTATTAAAGTACAATCGCTCTTTTATGCGATATATGCGATATGTCTACACATAGAATTACCGGGAAGTGAACCAAGGGCTATTTGGAAGAGCACATAGGGCCTTTTGGAAGGTAAATATATGAAGAAAAGAGGAAGGTGGACTCTTGTTTCCGACTGAACATGCTGGATCAAGTTCACCAGTATAAACCTGCCAATAGATAGGCTAAGCCAGAGCTTCTCTGTATCCTTCTGTACCTGGTTTGTACAAGTCTTTGGGGTAGCAGCTATAATAACAACCCCTGTCTTCCTATCACGTGCTTGAGGCCTTCACATCTTTATAAACTACCATGATGGTGCTACTGGCTCTGTCTGCTATTAGTAGCCCTAGCAAGGTCTCTTGGACGTCCTCTTGCCCTTTTCTCCCAAGTCTGCTGGCCATCGCCCTGAAGGTTTTTGCTGTATCGCAAACCTCTGACAACTGGCTCCTTCGCCTGCTTCATCCCCACTGTTCCCAGAGAGCCCCTCCCTAAGCCAGGGCAAAATGATGACGGTATTGTTTTCCTATTCATTTCTCTCTTGATTCGCCTCAAGTCTGTCCCAGATGGTTGTTTAGAGCAAATCCTTACCATGTTTCTTTGTCTCCTGCTGAAAATAATTCAGTCACTTCCTATCAACTTCAGCAGGAGTCAGCAACTGTTGCTGTGAAGGGCTATATTGGGCCCTTCACATAGTTTAGGTTTCTAGTCCAATGAGAAGTGAGTATACATTGAGCGTCACTAACCCCCCATTCTGAAATGCTCCTGAACCTGAAACCGTTTGAGTGACAACCTGACACACCACGTCATATAATTCACTGGAAACAGATTTTGTCTTATAAAAATAGTTATTTAAAATAGCATGTTAAATTCCCTCCATGCTGTGTGTATATGGTGTATTTGAAATATAAATGTTGCCTTTAGATGTGCTATTTCAAAGGTATTTTATATATACAAATACTTCCAAATAAGAAGAAAGGTCAAAAATCTGAAATACCTATTTTTGTATGTGTGTGTGGTCTTTGTATTCATGTCCACACGTGTGTGTATGTGAGTACACGGGCCTGTGAGAGTCACAATGTTAAGATAGGTTATCTTCTTCAATAATCCGCCATCTTAATCTTTGAGACACGGTCTCTTTATTGAAGTCAGAGCTCACTGATGTAGACAATAGGTTAGTCTAGCAACCTTGCTTGTTCCTGAGGTCCCCTGTCTCCACCTTCAGAGCACTGAAACTCGGAGCACTGGGTTGACAGACTCATCAGTCATTTACATAGGCTCTGGGCATCAGAACTCTGGTCTTCATGCTTCCTGCTTGGATGGCAAACCCTTTACCTGCTGAGTCATCTCCTCGGACTCTGAAATACTTTCAGGCTCAAAATTTTTATATTAGAGGTGATCGATCTATAGTTACTAATACAGTAAGGGGGAAGATATATTTCTACAAGTCTTTTTTTTTTAAATTTTATTTATTTATTATATGTAAGTACACTGTCGCTGTCTTCAGACACTCCAGAAGAGGGAGTCAGATTTCGTTAAGGATGGTTGCGAGCCACCATGTGGTTGCTGGGATTTGAACTCCGGACCTTCGGAAGAGCAGTCGGGTGCTCTTACCCACTGAGACATCTCATCAGCCCCCTCTACAAGTCTTGTATTGATGAAATTCATTGTGTAGGGAGCACTGAATACATTTTGTTTTCAAAGTTTTAATTTTAAGCTAAAATATAAAAAGTTACATGTATCAGTGGTTACCATGTGACATATATTCATATATATGAATACGTAGATGAGAAAGGAATTTAATTCAGATTAGACATGTACCTCATATACATAGCATTTCTTTATGATGAAAGTATTCAGAATTACTTTTCTAGCTTTTTGAGATGGAAACTACTTAGCCGGTTGTAACTCCATACCCCTGGACCAAGCTCTCCCCATCCTTCTCTGCCACCTGTCCTCAATCCAGCAACCGCCATATGTAGGTTCTGCTTCATGCTTTACATCTGCCGATGAGAAGAATTGAGCTTCTTGGGTATAAAATCAGAGTTTGTTTAATTGGTGTTCATGTCCCCTAATATTAAATTCATTGCAAATATTTCACCAGTGAAAACCATTCTGAGTCCCACAGGCCACACAGAAACAGGCTTGGGCCCAGGGCTACAGTTTTCTAGAATAACCTGGATGATTCTCAAACACACTGATGATGGTACCTGCACCGAGGCCCACATAACAAGCAGCCTAGGTATCGGGATTGTTTGAAAGCTTCCTTGTGTTGCCAGTACTGAGGACTATAAGCCCACAGGACAGACTCTGTGGGATACCTGCCCTGATCTCACAGTGACAACCTCATTTCTCTTGGCTCTGTTCTGTCAACACAAGCTAATCCTTTCTTACTTGGAGGTCTTGCCTATCCTTTCATACAGGGCTGCCCACATCTAGCTCTCCATTCATCCTTTCATACCTCCCCCAAAGGATGAAGAATGTTTTCCTTTTTTTTAAATTCCTTTTTTAAAGATTTATTTATTATTATACATAAGTACACTGTAGGTGTCTTCAGACACTCCAGAAGAGGGAGTCAGATCTCATTATGTATGGTTGTGAGCTACCATGTGGTTGCTAGGATTTGAACTCAGGACCTCTGGAAGAGCAGTCAGTGCTCTTACCCGCTGAGCCATTTCTCCAGCCCCTGAAGAATGTTTTCTTGGCAGATAAAGGATGGAAACACAAGCTAAGTTGGTGAAGGGACTGTTCTTATGTATGCCGGCAGCCCACCGCCATCCAGGAAGCCCATCTAGTATTATGGCGGTCAGGAGCCATAGGCAGTAGTAGGTTTCAAGTTCCTGGTAATCAGGAGTTTATTTTCTGGGAAGCTCATGTTTTCTGTGACTTAGGCCTTCTCTCATCAGAACCTTGGCACTTGTTTTAAGAAAACAAAGTTCGTTTTTTCTTGGTTTCTTTTTGGTCTTCAAAGAATTTCGCTATTGAAAATAAGCCATGTGTGGTTAAAAGGAAAGAAAGTGTGACGCCACATTGGCATGCAGTGGCCACGGCATTCTTCCTGCAGTCCCGGTGCAATCCCCAACAGCAGTGCTTCTGAACTGAGCCCAGCTGAGGCCCACCCTCAGCCTCAACTCAAACCTGAATGCTGTGCCTGCTGCTTGCTTCTGTCCTCTCTGGAAGTGGAATTGTCCCTTCCATTGGTAATGCTGAACCTCCCAAGAATGCTGTCCCAGACCCATGCCTTCTTTCATCCTCAAGATGGTGATTTATGCATAATTATTTTGGTTTGTGTTTGTACCTTTTAAAATGTGAGTAAGAGAAAAAAGACTAAGTGTCCAAGAACCCAGATCATCAAAAGATACTATGATGTTCCAACAGGAAGGGGAAGAGGGAGGAAGCAGAGGAAGAGGAAAGGAAGGCAATGTCTGCAGCATGTAGGCCTAGGAATCTGTAAATATATGTCATGGGAATTTTCTGTTTTAACCTGTACATCCCAGCAAATGAAGGGAAGAAAGAGACATATTAAATGTCCTGCCTAACTGTCCAAGGTTGGTTGGTTGGTTTGTGTTGGTACTGGGAGTGTGAGTGTATGTTTGTGTACAGACTTTTCATGTATTTGTACTAAACATGAAGGATGCTCAGCCCAGTGTAATGTGAACCAGAACATTAACCACTAAATGGACATTACCACCTCCTGAGATCTTTCTTCTACCCTGACCCAGGCTCTGGCTTTCTAACTTCCTGGTAGGTTAACTTCTATCCAGATATAGAACACCATAGTTTGGCCAGTTTTGTGATGATGTAATGGAATCATAGAGCATCAGTTCGGATTGTCTATTTCCATGCCTTGCCCTGTGGTTGTTCCTTCATTATCAACACAGTGTAGCATTGTCTCTGGCTTTATACAAGGTTGCTTTCTACCTAGAGACATTTGCAAATGGTGCTTCAAGAAGAGTTAGTGTGTGAGCCTTTAGGTGCTATTTTGATTTTAGAATTAGAGTTTCTGGGATACATCCATGCCTCTATGCATGCTTGCATGTATGCATACGTACATATATACATTCAGACACATGCACATGTGTATTGTTTACTAGTTTTTCTCAGGTACAGACCAAACCCAACTCTCCAGTAGTGTGGTCTGATTGCCTTGCCCACTCCAAGGACACACATTCCCTAGCATCCATTACTTCCACTTTTGCTATTCTAGGGATCACAATATTGTGTCTTATTGTGGTTTAGGGTTCCTTAGTAAGTATCTGATGGCTGGGAGCACCTTTTACAGGCTTACTGACCCTTGAGATCCTCTTTTGTCAAGTGCTTGTTTATGACTTCCTTTTTGAACAATGAACCACACAGTCTGCTTCTGGCTTCTTATTTGTTTATTTCTGGGAATTCCTGGTGCACTTCAGTATAAATCCCTTATCAGATATGCTCGTCTTCTTCAAGTTGGTGCCTTGTTTGAGTCTTTTTTCCAGTTGCTATAATAAAATACACAGACAGAGGCAACAAGAGGGAGACCAAATTTATTTTATCTCAGAGCTCATGGTAAGGACATCAAGGCAGCATAAGCTTGAAGCAGCTGAGCATTTTGTATTCACAGTCAAGAAACGGGGAGCAGAGAATGTTTGGGCTTAACTCATCTCTTTTTATACAGCCCAGAATCTCAATCCAGGGAATGGTGCCACCCAAAGTACATGAGTCTTCCTACCTCAATCAATACAACCAAGATAATCTCCTACAGGCAGAGGCACAATGCATACCGATTCTAGAGCTCATCTAGGTGACAGCTGAGATTAGCCACAACTGGGTTTTTGACAGGGTTTCTCTAAATAGCACTGGCTGCCCTGAAACTTACTCTATAGATCAGGGTGGCTTTGAACTCAGAGATCTACCTACCTCTGCCTCCTGAGTGCTGGGATTAAAGACGTGTGTTACCATCATCTGGTTGACACCTCTCTCTCTCTCTCTCTCTCTCTCTCTCTCTCTCTCTCTCTCTCTCTCTTTCTCTCTCTCTCTCCATTAATTTATTTATTGGTTTTACATCCAATCACAGTGCCCTCTCCTCCCCTCAAATAGCCCCTATCCTATTCTCCCCTCCTCTTCTCCTCCTAGAAGGGGGAGGCCCCCTGGGTATCACCCCACCCTGGTTAAGTTACTGAAGGACTGGGTACATCCTCTTCACTGAGGCCAGACAAGTTAGAAGAATGGGATCCACAGACAGGCAACAAATTCAGGAAAGGCCCTATTGCAATTATTGGGAGCCCTCATGAGGACCAAGCTGCACATCTGCTACATATAAGCACAGGTTGCAGTGGGGGCTAGGTCCAGCAAACATGTTCTCTTTGGTTGGTAGTTCAGTATCTAGGAGTATGAGGGTCCAGGTTAGTTGAATCTGTTGGTTTTCTGGTGGAGTTCATATCCCCTTTCGATCCTTCAATCCTTCTCCCAACTTTTCTACAAGACTCCCTGAACTCCATCTTATGTTTGACTGTGGGTCTTTACATCTATTTCCATCAACTGTTGGATGGAGCCTCTCAGAAGACAGCATACTCCTGTCTGCAAGTATAACAGAGAATCATTAATAGTGTCAGGGATTGGTGCTTGCCCATGGGATGGTTCTCAAGGCCAGCCAGTCACTGGTTGGCCATTCCCTCAGTCTCTGCTGCATCCTTGTCCCTACACATCTTGTAGGCAGTGCACATTTTGGGTCAAAGGTTTTGTAGGTATGTTGGTTTCCTTATGCTTCCACTGGGAGTCTTGTCTGACTACAGGAGGTGGCTACTTCAGGCTCCCCATCTCCCACTGGAGATACCCTGCTGGAGTCACCCCCATAGACTTCCTGCTGTTCCCTTCTCGGATGCTCTCTTAATGGTACCATTTGGTAAATAGAAATTTCCATTTTGGTGAAGTTGAGTTGATAAAATTTTCTTTATGCTTAACATATTACAGCATGATTAAGAAAACTCTGCCTATTTTGAGCCCATAAAGAAGTTATGTTTTCTCTATAAAATTTACTTTTCTGCCATTTCTACTTGGTTCTATGGCCCATCTGTAATTGGTTTTCCTTTAGAGTGAGAGATGGAGGTCAAAGTGCAGGGTCTTTTGCATATGGATAGCTAACAGAGTTAGAAACAGCTTCTGGGAAGAGCCTCTCCTCCCCTGCTCAGCAGAGTCCTCTCAGTCACACACAGGGAAACTGCACCTGTGGGTCTGATACCAGCTCCTACAGCCGAACATTTTGGTAGAGTGATCTAATTCCTGAGTGTAGCTTCTTTTCATTGTTCTGTTATAGAATTAGAGTCATCGACTCAAGAACATGTTAAGGATGGAAGGACCTCACACACGTCACTGGAGTAGGATTATTCTGTGTCGTCTGATTGGGACACTTTCAAAGTAAAACGTGGCAAATGAGGGTTGGTGGGTGGAAGCATAGGGAGGGTTGGAGAGAGGTGAACAGGAAGTCCTTGGCCCTAAGAGGGAGGTGTAGCGAAAAGTTCTGGTCATGGGCTGTAACCTTTGAAAAGTTCTAAGAGTTTAACCCCAGAGGATGGGGGGAAACACATTTTCATTTTCTACAGCTGTAAAATAAAGCAAGCCATCAGACAAGGAAGTATTTGTTGAATAAATGGAGTTTATAACAGTTTGATTTTAATGAGCGTGCATAATTTGTACTTAGGGATTATTAGCTCTTCAAAATCATGTTGTAACTGGGTTATTAATTACATTTTTTGATTACAGGAGTTAATCCATATATGCTCTTTTCTTAATAGGGGATTACATTTTTGTAAATGAGGTACATAAATAGAGCAGTTAGCAGCCCAGCTTCTTTTGGTTTTCTATAATGGAAATCTCAGTCTACTGTTCTGAGTGGACATGATTAACCATCTGCTGTAAGTTACCCAAAATGCTGACAGTGAACTTAGTCTTGGCTGAACATTTGTATCATGAACAAAAGCTTCAGCCATAGATTCTTGTTTAATCAGCCCTGAGAGTAACCTGGGCTTTGAGACTGAAGAGAGTTCTTCAACAAACTCTAATAATTGACCAAGGTGAAAATCATAGGACAAGGTCAGGTTCATTCAGTGGTGGGACTTTTCTTCATTCCCTACATACAGTACCAAAGTGGACCCCAGATCTGTCCCCTGAAGCCCACAGCATTGCTCAGTGACAAGTGGCTGTGGACCGGGCAGGGAATTCCCACAAATGGCTTTCCCTTACATACACATACTCCAAGGCCCAGTTCCAGGAGAGGACCTGGGAGGTATAGGAAGAGGGTTCCTAGTGTGTACTGATGTAGTAGTATATTAGTGACAGACTTATACTGAAACACTGAGCACAGGAACAGTAGCAAGGTGAGGGTAACAAGAAGACAGGGATGCAAGTATCCCTAGATAAAGGACACTGAAAAAGGATCTGTAGCCTAACTCAATGCAAGGTTGATCCCAAATAGAAATTTCTATGGTTGTTGAGTGAATTCAAGAAGCATCAGGGTGACTTACGGTTCATAGAAGAAACCCTGACTAGGAGGATTCGAACTCAGGCTCCCGAAAGCTCATGCCTGTGCACATCATATTTGGAGTTCAATTGTCCCCATCCTACGCAGTGTAGTCAGGAGTCCCATGGATTCCTGAGTCCCCATCTCAAGTGTATGGCTTTTTCATTCATTATTCATTCATTCACTTTACATCCCAATTTGCATCCCAAATTACATCCCAATTGTTACCCCTCCCTATTTCCACCCCTCACACAGTTCCTCCTGCTATCCCCATCCCCTTCCCCCATCCCCTTCGCTTCTGAAAAGGTATACACCTCCGTCGTCCCCCAGCTATCCCCCTACTGTGGTATATCAAGTCTTTGCAGGACTAGGCATATCATCTCCCACTGAGGCCAGACAAAGCAGTTCAGTTAGGGCAACAGGATCAACAGGCAGGCAACAGATTTGGGGAAACTACCCCATTCCAGTTGTTGGGGGGTTCTGCATGAAGACTAAGCTGAGCATCTGCTATTTATGTGCATGTTGGGGGGTGCTATGTCTAGCCTGTGTATGCTCTTTTGTTGGTGGTTCAGTCTCTGAGAGCCCTCAAGGATCCAGGTTAGTTGATTCTGTTGGCCTTCCTATGGTGTTCCTACCCCTGCTGAATCCCTCAACCCCCCACCCCCACCCCAACTCTTCCATAACAGCCCCTGAGCTCTATGGGTCTCTGCATCTGTTTCAGTTAGCTGCTGGGTGGAGCCTCTCAGAGAACAATTATGTTAGACTCCTATCTGCAAGCATAACAGAGAATCATTAATACTGTCAGTGATTGGTGCTTGCCCATGAGACAGGTCTCACATTGAGCTAGTAGGATACTCTTTTCTTAGGGTTGACAACTTGATCAGGGTTTGGCACAAAGAATGGTCTGAAGACCTTTTGGATAAGTGAATGAATTATTGGAAAACAATTTCTATTATTTGTTCTCATATTTTGTTTATCAGGGATGTAGTCAGCATAGATGTAGTTGTTGAACCCTAAGGTAGAAGATGAACACCCCCTCCTTCCCACAAACACACTGTGCTAGAAGGGAGACCACAGGAACAGTTGTAATCCTGAGTCCCTGCCTCTCTCTAATGCCTTCTACTGGCCAAGACCAACTAAGTGTTGCCAGCTAGGGGACCAGAGTGGTGTATCTATCTACTAGGTCAACCCAGTCTCTGTGATAGGAGCCAAAACATGAAGGTAGAGTATGGCAGGGTCACGGTGGCCACAGTAATAGCAACACATGCATGAAGTGTCTGCTGCAGTGACAGAGGGAAAGTTAAGAGACCCAGTGGCTGCATGTCCTCACTCCCGAACCCTGACTATTACAAGCTGCATGGAAGTAATTAATACCACATCCAGGAATTGAATCCCTGGACCCATAATTACATGTACAAGAATTTTTAAAGATGTGATGGCAGTGGTTTTAATGTCTCATAAATATTCCTCCAAGGATCCTTGGCACAGAGAGGAGTGGTTTTGCTTCTCAGGCAGGGAGCCAGAACAGCCTGTCCTGGAGAAAGAGCGGGAGTTCCTTCTTCCCTCTTACTTTGGCCAGAGCTTTAAGCTTCACTGAGAGCTTAGCCTGTGGGTTCTTCTCTACAGAGCCTCTGTACCTTGGAGTCCCTTGTAACCTGTCTCTCCAGACTGCTGCCACGACAGGCACAGAGGCTCCCTGTCAGTTGTGGAGAGTTATGCTGGGAAGAGTTTCCCAGGAAACTCAATTTGTGTGCCTACATTCTGGTCTGAGCATGCACACAAGGTAGAGGTTTTTATTCCCTCATCTGCAGAGGGCAGAGGAAGGAACTAGAAGGTAGAAGGTATGCAGTAGTAGGCCTGTGGAGATGATTTGGTGGTTAAAGGGCTTGCTATACAAATAAGCAGACCCGGGTTCACCTCCCCAGAAACCACACAGAAGCCAGGCATGGCAGTGTGCTGAAACAGTGAGCTTCAGGTTCTATGACATATCCTGTCTCAAGAGGGAAGGAAGGAAGGAAGGAAGGAAGGAAGGAAGGAAGGAAGGAAGGAAGGAAGGAAGGAAGGAAGGAACAGAAGGAGGGAGTAAGGCAGGGAGAGAGGGAAGGAGGAAGGGAGGGAGGGAGGGAGGGAGGGAGGGAGGGAGGGAGGGAGGGAGGGAGGGAGGGAGGGAGGGAGGGAGAGAGGGAGGTGAACAGAGAAAGATACCTGATGTCAACCTCTGACTTCCACATGCATGGGCAAACACTTGTATGCACACACATGTATGCACACAGAAACCCCACAACATAGACACAAAAGCATGTGTACCTAGAGCCCCAGAATAAAAGTGGTATTGAACAGGCCCTCTGACATGGGCACAGTTCGCTTGGTGAAACTGGCCCAGAAGTGGTACAGACTTAAGTTTGAACCTTTTTTTTTGTTTGTTTGTTTGTTTGTTTGTTTTTGTTTTTTCAAGACAGGGTTTCTCTGTGTAGCTCTGACTGTCCTAGAACTCACTCTGTAGACCAGGCTGGCCTCGAACTCAGAAATCCGCCTGCCTCTGCCTCCCAAGTGCTGGGATTAAAGGCATGCGCCACCATGCCCGGCTTTAAGTTTGAATCTTGACCCTACCTCTTGAGCTCTTTAGATTTGAGAACCGACTATATCGGCCTGATTCTTCATCTTTCCTTTATAAAAAATAATATCATCCTAACTGTGCCTGGATAGAAATAATTTGTATAAACATTTCCATCCCAGAATCTGCCTCACACCAGTTGCTACCTACATGTAAGCCAATTTCAAAGCCACTTTTAGGATGAGCCAGTGCCTCTTCCTTCCTGTGGTCACAGGACTATTTGTAACTTTGTCCCCATGTTAACTGACTCCCTTGCCCTCCCCTCTCCAGCAGACTGGCAGCTCTTTTGCACCTTAATGCCTGGCTGCAAAGTCTGTCTAGAGAGGCGATCAGCCAAGATGTGTTGAATGAATGATGGAGTGCCGAGCAGATGCTGGGGGCTGTTGAAATTCCGAGTCATGTCCTGTGTTTGAGCCACTGCAGAAGCCGTAGTTAAGGAGACAGGGAGTTGGGAAGAGTCCAGAAACCTGATGCATTTAGAAGGCAATTCACACTGGTTCTCTCTGAGTTTTTCAGGCCGTTTAACTTTGGGGATGTGATTACATCTTTGGCTGCAGTCACCATGTGCTGGGGATGGGGGTGGAGGTGGGGTGGGGTGGGAGAGTGTTTATTCTGATGTTCCAGATTGTTCTTGGCTCCCCTTTGTCTGACTACTTAAGAGCTCATGAAAGCAAGGAATTGGTATAGCCTGGGAGGACTGTGGCCAAGGACAGGTGAAGCTGGTGGAACAGAGGACTGTGATCTACACAGTACACAGACCATGTATCCAAGATCCAGGAATGCCTACTGTGTGCTGCTGTCCTGCATTCCTGCCTTCCTAGAGGTTATCTCTATTAATCCTTGTGGGTTGTTCTCATTCTTGCTCTCTTGAAGTTGAGGAAACATGATTCAGGATGGTTCCTCTAATGGCTGTATTCACACAGGCATTCATTCAACCCCAATTCTGACCACAGAGCCTCTACCACTCCATCCCCCAAGGCTCTGGTTTCGCTTTCTGATGCGCTCACACAGGAGAGACGTCATGTTTGAGTAGTGAGGCTGTTGACTTTCTTTTAAGAAAAAGACACAGGACCGGTCTGCTTCCTTAATCAGTTCCCTGGAACTCTTGAACTGGGAGATCCCTCGCTGTGATGGCTTGCCTTGGGGATTCTCAAACTCTTCCCTGGAGGGTCATAGTATGCTTTCCTGAGTTCTACAGAGTCCTGTTCTTAGGAAGCTTCCAGAAGCCAGCCAAGCCTGCATCTTTGTTCCATCTGCATCTTTTATTAGCATCCTAAAGAGTTCTGATTCTTCAGTGAACCCCTAGACCCCCAAATCAGACTGTTCCCAAGGCCTGACCCATCAAGTGTAACTCATAGACCAGAGATTCTCTCATGATTCCACTAGGATCCCTGAAATAGCACTGAATTCTGCCTCTAGGATCTGGAAATTCTGTACAGCTCCATATTGGCATTCTTTATTTCTCTTAAGCTTTTTCTATCTGTCTTAACTTGGATGCAAAATATAAACAGACAACTGCCCATGTTTGAGCAGTTCTTTGCTTTGCTCATTCAGTGTTTACTGCGTTTCTGAGCATGCCTGTGATCCCGCAGAGACAGACAGGTAGCAGTTCTTTTGGGTCCCCTGACCCATAAGCTCTGCCCCCACGCAGTTCCTTCCATTTACTCCTGTCAAGTAGCTGTGAAGGACTGAGGAACCCTTGAACATGGCTAGACCCCAGTGCACCCAAGGCGGAGCTCTCCCCCAACCCCAGGATTCCCTACTGACTTGCAATCTTCATAGCCACCTCAACATTCGAGCTACAAAGAACACACTCACAGATCTCACTATGGGACTACATGAGGGAGACAAGAGGCGAGACTGGGTGTCATGCCCCCATAGAGGACACTCTTGCCCTCCCAATAGTGAGACAGGTGGTTGGCAGGGTGTCACTCTTCCCTTAGAGGAGAACATACACATTAGCTAGGTTCTAACATGCTTTAAAACTTGGATTTTGGAATCATATTTATTTATTTGTTAATTAAGCTATTGGGAAGAAATTAATATATGCACTGTGGCAGGTGCTAGACTATAGTGATAGGAAGAGTATTCTCAACCTACCCTGGGGAAACTTTCAGGAAAAGGCAAGCCTTAGACTAAGCCTATGGGAAAGGCTGTGGGATAAGGACGAGCCAGCTAGGTCCACCTGAGAAGGGGGTAAGCATTTCAGCAGAGTGCCCTTAACGAAGCTATGGAATCACAACTTGGCAAGGCATGGTGGCAAGTCCCTGCAATCCTAATTCTTGAGAGGTTGAGGCAGGAGGATCATGAATTTGGGGCCAAACTGAGTCACACAGAAACACTGCCTTAGCTAAAGCTAAAAAGATCCCTACCTGAAGATGTCACCCAGTGGTCATCTGAGGATTGAGACAAATCTTAGATGAGGACATTTTACACCAAATACTGCATTTTGTTGTTTGAAGTCCACCCTGTAGCTTTCCATATGGGCGAAATGTACCAAAGGAAGAAGATTCTGCATGTCTTTGTGAGGTGACAGGGCTCATCTTCTGTCGGATGGATGCCCTGCTGTCCTGTACATGTGGTCCACGGTGTGCAGACAGGCAGACTGGCCAGCCGTGAAATCTGAATGCAAACTGGCTGCTAATTAGAGGCTTGTCAGGTTTGAAGAATCCAGGCCCACTGTGTTCTTCAGCGTTAACACACCTTCCCTTCAAAACGTTAAAATGCACCTTGCATTTATCACAGTGTGAACGGCTTTTCAATGTGTTTAGGCTAGAGTGACCTGGAGCAGTCCTCATCCCTGCTCACTGCAAAGTCCAACCATAAAGGAAGCCATGTGCAGTCTGCCCAACTAGCTCCTGTCCAGGCGTGTTTGCAAATGCATTTTCCTGCCATCTGATGCCTTCCACCCATTCTGACCTCACCATCTCCTCCAGCCTTCAGCTGTCAGCTGAGGGGCCCCCTAGTTTATTGCATATACATAGCTTTGATTAACTATATGTACATACAATCTGCTTCAAGTCTTTCTTCCTGAGAGAGAGGAGATAATTTCATTGACCCAGGTCCTTAATACATGAGCAGGTAATAACATACACCAAAGGAAATTTCAGATGTCAACTCTTAATATCCAGGATAGATCCATTATGAAAAATATTCTTTAGCCAGTAAATATGTTTTGAAAGAATAAACCTAAAATGCTGAATGGGAGACACAGGAGAAAACGTTGCGTGCAGTCTAACCTCAACTTTATAAGGTTCATACAAATTCATTTAAAAATCTATCAAAATATTAATTCTGGGTAGTAATGCTGTAGAATAACTGCTTTTGTTTTTGTTCTCCCAGGCCCCTTCATGCTCTTCAAAGTTTACTCTGATAAAAAATACGTGACATTAATAACTTTAAAAAATTTAAACTATTACTGGGGATACTTCAAGCCATCTGGTGTCTTGGTCCTTTCTCAAACTCAGCCTTAATCTTCTCCATACACATCACAGGCACGCCCGGATGAATTGGCAGCCCCTACTAGAATGATTTAACCAATTAACTTACTCATTAACTGCCGTGGTATCTTATAAATGCTGGACAAAAGATCTAGAATAATCCTTATTAAGGGATAGACAAAGGGGATATTTGAAATCTCCCTCCATCATTCCTTTTCTGCTTTTCTCATGGAATTCCCACAGGGACTAATACCCGTGAGGATAAAGGATAAAATGGCATTAGAGTCTTTGAAAGGAAAATGAGTTCAGGACGTGCCCATTGTTGATGCCAGAGCAGAATTCCCATGAAGTGTGTGTGTGTGTGTGTGTGTGTGTGTGTGTGTGTGTGTGTGTGTGTGTATTACTAATTATTCTAGGCTTTTGGCTGCACTTACCTTCCTTGTGGTGAATTCTTGAGCTCTGTTAAAACATCACTGTAGTACATATGACACCATTCTCTAATATAGAGCAGTTTTAGATAATCAGGCATCATGCTTCCCATTCTATGACCAAAAGAAAAAAAAATAAATAGTGAGTCTGTGGCAAAATTAGCATCATATCTATCATTTACTGGCAAAGCTGTGATCCAGTGATGTCATTTTTGAAAACTCCCCTTAAGGATACGATATTCAAGAGAAAAAAACAAAGAAAGTTTTATCTCTAAAGGTAGTTCTTCTGCTGTCATCCATAGTAGAGAGAACTTGAAAGCAAGGTAGAAATAAATTTCAGCCTGTCAGGGAGTGGGCTTTCCAATAACTCAGTAGCCTGGAAGAGGCCCTTTGAAAAAACAGCCTTGTGCAAGAGGGGGCACTGTGTATAATGTTGATAGTTTTAGGTTCAGGTTCTAACTTTGGTGTACCAGGAGGTGCAAATTCATGGAGAAAGACTTATGTGCAATGGCTTTGCCACACTGAAATACAAATGTCATCCCCCAGGTCCACCTGAATCCCTGCAAACATCGCTGGGCTCATAGTTAATTACCTATTAATAAGCACATGCTTTGGAGGGGCCCGTATGTTCACTCATCAGGCATTCATCTTAGAAGAATCTCTATCCTCAAGGTCCACTATTTCTCTGAATTTCATTTTGGAAATTTGTCACACAACTTTTGGCTCTGACACCAGATTCACAGAAACTGTCATCTCATTTCCCATTTGCAGAGTTTGGGAGTGAGTTCTAGCTCCTTCTGTCTCGCTGTCTTAGTGTGTTTTACATGACTCTTCTTGGGCCTGGAAAATTTTTAAAAATCATGTTTCATTGCTCTCAAGCAGTGTTCCTCAACCTGTAGGTTGTAACCATCTGAAAACATATATGCCCCATGGTCTTAGAAACTGAAACACCACTCAGTAGTAAAATTACATTTATGAAGTAGCACCAACAACAAAAAGTTATTGTTGGGAGTCACCATAACAGGAGGAGCTGTCTAAAGGGCCACAACTTCAGGAAGGTCGAGAATCACTGCTCTAAAGACTGGTTCTCCACCAGCATAGGACAGGCACCCGACAAGGGCCTTCCTACTGTGACACTCAACAGCAGAAGGCCAAAGGGCAGGAGAGAGTAAGGGTGAAAGGGGAGAAACTCTCCTTTGTAACAAACAGTGGCTTGTGTGGTAACTTGACACTGTTCAGTCTCCGGGACCTCCACAGCTCCTGGCAGGCCCAAGCCCAATGCTGTTGCATCTGGATGATGTTTCAACACCGAAACTATGAAGCGCACTCAGACTCTAGCATCCCCCCTGCCACACACACACACACACACACACACACACACACACACACACTTGCCCATGTGCCTCTGCTCTCCCACCTTTTCCCCTCCAGCCGGAGGCAGTAAGTCCTAGGTTCTCCTTTGGAATCCAGGAACACTCGCTTTCCTGTGCTGGAGGAAGGGTGGGATGTAAATTGATTGAGAGAAATTAGCCTGGACGGAGTATCTTTGCCTTTAACTTAATAACTTAAAGGGGACTCTCTTAGCTGCATGATGTGTTATGCCAGGCCTTGAAATAAAACAACTATTTTTTTAAAAATCAGCATGTCCATCATATTTAAGATATTTTGAAAGGATGCTTCGTACTAGTGAAGAAAGTGCAGAATGTATCAGTAGTATACGACCTGCCTGCCTAGTCCCTTTCCCCTTCTCTGTTTCCTGTTCTCTACCCTTCCCTCCATCCAGCCCATGTTTGCATCTATGCCCATTTCATCCTCTAGCCACAGATGTGCTCACCACATACTTATTAACTACCTGGTACTTAGGAATTGTTCTAACCTTGACTATACAGCAGTGAACTTGACAGACAAATCTATATGTCTTCAATGCCATCCTGTTTGGCGTGTGGTTTTAATGAGGTTAAAAACCCTCTGCTCTAAAGAACAAAACCAGCGAAGCTTCTTGTCCCAAGCAGTGTGACACTCCTTTTGTACTTTTAATGTGCCTGCATGAAGATACTTTATTGTCTTCATGGATGAGTTCCCACCAACCCATGGATGCAGCCTGTGTTTGCAATGCTGGGGTGTGCCATCTGTCTCCCTTATACAGTGCTGGAGACTTTGTCAAAAAGGAGTAATTTGGAGCCAAGATGTATTGAGCAACTACTGCACCCCATGCCATGCCCTGTAACTCCAAGAGCTCCTGTGTCTTTCCACAGGAACAAGCATTTTGTTGCTATTTTACAGGTCAGCATGATTCTTAAATAACTCAAATTACTTCTTCAATTTTTTAAGGATTTATTTTTAATTATTTTGGTATGTGTATAGGTGCATGTGTGTATGTGTGTGTGTGTGTGGGGGGGTGTCTGTGTGTATGTCTCTGTGTCCATGTAGTTATGTGCAGAAGAACACAAGGGCTCACAGGACCTAGAAGGTGGCGTATGATCACCTGGAGCTGGCGTTACAGATAGTTGTGAGTCTCTTGGTATAGAAGCTGAAAACAGATCTCAGGTCCTCTGCACAAGGAGCAAGTACTCTTAACTACTGAGCCATCCCTTCAAGCCCTCTTAACTGAAAAAGAAAAAAAAAAGTATAGTGGTGTTTTGCTTTCCTGTATGTCTGGGTACCATGCGTATGCTGGCACCTGAAGAGGCCCAAAGAGGACATTGTATCCCCTGGAACTGGAGTGTGAGAGTTGTGAGCCACCATGTGGGAATCAAACCCAGGACTTCTGTTAGAGCAGCCAGTACTGTAAGCCACCAAACCATCTTTCCAGAGCCCCCTTCTTCAACTTTTTAAGACTGGTGTTTGCAGGTCAGGATTCACACCTGGTTCCCTGATTCTATTACAGTTCTTTCTGCTTACACCATTGGCTGTGAGAGAAGGTTCAGTGTTGAGTTTCAGATGGGGGCAGTTAACAGCTGTGGGATAGGCCTCATGTCCCTCCCCTTGTTGGTTGAATGTAGGGACTTCGTCCAGATAGAACTCTTCTTCTACCAAGGAGAGCAGGATTAGGAAGCTTTGCCACCGAAAGACAGGCCATTCACTATCTTCAACATATAATTTTAACCTCCCCTCCTTGCAGATTTTCTTATTACATTTTACTGCAAAAGAAAATGGCTCTGCTCTTCAGATCCCATCACACCCTGGGATGTCCATCTAGTAGGTATTGAATTGACCTTTAGAGGCTGAGGCTGGAAAAAATAAAAATAAAATCACCACTCAAAATATATTTCACAAGCTGAAAGAATGATACAAACGTTCATCTATCTGTGCCAAACTTTCAATGACCCTGGCGGAAGTACGTGACATTCGGCTGCCCAGCAAGGGGAGATGCAGGACAGGAGCCCTAAGCTAAGCAACAGAGAAAGTCTCTTTTTCTGAAAGTTACTGGGTGAGGGGTGGTGAGAGATAACCACATTTCCTGTGTGTGGTCCCCTGGAGGTCTCTTGTCTTGTCAGTAACAGCAACTCTTTTTTTCTTTGGTGCCTTTCCTCAAGTTCTTATGGGATTTGGAAGCCAGAGTACCCAGGCTTGTGTCAAAGCACACTCTACCGGAGGTTCTAGGGAAGGAAAGCCAAGAGCTCAGGCTCAGGGGGGCGAGGGGGGAGCAGGGCACATGGGTTTTCTCCTTTGGGAATTTTGTAAGCAAGAGAGCTTTCAGGACTGGAAGGATTAGGGATAATCTCAGCAGTGTGGCTGTATTCTATGATGACAGGTGTTTTCGGTGTGCCTGAGCCAGTGGACCCAGTCCATAATACTCCCAGCCAATGGTTAGGTAAAATCCTGGCTTCCATCCAGTTTCCAGTCTAAGTTGTTCTTATAACTTTTTTTTGTTTTTTGTTTTTTAATATTCAATGAAGTTGTACCATAAGAGCACCTTGAAATTAACAGTCTACCAGGCAACATGACTCTTATTAACATTCTTATTCTTTCTGCCAAGGGACCTGCTAACCACTCCAGGTCTCAGGCAGTGTGGTTTGGTGGCACAGGCGACTGAGGTTCAGGTCTGAAGACAAGCCTACCTATTAGTCCTATTTCTGAGGCTCAGTTGCTGGGTGACCTTGAGCAAAAGTCCCTTGTCTTGCATCTCCTTCTGCATCAGTAAATGGAGGCTAAGTCTCACTCTTGTGGCTTTGGTGAGATCAGATTAGAAGATCTGATTTGCAACTTAGAGAGACTTATGTCTTCCTGAATTGGACTGCTCCAGGCATTTCACAGCCCCCACCTTCCTATCAGATCAAGTCACTCTTTGGTTGGGAAGTTTAGATCTTTCTTTGTCTTTTCTCACTGTGTTGTCCTGACTGGTCTTGGAGCTCCTGACTTCAATGGCCTTCCCACCTCAGCTTCCCGAGTAGGGACTACACGTGTGCACCACCGCATCTAGCCTTAGATCCTTCCGAACAAGATGATTTGCTCAGGCTGAGACTGACCTTCATATGATGCAGAAAACAGGCACTTGAGAGGTGGCTTTCATAAACTACCACTGAAAGAGTACTTAATGTGGACAAAGCTTGGTTGGTGACTAGTGGTTTCCTCCATATCCCACTAAAATCTCCGTGGTTGCTCAAAGAGAAGTGGTACTTCACCTCAACTCCGAGTGCCCCACCCTCCACACACACACATGCACACACACTCGAACTGAAGCTGAGAGAAGTTCAGTAGCTTAGTCAAACACACACAAATCAAGTGACAGAACATGACACTGTGTCAGCTGACTTCTCAATCCATTACATTTCCCAAGGTCTTAGGTGCCTCCCCTATCCTGTCAGAACCTTGAAAACTAAGGCAGAGCTTTCAATTTTTATCAGTCTGATGGTTGTGGCCACATCTTCTTGGATTTTTATATTTTCTTGTTTTGAGTACAAGATCAATTTGCCTGTTAGCTTTAAGGGCCTCTGTTATTGACTTCTAGATTCTTTGTCTATCTGTTAATGGGGGCTCTCAAGTTTTCTTATATTTTGGAAGGAATTTCTAGTAAATTTTAAATATTAATTTTTGTTAGTGGTAGACAAGTATTTTCTCTAAAATGTATATATGCATGTAAATTCCAGAATCTTTGAAATCTGGAATTATTACACCCATCCCTTTTTTTAATCTTAAAATTTATGTTTCTGGAAGTTTAAGTTTTGTTATCCCCCACAAATGAAACTTTCTTCTTTGCTTTCTTTTAGTAACTTTGGAAAGCAAAGCAAGTCTAGACTCGGGCCGTTAGTAGAAGGCCCAGACCTTATGAATCTCAAACTGACCTCATAGTTTTTGTTTCCTTCACAGGACCCTATACGCCAACAGGAAAGCAAGTAGATGAGGGAGGGGCTCTAATTAAAAATTTCCACTTTTTAATTTTTCTGAACTTCAAGGGTGCTCACCTCTCACATCACAGAAGCCATAGTTAATGAGTAGAGGGTCCCCGGGAGCTCTGTACTGTATCAGATCAGCCTCCATCATCACTGTAGTCTGTTGGTCTATGAAGTTAGGCCTAGAGGCACCCAGTAGACAGAAGAAAGGAGACAAGACTGAGGGGTGGGTAACAACAGTGTGGTTGACCCAGGCCTCCAACTCACTGACCCCTTCTCAATGCAGAGGCACCCAGAAAAGCAAGAAAAGCAAGCAGGAGGCAGGCTCAGGGCCAGAGGAGAGCTCTGCTTTTTTGCTGGTCATCCCTCTTTGGGGGAACTTAAACACATGAGTCTGATTTAACAACAATTTCTACAAAAAGCAAACTAGGTTAGGGATTCCAATGTCACACCCTGTGATATATGGTTCCCTTACTAAAGGAGAAACACATACACACACACACACACACACACACACACACACAGAGAGAGAGAGAGAGAGAGAGAGAGAGAGAGAGAGAGAGTGTGAGAGAACAGGTAAGGGAGTCTAGAGTGGCCTATGAGTTGGAGACCTGGGGTCAGTTTTAACTGCTTCCTGGAGAAAAGACTCAAGCCTTGGAGGTAAGCAACCCAGGGTGCAGACTGAGCTCTACCAGGTATGGATTCGTAATCACACAAATAAGCATAGCGTTTTTTTGTTTTTTGTTTTTTTTTTTTGTTGTTGTTGTTTTTGCATGGTGTCTAGTGTTATAGATCTTAGGGGATTTTTTGATCTACTATTCAAAGGTACTAGAAGGAAATTGGCACAGGTCCACAGATAAATCCAAGTTAGCCTGGTAAAATGGGAGAGGTTATTGGATATACAGAAGGATGGAATGGAAAGAAGGAAGGAAGGAAGGAAGGAAGGAAGGAAGGAAGGAAGGAAGGAAGGAAGGAAGGAAGGAAGGAAGGAAGGGAGGAAGGAAGGGAGGAAGGACTGTGAGTTTGGGTTTCTGAAGCTCTCTGTTTCTACGCACCAGTTCTCTTCCCTCCTGGCTCAGGGAGCCTGATAGTAAATTGCTAAATCTGGCAGGAGAGCATGAGGAAAATATCTTTTTCCCTGACCATCAATTGTCTAAGAGTTTCACTTAAAGCCAAGCACATGCTCTACTGAAGCGCTCACCTCTGGCCTCCTCAGCTTCTTTGAACCCTATCACTGGTCCTTGGAAAGGGAAAATGAAAAAGGGGGAAAAAAGGCCCTGAGCGAAAGAGACGTTAATCATGCTGAACCGTAATGCTCCTCTCTGAACCTTGCTAGATGAGAATTATACATGCTGATTTCACCCGCTACTTAACTCAGGGGGTGACAGGCTGCAATTGAAGAGGCTTCAGCCAGTTAAGTGCCGCAAGCCCTTGCCCGGGTTCTTAAGCTGCTTTCAGAACCCTGTTATTCTGGTTGGTAATTTGGTGGTGGCCTTGCTAGTGAGTCTTGGCTCTTCCTTAAAGAAAAAAAAAAGGTTTCATCCCCTGCTAGAATGTAGCCTGCTCTTTTGTTGTCTAGAGACTAGAGACAGTTACAAGCAGAGAGGGTGGGGAAGAGATTTTATAAGGAAAGAAAAGAAAGCCAGAATAGACTTACATGCACCAGAAATAGCCTGTCCATAGAGCTGTCTTTTTACTGGAACTGAGAAGGCAAAGGAAGGGAAGGGAAGGCTAATATTTGTCTGTTGTTCATTGGGTTGCAGATTCCTATCACTCTTGACTTTTGAACTCCACATATCTTCACAAGACAGGTGTTGTTACTCCTATTTTTAGGTTGGAAATTAAGGTTAATCAGCTTGCCCAACACAATGACAACATGGTGGTGCGGATGCTGACAGGGAAGGTAAAGCGGACATTTCTGTGGCAATCTCTGCTTTCAGTTCTTCGTAGGGACTGTGCTCACTGACTGGCTCCTCACAGTACAGGGGCGGTTAGCCTAAGTGTTTTTCCTAAGAAAGCCTGTGTTCCTATCCTTTGCTAGAGAATGGAAGGATTGATGAAAGATGCTCAGTCTGACCAAGGCTTGCGCTCTGACTCCTAGGATGAAAGTGGGAAAGAAGATCCGAAGGGCTGCAAATACACATGATCGCCACACTACACCCTGTGCCTGCTTCTGGGAGGGGACAGTGCTAGGTACAGTGGTCTTGGGGTCACCCGAGTGCTGGCTGCCTGTACTTGTTGCTTCAGCTTTTCCTGTATTGACTGCTCACTGTCTCCCATCCAGGCATGTGGAAACTGACGCTCAGGAGGTCAAGTGATTTACCCAAAATCATACCGCTAATTGGGGCTCTGGGCTACTTTTAAGCTAGATGATTTCCTTTGCTGGCTCATCTCATTAAATTGAAAGAACTATTCCTGCAGGCCTGATCCGTTGAACAAACAGTGGCTCAACAAAAGCTGCACAGCTGCCCTTAGCAGCTCTTGCTGGGGGCCTGAGGTGAGAATGGCTAGGCCTGCCTCAGAGGACTCTTGAGTTTTGGGGTTCACTGTGAACTTGTTCCTTCTTGCTCCCTCCCTAAGGAGCCACAGAGAGCCAGAAATGGCAGGACTTGGCTTCTACCCCTTAAGTAAAACCACAGCAGCCTCCACTTGCCTTAGTCAGATCTAGTTACAGCCAGATAGACATCAATTTTTATTGCTGTTAATTCCACACAATGAGGGTTTAGACTCTTGATCCTGAGAAACAAAATATGGCCCCCAAAGGGAAGATCAAGACCCTTCCAAATTGTATTTTTTTTTTTTTTGCTGCTTTAAGAAAGAAGCACCCGTCCCCCATCCCAGGACATTGGAATTTCACATTTGTTTCCTTTCTCTTATTATTCCACATATTTGAATCAAAATGATGATAAATTGCTCCATTGTAGATAGATTTAGCCGGACATTGATATATTGGATTAATTGGATTAAGACCAATGAGGTTTTCCAAATCCCCAATCCATATAGCCAAGAAAATAATAACAAAACATGTATGTTCACACACACACATATATATATGTATATAATATGCTTATTATACACACACATTCATTGAACATAGATGAGTATACAAATGTATGTATTCACAAGTACCTATAGTAAATAATAACAGTTCTTCCATGGTACGTAATCAATAACAGATGTGTGCCAGGCAAGGCTTGCCATGTGCTATCTCCTGGTAGAAAAAATAGAAGTTCTAAGGAACTATTTTCTTAGACTTTTCTGGAGAGGGTGAGTGAGGAAGCAGGGTAAGGATTGGGTGAGAATGAAAATGATCAGGCACCACAGCCATGCACCATGCTGTGTTAGTACCCTCTTCATGGCTGTTTCATAGGGAAGGATTCAGGTAGCCCTTGACTAGAACATCCTCCATGTTCATGTGGAGGTAAGAAGGGAAGAGAACACATCCCTTCATGCACAGGGATGCCTTTATATGTACACACACACAGATCCCCCTTGGCTTCCCAATCTTACCATGTGATTTCCAAATGGGACTGTCAGAAATTTTAAATGATGGGTATGGCTCTCATAAAATTTCTCTCAGACAACCTGTCTTGGTAGAGTCTGAGCTCAGCAAACTTCAGTCTAGTGGCCAGATCCAGGCCAGCCCCACATCTATTTTTATATGGCCCTTGTACTAAGGATAGCTCCTACGTTTCAAATGGTATGAGTAAATATAATCACAAGAAGAATATTTTGTGGCCTATGAAAGCTGTGTGAAATTCAAATTTTAGTGTCCATAAATAAATGTCTTTTGGAAGACAGCCACACACGTTTGTTTCCATGTTGTCGGTGGCTATTTGGGGGCTGAAGTGGTAACACTGAGTTGTGACAGAGACCTTAAGCTGTGGGCTGGGAGTCCTGTGCCTCCTTACTTCCTTTCTTTGCTCCTGCTGGGTTCTCTGCTCTTCGTGGGCTCCCCAACCTCATTTCTCACATTCCAGCTCTCCAGGCTGATATCAAGGCCACTAACTCTGGGAGGTGAAACCTTTTCCCACATATCCCCTAATACCAGTGAGAATTTGGAACTGGGTACTCAATCTGTCTAAAGTTAAATTTAACCATCTACAAAATAGGACTGCTAACACCTATCCTTTGAGTGGTAACTGGGCATACCTCTCAGCAAGCATGTTCTTAGCTGGTGTTACCAGCCCTGATTGAATGCATGCTACAGAATTTAGTGTGCCCCGAAAGTTGGCCTATCCTACCAGGGTATCATGACCTCGAGTCATTTTATATGGCTTTTCTCTCCTTGAGGACATGTAGAATATCTGTATGTATCTTCAGCCTGGTCATGGGACGGAATCCAGGAAATAGTCTCAGCACATATGAGTCATAATCTCCCTTTGTAGTCACAAATGTCATAAAAGCACACCCTTACCTCTTTTTGTTCACCTCCTTGGAGAGCTGTTCCGTTACCATCCCCTGCCTGGATTCAGGTCCCACACTGTTCTAATTTATTTTATTGACCTTTCTAGTTGCTGCCATGCTGGCAGAAATTTAACAGCCAGCTTTCCGAAAGGAAAAGCAGAGTGGTCTGGGTAGTGTGTGCCAATTTCTCTGATGTTCTCACAGCAGCCAATCTGTGCCTCCTGACATAAGGCCTCCGTGTGTGCAGCTGCAAATTGGGACACACAAATTGGTCTCTAAGCATGTATACGATGTCACACCACAACCTGCTACTCTACGTTCAGTGACTTAGCTGCATCCTGTTGATCTCAGGGAAAAAGCTCCAAGTCCTTAATCCTTAATACACTTACAGACCTCACAAATTAGCTCTGCTACCTATCCCCAGGTTTGTCCCCTCCCCGGGTCTGTCTGTCTGTCTGTCTGTCTGTCTCTCTCTCTCTCTCTCTGTCTCTCTCTCTCTGTCTCTCTCTCTCTGTCTCTCTGTCTCTCTGTCTCTGTCTCTCTCTCTCTCTCTCTCTCTGTCTCTCTCTCTCTCTCTCTCTCTCTCTCTCTCTCTCTCTGTCTCTCTCTCTCTCTGTATAGCCGTTCTTCTGAGCTCCACACACCATGCTCCTCCATTGCCTCTGTCTTCCCAGGTCTTCCAAGACGTGCTGGAACAGCTTCCTTGTCCCCATGCTCTAGGCCTGTACTTTTGGCTATTGCAGTAGATTACTAATCTGCCCAGTTATCCATTGCTACTGCCTGTTTCCCATCAGAGTATATGCTTCAAAATACAGCACCCATAACTCACATTCCATCCTGGGGTCCTGGGTCTCTGGTATGGGGGAAGCTTAGAGAATCCTTATCAGAAGGCTGTAGGGTCCAGCCTTCCTGGGTATTTGATTTCTGTCTTGGGCATAATTTCTAAATACTTGGATTTTATTTACTTTAATATCTTATGTTTTTAGAACTCATGATTTGGTGGCTTCGGGGAGTACTGAGGCTAGCTCCTACTAGAATATGACAATCCTCAGTTGGAGAAAAAGTTCACAAGCTACATTTTTAAGATGATGAAGCACTCTGTCTCAGTTCTTTGGAAAGAAAGTTATCCATCAGAATAGTCCTTCCTTCATGTTGATGGGACAAATATTGGTACTTAACATCCTAGCTCAAAACCCCTTGGGCCTGCCATTTTTAGTGGCAAAAATTGAAAAACAATCTGTTATTCCTATGTTGCTAATTCCATGTAATTTTCTCATGTGTTTTCTCCAAGAGTTGCAATCCATCCCATATTTGTCCTACAGTCAGAGGATTGTGGATTATTGAAAAAAAGAAAACCCCCTCTTTGGGAGGCTTTTGAAATATGTCTCCCAAAGGTTTATGTTTTCCTTTTAAAAACATCTAAAGTTTTGTTTTTTAAAGTGTGCCTATTGCATCAAAAATGGTGCTAGTGAATAACTTTGAGTATCTCTATTCAATTCTCCTGGGAAAGGAGAATTATAAGATGACAAATTCCAAGTGGTTTTTGAGTGAAGGCATAGGCTAACTGTGAGAACATCGTAGCTAGAACTGTGCATGTATGTGAAACTGAAGTAGGGTTAAGTTGCCTCCCTGGCATGTTCTGATGTATGGTTTTGGGGCCCAGTATAACCCCAACACTATGTGATTATAATATTTCAAGGGGTTGATATTGAATGGTGTAACAGGTATTAGTGTAAGAACCATTGCTATTAACAGCGTATGACAATATATTACCTACTAGCAAATTGGCCTTACTTTGATTTTACTATACTTTTCTATACCTATGAGAATTTTAGTTAAATCTATGTGAAATCTGAATTGCTCCTTACAGATATAACTGGGGTTGGGGTGGAGATATCAGACTTAAACAAGACAGAAGTGATAAGACTATGAGGGAGCAGGAGAAAAGATGATGATGAAAAGAATCCCAAGCTCCCTGTCTCATGTCTTGCCTTCCAAACAGAACTATGAAGCTTATGGAGTATACTGAGATGTAAGGAAGGGTGACAGTGAGTTGATGTGCTTGAGAAAGCACATGTAGCCAGGGGCCATAGGGACCAGTGCTGTTCTCTCCACTGTTATATGTCTGTGCCCAGCAATGGCAGGCTCTGACACACAGCGTTAACAAAGCTTGCATGTGTTTAGCAAGTGGTTTCTGTGTCCAGACCAAAGAATACTCTTCCTCCTTCTTCATGGATGGCATTGGAAAAATAGCTCCTCAGTGATGTCCCTTGGATAAAATAAGGGTCACTCCAAGAATTTGCTGTTTCAATCAGCAAAATACCCTTTGCTCTTGGGGAATACCCTTTGCTCTTGGATTGGGCAAGTAGAAGGTGGCTCCAACTGAAAACAGCCATGTCTGTGGATGTTAAGATGAATGGTTAAGACTCATCCCTTTGGACTAAGAATCACTTACCACAGAGCACACGAAGTTACGGGTATGTCATTAAGACAATGGGGAAGAAAGGTCTCCAAGTGTTTCTAGCCATCTAAGATTAGTATCTAAAGAGGAAATATGTAGTCCACTGCTACTTAAAACCATCATAGATGTTAATAGCTTCTCTTCTTAAAGTATGTAGAAGATATATCATCACCATTATTATTATTAGCAGTAGTAGTCTCATTTAGTAAAAGCATGAGAAGTTTCCATAGGTTTCTTTATAATCTTGATCCATTCCCCCCAAATAATTATGAAATGCACAGTCTGTGTAGGTCTGCTACTATGGCCACACACTGAAGTCCCTCATAATGACTGTATCATTTAAACCTTCTCCTAGCTGGGATAGATGTGTGTTTTCTTTCCACTGCTCAGAAATACATGGACATGCATTTCAGGGAGAGATTCCAGAGACAGGCTGTACCACAGAATCATAAGTTGCAGGACCACAAGTCAAACTGAGGTCAGCCAAACTCCAAAATAAAGCCAACATCAATGTATCACAAATTTTCTGACATACATTTTCAAGTGTATGCCGTTCTGCTTTCTGACTGGGGAATGAAAGCTCACATCAGGAAGAATCTAAAATGATTTAAGGAATCAAGAAGGTAAACTAGGCTGGGTAGGGACAGTAGCAACAGTGAACCCACAGCCACCGTTGTCAAGCAGACAGCCCTTGCTCATTATAATAATTTTAAAAAGTAGGTGTTTTGACATTATTCTGTTCATTGTTCCAAGAAAAGTTGGAAAACCAAATTTCCATGTGAAAATTTGTGTTCCTAATGTGTTATCAGTTTATTTGACTAAAGCAAAATATGGTACAAAGTTACAGTTTGGAAGAATAGTTTTAGATGTCCCTTCAAAGGTGTGAGGTGCTGTGTACGCTAAGTCCTCAGATATGGTTATTACAAGATGTGTGCACATTGAAATGTCACACAATGCTCCATAGACATGTACCATTGTTACATAACAATTACAAAACAGAAACGAAGCTAGCTGTGGGGGTATGTGTCTGTAGTCTCAGCTCTCAGGAGACCGAAAAGAGAGACTGTGAGGTCCAGGGAAAACAAGGCTACATATACTATAACACACACATACACACACACACACACACACACACACACAACCAAGGGAAAACCTAAAACAAAATGAGAAGTGGGTTTTTTTTTGAGCAATTGTATCTGTGTGTGCAGTGTGTGTACATGTGTGAATGTTCAGAGGAGAAGATCAGACATTCTGCTGTATCACCTTCCCAGTATCAGCTTGACATAGGGTCACTGACCCTGGAGCTGGGCCGGCAGCTAGCACGATCCAGTGATTTTCCTGTCTCTGACCACCACTTCAGCCCTGGGGTTAAACGCACATGTATAGCCAGCCATGTACAACTTTCTATATAGATGCTTGCAATCAAGCTCATGTGTCCTGCTAGTGTAGCCAGAGTTCTCACACACACACTGCATCAGTCCTATAGAAGAAACACATTTTAAAAGAGAAGAGAAGATAATGGAGAAGAGGGAAAAAGAGAGGTGAGGTGAAGTAAGGGAAACAGAAAAAAAAAGGCACAAGGCAATAGAATATATAGGAGTAGCCTACCCCAGAGTGATGTCAGTGGCTAGGCCTCTATTATCTCTTCATCTGTCTTGTGAGAGTGGTCAGCAGAGAGGCAGTATGCTTGTTCCAACTGTACAGCACACATTTGAGAACACTCACCTGGGAATATTCTTTGGAGTAAGAAAATGGACCACACCAGGAAATCAACTTAGTCTTAATTAAAGTCCATTGGCCACTGATGGATATTGTTGTCCTTGTCTTGTGCTGATAAGAGAACAGGTTTAAAGAGATTGAAAGCCTGAGCCGGGGTCATAAGACTTTGAACTAGCCAGGTCTGCCTGACTTCTATGTCTCTTCTCCTAATCTTTGCACTGTCCTGTCTCCTCTGGGCTCTATAAGCATTGAAGACCTTCTATGGACATTGCTTTATTCAGTGCCCTTTGTTCACCAGGGCAAGATGTCAGAGAGTGTGGGAACTTGTTCTAGAAATAAACACCTTGCCTGGAAAAGCATCAGTCTTCCAAGTAAAGTGCTTTGTGTATCGTAAAACCTTCAATTTAGCTCCATTATATTTTAGGTCCATGAGGAATAGATTGCAGCTCCTGCTTTCCTGCTGATTAGAGCATCCTATTTACGTGTATACAGTACCTATTAGACGGTGAGCTTTGCAGAATTAGCTCCCTGATGAACAGGTATTATTTCCCCCTCGGCTGACACTCAGCAGCTGTCTGCAGTCATTGTGTTCAAGTTCACCTGAGCCTAGTATGCTGGGACAAACAGTGCAAAACAGCTTGCCTTGTAGCCCAGGGATGGGTGAGGCCAAGTCCTTTTGTTACTAGGTGAATCTGGGCAGCCTGTGTAATGTCTGGGCCTCATTTCTTCATCTGTTAAACAGGAATGATCTTTTTCCTAACTGGTTCAGGTCCTGCTCTTGAACTTCTGATGGTTCCACGCCTTTGCTCCAGCCCCTGCTACTCTCCGTCACAGAATCTGTTCTGTGGACTTCTGAGTAAGCATGTGTCGGATGTCTTACTTTTTTATTTTTGTCCAGGTACTGTTTCTGATAGTCTGTTCCTTCTTGACATTGATCGGAACCGTCACTTCCACTGTACATCAAATTGCAGCCTCTCTCTCTTCCCTTCTGCCTAAGCACTTACCTCTAGTGTTCCTACACTATGAAGAACATAGCTTGATATCGGGCAGACCAACTGTTTCTTCTTTCTTCATGGTAGCTCATTTGTGTTGATCAGGGTCTCAGCTGGGAAGAGATGGCCCATCAGAATGGGTTGACTGAAGAGAGTTTTGTCAGCTGGTTATGTGGAGAAATGGGAGCCAGGACATGACAAGCCATGGTGAAGAACTCAGAAGCTAGCAATGGTGAGGTGTCATGGCTACCCTGTGCCTAAGGGATGAGGAGGATATGCAGGACATGGAATAGCCCAGAATGATTTGTGAATGGCATCTGTCTGTCTGTGTCCCCAGCGCTGGGGCTATATGCATGCACAGTCACAGCCAGCTTTTATAAGGGTGCTGAGAATTCAATCCTCTTGCTTTCACAAGTACTCTAATCCACTGAGTCATTTCTCCACCAACCCCCGCCCCCAATCATTTTAAAAGTAGGTCCATTCTACGTATGGTGGCATGTGTCTATAATTCCAGCATTCTGGAGGCTTTGGCAGGATTTAAGGGCAGCCTAAACCAAGTAGACAGACCACCACACCAAATGGAAAAACTGACTCCATCTGTTCCACTTTCCCCCACCTACCACTTCCAGTCCAACCCTTCATGATCAAGACCTCAACCCTTCTCCTCCAACTCATCCTATTATTTTAAGTTGTCTCTTAAATAGTCTAGATGTTAGTACAAAAATACTCAAACTTAAGCGACTTATAAGATAATATAGTAACCTCCACATATTCACCTTCTGAATTCAGGACCTCTCAGTATCCTATTTGTCAGATTATTTCATTTCTAAATACTTTGGTGAGTGTCCAAAGAATTCAAGATTTCCCCTGAAGTTGGAAAAAAAAATCAAACATGAGATTATGTGTTCATTACTACCAAATACTTAGTAGTGTCAGGTGTCTAGGAAGTGCTCATATTTCTCTGATTGGCTTACAGAATTTTATAGTTTGCTATTCCAAATACTATAATTGTTCGGTGCCATAAAATAAATATTCCTTTCACTTAAAAAAAAAGACAGCTTTCAAGATATACAAAAATATAATGAAAGAAAAGGTGGGTTTCTGATAACTAAACCATTAGGAAGAGCCAGCACAATACCTGCCCCATTGTTTCTAGACACAGAGCCAGCATGTGTTCTGAATGGAACCTTTCACAAATGTGTGCTTTGACACTCCTATGGTCACAGAGTAAATACAATCTCCATTTGGTAATAAGTGTTTGTCATCAGGCCTACTGATGATTGATGTGGCTTACTGCTTATCCTCCTGGTCCCCAGAGTCCCCAACCTTGACCACAGCCTCTCCTCTTTTTAGCCCATAGCTCCTGCAGGGAGATCTTCACTCATAGGCTGCTCTGTAGTTATGGCTTCTCAGGCCTTGGAGCAAAGTGATGTAACGCTGGCATTTACTCAGCTGACACTGTGCTGAAGGTCACTTAAAAATATTTATCATTTAATTTCCTGAAATTGTCTAACATATATTGAGGGGAGAGGAGAGTTTTGCAAAGAAGATGAAGAAATAATCGTTCTAAAGACTTGGAGCTTCTTCATGCAGCGGGATGATCTGATTATAGATCGTGTGTAACCCAGGCCCAGAAGCAACGAGCAGGGAGTGCCATACCAGAGCTGTGTGTCTAGGGATAGCCCAGGTCAAACAGCCCTGAGACCAGGCAAAGATTATACATTTTTTAAAGCTGATGTCTGAGCCAACTTTGAAAGTGGCCTCAGATCAGACGTATTTACACCATATCTGCTTATTTCATTTGGTCAATTTTGTGTGTATGTATATATGTGCACAAGAGTGTGTTTGTGTCCATGTATACACAGATGTACATACAAGAGTGTGTGTAGAATCCCGAGGACAACTTTGGGCATCATTACTGCTCAGGCTCAATCCACCTCAGGTTTTGAGATAGGGTCTCTTTTTGTGACCGGGGGCTTGCCTTCTGTAACTGTCTCTCTGGGGACATAGTTGTAAGTGCATTTTCCCACGTCCAGCTTTTAATGTGGTGCTAAAACCTGAACCTTTGAATGTGTGTTACTTTCTGAGCTGTCTCTCCAGCCCCCAGAACCTCATCTAAATCATGAGCCTTGTTGACAACACAAAGACTATGCGGGATTTGAGAGTGTGCTTTTTTTTTTTAAATTTCCAAATAAAACAGCCCTCAGTCAAAGGTCAGGTTATGTTTATTGCTTAATTTGGTGGCAGATTTTATGAGGAACTGTCTACAATGACCGCATGAAGAATGTAGGTGGGATTCACCTACCATGTAGCATGAGGAGACAATTCTTCCTGCTTTCTGCTTCTGTGCTTGCTGAAGGGGGGGGTCGGAGGAGAGAGGGGGAGAAAGGTCTCTGCCTCACTCCCAGGCAGCTTCTGATTTCTATAAAGTAGATGCAACACCCCATAATTCTGCTCTTTAGGTAGCACATTCATATTCCCAAAGGAGACTTCCATGACTATAGTAGACCATGGTGGGGAGGGGCTGTTCTCATTAAACTATGATATCCATTATCCATTATGGATATGTAGTATAGGAACAATTTCTAAGAGCAAGCACCCAGTCATGAAACTAAGTTAAAAAAAAAAAAAGAGTGCATTGTTCTGTCAGACATAAAAATGAATGGCAGTGGCTCTGCCGATAACTCCTTTCCTACAATAACACTTCCATCACTCAGGACTGACAGAGGTAATGATGATAATAATGACCTTGACTCATTTGTGAGCAGCACTTTGCTGTTTACAAAGCCCTAGCGTGTCTATTACCTCACTTGATCCTCCTAATGGCTTTACTAGACAGATAGATGGGGCTTATTGTTTCCATTTGCTAGGGGAGGGGACTGAAGCTTAGGGGGCCTGTGTGCATTAACTTTGGTTCTATGGTAAAGACAGAGTAGGAGTGTGAGTACCCCCAATGTCTTTTTCTAGGACTGGGTGTCCTGCAGAGCACTGTAGCACTGATACAGAAGGCACCCTGTTCTAGGCTTAGGGACAGCATTTCACGGGAATGTCTTTATTTGGTGCCTACAGTCCGTCCTGATGCCTCTTTAGCTAAGAGACTTGGGGATGGAGAAAGTTATCACTTGCCTAAGTTTACCCAACTGGATGTGTAGACTTGAATCTTGAGACCCTAAATCCCTAGTAACCTCCTCTAGCCCTCACTCTGGCAGAAAAGACTATGGTCAAGAGATGGTCAAGGATGCAGTTATTGGTTATTTCCTTGGAGCTATTCCCAAACAGAAGGGACTCACTGGTGAGCACCCATATTGTTTGTTGTCCAGATTTTGCCGAGCACAGGAAAAGATCCGCAAGTTAAGCCACCATTGCCTAGCGTAACCATGGCTTCTGAAGTTGAAGGTATAAAGACCACAAGAGAGGGGCTGCCTCAGGCCTCTCAAGCCTCTCAGAAAATGTGCTTCCCGTTGCTAAGTTTTAGATCCTGGCTGCTAAAAGCATCAGAGTAATTTTCATTTCTCATCTTGACAAACACTCAATTGTATGAATTTGTTCCACTGAGGTCCCATGATTCATCACACTGGTCTCATATGTCAATGTGAGCTGCAGCTCAACTTATAGCTGGGACTTTAGCTGAGGCACTTCATTTTGTAGGTCTGTTTTTCTTTTTCTATAAAAGTGGAGGTTGTGACACAAGCCTCGTCTTTACATGGTTTCTCTGACCATCAAAATCAGTTGGATGAGGAAAATTCTCCATAAGCTAACAGTACTGGGAATGGGACATTGCAGATCATTTATTCTGTTCATGGCAGCATTTCTTTAGGGCTGACTTGCACCTTTGGAATTCAAATTCTGTTTCATGGAGGGATTTCTTCACATGCATCAAAAGGA
This sequence comes from Mus caroli, assembly GCF_978045245.1. Taxonomy (NCBI): domain Eukaryota; kingdom Metazoa; phylum Chordata; class Mammalia; order Rodentia; family Muridae; genus Mus; species Mus caroli. The sequence continues at coordinate 50,144,649 of NW_028227263.1, read as the reverse complement.
GCAATATCGTGAATCCTTGAAACCTTAATTTTCCAGTGCACATAACCAGCCAATAAGCTATGGAGTGATGGTTTCAGTTTTGTCCTTGGATGTGTCTGTCAGTCACATCTGTCCATGGGAGCCCTTCAGGATTTGGAAGTGAGCTGTTATATCAACACTGATTCTCAGTCTTTCCAAATAAAATATCATCAGTGCTTCCAACCACATTATTTTAAGGCAGAAAAAAAATATCACTGTGGACTTAAGGTATGAATGAAAGAGCCATGGGTTTGCCCTCCTTGCTCTTTGGGATTTTTTAAACTTTCATTTTTTTTTTTTCATGGAATTATCATGTTGGGGGCAGAAGTCAGTCCTGGTTGTTGTTCATCAAGAGTCATTCACCTTGTTTATTGAGGCAGAATCTCTCACTTAGACCTACGGCTTGTTGGTAGGCTACACTGTGTGGTCATAAACTTTCAGGGATCCACTGTCTCTGTCTTCCCAGGACTAGGGTTATAAGTAGCACACACAACTATATCGGGATTTTTAAAGTGAGTTCTGAGAGTTGAACTCAGACCCTCATGGGTACAAGTCAAGCTTTGTGTACTAGTTGAGCTATCTCTTCAGCCCCTTCATGTTTTTCAAACTTAGTTCTTAGTCTGGTAGACAGCAATTATACATCTGTTTTTTAAATGTAGTAAGATAACGCACAAAGAGAGCAAAATTTAGCCTCTGGGAACAAAAGACTTTGTTGAGTATGGCTTGCAAGTCAGAGATTGTCAAACTTCTTTAAAGATGCTGCTAGTAACTCTCCTCAATAGTGCAAGTTGTACAGCTTCTGTCACAAGCATTCAACTGTGCATTGTCATGGAAAGCAGCCATCTATGACAGGCAAGCAGATGGGTGGGGCTGTGTGCCAGTAAAACTTTATTTACAAAAATTGGCTTGATGGGTGGATTTGGCCTGTAGCCCTGAGCATGCCGGTCTCTGCTCTAAACCATCTTTTTCTCTCATTCTTTTATTTGAATTCTCCATCTCTGGTTGATTGATCACAAGCATACCCTGTGTAGCTTTGCTTGGCAGTAGTTATGTAAGCAAAAACAATTTCTGCAGCTTTTCTGATTTGCTTGATTGGTTGTAAGTGTTTCTCATGAACCAGGCAGCACGTCAGAGTCATTTATGAGCCACAATACATTAAAGATTGTCACAGCCCCAGGATGCCACCTTTATTAGATAATAGAAGCTTGGGAAGTCATAGCTGTTCAGAATCTGGTTTGATGGGTTCCAAGCGAAATACATTTTCTCATCAATGAAAAACAGATCCAGAGCTAGGGAGATGGCTCAGTAGATAAGAGCACTTGTCATGCAAGTGTGAGGACCTGTTTGAATTTTCAGAACCGAGCCAATAGATGGGCATGCGGCATAGCACAAACATCTGTAACCTCATTGGTCCTATGAGTAGATGAGAGACAGAGACAAGAATATCCTCAGAAGCTTGCAAGGCAGAGAGCAGGCATACACAGCAGAAAGGAACAGCGAAGAGATCATGTCTCAAACAGATGGCTGACATTTGAGATCCTTCTCTGACTTCTACATGCATGTTATATCTCGCATATGCCCACATTCATACACATGGATACCCATGTATACACACATAAATTAACATAAAAAGCGTTTAAAATGCAGCTAACAGTGGAGATGTCTGAGATCACAAAGCCTTTGTGAACTTAACCATCAGAATTCGGGGTGCCTCAACAGAAGCTAGACCTCCCCTAGGAAAACTGGTTTATAATTTTCAAGTCAAGGATTACCCTCTAAGAAAAATAAGGTTAAGCCCAATTATTCTGGAACATTCTGTCATGGGTACTAGAGATGATCTTGTCTAAGAGGTTGATGTGGGCCCATCGCACCCACACTTCTGTCCCCAGCCCCCAGCAGACACCATATACTGTATTTTCCCTCAAGCTAAGCCACACATAATGTTCCATAAGGCAAAAGTACTCAGAACTGTCCATCTCCTGTCCCTAGTTTCTAACTGGAAGGCAGATTCATTCCCCATATATGAGACTAAGTCTTATTCTGACATTGCTATCTCCCTATGCTTCTGTCCTTTTTCTGCCTCTTCATCTCTCTAACCCACCTTCTTTCCCTCACATTGCATCTTATTTTACCACCTCATGAGAAAAATTGTGAACACAGAAAATGCCTCAAAATTATTTGTTGGGTGTCCATGTCCTCTCTTATTCCTCTCTTCTGTCTTTTCTTGTCTTCCTGCCAATCAAACTCCAGAGGCCACTGTGGAAGCCACTGCAGGTTGGCCAGCTGACCAACAATGAACTGAGCTGCCCTTTTGCTCACAGTCATCGCCTCAGAACATCCTGCCCCTAGTTTTCTTCTCGGGTCATGCACGTCCCTCTGTCCACAATGCCCACAAATCAATTAGCTGCAGGCAGTCATGCTTTGTGGCTTCTCTCTGTTCTCACAGATGGCAGCTCACTGATCATATGAGGTGCCTGCCTAAAAGAGGGCAGACCAATTGGGTATGATCATGGCAGAGGAGGAAGCTGTAGCTTTCTTTGGGAACTCATCAGCGCCAGAAGGTCTTGGCTTCCCTTCATGTAAATGGCTGGTGTCTGGGTCAGGCATTCAGCTGAAACCAAGACCAGTAGTACTCAAGGTCTCCTATGACCACATACCTCCCCTCTCATCCCTCAAGATCCTCCCTCTGCTCCTCTAAGCACTGCTCATTTGAGCTCCCAAAGTTCTGCTAGTACATGGATAGGTGACATGTTTGGGAGAGATTCATGAACATGGCTCTCCAGAGACCAGGGTCAGCAAAAATTTTTCTTTCTTATTCATCCATTATGCCACAGACATTTCTGGACTCTATATATGTAATCTCATCTCATTTTATGAAATAGCTATTATTATCTTTGTTTTACTGAGCAGAACACTGAGACTTTTGGGTTTGAGAGAGAGTGAAAAACAAACAAACAAACAAAAAAACCCAAGACCTAGACCATACCCTCCATTTTTCATTTGTTACCATGACACCTAAAACTGGCCCGTCACCTCCTTGGCTACAAGGTAAACTTGTCAAATAATGGCACCAAAGCCATGGGTTGTGAGAAATAAAGAATCTTGCCTTGAACCAGAAAAAGGAGGGTCAAAGGAAAAACAGGCTTGTTTCAAGCCTGGCACGGTGAACCATAAAACAATCTCCATGAACAAGGATGTTACATCATGTTGAGGGAAACCAGACAGTAAACAAGTCAGTATGATACACATGAGAAGACTCATAGGAAAGGACATATGGAGGGAATAAGGAATTCTGGGAAGGGATGCAGTGGAGGTTTCAAATAAAAATAAGATGAAGTTTGTGAAATCTTGAAAATATCACCAAGAAGGCCATTCTGGGGTCATGCAGGTGGCATCCATGATGTAGTCCCAGTTCTGATGCATGGGGAGAGATACCCAAGGTGGTAGAACAGAGTTGGCAAGGAAAGTAATAGGAAGAGAAGAATTCTGGAAGCAAAGGGAACACATTGTATAGGGTCACGTGGCCAGTGGAGATGGGTAAGCTTCTACACTGAATATGTTACAGGTCATTGGGGTAATTCCAAGCACTACAGTGTTGCAATTGGTCAGGGTTCAGAAGGATACTTGGTTGCTGGGTTAAGGACACTCTTGAAGGGATGTGGCAGTTTGGGTGCTGAGCCTTCTGGGTGAGAGATGATGTCAGAATCCACAAGATATGAATGGTAGAAATGGCTAGATGGTGGACTTGAGTGATGTGAGTGGTAGCTGTGGTACCCAGAGTGATCTTCCTGGATCAGTAACTAATCCCTGAATGCTCCTCAGAAGGCAAGACCCTCAGAAAGTCAGAAGAATTTCCCCCATGTGGCTTAGAAGGACCCTCATGTGGAAGAACCAGACATAGTTGTGTGCTTCCTGCCACGAGGCACAATTTCGTATACATCTGTCCCTGAGGGCGGACCCTTGTCTGCTGTATTTCCCCAGCCAGTGTCTATCTCAGGTCCCAGCATACTATAGGTGATGGTGGGTTGGTAACATGAGCGCATACGATCTAAGAGCTCTATCTGACTTTCTATGCTTAGCTTTGCGATATGGCTTCACCACAGATTGGGATGGAGAGGACATGAGTGGGATTCCTGACCCTCCTGTGTCCCTGCCATATGTATCTGAGTTCTATTTATACACTTATAAAGTCAACATTTGTTTTTTGCCGTCTTTGTCAAAAATCAAATGACCATAGGTATGCGAGTTTATTTCTGGTCTTTGATTCAATTCCATTGATCAACCTGTCTGTTTCTATACCAATACCATGCAGTTTTTTAAAAATAATTATTATTGATCTGTAGTACAGTTTGAAGTCAGGGATGGTGATACCTCCAGAAGTACAGGATTTTATTGTACAAGAATATTTTAGCTATCCTGGGTTTTTTTTTTGTTTTTCCATATGAAGTTGAGAATTGTTCTTTCAAGGTTTGTAAAGAATTGTGTTGGACATTTTATGGGAATTGCATTGAATCTGTAGATTGTGTTTGATAAAATGACTATTTTTACTATGTTAATCCTACCTATCCATGAGTATTGGAAATCTTTCCATCTTCTGATCTCTTCTTCAATTTCTTTGTTCAGAAACTTGAAGATCTTGTCATATAGGTCTTTCACTTGCTTGATTATAGTTACACCAAGATATTTTATATTATTTGTGACTATTTAAAAGGGTGTTGTTTCCCTAATTTCTTTCTCAGGCAATTTATGACTTATATAAAGGAGGGCTACTGATTCCCAGTGGAAGGATAAGGACACCAAATTACCCACAAAGCCTTCCATCCAAAATGTGTCCTGCTTACAACATGTACAAACAAGGACAAAGATAAAGGAGAATCTGAGTGCATGGCCAACCAATGACTGCCCCAACTTGAGACTCATCGCATGGTCAAGAACCAATCCCTGACACTATTAATATATGTTGTTATGCTTGCAGACAAGAGACTAGCATAACTGTCCTCTGAGAAGCTCCACCCAGCAGGTGATGAAAACAGATGCAGAGACCCACAGCCAAACTTTAGGCAGAGCCTGAGGAGTCTTGTGGAAAAGTTATAGGAAAGAGTAAGGAACCCATACAGGATAGGAACTCCACAAGAAGACTGATAGAGTCAACTAACCTGGACCCTTGGGAGCCCCAAAGACTGAACCACCAACCAAAGAGCATACATAGACTGGACCTAGCCAACACACCCCTTCCACACATATGCAGCAGATTTGCAGCTTGGTTTTCATGCAGGTCCTCCTACAGCTAGAGCAGCAGGTGTCCCTGACTCTGTTGCCTGCCTGTGGATCATGTTCCCCTCACTGCACTGCCTTGTCTAGCCTCAGTGAGAGAGATGTGCCTAATCCTGCTGTGACTTGATGTGCTAGGGTGGGTTCCTCAGGGGAGGCCTCCTCCCTCTCAGAGGAGAGGAGGAGGAGGGGGCTGTGTGAGGGGTGTGTGCGGGGGAGTACTGGGAAGGGGGTGTGATTGGAATGTAAAGTTAATTAATTCATCAATTAATTAATGGAAAAATTCAACATTCGAACATTTAAATAATAATTTGGTAATCCTTGCTCAGAGAAAGCTTCCTGGCTACTCCAAGTCGTCCCCTCCCCCACTCCATTACTCCCACCTTAGTTCATCATAACACCTGCCAGTACCTGAAAGCACTTTACCAATATATTATGATGTCAGTTCACTACAGCTGAAGCCCATGCAGGCAGAGGCATGTGCATTGCCTTGTTTGCCATTAAGCCCAGGATCTGGTACTGCCTAGCACTTGGGGAAGTCCTGAGCATGTGTTCATGTGTCAGTGAGAACTGGGACTTGACCATTCACACACAGACAAGAAAGGAAAACTATTGGTCTAGGATAAGTGTCCCATGTGCGGGCTCAGTGCTAACTCCTCCTGCAGTATTTCTCAAAGCAAACTCTGCTTATTACAGGTTTTGTTATGTTTTAATTGGGATCTTCTTCAAAGGGACATATCTTAACAACTTAATTTAAGATAATTCCAGGTGTGCTATTCCAGCTGTAGACTTTACCTGTGGCTGTCTGTCTCCTAGCAACCTCATTGGGAGCCCGGTAGTACAGGAGAGAGGTGATAGTGCCAGTGGGCAAACCAAATGACAGAGATAGGAAAGAGGACGGGCATTGGGCCATTTTTTTTTTTTTAGATTCTGGGTGGGTTGGGGATTAAATACCCTAGTTTAGACATTCTCTAGGTAGAATATCCTCTGTGAGTCTTATTTCTACAACTCAAGAGCCTCAGGGGCCTCGTCCAGCCCATTACCCTTTGAAGGATATTTCTGTGCCCTTCGTGAAGCCACGCCCTTCATTAAGTATTTGACACATATCACTTCCTCTTCTCTCCATTTAGGCCCTGAGGTAGGGTTGGAGTCATTTTCAGTTTGTATGTAAGGAAGCTGAGGCATGTAGAGGATAAGTAACATTACGTCATTAGTCAGCCTGTGACTACTATAGTACAGCCCCATGCACGTGTGCTCTAGGTGGCTTAGACCAAGAACCTGAGAAGTCGGAGATCAGTGTGTAGCTCATTCTGCTTCTGGTAACCTCTTCCTGCACTCTGGGTGGCTATCTTCTCAGTCTTTCTTGTAACCTTTTCTTCCCCCTTTTCTTATAAATCCACTACTCTTACCATAAGAGTTCAACCCACAAGACCTCATCTAACCCTGCCTCCAAAGTCCATCATCTCTCAAGCCATCATATTGGGTATTGATGGAATTTGGGAATATGTGGGCTGGGGGGCATGCACATTCAGTCTCTCTCAGTCCTACTCCTAGCAAGTAACAAAGCCAAGGCTTAACTCCCATCACCAGCGGGCTCCCTGTTCTGGGTGCTTGGAATCTTGTTCAAGCCCTGGATTTGATAACCTACACCAATGAAGAGGATTCTACAAGGACTGGAAGAGCTATCCAGGTGCAGCACTTGGTATCAGAGTGCAACCGCCATGAACTCAGACACCAGAAGAGTATTGCTCACCACTGTATCCTCAACAAAATCACTGGACCAGAGATATTTCATAAATACAAACTCTACAAATGAATAGATGAATCTGATAAAGACTGATGACTGTATTTGGATATGAAAAGGTTTAGATGGTGGCTATGTTCACATGTATTGGGTCCCTTGATGTCTGTCAAGGCAGGTGAGCATAAGGGTAGCCATTAATGTTATATAGCTTGCCATGGTGGTACCTGTTCATAATCCCAGCACTTGGGGAGGCCGAGGCAAAGAGGGCTGGAAGCTCAAGGCCAGCCTGAGACCTAATGTCCTTGGTCTACATAGTAAGACCTTGTCACAAAACCCAAATAAAAACCTTTTTGCCCTGGCGTTCCCCCAATGGGTGGGTAAGGGAGTCGGGGGGAGGGTATGGGGGACTTTTGGGATAGCCTTGGAAATGTAATTGAGGAAAATACGTAATAAAAAAAACCTTTTTGCATCTTTGAGTCCATTACAACCTCACAAGAATGCATTTTTCTTCATACGTGATGGGGACTGAGCTATGTATGAGACTCACCTCTGAATCAGTACACGCTGCTCGTGTTCGTTGTGTGTAATGATAGCTGTTGTCAGGAGAGCAAAGCATTTTCTAGAAGTTTACAGCCACTTCAACAATGCAGGAATCCAAAGAGATTTTGACTTTTTCTTGGGGAATGTCTCTTTGTGACTTCTCTTACGTCCTTAAGACCGAGACCAGCTGGTGCTCTGAGGGAATAATCTGCTTCTCCCTCAAATTCATGATGTCATATTATAACCCCCACACGAAAAAAAAAGCCAAGAAACTACATTCCATCACATTTCTGGATGACAGAGGTGGAATTCCGCCACACAGGTTTCTTGTATAAGTCTCTACCAATTCAGCCCATTGCAAAGTCACAGGCAGACTCCATTAAAATCCAGTTTGTGCTTACTTGGAATGGTTGTTGAGATGTGATTGTCACAAAGATGTCTTATTAAGTTCCTGCTATTTGCAAGGAACTCAACAACACGTGACATGGGTGCTAAGTTTGCCCTTTTACATGGAAGGCAGTGTGGTTTAGGGGGATGAACTAACCTAAACTCACAGCTTATAAATCCTAAAATGAAAATGTCAACCCTTGCCTTTGGCTCTCACATGTTACTTTCTCTATGTACCCAATACACATTATGAATATAATATTACCCAGTGATTGAAAGATGAAAACTTTGTGGTGGTGATGGTGGTGGTATTGCTACTGCTGGTGATAGTGTCAGTCTGCAGCATTCGCTCACAAGTGTGTGTGTGTGTGTGTGTGTGTGTGTGTGTGTGTGTGTGCATTCACCACAGCACATAAGTGAAGGTCAAAGGAAAAAAATCGCAGATTTTGGTCCTCAATCTATCTTATTTGAGATTGGCTATCTTGTTTTTTTTTCTACCGTGTGTGCCAGGCTGACTGGTCATCAAGTTTCTAAGGATTCTCTACTGTTCCTATAAGAACATATGCATAGGCTACAGTGTTCAGGTTTGTGTGCGCCCTTGAGATTCAACCATAGTCCTCATATTGGAGCAGAAGTGCTTTGCCCACTAAGCCATCTCCCCAGCTCTAAAAGACAGAGAGTCACAATACATCAGACCATTGTTTTTCTTCTGATTATAGAAATAGCACAAAGAAAAATGTGTTTTCCAAATTGCCAGGGCTTTGAGGATGTGAATTTTTATTAATAACTAGATAGCGATAGTATGGAATTTAATGACACTAATACTATGAAGGGTTGAGAGGAGGTAGGAATGTAAATGAACGTGAGAGCAAAGCATAACATTTGTTGTACTGCATGTAAACACAGAGAAGCGAACCCTGGGAACAATGGATATCCATTGAGGAAAAAACCCATGGCATTAGAGAAGAATGAAACAAAGAAAACAGCATCCCTGTTTCTTGGCTGTGCTCCCTCCCCTTTGGGTTCAGAAAATAGAATTGAGACACACCAAAGGGGATGGGTAAAGACTTGGAACAATGAATACTTGTTACCAGCATCAGCTGGGTATCTTGTTAGTGTTAACCTGATGCATTGCTAGCGAGCTGCAGTTACAGCAGTAATTACAGTAAATAGAACCCATTTGGAATCCTCAAGCAAATATGAGCAGGCAAGAAAGATGAGCTGAAAAAAATCCATTACCCTTTGGAAGTTGTGGAAGCTTCAAATGGCAGTGATTTCTACAGTGGATTGAGTCCGACTAGGAAGCTGCAGTGTGAATGAATCTATCTCCCACTCTCAAGTGTGTTTATATGGTAAATAAAATAAATTACCTACCCATTCCAGCCATGTGCAGTTTCCTGGAATATTTGTCTTGGTAATTTAGGTAGAAAATGTAGGTAGAATTGACAATCTCTCTCTTCACAGGTGGTGGGGCTGTACTTGTATATTTTGTGTATGGAAACCAGGAGCCAACCTCTAGTGTGGTTCTTCCAATGCCTTCCTCCTTGTTTTTGAGACAGAGGCTCTCATTGGCTTGAACTTCAGCATATAGGCTGTGCTGGCTGGCCTGACAGTAAATCCCAGGGATCCACCTGTCCCTGACTCCCAAGAGCTGAGATTACAAGCATTTGTCACCATGCTTAGCTTCCTATGCTGTTTCTGAGGATCCAACTTACATCATCATGCTTGCATAGTGAGAGCTTTCCCAATGGACACACCTCCCCAACCCAGGGATAGGACCACCATATCTGGATACTCACAGTCTTTTGGGAGGATGTCCATTCCCTCTGCTTAAGAGTTCCAGACACTTTCCCAACTCAGCAAGAGCAGCAGAAGGACTAAGGAGACCTTCCTCCCCGTCTTTAGCTTAGGCTTGTTTCTGTTCAGGCCCAGACCAGACAGCCCTCTCTGGCTTCCTTTATTCATCCCCCCACTCCTGTGAAAAGATGTCTCCTCCTCCCCCAGCTTCTAGTGTCTTGGCCTCGTGCTCTGAGCAACCCCCTGTTGCCACCATGTGGATAATGACTGAAACTTAAGAGTTACTGAGTGTGGAAACTGAAAGACTTAGCAAGAATATAAACACACACACTCACAGACACACACACACACATCCAACAATAGTTATTAAGTGGAAGCTCTGGGCCAGACATGATCCTCAGCCTGGTTGAAGACCCATTTAATTCCTCATGGGAGCTGAGATGTCCCACAACAGAAAAGTAAAAACACTAAAAACAGCATGTCTGTGAGCATAGCTGAGAGCTATGTGAGATGCTCAAAGTGTCACCTGGTGATTTGTGCCACTGAGTGACCCAACCCTATAGACCCGGCCGTGGCACCAAAGGGTACCAGCCTTGGGGAGCTGCCTTGCCTTACTTTTCACCTTCACCAAATGGCCCCAGTTGGCTGGCCTTCAGCATCTTTTTCTTGCCTGGGTACCAGGACAAAAGTTATTAGTGATGGTAATAATACTAGCAGTTTTTCAGATAGTGTGGGAACTAATCAAAGCAGACATGGGACATATGACGTTCTGGTCTCAAGCTTTTTTTTTTCCCTGTCAGAGTAACTATGCAACCTCTTCAAGCCAAATGCATTTTAGTATGCATCCGTTTTGTTTTGTTTTGTTTTGTTTTGAGACAGGGTTTCTCTGTGTAGCCCTGGCTGTCCTGGAACTCACTTTGCAGACCAGGCTGGCCTCAAACTCAGAAATCCCCTGCCTCTGCCTCCTAAGTGCTGGGATTAAAGGCGTGTGCCACCACCGCCCAGTTTATGCATCCTTTCTAAAAGGGAAATCAAGGGCCTTTGAATCAAGTGGTTACATCTAAATACCCCGCTACCTACTTCACATAGATAGGTAAACATGGTGTCTTTTAGTGTTCCTAAGGAACTATTTGATTAAAAAAAACAATATCCCCATTTTACAGGTAAGAAACTTAGGCTCTGACTGCTTGTCAAAGCTCAACCTCTGGAGTCAGCAGACATGGGTGTGGGACTAAGTTCTAACTTCTATTTATGAAACCCCAGGCTGTGTGTCCTTTTTCTTCCCTGTTCCTATGTATGCTCATCTGTAGAACAGGATGCCTGATTCAGCTAGCTGCTACAGGAGGAATCATAAGAAACTGACTATCATGGTTGCATAGCCAGACAGAAAAGAAAGGCTAAATCAACTGATCCTCTACATCTGGGGCCAGTAGCAAGAATCCATGATTCCCTTGTTCGTAGGCATTCACACTAAAGATGGGTCATGGTGAAACAAGCTTTAGTTATGCTCATGTGAGGAGCTAGAAGGGCCAAGGCCTCATGAGTCCGAGAGTAAAGCCACCAAACCACTGAGACACACTCTGAATGACAAGGACAATGAAGCAGGTGGAGCCTAATCCTCAGACACTGCACAAACAACCCCAAAAGCCCAGGTCACACCAAGGACAGGAAGGGAAGGATCACTTTGTACAGTGCTTCAGGGCTAGAGCGGGGAGGCAGGGAGGGAAGTGTTGTAGCAGGATGGGAAGGGCTGAGGATAATCCCGAGGTGGAATTCATATGACTCTAAACTGGCATTCTGGCCCTGGAGATGGGTCCCAGAGCACAGCTGCTCAGCTGATTAGGGATTTGCAATTTCCCAGAGATCTGTGACTAACCTCACTCCGGGAGAGACTGGGTTCGGTGACTTGGAGTGCAGCCTGCACACTGGAATCTAAGTGTTCTTCAAGTGGTTCTTGTTATGGAGTGAGGGCTCAGAGTCCCCAACCTTGATGCTTGTCTTGGGGCCCCTAAGCTTGTAACTACCAGTCATGCAAGGGTCTTAGAGAAAGGTCAGACATCTGTGGATTCCCATTTCCATTGCTTTCCAGCCACCCACAGCCACTCCCTGTTCCTTCTCTCTGTATCTCTTCCTATCCTTCCAATCCTGCTCCCAAATCCTACATCACCCTGTGCCTTTGGCCAGGAGGCCTTGACTCCATATTCCTCCAGTTTCCTCCTCCATGAGGTATTCTGTCCTTTATATCATTGCTCAGCCTCTACAAAATGCCTCAAAGCTCCTCTCACCATGGGATATTAAAGCTGCATGTTCCTGTGATGATCACAGGTTAACTCAAAGGTTCTGAGCTTTCCCATCTGTAAATGGAAGGACTGGATCTGCCTAGCAACACTGTAGTAAGATTAAGTGTGTGTGTGTGTGTGTGTGTGTGTGTGTGTGTGTGTGTGTGCGTGTGTAGTGAAGGCTTTAGGCACTCCTGGTATCCAGAAGGACCTTGAGAACATCAGCTGTGCCAGGACACAGAAGGAAAGTGGGTGTGACCAGGTGAGAATGTCATGATGAGGGGACAGTGGCTGTAAATGGTGGGATAATGAGTGTCAAGGCTTTAATGTGGTGACAGAAGAAGCAACTGTGTATGCTGTGACAGCTGCAAAGGGAGTCCACTGTGCAGTGTGACATTCCGTTTAAGGAATGCTGACATTCCACCCTGGCTCAGTCTAGCCATCCTCAAGAGTATCACGTTCTACTGGGTAGTGTATGTGTGTGAGTGTGTGTGTGTGTCTGACCAACAGGACCTGGGGGTCCCTGACGCGCTCAGTTGTCTTTATTGCTTTCTCCAGACCAGCCCCCCAGACTCTAACAGAAGAGTGCCCCCCTCCCACCAGTACCCAAGCCTCATCCCCTGACTCTACTTCCTGGAGCTCCTGAGCCTCAGAGCAGAGGATCAAGGCTGGTGATGGAGAACAGAGGCCGATGCCCATTTATTGGAAGCCATTTTCCTCCTCAATATCTTCAGGAGAGGTGGACCGGCAAAGCGACATTCCCGCAGAAATAATTTTTCAATTTCTTATAATAGGACATAAAAGTCGGCCCGGGGAAATTGATTCCGTTCGGTGCTCCCTTTGTAGGACACTTTATCTTCCATTGCGGCCTCTGAATTTCAGCAATTTCTAAAGCCTGAGGAAGTCTCGCTTAATTTTTTTTTCTTCTTTTTTCTTTTTTTGCCACCCTGGCAGAAGGCTTTTGTAGCTCAGCTGAATGTCTCTGCTGACCTGTCACTTCCTCACACTGTGGCCTATGGGCCTGCCTTAGGTCTGAAGAGGTCACCCCACCTCCATCCCACCCCCATCCCCCGACCTGGTAGCAGATTGCTGCCTCCCCAAAGTTTTCTTCCAATGTAATTTAGTCTCAGCCTTTGCTCCTCCCTCCCATCTCTTGCTCCTCCCTACCACCTCTTGCCCCTCCCTTTCTCTTCCTCCTTTGATATTGACTTAGCCTCGGTTTTGCCTTTGCCCACGCTTTCATTTCTCTTTCTTGTCTTGTGACTCTGTCCCCACGTTGCAGTTACTATTTAATAACCGTGGGCCCTAGCAGCTGACCTAGTCTTTCTGGATCTCGGCTTCTTAGTCTATAAGATGGGAATTAATAACACATACTTCAGTGATGTGAGGGTTCCACATTACGTAGTCAATGAGCCCTAGGGAGGGAGGAGAGGACTCAGGGAGGAGGGAAGAGTGTACTCAGGGAGGAGGAGGAGTGTACTCAGGGAGGAGGGAAGAGTGTACTCAGGGAGGAGGGAAGAGTGTACTCAGGGAGGAGGAGGAGTGTACTCAGGGAGGAGGGAGGAGTGTACTCAGCAGGGGAGGAGGAGTGTACTTGGGGAGAGGGAGGAGTATACTCAGGGGCTGAGAACAAGTGCTTGGCCTTTGGTCCTAGACAGAAGTCCCTGAACTTGGCCCTGGCCCCTGGAAGGAACCATGCTGTTTTCAGTATACTAGCGTGATTCACAATGGCATAGTGCTCATCATTTTGAAGGATTTTTTTTTCCTGATGTATTACGGAGTTTGGGCTCTATGACAGTGCTTGGCTAAAGAAGGAATAGGCTCCTATCCTGTTTATAGATGAGAGTCTGAAGCCTTGGCCACACTTAGGCCAGGGAGGCATGTACACAGACACCTGGGTCAAGTGGGCACTGAGCCTGATGTTCCTTATTCCGTGCATCTGGAGAATAATAGCATCAATAGTTAGGCCTACACACCTCTCTCCTACATACTCTGGGAAAAAAATAGAATAAGATCTTTCTCCGCTCTGTTGCCATGCTGGGGTGTGAGACTTGAGAGAGGGTCTAGAGCCTTAGGTCTGTGGAGAGATCCTCTTCAGAGTCCCTGACTTGTACACCAGCTTTGCTCTACAGCTAACTTAAGTGTTCCGACATGCACAGTCAGATGTGACTCAGCCGGCTAGTGTTCTTCTGCAGAGCTCCAGGAGGAAGCTACATGGCAAGGGTTACTTCCCGAGGTCCAGCTGGGACTCGAACCCAGGTCTGGGCTAAGATTTCAGGCATCTTGGATGTAGGGAAGCTAAGTGTGCCAAGTCAAATTTCATTGAGCAAGTTTAGAATTCACCAGGCCACATTCCAGGATGATTTTTTTTAAGGCTGCATGTTTTATTTGAGATAGTTTAGATTGCTTCCATGTGAATTTAAGGCTAGGGCCAGAGCCTTTGGAGAAGAAGTCAGTAGGTAGAAGTTGCCTTTCTATCCATGCAGCTGCCTCTGAGGAGAGGGACGGGCTGGCTGCAAATCCCTTCGGGTTTTTGGTCAGGCAACCAAATCTCTTGCTAGGGATGCTATGAAGGGAATTCCACCTCCTGCCATCTGGGTGGCAGTCAGAGGCCATCCCATTCCAAGGATTAGATAACCCTCTTATATCCAGGCACTGACCGGGAGCTGAACTCAAGCTGATAGCAGCTGTTGTTCACAAGTAAAAATTTGCCTCCAAAGAATCCGGAATCTCAAATGTAGTGGCTCTTTTTTTTTTTTTTTCTTTAGTCTGTGGTTGAGGGTGTGGGAACTTCTATTAATCTTATTATGGTCAGAAAGTCCTGCATCTGATAAATGGATTCAGTCATTCATTTCACACACATCTTTAAGCATCTGCTCTGGGCAAGCCCTGTTTTGTACTATAGGAATGCAGAAGAAAACACAAGACGGCACCCCCTAGCCCAACCCTCCCTCCCCCCCCCCCCCCCCCAGCGCCTGAGACACACACACACACACATCACTTCCATCAGAATCATAGTCTATGGGACATTTGGGAGGCAGGTTATCACAGTTTATCTGTCATATCATATCATTTCCTTCTGAGACTCAGTGGGTCCTTTGCAATTACTCAGAGTCAGACAAACAAGGAGGAGGAGAGAAGATCCTTCTGGAATTCATGTTGGGTTGGCTACAGATGGAGCTGTGAGAGCTGATTGGTCCTTGTGCTTATCACCTCTGGAATGAGGGTAACAGTTATCCACTCTGATCTTGTCCTGCACAGGATCTTGGGTGTCACAGAACACTCACCTACCTACTCAAGCTACAGTAGAAATATGAAGGCCTGTAGTGCCACAGTGAGGTGATCCAAAGACAAGAACCCTATTGCAGCAGAGCTTAACAGAGAGCCCGGAAAGGGCTGTAGGGCACTGAGGTATCTGTGGGTCTTTCTCTTTGTGTGGCTACTCTGTTCTACCCTCTGCTCACCTACCTCCAGAAAGCTCACAGGCCCACAGAGCTTTAAATTGTATTCTCTGATCTTCTCAATACCCTACCAACCCTTGGTACCCCTCTGTTACAAACCACTGCCTCTAGCCCCCAAATTAAGGTACCAAGCATCAGAGGAGGAGCCTAATCAAGACAAACCAAGGCTCCTGAACAGTTAAGGCGTCGTCCCCCTCCAAGGCACAAGTACCAAATCTGTTTTAATTAGCCCTGATTACAGTAGGATATGATCACATGATACAAATATCCCTGGGCTCTACGTGCCATAGTCTCCAGTAGGATGTGATATTGACATATCCACCATAGACTTGCTCCTCCTGGACTGCCTTGACCAGTTCAATGAGGTTTTTATTTGCTTTGTTTTGGTTCTCTTTTCTCTTATTTCTAAGAACCAAGCAGGCTGATTTCCCGTGCACAGCAAGATTAACTAAATGACTACTGTTTCCAGGATGCCGTGAACTGGAAGGTACTCTGTAGATGTGAGGTATGGGAGAATGTCAGGCAAGTACTGATGAACGTAAACATTGCAAAGGCTGGCTGGGCTGGCTTTAAGCCAGTGGCTTTAATCAGGAATGATTTAGCTTGGTAACTTACCTCGTTCCCTCAGCTGTTGCCTTTCCCAGGGGCCGAGGAGACTGTGCCTTGAATGTGAATCCTTCAAAGTAGCTCCATGCTGTGTCCCTGAGTGGGGCCAGGTCTCAGCCTTAGAAAGTATAGTTTGTTTCAGTCTTCTGGGCAGCATGGACTCGGTGCACACTGGTCTATCTCAGTACCTAGGAGATTGCAGGCAGCCAGCAGCAGGAGTGACAGCCAGGGAGCTGTGTCTGTGGAGATCACAAACAGGGTGCAGCCCTACTGGGTCTGAATTTTCACATATTTTACATCATTGCGTCTTCATAGCAATGTCATAATAAATGGGACATTTTAATCCGTATCTTACAGGTGGGAGTAATAAGGCTCAGAATGATTAAGTAATTGATACAAAGCAATAAACAATAAATGGGAAGTCTCTTGGCTCCCACTGTATTGTAGTAAGAACTTATAAACATACAATTAGCAATTCTTTCTGACTACTTAGAGCTCTCTCCTTTGGTGTGCAAATGAGACTTTGCCAGGCTAAGTCTCCACCTGACTCTACTTACGCAGACACACAGACTGAAGGGAGCTGGCCTCATAAATGAAATCTGCCCTCCTCTGACTTTGGTGCTCATAGAGGCCCATTAGAAATGCTTTACAGAGGATCTACAATCTTCAATCCTGATTTCAAGCTTTGCCTTTCCACTGGGGCTGCATGGGAGGTAGCGTGCCAATTCTTGGCTTGGACAGGGTGAAAAGATGGAGTTGTTTCTTGGTTTCTAGCTTCCTTGCAACACTAATCAACCTGCCTTGTAGCGAACCAGCGGTTTCCTAGCAACATCCAATGATGTAGCAGAGTGGCATCTATTTTGAATCTTCCCAAAGTGACCTGTTGACTCTCTTTGAGCATGACTGCTATTGCCTTAGAAAAGCGGCCTTGCTGGCAGGGTTCTGCTGCAGGGCTACCCTGAACAGTACCTCCATTCTGAAAATGGACTCCTTCCTTTTCCCATTCCTTCCCTTCTCATATCCTCCAGACACTACCTGTTGCCCACTGTGCCAGAACTGGTACCTTCTATGGGCATCTTGCAGAGAAGAATCAGGCCCAGTTCATTGGGTAGGAAAGAACATTTTATACCAAGTCTTGTGATATATAAGGAAGAAAATCAAAATTGAAGTTTTCAGAAATATTGTTCTGAAAAGTTCTACGTTGAACCAGACTTTGACACATCAATAGGAGTTATCTAGGGTGAGAAAGAATACACTTGTCAGAGGGGATAGCATGTGTTAATACGCTAAAGGCAGAAAACCCACAGAGGAAAGTGGCTAACATCACTGAGTAACCCAAAATATTTCTCCTTGAGTTGCTATTGGGTGTTTTTCAGACAAGGGATTTTTGTCTCAAAATAAAAACTTAGGCTCCAAGTGAAACTCCCTCAAAGCTGTCTGTGACATGCTAACTTTCATACAGTTCTCCAGGATCATGAAATGTTCTATGGCGTTTTCTAAGTTGCCTCATGTCCTAGGACATTAAGACCAACCCTGGGCTATCCAATAAAGTTATTTCCTGGAGATGCTTCTAGATTAGAAGGCCTAGGCTGAGGGTGGAGTTTGCCTTGAGATGGTGAGAGCTATGGGCACATGTAAACAGGTACAGAGAGTTGGCAGCCAGGAGCTGGATGTAGTACGGGCCACTGTTTTGAGTCTTTGTCATGGATTTGAATATGAGCACCTCTTATTACCTGAGACAGCTCAGGGGACTCAGCACCAACACACACCAATCACAAAGACCCTGTTGGGTGACAGCCTGGTGTCAGTGGCTCATGCCTTTAATTCCTTGGGAAGCAGAAGGAGATGGGTCTCTGAGTTTGAGGTCAGCCTAGTCTACAGAGTGAGTTTCAGAACAGTCAGGACTACACAGAAAAACCCTGTCTCAAACAAACAAACAAACAAACAAACAAACTCTGTTGGGTATCCATACAGGCTCTCACTGACCTGGACTAGTTTCCTGGATGTGACACTACAGTAGAATTAGCAGTTCTTTGCTTTTAAAATGCCCAGGTTATATTCTCTGATTTTGGCAACTGGATTGGTTGGGGTTGTTTTTCTGTCCACCCTTTGCTTCTCTGTCTAGCTCAGCTACATATTCACTGCTATTCGTCTGCAGGACTTTGATGTGTCCAGGACCTCAGAAACCAGAGACAGATCATTCTCTATGCTGAGAAGAAAGTGTCACCAGATATCAGATCAAACACAGTATTCTAAGCAATGGTCCTTTTCAAAGAAAAAGGAAACTTAACAGATACAAATGAGAAAGCCCAGGAGGCAAAAGAAAACTCCAGAGCCAAAGGGCTAAGATCTTACACACCAGCCTTCCTGCTCACAGGCCAGATGAACACAGACAAGCCCACTGGATGCTCTGAGTCTTAACTTTTCTTGGAGGAAAATGAAAGATGTAAAAGAGATTTTTGAAATGTGCCCATTTTTTTTGTCTCATAAAATCAGTACCACCGATATTAGGAATGGTTTCTTTTTCCCTTTTTCTTCCTTAGTTCTTTAAACCCAACACTCAAGAACAGGCATAGTTTAGTACCAACAGCTGTGAAAACAATTTTCACGGTTTTAGTTGAAAAGTTGAAAAGTTGTTTGCGGGGCCAGAAGAGCTGCTGTGAGCAGAGGCTCTATAAGGGGAGTGATCGCCACATCAAAGAGGAATCTTGCCCAGCCACAGGCTTGTCCAGGCTCTCTTCAAAGATCATCCCCCATTCAGAGTCATGGCCATACTGCTCTGTGCTCATTTTAGACAACAATGGTCTGGAAACCAAGTACATGAAGGACAGATGAAAAAGCCTTGGAAATTTTGCCTGCAAAAGATGACGGACAGTGATATGGTAGCCAAGAAACGTGTGCCCTTTAGTAACTACAGCTTTGTCTAGTGCACGGTATTTTCTGTGTAAGCAGTTGTTTGGATAGATGAATGATGGATAGGCAGGCCTTTTGTGGAATCGCATCTCTATCACATGCCAACATTGACTTTGGGGACAGTGTCCAGCCTTCCTGCTGTCAGCTGCAAATGGGAAGAGGGAAGCCTAGGGTGTGCATGCAGGGTGTACGTGCAGTGTGCCGAGTGCACTTCCTGAAGAGTCAGTGGAATAAGAAGTATGCAGTTTTGAACACTTAGCTTCCTACCCTGGGAGATACTTGTGAAATTCTCTGCTATATTCTTTTGTCACCCTTGGCTGTGACCTCTGTCCTCATCATTAAGTTCTAGGATCTCCTAGAACCCAAATACACCATCCTTATCCACTGGGGGAACACAAAAGGCAGCCCAACATGGTAGTGGACTCCTTGCGTTTCTGGTATTGGGTTATCTTGGAGCATGCTCCATTTCTGCTAATTTCTAGCTTACCAGTTTCTCGACTTTTCTGGTCTTGGTTTTTACTATAAAACAAGGCTAGTTGTCAAAACATTTGAGGGTGTGTCTGGCACTGAGGAAACATGGTTTGTGGTCAGCTATGCCTGCTGTGTCAGGGTTTCTATTGCTGTGATAAAATATCATGACAAAAAGCAGCCTAGGGGTGGGGCATGCGCAAACGAGACTGTTGCAGCATAGTTTCAGTGTAGTCCTTCATGAAGTGAAGTCAGGACAGGAACTTAAGGCAGGAACTGAAGCAAAGACCTTGAAGAGGGCTACTTGCTGGTATATGCCTTATGCTTTGCTTTCTTATATAATGCAGGGCCATGTGCCCAGTGGTGACACTGCCCCAATGGCCTCCATCAATCCTTTATCAAGAAAATGAACTACAATTAGCAAAGAAAACACACAACAGGGAATTTGATGGAGGTATTTTCTCAACTGAGGTGTCTCTTCATGGATAATTCTAGCTTATAGCAAGGTGACAAAACAAAACAAAAACAAACAAAAAATCTAGACACTTGCTTCACAGACAGAGAATTGTGCATGCCTCTGAATTTACAGAGTGGGGCAGGAAGGTAAAAGCTCAGTTCACTTTCTCAAGACTAGGGCCATTGAATTTGATCTGTCCTAGAAATCAGCTCTCCAGTCCAAGGAGCGTATCTGAAGGGAGACACTGTGAGATGCTTAACTAGGACAGTATATCACACAAAGATCCGTCATTTCTAATGATCACCCTTAGAAATCTACTGGGGCTATTGGTCTCAGTGTGTCCATCTGTCACTCGGCGACAGCAGTATCCTAGCAAAAGAAAGAAATGCGTATGAAGAATGCTTATAAGTCACAAAGCACTGGGATGTCACTCACCCTTGGAAAGATTTTGGAGAATTGGTATAATGAACATTGCATTGGTCTTTGGTGGAAGACTGGTTTCCGTGTAAAAAGCTCAGGTTGTTTGGCTTGCTTTGAAGAAGGAATGGAATAAGGTGACAGGTACATGTCATCACCTGGCACAGGGGACTGAACTTTGGCAAGCTTTCATATTTCTCACATTCTCTTACACAAGTCTCTTAAAACCCCAAGGCTAGACTTGACTTTCTGGCCTCTGTAGCCACTTGGCTATCACCTCTGTCCTCATTGTTAAGTTCTATAACATGAATATACCACCCTTAACCACTGAGAGAGCTCAAAAATCCGCCCAACGAGGTAGTGGACATCTTGACTTCTGGTATTGGGCTACCTTAGGGCATGCCCCGTTTCAGCTCCTTTTTAGCTTACTAATTCCTTGACCTTACTGCTCTCAGTTTTTACTATAAAATGAGGCTAGTAGTCAATCCTGCTTTACAGCTTATATGGTGACTTGAAGGCACATCTGGAACTGAGCACCTGTCATTTACAAAGCAAAGGGCTCTCTTGTCATGAGAATCAGTGTCATCTCAGGCTGCCTGGACTTTTGCTGTGGACCTGGGCACAAAACTTGACAGATTTTGACAACACTAATTTCAAAACAGGTGCCCTTTCTGCACGAGTAACTAAGAAGTGCCAAAGCTGGACCTGGGAACCAGCTACATGGCAAAGAAGAGATTGGACCTGTAGCCCCTGCCAAGGCAGCCCAACCCATGAGGCTCCCCGCTCTACAGTTCCAGGAAGCACTGTGATTTTTCAGGGCCATTTGGCTGCCTTTGGCCCCAGGATGTGAAGGAACTAATGTGTCACTTCCATTTCTATAACATCTAGATGAGACCTGATGGGATGTCTCCCCCTTCAACACCATCCCCCTCCTGCTCAGCCTACTGATACTGTATACAGTAGATGGCTGAGAACAAACCATCCATCCCTAGGAAAGAAAGAGAGATGCTGGGATCAGCCCTTGACTTATTCTCAACTCCACGATCCCCTCATTGCTCCCCACAGCTCTTTGAGGGGAGAATCCTCCTGAACTCTCACTCTCCAGGCAAGGAGAGAGAGGTGTTGTCTGTTCCAATGAGCTGGTGGCTGCAGGCCACATAGCTCCTGAGTAGTCAGAATGGATCCTAAGCTGGTACTCAAAGGACTGAGTTCCTATACCTCTGTCAGCCTGGAAAAAATGTGTTGGCCATGCAAATGAGTTTTTTAAAAAATCACTTATCTGTCAGGGACAGGTCAGTCTGTCTTCATCAGGGAGTCCCTGGCTATTGTGCTGACCACATATGTAGGCTGTTCCCAGGAGGGCCACCATGCCACCATCACTTTTCCCAAATAGTGTGTGTAGATCATCATTGGTCCTGGGAGACATCACTTGACCAGCTTCAAAGGGAAGATCTGTAATTTGCCCAGTAGGCTTGGTAGGACACTGGCCACTACTATGTCCTTCATACCCATATGGCCCTGCTGCCCCTGCTGCCCCTGCTGGGAACTGACCTACCCTTGGCTGGGGTTGAATCAGCTAATGAGCAATCAGTGTAACTGCTTGGACTGGTTTGAATCCTGGCTCTGGCACATATGAGGTGATGTGTTTATCACAAGGCTCAGCATCCATGACATGAGAAGGGCTAATGTGAGGATGCAGAAGCAGGGGTGCAAAGAGCCTCAGGTCTTCACTCTGGAAGATGTTAGGTTATTTCCCATGGGATTCTCATGGTTCCCTTGAAAGGGAGTTCACACCACCATTCCATTTTGCAGATGAAGGCGATCAAGCATGCATTTGTTTTCACACCTACCCCCTCACTAAATTCTGTCTGTGTGTCAAACCAAGTCCTGGAGCAACAGAGGGACTAAAGCGTGGGTCAGCTCTAGGAACTCTGAGCCTCAAGACACTTTTCTTTCTCCATAGCCTCCTGCTTTTCTAGAACCCAGAAGCCAGAAGCTACTGCAGGCCAGGGAGGGGTTCAGGAAGTGGCTCTTTTATCCATCCTGTCACTCTAGCCCAAACCTCTGAGGTCATCTTTGGTTTCCCTGCCCTACCCACATGCTCAGTGCCTTTACAAGCACTGCTAAAACTGCTCCTGAACGATTGCTGTGCTGGGGTGGGCTCCCACCACCTAGTAGAAGTTTGCTATGCACAGTTCTTCCCATTTCAGCACTCAGTTTCACACTGACAGCTTAGCATTGGCCTCAGTGGGATATTTACTATGAAAATTAGCAATCACAGATGCTCCCAGATGTTTCCTGTCTCTCCATTTCCCTTTCTTTCCCCTTCTACCATCTCAGTCTAAGCCACTGTTACACCATACCCAGGAGGTTCTGCCTGGCTTCTAAACTACCTACTGTCAATTCCATCACCAGTAGGAAAACTACAAACTAGTGTCTGCTACCCATCTCCTTTTAGAAACAGTTATGGTTCCCAGATTGCTGTGGCTGAAAACCAGTCCTTGTTGGGGCCTGCCTGGTATGCTCCATCTGCCCTGTCATACTGACCTCAGCATCATCACTGCTCACCCTGCCTCTGACACCTAGCCTTCTTACCACGGTTGGAAGAACTGACACCATAGCCAAGACATCTGTGCTTCTGCTGACAGAGCTCTGCCCCTAAATCTTTGCATGGCTGTCTCCGTTTGCTCTCTGGGTTGTGTGCTATCTCCTCATAATGCCCGAACACAGACAAGTCCTCCTGTCTGCTTACCCTTCCTGCCCAAAGCATCTTCTTTTACTATTTAATTACCTGCCTCTTGATGACAGGTCTTTGGTGTCTGGGGTGAAAATGGTGGGATTGACTAGAGTGTAGTGAGTATGTGGTAAATGAATATAAAACTCCTGCATGAGCAGATGATCCTGAAAAGGTTTCGCCCACTGCTGATGACTAGGGCTCTGCCTCAGTTTCTTTAAACTCTTAAAGCAACTTGTCTTGGTCCAAGGAAGGATTCCTGTCCTGACTCTTGTATGCATGGTGGAGGTTGTCCTAAATTTAGATAACTTGAAAGGAAATCTCTGTGCTTCAAGGGCAAGAGAGCGTCGAGGGCGAGAAACAGAAGTGCTTCTCTGGAAGCTGAGGATGTAGCTCTGTTGAGTACCTAGTGCCTAGCATTTCTGAAGCCATGGGTCCATCCCCAGCACTGCAAAAGCCTGACATAACACTTACAATCCAAGCACTAGCATTCAGATAGAGATAGAGGCAAGAAGATAAGAAATTCTAGGCCACTTTTAGCCATATACTGAATTTGATACCAGTTGAGACCAGCCTGGGCTACATGAGACCTTGCCTCAAAATAGATAGATAGATAGATAGATAGATAGATAGATAGATGATAGATAGATAGATAGATAGATACTAGATAGATAGATAGATAGATAGATAGATAGATAGATAGATAATAGATAAATGATAGGTAGATAGATGATAGATAGATAGATAGATAGATAGATAGATAGATAGATAGATAGGTGATAGATAGATAGATAGATAGATAGATAGATAGATAGATAGATAGATTCCTCTGGCTGCATATACTTCAGATTCTCCAGGCCTTTGAAGAACTTAGCTGCTCCTGAATGGTGACCAAGAGGCCAGGTGTAGTCAGATGGTGAATTTCCATTGGGCCAGGTACTGTCTTGTCCAGGAAACAGTTTTGTAGACACAATGACTTGTCATAGGAGACTTTATAAACAGTCCCTGGGGCTATGGATAGAACTTCATGGGAGAACACTGACCTAGCACACATGAGGACTTGGTTTCAATCCCTAGTACTACAGAAAGAAAAACAGACAATCTCTAGAGTCCATCTAGCCTTGACCTCTCAGTTCTTTAAAACTGGAAAAACTTTGAACTCTTAGGAACCTTGGTGTTGTCCATGAAACAAGGTTCAAATGGCTTACTTTGCGATGACGTGCTGTTGTAGTGACTAAATGCGATATACTATTTGAAAATGCTTACTTAGCAGGGTGCATAGTACATAGGATTCAATCATTGCTAGTTTTCTTTCATGTTTCTCCAAATGTGTACCAGCACAAGTCTGTTCAACCCACTGGAAAAATGGGCATACTCTTGAAAATGCTATATATACAGACTTTTCTTCCACTCACTCCCTATAGCTCCATTCTGTATCCTTAGTGCCTCCAACTGAGCATCCTGGAGAGAATCCCATAGGTACAGTAGCTGGGGAGTTTTTCAGCATAAGATTCATTGACTTTGCTGGAGTCATCCAGACAGTCAGAGGCACCCCCTGGAGAGCCAGGCTCTGTCTGCCTTTACACTAGTCATGGTTCCAAGCTCTAGTTGAAAACATCCTCCACCTAGCCTGAGAAGGAAGAGTGGGGGTAAATAGAGTGTGGCAGCCCTGAGCTGGCATTCAGAGCTTGCCAACCTCTCTTTAACTGTAAGTAACTCAATGGCCTTTCTGCACTGACTGATGGGAACACAGAGCCTCACTTTGCAGAGCCTCAGCAAGAGAAGGGATTGGGTACACAGAACAGGAAGGCGATAAGCATCTGTTTGTCTTCTTCCCAGGTTCTGGACTACAGCAGAATTTGTGACTAGATTTTAGGATGTGCATGGCAGGTCAGTGCTCAAGTTCTAGAAAGCCATCTTGTTGATCTTATTGTGGGGACATCTTGTTGAGAAACCTTTTCAGGCTGCTGCATTCCTTTAGTCCCCAGAGACACATGAACCTTTGTGGGTTTGAGGCCAGCTTGGTCTACAGAGCAAAGGAAGGGAGGGAGGGAGGGAGGGAGGGAGGGAGGGAGGGAGGGAGGGGAGGGAGGGAGAGAGAGAGGGAGGAAGGAGGAGAGGGAGAGGAAGAGGGGGAGAGGGGAGCAAGAGGGAGAGAGGGAGAGGGAGGGAGGGAGGGAGGGAGAAGGAGAGGGAGAGAGGGAGAGGGGGCCTGTCAGGCAATCTCAGCATGTTTAGGGACCCAGGTGCCTCTTGGCCTGGTGGAGAGCCTAGGTGTCCGGTGAGACTGTAATTCCTTGAAACATTCTGAATTATGCCCTGGAAATACTTTTCTCCACCATTCACAGAATCTAAAGCCCCAGTGCAGAGCATTGCCATTTTAGTCTCCTATGCCAGACAGTGGTGTGTCTTTGAGAACAGGCACAGAGGCATTGGGTGCTAGGACTGAGGTGGCTGGGCTTTGATCCATGTCCCCAATCTGGTTTTTTTTTTTTTTTGCCATTAACATTCTCTTGATTTCTTTAGTTGGTCTGCTTATATGCAAAAGTCACAAATCTGGGTAGTTTCATTTTTATTTTTTAATCTGATATCTAATTCTAGTCTAGCTCTGACTAGATGGTTGAGTGAGCTTGGGAAAACTGGACAATTAACTCACAATGATTCAGTTTCCTTAACTGTAAAATGGGGACTTTGACACTTTTAACAGACTACACTAGGCACTCTAGACTTTACATTGAAATTGACTTAAATTCAATAAGATAAATAAATATGGATAAGTGTCATAGCGCATTTTGTACTGATGGTGATGACAAGGGAATTGTTAAATCATAAAACAATCTTTTAGAATGTACTTTTGCCACTGGCCTTAAACATTCATTTAGTGGGAAGTAGCATAGTGAAAGGTAACTGGCTTCTATGCCTTCCTCATTGATTCAAATTAAACCTCACTGTCATCTGGCAGTGGAAGCCTCAGTCTCTGTCTCAATCAGAGGATTTTATATCTGTAGAAATACAGGACCCATTAAAATTATCTATTTCTTTGGCACTTAAAGCTGTCGACATAGTCTTGTTGCTTTATGTCCTGGCTGACTTATACAACCTCACTTTCCTAAGACTTGGGGAGCATGCCGGAGTGTTTGTGAAGATTAATGTTTTATTTTAAGAACCAGGACTTATGTGTGATTCAGTTCTGAGTAGTTCATATGAACTATTAAATATTTGCTTTGATGGAGCATTTGACAGGGCAAGAAAACTGAACAAGGCAGGGCTGGTGGCCTTCGGCAATATATGGTCCAGGGTTTTCCTCTTTCTTTCTAATTTATTAAATAGTTTTCTAATTTAGTGGTAGGTTTATACTAACACATACAACATTCCTAGTCCTGGGACATCAGGACAGATATGAAGAGACTTGGTTCCCTCCCAAGAGGAGAGTGGGCTGAGGAGATGCAGCCGAAGTAGATGGAGACTGGTGTGACTCTGAAGCCCCATAGTCCTTAGGATGCTGTGCTTCTGCTGAGAGAGGGCTTGTCTCATTATGGTCTGTGGCTGCTGCTACAGAAGCAGACCTGGACCAACCGGTGAACAGGCAGAAAATGGGGACTCACAGTAGGCAAGAATGTGAAGGTTTTGTCACACCAAACAGTTAAGTGTTGTAAAAGAAAGATGAGCCTGGAGCCATGGGATTTCAAGACAGAGATTTCTTTGGACTGGGGAGTCATGGTGGACTTAGGGAGCCTTTGGCAAAGCCTTGAGAACTGGCTGGATACTCCTGGCATAAAGATACAGTCCCTGGGACATTGGTTAGTGTGCTGGCTGTGGGCAGAGGTTGTGAGTTAAGCTTGAATGGCCTGGTTAAGCAAGGTCCTGGTTTGGCCTGGTCTGGGAGAGGTGGAGACTGAGGAGAAAGGGGATCTTCAGAGCTCTTCAGTGTCTAGTGGGAGCTTCTACTTCAGTCTATAGGCAGGGGAGGACAAGGCAGGTTTTGGAGCCAGGTTCTACTTTAGAGCAGTGGGACTTTTGAAAAACTTGCTGATGGCACTCACTATATTAGGAAGTCTCTTCCCCCACACTATGTTCCTGGGATAGGACACACGTTTTCTTTCTGAGAGCGGTGGTTAATAATAGGTACCCAGGGGAAAGTAGGAATAAGAAAAACACACCGAGATGCACACAGGCACATGTTTAATGAGTTCACAAAGTGATTTGGCTTCCTGATTTTTCACAATGCACCTCTCCACCCTCCCACCTGTGTGAAAATCTTTAGTGGAGCTGGAGCCTTGTGCTTCCTGGAGGCTGGCAGGAGCTGGAGTGTGTATGTAGAGGTGGTTGCTCTCAGAGATTCGGGAGCAATTCAGAGCCTCTCTATACCTTTGACCCAGTAAACTGGAAAGTGAGGACCATAATATCTCCACAGAAAAACAGGGCAGGAAGCTGGAGGCAGGAGTGGATGCAGAGTCTATGGAGGCATGCTGCTTGCTGGCTTACTCCTTGGTAGCTTGTGCAGCCTGCTTTTCTTATAGAACCCAGGACTACCATACAGGGATGGCACCACCCACAATGGGATGTCCCCTCACCCCACTCCCACCAATGACTAATTAAGAAAATGCCCTATAGCCAGATCTTATGGAACATTTTCTCAACTGAAGTTCCCTCCTTTCAGATGACTCTAGCTTGCATCAAGTTGACATAAAACCAGCAACCACAGAGCAAAGAGGAGTCAGGTTGAAGAGGGAAACAGGTGGCCGTTTCATTCAAATGGCTGTCAGCTATCATTCAAAAGGGAACACTTCCCTTCTGAGGTTCCACAAAGTGGCACAGTCACTTCTTCTCCAGAGTGTCTTTGAGAGGAAATGGTGATAGGCTTCTCATTAGGTGATAGCTGTGTCTGGAAAGGTCATTATGGGTTTGGAGGTTGGAACCCCACCCCATTCTTAGTTTGGGTACCACTCCCTACTCAGTGATGAGTCAGAGCCAGGTTAAAGAGACCACAGCCATCTTGCCCCTTTGACATTCCACGCCTCTCCCTCACTCCCTAGCCAGCATTGGAGCATCTCAACCATTGATTTGTATGCTATGGATGGCAGAGGAACATGAGTGCACACCCCAGCCCTGTGCTGGTTTGTGTCGGTCAGGATTCCCTGAAGCAATGGAAGGCACAGAGGTTTCTTATGAGAATGCCCCCTTCTGGACCCCACTTTATCTGCCGAAAGCCAAGCAGATGATTGCTCACACTGACATTGCTTCTGGAGAATCCATTTCAGGTACCCAATGTGCTCAACTGTGTGTACTTACCATGAGCATGGCCTCTGGGGAGAGCAGTGCTATCACTTAGGGCACTTCAGAGTGCTCAGGCTCTGTGTAGGGTCCCTATAGGAACGAAATCACAAGGGGCATCTGTCTATCTATCTGTTTCTGTGGATATAGAAGCTTGTAGTGTATCTGTCTGTGTAGCTATTATGCATATGAATTTATTCGCATAAATGCACAGATTTACATCTGTGCAATACGTTTTGAAGGAAGAGAGTTTTTCGAGGAATTGTTCCATGTGATTGTTGGGACTGACAAGTCCAGTATCTACAGGACAGACTGAGCAGCCTGGAAATTCAGGCATCATTTCTACATTAAGTCTGGAGGCAGGGCAACACCTCTATATCTTTCTTGGGAAGAAGTGGTCTTTTCCTTCATAGTCATCTATAGATTGAATGAGGGCTTACTGCATGAGGTCTGTCCGCACTGGGGAGAATAATCTGTATTGAGCCAACATGTTATAAGTGCCAGTGGTATCCACAAATACTTTCACTGCAACTCCAGACTAGATCCAGGTGTGCCCACAGGAACTCCTAGAGCTTAGAAGGGTCTGGCTTTGCTGATGAGCCCCCAGACCCAGGCAGTTTTCACCAGATCTGTAACCAGAAAGGAAGCCAATGTTTCTGACGAACAGCTCCATCTCCAGCCAGGTGGAAAGCGAGCCAGATGAGCTGCTAGAAGTTTGGATCATGGATTCATTTGTCCATTCGCACAACTGTCTGACCTTGTGTTAGGCCTTCTAGGACAGGAGATAAGAAAGCAAAGGGGTTGAGAAGAGCTTCAGGGATGTGTAATCTCATCATGGTAGGTTCTCCATACCTTGGTGTATAGGACAGAACTTTATGGGTATTCCATTAGCCCTGGTTAATGGTCACGATGGGAAAGTGAACACCTTTCACTAGAGCCCAGTGCATCTCAAACCTTGTGGGTCTTGTGTCCATTGGAGAATCCAGCATGAGCCATGAAGCACTTTGTAGTGCTCACACCATAACAATATAAATGGAGGAGATTTTTTGAGGAAATACAGAGACCAGATTGAAGTCATTCAAGTTTTACAAGGCCCATTGGATAAGGATTCTCAAGGAGAAATCTACTTCTTTTTTTCCTTTTAAGGAAGTTAAGAGAGTCGGGGAAAGGGTTCTGTGTAAAAGCCCTCTGTGCAAGTCTGATACCTGAATCCAAGTCCTGCAGCCCACAAAAGCAATGGGTCATGCATCTGTAATCCCAGAACTCCTGCCACACAATGAGAGGCAGAGACAACAGAATTTCCCACAAGCTCATGAACCAGCTAGTCTGGAATGCTAAGCAACACACATGACAAGAGAGACCATGTCTTAGGAGCAATGTAGAAAGGTTTTCAAACATTGTACTCTGACTTACACATGTGCATCTGTTCTTACACATCTCTCTCTCTCTCTCTCCTTCTCTCTCTCTCCTCTCTCTCTCTTAACACACACACACAAACATGCACACATATATACATACATACATACATACATACATACATACATGTACCTGTATATTATGCACATGCACACACTCACCTGTATTAAGAATACATATGTTGGGGGCTAGAGATGTCTCACTCAAGTGGCACCTCCCAACTGTCTGTAACTCCAGTTCCAGGAAATCTGATTCCCTCACACAGACTGAAAATTCAGGTAAAACACCAATGCACACACAAATAAATAAATCCTAAAACAAAATTCATGTCTTGCTACAGAGGGTAGTTTCACCTTGTAAGCATGGAGTTGTGAGAGAAGTGACATCGAGTTCCAATGGCCTCCTAGGACATACTGAGCTACAACTGAAGCCTGACTGCTGAGAGAAATAAGCTAATTCATAACTCAAGTTTGGTGACTATCCCATCCTTTTCTTTCTTATCTACATGTGATCATAGAGTGTTGGGAATAGTTTTACATCCATTTTCTCTGTTTAAATACTCTCTGTTTTTGGAAACTAGGAAGAGTAAAAGAATGAAACAGCAGAAGCACTGCAAGGTGTACAGTACAGGAACCTGTAAGGTATAAGGACAGAGCAAAGGCGTGGGAACAAGGCCAGAAACATACTTGGTGGGGCGCAGTGCAAAGTGCTTACACAGAAGCCCTCATTCAAACATTTGGGCATTAAAAACATCAACAATAAGGCATTAGGCTGAGCCTAGGCTAGCCCAAACTTCATCTATGCACTCAGAACAGACACAGAGGAACCCAGCCCTGAGGGAAGAAGATGCTTCCCAGTCAGGCAGCACTGGGAAAATCTAAGAGAGAGGAAGGATTTTGTCTCCCAAAGCATCATAGGGCTATCTGGGCAGAGAATCAGCAGGTGCTAAGATCTAAGGATGTGGAAGAGGAGTCATGAGACAAGCTTAGCCTGAGATGGTTTGGAGAAGGAAAGATGAAGTGAAACTGACCTGCCAAGAACCAGTAACCTATGGGTTTTGTTGTTGTTGTTTTTTTTTTAATCATTTCCCCCATAAGAAAGAACATGTGACCCTAACCTCACATGGACTTCAGGCCCATGGAGTCCCATTTGAGACACAGCCCAGAATATCCTTAATTGCCAGCTCATCTGCCCTTTGCCCTTACTCCCATTGCCTGATCTTCCCACAGCACATAGGGGGAAGGCCAAACTGTAGCACACGTGAAGTCTGCACAACCATCCTAGCTACGATGGAGATAGTCCCTTGCGAGCCACAGGGAACTCAAACCTCACAGGCCTTGGAGTCTCCGAGAGAACAGGCTTTGTGAGTTTCTGCCGACTCCTTCAATATGTACCAAATTGTCCATCTTATCATTCCCTGTTTGTGGAGAAAGTTGTCACAGGAGCTTGGTGACAAGTTGTTTGAACTCTGACAGATTGCCTATTTCCTCTCTGCTATGGCTGTCTTGGTTCTTGTTGGCTGAAATTGGGTGGTTAATTCCCTTCCTCCTCTCTGGTGGCTTTCTGTTCCTTTACAGCACTTTCTTTGATAAATCATTTGGGACATCAAACCATCAACAGCATTGCTGTAAACCCTTTCTACAGATTCATAAATGAGATCACACTGAGAAGATGCATTAAGCAGTGACTTGGGAAGCGTTTGAGGCTATTTATTTGCCTGGAGACAGAACAAGCAGGGCTGTAGGAATAGCAGGTTGTGGAGTTGAAGGCAGCATTTGCTAAGGAGAGAGAGAGAGAGAGAGAGAGAGAGAGAGAGAGAGAGAGAGAGAGAGAGAGAGAGAGAGAGAGAGAGAGAGAGAGCCAGAGCCTCACCGTTCTTAGAGGCATCCAGGCTCCTATGCAGCAAAGCTGGGATAGGGCTTCTGTTAGAGTCCTGCTCTGTTCTCCAGAGTAAAGCAAGGTGTAGAGAATAAGGGACTTAAGTTAACTGATGTTGTGCAGAGAGCAGGTGACATGCTTCCTCCCAAGTTAGTTCTATTCTTGAAACATGAGAATCACTAGATAATGCATCATCTACCATGCATCTCTGAAGAAGCCTATTGACTTCTAGGGACCTCAGTTTCCCCATATGAGAATAGAAAGCACTTTCTTTTATCACTCCAAAATTGGCAAGAAGTAGCTGAGAGCAGCATCCATGTGGAGTAAGCTAAGTTCCTTAACCCCACAGCTTTGGGGTAGGTCACACAAGCTCTCTGAGCCCCAGGCTTCTCACCTCGGAAGTGAAAAGGTTTAGCAGGATTTGGAACTCAAGTTTTATCACTACCTCGCATATACAAAAATGTCAGCTATTTTCATCTTTGCCATTATCTTCATCATTATTATTGGTACCAAATAAGTGCTTAGTAATGATTATTTTTTTCCATTCTGTTATAGGCAAGAGCTGTAGTGTAGCTGGAATCAGCATTCTCAGCATAAGCAGACAGGGCTTTAAATCACAACTGTGCAATTTATTGGCAGTGCAAGCTTCCCAAATGTCTGAGGCTTGTTTAGCATCCAAGAAGTGGAGTTGCAATAGACACCTTGAATTGCTGGTTATGATGACTGGGAGAGGAAAAAAAACCCAAAAAACAAAAAAATCCCTGGCCTGCCATGTCATTCATGCTGAAAACATTACTCTCCTTTCTCTTTCAACCGTCATTTTGAGTGATTTTAAAGTGAGACACAACCCTCCTCCCAGCCAAGATCCAGAAAGTCCTCCCTGTGTTTGTTGCAACAGAAGCATTGCCTGCAATTTAGGCAGTTTGCATCATGCATCTGTTTCCAACCTGTCTATGCTACGGAGGTATGATGAAAAAGCCACCAATCCAATCCACATGGCCCAGGGATCTTGCTGAAGTTGGTAACAAAGACTTTCACAGGTAAACACTGAGTGCAAATGCTTGCATTTGGTTGTGGTCTTGGCTGGCTCTCCTCCTGGACACTGCAGAAGTGGGCTGTGTCCTTCCTGTCTGCTTTGGACTTTCTTTACCTGCTGTGCTGTGATTGTGATCTGCCTGCCATGCAGGACCCTCCACTGTAGAAGGTAGGTGGTGTACCATATCGGGCAGGAGTTAGACTGCAGGCCCACCATCCATGGATGGAGCATTTAGCATATTGGTAAAAACATCTGCCAAAACACAGGGCAAGCTCAATGGCATGATCACCTGCTATATATACTAGGGGACTCTGGACAAAGATTCAGGACAGCAAGAACTTTACCATGGGGATGATTAGAATTCCATTGGCTTTGCAGAGGGTTATTGTAGGGTCTGGAGGCACGACACGGGAAGGGAGAAGCTGTGATAAGTTCTTTGTGTCTGTGTGATGCAGGAATTTGTCATCGACCCATCTTAGCTATTTACCATAGAGATGTAGCTCACCCCCTATGCTCTCTCCCCGATAAAGCAATGGACGATGATGTCAGTCAGCAGGATACTCAAATCTTCACACCAGTTTGTGCATTGCTGGACATCTTATTGGTGTGTTCCACATTGCCTGCTAGTGGAAGAAGGTGAAGTTGTGCACAATTCATTGCTTTTCCCCCTCCAGTGATAATTACTTTTTTGTAGAAAAACCTGAGTTAAGTCTTAATAATTTAATTGCTTTTATTGTTGATTACCAAACCAAAAGAATCAAATGGAGTGTGCTGTTCATTTCAAAACTTTCTTTATATGCTCCAGGCTATTTAATTTCTAGATCGCAGCAGAGACTGAACAATACTGCTTAAATCTTCAATTGTGAACAATGGGAACAAACTTTTTTTTTTCAGTTTTCCAGATGAGTTTGTCTTGAAGGGAAATGGAATAGTAGAAATAGTGTTTGGCTTATGATGTTAGAGCAATATGCTTGTTTAAGGAAAGAGGATTGGAAGTTAAACATTTCCGCAAACCCACTTCCTTTTCTCTGATTCTAGGCAAGTTGCTTAATGTTTCTAAGCCTTCGTTGCTCAATCTGTAAAATGGAAATGATTTCCCACTTTCAGTTTTGGTCAAGATACTGAGTTAATAAATATACAGCTCTTAACACAATTATAGACACGTGGGAGATCGTGACAAGTCACTCAGCTTCTTTAGGACAGTAAGACTACAGCCATAGCCTTGGCTGCTGCTTTGACAGTATGGGTTCAGAGACTTATGTGATAATCTCTGTGCTAAGCAGCCATCCAGCATCAGCTAGTATACCTCCATCCCTAGGGTACTAAAGGCCCCATGAAGGTCTGCACCCTCCATGCTGGCTGACGAGAATGCATGAATGCATCGTTAATTATTAAGGGATTTGTGTGAGCTAGTTATTAAACACAGTTATGATTAAAAATTAAAGGACATGAGCTTACTTGTAAATAAATTATGTTTAAAACAAAGAGAAAGCACTTGGCAATCACCAGTTCCCATTTCCTTTATTCCATTACCTTGTTCTCCTGAAGTCACAAGTCTGTTTTATCATGGTGATACACACAGCAAGATGGCTGCTTCTGTCTTCCCAGCTCCCCTGTGCTGACTCTGTTTGCCTGGAGCTAGCTATGGTCGGAGTATTTACACCACAGGAATGAGCAAACTCTGCAAATCAGTGCTGTTTATTTATTGACTTATTTGCTTCTCTGGGGAGGGGGGGGCACTAGTTAAATATTTACTAGCATGACTTTGGGTAAAACTTACTAACTAACAAGCAGAGACACTTTATTGTAGGGCAAGATCTGACAGCGAGCCAAAAGGAATCTCCTTCCAGCTGATGTTCTTGTTAGAATTTACAGGGCATTTGTGTTTTTTTTTTTTTTTTTTTTTTTGGGTTTTCAAGACAGGGTTTCTCTGTGTAGCCCTGGCTGTCCTGGAACTCACTTTGTAGACCAGGCTGGCCTCGAACTCAGAAATCCGCCTGCCTCTGCCTCCCGAGTGCTGGGATTAAAGGCGTGCGCCACCACGCCCGGCGGCATTTGTGTTTTTGCTGGGAAATAAAATACATGGTTTGAGATGATGGCTTAGTACAGTTTTGTAACCCCTTATTCACAATGTGTGGGACACCAAAGGTCCGGAGGAAAGTATTATTGTGTAAAATCAACTGTCTTTGTATTCAGATCAGGGGTTTTTAAACTGCCATTTCTCAGAAAAGACATT
The DNA here is from genome assembly GCF_978045245.1 of Mus caroli. Taxonomy (NCBI): domain Eukaryota; kingdom Metazoa; phylum Chordata; class Mammalia; order Rodentia; family Muridae; genus Mus; species Mus caroli. Next base: position 50,109,717 of record NW_028227263.1, on the reverse strand, counting down.
TCCCTCCAATTATTAACCAGTTTCAGAATGCTTAAACTATGCTATTGAGGAAATTCAACCTCATAGGTGAATCTTACTGAACCTTACCCACTGTGGGAACGATGTAGTTTGGGTTGGTTAATTGTTTGTTTTTTGGATTTTGTTTTTTGGGTTTTTGTTGTTCTTGTGGATTTTTTGCTTTGTTTGTTTGTTTGTTTTCCAGAGTGCTTGATTGAATGGTGGGGGGGGGGGAGCAGGTGTCATCTGGGCCAGCATGAAAAGCTTTCAGAAGACTCCATTCTGTGACTGAGCATCTACACACGCACAAGACAGCACCAAGGGGAAATGTCAGGCAGTGTCGGTGCAGAAGGACCCAAATAAATAAAAGCAGGAGGGAAAGAGAATAGCAAAAAGCCACAGGAAAGGCCACTGTGACACACTAGGACTCTTAGAATTTGAAATTGAAAGGCCATTAGCAGGTTGACCCATGGACAGCTTGATTGACATTTCATGGCCACACATGTTGCTGTTTAGGTTCTTCTTGTATCATTTTGATGAGCTGTGTGCTCTGAGGTAGGCCACTAGACTTCTCTGGGCTTTTTTTCTTATCCCCTCCCCCATCTCAGAAAATAGAAACTCTAGCACTTATCACATTGTTTGTTGTTTTTATTAAATGACATAAAGGTATGAAGGTCCTGGATCATGGAGTTTCTGGTAAGAGGTAACCACTCCCCCTGCCATATTAAGACATGCCAATCATCTTAAAGTCATGAGAAACTCAAGATGATTCTAGAAATGAGGTAAAATGTATAAGAAAATGTATTTTTATAAGTTGGCCTTTGATCATTTAATTATTTAAAATATAAAGTGAAACTGTCTAAGTGGACTTTGTAAGAACTTATTTTTGGAGGAGATGCTGGTCTGATTTTGTAAGACAGACCCAAGACCAGCTACAAGAAGTTGTGTTGAAATATGAACTAACCAGTACCCCCAGAGCTAGTGTCTCTAGCTGCATATGTAGCAGAAGATGGCCTAGTCAGCCATCATTGGGGAGAGAGGCCCCTTGGTCTTGCAAACTTTATATCCCCCAGTGCAGTGGAACACCAGGGCCAAGAAGTGGGAGTGGATGGGTAGGGGAGCAGGGCAGGGAGAGGGTATAGGGGACTTTTGGGATAGCATTTGAAATGTAAATGAAGAAAATATCTAATAAAAAAATTGAAAAAAAAAAAGAAGTTGTGTTGAGCCAGACATGGTGTCCTACACCTTTAATCCCAGCACTTAGAACACAGAGGCAGACAGATTGTTTCAAGTTCAAGGCCAGCATAGTCTACCCAATAAGTTTCAGGACTGCTGGGGCCACGTGGAGAGATCCTGTCTCAAACCTCTCTCCCTCCCCACAAGAAAAGAATTAATGTATTCATTGATTCTGACTCTCTCCCTCTCCCCCACCAATCTCAATCTCTCTCTCCTTCCCTCTCCCTCTCATTCTCCCCCCCTCTCTCTCCCTCTCCCTCTCTCCCTCTCTCCGTCTCTCTCTCTCTCTCTCTCTCTCTCTCTCTCTCTCTCTCTCTCTCTCTCTCTGTCTGTGTGTGTGTGCATGTGTGTGAGTGTGTTCTGTCCCACTCCTTCCATGCAGAATTTACCAAAGTGGGGATATTAAGCTCAGTGTTTTACAAACTCTGCTAGTCTGCAAGAAAATTATTTTGAGTCATTTTTGTCATCTCCCATTAGACATCAATTTCCTAGGCAAAATGGAAATGTAGGACACTGTTGTGTGAGTGAAAAAGCAGACATGTGGCCAGAGGTTAATAACTCCCATTGCCCAGTCCTGAAAGAAAGAAAAATCACAGTGTTACTTCTACTCTTGACATTTGGTTCTGTCATCCTTCGAAGTCGAACAAAGCATCTTTGTGCATTATAAAGAGGCCTCCATTTATGTCTTTCCAAAGTTCTTTGGAGATGTGCCTCTCCATTTTGCATGGAAAGGTAAATAGTAAGTGGAGAGAAACCTTAGAAGCAGTGCAGAGCAAAGCACCCAGAGTATTAACCATAAACCACATTGCCCCAAATTCCTCCTGGGACAAGTGGCAACAAGCCATCAGAAACAACAGAGAGCCCTCCAGTACAGAAAACCACTGCCCACACTAAGAAATATAATCACTGCCATATCTGTTCTCAGGGTGGGGTAAAATGCTACAGAATGCCATTGAACTAGAAAGAAAATCCAAGAGCACTTTCAAATCGCTCTATGGACAATGAGAGATGAGGTCCCCTCTGCCTCAGCAAGCATGCTTGCTTGTCCTTGCCACTGTTGTCCACTGTTGGCTATTACTTCTCTTGCAATATCTGTTGAATGACATCAAAAGCAGGCCTTGTGAATTGTTCTGTTCTGCAGGGCTTTCAGCTGTGTGCCTCTCCAGGAGCCCTGGGGTCACTTTTCCATTCTTGCTGTGTTATGCTGTAAACTTCTTTTCTCAGGCTATCTGTTTTCCTACCTGGTCAGATCCTGGGAGATACCAGATAAGAATCACCAGTACCTGGTCTTAAGAAAAATAGTAGATTCAGGCATTGTTTAAAACGCAGCTCACAGTAATGACTACCCTAAGTCCTGCTTATGACCTCCATGTAAGAATAAAGCTTTCTGTTGCCACCTGGGATGAACTATGACATTTTTAATCCTTTTCAAACCCATTTCATTTTTTGAACCCTTCAAAATGATCTTTCTGATGCATTAGGTTCATTTCATGGCTCATGAAAGGGACACAGCTTCCTGCTGCAAACCCCTGCATTTCAGGCTTTAATGGGCACACAGATCATCGAGGTGCTGGAAAATGGCAGGTTCTGACTCATCAGGTCTGAGATGGGGTCCCTGATTCTTCATTTTTAACAAGCTCCCATGGGATGTGGATGGATGCAGCTTAAATCCTGGCAGTACCTTCAGCACTAGGGTTCTCCAGGGCAGGCTTTGTTCAGCACCACGGACAGAGAAAACCCATGCTTCCTTCCCCTTGCCCCAATACCTGAGCAATCAAACCTATGAGGCACCACACATGTCTGGCTTCTCTGCCAGAACTGTGTCTCCAACTGTCTGGGAAGCAAAAGAACCTTCTAGAGGCTACCTAGTGATACAAACTATGATCACTCTTCCACAAAGGAGGCCTCTTGATCTTCAAGGATAAACACCTTGGAATAGAGACCCTGCTGAGGAGTAGGAAGAGAAGGGCAGGGCTTGACAAAACAGAGGAAAAGCCTTTTGGGAATCAGCTCAGCTCCTTTCAGCATCCTATCACTCTGGCACACTACAGTTTTTACCTACTTACTGTGTCTTTGTCTTCATCTGGGGTCATGCAATAAAGGTGTAGAATGTCTCTCACAGATTTGCTCTAGTGAGCTGTAGTCTCACTCTAGTATACAGCTGTGGTAACAAAACCATTACATTAGTCTGAGACCATGACTCACATTTGATTAAATATGCTTGGATCCCAGAGCACATGTTTATACCAGGAGCAGCTGTGTATTTATACCAGTCTACAATTAGATTAGTCCTTCTTGGTGCTTACCATGTTAGGACCACCTGATAGCTTTGCAAAACTGCTGATAGAAGGGCCTCACCTAACAGCAGTTCCATCAGAACCTCTGAGTAGGAGGTTTCCAGTGTTGTTAGAAGCTCTCTACGTGGCTAGATTATGTGGCCCAGAGCAAAGATCATGGTATGCACCATATTCTCTGTGACAATATAGATCAAGTTCTAGGTACTTTTTTTTCCCTCCTCCTTCTGTTCTTCAAAATTCTTCCCAGATCTTGTCCAATGGGATGGATTCCCACTACATATCTAATGATTAAGAACTGGTGTGACTAACTGACCTGTACCTGTTCTACATGCACAATGAAAGCTACTAACATTTGACTCCATTTCTACCCAACTCTACAAACTTGGGAATAGATCTCACTTATCTCACTCTGAAGTGGAAGAAGCTGAGACTTAGACAAGTTGGCTGGGTCTGATGAGGTCATGCAGGGAATGCCAGAGCCAGAATCTCCATTTGATTCAGGGTGTCCTGGAGCTGTTTGGAACAGGCACCATCAGGCTTCTGAGGTTAAGGGAGACCCAACACCACAGACAAAACTTTGGGTTTTTTTTACCACTATCAATTTTACAGCTTTATGGAAAATACAGTCTTTATTAATATTTTATCGCATTCAGTTCAAAACAATAGTAGCCCTTATTAAGTATGTTTTGTTTGCCAAGAACTATGCTTGGTGATTAGAGCTGTCAATCAGCCCTAGGAGATTGGCTTCAGATCGATCTCCTTGAGGATGTCAAAGGTCATGGACACTCAAGTCTCCTAAGTACAATGCTGTAGTATTTACACATAATCTGTGTTAATCTTTGTACTTAATTAAAATCATCTATGGATGACTTCCAATACCCAAATGTAAATTCTGGGTAAACAGGTGTTAGATGGACTGTTTAGGAGATAGCAAGAATTAAAATTGGCCTACACATGTTTAGTATAGGCATGATTTTTTTTCCCCTCAAATGTTTTCAGATCTGATTGTTTGAGTTCCAAGGTGCAGAACCCAGACAGCCAGCAGTTGTATCCATTGCCTCTTTACCCAACTGAGTTCCATGATGCCATTGCAAGGCAGGTGCTGCTCCTACAACTAGGATAGAAAGAGAACCAAGTCTTGGATTGGGTTAATAAGCCTACCTATAAGGTTAAAGTCAGAAAGTAGCAAAGGCAGATTTGAACCCAGGCCTTCCTGACATGAGTCCAGCCACTACTTAAGCACTCTGCCCATTTCTTGTTTGCAGTGCAATGATGGTGAAATTATCTCATTAGAGCCTTGAGCTCAGAAGGGAGATGGATGACATGGTGGGAGCCAGGTTCAGGGAGCAGGTGCCAGATGGATGCAAGTGGGGATTGACCATCTGGCAGAAGACTAAACAAACAGCATCCACAGGCTAGAAAGGCTTCTTGTAAAAGTAAAATGTCTCTCCCTCTGCTCCCTGCTCCAGAAATTCCAGCATTCTTTATATCCCTCCCAGGACATGAGGAGGCAGGTTCCAGGCAATGCCACCCTTCTTCCTGCTTGCAGAGGAACACAGGGTATCTCTGTTGTTGCAGTTTGAGGTCCTTGATGATAGATGGCAGGTCATTTGTAGAGCCTGGAGCCATCATTCATGAAGGACAATGGCCTACTGGGATCTAACACATTTGGAGAAGAGCATGAAATGGACAAAGGGGGGATTATATGAAACAAAGTCAAAGGAAAACTGTTAGGAGTCTTATTTCCTGAGCCTTGATTCCAGCAGGGATGAAACACTCTGAAAGAGCTGTCAGCAGATGCACAGAGAGCCCAGACTTGTTCTCTAGCTTCCTGGTGTCCATCACTAGCCAGCATTGTTAGGGACTATATAGAATTTAGCAGAGGATTACCCTTTTTGGCAGTCTGGGCTATACTCTGGTGTGGAGAGGAGTCTGGTGTTTGTGAGATCTACTTTACTTTGTATGAGGAACTGGGTCAGTAACTTGAGAAGTATCAGTGGGAGCTTTCTTTGTCTGGAGCACTGGTCCCTGTGCATGGATCTGGGAATGTAAACAGATGAATGACTTTGTTTGGCTTGGCTTGGGAACCACTTTCTAAAATGTTAGAAGCCCCACTGTGTAATAGGAGGGAAGTTAATGCTGTATGTATGAGCGTGGGGTTAAGGATAATAAAAACATTCAAAGTCAGAGAAGTAGTCTCAAGCCTGCTTCTTTGTCTTTTGGCTTTAGATAAGCAAGTATCACTGGCCAGATAGTCTGATGCCTTCTAATACCTGCTAAGGGTGTGGCTTCTGGAAGTAGGTGGATAGCCAGCCTTGATGGTAACAAAGCACACAGCTCCCTACCATGAAGGTCCTGTGGCTTGGAAACTGGGCATATCATTAAATAAAAGGGAGCAGCCCACTTAAGGTCATGCTTAGGTCAGGGTTGTCAGGACTGGGGCACATTCCACCAAGCAGTCATTGTATCTTGGGTCTCCCCGTGATGGGTGGTAGCCTTCTGTGGAAGGGATGTTGGAAACACATTTTAATGGGTAGTGAGTGTTTGGTGCTTGGTGCTTACCTGGCTGCATTCAGAGGTGCTCTTTATTAGCCAATGCCAAGAAAACCCATTTCAGAACAGTATGGCATAGATTGAACCATAAGCCCTGCAGTTGTTCCATCTTGATTGGGTATATTCCTTGGCCTCTCTATAACTTGTGTGTGTGTGTGTGTGTGTGTGTGTGTGTGTGTGTGCACGTGTGTGTGTGTGTGCACGTGTATGTGTGTGTTTTCATCATAAAATACTGAGGCTATTGGGATATAGAGATGGCAGAGCAGTTAAAGATGCCAAGCCCGAGGGCCTGAATTTGATCCCAGGACCCACATGCCAAAAGGAGAGAACTAACTAACTCCTGTTAGTTGTTCTCTGACCCCCACATATGTGCTTTATTAGTGTGTACCACTCCATCCCACACAATCACACACACACACTCAAATAAATGAACAGAAAAGGAATGTAATAGGCCATATTTCATAGGGAGGTTATACATATTAAATTTGCAAAATATATTAATACTTGTAGAGCATTAAATAAGATAATATATTTAAGGTATTAATTAAACTAATATATGAAGTATTAGATAATCTAACAGAGCAGTTGCAATAATATCAGGCACATAGTATTTTATGCCTGTTTTTAGTTATTGTTATTATGTACATATGTGAGCAGGTGCACATATATATGTGGATACATGAACACGTGTATGTGGAGGCCAAACAACAAACTTTGGGGTCATTTCTCAGGAGCTGTCCATAACCTTATTGTTTGAGATATGGTCTCCCATTGGGACCTGGGACTAATCTGTTGGACTAGACTGGTTAGTTTTGGATCCCCAGTGATCCTACTGGCTCCACCTTCCCACTGCTGGAATTACAAGTGCGTGCCAGCACATTCAGGGTTTTTACACGGGTGCTGGGGAATGAACTCAGGGCCTTGCACTTGCAAGGCTAGAACTATACTAAGTCATCATGCTAGCCCTGTAAAACTGATTATAGTGAAAGCTTGCCCAATGCCCAACTTTGCGCTGATGACAGGGATGTATCAGTGAACATCATATGGCCCTTCCTTCATGCACTCACATTGTTGAGAACCAGCCACGTACATGACCATTCTCCATAACCGGAAGTCATACATCCTCTGAAAATGATTCGGGGAAGTGCTACAGGGAGTCATCAGTGGGAAAGATGGAAACCAATCTGCTGAGACAAGGAAAACCTAGAGAAGAGAGTGCTAATTATGAGGTTAAGGACAGGAAATTCTGACCTGGTGAAAGCAGATGAGAGCTTGTACCTGCCCTGCCTCACGGGTGCTCTTGTGAGAGTATAGAGACACTCTGTAGCTAATGAAACAGAATAAAAACTAGAAGCCACTTCTCAAAGCACTGGGGGACTCTGAGGGACAAGGGAACAGCGACTTAAATGACAGGAATGCTGCCCACATGTGGGCAAGGGTGAGGGAGACATGGAAGCATTCAGATTATTCCAGGAGAGAAACTGTCTGCATGATCAAAGGTGCAGAGGCAAGCCTGGCAGCAGTGTGTGTGTGCGTGTGCGTGTGCGTGTGCGTGTGCGTGTGCGTGTGCGTGTGCGTGTGCGTGTGTGTGTGTGTGTGAGAGAGAGAGAGAGAGAGAGAGAGAGAGAGAGAGAGAGAGAGAGAGAGATTTGCATGAAGACTACAGGGCTCATGGAGGGGATTTGGCCCAGGGACTTAGAGGATAAGTTGGAGGGGATGTAGTCCTCAAACCAGAGAGTAGCAGGTGAATTTGATTCCACTCCGAAGATTTTTATGGACTCATAAAACTGTATATTGTGAGCTTGTAAAGCATCAATTCAACCCACAGCGTAGGATTAACAAGGTACAACAGAAGCAAGGTCCCAGGAAATAAATAGTGCATCCACTGTATTTGTCCTTCTCCGTTCATTTTTCTGTTACTTGTCTCTCACACTCAGGCCCCAAGATCTCTGAGATGAGAGTGGCAGAGAGCCCATGAAACCAGCATTTAACATGTTGGGCACACTTCTGGACAGCTGACCTGTATCCTGGGACCACTGGAGACCTGTCAGCTTGAGCAGAGAAGTAGAAACAGAGGGTTTTGGTGGACTCAGGACTTTGGTTTCTTTGACTCCCTAGCCCTTGCCTAACCTGTGTAGGAAGTATGGGAATTCAGTGTACTAATCATTGTGAGATGCAGAGTCTGGGCCCACTATAGGTTTCAAATGCCCTGTGTGCACAGAGCAACCAGAATGGCTTCTATTGTGTGGACTCCCAGGCAGTGTCTGTCCTGGAGGCTGTGAGTGGGGAAATGATTTATTCAAAGCTCACTCCTGCCTCTCCATGCCTAGGATAAGCATGAGTGTGGAGAATGCAAGAAGGAACCCCCACAGACAGGTGCCCAGCTTCCAGCCTGCCTTCTACTCTGTGGTCCTCACCCTTTGCTCTTCCAATCTCCATAAGGCAGGTGCTTCCCACATTCTTCAAAGCTCATGGAGATGCAGTGTGTGAGGTACCCAGGTGGAACCTGGCACTTCTCAGATTGACAGCCACCGCTTAGCTTCTCTCCTTCATTTGTTCCTAAGAGCGACTTTCAAAGAAACCATGGATCCTGCTCACCGGAGTCCTGGCTGTTCTTTGAAGTTCGAAACCCAAGTCTTTCTTATATCTCAGATCCGGGGCCAGTTTTGCATGTTAGCTTGACATCAAGGTGGAGTTGCTGAGCTCTCTCCTAGCAGAGAGTTTATTTGCAGCTTCCTTACTCTGATGAAGGTGGGGATTGACAGGCTGAGTTCCTCACCACAGAGATGTATAGCGCACTCCTGTGTGCAGGCCAGATCTGGGCACAGGGTAAGGATTGATGGATGAGGCAGAGCCCTTTCTTAACTCTCAGACTGATTGCAGGGCAGACGAACCATCAGTGGCCGACCTGCTTGCTGGGTGTGTGCTACCGTTGATGGGGACACAGGAACTGTGGTTTCCAGAAGTTTCACAACTGCTTCTGCACGGAGGAGTTAGGACCAGGCTCTCGCTGTCTGACTCACATGGATCTTTCAGGTCAAGTCTGAGATAGTCAGTTCTGCAAAGCAAGGGTATCGGGTGGGAAAGAATAGAACACTTTCAAAACAAAACAAAACAAAACAAAAACCACTGTTACTGTCACTTTAAGAGTTCTCAGATGAGGAAACAGATGCCATGAGAATTCATGAATACCAAATGATCAACAGGACCCCGGCAAGTCTTTTCTTTTTCTCTGGGTGTCTCCCCATCCTCCACATGAGCATCCCTTCCAGTTCCACAAGCCTTGATGCACAGTGTGTTGCTCACAGCCTGCAAGCCAGTGTGAAGCCAGCTTGGCTCTCAGTCTATTTATCTTATCTCCTATTTATATTTGGAAGCCTGTTTCTTCATCTGTTAGAACTGCCTGCATCGCACGCCCTGGAAATGTCTCTGTTTACCTTGATGTGCCGTGAGCACGATCCAGGGTTATTAATAAAACAGAGGAGCTTCCCAGCTGCTAGGGCTAAACTACTGCTATAAAATCGAGGGCCACAGTTGAGGGCTCTAGTTGCCCTAGAGAGAACTCCCATACGCTCCACAGGCCCATTTGACCTTAGGGACCAGGGTGGGGCAAGGGACATTGAACCAACCTGCCTGGCAAGCAATGCCCTGTTTTACCTTCTCCTGCCTCAGATGGTAGAACTCACATTTCTGAACATCCCATAGACAGCAAACAGACAAGGTTTTGGTTGCTCACTCTGTCTTAGCACAAACAGAACAAAACAGCAACCAATATCTCATCAAAACAACTGTTTCCACTATCTCCTAGAAAGCCCAATTTGCCCATGACAGGCCTGTCTTCCCATGTGGCACCCCCAACATTCTGTACCATGTCAAATGAGAGCTACCCCTTTGTCTACGTTTGCCATGATAAATTACAATCAAATACAACCTGGGTTTATTTGGCTTCCAATAACGGGAGAGAAGGAGAGCAATTTGCTGAGTCGGGGAAAACCTGGAGCAGAGAGTGCCAGTGATGAGGTTAAGGACAGGGAAGACACCCTGAGCTGTGAAAGCAGATGAGAGCTTGTACCTGCCCTGTTTCACAGGTTCTCCTCTTGTGAGAGCATAGAGACACCCTATATATTCCTGATAATGGTCCATCGCTGAAGACAACCAAGGCAGGCTCACAAGCAGAGCAGGAACTCAGAGGCAGGAACTGAAGTAGGGACTGTGGGAAAAGGCTGGTTACCGCCATGCTCCCCACGGCTCACTCAGTTTTCAGTTATTTCTTTTACCTTTAATATCATAATGCACTGCCCAGGGCCACCTGCTCAGAGGTGACACAGTGAACTGGATCCTCCTGCTTCAATCTCTAATCAAGACGATGCCCACCCAGGTCAATCTGATGGAGATATTTTCTCAATTGAGGAGCCTCTTCCCAGATGACTCTAGCCTCTGTCAAGATGACAAAAACCAGTATCCCCTGTCACAGGGGTATGAGGTTTTGTTTGCCAGTCTCCACCCCTCTCCCTCTGCTTCTATATACTCTGTATGGGACGCCTCCCAAGTAAGCTTGCCTCCCTAGACCTGCATGTGATTTGGTCTTCTGTGATACTGTAACTATGTATAATTATTGATACACAGTCCCCAGCTACAGTTAGTCAAAGTAAGAATTTGGGGATAGCATAAGAGTAACACAATCAGTGGAAAACATTCTTGGAATGATGAGGATTCATTTCTCGACAGCTTAGGGATAAACCAGGATACTTTTTCCATGATGCTCGGCAGTGAAGCAAGGAGCTGTCAGTCACACAATCAAAGGGGGAAGCAACCAATCCCCCACAGTGCACTGTTTCTAAGCTAGAGTGGTCAGTAGGATCAGGTGTACTGAGTGCATTTGTGTGTGTGTGTGTGTGTGTGTGTGTGTGTGTAGATGAGGAGTGTCTTCAGGTGTCTTCTTCATTTGTTCTCCATTTCGTTTTTTCAAGATAGGCTCTTCCCTGAGCCTAGAGCTCATTGATTTGGCTAGCCTGGCTGGCAATGAATTCTAGGAATCTGTAGTCTCTGCCTCTCCTCCCCCAAGTGCTGGGCTTACAGATTCACACCACTGTGTCTGGCTTTATGTCGGTGTGGAGGATCAGAGCTTTAGGGCTTTATATCTCACACCTGGCACTTTACCAACATGGCCACTTCCCCAACCCCTTAAGTGCATTTTGACTCAGTAGCATTTTTAACTTACAACAGGTTTGTGAGTTTTGACCCCATTATGAAGAAAAGAGAGTCTATACACACTGCGAAACCTTTCCAGCCATCAAGATCCCCATTCCTATGCATACCCTCATTCTGATCTCACTGCAGCCTGCCAAGGAGGGAGTGGCTATTCCCTTTTCTCGGCTCCAGAAACCAAGTGGAAGAAATAAATGACTGTCCTGTGTTATGGGTTCAGAGAGTCTTACTCGGGTATGGCTCTGCACAGAGGGCAGAGTGTGGCTAAAGAGGCAGCAGGTGCCCATGCTAATGTCTGGTAAGTCATACTTGCCGTGGAGCCCTGTGCAGAGACCTGCCCCTCCCCTTGGGAGCTCAGTTTCTTCCCACTATAAAGTGAGGTTACTGCCCTAAATCAGAGCTTCTTAATGTGAGTGTATGGCCGGGAAGAAAATAACTGAAAGTTAGCATTTTCTCCCATTGAGAATATAGGCAATAAACCACAATAGCATTAGCAGTTTCTGGGACTTTGTTACCAGGAAGAATCAGATATTTTTGTATCCCATTATAGTTATTGGAGATGCCTCAAAATATCATTTGCACTCATCACTACCTCAAGGTTATGATAGTTATTAGACAAGCTGTTAGATCTTGTTATGACTTAGAAAGGAAATAAAAATATAACAATCACAAATTTCTCATTTTAACATTTTGATAACTATTTCAATATAATTGGTTTCCTTTGTAATCTGATTAGTTTTTATTTTGTGCATTTAAAAGTTTTTTTTCTTTCTTTTCTGGGAAGAGGATCTACATGTTTTAAGGATCTGCCAAAGGGGTTTGTGGGACTCCAGAGGTTAAGTCCTTGCTGTGTCACTGCAGGACCCCAGGTTCCACCAGACCCAGGTTCTCATTCATCAGCCTCCCCCCGCCCCTCACCCTAGCACACTCAGCCCCATCTGCTTCCACACCTGAGGCAGCTGCAGAGGTGCTCCCTTGGGCTCCATGCAGCTCAGATGGCATTCAATTTCATCAGACCAGTGCCTTCTGGTCTATAATCTAAGGGAGGCTGATGCTGTCACAGTCATATGGGTTGAGTGGGAGGAAGGAGATGGAGGCTCTAGGCTCAAACACATCTTTTGAGATAAGCAGCATTTCGTGCTCAAATACCTTGGTTTTATCCCTCCCAGCTGACATCCTGTTCTTCTACAGGGTCCTCATGGGAGCATCACAGACCCAGAGAGTATGGGTGTTTCTTTGTGTTTTATAGGAAAGGGCACGGGGAAGGCCAGAGTCCAGAGCCACAAAGGACAAGATGTAGGAAGAAAGTAAGGATGGTGAAGCAATCAAACACACACACAGACACACACACACACACACACACACACACACACACACACACACACACTGGAAAACAGAGCTGAGGACAGACTGGCAGGGGCAGTCTGTTCTAAGGGCACAAGGCACAGAAGAACTTGTGATGGGACCATACCAGAAGTTGAGGTGAGAGATGACTATGGCTTCATGTAGGGTCACAAGTGCAGGCAGAAGTGGAGAGAAGTGGACAGAAGCTGAGAGAGCCTGAAAAGACAGAACCAGATGAGCTAAAGGATAGATAGCTAGTGGATGGAGATAGAGCTCAAGGATTTAGGGCAACCTAGGTGCTCCACTTGCTGACATGGGGACCAACCAAGGGAGGTTCTCTAGTGAGAGACTGTAAGGTACCAACTACTGCCATGTGGGTAATAGGTGGTTCCTAGCATCAAGACAATTGTTTCTCTTTTATGCTAATTACTCTGCAGTTGAGAAAACACATCACCATCCCATGCTTCCATGGCAACTATTAAACTAGGAGCGTAACTTCTACTTTAGGGGTTTGCTGTGATGGTTATTGCAAATATGAAGTAGAAGCATCCGATGCATTATGAGCTGTCCATGGCCCCAGGTGGTCTCTAGCAGTGCTCCAGTCCCCAGGAGTCTCAGGGAATCCCATTACAAAGAGGCACCTCTGGAACATTTCTCACTTAGGGGATGAAATTTGGAGTCCATAACAAGTCTGGTCATGGTGATGCTGAGTCTGTTTTCTTGTCTGTTGGGCGGGAATACACACTTTTGTCTCTAGCCCTTGAGATTGTGTCACACAATGGCATCGTTGGATGGAATTCACATAGTCAGTTTCCAGGATTGTCTCTGTGGCCCCTGGTCAGCCCTGTAAGGTCTCTAGCTCATTAGGACCATTAAAGTTGAAGCTCAGTGAATTAATGTAAAGTTCATGTAATAATTCACCTTACCCAGCACATGGTAGGTACTTAGTAATGGTAACCTCTGTGAACAGCTGAGCAGGACTAGGCTAGAGCCATGAGCTGAATGAGCTGTAGCTCTGGACCCGTCTGCTTCAACCTCCCTCCATCCTAACACCACCATTCAGGATATCTTCCTCACAGCCATCAAGGGGCTCAAGATCAAACTGGGCCCTGTGCATCCATTGGACTGGGCTGGAGAGATGACTTGAAGGTTAAGAGCAGCAGCTACTCTTCCAGAGGTCCTGAGTTCAATTCCCAGCAACCACGTGGTGGCTCAAAACCATCTATAAACGTAATCTATGCCCTCTTCTGGGAAAAAAAGGAACCTCATCCTTCATTTTTTTTAATTTATTTTTTTATTAGATATTTTCTTCATTTACATTCAAATGCTATCCCCCAAACCCCTTATACCCTCTCCCCTCGCTGCTCCCCAACCCACCTTCCTCCTACTTCCTGGCCCTGGCATTCCCCTGTACTGGGGCATATGATCTTCGCAATACCAAGGGCCTCTCCTCCCACTGATGGCTGACTAGGCCATCCTCTGCTACATATGCAACTAGAGACACAGCTCTGGGGGGTACTGGTTAGTTCATATCGTTGTTCCTCCTATAGGGTTGCAGACACCTTTAGCTCCTTGGGTACTTTCTCTAGCTTCTTCATTAGGGGCCCCGTGTTCCATCCAATAGATGACTGTGAGCATCATCTTCTTTATTTGCCAGGCATTGGCATAGCCTCACAAGAGAGAGCTATGTCAGGGTCCTGTCAGCAAAATCTTTCTGGCATATGCAATAGTGCCTGGGTTTGGTGGTTGTATATGGGATGGATCCCTGGGTGGGACAGTCTCTGGATGTTTTTTTCTTCCATCTTAGCTCTGAACTTTGTGTCTGTAACTCCTTCCATGCGTATTTTGTTCCCCATTCTAAGAAGGAATGAAGTATCCACACTTTGGTCTTCCTTCTTCTTGAGTTTCATGTGTTTTACAAATTGTATCTTGGATATTCTAAGTTTCTGGGCTAATATCAGCTTATCAGTGAGTGCATATCAGTGAGTGCATTTTTGTGATTGGGTTACCTCGAGAATTGACAAATGGGACCTCATAAAATTGCAAAACTTCTATAAGGCAAAAGACACTGTCAATAAGACAAAAAGGCCACCAACAGATTGGGAAAGGATCTTTACCAATCCTAAATCAGACAGGGGACTAATATCCAATATATATAAAGAACTCAAGAAGATGGACTCCAGAAAATCAAATGACCCTATTAAAAATGGGGTACAGAGCTAAACAAAGAATTCTCAACTGAGGAATACCAAAAAGCTGCGAAGCACCTGAAAAAATGTTCAACATCCTTAATCATCAGGGAAATGCAAATCAAAACAACCCTGAGATTCCACCTCACACCAGTCAGAATGGCTAAGATCAAAAATTCAGGTGACAGCAGATTCTGGTGAGGATATGGAGAAAGAGGAACACTCCTCCATTGTTGGTGGGATTGCAAGCTGGTACAACCACTCTGGAAATCAGTCTGGTGGTTCCTCAGAAAATTAGACATAGTACTACCGAAAGATCCAGCAATTCCTCTCCTGGGCATATACCCAGAAGATGTTCCAACTTGTAATAAGGACACATGCTCCACTATGTTCATAGCAGCCTTATTTATAATAGCCAGAAGCTGGAAAGAACCCAGATGTCCGTCATCAGAGGAATGGATACAGAAAATGTGGTACATTTACACAATGGAGTACTACTCAGCTATTAATAACAATCAATTCATGAAATTCTTAGGCAAATGGCTGCATCTGGAGGATATCAACCTCATCCCTCCTAATCCAGGTGTTTTGCTGCTTTCTCAGACTCTCAGTGTCTTCTTGCCTGTCTGCCTGCATCATCATGGGTCCACCCACATTCCACACCTCCTGCCTGGAACTTCTGTTGGCAAAGACTGTTCCCAACTTCTTTTTTCTCATTCATTAGAACAGAGCCTTCACTGGGTTCCACTATTGAGCACAGGACCTCTATCTTCCATTTTCTGCTCTAGATACATGTTTTATGGCCAAAATGAGCAGCTGAAAGGTCAAAGTGGAGCTGGAGAGGTGGCTGTCCTATATAAATCCCATAATCTACATAGACATTGTGAGAAAGAGATCCACTTTATAGGTAGAAGATAAGGCTGAGAGGTGCTAAGTAACTTTCTCAGTGTTACATGACAGCTTTGGTACAATCTAGAGTTTGGCACTGTTGATAAGAAAAATGACCATCATGACCTACCCTCTTACTTTAAGAGCTATTAGCATCTCAGAGGTGCTGGGGGGTGGAGAATCATTCTTTTTGGAGGAGCTCTCCTTTACTCCAGTGGATGGCCACATATCCGTGGATGTATGGTCAGTACTACTTGAACTTAGTGGGCTATGAGGGTAGGTTGGAGTTGGGAGAGGCATGTTGAGAGCATATGGGGAGAGTCGGAGGGGAAATTAGGGAGTGGTTGTGATCATATTTCATTGTATACTTGTATTAAAATCTGAAAAATAAGTAATTTTTTAAAGTTGTGATTTGGATGCTGATGAGGCCCACGATTGTAACATTTCTCCCAATCACCAATTCCTTCCATGTGCAGTGCAGAGAACGGGGCTGGCAGCTGTATGCCAAATGGAAGGGCAAGCATGAAATTGCTGGGTGGAGAAGTTGCTCTTCCAAGCAAGGCTCACTTGCTTGAGTTGTTAAAATTAGAAAGGCTCTCTCCTATGGTTCTGTGGGTCTAGTTGAAAAGATCGGCAGCAAAAAAAAAAAAAGAAAAGATCGGCAGCATCCTACAGCATCTTGGATGATTAGTAGACCTCCCATGTTTTTAGATAAATAATAAAAGCCATTATTTCTGTAGCAAACTCCCCCTGAAAGTAATGTAATGCATAGCATCCCAACGGGAGTGCCTGCAGCTGGGGCAGCTGTCTGGAGGACCTCACGAGTCCCTGGAAAGCTGGTTAATGTTCTAGGGTTTCATTACTGGCTCTGCCAGACCTTGGGGAGTTGTTTGGTGCTGAAGGTTGAGACCTCATGTCTACCGTATCTTTTTTTTTCCGTCCTAAATTGCTTCCATCACCCTGACCACACAGACAAGATGAGATCTAAGTGAGAAGGAGTGAGAAAGGACAGGACCTTTGATTCTGCAATGCCCAGGAGAAAGCTCAAGTGAGCATGTTTTGATACCCTAATCAGCAACAGAAGTCCAGGGGTTGAAAATCCATGCCCCAGCAATGATGACCTGGGAAATCACTGCCCATCATTTTCAGGAAGAGCTTCCTCACTCACTCAGACATCTGGTGGCAAGGCTTAACTTAGATCAACAGAGTTTCCACAAAGTACCTACATATGAAGAGTGGACACTCAAAGCTCACACAGCATGCCTGAGCCTTGGGGTCCCTGGACCCTCCTAGATGGAAGCTTCTAGAAGGCTCAGTTTATGCTTTCTTCAGCCTTACTATGCTGTCACCAGGGATGTGACCACTCAGGTCTGGCATCTACCTTGATAGAAGGCTGACCCAGAGAATGTCTCTGTCCTCCTGGTAGGTGGCTAGGTTGAGGTGCTTTATCTTCAGCAGTTAGAGTGATGACTGTGGCCCTCCACCTTCCATACCATTCCCAGCCCTCACAAATTGGCACAGCACAGCTCTGGGGTCCAGCTATGATTTCTCCTTCACATTCTTGCTTCTCACTGGAAATGGAAGGCTTCTGGGAGCTAAGGAGTTCCTGACACTCAGCCTAACCCTATCACAATCACCCCACCATCTGGATTTGTATTCTGATGCTGGTTTGCCTGGGCTCCAAATCCTGGTCCTAGAGGGGTATGGTTGTATACTCTTTCAGTCTCAGCATTCCGGAGGCTGAGGGAGGACAATCCCAGGTTCTCAGGCTATAGACTTAACCCAGTCTGAAAGAAACAAAGAAGCTAGCCAGGCGTGGTGGTGCAAGCCTTTAATCCCAGCACTTAGGAGGCAGAGGCAGGTGGATTTCTGAGTTTGAGGCCAGCCTAGTCTATTACAAAGTGAGTTCCAGGACAGCCAGGGCTATACAGAGAAACCCTGTCTCGAAAAAAAAAAAGAAAGAAACAAAGAAGCCAATAAACACGAGCAAAATCTTGGCTCTATTACTCATTGTATGCTTTTAGGCAATTTTGTAGGCCTTTCAGTATTCTTGTTTCATCTGTAAAATAAGGAAATGACAGCATCTAACTCTCAAAATTGTAAATGAAGATTAAATGGAGTGATATTTATAGAGCATTTAGGACAGTGCATGGCCCACTTGGGCTGCTCTGACCATGCAACTAGAACAAGTTGCCTGTAGTATCATAGACAGGCTTAAAAAAGAAAACCCAGAGCTTTTTCCTGGTGCCTGACACCATGAAAGACAGATCCATGGCAAGCAGTGCACAGGGCTTTGGGAAGTTTCAGGCAGATAGAAGCTGGGAGAAAAGGAACTGTGCTGCCCTGGAAAATATAGTGGCAAGATCTTAAGGGGTCCCAAGGAGAGAGGCACCAGGGGAAGAGGGTGAGCTATACTGTTGGCAACTCAGGCTACCAGACTGCACTCATCATGATGTTTACCAGCTTTGTTAGATGTGTCATTGTTTCAGTATCCCTTTATCACATCTCTGTTAGATGTGACGCATACAAAGACCAAGGCAACCCTGAGGTTCTGTGCTCTTAGTGTCTATCCATCTCAAGTGAAAACATGGGGGCTTACTGATACCACAAATGTTGTCTACAGTCAACAAGCTTGGGAGGGAATGAGAGGCAGGGGTCAACCCCAGAGTCTCACTAAGGACTAAAGAGCACCATGAATGGTCCCCATTACTCTTCCTTAGATATTGAGAAGCAGAAGAGAACTATTTAGAGCTGTGGGAGGTGGGTCAAAAAAAAAAGATATTAAAACAATGACTAGAGTGTTTGGAGATGGGGCGGAGACAAACACGGATACTGGTAGTATCTTGATCTTATTTTCTCCGTGGATACTTGACTTTGATCAGGTCATCAGACAAACTTTGATCTATCTTGGTACCTCCTTCAGGGCTCAGAGAATCCTGATTTGCTGACCTTCCACTTCCATATGCCAGTGGCCTTCGGGGGCTAAAGCAAGTTATCAACATGTTACTGGCAACTGGCATAGATTAATTTGAGACTATTCTAAACGGAGCTGAAGAGGTGGCACCACACCTATTAGCATTTCTTTTCCTATTGCTGTGATAAAAGGGAACTTAAGGGAAGAGGTATTCATTTCAACTCATAGTTCAAGGTACAGTCCATCGTGGCAAGGGCCTTAAGGCAGTGGGAGTTTGAAGCACCCAGTCATATCATACCCACACTCTGAGAATGGTGAAGGCAAGCTAAAACTCAGCTCACTTTCTCTGTCTTATCCAGTCCAAAGGTCACTCTCAGGGAATGGACTAGCCCTCCATTAAGATGGGTGTTCCCCACAGGTGTGCGCGGGGGCCCATATCCCAGGTAATTCTAGGTCTGCCAAGGTAATTAATTGCCCACCTGACTTTTTGTTTCCACCTCTGCGACCCTGTAGGAGAGTGGGTGTGGAGTGAGTTGCTGATTTTGGTGACTGGATGTTGAACTGAAGACGGGGAGCTGCAGAGAGCGGACTAGTGAGATGCAGCCGGAGGAGAGCTGAGCCTCTCTTCCCTATATCTGCTTCTCCCGAGTTAACTCAGAAAAACAACCTAAGAGCAAATGTTCATAAATATGTGTCTCGCTCTATAGAAAGAAAAACTCATCAAATCAATAATTGCAGTCAAGTAAATTTATGTTTGAATATGGGAGGGAAGAGGGTAAATTTGGTGTAATTACTATATCATTTGACTTAAAATGAAGTCCATTGAACATTTATTGAATGTGGGCACAGAGGATAGAGAAACACTGGAACTGCCAAAGAGCTTGTGACGCAGACAGATCTAGCCTTTCTGGCACCCCCAGTTCTAGAACTCTTGTTCCCAAGGTCCAGGCTATGAATTGTATGTGTGAGAAAAGATGTGATAGTCCCTCATGGTTGCTGTAAGTCAGAGCCTGGCATTTCATACAAACCCATTTCATCCCTTGTCTTTTTTGGTCATTATTAAAATCTGGAAGAACCAGGTATGGTGGCACAGACCTGTAGTGCTAGGGAGATGACAGACAGACAGACAAACAGACAGACAGTCAGAATACCCAACATTTTCCAGGTTCTAGAAAGAAATTGGAGAGCCTAAAGGATGCCCTATGGCCTTCAGATTTTGTTTCAGTAGAACAAGAAGTTTTGGGAGTACTCCTTCATTAAAAAAATCCCTCAAACTTGTGGGGAGAGAATTGCAGTACACTGTATGAACATAGTGGGTAGGAGGGTCATGCAGAAATCCACATGAGAGACAATGGTGGCTCAGTGGAATTGAGGAACCCCTTGGGATGGAGAAAATGAACTGACTTAAGGTATATTTGAAGGTAGAATTGATACACTGTGGTGAATAATTGTCCAGGACCAGTGTGACATATAAGGTGGTATCAAAACAGCTGCTGGGACTCTGGTGGAAACCATCAGGAGACAGCGCTGTGACTGAGCACACTGGCGGAGAGCTAACAACAACAGCAGCTGCAGCAGTAACAGTAAAGGAAAAGACACATGGCAAATCCTTTTGTACCAGTACGGAGATTCTCGAGCCTACTCAGAGATGGGTAAAGGAAGGGCAGAGAGCATGTTGATTCCTTAACAATGTTAATTGCTAAGGCATGTGGGAAAACATGTTTACACTAAAGACACAAAGATTAAAATGCCATGGTATCGTGTGTCTACCTCAGTGACAGAGATAAACCAGGATCCTGATGTTTACCATTGAGGAGAGCAAGAGGCGCTAGCTCGCTCATGGAGTGCTGGCAGAGATGAAAGAAGATGTGCTCTTTTGTGGGAGGCATTTACACATTTTCCAACTGTTTGGCAATGTAGCTTAAGTACATAATCAGACTGCCACGTGAGAAATATGTATGAAATATTAATTAGTGAAAAATTGTATACATCTGTCAGTGAGGGATTAATTACCTACCTACATAAAACCATTATAGAGAATGCTTTCTTAGTAAGTTCAAAAGACATTAACCTCAGCATCCATGGTTGGGACCCTTCTTTGTAAACCATCAGAAATGCATGGCATGTGTGCATCTCTTTCTCCATACTCTCATAGAAAGGCTAAAGGGGCCTGATCCAAATCGATACCACCAGGGTGGTAGTACATTTTAAAAATATTTAGTGGATTCTGGTAAAAATCCTGGCTCTTTAAAAGAGAAAGCAATCTATGGGTGTAATAATTATAATGTCGATGACTGTAATAATTGACTAATGTGGATTGGTTAGCAAATGATTCCAGAGAGAGGGTTTTGCTGGATTGGGGGGGACTAATCAAGCCAAGTCTTCTTGAGGGAGTGAGGCTCTGCATCAAGGCAGACTAAGCCACTTCTACAGGCCCTTTCACCTATTTACTCTCTGCTCATAAAAAATTTACAGCAATTAATTTTAACGAATGACAGGAAGTAGGAAGTTAAAGTTCTAACAAGGCCATGCCACAGCCACATTGGCCAGAATCCAGCACAGCCTCTTGGTGGCTGCAGTTTCGTCCTCATTTCCCGTGACAGTGGAGTCCTAGGTATTATGTGACTGGCCCTTTCTATTCCCTTGGTTACTATCTTGGATCTTTGAATAAAGAATCACTTTCAGTCACATTTTCTGAAACCTGGACGCTTCTTACTAAAGTGCCCTTTTCGGGAACTTAAATAGCTATTGATAGGATCTCGTCACTTTATGGAATCGCTGATGATGTTACAGAATGGGCTGAACCTGCCTTGACTTGCAAATAGAACTTAATTAGTGGCCCAATGCCAAGGAGTTATAGATTGGAGCTCTGAGGACAGGTTGCAGGAGAGGGAGTGACTATATTCACAGAGTGCTGGGTTGGGGATAGCCAAGTCCTGGCTCCTGGGTGACCTTGGCAAACCTTTGTAACAGATAACAAAGAGTAAAGCAGTTCTTGTGGCTTTACTTTTGAAATGTGATATCTCTAAGTTCTGAGGCTGCAGAGTAGCCAGGGACCAAATGCCTGCATCCCTCAAGTATAGTTAAAGAAACTGCTAAGAGGTAGCATGGTTGCGGATGAGCATTTTAGACTTCAAAAGTGCCATATTCTAATGAGATACGGACAGATAGGTTACACAGACAACACCTGGACCCTGGGAGTTCGTAGACATTTGTGTGCAGGATGACTCTTGACATTGTTAGCAACCCGTTTGCAATAATCGACTCCATCTTCATCACAAGGTTGCTTTTTAATGGGCCACGGAGAGAAGGGCAAGAAATAAAAAGCTGCAGGTACCTCTTTTAAAACTCCCTTAAAAGTGAAGTTAAGAGCGAGGGAGATGGCTCAGTAGGTAAAGTCACCTGTCACTAATGTTGCTACATGATGTCTTGAGCTTGATTCCCAAATGAACAGGACGAAAGGAGAGAACCAATACCCACAAGCTGTCGTCTGACTTTCACCAACACACTGTAACATGCTCTGCCCCACTCGCACCCCCTCCACAAGCACATAAAATATGTGCCTAAAATGTAAAGTAATGAGATGTTTGGATATGAGGTTAAACAAACAAACAAAAAGGAAAGCAAATAACTGACCCAGTGATGGCCAAACTGTGCGGCGGCAACCAGTGACTGCAGTGGCCTTAGGATGGATGGCCGCCAAGCTGAGCTAGTCTTCTTGGCTGTGAAACTTTCCCAGAGTGGTTCCGAGGACCTGAGAGAACATCTGTAGGTAGTGCCGCCTTGACAGCTGTGACTGGAGGGGCTCAGGGAGATGATGGGGTTCCTTTTCTTTCCCTTGGACTCTTGTTCCTAATTCGAAAGGAATATCTGTGAGTGGCTGCTATCTGTCCCTTATTTTCCAGACGTAGTCAACTGAAGGCTGGGGTAAGTCCAGTGGCAGAAGTCACCCCCCCCCCCCCCCCGCACTCCACTGGACTGAGTGCAGACAATGCTACTGCCAGAGACCAGAGCACAGGCCTGCAAAGAGCTTGGAGAAAATGACAATGAGAAAGAGACACTATGGGAAGGGCAGCAGTCCTGGTCATAATGTGAGGGACATGAAAGGGAGGCCTGTGATCCTACGGTCCACTAGGTTTTATGTACCATTGTCCTGCTCTGAAAGGTAGAGTGTGTGTGTGTGTGTGTGTGTGTGTGTATGCCTGGGAGAGAAATGATTGTAAGAATAATGCTCAAATGGAACTGGAGAGACAGCTCAGCCATTAGAAGCTCTCTCTGCCCATCCTCTTGTAGCAGACCCATTTCAGTTATCAGTACCTGTGCTGCATATCCTACAACCACCTGTTAAGTCGAGGGACCTGATGACTACTTCTGACCTCCAAGGCACTTCACACACACACACAAACACACACACACACACACACACACACACACAGTATGCAGTCATACAAAAGACACACACAAATACACATCAATATAATTAATTTTTTTAATATAAAGATAATGATTTATTTTATATTTTATTTATATGACTACACTAGCTATCTTTAGATACATCAGAAGTGGGCATCAGATCTCATTACAATGGTTGTGAGCTACAATGTGGTTGCTGGGAATTGAACTTGGGACCTCTGGAAGAGCAGCCAGTGCTCTTAACCACTGAGCCATCTCTCCACAACCCTTAATTTTTTTTAACTGAGAATGTATGAGAGCCATGGCTCTTTATACTCTTTCTTCTATTGTCCCTAAAGATCTAGGTTGACATCTATGAAAATCAAAAGTGTGTACCCAGATGCCTGGAAGGCTGATGTTTCCATACAGAGATAGAAGTACTGCTGGTGGCCAGGTTTGACACAGAACCGTCATTGAGCAGTGTGTGTGTGTGTGTGTGTGTGTGTGTGTGTGTGTGTGCCCTGACCATCAGGAACATCCTCTGTTCCATGGGCTGGTGAGTAGGTGGCAGGCAATATTAGGTGTCAAAGTTGTGCTGCCTGTGAGCACAGAGGACACTCAGGGTTCATTGTGGTTGTCTTCTTGTTTTTCAGATGGACAGTCTGAGGCTGAGAGAGGGCTAGTGATTTCTCGGACACTTGGGCAGTAGGTAAGTTATGACGATGAATTGGGCCTGAAATAAAGCAGATATCCGATCATCGGGGCTTCTCCTCTGCAGCTACATGCACCCCAGTTCCCGACTTGTCTGTTTTGGGCAATTTAAGTAAGGAAATGAACAGAACCAGTTTGAAGCATTTGGGTACTAAATGGGTTGTGATTTCTGTTTTATTGTCATGATCTGCTTGAATCATTGTGAAGATCTCTTAGCCCCGTGTTAGTGTTAGACCTTTCCTTAGGGTGGTAGGAGGACTCTTTAGAACCTGGTAAGGTAGACCTGAGTGTTTGTACAACCAGGAGTCAGAGGAGCTGTGTGTGTGTGCTCAGATCCTGCAACAACACATTCTATGACTTCCAGATATGAACTCAGATATGTTCGCGGTCCCTAGTTCCTCTGAATTGTTTTTCATCAGAATACTGAGCTCGGTGCTGGGCACGGAGATTGACGAGTTAATATGGAGTTTGCTGTGCCTCTGGTATATATAATCACTTCCTGTGATCATTATTGCTTCATGGAAACTTCTAACACCTGCCTTGGAGTTCGTGGTTGTAGTATTCATGGTTGTAATGTTTTCCCCAATTGATTTACATTGTATAACAGAACACCATTAGCTAGTGTTATTTGATATAAGCGGTGAACCTATAAACAAGAAAGTATCATGGGTGCGTGCTTGAGATGCGGACTAATGCCTAGGCCTTTTTGGTCTCAATGAGCTTTCCTCCAGGAGTTTCATCTCATAGATGGGAATCCTTTAAAAAGTCTTTAAAATGGACATTTTTAACCTATTCCAACAGTAAGGATGGTGCTGGGGAAAACAGAAATCAAGATAGGTTTATGCCCAGGTAGGGATATTTTTTGTATAGGTTTTTTTTTGTTTGTTTGTTTGTTTGTTTGTTTGTTTGTTGGCAGAGGGCAGTGCCTTCCTTTCCTAGGAGTGAAGACTGATGTGAGCTCTGGGCAAGCCAGTAACAAGAGGATAAACCTACCCAATGCCAGAGACAAGACTCTGTTTCCAAGTGACTGAGAGTTAGCATATCAGAGAGACTCTGCCAAGGGCTGTGGGGACAGTCCCCTTGTTGTGCAGTGACCCTGCTGAAGGCTGCTGCTTCCTAAAGCTCAATGGTTCTGGACACTAAAGCAAGTGCTTAGCTCCTGCCTTTACAGAACTTTGCCTCGGGCACTGCATGGAGAGCGGGAGGGATTAGAGGCTGGGCTGTTTGTTTATATGGAGGACACTTCTTGGAGTTGAAGCTCTTGGGCTCTTTCAAAGTCTGGGATTTCAAAGGGTGCATGAATAACCTCAGGCCTAACCTGGTGTTTCTATTTGAGTGTGCACTGGGGATGGCTGGTGGGTCTATTTAATTGAGGAGACATGCTTTGTGGATTATGAGGGGGAGGGAGGGAGGGAACGAAGAAGGGAGAAAGAGGGGAGAGGGGCTGAGAGAAAGACAATACCTATGTGTGTGTGTGTGTGTGTGTGTGTGTGTGTGTACAATGTTTAGAAAGCAATTCTTACAAGGAAATTTCTTTATCTCCAGATTTACATTTTTATCTTTTCATTCATGTGTCTGTATTAGCGTATGCCACATGCACATGGGTGCTGGCCTCCATTGGATTCCCTGACAGTTGGTATGACAGGCGTTTGTGGTCTTCCAGTGTGGGTGTTTGGCTCCTCCGGAAAAGCAGTAAGCACTATTGCCACTGAACCATCCCTCTAACCTCCAGAATGGCTCTTAACAAGCCTTTTGGACCTCTCTAATGACAATGGGATCCAGCTGTCCCTTCATCCTGGATAGAATTACCAAGATCCCTCTTACCTTCTTCAGAGTCAACTACAGACTCTTGCTTCTTGTATTGATCTCTCTGTGGCAGGCACCCTCCCAGCCTTTGCAGTACCCCCTCCCTTCAGGGCTGTGCTCTTTCCCTCCACCTGTCTCACTCAGCACTAACAACGCAGGTGACCACCTGGCCTGACAGATGATAGCTGCCATACTCTTGGAACCTCATCCCCTGTGATTCACATTGTCCCAGCAAGAATCTTTGGCGTCTTTGTTCAGCAGTTACTCTGAGCTTGGAATCCAGGAACATCTTTCTTTCTCTGCAGGTCACTTTCAGCTGCAGACAGCCAGCAGGGCAAAGCTTTTCCTTGCCAGGTAGGGTTTCCCTTCATCCCACACAGGACAAGGGGAAGGCTTGTTGAAAGGCAGCCTTGGCTCTCCATAGCAAGCACTCTGCCAGGTCTCCCGAGTGGAGCCTGTTCCCAGAGCGATTATCTTTCCTGCATGAGAAGCAGGTGCTTGGTGACAGGAAGCAAGGCAGGCTTAGCAACAGACTTATCAGGCTCTCTACAAGAATGTCGTTCCTGTAAACAGGTCTGAGTCTGTGTTGTTTTGTTCCTCTCACCTGCTCAGTTGTGGGGCTGGCGGCTCTAATTTGCACGGCTCTGCTGCAGAGGTAATCAGTCCCTGCAATGTAAAGTTCTGTTTGCAGTACTCCTGTTTATCCCCCACAGTACTCCAAAAAGGGCCAGGCCAGACAAGCTGTGGTCTCCAGAGAAGACTATGGCCTCTGGCTCCCTCCTGGAAGCCCTAAGGAGTGGTTGTGTGTGTGTGTGTGTGTGTGTGTGTGTGTGTTCCTGCACTTCGTGCTACTTCATCTCTTTGCACAGGCTGTTGTTGCATAGTGATTTTGAAAGTGAACCTTGTCTATGGCTGCCTAAGCAAGGGGACAGAGATGTGTTTGGATCAGATAAAGATGCCTATTCCTTATATTGATCCTTCCAAGGAGGAGGCAGCTTCCCCTCACATACTGTACAACCCCGTTGCTCTCCGTCAAAGGCTGTGATCTCTCCTGTCTTGCTCACAATGGACAAAGCTGGTGTCTAAATTGACAGGATAACTGCTGTGTGCCTGGATCCCTAGCTCCTGCTGTCTCATGTTGTCCTAACAGGAAACTTTGGAGTCTTTATTCACATGGTGGGTCTACTTCTTTCAGCCTCAGTTTCTTCTTCTTCTTCTTCTTCTTCTTCTTCTTCTTCTTCTTCTTCTTCTTCTTCTTCTTCTTCTTCTTCTTCTTCTTCTTCTTCTAATGAAGGGCGGATTGTAGAGCAGATTGCCGGTAATCCTGAAGGTACACCTGACAGATTTGTAATAGCTGTAATTAGTACTTGCCATTGGAGAAGTAATAAGGATGTCAGTATTGATAACGGATCATTTTTATAGAACTTTATATTCTCTTACATTTGATTTAGCAAACCCACAAAAGAAATAAGACTAGGATCATTGTACTGCCTGGAGATAAGGAGAGAGAGAGAGAGAGAGAGAGAGAGAGAGAGAGAGAGAGAGAGAGAGAGAGAGATTTGTTTCCAACTGTTGAGCCCTGGATAGAGCTGCCAAGGGCCCTGTAGTCATAATGTGGGAGTGGAGAATAGGAACCTGAGGTGCTTGGGAAAGCCTAGAGACCCAGCTTTTCCTAGAGCCCTGACCACTTCTTCTCTCTCTTTCCATCTTTATCATTTTCTTCCTTCTGGAGGTCTATCCTATTTATATGAAGCATTCTGCCTGATTCCTGTAAACTGCTTCATCTGTGGGTCTAGCCTCTCATTCCTGGGCTGACATCTTTGACTTACAATGGTCTCCACACCAGCAATGCCACGCACCTGCCTGTTACCTGCCTTCAGAATTTCCCAGACACACAGTCCAGGGCTGGGAGAGCACAGTCACTCAGCATCAGCTTTCTGTATACCCCTGAATGTTCCTGCTTTTAAGGCTTATCCTGCCCTCTAGCCAACTGACATTTATTAATATATACAAGACCTTCTGGTCCATGAGATAAATCAGTTTCAAAAAGTTGGTGAACATGGCCAACTTTCACAATCTTGCAGTAATGCTGGAATTTGTGTTCAGGTATTCAGACTAGAAGCTACAAGCATTTGCCTTATAGGAAGTCTGTAGCATAGGGTAATACCTAGTCCAAATGGGGTGACCCTGACTAGTGCTAGTGCTTTTAGAAACAATGCAGCATCCTAGCCATTGGCTTTCTGTGGTCTTCTTCCATTGGCTGGTAAGGTTCCCTGAGATAGCAACCAGAAGCCCCAGCCCCAGCCCCAGCCCCAAGCCCCAGCAGGGCATAGGTCTATAGCAGCTGAGGGATACAGGATGTAATGATCAACAGTATTAGTAATAAGTTATTGACTGTACGTTAACAGTACATAGCACTAAGGGCTTTCATGTGCTGCTTAATGATGAGATGAGCCCAGAGAACTATGAGATGAGGTGATTTCCTTGTGCAGCCATCAAAGTGTAGATTCTTCTAAATGGCACAGGGTTCAGTCACTCCATATGGCCTCTTAATCAGACATGTAATTAGCATAAATATGTGAGCCTTGTGCTGACATAACATGGCAAACCTACTTAAGTATTTGTAGTAAGTAGAGGTACTCTAAACGAATGATTTAAGAAAATATGCTAAATCAAAGAACTTAAAGCAACTTGCTATCACTTCCTAGTAGTGCTTACTGTAGGCAACGTACAAGCTACACTTTCTTACCTCTGGCAGTGCAATAAATTGTTTACATTATCATCACTGTAATCATATGAATAACACATTGAACTCCACCATGGCAATGATGTTACCACAAAGCAATAAGAGCTCTATCAGCTCAGTTATAATCTCAAGAGGCTGCTATTGCATGTGTGGTCTCTTATTGACCAAAACATCCCTGGGTGACATATGACTGTATTATTTTGTTTAATTTCTGCAGCAACCACTACATTGGATGCTGTAGTTATAAAGGCAATGGCTCAAACACATTGAATCACTTTCCCAGGTCGCACAACTGAACAGTAACAGACTCCAGGAGGAATCTGAGCTAACGGACACAAGAGCTGGCATTCAGTGGATGTCTTGCCCTACTGAGACGTAGGCTTTCTTAAGTAATCTTCCTCATAGACACAGCTGGTAGCCATGGCTGCATCTGTGAACTCCTATGAAACTGTCACTCAAATCTAGTGCCTGATCATCTAAAGCAGTGTTTTCAGACAGCCAAGGCAAAACTGGAAAAGGCTGAGATGCCATGTCATGTATAAAAGATTATATGAAGAGCCACTAATAAAATCGATGTACAGTGGTTGTTCCTGGGGGTAAACCTCATTTGTAACATACGAGTAGGACAAGGTAGCATCAAGAGATGCAATCTAAGTTCATGGAGAATAGTGGGGAAATGTGCAGCCACAGTGTGTGTGTGTGTGTGTGTGTGTGTGTGTGTATTTCATTTTAGAATCTGGCAATTTCTCAACAGCCAAGCCATTGGTGGATGAGGCCAAAAGAAGGGAGGCAGGCAAATCTTGATGCATTGCTCTCAAGGGACCACCTTCCCTTTCCTGTACCTTCCCACAAGACCCCATGGGTCTGTGATGTGTTTCATCATATGGAGTTTCATCTTATGCAAGCCGGCGAAATGGTCCTCCAGCCTCATTGCAGCAAGATAATTGACCCCTTGTGACTTTGTCCAAAAGGTAGTAGGAGCATATACTCATGTAAAGTCAAGCTGCGGGGAAACTGATCTAAGACAGGGAGGAGGGGCTTGGAGAGACTCAAGGGGCTACTGGAATGTGACCAGGTTTCTGATGGAATTCATTAAGCTGCCAAGGTTCCCTCTTGTGGTCTGACTCTGGTCTATGTTCAGTCTTGGAGACAGCAATGGCAAAGGTGCCTTGCTATGTAAGTGCCAGAGCAGGGGCACTTGTTCCGTGAATGGAAAGAGTGACCATGTGATGACCAATGAGCTATGGTATTGCAGACTTGCCTTTGGATAGCATTGTTCTCCGGGTGGCTGTGCCTGTGCACTGAAGGAAGAGACCATTCCTGCACTGCATCCACGCTCTGCAGAGCATCATTAGGGGTCAGGAATCCTCTGTGGAACTTCCATATAAGATAAGCAGAAAATTCTCTTTTAACATCTAGGCCCCAGCTCTGGATTCTCTTCTCTTTATGTATATGTTATGTCTCCATGATGCTGGAGCAGATGTTTAGCTGGGACACCCATGGCACTGCTGTTCTGCAGCCTATACCCATTCTCATGGTCAGTTCTAATTGTCCAATACCCACATACAACAGTTGGTAAATACTTTTCATTTGACTTCTGTTCTTTGTGCGGAGCCAAAGGGACCGCCTCATGCCAGTTGCTCCTCACATAGGTTCAGCAGGAAAATGGCTAGTCATCAAGCCTTTGCTGTGCATAACTAACTATGCAGGTGTGCTGACAAGTGCATTTCTGCTTACCAGCATACCCCAGGGTTACAGAATCACTGGAAAGTCACCAATTCCCATGGGTACATGGGGCTGGTGGATTTGTCTGTAGCCCAATCTTCCCCTTAGATCAAAAATGCAAGTGTCATCGCAGTGGCAGACCAGGGAGCCAGCTCTGTCTTTGCTGTCTCTCCAGTGAACAGGTGGCATCATGCTGCATCACATGACTGTGAGACTCATCCTGCAGAGCAGGTGAGAGCAGCTCTCTCAAGAGAGCAAACTGTGAAGTTTCTCAGACAGAAGCCCCCCTGAGTGCCCCTTATTCATTCTGTTCTAAAAAGTCAAAAAGTAAAAGGAGTGACAGAATAAATGCTCCATAGGGGTAAATATGTGCACTGAGGATCTGGGTAGACCAGGGTTTCTATGCCGGTTCTGCTCCTTATTTAGAGGTCTGATCTTAGGGAAAGGGGTGAATCTCCTGTTTCAATTTCCTGGTCTATAGAACAGGAACGATGATTGAAGCGGCTTTTAATACGTACCATGTGTGCCCAGCAGAATTTAAACCTGTAGATGGCAATCTTGCTGTGATAGATAACAAGAGTCTCTCTTCCGCCTACAGATGGGGAAACTGAGGCACAGATGACTGGGCAACTTCTGTAAAGTCACATGAGCACATGGCAGAGCCAGATGCTTGGTGGCAGAAGCCATAGCTAATCTGTGTGCTTCTCTGGCTCTATGAGGGGCTATGTGGAGATTATAGAGAACATTCCTGGGTAAAGGATTAGACCTAGACTCCATATAAGCTGGTTATGTCTACTTGTTCTGTGTCTATCAGAAACAGGAAGCATTTCTATTTGTACCTATTGCATTCTCAGCACTGTATTCTAAGTCCTGTGTCTCTCATCTCCTTCTAATACCACAGTCTTCCCTCTTGGTCCTGATTAAGTCACACAGGTGAGGGAACAGTAGGTTCCTCAGCCTTCTCAGTAGTGAGGTCCCCGTTGAGTGAGGAGTCCAAGCAGGAGCAGTATGACCCTTGTCCAGCATGTAGCAGGAACTTAGAGTTTGAACTGTTACACTGTCTTCCATCTGAGTTATGCTATTCAATACTCAGAGCAGGATCTGAACATAACCAAAACTCCGGGGTCCCGTGATAACATAAAGAGAGCCAGGGCGGAGAATCCCCTGAGTTAATGCCCATGTCCTTCAGGAAACTCTCCTAAAAGGCGTCGGGAGCAAGAAACTCAGAGTTCAGCCTAGGCTTTGCAATAAAAGTGCTGTATGATGTGGGAATTGTTTGACCTGTCTGTGCCACTTGTCCAAAGGAGTTCGTGCTAACCTTGTTTCACTGTGCCTATTATATTATAAGTTGATGTTGACCACATCATGCTGAGAGTCAGAGAAATATATTCTTAAGGCCCCCAGTGGCATCATTGACCTATGATGATCCTCAAAACTAAACTGTGCATGAGAGCTATCTCATAGTCAGAGACTAGGAAAAGGAATGTCTGAAATGAGAGGAAAATAGCCAAGCCAGCAAAATTTTACCTCTGATATCAGCAAAGGAGAAGAAAGAATGGCAAACTTATCTTCAAGCCTCCTCAACACCTCGGGAAAAAGAAAGCTGATGTGTTGTTCTCATTGACTGGCCCTGAGTGCCTGTTGAGGAATAAGCGAATACAGATGACAAGCTATTAACTAACTAGGCACAGAGACATCGTGCTTATGCAGGGATGGCAGTTCATGATGGATTGAGTGTGGCTAGCCTGACTGGGTCTGGTAGAGATTTCCTTGTGGAAAGTTGATAGGGGTGTTCCTGTACCCAACCTCTTAGAGTGAGACTAGGAGCCAGGACAAGGTGGAGGGAGGGGTGGTGGTGGTTAACTGCAATACAGTCATAGCGGTTCTTCAGTTGACTCCACTGCGAATCATGAGCCTGAGATGCTTCCTCTGATATCCCCCCCCCATCGCATCTAGTGCAGTTTAACTTATTTACGGCCACAGAAGTGACAACTGCAGCTGCCTGCAGGTGACCACTCTCTTGAGCTGAAGGCCACTTCTAGAAAGGAGCTCAACTGAGGAGACAACAGTAGCTCTCCCTGCAGCTGGAAAAGCAAATCTTGGTTCCTTGTACACAGCAGGCAGTTGCCATTCTTGCCTGCCAGCCCTCTGTAGGCACCTCTGGTTAACACTACAGCCTTTACTACTGTGTTTCAGTGAAGTCTCAGAACTTTCCCAAATACAGTGCTCTGGATAAATGCTCTCAATCGCTGGAATCCACTCATGAGAAGGAACTTATTTGTTCCTTTCGCCCTCTCCATCTATAGGGGACAGTTATTGATGAGATCGAATACTTGGCAGACCTTGGACCATTTCCTCAACATGTCTGCTGGAAAATGTGGTTTTCTTGTGTTTTTCCTTATTATCCTCCCTGACCACATTACATTTGAGTGCAGACTTGTTTCCTCTTGCCTCACTCAGTGCCCTTTCCCCACCCCAAATTCATTTCCTTCCCCTTGCCTTTCTGAGATCACACTCTCATTTCAGCTACTGTTAATCTTGCCTGAGTGATGTGGGTCAAACTCAGGTTCTCGTGTTTACATAGTAAGCCGTTGAGACATCTCCCAAGCCCCTGAGGTGATTTCTTAGTGGGGTTCCCTCTTGAGTGTGGCCTGCCTTTGGTTGTTACTCCAAAGTGTTGGTTGTTGACCTATCAAGTCACTGGAAATCACATTAGAGTTGCAGGGCTATCCACCTAGCCATCACCACCAAACACAATGGATTTCTCAAGAACCTTCTATTTGTTTCACCAGCACACATCAAGCTGAACAGAGTAGAGCTCTGTATTCAATTCTATTCATTTCAACTGCAAGGGGCCTTTGGGAATCACAGACTTGCTGTTGGAGCCAGTGAACTGGGGCAGACACCTAAGCCAAGGCAGGGCTGGTAATGACTCTTGATAAATAACACTGTTCTTCGTCCAGCTGTCCAGGTGCCACAAGCTTGGCAGTGCCCCTCCAGGGTTTCTTGGGTCTCTACTCTGCTACTGACCTTGCTTTTGTGCAAGTTGCTTTCGGGTAAGGTAGGATTTTGGCTCTGAGCTGAAAGTAAACGCTACCAGAACCTAAGAGAGATTAGGGCATTTCAGTTCTGTGCCAAGTGTTAAAAAAGCTCTTAGGGACACAGGCATAAAACCAGTGTCCCAGAGTTTAAATTACAAGCATGGTTCCTCAGCCCCTTGACACTGGGTTTTCTGTGTTGTTTGTGGACTGTGGCCTTGGTCCTTGAGACGATGACTTCTCTATATAAAAATGGAATTTGAAATCAGCGTGAGAGAATAAAGAGCACAATTCGTCTTCACTCCTTTCTCTGCTACAGATTTTCTGTGCAATCAGGCATAAGTCACTTGACCTCTCTGATCTTCAAGGTTACCTTGGTGTCTACATATACTGGGTATACTGTATTGCTCAAGCCCCAAAACTTGGGGAAGCAAGAGTATAATGCTGGCATTCTGGGAATGTCCAATGTGTGGGATTCCTGCCATGGACAAACTTTTCTTACAGAACTATAAAAACACTTGATTCACCCCAGTCTGTCACCAACAGATGGATAAACAATTCTATACAAGTCCAACTTGGTGAACCAATGGGTTTACTGAAATTATTTATGGAAGTTTGAGGGGTTTCTAATGCAAGCATGGGTGACCCAAAAGTGGCACATCACCAAATAGTACCAATTTCTGCTCAACCTTCCATGTCCTCTATTCTCTAGCATCCCTACATCCTGTCCTAGCCCTCATTGAGCTGTGACTGCCTCATCACTGTTACTGTAGGCCTAGCAATGACTGGGTTCTTCTGCTCATTTCTTTGTCATGTCTGTGCTCAAGCTCTCCTGTTGGCCAGGTGCTCTGCTGCATGATGGCTGGTGGTCATGCCCCACCGAGAGGAAATAGATTGTTTAAAGCATCTGCCTCCACTCATGACTTAGTGACACTAGTGGGAAAGTACTTACTAGACACTGACAATCTACAGACCAGGACTATTTCCTGGAAGATACCATTAACTCTCCATTGGATGATCTAAGACTTATAAGTCCTAGGGTTTCTGTCTGACATGGTAGTCACTGGGCCCTAAGGGAGGGAAAGGCATACCCAGTTATCCTACCACCATGACTTGGGGAAATCCCTGTTCCTTATGTGAGTCATCACTTTCCCCACAATCCTTCCTCCTAGTGCTCGAGGAGGCTGAGATTCCTGAGGAGTGGTAGCCAAAGCCAAGTGGGATGGATTTCACCCCTTGTGGTGGCTGCATGAAACCAAATGCTCGAGTTCTTTAAGACTAGCTTGTCATCTTCAAAGTGGGCTGTCATCCTTTCCTTGCTGCCATTCTCTGGGAAGTGCATGAGATTGCACAGGTGAGAGCAGAGCGCACACAGAGTGAGCATGGGGCCTGGTGTGAGGATGTGTGGCTGTGGCTTTTTCTTTCTTCTTTTGATCTGAGTTTCTTCATCTGTGCCTTCACCAATAAGTCCCAACAGGAGTGTAGAAACGTCTTTCCTCTGTGCACAGAGCTATCCAACAAGCTCTTGTGTGAATAGAATTGTTGTCACCCTTTCCCAGTGAACTCCATGGAACAATTTCTATGTCTGTCTCCCACTTTTAGTCCTAAAATGTTTAAGGACAAGACCTCATCACTATATATCTGTATCCCCGATAGGTAGTTGATACTCTAGGACTGAGTAAATAAATGAAAAAAAAACAAGCACCCTGAGAACCGGCCACACACTGTTCTTGGGCCTGGAAGGCTTTGTGCAATCCTCATGGTGGCTCTAGAGGGTTGGCATTATCCTGCATCTGAGAAAAGGGTACTGGGGCCCAGAGAGGCATAGACACATACCCAATAGTACATGGTCATCAACTAGCAGCATGAGGGATTAAAACCTCAGTCTCCTAACTTCAAACCTGGGGCCCGTTTTCTACAGTAAGCCCCCTCCCTGTCTCTTTCCTTTTCATATTATTGTTCCATAAACAACAATAATGGGAAAAGAAATAAAATCACCTTCCATCTTAGCACTTCCAGCAAGTCAGCTGTTTCCATTTTTTTCCACATTCCCTACAGTCTCTTTCTTGCATATTTTTTATAATAGCATTATTGAGATATAATTCACATGCCGTAAAATCCACCCTTTTAAAGCACACAGTTCCCTGGTTTTTTACAATACTCACGGAGTTGTGCAACCATCATCACTATCTAATTTTAGAACATTTCATCACCCCCCAAAGAAACACTCATTAGCAGTCATTCACCATCTCCTGCATCCCCCATCCCTGGCAACCACTAATCTACTTCTCTCTCTATGGACCTGTCTATTCTGAAGATTTTGTATAAATGGAATCATACAAGATGCTGCCTTTCTGTCTGATTTCTTTCACTTAGCATAATGTTTGCAATGTCTATCCATGTTGTAGTATGAATTAGTGTTTCACTACACACACACACTTTAATGTTGCTTACGAATTTATCACTTGATAAACATTTAAATTGCTTCTACTTTTTGACTGTTATGTGCAGATTTTTTGTGGATGTATATTTTCAGTTTTTTGCATATATTCAGAGAATGACATTATTGGGTCATATATTCCTTGGATATATCCTTAAGGCCATATTTCTGGGTACTACATTCTTTAAGTTTATTCTGAGTGTGATATTACTGGATCCTAGATCTTTGGGGTAGAACCTGAGTGTGATATTTCTAGATGTTATATTCTTTGGTTATATCCTGAGTGATATATTTCGGTCCAGTATTTTGGGGTATATCCTGGAGATGATATTGATGAACTTTACATTCTTTTAAATATATTCTGAGGGTTCTTTTGCTAGGTCCTATACTTTTTATTGGTTTATCCAAAGGGTGCTATTGCTAGGCTCTACATTCTTTTGGTATATCCTGAGGGTGATATTGCTGTATCCTATATTCTTTAGTTATTCCCTGTGGTTGGTATTGCTGAGTCCTACATTTTTTGAGTGTACCCTGAGTGTGTGATATTGTTGGGTCTTACATTATTTGGGTCAATCTCATGAGCAATATTTTAAGTTCTACATTCTTTAGGGCTATACTGAGGATGCTATTTCTAGGTCCTACATTCTTTAGGTATATCCTTGAGGTGATAATTTCTGGGTCCTACATTATGGTAATTCCATTGTTAATATTTTCAAAAAGTGGCAACCAGTTTTCAAGAGCATCTATACCATTTGTTATCCCTCTAGATATGCATGGAGTGTCTAATATTTTGTATCCTTTCTACTCACTGTTTTTTATTATATATCTTTTTTTTAGACATTCTGGAGGTTTTAATGTAATGCCTTGTTGTGGTTTTTATTTGGATTTTGTAATGACTAATAGTGTCATCTTTATGTGTGACTATGGCAGTTTAAAAAAAATTCTCTTGAAAAAATGTTTATTCTAGTTCTTTGCCCACTTGTTAATAGGCTTGTCTGTCTTTCTGTAGTTGTAAGATTTTAGATATTCTTGATTTAAGTCATTTGTTCATGATTTGAGAGTATGTTCTCTCCTTCTATGAGCTGTCATTTCCCTTTTCTTTCTTGAGAGTATGCTCTGAAAAGCACGTTTTTAAATTTTTTAATGAAGTTCAATTTAGATTTCATTTCTCTTTTGTTGCCTGTGATTTTTGTGTCACATCAAGGAAGTGACCACTTATCCCAAATCATACAGCTTTAGTCTTTTGTTTTCCTCTAATACTTTTAAATTTACATCTAGGCCTGTGATCCACTGTGAGTTAAACTTTGTATCTTGAATGATGTCTGAGTCCACCTTCACTCCAATTATCTCTGAAACATTGATTGGAAATACTTTCCTTTCCCATTCATATGTCCTGCTGCTTCTGTCAGAAATCAATTGAGCATAAATGTGAGAATTCATTCCCGATCTCTCCATTTTACTCCACTCATCTGCATCCTTGCAATGACCCCTGTCTTCATTCTTGTCCCTGCAAAGCAGTTGTAAAGTTGAGAAGTGTGGGTACCTCAATTTTTCTGTTATTTTTTCCAAGATTCAGACTTTTGTGTTTTGTGAATTTACACATATATTCTAGGAGATATTTGTTGGTTTATAAAAATAAAACAAAATAAATATTTTAATTCCAATATAAGATCATTCAGTTTATGAACATAAAGAATCATCCCAATTAATAAAAACTTTGAATTTTTCTGTGATTTTAAAAAAAATTATTCAATATGCAGGTTTTGTCCTTATTTTATTATCTTTGGATAATATTACAAATAAAGTTATTTTCTTGATTGCATTTATGGATTGATTCCAGAGTATTTCTTTCTATACTCTATACATTCATTTTTGTCATCTTGATCAGCTTGTTTTATTAGTTCTATAGTGTGTGAGTGTGTTTGTGTGTGTGTGTGTGTGTGTGTGTGAGAGAGAGAGAGAGAGAGAGAGAGAGAGAGAGAGAGAGAGAGGCAGACAGACAGACAGAGACAGAGACAGAGACAGGTAGACAGAGAGAGAGAGATCCTTAGTATTTTCTATACCAACATCTTGCCATCTATGAACAGAGGCAGTTTCTCCTTTTCTGCCAATCTGAATGCCTTTGCTTATTTTTCTTAACTAATTTTTCTTATAGCCTTTACTCCAGTATTTATGAGAAATATTAAGAGTGAATCATTTGTATTGTTTTTAATCTTAAGGGGAAACTTTACATTGTTCACCAGAGTCTGATGTTAGCTACGAATGCTTCATAGACGGTCTGAATCAAGGGCCGATTACTATTGTTCATAGTCTATTGTGTGTCCTTTGCCATGAAAGAGTAATGTCAAATTCTTTCCCTGTGTCTCCTGGCCTGAGTGTGGGGTATTGTCCTTTGTTGTGTTAATAGGGTATGTAAACATTGATTGGGTTTTGCATGAGGAACCATTCTGATATCCCTAGAGAAATACAACTTGTCCAAGATTCACAATCCATTCTGTATGTTTTATGCCAACTCAATAGTATTTTATTGAGAATTTTTGTAACTGGATTTATGGAGTAGAATGACTTGTAATTGTCTTCCTTTGTGTTGTCTGTGAGCATTGGCATCAGGATCATAAAATGGCTTGGAAAGGGTTCTTCCTTCTTCTACTTCTTGCAAGAATTTGTGAATTATTTGTATACACCTGCTTCTTTCTTGAAAACTTTCAAAAGTTGGGACGAGCATAAAGGTTTTGACAGCTCACGGTTACATCCTTTCATATGCTTGTATCAGAACGAAATAGAAGTCAAGGAAAACAAAAACCTGATGTTGAATTGAATCTTGAACATTTCTCCATGTGCAGAACTGTAAATCTCTTGCCGTTATGCCAGGCCCTTAGCTGCAGACCAGGGTGTGTAGAACAGATGGGATTCCTGCTTTTAAAGAATAAATAACTGCAACTATTTCAGTGCAGATGTCTAAATAGATTCTATGCTGAAGCAGACTTTTCCCCCATCGCTGAGAGGAGACTGGCCTCTCCAAGAGACTCAGAACAGACCAATGCCGGGACGAATCCATCAGGGTCATCCAAGAAAATCAAATCATCGTATTAATAGCTTAGTGTTTAGGGGTTGACCAAAGATCCAGGTTTGGTTTTTGTTACTGTTTAACATGTGAAATAAAGAAAGGAATATTCTTGTCTTGAATGGCTTGTTGCAGAAAATAGACATCTTAGATTATGTTCGTGAGTGCAGCAATTTCACTATAATACAGGTGATTATATCAATCCCAAACATTTGTAATGCAGAGGCTCAGAAATGTGGCCTTTGGCCCACTCATTCAATCAGATTCTTCATTAGTTAATGCAACAATTACTCATCAAGCTCCTTTCCTGTGCCAGTCCCTCTACCAGAGTGTCTGAACGGATTCTATTTGAGTCCCTGTTCCAGAGGAGCAGCTGGTCTGATGTGTTGAGGTATAGCACTTTATATAAATAATAGATCCCAGGCATGGACAAGGTTGCCACCTAGTCATGATGAGAGACCATAGACATATAAGCAGAGAGACTTCAAACCGAACAGTTTCCGGAGAAACCCGTTCCACATGGAGTCCTGAAGGATACATAGGAGTTTTCCCAGACATCCTATGCTACATAGCTGAAGTTTAAGCAGAACAAGGTGTATAAGATCTGAGTCTGTCCTAGAATTCAAAGTCATTCTCAAGGATTCAAAGGAAGAGCTTTAAAGGGATTTGAAGAAACTCAAGAGGCAGATCCTAAAGGGCCTGTGTGTTTTTTTAACCTAATAGAGCCAAAGTTTTAAGTATTTGGGAATTTTTGTCCAAATGGCAGTCCAATAGTGCCCGAGTGTCAGCAATGAAATAAGATATCACAAAAATTATGTTCAGATGTTGAGACATCTTTGGATGCAGGTTTCCTGGAGCCTTCCCATAGACTTCTACCTCCATAGGCCCTGTCTTATCTGTTGTGACTTAATAGGCAATCTCACATAACTAGGAGGTTAGACTAAAAAAGGTGTTCAAATCTGACCCTGACTGTTACTCAAGCTTGTTCTTA
This sequence comes from Mus caroli, assembly GCF_978045245.1. Lineage (NCBI taxonomy): Eukaryota > Metazoa > Chordata > Mammalia > Rodentia > Muridae > Mus > Mus caroli. The sequence goes on along the minus strand of NW_028227263.1, from coordinate 50,070,178 downwards.
ACCCCAGCTTTTCTTGCCTGTAAAACACGGTCACTGATTCAACTTCGCCAGTTGTTGGGACAATGAAATGAAAAGGGGGCGTCTCACAAGCTGGATATGGTGGCACACACCTGTAATCCCGGCACTAGGAATGTAGAGTTGGGAAGATCAAGAGTTTAAGATCATCCTCAGTGACAACAGTGAGCACTAAGCCGACATGGGCTTCATGTGACCCTGTCTTACAAACACATAAGCAAAAAAACACACAAAAGAAAAGGAAGAAAGATCCCAAGGGTTTAGGAATCTATCACCAGCTGGATCTAAGATGTGTCCACACCTGTTAGAGATATGCAAGAGTACCAGTGTTGAGAACTGGAACAACCAGTCCCTCCCACCCACTGTCAGTTTGATCCGTGACCATTCATCTCGTTTTGAGCCTTAGATTCTTCCTCCACAAAACAGAAATGACTGTGATGTCCCCTCATGATGTCGCCAAAGAGCGTCAGTGTGAAGAAGATCACGGTACCATCAGGCATGTTGGGTGTCATGTTGCTTCTGAGACTGAATGTGAGCACAGGGTTTTGGGGGTTTTGTTTTGTTTTGTTTTTTTATCCCACCATGCAGTCTCTGAGTCCAAGGCTGCACTTGTATTTCTCAGAGCCAATCTTCATGCTTGACTCACAAGGACAGTCAAATGTTTCTGTAGTTGCATTTACTTCTGGCCTTCCACCCTTTACTCGTTCCAGGTTTTTGTCTAATTGTAAAAAGAATTGACGGTCCTTTTAGAAATCTAAACGAACCAACCAGGAGAAAAAAGTCTAAACCATCCCATTTTATGTATTTATTTTGCTGAGTGGTCCAACTTGGTATTAATCCATTGGGGGGGCTTCCCCAAGGAAGCAGACAAGACCTTCAGTTCCTGTTTGACTAACCCAACCTGACTGTCCCAGTTTCTCAAGCCAAACGACAGGGCTGCGACTTCTCTGCATTAAGGCATTAGGCAGTGTAACCTGGGAGGGATGTGTTTTTGATAAAGCTTCATCTCCCTGGCCCCACCAAGAGAAGAACCTTTAAAAGGTAGAGGGAGACAGCGGTGGCAGGAGCCACAGACCAGGGGTACAAGCAAGGATGCAGGAAGGTGAGAGCCGTTCCCTTGGCATGTGTCCAGGGGTTCAGGGAGGGCATATGACCTTAGCTTGCCCCCCCCCAATCTTGTTCCCATGCATGATATCTAATGATTCTCTTTCCACCTAAAGGCAAAAGGTCAAGCTAAGGGGTCCTCAGGACCTGAGACAGGCTCTAGAGTTACAGTCCCTGCCCACAGGGACTGCCCACTCCTAGCCTGGCTCTGAATAAATGAACTCTGACTTCCTCTGGAGCTGCTAACAGAGAGGAGACAACTACAGAAAGCTTCAGAAGGGTCTTGGGGGGGAGGCTCTTGGAGGCTGTAGTCTCCTGAACTGTGCCTTTGGGAAGAAAGAAAGAAAGAAAGCTCCTGAATAGAAATATCCCGCCTGCTTAAACACTTGAGAGTGGGAGAATTTAAAAAAAAAAATAGAAATATCAAAGGGTCAGCAGGTTTGATGTCTGCTGAGGGCTACTCTTTGCCTCCAACGTGGTGTCCTTTGATGGTGTCCTTATGCTCTATCCTCCAGAGGGGATGATCCCATGTCCATGTGGCAGGAGAAGGGATGGAGGGCCCAACTGGATCCCTGTTTTTATAAGACACTAATCCACTCACGAGGACAGAGCCCTCATGCCCTACTCACCTTCCAGAAGCTCCACTACTTAAGGCTGTGGCATTGGGGAATTAGCTTTCAATATTAATTCCGAAGGGCACGACTTCCAAACACCTTGGCAAGAATACACTCGGGGTATATCTTGAAGGGTAAGAAAGAGTTCACCAGTCAAAGAAGAAAGCAAAGGACATTCCAGAGAGAGAAAGAGAGGGAGGGAAAGGGTCTGGGCTGATCCAGTAGGCCTTGTATATCTTGTTACAAGGGACGTCATTCATTCAATCTTGAGGGGTGAGGAGACCAGATCTCAGATGGAAAGACTTAATAAGATCCACCTGAATATGCCTTAATTTATTCATTGAATAATCATCTAGAGAATCATGACCAGGTATGCCTACCTTGCTACATATAGAAGAAGGTTGTACTTGATCCCAAGCAGGCTAAGTCTCTGTTGTTCTTCGTTCTTGCCTCCTACTGAACATCTTCCTAGCTGGTATCCTCTCCCATGATGCCTATGTCTCAAGGGCTGTTACTCAGTTTCTGCCTGGCACACTTGCCCCATTTCCTTCTACCAAAAAGAGATTAGGAAACATGTTAAAGAGGTGTCTCTTAACAGATGGGAGAGTTCTCTGAGCTCATCAGGTTGGATCTACTACAGAGCAGGTACTCAGCTGCAGAGTTTCTAATACACTGGACTTCTAGATTGAGAGCATTCTCCCTTGCTGCAGGCTACAGTCTTTTTAGGATGCATAGAAGGCTGAGTCGTATGTGTGTGTGTTTGTATGTGTGTGTGTGTCTGTCTGTCTGTCTATCTGTCTGACATTTCATGGTCATGCAAGGATCTGCATTGTGAGAGTATGTACTTCCTGTCCCATGCACATGTGAGTCTGGTCTCAGGTGTGCATATTACATATGTCTGCATCCCTGAGCTCCCAAGTGCCCCTTTGGTATGCTGCAGCAGGATGTGCCTGTGAGATTTCTCTTCAGGCTCTATTGGTTCTGAGAGATGCAGAAGCCCTGCCTCACCTTGAAAACTATCCTGTTGTTTGTGGTTTCCTGATAGTGACAGAATCGCTGCGCATGCCTGTCACTTGTACACATGTACACACATCTTCAGTACCACTTGGGAGCTGTGAATGCAAAAAATTCCCCAGAGACTGCCACAGGCCACTTGAGTGACTCACTAATGGGCCCGTTTCCTTCCTCAGAGAAATAGCACAGGCAAGGTTCTAGAAATGCAATTTTAGTATCAGCTCAACTTCAGCAAACTACATCAAGTGGCTAGAGTCTCAAGGTTTCCTCCTCAGAGGCTGCTCTGATGGGAAAACCCCTCAGATGTTTGCAGCCTGGGAAGGGAATCCTTCCCAAAGGCTCTTGGGAATTCCCTCTAGTTTCCCAGCTGCAAGCAGGCCCTGGTGGTTAGTTCCCACTCTCGAATCCAGATGTTGGTGATGAGGCAGGCTGCCCTGCTGGGTGTGTTTCTGCAGCTGCCAGAGAAAAAGCTCATGGGACATTCGTCAGTCACTGTACCCAGAGATGCTCATTTTAGGGGCAGAAGGTAGGGCTGAGTTAGAACTTCTGTTTTCATGGACTTTACACCTGTTTTGGAACATGACATCACTGTCCTGGAACAAGGTGAGACAGAAGCACACCACGATTAGTCCAGCTGTTTTCTCACACATTGCCTTCTGCTCCCTGTCTCTCTTGGTGCTCTCTCCTCTGCTGTGAGTGGCTCTGGGGCATGAGAAGGCCCTCATTTGCACTCTGCTGCGTTGACAGAGTCAGTCATCATGTCTGTTTTGTTCTTGCCTACTTAGTGGGAAGGGCTTGCAAGCTGTTGAGCTGATCTTCTAGTCAGTCTGGGCTCCAATCTGGGCCATCAAGATGTAAAAGAACCGCCGCACCAGGTAGGGTGGTTTGTACCTATACTCTCAGCACTCAAGAGGCCAAGGAGGGAGGATTGAAAACCCAAGGCCAACTTCATTTATACATAGAGACCCTTTTTCTATGTGGGGAAAAAGAGGAAAGAAGGAGAAGGAGGATGATGAAGAGAAAGGACTTGGTAAACAAAAGAGCAGTCTCTGAGGGTGAGGACCATAAGAATGTTTGAGTTTCTCTCTCTCTTTTTTTTTTTTTGTGAATCCCAGGTCAAGTTCAGACAAGTTCACTTGATCACCCCAACTGGCCTGGCAGCAGGCAAGTGAAGAGTTCAAGTCTAGGCATCCAAAGTCAGCACTCTGCTTCTGTGAGCATCATTATGCACGGCAAAGTAGCACATTCCGTATCATTCCAACCTTGACCTTGGTGAGCCATAGCTCATAGGGCAAATGCCTTCATGGCTTCACTTCTATAAGCCTCAGTGGCCTCATCTGTAAAACAGGATGACAACCTTCTCCTCCTAGAGTACTGCTGGGAAAATGCACTGAGACCATGTGTGTGAAAATTGATACTATCAGATCTGGCTCAGAGAAAATTATCAACAAATGTTAGTGTCCCCTCCATCTGGAAGCTGACAAATTCAATTAACCAGAGCCACCCATTCATTCCCACCCCTCCCCTCCACCCCCATTCCCAAGCCTATCCACAGAATCATAAATTTCCTGTCTGAAAAAAACAGCTCCATAAATCACCTGAAATGGTCTGAGCGGGGGAATTCTGGCGGGAGTTGGTTCCGTGTGTTCCTCAGTCTTGCTGGCTCAGCCTGCGAGCCTTCCTATAAGTAAAAGGATTCCCACCAGCACAGCCAAAAAGAGGGAAAGATGCTGTCGGTGGATTCCACAGAAGGGCTAATATTAGCAGGGCATAGGATGGCTATGGGTCTATATTTAGAATCTGTATCTTCAGCCCTTTTGGATGCATCTGAGTGGAGGGCAGAATGGGGTGGTATTTACAAGAGGCAGGCAGAGTCGCTAGACCAGGCCTTCCTTCTTCTCTCTCCAGGAAGTGGGCAAGCCAACACAAACCTGGGCTGCTGGGGAGGAGGCAGATAGTAGAGGGTACCCCCATAGTGGAACAAAGTAAGGTAGTGATAGAAGTCTTGGGAGAACCCCAGGATTGCTGAGTTTGGCTAATGGGAAGGCAGAGGAATAGACTCTGTGGCCTTCTGGTTTGGGTTGGTAACCAAAGAAGGATGTCCCTGGCTTTATCCTGGAGATGCTTTGGATGGACATACCACAGGGCAATGGACCTAGGTCAGAAGAGAGACGTATATCTTTCACATTTTACAATCCTCCCTCTCACAGGTGGCCTCCTCCTTTCTGTTTGCTTTGTGCTATTCACCCAGAACCTGCCTCTCTGAGGTGCTTCTAGCCCTTCTATATGGACTAAACCAAAATATATACTTCTGCTACATACATGTTATCCTATATCAAACGAGGCCCAAGGAAGAGAGGATGGAGGTGTTTGGGGTTTCAGTTACTCCATAGTGTGGGCTATACTCTGAACAGCCACACACAGAGGCCTTGATATTTCCCAACAAGTACCACATCCACAGATGCTCTCCAGCACCCTTGTCCATACCTCCTTAGGAGACTTCAAGACTGAATAGAATGTCCTGTTACCTGATGTCTGCCATGGGTTCTATTCCGCCAGTTAGGCGGTTTCCTAAGGGGGAGAGACAGTGTTAGGAGGAGAAGGGGAGGGCAAAGCGCTTTCCTAGTGCATCAGGCTTTCTACCCTTCAGTGAGGGAGGTGAACTGGATGCTTACCAGGCCTCTCGGCCTTGCAGTCTATTTATCTGCTGAGTTTTTTGGTGGTATAATGAGAATATAATCAGAACAGCATGTGTTCTCCACCCTGTCCCTACTCCAATAAAACCCATGTGACTCCAAGGAAAATGGAGATGACTTAGGCTTTTTCACAGTCTGGTGTTCTTGTTCATTCCCCTTTCTGGAGCCTTAGACAAGCTCAGAAGGCCTGTCTACACAGGGTGGCAAGGATAACCCACAAGCCGGGATAATCTACTCTCTACCCTTAGGCCCTGTCTGAATCTGTAATTATGGCATGGGCCTGGGTGGGCAGGTGACCCCCATGAGAGGCTAGAGACTATCACGGGCCTTCTGCATGTACTTTCCACCATTATGGAACTGTCTGTTATGGTTCCTGGAGCGTGCTTTCTCTCTTCCCTTCTCATCTTGGAGCACTGTTCTCTCAGTTGGTTTGCTTGTTTGCAGTCTGTGGGCACAGTGTTGTCTCCCCTGCAGACTCCAGAGCACATGGCTGAGTTGGCGTGGACGCAGGCTCACCCCACTTAGCCTACAGGCATTTTTGACACATAAATAAATAACTCCAAGAGCAGCTGATGTTTCCAGGTAAAATGTTTGCACATGGTATATATCTGGGAAGCAGAGGCACGCTCGCACGCATACACACATAGACATTGGAGAATTAAAAACATAACATGCACAACTCTACTACTCACACATGCCTGGCCCCTGGAGATTTCACTGGGAGCTGTTTCTTCCTGCAGATGGATTAGGGGTTTGTGATTTTTAGAATCATAGAATGTCAGGGAGGGAGGAACACAGCAGATTATTCAGTTAGGGGATTTCAAACACACTGACCTCCATCACCCATCTTCAAAGAGAATTTTATAGAGACCTTCGAGATACAAAACAGAAGAACAGATGTGTTCTGGATAAAGTGAAGAAGAGGAAGGAGGGGAGGCCTGGATTCCACCGAATGCAGTGTGAAAGGCAGAATACTCAGCACCCTCCAGGAAACTGAGGCCAGAGGAAGAAAGCCTCTCAGTTGGCGTCACATGACAACTGAATGATGAATTCAAAAATGGAACCAGAAGCCATACCATGGGGAATGACAAATCACAGCTGAAATAAGATGGAAATATAACTGACCTTTGGCATCTATGGAAGATCAGTTCCAGGAAGGCAAGCCATGAATAGCAAGGGCTAAGGACACTCAAGTGCCTCATATAGAATGGCATGGTATTTGCCTATAACCTAGGCACATCCTCTAGGATACTTGGAATCATCTGTTGGTTGCTGAGAATATCTAGTCCAGTGTAAGAACAAAGGGATGATATTGTTTAGGAGATAATGATAGAAATAGTCTACACATCTCAGAATAGATACAATGCTGCCTGAATAGTTTTCTCTCTCTCTCTCTGTCTCTCTCTCTCTCTCTCTGTCTCTCTCTCTCTCTCTCTCTCTCTCTCTCTGTGTGTGTGTGTGTGTGTGTGTGTGTGTGTTTACATGCTTTACTATGGCATGCACATCAAGGCCAGAGCACAGCTTTGTGGAGTTGGAGTTGGTTCCTACTTCCCACTATGTCCTGGATATCAAACTGGACTTCAACCTTCAGCCACTGATCTTTCTCCCCAGACCCTCCTTGGCTGTTTGAGCTTTACTGTTCTTCTTTCCACTGAGTATCAAACCAGCCACCTTTCCGCTATGATGGCTGCTATGGTTTTGTATGTAAATAGCTCCACACACACACACACAATTAATTTTCAGCAGAATCACCCAGCATCATAGACAGGAATGTCAATATATCTGTTTTACATCACTGCTGCTCAGGGCTGGGGTCTTCTCAGAGGAGGGGTAGACATGGAAGCCCCAACCACTCTCTGTTCAGTTAGCTAGGCTCCTTGCTTACCTGTTTGACCAAGATTTCATTGGACAAAACAGAAACAGAGGGAGCTACTTTAAACAAAAGAACATCAGAAAGTCCCATGATATAAGTACCTTCAAAGGAGTGAATCTGGACCCCCATTTACCTGACTCTTTGGAACGATATTGACCTTTCTATGACAATGGACTGAAAGAGCAAACCTTCTTCAGTCATGCAGGACTAGAGTTTGTCCTTTTGGCCTCAGTAAATCTGAGAGAATTTCAAGCTTGGTACCACCTACAGTTCGTCATGGAACTTGAAAACAAACATGGTCCCAGATCTAAACAGAGGAACCCTCCTGCCAATTATCTAATTGTTCACCTTTGACCTACTTAAACATTTAGTACCTAAGGTGATTCTATCAACTCCCTCTGCCTGCAGTTGCCAGCTTGGCCGTCTCAACCGTCTAACCCAATTGATGCTTGACAGCCTTCAGCTGAATACTCCAGACGAGTTCTTGGTTTGCTGGCACCGATGGGTGATTTGGATTTCCCAGAACTGTGTAGATCCCCACCCTGCAGAGAGCAAGGCACTACACCACCTTCACATCTTTGCAGGAGTCTCTCTAATCCACTAGTTATAGTTTGTTGCTGACATTAAATCCAATAAATTCATGTCTGGCAGTTTGGTTCTCCACATGTTTGAGAAGTTTGAAGCTTTAAGGTGAATTAAGGAGACATCACTGATGGACTTTGGGAGTCGACCTATGGGCATAAGGTCCCTCTGGGTAGACTCATGGGTCCAGGTTCCATCTTAGCACATGCTCAAGGGGGAGGCTCAACCTCAGACTGGCTACTTCTTTCTCTCAAAAATGAGGAATATTCAGGAGAATTCAGGAAGGCAGATGGTGAGATGTAGATCAGGTTGGCCTACAGTGCAAGCTTTAGGGCTGTGTAGGAAGATCCTGTCTCAAACAAACAAGGAAAATGACAAACAGGAATCCTTTTGATAAGTATTTATACTACAAAAAGAATAGCTGGTCCATAGTGGGGACCCAGTAAACAGCCATTCTTTCCATCCGGTTCCTAGAATATCTGTGAAGCCTTAGCCCCCTGACTCCATGTAGTGTGACCCAGATCCAAGCTGGACACCTCTACTAAAGAGTACTGCCCAATAACACTCCAGGGTGAAGCTTGAATAGATGGAGGATGTGTGCTAATCAGACGTCTTTGATTTCAAGAGCAATAACTTACTGGTTTCCAAATACTATAATACTCTCACATTGCAGGGCTTCCTATGGCTAGAGGCTGCCATGGCTTATACGGCCTTGTAGGAATTTTCTGCCTTTAAAGAATGGCTCATAAAATACTGATGCTTTCTTATGGTTCAGGAAGTTGTCATTGATCCCACTTCAACTTCATGAAATTGATGTTCAGAGGTCCTTGTGGCTCAGGTCCTATTCTGGACCACATTGCATCACTTATTGTTCTGTGGAACCATTATGGGTGGCAGGGATAGTGAGTCTCACTCATTAGATGGTAAACTGAGTCTCTAACAAGTTAAGGCACTTGGCTACATAGATTTATTAGAGGATAGAATTGGACTAATGTCTATGTGATTCTTGCTATTGTGGGTAGATGTATGTGTTAGGAGGGGGCAGCTTGCTTCTTTTCACATTTTTAGAGCCAGCCCTGAGCAGATCTATGTGCAAGGCCTGAAGGCATCTTCATTTTAATTAGTAAAATAATCTCCATTGACTGTTATCTGCTGTGCACTAAACACATCCTAGACATTAAAGCTTCGCCTATAAACAAGATATAGTTAAAGCTGAAGAAATCCAAACAATAGCAATTCATTTAATGAGTGTTTTTAAGAGCTGTAAAAATGGTACAGGCATATATGAGAGAGGTCCTGGACCCGGGAGAAACTTCTAGGAGGATGTACCTATGATCTGAAAGTTTGGGCAGCTGAGTAAGTTGGGGTGGTGAGGTTCTGGTCTGGAGGACCAGTATGTGAGAAGTCAGAGAAAAAGCACCCACTCGGATAATCTGAGGTTAGTGGAGGGTTCCATGATAGCCAGGAATATGGTTAGTCCTCATCGATATGCACTATAGACACAAAATACACGTGGAGTTAAGAAACCACATGGGAAAAGGTGTCAAGTATCACATTGATGTTTTTTTCTATTTTGATCATTTATTAGAATAATAATTTAAATAAGCCATGTTTGTAAATAAAATTAAAGCCATCTTATTAAAACTGACATTTTTTTTTCTCTTGTAAAATCTACCAGCATTACATTTGTGACCCACAGTGTATTGAGACCTAATCCATCAGGGCATAGGAAGTGTCTCAAGGGTTGGGACCTTGGAAATATAAGTTAGGGAGATTGGGATTAGAAAGTGTGTGATTCTGGTACATTTCCTTTAAATTCATTTACTCCCCAAAGCAGCTCAAGAGGAAAAGATTGTTCAGTTCATGTGTGTGGCTCAGACACAGAGATGATGTACCAAGTGGTCCTCTGTTGGTCTATCTACACATCAGTGCTCACAGCATGCCACTATTAAGGTACAAGCTGAGCTCATGTCTCATAGCCTTTCTATTCTCTACACTCCATCCCTGGCTGCCAGCCAGTTCCTTGGTTTGATTTTCATTTGGGGGTCTGTCACTAGAAAGTCATCATGCTAAAGATTGGCTTTTTCATGCTTCTTGTTTCTCTCCCATTACTAGACAGCATCTGAAAGACCAGCTACCTCTCTCTTAGTTCTATGAGACAGCTCTCGAAGTAAAAGGCTGTCCCATCTAAGGCTGGTGTGTCTAAGGGCATTGGTAGACTGCTCTGGTTTCGGATTACTGTGGCAGCTTCAGTATATATAGTGTCTTCAACTACACTCACGTCAGTGATGTCTGCAGGTCTCTCAGTGACCTGGGCTGCAGGAGCTGTGGGATTGCACTGATAGCCAAAATACAACCTGCTTAGGTAGGTTGGATGGTAGGTCTCTGAAGTCTTTTGGTCTAGTTCGTCTGATTCCAGGTACAAGATGTGAGGTCACTCTTGTGGGCCCAGGTAGGTGAGGCCCAATGTGACTGGCAGTGGGGGCAGGGCCCCTGATAATTTTTGAGTGCTATACTGATGTTAAGTCATACCATGAGTCCCTTTAGTGTCTGTGAGCTGGGCAGGTGACCTCATAGGGCCTTTGGGGGACTAACATGTCCAAGGAAGGCTATCTGGTACTTTGTGAGGCTGAAAATGAGCAAGTGAAAGTGGGCATTGATTTCCTGGGCTTCTGCAGAGAAATGAGCACTCAAGGTTGGTGATGAGAGAGTTCCCTGAAGTCCGCATCATGTCGTATATTGTAGGGAGATGTATGGGGATCAACATCTGAAGTTCTACCTTGTGGGAGAGGCTCATTGCTGGTGCTGTAAGAATCTGTGTATATGTGGAACCATTGGGTTAACTCTGGGATACATCGCAAGAGACACATGGCTGCATTTGAGAAAGCTCACCCACCTTTCCTGTTGAGAAATCCCTGCCCTAGAGCCTTAGGGTCTTACATCAGGACTTTGGGTATAAACAAAATGTTTCTCTTCTCTGAAGAAAGGAAAAATACAGGGAACATAACCAACGAGAGTGTAGGCAGAACCCTCCCAAAGTGGAAAAGGAAGGAGCTAGATTGTATCACATAATTAAGCCACAGACCCAGACTTTAAAGTCAAGTCACAGAGGTAAGAAGGAAACTCATAGGAACTGAGAATTAACTTCTACTGATAGCAGAACTTCACTGTGGTAGAATATTTAAATAGGCTTTTCTTCTGGGAATGGGTATGAGTATGGTTTTATATAGATGTATTGGGGTTAAAATCATTGGTACTAAGTGAATTGTTAGCAAAATATTTGCCTGAATTTTTGGAAAATTTAGAAAAAATATTGTGTTAGTTACCTAAGGTATATAGACAACATTTAACTTAATGTTTAGAATACAGGAATATTACAAATATTAATTGGATACAATTTTAGAAAGCCACTACTATATGCCAAATCCTGTCATACCCAAGTTGCAGGGACTCCCACACCCCCACCCCAAGACCACCGAGGAGCCAATTCCAATGCAAACACACACACACAAGCGTCTTTATTACGAACTCACAAGCAAGGACTATCACCATCACCATCCCAGCAGGTCAGAAGTGAGAGCCTCAAGTCTAGGGGTGCACAGTATTTATTGTGGGTACAGCAAGCTTGGGGGGATTTCCATATGGGTCAGCAAACTAGTATTTTAAAAACTGCATTTCTGGTGTAATCTGCAGGAACAAATCTGGGGCAAAACCTCTTTGGGAGGAAAGACAAACAAGATGGCTAGGTTATCTGTTTTCTTCAGGATGTCATAGGTTGTCTACGTGTACCTTCATCCTGCTGTTATAGCCTGACTGGCTGTTGCTAAGGGTGGGGGGTTAGTTGCCATAGAATGTTTGCTTAAGTGGACTTTGTGGTTTTCCTTCTGGAATTGGAGTTTAGCCGCTGGCACTTCTTCTCAAAAAACACCGAGTAGGTTGGGCTTTACAATGCAAGCCAAGAAACACAGATAGGCCACCCAAGACAGGAGAAATTACAGTAGGCTTCCTGGAGGAGCCTATCAAATCCTTGTAGGATTAGTGGGTACGTGTCAGGGAATATAAATGGAAGGTATTCTAGGCAGAGGAATCATGAACAGCTGGTGTCGCTGTAATAGAAGTAAGGATTACACTGGAGCGAAGCTTAAACCATGGTCAGTGAGATGAATGGAGAAGAGATAACTGAAGAGATGGGATGCAGAATTCAGGGAAAATGTGCCATGGGTCACACTTAGATTTCATACAATGTAGACGGTCTCAAGCCACTTAAGAGGAAGGAAGTATAGGAATTGGATTTAGATGGATGGATGGATGGATGGATGGATGGATGGATATGTAGGTAGATAGATGATAGGAATTTACCTAGGTACAATGCACACACCACATTAAGTGGTGTTTGGATTATGGGACTAGGAGCTAAATTGCTTTGGCTGCAAAATGACAATTTAAAAAAAAAAAAAAAGGAAAGTGCTGGGGAATCATTCCGGATGCTGCACTGCAGTTGTGCATGTGCTGAGCCCTAGTACACTCCCTGGTTAACAAGGCAGCTCAGCCCTCCCTACTCACCTAAACCTTTTGGGAGGAAAGACCTCCCAAAAGGGAGGAGAGCCAGGAGCCAGGAGCAACCTTTCTGGAAGAGGAGACACTGTGGGGCCAGGCTGAAGGTGAAGAGGGCACCAGGGAACTTGGCCATTGGTAGCAGCCACAGAGGAGCCTTAGCCCACAGGAAACCCTGGAAGATGTGGGAAGGAACCTGCTGGGGGTGGAGGGAGGCAAGGCTGGCAGGACACCCACAGAGCAGCCGGGAGAGGAGGCAGCCCAGAAGCAGTTAATCCTGCTGGTTGGATTGTTTTTATAAACGACACTCTAAAATCAAATAGATGCAATAAAAACACAGTGGCCTTTTCATTAAACATGCCACAGAGGCCCCTTGTTCAGCAGCCGTTGTCAATCAGATCTGGGCCATTGTCTCTTTTCCCAACCCCCTATAATTGGCATCTGTCTGGGAACAAACAAATAAATACCAGGCTGGCATTTTAACTAGGGCAGTAGGGAGTGAGGGCCCTGTGTTTCAGAGTCTGCTAGGCCATCAAGGCAAGTGAGGGCCCCCAGAAGGCTGGTTCTCACCCAAGGTAGAGCCCAGCATCAAGGCACAATTAGATACAGCTCCCTGGCGCCAGCTGCTCTGATGTGATCAGGAAGATCCTTTGTCTCGGGCCTCTGGCTGAAGAAGCCCCTCGGAGACCATTTTTGGAAGGCCTTATTTTTGTTTCCCTTCATAAAAAGTTATGGACATAAAAAAGAAGTGGACATGTTCTCTGGCTGACTTCAGATACAACCACTTAATAACGGTAATGCAACAGAGTTGCCAAATTATAAAAGCGGGAACAAAACTATCACGCTTAATTAGTGATAGCATTAAAGCATTGTGACTAACCAGTAATAATAGCCTGTCATAGCACTATTATTAACTACGAGTTTTAGAATAGATTGCTAGCTTCCACCTTGGACCACATATTCATGCAGGTGATTCTCATTATTCACGGCAGCTCTGTTCTACAAAGTTGATATGAACTCTGAATTAGCAAATTCCAACCCTTTGCTGTTAGAGGAAGTTCCGGCAGGCCTCCGACCACCATCCGCCCATCAACCTTCAATGCACAATCTCTTCAATGCATAATAGTATGTGTGTTACTATTTAAACACACCTGATTTAACATTTACTTTTGTGTCATGGGTGTTGAACTCAGGGGTGAAGAGAGGTCACTTAACACCAAGCAGCATCCTTGCAGGTAGGACCACTAGACACTAACCTTGCAAGCATTTTACTCAGGAGAGTCACCAACAGAATTAGAAACATGAACAATGTGGTAGTAAGTAGACTCGGACCAAGAGGCAAAGTGTTGCTGTATTCCACAGAGCATGGTGACCGCATGGAGTGCCTTTGGTTTTCCCTGGGCACACTGCAGACATTCTGCTAGTGCTCAGGGTAGAGTTGCAAGCCCATTTAGTGAATATGCAAATTCACAACCCTGTTTGAGCAGCAGGGTAAGCAGAGTCTCTGAATCATTAGCTCTGACTGGTTCATTTCATTTGGTTCTCACTCTGGCAATACCTCCCACATTAGGGTTCCGGAAGTAAGATTTGAAGAGCTTAAGTGATATACCCTAACATACATTATAGCCTTCCAGGGTCAGGTGGGACAACCCATGGACCTGCAGACTAATTTATGAAAATAGTTTTACTGGAGTACTATTCATTTGCATATTTTGTTAGATCTTGTCTTTTGTGTCGAAGTGGAAACAGAGCAATTGCCACAGAGATCAGACTGCAAAGCCTACAGTTTACAGGCCGGGCCTTTAAGATCCAGGTATAATCACGAATATGTCCCCTCTCTCCTTTCCTTCTCCAGCCTCCCGGGTCAGGTCAGAGGAGGTTTTCTTTGATTCTTATGCCAAAGCCGTTTGTTTGCCATTCGCAGAAGTAATTTGTTTTTCTTTCTTGAACATTTATAACGTTGGAAAGTTTATAACTATATTTTCGTCATTGCATTAACATTAATAAGCTTAAAGCCCAAACAGACTGCAATTCTTCACACGGACATGACAGGAACAGATGTGATACCGGAAGAAAGTTAGGTAACGCCAGCACAGTCAAAAGTGGGATCAATTTGTAAGTTGTACAGGCGTCTGGAACTTTCCAGTAATGAAGTGTTACATCTGGGACAAGGACTGGGTTCTGCAGGAATCACAGTTGTCCCTAAGGAGACAATGACCTACTTTCTATGAATAACCTTTATTCTCTTCAGACGACTATGCTTTGCTGAGAACTTACATGGCAGATTGCCTGGTACCATTTTTTTGTCTCTGTGGTATATGGCTGTGAATCTGGAATGCCTACACCATGGGATCAGATACGATTATCTCCTTTGATGGGATGGGAAGTGAAAGATTGGATACCTGAAGTCAGTGAGGTCTGACTTAGAGACACAAGCCCTGCAGGCTGCTCCCTCACCCTGCCGTGTGACTTGAATGTGGAATGTCCCCATGGGTTCAAGCATCCCTCTCCAGCTTCTCGCAATGACTTGGGTGATTTTGGAATCTCAGGGATGGAACCTAGCTGATGGAAATAAATCATTAGGGCTTGTCCTTTAAATATATACCTATTTCTGGTTCAGGTCTGAACACTTTGCTTCCTGTTAAGCCACCGCAATGTGACTAGACTCCTCCCAGTGACCTGGGCTAACTCATTCTCCTTGTGTCATGCTTTCTCCCTATGATGGAGTGAGATGTTCCTGAAATAATGATATGGGTTAAATCACTCCTCCATGTTTTGTGGCAGCAATGAGGAAGTAACTAGTAAGTCAGACATACCTGGCACTAAAAGTTGATCCCATGACGCTCTGTAACTTACCCAGAATTTCCCTCACCACTTCCCTAACTCTTGAGACGGGAGCTGGGGATTGAGCAATGAGACAGCATCCATATTCTCCTCATATTGGGACACTTGTCTTTAGGTCGGAGTAAAGGGGGAAGCACCCACAGAACACTGAGGTGGAACAAGGGTAGAAACCCTACGAAGATGAGACCTTTAGAGACTGACAAGGGTAGTATCCAAGGTGTGCAAGATGTATGGTGTTGTGTCTGCATAGATGTGATAGGCTACAGAGCTGACAGGGACATAGAACTGGAGATGGTGATAGAGTGGCCTCCACTCCCGGCTGGGAATAGTAGATGAGGGAGATTCAATTGGAGTTTGGTCTCATTAGTCTCAGGAATAGATCCCTGAAGGAGTCCCAAAGCAACCCTTGAGTGATCAGCCTTCTTCTCAACCTCCTTTGTGTCTCTTAACCTGTAAGCATGCCTCTATCCCCCACAAAACTTGAGTTACCAAGGGCAGGGAGCCTTCAGATGTATGGCCCTTTGTTTAAAGACTACAATGGCTTCAATTCATCTTAAGAAGCTAGGGAGATAGCTCAGTGAATAAAGTGTTTGCTGTGAAAGCATCCAAATGAAATGTGGCCATGGCAGCATGTGTGCTTCTAAACCAGTGAAGGGGAGAAGAGACTAGGGGATCCCTGAGGTTCACGGGTCAGTTGGTCCAGCAGAGATGATGAGCCCCAGGTTGGGGGAGAGACCCTGATTTCAATAAAACAATAAGGTAGATAGTAGTAGAGGAAACACCTGATGTGAATCTCCAACCCTGTGAACCTGCACAGACAAAAATCCACACACAACATGTATGCCTTCCTCTCAATGGTTCCTCTGTCTATATGAATCTGACAATCTTGGCAATTTCCTTTACTGTGACTGTAAGAAAAGTGAAAGTCTTGCCTAGGCCAATTGAGGGCTTCCTTCATCTCCATCAGCACCAATAAATTGTGGTTGTCACCCTGTTATTGCACGTCCTAAATGCTTTAGTACACAGTGTTAAGCAGAGGGTTGTAAAGACCTCTGCTTTACAAAATGTCTCCAAGGGAACAGAAGCCAAGAGTAGGACCTGAAGAATGGGCTGGGATCCCCTTGCACCTCATTCTTGCAGGGATATTGTACGGATCTACTGAACCCTGTGCATCTGCTGTGGCCTGGAGAATTCCCCCAGGGCCTGGGAATTCCCAGTAAGCAGATGTTTAGTCGGCTTCACTCATTCCCTTTCCCTAGACTGAGCTTGCCATAGATACAATACTTCCCTTGGAGGAGAGAGAGGCTTCCATTAATTCAATATTCACTGAGCATAACATCAGATTTCAGTCAGGTCTTCGGAGGCAGAGAGGACCACCCCTGCATTCAAGAAGTCATGAAATGGTTTGAAAGATGACTACATGGTTGCAGTATAAGCAAGAAGGCTGGAGTTCGGATTCTCAGAATCCCCATAAATGCTAGGTGAGCAGAGCAGGTCGCCTATTGTTCTGGCTCACAAAGGCTGAGGCAGGATTCTCAGAACAAGCTGACTGGCTCGACTTGGCTTATTGGTGGGCACTGGGTTTATTTAAGAGACCATGCCACATTGGATATCACGAAAGAATGATCAAGGAATATTTCAGACATCACCTTTGGGCCTCCACAGGCACATACACACATATGGATATGTACCCCACATACATGTGAACACACACACATATATATATATAACACCACACAAACACATGAATCATAATAGGTCACGTGAATTCTTGGGAGGGGCAATCATTTGAGCTCAGTGTCTGAAAAGGCTCATGGGAGAATAACACGAGAGATTAAGGGAGGGAGTTTGATCTGGGTCTTAAAGGATGCGTAGGAGTTTTCCAAGCAGAACATGGGAAGGTCATCAGAAAGAGAACAACTTTGGGTGAGAGAGTGGACACCATTCTTGTTGATAAGGACAGAGGGAGATGCCTTCTCCTAGTCCCAAAGAAAATCTAGTTTTCTCCTGAATCCCCATTCCTTCCTTACCTTCTATGGTACTGTATCATCATCCTACTTGAAGACTGGAAGATAGAGATTATTGGTGGGCAAAAATGTTGAAAAGATAATCACACAATAGAGATATGTTTGAGAAAAAGAAGCGGAAGAAAAATACTCTAGGGCTGTACTTTCTAATAGAACTAAAAAGAAAAGAAATTGATAAGATCAGTTTTAATAATACTTAACACATCATATTCAAAATACTATTTCAAGATGTAGTTAATATAAATATTTATTAATAAAAATTTAAGCTCTTGTTCATAGTTTCAGTATATGAAATAAAATGTGTGTTTTTATACTTAACACCATAGATCAGCTTTAATCTCTACACTTCTCAGTGGTTATAGAATCGGGCTGTACAAGCCTGGGCCCTAAACTTCTCTGTTACTCAGCGTAACACTAAAGAGCTAGGACTGTCTGGGATCTCCCTACTTACCCATCCATTCAGCTACCCATGGACCCAGCCATCCATTTACCAAACCACTCATCTATTATCCATCCATCCTCCCTTCCTCCCTCCCTCCCTTCTTTCCTTCCTCCCTCCCTCCCTCCCTCCCTTCTTTCCTTCTTTCCTTCTTTCCTTCTTTCCTTCCTTCCTTCCTTCCTTCCTTCCTTCCTTCCTTCCTTCCCTTACCCACCTATCCACCATCCACCCGTCTACCTCTCTACCCAATGACCCAATCATTTTCCACCAACCATCCACTCAGCTGCCTAGCAGCTTTACCATCTATCCACCCATTCATCCACCTATGCATCCATCTACCCTTTTCATCCATGCATATATCCACTCATCTACCCAACCATCCATTTGCCCATTCAGTTAGCATTCAATGACAACCTACCATGTGCTTAAAGCTTCCAATGGAAAGATCAAATGAAACATGGCCCCGTGTCACCAGAAATTAGCTACAAGATAATGAGCTAGTCACCTGATGTGTACTGGGACCTTTCACTTGTGATCAGACCCTCTCAACCTGGGGCTCCAAGCCATGGGGAATCAGTTGGTTTTTCCTGTCCCTTG
Organism: Mus caroli; assembly: GCF_978045245.1. NCBI lineage: Eukaryota > Metazoa > Chordata > Mammalia > Rodentia > Muridae > Mus > Mus caroli. The sequence goes on along the minus strand of NW_028227263.1, from coordinate 50,051,819 downwards.
TCTCAAACAGAAGAATAACCTAACAGGCATAATACTCACCTCTCTGTTCAGGGTTTGGATCCCTTTACCAATGAGCCTCCTTGTGGGTTCCATGTGGACGCATGTCTTTGAAAACCCTGCATCAGACATCTCTTGGAGAAGCTCAAAGCCTGGGCAACCCCAGCCCATAGAGGCTCTTTTAGCTAGGGTCACACAGTAGGTCATTTCTAACTTCCCATCCCTGACATTTACTCCAAATAGCACTACTTACAGAGGGTTCTTGCATATTCATTAGTCTCCACCACACACCAGGAGCTTGGAGCAAGAAGACAGAAGTCTGCAAGGGCTATGTTGCCTCTTCAAGAACAAAGCCTTTGTCGGTTTACCACTCTGGGAAGATTGCCAAGCTCCAGTATTAATAATAATCCCTTTGTATTTTAAATGCTTTATAATTGCATAAATAAAGCATACTTTCTCTTCTTCAATGGTAATGAGCCTTATTTGACTGATTGGTTGATTAATAACACTCTAATTCCTCCAATGACAAAACACAAAGGCCAAAAGATGGATGCAGAGTTTCAGTGGTTTGAGATGGCAGAGAACCTTCCTGGCCACTTTCTGCAGCTGCCTGGGAAACTCAGTACGAAGGAATGGGCAGTAGGCTCGCTTCACAGTTACTTGTTAATAAGCTAGGAACGCAGTCAGCATCAGGAAAACAGTTCCTGCTTTTCCAGCTGCAATTTCATGGACACTTTTAACTCCACATTATGTTAGGTGAATTCTCCAAAGGCCTATGGGAGAGATTTCTGTGGCTTTGTTGATGGCAGCACTTGCCCTGGATTGCTAGGGCTACTTTTAAACATTTGGGATCATAAAGCCAGTCCAAGTAAATCATGTTTACTGCTTCACATTCATCTCTGAGAAACTCAGAGTCAACCCTAAGTCTGCCCTGCAACAAGTGTTAAGAAGTTTTTGTACCGAAAGTCACTCACATTTGTGGATCATCAGCTGTCTACATGGGCTCTTGGTACTTCTTTGTGAGCAACATGGTCCTGTAAGGATTCTCCTTAATGGAGTGATGCTTTCCATACTGTATGATAATAGAGACACTCATTTCAATCCTAAGTTCCCGAGCACGGACCCCCTTGCTCTTTATCATTGCTGTTTTTTTCGGTCCATAGAGATGAGCTGAGCCCGGGGGTGGCGTGTGATGGCTGTGAACTTGGCTTTCCTTTCCTGAGCTCATCAAAGCCCCTGTTTTCACGATGAGTCAGAAATCACAAGGTTAGGCCAAAGCTCCAGTGAGGGAGATGGCATTAACAGCTTTCACTGTCTTGCACCAGCCCAAGACAAAAGCATCCTGGAGGCTTTTGTCAATCACCTGCCTCCTTGCAGCAGGCTTCAGACAGACAGACAGTAGGTAGAGGGATAGGAAGTGAGTGAGATAGGTATCCTAACCTTCCATCCTCCCTTTCCAACAAGTCTATTGTGCTAGGCAGATGGTCGGGGCAAATCGGGGTTGTAGCGGAGGCAGAACGAAGCTTGCCTTGTCAGCATGAAGTCCTTAGTTGAATTCCCAGCACGTCATAAGCCAAATGGTATGGTCTATAGTTGTTATCCCAGTACTCTGGAGACAGAGGGAGGAGAATGAGAAATCCCAGAAATCCAAGGATATCCTTAGCTACAAAGTGAATTCCAGAAGCCATGGAGGAATGGTGCTTACTGGGTTGCTCCTCATAGGTACCGCAGAATGCATGCACAAACACACACAAACACACACACACACACACACACACACACGTTCCAAGATACCTGCACATGGGTGGCACCACCAATAATGAACTGGGCCCTCCTAAATCAGTTATTCAATTAAGAAAATGTCCCCCCCACACACCCCGTAAACTGGCCTACAGACAATCTGATGGAGGATTTTCTCAACTGAGGATCCTTCTTTCTGTATGACTCTAGTTTGTATCAAGTTGTCAGAAACCTAGCCAACACACTCATCTACAGTAGTTCAAACCAAAAAACAGCATTTGAGAGTCAGAGCACGCCTGGCAGGCTCGGCGGGGCTCCATATCAGGCAGCATGGCTGCGAACTACTGTGTGCACATATTTTTCCTTGGTGCTTCTCTGTCTCTGGAAACAATTCATTCATAATGCTGGTTTTGTTGTTGTTGTTGTTGTTGTTTTTAAGTATCAGACATCCATGAAGGGCTCTGATCACATGTCAGTCCCAGCGGTCTCTGAATCCCTGTAGACCCTGCCCAGGCCTTGCTTTCATCCATCCCAGGGTTGTGGGACGCTGTGTGTTGAAAGTATAAGCCTTTCGTCTGAGGGATTTGAAGGCCAGCTCCAGCTTTTGTCTCTGGGTCAAGGAAGAAATTTGAGAGGCTGTGGAGGAAGGAGGCAGCTGGCTTTGTTTTGTTGAGATCAGTGCTGTGTTTTAAAACAGTTTCAGCTTCAACTGGATACATACTCCCACCAAAGAAAAACAACCCCCCTCCCCCGCCAAGAAAAACCCAAAAACAAACGAATCTAAACAAAAACTGCAGGCCTCTCTGACCTACAGCTATAGGACAAGTGCATCTTCTTGTTCTACACCTCCTTCTCTGTCTCTTCATCCCCAGCCCAGTCCCTCACATCTAGGAGAGAATAGAAAGAACTGTTTTCCAGTGGCCACTGATCAGAAGAAACAGGGACCTATTTTCTTAGTACTTTGGGGGCGGGGGGGGGGGGGGGTCCATAGTGAAGACTCACAAAAAGAACAATAACAGAGGTGCCTAATTCATCTGCATTCTGTGACCCTTGACCCTGGCCTCGGAGCACAGAGTCAAATACTGCCAGCTTTCCCTGCCCAGGATGGTAAAGGCAGTGGGCTAGGGCAGCTCACCACAGTTCAGCAGTGGCACGTGATGTGAACAGCTTCTAATTTCCCAGGTCTGGGTTACTCGCCTCACTGAGAAATAACCCACCAGTTGGCTTCTGCCTCCACCTGCTAGTTCAGGGCAAGCAGGGACACTGTCCCTCATGTCAAATTGCTGACATCTGGTTATATATCCACCTTTGAACACAGGTTTCCAAATAAATTCCGTTGCTCTCTCTGACCAGCCACATATTCTCCATATTTCTTCTTTCTCTGATTCTAAGAAGAAGGAAGAGCCAGGCTGAGGAAACTCCATAGTCCATCTGATGAAGGAACTTTGGGAAGGGGACAGGAGTGGCCTAGGGAGGTCTGGGCATGATCTGGTTTGAATCCTGAGCAGAGCCTCAGATCTACCTATGTAAGGGTAAAGTGAGGGTATCTGGGAAGGTGTGAGGTGTGCCTTAAGGCAAATGGCATTTTTGATAACGGGACAGTTGAGTAGGGCTCCTAAAGGCATCCGGGAAAGCCCGGAGCAGCTCTTGGATTTCCTAATTCTACGATCTAAGGATTCTTATATTCTTTAGTTTCAGTTTATTCTTTTCAAACGAATATGTAAAAAGCATCCACAGTACATTTACAGGAATAAAAGTAATGGATACTGGAGGGCTACTGCTATTTTATTACTGACGAGCTTGAGGTATAAGTGAGACACCCAGAGTGAAATTTAAGCAGGCACTCACAGTTGGTGTCATACCGCTGCAGCAGCACACTGGAGAATGAGTGACACCTTAAAGTGCCCTTGGTTTTCCCTTCATTCACTCCATACTGGTCCAAGCTATGAGATTACATAATGATTAAGATCACTGTTGTCTTTAAAGGAAATTTTTGTACTATTACAATAGTAGCTACCTTTACAAGATAAACAGATGTATGTAAGGTACTATGTTCAGTCTAAGAAGAATCGCAACCTTCTGTAGAAAGCCACAGCCCTCCAGTCATCTACTGTTGAAGAATGAGTAATGCTTGCCTACTGTATAGCCTTACTCTTAACTGTTTCTTACATTGTAGAGAGCTATTTAACCAGTGGGTCTGAGAAGAAGCCATAAACAGATCTCATCCCATGGATCTGTTCTGAAAACAGTTTCATGCTGACCCATGCTGACCCACAGGTTGGAGTTACCTCAGGTACATTAATGCACAGCTGCATAGGACATCCTAATTGTTTATTTTGATTTTTTTTCTCCTGGACAGTGGTGATGCATGCTTCTAACCCCAGTACTTGGGAGTCAGAGGCAGGTGGATCTCTATGAGTTTGAGGCCAGCCTGGTCTACAGAGCAACTTCCAGAACAACCAAGGCTACCCCCCCCCAAAAAAAAAAGAAAAAGAAAAAAAGAAAGAGGGGGGAGAGAAAGCAAGAAAGAAGAAAAATACTTTCCGTTGACTATCAGTGGTTATTTAATGAATACTTGTTGATACAGTTTATTGGTCTAAAGGTGGATGACTGTGTGCACTCACACATAGATGGATGGGTAGGTTTACAATTAGATGTAAAGATAGGTAGATAAACAGATGGGTGAGTCAATGAATAAGGGTTGGATGGACTCACAACCTGTGAATGGATGGATTAACAGGTAGATGAATGAATAGATAGTTGTGTGGATTTACAAGCAGAGGCATGGGAGTTTCAATGAGTAAATAGACAGGTGGGCAGATTAACAAATAGTACACAGGTAGGAATGTAGATGAAGGGATCAACAGGTAGATTCACAAATAGATGGACATGAGAAGAGATAAATGGATAGGTATGTGAATGTATAGATGGACGAGTAGATTTATGGGTAGATATAAAAAAGGAAGATAGATAAGTGGGTGGATAAATAGATGGATGGGTGGGTTTACAAATAGATGGACAGTGGATGGGTGGATGGATGAATGATGGATGGGTAGATTTACTAATATATGGACAGGTGGGTGGACAGATGGCTAGGTGAGCAAATGGATAGATGGGTGGATTTATGAGTAGAGAACAGGTGGGTAGATAGATTAATGGGTAGCTAAATGACTGGGTGAATGAATTAATGACAAGCTGGCTGGCTGGGTTTCAGTTTTGTAAGTTCCCAAGGTACAGTGATTTTGAATATTTTATTGAATGTTTATTGATATTTATGCAACACCCATGACTTATCTATAATAGACACAAAATATTTGTACATTTGTTATTGAGTTATGTGTGAATGTGAGGAAAATGTATAGACGATGCAGGTAGATGGGTGAGTAGATAACCATTCACTTATAAACACCATTCTTTCCATCCTGTAACTATATATGAGCCGTGGTAGTCTTGGGAGCTACATAAGAAGGGCCACCATCTCCTTCCAGAACTTCAAACTCATCCAACACTAAACACATGACCTAACATACTGTAGACGGTCTGCTGGACCACTTAAGACTGATCATCACAAGTTTTGAGTGCTCCAAAGAAATGAAGAAATGGTCGCTGGCCACATGACTTCTCAGTGGAAAAGCCAAAACTAGTACTCACTTTAAGACTGTTCATCTTGGACTCACTTCGGCCTACCAGAGAAGTAATGCCTTGAATCAGGCAGACACAGCATTCTGTGGAGCTGGGGAGCCGACAGGAGAGTGTTTGCTTAGAAGAGACACACAACTTTGCCTGAGCCTCACTGTTTGAAACAATTGTGTCTACTTAAGCCCCTGACTCTGTCAGCAGGCAAGGACTATGTGCCTGGCTAAGAATCTTGGCCATTAATGGATTCACTGTCAGTAAAAATTCCCTGGTGCAGGAAGCTGATGGGATATAGAGATGTAAGCAGTTTTGCAAGTCACTTTTGCCTCCTGTAAATTTGACTCTCCTGAAATAAAGTCTTATTCTGGCCTTCTTTCATGAAGGATGGGGTTGTGTAGAATGGTTGGCAGGGTCAGCCCTTGCATTCACAGACTTGGATTATAGTGGAGGTACCACTTCACACCACCTTAGAGAAGCAGGAAAAGGAAAGAAGTGCTGTCTCCTGGACATCAGCCATACCAGGTCACCTGTAGTAATGTGGAGTTACACTTATTAACACTCCTTCAGATAGAACTCAGAAGTACAAGATACACATCGAGGAAGCAAAGGGTCAGACAGGTTACGCATCCTGTTCAATGTCTGGTCATTAGTCACTGGTAACCTCATTCCAAACTGTGTTACTTAAACATGTACCAGCGCGTGAAACCCATGCCCTTCTCTCCTCCCCATTGTAAGGGGAATAACTAAAACTCCAGTTACCCGCTCTGTCCCGGTAATCAGGTGAACTCTCACCTTCCAGGTGTTGGCAGGAAGAAGGCCTGAATTTTTGCACACGAGGAAGCTGTTTGCACCCATGATGTGGGTGGATTCGAAATGACAAGCCTTTTGAACATTTGCCAGTATCTCAACCCTTCTAATTAAAACCACATTATCCATGATGATTCTTAATGATAGCATTTGTGGAGCTGGGATGCTCTCTGCTCTCGAGTTCAGTGTGAATTTTTCCCATCTGAACAGCACATGTCATGGCCTTGATAATGGGTTGGGTGGAGATTCTACATGACCTGCTCCAGTACTCTATATATTTTCTCTCATTCTAGAAACCTCTATTTGGGGAGACTCAGCCTGCTTGGTAAATTGTTTGGTAGCCATGTGTCAAAGACACATGTGAACTCTTTCTCATTTTTTTATGTTAATTGTGTTGGCTATGGATCCCTTTCCCTTCCAAGGTGCAGGTGTGAAGAAATAAATAGATCAGTGTGTGCTGGCCAGGTTTCTGTTAGGCTGTCCACTGGCATGTCCTTTCACACTAATGAGACTTGGTACCTGTAAGCTTTTTGAGCAACAGCCCATTGTTGACCTAAACCTAGAGGAGACAGGAAAGAGCATCCTGAGTAATGGGTCTATGAAAGTTCACTGAATTATTTATTCTTCAATAAGTCTGAAACTAAATAGAAAATACATTCTTTAAGAAATTTCATAGCATCCCTTTGGAGCCTGACATACAGTCTGAAGGCTGCAATACTGACTGTTTAAGACCATGAGTGTCAGTTTCGTATCAGAGATCTCTTTCCTTACTTCACTGGCCAAGGGTTACTATGACTGGTCCTTTCATATCTTTCCAGCCCATCTCCCATCTAGACAAATTCCATGCTCAAAACCCTGGACTTCTGATATCCTCTTTACTCACTCCTTGCTCAGCACCTTCTGTGCTGACTGGTCTTATGTCAACTTGATATAAGCTAGAGTTATCTGAAAGGAGGGATCCTCAATTGAGAAAATGCCTCCATCAGATCTGGCTGTAAGGTATTTTCTTTATTAGTGAATGATCAGGGAGAGCTCAGCCCAGTATGGGTGGTGCCATCCCTAGGGTAGTGGTTCTAGGTTCTTCTTTTTTTTTTTTTTTCAAAGAAGACTGAGCAAGCCATGATGACCAACCAGTAAACAGCACCCCTCCATGGCCTCTGAGTCAGCTCCTGCCTTCAGATTCCTGTTGTATTTTAGTTAGTCCTGACTTCCTCCAATAGTTAACAGGAGTGTGGAAGTGTAAGCCAAATAAAAATTTTCCCCTCAAATTTGCTTTTGGTTATGGGGTTTCATCATATCAGTAGGAAGCCCATCGAGGACACTTATAGGCCCATCATGAGAACTCCCATGGATCCTTTAAAATGCAGCTTTTCTTCAAGAAGCCCTTGCCACTGATTCAGGCTAGATAGAGCAACCTCTACAGCGCTCATACTGCAGCCAGCACAGATTTCACTGCATGTTTTGCATATTTTGGCCAGTCCTCAATGGCCTGGACAGACCTGTCCTTTGGTAATTGTTCACTAACTGCATGGATGGATGGATGGATGGATGGATGGATGGATGGATGGATTAGAGTGAAAAGGACTGGGCAGTTACTTATATGAGCTTCTACCCTTCTGCCAAGACCTATCTCCACAGTGTCCTGGGGCCCAAGGATAGCCATGAAATCTAAAGGTAGCCTATGTGAGGCTCAGCCTCCAGTATCCATGCCTGGGATGAGAGCCAAGCAGCTAGAATCCAAAAGGCAAAGCAGTGGGTAAGAGTCAGGATTGTTATCACATCTGGTAAATATGGCATGGCCACTGTCAATGACCCACTTTCCGTATACTTTTAACTATCTGGGGAACTTCCCAGAAGATCTTTCACAGTTGGCAGGGTCTTGCCAATTCTGGCGGACTGGTTTGGTTTCACAGCAACATAATGAAGCTGTCAGATGCCAAACTCTGGCAGTAGGCAGCCCTTGCTTGGGTTCCAGCTTTGGCAACTCCTACCTTGCAACTTAGGCAAGTCAGCTATCCTCTTTGAGGCTCTCTACTCCCCTGGAAAATGAGGCCATTGAATAATACAATAAAGGGTACATTTAGAAGCAGATAGCATATTCAAATGGGTTGGCTGAAGGGTTTACTGAAAGGCAGAGTGTCCAGACATGGAGAGAGGTGCAGTTATCCAAGAAAGTACCATAGAGCAAGATCTGAGGTAGAGAAAACAAGCCCTTGCAAGCCTATAGCCGATTAGCAGGTATGTCTGACAGCATGGCCCACTGCATGTCGCCAAGGATAGCTGAAAATGGCCTAACATACACACACACCAAACTTTTAAGAAGTATTACTTTTTAACTTTTGACTCAGGTACAGAGTTCTCAAGCAGGAATTGTATAGATAACAGGGTTGTATAATAATATTAAAAGTCTACTTTACTCATCCAAATATGGAGCCTTCCATTGGCTAAGCCAGAACAGAAGTCAAAGCAAAAGGCATGTGTATTGCTGGAAGCCACTAGGGCAGGAGGGGTAGGGAAAAGAGCCAGAGGGCGGTGGGGACACACCCAAGAACAATCTAAGGAAGACTCCCAGGCAAGCCTCCCCTCTCCCTTATCAACCCCTTCACTCAGACAGGAAAAGGGACCAAAGACAAGATCGGACGGTTCTTTATAGGGCTTCGCCAGAGTGTGGTAAGGATGAAGGTGAAATGGGAAGAAAGAATAAAGGATTTCTAATTGTGATTATCTGTGGATTTCTTTTATCCACCTTATCTCTCTGTGCCAGTAGCTGGGATCATTAGAAACCCATGCTTCCCCTAACTGCGGCTCTTAAATGTGCTGAATTCTTCTTCAAAGGTACTTTTGTAAGAAGCTGTATGCCATCGTTTTTAATTAATTTTAGCTTTATTTTTCCATTTGATCTGATAGAGTTAAATGAACTTTTATTGCCCAGTTATCCCTAGCCAGTGAACTAGGTCAGCCTTTCCAGGAGTTCTTTGAAACTTTTCACATGTATAAATAACTTCTGCCAGCAGACCATGGGCTCTGCAGGAGACCATGGGCTCCACCCACTGGCTACTTCCATCAGAGAGCTTGGCCCACCCACAGGTCTTTCTGAGCACCAGAAGTCTTTCAGCACTTACTGGGTGCTGAATAGAGAAGGGGTCCCCTAGGCTACCTGTATCCCACGGGGAAATAATGTTGAGGACCCAAGGAGTAGAATTAGCAGGCATCTAGCATTTTCCTCCTTAAACCTGCCTTACTGTGGAGGACTGCAATTTGCCATCTCTCTGTCATGGTTTCTGGAGCTTTTCTGCCACCTGTAGCCACTGATGCCTCTTAAAACCCGTCTGCCTTACTTACTAGGCCCTTCCCGCCAACGACGGAGAATCCCAAGATAATGCATGTCATAGAAGGTAATGTCTCTCTAGGACTGGGAGAACTTTTCGAGGTCTCTCCACCTCTCTCTTATCTCTTGCCCCAACCCTGTTGCTTCATAGAGTGAAAAAGTAGACTTGTATTTATTTAGACAACAGAGGTAATTTTGTCCCCTGTCTTTCTTTAACGAGGTTGGTGAGAGCTTGCTCCCCAGAGCTCAGGCCTCCTCCTCTGAGCTGCACCATGCTTTTCCATTGTGTAAATGCACCCAGAGCTCTTCTCAGACATGTGCATAGTTCCAAATGCAGCTCTTACAGACAACTCTTCAATGACCTCCTGATGTATTTGGTGGGAACTGGCTCTGACTATCAACTCACCTCCTATTAACTGAATGCATGGACCAAAACACTTAGCATTTTAGTGGGAAAAGCCAGATTGGCCTGCAAAAACTTTCACTGATGGACACCTCATCAGCAGTGGATGAGAAAGCCCCTTTGCAATAGGCAAACCCTGGGAATTATCTTGCCTTTGGATGTTTGCCAACCTGATAAAGATTGAAAGATAAATCATCTCTTTGATGTTTTGATTTATATTTCTTTTATTATCAAATATCTTTTCATATGTTTATTGGGCCCCCTGCATTTGTTCTTCTCTGAATACGTTTATTTCCTTTGTTTTGTTTTCACTGGAAATAAGTTTTAAATTATTTTGTGACATCAAATGCAGCATCTTAATCACAAGTATTTTAGTGTCATCATTGAATTTATTTTGGCTTAGTTGGAGATGCCAAACCAAAGAGGGTGGGAGGAGGGTCTAGATGTCTCTATCTCCTGCTGCTGTCGCAGGGAACCCACTCTCGGCAACCTCTCAGCATGGCCTGTCAGTCCCACAACGAGTAGAACAAGGCGATGCATTATTTAGGATGCCGTTGGTTCCAACGGGAAACTCTACCCATCAGACCACTCTCTGGCAGCTGCTAAGTACCAGGCACGAAGGCATGAATCAGCTGTGGGACTCCATGTCGTCCATTTAGATGAGGACTCTGTCAACTGCCCATTGAGAACCTCTAGGGGTCACATCCTTGACACCGTCTGCTGGACCATGAAGATCAGCAGCCTGCCAAGAAGTCTGACAGGCTGTGATTATTTTCCACTCCAGTGCGGTGTGTTTTTCTTTTCCCTGGCATGAAGGGGATTCATTTTCTGAGCGAGCTCTTTGGGCTGCAGACATCTCATAAAGGGAAATGGTCCTCTCAGGGGACCTTGATATGTTGGGCCAGACCCTGAGTGTGAGCTTGTGTGCCTGCAGGTGATTTTTTGGTCTCCTAGATGAGTTGTTATCCACTTAATCCATCTATTCTACGACAAATGTGCTGAGATGCAGTTTGCTAATATATTAAATAGTCAGGTTTTAGGGATTCAACAAGATGGCCAAATAGCTAAGGGCAGTTTCTACCAAAGGTAAGGGCCAGAGTTCGAGTCCTAGAACCCACATGATGGAAGGAGAGAACTAAGTATATACACACAAACCAAAAACGCCCAGGTTTTAATGATAGTCTAAATCTTAATTCTTGAACTTACCAAGTGACATTGAACAATCTGTATTGTTCTTGGTACCTATGAAGTTTGCTTAAAATATAAATGGAAATAAATAAAATAGGGTCAGCAGTGTCTATTTCAGAACTGTAAAGTTAGTAGAGCCAATCAGCAATGGTCAAAGTTGAGCTGCAGTAAATAAATACAGGTACTTAAAATAAGCGTCTAGTCGTGTACATATGCCTGAGCATTGGCTGGGGCCTGCTGACCTAAACCTGGTCTGACTAGGTTCACTTCAATCTGCAAGGTACATTCAAGCCTGCCCAGGACTCTCTTATCCCTCTTGGACCAGAGGGACATCTGAGGCATGGAGAGTTTACTGCAGAAGAAAAGAGAGCAAGCCATAGCACTACCTCTGTTCTGTACAGATGTACATTTTATTTCTTAGTTCTTAACATGCCGTTACCCTTTAAGAGGTTGGTCTGGAAGCAATGCTCAGATTTCGTGGGTTCCAGGGAACACAGTCATGGCATTTGTCAGTTTACATGCTAGCTGTCTTTACCCTGCCCCATTACCTTGCTTTGCACAGCTCTGTCAGTTTCTGTCTGTATCTGTTCTTTTGTACTGTGTTGTAGGAAATTTTCTATAAACCTAGTAAATTTGTATGCAACCCTCTCTCCCCCTCCCCCCATGCAGGAGTGTGTGCTTGTATCTTTATCTGGTAAGCCATCTCACCAGCTCTACAGACATATTTTTTTAGTTTACCAAATCTTTAATTGTATCTATTCTTCACTTTCATTTGGCCTCTAAAGTTTAATATAAATGGCTTTTTGGGTTTTTTTTTTTTTTTTGAAAAAAGTGAAGTCTTCCATTATGTTCCACCCCAGCAAGTCTATTTATTTATTTATTTATTTATTTAATTTAATTTAATTTATGTATGTGAGTACACTACGGCTGTCTTCAGACACAACAGAAGAGGGCATCAGATTCGATCACAGATGGTTATGAGCCACCATGAGGTTCCTGAGAACTAAACTCAGGACCTCTGGAAGAACAGTCAGTGCTCCTAACCACTGAGTCATCTCTCCAGCCCTAAATGGGGATTTTAAAAAGAAAAAAAAATTGAGTTTCACTTGTTTATGTTTCAAACCTGCCTTTTTGTTTTCATATTTATAAGAACATAATGCTTTTCCTCTCATGTAAGTTTATCCTTTCTCTTCCCTTCATACTCCATTAGTTACCTCTATAATCCATCAGATTACTTAGTATTCCAAGGATATGAGCTCTGGTTGTTGTGCCTGCTAATAAGAAGTGCTTGGGTGAGCTGTAACTTTGGAAGCTCATTTGTAGATGATGTGTTTCTTGTTCTTTTGGTTGGTTTTGTTGCTGTTGCGGTTGTTACTGTTGTTTCTTGCTTGCTTGCTTGCTTGTTTGTTTGTTTTTATCCTTCTCTCTGTTGGTGTCACTGTAGTCAACGTTGTCAAAAGGCCTCTGCAGAGTCTATTAATTACCACATGCTCCTTACCTGCCTACCACCCTGGCTTCTGGCCAGCTTTCACATTAACTTTTTGTTGTAGAATCCCAGGAACCCATCCATGGTTGGTGTGAACCTAAACTTCATGTTTATATGTAACAGTAGGTTCATTTTTCTAAATACAAGATGTTATTTTCCTCCCCAAATCCCCAAGCAGACACAAGCTTCTTGGTCTCCTGTGTAGCTGGCTGGCCCAAGTTCTCACGACTGGAAGAAAACCCTCCAGGGTTTAGGCAGAAGACAGGGACTCCATTCTAATGCTTGGCCTCACATGGCCTGGAACTGTGACTTATTTTTGCTTGTAGAAGTTTAGCTCCCAGCCCTCAGCTATTAAGGTCCCTGTCTTCTACAATTCTGAACCACCATGGCTCCTGCTTGTATACTTGATACTCTAGGTAAATGTTCTTTATTTGATTTTTTTCCCCTTTCTATTTCATTTTGTCTCGTGTCTTTAGAAGGCTTAATAGAAAAGGAAACCCATGAATTCAGTCGTCAGTATTGGCCAGAGCCACAAGTCCAACACTTACCTGTCCTCACAAAACCACTGTAGGTGGCTTGTATGTTAAGCTCCTCCCCAAGATCTGCCCCCCACCACGTGTTTTCATTAAGTAACCGAGTAGTTACATGCCTACTGGATTTAAAAAGCAATTGAGAATTTAAGCTGTGCCCAGCAAGTTACTGTCTTGAGTTACCTTCTATTGACTCTTGTAATAATTAGAATTTCAATTATTCATTTTCAATTAGAAGTGTGGCATAATCATCACGGATGTCATTAAGAAATTTAATTGTATCTAATGTTGGATTGATAGAAGGGACGTTTCCTAGGAAAACAGACATCCTTAATTAGAAGAACAAGAGTTACAGAAGAACTTTGAAGGAAGCTGAAAGAAGCAGAGGGCAGTAGGCTGGTCTTTAGTGGGCTGAGGAATATGTGGGTCAATGCTCCATTCATGACAAACATTTCCAAGCTAACCACCCCCAGACACAGGGATGAAAATCACCAGAGGTCACTTCAAATTCTAGTTCTACCATGTACCTCAATGGGCACAATGGATGCCATGGTGCCTGCTCTGTGCCTGGTACCCTGCTAATTCTATGCTTCATCTTAATTAGATGATTGTTTCATCTAGTCACACTGCCACAGATCTAGGAATTTTCTTGGATGAAAAATGGTGCAGGATATTGGGAATCATGGTGCAGAGTGAGTGTTGTGTAGCGGATGACTAGAGACACAGCCACCACAGAGAGGAGCCAATTACCTGGTGAGAGCTACCTCACACACATATCCTGGTTTCATCTTCTGAACCAGCTCCGGAGAGTACTCATGTTACAGTACTGAGAAGTTGGCTTGGAGAACATAGGTTACACCATCCAGGACTCCCGGTTAAGGAGTGAGAGATCCACAATCTAAACCTCCATCCTCCATCTTGGGCTTACTGACCTTGTATATAGAGAAATGAAAGAAACTGTCCATTTCTCAAATAAATAATGTATGTGAATTCTTGGGTATGTTTAGGTAACTTGGGGGCTTTTTGATTAATCCCTTTTTGGTGGGGGTAGGGGGATTCGCCTGATTGAGTTTGCTGGGTAGATGGATGTATAATAGGTATTGTTGACAAATAGTAGAGGCTTAAAAATATTTGATGAACCAATCAATTTATTAAGGATTTGATGGCTGGCTTAAGAGGAGTCACTCCTTTAAAAATAGACTAAAATTGTGGTAGAAAATTTACAGGCTAGCTTTGGGATTAGAAGAACCTATATTCAAATTATACTTTCTACTCTAGGCCTGCGGGGAAGTGGAGCCAATCTCTCCATGCCTTAGTTTCCTAATCTGTAAAATGGTACACTCAGAATAGGCCTTGTACAGAGTAAATACTAGATAAAAGGCGTATTTTGTAATAAGCACTCAGATGACAGTTGTCATTATTGTTACAGCATTATGTTACAGTTGTGTTAATGAGAATGAATAAGAATTCGTGAAAACCAAATAATTAGTGAAGGGCATAGATTGATGCTTAAGCTCTCTAAGTGGGCAGGAAGTCTTCATCTGTTCCTGTTCTGAGTGCTACCTTCCTAAGTAATGTCTCCTGTCCCAGAGGGCTTGGAGGACACTGTGTCAGGAGTGGGATGGGGAAGCAGAGCCTTGTCATCCCACAAAAGGAATGGAAACAGTTGGGGGGGGGACTGCAAAGAAAAATCTTGACCGTATCCCACAAAAGATGCTGTAGTTTCCATGGCAATTAATGGTGTTAAGTGCACTTCATAGCTCAAAGGTCTCTAGTGAGGCAGGAGAAAGGTGTGTGTGTGTGTGTGTGTGTGTGTGTGTCTTTTCTTTTTTTTTTTTTTCTTTAATAGTGTTTGAAGGAAAAAAAAAGTGTTTGCTTGAAAACTCCTTTCATTGACTATTAGGCAAAAGTTTAATTTTTGAATTCTTGATAAGATATGCAAAATAATCTTAGTGACAGAATCATAGGTACGGTTACAAGACCCCAAATAGGTTCTCTGCCAGGTGAAGAGGACCCTCCTGAAGGCAATGCTCTGTCCTCTGCCCCTGGTGAGAATTCTCTTACCTAACAGTCCCTGGCCACCCAGAGAAGTGTGGCCTTGCTATAGTGTCTATGGACTCTCAGCAAGGAGAGGTTGGTAGGACCTCTATGGTAGACTAATCACGGGGACACTGTCTCAGCATGTAGCTAACTGATATCTCTTTATTAAATGATTACTCTGTACCTGGTGCTTTGTTGGGGTGACACACAGGTCTCCCAGCTAATCCTAAAAGGAGTGGGAAGATCTCCAATTTAGAGGCTCCTGAGCCTCAAGGGAGACTAGTGAAGTTATGCACTCCACATGAGAGGACTCAGATTTTAGGGCAAGCCACAGTGAGCTGCATGAAACCATGCCATTCTAGGCTTCTCTGTTTTCTCATAGCCAGGAGATCATCCCCATGTTGGGAGGTCAGGCAGCATGGTAGACAGTAAACGTCACTGCAGGGGTCCTCTGGGATCAGACTCATGTTGCATACTGACTCTGTCACACCTTAGCCAGGAGCATTGAAAACAGCCACATAGTTCCACAACTTCAGAATAAATTATCCTTGGCTAATCAGCGGTGTAGTTGTAAGAATTCTTAATGAAGAATGTAAATAACCAAAGTAGATATGGAGCAGTTGTGCCCTCAGGACACAGCCACTATAATGATGTAGATTTCTGTGCTTAGAAGGGTAGAAGACCAAGCCTCTAGGCTGCTCTGCAAGGCCTTCATCAGCCATTTTCCTCTTAGGCTACCTCCCATATGCAATGCAAGTTTGTCACACTTTCTACTGGTGTTAAGGATTTGGGTTGTTTCAGTGTTTAGTGTTAGACACAATGATGCAGATCTACTGGGGTTTTGTTCTAGGTTAGTCCTGGGTCTGACGTCTGCAAGATCACAAAATAACACCATACTTTTTTCCAGAAGTTTCCAGTTTACTGTCCTGACTACTAACTTATACTATAAATAGATGGTTCATCTAGGCTCCCGAATAGAGGTCTCTGACTGTTTCGTCTTCAAAATCAAACCAGTAAAAGCTATCTCCCTCAATTCATCCTGGTACTGGGGATGTTGAGGCATGGCACGAGTTTGAGGCTAGCCTGGACTACTATGTGAAATCCTTCAAGATAGAAAAAAAGTCATTGTATAAAGTTGTTATAGTGGTAGATTGAAATTAACAAGAGGCAACATTTCATAAGCACTCTATAAACCTGGCCCATTCCTCTGCCCCCTTTTTGCTTTTTCTATGGATTATGGGATGGAGCTATAAAATACTCAACCCTGGACAGTGAGGTACTCAGAGGGAAAAGCACTTGTCACACATGTCTGATGGCATGAGTTGAATTCATGGAAAATGGAGATAACTGACCTCTAAATGTTGTCCTCTGTCTCTCCATGCAATGGTTGACACATGCCTGCAGTCTCAGATCTCCTGAACACACATAATAATGAACAAATGATTTTTAAAAGCCAGTCCCAATCTTATCTGCATCCCTTTACCCTGCCCCCATCCCCTCTCTGATGATGCACACTTGTCACACTATTTTGCCCCATTTCTTTCTCCTTCCTCCTTTCACTTCCTAAGATAAAGTTCTGTGAGCTTGTTGTGTGCCCTCTGGCTTATCCTTTCCAACAGTGCCACCACCATGGCAGTTCCAGTCTCACTCCCTGATATTTGGGATAGGAAACTGAGGTGCAAAGAAGCAAAAGTCCCTGACCCCAGGTCCCCTGGGGAGGCAATGCTGGTGGTGGCTCCAGAGACCTAAACCAAACAGGATTCTGCCAAAGGGCATGTGTCCATTAGCCAACTCCAAAGTGTGGCGCCTTGATGACTCCATTCAGAGCCTTGCAGCATATGAGGTGCCTTCCACGGGGAGAAGTCTAGAAAGGGAACTGAGAACTCAGGTAAGCAAATCAGCGTGGTCATCAATGCCTGGCTCTCCCCAGCCTTCAGATTCAGTCTGACATGAAGGCAGTAGCAGAAACTACAGTCTGCACAGGGGGAGGTGCTTTCTGTGCTCAGGTTGAAGTTGAGAGTCTACCTGGTAAAATCCAGGAAGGCCTTCTGGAAGTGGTGTCTCTTGAGGCCCTGTTTCCCCTAGCTGGAGGAGAGTGCATCCCTGTAAAGCATCCCCCCTCCTCCTCCCAGGGCAGCCAAGGATCTCAGTCCTGCTTTCTAATCCCCTGCAGGCTTCTGGTGCTTAAGAAAGGCCAGACTTCACCTGTAAGGTGAGCCTCCTTCCCTGCTCTCCCTTCCCCACCTCTGTCTAGTTCACTGTGGACACAAGCTCCCGAAAGAGACGACTATTTGTTTTATAACAGGAGCTTAACACGATTCATTTCAGATTCCCTAAAGAGTTTTGTAAAGTTTGGACTGAGTGATAATATATTTTTTGTTAAACTCAAGACCTAACAAGAAGGAAGCGGTGTTCAACAACATAATAGAGCTGATATACTGCAGAGCAGGTTTTTATCAGAGTCTTCGGACTTCTCCTACCACCACCTGTCTCAGCAGGGAGATTAAAGGGGTTTTGGAGATTTGCTATACCACACACAAGGTCCTGTCCTAATGCCATTGACAAAGCCTGAGAGAGTCTCAGGACAAGGGCAGCTGACCTCCAGACCTTCTAAGAATGGTGGTCTGGCATCCTGTGCAGAACCAAGGCAGTGCTCTCTTAGATGGCCTGGCTCCCGATCACCCCAAGAGGTTAGGATTTGGAGACTGCAGAGGTTCTTCATTTGGCAAATTACTTATCCAGCAAGCACATGGATTAGAGTTTGAGCCCTCACATACTGTGAAAAAAAAATTGTGAGGTGTCATAGCATGTGCTTGTAATGTGAGGGCTGGAAATACAGAGACAGGAGAATTCTTATAGATAGCTGGCAAGGTAGCCAACCTAGTTAATTCAGTGAGTTCTGAGCCAATGTGAGGCCCTCTCTCAAAACAAAACCAAGGTGGATCTCAAAGAAATGTGGAGCTTTCTCTGTGCTCTAGACATAAGGCTGTGACACCAGAATCAAAGGTGAACTCTGGGTGAAGGAAGAGAGGAGACAACGGAGCAGGTTTTGTGTAAGTACAGATGAGGTTGACTTCTAGCCTCTATGTGAATGGATACACATACATACATACATACATACATACACACACACACACACACACACACACACACACACACACACACCCTAGACCTGCTAAGTCACAAGCCCCAAGAGCTAGACCCAGCATTTGGACATGAAGAGGGGCCTCTGGGTAATTTGTAATGCTTGCTAAGTCCTCTGGGTAATTTGTAATGCTTGCTAAAGCTTGAGAAGCGCTTGCTATTCAAACTGTAGTCCCTGGCCCAGCAGCTTCAGCCTTGGGACAACTCAGAAAGTACAGGCACCAAATCTGACTCTGAGTTTAACAATCCTGCCAGTTGGCTCTTACTCACATGGGCTAGAGGAACATTCCTGTAGCCAACACTGGACACTGGCGGCAAAGGGTCAGGTATTTCAGTTAGGTGTGGGACTTCTTTAGGCCCCAGCATTTTGATGAGGTCATGAATTATGAGGTCACCTCCCACAGCCTCTGCTGCATAGGAGTCACTCACCCTCCTGGTGACAGGGCCCTGTTCCTGCAGCCACCAGCCATGTGTTAAGATTTTCTTGTAATAAAAGGCCCCTGTCGGAGTTCTCATTCTGCTATAGAAATCTTCATCCAGCTTCCTTTTGAAGTATTTCATTGTTTTGTGTAAGTTCCTTATTAGCCTCTGGTCAGGGCACCTCTGGTGACCTTAGAACACAAATCAAGAGTTTCTCTAAGGCCAACTGAACCCGACCCCAAAATCTACCATGTAGAATACATTTAAGACAACTCTCTGACATGCATGGGTACTTCGTGAAAGGAGATAAAAAGGATCCTGCAACCTGATATATGGCTGAAAAAAAATGCTAGCTGACCTTAGAAGCATGCATGCACCCTGCCCCTTCCTTGCATCCTATGGAGTTGTGATATGTAAGGTGACAAGCTTCTATGGAGCCTTCTCTGTGCCCTAGACATAAGGCTATGACACCAGAATCAAAAAGGGAACTCAGGACAAGGAGAGAGGAGACTAGGGACGGGAAGACACATTTTATGTCTCCATGGAGACAAGAACCATGTCCTTCCAGTTCTGGGTCAGGGCCCCAGACAAATAGTGCTTTCCCTTCCCCCCGCCCCAGGAAGACAGTTTAAAAATGCACCTTTGAGGCCAGCTTGGTAAGTGCACCAAGGGGCCCTCAGACTCTACAGGGGGAGGAAGATCACAGGGTGTCTGCGTGACAGTGAAATTCAAGAGGCTCTAAAAAGCCTGTATCCTCCGACCTACTAATTCTATTTCTGGGAATCTGTGCTAAGAAAACAATCTGAGATGTAGGCACAACTGCATCCATACTGGCAACCACTGTGGCTTAGGTTATGAGTAAAAACTGGAAACCACTAAATGCTTCACTGAGGGAGACTCGTTAGGTGAATTATGGCTTACTCGGGGGATGGAGTATTTTGTAGCTGTTAAAAATGATGTTTGCCGAGCTTTTAATGGCAAGGCGCCATGTGTCTTGCAGACCATTAAGTATGAAAGACAGGATGCAAGTTCTCCGAGTTAAAATCTGAGCTTTGTGAAACAATTACAGAAAAATGACAGACAGCACATGAGTGGGAGAAACCGGCTCCCACTGGTTTTCTCGGCACTGGGATTGTGCTGTGTGTGATTTTGTTCCTTCTCACCTTGTTGGATTTCCCCCCATACACACCCCCCCACCCCAGAATTTGAAAACCACTGCTCATCTCTGTTAGGAGATTGTCTGAGACTTGCTTGTGATAAAGCAAATAGTAAAGGCTGGTCCGAGGCCAGGCATGGGATGTAACAGCTGCTTCTATCTTCTAAACATGCATTGCTTTTGAAATGAGAAAAAAAATTCAATAAACATTATTTACCAAATTAAATTCAAATCAAAATAAATAAATACAATAAAGCATCGGTGCATCCTGTGGAGGATGGCCTCTGCTCCCAAAGGAAGTGACAGCCTGTTCCCGGCTTATCGTTTTTGGGGGATCTTCAAAAACCAGCCACTGTGAAATTGACTTCTAACGGATCTTAATTGAGATGGGCTCTAAATGCAAGGATCAGAAATGACATTTGGGCTGTCTGTCCCCATGCTGCTTTGTGGATGAGTCCTGTACCTTTTCTATGTGTCAGAGATGTCTGAGGCATGTAATGGGAACTGTGGTGCAGGTCCCATCCCTGCCTTTCAGAAATAACCCCAGGGCCTGGTACACTGGCAGTAGTTTTTGACAACTCCGAGCAGACTGCAAGTTGATCTTAATGTGCCTGTACCTGCATAGAATTGAGCCTTTCGTCCTCACCTATATACACCTTGATAGTCTTGTCACATGTGCTCTTAACATAAATGGGCTTAATGCTCTAGTGGCAGGTTGCAGGACATGGGCAGGGATTGCCTGTAAATCCCACACTGACCAATGCACTAAGTACTATTAAGTCTCTCTCTGCCTCTGCTTTGTATCCAAGAAGAAGAGCTGATAGGAAAAGGGAAACAGACCACTGATGTGACTTAACAATCCAACAAGACAGCCGGGCGTGGTGGCACATGCCTTTGATCCCAGCACACGGGAGACAGGTAAATTTCTGAGTTTGAGGCCAGCCTTGTCTACAAAGTGAGTTCCAGGACAGCCAGAGCTACACAGAGAAACCCTGTCTCAGAAAGAAAGAAGAAAAAGAACAATCCAACAAGACAACACTCTGTGACTCTGACATGTCTCATGGCCTTAAGGTGGGAGATTTTCTTAGAAAAGTAAACTGTGCAAATTGACTCAAGAAAAATGAGAAAGACTTGAAAGGAGAAAGGTTCTATATTCACAGGGCACATTGCTCATCTTACCAGGGGTTCCCTGAGTAGAAATATTGGGAACCCTTTTGTCTCAACAAAAACTATGTAATCAATACCATCGTGTTCTGTGTCTGTGGGGAAGCTGGAAGACTGTAGACCCCGGGGGAGTGATGCATAGAATTGTAGCTTTCTCCCATTTCTCTGTATATAGTAGACTCAGAGACTGCACTGCACTGTGTCTCCATGTAAATATGGGCAGTTAGGATTTATGAATATGCACCAGCCTACTTTCTCTTCTTGAATGAAATTAAGAGACAGACAAAGGGAGAGACAGAAAAGAAACAGAATGCAATATAAAGGTCAGCAACAAATGGATTTGAGATGCTTGGATGGGTCCAGTAGCCATCTTTATAATGACTTGTTCTTCCCATGTTTAATTGTGATATTTAATGGACACCCTTGCATTGCAAGATGACACTTTTAAAGTAAAATTCTCTCCTAATGATGTCTTGCCTCTGCCTCCCGAGTGGGAGCCCTGCCCCTCAGTGGGAAAATCAGCAGAACCTGGAGGACTTTGTCTGGAATTGACATTCTCTTCTGTGATTTCATTTGTTTGCTTGTTTCTTTGTTTGTTTGTTTACTCAGTTTTCACTGAAAAGAAAGTAAAGATGATGTTCAGTTTCAAACATGTACAAATTGCTTTATTTCAATAAAATTAAATCTGTCTCTGTATCTCTTTCTTTCTCTGTCTCTCTGTCTCTCTGTCTCTCTGTCTCTCTCTCTGTCTCTCTCTCTGTCTCTCTCTCTGTCTCTCTCTCTCTCTCTCTCTCTCTCTCTCTCTCTCTCTCTCTCTCTCTCTCTCACACACACACACACACACACACACAATGGGATTATTTTGAAAAAGCTCCAGGTTTAGAGAACTCAACACCAAATGAGAGAAGCCCAGCACCAACTCTCGTTTGTGTGGGGACAAGTTTCCGTTTGCCCCTTTCTAGTCCTGTATGTAACCCTGGGTGCATGTCTTATTCTCTCTGAATCTGAGTTCATAAGAATCCAGTCCAAGCCAGGCGTGGTGGCGCACGCCTTTAATCCCAGCACTCCGGAGGCAGAGGCAGGCGGATTTCTGAGTTCAAGGCCAGCCTGGTCTACAAAGTGAGTGCCAGGACAGCCAGGGCTACACAGAGAAACCCTGTCTCGAAAAACAAAAAAAAAGAATCCAGTCCAGGAAGCAGTTATCACAAAACGGCAGTGCTGGGAGCTTTCTGGCATGGCTGCCTTAGGTGGTTTGGTCTATCAGCCATGCTGCCGACAACTATTCTGAAGTCTTATTAGACTTCTCTATCTTGACTTTTAAGTGACTTGAAACATTTGGATGACATCATAACAGGAAAGTGTTGAGCATCCCAAAACCCCATGCTTACTTCTTGGTTATCTGTGCAATATGGCCCATTTAGTCCTCAAAGCAACCCCATGAGATGGACTTTACTCTCACCTCCATCTTAAAGATGAAGAAACTGTACGAAGACAGTCCAGAGTGTGCCTCAGCCAAAGTCTACCATGGCAGAGACAGGAATGGAACTGAGCAGTCTGCTCTCAGAAAACTTGGCTACCATGGCTTTCTGCATCTAATACAGCCTTGTATCTGACCTGCCTTTGACAATTGTCCTATGATAGCATTTGCACTGCTCACATGCTCCCTGCACTAATCACACACTCTTATATTTACAAAGTCAGAAATTGAGAGTCATGAAGAGACTTAGTCATAGACAATAGGATACCTTAGCCCAGAACCTAGTCCATTCTCTTTATTCCTCGGAACACTGAGGCTCAGTTTCTGCATTCTTGGGAATTGAGATAAGGATGCTTAGCTCAAAAGGGACGAAAAGCACTTAGAAAGGTACCCAGGAACAGTGTCTGCTAAGTGGATGTCACTTGCAAGTTATTGCATTTGGTACTATCAAATGACATTTGCTTCCTTTGTCTGTCTTGAACACAGAAACTCTGAGATGTCTGAGTCCTTCCTATGCACCCTTACAGCAAAATTAATTGATGCCAGATGTGACGGAAAGCACAAGGGTGAAAGTCACTGCACCCAGGTCTATCTACATCTGTGCATGACAGCATCTCCCTCAAATGATACTTGGTTACATGAAATGAGCCTGTGTATTTTGAAAGTGTCTGATTTAGAATTTGCAACAGCAAATATGATTTCCTTCCCCTTCTCTGGTTGTGTTTTTCATGGAACAGAGCCATATATTTTTCTTTCTTTCTGTTTTCTTTTTATGGAAAGCAGACATTGAAAGACATTCTGCTGTAGCTTTTCAGTGGGACATTTCAAGGCAGGTGTGCTGAGGAAGTGTTAACTGAGCACTTCCTATGAGCACAAGGTTGTGTGGATTGCACAAGAAACACAAAACACGACCTTATGACTCAGTGGAATCAGGTCCTGATGGAGGTATAGCTGCCACACAGACAGGGGGCTAGAACCCCCATAGACCACCAGATAGCTCCTAACTCTTCAGGTCTGCATTAGGCAGGGCTCTGCAGAGACTCAGAACCAAGAGGCTAGTAGATTAAAGGAAGAGAAGTATAAAGAGATTACTCGTGTAATTAATGGAAGTGAAAAGTCTCACCAGCTGCCAGCAGGCACAGAGAAACCAGTAGTGTTGACACCAGCCAAGCCCAAAGGCCTATGAACTCACAGCATGCACATCCCAGAAGAGATAAGTGGCCAGCAGCCAAAAAGATGGTTCTCCCAGCTTGAGCTCCTTGCTTCCCCTCTATTCAGACCCTCAAGGACTGGCCAATGCCCACTCATACCAAGCTCCATCTTGACTCAGTCTACAGAGTCTCCTCCACAAAACACCTTTGCCTTCATCCCCAGAACCACCTAGCTAGACATCTAGTAGATCAGTCAAGTCAATTCATAAAACCAGGCATTCGTGTCCAGTTCCAGGCCAGGGACAGCTTTCTAGGAAGAATTTGTTTGCAAGTAGGTTGAACAATCCAATCCAGACGACACTCCTAAACTGTTAGCTGCATATTAATCTGCAGGGACTAATATCATAACATAATTAGTGCAGCAGTGCTCCCAACTTAATTGAAAATGCTGCATATGAGGGGCAGTTAATGAGAAATGCAGGGTCTGATGATTCAGAACTGCAGAGACTTGGCGGTGTAGCGGGTGTAGCTGGGAAGTGTTGGATTTATTTCCTTTTGCTATTCTCTTTGTACATCTGGACAGGAAGGGTCTGAAAGGAGTTGCTAACTGTATGTATGGTGAGCGAGCTTTGATTATCTGGATGTCCCTCAGCTATTTGGAACACAGCAGAGAGCCAGCCAAGCAGGAAGCAAAAAAAAAAAAAAAAGTCTCTGCACCGACAAAACACATTTTAATTTGTTCATACAACAGTCTTTTCACATTTCTGATAAGAAATCCTCTCAGCCCGCCCCATCAAAATTAATGTTTACATTATCCACAATGTTAGTAAGCCAGGTGATCTGATTTCTGAGTCCTTAGCAGAGCAGCAGCTGCACATCCCAGCAGGGGTGGAGGCACCTACAGGGATGCTTGGCTCTGCATCTCCATCCAGTCTCAGGAGGGCTTTAAGGCACAAGGTTATATTTTGGGTATAGGGAAAACAAAGATATAAGAATCTCCGCTCATATGTAGTCTGTGGGAAGGGAAGACATGATTTAATCTAGTTCTGGCTAGTTTAAACAGAAAAGGATTTAAAGGAAACTATTGGGGTACTTACACATTTTCTTAAAATAAAAACACTTAAAATGTTTTCATTTGTTAACGTATTTCTTTAACTATGTATGTACGAATGTATGTATATAAATACATACATATGTATGTATATATGTGGGAGGGGGCACTTGTGCCATGGTATGCATTTGGAGACCAGAGAAAAACTTGTAGGAGTCACTTCTCTCCATTGGCCTTGTAGGTCCTGGGGATCAAACTCAGGTCATCAGACTTGGCAGCAAATGTCTCTGCCTCCTGAGCCATCTCGTTGATTGGCTCTTTGTGGATTGTCTTGTTTTATTTTGTTTGTTTTAACTTGACCACTTTCAAGGAATGGCAGGGCCAAAGATTGGCTACCACAGGACAGGAAGGCCCCAGCATGGCAAAGTATCCCTCTTGCCCTAAGTCTTTGACATTTAAATTGGAGAACCCAAACCATGAAGTTTCAGATGAGTGGTCATCTCTACCAGTGTGCTGGAGGGAAGGTCCCTGAGAGCAATATCCAGCTATAAGGAAAGCATCTATCCTGAGCTATCTGGTGGGAGGAATCTGTAGTTTCCCATGTCCAGACTGTTCGGAACACACAGGAAGTTGAGGTGGATGTGGAAAGAGTAAGTAATGTCTACTACAAATGTGGACATGAGATGAGAGTCAAGTCCTATTGACATGAGATGAGAGTCAAGTCCTATTGAAGTTTCATTCCAGGTCTAACCTGCTGTTGGACAGGAATACAGTGAAGGGGACACAAAATAACACCTGAGTGCCAGTAGTCAGGGAGGAACTCACAGCATGAGCAGAGTAAACAGAAACTTCAAAGATGCAAGAAGGAGGATGAGTCCATTTAAGAGTGACTTAGGTTACAGAGGCATCACTGTCGAACGCATGAAGGGAAGAGCTGGGCAACAGTGGAGATTGTACTTAGGACACTTGGTGGAGGACAGACAGCTCCAAAAAGCTGTTGAAGATGTTCCGAGATTACCATGTGACTTTCCCCTTGCTTGTAGAGCTCCAGCACCCAGCTGTACAAGAGTTTGTTGCTACAGCCTTTACTCTGCCGTGTTCTCAGGTGATAGAAGGGTTGTGGGAGTACCATAGCCCTGATTCATACTCCTAGAGTAGCAACCAGGGATCTGGATACGAGGAACCCCAAGCATCCTTCTTACAAGGGCAAGTTACCCCAAAGAGAATTGCAGACACTCTCCGAAGATTGCCTCTTGGCTTAGAACAACAGCAGCAGCCTTCTCCCCAGTGTTCAGTGACATACAGAGATGGGTGTGGACCTGGGGACGTTGGGGATCATGGCAGTAATGTGAACAGGTAATCAAGTTCAGCTTTGGGATTTTTCTCTGGGGATGGGGAGGCAGAAACAAAGTCTCCCTTTATGTCCCAGGCTAGCCTGAACCTCACTGTTAGTGCAGAGTGGTCTTGAAGTCAAGGTCCTTTTGCCTCTTTCTCCTAAGTGCTGGGGCTACATGTATGTGACATCACACCTGACTCATCCTTAAAAGAAGTTTTAATTCTTATCTTGGAATTTAGACAGATCTCTGCAAGCTAAATGAAAGTGTGGGGAATAGTCTGGAAGGAGGTAATTGGCCAGAGGGAAAGGTCATTTCCAAAGATCTACAAGCAGATTATTTAACATACCATTCTACTATGTATTTGCACATTTGCATATTCATTTATATTTACATGTTTATGCATCTGTATCTGTGTAGAGGCTGCCATTAAGACTGCTTTCTCCAGCCTCCACTCCCAGGGCTCTGTTCTGTTTTCTTTGCCCTTCCATACTTTGCTGACCTGAGCTCCCCTGGGTCACTCATAGCCATGGTCACGGTCACTGATCACTAGGCTTCCAGCTTCATCACCACAGGTCCTCACCTCAAGTCAGGTAACAAGAACGGAGAGAACCACAGCAGGAACCCTGACTGTCCTCAGCTCCTCATACTTCATGTTATTCACATTGTCCTTTATAGAAGGGACACTTTGGCCTCAGGTGTTAAGCAAGAATGATTGTGGGGAACATTGTCTAGAGCTTCCAGTCTCCTCTTGATGTTGTGATAAGCCCATGACCTCAATGAGCCTTCTATAAGTATGTGTAAATGTGATGTGTGTTTGTGTATACATACTTGTGTGTGTATTCCTTCTCCTGTGGGTGCACATGCGTGAGTGTGTAGGCCAGGGATCAATGTCAGGTGCCTTCCTCTATTGCTCTCCAGCTGATTTTCCAGCTGCACCTGGAACTCATCATTTTGGCTAGGCTGGCTAGTTAATGAGCCCCAGGATCCAGCCTGTCTCCA
The DNA here is from genome assembly GCF_978045245.1 of Mus caroli. Classification (NCBI taxonomy): domain Eukaryota; kingdom Metazoa; phylum Chordata; class Mammalia; order Rodentia; family Muridae; genus Mus; species Mus caroli. The sequence continues at coordinate 50,024,765 of NW_028227263.1, read as the reverse complement.
CCACCGCTCCCAGCAACGGGGTAGCAGACATGTGTGCTGTATACAGGTTTTATATGACTGCTGGGGATCCAAACTCAGGTCCCTGCGCTTGTGCAGCAAGTGCTTTATCCAGTGAGTTATCTCCCCAATCTTATCTCTAGAAATCTCAAAGTTACAGCGAATGCTGCTATCTTGCCTAGCCAGTCCTCCTGGCCAGCTGCCCAGAAGAGATCAGGGAGAGCCAACCACATGCTCCGCCAGCAGGGAGGCAGGAAGCAGGCCCACAGTTTCCTAAGGGAAGCACAAGCTTTGGGAAATAAGCAAGCCTCCATTCCCACACAGCAATTATGTGCACAATTACATTTCCAGCAGGTGTCACTTAAGAGGGTGAAACCCATTAACTGTTCAAATGAGAAAGCAAGAAAGGAGTCTCCGAGAACACCCAGGCAAGGTATACTCTGCAACCTAGAGAGGGGACACTCGAGGGCTTCCTCCATGTGTTCCCCCACTCAATCTGAATACTATACTGTGTATCGAAATACATGGGCCTGATGCAAACTAGTGTAGAAATAAAATTTGGCCAGAACAGCCATAACACTTGGGCATAATGTGTGCACACCAACTAGCGAATGAGTATGGATAGCATTGGATGCCTCCCTTCAAGTCCAGAGAGACATCTGAGTCTCTTCATAGCCCGCATCCCCCTCCTCCTCTTCATCCTCCTCTTCCTCCTCCTCACCCTCCTCCTCCTCTTTTTTTGAGGGCATCAAGCACACAGGAAATAACCTATAAGTACATGGTAGGCATTTTTAATAGCAATTTTCTTTTTTTTTTTCTCCATATTGCTTAAATGATGAACTAGATGTTTTGTAGGAACATCTAAGGAGAGAGAGAGAGTTCCAGGCCTGCAAGAACTTGCTTAAGTTGACACTTGCCCTGGAAAGTGACTATGATTGCCCTCATTAACAGATGAAGAGACAGAAGAAAGGAGAAGGACCTCACCCCAGTACGCTTGTTAATGAACTGCAGACCTCGCATTGAACCCAGGCCAGGCTGACTCCAGTGTGTTCTTTGCACTACACTGAGCAGCCTAAGTTGGGACTCATTTCATTACAGAAGTGAAGCAGATGCTCCCTGGTGACGCCATACAGGAGGGGAGTTCAAGGACCAGAGCTTCTTCTGTCCTACTCACTAGAAGGCCTCAGGGCCAAGATGAGACAGAAGGAACTTCCATTTTCTCTGCTCAGGTCAGCCTAGCTTTGATGGTCAAGGAACTGAAAGCTGGAAATGGGGTAAGAAAAGGTCCTGGGCACAGCTGGCAGGCTTGCTTCCTTTCTGACAAAGCCCAGTTCACAATCTCCTTTCTTCAGTCATACTGCCATTAATATGAAGTGGCACAATTGGGTCTATGCCTTGCCAAGCAACAGTAGTTTCTGCACTGTCTAAAATGGGGAGACTGCCTCCTTGTCCAGTCTCTCACCCTTTCCTACCATCACTTACAGGTTCTGACAAGTCCATGTTCTAGTGTGACTATAACCCTTCTGTATTAGTCAGGGTTCTTTAGAGGAACAGAAGTGATAAAGTGTGTATGTGTGTGTGTCTGTTTGTCTGTCTGTCTGTCTGTCTTTGAAGGAAATTTACTAGAGTGGTTTACAGGCTGTGGTCCAGCTTGTCCAAGAGAGGCTGTCTACCAATGGAACATCCAAGAATCCAGTAGTTGTTCAATCAACAAGGTTGGATGTCTCAACTGGTCCTCAGTCAGTATATTCTCCGGTGCTGGAATCCTGAAGAGGTAGACTCTCGGTCCAGCAAAGGAATGAGTTTGCCAGCCAGAGTAAGGACAAGCAGGCAAAGAGCAAAAGCATCCTTCTTCTATGTCCTTTGTATAGTCCATCACCAGAAGGGATGGTCCAGATTAAAGGTGGATCTTCCCACCTCAAAAGATCTGGAGTAAGAGTGGCTCTTCCCATTTCAAATGATTTAATTACGAAAAACAGTTCCTCACAGGTGTACCCAGCTGCTTGGCTGCTTAGGTTTTAGTTAATTCCAGATGTAGTCAGGTTGACACCAAGAACTGCCATCACAGCCACCTTCCCCAAGCCCCTGCCTCTGCTGTCATCTATTCTTTTACACAAGTCTCTTTTGGGTCATTTTTGTTGCTTCCTGTGATACAGTTGAGGGTGAACTTTGTAAACATTTCTTTGTATCCATTCAGCCAGTCATTCAACCTTCCATTCACCCAAGACATAATTACAGGGTGTGAAGATTTACTATGAGGTAGAGTTCATAATTTGAGATGGATACAAAATTCATTAAGAAGTCCAGTCTCCATGTTGAAGAGATGGATCACCACAAAAGGCTACAGGTGAAGGGTAGCCAATGAACAGGCCCCATTCTCCCTGGCAGCCTCTTCTGGGGGAGATGGTTTAACATCTAGGGAACTGTGCTCTTACAGAGTTTTACCTAGCACTATATCTTTGGGCAGCTACCAATATTTGGTTGGGAACCCCACCAGTTTCATACTGCAAGAACAGAGACCAAACCAAAAAGTGCCCTTTTCTACAGGCCTAAAGTAGTCCTGTAGACTATGGGAGGGAACACCAGGGCAGAGAGCTTTCCATTTCTGGTTCCCTGGTCTTATCAAAGCTCCTGAAATCTGCTCTTCAGGTTCTACCCCCCAACCAGATCAATCTATCAAGCCTTGTTTCTGGATGACTAACTTTTTTTAAATATTTTTATTAGGTATTTTCCTCATTTACATTTCCAATGCTATCCCAAAAGTCCCCCATACCCTTCCACTGCCCCACTCCCCTACCCACCCACTCCCACTTTTTGGCCCTGCCATTCCCCTGTACTGGGGCATATAAAGTTTGCATGTCCAATGGGCCTCTCTTTCCAGTGATGGCCGACTAGGCCATCTTTTGATACATATGCAGCTAGAGTCAAGAGCTCCGTCCGGGGTACTGGTTAGTTCATAATGTTGTTCCACCTATAGGGTTGCAGATCCCTTTAGCTCCTTGGGTACTTTCTCTAGCTCCTCCATTGGGGGCCCTGTGATCCATCCAATAGCTGACTGTGAGCATCCACTTCTGTGTTTGCTAGGCCCCGGCATAGTCTGATCAACAATTTTATTCTCCCAAGTACTGCTACTCACAGGTGAGCTGAATCTCACTCAGAGAAATCCATCTTTAGACTTTCTCTGTGGCCACCACTGTGTGTCTGGAATGCTGGCACTCTTCTCTGGAGCTGGGTCAGTCTGTGTGTGAAGAGACGGTCATATGGGATGCACATGAGCCACCTCTGTCTCCTGTGGCTGCTGAGAGCCAGGAACTTGTAGATCATCAACAGGCCAGCTGTCACCTCCTGATCTTCCAGTCAGCTAGAGGAAATGGGAAAAGCCCTCCAGCTGTCCTTTCTGAAGGCAGATGGTGGCCTTGTATTTGGAGCTCGGGCTCAGGGTGGGAGTCATCTGTCATTTGCAAAGGGTTCTTCATCTGAAGAGTCTACCCCAGCTGACCGCCTGGTCCTGCCTTCTCACCTGCCACCTCAGGGTCCCTCGCCAGCTTCTCTTTGGGGTCCTATTCATACATTCACTATATCTGATAAGGCGAGTGTACAGAAGGTGCCCAATAAGTATGCTTTTTAACTAGCTGCCTCCAAATAGATTGTGACTTTTCTATGAATCTGCAGCCATTTGAAGTTGAATTCAAATTTGGAAGTAAGATGACTACTTTAAATATGGTGCTATTTTGCTTTGCCCTGATTTTCATTTATTTGGTTAGTAGAAAAGCTGAGCATTCCCCCACATGTTTATCCACTCAACATACTTGTTGTGTAGTTGGCCTCCTGCCCAAATTATTTATTTCCCTCACATTGGACCCACTTTGCTGAGTGGGTATTAACCTTAATCTACGTTATATCCTACAGATGCAGGTTTTTCAATCCGATGTCCTTTTTACTTATTTTCTTTGTTCTCTGTTGTACAGAATTACAGAGTGGTGTTAATTTTCATTCACATTAAGTTGTATCATCAGTGCCGCACAATCTACACTGAATGTTGGAAGTGAGTCTCCTCAGGCAACACATACTCTTCCTGCCCCAGCAAGCTGGGTGAGCTGAGCAGGTTGAAAAGGGCCACAGAAGTGTTTCCAAATGCAAACCCTTTGTTCCTTATGTCATTGACCCACTGGCTCCTGCACGCAAGTGTGTTGCTCTTAGTTAAAAGGCCAGCCACTTGTGTTAACAGCTCTACTTGATCTTGCTGGAGCTCCCCCTCTCTTCACCTCCTGAGTACTGTTTTCCTTAATCAAATGTCACAGGATCAGAAAACATGAATGGAGGGTCATTGCCTTGCTGATGAGGACCAAAAGTCCTTTCCGAATTGGTTGGGCTTCCCTATGAAACATATGCTGTTGTGCTTGGATCCCTAGGTCTTCTCAGCAGCCCTCTGGCACAGGAGTGGAGGGTTATCTTCCTACAGTATCTGGTGTGGAAAATGAGGCTCAAGGGCTTGGCTCTGTTCCCTACCAGTCAGGCAAAGGCCAGACCTTCCCCCTCTGATGTCAGAACTGCTGTTGTTTTTGCCTTAACATGTTCCTACTATCTGGACATGGAAGTAAGCAGTGTTTTGGTCCTAAACTCAGCTCTAGAAGGAAAATGATCTCCCAACCGCCTGAAGTTGCTAGATTAAATGTCTGGTGACAGTCTCACCTGGGTGCTCCTGCAGGGAGAGCAAGGTGATGTCCAAAAAAAGAAAGAAAGAAAAAAGAAGAAAGAAATAAAGAAAGTGGGAAGGAAGGAAGGAAGGAAGGAAAGAGCAACTGGTGATATCCAGCATGTTGTGGAAAATCTGCAAGAAGTGACTTAACTGGCAGCTTTGCAATCAACTTCTTTGGCTAAGCAGGATCTGTTCTTTTCCAGAACTTCATTATCCAGCAGAGGAAACAGGCAAGCCCAGACCACTCTTAAAAAATGTGGGAAATGCATCAGGCGCTCATGTATTCATTCAGCAGATACTAAGAATTATTTGCTATCTAATGTCCCAGTGTAAAATAATATGAATTATGCTTAACCGTGTCTAGCTTCAAATGGATGAGACTCAAACTGTGATTTATTTATTAAGCTCTGTGCAATTATTGTGGGATGACCCCTAATCTAACTTTCTAATGCTAGACCGACTAATTCCCCAATTGTGCTCCCCAAATACTTGCTGTTAGAATTTTCCTATGTTATTTCTGCTCCAGCAGTCTGGTGACCTGGACAAGAATTTTACTTGGGCACGTGCTGCTGGCCCATCATGACTAATAGAGAGACCTCTTGTTTATCCATCTTCTCCTCTGTGTTTCTCTCTCTCTCTCTTTCTCTCTCTCTCTCTCTCCCTCTCTCTCTCTCTCTCTCTCTCTCTCTCTCTTTCCCCACCCCTCCCTCCCTAATTCCCTCCTTTCTCCGTCCCCTTATGGTCTCTACTTGTGAACCCCAGACTGGTAATTCAAACTCTACCTCATTCTATTCTACCCAGTAATTAGTTATAGCCATTTTTTTAACCAATGGTTTTAAATTGAGAAGTAAGGTTTGCATAACAAAGGCGTAGGTGAGAATTTGCTCCTCTTGGCATAACCAGATCCTGGAGTACAGAATTTAGCATAGAAATTCAAGCAGCACCAGACCAACCCCCAACATCCCAGTAAACACAGCAGACCAAAATCAGGAAGCTTGCAGCAGGGAAGGCCAAACAATTAATAACCATTGTGGTCCACGCACTGAAACCTTGGGGTGGCAGAGTCTCAGGCTTAGAGAAGCACCCTCCATGCAGCACAGAGAAACTGGAATTAAGTTCTACTCTCAAAATGAGGGTTTTTGTGCTATCCTATGACTCTCAATGGGGGGGGGGGCTCAATCCCAGCAGTCAGCAAGAGGGTGGATTGCTTGGTGAAGGAAAGGGTAACAGCATAAGACTGAAAGTCTGAAAGATGTGGGAACTTGATAGCAAGGCTAGAGAAAGTTGTCGAAAACTTCAAGACTCTGTGACACCAGGGCCATATGCTTCCATGACCATGTGCATACCATTGCTGTGAGTCATTATTATGTGAGGGATATTAGCCAGTGGCCTGAGCAAGGGTTCTGACATACTCCTATAGTAACATTTAGACACATAAGAGCATATGTAAGAGTAAGACACCCCTCCTAATCTTCTAGCCTCAAAGAACATCCTAAATGGTGTCCAATAGTGGGTGCATTAGTTCCTGCTTTCTTGCTGCTATGAAGCATCCTAGTTAGGGTTAGTATTGCTGTGATAAAACACCATAACCAAAGCAACTTAGGGGAGGAAAGGGTTAATTTAAATCACACTTTCAAATAACAGTTCATCAAACAGGGCAGGAGTTAATGCAGGGGTCATAGGAGCAGGATGCTGATTGGCTTGCTCTTCGTGGCTTGTTTAGCCTGCTTTCTTATAGAAAGACCACCATCTTCACCAGGATCAGGACAACCAGCACATGGGTGGCACTACCCACAATGGCCTGAGTGCTTCCCCATCAGTCACTCATTAAGAAAAGGCCCTACAGGCTTGCCTTACAGCCCAATCTTATGGAGGTATTTTTTCCCATTGAGGTTCCTTCCTTTCAGATGACTTTAGCTTGTGTCAAGTTGGCAAGCTATTCAGCACAGACTATAACCTAAGAAAAGAAGGGTTTCTATCAGCTGGAGGGGATTCATTCTCCCATGGTAAGGACGGCATAGGAATACTGAATTCCCTATGGTGTGGCGGCTATACAGTGAGGGATATACAGAAGAATATGATGAAAACTGGTGTTGGCTCATGCTCTTTTTATTCAGTCTAGGACCCCAGCCCATGTAATGGAATTTATTTCATTGAAGCTGGGTCTTGCCATTTCAGTAATTCTGTCTAGACTCTCTCTCTCTCTCTCTCTCTCTCTCTCTTTCTCTCTCTCTCTCTGACATACCCAGAGGTTTGTTTCTTAAGAGATTCTATACTCCGTCAAGTTTCTGATCAGCATTAACCATTAGGTGGGAACACCCTGCAATGACCTTTTCATTGTTCTCCGGGCTATCAAAGAGCATCTGAAGAACTGGCCCAACCAAGAGGAACTTAAGGACATGTGAGGACTAAATTGAATTAGGCATCATGGCTGGGGATCCAGGAAGAGAAGGAGCATTAGATATAAACCCTGGAAAGCTGAATAAGCTATAGGTGTTAGTTAAAATAATTTCCCTGCTTTGGTTCATCATCTGTAACAAATGCAGCATAGTAATAGGAAAATTCACTATAAGGAATGGGGAATTCTCTGTACTGTCTGCATAGTATTTTTGAAACCTATCACTTCAGAAATTCTTTTTTTTTAAGATTTATTTATTGTTATATGTAAGTATGCTGTAGCTGTCGTCACACACACCAGAAGAAGGCATCAGATCTCATTATAGATGGTTATGAGCCACCATGTAGTTGCTGGGATTTGAACTCAGGACCTTCAGAAGAGCAGTCAGTGCTCTTAACTGCTGAGCCATCTCTCCAGTCTGACTTCAGAAATTCTTATTTTAAACATGTAAAACATGTATTATATTAATAATGTTTGGGTGTATTTTTTTAAGTAAAGGGGGGAATATATGTAAAACACACATCCCTCCTTGTTTTTCTTGTTTTTCCTATCATTGGGAAGAGCTCTTTCTCTTCTGTCTTGGTCTCTCCTCTGTCCATGATTTTCAGCTTTACCAGGAGAGAACTGGCGGGTGTCCACCTGGGTGGGCCTGGGAGGGCTGAGCAGGTGGGTAAGGAGTCTGAGCTAGAGAGGAAGTCTGTGTTGGAGTCTCAGCCTCGGTTTCCTCCCTGGGGCTAGTTTCCAGGAAAGTGACTATGCAGTGGTTCATTAACAGCCCTGATGTCCCACACCTGGTGGTCCTTTCACTTCCACTGGAGGACATGGAGCCCAGACACTTGGATCAGTCAATAAAAAGGCCACCTGTGACCAAGGCTTGAGCAGAGTAGAAAGCAAATGTGTCCCAAGATCCCAGAACCTCTGCGAATGGTGGGAAGCTGACCTCTGCTGTGAACCTGCCACCCAGAGGACTTGCTCATGTAGAGAGCTGGCTGGGGGTTTGTGCCTTGTTTCTGTTGTCTGGTTGTTTGTTTGTTGATTGTTTTTTGGTTTTTTACTTTGTTTTGTTTTTTCCCTTCCGTCCCAGCTGTTATCTATCTGCTTATACATACTTTAAAAAAATACATTTCAATACTTCTTTACTAACAAAGGCTGTATTGTCTATTAGCGGTCATGCCAACATGCCATTTCTGCTGAGTTGTCTTTGCTAAACTGTCATTGGTTCCATTAAACTCCAGGCTCCCCTGAACTAAAGCAGGACAGCCTGACCTCCCTCAAGAGTTTGTGTGTCACGATGGAACTTACTGGCATTCAGTGGCTTAATAAATGGTTGACTTTCCCCATGTTCATTTACCAGAAAGAGTCATATTTAACTCTCTCTTCCTCTCTTCCTCTCTTCCTCTCTCTCTCTCTCTCTCTCTCTCTCTCTCTCTCTCTCTCTCTCTCTCTCTTTTCAGACACACACACACACACACACACACACACACACACACACGTAAAGACTTGACTGTATGTCTTTACCTTTCTTCCTGCAGAGCTTCCCCCTCATCCCCTGCATGCCTCAGCTACAGCTCATTTCCTCACGGACCTGCCCTCTAGCCAGTCCCATAGTGAGCTCCCCAGCTCAGCCCAAACCCTGACCTTGGTGAACATCAACACATTCTCACCAAGAGTTCCCAAGCACCAGCCACCTGCACATTTTCTCGGTACTTTTATCAGCTCAGGTCCAGGCAAGAAAACAGAAACCATCCCAGGTGTTTCAGCCAAGGGAATCTAATCCAGGAAATCCATTGCAGAATTGAGGAAATGGCTAAGAAACAGTCCAGGGATCAGCTGCGGTGGGCAATCCCTCTCACTTCTAGGCTAGAAGGACGGTGAGGAGGGACCAGTCAGCAAAAATCAGGAGGAGCTAGAACCACTTTGCAGAGTGCCTCTCAGGCCCTGAGACAACAGAGGGTATGTGGTTACTGCTGGACATGTTATCTAAGACGAAGCAAAACAAGGAGGAAGCAAGACCCTGGCTGCTCAGGGACTTTCATAGCCAAACCTGTCCAGGATCCTTTGAGCTAGGGGAGACCGAGAAAACCTATTCTCCCTCCAATAGAGCAGGGCAGAGAATGGCAGTATGGAAAATAAATCAGGAGCCAAAAGCCAAGTAGTTACAATGGCTGTTCAGACTTCTCAGCTAGCTGTACCCATTGGCTTTATCCAGTGCTGAACTGGACCCCTTCATTCCTGAAAACTGATCTTTTCTGATTTCTCTGATCGTGACAGCTGCCTTCTGATAAAGGCCTCCTGTTCCTATGCAATCCCCTGAGATCAGGATTTCCCTTCACGCTGGGGAAGGGGCAATGACCCTGTCCCACCACACACTGGAATCAATAATTCTGACTCGTGTATGTAGCTGCAGTCCCAACTCCTTTAGAGAAGATGGTGCCTCTTTTCTTTCATGGACTCCTCCAGGTATAATGGTTCTATTTGTCCTTACCACCGTGGCAGCCTCCAGAGCTAAGCTAGACCTTGAACAATTATCTTTTGATGTACAATATTACACTCATCACTCCGACCCCACGAACCAGGCACAATATGCTGGCAAGAGCCCCATTCGGGAGCTATTGGGGGAAAACTAGCGGACTGCATCAGGGGCTTCACTTCCTGTCCAGGAAGGGTAATCAGTCCCACCCTTTCAGCTTTGTGAGAGCATTTCCCTCCTCTGCTAACTAAGAGCCCTTACTGCCGGCACAAGAGCTCTGGACAGTGCTGGATGAGAAAAGGAAAAATCCAAAGACAGAACAGAGGAAGAAACGAAGGCCCTTCAGTTGCTGCAGCCAAGGAAACAGGAAATCTGAGAAAGGCTTTATGCCTGCCTTTTTTGTTTTGCTTTGGAGCATTGCAAGAACCCAGGCACACAATTGTGTTTGGATTGGGAAGGAAAAAAGCATAACTTCGCGGAAGAAAATCCTTTCCAATTTTGTTCTGGCTGTTAGGTGGATTAAAGGAAGCTGAGAGAGGAGTGGATTGTGCACGGCAGCAGCATCCAGGCAGGGCCCATCCCTCTCTGCCTGGGATGTGCTAGGACAGCATCTGTAGCAGTGGGATTTCCCGTGGGATTCTGTCTCCATCCTGATAGATTCAGCATCAGGTGGAATCGTGTGTGTCACTTTTTCTTCACTTTAATATCAATGGTAATTATTAAATATTAATAGCAGTATTTACAACAAAATGACTCCCCACAATCTCACAGAACGCAAGAACTAGTTGGATGATCCTGCTGGAGACAAGGAAGTACAGTAGAGTTAGGATGGAGTACTAATCCTGCAGAGTTTGTCCTGTGCTGTGGGCGGCTCCAGTCTGGTTCTCTTGAGCTGTGTGCTCTTTTCTCTATTGCAGACTTAGGATATTACCATGATAAAATATGTGATAAAATCAACTTAAGTAGAGTAGGATTAATTTTTGCTCACAGTTAGAGCATATAGTTTGGTGGCTCTCAACCTTCTTAATGATGTAACCCTTTCATACAGTTGCTCACGTTGTGGTGACCCCCAACCATAGAATTATCTTGTTGCTACTTCCCAACTGAGATCTGCTACCTTTATGAGTTGTGGTATAAATATCTAACATGCAGGGTATCTGATATATGACCCCAAATGGGTTTCGACCCACAGGTTGAGAACCACTGATAGCAAGCACATCATGGCAGGAAAGGCAGGGTGGTGAGAACTTGAGGCATCTGGCTGCATTATGTCGACTCTCTGGATGCTGAGAGAGTGGAACACTGAGGCTCAGGTCACTTTCTCCCTTTATGCAATCTGAAGTTTGAGCCCACGGGATGCTACTGCCCACATTTAGAATGTGTCTTTCTACCTCAATTAACTCAATCCAGACAGTCGCTCACAGAGGTCTCCATGGTGATTCTTCATCCTGTCACATTGATATCAAGATTAACTCTTTTATTCATTGTGTGAGTTTCTGAGGGCGGTTGTACCAAACAGTAACAGGAATAGGACAAGCAACAGGCGTTTATTTATTCACAGTCATGGAGACAAAAAGTCTCAGGTCAAAGTGACAGCAGACCTAGGCTTCCCTGAAGATGCTGTAACGGAGAATAACCTGTTCATGCTTCTCTCCTGACTTCTGGAAATGGCTTGACCTGTGATGACATAAGTCGCATTGTCATAGGCTGTTATCCCATGCACACATCTATCTGCCTCTGTGCCAACATTATCCCCCTTTCTAAGGACACCAGTTTACCCAGATGATATAGTTCTATCTATTTTGATTAGGAATAAAAAGGCCTATTTCCCACTAGGGTTTGGATTATAGTATATCTACTGTAAAGGACACATAGTTGACCTTCTCTCTTTTGGGACCCTGCAATAGCACATCTTCTCAGCCATTACAGACAGACAGACAGACAGACACACAGTTGTATTTGGGCAGCAAACCTATAGGAACTCTTGCAATTCATGGCATGCCATGGCTGACATTGTTAACAAGCCGTGCATACATGTCAGAACTACCAGAAAGGAAATAGAATAGAAAAATTGGCTACTATCTCCAGACAAGAAGATGGCAGATGAGATCTAGCCTTCTTTCCACAGCTGGTTTTGCCCACAGAGGCCCTGCATAAAAGCCTCTCACTCCCTCACAAATGAGGACATCCAGTTAAATATTCATAGAGCTGAGAACTACATATGTATTTAGGAAAATATATATGCACATACATATATATAACAAAATTAAAGAAAATGAGGCCATAAAATAATAAAATAAATTCATAGGGAGATTGCATAAAGCCATCTGCTGCCTTTATTATCCCCACCCTGGGACCCCATGCATTTAAAATATACAAGTGCTCACCCTAAAACTTTCCATCATAGCAATATGATGGAGCATCTGAGTTGGTTGACATTCAAGATTGATGGCAGAAAGGAAGTCAGGTGAGAGAGGAGGCATGTAAGCAAGCACAGGGCTCTTACCTACATCTGTCCCAAGCAGGACAATACAGAATGGCTCACGTTACTGCCATACCCTTTGGAGAAGGTGCCATTCTGGATTTGAGAGAGAATCTGTCTGTGAATTTATATATTTTTGTGTCTGTTTACTCTCTGATCTGAACATTGAATCACCAGCAACTGCAGCTACCATAATAAGAATGATATAATCTGCTTCACTCAGTCTAGAGAGATAGGCTTCAAAGTCAGTACTGCAAGTGAACTGCGGAATGTAGTATGCCTTCTCTTCTTCTGTTGACTTGAAAATTTAATGAACCTGTTTTTTCCAGAGACAGAGAAAGAGAACTTTTACTGAGCATTCATCCTGGTGCTGCACTGGCCTAGGCTGACCCACATGCTCAGCAGAGTGTTTAGATTTAGTTTGGAGGCTCTGTACTTCCTCAGTCAGGTTTTGTAGGCTCCCCTACTCTCAATCTAATCTGATTCTGGGCAAAGAGCTTGGAGAATTGGCGATATTAAGAGGTTATCAAATGGGATGGCATGTGTAATTGGCTTGGATTAGAAATCAAAGCTCCCAGCATAGCAAAAAGGTGGGAAATTGTGAGCTAATGATTTAGACAGTAACAAGCTGGTTTCCTGGACTATCACTTGTATTCTGGAAGGTCTACTTCAAAACAGACTGGTGCTAGGAAATCTCATAAGGGCTGAAGATTGTGCAGCTTGGTTGGGTCTCAGAAATCAGGCATCTAATATGGAAGGAGGATGCACAGATAAGCTTGGAATCCAGAAATGGTGGCCATTGCAGAGGAGCATCCAGAGCTGCAGGAAAGAAAGATGAAACGTTAAACAAGTGCAGGGCTCTGGTCATGCAGGTGAGGCCATAACTGTGAACATCTCAGTAGGGCTGCAGAACTTTCTTCCTCCCCACGCCCATTTCTTCAGCTGGGTTGAAGCTCGGTCACCTTAAGTCTCTGCCATGATCTAATACCCAGCAGAAGCGACTCCAGGAAGGAAGCGCACTTGTCCGGCTTACAGTTTGAGGGAACAGTCTCCCAGAGCTAGGAAGGCCTGGGGGCAGGAGCCTGAGGGCAGCTGGTCACATCGCATCTGCTGTCAGGAAGGGGAGGGAGACAGTACAGATGCTCAGCTTGCTTTCTCCCTTGTATTCACTCTGTCACTCCAGCCCACGGAATGGTGCTACCCGAAATTAAGGTGGGTCTACCCACATGAACTAGATCCTTCACAGGTGTGTCCAAGGAACTGTATCCTAGCTCGTGCTAGATCCTGCCAGATTTAATTAATATTCACCACTACATCATCCTTGCTAAGGAGTTAGCAATTCCCAGAATGTCTTGTATTAAAAGACAAAAAGTGCACCTTAGTGCCTAAGGCAGGAGGATTGTCATGAGTTTGAGGCCAGCCTAAGCTATACAATGAGTCTTTTTCTAAAAATAAATAAATAGATAAATAGACAGATAGGTAAACCAGAGGAGCTATTGTGCTGCCTATTGTTAGTCTGTGGCACTCATTATTTTCGCCTCCATTTAATGAGGATACATAAGAAGCTAGGAGATTGGCTTCAGGCAAGGGAGCTGGTGTTGCTCCAGGAGGGCTCAGGGATGAGCTCACTGTTCAGGGAGGATTGCCTGGAGGACTCCCCATGCACTTGGAGCATCTGTTAAACTTAATGTCACTGTGACAAAATACCCAAGAAAGTCAAGGAAAGTCAAAGAAAGTCGACTCATTTTGTCTCATAGTTCAGAAGTTTCAGACCAATGACAGGTGGAGCCAATGCTTTGGGCCAAAATAGTGAGCTAGTGCATCCATGAGCAAGGTCGGACTGGTGCCCTTGTAGATTCTGTCTCGCACTTGAGTCTCGGTGTGTACAACAGACCTTACTTGGGCTTTCAGAGCCCACTGCTTCAGTGATCACAGCTTTGGCTGTGAGAGGAGAGTGCACACTCTTTGACTGTGAGGACACTGCTCCCCTTCCCCCATGGTGTGACTAAGGACAATGGCTGTCATTTGGGACCAAGGGACAGTTTATCGTTTTGGTCTATGGTCCTTTAGGGGAGAGAATAACAGGAGCCAAGTGCTCTCTGTCAGGATGGCCCCTAAGATGATGGAGCCACAAACATCCTGGGGCATGCAGAATTGGACACATGAACAGAAGCTGGGGTGTTAAGTGGACACGTTGTGTACAGGGTCAGAACATGCTTCCAAGCACACTTGCAAAGGAACAAACAGGTTGGGAGCATGTCTCCCCGGTTAGCTAGCTGAGATTTGGGGGAAGGCAGCCTAGAGCCTCCACAGCCTCCCTCCCTCACCAGCAAGTCAGAGAGGATAATGCTTGCTTCCTGCAGCTACTTAGAAGACTCACAGAGATCCAAATGCCTAACAGTCAGCCAAATGCCTAGCAGATAAAAAGGAGCTTCCTCTCCTAACTGCCTCCTCTTCAGACTCTTCACCTGTCTGTAGCATATCTCCAATAAAATCACATCTCTTCTCAAAAGCCCTCTTGGCCTCCTATTGCTAAGCAGTGCTTGCACATCTGACTTAGTCCTCGGGATCCTGCCTGTTGAAGCTCTCAGATCCTGTGTTATAATGGCTGCTGCCCGGTATATAACCACACTGAGGGATGAGTGCATGTGTTTGCCCTTTCTTCTCTTCCCGTACTTTTACTCCCTTGCTTGGAGAACCCTGTTCTCTCTCTATGCTGTAGCCTATCCTGGGTCAGACTGAATTCACGTGCTCTATTAAATTCCACCCCCCCCCTCAGTTTGTCAGTCAAGGAGACCCTCTGATTCCTGTCTTCACTTATGCTTTATCTGTATCTCTTATGGAACTGCTGGGACATCAAATTTTTTTGTGGTCAAACCTTGTTTTCATTGCCTATGAAGTTTCTAGAGTCAGGATTTTGTCCTCAGATAATCCACCCAGCATCAGGCTCATCAAATGAATGAAAGAATAAATGAATAAATGAATAATGAATGAATGAGTGACATCCATTCCTAACTAGACCTTCCTTCAATGGAATGCTATCACTTTTTCAGCCATTTATACGCGCTGGTTGTTTTCTGTCAACTTGACACAAACGTAGACATGTTTAGGAAGAGAGACTCTTCATTGAGACAAGGCCTCCATAAGATTGGCCCATAGGCAATTTTATGAGGTATAGTTTGGGTTATTAATGATATAGGAGGGCACAGATCACTGAGAGCAGGTTCACCCCTGGGAAGGTGGCTCCTGGGTTGTTTATGGAAGCAAGATGAGAATACCATGAGGAGAAACCCAGTAAGTAGCACTCACCCTTAGACTCTGCCTTTCTTCCTGCCTTCAGGTTCTGCTCTGACGTTCTTTATGACAGACTATATTCTGTAAACTGAAATAAACCCTTTCCTCTCCAAGTTACTTTTGGTTATGGTGTTTATCACAACAATAGAAAGCAAACTAGCATTGAACAAGCATGAATGGTTTGGTTTCATGAACAGTCATTGTGATGTGGACTGAAAACTGAGAATGCAATAACAAAAGAGGTTGCTCTCAGTGAGGCCTTAGCCATGGTGAAGGCAGGAAAGGCATAGAAAGGGCAGTCCTGTGGCTTCTTCCAGTTGTGAAGCCAAGGCACATAGCTTTGGCCTGCAGCCTTTGTGAGCTTAGTGGAATCTTATAATCTGACAAGTGTTCCATCACATATCATCTGCCCACATCAGTGAATGTGACCAGTATTCCAACTGGATCCTTAGGAACAAACCCAACAGATCTAGATCCTAAAAGCCATAAGTCATTTGGGATAGGTCCTGACACAGACACCAGGCATGCTTTACCTTGCCCATGAGCTGAGCAGAACAAGTTAAGTTCCTGATCTCTTAGAAGCCTCAGGGGATGATATTCTCATGAACAAGGTCTTGTAAATAGGAACTGAGTCCTTGCTGGTTAGTTTTGGTCAACCTAACAGGTTAGAGTCACCCAGGAAAATGGAACCTCAGTTGAAGAATTGCCTCCATCATATTGGCTTATGAACATATTTGTGAAGCAATTTCTACACTAGTGATTGATAAGTGGGCCTATCCCACTGTAAGCAGTGCTACCCCTGGGCTGTATCAGAAATTGGGGTGAGTAAGCTTCTATGCCTTATGCTTCAGTTCCTGCTTCCAAGTTCCTGGCCCGAGTTCATGTCTTGGTTTCCTTCAGTATTGGATTGTAAGCTATAAGATGAAATAAACATTTTCCTCCCCAAGTTGTCTTGATCATAGTGGTTGTCACAGAAAGTGAAAGCAAAGGATAAAGTCCCAGAGCCATTTGAGAGGCATAGAATGAGAGTCATATCGTAACTTAGTATATCAGCTTTATATCAGCTTTATCTCTCTCTCTCTCTCTGTGTGTGTGTGTGTGTTCAAGTGTTCCTTGTCATAGTGTTCTTATGTGTGCAGGTGCACAGATGCACATGTGTGTAAAGGTCAGAGGTCAGTCTCGGTTGTTGCTCCTCGGCTGCTTTCCAGTTTTTGTTTGAGTCATAGTTGCTCATTGATGTGGAACTTCTCACCAAGTTGGTTAGGCCAGCCAGTTTCCAGGGGTTGGCCTGCCTCTGCCCCCGTATTCATTGCTGCTACGATCACAGATTCATGATGCCAGACCTGTGTGTGTGTGTGTGTGTGTGTGTGTGTGTGTGTGTGTGTGTGTAGGTAGGTAGGTAGATAGGCAGGAAGACAAGGAAAGCAAGTAGGAGTAAGGTAGACAGACAGATAGATTTTAGATATCCAAACTTAGTCCTTCAAGTAATTGGGCAAATGCTTTAGGGACTGGGCCATCTCCTCAGCCCTCTAATTTGGTTTAGAAGAAGTTTTTTTGTTGTTGTTTTGGTTTGGTTTGGTTTTTAGTTTTTCCTCCAGATTTATTTTCATTATTCTGTAGCAGGTCATGAGGTCAGTAGATCTTGGCCCTGGAGAGGATGGGAGTCCCTGCACTTGGGCAGAGCCTGGAAATGCGCCTGCCTCATAGCTACTCTCTCCTTAGAATAATTAGAATTTACAGTAGAGAAACATCTGAGACACAGGGAGAGTTGGCAAATTTTCACACTTACAAGATTTTTGTTTTTAATGGGAATTACCAGTAATTCCTCACCTTATAAGAGACAATAATGACTTCTTAGCAGGGTTCCAAGGTATATTTGGCAAATATGTATTCAGGGAACGTCTCAAATAATGGCTTGGGAACAAAACTCAGATAAATTAAGTGTCTTGACACCCAGCTCTTTGCCTGAAAGCTCTTTCTGCAGAGGATGCTCCAGAGTGTCTGTTATAGTGCGTGGACCTGCAGTTCTCCAGGGTCTGTGTTCAGATTCCAATTTCTTTTGCTGAAATCACCCAAGGCAAATGACTTAAAACATTGTAGCCTCTCCCTTCTTTATCAATGGGGTGTAATTTCTTGCACTCATTTGACAATTTATTGTGTAAGGATAGCAGTGGGTGCTGAAGAGTCAAATTCATAGACTTTGAATTCTAGGAAAAGAAAAAATTTCTCATGCTACCCAGATCAGAGACCTTCCTTCCTTCCTTCCTTCCTTCCTTCCTTCCTTCCTTCCTTCCTTCCTTCCTTCCTTCCTTCCTTCCTTCCTTCCTTCCTCTCTCTCTCTCTCTCTCTCTCTCTCTCTCTCTCTCTCTCTCTCTCTCTCTCTCTCTCCCCCCCCCCTCTCTCCCTCACATTCGAAAATAACTTTATTTGGTCTAGGGTGCTGGCCAGAGTCCCCTTAGAGCACTCTCTAACAGTGACAATGTCTCCAATCTGTACATCCATGAAACGGAGACAGGTGCACAGACATGTTCTTGTGACACTTCTCAAAATAATTGTATCTTCAAATATAATGGAGATAGTCCCAGCAGATGACAATGGTCCTCTGCATCTTCATCTTTGTCATAACACCAGACAGGATCTGACCTCAGATGGAGACATTACCAGTGAAAGGGTATTTCTTGTCTAGGGAGGTACCCTCCATGGCCTCTTTGGGCGTCTTGAAGCCTAGACCAACGTTTTGTAGTACTGAGGGAGGTTTTCATTGCTGGTTTCTCCCAGCAAAACACACTTCTTATTTTGAATAATTGTAGGCTGCTTTTGGTAAGCACACACCATCTGAATGTCTGCCATCTTCCCAGCAGCCTAAGAAAAGGAGAGGTAGGCCCACTCCCAGCTTCCTTATTCACCACATGAGGTCAATGATCTAACTGAGGCTGAGAAAGGGAATGTGATTTTACAGAGGGCCAGATCAGAGTTCTTCATGGGAGAACCCAGGCCCAAGTGACTCTGTAGTCTACATGGTACATCCCACAGAAGTAGGTCCATTTCCTAAGCCAAGTGCTGAGGCTCCAAGAGCCAAAGTGCTTCACTTATTTTCCCAGCAGGCCACTGATACTGTCACAAGACTAGTGCCTTTGGGCTTCAGCTCCACACTGTGTGCCTTCCAGCTCATCACAGAGCACAGGATCCTCTCTGTCTATCAAACAGTTGCTCTTGTGTTTCAAGCCTTACGCTGGGCACATGTGTTGCAGAGACCAGCAATATAGCCTCTGCCCTGGAGAGCTTGGGTCTACAAGAAAACATACCTGCAGGTAATGACTGTAAGACAAGGTGATGATACTCATAGCAAGATAAATGCAGCATAGGACAAGGCTCTCTCTCGAGCCACAGGAAGCAATGGGGATGACATGTTTATTCAAGGTCTTCAGGGTTAGAACCCCAACTTGCTTCACTTCATGGCCATGGGACCAGGATCAAACACCACCTCCCAACTAAAGTACATTTGCAAAGGGGTTCTGGGGACAAGTCTGAGAGAAAGTATTAGGGACCAATCATGCTTAATCCCTCTTCTTCTCTTCCTCAACAGAACGCATACCACCCTGTTCTCTGGGATCCCATGGCCTTGGAGAGGGGGCTGCAGGGCCCGTGGACACCAACTCTTCCCAGAGCGCTGGCATGGAGCCAGGTCAGTCCCTGTCACCTCCAATGTTCCATCATCAGCTGTAAGCCTGGGGCCTAGTGAGAAACACAGTCTAGGATCTGGAAATGCGTATACTTCTCAGGGTGTGTAGGAAGTGCAGGAGATCAAGTGACCGTGGCAGTGAACTTAATAAGAGGACAAGGGAGGCTGCTAAGAGATGTAGCATCTACTGCATTTATCTGGGGAACAGATGGTAGAATCGTTGTTAGGCTGAAGTGCCTGGCCCCTTCCTCATGTGTCACACATTGCAAGCCTGATGAAGAGGGAGGGGTAGGTGGGGTTGGGCATCCAACAGGAATGACGGTGGTGCTAGCAGCAAGTAGGTACTATCCAGGCCTGTCCAGGACAACAACGGGTGTGGTAGATCAGAGCTTGCTCTTGCATCCAGGAGACCAGGGTGTATGTCCTGGAGCTAGTGGCGATGCCAGAGTCATAGTTGAGCCTGGAAAGAGAGCAGTAGTGGGAGACTGTCAGAAGGGGTCCAAGAAGGCTCCCTGGAAGGCTTTCTTCATACTGCCGTGCAACTTCACAATATGAAGTGGGTAGGAAATGCAGCCAAGTTAGGATAAGGCAGGGCTGAGTAGAGAAAGTGCCAAGATGTTTCAAGCTGGAGGAGCATGGCCCAGAGTAGGACAGCATCAAACATGGAGGCAGAGCCCAATGAAGGAGACTGCAGAGGCAGGAGGGGAGTAAGCTCTTCATTAGAGATATACTGCATGGCACTTGTATCAAGTTCTGATTCTTATTCTTCAAGCAGTCCCATAAGGTGACATATGGGCTCTATTGGATTCCGTACTGCTGGAGTCATGAATCAAGTCCAGAATCCCAGCAGATAAACAGACCGAGTTTTTACTCACAATAAAGGCTTATGTCATCTGATAGAGATCCCTGCACACCTCCTGGAACAAATGGCTACCTTGGTAACCGCTGCAGTACTTAGAGCTGGAAGGTGTTGCCTATTAAGTACTCAGGTCAGAAGTGACACACCCAGCCTCCTAGATCACAGTCGCTTCCTGACATCTAGGGTTCTGTGGTTTATGGGAAGCAGATAATGAATGAATCCTAATCATACTGGCTGGATTAGATAACTACTTCCATCTCACAGACCAGCAACTGGGAGACTCAGAGGCATTTGCTGTACTGCCATGGGGCTCCCAAAAACAAACTGCTGGTGTTTGGATGTTGCATAACCTTTGCATGAAACATTCATGTCGCCATTCAACAAAGACATATGGAGTAGTCACCATGGCCCAGGGAATGACTAAACTGGAGGTGGCTGAAGCGTATGTAACTGCACGGGATAGCAAGTCCTCTGCCTTGATAGAAGGTTCTTTAGGAGGCTCTGAAAGTTTTAACTTTTGCCTAGAAGGACAGTGAAAATGAGACCACATGTATAGAATCCTGATTCACACATCTCACGTAACTCACCTTACCCAGGAGCCAGTTTTCATGGCCCCATTTTTAAGATAAGTAAACTGAGTGTCCCGCGCAGGTAAGAGGAGACACATCAACTCCTTATCCCCATCAATAATGACTTGAGTTCCAGTATAACAGGAGCTGAATCTCTCTGACTCCACCTAAACTCTAGAAGTGCGGTCCCTCGGTCTTCCTAGAAGTCTTCTCCAGTTAGGTCTTTCCTTCCCTGCTTCCTCCATATGCCCAAGATAGCATGTTGCACCATGCAGACACTGACTTAGGTCTGACAGAGGGAGACTGAATTGCTCATCCACATTATGATGCCACCCACAGAGTTGGGCCTGGAACAAGGCTTGTTGAGCTCATCTAGATGAAGGGAAGGAAGGAAGACATTGTTCAAAAATATTTGGTCGAAAGCTCTGTATCTGGCAGCAGGGGGTCACACATAAACCTTGATATCCGTGAGCTTGGTCCAGGAACACTCCCCCTGG
The DNA here is from genome assembly GCF_978045245.1 of Mus caroli. Classification (NCBI taxonomy): domain Eukaryota; kingdom Metazoa; phylum Chordata; class Mammalia; order Rodentia; family Muridae; genus Mus; species Mus caroli. Next base: position 50,003,818 of record NW_028227263.1, on the reverse strand, counting down.
CCTTTCCAGCTCCGTCATCCACCACCCCAGCCCTGCACTCTATGCTGTATTTACATTGTCAAATCACTTTTGCCCTTCCCTCATGCCTGTGATTACCTCTGGTAGACTTCTTTCCTTTTTGTGTTCAGCACAGAGGGTCCTGTCACAGCACTCTCAGCTCCTATCACTTGCCTGACAAAACCTCTTGTGACTGTCTACCTCATGCAGATCAAAAAGAAAAAGAAACAACAACAACAACAACAAAACCAAAACACCACCAACAAAAACCTCTCTACAGACCCTCCTTCCACCTTGGGTTCTATTTGGACCCAGGTCCATCTCTAGGCTCCAGGCTCCCATGCCACTCACTTCTTCCAGTTTCCCTGAAGCACAGAATGCTCCTGCTTTGGAGCACTGAACATGGGCCTTCACCTAACCTTGAGAAAACACATCTGGCCCAGGGAACAAAAAGAAGTGAAAGGCATTGTACTTGTGAGCTGGCCCATGAGGGTGAGACGCCTTTAGCTGAAGCACACTAGCTGCCTTGATGGCTGTAAAGCCAGGGAGTTGATGAGGGATGTAGAAGGGCAAAGCCTTCCCTACCCTATCACCTAAGGGAAAGACCACTCCTCCCAGGACAATTCTTTCTTCTAGGGAAACATTTATCTCCACCTAGTACATTACTTTCTGCAAGTTAAGTTTATTTTCAGATGTCTCCCAATTAGCATCTAATCTCCAGGAGAGCAGGTACTTCCTTCTTTATAGTTTTTGAAATGCCTTCATGCAAAGAAGGATGCAATAAAGACAGAGTGAATGAATGAATGAATGAATGATGCAGTAAGGACAGAGTAAGTGAATAAATGAATGAGTGAATGGTGCTATAAAGAGAGAATGACTGAATGAACAAATGAATGAATGAGTGAATAGTGTAGTGAAGACAGAATGAGTGGATGAATAAATGAATGGGTGAGTGGTCAGTAAAGACAGTGAGGGAATGAATGAATGAGTGAGTGAAATGATGCTGTAAAGATAGGGTGAGTGAATGAATGAATGAGTGAATGGTGCAGTGAAGACAGTGAGTGAACTAATGGATGAATAAGTGAATGGTTCAGTAAAGGTACACATAGTGAATGAATGAATGAGTAAGTGAGTGAGTGAATGATGCAGCAAAGACAATGAGTGAATGAATGAATGAATGATGCAGTAAAGACAGAGTGAGTGAATGAATGAACGAACAAGTGATTGGTCAACAGTTTCCACAGTTGCTCACTTCCCAACAGGACAGTCCCAACAGTATTTGACCAATTCTGAGGTCTCAAGCCAGGATACCCCCTTCTTCTCTCCTCCATCCTTCTCTCTGCCAGTCCAAGAGGCTGAACATCACATAAGTATTGTCCCATCCATCCTCAGGTCCTGGACTTTGAGCCTGCCATACTGGGAGGACCTGGTTACTGCTTGTTGGCCTCATCAGGGCAGAGAGGAACTTTCTCTGCAGCTTCAGCCCAGAGCCTCTTGGTTTCTCCTCTTCAAGTTCTCTTTGCCTGGAGTCAAGCACTGGGGAGCCCCTGGCTATCAGCTAGGTCCCCTCCTGCTTACCACCTGTCTCAGAGCTCAGGAAGAGGAGGCAAATGGGACACTAATGAAATTCAGAGCGAAACTAAATCTGGAGGTGTTGCAAACTGCATGGAGGAGGGAGACAGGACTTAAAAGGATCTGTCTGGGACTGAGGGGAGCCAAGGTTGTAAACAGCCAGGATCAGTTTCATACAGACCCATCTTGGACAGTGCATGCAGTGTGACCCAGCTCAAGCTCTTGATCCCTAGGGGTGTCACTTTGCAATCTTTAAATTAGAGACCTGTAAATTGATGGACTGACTCATTCAAGCCTTCCCACTCCAAAAAGAGTTTGAGTGGATTCACAGTTTAAAGTCAATTAATCCAATAATCAAGACAAAAGCATTTAATAAAGGCAGAACATTAGGACAAAGAGAAGGGGAAGAAAGACCAGAAAGGGATGTGTAGGAGAGGGGCTGCAAGCTGGTGTCTTGAGGATGGCAATGACCATGTGACAGATAGCTTAGACCTTGAACCTAATGAGCTTTGGGAATGAGACACTCAGCGGTAGAGTTAGGGCCTTTTCAGATCCGCTGTTCACTCGTTCAGTTACGGGTCTTCACTACTTCACACCAGGGGTAGCCCAGGCTGTGCTCTCTGCGGATCTCATTAAACTCTTTAAAAAGTTCTGCAGGGTGGTCTCTGTAGCCACCAGGGGAACTGGAATCAGAGGCACAGAGTTGCTTATGCTGCCCAGCCTCTCTTGTACCAAAGCTTCCATCTCCTACCTCCTTAAGCCTGGGGAACCAGATACATTTGGGGGGAGGGGAAGGCTGCTGTGCCACTAAAGGCTTTCACAGGAAGGTGAGGAAACCACCTGGAGGGTAAGGAAGAAGGGGTTGGCCACGTCCCATCCTCAAGAGGCAAGCTTCCTAATCTCAGGACCTGTTTTATTCAATGTTCCCAAAGTCCACAGAGGGGTTTTTGTTTAAGCCAATTGTACGCGTTGAGATGCTGTTTGTTTATTTGTCATATTAGTAAATTAACAATTTAAAACATTAAACTGGTATGCATAACTTCTTTAACATGAAATACCAAGCTGTAATGTCAGCATCAAGAGCACAGTTTCTATAAAAACTGACTCCCCCTGCCCCCCACCCTGGGGAGTTGGAGAATAGAAGACTAGAACTGGATAGGAAAGCGTCACTTTATAGCATGGCAGATTTCTTTACTGGTTGGCTCATCCAAACATGTCCTTGCTCTGTTTTCAGTCTGCAGGCTTCACGCGCATTCATGTGGGAGTGGGAGGGAAAATGAGGCTAGAGCATTTTTGGAAATAGTTTGATCTCATAGGCAACCGAAGAGGTCTGGGGACCATCAGGGATCCGCGCACCTATGTTTTGAAAGCCATACAGTGGCACATAAGCACCACGGGCACATATACTACACATATATACCCCCACAAACACCCACATACACACAACACAAGCATATCTTTCCAAGCATACATTTTAATCATTGGAAAGATGGACAGAAACACCAAAAATGTTTATTTTTCCAACTTTTCGAGTCCACTATGGCAGATTCTAAAGACAGCAGCCAATCTCTACGTTTGCATTGCTTCCTTTCAGTGAATATGACCACCGTTAAGATGCAAACCCAAATCACTATCAATTAGAGGTACTAGGGATTCTGCTATATTCAATCAATTGGCTAGATGATATCAGAGACGTCCATTCTGCTTTGTCATGGCAACCAGGGAAGTGAAAGAAACTGGGATGTAAGGTTAGTTTGGAAAAATAATCCTAAATTAGACCCTTGACTTCTTGTATAAACAACAAAACAAATAAGCTTCAGGAAGCTAAGAATGTACAGCCGCATGTAGTGCCAGTGACGTCAGCCAGCAAGGATGAACACACATTTAATGAACTCTTACTGTGGGTCACATCTGTGGTAGACAAGATGCAAGTTTTACCTCTAGTACAAAAGCCTATATATCTGTGTGTTTATGACATAGGCCTTTCCCTATTTTTAAGCTGTGACTCAGAGAAAAAATCTTGCTCAGGAAGGCATAAGTGTGACATGATGAAGTCATTGCTATTTGCTTTGTCCTCTAGCAATGACACTGGGAGGAAATGGTGAGTCTGGTCTCACAGAGAGCCAGGCTGTCACTCTGAGGTGGGGTCCTCCAAGATTCAATAGTGGTCATGCTAACCTCACGTAGGTTTCAGGCTTTCTTTTCAGGCGCTGTCTCTGCCCTGGCTGTGTATCCTGTATTGAGTCTATACCTCCATATTCAGTGGAGACTTAGGACGTCCACTACCTTCAATGCCTCCATCACCTTCCAGCAAATAGCCTTTAATTAATGTTCTCAGGTGAACAAAATACATGTTTAGGCTTAGGGAGAAAGAGAGAATAATTAATCTGAGTAGAAAGCCAAATATTGCCCCTGACTGAGCCTGAAGTCCACAGTTCTGATTGACCAGACATCCCTTGTAAAGGAACCTCTTCTGTTGTCAAAACCTTGTTTAGAAATCTTTCTATTCTTAAGGCATGTCAGGGTTAAGATTAGATGCCTTGAGTCCAGCCAGTACTGCAGATGTGGTTGCCTAGGTTCCCAACCTTTTCATATCATCTTTCATGTTAACCTTATTTACCTTATTGCACAGTGGGAGGTGTGTGTGTGTGTGTGTGTGTGTGTTCTCTCCCTCTCTCCTTTCCTTCTTTTCTCCTACTTCCTTTTCCTCCTGTGTGTGTGTGCATGTGTGTGTGTGTGAGTGTGTTCTCTCCCTCTCTCCTTTCCTTCTTTTCTCCTACTTCCTTTTCCTCCTGTGTATGTATGCATGTGTGTGAGTAAGTGAGTGAGTGTGTGTGTGTGTGTCTGTGTGTGTGTGTGTGTGTCTGTGTCTGTGTCTGTGTGTGTGAATTCAAAGAAATCACAGAGACATTTAGCCACTTGCAAGCTGAATGCCTAATTCACTTCCAACTGGAAGATTGGTGTCATTATCCTTGGTAGATTCAATCGCCAAATCATAAGGCTTGTTGCTAATTGCACCTTCAACCACATACTTCCCTGCCCAATTTGACCAAAGCAACTGAAGCAGGATCTAACTACCCATTTCCAAGGCTTTAGCCCTCTGGTTGTATTGCCTTGACTTACCTACTATGAAAGAAATATGTTTAGCTATCTTTCTCCTCTCATTGCCTTTCTGAAAGTTCCCCTGATAGAAAAGAACAAGTCAACCAGAGGCTCAGAATCCTGTTCCTTAGGCACTGTAACTATAGTGGAAAATCCGTGTGTGCAGAAAACACTCCAGGGGTGAGAAGAGACATTTGTTGAGGGCCTATAAGATGTCAGCCAGTGAGCTGAGCATTTCACAGTCCATTTCACCCTCACAACTACTGGGAGAGGTAAGCATTGTTATTTCTGATTCACAGATGGAGCAGGGAGCCTTAGAGAGGGTCAATGGCTTAAAGTCACATAGCTGGGACATGGGGGAAGCTAGAATTGGCCCAAGGTCATCCACCACAAAGCCCCACCTCTTCCCAATGTGTGGGGGAAAGCAACCAGGACAACTAGAACTAGAACTACCATTTGTGGAGTGCCCACTCTGTGCCTGACTTGCGTGAACCCATTTAACCCCGATAAAGAGCCCATGATATTAAACACTCATCACCCATTTGTCATATGAGAAAACCAGGGCCAAGAGAAGTGCTTTCAGAATGGATAATTTTCTGAGAGTGACTGTTTAGAGGATAAGCCCCAGCAATCTGTCACTGTTTGCTGCTCTGTCATAAGAGGCTCTTAGCCAAATCAGCAAATAAGCAAAGGCATTGCCTATAGGACGTACTTAGTAATCTTGGTGGTTGGTAATTAATTTTGTAGTTTTCTTTGCCCTGGAGTGATTATTCTGGTTGCTACTTGTAGCCCATTCTAGCCAGTGAGTTGCCCTCCACACCTAATAGGTCAGAGGATCCCAGAGTGTTGAGCATCGAGCATAGTTGGAAGCCATGAGCCATGTGACAGAGAGAGAAGACTTTCAGATGACCCCGATGGAGGCCAGTCTGGACTGTCAACTCTGGACTCTGCGAAAGTTATTAGAGCTCTGTGGTTTTGTTCCCTAATATGTAACATGGATATGTGAAGTTCAGACTTTGCTCGATAATTATAGGGACCGAAATTCATGTAAGATGCTTCTAGTCATGGGGTGGCACAAAAAAGAAAAGCCGAAGATGCTTCTCAGTGTGATAGAATGCTTACTTAGAGAATCAGACTTAGAAGATGAGGTAGAACCCCCTTCTATCTTAGCTTGGGAGTGCCAGGCTTAGAGACCGGCAATAATTTGCCCATTATACACAGCACACAGCATTTTTAAGACAACTTGTTGTTGCTGTTGTTGTTGTTGTTGTCATTTTGAGGAGGTTGATAATGATGATGATGATGATGTTTATGACAGAATATCTATGTAGCCCTGGCTGTCCTAAAGTGTGGTATACAGACCAGGGTAGCCTTGAACCCACGGAGATCTACCTGCCACTGCTTTCTGAGTGCTGGGATTAAAAGTCTTTTCTTTCTGGTTCACCAAGGCCCATGCTGATACTGCAGGTCACACTTAGACCCCCAGTTTTAGAACCCCAGTTAGAGAAGCTCATGTTTCAGTCTGCCTTGCTTCTCTGATGGTGTGGTCTTAGTATGAACTTTCCCAGTCCTTGCAGTCTGTGAGCATATCACACCCATTATTTTATTGCCTGTGTCTGACTGCCTTACTACTTACCAAGTGTGGGTCTGGTCATTTTGGTTGCTGTTTCTCCTGACTCTTCAGATGGTGGCTCCTTTGCTTGTATACTCTTTGATTTTCATGAGAGAGTTCATGATTTGGAAACTTCTCGGAGGCATGGTTTGAAAATTCACTGCTGCAGAAAGGGTTTGGCTTTGTTCTAGAAGAAATCACCTTGGGGCTACTTCAAATTAAGGATACAGTTTGGACTTGGGGATTTTGGTTTTTGTTTTGTTTTGTTTCGTTTTTTCCTACAAGTTAATACATTCAAGGGCCATTTTCTGTTTGGAAATTCTTAGAGGATCTTTTGTTCTTTCTCTTTACGTCTGGCAGGGCCATGTTTCCTTGCTGTGTCCTACCGCGGTGTGGGGTTCTGGGCTGCTCTAATTCCTGACACACTGGAGTTAATGATGTTGTCTTCGGCCCTAGCTCTAGCTGAGAATCCCAGCCTGTCTTCCCTCCTTCTGAGGACCTGGGCTTTATTTTCTGTGTTGTTGCCTTATAACCCAAAGCCCCAAGACCACCATGGATGGCGAGATACCTTCAGACCCATCATCACATCCCACACTGTGTAACCTCTGTGGATGTATGGTACCTCATGTTCTTATGGCCTCTGAGGATCTCCTACTTCTCGCCAGCTTAGCTATACAGTTAAAGGTAAATAGTGTATTAAGTACCAGAATTACTTGGGGTGAGTAGGAAGCTGTGTTTCTGGAAGTAGAAACCTGAAGTGTTCATTGCTGGCCTTCCCTGCTATAAATGTATGACTTCATCAGGTAAGGCTTCCCTGGTCATTACATAATAGCTACATAGTGTAATTTTCCTTCTGTAAGTCGAGAGAATAGAGCCATTTCCGAGCCATAGAAATCTCTGTCTTTCAGCATTATTTGTTGTCGTTCTGATCGCGCTTTTGCTCAGTCCCATTGGAACCTTGACCACCTACAGATGTCTACAAACAGAAACTTGTTTGCAAAAAATACCTGCAAAATGGCCACATTCTTAAGGAATCCCTGCATTCTGTTTCTGTGAGCCATCCGGCCCACATGGTTCTTGCATAAGCAGGGCAACAGTGCCAGTCAATGGTATTATCACTCAGTTCATTTGTTCTGCAAACATTTTCTAAGCACCGAATGTGGGCTGTGCCCATACAAGGTTCTAGAATGTACCATTGGGTAAGTTATGGTCCTTCTCATCATAGAAAAAAAAAACCACTTAGATGGAATGTGATCACAATTTGGCATTGCTGTGTGAAAAGGGAACCCACACAGCTTCAGGTAGAGGTACCAGATGAGCTTCCCAGAGGATGGGGAAGATGAAAAAAGATAGAAAGGAAAAGATGGCTGGTCCCTCCAAAGGAAACACTACTCAAAGAAATGGCCCCTCTGAATCCCTTTTAAAGTTTTGGACTGGTTTTCCACCCCAGAAACTGCCATTGAGAGTCACCATTTTTAATTTATGTGTTTTCAGAGGGGCTGTACTGTTCCTAAGGGGTTAAATAGTTACTTGGGAATTATGGGTGAAAAATATTAGTTATTATAATGGTTTGTGTTTTCCCAAGGGCCACAGTATATAAACAGACATGCAGCACTATGGTGCTAAGACAAACAAACAAGAAATGGACAGGAGACAGGGAGGGATCAAGAAAAACAAGTTTATAAAGGCTCCTTGGTAAAGCTGGCAGAGTAACACTGAGCAGAGACACAGAGGCACTGAGTTCGCGTAGTGTTGGAAAGAGCAGCAGCATTGGAGTCAGCCACACCTACATTCAAAAGCTCAGCCCTGTTGAAAGCATATATCCAGGGCAAATTCATCACAATGCACCTCTGTTTCCTCATCTACAAAGTGTGTGCGTGTGTGTGCGTGTGTGTGTGTGTTTGTGGGGGGTGTGTATATGTGTGCGTGTGTGTATGTGTTTGTGAGTGGGGTGTGTTGTGGGGTGTGTGTGTGTTTGTGTGTGTATGTGTGTGTGTATGTATGTGTGTGTGTATGTGTTTGTGTGTGTGTGTGTGTATGGGTGTTTTTGTGTGTGGGGTATGTGTGTGGGGTGTATGTGTGCTTGTTTGTGTGTGTTTGTGTGTGTGTGTGTGTGTGTGTAATCCTCTCTTCGCCATGTGCTTGTGCAGATAGCATAAAGTCACATCTGCAAAGTCCCCAGCATGTAGAGGTAAATTAGAGATGCCTCTGTTCAGCCCACAACCGGCTTGCCCAGGAGAAGGGCCAATGTTATGGATGTATGTTAGAGATACTGCTTTCCCATGAGTCTGTCCTGGGGGCCAGGGAGAGAAGATCCCTGAGAGCTCTTTTCCATGCTGCTTTAAAGACATGCATTGTCCAGAGCCCTTGGCATCACCTGGGATGGCGTGTGGAATGATCTGGGATATTCAAGGTATTGAATCCAAGTGATTTGAGTGGATCTAAGTATCTAAGGATTTTTTTCCTTGGGTTTTCAGTTCATTTGAAGCCCTTAGCTCTTTGTCTCTGAAACATCATGCAAACCGGCGCCCAGGCAGGCATGGTACAGTTGGAGGTGGGCACCTTGAAGTGGGAGGCACTGAAGGTAGCAGGCAGAGTTGATGAAGAAAAATTAGGTTAACATCCCCTGTACCCTGAAAACCTGCTTCCCGATCTGCATCTTTCCTGCCCAGTGAAAGCCTGTGAGAATTACTGAATAATGCCTGGCATAGGCTGGACCCTTGGTACATGTCTGTTAATAGTCAGCTATCTCCTCCCATGACATATAATCAGCATTGTCATTTGTGGATAACTTGTTATTTTGATGCATTTTTTTCTCTTCACCCTCAAAGTAACTCATCCATCAATCTATCATCACCACCACCACCACCACCACCATCATCATCATCACCACCACCACCCCTGTTGCAATCAAGCTTTACTGGACTCCAAGTTCCTCCATACTATATAAAACAGTATGTTTTCAGGTTGTATCTCATTCTAGAAAGTCCGTTTTACAAGAAGTGTTTGACTCTATCTTGACAATACCCCTTTTATAGGCAGGTAAACTGAAGTGCATATGAGATTAGGCATTGCCTCCGGTGAACAGGTTAGAAAGCCAGTGTAAGTGCCCCCTTCTGTGTGTCTTTTACCCCTGAGCTTATGTCCCCTTGGCTGTCCTGGGACCTTTCCCAGAGCAGGGCAGAAGGCTTATTCCATTCTGAAGCCAAGGAGAGAAGAGACAGAGGAGGCTTCCCTTCTAGCAGTGAGCATAGCTGTCTTCCTCCTCCAGGCCTGTCAGAGACACCCCAGCGCAGCTGCCAGCCCTTATTCCTGTCTGGGTGTGTGTATGTCAGGTGTGACAGGCAAGTCACCTTTGCCACGTCAGTGACATATAGAAGATAGCATGCAGGCCCATGTTCCAAAGAGTGAAAGGATGTCACAGGGTCCCCCAGAGCCAGGTAGTAGGGCTTCTGACATCAGCTATTTCCTCACAAGCCTGTCTTCTATAGCAAGGAACAGCGGTTAAGCATTTCTTAGATCTCTGTATAGAACACGTCAGGACAAAAGCCCAGCAGATCCAGCATGAGCTGGGTGACGTGCTGCAGCTCTCCCTGTCTCTTCAGCCCTAGTCTGTACCCGCACTCACTCAGTCCCTGCTCTCTCAACCCCTCTCAATGTCTGCCAAGGAAGCACACAGGGGAAGGGCAAGGCTGGAAACACTGGAAACAAGCTAGCTTAGAAATGGGGAAACAACCTGCTGCTTTTCAGAGCACAGTGAAGGCAGACAGTGTTGGCTGTGTGCTTTCTCCTTGACCTTCACGATGGGCCATTACAGGGTAGGGATCGCTGCATCTTGGACGGGGTGTGGTGCTGTGTATATTCCAGAAAGAGCTTCATGGGCTGGAGACACCTCTAGATCTGGCCAGGTTACGGGGAGTCTTTACAGAAAAGTCTATTCAGGTAACAATTAGCAGAGCTGGAGACGGGGCCCAGAACCTCACTGCAAAGGCCACATTCTTTCCATCACACAGTGACATCTCAGACTGGAGAGAACATGTAGGCTATGGTCTGTCCCTGTCTAGCTCTGTGAACTCAGAGCAGCAGGTAAGAGTTCATTGCCCAGTCAGGAGACATGTTGCTATTTGGCTTCTCTGATGCTACATCTTGTCTGAGAGACAAGAAGTGGGCTCCGGTCCTTGGATACTGTGAATTCTCTAAACCTTGCTCCATCTTTCTGGACCACTGGAAGGTGAGCTCCTGCTAGGTAGACTGCCCTGACATCTTAGAATCCCTTGTTCTTGCCTCTGTCCCACAGCAGGAGTCATCACACTACTCCAGCATGTGTCCCTATTCTCTGGGCAGATACAGGGTATTTATGGATGTCTATGTTGGAAGTTCTTGTGGGTAAGGAAATGTTTGAGAGTAGGAGAGCCCACACTGGATGTTTGTGGCATGCCTCTGTTTTTCTCTTTCTGTTCTTCCCAGGGCTATGAAAGTCATAATAGATATTTGCAAGGATTTAGGCAAAGAAGGCTAAAGCCCCAAGCAGAGCAGTGTGGGAGGTACACAGGAAGCCAGGGCTCCACCTGGCTGCTCTGCACCTGGCAGAAACAGATAGTATCTGGGCCTCATTATCTGCTCACTGGCAACGAAAGTCCCAAACAGCATTGACCTCATTAGAAGAGGCTTCCCGCCTTTGCCATCGGCATTCTGTATTCCAGACTTTCAGGAAGCTCTTTGCTGCATTCTGGGTCTTTCTCAAAGACCATGGGAGATTTTATTACGAGGTTTCTGTGCTCCTATGTGAGGCCTAGAACCTCAAACCTTCTGGTACCCAGGTTGAATTTCCTGTATACCAGACCAGATGCTCAGGGCCTGGCCCAGCACTTCTGACATCCCCTTTCTCCTTCCTCTGTGTAAATTAGGCATTCTTTTTTTGTTTGTTTTGTTTTGTTTTGGTTTGGTTTGGTTTGGTTTTTCGAGACAGGGTTTATCTGTATAGCTCTGGCTGTCCTGGAACTCACTTTGTAGACCAGGCTGGTCACAAACTCAGAAATCCGCTTGCCTCTGCCTCCCAAGTGCTGGGGTTAAAGGCGTGCACTACCACGCCCGGCTAAATTAGGCATTCTTTAGGATGAATAATATGGTGAAAGTCTACATACCTACCTACCCTGTGCAGGTGATAAGATTTTATAGAATATACCACAGACGAGCACAATCCAAAAGAAAGAGTGAATAAAGTCCTTGACTACCCACCAGCTGTGTTAGTATTTTATACTTTCATAAGATATTTTCACCAAAAAAACTGAGGAACACGCACAAGGGACTCTATGAATTGCTTCCCACAAGAGCATTTATAACTAATTTATAAGCTGGATTATAGCTGGATGTATATGTATATGTTAGTTATTTTCTAGTTACTGTGACAAAACACCTGCCTAAAAGCATCGCAAGAAAGGGCTAATTTATTTTGGCTCTCAGTTCAAGGGTACAGTCCCTCGCAGCAAAGAAGAAATAATGGTAGGTGCTTGAGGCAGCTGCCATAGCAATCAAGAGGCAGAGAATTGTGAATTCTGCTGCTCACCTCACTTTCTCCTTTTTACTCAGTTTCACGGAATGGTGCCCCACATTCAGAGTGGGTCTTTCCTCCTCAATTAATCCTGTTTAGAACTCTCTTACCAACTTGCCCAGAGATGTTTTTCCATGGTGATTTTTAAGTCCCATTATGTTGATAATTAAAGTTAAGCACTATAATCTCAGCATACACACACACACATACACACACACACAATTTTTGAGTCAGAGTTTCCCTTTGTCATCCAGCAGTCTTGGAACTCACTCTCTACACCAGATTGGCCTCAGACTCAGAGACAAAGAGACAGAGAGCAGCAGCAAAGATCATGATACCAGGGCATGGTGAGAAACATTGGTGACAAGAGGCAGGAGAATGGAGACAAGGGAGACCTTCACAGTGGGGAAGGCCTAGAGTAACCATGTGACAGTGCTAGGTTCTCATGGCAGCTCCATGAACAGTGTATGCAGGGGACTGCTAAGAAGTGAACATGCCAGGCTCACATTTACCCCAAACAGACCCCGCATAATCTCCACTTCCCAGTTCCTTCTCTAGTCCACAATGTCTTCTCCTCATCTTAGTTGGTGGCCCAGGAGCTTGTGTGCCATTTGATTGCATCTTTACCTGTCCTCCAGTCTAATCATTCACCTCACCTATTAATTCTATCCTGCAGCTCTCAAATCAATCCCAACATCCTTGTTGTCTCCCTCCTGCATCTCTGCAGCAGCTTCCGTGTTGTCTTCCTGTTTCATAGCTTCTAAGCCCTGTTCTTCCTGGTAATTCACGATTCAGTTCACTCCCCCTTAAGATCCTACAATGGCATCTCTTTGCTCTGAGGATGGTCAGAGGGTTGTAGGTCATTTGCCGCACCCTTATCCATCACAGGCTACTGTGAGTCTTGGCTACTACACCAACTATGCCATTGAGCGTTTACCTATCTTCTCTGTCCACCTTGATGCTCTAAGGGCAGAGTCTGTTTATCCAGGTCAGTATCCCCATCATCTAATAAGCGTTCTGATTCATGGTAACTATCCAACAAACTCTGTCTCTCCTTGCATTTGGATAGTCTTGGCAATTTTCAGAACTCTTTGCCCAGTTATCTCTTTCTTTGACCCTCATCTCTGGTAACTTACAAATAGGAAACCCAAGACTCAGAGATGGCAAAGGGCAGTCTAAAGGCCCAACAGTACATGCAAATGACAAGGCTAGACTGGCAATAAGTCTTGCAGAGGAGCCATGACCAGAATCTCATAAGTAAAGCACAGCAAGTTGCTATTTCCTATGACTCCCAAAGTCACTCCTAGATCAGCAGCCTCGGCATTATTGCTATCAATGCAAGGCCATAGGCTGGAGATCGCTCAGTGGGTAAAGCACTTCTGCCCAACTGAAGACCTGAGTTTAGATCTCTGGCACACACACACAGAAGCCAGACACAGTGTATGCATCTGTATGCATCTGTAACTCTGGCACTAGGGAGACAGGCAGATCCAGACCTTGCTGTCCAGCATAGTCAGCAAGTTCCCGGTTCAGTGAGCGGCCCTGTCTAAAAGAAACACAAGGTGAAGAGCAATTGATGAAGACATCTAATGTTAAATGCTAACCCCGACACATGCATACACAAGTTTGTAGGTGTGTGAGTGCATGTGATAGAATATCAAAGTGCTCAAATCCAAACTTCTTAACCACCACCATCCAGGTTGGGTTCTCTGTGCTACATTGCTGAGTTCTTCTGGGCCAGGTAGAACCAAAGCTCTCTCCTACAGATCCTCTGCAGCTTTCAATTAGGTCAAAAGCCACGTGAGGGATAATCATTCCTATCTACTGAGTGTGTTCTGCCAAGACAGATTACTGGCATGTCTCTCCTTGATGAGTCTGGGCATTAAGGCAACCAGAACCTGAGTCCCCTGAAATGCCCCAGGCCAAACAGTCTCCCAGCAAGGACAGAAACTATTAGTGACAAGCAGAAAGTTCAAAGGCTGTGACTACCCCTGAAGCAACAGTTTTGTCCTTTCCTGCCCCCACCTTGACTTTGAAACACTCTGTCACGAAAGATCAACTGAAACTTGAAAAGCATCTATGTGGCAGCTGAGCCCCACAGTGATGAGGAACAAGCCTAAGAGGTCTGGCCTACGTCACTCTGATACATGACCTTGGATGAACTTTGTCTTTCTAGATATGTTTGGCTCTGGTGGCCTATCTCTGAGGCCCCTTTCCAGCTTTGAGGTTAAAAATCATAGCATATTCTTGCAGGACATTTGGACACTGGCTGTAATGTGGGTCTGAAGAAACTTCCCCCCAGTTTCATTCAAGGAGGTCAGTGGGACGTGGTCAGCTTATACCACAGGAGGTTCCCCAAACTCCAACCCTTGAAACTTAAGAGTGTGTCATCTCTGAGAGATGATGAAAGCAGAGATGACCGTTTTCTCTTGAGTCCTCCTGAGTCTCAGAGGCTCTGGCTCTCAAGGGCTTTAAGGGTCACCTTGCACTTTCTATTCTGCCCATCCAGTCTTGTCCAGACATCTGGTTCTCAAATTGCATGGTGTACTTGTATCCCCCAGGGAGTGAGCAATGCTACACCCCCAGAGTTTCTGCTTCAGTAACTCGGAGACGAACCACTAGATAGTTCGTTTCTAGTGTGTTCCCAAGATGAGATAGGACATTTCTAAAGTACTCCCATGTGAGGCTATTGCAGCCTTGAGGGTAACAGTGAAAACGGATACTCTACCACATGGTCCCCAGAGACCTATGGTGACACCTCGTTCTCTTCCAGGTGTCTCCTCTACTCTTTGGCAGCTGTCCCTGGAAGGAGTTTGAAGCCTATCTCCTTGCTTATTTTACCTGCTTAGACTCCACAGCAAGTCACAATGCTTGGGCATGATGGCAGTGGCCTTTGGCACTATTGTCAAGTTCTTGGTTCAGGATTTTATATGCATGTCACCAGCTCTCTATTCTTGGGGGGAGTAGGGGACGTTGTTCTTTCCACCTTACAAGGTCATTACAATATAAAACAAAACCTGTGAGATAACTTTGTGATCGTATACACTGATAAGAGTTTAGTTTCTATTTTTAAGCTTTAATATTTGTTAGCTAGAACGTCTGTCTTATGATACCTCAGAGCAGAACAGAGTAACTGATCACACACACACACACACACACACACACACACAGAGTTGTGGGAGGTTATATCTGTGATCACAGTGTTGGCAAGTTTGGATTCTTGTGAGCCCTTTACCTTTCTTTGCAGAGGATCACCTTCTTGTGCTGTCCTCACCTGTTTGTCTCCCAACTGTGTGGTGTCTGTGTCATAACCTCTTCTTTAGGACACCAGTCAGCATGGATTAAAGGCACACATCTGCCTTCACTTCAACCCAGGGACCTCTTTAATGATTTTCTAAATGCAGCCATGTCGAAATTACTAGGGGCAAGATCTTCTACACATGAATATAGAGGAAAAGTGTATCAATTCTATAATTCAAGATTGATAAATAGCTGTGTGACTATAAAGGAGTTATTTAACCTCTCTGAGCCACCTTTTTTTGTCATCAAGGGCAAGAACATAACACTTCTAAGCACAGTAAGAGGTTTTAAATAGGGAAGAGACCAGATTTAGAGAAGAAATAGTATTAGGATGGACTCAGCCGGATCAAACAGGGTCTCCTTGTTTGGGCATCTCTGAAAGCTAGAAATGAGGCTGTAGCCCACACCGCAGAGGGAGTCTACAGAATCACCAAGTGGAGTGACATGTTCCAGAGCTTCATGTCAGATATGTGGCAGTAGAGGTAAAAGGCAGGACTCTGAAGAAGATCCCAGAAGTGAAACCCAGAGCCTGTGACCTCCCAATCCCCATTTACCACTTCACACAGGGAGGCTGCTGTCATCTGCTCTCCGAATTCTAGAATTTTCTGGAGAGGGAGCCTGTGGTAGATTTTAGAAATAAGCATAATGTCTACCATGAGAGGGAATAAGGTAATGTTAGTCACTGTTATAGTTTAATAGAATACAACATTATTCATTGTATTGTGTTCTTGTCAGCAATCCTCAAGCAGTTATTAGGAACGTGTCTGCACTTTATCCTTGTCACAACCTATGATGGTGGTCACTACTCCTGACCCACTTCAGAGGTGTGAACACTAAGGCTCAGCATCTCTGGCTACAGCCCCAGGACATAAAGTAAGATCATTACAGAGCAAACTCATAGGCTTCATCTTTATACCGTGCTCAGTTTAGGTCCTGATGCAGAAGAGTATGAATGATATAGGAAGGTGCCTTTGATGTGATATCTCAATGGGGGTGGGGCCATGAAGCAAGGTCTCAGTTATGTAAATAGATGTACGGAGAGTATGTGTATACATGGTGTATGGCATATGTGTGTGTGTGGTCATGTGTGCATGTGCTACATGATATGTGTGGGGTATATGTGTATGTGGTTTGCATGCATATGCTATGTACATGTGTGTAGTGTGTGACAGCATGCGAACACATGTGAACGCTTGTGTGTGCATGGTACACTGCTGAGGGCAGAGAGAAAGAATAGTCAGTTGTTATTTCTGAATGAAGGATTACCGTTTGATGTTTTCCATATTACCTAAAATAATGAATAATGGATTTGTTTTTTAAGTGCAAAGTAAAGGATTCATAGAGAGAGAAACTGAGTAAGAACCCTAAGCCCTGCCTCCCTCGACAGACATTCATGATAACCTAGCACCCCATCACTACCCAGCCCCTGGCTCTCTCCAAAGGATTCTGGCCTGACGGTAAAAGAGAGGAGTGAGGGAGCACACCTGATTGAGGTTCTATTTTTGAAGGAGGCCTGCACTGCCATCCCCAGAGACAGATCACAATATTTCCCTGAATAACCACGGCTATTTTTAGAGGCTGCCGTTGAGCTGCACCCCGGGAGTGCGGACGGGAACTGTAGGATGCTTCTGAAGACCCTGCAGATCCAGCCTCAGTTGCTCATCATGCTCTCTGTGTTCCTAGTGCTATGCAGCTCCCACTGTTCTGTGTGCTATGAGAGCATGGGCAGCTGGGAAGCTGGCCCCAGGGCCACTCCCCCTTCCTGTGTGGCATCTTCCTTGTAGGCTGCTAGCCCTGAGAGTATAAGAACTGGTTGGATTCATCATCTACCCCCTTGCCACTGCAGGAAAACAAGAGGGGATTATTGTTCAAGTGTGAAGCCTCAAAGACATGCTTGCGGGAATTATTAGTGACAGACAGCAATCAGCAGAGTTCAGAGCTGGGTAGACTCATGGATTCTTTACTCTGAGGGCCCCTTCTCCAGCCATTGGCTTGGATGTCCTGGTCAGCCTGAGATGCAGATGCAAAGTCAAGGTGCACTTCCCCTGAGAAAGCTTTAGTCTGTTCTAGGCGGTTGACTTCTTTGCTCTAAGAAGTCTCACGTGCCCTGCCCAGCATGCCCGGTGCCTAATGGTAGTTAACAACAGTGGTGAACGTGTACTGTTGCTTCCTATGCATGTACTGCAGGGTCAGGTATATTGTTTCTCCTGGTTTATAGATGTGGGATCTAAGACAATGTCTGGCATGATTGCTATCATGTGGTTATGTGCTTCTTGCTGTGGTCCATGTGCTCATTCAAGTGGTTCTACACAAGCTAATTAGTTTCATCTAATCTTCATCAAAGCCCTCATTATCATTTCTGCTTTAGAGATGGAGGTCAGAGAGGTTAAGTATATAACCCAAGGCCACAGAGCTTCTAAGAGTCTGAGGTGGTGTTTGAACCTGCCCTCTCCAGGTCCTAAGGTCATGTTCCTCACTCCCCTTGCTACCAGCACTGTTCTCTCTCCCATTATTCCCGTGACTGTGGGGAATGTGGGACCCTGCCTACCGTCAGGGCTCTTCCAAGGCCACTCTCTCCTCCTAGTCACTGTGTTTCTGGTGCTCTAAGTCAAGGTTGCTGCTCAAGAGACCTTCCTTCCTCTCACCAGTTCAGCACATTTTACCACATGGTCTCCTAGCAGCCCATCTGTCCGGCACTTAGAACAGAGGCTCCAGGGGCAGGATGGCACTTCTGTCCTCAGCTACCTACCCTGAATGTTGTTGCTTGACTGGGAAGCCCAGGAAATAGGCTGGGAATACCAGTTCCTTTAGAAGGCAAAGCTGTGCATAAATGTAAGGACAGGCTGGGGGCTTCTCACCTACTCACCAGCTTACCCTGGAAAGCTTAGGTGCCTCCCAGCAAACCAGAAAACACCCCATACATACACATGCATAACACAAATGCACCACTTACAAACACATACCACACACACACACCACATACACACACAATATACACACCACACACACATACACACAAACCACATAAACACATACAGACCACACACATACACACAAACATTCTCCCACACACACATCACACATACACCACATCTCTCTCTTTCTCTCTCTCTCTCTCTCTCTCTCTCTCTCTCTCTCTCTCTCTCTGAGTGTGTGTGTGTGTGTGTGTGTGTGTGTGTGTGTGTGTGTGACATACACACACACACACACACACACACACACACACACATACACATACACCTGCATACCCATTGCCAAACTGGTAGGGTCAGAACCTTTGGTTTGAGGATTTTCACTTTCCCTAGCTTGATCTGTGAGATGGTGCTTTGAAGGCCAAGCCACCCACAGAGAGAGAGAGAGAGCCCTTCTGAGAAAGTGAAACCAAACACAGTGTGGTAATGCAAGGCCTTACCTTGATCACAAGGGGGAGGACTGCAAGTTTGGGCTACATAGACAGAATGTTATCAAGAAGAAGAGTGGGGGAAGGGAGAGGTAGGGGTGGGGAGGAGAAGGAAGAAAAGGGAGGGAGGAAATCAGACATGCATAGCCCAACTCAGTCATTCCACACACACCAGAGACCTAATTCAAGAGGCTCCCAGACCCCTGTGGTCTGACGATGGCCTCTATCCTTACCACTTAAAGATGAGCGACAATTACAGTACGCTGAGCACACGTTCAGAACTTTATCCTATTAGCCTGCATCACTAGCTAATGCCACTGCCCTTATACAGAAGGAGACCCAAATCATGTGGTAGGGACTTGGGCCTCTATGAAGAGTCCTGAGCCTGTGTTCTGCAAAGACCCACAGAGCCAAAGCGTTGCCCACAGAGCTGCACAGCCACAGAATTACATGCTTCTCTGTTTCTTCTTCCCTGAGCCTGGTACAGGTGGGGAGGCTTCTGCCTATGTGACTAACAAGACTCTGAGTTAGAAAACTATCCTGACTGGAAGCCCTCAGTATTCTGTGATAGGGTTTAGGAGAAAGCCAGGATTCCCCCATTGGGGCCCCCAGCAAAACAATGCATTTTAAATGGCTCCAAAATTGCTAAGCTATTTCACTGCTTCAGAGGAGAAATAGCTTGGGGGAAGCTATTGGCCCTTTATGCCTTGAACATCAAAACAAAATGCCAAATGGGAAAATGAAATAACAGGAGGTCGAGAGAGTAGGGAAGATTATGTGGGAAGAGTCTGTGTGAGGCGGAGGGAGGGTATTGAACCTGGGATTCTTCGAGAATCTGAAGAAGACTGTGCTTCATGATCTTGGGCTCTGGTGATCCAGGGTCAAGACCTGCCTGGGCTCTGGTGGTCCTCCATGTGACTCACACACTCATGCCTGTAAAACCTTAGTGTTAACCCTTGCATGCAAGGCACTGGTGAGGGAAGGTTGAAAAATGCTATCTTCAGGGGTTTCTAGTTCAGCTGGCCTGGTGTTGGTCCCTCAAGAGACATCTTGAGAGATGTCCACACGTGACTCAAGAGGGCCAAACCTCTACTGGCCACTCCCTACTCTTTCTGAGCCTGTATCTTCACCCATCAAATGGGGTTACCTGAGGAAACAACCCTAGTGCCTTCCAGGGAGCCAAAGAGATCTCTGAGTAGGTGGGAACAGGCCCAGCCTGTTTCTAGTCATACCTTTGACTCTGAGAAGAGCCAATGCCAAACCTGTTTTCTAGTTGGCATAGTTGGGAAGAGGAGCTGCAGTTGGGTTGGCATGGAGCCCTGAGAACACAGAGCATGATTTCTTTCAGCTGGAAAACCCATTTTTAAAAACCTCCAAATTGAAATTGGCTGCTTACAACCCAAGGGGATCTGAGACATACTCCCTGCCTCCCTCCCACCCACCTCCACCTCCACAGTTGTATCCCAGAAAGAGGTAGGACCTCAATCCTGGGACAAAGGCACCTGGTAAAACTGTATAGAAAGTTCTAGAAATGCAGATTGAGCATGTTCTGGGCCAGCAGCCTCACAGCTGAGCCACAAATCCCTAGTCCATAAAAAGAAGAAGAAAGGGATATTGTAGCTTCGAAAACATCCTGCTTGCTGATTGGGAGATTGGGAGAGAAGAAATGAAGACCACGTGTGACCATGACCATGTCAGGAGATGTGTCACCCTGGAGACATCCTTGGGAGCAATTCTCAATCCACACCTGAGCTGTCTTGTGTGCAGCTGGGTTAACAAGAATTACTTCTGACAGAACACCAGGAAGGATGACCAGAAACTGCCACGGTTTCCCACAACAGCACTGGGTAACTGAGTTGGACCTGAAGCCCAAGGGGTCCCAGAACCAGCCCACAGTTAGGCTGGGGTCTGGATGACGTTATGATGCCTTGGCAATACTTCCTAACTTATCTTCTCAGCAACCCTGTAAAATAAGAGAGAATGTCCTTATCTTTATTTTTTGAGTCTCATATAGCTCAGGCTGGCCTCAAACTCACTCCAGTAGCCAACAGTAACCTTGAACATTTTATCCCTCTGGCCCTACCTCTGGAGTACTGGAGGAGTGGCTCACAGGCATCTGCCACCACGCTCAATTTTATGTGGTGCTGCCGATTTTTTGCTCAAGCACTGGGCCAGCTGGGTAAGCTTTCATTTTCATCTCCTTTAATTTCCTTGTGAGGTGCAGAGAGGTCCATGTACCTCCCAGCCTCCTGCGAGACGAAGGAGACAACTGTCCCTGGCCCCTGGCCCCATGCTGTCATGCTCAGTCAATGCCAGATGCTGCTGTGTGCTGAGGGACACTTTCAGGCTCACAGACGCTAATTATCAGAAAGAACAGAAACCACACAACCATCCCCTTTGGAGGCAAATGGTCAAAGAAAACAAGGGTCACTGAGCAAGTAGCGGAAGGGCCAGCCAGTTCAGTCCCATGCTCATAGCCACAGAGTGTGACTCCATAAGACCTAGGGAGAAGGAAAATGTTAAGTGGGTAACTCTAATGGTGAAGGCATCGGTAGTGGTCATGGTGGTGGTGGTAGGTGAGAAATCTCTCTGTGTATGACACCATCCTTCTCTCTGCTTACTTGGGAGCTGGGGAGCTTGGGAGAAAAAGACCACTGGGTTTAGGAAATCTCCTCAGGCTATTCCTTATACCTCCTTCTACATCCTCACCTAGCCTTGTCCTTGCTGGGAACCGTACAAGCAAGGATTGAGGAACTGTGGCAGGAGACAGCTACCAGCAGAAGTAGAAACCTCTGCTGGAAAAATAACCACCCCCCCCCACCTCCATTATTCTCCAAAGCATTGTCTGCATGCCTGAGGTGCTCTGATGTAGGCTTGATACTCAAAATCTTCTTTTAAACTCTAATTACAATTGAAATTGCTTTGCAACACAGGACAACAGTACCATAGTCCTGAGCCACACTATTCATGTTGACTGTTTACATTTTTAAGCATTTCCTTCCACATTCATTCTACTAAAGTCTGTATTTCAGTATTGAGGGGTTGCCTGTATTGAGTCTTCAGGACGTTTCTTATAGAAGTAGAGATGGTATTGTATAAATTCTGACATGCATACTCTGAATATCAACATGAATAATGAGCACCTACTCTTTTCCCTGACCTTGAGCCTCAAGTTAAAAAATAAGTCTAAGTACTTACGGCCTTCAAGGAAGGGTAAGGAGAGGAAAGAGAAGTTGCTATTGACAAGACCCATGGGCACACTGTGTACCTTTTCTCTCTTTGAAACCTGTTGCAAACTCAGAAGCAGGCTGAGACTTGGGATAGAAAGTCAGCACCTAGGGCACTTTCAGTAGTAGTCTACAAGAGGAAAAAAATAAGAGCCTGTGGCTGTCTAGCAGGCTAATCTGAACATCTCTTCGAATATCACCGTGATACCCTGCAAACGAGACATACATGTCTGAGCAAACCCACAATGTGGATGGAGCTATGGGATACACACACACACACATATATTTTCTCCCAAGCTAAATAGAAGGAACAGGGAGAAGAGCAAGCGCTTGGACAGAAGGTTCCAAAAGGTTGCCCAGAGAGAGTGCCATTTCTAGATTGCTGTCTTCATTCTGCTGGAGGTGGGAAGTCATCAATAATACAGAAGGTGACCACTGCCATCAGTAATCTCATTCTACCTATCACTGGCCCAGAAGTTCCACAGTGCTCTGCAGTTTGAGCCCAGAAATGGGACCATGAGGGTGGCCCAACATGTTTTGCCCCTACAAAAACCCATAGAACTTAAACAGTTTCAATCACTACCCTTGCCAGGCCTCTCTGATATTATTCATGCCAACTGTGGAGTCCGGTCAATATTAGCTTTGGTTTTCATTCAGATCAAAGCAAAATCCATTTCACAAATATTTATCAAGGCCCAACAGGTTTTCTTTTTACACAGGTGCCACTTACCCAGAGTATAAAAGAAGAGTGAAGACTGAATTTTGGGTTTGAGGGGTTCTGTCTAAGACAGAAGATAAATCAGGCAGCCCCATTGCTGGTCCCAGTTCAGGCTACCACTTGGGGGCTGCAGAAAGGACCAATAGATTAATTTCTCACTGTTTGATGAGCATCCACTTTATATCGGAACGGAGCCAAATCTGGAAATTAGAGAAGGGCATTACCCAGACCATACTGTTAAAAAAAAAAAAGTCCCAGCCAGAGGACACAAAATTACAGTGACATTTTTGGCATAATAGTGGAGGTGACCACAGTGGGGATACAGGGAGGGTAAGAGGCTAACTCAGTGTGGAGGAAGAGAAGGGGCCAAATATTTATTAGTTTCCCTATTAAATGCTAGAGGTTTACATATATCACTTTATGAATTTCATATATTTAAGTAGGTATGGAAAATATCATTAGTACAGTTCAAGTCACTTGCCCAAATCACACACTATGAAAATCTGGAATTAGTTGCACATTCTACTCCATAATATATCCATGTTTATGATCATATAATAACGTGCTTTGGACAACTTTTTAAGCTTGTACACATACTTCTTACGTTCCCTGCAATTCAACAGGAATGATATCCTACCTAAAGAAACTATGCCAATAACATCGATTCTAATACCTGTAAATTTCATAGTGAAAAGAGCACTGATAACTCTTCACAATTTTGGTGAGCTCTCTAGATACATATTTGTGGGATTTGAATGCTTTAATTAGCACATAATAATTATGCATGATAATGGGCTTCATTATGACATTTTCATCCATGTATATAATACATTTGAACCATATTTACCCCTTCCCCTCTCTTGTCCCCTGTCACTTCCATTGATCCTCACCTCTTCCAAACTAGATCTCTTGAACTTTCGTTGGTGTGCACACATGGTGTGTGTGTGTGTGTGTGTGTGTGTATGTGTGTGTGTGTTTCATTACCATAGCTCAGAAGATCAAATATTTATTTTCAATGTTCACAGCTAACACAGCGTAAGTTGTTCCTGTATCTGGGCCTCTAAGTACTGATGCCTTTCTGAGGTTGGAACTTGGGTTCTGTACTGGCCTTATGCCATCCTCTGCCTGAACTAGCCTTCTCTCACTCGTCACGGGGGCTTTTCTTTCTCCCTGATGTTACATCTTCCCACTTTTCTCTCCAAACATTGGGAGACAAAGTTTCACACACACACACAACTCTAACAGACTGATAAGCTTGGGAGTTAAGATGATCCCCAGCCCCTGAACTCCAATGTAGTGACCTGAACTCTGTTTATTAATTGAATGATAAGAAGGGTTTGAAATGCAGTGGTTACAATAATCCCTTCTTCTGCGCAGAGAATGAGAAGTGCAAGACTAAGAATAGCTGCGTGTATAAATAAAACAGAACTTCTTGCTATCTGTCAGAGAGAAGAGGCGACCACGTGGGTCTGCTACTCGCTAATGTAGTGTCCGCAACTCCTCCTTGGCCCATGGATGGATTCTTAATAATTAATCCTGGGCCTGATCAGCCAGAAAGTGCTTCCTAAATAACCTTCTGTCAATAGTGGTTTGAATTAAGACCAAGTTATAAGTGCAATAGGTTTCCACGGATTGGCATTGTATGGTCCCCTCCTGAGTCACCCCCTCAGGTACGGACAATTTGTTAAGGGCCAAATGCCCCCTTCACTGAGTTCCTATAATGGAGTCCTAATCCCTGGTATCTGGAATTGACTGTACACAGGGCCTTCAAAATGATGATGCAGGAAAAGTGCAGACTTGCCAATGACCCTACTCTAGAATATTATGTGTCCCTGTGAGAGGAGGAGACAAGCACAGACACACAGACGAAGGTACTGAGAAGACACTCAAAGACAACAGCTATAGACTAGCCAAGGAGAGAGGCCTTGGAAGGGAATGCCACACTTGACACCCTGACCACAGACTTTCAGTCTCCAGAACTTGTAGGAAATCAATGTCAGCCACATGAACCACCCTGTCCATGGTACTTTATGGCAGCCATGGCAGCTTATTTGCAGTTTTGCTTATTTGCAAATAGCAGGGTTCCAGGGCACTTCAATTTTGCTTCCCCAAGACAGAAATGTATCCACTGTATATCACTTACCAAGGCTTTTTAGATCTTCCCTTTTCAGTAGTAGCAAGACACTACAGGTGCGTTTAAATCTCACTGGATACAGTGAATTAGAGTGACATTTACTGGTGATTAGGATTTGGGAATTCCACTAACACATTCCTAGGAATCTAAGAATCTAAAAAGACCTCCTTAGGAAAACAGAATGATGAATTATTAAACTTCAAGGGTTAATGGATGTTGCTTTGAAAATCACTGCAAAGACAACAGTGAGCCCTGGTCCCCAACTGATAAAACCTAGACAACACTGCCAGTGAAGTCCCAACATAGATAGAATAATGGAAGAGAGAAAGAAGAGAAAGACTTGCAGGGGCAAGGAGAAGGCAGGGGGAGGCAGAGATGGAAAGATGACAAAAGAAAGGAGAAGAAGGGAAGTGAACAGACTCTGAGAGAGGGGAAAGGGTGTGGCCAGGGAAGGAGGAGGAGGAGGGAGGACTGTGCAGTGCAGGATGTAGGAGGGAGTGAGAGAAGGCTAGTTCAGGCAGAGGATGGCATAAGGCCAGTACAGAACCCAAGTTCCAACCTCAGAAAGGCATCAGTACTTATATTAGTTTGCACTTTTTCATATATGTATGTCTATATACATACACACATATGTACATACATACATGCATGCATACATACACACATAAATTCGTTTACAAAGTAGTGGATTTCCATTAGACTTTTTTTTAAATGCCATGGTAGTTTTTATTTTATTTATATGAATACACTGTAGCTGTCTTCAGACACACCAGAAGAGGGCATTGGATCCCGTTACAGATGGTTGTGAGCCACCATGTGGTTGCTGGGAATTGAACTCAGGACCTCTGGAAGAGTGGTCAGTGCTCTTAGCTGCTGAGCCCTCTCTCTAGCTCTCCATTAGACTTTTCATACATCTTTAATTTTGGTTAACCCATCTCTACTCCCTTTTTTGCCCTATCCCTCATTACCATTCCTGCTTAAACATTAACTGCCAATATTCACTCCCTCTGTTTTCCCATCACATGTGCTCTCTTAGCCCCTCTTAAGTCCTCTTGTGAGTACTTTCTGCTTCTTGACTTCTCTAGACACTCCAAGTTAAATATACAAGAAATATATAAGTCTAAGAAGTAAAAGCTGGGATCCACACATGATAGAGATCACATGGCATTTGGTTTTCTGACCCCAGACTTATCTTAGTAAAACAAAAATTCAGTTCCATTTATTTTCCTGCAGATTTTTAATTTTTACTTTTTTGTTCGGGCTCAATAAAATCCTATTTTGTCTATGTACCACAAGTTCCTAGAGCCTCTCCTGTAGTGACGGGTCTGAACAATTGCTTGGTGAATATATTTGATTATTATTAAAGATTTTGCAGGTGGCTGAATTGAGAACAGGGCTTTTAACTTTTCTACTCACAACTCCTATTTGCCCAAGAAAATGTATGTGACCTCGGGTCTACGGGTATACAAATAGTTATGCAAATCAAACAAACTGATAATGAATTATACATAAGTGTATTTTAAAACAATGGTTTGGTGCATATAACTTCACCATTTATTAAAGATGAGAGGCAATCTGCATGGCAATGAGGTGGATTTGCCTATTTATTTTCTACAAACAGCTAAACCTCACCTGAATATTTGATAGTGAGGATATAAAGCATTGATCTGGATTTTGGTTTTACAATTGCCATTCCTGAGAATGCCACTTCACATAAACATATAGCCCCAAATGGCAGAGGGCTGTATAGAGATATTTTAAAAATGGACCAAAATCCTGTCCTGATCCCTAACCAAAATTCACTGACTGTTCTTTTAATGAAACTCAAGTCAGCAACTCAAACAGCAGTTTCTTTTAGACTTACTCATTTTATGTGTGTGAAATGGCTTGCCTTCATGTATATCTGTGTATCACATGCATGCTTTCTGTCCTCTGAAATCAGAAGAGGGCATTGGATCCTTGAAACTGGAGTTTCTGATGCAGATGAGCCACCATGCGGAGGCAGAGAATTGAATCCCAGTCTTCTGCAAGAGTTACTAGTCCGTCCTCTTAACCGCTCGATTTTTAAAATCAGACATTTAAACATAATATCATGCCCAAAATATACTGCTTTGAAACCTGCATGCTGAGGAATGGGAGTAGGAAAATTTCTATAATTAAGCCATTATGTTTCTGTTAGATGGGGAAGCTTTGTGTATGCAGTAAAAACACTGCATTTTCTAGCATGCAGTAGTCTCAAGTCTAAGCCAGGGTCTTTTAAACAGTGGCTATGGCACAGTGTGGCCAGATCTCATGAGCAGTTCACAGTGCTCATTTTGTGAACTCAGACCAAGGTTGCTGTGAAGCAGTGTGACCCAGGCCAGTCCTGCTACTAACACCTTGGGTTTATCATGTGCTGAACTGAAAACAAATCAATTTTTTATTGTTGTATATTCAACCAACTTTTATGACTGCCATTTTTTATGACATCCCCATTCCATTGTGCATGTCACAGGATGTCATTTACTGTGCATACATATATATACATATATACATACACACACACACACACACACACACACACACACATACATACAATTCCACAATTTCCATCCTAAACATCCAGTTCATCACTGCCTTTGCCAACAGCTAGCTAACATGAGGCTTCTTGCAGTGGTATTACTTACCCAGTATGTGAGGGAATTTTTAAAGGGAATTCAGTATTCAAAAAAAGAAAATATATCTTGCAGTTAGAACTAGATTCAGTCCCTAGCTTTGCCCTTTATCTTAGCCATACGACTCTTATCTACCAATCTCTGACATTTTGTCTCTAGAATTGAGAATTGAGATTGTTTTTTATTCACTAGTCAAAATGGCTAGGAAAATAAAACCTACTGTTTTGTACGTACAACATACCAGATTTAGTCACAGAAAAGACACTCAGCCATGCTGTCGTCATTACTGTGGCTCAGGCTGTCACGACACCTCATTTGCAGATGTTAAAGGAACTATATCAGGAGGGATTCTGAAAAGGAGAGATGCTGAGTGGAGCTAAACTTCTTGTCTTCTAAACTAATGCTTTTTTTCCCCTCAAGAATGCTACAGTTTATGATTCAATTAAAATGAAGATTTGTGGGTAGGGATAAATAAATACCCCCAAACCTTGCACAATGACATATCAGCCTTTGCTTTCACATTGTCCATGCCTGTGAAACTCAGTGAGCAGTCAGTCAGCATTCATGGCAAATAGGCTTTCTGTAGAGATGTCCAGGTTGGTTGTGATTATCTTCTCTGGCACCATGATAGTATGCCATGATTTCAGGATGGTATATGGAAAACAACTGGCCATCCAAGTGGACTCTGCAAAACTACTGTGCCCTGCCTCAGCTATGAGGCTAGAAACTTCTGTTATTTCCTTTCAGAGTCACAGGCTGCAAAAGTGATTTTAAAAGTTACTGGTTCAGAACTCTATGTTTTTTCTTATATTTTAAATATTAGTGGATTTGTATTTCTAAGAATTATACTATAAATCTTGACAAGAATACAACACATTGGACATCTCTTATACAGTAGTATCATATATTGACCCTTTTTGCTTAACCTTTTGAGTTGTAGTGAAACATACGAAGTACTCTTTAATATCCTTACCATTGCAAGAAAATATTTCTGTGGTATGAAACCTCTTCATGTAGATGTGCAAGTGTCTGCTTCCAGAACCCTGTCCATCTTCCCAACTGATGCTCTGCTCTGTCTACTACACACATTAGGCAGTAATCAACAACTGATGCTTTGTCTACTATACACACTAGGCAGCAATCCCCCCTTCCCAGAGCCTCAGCAGCTATATATCCAACTTTATGTCTCTGTGAATTTGATAATCAGCTATAGTTAGAATCGCACACATTTTATAGTTAGAATCCTTTGCCCCAGCTTTATCTCACTTGACATATCTTTCTAAATTCCATTCATCTTGTGGCAAAGACAGAAATGTCTTTCTCTCTGAGACTAAACAATAGCCCACCATGTGTGTATGCAATGTGTCTCCCTATTTAGTCTTTGGGGGTGGGCTCCTGGAGTAATTCATCTTTGACCACTACTGCTGCCATGAACACCTGTGTATGAATATCTCGTTACATCCCTATCTCAGTTCTTTTTGATCATATACCCACAGTGGGATTGTTAGATTTTTGAGATCTGTTGTTAATTTTAGTCTTGATTGCTGAATCAGCACATTCATTGCACATTGCCTGCAGCATCTTGCATTCTGATCAACAGTATACAGGACTTCTGGTTTTCCCACTTCCTTTGAACTGAATATCTAGTGGTTTCTGTAGTCCAGGCCCACTTACCTAATGACGGTGCTGTTCACACTGGCCTGAGCCCTCCTATATCAATTAATTATCAAGATGGTCTCCTATAGACATGCCCACTGACCAGTGTGCTCTAGGCAATACCTCTGTCAAGGCTTTCCCCTCAGATGATTCTAGTCCTAGTTGGCATAACAGTTAAAGCTAGTTAGGACACTTTCTTTTTATCTGTTTTCTGCTTTTTGCTCCTTTCCAAAGACCAACTGCTTGTCTGTGGATGAGTTCTGGGCTCTGCATACTGTACTGTTGACTTATTTGTCTATTCTGTTACCAGTACCACACTCCCTTGGTTAGTATAAATAGGTAGTTAGTCTTGAAGTTAGTTTTAAATGTTGGTTTCTCTAAATTTTCACCTTTTCATATAAACCACCAATCAGTTTGTCATTATCCACCATTCTTCCTAAAACATGGTTGAGGGGGTACTCAACCTACAGGTAAAGCTTAGAAAATACCTTTGAAACATTTTTCGAGACAGGGTTTCTCTGTATAGCTCTGGCTGTCCTGGAACTCATATAGACCAGGCTGGCCTGGAACTCAGAAATCCGCCTGCCTCTGCCTCCCAAGTGCTGGGATTAAAGGCGTGCACCACCACGCCCAGCGTTTCTAGAATGTTTCTTCGTCCTCTCAGTTTCTCTCATATGCTCTACACAGTCTACCATCATTAATGCCATTTCTACTTTCCACACTACACTAAGGATCGGGACACAAGCTGTCACTTCCTCCCTATCTGTTATCGTTCACCTGCATGGCTCCATCAACACTGCTAGCTTCTTCCGGTGCTTCCTGCTTCCTTCTTGCTCCTCTGTATTCTGTTCTGTGTCCCCATCTTCTGCTTACAACCTTCTAAAGCAGTGGTCCTCAACCTTCCTAATGATGCAACCCTTTCATACACTTCCTCATAAGCCATAAAATGATTTTTGTTGCTACTTCATAACTGTAACTTTGCTACTGTTATGAATCATATTGTAAGTATGTAGGATATCGGATATGTGACTCCTGTGAAAGAGTTGTTTGACTTCAAAGGGGTTGATAGCCACAGACTGATAACTGCGCTGTTCTAAAGATTCCCATCACAGAGTAAAAGCCAATATCTGCCTCATATACTACAAGGCTCTACGTAAGGATCACACTGTGCTGGGGGCTCTTCCTCTGCTCTCTATACCCCAGTTTTGCTACATCAGCCTCCTCACCAGCCTTCGAACATACCAGTCTCTCCTGCAACCTCCCTTTGTGCCTGCTAGAGCAGAATTCGGAGGTCCTCTGCAAGCCCATCCTAGATGTCGCCCAATTCTTCACCTCCTCGGAGTGGCCTTTATCAACCTTACTGAGGAACAGAACTCTGATGTCCCCTCACTGCCCCCTCAATGTCCCTTTACTCACCGCCCCCTTCTGCTCTACTTTCCTCTGACACTGACTGACACCTGCTGTGACCTATACTCGCTTTCAGTTCTGCTTTAGACCCAAGGTTATGATAACTGTTTTGTCAGCTCCATGCTTGAACCTGGCCCTACATTATCAGGTACAGATGCCCAAAGGGACCTTTTATGAGAGAAGAGAAGAGAAATAAATTGAAGAGTAGAGAGAAGTCAGCACCCACCTGCAGGGCGATGGGTGTGCCAATCTCTGAAAGTCACGAAAGCTGGAGAGGACTCGCAAACCCCAAGCCATCCTGTGCCAGGAAAGCACTCATGTGACCAAACTGTATTCTGTGCATTTATAAAATTCCCATTGGAACATTAAAATAGTCACAGGGCTTGTCTAGAGGTATTTTAAAGGCTCATTCAAAGCAGCCATCCTAAGTCTGGGAGGCCTCTGGCAAGCTTGGCCCAGGAGAGTCAAGATGCTTTGTCTCTATGTTATGAAGATGATGCTGGCAGGGACGGGGCAGTCAGAAGCAGAACCACAGTAAGAATCCAGTGGAGAAGCCATAGAAGGGTTAATGTCAGAGGTGATAGTGATAGTGTGAACTTCATCCAGAAACCAAAAGGGACTAAGCAAGTGCTCTCCTCCACCAGCCTGCTTCCTGGATGCCAGCATCATGCCCTATGTCCTGCCTTTCCTTCCTGAATGACTAAAATACATGCGATGTATGCCCAACCTAACTCTGCACTGTGGTTACTGAGAAGGTACGACGCAGTACACCTCACTCACTCTGATGGCCACACACATAAGAGCTTGTCTTCACACTCATAGATGCTCATGCAGTTCTGTACTAGCTAATTGCCTTCCCCGAGTCTTCTGGAAGCAGAGGCAGAGGGAAAATGAAAGAGTAAATAATGAGGAGCCTAATAATTAAAAGTACTATTGAGAAAGGATGTCTCTTGAATCTTTCTGTTTTAATTGTTTTTTTTTTTAAATATAACTGACATAGATGTCTCTGAGAAGATGTCGCTGATTGACAGCCTATTTGGTTATTAATAACATGTCATCAATCTGCTAGGAATACATTTCGTGTTCGGGGGAGGGCATATCTGAACAAGACTGCTGGAGTACTGGCAACAGTCTCAGATCGGGACACATGTCTGCCTTGTGGAGAGGCAGAGAACCCTGCACAGAACTGGAATTAGCAGGATAGAAAAGACAGTGGGCCTGGGGATCCCAATGAGTCCTAGTATCAAGGATTTGAAATGCCAGTCTCCTTCAAGGAGGCCAGAGCCGTTGCTTAAATATCTAGCTTTACAGGCTGTGTGTTTCGTAAAATTGGAGGCTGCTAATAAGCAGTTCCTGGATAACATGTCTCTAAAATTATGCTAGGTGGTTTTGAAAACTACGCTTTATTTTGATATTTTCTCACTAGTAAAACTATTTATTCTTGAGGTTTTCGAAACTAAGGATAAGCAAATGGGAGAAAATGAGCAACATTAACAAAAGCATTGCTGATGTGTAGGCAAGTACACGCAGTTAAAGAAAAGGTGTAGGCAAATTAAACTTAGAGTTTATTAGAGCAAACTGCACCCCATGAGCCATGCAACACTCAGAGTCCTTGCCTGGCTGCCTGAATAAAATAGCAGAATTTGGAAGGCCTGAAATAAAAACAAAGTCAGGAAACTACCTGCCTGGTTGCAGTCTGGCATCTGCCTGTGGGACGCGTGGTGTGTTGAGCTGGCTGGCTCTGATTGGCTGAAACCAGATGCTTATGGCTGGCTGAAACTTGGCTGTTTTTATATTTATAATGAAGAGTAGTCAGTAGTAGGTTGCAGTTGGTATATAAGATTTGGAAGTACAGGAACACCCTCAGGCAAACAGCTTTCTGTTTCTTTAATAAGCTTTCTGTTTCTTTAATATGTTTAGCTAGTCTTGTGATCTTCTGTTTCATTGACCAATATACATATCTTTCCCTGTATTTCCAGTATTTACCTACACAATGAGTCATTTTGTGTGGTTGCATAGTATTCCATGCCAGGAAAATCTCAGTTCATCTCCGTTTTTCTTCCTATTGTCTCTGTATTCTGCTCAGTGTAGATGCAATGCCTCCTCTGAGACTCCAGCAGCTGGCACTCAAAGACTCTTAAAGATCCTACAGACTCCTAGGCGCTTGTACCAGTGACTCAACATTTCTGTACCCCTAGGCACCTCTTTGTGCAAATTCAAGGATGATTAGAATATCTGGAATTTAACATTTTTCAGGATATTTTGACAAACTGACCTCTGAATAATTATTTTTGCCTTATAAAGAATTTCATTATGTCCAGAATTATTAGATAAAATAATAATGAACTATTACTACTGGCCTGCTTGGCAAACTGCTCAATAATTCTTTGCTCTTTTATTTTCTTTTTTTTCATTTCTTTCTTTTTCTTTTTCCCCCTTTCTTTGAAAATCAATTCTTCCCTCACATACCTTTAGTATGGTTCCCTCCCTCTCCTCCTCCCACTTCTTTCCACACCTCCCTTCCCACCCAGATCCACTTCCTTTCTGTCTCTCATTAAAAAAAAGAGGCTTCTAAGAGATAATAATAAAATCTAACAAAAGAAAATATTAGACGATAAAAATGAAAACTGTCACATTAAAGATGGACAGGACAAACCAACAGTAGGAAAAGAGCCCAAGAGAAGGCACACAAATCAGAGTCTCACTCACTTGCACACTCAGGAATCACATAAAAACACTAAACTGGAAGCCATAATATAAACACAGAGGCTCTGGTGCAGAGCCATGCAGGCCCTGTGCAGGTTGCTTCAGTCTCTGTGAGCCTCTTCCCACCTCCTCTTCCATTGTGTTCCCTGAGCTCTGAGAGGAGGGATTTGATGAAAACATCCCATTTAGAATTGTGTGTAATGCCTGGCTGTGGGTCTCTGTATTTGTTCCCATCTGCTGCAGGAGGGAGCCTCTCTGACAATGGCTGAACAGGGCACTGATCTGAGTACAGCGGAATAGCATTAGGGGTCATTTTATCACTCTGTTTCCCACTTTTTTGTTTTATTGTTTTTAAGACCAGTATTACTTGGTTTTACCCGAGGTCCTTGGGCTATCCAGTCTTCAATTCTTGGTTATAGCACACCAATAAGAAGTATTGAATGTAGGTTCCACCGCATAGAGTGGGCCTTCAATCAAATCAGATATGGGTTGGCTACTCCCACAAGCTTTCTGTCACCATTGCCCTAGTATATCTTACAAGAGGTACACCATTGTAAATGAAAGGGTTTGTGACTGGCACAGTGTATATCTTTCCATTTTGGTACTGTGCAGGGTATCTTCTGGTACCAAAGATTTTGGGGAAGGCTCTAAGTAGGTACCAGTACAACTACTCAGAAGTCAATGAGTTAGATAGCTGTTATCCTCAGCAATGGGGCCTTGGGAAAGTGTTTTTAGAAAGAGAGAAAGATCCATTTGAAGTCAAAGAAAGACAGACCTGGACATAATGGTTGACATGGAGCTGTCCTGTATTAATCAGGTCCTAGCAAAAAAAATCCTCTACACCATCATATGAGGTTCTGAGGCTGGGGAGGGGGAAAATGATGTTAAGCATGGGGAGAAGTAAGGACAGCCACTAAAGTTAGTGACATGCCCCATGACTGACAACAGCTGAGAAACTATCCTCCGAGGCTCAATGGACAGAGAAAAGGGCAGGTACTGGCCCAGGAGACAGTTGTATCTGTAGTTATGACTCAACCAGGGGGATGGGGAGACGATGTCTCAGAGGTTAAGAGCCCTGGCTGCTCTTCCATAGGTTCTGAGTTCAATTCATAGCAACCACTTAGTAACTCATAACCATCTATAATGTGATCTGGTAATATATAATAAATAAATCTTAAAACAAACAAACAAAAATATTCAATCAGGGGTTATGCACCCTCCTACATAGGAACTTAGCTCCTGCTAATCCAATACCCAGAGAGTAGTCATCCAGAGAAGACATCCAGCTTCATGCTCTGAACTGTCTCAGACTTCCTACCAGTGCCTCTTATTGGATCCATCTAGAAGCCATGAGGAGACCCACTGATCTGCTCATGGTTAGGACACAGATTCCCATGCACGGAGCGGTCTGGAAAGGGTCCGAAAGAAGAGGCGCAGCAGCCTCAGCCTTAGCTGCAAGCACGGGCAGCTTCATTTTTGCTGCTGTTGTCTTTACAGTCAGAAGGATGAAGGAAGAATGGAGCAAAGGGGAAAAATTGAAGATGCTGACAGTGTCCTCTATTGCTGTAGGGGTGTGTGAAAAAGTAGTATGTGTCAGGATGACCGCGCTGGGAGCTTCCCAAACTAGGCTTACTTTTTGTCCCCTCTTGCAAGCCACTCCCAGTGTTTGAAGCATGTTGTTATTGGTGTTGTTGTTTTGTTTTGTTTTGCAATACCTGGGCCAAAGAGCAAAGGGAGGATAAACTGATGGGAGAGGGGAGCCCGGTTTGTCTTATGTAACTCACATCCTCGTGAGAGTTCCGTTTGCTTTTATTTTAAGAAGTACCATTTATGAACCCTCTGGGGGGTTAAAGAGCAGAGGAGATGAGGATTCGATGTCAATAGGAAAATCGCTTAGCTCCCGGGATAAATGATGCTTCTGTTTGGGCTTTCTGTTTTTCAAAAGGACCATCTGTTTTCATAAACAGAAATGAGCCTCTCTAGCCACGTTTCCCTCCATAACCCTCTGTCTCTTTGCACAAATGACAGTATTCCCTTCGTGATTCATTCCTGGAGACAGTCCTCTGAGCTAAGCGCGGCTGCTAAATCTGCGCTTGAGTTCTCACCAAGCCCCACGTGGTTCCCACTCGGGCGGCAACTGTGGTTGGATGGCAGCTTTTGTATCTCCAGAGCCAGAGATGGCACACACTTGGCTTGCCAATGGCTCTGCGTCAGGCTTGAAGCAGGGGCTTTTCCTATTCTTGGGAACATCCAAAGTCTTCGAGGGAGTCCAATAAGTGATACTCCTCCCTCCCCCGAATTTGGATGCACTTACTGAGAGGCAAAGAGTGGCAGATGGAAGCCAAGATACCATGTTGATTGCTTGGGATGAATAACTTAGATCAGTCTGGGTGCCAAACAGACTTGGTAATTGGATTCAGAGTCAGGCAGACTGACCCATCTGGTCACGGGCAGTGATGGGTGGAGCAGAAGAAGAGCCAGCTCCTTGGAACAAGAAGAGGTGTATGCCAACTGCCAGACCTTAGATGGGACTTGAATGAGCTAAGTTCACTCCTTGTTTACTGCTGCTATGACTCATGGCACTGCTTACGGCTGAAGGGACAGAGGGACCGCCGTGGCCCTCCTTCTCATGGAAGTTAGCATTAGAAGTCAGGGATAGGTGTGGTACATGCCTATAATCACAGGACTTGAAAGGCTGTGGAAGAGGACCATATGTTTTAGGCCAGCCTGGAGTGTGAAGTAAGAATTTGTCTCAAACAAATAAACAAAGTATGTCAAAAACAAAGGCTGAGATGTTGCTCAGTGGTAGTTCATTTGCACAGAGGCGTGAGGCCAGTGCCCTGGGTTCTACCCCCAACAGCATAAGCACACCTACCCACCCACCCACACCCACACGCACACACACTAACAACAACAAATAGCATTAGAACTTATGATGAAAATTTCTTCCTAAAGAGACCTCTGAGTAGCTTGGAAGTTAGAATATAGCTTTGCATGAGCCTCGTCCGTGGCATATTCTCTGGATGCCTACATTTTTTTTTTGGTGTGCATTTATTTAATACATTAATTGAGCAAACATGCATGACCAAGATGAAAGGATGGTCCTTGATTCACAACACAACAGAAAGCTGCTGGAAGATTCTGAACAAGGGGAAAGCATAATTTCAGATTTGTGTTTTCGAAGAAGTATTCTCTTTCCTCTCTTCTTGTCTTTTCCCATCTCTCTCTTGTACCCTCTCTTCTTCCCTCCACTCTTCATAAGAGAAAAAAGTGTCTGAGTAGGGTGAGGGAGCCAAAGGTTCCATCTACTACATGCTACTAAGAAGAAATGCAGCAATGCCCAGGACACAATTGGAATCAGAAAAAGGGCACAGATGAACACACAGGCATGGGATATGTAGATGGAGCTGAACGGGTGGGCTGGAGGGCCAGTGTTGGTGTAAGAGCCAGTAGGAGAGTGAGAAGACTTAAGAGCTGTGTTCTTATCTGAGTGACTGGATAGATGGAGATCCAGCTAGGGAGGGCCCAGGCTGGGCACCTGCTTGAATAATCAGCTGAATGAATAGAAACTAGGCTCCCTGGTGTCTCTTTTAGAAGCTACATTGGACTACACTTTATCCTTGTGTGCCTATGGCATATCTGGTTCACACCTTCTGACTGTAGAACACCATTCAGCGGGTTTCATGTTACCCTCTTTTAGTTTCATTTATGTTACTGAAACATTCAGAACCAGCTTCCCCACGCCCCAAAGCAACTTAGGAAAGAAAGAGTGTGTGCTTTATACCTCCAGGTTGAAGTCCACCATTAAAAGGAAATCAAAGCAGGAACTTAAAGGGACCTCATGTATAAATTCCACCGTTAGGAGCAAAGAGAAACTAATATAGCCACACTGGCTTTGCTTAATATTCAGCCAGCTTCATCCAGTCTTATACAGTCCAGAGCCCACCCCATAAATTGGTGCCTCCCATATTCAAGGTATATCTTCCTGCATCAATTCACAGTCAAGACAACCCCCCACAGACATGCCCACCATTCATATTCTTGTAGGTAAGCCTTTGATTGAGACTTTTCTCAACTGGTTCTAGGTTGTGGCAAGTTTGGCATTGAAAACTAACCGTCACACCCTCCAAAGGACATTCTTTAAGTGAGGGAGTCACTCTGGAGCTTGTTCGGGAGTTGTCACTTGTGTTTTGCCTTGTGACAAACACTAGGTAAGGATGAAGTATCCAGCATCAGCAGTCAGGCTGATGAGTCGCCCAAAGGCTGCATCTTCTCTGCTCAGTAGCTTCTCTGATTGTTTTAGGTTACATTCCTCTGTTGTCTGATTTCATTATCCATGCCATGTGGCTCCCACCCTAGGACAGAACTCAAGTTCCTATGTTGTCCTCCCCCTCTTCCACTTCTTCCTCCCTCCGTGATTTTTAAAGCATGCTGCAAGCATGGGCTTGCCACCTCTTAACAGTAGCCCATGATTGCTTTTTTGACCAAAGGCTTTGTGGGAGCACTAACCACGTACTTCCTACTCTGTAGTTTCTTCATAGCCTGGTCTTCTTCCAATCTTGGAACAAAATCCCCACTTGTCCTAGCTCTTAAAATAATCTGTGAAAATGGAAAGAACCACTTTTCCACCACCCCCTTCCTTGAGAATGTCTAAATATACAGTTGTGCCCACGGAGGCTGTAGCATTTCACGCAAATGGCATAGTTCTGTGTGTCTGCTGGCCGAGGCATGCTGGTATTTGAAGGGCATTTGTAGATTGCTGAGTTTTAGCCTCAGTTCAGCCTCCACCTCGCTAACAAGAACATCTCCCTATTCTGAGCTTTCAGTTCCTCGCCTCTAATTACTTCTGCTTTGACACACACTTACATTATGGAAAATGAAGAAGTATTTCATGGGCCTGAGCCTGGCGACACCAATGACCCAGGGTCCCAGCCTTTTACTTCCCATGTACGACTGAAACTCACTTGAGCCTTTACCCAAATGAGTACAAGTCCCTGTGGTTTTCTTGAGATCCCCTTCTGGACCCCTCCTACAACTGAGGAAAGTTGCACTGCCCTCCTGACCTCAGACCACACAAAGGTATCTTGGACTCTTCTTCCATCATCTTGCTAGCATAGGACTGCACCGTAAGGCACCACAAAATGGGTAACTTCCACTACTCACAGTTACCATCTGATGGCTGGGACACTCAGCCAGGTGTCACAGGTGTCACAGGCTGCTGATGTATCTGCTCATCCTCTCCCTTAGCCTCTGCCAGTCTCTGTCAGCTGCGGTACTCCTGGGCCAGTAGATAAGATGCTTCACTCTGGTCCCTCTGTCTTCCCATCTCAAGATGTTGCCCTGGGGCTCACCTACTGGTCCAAATTTCTGTTTATTTGTTCCAGGCCCATACTACCTAGATTTGACCTCATCCTCAATTAGCTGACTGCCTCCACAATGACCCCATTTCTAGATAAGATCCCATGATGGAGGTGCCAGGAGTTGGAATATCAACACGAGAACTTTGAGTAGGTGTACCATAGACCTCCTGAATTGAAAAAGCCCAGAGTGGTAGGAGCTACTGCTGCAGATTGCCTCCCAGACACTGAGAGGTTCAGTGTCAGACCCCTGAAGTAGTGAACAAAAAAACACAGAAGCTGGGGCTGGAGAAGAGAATTAGTAAGAATGGTTATTATACAAGGGTGAAGAACTAAGTTCAAATCCCTAGCATCTGGGTCAAAAACCAGGCATAGCTATGCATGCCCCAACTTTATCCTGTGTTGTATGCTAGAGAAATGTGGATCTAGGTGAGTGGCTAGAATTTCAGATTAGCTGAAACAGTGAGCTTCCAGTTCAGTGAGAGACCCTGTCTCAAAGCAATAAGGCAAAGAATGATAGAGAAAGTCTCCTAATGCCTTCCGTTGCCATCTGCAGGTATACACACAAGCTAATGTACCCACAAGCTCAGATATATGTAGTAACACCACACACACACACACACACACACACACATACACACAAAGAACACACACACAGAGACGCAAGCTAAGGACAGTCTTATGTTAGTTTTATTGTCACTATGACAAACTACCTGACAGAAACAACTGAAGCGAAGACAGATTAGCATTGCTTGCTTTGCCATGACATCAGGGAGAGCATGGTGAGGCAGCTCACATCATAGCAGACAGGAAGTTTAGCTGAGCCACCATAGGAAAGAGCTATATCGAGAAACAATCCCAAGGGCATGTCTTCAGTGGCCTGCTTCTCCAGTCATTCCCCACCTTTCAAAGTTCCACCACCTTCCAATAGTCTATCAACTCCGTGAATGGGTTAGACTATTCAAAAGGTCAGAGCTCTCAGGATCTGTCTCTGGAAATATGCTCACAGGCACACCAAGAGCTGTGCTATACCAATTGCCTAGGGCTTTCTCAAGCCAATTAAACTAACAATCAAGATTAACTATCATGGCTTCATGTGGGTTTAAGCTATGATGTGTTTCACCAATACACATTAACTGAGCAGGTCCAATGCCTGGTACTGGCCTCTGGATACCAAGGTGTGAACAAGCCATGGCTTCGACTCACAAAGACTCCATCATGGATAGTCCAGGTTTTATCAAACAGATTGATAACCAATCTGACAAGAAGGGCAATAACATGTCCAAGATCGAGGAGCTGGTGTCTCTCAGAATTAGAATTCAGATCCCTGTGAACTCCTGTTTTGTTCAAAGTCTAGGTGGCTTTGGGCCTGTGTGACATGGGGAGTGCAGGTCGCAGGCAGCAAATCTTCGTGTGTGATTCTTCTAACTAACAAGCACTTGCCTTTCCCCTGCTCTGTGGCCATAGAGGAACTGCTGGTGGCTTGTGGTTAAA
Organism: Mus caroli; assembly: GCF_978045245.1. Classification (NCBI taxonomy): domain Eukaryota; kingdom Metazoa; phylum Chordata; class Mammalia; order Rodentia; family Muridae; genus Mus; species Mus caroli. The sequence continues at coordinate 49,963,931 of NW_028227263.1, read as the reverse complement.
CACTGGTCTCATCAGTGTTCTGGGAAGGGGCTCATAGCATATGCTCTGACGTTGCATCAGGTAAAGAAAACCATCTTTGGAAGCCAGGCGTGACCAGAATTTGTTAAATTAACAGTCTCTGGGGAAGCTCGAGTTCCCGCTGTACAAATGTGCTGATTAAAGAGGCAGCCGGGTGGAAAGAGAGGGATTTGAGCCCTGGACTGCACTCCAGATTCATTGCTTGTTCAGAGAGTCCAGGCAGGTTCCTCAGTTTCCTCCAATGTCCATCCTTTGTCTCTGAGTCTTCAGGGTAGCTCAGAAGACCTGTAGGTCTAGAGCAATCTGGCTCGATTCATTCATGCCTCAGATTCAGGCACTGAGTGACCAGACATCTCCATATGCCTAAGGATAAAAATGTTCTTGGGGTCTTGGACTTTCATTTTGAATGTTAGCCAAGTCTGTGGCTGGAGAAAGAAGTCCCTTGGTAAAGTGTTCAACTTGCAAAGATGAGGACTTGAGTTTAATCTCCAGAATCCATGTTCAAAGTGTCTTAGGCCTGCTCCTGCACTTGTTTAGCCCCTATGGAGACAGGCAGATCCCCGGGGCTCTCTGGCCAGTCCACTTATCGTACTTGGTGAATTTTAGGCCAGTTAGAGACTCTATCAATAGATAGATAGATAGATAGATAGATAGATAGATAGATAGATAGATAAACAAATAAAAACATAGTGGGCCACGTGCCTAAGGAAGACCATCTGTAGTTATCCTCTGGCCTATTCCCATATGTACATGTGTGCATAGTACACAGGTACCTGGAAATACATACATATAGGCACATACACACATGCATATATACACACGTGTTCAAATACATGCACACACATGTACATACACATACACAGAGAAAGAGAGAGAGAGAGTAAGAGAGAGAGAGAGAGAGAGAGAACTAGAGAGGATGAGCTGGGTGCCTTGGGTTATCTGGTCGCTCTACTGAGGCTCAGTGTCATCTAAAGCAAAGAAATAGCACCTCTGCAGAAGGCTTGATCATCGTCATCCTCTGTAGGCTGCCCTGGGCTTGGTCCCCTAGGGCTAGATTTAACAGGTGGCATGTCATATCACAGAGGGCTGTGGATGCAGGCAAGACCTGATAGTATACAATTAGTGTGCTCCAGCACTAAAGGCTTTGTGTGCATCTGTAAGACACCTTATCAGGTTACCAGGTGTGACAATGAACAGTCTTGGGTCCTCCCTGATACCCTCTGTGTGCCTTGCAGAACCCCCTGTCTGTCAGGCACAGGCAGCAGAACAAGATTGCATTTCTGCACAGTGTGCTGCTCAGTATGGTCTCAGCACCACCACAAAGGGGGAAAGTTTGCAGCCAGTGACAGGGTTGGTGGTACAGCAGGTGGGACTCTTCATTTAGAATCTCTATTGTGTCAGACATTAGTGCCCCAGCCATAGTCATAAAGACCCAGAGGGAGCCCCAGTCTAGAAAGCAGATGGCCAGCCAGCCTCAGGCTTCTATCCGCACATCACCTTCAAGCCAGTGCCAAGCCTTTCTCTGTGTCCTGGCACTCCCTCTGTTCGCCTCCCCTTGCCCAGGTTTCTATCCCCTAACTGGAAGTCATCAAGTCAAAGTGTGCTTTCTAAAATGCACAAAATATATGTTTCTCTTCTACAGCATCATTCCTAAAGTGACACCGCAACCTCCCACTCCCCATGCTGAGCTACCTGCTAGACTTTCTGCATACAATAGTTTTGCCTCATAACTGTTGATCAAGTTTTCTCTTATCTTTTTCCTGTCTAGAACTTCCTGACCCAGTCTTAACCCATTTTTCTGCCATTGAAAACTCCTACTCATACTTTAAAACCCAGTTCTTCATTCCCTTCTATGATAGGAACTAATCACTACCAGTCTACAAAATTGAGTTTGACTGACAGAGTGTGACCCCCCCTCCCCATTTCACTAGCAGCCCATCTGTCTTAGTTAGGGTTTTACTGCTGCGAACAGACACCATGACAAAGGCAACTATTATAAGGACAACATTTAATTGAGGCTGGCTTACAGATTCAGAGGTTCAGTCTATTTTCATCAATTCAGGTGCATGACAGCATCCAGGCAGGGATGGTGTTGAAGGAGTTGAGAGTTTTACATCCTCATCTGAAGGCTGCTAGGAGAAGACTGGCTTCCAGGCAGCTAGGACGAGTGTCTTAAAGCCCACACCTACAATAACACACTTCCTCCAATAAGACTGCACCTCCAAAGGTGAGGAATCAAGGAACTGAGCTATCCTGACCCAGGGATGAGTCCCTGGGGCCCACCAGGAAGAGTGCTCTTGTTTGCACTGTCTTTTTTCTAAGCTTCCTGCAGCCCTCAGCCATGCAAAGTCCTCTACCTGGTCAGCGGTTGCCTGACTTTACTGGGAATGACAGGGACTTCTCGCTGGGCTGTAGCCCATCTCCTCTGGGACATGTGGGAGACTTTCAGCCAGTTCCACATACTGGGGAGCCTGGTAGCTCAACTCTCAGTGCAGAAGGAGACTGTGAAGCCTCTGAGGGTAACCAGGGTCCCCTTGCTCATCTCTGAGACTGTTTTCCTCACTTGCAAAAGGAGGCTAATGAAGATTTGAGTTGATAAGTTCTGGGGGCTCTAGGGAAGCCAGAACATAATGAAAACAATGCCAGTCATCCCGAGTGTTAGCAGAGACATGGAAGAATCAGAAAGAAGAGGATGATAATAATGAAGGCAGACACAGCACCATCAGTACTAGCCAAGCCTTGACACTCACAGTTTCGTTTAGTTCTCTCAAAGTGCTCTCCAGTAATAACTAATTTAAATGGCACAATTCTGGAAGGAAGGTATTATTATTACCCTCATTTTCCATATGAACAAATCAAGGGACTGAAATCTTAATTTTGCCCACCACATGCAACAGTCAATGGTGGATCAGTCCCTAATGCTGCATGGTATGATTTCAGAAGCCACTGTGACCTTAATCCCAAAGGAAGCTCTTGGTGTGGCTGCACATCTGCAGCCAGAGGCTTGTTCCTACTTCACTGTGGAGTCATGCAGCTTTGACCTTCTGAAAAGGGAAGCTGGGGTCGGGGGTGGGAGGAACAAGATCCCGTTGAACCATAGCAGAAAGCAAGTTTGCTTTCTGTAGGTCACCTAGGGGTGAGGTGGGTCATCTTCCTCCTGCCTGCACTGCACACTCTACTCAGAGATTCTTCATTTTCTAGCTCCCCCTCTGGCTGCTTGTCCACAGTCCTTGACACACTCTGCTTATGGACGCGCTAATCTAAGCTCCTCCTACATCTTCACTAAGCACCCCAATTCTGTCTAGTGCCAGCTCCTTTTTCATGAAGGCTCTCCTTGGATGTAGCATCCACTCTAACGTGCTGTGACTTCATTTTAAACCACTAATTACATCGTCAGAGAGGCGATGTGAGTTTTTAGGGGACTCTGAACTCAAACGAGAGCATAAAGAGAGGAGAGGAGGCAAGCGTGTGCCTCTGAGGAAAGTTTCTCCTCCAGGAAACAGGATGTAGGAAGAGGCATATCCTTTCGGTAGCATGTAGTCCCTGCTGGCTTGCTGCTTTATTAGCACCCCACTGAGGCCAAGCAGGATGCCTGAAATTTCAGCCAAGAGACAAATTCTACCTCCCCAGTTTCTCCAGGAACCAGGGCCATTTCTCTCTTTTTCTTTCATGCCCTGAAACACTTCCTAAACCCCAAAGTCAGCTGATGGTAGCTCTCTCCAAGGCCCACTCTCTGCTGCGGGTGGAGAGGAGGGAAATGGAGAGCACTCAGCTTCTTTTCAAGGGCACAGCAGAGACGTGGCAGTGATAAGCTCTGCTCACACCCACTGGCCACAACTTAGTTGGTGTATCTCTCAGCAAGGGAATCTGGGAAATGTAGTCTCTGGCTGAGAGGTCACAAGACCAGCTAAAAGTCAGGAGAATGAAGGAGATGACAGCACCGAGGGACTATAGGCTTAGAGTATGAGAAACACCCAACACACATAAGAAGCCAGGGCAGAATTGCTTCCATCTTCTGCTATCATATAGTTGGCAATGTCCTCCATGGCGGCAAATGTTCTCTGGCACTGTGGCCTGTCACTAAGGTAAAATGACACCAGGCTGTTCATACCTGGCATCCATCAGCCCTCCTCTTAGGAGGCCTCATATTGCTTTTCAGATCCTGCTCATATGCCCCAGTTTAGCTGAGACCAGAGATCCTGGAGTAGAGAGGCCTTCCAAATGTCCTGCCTGGCTGCCCATGCTACACCAGCCCGCGGAATCTGTACCCCCAGGCACTGAGCTCCCTGCCCAGGCTGCCTGCTTGCTTTCCTGTGTGCTACAGGAGTTTGTGGAAAGAATGTTCTGGCATTAGGGGGTGAAAGTCAAAACAGTAATTACAGGAACATCTGTTCCTGAGTGGAAAGCATGTCCCACACACACCAGGAGACATGCCTGCACAGCTCAGCAAGCTGATGTTCAAATGGAAGAGAATGTTCTGGAAGGGAGGGCTAATGGACCTAGCCAAGGGAGGTTCAGCTTCCTGGTAGGATGCTGTGCTGTGCTGAAGAGCAGAGAGGGAGGAGAAAGGGGCAGGCAGGGAGTGAATATGTGAATGTATAGGAAATGGGAGGAAAGAAGGGGGAAATGATTGAAAAGTGCCAATGAGTTAATCAAATGAGTAGATGAAAAAGGATAAGCAAGAGGAATCAGTGAATGAAAAAGTGAATTAATATATCAAGGAGCCAGTCAGTGAATACATGAGTAAATATATGGAACTGAAATGTGGAGAAATGAATAGGAATGAATGGCTAGATCCATGAATGAATGAAAGTGAATAAATGAATACTAGTTGAATGAAGGTGTGGAGCAATATCGTACACAATGAGAGACTGGGTAAGTGACCGTGTGGTTCTGTCAACCTTCTTACCAACTGGGACAGGCCAGGAGAGTAGGCAGAGTGGGAGGAGTGTGGACACCCTCAGCTTCTCGGTACTGAGAGGACTGGTGGCAGGGTCCACCTCCTCCCCTGTCACAGATGAGGAAACAAAGGACAAGCAGCATCCAGAAGCCATGGGAAGAAGAGCTTGGAGGCAGTGGCTGTGTGGCAGTGGGGAAGGTAGTCCTTTCTTATTTCAGTCCCCTGTCTAAGTGGTGGTGATGCTGCCTCCCACACAGGATGAGATCAAGGAAGGCCCTGTGGGCGCAAACTGTTATTTTCTCCACATTAATCTGATGTTCTGCCCATAGTTGAACTTAGAATCAGTAGGCAAGCTAGGGGTTAGGGAGAGATACAGTGAGAGAGAGTCCCCAAACGTGACTTAGCTGACACACAAAGATCCATTCCTTATTTTTGTCACATGTGAAGGTCATGTCCCACCCCTTCCTAGTAGCTCTTCAGCCTAGCAGTCCTGACTTCCAAGGTCACTGTGGTGGAGTGTCCTGGTTAGTAGTTTTGTTTTTATCAATTTGACACAAGCTTGAATCATCTGGAAAGAGGGATCCTCAGCTGAGAAAGCACCACCATCAGGTTGCATGGAGTCAACCCTGTAGGATACTTTATTGATTAATGATTAATGTAGAAGTGTCTAGCCAACTGTAGATGGTGCCACCCATGGACAGGTGGTCTAGGGTGGTGTAAGAAAACAGGCTGAACAAGCAATGGGGAGCAAGCCTGTGGGCAGCATTCCTCTGTGACATCTACTTCAGTTTCCACCTCCAGGTCCTGCCTGAACTTTCCCCCATGGTGACCTACAACCTGTAAGCTGAGATAAACCTTTTCCTCCCTAAGTTGCTTTTTGGTCGTGGTGTTTATCCCAGCCACAGAAAGCAAACTAAGATGTGGAGGATGAGCAGAATGGGGGTGGGGTGGCGTGCTGGTTCTCTGGGCCCAGGATTGACAGGTGTCCATTCCACAACCCCTTCCTCAGCTCTACCTCCAGGAAGATAAATGGGGCAGTGGCTATGCAGGAAGTATAAGGCACCTTAACTTACTGGTGTTTTGGAGGGCCTTTAGCCATGCTAGAGGTGACCATCTGAACATAAGTATTTATCCATTAATTGAAGACCCATGTAAATGTATAAATGGCCTATTTTGTGGCCAGGAGCTCCTGAAGACTTCAGGTTTTTTTTTTTTTAATATTTTTATTACATATTTTCCTCAATTACATTTCCAATACTATCCCAAAAGTCCCCCATAGCGCCCCCCACTTCCCTACCCACCCATTCCCATTCTTTTGGCCCTGGCATTCCCCTATATTGGGGCATATAAAGTTTGCAAGTCCAATGGGCCTCTCTTTCCATTGATGGCCGACTAGGCCATCTTTCGATACATATGCAGCTAGAGACAAGAGCTCCAGGGTTCTGGTTAGAACATCATGTTGTTCCAACAATAGGGTTGCAGATCCCTTTAGCTCCTTGGGTACTTTCTCTAGCTTCTCCATTGGGAGCCCTGTGATACATCCAATAGCTGACTGTGAACCTCCACTCCTGTGTTTGCTAGGCCCCGGCATCGTCTCACAAGAGACAGCTATATTTGGGTCCTTTCAGCAAGATCTTACTAGTGTATGCAATGGTGTCAGCATTTAGAAGCTGATTATGGGACGGATCCCTGGATACAGCAGTCTCTAAATGGTCCATCCTTTCATCACAGCTACGAACTTTGTCTCTGTAACTCCTTCCCTGGGTGTTTTGTTCCCAATTCTAAGAAGGTGCACAATGTCCACACTTTGGTCTTCATTCTTCTTGAGTTTCATGCGTTTATCAAATTGTATCTTATATCTTGGTATCCTAAGTTTTGGGCTAATATCCACTTATCAATGAATACATATTGTGTGAGATCTTTTGTGATTGTGTTACTTCACTCAAGAAATGCCCTCCAGGTCCATCCATTTGGCTAGGAATTTCATAAATTCATTCTTTTTAATAGCTGAGTAGTACTCCATTGTGTAAATGTACCATAATTTCTGTATCCATTCCTCTGTTGAGGGACATCTGGGTTCTTTCCAGCTTCTGGCTATTATAAATAGGGCTGCTATGAACATAGTGGAGCATGTGTCCTTTTTACCGGTTGGGACATCTTCTGGATATATGCCCAGGAGAGGTATTGCTGGATCCTCCGGTAGTACTATGTCCAATTTTCTGAGGAACCGCCAGACTGATTTCCAGAGTGGTTGTACAAGCTTGCAATCCCACCAACAATGGAGGAGTGTTCCACTTTCTCCACATCCTCGCCAGCATCTGCTGTCACCTGAATTTTTGATCTTAGCCATTCTGACTGGTGTGAGGTGGAATCTCAGGGTTGTTTTGATTTGCATTTCCCTGATGATTAAGGATGTTGAACATTTTTTCAGGTGCTTCTCTGCCATTCGGTATTCCTCAGGTGAGAATTCTTTGTTCAGTTCTGAGCCCCATTTTTTAATGGGGTTATTTGACTTTCTGGAGTCCACCTTCTTGAGTTCTTTATATATATTGGATATTAGTCCCTTATCTGATTTAGGATAGGTGAAGATCCTTTCCCAATCTGTTGGTGGTTTTTTTGTCTTATTGATGGTGTCTTTAGCCTTGCAGAAGCTTTGTAGTTTCATGAGGTCCCACTTGTCAATTCTCGATCTTACAGCACAAGCCATTACTGTTCGATTCAGGAATTTTTCCCCTGTGCCCATATCTTCAAGGCTTTTCCCCACTTTCTCCTCTATAAGTTTCAGTGTCTCTGGTTTTATGTGAAGTTCCTTGATCCACTTAGACTTGACCTTAGTACAAGGAGATAGGAATGGATCGATTCGCATTCTTCTACATGTTAACAACCAGTTGTGCCAGCACCATTTGTTGAAAATGCTGTCTTTCTTCCACTGGATGTTTTTAGCTCCCTTGTCGAAGATCAAGTGACCATAGGTGTGTGGATTCATTTCTGGGTCTTCAATTCTATTCCATTGGTCTATTTGTCTGTCACTATACCAGTACCATGCAGTTTTTATCACAATTGCTCTGTAGTAGAGCTTTAGGTCCGGCATGGTGATTCCACCAGAGGTTCTTTTATCCTTGAGGAGAGTTTTTGCTATCCTAGGTTTTTTGTTATTCCAGATGAATTTGCAGATTGCACTTTCTAATTCGTTGAAGAATTGATTTGGAATTTTGATGGGGATTGCATTGAATCTGTAGATTGCTTTTGGCAAGATAGCCATTTTTACAATGTTGATCCTGCCAATCCATGAGCATGGGAGATCTTTCCATCTTCTGAGATCTTCTATAATTTCTTTCTTCAGAGACTTGAAGTTTTTATTATACAGATCTTTCACTTCCTTAGTTAGAGTCACGCCAAGATATTTTATATTATTTGTGACTATTGAGAAGGGTGTTGTTTCCCTAATTTCTTTTTCAGCCTGTTTATTCTTTGTGTAGAGAAAGGCCATTGATTTGTTTGAGTTAATTTTATATCCAGCTACTTCACCGAAGCTGTTTATCAGGCTTAGGAGTAGTCTGGTGGAATTTTTAGGGTCACTTATATATACTATCATATCATCTGCAAAAAGTGATATTTTGACTTCATCTTTTCCAATTTGTATCCCTTTGATCTCCTTTTGTTGTCGAATTGCTCTGGCTAGGACTTCAAGTACAATGTTGAATAGGTATGGAGAAAGTGGACAGCCTTGTCTAGTCCCTGATTTTAGAGGGATTGCTTCAAGCTTCTCACCATTTACTTTGATGTTGGCTACTGGTTTGCTGTAGATTGCTTTTATCATGTTTAGGTATGGGCCTTGAATTCCTGATCTTTCCAAGACTTTTATCATGAATGGGTGTTGGATCTTGTCAAATGCTTTTTCCGCATCTAACGAGATGACCATGTGGTTTTTGTCTTTGAGTTTGTTTATATACTGGATTACGTTGATGGATTTCCGTATATTGAACCATCCCTGCATCCCTGGGATGAAACCTAATTGGTCAGGATGGATGATTGTTTTGATGTGTTCTTGGATTCGGTTAGCAAGAACTTTATTGAGGATTTTTGCATCAATATTCATAAGGGATATTGGTCTGAAGTTTTCTATCTTTGTTGGGTCTTTTTGTGGTTTAGGTATCAGAGTAATTGTGGCTTCATAGAATGAGTTGGGTAGAGTACCTTCTGTTTCTATTTTGTGGAATAGTTTGTGAAGAACTGGGATTAGATCTTCTTTGAAGGTCTGATAGAACTCTGCACTAAACCCATCTGGTCCTGGGCTTTTTTTAGTTGGGAGACTATTAATGACTGCTTCTATTTCTTTGGGGGATATAGGGCTGTTTAGATCATTAACCTGATCTTGATTCAGCTTTGGTACCTGGTATCTGTCTAGGAACTTGTCCATTTCATCCAGGTTCTCCAGTTTTGTTGAGTATAGCCTTTGGTAGAAGGATCTGATGGTGTTTTGGATGTCTTCAGGATCTGTTGTTATGTCTCCTTTTTCATTTCTGATTTTGTTAATTAGGATGCTTTCCCTGTGCCCTCTAGTGAGTCTGGCTAAGGGTTTATCTATCTTGTTGATTTTCTCAAAGAACCAGCTCCTTGATTGGTTGATTCTTTGAATAGTTTTTCTTGTTTCCACTTGGTTGATTTCACCCCTGAGTTTGATTATTTCCTGCCGTCTACTCCTCTTGGGTGAATTTGCTTCCTTTTGTTCTAGTGCTTTTAGGTGTGTTGTCAAGCTGCTAATGTGTGCTCTCTCTAGTTTCCTTTTGGAGGCACTCAGAGCTATGAGTTTTCCTCTTAAAAATGCTTTCATTGCGTCCGATAAGTTTGGGTACGTTGTGGCTTCATTTTCATTGAACTCTAAAAAGTCCTTAATTTCTTTCTTTATTCCTTCCTTGACCAAGGTATCATTGAGAAGAGTGTTGTTCAGTTTCCACGTGAAGGTTGGCTTTCTATTATTTATTTTGTTATTGAAGATCAGCCTTAGTCCATGGTGATCTGATAGGATGCATGGGACAATTTCAATATTTTTATATCTGTTGAGGCCTGTTTTGTGACCAATTATGTGGTCAATTTTGGAGAAGGTACCATGAGGTGCTGAGAAGAAGGTATATCCTTTTGTTTTAGGATAGAATGTTCTGTAGATATCTGCCAGATCCATTTGATTCATAATTTCTGTTAGTTTCACTGTGTCCCTGTTTAGTTTCTGTTTCCATGATCTGTCCATTGGTGAAAGTGGTGTGTTGAAGTCTCCCACTATTATTGTATGAGGTGCAATGTGTGCTTTGAGCTTTACTAAAGTTTCTTTAATGAATGTGGCTGCCTTTGTATTTGGAGCATAGATATTCAGGATTGATAGTTCCTCTTGGAGGATTTTACCTTTGATGAGTATGAAGTGTCCCTCCCTGTCTTTTTTAATGACTTTGGGTTGGAAGTCAATCTTATCAGATATTAGAATGGCTACTCCAGCTTGTTTCTTCATGCCATTTGCTTGGAAAATTGTTTTCCAGCCTTTCATTCTGAGGTAGTGTCTATCCTTTTCTCTGAGATGAGTTTCCTGTAAGCAGCAAAATGTTGGGTCTTGTTTGTGTAGCCAGTTTGTTAGTCTATGTCTTTTTATCGGGGAGTTGAGTCCATTGATATTAAGAGATATTAAGGAAAAGTAATTGTTGTTTCCTGTTATTTTTGATGTTAAAGTTGGCATTTTGTTCTTGTGGCTGTCTTCTTTTAGGTTTGTTGAGGGATTACCTTCTTGTTGTTTCTAGGGCATGGTTCCTGTCCTTGTATTGGTTTTTTTCTGTTATTATCCTTTGAAGGGCTGGATTCGTGGAGAGATAATGTGTGAATTTGGTTTTGTCGTGGAATACTTTGGTTTCTCCATCTATGTTAATTGAGAGTTTGGCTGGGTATAGTAGCCTGGGCTGGAATTTGTGTTCTTTTAGTGACTGTATAACATCCGTCCAGGATCTTCTGGCTTTCATAGTCTCTGGTGAAAAGTCTGGTGTAATTCTGATAGGCTTGCCTTTATATGTTACTTGGCCTTTTTCTCTTACTGCTTTTAGTATTCTATCTTTATTTAGAGCATTTGTTGCTCTGATTATTATGTGTCGGGAGGTATTTCTTTTCTGGTCCAGTCTATTTGGAGTTCTGTAGGCTTCTTGTATGTTCATGGGCATCTCTTTCTTTAGATTTGGGAAGTTTTCTTCTATAATTTTGTTGAAGATGTTTGCTGGTCCTTTGAGTTGAAAATCTTCATTCTCATCCACTCCTATTATCCGTAGGTTTGGTCTTCTCATTATGTCCTGTATTTCTTGGATGTTTTGAGTTAGGATCTTTTTGCATTTTACATTTTCCTTGATTGTTGTGCCGATGTTCTCTATGGAATCTTCTGCACCTGAGATTCTCTCTTCCATCTCTTGTATTCTGTTGCTGATGCTCGTATCTATGGTTCCAGATTTCTTTCCTAGGGTTTCTATCTCCAGTGTTGCCTCATTTTGGGTTTTCTTTATTGTGTCTACTTCCCTTTTTAGGTCTAGTATGGTTTTGTTCATTTCCATCATCTGTTTGGATGTGTTTTCCTGTTTTTCTGTAAGGACTTCTACCTGTTTGATTATGTTATCATGTTTTTCTTTAAGGATTTGTAACTCTTTAGCAGTGTTCTCCTGCAATTCTTTAAGGGATTTTTGTGCTTCCTCTTTATTGTCTTCTGCCTTTTTATCAGTGTTCTCCTGCATTTCTTTAAGTGTGTTATTAAAGTCCTTCTTGAAGTCCTCTATCATCATCAGGAGATATGCTTTTAAATCCGTGTCTAGCTTTTCCGGTGTGTTGGGGTGCCCTGGACTGGGCAAAGTGGGGGTGCTGGGTTCTGATGATGGTGAGTGGTCTTGGTTCCTGTTAGTAAGATTATTACGTTTACCTTTCGCCATCTGGTAATCTCTGGGGTTAGTTGTTATCGTTGTCACTATTTAAAGATTGGAGCAGAAGCTGTGTTCCACTCACCAGCAGTCTCTAAATCCTGCGGCGGGGGTCGTGGGTAGCTGACGGTACCCCGGTGCTGGTCCAGCCGGAAGAGGCCTGTGGTCCTACTCAGGCCGTTTTTCTGCTTCCCTAACTAATGCAGTCTCTGGTCCCGCGTGCAATTGGATTGGAGCAGAAGCTGTGTTCCACTCTCCAGAAGTCTTAAGATCCTGTGGTGGGTGTTGTGGGTAGCTGGTGAGTGTCAGCTGACCCTGCGCCCCAGCTGCCCAGGTACTTTTCTGACCGGAAGAGGGTTGTGGCCCTATGTAGGCTGGATTTCTCTCTCCCCAACCAGAGCAGTCTCAGGTCCCGCGTGATTGGACTGGAGCAGAAGCTGTGTTCCACTCACCAGCAGTCCCAAAATCCTGCGGCGGGGGTCTTGGGTAGCTGGCGGGTGTCAGGCAACCCTGCGCTCCCGCTACCCTGGCGCTGATCCGGCCGGGTGAGGCCTGTAGCCCTACTCAGGCCGGTTACTGCTTCCCTAACTAATGCAGTCTCAGGTCCCGCGCAATTGGATTGGAGCAGAAGCTGTGTTCCACTCACCAGCAGTCCCAAAATCCTGCGGCGGGGGTCGTGGGTAGCTGGCGGGTATCAGGCAACCCTGTGCTCCCGCTACCCTGGCGCTGATCCGGCCGGGTGAGGCCTGTGGCCCTACTCAGGCCGGTTTCTGCTTCCCTAACTAATGCAGTCTCAGGTCCCGCGCAATTGGATTGGAGCAGAAGCTGTGTTCCACTCACCAGCAGTCCCAAAATCCTGCGGCGGGGGTCGTGGGTAGCTGGCGGGTGTCAGGCAACCCTGCGCTCCCGCTACCCTGGCGCTGATCCGGCCGGGTGAGGCCTGTGGCCCTACTCAGGCCTGTTTCTGCTTCCCTAACTAATGCAGTCTCAGGTCCCGCGCAATTGGATTGGAGCAGAAGCTGTGTTCCACTCACCAGCAGTCCCAAAATCCTGCGGCGGGGGTCGTGGGTAGCTGGCGGGTGTCAGGCAACCCTGCGCTCCCGCTACCCCGGCGCTGATCCAGCCGGATGAGAAGACTTCAGGTTTTAAGGCAGAGTTAGCGAGTCCAGGACAACCTGCATGCCTTCCTCTGGCTTTGTGTTCTTGGACAAACCATTCAATGACTCTGAACTTCTATTACTTTCTTTGTAAGGTGTGTCATAATACATTGTTGGAGAATTCACTGCAACATCATGCATAACATCAATTTCTGATTTATAAACTATAGAAGGCATGATGTTCTTATTGTATTCACCTTCCCAGTTCATACAAGAGGCCCAAGAGTCACTTCTCACTGAGAATCTAATGTTACATTCCATATCCCAAGAGTCTTATATCTTCTGAAGTTTATCTTTGTGGCAACAGCAGAAAGGTGGTATGGTTCATGCTAATATCCAGATGAGGACCTGGAGGCTCCTTGCAGGAAATAAAAAGTCACTAAGGCCTTAGAGTTGGCATGCCAGAGCTAAGGTTCAACCCCGGTGGTCTTATGCCAAGACAACATCTTGCCTGTTTCTGCAGTCTCTTGTGGTCTGACGAACTTTGAAGAAGGAAATCATTGTTCCTTCCTTGTAGAACCAAAATTGTCAGATGCAGGAAGCTGGGCTTATGCTGCTAGCAGGCATCTTATTTGTCAAAACCGTCAAAGGTGAATTTGCCTCCTGTGGATGGTGCACATTCACAGCACATCCTCAGAAAATCCACAGCATTAAATAGACATTAAGGATGTAGGTGCTGGGCTCATAGAGTCTGTGTGAGCCAAGAACAAATTCTGAGGCCAGAGGAGGCTATGGACCAGGTCAGTTGTGCTTTTCTGGAAAAATAAAGGGTAGGAGAAAGACTATTCTGCTCTTCCTTATACATTATGCACAGCTCAACAAAGCCAGAGTGAAGCCATATTCTAGTGGGCATCCCACAAATAGCCCTTTGACACGCAGGATTGCTCTATGGATGATCCTAGGGTACCAAAACTCTGGAACCAAAATAGTGTGATGGGCATGACAGGTCCAAATGTCACTTCTTCAGACTGCCAGGTGGGTGGAGCCTTAGTGCCAATCCCACCCCTCAGGCCTGCATAGTGCAGGGATGACCAGTAGACATTCCTTCTGAGCACAGTGGCTCTTCACATCTGCTGGAAATGGCCTGCCATGACTGCTCTCACCAATCATGAGAAAAAGCAATAACTCACCCCTTGCAGGGAGGGACCTGAAACATTCTCAAGATACATTAGTTCTATGGCAGGTGGCAAGCAGGTAAGATGGGTGTCCTGGGAGATGCAGAGAGATAAGGAATAGAAAAAGAGAAGAGGACTCTGGGATCAGAAGGTTCTAGAAGCAAAGACAAAAAAACTCCAATGTAACCCAAAGCCAATATACTCAGAGTAGGAATGAGGAAGGAGGGAGGAAGAAAAGGAGAGGAGGAAGGAAGGAAGGGGAGGGAGGGAGAAGGGAAAAAGCAGAGTATCTGACTCTACTTGGAAACAAGCATCGAATGTTATTTAAACATCAAATATTATTAAAGTAGAAATGCAGCCAGCTTCCGGAGCCCTCCGCAGTGCGTCTTGATAGGTCACCATTGCTCTGGGGTTAATATGAGGAAATGACATTCTTAAGAACCCATATTAACCTGTCTGTTGTTCTATGAACTGTGACAGCTGCATTTTACATCTTAATGGCTAACCATTTCTTTCACGCCAAAGGGGGGAAAGAAAGAGAAGGAAGAAAAAGAAAGGCATTTTTATGCCTATGAAGCCAGAACTCAAGGCTGGAAACTTGGCTCCAGAAGTAGGCTATGAGGTCTCTACCTGCTGTGTGTCCCTTCACAAGAATCCAGACTCAGGTCTTTCCTTTTGTGGATCCCCTCTACTTTCCTCTCTGAGCTGCTATGGTCTGCAGGAAAGCCATGCTACCCACTTGGATAATGGTTAACTCACAGGAGTAAATAAGGCTGGGAAGGCACCAAGTACAAGGGAGGCCAGAGGAGGGAGGGTCAAGCCAAGCCACCTTCAGGAAAGAAAGGTCTTGACTTACATAGAAATGTCCTTGGTGGGATTTTATTAAGGACCTAGTAGGTGCATGCGTTGCTATAGAGATATCAGCAAAACACATGTTGATGAGGTCACTGTGTGCCTGTCCCAGAGGACAGACATGATTGTGTCTGCTCAGAGGACTGTCATTCAAGGCAGGACATAGACTTTGGTCATAGAATCTCTCACAGGCCCTTCTGACAACACAGGTCTAAACTCCCCAGTATGGGAAGCTGGGCAAAAAATGTGAATTCGAGACCAGCCTGGGCAAGTTAGAAGACCTTATTTCAAAATAAAAAGTAAAAGTGGCTGGGGAGTACTCTGATAGAGCACTTGCCTAGGAGGCCCTAGGTTTACTCAGTGCTCTGTGATGAAACTATTTTCCAACCAGAGAGATCTGGATGTGATTATAGGGCTCTGAAGGAGTGGGGTGAGAGGATGGTCATCCCAGTGTGTGAGCAGAGTGAGGCTCCCCCAGACACTCAGTCTAAGTGAGGCCGAGCGAGTGGAGAGAGGGGTGAGTGCCTCTCTGAAGAAGGCAGCCTCTGTGTCTTGGATGGAGCCGTGGGGTGAGCGAATAGGAAGGAGAGATGCTTGTGAGCCACCTTGAACACAGAATTCAATCTATCCAGTCCTTCTCAGCTTCCAAAGCTCTTCAAGTCCACCACTGTTGTCTGTGAAAGTTGTCAGGAGACTCAAGCAGATCTGGGGATGACAGACCATGGCACTGAAGTTCTTCCAACTTTCTGGAGACCCCTGTGGAGGGGCAAATGAAAGCCAGGATCATTAAGAGAGGCAAGCGATATGAACAGCTTCTCAGTGCACATGCCCAGGATGGGTGATGGAGCACTGTGGCAGTTAGCGAGTTTGCACATGAGGGCAATGTAGAAGTGTTAGTCCTGGGCCTGGAACTGGGTGGGTGCGGGGTATACACTGCCTTCCTCCCCTCCCTGTGAGAAGCATTTTTTAGTTCATTCCCGGTTCCCTCATTTCACCTCCTGTGTCAGTGGTTGGTGGGATTTGACTTGTTTAAGTGGGGAGTGCTTAGAATGGCAGGCAACCTGTTAATGCTTTGACCTGAAACCCAGTCCCCTCTCTTAGCTACAGATGACTCAGCTGGGAGACCTGTCTCTGCCCAGGCACCATGTAGAAAACTGGAGAAGAAACCCTCCCAGGCTTTCTGGTGTTCTGCCCTTAGCCCTGTCCCATTCCATAGGACCTTGGTCAGATAGTCTTTGGCAGAAGGAGATACTTTAGGGGGCTGGGGGGTTTTCCCAGTCAGTAATACACTTGCTGTTCGTGGGGACCCGAGTTTGGATCCCCAGCATCTACATAAAAGAGGTGGCGTATGACTGTAATCCTGGTGCTCAGGGGACAGGGACAAGAGAATCCCTGGAGCTTGCTGGCTGGCCTCTCTGAAAAGTTAGAGAACATCACATACCATGGACCTCACACGTGTGCAACTGCACATGCGCAAACTTGCACACCCAGGCGGACAAAAGAAAGAACTGTTTTAGAATTTATTTACTTGACAAAAATACCTACTATACATTTATTAAAACTTCTCTCGCACACTTCTTGCTTCATGGCCAGGGTGGTCTTTTGAGGTAGTTACTCGTTATGGCCATTTTATAAAAAGGAAGGAAAACACAAACACAATTCTGCTCCCAGCCTGGCAAGACCCGCCTTCCTTGAGCTGAATGGCTCAACCTCTCTGAGTACCATGCTCCACTGGGACTCTCAGAAACAGCCCAGTCGGCTTCTCCCTGTGCCAAGGCAAGCTGAGGGAAGCTATCCTGAAAAAAAAAATGCACCTAGTATTTGTAGAGGGAATCCCTCATTCCTCCTTGAGATTAGTCTCTGCTGTGTTTGGCTTAGTGCATACTAATGCTCATAGATCAATTTAAGGCTCTTCTTTCTTCCACAGTGAATGTTTTGGGTTTCCCTGTAGGCAAACAGGATGATTTAGGCACCTTCCTGTTACTAGAAGAGTCAACTTAGACCCTGCTAGTGGCTTCATCACCGAAGTCATACTTCTCAGGGACACCAGAACCCAGAGCTCCTGTCCCCTCTCATGGCATGTCCACTGGACATCAGTAGATGGATGCCTGCCAGAATGGAAATTATGGCTTTGGAAGGGGACTGGAGGAATGTGGCTGGCTCCAAGCCTCTTCTTTTCCCATTCGACTGGAAGGTTATGTTCATTTGAGCTTTGAAACCAAAAATAAATCATTGTAATCCATTTGCTAATTATACCATGTGAAGTTCTAGACGCTGTAAATTGCAGCTGCAGTATATCTAGATGAAGTTTGGAGAGTTTATTTTTAGTGATACCAAAAGTACTTGGCTTCCTGGAGGCTTCATTTGCTGGTCTGGGAGTGGAGAGAGAGCTGCGTGGACACAGCCCTTCTGGTCCCTCTGCTGATCTCTGGTTGTAGTGACTCAGCCTGAAGCCCTTTCTAAGTTCTGACTCTGATCTTTTGACTGTGGGAACTGGGATGTGTCTGGATGTAGGTCTCCAATGTTAAATTCACCTGGAGCATGTAAAAAACCACCTCACTGACATGTTTGTGAGCCACGGTGCACGAATTTCATGTCCAATGGGAACATCCTCCCCTTTGGGGCTCCTTATCTGTTGGATGGATTTGATATTTCCTTAGTTCCTGGTGTTTTTATATTTATCCACTGAGACCTGCATTTGACGATTTTTGGGTGCCAATGCCATCTTGTTTCCATCGCTGATGTTTGTGTGCCAAGCCCTAGGTTCTGAATGGATCAGGAATGAACTGACGTCACCTTCAAGCCCAGCGGCTGCAGTGAAGATGCTGCAGCTCCTCTTGAACTGTGACATTCGTGATGGATGATGGAATGCCAAGTGAGACTTAGCTAGCAAAGATGATCTGGAGTGAAAGTGGGTTCATTTACACCTCTTAAAGAAAGGGAAGGTGCATCTCTCAAGAATGAGAAGGCATTTGAGTGTGGCTTGATGTGTAAATGGGATTCTAAAATGTGGTGATTGGGTAAGGAAATTGACAAGACCTGGTTTAGTAACCTTGGCAACCGTCCTGGCTAGATAGATCACGTGAATTTCGTCCATGCACAAGTTCTGAGAAAAACTTCTCCCTTACCCAAGCACCATGACTTCTAGTAAGGTTCTCCCCATTATAACAATAGCCTGTTATTGTGTTTCCAAGGGTGAGCATTTAAAAACCATCTTTAGGGTTGCTGGAGAGATGGATCATCAATTAATGCTCTTCCAGAGGACTCTGGTTCAAATCTCAGCACCTACATCCAACACAACTATCCATGACTCCAGTTCTAAAGGTTCCAATGCCTTCTTCTAATATCCATGTATCCTAGACATGCATGTAGTAACATAGAGGCAAAACATGGCTATGCACATAAAATAAATAAATCCAATTAAATTAAAATCAACAATCAAAGAGAGAAAGCAAAGCAAGAACAAAAGAGACACTGGGAACCAATCCCTTTGTTTGGTTGCTTCTATTTAGACTTCTAGAAAGCAGTCTGCTCTGTATGTTCAATTCTTAGGGGACCAATGGGTAGCTTGGGATACAGAATTTTCACAATGAGGGATGGGAGTAGTTTCGTTGAGTAGGCTTGCCAGAGCAGGGCCTGGACCAATGGGTTGTGTTTCAGACCAGAGGCCTTCTGGGGGAGGCAGGATGAGGTGAAGGGAGGACAGTGTAACATCATGGGGAGATGGTAATCTCAGAGTCCAAGAGCTAAGAGGCTGACAGGAGGGAGGACCACAGTGGAGCCTATATGCTCTGGATTAGATGAAACAGGAGTTTGACTCCTAATCTCCCAAGTCTCTGCTGAGTGGTCCTAGGACCTTATAAGACTTTTCTACCCTTCCATTCTCTCATCTGAGAAATATAAATAATAACATCTACCTTTGGTGGTTATTGTGCAAATGAAGAGAAAGAAATGATGTTCAACACATTAGCCGGCATGAAGGTATTGTGCACTTAATAAATGATGGCTTAGGGTCATTGTTCTTTTTGAAATGATTCTAATGAAATCATAGAAATTCAAATTCAAATGCCAAAGGGACTTATTAGAAGATAGAAAAGGCAGGGGAAGCCCGTGGCGTAAATGCTGAGGCAGGATAGTTTCCAGAAGGATGGGCAGTTCCTGTGACTGATGAGTCAGAGAGGCCACCGTGGATCCATCCTTTGCAGTGTCATCGTCACGATCCTGATGAGAACATTCAGCAGATGAGAGCCACACCACAGAGATCTGTGAAGAGCATGCGTAGGCAAGAAAGATGCAGACAGATCTTCCAGCTAAGCTCCGAGGAGAAAAGAGCACGCGGTGGGGGAGGGGGCAAGGTCACCGGAAGGGCGTGTGCTAGAGGAAGATTCCTGGAACTCTGTCAGCTCTGAGCTGCTCTGCTCGCCGCCCACTACCTAACCCCAGCCCTCTTCCAGAATTACATCTGCCAAGGAGATTGCCTCTGAATTTACCTCCTGAGGTTGTATATTAAAATCTTGACAGAATGTAATCTTGGAATGAAGCAGGTTAGAAAGGAGGGCGGCATTGCAGGTGATCAGGGGAGCGGATCTAGAGGACAGTGACTGAGAAGACATAGCTGATCAGGGCAAGGAGGGCAGCATTGCAGGTGATCACGGGGCAGGTCTCACAGACAGTGAGGGAGAAGATGTATCTGAGAGGGCAAGGAGTGACAGAGGGAAGAGTAGGGGATCCAGGTTCCAGTACTCAGGGCAGAGTGTATAACTGCACACGCACTTTCATGCATGAGCATGCATACAGGCGCACACACACATGTGCACATACACACACATCAGGAGTTTCTTCCTTTGCTACCTGTTACCTTTCTGAGTGACACCATGGCTTCTGTTCAGACAGACTTGCTAAGACCCAGTGACAAATGTGCTCATTATTTAGAAACTTCAAATGGTTGGAGAGCATGAGATGCTGTCATTTATATTATTATAAGCAAAAGCTAGCCCAACCTGGGCGGCTTTCGCTTATACTCTCCTTGGTTTTATGGTTTGTTGTTGTTTTTCTGGCTTTTGTCACCAGAACTAAGTGTAATTTGGAGCTGTCTGCGTTGCTCACAACCTCTTTCACCAGCAAAGAAATGGGAGTGTAGAAGGGGCTGAAAGAAACTGGCCTAAGCAGGGCTATGACTAGAGTGCTTGCCTAAAGTACCCAAAGCCAATCCCCACTTAGCACTCTGGAGGTGGGAGCAGGAGGACTCGGTGCTAAAGGTCATCTTCAATTACATAGTGACTTTGTGGCCAGTCTGGCCCTGTCTTAAGAAAGAAGGGTGAGGATAGGAGGGAGAAAGAAGGAAAGAATGGAGAAAGGAAGGCAGGAAGCAAAAAACAAACAAACAAAAAAAAAAAACTGGCCAGAGATCACATCAGAAAACACATTAATATTCTAAGCATATACGCAACATTTACAAAAGTTGACTACATCTTAGTCCATAAAACATTTCCCAATAAATTTCAAGGAATCAGAATCCTACAGACCGCATTTTCTCACCACAATACAATTAAGCTAAAAGTCAATAACAGGAAGATGAGATGTTTTCTATTTTGTATCTTTTAAAACTGCATTGAGAGATTTTACAAACACACTACTAACTCACTCTTGGGTCAAAAAGAAATGACAATAGAAATTATAAAATAGTTATAAATGAACTATCAAGGAAATATTAAATATCAAAAGTTGTGGAATACAGCCAAGACAACACTTAGAGGGAAATTTATGGTCTTCAGTGCTTATGTTAGAAAAAGAAAAGGGCTAAAAATTAATGAATGGCCTATGTATCCAATTTAAGCACAACAATAGTCATAAATCAGTCGGCTTAGAGTTGATACCAGCAGCAGAACCAGAATTCTGGTCATAGATAAAGCTGGCCAAGCATCTCTTGTTCTCATTACTACACCACAAACATGGTTTCAGTGCCGTTTCTCATAACACGCTCAGGGCCAAGAAATTTTGTTTCTCCCACAGAGTTGAAGAGTTAAGCCTATAGGGCAGCTCTCTGTATCAAAGTTCGACGATAACCCTCATTTGTCCACCCTTCTTCATTCATTCCATAGCCCTTGCTCAAACTAAGCACTACTACCTTCATTGTGAGACCTAGCCTCAGCTTAGGGTTACTGTAATGCTCTGCCCCCCCCCATCCCACCCCTTCCCACTCGCTCCTGCAACAGCCCTACGCTTCCAGAATCTTCTCTGACACTTGTAAGAAGAGCAAGCCTCATCAATAGTGACTGATTTCTTTCTTGTCTTTTCCAACAGGTAGACTGAAATTACCATGTGTCCAAATTAAAATTGCGTACTTCAAGGATTATTTGAAGGACTATTCTTAGACCCTTTTAAGAAGATTTTTTAAAAAGTGAGTCAATTTTTTTTCCACTTCAGAGTATTCATGACTTAAGTTAATGTTACAGGTGCTCCCTCCCCCCCCAACCCTGCCTTTTAAATATGCACTAATAGGTAACTTCATCTCCATTTATTTTATAATAAAGGTTTCCCCCCACCCCAAGAACAATGAACAGGGAGGATGGGTTTATTGCTGTAGCGATTTACATATATTTCACAGGCTTATGGGCTTTCAGAGATGAAAGAGTGTTAGAAGTGTGGAGGTTTTGGGGTTTTTTTTTTTTTTCACTCTCAGAGTGGAGATTACTATGGATGTCTGGGCTGGACCTGGAGCTCCAGGAACTAACAGGGTAGCTGATGTTTGTCCGTACTCCAGCCTTTTAGAGCGTTCTCTCGACTCTCTCCATTTGAAACCCACTCCTTCTCCCATCCACCATGCCTTCCCTGCTAGACAATTCTAACCATGGTTATGCAACAAGCACAAGACCCCACCCCACCCCTGACCATTTTCTAAATCCCTTGTTCCTCCAATAATTCCACATAGTTTCATTTCTAGGACAAGTCCTGCCCAGCTCATCTTACCAACCCAGCAAATGTCATCTTGCAAATGGAGACAGCCTAGAACACAAGCTGCAGGCAGGCCACTGCCAGCAGGAGGGGCTGTGCAGAGGCAAGCCTGAGTTCTCATTGCAGTTTTGCTCATGCTGAGCTGGCGGGGAGACCTCTGTGTTTTTCTGAGCTTAGAGAAATGGAGGAGAACTGGGTGAGATGAGCCCACTGCTGTTGCTCCCTCCATCCACATGGTTTAGTTAACTCATAGTAAGTAAGCAAGATGCTGCTTCCGACAGTCTCTGGCAGTGGAATGAGTCAGGATTTGCCAGTCAGTGGGACCTGGGTCCAATCCTGGCTTTTAAGGCTTGCTGACTTTGTATGTGGCTATACACTGTCGCTTCTCATCTCCAAACTTCTATCTCTTCATTTGTGAGACAGAGAGGCTAATGCATGCCTGTCAGAGACGGTCTGTGTTGGGGTAATGGTCACGAGGCACTTAGTACCTGGTCCCTAGGAGATACACAATCAATATGAGTCCTTGAGTTCATTAACTAGTGATGGAACTACTTACCTTTGGCTAAGAGAGGGCAAGAGGCAGAGGCGACTTTAATTTTTAAAAAAAGGAACAAGAAGATACAACATGTTCATTAGACATAAAAGAGAAATGTTCATATTTGAAAAACTCTCACACAAATGTAACTCCAAGCCAAGAAGGTCCATGAAGTTAAAACTCAGAGCCTCATAAGGATAGATTGATTGCTACAGAAACACGCAGCTGAAAAGGACAAATGAATATGGGTTCCAGAGCTGTACAAACTCTCCTACCCTGGGTCAAAGCTCTAATCCTGGACAGCAAGAACTCATGTCCCTGGAATGAGGGTCCTAGACTATCAGGTCAGGGGCCATGTGACGCATCATGTATTTGTGTATGTTTAGAAGGCTATTGGGAACATCGGATGAGCTGATGAGTGGCAAGGAGGGTTGTAAACTGTAAAATAAATGCCCCACACTTTGCGCTTTGAATTATACATGCATTAGAGACTCTTAGTGTTTTCAAAGCAGCACAAGGTAAGATCCAGCTGAGTGTGTACTATACCATTTGAGTACAGACCATAGATTTTTGAGAAAGAAAATCAGCGGCATGTATATACTTATGTGCACACCTAGCATGTGCAAGTGCTTATACATGTGCATCTGTATGTGTGCACAGGGGTTTGTATGTGTGTATGAGAATCTCCAGTCGTTTTAGCATGACCAGCCTCCACACAGTGTCTGGTTCCCACCAAGATGTATAACCTGGGCCATGAAGTCAGTCAATGTGGCACTATTGCCAGTTCTGTCAACTGACTAGCTCCATTATCTTGGGCTAAATAGGATCACCTTGTTTGATAAGAGTCCTGTCCCTGCTTGCTGAAGATTTGACTCTGTGGAGAACGCTGCTCCAAAGGGTTGGGGGAGGGGGAAGGTGAGTGGAACAACCCTCAGGTACCCTAGCTGTGGGGAAGCCTGGATCCGGTGGCCACTGTTGGCAGAGCTAAAAGAGTGTGGCTCTTCCCTGCAGAATATAAAGGACTTCTGGAAGTGTCTTACATCCTTGGGACTATCTGAGAGCCTGCTATATCTCTGGGTAAAGAGCCATATCAGGAAAACATATCATCTATCATTACTAAGTTATTCCACAACTTGTTCATTCCCCAAGTCTTTTCCCTTAGTCTGGGCTAAGGGGCTGGCAGAATTAGCATCTCCGGAGAATTGGATGTTGTTGTCATTTAAGATAGAAAATAGATTTGTCAGTTGGTTTTAACTAAATAAAACTAATATCCTGGCCTTTGCTCTTCAGACAGTTACTGGCTGCAGACACGGAAATGCTCTGACTGCTGTAGAGCCAGCGGGCCCGTTAGGGGAGCTCCAGCCAGCCCTGTGGGAGCCAGACAACCAACTTGAAGCCATTTCCAAATTGTGGGTGGTGATCCATTTCAAGTTATAAAATGAATTTGATGATTCAAGAACATCGTTTATTAAAACTAATTAGAATGACCTATTAACCTACAGAGAAGGTGTATGTATCTGATTGTTTTGTTTCGTTGAAATAGGTTCTCTTTTTCATCCAGGCTTGCCTGGAAATTGTGGTTCTCCTGTCTTAGCCTCCCCTTCCAAATTCACCTCAACCCTGATGCTTGACTCTTCAACAAAGACTACTTATCCAAAATCTATGCAGTAGGAAAGCATCAGCTCTTCATATGAATCAACAACTAAAAGACAAATAGCTCATTTTAAAAATGGGCAAACGACTTAGATGCTTCCAAAAAGAGAGTAGAAAAACAGCCCCCCAAAGCCATGGACACATCACTATTCTTGAGAAATTGATACATGGGAACCACCATGAGATAAACGCTACCACTACCACACTTCCATGAGAAAGGCTTGAATGGAAGAGGTGGATTTTGCCCAGCATCTATGACCATGTAAAGCCACTGGAATGCACTCACACTGGTTGGGTTGAATTAGTGTGCTGACTTCGTAACACTCTTCAGTCACCAACCATTCAGAACCTAGGAGTACAAGCGTGTCCACTCTGTGGAGTGAAGCCACGAAGTGTTCATATAATAATACAAAATCACAAGCCGCACACAGGTGTGCCAAACACATGCCACGCCCAGCCTTGAATGGACAGATGCAGTCAGTCTCTTCCCACAGTGGGGCAGAACATTCAGCAGTGCTAATGATCCTGGAAAAAACGTAAAACTGAAAGACAGAGACCAGGCACAGGGCTTTATAACTCCCCTTTATAATAGTACAAAAGCAGGCAAGACAAATACCTTAGCAGTCTGGGGAGTGATTACCCTTAGGGGAGGAGCTGGGGTTGGGGAGAGAATGGGAAAGGCTTCCAAGGTACTGATGTTGTTCTGGAGGATCTGGATTGGGGTGCCTGCCTGCATCACTGGACCTGGCTCCCATGGGTGTTCTCACTTTTTGAAACTGCACCAAGCTGCTGAGTTTGGATGGGTTCCCTCCACTGTACTTAGATCACACTTTAATAAAAGCATGCAGGTGACAATAATGGAGAACACGTGGTGGGTCAGAAAGGTTGGCATTGTTCAGTAATGGGGCAGCCTGGTGCCTCTGCCAATGTATGTCTGCAGGGTTCGGGTGTCAGATGTATTTCTTACTGTGAGTCACAGGCCATGAGTGAAAACCATCCACATAATTAATGTAAGCTTCCACTTTTAGGTGAAGAACTTGATACCCAAAGAAGAATTAAGAGCTAGGGTAACACAGAGCGAGGTGACAGGCTCTAGGTTTCCAATCTCTGTGAATGGGGAGTATGTAGCCAGTTTTCACCAGATGGGCCTGGGTGGCATGGTGAGGCCAGATGGGTAGGCTGTTCAGTCTGGCACCTTTCTCAAGGGAGGATGTTCAAGATGGCAGGGGTAGTTTTGAGGGGCATTTTTCCATCCCAGCTTGGCTTGGGCTCCCCAAGATCTCTCTCACCTCCTTCCTGCCTCCTCTGTCTGAGTCTGTTCACCACTGTACTCTATCACTTTTCCATTTGTGTAGAACAGCCTTGGTGCCAAAGCCATGCAGCCATGCTGTAGAAGCTGGAAAACAGAAGGAAACAAATAGGACTACTGAGATCCAATAAAGCACACTTCCAACTAGTTTGTGGTTTTGTTCAAGAATTTTGGGCAACAAGACCCCCTACTCTGAGCTTACAAAACCATTGGGCTTTCTGGTTAAGGATGAGTTTATGCAAAGGTTCTGGGACCCTCCCAAAAAGGGTTCATTAACATCACTTGCCAACCCCGCTAACCAGGATCACTCAATACAAGCTACCTGAGAGCTCTTTACTCTGGGCATGTGTCAACCTGCATAAATACAAGGGTAAGGTACAGTATAGAATCCCCAGGCTGATATCAAGGGGGCCAGAGAGGATCTCAGAGATATTGAGCTGAAGCTAAAAACCAAGGATAAGGAATATGCCTGCATAAGGTTGCTGGAGAATCACCATTGTCATATTAGGAAGCTACCTGCAGTCCCACGCAGGGAGAAGAGGCAGAGGAAATGGAGTGGGCAGAGCCACGTGCTGATGGAACCTTCCTGGGTGATGAGGAAAACCTCACCAGAGACTTGTAAGGCAGGAAATGCCTGTCACCTAGGAGACAGGATAAAAGATGCAGGCAGATGCTGCTAGGAATGTTGGTACAGGTTTGAAATTATGTTCTACAGCACTCACTGGCTTAGGCCATCTTTAAAGACCTGTGCTGGTGTAGGTCTGGCTGAAGGCCAGAGGTAGAAAGATGAGTAAGAGATTTCCCAGCATCACAGCCCTGCCAGGGACCCAATACTCAAAAACAGACACAATTTGATGTCATTAATATTCTAGAACAAATATCCTAAACTGTTTCTAGGATACATCAGTCCTGCAGAATAGTCTTTCATGTGTGTGTGTGTCTCTCTGTGTGTCTCTGTGTGTGTGTCTGTGTGCATGTACGTGTGACGTGTGCATGTAGAGGGTGTTGAATGATCTGAGATGCACCATGCATTGAATCCATTTGGGGAGGTGTGCACACTGCTAGCATGCTAAAGGTACTAAGAAAACCTGCAATTGGTGATGTTAATGGTTTGGAGACAAAATCTTCTAATATCCTAAAATTGTCCTAAAATCTCCATATTTCCTGTGAGGTCAGCTAGAAAAGACCAATCTTGAGATGGACCAGAGGCTTCTTAAAATAAGAGAACAGGGTTTCTCTGAGAAGGGAAATGTGGATATTATATAAGGTCCAGCCTGCCCTGATCACTCATAAAATTGTCAATGAAGTGATGGCTAGTGCATTGCCTTGCAGAGAACGTAAAGCTCTCAGCAGAAGCATTGGCATTGTAGAGTTTCTCAGGGAACCCAATGCAGGGCCCCCTTACTCCCTCACCTGCCTCCTCTCTTCCATCTACTTGGGAAAAGGCAAGATGCAGAAAAATAGTTAATCCAGGTGTGGTGATCTGTGTCTGGAATCCCAGCCTTCCAGAGGCTCAGGCAGGGCGTCAGTAAGTTTAATGCCAGCCTGGACTACATTGGAAGACTATGTCTCTGAACAAATAATAAAGGAAACTGGTTTTAGAACATGCACGCTGGAACCAGACCATCTGAGTGTGAATTCGGTGCTGTTTCTCCTTTCTAGTTCCTTAGACAAGTTGTCCAGGTACCACACTTGCAAAGGCAGTGGCCAGCTCAGTACCCCCTGGGATGAAGTATGCCCACCTGTCTCCTAGAAGGCTCTAGCATGAAGCAAACATTGTAGTTGCAAGAAACCCTTCCAGGATGCCCTTTCCAACAACTCCTGGTAGTCCAAAGAATCTCCTATTTGGAGTAAACGACCTGCAAATCCACTTTTCTCATCAGCGTCAGGAAGGGCTGGGTGCTCTTCCTTCCGTGACAATAGGCAGGACTGTTCCAAGTCAGGCTTAGGTTCCACTCCTGGTTTTCAGAGCTGAAGCAGCTGCCAAGGAGTGTGGTCCCAGGGACTCCAATGCATCTATTATTAATTTTCTGCAAGCAGCCGTTGGCTTCCCAGACAAGCTCCTGTCTGTAGATGACTGTAGCCTTCTCAGAGCACTCCTGCCCTTAGTACTTCTCACAAGGCTCGAAGGAAACAGCCCTTCATGCCTCTCTGTCCCTGGGAAGGTGGATTGTAGTGTAAACAATGAATCAAAGGCCCAGGATGGTCATACTGAATCTGACCTACAAGGATAGGATGTCTTGTTTTTTCTTCACACCTCCTGCCTCATGCACGGTGCACAGGCAGAGCTGTAGAGATCTCCTTGGCAGCAAGATTCCATACCCTATTAATCAGAGGTCTGTGATGCCATCTACAGTGTGCCATGCATCCCGTCATCTCTCTCTCTCTCTCTCTCTCTCTCTCTCTCTCTCTCTCTCTCTCTCTCTCTCTCTCTCTCTCTCTCTCTCTCTCTCCCTCTGTGTGTGTGTGTGTGTGTGTGTGTGTGTGTAATGTCACCAGGAAACTCCAAGCAGCTGTCTTCCTTGCCTTCCAATCTGCCCTCCCCAATCACTGAACTAAATCTGAACTGCTTCTTTGTGCACCCTCGGGCACACATTCCCTCTTCCAGTCGCTATCAAATCTCTCACTTCTCTGTTTGGCCTCTGATTTTGTTGTATCTGAATTATAAGCTCATGAGGGTAGGAGCCTGTTCATCTTCTAACATCCTCAGCAATGTGAATCTCCTCCCAGCGACCACTGCAAGAGTGTAACTTACCCACCCCACCTCCTAGCTCAGCCCCCACCCTCTGCCTTCCTCTCTCTTTTGTTTCTTCCTTCCTGCCTTCTCCCCTTCCTCATTTCCTATATTTTTCTTAATTACTTAACAAAGGAAGTTAGAGAGCACCTAGTCAAACAATTCCCTAGAGGAAACCATAGGCCCACTTAAAATAGGGAAAATACTGAACACCCAAGCTCTTAGCCTGGTCAACAACCCACACATTATCTCTCCTAACATAAGAACAAAATTGGTTCTTCTGTGATAAAAGATTTAGACAACTTCAATCTATTCTTATAGCCTCCCCCTCCCCCAGAACAAAACGATGCCAAGTGCCTGACATATACACGTTCAGCCAAAACAAGCAAAGTACTACCCTCATTTGTAGATGCAGGACATGGTCCCAGTGAGCCCAGAAACTTACCCATGCTGGACACACCAGCGTCTAACAGATCCAGAGTCCATGAGAGTTTACACACTCCAGTCTCTGCATGGCTACCTTCCACCTCCCAGGGGCCCGTGTTCCAACCCAGCATGTCCTCAGACAGCCTTTGAGTCCACTGTAGCTGCATGTGCCAAAGATAGACCATTGGGTTTTAATTGGCACCACTTGGTCATAAGCATAGGCCCCTCATTCCTGAGGTTTCCTGACAGTGCAAGAGTGTGTTGCTCATTAGAAAGCACCACATGTGTGCAGCACCCAGGGATGAGCCTGCTGCCCCACAAAGTGTCTTTATGGCTAAAATGAAGTTCTCCATAACCTGAAGTACCAAGTCCCCAATCCTGTCCACACAGGCTGAGTCCTCCTTCTCAAATGTCAGGAATTTCTTCCAAGGAAATCCTAGAGCACCCGGGGAAAGAAGCCAGGCTCTATGCATCTCATGTAGACCTTTACAGTCTCTAGGCTCCCCTGTGTTCCCAGAACATGACATTTTGACTTTCA
Source organism: Mus caroli (assembly GCF_978045245.1). Lineage (NCBI taxonomy): Eukaryota > Metazoa > Chordata > Mammalia > Rodentia > Muridae > Mus > Mus caroli. Next base: position 49,934,805 of record NW_028227263.1, on the reverse strand, counting down.
CTTTGGGATGAGGTCGGGCTTATTTTAAACAATAATGGAACTGGAATGGAAGACAGGGAGGCTAAACTCTCACCCCCAACTCCCTTAAGAATTTACTGGGCAGATCACATGGGCTCTCTAAGACTGTCTTCATCTATAAAATGTATATTTTAGATGCTACAATCTCTCTTACCTTGACAAGGATAACTAAAAAATTCTAACTTGGGAGCCCTGCTTCCTGAACTTAAATCCCAGTTCTGACCTGCTAGTGTGCAACATGGAACAAGTTATATGAGTTCTCCCTGGCTCCATGTGATTATCAGTATAATGAGATGATAGTAATAGCCATCTCATAGATTTGTTCTTGGTATGGCATGTAACTCTAGATTGGTGCCCAACCCACAGCACATTTGTTGACTGTGGCTGGTGTCATCATGAATCCACACTGTATGACTCTACACTTTTGTTTGCCAATGCAGATCCACAGTCTTCTAGTGGGTAGCTTCTATTTCCTTTCCTTTCACTGCTTCAGGAAAGACAGGACAGAAAGCCAGTATAAATCTAGAGATGATTGGAGTGAATGTGTGCAGATCATAATAGCTCCCGAGTACATTGTACAAGGCAGTGACATATATAGACAGTGTTTAGAGAAATAGTGTACAGATTCCCAAATCACGCCAGTACCAGTGTGTCTCTCAGTTAGAAACCTCCAATCTAGATTATTGTTTTTTCTTCCAGTTTGATTCACGCATACAATAGGTGCTAAGTCAGTGTTTAAATAGACAGGTATATGTATGTATGTATGGGTGGTTGGATTCACGGATGATTAGATGGATGACAGGTGGGTGGGTAGATGGATAAATCTACTTTATATTTGATTCTTCATTTATCTTAAGAGTAGTAAGTGTGTGTGTGTGCACACGCGTGTGTGCGTGTGTGTGTGTGTGTGTGTGTGTGTGTGTGTGTGTGTGTGTGTATTTTTAGAGAAAGCTCCAGCTATTTCTCTTGTAGGGAGGTAGATGGCCATAGCTGTGTGTTTGCACATTCCCCCATATTTGAGCATATAAAGTCATTTTTCAAGTCTTTTCAGCTGTCTACCTTTGACAACAGATATGCACTTCTCTGTTTCTCCTGTGCCTTCCTCTTCCAACAATGAAGGGCTTATGCTGGGATTATTGCTTGTGGCTGCCTCTTTCCCAAGGTCCCAAAGCTTGGTCTGGCTTTTATCAATGTATTGATAGAGGATGGGGTCTCAGACAGTTGGATTCAGGGAGTGGTGCTGTGGCCTGGTGCCAGCTGAATATGTCAGGCTAAGATGGGTAATTCAGTTCTGCTCTGGATATAGGCAGCTTGGTTACCTGTTATCCAGCTGTTAGCAGCTGTTGCCTTAGAAGTCATCAAACTGTTTTCCCAGAGTTTGCTGCAGGCCTAGAGAACGGTGGGGATCGGCAGGGGATAGGTTGGCCATGGCAAAGTGGCATACAGCTATTCTCTGAGTGTGAAGAACCTTGTCCCACAGGGCAAAGGGCTGCTCTTGCCACTGCCTCTTGGAGCTCCAACTCCCTAATGAGATTAAAATGCCAGCATCTTGCCTCTGTGCACACTTAGGAACGCATTGGCTTGAGAGGCTTAATGAGTGTTAGTCAGGAATCTAAGTGAGGTCTGGGCAGGCGCCTGGCTGATGCTTCGTTGATTAGAATACTCAATGTGCTGCCCTTTGAAAGCCAGCAATTGCCGGAGACCAGGCTCTGTGCTCTGTTTAGAGAATTCCTTAGTAACCCTACATTCCCACAGCTTACAGACCCTTTTAAGTGCCCAGTGATCTGGCATGGGTTGATTGGGACAAGAAAATTGGTAACAAAGACAAAACTGATGGTCGTTATCACCACAGTAAAGAGTGGCTTTCAAACCTGGCGCCCACCAGAAACACTTTGGATTGGTTCATCTGTTTCTTGGGAGATATTTCCTTCTTTTTTAGAGATGGGGTCTCATGTAGTCTAAGATGACCTCAAACTTGCTATAAAGCCAAGATGCCATTAAGCTCACGGATCCCCCTGCTTCTGCCTCCCAAGCTGTTAGAGGTAGTCATTAGCCACCAAGCTCAGGTTATGCTGTGCTGGAAACTGAACCCAGGATTTCATGCATGCTAAGCAAGCACTCTACCAACTGAGCCACACCCCTGACCCCTTGGATAATACTGTCATGGTTCTCTTTCTCTAGACCCAGAGACATGGGAATCTATCTGCTTATTAAAGGTGCTGTGGGATGTCCATGTCCTGGCTGAGCCCCAACACTGGGAACTGTTGTTCAGCCATCTTAGTGACAGAACTGGGTTCTCGAACCACAGTGCTGCCACTTCCTAACTTGTACATCCTTGCACCTGCTGTTTAGCCTCTGGGCCTCAGTTTTAGCATCTCTAAAATGGGATTGGACAAAATGATAGCACTGCTATAGCAAACAATACAGAAGTTGAAATTGACAATAGAATTACAACATGATCCAGCAGCTCTGCTTCTGAGCATACATCTGAAGGAGAAAATCAAAAACAAAAACAAAAACAAAAACCCCAGGAGCTCGAGGAGATAACCTGTGCACACCCATTCCTAAAACCATTCCCATATCCAGAGGTAGACCACATTAAGTGCCTGCTAACAGATGAATGGTCATGGCAGTTCTCTACTACGGAATGTTATTAAACTTTTAAAAAGTAGGTTCACATATTCCACCATGGAAGGAGCTTGAGGACACGATATAAGTGAAGTAAGATGCATACCATGAATCCATTCTTATGAGGAACTAAGATGGTCAGATCTGGAGGTGGTTGTTGGCAGCTGGAGGGAGGGAGAGTGGGATGTTAATTGTCTCATAAGTTCAGAGTTCCATCTGTGCAAGCTGCAGGGGTCCTGGAGCAGGATGGGTATAACGGAAGGACAACTGATTGTATTTTAGTGCCAGAGCTAGACCCTTGCAAACGACGAACGAAATAAATTGTATGCTCTAGGGCACAGTGTCTCTGCTTCCCATCTTACTGTAGGAGAGCTGGGATTACAGACGCGTGTCACCACATCCAGCTTTTAGATTTTTTTAAAATTTTATTTTATGTATATGTATGGGAGTGTTTTGCTTCCATGTATGCCTGTGCACCACATGCTTACCTGCTGCCCGGGGAGACAGAACAAGAGTGTCCAAACTCCTCAAACTGATCTTGAGCTGCTGCATGTGTGCTGAGAACCAAACTAGCTTCTCTGAAAGAGTAGTCAGTGCTCTTAACTGTGGAGCTATCTCTCCAGCCCCCACACTTAGCTTTCTATGAGTTCCAAGAATCAAACTCAGGTCTCCAGGTTTGCACACCAAGTGCCGTTACCAGATAAACCATCTCACTAATCGCATAGCTTAATTTTTTTTAAAGTTCGACATATAGTATCTGCCCTCCAGAATCCCTTTAAGGAACATAGTCAATAGCATCTACAAATGGCTTAGCACAGCTTCTGACACAGCACCTGTATGTAAACATCCCTTTGTCTTCTCTCCATCATTTTTCAAGTATTTTCAAAACCATGTTTAACCTAGGGTCTTTATATGTATGTTCTTATCTCCAGGGATGTGTCTAGAGGGAGCGAGGAAGGGGACACACATTTGTGGAGACAGAACACAAATACTTTTGTGGGGTTGAATGTAATTGGTTGATAGGCCCAGGGGGCATGGCACTATTAGGAATGGAGGCCTGCTGGAGGAAATGTGATGCTATGGAGGCAGGCTTTGAGATCTCCTATGCTCAAGCCATGCCCAGTGTGGCACACAGTCTCCTTCTGCTGCCTTAAGATCAAGATGTAGAACTCTTAGCTCCTTCTTCAACACCATGCCTGTCTGCATTGCCACCATGAGGATAATGGACTGAGCCTGTAAGCCAGCCCCAATGAAATGTTTTCCTTATAAGAGTTGCTTTGGTCATGGCATCTCTTTGCAGCAATAAAACCCTAACTAAGAACGTGCGTACCTAGATGAGATTTAAGTTCAGAGATGCCTCATAGTCACAAAATGAAGGCAAGGCCCATCAAGGCTTTCCTCAACTCACCCTTCTGAGTGGCTTTTGGCCTGCAGATGGCTCAGGAACATGGCTTCCACTCTTCAAAGAGAGCCTGCAAAACGTCACACTTGCCAGTTGGCTTTCATTTGAGGAGGTGGGAAAGTATACTGAGTATCTTCCCAGGAGTCCTTTGTGAATTCTTGATTGAGCCCAAGTCTTGTCTGGCTTTCACCATACAAACATGCTTCATGTCCATGCTTCTATTAGGCCAGACCCAGTGATACTCACAGCATCAAAAAACATCAGCCTATTCCAGAGACTGGGATTGTCTGACACTAGACAGGCTGCAAATCAGCCTTGAAAAGAGCCACCTGCCTACTTAGGCCAAGCAGGAAAGATTGATGGCCCTCAGGTCCAAAGGAATGCTCCTTTTCCTCATAGCGTGTCTAGTGTGTGCCTGGGTCTACAATAAAGAGTTGATGAAGGGGAAAACCATGTGGGAATCCCGTGGTCAGAAGCCCAAGGGTGTGGTTCCTGCCAAAGTCAATGTTAAGACTGGGGTTTTGTTTCAATGAGTGAATTAAATTGGACCACAAACTGAATAGCTTAATTTTCAATATTATCATAGTAAATTGAGTAGTTATCTTCTTAGATAGCTAAGTAAAGATGATGGTGATGATGATGATGATGATGATAAAGTGTTGGCAATATTATGAAGGACAACTTGAATAGCTGAAGCGGAGAGAAAATTGGGTCCCCCCTCCTCAGAAATGTTTTAATTTTACTTACCATAGGCATGACCTGTGCTAATGACATTAAACAGTTGCCCTGTTTCTCTATAAATAGTCAGAGAAGTGTTGTCTCTGCTTTGTCAATATGGAAGTCTGAGACCAGGTGGCTGGTGTGTCTAAGGTTAATGTTGTCTAGAGACGGAACAGGAGGTCTACCTGGCCCCAGACTCTATGGTGTAGACTTACTGTGTCCTGACTGAAACCACAGCTAGTTACGCATCTTCAGAAATATGTGCTTGCTTTACAGGGAGAGTCATTTAAGAAGTAACTCTCACCCAGTGTGCTTTACATAAAGTCCTGATTAGCAAGAGTCACTTGGGGGAGAGCATTTTCAGTCATAGTTTAACCCATTGGTGTGGTAGCAGTACTGTCACAGCACTGCCACCATGTTAAGTGAAACATGAATAACATGGCACCACCCCTTCAGTAACTCTTAGTCGTTAAATGAGCAGAAAGTGGAGCTGGGGTCCCACCATCTCAGCTCTGCCAGGACCAGCCATGGGAGCTCAAGCAAGTGACTTAGCAGTTCTTTTGTTGTTGTTCTGAGACAGCGTTTCTCTGGGTAAGCCTAACTGTCCTGGCATCCATTTTACACGCCAGGCTGGTCTTGAACTCAGAAGCTTCTACCTCTCAGAATGATAGGAGGACAACAGCACACCCTGGACTGCCTCACACTTCTGAGTGTCGGTGAATGCGTGCAACAAACAGAAGTGCACACTCAATGTATGTCATGTAGATTCTGATCCCACAATTCCACAGAGTAAGCGAGGAATTTACTCTGCCTACCCAACAATCAAGCGAGAACACCCTGACTTCCTCCCTGAACAACTCTGGCTAAGCCTTAACCTTTAAGCAGGTTGGTGTCAGTTATCATAGTTATATTGGTTGGCGTCAGTTGTCATATTGGCATTCCATCTTGTGCTTCAGTCTCATGTGATCTTTCTTAGTATCTTCAGATCCCCTTGACATGGGGGAAATAGTTAACATGGGGTCCTTGGTAAGGTCAAGCTGTTATCATGACCCTAGGTTATAGAAAATTCCACTAAATTCTGCCTTTGCCATGGCATTGTTCTCAGGGTAAAGAAATTTAGAGTTCTAGAGCTAAGCTGGCCCTGGAGATCACACGGCAAGACCCATAGCAGGGAGCTCAGCCCCTAAGGGGTAGAGAAGGCAGCTGACTGATACAAAGAACAGGACCTATCCGAGTCCCCTCCTTACCCACAGGCTCTTGTATCCTAAGCAAGCACAATGAAATGCACAAAAGTGAGAGTGTCTGACACCAGTGGGGAACCAACCTCTCCCCTTTCAGATGCCCAGAAGCACCCGCTGGAACAAAGGCAGTCAGTATTCATGTCTGAAATTCTAGAAACAGGTGAGGACTATGGGATAAGATTTAGGATCATTGCTCAAGCGTCCCTGTAGAATCCCCTAGGGAAGGGGAAAGCATGCAAGGGTGGAGGGAAGAGGTGGGATTTGCTGCAGAGATGAGGAGAAATGAAGATCTATCTAACCTTCTTTGTAATGGCAAAAGAATGGAAGAAAGAATTCCTAAGCATACGCAGGAAAAAGTGGTTTCTGCTTGTTTGAGAGTTGGGGAAAGGAGATAAAAAAAGATGACTCAGAGCTGACCAAATCCAAGCCCTTCCCTATCCCTGTCCTTGCCTGCCCAGCTGTGCAAGTTCCTGCTCATGTATGCTCTACCTCAGTCTCCACAGTGATAAACTCACAGGGTATTGCAATTTTCTACTTATATGTCAACAGCGTCTTCTGGTTTACATCATCCACTATCTACTGACTTTATCCCCTGCTCTGTACCGAAGACTGGTCCCCTCACCCTCTCATCCTCATAGGACTGCCCAGCAGAGACAGTCATTTATTTATTATCCGTCTCTCCTGTCAGCACCTATGTTTCACAGGGCAGGGACAGAGGGTCCTGCTCGAGACCCTTTTGATCTAGAGCTTAGAAGAAGGCTCAATAAACACTACATATCTCCTGCTCCCTCCTTCAGAATCCCAGACTGAGAATCCCTAGTCTCCCTTAAGCTGAACACATAGTCTAGTTTCCTAATTATCCTTGCCACAGTCTCAGACACACATTAGACACAGCAATCCAAAGGGTGGTGGCTAAAGAAGTGGGCGGATAAAGATACTGATAATCAGAACCAATTACCTAAAATTGTGGTGTTTGGTGCTCAATAAAACTGTGCCAGGTTTTTTGGTTTCTTTTACAACATAAGAAAGCCATAGCAGTGGCCTCCACCAATCCTGTTTGCTTCTGGGTGTAGGCCCTGGGCAACCTCATGCTTCACACACTGTGAAGCCGGATCTGTTGATGAGGACCAGACCTTAGAAGACTATAAATACCAGATACTGGATTTATGGTTTGTCATGTAAAAACTAAGGAACTACAGAAGGATTCTGAACAGAGGTGACATTTCAAGTTTATCTCACTGTTTCCTGACTGAGGGTCATAAGCACTGGAAAATATGCACAAATACAGAAAGGCATAAAGCCTGGTTAATCTCCTCCTCCCTCTCGCCTTGCAGGCACCCAAACCCACAGGAACTGGCAAGCATTTGGTTAACATCCTTCATCTTCCCAGGTTCATGTCTTTCCGAGTCTCCTAGTTAGGCCAGGACTTCTGCAGCTCTAGCATGGAGCTTTGCTTTATTCAAGTGACATTTGAAGGGGTGGAGAGGAGCTTTGATTTGTTTAGGGAGCCTTCGCCTGGAAGTGAGCTTGTGGAGAGGCAGGGAGGACCATTCATAGGGTTGCCAGTAAGGCATTGAATTGGAGGTTGAGGTGGGGTCTGGAGTTCCTAATGGGTGGCTGTGGAGAGATAGGCAGGGAGCTGGTTCAACACTGAGAAGCTATCCCACCTTTCATGAAAGCCCTTCTTCTGGAAAGAACTTCCAGGATTTGGTGAACCTTTTGGAGGATCTGCAGGTGACAGCAGGTATTAGGAATCCTCAGTCCAATATTCTTCCTACGTGTCAGTCTAAGGTTGAGCCTCCTGCTAGGGGTCAGGTTTTGCATCCTAAGCAGCCTGGGGTACGGCCATGGGGATAGTAATCCACCAGAGAGCATGTGTGGAGGGTCAGGCTTCCCAACATGGGCGGCTCACGCCTCAGGGTTCAGATTTGCACATTTTCTTGGTAATCCCCTGTGCCTGGGCTGGCAAAGGAGAGAGTTAACATTGTCATCGGATCCTTAATTGTGCGTTTCATGAATTTTCATGTTTCCGCTTGCAAGCTTAATGTTGCTTTCTCTGTGAGTTCTTTATACTCAAGCATAAGAGACTCGTAATTACAGAGTGTTGTGGATTGCAGAGGGTGATTAAAATGGATTTCATGAAATCTGAGATTCAATCCCCACAACCCCCCCTCTCAGCACACACACACACACACACACACACACACACACACACACGTCCATTGGGCAGGGGAGTAAGTTGGAATCCCACGATGTTCAGAGAATATAGGAAGGCTGTGAATTTTCTTTATGATTTTCCTCCCTGGATCTTGGATCTGCTCCAAGACAGCCCTCCCCCACCTCTCCTTCCTTCTCCCTTCCTTCTCCAACTCCTCCATTTCCTGAAAGGAGTCCAGCTCCATCCCTGACCCCCAGCCAGCTCTGACCCCCCCACCCCCAGGGCCCTCTGGCTGCCTCTTACTCCAAGAGACAAGGAGACAGAGTGGGCTTGTCTTTGCTTGAGTGCATTTGAGCTTTCTCATCACCACGGTCATGGTCAGCCTCCGTCTCTGTCACTTTGAATAAGGCCTGAAGATGCTGAAGCCAGTGAGGGGTAAGGATTCCCATCTTGTGTGTCTGTCTTTCTTCCTAGGACAATTTGGTTGGTGCCTGGTAGACATGAGGTGTAGTCCTCTCAGCCTTAGTCTAAATCAGGAATGAGCTGTTTGGCTCATGAGTTGGGAGAGTTAGCTGGAAGGCTTCCTTAAGGAGGCAGACTTTATCTTGAATAAAGAGGAACTGGGTCTCCGGGGAAGGCGAGCCGAGAAGTAGGAAACCCACTTCCTGGCAAAGCTGGAAGTGGCCCCTCAAAGGCCCGCCTCTTCAGGTGTGTAATAGAGTGTTGGAAGGGAGCAAAATACTTCTGTGTATTTTGTGTGTGCTCTTGCCAGAGCAGGCTTGAATGAGAACACACATAGCCCGCCCCAGACAAAAGTGAATGTGCACCAAATTAACCCTCTCAGCTTCTCTCATGGAGCAGTAAACCACCTGCCCCATGTTGTGTGGCAGCCCTGGAGCAGAGTGAAGCCAGGCCTTTCTGTGTCTCTGTCTGTGTCCTCCTCGTGGCACATGACCCACGTATGGGGGAGTATCCCTAGCCGCACTCGGGCTGCACTGATGTTTGGGCTGATGGTACAATGTTACCAGCAGAGCCCAGGATGCAGGGAAGCATCTGTGGATCGCTACAAACTCTGCCCAGGTCAGGTTGTGGTCCATTCTCCAGAATCTTATTGAGGCTCCAGCACTGGTGCATGAGTCAAGCTTCATGGTGAAATCTGAGAGAGGGAGAAGCCAGCTTGGCATGCAGACTAAGAAATAGGTATTCCTTATAGCAGGTAAAAGCAAGGTAGGGCTTTTGAAACCACTGGAATAGCGCTTGGGCCCCATGCTTGTTCCAGTGGCATTCCTTCTAAAGCAGACACACACCAATCTAGGTATTACCCAGATTGGGACCCTTTCTGAAGCTCACTGCTCTTTAACTGTGATCTTGGACCTTGCCTGAAGGGTACATCCTCACCAGCCTGGCTGCAGCTGTGAGATGTGCTCTAACAGCAGATGCTGAGAGCAGGTGAGACGTGATCCTCCATGGAGAATGCAGAAGAGAGGGGCTTCTCCAAAACTGGATGGGCCTCATGCTAGGGTGAAGAGGATGGAGACAGGCAAGGTATTCTGGTAGCAGAGATGGTGAAGGCTATATTTTAACAGAGGTAATTAGGGAGGACATCTAGAAAATGAGACATTTAAAGTAGGCCTTCAAGAATAGGAATTCACCAGCAAGAAATATCATCTGGCCTCAGACAATGGAAGGCAGGTAGGAGAGAAAGCAGTAGCAATAATAGCTGTGCTAGTGTTAACAGAAGGCCATCCACGTATATACCCTGGGGTATCTCCATTGACAGATGAGATAGCTAAGCACCAGACTGGTTCAGAATTTTTCAGAGTCACACAGCTTGTATGTAACTAGGCTTCAAAACCAAACTGTTGCTTTCTGACCCACCCTCCCTCCCTCCTTCCCTCCCTTTGGGAGCCCCTGTGCTTGCAACAATCCAGCCAGTGGCTCCAAGCCTGCCAACATGGCTTTCTGGGGGCTTGTCCTTGGCCAAAGTTATTGGCAAACGCTATTGATACATTTAAACACAAGAAGTGAAACAAGTGGTAAGTGGTAATAGTATGCTTCCATCAAAATGCTTCCTTACACACTGTGGAAGTGTTAACATCCCTGTGTAGGCAGATAAGCTGTGCAGAGGAACATACAAATGTATGTAAAGTGACTCTCTACATAAGATGGCCTCCTAAAACCTAGGAGACCAGATTACCCAGAGCCTGCTGAAACCCAGGGTCTGTTTGTGAGTCTGTGTTTAGGTGAGAAGAAGAGGAAGGTGGGAGAGAGAAAGGGGAGGGGGAGGAGAGGGGAGGGGAGGGGAGGGGAGGGGGAGGAGAGGGGGGGGAGAGAGGAGGGGGAGGAGAGGGGAGGGGAGGGGAGGGGAGGGGAGGGGGAGGAGAGGGGGGGGGGAGAGAGGAGGGGGAGGGGAGGGGAGGGGAGGGGGAGGAGAGGGGAGAGGAGGGGGAGGAGAGGGGAGGGGAGGGGAGGGGAGGGGAGGGGAGGGGAGGGGAGGGGAGGGGAGGGGAGGGGAGGGGAGGGGAGCCTGGGAGCAGACTTATAACCCAGGTGCTCCTTGGGTGAACACAGCCACCAGATGTGAACCTGTTCTGGCTACCAGGCACATGGGACATTACCACTGCCCACGAGGGACAGCAAAGGCTTGACTCTACTAGTTACTTAGTTACTCTTTCTTTCTTTTCTTTTCTTTTTTTTTTAAGATTTATTTATTTATTTTATGTAATGAGTACACTGTAGTTGTCTTCAGACACACCAGAAGAGGGCATCAGATCACATTGCAGATAGTTGTGAGCCACCATGTGGTTGCTGGAAATTGACTCAGGACCTTTGGAAGAGCAGTCAGTGCTCTTAACCACTGAGCCATCTCTCCAGCCTACTCTTTTTTTTTTTTCAATTACATTAGAAATGCTCTATAAGTATATGTGGGAGGTGGGTCCCCACTGGAATGCATAGGCTGACTTATTATTAATGATGACTATCTTACAAATGATGTTCCTTTAAGTATTGATTAAGATACTGTGTTGGTCAGCACTGTCCAGGAAAACAGAGCCAACAGAAAATTCTCATGGGTACATACATATATTCTTATTTTATAATCTAATAGATACATATGCATATAGGCTTCTTGTGGGGAATCAGCCCACATGCCTGTGTGGCTATGGAATATGAAGTCCATGGGGCAGGCAGCAGGCTGGAGATTCAGGCAGGAACTACTGCTGTGGTCTTAAGATTAAACTTTCTAAGGAATCACAGCCTTTGCTCCCAGGGCCTAAAACGGATTAGAAGGCGCTCCCCAGATTCTCAAGGTTCATCTCTCTTTCCTCTGATCACAGAGGTCAGCCATACCCATATAACTCCTTCATGTACAAAACTAGCATCAACAGTGGCTTCTGATTTCTCCCATTGCCATCTCCCCTTAGTCAACGGAACTTTGTTGGGAGATATTTCAAGATGGTGTGAATGTTCTATTCTTTGTCTAACCCCTCCCACCTGCATCAAGCATCCATTGCTGGTCCTTCCTGAAAGGAAGCAGTGTTGCCTGTAACCATCATGTAAAGAGCTTTCCCTTGAAGAAAAAGTTTGAGAACCGCCTACCCATGACAGCTCTGTCATTTAGTCAGCCCTGTGGCCTGGTCAGGTTCTCATCCAGGACCACTTGCTCACACAAGGTGGCTGGACTTATGCAACTGGTACAGCATTTGTTAGATATAATAACATGTGTAAAAATGCTGTGTATAAGGAAGATGCCCCTACACATGTATGTGGCTTAAAGAGCCTTATACAGACTCATGCAGCCTTCCGTCATGGCTAAGTATATCTTCAATTAGGAAAACATTTATCTTAGCCCCCCCCCCCGCCCCCATCACAGTAAAGATACAATGAGTTAATTTAAATAGAGACCTTAAGGCAGCAGCTGGCAAGGGTAGAGCAAGGGTTAGGGTCTTACTTGATAAATAAAAGAGAACATTCTAGACATCCGTTCTTCAGTTAAAGAGTTGTTACTGTCCTTGAAGCCACCCAAAACTTTAGCATTAATTATGTTATGTTATGTTATTTATTTATTTATTAATATTTGCTGGCATTTATTGCCACTCTGCCTATACCCAAGCTGTACCACCTCTCTGAAGAGTCCCTAACCTGCTATGGTACAAAGCACAGAAAGCTGGATGCCAAGGGTGTGTGAGCTACTGTCTCATCCCTTCCATGGCCCTGTGCTAATATCTGGACCAAGTTACCCCTCCCTGAACTTCAGTTTTCCCTTCTACTTTGCAGAAGCTAATACCAGCTAATACCTAACCTAAGTGCTGTCTGTAAATGCCCCAAGTAGCTTTAGTTCAGAGATAGTTGGGCCAACTAAACTGTCCAGCACCCACTGTCTGCCATGCATTCCTCATACGATGCTCCATCGGGTCCCCAGCACAGCCTTGCCCTGGATGTGTTAGTGGAGGTATCCCACCAATGCTATGAGATGCTGGATGCCTGTTGGTTATCCTACTGGTAAAGGGTACAGCCAGGACTCAAGTCTGGAGCTGCCCATCCCAAATATTCTTTGCTTTGAGCTGGCTTCCACTATGATCAGTATCTCAGAGATTGAATTTAGAAGGCACCAGGCTCGGCATATAGAAAGCCCCATCCCTCCCAACCTGAATTCTCTGGGCCTCACAGGGTAGAACCATCCTGCTTGGGCTCTTACTGATTCTGTGACTTAGGGAAAATCATTTAGCTTTCTTATGCCTCGGTTTCCTGGTCTCTAAAAGGTGGCTATTTTACACAGTTATGTTGAGATGAGACTTGAAGAGAGCCCTGAAAAATATTAGCACAGTCACTAGGATTTAGGTAAATTGAGCTAAATAGTTCCACTGGGTCAGGCTCCCAAGCCTGCTGTGAAAACAGATGCAACAAGCCATGGAAAGTATATTATAGATTGCGGTGTGCTGTTTATATATGAAGGATCAGGATTCTAAGATCTGACCCTGGAGAAGCAGTTGAAGGCTAACAAGGGTAACAGGAGCCCCAAGGGAAGGTGACCAAGGGAAGGTGACCCTGTTGATTCCACACATTTTTTTTGTTGTTGTTCTTAAGTTCTCAAGTGCAGTTTCCCCAACACCCCCCCGACCCCCCCCCCGACCCCCTCCCCTCGGTCAGGCTAGATTTGTTAGGGGGGGAACAAGTAACATGAGTCTATAAACTTTCAGCTCAACTCAATTACAAGGAAGTGGGAACCGGAAGTGGGAATTCCAAATGAAACCAAACTATGCATTGGCTTTACACCAGCAATTAAGTATGTTGATGGGAAGAAAACAGTGATTTTTACCCTTTTGAAGTAGAGTTGGGGTTAAGGCTGTACACACCTGTGTTGTATTAAGTTGTGGGATCAGTAGGTATAATTACAGAATTTAATTATAAAGTGTGTCTTTACTGACATGTGTATGCATGGGTATACATATTGTAAACCCTTTCAAGACGGTTTATTTAAAACAAAATCATGGAAAGTCAGCTTCTCACTGAAAGGTTCATGATGGGTCTTCCTGAGTAGGGAGGAGCCCAGAAAGTCTTTATTCTCTTGTGTTATTTGAGTAGGAAAATACCCCACTATGTGTCTCTTCCTACCCCTTTCTTTCTCCTTTCCCTTCTACTTCCCTGTTGGATCTCCTCCACCCCCTCCCAGTTGTACTATACATCAAACCCTAGCCTCCTGCACGGTACACAAATGCTCTATTCTTGAACTTGGATGCTTACAAGACAACCATTTCTTTAGAGAAACTTACAGTCCTGTTAGAAATGACAGGCAATAAATAGTCAGAGGATTAGTTCCAATCTCTACTACCTGCTAGGAAAAAAAATGGTGTAGTTAGTTTGAGAACAACCAGGGAAGGGCGGGGTGGTGATGAAACAGACTTCATCCAGGTTGTTGGGGGAGCCAGGGGCACTCGGGCCTCATCTGTGAGATCAGAAAGAGGCTCTCAGGTAGAATGTGGGATGCTCTGAGAGTCTTAGGAAGAAGGATAACCAATTCTCAGCCTGGGGTTTGAGGGCGGGCCTTCTACAGCCCTTAGGGAGTTCAGCCTCTTGGTTCTCTTCAAAAGTATGTCCTACTAGGACTAGTGGTGATAGATGCCACCAGCCTACACCCCCCCCCCACTCCAGCTGCCCTAGAAACCATAACAAAGTTACTGGCTTTGAAGCCTCTGGATGCTCAAGTCTTCCCTGTCTCAGGCAGCTCCCCTCTTGCCAGAGTTCTTGTCCTTCTGTGGAGTCCTGGGCTGCCATTTAGCCTTCCCCAGAGAAGCACTGCAGGGCCAGAGATAAGGCTTTGCATGCTCCAGGCCCTGTGTTCAAGCGCCAGTATCACAGAACATAAAGATAAAACAGCTCTCTCCCAGCCCACATCCACTTACACTTTGTGACTTGCTTCTTGTCCTGCGTGGGTCTAACCTGTTCTATCTAGGGAGTGGAGAGAGGCCTCAAGAAAAGACAAGGAGGACAGGGGCCCCAGGAAAGTTTGCTTTCCCCAATGGGGGGGGGGGGTAGGGATATTTATGTGCTTGTTTGTCTAGATCTTATCTACTTTTATTTTATACATGTATGTATATATGCCATGTGTACACAAGTGCCTGCAGAGACCAGAAGAGGGCTTTGGAGCCCCTGAAAGTGAAGTTACAAGTAGTTGGGAGCCACTGTGTGGGTTCTGGGAACCCAACCTGGATCCTCTGCAAGAACTTCAAATGCACTTAACTCCTGAGTCATCTCTCCATTGTCTGCTGGGAAAACGTGTGCTAAATACTTGTATTCAGTCACCTACCTTGGGAGGGAGTGGGAGGAGTTTCCTCAATATACTGACCCCAAGAACAACATCACTAACTATCATCATGTGGACTTCTAAACTGTAGAGGGTCGTTTCTTGTACAGATAGTTTACTGGGCATTTACTATGTGACAGTGTATCCTAGGCACAGGAAATGATGTGGACAAATTCCCTGAGCTAGGGAGATACTGTTCAGGGCAGGTCTTGTCCCAGCCCTATATCTGCTTTTGATCCCATGTTTGCCATTATTATATACAATAAAGGTTAGAGTGTGGATAATATTAGGTAATAAGTATGGAAGTGCTTGGGAAAGCAGCCGGAAACCTGACTGACTTTCCTTGTAAGCCATTCTACAATCCCAGAAAAGGGCTGGAGCATTGGGTAAGCACACCTGTAGTTCTTTCATCATACCACTAGATGTCAGTGGTGTTCAGGAGGGGAGGAGGACACGTGGTGATGACCTTTTAGCCAGGTTGTGGAGACTGCAAAATAAAAGACTTTCTGTATACTAGATGCTGTCCTGAATGCAGTGAATTTCCCATATCATTTGATGCTTACAGAGGCCCTATGATTTGCATATTCCTATCCCTAGTTTACAGTGCTCAAAGAAAGAGCTGCTGCTAATGTTAGTCAGTTTTCTATCTGAAGCCACCAGACAAAGATTGCCTGAGAAGCAATGTTCAGCCAGACAGTCCTTGACTGCTGCCGACCCACTGTGAACAGTGTCTCCCCATACATGGGCAGCAAATGACTGCACAGATGTATAAAGACAAAAGCTTCCATGGATGTCTGAGTAGAGTGCAGTGCAGGTACTCATTAGACAGACAGAAAGGTACAGGCTGACAAAAGCCTGCAGAGGCAGCTGGGCTGTCTACATCTCCTGTTAGAGAGGTTAGAAATCATAAACACTCTTGGTGGGGCTGGCCAAGGCTTGACATGAGGAATATAAAAAGGTCTCAGTAAGCTTGAATTTGAATGAGCATATAGATAGAGGTACTGTGTGCCATTCCAACAATGACCAGCATGGCAAGACGTAGTAGTGGCACTTATATCTTAGGGGTAACCAGTACCCATCCAGTTGTACCTAAGGCCTACTCAATTAGAGGACATTCATGACTGGTACTGTAAATCTAACCGACTCTCCATGGCTGGTAATGCCATAGACCCTAGAGGAAAACAGTACAGAGAGTATAGCTTCTAAACTATATTCTAAATGCTTATACCCACAGATAAGTATAGCTCTCAGCCCTCACTCATCATAGAAGCTTCTTTTTGCCGAAAACATTACAGAAATTCCAAACTGGTCAAAATATAAGAAAAACTAACTGTGGGGTACCCAGCTCCACTTTATGCATCTACAGCACAACCCCAAACCTAATTCTCAAGAAACATCGCAAAAGTAGAGACAGAAAAATTACTAAAAACTGAAAGGCCAGGACATCTGATAATGGCAGAGTAGCTGAGCCCATGAAATCCCAAAAATGTGGTTGCTTAAATAAGATCTGCACAATGACACCAGTTTACATGCCAGTGTGAACAGGGGAAATCTCACAAGGCTGGAAGAAGAGCTATAGGTAACTAATAGCTACTGAGACGAGGAGAATTAGTATTTCCCATAGACTAGGCCAGCCCCCTGGTAGGTGATCCAAACCCAAGTGGTCAGTTTTAAACATGTACATAGTAGTGACTCTAAATGGGCTCAGAAGGATGTATGTATAATATAATAGACATTGGTTTACATTATATAATAATTTTTAAAAAGGAGTTTGTGAATTTGAGATGGATCTGAGTACACAAGAGGAATTGGAGAAGTAGAGGCTCTCATCTATAAAATTCTCAAAAAAAAATATATTAAATTATAAAAAGAGCTGGAGTCCAGATCTTCCCTAAGCAATGCCTGAAAGTTGCTGAAAGTTAAAGAAAAAGTAGTGGAAAATTCAAGGTCAAAGTTACACAAAGACAGACTGCGTGTAGTAACTGATGATAATTCCAGTCCATCAATAGGCCTTTGGGAGCTGGGGAGATGGCTCAGCTGTTAAGAGCACACACTGGTCTTCCAAAGCACCTGACTTTGATTCTCAACACCTATGTGGGGCAGCTCACAACTACCTATAACTGCAGCTCCAGGGGGCTCCTCAAATACCCTCTCATGTATCTAGAAATATGTATGCATGGTGAGTGCACACACACACAAAACTAAAACTAAAATAAATGATGACATCATCCTTCCCAAGAGAAGACATGACAAAGGCAAGAAAGACACTGCTACATTTCTGTCCTCAACACCCATAGACCTTCAGTTCAGACCCTGGACTATGGCAAGGCAGGGAGAATGATGTGAAGAATGGAACACACCACAGAAGTCTGCAGGGAGGCCTTGCAAAGGACAGAAGAAACAGACTAGGCCTGATTCCCATGAAGAAAAATCAAGGAGCCCTCTCTTAAGTTGAGCCCCACCCAAGGGACAGCCCTGGTGATACCTGAAGCAAACCAATGACTTTGGAAATGGCTGGGCAATGGGGTCACACAAACAGAGGGAGGGAAGGCTCAAGGGGACCTGATGGCAAGATGTCTCTGGGATGTCCAGGGTACCTACTAGCTTTAAGGAAGCAGGTTTGGGCATGGCAGAATAAATGGTTACATTTGTCCCTGTTGAACCATTTATAAGGTCATTTCTACATGTAACATCTCATTTGAGGTCAGTTAGCAAGGAACTGAAGGGGCTCTCTCTGTTCTCACCTGAAGGTAAAGCCGACCTTCGTGCTCATTCATTACCATAGGTTTGGGTGCTGGGGTGAAAATTCTGGTTTTTCTAGTTGCTATGCTACATCGATGTCCCGGAATGGTGATAAAGTTGCTGTTGTTTATGACTCTGAGGCCAGGCATGTTGGTCTGGTTTGCACTGGAAGCCCTGAGCCTCGACAAGGCACATCACCTGCCTACCGTAACAAGAGAATGTGTCTAGGAGAGAGGGGACCAAATGCAAACTAACATGTGCATCTGCTAGTCGAGTGCTCCTCTGCTCCTCTTCTTTGTGGGAACAGGTGTGCCCCTGTTCCTGGAGGGTGGGAGCCTATTCTGGTGGCCTGCCGCCAGCTCTTCTTCAGGATGAGTCTTCCTTAGGCAAGTGCTTGGGAGGGGCCATCTCCAGCTAAGGGCCTGCTTTGGAAGGCAAGTTCTCTGACTCATGCTGAGTAAAGTCTGCACACAAGCAGGTGCCTGACTGGGAGCACATTTCTAGGGCTTAATGAGCATCTGTGAGGGGAGGAGACAGGAGGGTCCTGGGGGCAGAGCTTGGCGATCTGCTAGGAGGAGGGGGGAAGCCAGAGAAATAAGCCTGCACTGGGAGTGATATGATCACATGGCATCCATGAAAGATGACTATCACTGGCCAGGAGATGGGATGGAGGCAACACAGGAGACCCAGGATGATGCTGTGGAAGGCAGCAGATAATGCTACTTGGGCAGGCCACCACAAAAGAGCAGACAGCCCTGAGGACAGAGGATCATGTGAGTTGAGAACGACGTGTGTACCTGCGATTGCTGAGTCCTCCCTTTCAGCCCTCACCAGTTGTGGGGAGGGCATTTCCCTTCTCCACAACTTTTTATGCTGCCTATGTAGGAGAGCCTGGCCCATTGTCACAGTTTATAGTTATCTGTATGTTTTAGTGTTATTGTCTTGTGGTCTGTAAACTCCCAATTCCAAGTCAAGTGGTGTTCATTTTTTAAGGCTTCTTGCCTAGTTTCATGTTGGAGTTCTAAAAAGTATGTGTGACTATGACCACCATGGGAAGCTAGTGGCTAGCCACTGATGTCCAGGTAACTCTAATGGGCACTGTTTGGTACTATATTGACAGTTTATTGTTTGATCTCCCCTTGACTTCTAGTGTAAGATGCTGCTTGTAAATGGTTTTTAGGATTCCTTTGTTCTATTTTGAAGGGTTGAGGGACCTGGGGGTTTTTGTTGTTGTTGTTGTTTGTTTGTTTGTTTGTGAGATTAAAAAATGGGGGAAAATTCTATTTTCCAAATATATGTTCTGGAAGAAGGAATCTGGGCTTTAATTATCTGTTCAGACCACAGAGAGGAAGCACAGCTGGCTAGGAATGCTTTGGAAAGCCAGAGAGGAAGCCACGGTATAAAGTGCAAGGAATTTTGGGTTGTCTGGGCTTTGAGAAGCAGAGACTTTAAGAACTGATAGAGTCCCTCTGTGGCCTTACAACAGAGGTGGGAGCAGCTCTGCCTGGTAAGCTCCTTGGCCCAGAAGAAAGAAAATGGGCCCCTGGGCACCATGTCTTCACCCTGTCCTCCGTGCCAGCAGTGCAGAACTAGTATCTGCCTCTGGCACGTCAGCTTGCCTCTGTTTCCCTATCTGTAAACTAGATGGAGATAACAGAGTCCTCTCTTGGGGGTTGCTGGGAGGACTTGGTGTGATGATAAAGATGAAAGCTACTTCTTTAGTTAACATGAATTTAATGAATAGTGTAGTAATTGCTATTATGTAATACATCACTGAAATTTAAAAAAAAATAATAATTAGAACTTTACTATTAAGAACTCGCAAATAAAATTCACTCAGTGAGCTTAGTCGGTCCCAAAGTCTATACACTGAAATCTTACTAATCATATCCAGGGCCAAATTAAGAGTGTGTGTGTGTGTGTGTGTGTGTGTGTGTGTGTACTCGCACAAGAACTGGTCTTCCAAGAAAAGGGATTTAAAAGTGTGAGAAAAGAGCAGATTGTTCCCTTAGAGACCAGAATATCCTGGGAAAATGTCTATAAGTTGCTGAAACTATTTTAGAGTTGCCAGAATATTCCAAGGAACAGAAGAAAAGCCAGCCAGTGGCCCAGCTGTGGACTTTACTAGGTTGCAGGTCCATATGTTTGGCTAGGTCTGGTCTTCTGGTATCCCAGCCTCGCTGAGTGGGGGACAGATCCCAAGAATTGGCTTCCCAGACAGCTGCTTGCTATCTGCAGAGCTGACTATGGGTAAGGCTGAGGGAACAGGGAACTGATGCTTGCCAGGTTTCTATGGACATAAAGAAGACCATTGGTCACTTACAGGGTGGCTGTTTGTGCTGACAAACTCCTTCTGGGCACCTCTGTAACAGTGGAACTGAGACTATCACCCCAAAATTTTGTCCTCGCAGCAACCTTCCTCATCTCTCTGCAGGGCCAACAGAGCGTTCTTCACCCTGTCTGTTTCCTTACTGGTTCCAATGGAAGCACGGCCATCGTGATCTTGAACATTTATCAGTTGCTTACCTTCGACCCGTGTGGTGCCAGCTGCTTCATGGAAATAGTCAGTTACCTGGGTCAGGTAGCTAGGCAGAACCAGAAACAGAGCTGGAGAGGTTCTTTATAGAGAGTCACACAGCTGGCAAGTAGCAATGGTAATGTCTACATCCAGGTTCAGACTTTAGTGTCCACCCTTGCAACCTCTACTGAATGTTTCTTATTTCCTGGATGTGAGACACCCCCCCACCCCTGCCCTGGACAGAACAACAGAGAGGTGACAATCACATGGCCCAGCCATGGGTTAACCCATGCTAGCCCATTCTTCGAGGCCACCGTGCTGCAGGGAAAGCATAACAGAGTTAGGAGACAATGTAGCTGGGCTGAGCTCTAGGGCTGCTCTACATTAGCTGTGAGTCATAGATCCCTCTGATCTCCTTCAAATCGGATGACAATGTCTACTTTTCCAGGCTACCAAAAGAAACGATGATAACAGGCTGGCCTGGTACATGCTGGGCAGTTGTCTGTAAATGGCAAGTGGTACCACAGTTGCAGGGAACTGAGAGAGTTAGGGCTTTGTTAAACCCCAGGAAATCTGATCCCTCACTGCAGGAAGACTGCGATAGGTCTGTCCCCTTGAGGTCTTGGGCTAACAGAGGCTGCTAGAGGCAAGCAAGTTCCCAACTCTCTTGCAGGCTGCAGGCTGCAGGCCTGGTGTTGGCCCTGGCAACAGAATCCATTTTATTTTCTAAGTATTTCAGGACCAGATGCGTCAGTGTGCTTCACCTTCAGTGTAGCATATGGGGGAATGCAAAGGAGCCTGCTGGCTATTCTCCATGAGGGTTGTTTGTCTTCCTTGATCAAGAGAGAATGGCCAAACGTGGGCAGCTGTGCGGGGAGCTGAAGACAAGAAGCAGAGGTGTGTGAGCACCCTGATTGCCTGCTGCTTACCTTGGGATACCACTTGCCCTCTGGAGCCATTGTTCCCACTTTTGAAACATGGGTCCAAGCTTCTTGGAAGGGTTATCACAGTGGTTGAAGGCTAACTGTAGGTAGTCCCACAAACCACTAGGACCCTACATCCAAGGTTGTCAGGCCATGCCTCCTCTGCCCCTCCCACACCCGACTTGTCTAGCCAGGTAAAAATGGGTGTGGCCAGATATAGCCCTCCTGCCAGACATAGCTGATGCCAAATCCTCTGGAGAGCAGATGGAATAGATCTGGCCTACTCTCCTGGGTCCAGCCTCAGATCTTTTGACCCCTCTCTGGGTCAGTACACAACTTGGGGCTGGGGCAGGCACAGATCTGGGACAGCCTGGAGCCATAAGCAGCCTCGTAAATCAGGCCCAGCCTTGGAGACTTCTGCAAGCTCTCTGTGGAGTCTAGGAGCCCCAGCTTCTTGAAGCTGTATCCTCTCACTCCCACTCCAGTCTGGAGTCCAAGGGGTGAACAGAACCTGATTTATAGAGACCTCAGCCCAGCCTGTGAGGGAGGCCCCAGGAAGAATGGGCTTCCCCTATGACCTGCCTCCCAAGTCACAGATAGAGACAGAGGTGCTCTGTAAGAAGAACCACCTCCCTCTGGGCCAAGGTTGAAAACTATCCCCAACTATCCCCTTCTGGGACTTGGCCTTCTTCACTGGAAAGATCCAATTTGTCCTTTCAGAAATGAATGAAAGGAGGAAACACTTCCAAAACGGCCCCTTGCCACAGAGGTGCTGCAGAAGGATCGATTGGGTCTGAGTTTGAGCTCAAACTCCACCATCCCCAGCTGCATGGCCTTAGACAAGTCTTCTCCCATCCATTCCTGTATCTCACTGTCTTGTCTCCCACATGGCATAGAGCTGGTGTGAGACAACCGGTTAACAGATGCCAGGCACACTGTACATTGACAAGCAGTTGTGTATACTTGAAAAAGCTTCTCTCCCCGACCCCTGTCTGCCTCTTCAAGTCAAACAGGAGACACCAGGTTTGGACCCTTATACAGGCCTGTCAGGTGGGGACTCATGAATTACTCTCTGACCACCTCAAACTTCTAGAACACCACTGACTACACTTAGCCAGTCTCTACATGTGGCTGCTGTGTTCATGAAATGTGACTATGCATTTAAAAACCTTAATTGTTATTTTAACAGCAATTAAAATTAAAATCTATTACATGCTGTGGGTGGCTACTGTGGTAGACAACCCAGGCCTTAACCACACAGTCTTGAAGACCTGGTTCGGCATTGGTTCTTGGATAAGCTTAATTACCCATCCACGCCTCCAATGTACTCATCTATAAGGCAAAGTGTGGGTGGAGTCAGCACGGAAATGCCTCACTCCAGTTACAACTGTAGGTTTTCAAGGATTTGTCATGATTTTTGACTCTTGCTGAGTTAAGAGCAAGGGTAGGCTTTAGAGAAGGCAGGAGCCCAGTTTGGGACAAGCATCCGATTAGAGATCAGCTCCTATGAGGAAGAGTCATGGGGGTGCAGTTCTAATCCTGCCCCCAGTGTTCAAAGGTACCCTACTGTGGCTTGAACCCCTCATGCACTGTGTCTAGCACTTCGTATACCATAAGGATTTTCCCTACAGCCACAGTGCTTTCGGGATGATCTTAGCACCATGTTTTCTGCCATGTCACCTTGCACTCAGTTTACCATGAGATAACATCTGGTTGGAGGCTGAAGCTGTCACCTAGGATAGATTGTGCCTTGGGTGTTGGGGGGGGGCACAGAGATGGAGAAAGCAGAAAGGTCAAGTGGAGCTATATCACCATCCTTAAGTCTGCTTTGATGGGCCACCATGGCCACCTGAGCTCACATTTAGGATAAGAAGGAAATATGTGGTATCAGCCATCACCCTTTCAAGTTCCTTCTACCGGTGAGCTTCCATTCCCAACCGATTGGCCAGAATAAAGTCATGTGGTTACCAATAACCGCAAGGGAGTCTGGGAAAGTGAATAGCTGGCAATCATGAACTAGGCAGGCTTGTTTTATTTGTTAGACAAAATTTGTTTCCGTCTGGGGAAAAGTAGGAAGAGAATGAGTCTTGGATTTGCCAGCAACCACGTCTGCCTTTATAGCCTCTGGTATGATTATTATAATGTTTTCTAAATTACCACATACGTTTCAGATTTGTGATCCTGTTTGAGTTTCTCAAGCTTGTGGACAACAGAGATTGCCTCATATTGGAGATAGAGAGAATGAGGCCATGTGAGGTAGAGTAACTTACTCTGGAAACAGTGGCTCTTGCCGGGACTACCCAGTTTTCCATATTCTTAACCATCCCCTGAGCTGGAGGAGAAACCTCAGAGAAGGAAGTAAGCAAATGGTATTTATATTTATAGCCCAAAATGGCAGCCTTGATGGCCTGGTACAAAGTAGCTATTCAGCTAACCTTTGCTCTTTATAATTAATGTGTTACTTTACTTCTTTATTGACATGGTGGACAAGGTAGGTCAATTCATATAAAGCAGGCTTCTGAGAACACAGCTCAGAACCCAGGGGGTTGTTCCTCAGGGAACAATTGGGAGGAGGGAAGACAGCATTGGTTTCCTTGCCTCTAGTAAGTAGCTTCAAAAAGAGTCAGGTTAGCAAGCATCCTATTTGCAGATCTCTACTGAGAAAACATATTTGTACTCACAGCTCTGTCAGTCTCTCTTTATGGAACTAACTGGGGTTTTCCAAGGCAACCTCTAAACCCCATCTGCACCCCAGGACCCCGAAGCACAGGGACTGAGGTAGGACCTGGAAGGGTGCAAAGGAAAGGAAAAAAAAAGTACATCCCACCGCACTCTTGGATTCACCTTTATTTGTAGTAAGGCAGACCTTTGCTGACCATAAGCAGCTGACCAACTGCTGAGCCCTGAGCTCAGGGAGAGGAGGTCGGGCCTCAGTGGTCTTATGGAAGGGAAGGGGTGAGTTGAGGGGAAGTCCAGCCACAGAGCAGCTGGCCTTGCAGAGTTTTAGCTACCAGTGTTCAGGGAAGACATTCTAGGCAGAGGGCGGTGTATGGACAAGATAAAGGAGAAAGTAGGTGGTCAGGATTGAGCATCGTTAAGAGTGGTGTGTTTGAAATCAGGGTGGAGAGGACATGAGCAGGTAGCAGCAGGTCTTCGGATTGAAGGGTTGATCTGGTTTCCTATAGGTTCAATGCCCACCAGTCATCAATGTCATACAGGAGCCCTGAAAGTCTAGTTTCAGATAAGGTAGAGCCTGAGACTCTGCATTTCATACAGGCTCCAAGATGCTGCTGTGACAAGCACTGCTTACTGGTCAGTGGAATGACAAGGCTCTCAGTGGTCAAGCCAGGCCAGCTCTTCTCCCATTTAGCTGGATGAAGTTACCACAGGGCCATGTCTCAGTCCTTTTTAGAAAAAGTACTCAGAAAGCTGTGAAGAAGTTTCCAGGGCATAGAAGAATGCAGGCAAAATGGGAGGTTTATTTTTTTTTCTATATTCCTAAAACCTAGAGTGCTAGCTAGCTCATAAAAGATAGGCAGTAGGTATGCATAGAAAGAATTGGTTGTCTTTCAGGTTAGCCCAGCTGGGAAGCCAGTGCTCTGTACATCTCTTGCTGCGGTCAGGCCAGATCACTATGTAAAGGGAGTTGATTCCTAATTTGTTTTTAACCATTCATCATCTGATCATACATGTGAAATACCAAAAGAACACATATGTGAAGCACAGAAGTAATTGAGTGCCCGCCCAGATTAGCCCAAGGATGGGGACCCTGAAGCCAATAGACTAGTTCTCTTCTCTCCCCAACACCAGTGACTGCCAAATGCCCACTGCCCCCACCCAACTCTCACAGTTTTGGTTTTCCTGAAGAAGTCAGGCCAGATCTTCTCCCATTTCGCTGGATGAAGCATCCTGCTGCTAGATCTCAGGTAGTGACTGATGTATCTGGATTGGTTCCCCCAACTAAATAGTATTATCCTACAGGATAAAACCACAAAAGCCACATTGGTATAGCTCATGCCATACACAAAACTAGTTCAAATGAGGACCTTGGGAAAGGGTGATGGGAGGTTAATGGTAGCTACAGCAAGTCCCAAAGACAAGGCTTGAATTCACAGAATGCCTCTCCTCCCAAGCAGCAAGGGAGGTGTGGGCAGCCAAGGCATACAGGAGATAAGAGTCATATGTAATACATATATATTCAGTATAACATTTGAGGGCTCAAATCTCAGCTGTGCTGCTTTAGTTAAGTACTCAGAATCTCTGGTCTTGGCTTCTCAATCATTAAAGGAGTAGGACTGGTCCTGCCTTTGGAGATGTGCACTGCGAGAACTGGATGAGTGACTAGATGCAAGCAGAGCTTTTTAAGCTCCACAGCTCTCCCCAGACGCTGCCTCTGCCAGCTCCCAGCCTGCTTTGCTTCTGCACAAGTGTCTGCATACTGTTGCATCTAAGCAAGAAGCATCAGTCACGCTGACAAATCTCTGTGCCCCCAGGTAGTGTTTCTAACCAGTTAGAGGTTTGGCATTTATTCTCAACTGCTTGTTGGTATATTTTTCAAATAGCCAAGTATTTAAATACCATCAGCCTGATTGCTTCTGCAGATTTGTAGCCCTTGTCCTGCATCAGGGAAATCCTCTCACAGGCTGTTGTAACAGAGGCAGCTACCACCTAGTGGAAAGGGCACTAGGATGCAGAGAAAAAGATCAAATTCCACCTCTATTTCCTGCCAGCAAGGTGACCTGGGACTAGACATGTCACCTGGTGGAGGCTTTATTTCTTCAATGGGAATAACACGAATTTGTGTTGTTCCGTTTCAAGGCCGTGTATACCTGCTGGTGTGACACACTCTAAACCCTCTGTGACTGTAAACCTATTATCTCCAAGTTGTAGCCCAAAACATTGAAGTTTATTGTGTAAACCCTCGAATGCCATTTTCCTTAAACAGTGAAGTGATACCATGGGAAGATGGTTCAGTCCATAAGGTGCTTGCCTTGCAAGCATGGGGACTTGGATTGGGTTCCCAGAACTCATGTAAAACACTTACCAAGTGGAGTAGTGCATATTTGCAATCCCAACACCAGGGAGGCAGAAGCAGGAGGATCTCCTGCATGCTGGCTAGACAAGCCTAGCTTAATGGCTGAGCTCCAGGCCAGGGAGAGACCCTGTCTCAAATGTAAGTGGATGCTGCCTGAAGATTGACGCCCCAAACTGTCTTTCATCCTTCACATGTGCACACCCACATGCACATGCATCTTCCCACACATGAACACAGCATACATGCATATGCAGACCTGGAGTGCTCTAGGACAAACCCTTGCTCACCTGATATGGAGTTTATGGAAAGAATGGGACAGAGAAGCACCACAAGGTGGTCAGTAAGTGAAAGCCATCCTTGGGCTATGATTTACATAGCCTTGTCATTTGATGATCACAAAGCTAGGTCTGAAGTCAGCTCTCCTGAGCTAAATGCCATACTTTTCCGTCACCCTCCGACCTGCTGAGAGGAACCTGTGACACATGCTATTCAGGGTAGTATAAAGTCAGATGGCATAGTGTAACTGTCAGTACTGGGTCCAGGTAAGGCCTCTCAGCATGGCATACTCTCAGGGCGGCCTGGGCCATCTGTCAATGTGTAGCCAATCTTGGCATAGGTTTTGACTGTTAAGTTTGCACATTGTCTAGAAGAACCATAGGCCAGGCTATTCTCCGTTCCTCCCTCAAGGCTCTGACTTAAGCACCCATGCTTGAATTCGTGGGAATAGGAAGAGGACGGACCTAGGAGCACTCTGCCCCCACATTAAGCCATAGCAGGGGCACATCTCAAAAAAGTCTAGGCAAAGTGGGCCAGTGTCCAGCCACCTGCCTATACGTGGGGCCTTGGCCTGCTGTGTGGAGTGGGGTGGAGGGACACTAATCCTATTTTTTTTGAAGCTGTCTTGGAGTGGGCACAGAGCCTAAGTCAATTAAAACCTCCTCTTTGAAGGTGGTTTAGGTTTCCCAGAGAAGGCGGGTTGCACAGTGACCTGGGGTAATTGCTCTCAGGGTTTGATCTCCTCCCTGCCGGCCTGAGCTGGAGAAGCACAGGGGCCCACCGTCCCACTGTGCTCTGTAGGGCCCAGTCAGACAATGGTATAGGTCATCAGGAGAAGCAGGACACTAGGAATATTAACAACCCTTGACAAAGGAGGAAGACAGAACCTAGGATGATTGACCATGGTCCATGCCTAGCAAGTTCTAGGGTGAGACCAATACTGCCTGTTCAAATTCATTGTCTAGATCCTGGTCACACTGTATGTCATCACTGACCAGGGAATTTTGTAGGTTAGCGATAGATATTTATCTGTGACTAAGTGAATGAGTCCTGTTAAAAAGAGTTATTTTGTGTCTTACCACAATGCTGAATGGGCTGGAGAAAGCCAGACCTGAATACAAGCTACAGTGAGAGCTTTGCAATGAAGATGAGAAGCAGCCAAATCCAGGGCTGAAGAGACTGCTCAGCCTGTAAAGTGTTTGCTTTCTCACCGTGGACCTGAGTTTGATCCCTGGGACCTACATTAAAAACGCTAGCATTTACTGCTGTTCCCAGTGCTGGGGAAGCAGAAAGGAAGTCCTTAGGGCTCGCCGGTTAGCCAAGTTTGCAAGTTTCAGGCAAGTAAGAGACCCTGTTTCAAATACTGAGGTGAACAGTTCCTGAAGAATGACATCACATACACACATAGGCATACTCTCTACATACACACACAAACACAAACACATACAGAGAGAGAGAGAGAGAGAGAGAGAGAGAGAGAGAGAGAGAGAGAGAAAACCTGTCAAGTGTCAGCTGCAGCCTGCTCTATGTGCTTTTCAATATTAAATCACTAGCCCCTCCCCTGCATCCCTACCATGGAGGAAAATTAGCATTTCCACTTTGAAGAGAAGGCAAAAAAGTGGGGAGGTTAAAGGAGTGTCATGGAATAGCATGTGATACAGTAGAGCACAGATCAGAACCCTGAGCACAGAAGGATCTCTCTCTCCCCTCCTTCCCTTCTTCTTCTTCTTCTTCTTCTTCTTCTTCTTCTTCTTCTTCTTCTTCTTCTTCTTCTTCTTCTTCTTCTTCTTCTTCTTCTCTCTCTCTCTCTCTCTCTCTCTCTCTCTCTCTCTCTCTCTCTCTCTCTCAGGACTGCCTTTCTGTAAGGTAGACACAGTAGTGAGTGGATGGGTGGTCTGTTAAGAGCACTACCCGACAAATGGGGGCTTCTGCTCCCTTAACAAAATCAGGCCTGGCCCCTGTAATGCAGCCTGCTAAGGCTGAGTGGCCCACTTCTCTCCCTCTCCTGCAGAGTGGCCTCCGAGGCTGGCACCATTAATTGAGGTTAACAACCCGAAAGGGCAGAATTGATGGAGTGACAGGCAGCATTTCTTAATGAAAACAAATTTAGGTCTATGATCAAGAGAACAAAGTCCCCAGGAAGCCAGGCTGCCATGACCCAAGTGTAACATTAGACAGTGCAGGGGCAAGGACCAGGGCTTCCCCACAGACTCCGGACCCTCCTGAAAAGCAGAGAGACGCCGTAGCCACCCAAGAGGCAGTTCACAGGAGCCCACAGAGGCAGCGGAGGAATCTAGCTTGTTCTTGGTGTCCGAGGCTGCTGCAAAGGTAAACGCCATTTCAGGTACAGTTGGGCTTCTTGTGGAAGATTGCTTAGGGGAGCTTGAAGATGATCAATTCTCTATAGTAAGCAGAGGGGAGGACAGGATAAAAGGAAGCAGGCATCCGAAACTGGTTCCACATACAGCCTGACCTGGGGCTGAGGAGAGATGGGGCTGTCCTGTGCTCTCCAGTCTGCAGGATGGGAGCCATGTTCCTGGGTCTTGCACGGGGCTGGATGATACAAGTTCATGCAGGACCTCGGCTAGCAAGCATCTCTGATCCCAAGCAGTGGGGTTCATGCTGGTATGCTTTAGCACCAGCTGGGAGCTTATTTTGATCAGAATCCTCTTAGCATGGCGATCGGCATTCCTTAAACATATGGAATTCATCCAGCAACATTCCCTCCTAACTGTGGGGTAGTTACTCATTTCCTCAACTGTCTCGCCCTCAGGATGCATGGAAAATTTAAGGGCAGACCTTTGCACTCTGGGGCAGAAGAACAGAGCTTCATTGGAGTCCAGGCGCTGTTAGCTGTGTAGCCTGGCAACAAAGTCCTTCTCCTATCTTGGTGCAGGTCTTCTATCTGAGACAGCTCAGCTACTCAGAGATGTTGCCTGTTTATCTAGTAAATCAATCAGTATCTATTAAGTGTCTACTGTTTGAGGAGTTTGGGAGCACACAGTTTAGAACATATGGTGAAGCAGTTACCTAAATATAAAATAACATTGGTATAAACAGTAAGTTAATAAAAAAAATTTAAAAGGTCCAAGGTGATTGGTGATCAATTAAATTGCACAAACATGGGGAAGAAATGTACGAGTTTTACAATGTTGCTTTTAACTTGAATCACCTGAGTCTCTTCATCTGTAATGGGAATTATAGTAATATTTATAGAAATTTGTTTGTACAGTGTACTATGGCACCCCAAAATCTAGTGGCTTATACTGGTCATTCATTGGTTCTTATTTCTGAGGCTTACTAATCCAGGCTGGGTATAGCTGGGTAGGTCAGCTCAGTCATGGGCTCCCACATGTGGCTACAATCCAGTAAGAGCTTGTTGCTCCAGCCAAGATGCTAAGCTCTTTGTATGATGCTAATTGTCCAAAAGAAGCAAGAGAAGGCAAGTTCTAATAGTCAAGGTTCTTCCCTGCCTCTGCTTTGAATTTTCTATTGTTCTTTTGGTCCACAAGAAGCAAGGCACATGGCCAGCCCTAGAGGCAGGGTGTAGATACACAGAGTTTGAATACGTTGAGGTGTGATTCCTTAGAAGTTGTTATAGCTGTCTACCAACATGACTTGGAGATTTAGAAAGAAATATGTGGTGCTGGGCCTGTGGTGTTTGTGTTGATGCTGACACCCAGGGTTGGATAAATATGAAGTTGAGCTGCTTGCTTCCTTCTTAGGGAAAAAGACATTGCATAGAGAATAAATGGCAGGTAAAGTGTGTCATCATGGCTAGAAATCATACTACCAGAATTGTCTGTGGTAATGAGACTGCGTCAGACTCTGCCATCATCAATCCTGCCATTAGGAAGGTGACATGGAGTCTATAGTAATTTCTCCCTGAATGTACCTGGTGTCATCTGATCTCCAAAGAGTAGTATTAACCATGAAAAATCCTTTCTTCAGAGGAAGATGGACAGAAAGGAGGCAATGTAGGTGATAGCTGAATCAGGCAAAGGCACAGGAATATTTGCTGGATAAAGATGTTAGATATATACCTGTTGCCATCTGAGCCCTTGGTCTGTGGCAGGCTCAAAGCGAAGTGCTTCCATGGATTACATCATTTAAACCTGAGGACAGCCCTGCATAATGACTGGCACTATCTTCATTTGACAGATGGGGAAACTGAGGTGCAGGCTCAGATACTTGTATTTGTCCAAAAGAGCATAGAAGAACATAAATAGATCCAACCCAATAGTTCAAACCCATGTGTATCTTACTCAAAATTCATCAGTTCAAGACACTTGTTTAAAATATATTATTGAGATCATTGTAGTTCACATACAGAAATAATGCAGAAATACTCTGTGCATCCTTTCAATGATTTCCCCCAGTCATAGCACTTTGAGAAGCAGTAACAAGACAGCACATATCACCACTGGGATCTTGGCATTGGAACTTCATCTTACTCCATTCATCCTACTTGGGTTTCTTATTTTACTTGAGAGCCCTTGGTTAGCTCTATGAAACTTGACAGCATGTTCAGCCAAGTCTATGCAAGAAAGGTAGTATGACATCCCTCATCTCAGGGCTTTCCTCACGGTGTCCTTTGCAGCCATACTGGACCCCATTCCTCTCTGTTCCATTCTTCTGAAGGGTGAATAGATCATTCCCAAAACGTTTCAGAAGTGGAAGTTTTCAACCTTCTTGTCTGTTTTTTCTCTTTTCACTCAGCATCAGTCCCTAGAGGTTCTTTGATGTCATTACTTACTTCCTTTTTATCATCAAGTAATATGCCATGGGCTTCTACCTTGATATAACCAATCCCCTGTCAAAGGCCATAGGGCCTGTTTCCAGCTGTTGGCTATTAAGAGTAACTCTTCAGTGCATGTCGTTGTCAGGCTTTTGTGGGCACATAAGTTTTCATTTTTGAGGGCTAAACACCCGAGAGTGCAATTGCTAGCATGTACAGTAATTGCATGCTCCGTTTTCTAAGCAATGCGCCAAATTATTTTCCAGAGGGACTGAGCCATTTCTCATTCCTCCCAGCAACGCACGGGTGATCCAGTTTCTCTGCATCCTTGTCAGCATTGAGAGTTGTTGCTATTTTTCATTTTATCCCTGCTGGTGCATAGAAGGTGATAGTTCATTGTGATTTTAATTCCCATCTCCTGTGTGGCTAACAATGTTGAACATCTTTCCCTGGGCTCCTTTGCCATCTGTACAGCCTCATTGGTAAAATATTTACTCAGATCTTTGGAGTGTGTGTTTAGCTCACTATTGAGTTTTGGGCTGCTGATGGGGGTCAACATACTAGGCTTTGTTGGGGGTTTGCACCATTTTTCTCCCACTTTGTAGCTTATCTTCTCATCCTCTAGACAGACTTTCACAAAAAACAGAAGAACTTCAGAGAAGTACAATTTATCAATTGTTTTTCTGTTTGAATGGTGCTTTTGCTAAAAGCCTGGATTTTCATTCACTATGATCTACTGCTTTCTAGAGCCTGGGGAAGAGAAGTCCTACCCTGGGAAGAAGATTTTCTTGTTTGTGGGCTTTCTAAAGCAGAGCTAAGGCAAGGCAGGAAATCTCTTTTAAAGAAAACAACTGCTAGCTCACAAGCAGAATGGGCCAGGCAAGGCCAAGTTTGGAGGATGCAATGTGACAGGAGTAAGCACCCAGTCATCAGGGGTCCATCAAGGGCTGGCAGGGTCTGTGGGGACACAGAGAAGCCATCCAAGCTTCTGAAGAGTTTACATTCCTTTCTAAGTCTGAGGATCTCCGATTGGCTTTTAGCTTTTGATTTTTGGAGTTTTGGGGGTTTTTTTTTTTTGTTTGTTTGTTTTTGTTTTTGGTCATCCTTGCTAGAACTGGAATTTTTAACAGACATAGCTTCCATAGAATAACGCTGTTGAGAAATTAAGAAATGCTTTCCATGGCTCAGCCAGGCCCAGCAGAGGCCACTGTTACTCCATTGGGGCAGAAGGCACAGAGGTGAGTAGCTGCTGAGGACTGTTCACAGGGACCACGACCTCTTCCTGGCTCCCTACTCCCCACCCCCCAGGAGCTAGTACCATGTCTGCCTGCTCCACCTCCACCCAGGCAGTCCTTTCTCCATGCTGACTGCCCTGGAGAATTCCTTTCTTTAAGGCACTTAGGAGACTTAATTACTGATGGTGAGTCTTTTGAGGCTTTGGATGAAAGGATGGAGGCAGCGCAGGGCTTGATTAGGCGTGTATGTCTCTGGGCACAATTAGCTTCATGAGAGACTGGTCCTGCCTTTATCTGTCTCCAGTTCTGTGAGACTTACAACAGCTAATTATTGAAATGAAAATCGCCTGGCCACCCAGTTGCTGGCAAGAGGGCCCTAATATCTGCCCTAATGACTGGAAATGGAGGCAGCTTCAGGCACTTAGGGTTTTCCCATCATTAAAGAACTTTTCTCCACCACTTCCAGACTTGAGTGCCTGGATATGCAAGTGAAATTCTGCCAAAGTCACTTCTCTCTGTCTTGCGTTCTTTCTATGTGACATGCCTTTCTGGGATACCTTCATTAACTGACCTCCTGTGTTAGGAGTACCTAAGGGGTTTTTAATCCATGTACCATACAGAAATTCTGGTGCTTGACAGCCCCCTCACCCCTGTCTGTGTGTGATCTTCTCTCTCTCTCTCTCTCTCTCTCTCTCTCTCTCTCTCTCTCTCTCTCTCTCTCTCTGTGTGTGTGTGTGTGTGTGTGTGTGTGTGTGTGTCTGAATGTGTCTCTGTGTGTGTTACAGAAGGCCAGGGAAGTCCTCAGGCACAGATATGATTCCCAGCTTCTTAGATGGCAGATAAAAAGATGGAGGCTGTGGAAGGACCCAAGAAGAAGCAGACAGCCCCTGTCCCTTCACTTTGGAATATAACTAAGCCTCAATCTCCCTCACTATAACACAAAGTCCCCCTTGGTTCTTGGGATCACAGGCTGTTGCTACCTATATACAAATCTCAGGGCTCATGTAGGCTCTAAAGAGAAAGTGGGGTTGGAAGGTACATTAGGAAATGGCTAGGCAGGTGGGTGCAAGGGCTCCAGCCACCTGAGCAGGACACAAGGAGGGTATGTCTTGAGTGCTATTGAGTGGTATGTCACCAGGGATATTTAGGCTGCTTTGCTATTTGGGCTGTCACCAAGCAAAGATATAATCAGAGGGATCTGCAGCTTGGGGTGGAGTTCACACATCAGAGGAGTTTCTGGAACGCTGTGTACTTTTCTCTGCTTTGCTCAATGTAGCAGACCCTTCCTTTGCTTCTAGACTGCCCCTGGCATCAAGATGAGGTAACTGCCAAGAGAACAGATTCAGGTTTGGGAGCTCTTTCTTGGGGATGGAGACATTGAGGCAGAGACATTAGGGGGCTTGCTCAAGGATGTGTCACCTGCTCTAATGGCCTATGAGAGTCCAGATGAGGGATAGAAGGCCGTCTGTAGGCCCTGCAACTATGGTGATAGTGGGACCCAGTCATTTAAGGGTCTGACTCTTAGGGACTGAGAGGATGTAAGCAGAGGGGATAAAAATAGAAGTTCCTGCTCCTGCTGCACCCTGATCCTTGGTCAGTCCTTAAAGCTCTAAGCCCATCATCTTGAAGCCATCGGGCAGCATTTTGGGCCTTGAGCCAATTCCACCCTCAAGACTCAACAGATAAGGGTGAATAGATCATACTAGAACCTTCTTTTTCTTATCAAGTGCTGCAGAGGCTCAAAGACTCTAGGTACATACACACACCCCACTTTCCCAAAGACAGTTTCCAGGGTGTGACAGAGAAGACAGAAGGAAGAGATGTGCCAGTTCCTTTCACAGGTGAAGAATTCCCCCCAAACTCTCTTCAGACTGGAGAATTCTCCATGCTAAACTGGAGAGTCAATGAGTATGATAGCTCATGCCTCCAATCCCAGCATACAGAAGCCTGAGTCAGGGAACTGCAAGCTCAAGTGTGGCTTGGGCTATGTAGCTTGACTCTGTTCATGATATTTAAAAAAAAAAGCAAATTATATTTTCCATGAAAGTCTTGCTATTTCTAGAAGCCTCAAACTGCTGCCTGCTATACAGAGTCTGGTTTCCCTCAGACTCCTCCTCCTCATTTGTTGAAGAGGAAGCCTGGTGGGAACCCCAGGTAATTGCAGGCTAAGGCTTGGCCACGGTAGGGGATGTTCAATTAGTCAGCATCTCTATTCTACTTTGAATATTTTACAGTGCAGGTCTATGCCAAGCCCACTGAAGGTCATGGAAAAACAATTCTGTGATTAGTGGGCACCAAAAGAAACCAAGTTGCAGCCTTGACTCTTGCAAGGGCTTCCTAGGAGAAAGAACATAGGTGCTAGTCTGTGGGCTGATCCTTGGAAGAGGTAGGCAATGTCCCAAGGTGGTGTTCATAAAGAACCTGGAGACCTGGAAGATGACCCCATAGACCAGAGTGGATCTGGCTCTGCAAATCCAATAGGACCAGCTTCCTGGGGTAAGATGGAGAGGGGCGCAGTGAACAAATAAGAGAGGACATCACTCTATAAGGACTCCAGTGGTTTGTCACATAATGGGAGAGCCAAGGGACAGTAAAGAACACCTTCTCTGGTCCACTGGGTAACTCCAGACTCAGCCTGGTGGTTCAGTTCAGGGACCATCTCCCTGAACTAGGCATCAAAGACCTAGAGTTGGTATCTCATCTCTGCTGGTAGGCATCTGTGTCAATTATTCCTTTGCACCCTCTGTGGTGGAACCAAGGGTAGATGTGTTTGACCTGCTGACTACTTTGTGACTCCTCGGAAACCAAAATCAAGACAACTCCTCAGGCTACACCCCAGGATTTTCTAAGGGTCTGGTGAGAGGATGGAAGTACAGACAAATCTTGGGGGAAATTACCAAGAAGGTAAGGGCTTAGAGATCATTGGAGACATGCTCTCTTTGATGGAGAACTCAAGGACACAGATTGGCCCTGTCTTCAGTCTGGAAGGATTATTCTGTGGAATGAAACACTAGACGGATTTCCTAGAATCTCAGGGGATAGAGAGCTGAGACCTATAAAGGGAAGGGAGCTGAAAGGAGGCAGATTTTGACTCCATAAGAGGAAGTGAAAGCTAGCAGGCAGAGCTGTCCCTAGAGATAGTCAGGCTACCAGAGTTGAGATCATGTGATGATCACAGAGTAGAACTGGGACTGAGAGACATCAAGCGCCCAAAGTGAGTGTTGTCTTCTGTCTGAACTCTGAGATGGCATTATTTGTGAAAGGTACTTTGCTGTGGGTGCCAAAAATGGACACAGCAGGAATGTAGACAGTACAACCATCATCATCATAAAACCTTCTGCTGACTGAGGTCCTGCTGTGTCCCCAAGTCCTGAGCATCCCCAGCCCTTTGAAGGGGAAGTCTCTGGCTCAGGATCAGAGTTTCTGCCCTTTGATACCTGGCCTCTGACAAGCCTCCAACAGAAGGCAAGGTAGCTCCTGCAAACAGTGACACCATCTGTCACCTGCCTGCCAACCACTGATTAGAGATGTCCCCACAGCAAGGCTGGGCACAGGGCCACACTCCATCCTGCTCACTCCCAGGAAAGCCCTCTCTCTGGCCCAGTTTTCTGTTCAGTGCTAAGCTACCAAGTAACCCTGTAGGATCCTTTCACCTAACACAGCTCAAATTGGTGGCTAAGTAGGTCCACCAGAAGAAGTAATGCTATTAAAGGATGAACTAACAGAACACTGGTACAACTAGAATAGGGATGACCAGGTGGGAAACAGTATAGGTTGTGTAAAAGCTTGAGTCTCAGGGTAGGACAGCTGAGGTGTGACTCCTGCTTGTACTTTCTTCCTAAAG
Organism: Mus caroli; assembly: GCF_978045245.1. NCBI lineage: Eukaryota > Metazoa > Chordata > Mammalia > Rodentia > Muridae > Mus > Mus caroli. The sequence continues at coordinate 49,898,525 of NW_028227263.1, read as the reverse complement.
TGGTCCTCTAAGCAAGTATCTAACCTGTGTAATCCTGGGTGCTCATCTGTAAAGTGTAAGTAGGGCATGGGAAGGCTTAAAGGAGGGAATAGACATGAACACCTTGGCTTAGGCACCACTATTAATATCACTATCTCTCTGCTTAAGAGGTAAGGGGATTCCCACAGTGACAGGGCTAGAGAGAGTTATTCTAGATGTCATAACAATGAACATAAATATGGAAGCCAGTGTCTTGGTGTCTCTGTCCTGGTGTCTCACGAACTTGTATTTCTTTGACCCTGTAAACCTTTCCCAAATCCATAACAAAGAGATGATGATGCCTTCCTCCCTGGTTTGCAGACTCCAGCACAGAGTCTGGCACCCGGATAAGGGCCAGGTCTTCCCCTCTCCCAGCTGAAAACAAAGGATTCTAAGAGCAAACTTTAAAGCACTAAGGAAAGTAAGATTTATGCTTTTCTACATGCCAAGCTACTCCCCAGGACTTTCATTCTGCAGAACACATGTTAGCTCTGAAATGTTTATAGGCCTTTCTGACACACACAGAACTAAAAATACCACCCTCTGCTTATGTTAGGCAAAACTGATAAAATTTTAGCCCAGCAGGAATTCAGTCAATTTCCTGGCTGGTTTTGGGTAAGCAGGTGATAACAACCCTTTTCCCTGTGGGCCGGGGCAGGGGGGACGGTGTTTTAGCAGTCCAGGCCCTGTTGTCTGTGGCTATCTCCCTCACAGATGTTCCATACCCCGCCTCTGTGTAAATACAACTGGAGAAAGGTCCAGATGTGGGGTTCTCTCCAGACGTGGAAGCTTTGTTTCTGAAATCTCCCTTTCTGCATAAGCCCCAGCCCCAGGTCATTCTCCCAGGCAGTCTCAACCCTACCCTGCTGCTCTAGGCATGAGGGTCTGTGACCCCAGCTGAGAGTACCCTCCCTAGGGACTTCCTTTGGTCTTTGGCCAGCATCGCCTGTCACATGAACCCTGCTTCTCACTATCCACTGATATTACAGCAATGCACCTCTTCTAGGCAAGCTATACTCCATACTTCAAGCTTCATCCCCCACATCTTCCCTCCCCGTGGTCTGAACTCCAGGAATAATCCGGCTTTTTTTTCCTGCTCAGGGTCATTCATCCATGCTGTGAGCTACAACAGTGTATTCTAATGTCAGTTGGCAATCCATTACAATTCTATGTAAGTAGAATGGACTTGAAAAATACCAAAATCCACCCTGGCAGTATGGTTTGGCACCATTCCACAAAGCTTTGGGCTTAGTTAGGAATTTGTAATGTAGGAGCTAGGCAGGTGGCCCAGTGGGTAAAATGCTTGATGTGTAAACATGAATACCTGAGTCTGGATCCCCAGCCCGTGTAACCCTAGTGCTGGGCGGGCAGGGGTAGAGGACCCAGGGACCTTACTGTCTAGAGAGCCTAGCTGTAAACAGTGAGCCCCGGTGAGGTAGCCTGTCTTAAACCTCAGGGTCTCGGAGAGTGATAGAAGACAATCTACAGGCACTTCTGTCTTCCACACATACACATGAGACGTGTATGATATATGTGGGCCTTGAATTGTAGTAGCATCAGTACATTTCCACTGTGTATCAGAGCAGTATGGAGGCCATGCATCTACACCTTTTTTCCCTTCTTACCTCAAACCCTCTCCTGCCCACCTTTTACCTAACCTTCTTTGTCCTTGGTTTAGATACCACAGTCTCTAGTAAAGGAATCCGATCATCTTTCTAGTGCTGGCCTCTCTCAGCCTGGCCTGATGGCCCTGTCACTTTCCTCCCTGTCTCTCTCTCCCTATTGAACTGCTTGAATAGAGGCTCCTAGGAGTCACAGCTAAGCTGTGTTCTTATCTCTGATACCTCAAATCTGGCCTGAGACAGGTAGCTAGGGAAGAAGGGAAGATACCCTAAGGGAGCCAGAGGCAGAGGCAGACTCCAGAGATGCCAGTTTGGGCCCTCCGCAGCACTGAGCTAAGAAATGGGATTTAGTGGTTATTTACTTAGTGACCCAGCCTGTGGTACTAGGAGTTCAATGTTTTTCTTGTTTTTTAAACATTTTATTCTGTTTCAAATATAGAACCAGACATGAAGGAACCATGTAATTTTGAGTAATTCACTTTACCCCCTTGAACTTTTTTGACCTCATTGCTAAATCAAGAATAAGAGAAAATATAAAATAAGAGAATAGTGCCTAGCTTGCACTGTTGCCATGGGAACTGGGACTACTATGCACACAGTAACCAGAACACAAGGAAGCATTTAGTGAACAGGGTGTTTGGTTTGTTTTAGGTGGGGTCTCATGTAGCCCAGACTGTGATTAAATTCACTGTGTAGCTGAGACTGTCTTTTATTTCCTGATCTTCCTTCCTGCTTCTACCTCCCAGATACTGGCATTGCTGATTGCATGCATAGCTTCTCTAAGCTTTGTTTCTAATACTGGCAATTTAACCCACAGCCTTGCACAAGCTAAGCAAGAACTCTGGCACCAAATTCAAACTCCAGCTTATTTTTTTTGTTCATTCTTTCTCTGTCTGAAGTGCTATTCTGATCCCTGTCCCCAACAAGTGTGTCTCTGGCCTCCACATTCCAGTTCCTCCAAGACTAGCTCAATGTAAAGGAAAATGACACCAAACAAAGTAGACATAAAAATGTGGTAAGGGTGGTTACTTTAAATGAATTACAACTTGAGTTCAAATCCCTAGCACCCATACAAGAAAAGAAAGGATGGCTATACGACAGCCTATAACCCCAACACTATGAGTCTCTCTGGGCTTGCTGGCCCACCAGCCTACCTCCAGGCTTAGTGAAAGATCCTGTCTCAGTGGAGAGTGATCAAACAGCACACCCAGTGCCTTCCTTTGGCCTCTATAGGCAGTTCAGCACACACTTGTACATATATACCACAAACACACACGATCAATACTAAATGCTGACTTTAAAATCAGAGGGTCTTGGGTTAAAGTCCTAGCCTTTTCCTTTACCCACAGTGTAAACTGAATCAGCTACCCGCACCCTTTAGCCTGGTCTCCATGATGGGAAACAAGGCAATGGGAACGTTATGCTCTGTGCTCAATACATACACCTTCCTTTTGTCCTCCTGTCTGAGCCCCTTTCTCTTGCCACTGGAAGACCACATCTGATACCCATGTCAAAGACTAACCAGGAACTTAGGTATCCACAGTTTCTCATTCATTAAAGCACTTTGCACTGACAGGCCTTCTGCTGACACTCTAGCCAGGCAGAAAGCTGTTATTACAAAGCTTTTCTCTTGATCATCTCTGGAGACACCAACAGAGAGGGACTGGACTATTGCTCTCATGGAAAGGACCTGTAATCACTACACCTTTGTGGTGGTTGGGTTGTAGCTGGAGAATAGTCTCAAAGAGCTGTGCAGCCAAGCCTGTGCCAAGGCCTTGCTCAGTTCCTAGATATGGCCAACATCAGTGTTCTCACACAGGAACCAGTATTCTACCTGACTGCCACCACAGTTGCAGATGCTTCATCTAGCTGGAAGCCAATAGCCAGGCCTACCTTTTATTCCTTGGCTATTCTTTATCTGTCACTAGAGTGCCCCTAAAATCCCCCATCTGCTTAAGTTAGCTCATGGTTTGAATTCTGCCATAATATTATGCTTAAAAATAATTTTTTAAAAATGTTGTTGATGATGATGGTGAGAAGGAGGACAATGACAATTATGATATTAATCATAATAATTTAGTGGCCCAGAATATTGCAGTTGTCAAAGCATTGAAACAAAACAGTATCTTGGCTTGAGAAACCTTCCCAAAGTCACTCCACTAGGAGGTGATCAGAGCTCATCCTGCCTTATTCAGTCAGGGGAGAGAAGGCATGGGAAGCCCATGATGACACCGCTGTCATTTTAAGCTGGTTACTTAACTTCTCCAAACCTCTGCTTCTTCCATAAAATGGAGCCAGAGATGCATAGAGATGCAAAGGGTGAGAACACAATGTGTCCATCGAGCCCTTCACCCTATCCCAGCTGACTGCACATTGTTCTGGAACTCTGTGCTCTGGACAGGACAGTGCTGCCACCTCTTGACATCAGAGAAGCCATGATTTCCTGGAAGAGACTCTTAGAAGCCTGGTACCATTTACACTGAGGACAGCAAGGACTCAGGGGGCAACATAGTAGTGTTGCTGCAACACAGCAGTCCCTGGCCCTCTCTGAGGATATACAAGCAGGTCCAGAGCTGCTAGGAGACTTGAAAGTTCTTCATACTCCTGACAGTAATCCCAGTTAAACTCATTGGTCAACCAAGGTAGACTTGAGTGAAATCCCTTCTTGGGTTTGTCATCGGTGCCCTACCTGGCATAAATAGACATTTGTTCATGTCTCCTCGGGAGAGTTGAATGAAAACATGGCAGTCATGGTTATTAAGGAAGTGTCAGTGGGGATGATGGCTGATAGTTAACCAGCTAGTAAGAGGTCAAGCCCTAGCATGTGACAAGGTCTTTACAGGAAACAGATATGTCATTAATGAAGAGACCGAAGTATGGCAGGCTCAAGGAACCAATCAATAGAAGATGACCAAGGCCTCAAAAGAGCAGGAAGGGGTCCATCTTGGACCTTCACAGGGAAAAATCCTGTGTCAGAGGTAGACAGGCCACCTGGTGGGAATTAGTGTAAAAACAGACTTGCAGAAACTAAAAGAAGTAAAGCAAACACCCATAGACCTCTCAGCAGCCACACTTCAGTCCCTGGCCTCCTTTGCCCCTCCTGCACGGGAACATTACAAACATTAAATGCTCAGCATCAGTATAGGGAATAGGGGAGTTGAGTCATGGCAGGAAGCTGTATAGAGATGGCCTTCTGTTACTGTGATAAATACTATGGTCAAAAGCAACTTGGGAAGGAAAGGGTTTATTTTATTTTAAGCTTATAATCCATCATGAAAGACAGCCATAGCAGGAACTCAAGGCAAGAAGCTGGAGGCAGGAACTAAAACAGAGACCATGGTGGAATGCTGCTTACTGGCTTGCTCCCCCTGGTTTGTTCAGTTTGCTTTCTTACAAAAGCTGGGGTTGCCTCCCCAGGGGTCGTACTGGGCCCTCTTCAGTCAATCATTAATAAAGAAAATGCTTGCGCTTGCCTACTGACTAATCTGATTGATAGTTTTTCACAATTAAGGTTCCCTCTTCCAAGTTGACCTTCATGTTGACCAAAAACCTAACTGACACAGAGACTGAAATAGACACACATGTCAGGGAGAAGAAACTGAGGAAATGAATTGTTCTGGGGCAATAAAAGGACGTGGAAAGAAAGTTTAAAGAGCCAGGTCTAGAAAGACCTAGAATACCTCCCCCTCTTGGGTTTGATGGGCAGTGGAGAACCCAGAGGTTGGTTGATTCCTTAGTCTTCTGCAGTTGATATAGAGGACCACAAATTTATTGCTGCTTGTTTCTCAGGTCTGAAGTTTGGGAATTGCAGTATCAGGAAGCATCATGTGGGCATCTTCTTGCTTTGTGACTATGTGATGGAGGGTATCACTTAGCAGTCTAGAATGCAGGAAAGAAACTTGCTTAGGCATCTCTTCCCTCTCCTTATAAAGCCGCCAATCTCATCTGGAGGTCTCCAACCTAATTAAGTCATCAAGCCTAATTATTTGCCAAATCTCATCTATACAGCAATGGTGTGATGGATGGGGGCCCCTCCTGCAAGCAAGGAGGGGGTGCAAAGCACATTCAAGCAATAGCAATGGGTAAAAAAGTGCCAGGTGTGTGGAAGCAAGGCGTTTCCTCCTGTTTGTTCTCCATCCATGCATGGATCACAAAGCCACTGGTGGAAATAAACACCTTCCCCAGCAAAGCTCCCCATCCTTCTGCCGAGAGCCCTGAGTCACTGCTTGCTTCCAGGGAGTTCTTCTCCATCTCCTTCCTTTTTCTCCCATCCTCTTCTCGTTCAGCTAAATGCCAATTTAAGTGTGAACTCTGTGTGACCCCCTTGTCTCTTCAGAAAAAGTAAATATTTACTGAATTGCTAAGTTATGCTGAGGCTCTCCCTGCCTCTGCTCTGCCTGGGGATGTCTGAGATATTCTTACGAACTTGCATGCAGTTACTGTCTTTATCTTGACGCTGTTGTATTCAGCCAGGAGAGACAAAGATAGAAGTACTACATCCACTAGTTTTGCAGCCATAGTTGCCAATGGTTCTTTGACGTGTCCCTTTTGCAATTGTAACTGACACCTAGTTAAAGCCTTCTCAATTCTGCCTTTTAAAACCGGCTTTCTGACATTAATAGTTAATATATATTGAACATTAATTGCGTGTCTGGGGCATACATTGAAACATTTAATCCCCAGATCAGGCAAAAGAAGCTTTGCCGATAAGGAAACTGAAGCACAGGCAGGTTGAGTGCCTTGTCTAAAGTCACCCAGCAGATCAGTTCAAGGGCACACACTTTGAACACAGGCTGACTACTACTACATATCAAAGGACATGTTTCAGGATTGCCTCTAATTTAGTTTTTATATTCAACTGGGTTAGTTATTACATATTCAACTAAAGTGAACCATGAAAAGCTTGTTAGTGTTAGAAGGAAGGAAATAAGTGCCAACCAAATCTCCATTTGCTTATTACTCAGTTACGTCTGCGAACACTATGAAAGCCTTCAAAGGGAGACGTAGACTCAAAACCAGTATGGAGTTATCTGTGAACAGCATGTCCAACGGGGTCAGGAGAGAGCACCTTGCACAAGGAAGTCAGAGTGGTTCTTGGAATGCAATGAGATGGTCCAAATCTACAAGTTTATTTTTTTCAAGAAGGTAGAATTGGTCCTAGTGGCTAGGCAGGGATGCAAAGGGGGCACAGGCAGATCAGTGGCATGACCTGGGCTTTGGAAATTCACCTGGCATAGCCCAAAGGGAACAAAAGGATCCAAACATCCATGTGCCAAATTCAATTCTCTGGGTAATAACTTGGGCTCTCGCAGAACTGTATGACCTTGGGCAGGAGAATCACCCTCCTCAACTGAAATTTCCATAGTTCCATGACCACATGGCAGGATTGGCAGGATTGGCAGGGAGATCTGATAGCTATCACTTATGATAGCAATTAAAGGAAGCACCCAATTAATACTGGCTTCTAGTACGATTATATTTGCTACTGTTGGTGCTAATTTGGTATGATTATGAGGTGTGTTGGCCATGCGTGTTCATGATGGCTAATCTTTATTATGTGCTTATTCATAGCAGCTGCATCTCTGTCATTCTGGGGATGGAAAAGCCACAAGGGACAGACGCAGTCGTTGTTGTAAATCTTCACCCAAATTAAACCAAAACAGTGCTGTGGGTCAAAAACCATTTTGGGGTTATAATATCAATCTAAAGAGTTATAATCAGCCTCTCTTTAAAAATTAGAAAGATTGAGGGGCTGGAGATATGGCTCAGCAGTTAAAAATTCTTGTTCCTCTTTCAGAGGGCCTGTACAGTCTAGTGGCTCACAGCCACCTTTAACTCCAGTTCTAAGGAAATCAGACCTCCACAAGCACACACGAACACACACACAGACACACACACACACATACACACACACACAGATGTGGGGGGGATAAAAGAAACTGATTTTTTAAAATATTAAATTAGCATGGGAACTATGAGCAAGCATTAGTTATCATGTAATAACTTCCAAAGATTTTCTGCTCCCAGTAACATACTCCACAGATATTTTCACTTACCAATGTATATATGGGTATCATTGCAAGATAGTTTTTAAACTAAAGAGTATGGTAAAGGAATTTTAAAGACCTTGGCATAGAAGGTGTGGCTAATCTCTGGTCTTCCTCGTGGCCATGCTTCTCAGACCCCTAGAACATGGTCTTGGCAGCCAGTATTGGGAGGCTGGGCATCAAGACAGAAGTCAAGACCTGAAGAGATCACAGAATAGACTTCTAGAATCCCTATGTGGGGATCCAATGCCATCTTCTGGCACCAGCCATACACATGGTATATAGAACATTCATCCACATAAAATAAAAGGAGATAGCAGATTTCAGAACCTAGGTTTGGGCCTTAGTCATGTTACTTGATTCTTATGTGACCTAGGTCAATCCACTACCAAATTATCAAGCATATTTTGAGAACCAAGACCCTCCCCCTAAAAAAAAAAAACCCACTCCATTTAACTGCATCTAGGTACAACTTTGGTCTCTCTCATAATTCCAGCTTTGCTACTACTACTGACTCATGGCGTGTGCCAAGGTGGGAAACTGAATGGCTCAGGGTCCATGAAAATAGTCCCACTGTATGCTCCAAGGCTTTTACACAACACCCATAACATCACAAATATCTGTGCTTTGAACAATGCAGGGAAATGTTGGGGAAAGTCCATAGTGAGCACTCAGAATCCACAATACATCCAAAGTGGATGTATAATAATACACCAAGTGCTAACTCCAGATCATCTCCTTGAAAAGTGATTGTGGTATCCTGTTTAGGAGATAGGGTTGGCCTGCATGGGTCTACAGAGCTCTGGAGTAGAGCTAAGAACTACCCTGGAGAGAGCCTTTGAGGTCTTAGGAGGGAAGAGCTGAAGGGCAGATGCAGATGCCAGTGACCACAGGCTACCTGCTAATCCTCAGACCAAACCTGGACTACCACTGGGTTTTGTTTGGTCTGCAACATAATTTGAAATTAAAACTTAAAAATATATTTGCATCTTAAAATTACATGTTGTATTTCAAATTTTAAATTTCTCAGCTTGACTTAAAATTTCAGTAGGCATCCCCTAACCCTTTCTCATCAGCTTATCATAGATAGGCACTGAGCAACACCCTTGCTGGCCAAGTCTGGTCAGGCACTGAGATTTTGGGTTCATTCTGTTTACCAGGGAGGCCCTATTTGGCTACTTCTCTAGCAAAACAGCAAAGAGGAGAATGTTTGTATGCCTGTGTTGCTCTGACAAATGGAACATGGGGAAGCCAGAACTGAAGAGGTTAGAGGCTTCTAGAAACACAAACCATCTCATTTGTTGATCAATTGAATGACATACAGCTTTCCTCACAGACTGAACTCCTGACCCTTTCAGAAGTGGGGAGAAGTTGTGTTTGTGCCCCAGAGCTAAAGAAAGAATCTAGAAGGAGAATGCAGATGCCACTAAGAGAAACACTCTCAGGCTGTCAGTCTAGAGCAATAAAGCCACTGCTTTCTGACCTAGGCGAGACTGAACTCAATGCAATGTTATTGTATAGGCAGAATGGTAAGACACTGAGAAGACAGATAACAACAAATGCTGGTTAGGATATAGACAAGAGGAAGCCCTGATACACTGCAGGTGGGAATGTAAAGTCGGTCACTATTTAAATCAATATGGAGATTGCTACTGGATACAGTAATAATGCCTGCACACCTACTGTGATCTAGTGAGATAACTGAAGAAATGTTTGCTTCCTGGCCTAGCTATAGTCAATCATTTCTCAGATTCCCCAAAAGCCCTTAAGTTCAGGGTTAGGCCCTCTTTCAGCTGATATGATGGGAAGAGCAGGGATTCAGCTTCTACCTCCAGCTGTTACTAGGTACCAGCACCTTGTGGAATCTGGGCATCATTGATCCCCAGCCCTAGGGAAGACCATGAAGCATTCTCAGATAGGCCCGGTAACAGCAAGAGGATTGTTCATGCGAGGCACCAAGTGCCAGTACCCTATGCTACTGACTGTCGCTTAGCGATGGAGCCTGCCCACACCTTGGAAGCCTGGTTAAAGAGTCACTTTGATCCAGGAGTATGTTAAGTGCAGGATAGATTCTGGCATTTGAACCCAAATGGGAATTCAATCTTTCCTTCATTTTTCCCCACTGCAGACCACTCGGCCCTGAGTGCGGCAAGGGCCCAATTCGTGGATGTGGAAGAGCGAGAGCCAGAGGCCATGGACGTGAAGGAGAGGAAGCCCTATCGCTCGCTGACCCGGCGTCGCGATGCTGAGCGCCGCTACACCAGCTCATCGGCAGACAGCGAGGAGGGCAAGGGCCCACAGAAGTCCTACAGCTCCAGTGAGACCCTGAAGGCATATGACCAAGATGCTCGCCTAGCCTACAGCAGCCGCGTCAAGGACATGGTACCACAGGAGGCCGAGGAGTTCTGCCGCACAGGTGAGTGCACACCAAAATGTGGGCTGAACACAAATGTGTACAGGTGTGTGCCTGCGTGAAAATGCAAGTGAGCTGGCCAGGGAGGAGATGCCTCTAGAAAAATCCAAGTTCCTACTGCTTTGGCTCCTGGATGAGGTAAGGGCCTGCCCTGTAGTTCATTGCTAGGCAGACCTGTTGTAGCCCACCTGCCTAGTTTAGAGTGGTGGCTGGAGGCTGGCCTTCAGCCTCAGCCTAGAGTCACGCTCTCCTGCTAAATGAACCTTGTTCTTCTATGTTAGATGGTCATGAGCTGTCTCCCTATCACAGCAACAGGTGAGGGAGGCCTCAGTGGGATGGTACCTTTAAGTTGTAAGCATGATAATAGAAGTGAGCGCTAAACAAATGCTAGTGCTTAGTTTGGGAATTTATTCATTCCACAAGCATATCTTAGCACCTCCCTTGTGTCAAGCTTCGTGAGTGATGTTGAGAGAAAGCAACTCCAAAGGTTAGAGTGACACTTAGCAACACTGGTGTCAGAGCCTCCTTCCTCACTTCTTCCTTACTGTCCTCACCAGAGTCTAGCAATCCCTTCCCAGAATACCTTTCGGCCAAACCCTTTTCTCCTTTTCCTCTGCCATTGTCCAGTCCTGGACATGGTTATAGGTTCTGGAAGATTGACCTCAATGGCCATCCAGCCCAGAGCCATCCATTCAGGCCACACTCCTTCGTAAGCCACAGTGAAGCTTGAGGGTGAATCCATGCACTATCTCCAGGCTCCTCAGCCTGACACTAGGAGACCTTCCCCAGTTTCCCCCTTGTCTTCCTAAATTTTTTTGTCTCCTGCTTCTTTCTCACCTCTCCACAGCCCACCTACATCCACGGCCTAGCCCAGCTAAACCACTGCTGCATCCCATAGGAATGATCACTTCCTGCTGTGGTACCTCCAAGGTTGTTCCACTTCAGGGCCTCTCTGTGAGGCCTGGTAGGTGACCATAGTCCCTCCCAATGGCAGCAGCCCACTGAGATTCTGCCATGATCTTCTCCCCTCCACAGACAGCATCAGCCACCCCAGAGGCTGTGTAATTCAGATATGTTTTAGCAATGCTGTTAAATCCTCACAACAATCCAAGATTGAATCATGTATCCAAGATCAAACAAGTAAGAGGAGCATGCAGGCACATACACTCACACACACATGCTCACACACTCATACTTACACATACTCGCACACGCTCGAGTGCTCACATGCATACACACGCACACACATGCACGCACACAGAACCACCTATGGCCTCATTTCCACTCCCTACCACAGGCCTGGACCCACATGAAAGCTGACCCACCATCGAGGCTGCCTCTCAGGCTTGAAAAATGACAGCCCTTCCCAGCTTGTGGTTAAGAGCTCAGGCTCTGGCATCGGACAGATCTGGATTTGAATTCCGGCTCTGCAGCTGTTACAGCCCTAGGCATCCTCACCTGTGCAGAGGGATAATGTCACCTAATGGTAGGGTGCTGTCCAGGATTAGAGAAGACTGTAAGCAATATCCTAGCCACCAGAGCTTGGCATGTAACTGATGCTCTCTAAATGCTACCTACTGCTTGTTGTCACCTCTGAGCCCCAGTGAAGAGAAGCGAAAAGACCCCTCCCAAGCTTTCCTCTAACTCTGCCCAGCTTATGCTTGACAGAGAGCTAAGTGAGCCTGTGACTCAGAGGCAAGCCTAGCACACCAGGCTAAGAAAAGGAGTCCCTCTGGTCCTTGTGAAGAACAAATGATCACCCTCAAGCACGTGCAGCACAGTTTGCAAACTGCCATCTGGGATCTTAAGAGTTAGATGCTGAAGGAGGTGCAATGGCAGCCCATGCTTTAGGCTCCTCAGGAAGGAGGTCAAATGTCATAAAACAGAACACATGCTGAAAAAAAATCTCCCACCTCACCAGTTGCCTCATCAGGGATTGCTGAACTCTAAGAGCTGGGGTTTACCTTGCATTCCTTCTGTCTCTGGGTACCTCGGCTCACAGTGCCAATTCTGACTGCTTCAGAGGGAATGGGGGGCAAGCAATATGGAAATCAGTGTGGCCCAGACTGTTTATGGCAAATAAATTTGAGTTTTCACTTGGCATAGCAGTCATTCTTTATAACAGAAGTAGCCTCTCTGGAGAGGATTAGCCCAGTAAAGCACAGATATGGGATGGTTGGGGAGCAGAACAGGGCTAGAGGACTGTGCACAGGAGCCAGGACTTGGAATGTGCAGAGACCTGCAAAGGAGATAGGGGGACTGGGATTCCAATGTACACTTCGTTTATTCTAAGAAGGGGGGGGGAGGAAAGCTAAATACAGTATGGCACAAGGGGGTGAGATTCAACATATGGAACATCTGGTCTGGCCCACCTCCCAGCCAATCAGAACCTTTGCCTGGCCACTGAGCGGAGCCCAGAGGTCCCTGAGGCACAGGGCCTGCTGATGTGAAACTATTTGTCTAGCAGCTGGATCCAGGGAAGATAATGGAGAGGGGTGGAAGAAGAGTGGCAACAGTAGCCAGGACAGAGGATTGGAGGCACCAGGGACCTCTGATACTGAACGCGTTATTTATCCATCAGTATGGAAAGGTTTCCATCAGTATGGAAAGGTTTTAGCCTCAGCTCGTGGCTGTGCTAGCTTCTGAACTCTCTCCCATTCCAGGCTCCACTGGCCTGGCCAGAAAGGAACTCCTGGTTCCAGGAACCTAAGTAGGGCTCATCCAAGAAGTTCTGTCCTGATCTGGACTTGTCAACAAGTCCCATTTGCGAGAAGAGACCAGAAACCTTCAATGCAATTTAACACACATGTTATACTGCATGCCCTGAAGATACTGTATTTGGCTGGCGACACAGAAATTTAGAGAAAAACAAGACATAGCACCAGCCTGTGTAGAAGCCACCTTCAGCAGAAGTGGCAGGCTACTCTATCATCTAGTAGCACCAGGGCAAGGCATCTCTCAGGGGGAACTGGGTGCAGAAGACAGTGAACTATAGGCATAGGTAGATAACGGGGAGCTCTCACAGAAGAAGGCAGTTTGAATCAGCTTTCATGCATGGCACTTGGCTAGAGAAGGAGGGGTGAAGGCAGAGGAAGTGGCTGGAGCCAACACAGTGAGTTTAAATACAGTGAGTGCAGCTGTGAATCTAGGGGAAAGGGGCTTCTAGTTTGGAAAACTTGCCCCCTCCACACACACACACACCTTCCCTATGATTATCTTGTTTCCTCTCAGGCACTAATTTTACTCTTCGTGAACTGGGACTGGGAGAGATGACGCCCCCTCATGGGACTCTCTACAGGACAGACATCGGCCTCCCACACTGTGGCTATTCCATGGGGGCCAGCTCTGATGCAGACCTGGAAGCAGACACTGTGCTATCCCCTGAACACCCAGTGCGCCTGTGGGGCCGGAGCACACGGTCAGGACGCAGTTCCTGCCTGTCCAGCCGGGCCAACTCCAACCTCACACTCACGGACACGGAGCACGAGAACACAGAAACCGGTGAGTGGCTCACCTGGCCCGTTGGTTACACGGGGGTTACCGGGGCATGGTTTTAATTATAATATTGATTTCCTGCTCCATCCCTGGAGCTCTGGTGAAGCTGATGAAAAATTGCTTTGCACTCAGTGGGCAAAAGTCAGAGCCTTTTGCAGTGTCACATGAAATACCCACCCATCAGTGACATGTCAGAGAGGGGTCACTGCACTTTCAGTCCAGACTGGGGCAGGGCTAAAGGGCTGGGTTATTACTTACAAGGTAAGGGAGCAGAGAGCTGCAGATGTTGCTAGCCACCCCCCTATAGAGCTGTTTCCTGTGGAGTCCAGAGGGACCCGCTCTGCTCTGAGTCTCTCTAGTGTCCAGTTCTCAGCAGTCCTAGGCAATCTCCTGTCCTATTCCATGCCTTCGGTTGCTCAGGAGGATTATGGACCAAGACTGTCAAATGGGAGCAACTTGGCATTTGGGGTGTAGGGGAGATAGAGGTCAAGGGCTCCAAAGCTCCAGTTAGGAGGAAGAAGCTTACATGACTGTACGTGTGCGGTGTCCAGGAACCGAAAGTCCTGGGGTCAGGAAATGTGTGGCATAGAAACGTGCGGCATAAACACCACCTGGTTTGCCCTGCCAGGTCAGCCCTGTGGAGGGGTCCACTGTGGACCAATGCTGGGGCCTCGGAGAGACTGGCAGAGCCTAAAAGAGCCCCACCTGGGGAGATCTGCTTCTGAGAAGCTCGGCCAAGAATGTGTGTTCATTACTATAACTGGCAGGGCAACACTGGAGATTGTTTTTAAAAAAAACTCAGAATGAGGAGAGCCAGCCAGGTGCCAGTGCCCCCTACTGGCTGCCAGCTCTAAATGCAAGAACCTGGATTCCCAGCCAGCATCTGGGTCAGGATGAGGGTTTAGCCCCCTTTAACAAGACAGCTCCAGCTGAGCTGCAGAAGATCAAAGCCCAGATTAGAGACCAGGCAGCTGACCAGGGTAGTCAGAACCTGGTAGAGGATTTCATCCCCTTAAAGAGCCAGCTGCGGCAGGATTCCAGGTGTCAGTTCTACCCTCTGGGCCCTCTAAGTTCTTTGTAGGAGTTAAGGAGAGGCCAGGCCTAAGAACTAACTTGACAGAGTCACCCATCCCCCAATTCCAGGGAGGGTCCTGTGCCCTCAGCCCCTGTGGATCTTTCCTTCCACAGTTAATAACTTGTACACTTTCATCTGCCACCAAGGCCCAGGCTGAGCTAACAGCCCTGACTCTCCCTAACCCGCTGTACACAGAAGTTTAAACAGTAGGGTCGCTCAGAGAAAATGAGGTCTGGTTGGAGGAACAGGAAGTATCTACTCCACCACTGGCCTTGGCTATGTTGGTTTCTGGCCCTCATTCTCCCCACTTGGTGTTTAAAGGAAGGCCTCACCCCTCATTTTCTGAGCTCGTGGATTAGAAAAGGAAAAAGTCATTTTTTTTTTTTAATTAGGAAAGGGAAAGCGGTTTTTGCGACATTGCAGTGAGGAAACACGAAACACGCATAAACCAGTTTTTCTTGTGCAGGACTTCTCAGAGCCTTTAAAACATTAACAGGCATGCTGATGGATAAATCACCAGCATTTGTAGCACGCTTTGTAGTCTTTAACCACAGAACCCTTTATTCTCAGCTCATCAGGGAGGAGGCAGTGTTCTGATAGCTGCCTTCTGTAGCTTCAAGCCTTGTAGACCTGGGATTCTGGCCATCTAATATTGCTGTGCTGAGGACTAAGGTACAAGGGAGAGTACGAGGGATGGAGAGAGTTAATCACGGTTCCTGATTATCAATGCCCAAGCACGGCTGAGCACTCCAGCCACAGGAGCTCATTTACTGCCTCTTCAACTCTTTGAAGTCGATTTTATTACAACCATTGCACAGAAACAGGGAACAGTGGCCACAAAAGCCAAGAAATCTGCATGGCTCACATGCTAGATGGAGTTAGAACTCTGGCCCTTTTACCAATCTAAAATCTTAACTCTGTTAGCTTTAGTTACTGTGTTGAATTTTCTGTGTAGCAAAATACTTAGGATTGCCTGTTCTTTTGAGGGCTTCTTGCTATGGTGCTAAAAGGATCACTTTCTATAAAGTCATGACAGTGCAAGACACATATCGCCCACGTTACTGTATATCCCTGAGAGCCGAATTACAGCTGAATTAAGGCTCTGTTGGGGGGATAATGACATATGCCATGAGAATGCAGATAGTGGGGCCAGGAGGTTGGTTGCTGGTTCCCTGGCATGCCCCACCCCTTCTTTCCATCTCCACTCAGACTTTAACACTCCACTTAGAGCTCTAAGGCAGCTATACTCAGAGGAACCAGTCAGGAAAAGGAGTGGAAGGAGAGTTCAACAAAGGACCTCTGATTTCTGCATCTCTTTCAGGCTTGGACTCCCAAAGCAGACACCCTACAGGTTTCCATACTCTCTCGAGCCCTGACTCCATTGGGAAGTTTCCATTAATGGCTGTCTTACACTCCAGCCTGAATAAGGATGGCGATCATCAGAATGGCTTGCTATTATTCATTGATTGGGTTTATAGAATTGTTGCTTGGCCAAGGAAATTGAGGATCAGAGAAATGAAGGGCACAGTCCTGTGTGCCTG
Organism: Mus caroli; assembly: GCF_978045245.1. Taxonomy (NCBI): domain Eukaryota; kingdom Metazoa; phylum Chordata; class Mammalia; order Rodentia; family Muridae; genus Mus; species Mus caroli. The sequence goes on along the minus strand of NW_028227263.1, from coordinate 49,882,314 downwards.
GCTGAATAGAGGGTAGGCCCTATCCAGAGAGTCTGTTCTCTCCAGGATCTTCTTCCTTCTCTCTTGCCTTCCCATCTGACCTCCCACCATCCCATCCTCTGCCACTCAACCATCCAGCCCTCTAGACCTGGCTCTGTCCATTTTCTCTGAGGAGCACTTGGATCTCATCAGAGGAGGGATTGGATATACTGAATGTGTTAGCTAGTCATCCCATCACAGTGAGGCTACTGCTCAGGAACAAGGGAAATCAGCGCTTGCCAAGGGCCCCAGTGCACACATGGGATAGCCTCTAATCCCCATAACACCGCAATGGCATTCCCATCCTCCAGACGGGGAAAAAACACTCCACAAACAAAAGTCAACTAGCACGACAGCAACTCTCAGCGTGTTGGCAAAGCTTTGATGGGAACGTGGACCTCTCTTGTTTGCTTCCATCTGAGTCACAGGGAGTTTGGGATCTCTCCTTTGAGAACAGCAGCAATGTGAATCCTAGCTCTTAAGGGGGAACCTCCTGATAAATGTAAAGGGCTGAACCATAAACCCCTGTGACCTCCAGCCACAGAAACGTGCACCCCCCCTTTCGCAGGTGGCCTTGCATTAGTCAGTAGTAATGGTCAACAGTATTGACAGCAGTGGGAGCTTTCACTGAGGACACGGGGCTGCTGTGTGTAACTGTCATCAGTAATAACTTTTATAGGGACCATTAAAGCCAGTTTCTGTCCCTGAAAGTTAATGTCAGCCACTTTTATGTCAGTGTTTAATTGAAATAAATACAAAATTGACTGGCAGTATAAGCCTTCCTCCTCAGGACTGTCAGGCAGAGCTAGCCTTCAGGCCCCTCCTCCTAGAAGGTGAAGTCACCAACCTGGGGGGCAGTGAGGATTATCCAGCATGGCAGACACCCAGTGGACATCCAATAAATGTTTTCCAAAGACAGAGGATATGATCAGGGCTCCATTCCCAACACTGGGGCAGAATGGCAAAAATCTCTCTTGTGGATTCATATGTCATTTGTTTTGTGATGGCTGAGTGTCCCTGGCATGGCAGGCATTATTCTAAAATGTAGTAAGCAGAGTAGCAGTGGGAGAAGTGCGAAGTCAGCCACCTGTACGTATAGCAGAGGCATCCCAGATTGGAAAAATCACTGACTTCAGAGACCTGCCCCACCCCAACCCCACAGGAGATCTGGACCAAGTCCCAGCTGCTAAGCCTTGAACAACTTGGTTCACCTTTCTGAGACACAGAAGCTGTGCTTCTAAAGCAGCACACTAGTAGTTATTAGAGATGGGTGAGGGGAGCATAAGGCATGTGATGACTTGTATGTGTTTGGCCCAGGGAGTGGCACTAGTAGAAGGTATGGCCTTGTTGGAGTAGGTGTGTTACTGTGGGTGTGGACTTAAGACCCTCATCCTAGCTGCCTAGAAGTCAGTCTTCCACTAGCAACCTTCAGATGAAGATGTAGAACTCTCAGCTCTGCCTGCACCATGTCTGCCTAGATGCTGCCGTGCTCTCACCTTGATGATAATGGACTGAACCTCTGAACCTGTGAGCCAGCCCCAATTAAGTGTTATCCTTTATATGACTTGCCTTGGTCATGGTGTCTGCTCACAGCAGTAAAACCCTAACTAAAACAAGGGATGATTGTTACTGGCTACAGAACTCCAGTTGGGAGAATGAGGAGGTTCTGGAGATAAACAGAAATGATTGTCATTACAGTATTGTAAACATACTAACACTGCCGAGCTATGCTCTATAATAGGGCTCAGCGTTCAGTAATGTTAATCATCATAGTTCAAAACTATAAAATCTGAGGTCTGGGGTGATGGCTCAGTGCTGGTCAGTGAAGTGCTTGCCACATAAGCACAAAAACTTGACTCCATCCTTAGAACCAACATTTGGAAAAAATGAACAGCCAGGGGCAGTGGCAAGCTTATGATACCAGTGCTGGGGTCATGGATCCTCGGGTCTTGCTGGATACCCAGTATAGCCTAATTGGCAAATCCAAGACCAACTGTATCCCAAAAAGAAAAAAAAAATTAGGGAGACAGCACCTAAGGAACCATACCCACAGTTGCCCTCTGGCTTCCACATGCATGTGTACACACAGACTCATGTGAACCCATAAAAATATGTATGCACATACACATAGAAGATAAAAATAATTAAAATGAAAACATAAGATTTCATGTCAATTTTGTGGTGTTGCTAGCTCGTCCATCTCTGGGAAAGTCCCTGTTCTGTGGGCCCTGAATTCAGGTATCTGATCATGCCATTTGCTTAAAGGTCAGAGGAGCTACTCACTTTCCCTGCGTACGAGGAGGTCAGTCCTCTTCCTCACTCAGGTTCTGAACCTGGGTCTGGAGGGCTGCTATGATCTGATTGAGCGGGAAAGAGAGGAATTCCCAGAGGAGCCCACTGCAGAGCCACACCTGGAGGCATGCAGAGGCCTGGGTGGCCTCTCTGCTTTTATCCAAGGCGCCAACTTAGAAAATCACTTAGAAAATAAAATGAAAGAAATTCAGGTCTTCCCTCTGCTCCCCCATGATTATACAGTCTGGCATCAAAGAGGAAATTGTGAGTTAAGCTAATGAGGCACCAAGTCCACAGAACAGGCGGGTATCTCCAGGGCATGTGAAGAGAGAGCTTACCAAGTCGGCTTGCTTCACCCTCCACACTCCCTGGCCCCAGACTCTTGAGATTTATTCTTACCAAGATCTAGAAGAAAAACTGTCAGGAAGCTCCAAATGTTCAAAGTGCTGCAACCAACTGTCCAGAGAGACAGCATCTTCCAGAACAGGGAGTTGAGCCAGATAGCTGGGCTAGAGACTGAACAGTGCCTTCAGAGTTTGTCTCTTATTGGGCAGGTCACCATGTAACTCCTGAACACACTGTAAGCCCCCAAGTTCCCAAAGAGGCTGAAAAAGAACAAACCTGGTTTAAGTCAGAGAATTTAGTAATAATGAGTTAGAAGAGACATTTTTTTTCATTTTCTAGGCAAGCACATTGATCTAGAGTTCAGTAACATGTTGAAGGGATGGCCACAGCCAAGACTTAAACCCAGATGTGCCTCTTTCCATCATCGTTGTCTTGCTTGGCAACTCCACTCCATGGTGTGCACTGTTTTGTAGAAACATGTGCTCAACTCATAAACTGTGAGGTCTGGGAAATAATTCTGGCTATATCTAGGACATAAATTTCCTTGTCCATGTTAGAAACTTCCAGAGAAGCAAATGAACGTATAGCCTCTCCAATATGATCTGGATATAAAACAAACAAACAAACAAACAACAACAACAACAAAAATCAAACCAGGCCACTCTCAAACTGTGTCAAGCAAGAGAAAAAGTTTAAGAGGAAAGTCCAATTAGAAAGCATCTGAGAAGGCTCCATGGAAGAGGTGCTGGACCCCAGGCCCTGAGGGTCAGGAGGAATTTAACAGATAAAGAAACTGAAAGCAGGGCATTCTGTGTGGACAGCCAGCAAGGGTGTCCCCAGAGGCTGTGCAGAATAGACATTCGAAAGTGTGTTGTACAGGAATCTGGGGGTGGAGAGTGGGAAGATGTAAGACTGAGTCCAGCACTGTTCTGTATGATCTTGGGAATGTAGTAACTGTTCTTTCTGCTTCAAATGAGCGAGTTTATTAAGCTTGTAGCAAACAAAAGTAAAAGAACAAACAGCAAGTAGCATATAGGTAACAAAACCTCATCAAAGCAGATGCTTTTAACATCCAGCAGGGACCAACGGAATAACCTGATTGAGAGAGAGATCAAATACAGGTAACATCATCAAACTGGGCTTACAACATCCAGCAGAAAACGGCTGGGGAAGAATCAGTCTTGCTGGAGTTCCCAGCAGGGAGCTTCTGGCTTCTTATGACAACCACACTTGTTTTTACATTGTAGGATAAACAATAGCAAAGTCTGTTAGGAATTGTTTGCCTTCTACGTGTTCTCAAGGACACCATGTTTTTACATCCTTTGCTCTTTGCTGTTTTCCCCCCGCCCCCCCCCCCCCCCGTCCTTGTTACAAAGCCAGTGAGTACCCTGACCCATGTCAGGATTTGGAGGACGCTTGATATAAACAGGCTTGAGTCTGAGACAAGGGAAGACCTTCTTGATACCACAGTCCACTCTTGGCAAGCCCAAACATCTCATGAGAATTCACCGAGATAATGCATATTTCAGATGCCATGCTATTCCTTGCGCACTTGCCATAGCCTAGGAATGGTTTTAAGTCCTGAGATTCTGTCAATCATCAAAACTTCTCACTCTTAAGAATATTACATTTTAATGGGGAGACAGGTTGGGAAATTAAACTGTATACTGTGTGTCAAGATAGTAAGTGCTGTGCGAACAAGTCCCAGGGTGAGGGAGGAGAGTTGTAATTTTAAATATGGTGGCCAGAGAAGGCTTCATAGAGACAGTGAATCGGGGGTTTTGTCATTGATAACAGGAGATGTGAGGATGTGGGATGAAAACCAGCAGAAGGAAGGACAGCTGCAGGGACCTTAGTGTAGAATGTTAATGGCTTGTTTGAACAGCAACAAAGGGGCCAGTGGGTAGAACAGTGGAGTATGCCAGAGATGGCCTGGAGTGGAAGGTGTGCAGGCTGGCACTAGAACTACTGAGAACTTTGACAGAGGATGGGCAGGGTCTAACCAGTGCATGAGTAAGATCATTCTGGATGCTGCGTTGAGAGTAGACTGCAGCAGGCACAGGTTCAAGTGTGATGCTAGGGCAAAAGTCCATGCAAGAAAGGATGTGGACTCTGACCAAGCAGGCAAACCTTGTAAGTAGCTGGGATTGCCTCTGTGAGGAGCTTCCCTATCCTGTTCTGCTTCCCAGAGATCTCTTCTCCAAAGACCCCTTACTCTTAGTCCTGGGCCCAGTAAGAATTCCCAGGTACTCTAGGGCAAGAGAACCTCTATTTGGTCCTCTAACCACACACCTACTGTGGAACAGTTGCTGGATTCCTTAGCCACTGGCCCATTCCATGCTCCTTCTCTCTACTTTGATCCTGAACCACCATCCCCAGCCGCTCCTCATCCTGGATCTCCATCCTGTTGCTGATCCTCTTGCTTTCTGATCCTGCTGCTTTCCTCCCACCACTGGCCTTGCATTCTCTTCCCCAGGAGGCATGTGGTACACGCTTATTTTGCTAAAACTCCTTTAGCTACAATTCCAACCCGTCCTCTGTCTGCTCAGTGGCCTCAGACTGCTGTAGCAACACATGGCAAGGGACTTCTCCTCTACAGCACTCCACTGTGATCTGGAGGCTGTGGTTTAAAGGCCACGAGCAATTTCTTGGGAGTTCCTTGTTAGAGGACTTTACAAAGTCCGGATCCAGAACAGGTGCTCCCCACCTCCCTCCCACTTGTAAGCTTGGTTAGAGCTAATCAGGCTGTGCCCTGTTTCTGAACTGGGAAAGGAGAAGGAGATGGGGCGAGTCAGACCTTGCTAAATGAAAATGGATTGCTTTCTTAAAACTTGGTTCAGACCCACTGAGCGTGGAGAGAAGTGCAGCAAACAAGAATTTTGCCTTTAATTTGCGCCAACATGACTTTCAATTCCAGTGGAAGCAACACAGTAACCGAATTCCTTCCCAAGATAGTCTGGAGGCATTTTCCTCCTTGTGTAATAAGCTCTGCTTTATCCAGGGCAAGTTGGTTCCTTAGCCTGTTTGAACATCATCTCACTCAAGATGAAAGAATAGCCAGTAGTGGGAAGAGAGCCTTCTGCTCAGGAGAGCATAGTTGCAGCCTCAGCATCCAGAGACAATCTGGTTTCAGAACTAGGCTGTCACTAGCCCTAGTGTGATGCCAAACCAGGTTATTTCTCTTCTCTGAGCACCAGCTAGTCAAATGGGGACTCAGGGGTCTCAGTCAGTGGCGTGGCATGGAAGGAGGGTCTCAGCCACATAGCAACTGAGGAATTTTATGCAAATTACTGAAGTTCAGTGAGGCTCAGTTTCCCCGCCTGCAGCTTTGGGATGAGTTCCTATTTCCTAAAGATATAATGAGAGCAGAAATGAGGCTCTCCATAGAGAAAATAAGGCACTGTTCTCCAGGCAGGGCATGATAACCAACTGTGAAATAAATTCTACGACTTAGGATCATTGTTGAAATAATAAATGAACTAGGAGAAAAGACATAGCACAGAGCCAGATGGGTTGATTTCAGGGACACTGTACACTAGGTCACTATGTAAAATAGATTTCAGGTTTTTCTAAAAGTTCTAAAGGGCCAGTGAGATGTCTTAGCAGGTAAAAGTGGTTGCCATATTAGCCTGACCACCCAAGCTTGGTTTCTTAAACCCACAGTGGAAGGAGAGACCCAGCTCCTACAAGTTCTTGCCTGACCTCCACATGTATGTGGTGACACATACACTGTATGGATGCATTCTTCACACACACTAAGATATGATTTTTTAAAGGCTTAAAAAAATGCTCCACACATAACTGGATTCTCTAAATGTTAATTCCCTTACTTTTTAAAGACCCCTTAGTTGAAAAATTCCCTGATTCACTTCATGATGGGTTTGGCCAAAAACCATTAGCCTACTATCTGGGCAGAGTTTTGGGTTCTGTGATCTATTGGGCTGACTCTAAAATCTCTTGAGCTTGTAGTATAACACTGGGCTCCCTGGCCTGTGGAACCGGTCCTCCCTTCCTTCTGTGCCTCCGATGTGAATGTGGGAATAGATGACTAATAAGCCTAAGGGTGGCCACGAACTGGGAGGGTGGCAAGAAAGGCATCCTCAAACAGGAAGTGCTGCCCTGGAGGCTGGATGAGTCACAAGCCACCTGGACCACTCTGCTCGGGCAGAGGACCCTGGGGCACATTTTTCAGAATACCACGTGTAGCGAGCTAGCATGGCAAGAGGGTTTGGTATCTCCCAAACCCTTACCACAATTAAATTTCACACCAATTGCCCAGGTAGATGGACCACCATGTAGAAACTGCTTTCATTCCTTTGACCTCATTGTGTGGGGGAAACACGGGGTAGACAAAAGGTAAAGGGGGCCCAAGGGGCTCATATGGGCTTGATACATGAAGCTTGATGTGGGCAGGATGACACTTGTTAGCCTTGGGATCTCTGGAGCCAGGTTTAGGGGAAACCCAGAACAAACCTCTTTAAATGATTTAGAGAGGATGAGGCCCTCCCCCAAACTTCCCTCAGTGACAAGGAAGGCCAGCTGTCTCTGATAGGGAAGCAGCCATGCAGAGAAGAGCACCCCAAGCAGTGAGGGGGCTGCGTCTGACTGCTGCCTGGGTGTATTGTTTATCAAATAGCTAGCGTTTGTTATGGCTGAAGCTTTAAGGAGCTAAGAGGTGGGCCAAAGGGAAGCCAGGCTCCCTGATGGTGTGGATAAGGCTGAATCACTGACTTGTATGCAGTGATTTCTTCTGAAAGTGATAGGAAACCAACCGAAGTTTTACCAGGGAGAAAGTAAAGATCCCACCTGTTTCATTTTAGGCTGCATCTAGTGAGACCTTACTCCCAAGATGACAATTGCCTTTGGGTTTGCACAACAAAGCAATCCAGCAGAGAAACCCCACAGGTGTAGCTGGAAGCTGTATTCAGAACACACTGGTCTCAGTTAATCGTGAGCTTGACTCACTGGGGATCTCAGGACCCATCTGCTAAACTTGGACTGAGGTCAGTCAGTTACTTGTATATATATATATATACATATATATATATATATATATATATATATATATACAAGTATATATATATATATCTTCTGCCCCCTTGTATTGATAAAACTGAATTGGTCTGAGTTTTCTAGAGAACAGAGCTTCAGGCACAGAGAAGAGCCCATGCCTTGTCCGGGAGGTATATTTCCAGGGCAGTGGGGACAAGATGAAATGAGGCAAAGGTGATACCCAGAAGAAAGGTGATGTGCTGCCATGCTAATTAGCACTTCATGGTGAGCTGCAGGGACATTCCTGGCCTCTACTCAGTAGGCCTGCTCACTAGGTCCCTGCCAACTATATAGACAAGCCATGCTTCCAGAGGGAAGGAAGGAAGGGAAAACAGAAAGACAAACAATTGAGGATGTTGGGTAGAAGACCTCAGTGAGCACCAAGAAGGTCAAACTGACCACATCCTGCAGGTAGATCGTTTCACTCCAGCAGGTGAAGACTCCAGGAGAAGTAGCAAAGGTGCTGTGTTGGATAGTCTTATATCAACTTAGCATAAACAAGAGCCATCTGAGAGACAGGAACCTCCACTGAGAAAAATGCCCCCAGGAGATAGGGCTTGTGGGCAACCCCATGAGATGGTTTTCTTCAATAATGATTGATGTGGGAGGGCCCAGTTCCCTGTGGGTGGAGCCATCCCTGAGCTGGTGGTCCTGGATGCTTTATGAATGCAGGCTGAGCAAGTCATGAGGAGCAAGCCAGGAAGCAGCATTTATCCATGGCTTCTGCCTCCCAGCCTGGCTTCTTTTGATGATGGACTATGATGTGGAAGTATAAGCTGAAATAAACCCTTTCCTCCCTAAGTTTCTTTTGTTCGTGGTGTTTATCATAGCACTAGACAGGTGCATAACTGCCATCAGCACCACTTGTTCTGCATGGAATCAGAAGTGTTCCCCGAAGGTTCCTGTTCTGAATATTTGGCATGAAGACTATGGCATGATTTGGGAGGTTCTGTAGCACTGAGGAGTGAAGCACGACTGAATGAAGTGGTTCACTGCAGGGTGGGTTTTTGAGGGATATCATCTCTACCTACTTCGAGTGATGCTCTCTCTGCTTCCTCCCCACCATGATGTGAATCATTCTGGAAAGTCTTCCTTGTTAAGGGAAACCCAAACCTCTAAAACTATGATCCAATATAAACCGTTCTGCCCTTAAGTTGTCTGATGGAGGTATTTTGGTCAGAGCAATGCCAAGGAATCATTAATGCACTGGGGTTAACTATTCCCTCTCCCTCCTTCTTCCTGCCCTTCCCTCTCCCTTTTGCTCATAAATTCTACATTGGTTAATAAGGGTGTCCCTAATTCCTGCTATCTATCATGTACATTTACAGGAAGCCAGGCAGTATGGGTGCTTTGTTTCATTTAATTGCCCCATTCAGTTTGTAAAGCCATTTGTTATTAGCATTTTATAAATGGTTAAAATGAGATCTTAAAAGTTTTAATAATTTGCCGGGCAGGAAGTCCCAGAGTTCAGGTCTAAGCCAGGGCTGTCTAAATCCAAAGCCTGAGCCACTTACTGCATTGGCTCATGGAGACAGGAATATGATTTGAAGGGATGACTACCAATGCTTTTGCAGGTTAAAATGATATGGTTGTACCAGACTTACCTTTCCAGAAAAACATAGTTACCCACACTTAAGCTCAGACTCGGGAGCCACGTTGTCAGTATTTGAACCCCATCACCTTCTCTACATGCTGGCAAAGTCCCTTCATTTCTCTATCCCTTCTGTTTTCTTGTCTGTAAAGTGGGGACAATGCTGCTCTATGCTACATAGGAATGCTGTAAGGATTCCATGAGTAAATAAAGTCATAGCAGGTCACATTATTTGGCACATAGGAGGTACTATGTGGGTATATACTGTTATTATTAATTGCACAGCACTTCCTGGATGATAACATGAAGATTTGCAGGATTCTAAGAGGTAGCTATGAGGCTCTTCTTTGGGTAGAAGTGCTCACACATCTGGATCGAAGCAGAGATGGGATTCAACTCCAGGTCTCTCTGACTCCACACCCACGCATGGATGCTCATGGTTCCATCTGGCAGCCAGTCAGCTTGGCTCCCATTCCAGGGATGATTCCCAGGTACCCGGGCCAAGTCTAAGGGCTCCAACAAGCCTGGTTTTTCTCCAGGACTCTTCTCCCAGGCTGCTCCGTGAGAAACAGCCACCTCATTTAAGAAGTATACTTCCCTTCAAATAAATAGGCAACCCCTTCATGTTTTGAACATTGAAGAGGAGTTTTCTCTCCACCCCCAACTCTACAGCCTGGCTCCTAAATGAGTTTGCTACACTTAGTTTTGTAGTACCCTAACTAACTACAAAATAAATTGCTTTTGCGGAGTACACCTCTACGAAGGGAGTAAGCACAGTGTGTGGAACAACCCAGGTTCAAAGCAGGGTATAAACCGAGGGAAATGGTTTGCAATTCCAGTTCCTTGCAAAGATGGGAGAGGGAGGAGAGAAGAGCCATCTTGGGTGTGAAGTGGGTGGTGAAAATGCAGAAGCCACTCCAAGTGGGAAACAAATGGGCTGGAGGCAGAAGGTAGGCAGCAGTGAGAATCCAGGCATCCTTTAGCTGGTAGCTAAGAGAGAGTGTGTGCTTACACACAAGTGTTATAGTCTGAGACCAAGGATACCTGACGTCTCTGGGCCCTTGTACCTTGGCTCAGACATAGAAATGGAGACAGTTATTAAGAAAGGGAAAGCCCTCCAAAGAACGGGGGTGAGCAGGGAAGCCGAGGCAAGAGCATGCACTCAAAAGAACAGAACCACAGGGACTCGTGGCCCCTCATTGGTCTTTTCCACACCACCTACCTTCCCACATTTGTGTGTCAGGGCGGTTTCCAAGCATGGCCTGTTCTTTATGTGTAGGCCAGCTGGGGAAGGGATTCCAGCCTCTCTCTGACAACTGATTTCTTTCCTATGTTAACTTTGCTATAGCCTTTTCTAGTCCCTCCTCCTCCTGTCACACAGAAACTGCCTTCTTCCTGGCTGTACCCTCCACCTTCGCACTTACAACGTCAGCACTACTGTTAGTAAAGCTAAAGGATGGGTTGTATTTGCAAAAAATATTTATGCCACATTTTCCTCAGGTAGAAATGAAAAGGTCTTAGAAATCGGCCCCAGTAGCCTGGCCATTATTATTCACTTTTAGAACAAGCAGAACAACTCTTCATACCTGCAATCCCATAAATGGCTCTACCGTCATCCAGCTCTGAACTCTGACAGTGAAGTTAGAACTTAAAGCAGATGTTGGGACACACCCACAGTTCAGTGACACCCTGGTGGGGTCAGCATACAGCAGGATTCACTGCCCAAAATGTAGGATCCAAGAGACCCAAAAGCAAAACCTCTATGCCAAAGGCATTCGGGGCAGAGTGAAGAAGCCAGCTCCAAGCATCCCTTTGCTAAGTGACAAGTGCTCGTGAGTTATAATGACATCCACATGGTGCCATCTTCCAGGGAAATGCAGGAGAGACCTAGAGCCCAAGGTTTTGATCAGGGGATTGATCATCTAGGTAACACCTGAAATTCCAGACACAGAAACAATACAGGTGTTTAACATGAGCACATTAAGCAGCCCTCGCATCAAGTCACTCTTGTGATTCAGGGAGGGGCTGTTTATTAGCAGGTTCCCAGACTAGTCAGGACCATCCTTGCAAGCAGAAGAAGTCTTTAAGATGCAACGTCAGGTCTGCTGTGGGTTAGCTCTTTTGCATGCTGCCCTTGGATTAGCCTCCTGCTTGATCAAAGAATGATCCAAGCAGACCACCCAGTACATACTTCTCAGGACAGCATTGGAGTTTTTCAACACTCTCTGTCCTTACACACACTCTTAACTAGTGGCTATAAGTTTTAACTGGGAGAACTTGCCTGGTGAGGAACACTGGATGCTAGTACAGGGAAGAAGGGAAGAAGAGATGAAATGATGTCTCTTCAAAGAAAGCAACTTGTGTTTAAACGAATCTCACAGTAGGAGCATGTTTCTAGGTGTGTGGTAGTGGGTGGGTTAAGCTGGGCAGAACAGTGCAGAACTCTTTCTTTGTGTTGACTATGCAGTGGACTAGCTGTGCATAGCTGCAGGAAGTCAGGGGTGGTCTCAGCCTAGGGGCTCATAGTACAGAGGAGACAGTGGACAGCCCCTACGTAGCCACCTTGCAGAAGAACACCTCAGTGCTGGGAGTAGCACTGAGTGGCCAGCAGCCAGCCAATCAAGGAAGAACTGCCACAGAACCATGGGAAGAAGCAGCTGTCCCTAATACTAGGCAGCGTGGGCGCTGTTTGACGTTTTGTGGTTTGGATGATGCTTTTGGGCTTTGCCTGAATTCAGAAATGACCCCAGGGTGTCCTTGTCTTTGGCTTCATCTACTGTAAGTCACATAATTGTCTGGAGCTGGAGTATAAAAGGGTGTTGGTTGCTTAAATCCAACAGGAAAATGCCACAGTCTGTGTAAGCTGAGGGTGTCAGGCCAGTTCCTGGTCACTACACGATTCTTTTTTCCCCTCTTGTATCTTTCTAATTTACTTTTCTCAATGAAATGGCAAGGTACCCAGCAAAAGTCATTTAAGGGAAGGAGAATGTCTTTTAGCTCAGAGTTCAAGCGTGCAGTCCTTCAAGGTGGGAAGGCATCTGAGACAGCTGATCACTTTGCATCCACAGTCAGGAAGCAGACAGGGACAAAGGCCGGCCGTCCTCTCATTTCCTGTTTTATTTGGTCTTGTCCTCTAGCTCATTGAATAGGTACTTGAACTTATGGTGGCTCTTCCTACCTCAGTTAGCCACAGTTGAGAAACTCTTACACGATCCTCCCAGGCTGATGATGAGTATTAACCATTATACTATGCCAAACCAAAAATAAAGAATAGAACATTGATAACAGGTAGGAGAACCTGCATTGAAAGCCTTCAGTGAACTGTATGTATCCTTGACAAGTTCCAATGTTCAGGGGACATAATAATAAAAAATGGCTTATTTAATAATAGTATAATTATACTACTGAATTAAGTGCTATTAAATTTTATTTAATAATATATATTCTGCAGTAATTATTACAGGCCAAGTATAAATATACTCTTTAAAAACCCTTATTTTACCTTCTTGTCTCTATAAAACTGCTATGTTCTTTTTGAGCAGATAAGAAAATAGGAACTGAGACATGTTAAGCACCAATCATGCAATCACTAATTTAATAAGTGGCAGGGACCAAGTTCAAGCATAGATATCTGCATGACTCCACATTCTCGTCACTGTCTGGAGCACTGTTGACTTGCAGATGTCGTGGATATTGAAAGACATGGCTGGCCAAGCTGTTTTCATGAGCCTAGACTAGAGCAAAACCTTTGTGACAAATTTGATGCATGTTCACAGACAGGGAATATACAGGAGCCCCAAAAGGCAGGGGGGGAGGTTCCTAGGAGCAGCTGTCATAGCTGAACCAAGTGAGCTGGTTGCTGCTGGGTATCCTCAGAAAGCAAGGTAAGGATTTGTCTACTGTTTGTTCCTATGTAGCTGGCTAATTAGTATAAAGCGTGCCGCCCATTATTGATCAGTTTCGTATTCCACCACAATGATGTCTTAATGAAGCTCACGGTCTACAGCTCAAAAATGGGGTGAAAACTTTAAAGCGAATGTGATAGTTAATCTGGCTGTCCCCTTCGGGGGTACAGGACAATCTCATGAGGGTATTCTTCAATGAGCTTTTTAACTATGCCTCATGGTTAAATGCATTCTTTTTTCTTTACATTTAACCTTTTTCACAGGTCTGTGTATATCTTGGCAAAACTGTAGCATATGCATCCTCATGGGTTCAGAGCCTGGACATGAGAGTCCATGAATACACATGGGTTTGAAGGCATTCATCATATATCCTGCCCATCATGCCCACTATTTGAGAATGCTAGCTAGAGATACAGGAGAATACAAGATATAGAACTCATACACAGAATACAAGACTGAGTACCTCAGAACAGCTCAATCCCTGAATCTCTCACCTTGCCACTTCTCTGCCACTCTGGATAAAAGAAGACTGGGATGTAGGATGGGCTCTTTCTGAAGTCTGCAGGATCCTTCCTCATTTTCCCCTGGCTTCTGATGGGTTGCTGGCCATTCTTACCATCCCTTGGCTTGCATCATGGCAGCCTCTGCCTTCTGTGACATGGCCCTCTCTCTATCAATGTATGCATTTATTTCTTGACAGTAAGGGCAGATTGGATAAAGGGGCCTCTAGCTCTAGTGCAACCTCATTTTACAATTCTAGCCATAGCAATCTTATTTTCAAATATGTCATGTGCTGAGGTCTTGGGCATAAGACATTAATGTGTCTTCTGAGGGAAAAAAACATCTGATCCCATTAGAAATGCCTGTTAGGCACCAGGCACTCTGGTAGGCACCATGATTTCCCAGGCAGAAGTAGGATTCTTGAGTTCATGGGCCTCATGAACAGTAGGCAAGAAAGAACACTTGAGTCTGAATGATGGACCAGTTGCCACTTCCTACAATGGACTCCAGGGACCCTGAAGCTTTTCCCTACTCAAGCCAAGTCAGACCTCCCAATCCTATACCCTCTTCTTGGTGACTCAGCCCTTCATGGGGGACAGGATGACCCCAGAACACATGCCTGCCTGGGACTACAGAAGTGGCCTGGCAGCTGAGCCTTAGCAACAGTGTGTGTGGCTGAGTACTGACCTGACAATGTGTCTGTGCTGAAACCACTGGATGCAACCACCTGCAAGTGTCAAGGGAAGGTGCACTTGACAGTATGTGAGTTACAACAAAATACGTGTTCAGTGTGGAAACAAATTATGCCAGTGCTTGGGAAGTGTGGTAACAAGTGTGTATGGATTTGAGCATAGATGAGGGTTGTGTGTGATGGAAGGTGAGGGTGAGAGAGAGAGAGAGAGAAAACAAGTAAGGATTTTCTGTTAAATACCTGTTGTATTCTAGAATCAGCAAGCAAAGATGAAGTCTTTCCTCCCATTATGGAAGGAAAGGCTTTGAAAACTTCCTAACTTAAAAAAAAAAAAGCCATCTAGCTAGTGTTTGTTAATTAGGAACAGGTCCCTGGGAAGCTGCTGTACAGCAACACCAATAAATCACTCATTAACTGTCCATGGCTGCCTGCCTCCAAATCAGCTGTATTGCAACTCCAGAGGGAGCTAGGCCAGGAGGATTTCTACTTCAGACCTGTGGGCTGGGGAGAGTTGTGTGTCCCCACCCAGTCCTCCTGTGGGCACTCCTAAGTCACACCAGGCCAGGTAGGGCTGAGTCAGCACTCCTAGATTCCTAGACTTATATCTGTCTCTGCATCCAGTTTTCCAGTCCCCACTTGTAACATCACTGGCATTCCTGTTCCCTGGTCTGCCTTGACTGGTTCCATCTTCATCATGTTCTCTCAGAGCCCTGGTCATGAGCTTCTCTCGTGTCTTATGGCTCCTGTGCCTGTACTTCTACTGACACCTCCCACTACAGAGCGCCTCCTATGGGTACTCCTCTTTAGCCAGCGCCAGCCAATGCTCATAAAGTAACAGCTACTAGCAATGCTTTAAACTCTTATCTTTATCTAAAACCACCATAACCTGGGGAGGATAAGTAGAGTAACTCTTAATGAGAACAGAAACTTCTCTTGGGAGTGATGAGAATGTTCTAGAACCAGGTAGTTGCAAAAGTTGCATGACGTCCATCCAATGCTACTGAATTTTATGGGGACAAAAAAGGACCAAAAAAAAAAAAAAAAAAAAAAGACAAACAAACAAAACCAAAAACAACATCCAAACAAGTGAAAACAGAAGGAAAATCCTAGGACATTTTATCTTCTTTAAATTTACTTACAGTTTGGTGTCTTGCCGGGCTTTGCAAAAGTATGCTTTACCACTGAGCAAAAACCCTCAGCCATCACACATTTATTGGATTCACCCATTAGATTGGTTCTTGGAATATGGAAGTGTTTGGGGTAGGAGGATTCAGGCTAACAAGCTGCAGAATACAATCTATGCGGTCCTCCAAAAACTAAAACACTCCTTCCTATACTTACCTCTACTTTATATACAGAGAAACCTCAGAATCATGAAGCCATGGACCTTGCCAAAGTCACAGCATCCTAAGGAGCTCTGCTAGGATATGGATCTCAGCATTTTGCTGCTGTGTGTGTTCAAGGCCTTTAGCTTCCTCCTTGTTTCTGGCCCAGCACCAGCTAACTCAACCATAGTATGACTAAAGAGTAGGGAAACACAGCCCTGATGAAGGTACCAAGGACTGTGGCTCCTCCTCCTTTGACCTGGAACTCTCCTGGCCAGCCTGCTTGCCTTTGGGTGAGGGCCTTCCATTGAAGCACTTTCCAAATCAGGCTCTGTCTAACATCTTAGCAAGACATTTGTATGAGCACTCTGCCCTTCTGCCTAACAGGGACCTCAAAACCTGTGACGCTGGAATGAAATGCATTAGTATGTTTGTTTTTGAAAATACATGGAATCTGTCTCAAATTTAGAACCTGCTTTTGTGCTCAACTAAAATGTGTTGAATGTTTTCGGGATAGTAACTCCAAAAATTATATAGTGATACTTGGTCCAATGAAACTAGTATTTAATCTGGTATAGATAGGGGAAGGAACTGTCAGAACTGAAAGCCTTTGGCCTAGGGAGCTGAGGACTCTTCGTCTTGGAGCCAAATCCAGATATAACCCTGGAAGCGTGCAGGGTTATAGTTTGGTAGAAAAGGGATAAAATGGGTCATCAGTTCCCCTCCCCAGGGCACTGAAGCAGATAGCAGCAGCTGCATGTAGTTTTGATTGTCATAAGTACAGAAGTGTTTCAGAGACAAGAACCAAAAAGTTCAGTCCTACCCTGAGTCCAAACAGAGACCAGCGGAACACTGTGGGGGAGAGGGGATATTGGGGTGCTAGCATGGGCTATTTTCTTTTGACTCTAGTCAAGTTCCAGTTTCGAGACCTATTTGCCTATTCATTCCTGTATCCTTGCTACTGTCCAATGGACTGTCAGTACCTATACCTGCAGGTCCGATTTTGGCAATTATAGATGGAAACAGTATTTCTGTATTTGCAAGCCTGCATTTGTGATGGAACAATTAGAGGCCAATCCTGGTGTTTCTGTGATTTAACTGGCTTTACTTCTTCTGTTAGTCAGACTTTGCTCCGCATCGTCTCTCAAGGATCCAGAGTAATAGAGATTCCATTTTCTGCAGCAAATGGCTTTCTGGCTGCTTTTCACAGCCCATGGCTCTGCTTAGTCATATGGCTCTGCCTAACTACCAGGGAGCAGAGAAATGTGTAACTACATAGATGAGGGAAGGAGAGAATATGGATGCAGGTTGTGATATAGTTTTTGGCTGTGTGTAAGCACTAGACCAGTGGTTCTCAACCTTCCTAACGCTGAAGCCCTTTAATGCAGTTCATGTCATGGTGACCTCCAACCATAAATCTATTTTCAATGCTATTTCATAACTGTAATTTGGCTATTGTTATGAATCATAACCTGAATATCTATGTTTTCCAGTGGTGGTCTTAGGTGACCCCTGTGGAAGAGTTTCTGACCCACAGGTTGAAAACCACTGCTACCTTGCCCCATCTGGCCAATTATAACAAAATGACTTAGGCTGTAAACTATAAACAACAGAAAGTTATTGCTGGAAGTTCTGAAGTCTAGGAAGTGTAATATCAGAGGATCAGTAGATTCCTCGTCTGGTGAGGGACCTACTTTCTTGGTTCCTTTTCTATGTCCTCACATGGTGGGAAGGGGAACAGTTTCTTCAAGCCTATTTTATAGATGCATTCATTCTAGAAATAAGGGCAGAGTTCCTATGACCTAATCAATTCCTCGAGGCCTTAGCTCTTCAAACTAAGAGAATGCCTGAAATTAGGTTTCAATGTATGAATTTTTCAGGGACATAAACCGTCAGACCAGTTGGCAAGGCAACTGTGGTGATGCAGTGAGGGATGCCAGGGCATGACTGTAGAGAGAGATAATAAGCTGAGAGCTAGACATTGTTATGTCTGAAGGGCCCAAGGAACCTCTAAAGCCAAAATGTTTGGGAAGCACTTGAATATTAGGGCCAGCGGCTTAGGAGAGTTTTCCCACTTTCCCTAGTGGCTCAGAAATTAAAGGTGTGGGAGTGACCTCTGGGGAGAATAGTGCTTGCCTCCGGGGATCTCAAATTACACATCGATCCCAATACCAGAATTGCTTTTTTAAATTGTGTGGCAATCTGGGCGCCTTTGAAATGGAGTCACTTCCTGCTTGACACTCTCCTAAGGCCCAGTCTCCCCAGCTGGGAGAAGTCACAGCTCCCTGGGCTTCTGCCACCCCACCCACCCTCCAGCCCCCCACCCCACCCTCCCGTGGGTGTTGGGATCCTACTCTGTCATTGTTCAGAGGCGGAGTCCCAAGGGGGTGGCATTTGTTCACCAGTCCTGGTGCCCAGGTGCTCAGGTAGAGTTGCTTGAACAAATGAATGAATTAATGACGAGCTATTCAAAACTGCTGGATCCCTTGTGAGACCCAAAATAGTCCTTCCACGCTGGAGAGGCTTTTTAATAAGTTGTAACACAGCAAATTAAAATAAACATTTGTCTAAACTTCCACCAACCAAGTCTCCTGAGGGTTGAACACCTTTTCATCTACAAAGTGCTTTCAAAACAAGAGCTGATTCTCCCCCTCAAGGCCCCTCTGTGGATATTGTAAACAGTAAACACATTCAGAAAGAGATTAGCATTCAGTAGCTAAGTTGCCACAGGCTAGTTTTACAGAACACCTTCTCAGGAAAGAAAAGTGAATTGTCTTTGGGATTTTCTTTCTTTGGTGGGGGGTGGGCGGCTTCCACATGAGGCAGGGGTTGTGTCAAAGGCTTCCAGCATCGTGGTGTTATGCTCTCGAGGCACATGTAGGGCAGGCATTCTGCTTCCTGCTTTAGAGATTTCAAGAACTCTAAGGTTCCAAGTCGTAACTTGTCCAAGGGCACGTAATGGATAGATGAAAACCAAGAACTTCTCTTAAGTTCTGCTAATGCCTCAACCACCGACCTTCACCTCAAAGGTTTATTTCCCAACATTTGGTCTACAGATTTCCCAGACTAACAGTGTACAGAGGGTGAAGCATGGCCCCAGCCAAGATTTATTAGATGAGACTCTAAGGGAGAAGCTCGGGAATGGCATCTTTAGCAAAGCTCCCAGAGTCGTCTTTGATCACCTAGACCTTATGCCCATAGCCTGTCTCACCAACTGAGAGAGATGTCTGTCTAAAGGGATGAGAGGGAAAAATCAAAAGGGAATCACTGGGTCCAAGCACCTCATGCCTCGTGTTGAGTTTGGCAGCTCAGCTCTGTGCACAAACCATGTGGCAACGGCTTCCTCCCCCTGCCTCTGCAGGCTGCGCCGGCCAAGATGGAAAGCTTCCTCTGTGCCCTGCTTTTCATGGCAAGCCTGGGTGGATGTTTTCTCTCCACTCCATATGGATTTTGCAATTAACTCACTAGAAAAGTAAATCACAGGGTGCCTGGAATAATGAGTGCAGTGAGCAGCAGACTGCAGCCAAGTAGACTGGGCCCGGATCCAGCATGACTAAGGTTGCTGGGCGGGCACAGGAAAAAGGCAGGAGGCTGGAGGCTAAAGGAAGGCAAGGGCTGAGGGAGGAGGAGAGCAGCCACTGGGGAAGATGGAGGACCTTTGTGAATGTGAGGTTTAGGTTCGTGTTTCTGTCCGACTCGTCCGTTTCGGGTTACTCCGACTGGCCTACTAATGATATCATTTTGCAGAAAAAGAAGCTGAGACCCAGAGAGACACCATTGCTCCCCAACTTTGAACTTTCCTAGGAAGCCTCAAAACCTATCTCCTGGCCTACAGGGATCTTTTCTCTCATGTAGTAACTAAGTAGGAAGAAACCCTTCCTCATTAGCCTGGGGACAACTGGGAGCCCGAGAGAGAGCTGATCTCGGGGAGGCGGGGGGGTGGGGGTGCAGCTCCTCATTTGTGAAGTGGGATGGTGATTACTCCTAACTGACAGCTATCCAATCTGGTATCTTACAGAAGAGCATGTTAAACCCTGCGTGGCACACAGTAGGGCCTTTGAAATGCCACTCATGAGTGGCGGTTCCTTCACAGTCAAAAAATACCATTGAATGACACAAGGAGCAGAGACATGAACAAGCTATCATAGGAATTGGGGTTTCTAGAAGCCTTGTGGATCGAGTAGGAGATAAGTCATGGGAATCAAGAGCAGTGGCCAATGCCTCTGGACATCCTAGAGACTGCTGCTGGTGCTGAGGCTACTGACTGGGAATCAAAAGGCCTAGGACACTGCCTTTCTTATCATCCTACTTCTCAATGGGCTGGTTTAATCTTTTAAGATGGTGGGTTGAGCCCATCTTTGCCTGTAAAGCTACTGCACTGACAGAACCATGAGATGCAACTTGACTCCACAGGCTCTAAGAGAGACACTTGGGCCAAGCTACTAGCCACTGCAGGGGAGCCATGGGCACACATGCACTTACCATGGGTTCTTTTTTCTTTATTTATGTTTATTTTCAGCAAGAAATAAGAGACTGAGCCGGGGCCTTGTCTGTACAGTGCATATGGTCCACCACTGAGCTATATCTCTAACCCTCCTTTGCTTTTTATTTTTCGACCCCTAGTTTGCTCAGGATGGCCTTTAATTCATTCTATAACCCAGGCAGCTCTTGACTAGTAACCCTCCTGCCTCAGCCTTGCATGTAGCTGGGTTACAGGCCTGTACCACCAGGCCTGGCTACAGGATGACCTCTTTGTCATGAACAGTCCTATCTAGATGTCTGTTATTCTGTCTCCTTACTCTAGATCCATAATTAGTCATCAGAGAAGACTAATAAGAATAGGAAAAACTGATGGCATGATTAGAGACAAATAGAGGTTCTGTTTGCCCCAGCTGGAAAGTTTGGCAGCTGCCAGAAAAGCCTTAACTTCAGACATGAATGCCAATGTCCTTAGTCTGAGAGGGTCTTACCTACTTGCCGGTTGATATGACTCTTTTCTGCAAAGCTGTACTGGGGACCCTGTCCTGGACCTGATGCACCCTTCTCTCTGGCCATCTCTATATCCTGTAGGTTTAGTTTACAAGTCAAATGAAGGTTTCTCTCTCTGCATTTCCAAGCCTAGAAATCAAACCTGGGCCCTTTCTGCTTGCAGCAGCTTCCTGAGCAGACACATCTGAGCCTGATATAGATACAGAAAAGCACAGGGCTTCTTCCTCTGGTGGCTTTCACTCCCTGCCGTCAGCGCGACCAAGCCCTTCAGGGGCTGTAAGGAAAATGAGAGGAGAAAAAAAAAATCAGAGGAGAGAAAGCATGCCCAGGCTCTCCATGGGGTTTGATGATGGTTTCTTTGCCTAGATAGAAAACCAGACAAAGAGAACAGGATTTATAAAGAGCAGATGCAAGGCTGGGGGGCTGGCCAGTACAGAAAGTGCTTGCCATGCCAAAGTGAGGACCAGAGTTCAGGACTGCTCCCCAACATAAAAGCTGGCTGCAGTAGTCTATGCCCACAGTTCCCCGGGGAATGGATAAGTACAACAGAAATTCCCCTGGAGCTTCAGGGCCAGCTGCCATGGCATACTCCATGGAAAAACAACAACACACAGAGACCCTCTGACTACCACATATGTACCCTCCTCATGCAGGTATTTTAAAGGCAGACACAGCCACTTCAGTCAGAAGGACCATTGCTTTTTCAACTGCACTGCTCAGCCGAACCCTCTGCAATGGCTAGATGTCCTATCTGCATTTTCCTGTGCAGCCTCCTGCAGCCTCCTATGGTTACTGAGTGCCTAGGGAGCAGCTAGTACCACCAAGGAATGGCCTTTTCACTTTAATTGACTTAATCCTATGTCTATACTTAAACTGCCATGCATGGAGACTGGAGCGTGCAGCTCTCAAATCAGGGTCAGGGTGTGGGGACAGAATGATTCTTTCATCTCTGTGAGAGCAGGAAATTCGTCCTGTGCTCCATATTCCCCATGCCTAGTACAGAGGTTGCCATGGGCTCAGTCATCCTCAGAAGAGTGACTAGAGTGTGTCGGCGAGGCAGTGGGTACAGCGTAGAAGATGTGCTCGTTAGATTTAGGGTATGTTAAGCCCAAAGGCAAAGGCTGACTCCAACCTGCGGGAATGCAGGCGGCAGGTATTGGTAAGCCTTTCTTTTCTGTGAAAGTCTACAATGTCAGCCCTTCTCTGAGGGATGAGATGTTCCTTCTTTGGCCTTTTCTTGTGACCACCCACTTCCTACATTCTCCCTGCCAAGTTCAGTGCAATTCTAAGATGGCTTGTTCCTGAGTCAGGATTCGAACTAAGTAAATTCCCTTTAGAGCTCCTGGCCTCCTCTGCTTCCCCCAACTAGAAAGTCAGCAATAGAGATAGATGAGCTGGAAGACTTCTGAGACAGTCCAGTTGCCTCTATGTCTAACCCAGTTTCCGTTCTCAAATCCCTAAAGGGACAGGAAGGGTCAGCGAGATGGATTCACAGGTTAAGACACTTGGTTCCAAGCTTGACAAACTGAGTTCAGTTCCTGGGACCCTCTTGATGGAGGGATAAAACCTGTCTATGTCTCTGTAAGTTATTAATATATATTAATATTATATATTATACATTATTATATGTATATTATTAATATTCTATATATACACACATACACACATGACAGCCAATGAAAAGGAGCAGGTAAGAAGTGTCCAAAGGCATCAGAAAGAAAGGAACACTCACACTGAGAGCTTTGTAGATAAGGGCAGTGAGAGGGAGAGGCTCAGATGATTAAAGATGGTGTTGAAATTCCAGAGTCCTGAAGGAGCAGTTTGCAGGGCCAGCGAGTGGGGTTTGATGAGTTGGAATTGTAGATGTGATGAGTTTGAAGCACCTGGGAGGCATCTCAGCCGAGATAATTACTAGACACCTGGAGCTGAATAAGAGCTTCTGGAGATATTGATTTAGACATGATCATGCCCTCATCCCTGTATCCATTCATTCAAGGGAAATGTATGCAGCACCTACTCCATGGGGCTGAGCTGGATTCTGGGCTACAGCGATTTTTTAAAAAGGAGAACCCAGAAAATGCAGCCCCTGACTCTGTTCCTCTCCCTTGGCTCTACAGGATCACTGGTTGTGGTGTTCGTTATCTGTCTCTGTTCTCCTTTTCCTCTAGATGTTCCATTTATTGTTTGTTTGTTTGTTTGTTTGTTTGTTTGTTTTACAAAGGTACCTTGAGACTGGGAAGATGGCCCTTATAAAAGGTAGCACAAGTAAATCCCAGTGTTTCTACAGGGGGATGGTGAAAGATGGAGACAGAAGAATCACCAAAAGTTCATGAGCCCAGTAACCTGACATATGCAGTAAAAAAACAACATACTCTGTCTCAAGAGGCAAAGTGTGGACCAATATCTGAGGTTGTCTTCTGACTTACACACATGAGCGTATATCCATGCACACATACATGTCCACATGAGCACACACACAATTGCACTCGCAAACACACATATACATACATAGGCACACACATGCCACACACATACACAAACACACATACACACACAAAACAGTATTTGGGGACTCTGACTGGATGACAGACATTGGTTCTGGACTATAAACCCTTCACTCCTTTCCACCACGAGTCATTTTCTACTACTGTTGCTCAGGTTCGGTTACGAAGGGAAAACCCAGTCTTTCTGAATATTTTTATGCTGATCAGAGTCATGAAAGTTTATTGGAAAGTCAAGTTGATTTCTGAGATCTGGAAGGATAGGAATAAAAACTGCAAATGCATGTCCTTCTATGTTCTCTGTAGGTTTGAGTTATTTAGGAAGAATGATATTTATAGACAAATCATGGAGAAATACCTGCTGCCCATTATCAGGGAAAATGTAAGGTGCTGCGGTCTATTAAAGTCGTAAGTTATTCTCTAGAATCCAAAAGATTTTTAAAAAGTGAAAAAAGCACAATGAAATACATCATGCTTAACTGCAGAAACTATAGGGACCTTGTCTGAGCTTGGCAGACACTGTCTTACCCTAGAGGAACCCTAGTGGTTTTTTTGATCCTCAGAAAATAGAAAATTCAAAGCTTCTCACCATTTCCTAGGCTGGATGACAAGTCTGGTCATCTAACTGAGTCTCCAAAGGCACTGTCCTCAACATGACCAAGTGTCATGATCACCTTAAGGTACCAGTGAGCTGCCGTTTAAGGTTGATGTTGGGAGGGGTAAGTCTTGGTGAGGTTTACTGGTATAGACCCATCTGCAGAAGCCACACTGGTAGCTGTACCAGTGCACAGCTGCTTCTCCTCTAAATGGCTCTTCTTGCCTGTGTGCTCAGCCCTACCCTACACTGCCGCTGCTTTCTCAAATGGTGCATACTGACCCAGTTGCCCTTTTCCCACCTGGAACTCAGTCCCACCTAGCATCCCTTGTCAGAAGGAACTTTGAGTATAGTTTCTTTCACTGGCTACCCATCTCTGTCCCTCACGCTTCACTCCTCACTTTAACTGGGGTGCCAAAAAATACTTACCCCTTTTGGCTGAGTTTAGGGGTTAGGACTTTGCTTTACTTCTTTGGGCTCTGTCACCCAGTGGAGTGTAAACCCCCTTGTGGTTGCATTTCTGGGATGCCACACCTCTCTGAGCTTGGCGTGATGGTTATGACGTCTCCTGCCTTGCATAAGATGATTCACACCAAGTTTTCTTTTGTTTGGGGGCCCACCATCCCCCAGCACTCATTATCACCGGTTACCTAAAATCTACCTAAGAAAGATGTGCATTTGGACTTTATTGGACTTTCCTGTGGTCCATCAGGAAAGGATCATGATGTAACATTTGGGATAAATAGGAGAAACAGTCCCCTGGGTGTGTTACAAGCTAGGAAGGCCTGCCTCCAGCAGATGGATGCCCTTGGGTCTCGTTCCCAGGGATTACAGGGAACCAATGGACTGAGCCAGTCTAGACCGCCTCCCAAATCCCCTCCTCACATGGCTCTCAGGTACCCAGACACAGGTGAAAGCTGAGAAGCCCTGCCCTAGATTTTTAAGAAAGTTGATTTCAGAGAAAATACTGAGTCCAGTTTGATGCCCAGATTCTTTGGAACGAAATGATCCATGAGGTCTGAGAAATGAAATATTAGCTCTGAGACTACCTTTTAGGATTTTAAGCATCAGCCACTGACTATAACATGGAAATCAATAGGGACATGTCTGTACGTACATCAATGAACAGTGGCTTAGTGGGATGGTGGGGTAGGAATAAAGGAAGACATACAGTTATGAGCAGCTTATTTCTATGTTTCTTGAATTTAAATATATGCATGCATTAGTAATATTTATTGAGAGAAGATATACGCAAACTAACATTTCATAAAGGACAGGCGATTATGGTGATTGTACATTTAACATCACAGTAGAAAACAGCCTCAGAAGCATTGCAGGCATTTCGGAGGACCTTAATACAGAAAACAAACAAACAAAAACATGGTTTTTCTTTTTTGTGTTACCAAGGTAGCTTGGAGAAGTGGAATCATGGGTGATTGCTTTCTTTTTCTTCTTCTTTCTTTTTATTGTCTGAATTTTAAATTTTCCTACAATGGATGTGTATTTTTTATGTTCTAAGGACAAATAGTTATAAGAAGGAATTAGAAAAGAGGATGAGGAAACATCAGCTAATGTCACAGTGGAATTGACAGAGCTTCAGGGTCCAAATAGCTATGGCTGGGGGTAATCTGGTAATTTAAACATGAAATACACACGAAGTGACAGAGGAGTATTAAGATTAGGTGGTAGTTGTGTCTTGAACCTCCTCAGCAAGACAGATACAATCATCACGTAGCTGGGGTACCAGATTCTGGGAGAACTACGGACACCCCTCAAAGGTCAGAGGTGAGCTGGTATGCAGACCTCACAGTGTACCTCTAGCGTTGCCCGGCAACAGTGAAGGCACTGTTGTAGTCTGAAGGTGGGCATGAGGTTTGGGCTGACCCAGAGGCCTCAGTTCCTCCTCTGTTCAGGAAAGGTGACTTTCCACATTTTCAGTGGAGCATGGGAATGAGTTCAGAGCCTTTGAGCTCCTGAGCCTTCCTCCAGGAGCCTCTGAAATCCTAATGAACAACATGAAAGCCAGTGTGCAGCAGAGATTCTGGAGCAGGGTGTGTGGCACAGGGGTAGAGAACTTGACACACATGAGCAAGGGCTTGGGTTCAACTCCCCAGTAGCAGGGAAGGGCTCGTATAAAAGACAATGAAAAATTAGTTCCCCATATATCCTCAGGTAAGAAGGTTCCAGAAAGGTTCCAGATCCCCCTACTGCTGTGTCTACTTTCAAAGATGTGCCCAGCACCTCAGCCTGGTCCCTGCCTGTCCAAGATCCAGGGTCACATGATCACCTTGCCATTGGAATTCCAAGCAACGTCTCACAGCCATCTCAACTGTCCCAAACGATGGCTTTTGAGATGCTTTTTAAAGACGTCTTAAACATATCTTTTTTAAACTTAACATTTAAAAAAAATTTTTTTTAATTAAACTTCTACAATATTTCCTACATGATGGCTTAGGATTTGTTCTGAACATTTTGTTCTTTGAAAGGGATTCTGGAGAGCTAAAAATGTCTGTAATTATACCCACAATGAGAGCAGGATCTCAAGTGCAGGCCTCTCAGAGCTGGAGGTTAACAAGGCTCACGCCTTCGTGAACCACCAGAATAGCATCTGTGGCTAGGCCGACTAAGCTACAAATTACAAGGTCCTTTCTTCCTTGACATGCAGCGGGGAGGGGAAGACACTGAGCTCAGATGCTGGCGTCTGTAAGTGGGCTTACTGTTGTATGCTATTCAAATGGTATGTTTTCTTCCTTCCTTCCTCTTTCTTTTTCCTTTCTTTCTTTCTTTCTTTCTTTCTTTCTTTCTTTCTTTCTTTCTTTCTTTCTTTCTTTCTTTCTTTCTTTCCTTCTTCCTTCCTTCCTTCTTTCCTCTTGTTTTCCATGTACATAATTAAAGTTGTCCTGAAATTAAGTGTTTGCAAGTGGATACAAAATGCTAACCCTTTCCCATCTATAGTGGCCAGTGCTTCCATGCTATGGCTTCCAAGGATAATTTTAAGGCTGTGTTCTTACAGCAGCCTTATATACATTACCTGTTAGCCTCACTTCACCAACTCACTGAGAACTGCTCCAGCAATAGCAGCTTTGTGATTTGACTCTGCTCTTCTCATTCTGTGCCCTGGATTGTCCCCATTACCCTAAGTCACCTACAATGGTTAATGCTCTGCTGAGCCCCGGGTGTCTTGAATAGACCTGAATTTGGGAGATTGTTCAACTATGGTCAGGTCATTAAGCCCTTAGCAGAGTATCACTTACTTGTATCTTTGTAGAAGCTTTCAAACAAATAGCTTCATAAATCTGAAGTCTACAAATCAAATCAAGTCTTTTTAATATTTCTTCTGTCTGAGGAAATAGACTTTTAGTGCTCTGCAGCCAAAGCAAAGCAAGCATCAGCTTGGTAGACCAGAAGACCCTGGCTCTTTGAATGTAATACCATCTCCTTATCAGTAAACTGGAGATAACACAACCCAGAGTCCTGATGATTCAGTTTAGTGGGTTGTTTTTTATTTGATGTTTATATAACCATTCTGCCTTTCATGGTCAGACAGTATTCAGTCAATTGCATGAGACAGGCAGGACCTTGTTATAAAGTAGGTGTTGTATTAACCATAGATGTTGACTTTAACCAACTATAGGCTACTATAGTTAGGTTAGATTAAGGTGAGCATAATGGTGTATACATACAGCCTTGGCATTTGGGATGTAGAGGCTAGATGTCCACAGGTTTGAAGGAAATTTATTTTACATAGTAAGTTATAGGCCATCTTGAGCTACATAGAGACAGCATGCCTTTAAAAGAAAAGAGGAGAAGGAGGAGGACGGGAGGGGGAGGAGGAGGGGGGGAGGAGGAGGAGGAGGGGGAGGAGGAGGAGGAGGACGAGGAACCGTAAAGTAGGCTAGGCTATGATATTTGGAAGGTTGAGTTGGACCAAATGCATTTTTATTTTAATTTACCCTAGTTACATCAAAGGATGGGCTTATCAAAGCCAAGTGCCACCTATACTTTGTTTATAGGCTTGTCCTGTGGACAAAGCCTATCACAAGTGTCTCACACAGAGGAAACAATCAGTAGATAGAAACTTCCTTTGGCATAACAAATATTTATTTTTCTTTCTGGTATATGGCTTTCCCACTTCAAAACCAGCTCTTCCTGTCATTGTTTATCTGTCTCTGTCTCTTTCTGTCTCTCTCTGTCTCTGTCTCTGTCTCTGTCTCTCTCTCTCTTCCTCCCTCAGCCCGTGTGTGTGTGTGTGTGTGTGTGTGTGTGTGTGTGTGTGTCTTTGTAAGTGTGTAAGTACATGTGAAGGGCTAAATGCTGACAGAGTACTTTCCTCAGTCCTTATTTCTCCCCACCCTTAGTGTTTTTAGACAGACTCCCTCACCGAGCCTGGAGCTTTCTCTGATCCATTTAGGTTATCTGGCTAGTGAGTTCTAGGGATGCTCATGGCTGTGCTTCCGCTGTGCTGGAACTGTAGGTGTAGGCTGCAACCTCTGATTGGTTTTAAGTGGGTTCTAGAGGTCGGAACTCAGGGTCTTACCTGTTGCCCAAATTTGCTCAGGCACCACCTCTTCTTAGACAGCAAGCATTTGCCCACACAGATGTTTAATGAGTGCCCACCTATCCTCTGCACCTGCTCTGTGGCTGATTAAGTGACCCCCATCTCTCAGGTCAAGTCTATGGCCTTCAATTTTCACTCAAAATGAGTCAGCTACTGATGTGTCTCCCTGGAAGTGAAGAGACGCCTTTTAATCATCAAAATAAGTCTCCAAGGCCTGGGGAACAGCAAGGAAATGTCAGTGCCCATTTGTAGTGTTTTTTATTTATATTAACAATATTTCTATTAAGTCTTTGAGACTTTTTAAACATATTTCCCCCCACCCAGTTCTTTCCATAACCAGCCTTCTACCATTTATTCCTACCCAGCTTTAAGATTTCTCCTCCTCCTTTTTGTTTTTTTTGTTTTTTTTTAAATCGTGTCCAATTTGTGTTGCCTAGCTAGCCTTGGGAGTAAGGCCTGCCCTGGCATGTGTACTGTCTACCAGGTGCCATCATTAAAGGAAACTGACTCTCCCTCTCCCAGCAGCTTTTCAGGGCAGTAGCTCCTCAGCTAATGGTGAGATCTCATGGTCACCTTCACTGATCCAGATTGTTGTCTGGCTGGAGCTTGCATAGGTCTTGGGTGTGCTATTAATAACTGCCACGAGTCCATATGTGTACCTGCCCTGTTGTGTCTGGAAAAAAAAAACATTTCCTTCCTGTTATCTACTACCTCTGCCTCACTGTCTTTCTGCCACCTCTTCCTCAAAGATCTCTGAACCTTGGAGAAAAGAGTACAATATGTATGTCTCATTTAGGACTGAGCATTCCATAGTATCTTATTCCTCCCCGTTATCCAGTTGAGAGTCTTTGTACTGATTATCATCTATTGCAAGGGGAAGCTTCTCTAAATGAGGGTTGAAAGATGTCTGATTTATGGCTATAGCAAGGAGGAGTCTTGTGTATCCCAGGCTAGTGTCAAACTCACTTTGGAAAAGAGGATGGCTTTGAACTCCTGACCTTTCTCCCTGTGTGTCCCTCCTATCAATGAGATTACAAGTGTAAACTACTATGTGTGGCTTGTGACAATCTTTTCACTAACTAGATTCATCTTTCTTTGGAACTAAAGGAGACACACCCTACTGTAATATTGGTCTTTGGCTCCTTCACACACACACACACACACACACACACACACACACACACACATCTTGGGCTCCCTGATCAACAGTCAGTCTGATGTGAGCTGAATCTGGTTACCTATTAGCTTGCAAGGTTTACAACAGGCCACCTATATACCTCACACCTTCTCATTGCAAGAGGAGCTTCTTGGAAACTAAATTACCAGAGACTCTTTCTCATAGAAAAACCTCAAGGCAGGCAGTGCAGAGATCTGGATTCCAGGCCTGGTCTGCCATTCTCAAGTCCTGAGACCCTGATCCATCACCTCTCTCTTGGACTTCTTTTCTTTACTTGTCAGGCAAAGTAGTGCTCTTTCCATTTTAATGGTCCAGGGTTGTAAATTCCATAAAACAAAAGGGAAGCCCCAAGTGGGGGAAAAGTTCTGGAGTGCCGTTGTGATGGCTGGTGTAACCTCAGGCCTCTGGGTGAGGGATACAGGCTTGTGTCTCTGAGTGCAAACTGCTATCCCTTTGCTTTAAAGAAAGAACGCAAGAGAGCAGCTATCTGCTTTCACATACTGGTGTTCAATCTTTAGCAACACCAGTTATCTTAACTATGATGACTACAGCACTCTCCCTGAGGCCTGAGATTCAGACACAGAGAGGCCCTTGTACTCCCAGAGAGCTGCAGAATGCCCTGATATTTTACAGGCAGCTCTTTGTTGTGGAGTTTGGCTTGTGTGTTGTAGTATGTTAACTGCAATCCTTGCCTTGACCCTAGCACCTCTTCTGGGTTGTAACAGCCAAAAAAATGTCTCCAAATATAGCCAAGTATCCCCAGAGGAAAAATAATGGACCCCTTTTAAGAACTAGATGTCTCCGTACCGGAACCCAAAGTTCTAAGGCCTCTTTAGGCCTCTGTGCCCACCTCACAAGTTGCAAGCACTGTGCCCAGAGACCCAAGACCCCACCTCTAGCCTTGACATTCTCATCTTCCAAGTCTGTTCCCATTCATGTCTGAATTGGTGCTGAATTCTGAGAGAACAGCCATGAGTTCTCACCTCTCTACCCTCCTCCACGTCTGTTCCAAGACTGTGACCATGCTGCCAGCTTTCTGTTCCTCATGAGGCGGCTTCTCTTCTGATGATTGTCCACCCAGATCTGAAGCCATCTTCTTGAGGGCACTATTTGGCCACTCACCTTTTCTCCACAATACTTCTTTCCCTATTTGGATCTGCTGGACCCCTGGCCTGAAAACTAGATCTTTTGGACTCTCCTACTCACAGGTACTTCCTAATATTAGGCAGGCATTTAATAACTATTTGTTGCGTCCAAGACTGGTATTCTAATATTTCCCTTTATTTTTAATCACACTTGATAAATTCTTAGAGTACTTTCTCCTCTCTTCTCAGTCACTATGCTAGGTGCTGGGGATGTAAAAGTGAGCAAAACCAGGCATGGCCCTGTTGGGGGAGGGGGGCTTCATCACATCATCCATCATGCACATAAATGTGCCTTCACCAGCCTTCCTGTCTCCCCACTCTCCCCTCCCCGTGCCTTCCTCCCACTTTCTGTCTTCCTCCTTCCTGTTTTGACCTGTCTCTTATGTCCCTGGGCTCTCTCCATCCTTTACCCGAATCCATATCCATCAGGGTCCTTTCCCCAGGCCAGTAAGCAGCCTCTCAGGTCTGCTCGGTCTCCATCAAGTGCCTGCCAACCTGGCTTTCTCCTTTGCGAGAGAATGGATGTCATTTAAGAGGTCTGCTGAGGTGGTTTGACAAGTTGGCTGGGCTAAATGATAAGTAAGAAGGATCGGCTCTTCCTGGGGATGGTAGGGTCTGAGGCTCATCAGTCATCCACCACAGGCCTAGTTAGCACATGGCTCCCTCTGCTCCCTGTGCTTCTGTGAGAAATTCCCAGCAGTGGAGGAGTGAGGCCTGTTACCCCCAGATGCATGGCCCCGGATGCCCTGCATGTGATCCTGTCTCCTCCCCAATGGAGGCAAAAGACATGCCAAGCCTTTTCAACATTGGTTGGCATATTCAAAAGAAACCATTTCTTCCATGTTTTTGGTTGAGGCACAGCGTCTCTGCAGAGTCAGATCAAGGAAGGAGATAAGAAGTTTCTGAGATTTTTCTGATTCTGAAAAGTTGGGACCCCAACCTGGGCTCCCCTTCCTCTCCAGGCAAACCTGAGAGGGACTCTTCACCTTTAAGATTCCGTTTCCAGATATATATTTTAGAGACTATGAAGCTTCCATCACCCCATGGATGTGAAGAGTCAACTGATGCTTTGCAAGTGATTAGCACAATACCTGGCTCATGAGATGTTTGACACATTCTGGCTCAACACCCACACCCACACCGCCACCACCACCACCACCACCACCACCACCACCACGTGGCTGAGCTGATTTCCCCATCTCCTCCTCTGATTGTATGTATGACTGCTGAACGCCAAGTCTCTCCCTGGATTCATTCCGACTGTCCTGTTGAAGAAGGAGAGTTGTGGCTAGCTACTACCTTTCACTACATTGTCCCAAGGCCCTTTCCCTCTGCTAGAGAAGTACAGCTGTTTAACAGCTGTTAACTTACTCTGCTCTGCAGATCAAGTCCATTGTCAGCCTAGGTCTGATTTCTCTCCATAAAAGACTTGGGGATTTCTTACAACGAAAGCCGTTTCCATAGTGAGTAATGTTATTAATAGGACTTCCTGGAAAAGAGCCCACCTGGATGGAGAGAGCTACTTGTTACAAATACCAAATCGCCCTTGTCCCATTCCACACTCTCAGCTTTTTTCTGCCCTCCTCCTTGGAAGGTAACTTTCTGAATTAAGATTCCAACTGCAAAGGCCCCTCTAGGAATAGAACTGAGAAATGCTGGGGCCTGGCTTTGAGAAGTTCTAAATCACTCTGTCCTCCTGGGCCTTCAGTTCCCCCAGGGGCTCTTGGGTTTCCAAGACAGCCAAACATCTAACGTGAAATAGGTTGCTGTACTTGGCTGAGAACAATTTAATGATGCAGAAAGTAGAGAACTTGGACAAAGGAGAAAGTAAGCCTGTGATCCAGTGCCCTTGGACAGAAAGCAAATGATTGGAGGGTGGGGGAAGCAGACCCAAGCTATAAACCCATCTGCTAAATTCTCCAAGCATGTGTTATCTGGGTCCCAGAAAACACACATGAAAGTAACAGACCAGGCTGTCAAAGGAGGTTAAGAGGAAAGACAGCAGCTCTGGAAGATGCCTGGTATCTCAGCTTTGAGCTCCTTGCAGGCAAAGACTGGCTCTAATATTTGTAACCCTAGCAGGTAGTGAAGACACATGAGAGGAAACTGAGGTGTACCTTGGACCTGTGCAGTATATTACTGACTGTAGTTCTTTTTTTTTTCTTTTGGTTTTTCAAGACAGGGTTTCTCTGTATAGCCCTGGCTGTCCTGGAACTCACTCTGTAGACCAGGCTGGCCTCAAACTCAGAAATCCGCCTGCCTCTGCCTCCCAAGTGCTGGGATTCAAGGTTTGTGCCACCACTGCCCCCGGCGCTGACCGTAGTTCTTAAGTGCAAATCCAAAAGCTGTGTTAACTAGTGCCCCAGGCAGGATCCATGCACCTGTACTATATCTGTCCTGCCTTCTGGGGCTTGCAGGGGTGTGTGGGGTGGGGATGGGTATCCTGCCTTTCTGCTCTTTAGGCATGAGGTAGATGCTATAAAGGGTCTCTTTGCACATGCTGTCTAAGCTCAAGATTCTCATTGCCCCACCAGAGAGTGAACTCAGATTCACAGCTACTTTTTCTTCTGGGAATTGGCTTCACCTGAAAGGAGCTGCCTTGCCCAGTCCAATCCCTGCAGGCTGCCTGGGCCTAGCCTTTTCTCTGTAGGGAAGAAGGAGGGAGAGTAATGTTCCAAGGCCAGGCTTCCTTATCCTGCTCAAGATGACCTGTAAAGGCCAGCTCAGCTCCAGAA
The DNA here is from genome assembly GCF_978045245.1 of Mus caroli. NCBI lineage: Eukaryota > Metazoa > Chordata > Mammalia > Rodentia > Muridae > Mus > Mus caroli. Next base: position 49,848,894 of record NW_028227263.1, on the reverse strand, counting down.
CTCTCTGGGACACTGGCTGGCATGTGTGCTCTACCTCAAGTTCTTCACCTGCCCAACCCGCCCCTGTCTGTCCTTGTAGGGAGTGCTCGCAAGTGTGGGAAACCTCCTTCTAGAGAATTGCCATTCACAAACCATCTCCCAGAGAAGCTAGGAATAAACTACTCCGAACTAGCTTGAGACACAGATAGTCCAGAGAACTAGGTAAGCTGGCATATGCTAGCAATACCATGAGCAACCACTAATACTGATTTCCTTTCCTTATATTTTAAATGTTTTACATTGAGTTTGCCCTAAATCTTTACAATCATCTTATTAAAAGCAAAAACTGAAACTCAGGAAAATCAGCACTGTGTGCAGGGTCACATAGCCAAGGAGAGGCAGAGCTAGGCTGCAAATACTTACAGTCTGGCCTTGGCCCACTTTTGGACCCTGTAGATAGTCTTCTCAAGATCAAACTGAGGCTTATCCACGTGAGCCCCACTAATCTACAGAAGGGGCTAGAGGTACCTGCAGGATTGTGGGTCTGAAGTGGGTCTCAGTCACAGACATATACCTAGGTCTTGGTAGACCTAAGGAGGCTGGAGCCAAGACAAATTCAATAAGCACTTCTTAGGAGTGCTTCCTAGAGGAAGTGGGTTCCCCACGTCCATGGAAATCTTGGATCTGGCTAGATTCAAAGATGAGACAAGGAATGACCAAGTCAATGAGAGACCTGGGTATAAGGAAGTGAGAGGTAGAATAAACTGAAGGAAAGAGAGTGATAAACTGTGCCCACCTTCAACCCTCAGAAAATGCGATACAGCTAAGAAGAATGCCAGTCTCTGGGACAGTGACAAGGGTTATCCAGGTGGCCAGGTAGGGCCCAGATACGATGGCCACTTCATTCACATAGCCCTCTTCCAAAATGACTAGACTCTGATCCAAAGAGTCTCTGAATCTGGGTCCATTACAAAACAGCTGTGTGATCCAGAAAGAGTCAGTCTCCCCTGATCTTGGCTGCAGTAGAAAACAAAACTGGGAATTGAAGCTTGTGACCATCAAGATGTTCTGGTAGATCAGGAAGCTTGGAGATTAGAGGAATCTTTGCCCTTTCCTTAATTTGGGGAGAATCATTGGCCCTCTGTGGTTTGTGGAGGAAAACCACAAACCACAAAGTCACTCTTAGGAGCATTTTCTGTTCTAACCTCTTCCCTTGAATTTTATAAGACTCTTGTTAGGTCTGGAAAATTCCAAGTTCAACCCTCTGGGCCAAAGTCCACATTTATTCTTTCTTTGCCTCCTCATTCCCCTCTACCTGCCTCCACTTCACATAGGGGCTTGTGTGGGAACGTCTGCTAAGAGTGGGGCCTTACTCCTCTTCGTGTATGCATCAGAGTATTTTAAAAAGCAACACTGGGACCAGTGGTGTATGCCTTTAATCCTAGCACTTGGGAGGCAGAGGCGTGTGGATCTCTATAAATTCAAGGCCAGCCTGGCCTACAAAGGGAGTTTCAGGACAGTCAGGGCTACAGAGAGAAACCCTGTCTCTTAGAAAAACAAAAATGGGGGTGGTAAGCTAGAGACGTGGTTCAATTAGTTCAGAGAGCATACTAGTTTGTTTTTGTTTTGTTTTGTTTTGTTTTGCAGAGAACCTGAAAGTAGTTACCAACACCCATAAATGGCAACTAAAAGTGTCTGAAACTAACTCCAGCTCCTTGGCATCCACTGTTTTATGTGCATAGTCCCTTCTCCCTCCCCACCCCACCCCACACTTACACACACTCACATACACACACATCTAATCATAATTTTAAATGAATGAATGAATGAATGATCTTGAAAGCATAGCACTGGGAAGACCTCAATATGAAGAATCAGAAGAGCCAGAATAATGATCCCGTATCTCACTGAAACCCTGATGCACACACACAGTCTTACACAGAAAGGTTACAGAACCTTCACGGCATAGCTTATGTAGAACAAGATTGTTGATTCCCAAGAGAGTCTATGGACTTTGCTCTTTCGCATGAGTGCTAGAAGCCTGTCCTTTACACAATCACCCTGACTGATGCCTTTTGCCCAGAAAGTCATTCTGTGAGGCTTGGGGACTCAGACTGGCCAGCTTTTCACTCAGCCTGACAAGAAGTCCTGGAACTCCTTCTCTGTAAAACTGGAATAACAATCCTTTCCATTCTTGGTTCTGTTGTAGATCACATGAAATAATTCAGAGAAAGTACCCAATAGGGCCCGACTCTAAAGAGGCACTTAAAATATTGTGACGAGGACTCTCTAGTACCATTGAGCTCTCATTTCTGATCCACTGGGAGATACCCTAACTGTTCAAGGCCCTTTTCACTACACCTTGTTAGTAGGAAGCAGCTGTGTGTGCTGTCTATCTGTGGTATTCTCCATAAACCTTCCTTCCACTCAGCTCCTTGGATACTGAGCCCCAAATTCTGACTGCCAAAATCACGCCTGTTCCTCCCTGCCCTAACAGTGCCAAGCTGGACACCCATTTCCCTTAATCTCATTGTGCTCACTTGACTATTTCTGGCTTCGTGTAGAGCTGGGATACCCTTAAGGAATTCTCTCTCCCTCTGTCTCCCTCCCCCCTCCCTCCAGCCCTCTCCCCAACTATCAAATATACAGCCTGCAATTCTTGGTGTGAGGACACTCACGCTCTGGTTCACACCTGGCCAGTCAAGTGCTGCTCTGACATGCTGTGATTCATTCTCTCTCTCTCTCTCTCTCTCTCTCTCTCTGTACATGTGCATGTAATCAGAAACCAGCCATGCAACTCTCACACAACCTGGACTTGTTTCCATGCTTCCTAAAAGGTTCCCATTACCTTCCATTCAGTCAGTCAGCTCAACAAGCATCTCACTAGGGCACCCAAGTCTGACTGAGACTGCTTGGGCTGAGGAGCCAGATTGCTTGGGCTTTAAATGAAGTTTCTACACACAGGACCTTAGGCTTCATCTAAGGGATAGAGATGATAATAATAGAACTTATCAGGAAGTGCCTACCAATGCCAAGATTTGGATGAGCTACCACTAGCAAAAGATTTGACATAGTTCAGTAAATGACTGAATCTCAGACCATCTCCCAAATAGAAATGATAGTAGTTAGACAGGTAGTTAAGTGGTTAAGAGCATTTGCTGCTCTTGAGGAAGACCCGAGTTTGGTTCCCAGCACCTTCATCTGTGGCTTACACAACCTGTAACTCCCAATTCCAGAGAACTTAGTTCTTGTTCTTCTGATTTCCACGGGCATTTATATACACATGTATACACACACACACACACAGACACAAACACACACACAACACAACGCACAACACACACACACACAACACATACAACACAACATACACAACGCAACACAGACACACACACACACACACACACACATTCAAATAAATTTTGGAAATAAAAGATAATTCTTGCCCTGAAAAAATAACTTGAAAATGTTATTTATCACTGGTATCTGTTACAAAATACACTGTGGCTCTAAGGGCCTGTGACATCACACCCATGAAAGCATGTAGCTATCCCACACTCATCAGTTCAACCATTTACTTCTTCTTGCATGGTTTCCACTGTAATGCCAAATCTCCCTTCAGGCTGGATGTGAGGGAAAATCACGTGAGTTTGACCTAGACCTTGCCCATGGGAGTTTACTGACTTGTGTTAGGGGCAGAGGGACAAAATAACCAAGCTTTTATGGCAACAACAGGGATGGGGGAAAGAACCAGGAGTCTTTCCTTTACCCAGTATCCTCCAGGCTTCTCAAGGGATCCATGGCATCTCAGTGCAGACTATGTCAGGTCTTCCCAGAGCACACTGCGGTTCTTCAGAAGAAGCTGTTTCTAACATTTCTTTTTTTTTTCTTCTGAAGGAAGAACTTACATCCCCATCAATGGATGGTAACATGAACCCTGGTCCAGGAATCTGAAGACCTGGTACCATCCTCCACCCCTACTGCTTTGCAATGTGTGGCCTTTGGCCAGGCCTTCTAGATTCTCTGGGCCCCGTTTTTGCCTGTGGAATCTGCAGAGGGCAGACTTAGTTCTTCTCAATGTGACCTCTGATGTGCCATCATTTTACAGTGATCCCAGCGGTGGTCTTTACAGATCTCTTTTTGTGGCAGGGCTGTGCAGGGCCTTTGAGAAACACAAAGGAGGTAGGAAACGGGATTCCTGCCCTCCTGTTCTTGCCTTCTCATTGAGTGGGAATTGAACACAGATTACCTAAGCAAGGAACATGGAAATACAAGACAATGTATTCTAATTTCAGGATATAATTCCATTTTCTCCAGACTGAGTGTAACTTTTCCATTAGGTTTCGAGTTAACTTCAAAGGTGTATTTCCTTGGATAGGCATCACTTTAGGATAACATGAGGGCTTCTGCTTAAGATACACATATTGATATACATACAGAAGGTGAACAACCTGAGATTAGCGTCTGGAAAGTCAGTGAGGGATGCTGAAGGACCTGGGAAATGATACCGAGCAGCCACTCGCCTCTAGGTGAAGACCCCGCCTTGTCTGTTTGTGCTGCCATCGGCTTCCGAGATGGCACCTTGAGCACTGTGGCCTCTGAACAAGGAAAGCCATGTGAATTCAACACTGCAGAAAGGCCAAAGAGCCTCCTCCCACATCAAGCTATTATAATGTACTTATCTACCCACAAGGTAGGAATCTTTATGACCTCAACACTTCCCAAAAGGTCCCACCTCCTAAAACTGTTACATTAGAAAGTACATTTCTAATGAATTTGGGGGAGACACATTCTAATCATAGTGTGTCCAGAGGCACCAGGAACAATATATTTCAGGGAGGTGAATTGTCTAAGTCAGAGATAGACGTGGACCTACAATCCAGATGTCCTGGCTACTAGCCTTGCTCTGATATCATTAACCAACATCCTTTATATGTGCCATTCTCAATGCATAATGAATAGAGAAATATCTCTGTGGCAACTCTCACATAAACTAACTTCCAAAGCTCATGAACAGATATGCTCCAATATTATTTTTTTTCCACTTACTAACTGAATGACCTAAGAACTGTAGAGTTCTTATAACAGTGTCTACTGTCCCTTCTGCTGTATCACAGGACAAGACACATACCCAGCAATGGCTCTCAGCAATGTCAGAGAGCAAGACCCTCTGTTGTCCTTCAAACCACCATAGGGAGTAGTCAAGTCGTAAGTGTTATCCAAAGCTCCACCCACGTTTGCCCCCAGATGTTAGCCCAGCACTGTGAGCTTTCAGGCACTCCTAAAATCAACCAACCCTGCTCAACTGGCTGCCATGCTACCTAGGGCACAGGCAGTAATGAAATGCAGGGCAGCCCCTCTCTTCTCAGCCAGTTACTGAGCAGCATTTTTACTGCCACATTAATTAAGAACGAAGCAGATAATTGGCATTAGCTTATAGGAGCTGAAAAACCATCAATGGTTCTTTTCACACTGGTTGTCGACCGTTCACTGTGATAAATCTTGATTTGAATGTAATTCACACTCATTTTCATTTATCCCTAATGTGAGGATAGAGGCATATTCTTGACACATGGAAATTAGAAGGGTCTAGTAGCTGCAGTAGGTAAACCCAAGACTGGTGTTTGCTGAATAAATGAATGGATTTTAAAAGTAAATGAACAAATGGAGGAGTAAATACGGTTGTTGGGTTAGCGGTTATGGGTGCATGCTTAAGGTTGTGACTTCATTTCTCTGAGCTGCAGTTTCCCACGTTATACAGAGATACCGAACACCATTGCACAGTTACTGTGATAACCACAAAGTGTATCTGAATGCCGTAACAGTTGGCCTATTTAAGTGCTCTGGGAATGGTGGTTGTTCCTGCCCACCTCATCATCATCACCACCATTATCTTCTTCATCCCCATCTTCTCAATCTGTGCCCCATCACCACCCTCTTCATTGTCTTCATCATCTCTATCTTTTTTTTTTTAACAAGGCTTTATTGACCGTGATCAAAGCTAATCTCTGCCCTTATTGGGAATATCACTTTCAGGAAAACAAAATGCTTCCTTTTGTTGCATATGTCTTTTCAAACCTTTTATTCTGAAATAATTGCATTTCCAGACAGGACCCCTTTATTCTCCAGTCTGAGAGGTAATTGCTGCAGCCACTGCCATGTTGAAAGGCTTCCAGGGTCTTGTGAATAGAGGCATGCATGAGGGTGAGAGCCGTCCTCCCTCCAGCCCTGGAACTGATTATCTTGTTTGCTTTAATCACAAATCAGCACAAAGACCCTTTGCAGGGTATGTTTACTGCCTAGCTGAGCCCAGTAGCACATCCTTTGAAGGGCCATGGAGAAGCAGCTACGGAGAAGGGCACCATGGGGTCACACAATGAGGAACAGACTCACACTCTCCTCGGTCCGCTGTTTACTATTCAGGTTTTGGAGACCCCGTCACTTCATAGGCAAAGTTATGTTTTTACAACGTCTTCCAGGGTGGCTGTGAAGAGTCACAGAGACAGATTCATGTGAGGATGACATTGTGCCATGGCTCACAATCGGTGGCTGGCGAAACACGTCAGATAACCTGGAGCTCCCTGGCACTTCCCGTTGGTGTTCTGGACTTTCTGCCACCACATCCCTGGGTTACCTCTCCCTTCAAGACCTTTTGTCTTTCTGAAAACTGTCTTTCACGCAAGAAGGATTGAACCAACCCAGCTCTATAGCTCCACCCACTCTCATAACAAGGTCTTTTCCTTGCTCAACGCAGAGATGGTAGTTTTCCTTTGAAAATAATTTGTACCATCAAAGCCAGTAGGAGGCTGGCAAGAGCCTCAGCAAGTGAGGTTGCTTACCTCCAAATCTCACGACCTGACACTAAGCCCCAGGAGCCACACAGCAGAAGGGAGAGAAGTGACTTCCGAATGTTGTTCTCTCACCAACATACACACCCCGTGGCAAGCAGAGAAATGCACAGGCACAAATAACAGTAATTTTTACAAAGTTAAAGCCAATAGGATACACATGGTTATATCATACTAGCATTTGGTACATGGCATAGGGAACTTCTTGTGTCTTAACCTCCAGGTACACCATGATGGTTCAAAATCCACACTCCCCCTCTGGATGTTCTGGGGTTTCCCATATCATCATGTGGTCAGAATTACTCATCTGAAGTTGTGAGTAGGTATCCAGTTTATACCCTTGGAGGATGGCAGTACAGCCAGCCCCAACTGTGACTGAGCTCCACCCCCAGATCCTTCTCTAATGTAGATCAGGTATTATATAGGATCAACAACATCCTCCCCGACCCCAAGGGAGCAGCCACTAACCAATGACCGACTGACGTTGCTATGTAAGTACTGCAGCTCCTTTCCTTCCTTTGTTGGGGTGATAATCATGAATGTGTGCCACTGGCTGCCTTCCCATCCCTGCCTCCCATCCCTGTTCCATTAGTGTTTACCTCATCCTCAGAATCTCTGTGAACCTGAGTCATTTCCTCACCAGCCTCTTATAGAAGAGGGACAGCTGCAGGAGGCACAGCCATCCCCTCAGCAGAAGCTGCCTGGGCCCACAAGGGAATCATAAGGGCTTCAGGAGCTTCTACTTTGGGGAGGAGATATGGAAATGTATACGTTTAGGGCCAAAAAACTACCCAGATTGCTGTAAAGACTATGAAAAGAAAGGTATATAAAATATCAGGGAGTCAGTCAATATTCACTGAACAATGGGTTGGATGAATGTGTGTTGCTCACCAAGACCTGAGTTGGTGTAGCAAGATGCCAAGGTGGAAAAGACAGGGACCCTATCCTTGAGGTGCAGTGTACACTAAGACTACACCATCTATAAAGTGTGCAATTGTAGAGAATATCGTAGAAACTCCAAGGAGCAGGCCTGGGCTCAGCAATGACAGCTTTTCTTCCCATGTGGAATGATCATGAGGTGTCGGCAGAGGTGCGCAGAATTTGGTGAAGCTGAACTAAGCTGTTGAGCAGTGAAGAAAGAAGTCAGGGACCCAATAATTCCTGAGTATAACTTAGAGGCACTTTCTTCTTAGATCCTTTAAAATGCTTTTTCAATTTTAATTTGTTTTTATTTTGTGCCTATATGGAGATTTTGTGTAAGTATTTATCTTTACACCACATGTGTGCCTTGTGCCCATGGGAGCCAAAAGAGTGTTCAGTCTCCTGGAACTGGCATTACGGATGATTGGATCCACCATGTCGGGGCTGAGAATCGAACCTAGATCCTCTGAAAGAGCAGTGAATGCTCTAAACTGCTAAGCCATCTTTCTAGCCACACTCCTTTAGAAATGATTTTTAGCATTTACCGAATTCTTTGTGGAAGAGGCTGCACATGTCACCGTGTACAAATGGAGCCCAGAGGACAACTTGAAGGAGTTGGTTCTCTCTCCCATGCAGGTCCCAGGGATTGAACTCAGGTTGCTGGGCTTGGTGGCAAGCAGCTTTACCCACTGAGCCATCTTGAGAGACCTTTTTTATTCTAACATTTATTTATTTGCTTCTTAGACCTTTGATTTCAGAGAAGAAAAAAAACCCACCCAAGAAACCTGAACATTGTGAGTGACAGTAGGCAGCAGAGCCCCAAATGCAAGGGATTTTGTTGTCTTTCTTTGTGTGTGTGTGTGTGTGTGTGTGTGTGTGTGTGTGTGTGTGTATGTGAGGAAACTTCCCATTTCATTTATATTCTAAGGTTTTAAATGCTTTGGGGGATGAGGTGGAGAAGAAGCTGAGCTGTAAGCTATTGTTCATGCTTGGCTAATATTTAATCAGTTTGTTGGGTCGTAATTGAGACCACAGCTCCAATGGCAGAAATTCAAATGATCAAGTTGAAGCCAGTGAGTCTTTCTCATTATTTATCTTACAGTAGAGATAACCTTTTCATTATTGAAATATAATTTCCAAACGAGATAGTTAATATTAAAACAGAATTAACAACATGAGTGTAACGTTTGGGAAGAAATTTCTAATGGCATTTTTTGTTGTTTTTATTTTATATTTTATTTTAATGTCTGTAAAATTAGTGTTCAGTCTTGCTGCAGCGTTAATTGATGATTAAACCGAGCTGAGAGACTAGTCCCAGCCACTGTTGCTAGCAGTGGGGGTGGGGAGTCTCTTGATTCTTTGTATCAATCACATAACCTAGTGAAGTCTATCCTGGCAGACTGGAAGCTTTGTTTTGCATTACATATGGGCTATGATTGGCTGTTTTGTTTAATGAGGAAGTATTGAATTCTGGGTAAGTGAGATGAGCTATAGGTATATGAAAGATGACTGAGCCTTATAGTCCTCACAATGCTGTATAGCTGGCACAGTATCAGGATAATGCAGTAAGAAATGGCAACAGCTATTCCTGTGCTTGTAGGTCTCTGTTCCACCTTCACACCTACCTTTACCTTTCATGTTTATGTCCCCAATTGACAGACACATCAGTGATCTTCTTCTAAGATGCCACTATCTCACTTCTCTGGGGATCCCAGTTTGAGGAAGGTCCTTTGTGTGCCCTCCTCCTTTCCAATCTCAAATTCTCACAGGCCACTGTCTGCACACTCACCTCTCCCTCAGGCTTTTCTCCCCAGTCTGTGAACCAGGCTGACCGAAGTGTCTTGTCTTTGTGCTCTCAACGGCTACCAAAGAATTTGTACATAGCACAGAACATGACATCCAGAAGGTGGTTAGTATATATTCTCTCAAATAATAAGGAAGCAAGAATTGGGGTGGAAGAGTGCTTTGTGAATGAAATGAAGGGAGTTGAAAGTGAGCATCCTGAAGAGACAAGAGACAGATGGGAATTCCAGAGTCAGGGACAGCCATTCAATCTGCTCTACCAGGCTCTGCCATTTTGATTCTTGTTGGGGAAGTAGCACCCTAGATGTGCTTAGGCACAAGAGTTGAGCTTTGAAGGGGACAGGTCGCTCTACTCATGACCTCTGCTGATAGTCATTTCCCCTCATCCTCATGGAAGTGAAAGAGTGGAGGTTCAGTGTGATGCTTTCTGCTAAACTCCTCCTCATATATGGCTTTGGTCCAGGCCCCAAGAACCTACGGGACAGGTCCTGGAGGAATTCCCTCTCCAAGTACAAGCATATGCTGGCACTGCAGATGGAAGAGTGGCTTTCGCTGGGTCACAGGAGTGTGGAGGGAAACAACCCAAACAAGTATTCTAGAATAGATTCTTCCAGAAAAAGAAACCCAAGAGATAGCAGGAGAGTAAGAAAGAAGGACACATGTTTCCATCCTACAAGAGTCCAGCCCCTTTCTGGGTTTGCCCCACTGTAAAAGGTACTCCTGCTAACTCTGTAAATCTATCCCCATTTCTGCCTGTTGGCTAGCCCAGCCATTCTAAGCCTGCTAATTTGAAAGTTTGGGGGAGGGAAATCCATGTAGAACTCATGGATCAAGTTGGCCTTAGTGAATTATCTCCACTCTGCTCGCCCTGCCTGGCTCAAATCACATCTCACGTATTAAACCCATTCGGAAAATGAGGCGGGGGGGGGCAGGGGTGGGGGTGGGGCAGTGGTCTCCAGGAAGCAAGTAAACCTATTCCAAGTAATCTCTCTCTCACCAGCCACTCTTGCCTCCTGAGACAGAGATAAGCACATTGTTTCAATCAGGCCCAAGTTCCATTTCCTTATCTTAAAACTATCTTCTACCACATTATAAATAATCAGCTTACCAGAGAGCTAGGCCAGACGTGTGTGTGTGTGTGTGTGTGTGTGTGTGTGTATGTGTGTGTTACATTTTTGGTGTAGCATACAGGACCCAGGTAGCAGCCTGGATCCTTAAACAGCCCAAGTGAATGAGGCTCCCACCCCACACCATCACAGCAAGGAACCTTAGGGTAAAATTTCCATCTAAACATTTGCAGCTAAGAACCCTAAGGCAGCAGGCACAATCATCCAATGTCAGCTACATCGTGCTTGTCCAAGCTTAGTCCTTGGTATCTGAAACAGCCAGAAGTAGAAGTTTGCTGCACCGAGTCAGGAAATAAGACCTCTAAGACAGAGGTCCATATTTTCTCCAAGCAGGACCTAGTAGATTGTTTATGGGACCAAATGTAAAATGAAAATGCACTTTGTGTAGAAAGAGTAATAATTTCAAGATGGCAGCAGTAGAGAATTAAATGGAGCCTGGAGACCTTCTGAGCTCTGGGATCTGGACAGGCTGGCAGGGCCAAGCCCACATCACCAGCCCTGACCCTCAGGCAGCCTGAACCATGTTTGAGGGCTCCTCGCCTGCCTGCATGCCTGCTAGCACCCACTTCATGTTCAGGTAAATAGTTTGAGCATGTGCTGTTTCCTTGGTTTGAAAGTCAAATGGTACATGGTGACATGGGCTAGAAATGCACTCTGTCCATTTCTGTCTCTTTCCCAACCATTTCTCAGCACTCCTCATCATTCCCCTTAGGTAACTAGCTCTTAGATATCCCTCCAGAGTCCTTTATGCAAATATAAGCATGCTCTTACCTGTGTACAGTTTTGAAGATCCCAAGCTGTATACTGGCCAGTCATTCTGTGCCCTGTTTTGGAACATTCTTCCCAGAATCCAGTAGAGACACACCCTTGCTGCCCCTCTTCTGCCTGCCTTCAGAACCACCCCAAGCAAGGCCGATCCCTCTCCCCGTGTGAAACACTTCAAAGTATGGAAACTGAAGACAGGTCCCTCCTCGACCCGCCTCATCCAGTCTCTACTTCTTTGATTTAGACTATTTCCTTTGCCATTTTTCTCAGGTTATACTATCTGGGTAGCTTTTGTTACCTGTAACTTCCTGTATGCACAGGACCTACAATCAGCCAAAAGGTCTGCCAGAAGTTGAGAAAAAAAAATAGATCTCTTCTATCCTTCTCATCCCTCAATATCTGATAATAATAGGTCATGCAGATAATAACAGTTTTGTTTGACAGTTATTCTGTGTCAGAAACCAGATATCAACATGATATCACCGTCATGACAAAACTATAGGATATTTGGTATAATTGCCCCTTAGAGAAGGGAGGTGAATATACTTGCAGAAGGTCACACAACAAGGCAATGTTGAAAGGAAGGTTCCAGTAGGTCTGTCCAATGCCAGACTTTATCCTTCCCTGGTCCAGAATCACATCTCCCCTCTCAGTTTCCTTGGGGTCCAATATGGGGTTGACAGTAGATATGTTCTTGAAGAACTTCTTTGCATACATGATGTCAACTGTGCAATTCCTCCTGGCACGTTTCAAGTACTGACTCTTCTATCACCTGCCCTGTTACTGACTAGTCTCAGCCTTGACTCTCAAGATGATGTTGTGGTTTCAAGGCTTTAAATAGCACCCAAATTGATAACTTTGACCCAGTCATCTCCTCAGATTCCAAACTTCCATTTCAAAATCTCCATTTACATCTCATCTTGAGTGAGTAGTGTGCCTCCAAATATTACATTAGAAAACACAACTCATAATCATGACCCTGAGTCCTGAGTATCCCCAAGTTTTTACCATCTCACCCTTACAGTAATATGTAAACCCACTGCCCTTGGCCTTGCTGGCTGTGAAATCCACAGGCTCTGGCCAAGGCTGCAAGGCTCAAGGATGAAGACTTTTGCCCACCACTGCTCCTCTGTGTGTCTGCCAGAGCCCACATGCTCTCTTTTGTATCTGCAAAGGAAAAGAGAAAAGGCAATCCTCTCTGCAGAGAGGTAAACACACACACACACACACACACACACACACACACACACACACACACACATACCTTTTCTCCTTGTGAAATCACCAGCTGCTTTTCCTCATACTTTGCTGATCCATGATATAAAATGGAAAGAAGTGGCCTCCAGCGTTTCTCCTTCTTCGGGAAGCAGTAGAGCACCATGTGAGAACAGTTGTGGGTAGCACTCAGCACAGCAAAAGTGTTTGCAATGGCTTTGGCTTTGGGTTTGACTGTGGACAAAGGGGCAGTTGTCTAGATTTAAATCCAAGCTCTATAGCAGTCCTTCATCTCTACAGTAGATGATAAAAACACTGCCTCCTGGGTGGAGGAGAGGGCTTCATGGGTAGAGTAGTTTCACAAATACAAAAATTGAATCCGATCCCTGGCACCAACCTAAAAAGTACAGTGTGTGCTTGTACTTTTAGCACTGTGAGGAGGAAGCAAGAGGCTCCTAGAACCTCACTAGACTTAAACAATTAATGAATTCTAGGTTCAGTAAGAGGCTCTGTCTCAAAAATTAAAGTAGAGAGCAAGAGAAGACACCCAGCACCAACCTTTGACCTCCACACATGTCATCTATATACCTGCACATACAACACACACAGAAACCACACATGCATGCACACCACACACACACATACACACACACACACATACACACACCCCATGCATAACTGCATACACACAAATACCATACACCACACACATCTGTACACACACAACAAATACCTGCATACCTGCACATACCCATGCCACACATACCTACACACATACTACACACAACAAACACCTGCATACCTGCACATATACAAATATCACACATCATACATATCTGCACAACTGCACACCTATACATATACATAAATCTATACACACATACCTATACACATCACACACCCACACCTACACACATCACACACACATCTATGTACATACCTACATACATCACACACACCTACATACATCACACACACATATACACACACCACACATACCTACATATATCACACACACACACACACATATACGCACACCAAAACCCAACCCCCTCTCTCTGTAGACTCCACATGTAAATAGATAGTACCTGGCAGATAGTAAGCAAGCATTAAGTTCATTAGCCTCCAAACTGCAAGCTGAGCTTCTAACTGCTATTCTCTCCCAACAACCTAAAGAGGTATTTTTTATTTCAGTTTAGCACAACAAACATTTCCTATAATCACCTGCCAAGGCCTGCAGATATAAACCCAAAAGATCTCTTGTCTTTTAGGGGCACCACATCTCTCAGAGTAAAGTCATGAAATAAGGGTTGAATCTGGGTTGCTCTTCCCCCCCCCCTAGCCCCCAGGACACTGTGACATGCCCCCTCTCACCCTCACAGTAATATGCAAACCCACTGCCCCTGGCCTTGCTGGTTGTGAAAGCCACAGGCTCTAGCCAAGGTTACAAGGCTCCTGGATGAAGACTTTTGCTCACCACTGTTCCTCTGTGTGTCTGCCAGAGCCCACATGCTCTCTTTTATATGCCTATCGGCAAAGGAAAAGAGAAAAGGCCATTCTCTCTGCAGAGAGGTCCTCTCACTCATCACTGGGCACCTTGGGTGGCTGCCTCTCACTCTCTAGACTATTGGTGGCCACCAAGCAATTAGACCGTTTGGGGCCTAATGAAGTGCAAAGGCAATTCCCTGCCCTGGGCCCCAGAGTGCAACAGTTCCTGGCTGCTGAAGGCAGCCATTAAGGAGAACCATTTTAATTGATTAGAATGTGCATATGCTGTATTGGTTTAGTTTGAGGGCATTTTGGAACAAATAGCACTGTCATTGTGAGCCTTAATTAGATAGTAAATTAATAGATAAATGGATTCCCTAGCTCCACTGGCCTCTGCCTGTTTGTCAGCACCAGCTCAAAGTTAGAGGCTCCCTCTTACACTGCTGAGGAGCTGTGTGAGGGACAGAGCTGAGCCTCTGGAATACTCTCCCAAGGTCCTCCTGCCTACAGCATCCCGTAGACAATGCAGAAGTCAGAGGAGGAGCTCAAGGGCAGCATCTTGCTGTGGAAGAAATGGCACAGAGCCATAATCCCCAACTAGCTTAGAACTTTGTTGCAGTTCTGTTTGTGGGCTTTTGAACAGGCTGGGAAAAAGAGATAGATATAAGTAACAAAAACTCCTGTCTTTGTGGAGAGATAAATGAAATAGGTACAAATGTCATAGTTTGTTAGGTAGTGAAAGACAACAGGGAAAAGTGAAGTAGGAAGGAAGAAAACTGGAAACAGAAGAGGGGGGAAGTTAGCAGGAAAGGAGGTGGAAATTTAAAATTAAATGGTTAGAAAGGTGACTTAGAAGGTGACATTCCAACCAAGAATAGTGAGGAGATGAGACAAGAGGAGCCAGTTCAGAGACTGAGACAGGAGAATGCCTGGTGATATGGAAGAAAAGCAAGGAGGCCTGGCCCATACATGAACAAGAAGCAGAGTAAGAGGTAAAGAGGCCAGAAAAGTGACCGTTCCAGCTAGCTGCAGCACTCGGGGTCAGAGACTGCAATTAAGAATCTAGGCTTTAATTCTCAGCAGAGGACCTGCATTCCTTTCAGGATTTCCTCATCTATGATTACTTACAGTCCGGAATAATTACTTCCAGTTCTGAATAGCAGGCATGCATGCACAGAGCAAGAAACCTTCTCATATACCCTTGGCAGACATTGCTAATGGATCACAGCTCTCTTTCCAGTGAACTCAACTCAGTGAACATTTTGTTTATACAGCCTTCCTGGATTCTACCACCACTTTTAGGTGGTACTCCAGAGAGTGTAGGCTAGACTGGTGTGCCTACTTCTGGGAAAGGATGTTAAGGAAGATGTATAGGGAAATTCTCAATGGGTGCACTTGTGTTGATGTTAGCGTGCTTGCAATTCCCACGAGTGTACCTTTTCTAGGAAGCAGGAGCAGAGAGAATCACACAAATTCCCTTGTCAGCTTTAATGTCAGATTATACCTAATATCCAGAGGCTTGTATAAATTTTACTTGTATCAGTCTGTAGCAGTGTTCCTGGATGGCCCCAACATCTCTTTTATTCTGAGTTTGATTGAGAGACCCGTATTCTTTCTGTGTTGTGGCTCTTCACTCACCTAGCACTTCAGAGGTGTCAATGAAAGAGAAGTAGATGAAGAGGAAACCTATATTTTATCCATTTGGTCTGAGTGATGTCTTCTGACCAATTCCATAATTGAAATCCTGTGCCCTGGGGCTACTTGGGTAAGAGACCTAAGAAACGTAGTCTGTGGATGGAAACAAGTCCTCTGGCTTGTCCCTACATCTAATCCAGTGCTTCAGACTACATCGTCAATAAGACTTAAGCTTCCCCATGTTTCAAAAAATACCACTTCTCAAGAAATGAGAAGCAAATTCAGATTGATAAGCATTAGTTAGGTGCCTGTTCTGTGTCAGATAATGGGGAAATACCCCCTCAGTTTCCTCCTCTATAAAAAGAGTAAACCCTCTCAAACTCTCAGTTATTAATTAGGATTAAGAGATAAGGTTCCTGGGCACATAATGGGTGCTCAGTAGCCAGCAGCACCCATTTCTTTGAAGATTTCACAGGAGAAATCCTGAGAGTAAATGGATGGACTCCTCATAAACGTCCTAACTTGGAAGAGTTTGTTTTGCATAAGGAAAAGAGACTTCTGCCTGCATGGATAAGGCAGAGCTGAATACACAAGAGTGAAACACAGAGGGAGGGCTAGAGAGATGGCTCTGAGGTTAAGAGCACTGACCAATCATGTAGGGAAACAAAGTTTATGTCCTAGCATCCAGATCAACTTCGTATTCAGGACAAACATTGTCTCTTGTCCTCTGAGGGCACCTGCATGCATATAATGCATGTAAACTCACACACACACACACACACACACACACACACAGAGAGAGAGAGAGAGAGAGAGAGAGAGAGAGAGAGAGAGAGACAGAGAGACAGAGAGAGACAGAGAGAGACAGAGAGAGACAGAGAGAGACAAAGACAGAGAGAGAGACAGAGACAGAGAGAGAGACAAAGAGACAGAAAGAGATTAAAAGGACTTATGTAGTGATAGATCTGAATACCCCATGCCTTTTAACTCAAAGCTCTTGAAGATAGGTTAACAGAGTTCAAGTTCATATCCCCCAGTACCATTGCTCCAGTGGGAGTGCCATAGCCTGGACCAAGAGAACCAGCAGTGTTTGGTCAATATTTTTCATGAAGGCTTCACTTGGGCACCTTGGTTTCAATCAGCCAAGTTTTATAGAAAGATGTATGGAAGGGATAACAACAGTCCGGAAGTTTCTCCCAGGAGACAAGGGTGTCATCTCAGGAAAGGAAATAAAGAGAATCTACAGTCAAAAGTAGGATCTCTGAATCAGAATGGTAGTTGAAGTCAAAGGGTGTTTTGGGGAAGACTTTTTTTAAGGTAATATTTAGGCTCCCCATCGTAAGGAATAGTCTCCTCGTTGTCGTGCCTGTTGACTCCATTAATGACTGACCTAGTGTAATATTTCTCTAAATAATGCTCACTTCTGATCCTAAGTGCCTCCCAGCTATCAGAGAAGTAAGGAAGATGTCCTTTGGGGTGCTAAGCTTCCTTCCTGAAGCTGGACAAGGCTGTGAAACAACAGGTTAAGCTAGTGCTCTACCCAACAGCTCGTTGGGTGCAGGCAAGGGATTGGCCCCATGTTCCACACTTGGGAATCTAGACACATATACCATGGCCCTCAGAAAGGTCATCTTAAGATGGAGATTCACAGAAGTAAGGCAGGACTGGCCTAGGACTGCCGTAGTCAGGTTACCAGAGCTGACACACAGATGCAAAATTAAAGCCAGGTCAGAACTGCTTCTCAGGACTCAGAAAAAAACCATGATGTCTTCCTTAGCAGAGCAAAGATACCTGGAAAGACAAGGTCGGTTTTGTGGCTCCGAGTGGGTTAATGGGGGAGAGCAGGGAAAGACAGAGTTTGGCAGAGGAGAACTCTCTAAGGAGCAGGATGGAGCTAATCCTTGCAAGGGCCCTTCTGAACTTCTGCTTGTTCAAACACATTTTTTAAAAAGAGGCTATTCCCAAAAAGCTTAATAAGGATGAACAGAAATGAGAACACACTAATTTGATATCAAACGTTCTATCTGCTTCATCTATTTTTCACAAACAACTTTCTAGAGATCAGAAAACCAAGAACCAGAAGGAAGTAACTTGCCAAATCATCCAGGTAATGAAGGGCAGAGTCTGGTTCTGAGGGCTATGATCTGTCTTCTAAACCACTGTGGACTGTTGCTGGGATTAGTACTTCAGATGGGATTTTGGTCATCTTTCCCTTGCTTGATGGTGAGACCCTAGTGAGATACTTCATCACCATAATGTAAGCCAAATGAGGACTTCTACGCTGACCTCCTCCAGTCTCCCCTGGGCACCAGTGGCCCAGATACTAGCCAAAGTGCACTTCCTACTCCCTGAAAGGCCCTAGCCCCAGGAACTGTGAGCTCTTTTAGAGGAAAACCTTTATTTTTAACTCCTTGTCCAGGTGCTTGACACATAAAAGATATCATAGAAAGCTAAGGAGGCATGACTCCTCCACATCAACCCTGTAGCCTAAGAGTCAGGCTCCTTGGGTCCAGAGACTTTATAAATCAGTGAGTGTGAACCTCAAATGTTGGGTTGCCCTCTTAGGTTCTAGGCACAGCTGCGCTTCTTTTCTTACAAGGAGGGATGTAAGTTGGTCTTCATGTTCCCTGAGATCTGGGTGTAAGGTCGGGCATGAGAACAATGCATTATCAGCTGGTGATCTATAATTGAGTTAGGCAACAGCCTGAGTATCCCACATACCTGACAAAACTTTAGTACCAATCCTTCCTCCCCTAGAAGCTGGGGTCTGAGACAGATAACATGAGGTACTAGGAACTCCATGTGTTCCCCACTGGTTTTGTGCCTGAGAAATGTTCCAGGATTAACAAATGGGTGAAAATCTTCCTATAACTAATACAGCAGACAAGCCTTTCTACCGCAAACACTGCAGTACAAAGTCCCTGCTATAACAGAAAAGGGGCAGATGACACACAAATGAACAAATGCTCAGCCTTGCCATTAACCCCCAAACATATATCACAGTGAGGTGGAGTCCCACTTTGTGAACTATCTGATGTGTTAGGGACTAAAGAACACAATCCACAAAGATGTGGCTATGTAGGCATCCCCATGGAGGGTGGAAAGAAGGCCCAACTGATCATCTCTATGGGAACCAAATTGAAACGTATATCTCAACATTTTAAAATGTAGCCATTGCTGAACCCAGGAATTCTGTGCCTTAAACTCTAAGCAAAGGAGCTCACAGAAATATAGGCAAATTTTATATCAACAGATGTTCATGATGTCATTATTTGTAGTCACACAGACACACACCAGAATCCAGCTCCATATTCAAAAATATGAAAAACAGTAGCATGGATGGAGAGAGAGAGAGAGAGAGAGAGAGAGAGAGAGAGAGAGATCTCAACCTAGTAGAGTATTACAAAGTTACTTAAAATGAGGTCTCTCTACAAAGAGATTCCCACGACTCCAAAATGTTTATCATAAAAAAGTTAAACAAAAGTTATAAAGCTGTGTAGTAGCTATGTTCAAACTATGTCAAAAACATGGGTAATGTGTAAAAGAATACTAAGGCTAGTGTTGTGTTAATGATGTCATTGCAGTGTGGTTTATTTTTTTCTTTATTTTTTTGAGAACTATTATCTTTATTTTTTAAGTGTATATTTTAAAGAAAGATATGGAAAACAGCTTGTTGGCAGGAGAATACTTAGGACCCATTCGTCTTTGCAATCACCAGGGACTGACTGCTAAGGAAGCCGGTTAAACCGGGGGCGGCAGAGCCCCTGTGCCGAAATCACTCTGTCTCTGGAGCATATTTTTTCTTTACTGAGGAAATTGCTTTCCATAAAACCAGCTCTCTGACACCTCCGAGTACCAGGGAACCATGCAAGCCTGCTTTCCTGGGGACATTCTCTAATAGGGAACTCCATCACGTTCCAGCTTGGCGCTTCCAACAAATCCTAGCCAGCCATAAAAATTTTTAGCACCCTGAATGCAAGACTGATTGTGGCGGCCTCATAAAAATCCCGTTCACCAACCAAGAGCTGTAGCTCTGAAAGTCAGAGCTCCCTGCTGTTTTAAAGCCAGTGGCACCACGCATTGCTAAGTGACGCCTGCTAGAACTCCACACAGTAAGTCCGGGCTGGGATCTAGGGCAGAACTAGCAACAAAACAGAACACAGTGGGCCCTTGTGAGGGTTCAGGCTACAGTGACCATAAAAAGCCATCTTGTAGCTGCAGGTTCGGTGGGGTGAGAGGAAAGGAGGTGATTAGGGAAAGATGGCATTCCTTTAAGAAGGGAAAGGGGTTGGGAAGGGTGTTAGAGGAGGAGCGAGCATGGGGACTGCACCTTCACCCATAGCTGCTCACTTGGGATGTGAAAACCCTTTATGGGTCCCAAGACAGAAGCACAAGCTACACAAAGTACCTCTGTCTTCTAGGAGGCACCTTCCTGACTAAGCCCCTGGCTGGGGTTTTATCTCTCCCTCCAGCAGTAGGCAGATGTCCTTGCATTAGGAACACATTCTCTATGCACTGCATGAAGTCTCAGGAGTTGGGTCCTAACACCTGACCCATTCTCTTTCCACACAAGTGGACTCTAGGAGGCCTGTTTTCTAGCCTCTAAGCTCTGGTTAGTTCTGTCATACTAGAGGTACCACCACAAAGTCTTTCGTCCACCTCTGTCCCATTACCCTTTAAGGGAGAATCATAGACTACATTCCCCAGCTGGGTTGTTCCCATCACCTGCCCTCTACTCACTATATTAAATGTTCACACAAAAGGAGCTCAATGCTCCAGTCAATTAAAATCATTTAAAGATCACTGAGATGACTGGCCAGGGTGCTCCAGAGAAACTGTTCTAGTGAGGTGTCCGACTCTATGAGTGACTCCTGGTAAGGGATTAGCTCATGCCACTACAGAAGCTGGTAATCTTAAAATCTACAGGGTGGGCTGCAGGTGTGGGAGCCAGAAAATATGATGTGTCTGTCAACACTGAAAAAAGCTGGGTTTTGCTCTAGTGAGGCAATCTGCTTTACTCCACATTTATCTGCTTAATAATTCATTCTTTTTTTTTTAATCCAGAATAATGTTTGGCTAAGCATCTAACCCAAATGACAAACAAAATTAATCATGACAGAGCTAGAGAGGTAGCACAATGGTTAAGAGCATTGGCTGCTCTTCCAGAGAACCCAGGTTCAATTGCTAGCAGCCAGCATGGCAGCTCACAACCCTCCGTAACCTCAGTTCCAGAGGGCGTGATGCTTTCTTCTGGCTCCCACAGGCACCAGGCATGCATGCAGGCAGGCAAATCACCCATACACATAAAATAACAAAGTGAAAAAATTTAAACAATAATATTATTTAAGAAATAACTATCCATTAATGCTGTCTAAAATATAGGTACCCCTGCTTCTTTGCATTCAGAATTCCAAGTCTATAGTGTGCAACCAAATGTAACAAAGACTACCTCATGCAGGCTTTGAGGCCCATGCTCTGTAGCTAAACTTAATGGATAGCTATGTCAAGGCCTAACACATTCCTCTCTGGGTTTGGAATACAACTGTCCATGTCTTAATTCTCTCCTCTATGAAAATAAGTGAATCATGCCCACACCATGAGGCTTGGGGGAAGAGTCAAATCGTTACATCTTTAAGAAGTGCCTTGGGCAATCCTTGACCTAGTAAGTAGCTCTGCCCTGCATGTATCTGACTGTGAGTTAGACCTGAAGTGTTACTCAGAGCCCACAATGGATATCTGTTTATAATAAGGTCCTAGTGATTGTGTTTTAGATAATACAAGTGAATGCTCCACTTATCAGCATTGGCCCTGACTATCAACCAATGTAAAAGTCCTTGAAAGGTATGGTGCTACTTTGGGGTTCTTTGTTTGTTTGTTTGTTTGTTTGTGTGTTAATTACACGTCTTATAGAATACTAAAAAATCAGAAAGGGATAAAGAGAATCCCTGGGGAATGTTATTCTCATGCCTTGAAAATCAAGTACTCCTGGGAGAGGGACCCCTCTGATGGGTGTAGCTTGTACTTGGAAGAACTAGGGATAGGATGGACATTGCTCTGTTTTGTTCTTTGTGATAGTGGTGGTGATAATTTCAAACATAATTCTGTTATGTTGACAAAACACTGTATAATTTTAATACCTTTAGATTTATTGGTATTTGCTTTCTGGCCTTACACATAACCTAGAGAATGTCCCATATTCTCTCTAGACAGGCGTATGCTTGGTAGTCATTGAGTAGGGCACCTTGTGGACATCTGTTAGATTTGGTGGCTGTGCAGTGTTGGTCTAATCTTCTATAGCAGCAGTTCTAGAACTGTGGGTCACGACCCATTTGGGTAGCACATCAGATATCCTGCATATCAAGTAGATAAATTATGATTCATAGCAGTAGCTAAATTATAGTTATGAAGTAGCAACAAAATAATTTTACAGTCAGATATCACCACAACATAGCAGCATTAGGAAGGCTGAGGACCACTGTTTTACAGCATGCAAGTATTCTGTGTCTGGTTTTTTAGTTGTGAATGGGTTTTTCTTGTTGTTGTTATTCTGTTTGTTTGGGTGGGTAGGTTTTTTGTTTTGTTTTGTTGTTTTTCTTAGATCAGGGCCTGGTGGTGGCGTGATGAAGCTATATCTTCAGCTTCCGAGAAGGCTGAGGTATAAAGATCACAAGTTCAAAGCCCGTCTCAGATGTAGACTGGGTACAAGTCCAACTTAGGCAACTTGGTAAAATCTGTTTCAAACAAGAAGAGAAAAGAGGTCTGAGGCTACAGCTCAGAGGTCCAGTATTTACCTAGTACTTGCTAAGCCTGGCTTCAATCCCCCAGTACCAGAACCACCAAACAAACAAAAGAAATTCATTTTAGAATGAATTTATTTTAGAAATTTATTCACTATTAGCAAACTTTCCTGCAATACTGGCCATCTTCTTTCAACCAAGAAATTCCTAGACGCATTTCTTCTCTTGAGATGTCAGTTGACAGCAGCCACACCAGCCTTGCATGGGTTTCTTGCTTTCATGGTACCAAGCTTTGCGCCTTTTCTCTCAGCCTGTCTCAGCATCAGTCTGAGGTGCATACGCCTCCTATGGACGTCTGATTGTACAGTGATCTCCCTTTCCTTGGGTCATGTTTAATGTCCACGAGATTGGATTTACAGCTGTCACTTTCTTATTTCCTAATTAGATGTATGCTGTCTTTCTCAGTCCCCTTTTCCCGCCCAACCCTTTGTGGGTGAAAAGTCTTCAGGATTGCATTGAATTCTCTTGTTCGTGTTTTAAGCATGGTTTAAGGGCTTATCGTGGCTGCTATGAGATTTACGATATTTGTCCTAATTTATCACAAACACTTCCGATTAATACTATGATTCTGCTAAAGCCCTGGAATGCTGACCTAAGGTGGCTCTATTTCTTCTTTATCTTTCTGCTGTTTTCGTTGTGTATTCAGTGGTATAGTTTTGAAATTAGTTAAGAGGATGAATGAGAAAATGCATGTTGACAAGATTGCTTTTATCAACCCATGTTTTCCATTTCTCATGTGTTAGTCTTCCTACCTACACATTTTAGAACATCCCAGAGCCTTTTTTTTTTCTCATCTAAGAGACTTTGATTATTATATATCATATCTTCATTTAGATCCTGGAGCTTTGAAATGATTATTTTTGTCACCTTTGTCCAACTTTCCAGTTCTTGTGGGGAGGTGGTTTGCTAAGATCCTCATGTGGCCACAGCTAGAAATCCCTCTAATGTTTCTAAACTTCTTTATGATCCATGCTCTCATCTGACTAGTAGACATAGGTGAGGCAGATGTAGCAAGTCCCATTTCAAAGACAGAGGAAAAGAATGAGGGTGCAACTGGAGGGATGGCTCAGTGGCTAAGACTAAGAGCAAACCTGTTCTTCCTATGACCCAAGTTCAGTTCCCAGCACCCATGTTATGTGGCTCATGACCTCCTGTAACTCCAGCTCTAGGGAATCCAAGGTTCTCTTCTAGCCTCCATCAGCAACCATACCACATGACATACATACATACATACACACACACACACACACACACAGAGAGAGAGAGAGAGAGAGAGAGAGAGAGAGAGAGAGAGAGAGAGAGAGAGAGATTATTTAATTATATTTATAAAATAAAATTTGTAGCGGGGGAGGGGGTGAAACTCAGAAAGTCCAGATGACTTTCCATCATTATCCACCTAGAAACTAGCTGGACCAGAATTCTAGGTCAGTTTCCGCCTTTTGGTGTCATTTCTGGTTTGCCTAGATCCTGGCTGGGGCTTTATTGAGCATTAAGGAAGGAAATCTCTTAGCTCCAGCAACATAGCATAGAGTAGGTGGCATACAAAACACGTTTACGATTTAATGCTTAGAAGACTGAGAAATCTGAGATAGAGGCTGATGGGATTTCCCTGACTCTCTAGAGACTTGGTTGTTTCTAGGAACCAGGCTACAAGTAAACAACTCCCTTCTTGATATATCTTAACATGACCTTTCTCAGAGTGTACCCAACTGGGCAAAGAAAGAAGAGAGCCCTTCCTTCTCTTATGCAGCCACTAATATCACCCGTATGACTCCATATGACTGTAGGGACCTTTCTTCTGCAGCATCTCCAAATTTTATCATTTTGGATACTTGACCTTCATTCAATTTAGGAATCTGGAGGCTGCACACAGATTTAATCTATAAAGGAGTCAGCCCAAAGCTGAACCTCTCTTGCTGGCCAAAGCCACAATTGCACTGAGTCTCCGTATTCATGAAGAGTCAAACTTCTGGGCACAGAAACAAAGAATCAGTTGTGCCTGTGAACAGGGCCTTGCCCCTCTTGCCATGAGGTGAGAGCTGGTGATGGGGGTTCTGTCCTCCTTCAGTTGCCCATGAGGGATGCTGGGCCTAGTTTGTGAGCAGCCCATAAATTATAATTGTGGTCCCTATTTTGACTGGACTGAAAATTGCAAAACTCACTTTTATCTCTAGCTCCCTCTGGAAAAGTGACATTTTTCTTTAAGCTTCAGAAATTCATAACACCCAAAAGCTCAGAATTATTTCTTGTCCCCAAAAGTACTTCTATATGCAAACTCTGAAGGTTGGTGAAGTTTTCCCGAGTCTCCGGGAGTATTCTGAGCTTTGCCTTCTTCATAAAGATGCTGCTGCCTCTGAAATAGCCTCAGAATAATTATCAAGGGGTCTAGTCTCATGGAGAGAATGTTCTAGAGAATGTCAGAATCTCTTCCCTAATGAACAAGACTGACACATGTTGGACTTCACCATGTACCAAATACTATAATAGTTTTACTTACAAAAACCATGACCATTCCCATGCCTGTTCAATCTTTGGTCACATTGGATAATAATCCAGATTTTCTGTATTACTTCCCTACCACTAACAACTTTTATAGAGCCAACCACTCATTTGGGGCTTTCAGGAAGCCTATAAATGAGCTTAAGATATGTAGTCATAATTCACATTACACCTGCCATTGCTACACCCTCTTTGCTTGTAGCTGAGCCCTCCACCAATTCTGCCTTGTGGCCAGCCCTGAGTAATCCTAAGGCTGCAGACCTTCCCTGGCAGTGGCTCTGCTCTATAACTATTTCATTGCTCTATAAATACTCTAAGACCAGGATGGAAAGAAGGACTTATATACCACTACATGCTAAATTTTAGTACCTGTGTCCCAGAGCATCTGTACTTAGGACCCTCCCAGCAAGTTTCAGACCTTGCCTGGATCTAGGTAGGAGAGAAAACCTGTCTATCTCATCTGAGTATCCTCTACTGTGAAATGAACTACCACCTATGGCTTAACATAATAACCATCTTTTTTTTTTTTTTTTTTTTTTTTACAATTATGTAGGTTGACCAGTTAGCTCTCGAGTCCCATTCCAGGTTCTCATGTGGTTATAAGGTTGTAGTGGCTGTAGCTAGATCTTCTGAAATGGCTTTTTTTGCTCTACTAAAAGGCTAGAACTTCTTTCTGTCCATGTGGTCTTCTGACTTGCCTAGCTTGACCGAGTTTCCTGAGAACTTGATCTCCTAAGTTGAACATTCTCATAGAAATAAAGCAAACATGGCATTTCTCTTACAGTATAAACTCAGAACCAGCAATGTGTCCCATTAAAGGGATAATGACAAGGTCAGCCAAAATGCATAGGGAGGAAAATAAGATCCATCTTCTTATGGGATAGGGATGGGGATTTGTGGCTATCATTAATCTACCAGCTCCTTTCCTCATTCTTGGGTCTGTTTCCAAAGGAGCAAATCTTATGCTGAGTTCCCTTTCCTCCGGAGCCTCCACAAGACAGCTCTGTGTAAACTCCATAGCAGCTTCTCTATAGATCACTTTTGTATGTCTGTCTTCAATCCAACAAGATAGACCTGATAACCTCTGATGTTCAATGAAGGAACCAGAACCAAGAGGGCATAAGTGATTTACTCAGGGCCACAGACCAAGCCTACATGGCTAAGCCCGGATTTGAATGGCAATCTACCTAACTACAGAACAAAATCTCTTAGTCGCCCCTCCTCTGTGAAACCTCTGGGTCTGTTTTTCTTGTTGTTGTTGGTGGTGGTGGTGGGGCCTTTTTTGAGGGGGAAAGACTGATAATTTTTTAAAGGGCCATTCTTAAGCCAATGTATTTTTTGAAGAAACACACATACTACTTTTCTGCATCTTTTGGATGAGACTTAGACCCTGTAGGATCTATTTTTATGTATCTTGAATTAATATTACTATTATTATTATTATACAAATGGCTCTTACAAAAGGTCTTTCCAGTTCTGGTAGAAGAACATTAACTTCAAATGCCCTTCTCAGGCCTGTAAATCTCCTAGGAGTATTAGATTGGTTGGCTGCCCCTTGGGAGATGTCAAGGACATGAGTTTTCCAGCTCTGGTTTAAAAACTTTCCATAGCTCCTCCCATTGCCCCCAGGATAAAATCCCAGCTCTTAATATGGCAAAGGAGGCCCCCAGAGACCTATCTGCCTCTCTGGGCTCATCTCATCCTGCCATGCTGAGATGCTTCAAGCTTCCTGCAGGGCCCTCGTATGTGCCATTGCCTCTTGATTAACTCATAGTCATTCTTGGAGATATTGTGCAGATATCACAGAGGTAGGGACACCTAACACCTCTCTTCTCCTATGGCACCCTAAGCATGGCTTTGTCACCTGGCTGCTTCATTTATATCTCTCCTAAAATCATGGTCTTGCAGAAATGAACCTTCTCATTTTTTGCCTCCTGTCTACGTCCTTCCTCTTCATAAAGCAATCCTAAGGGCTCTCCACTCTCCAGATTTCTACTCTGGCTATCCTTCAGTGACTGGAACTACCCATCCTATCTGCTAGAGGATGGTGATGATGGGCATGATATATGAAATTATTATTTCCTGAGATAAGCACAAGGTGATACCAAGCTTTAGTTCTCAAAGAGGAAACTGTATGGATCACATGTGTGGCTCTCCCAGCTTTCGCCAAGAGGAGATTTATGAAGCAGCAGAGAAGGAGATATTAAACAGAGCATAGCCACCCTACCAGTGGAGGCGCAGGTGCTGGCATGTCCACAATTGAGAGCTGGTTGACCAGGGAGAAAGGAATCCAAAAATAAAAGCCCTGTTGAGCACTTGCATGCCAGGAATCTCACAAAGCTGAGAGACAGAATAGAAAGGCCTTGTTGAATGCTGTGGACTTTGAGGAGTGTCTGCTGAAAGACCAGGGTTAATCTAGTCAGGAGTGAAGACTATTTTTGCCTTGTTCTCATGGAGTTTAGGCTAAGCTTTGAAATGGCAAAGCTAATCTATCCAGAAATTAATTTTCTCCCTCGGCAAAACTAAACACACTTCTGAGGGAGACAGAAAGACCCAGAGCCCAGATGTCCTAGCACACACTGGACAACCAAAACATCTTGCAGTGCAAAGAAGGGCACAGGACCTATCGCTAAGGAGAGTGAAGTCAGCCAACCATGAGTGAGCAAGGAGAAAATCTCCTTGAAGAAATACCCAAATGGAAATATTTAATTGAACAGTATAATTTTTGAAATGAAAATTTTACCAATACAGTTAACCATTGTTTATAACCTTTGTAACAAAAGGTCCAAACACTTGTAGACAGGGCTATTAAAACTATCTAAACTGAGAAAGACAGAGGAAGGGAGAGAGGTCAGGAGGGAAGGAGGGAGGGAGGGAGGGAGGGAGGGAGGGAGGGAGGGAGGGAGGGAGGGAGGGAGGGAGGGAGGGAGAGACTAAAAGGAGTCTCTAGGTAACTACTACTTAGTATAACATGAAATCAGAATCCTGTACTAGGAGATGGATTTAAATAATACCTGATACGTCCCCAAATTTAACATAATCTAAACTCACACATGCAGAAATCTCAAGAATTCCAAGAACAAATACACACACACACACACACACACACACACACACACACACACACACACAAGATTACTGAAAATTAGAAATATAGAAAAGCTTAAGAACACAAACTGTCCTGTTCCTATGAACTGATTTCTCCTTAGGTAGCTCTCTGTCTTTCCCAGACTCCCTCCTCCCTTCTCCTCAACTCCACTTTGATCCCTCCTTGCCCAGAGCTCTGTGTCTATGAGCCATTGCCTCTACAAGATTTTGGATTTTGATGACTGGAAATCAATTTTTTAAAGTTACATTTAAATTTTTATTTGGGGTGCATGCCCCACAGTGCACATGTGATCAGAGGACACCTTGTGGGGACCTCTCTTTTACCCTGTAGATCCTGGGATAAAGCAGAGATCCTCAGACTTGGTGGTAAGTGTTCTCACAACATGTTGCAATATATTGTCAATAATAGTTACTCAATAAGCAAATTACATTAATGAATGAAGTCTACAAGTGAATAATCATAAGAACAGCACAAATTAGTTATCAAGTCTTGGTCATCTAAATGAACAATTTCTAAGATACAAGGACCCAGGCATTCCTACAATTTCAAAGTAACCATCGCCTTCCAGAATAATACTAGTGAAATCCACAATTTATTGAGTGTTCACTGGGTGGCTGGCATTGTGGCAAACCATTAATAAACACCTAATTAAAGTCATCCTGGGAAAACCGAAGGGCAAACAGTTAAATAAATTGCCTCAGGTCACATAGGTAATAAGTAGTTTTTCTCAACTTGTTCTTTCAGAATTGATTTCAAAAGTCTTCATTTTTTTAAGTAAGTACTGTCTCTCCTCACTACTGAGGAGATATTCCGATGTTTTTTTTTTTATTATTATTACGTATTTTCCTCAATTACATTTCCAATGCTATCCCAAAAGTCCCCCGGACCCCCCCCCTCCACTTCCCTATCCACCCATTCCCACTTTTTGACCCTGGCGTTCCCCTGTACTGGGGCATATAAAGTTTGCAAGTCCAATGGGCCTCTCTTTCCAGTGATGGCCTACTAGGCCATCTTTTGATACATATGCAGCTAGAGTCAAGAGCTCCAGGGTACTGTTTAGTTCATAATGTTGTTGCACCTACAGGGTTGCAGATCTCTATAGCTCCTTGGATACTTTCTCTAGCTCCTCCATTGGGGGCCCTGTGATCCATCCAATAGCTGACTGTGAGCATCCACTTCTGTGTTTGCTAGGCCCCGGCCTAGTCTCACAAGAGACAGCTATATCAGGGTCCTTTCAGCAAAATCTTGTTAGTGTATGCAATGGTGTCATCGTTTGGAGGCTAATTATGGGATGGATCCCTGGATATGGCAGTCTCTAGATGTTCCATCCTTTTGTCTCAGCTCCAAACTTTGTCTCTGTAACTCCTTCCATGGGTGATTGTTTCCAATTCTAAGAAGGGGCAAAGTGTCCACACTTTGGTCTTCCTTATTCATCAGTTTCATGTGTTTTACAAATTGTCTCTTATATCTCGGGTATTCTAAGTTTCTGGGCTAATATCCACTTATTAGTGAGTACATATCATTTGAGTTCTTTTGTGATTGTGTTACCTCACTCAGGATGATGCCCTCCAGGTCCAACCATTTGCCTAGGAATTTCATAAATTCATTGTTTTTAATAGCTGAGTAGTACTCCATTGTGTAAATGTACCACATATTTTGTATCCATTCCTCTGTTGAGGGGCATCTGGGTTCTTTCCAGCTTCTGGCTATTATAAATAAGGCTGCTATGAACATAGTGGAGCATGTGTCCTTCTTACCGGTTGGGACATCTTCTGGTTATATGCCAGGAAAGGTATTGCAGGATCCTCCGGTAGTACTATGTCCAATTTTCTGAGGAACCGCCACACTAATTTCCAGAGTGGTTGTACAAGCTTGCAATCCCACCAACAATGGAGGAGTGTTCCTCTTTCTCCACATCCTCACCAGCATCTGCTGTCACCTGAATTTTTTATCTTAGCCATTCTGACTGGTGTGAGATGGAATCTCAGGGTTGTTTTGATTTGCATTTCTCTGATGATTAAGGATGTTGAACATTTTTTCAGGTGTTTCTCAGCCATTCGGTATTCCTCAGGTGAGAATTCTTTGTTTAGCTCTGAGCCCCATTTTTTAATGGGGTTATTTGATTTTCTGGAGTCCACCTTCTTGAGTTCTTTATATACATTGGATATTAGTCCCCTATCTGATTTAAGATAGGTAAAGATTCTTTCCCAATCTGTTGGTGGCCTTTTTGTCTTATTGATGGTGTCTTTTGCCTTGCAGAAGCTTTGCAGTTTCATGAGGTCCCATTTGTCAATCCTTGATCTTACAGCACAAGCCATTGCTGTTCTATTCAGGAATTTTTCCCCTGTGCCCATATCTTCGAGGCTTTTCCCCACTTTCTCCTCTATAAGTTTCAGTGTCTCTGGTTTTATGTGAAGTTCCTTGATCCACTTAGATTTGACCTTAGTACAAGGAGATAGGAATGGATCAATTCACATTCTTCTACATGATAACAACCAGTTGTGCCAGCACCATTTGTTGAAAATGCTGTCTTTCTTCCACTGGATGGTTTTAGCTCCCTTGTCGAAGATCAAGTGACCATAGGTGTGTGGGTTCATTTCTGGGTCTTCAATTCTATTCCATTGGTCTACTTGTCTGTCACTATACCAGTACCATGCAGTTTTTATCACAATTGCTCTGTAGTAGAGCTTTAGGTCAGGCATGGTGATTCCACCAGAGGTACTTTTATCCTTGAGAAGAGTTTTAGCTATCCTAGGTTTTTTGTTATTCCAGATGAATTTGGAGATTGCCCTTTCTAATTCGTTGCAGAATTGTGTTGGAATTTTGATGGGGATTGCATTGAACCTGTAGATTGCTTTTGGCAAGATAGCCATTTTTACAATGTTGATCCTGCCAATCCATGAGCATGGGAGATCTTTCCATCTTCTGAGATCTTTTTAAATTTCTTTCTTCAGAGACTTGAAGTTTTTATCATACAGATCTTTCACTTCCTTAGTTAGAGTCACACCAAGATATTTTATATTATTTGTGACTATTGAGAAGGGTGTTGTTTCCCTAATTTCTTTCTCAGCCTGTTTATTCTTTGTGTAGAGAAAGGCCATTGACTTGTTTGAGTTAATTTTATATCCAGCTACTTCACCGAAGCTGTTTATCAGGTTTAGGAGTTCTCTGGTGGAATTTTTAGGGTCACTTATATATACTATCATATCATCTGCAAAAAGTGATATTTTGACTTCATCTCTTCCCATTTGTATCCCCTTGATCTCCTTTTGTTGTCGAATTGCTCTGGCTAGTACTTCAAGTACTATGTTGAATAGGTAGGGAGAAAGTGGGCAGCCTTGTCTAGTCCCTGATTTTAGTGGGATTGCTTCAAGCTTCTCTCCATTTACTTTGATGTTGGCTACTGGTTTGCTGTAGATTGCTTTTATCATGTTTAGGTATGGGCCTTGAATTCCTGATCTTTCCAAGACTTTTATCATGAATGGGTTTTGGATCTTGTCGAATGCTTTTTCCGCATCTAAGGAGATGATCATGTGGTTTTTGTCTTTGAGTTTGTTTATATACTGGATTACGTTGATGGATTTCCATATATTAAACCATCCCTGCATCCCTGGAATAAAACCTACTTGGTCAGGATGGATGATTGCTTTAATGTGTTCTTGGATTCGGTTAGCGAAAATTTTATTGAGTATTTTTGCATCTATATTCATAAGGGAAATTGGTCTGAAGTTCTCTATGTTTGTTGGATATTTCTGTGGTTTAGGTATCAGAGTAATTGTGGCTTCATAGAATGAGTTGGGTAGAGTTCCTTCTACTTCAATTTTGTGGAATAGTTTGTGTAGAACTGGAATTAGATCTTCTTTGAAGGTCTGGTAGAACTCTGCACTAAATCCATCTGGTCCTGGGCTTTTTTTGGCTGGGAGACTATTAATGACTGCTTCTATTTCTTTAGGGGATATGGGACTGTTTAGCTCGTTAACTTGATCCTGATTTAACTTTGGTACCTGGTATCTGTCTAGAAATTTGTCCATTTCGTCCAGGTTTTCCAGTTTTGTTGAGTATAGCCTTTTGTAGAAGGATCTGATGGTGTTTTGGATTTCTTCAGGATCTGTTGTTATGTCTCCCTTTTCATTTCTGATTTTGTTAATTAGGATGTTGTCCCTGTGCCCTCTAGTGAGTCTAGCTAAGGGTTTATCTATCTTGTTGATTTTCTCAAAGAACCAACTCCTCGTTTGGTTAATTCTTCGAATAGTTCTTGTTTCCACTTGGTTGATTTCATCCCTGAGTTTGATTATTTCCTGCTGTCTACTCCTATTGGGTGAATTTTCTTCCTTTTTTTCTAGAGCTTTTAGATGTGTTGTCAAGCTGTTAGTGTGTGCTCTCTCCAGTTTCTTTTTGGAGGCACTCAGAGCTAAAAGACAAGGAGGGACACTTCATATTCATTAAAGGCAAAATCCTCCAAGAGGAACACTCAATTCTGAATATCTATGCTCCAAATGCAAGGGCAGCCACATTCATTAAAGAAACTTTAGTAAAGCTCAAAGCACACATTGCACCTCACACAATAATAGTGGGAGACTTCAACACACCACTTTCATCAATGGACAGATTGTGGAAACAGAAACTAAACTGGGACACAGTGAAACTAACAGAAGTTATGAAAGAAATGGAGTTAACAGATATCTACAGAACAGTTTATCCTAAAACAAAAGGATATACCTTCTTCTCTGCACCTCACGGGACCTTCTCCAAAATTGACCATATAATTGGTCACAAAACAGGCCTCAACAGATACAAAAATATTGAAATTGTCCTATGCATCCTATCAGACCACCATGGACTAAGGCTGATCTTCAATATTCCGATGTTTCTTGTGTCTGTTCCTTCTGTTCCTTCAGTCCGTCCTGTGCTTCCCACACTATCTGGTGAGGTCCACTTCTCATCCTAGATCCACACAAAGTCTTACGTCTAGAGGAAAAGTCTGTTCACAAACAACCACGAACCCAGAATGCATGACTACACTGTATGGTAAGCAATAAGAACACCAATTTGAGGCAGACCTTTTCCACCCTAAAGAAATGAACATTGCAATCAAATTGCCTGTGGAGAAATGGGCTCACTGCATGAGAGAAGGGAGCCATGCAGATTTGGAGGATTCTGAACCAATCTTCAGGGATCAGAGAGGACAGCCCAGAGCAAGGCAGACCTGAGCTGAGTCTAAAGCAGCAATTTTCAACCCTTGGCCCTTTAAGGGGTCAAATGACCCTTTTACAGGGGTCACCTAAGACCATTAGAAAATACAGATATTTACATTATGATTCATAACAGTAGCAAATTACAATTACATAGTAGCAATAAATAATTTTATGTTTGGAAGTCACCACCATCTAAGGAACTGTCTTTAAGGGTTTTAGCATTAAGAAGGTTGAGATAAGCTCTGGCCAACGTCTAAAATATCTATGGGAGAAGAAATCACTGTGCTTCTTACAAGAGGACCTGGGCAGACACCCAGGGTCCATGGGATCGTGGCAAGCAATCTCAGAAACTGCTCATTTTTTCCAGGTCTGTCCTAGCAGGCTTTGCTGATCTGGAGACCCTAACAGAAGTCTGTGGTAACTGACTCCTGCTCTTCCCCCACCCCCAGTCCAGGGAACTCAATTCCTTTCAAATAGATCTGCCTTTAAAGTGAGAAGTTAACGGCTCACAATTTTTCAAATTTAGAGGAAATCCATAGTTGTCCCTGCTTTATAGCTTGGTATTATTGGATAATCAAACAAAACTATTTTCGTAAAATAGAACAGGTCTCCCTTGCACCCTCCCAGGTTCTTCCTGTGTACCTGCATAGGCAGCAGGGTGGGGAGTGTCCCGGGATCCAGGTCCAGGTTGCCCTCTTTATTCCAGACTGTGTAATTGGCCCTTGCAGACAGAGGTTGATTTCCTACCGTGAATTCCCTTACCAGAGGAGCCCTGCTCCTGGGGGGAAAGCAGGGAAGAAATTGCTTCCAGGTGTCACCTGGCCTCCTCTGTGGCTGGAAGGGAAGCCCGTGGAACCTGGCAAGGAACAAGGGCTTGGAAAGCCAACCCTATGTTTGAACTGAATCATTTGCTAGCCAAGAGCCTCAAGGTTCAGTGGCATAAACTCCAGCTTTCAACTTACTCATCTGTAAAATGGGGCTAATAGTTCCCTGTGAGCCACGGGAGGAGACCCAGGAGCTTGACATAGTAATTGCTTGAACAAATTCTCCTGCCTCTCAGGTATTCCTTGCAATCCATCCCATGTTTGTGTCTCTTTCTTGGGGAGTTTTCTCCAGAGGGTCTTCAGGAAACCTACTGTCTAAATATTTCCCCTCTATCAACAAGAACAAATTCTTCTTCAAAGGGAACATGAAGATCAACTGGGGGCAGAGACATTCTAAAACTATAATTTTAAATAATCTATGGGTATTTCTTAAAAGGGCATGTCTCCATTGGCATTTTGGGTAGAACATTTTATCATTCACAGCATCAGAGTATTAAACATTAGCAGTAGGCTTCTTAGTCACCGTGACAACAAAAAAGACCTGCACACAGCTGAAGCCATACTCAACACACAGGCCCCCTCATCCCTATCTCAGAAATCATGGACATGTGACACTGGCAACTGATTACACCTGTGCCTTGTTACCCCCCTGTGTCCTTAACATGTTGTGTGGAACAAAGATTCAGATGCAGGACACTACAGCTACTATGTATTAATTTTTAATGTCTTTTTTCTAATTATGCAAATAGTGCATGCTAGGTGGGGGGAAAGTCAGTAGAAAAGTGTGACAAGAAGGGACAATATCAAACACGAAACTCCCCAGCATTAACATTTAAATATTTATGCCATTTTTCTTATACAAGGTCACAAAGTCACACAGTTAAAAATTCAAACAGTGCTTAGGGCTATAGAATGAAAAGCAAAAGACATTAGCATCCACCTCACCCTGCCATTCACGGCTTTATAGTTTATCTTTCTAGTCATTTCTATGCCAAGCTATGTGTCTATACCTTTTTCCAACACTAATAGAATCCATTATTCTGTGATTCAGCAACCTCTGCTGGTGTCTGCTGGGCAGTATTCTGTAGCTCACTCCCTAACAACATGCTGAGACTGTCCTTAGTAAAACCACCACCACCACCACCACCACCACCACCACCACCACCACCACAACAACAACAACAACAACAAGAAAACAAAAACTTGCAGTGTATTCCACAGATCACAGGCCCCTGGCTATGATGTTCTTTCTTCACTGTTGTGGATGGCCCTGCCCTGTTGTTAAAAGGAATAGAAAAAACTTTAAACATGGTGAGGGGTGGGGCACACTTGAGTGATGACCTCAAGAATCTATATGTTTAAAAGTTATGAAATGACCCTGTGGTCCCTGGGGAAGGGGTTGTGGACAACGATCTTGGTGTAGACCACATTCCGGAAGCACCGTGACCTTGGAGAGGGCTGGGTTCTGAGAGGCTGTGTGGGGCAGGAGTGGGGAAAACCCCAGAGAAGTTCGTGTCGAGGAGCCAGAGCTGTTGAACATGAAGACAAGAAGGTCGAGCTGTGATTTAATTACTCTCTGCGTGGTGTCTCTGAAGATGGCTCTTAACATTTGCTCCTTGTGCGTGTTCTCAGAACAGGAAGCAAATGAAAAGGCAGCAAAACGAAAGCAGGGCAAACGTGTGTGAGGTGCGGGAATGTATTTGATTGTCGGTATTAAACAAAACACAGAAAGCATAATTGCTACGGAAGGAGAGCGTGTGGTAACATCAATTATGGCTCAAACATCTGCCTGGGGACAGAGGCAGGGAGGAGCATGTTAGTAGGCTCTTCCCCATGTCCTCTGATTCTTGCGGTCTTTAAATGCTAAGTGCTGACCAAAGCTAACCTTTGCTTAATGTTAATAGAATCTAGCGAGTCTTGACACTGGCGATTAATATTCTAATGAGGAGAGCTGTTATTAAATGCCACTGAACTGATATGCTCTTTGTCTTGCACGGAGCTAATGTATTAATAAACAACGCACAGACTTTTATTTTCTGCGCAATTTCATGTTACAGTTTCATGGCCTATCGGTTTAAGGTTAGGGGCTATAGCTGAAGTATTGATGACTGTTCCTTGACATTAATTCTTCTGTAGATCTAACATGAAAATAAAATTCAAAGGAGCACCATGACAATCAGAAAACAACTGAAACCAAGGCTGTCCATTGGGAATTCCCACCCATATCTTGGTTCTCAAATGAGGCTTTGGAGTCCTCTGACTAAGCCCTGGGGGGCGGTGGGAGTGGGGTGGGGGGAGGAGATGGCTCTGTGAGTAAAGGCACTTGCCTCAGAACCCCAGAACATGAATCTGAATCCCTCACACACATGGCAGCGTGTGTCTGTAATGCCAGCACCGAGGGAGGACCAGGTAGCTCACTGGTCACCAGCCAAGCTAAACCAGTCAGATTCTGGTTCAATGAGAAGGAGAATAAAGTAGAGCAGAGAGATGGAGTACAGAACACCTGACATCTTCCTCTGGCCCCTGCATGCATGCATCTGGGCATACCTCACACACTGGGGGTTGGGGGGTAGGGGGCTGGAGAGGTGGCTCCACAGATAAGAGTGGTCGCTGCTCTTCCAGAAGACGGGGAGCTTGATTCTCAGCACCTATATCGGGTGTCAAGAAACTTCCTCTAACTCCAGGAGATCTGACACTACCTTTTAGCCTTTGACCTACAAATACATGCACACACACACACACACACACACACACACACACACACAGAAACAATCTTCTTTTAAAAGTCACTCACCATTTAATCACTGTGATCTTTCCTTTTTGTATTATTTTGTTCACATGTTTTATAACAAATTACCCTGCACTCTAACTGCGTGGACCATTTATTATGTCAAAGTTTCTGGGGGCCAGGGACTCATTAGCTTGCTAGCCCGACTTAGGTCTCTGCCAGGCTCACAGTCAGTCATCCAAAGATTTGACTGGAGCTAGAGAATCCACTTCTAAGACAACACACTCACTGCTGGAGAGCTGAGGCTGGCCGTGGCTTCAGGTCCTTACTGCATGTGCCTCAGCTCTTTGAGCATCTTGGCAACATGGTGGCTGATTTCCCCATGACAGGTGATTTAAGGAAGTGCAAAGTCTCTTGAGGCTTGGAAATGATGTTCTATATTTCCAGGGTTGGACTTACAAGTCGGCTCTGCTATGACTTCTACAAGGGAATGGATGTAAGGATGGAGGTCGGAGACTAGCCTTCCCATGCAGCCCTAGAAATGGAGATAATGGTGAAGGCCTTAATGAATCAAAGAGCTACCCCCGGCCTGGTCTTATGTGACTGAGTTGCTGGATGCAAAGAATATGACTCGTCTTATACCAGTTTCTTAATTTTCCAGATAGAAATGACAGTACCTATCCCTCGGAGTTGCAAGGGTTAGATGATGAGCCCATCTCACTGTCCCCCAATCCCTGATTTCCACAAGGCTTTCTCACAGGGATGGAGCACTTTGTCAAAGGTCTTCTTGGCATCTGTTCAGATGGTAATGTGACTTCTGTCCCTGAGTTTGTATTTGTGCTATACTGTATTTTCTTCATCTCTGTAAAAGCATAGACTTGGCCACGGTGTGTGACTTTTTTTTTTGTTTGTTTTGTTTTTTTGTTTTTAGAGACAAGGTTTCTCTGTGTAGCCCTGGCTGTCCTGGAACTCACTTTGTAGACCAGGCTGGCCTCGAACTCAGAAATCCGCCTGCCTCTGCCTCCCGAGTGCTGAGATTAAAGGTGTGCGCCACCACGCCCAGCTGTGTGTGACATTCTTAATATGTTCTTGAACTCAGTTTCTGAGTTTATTGTTGCAAATGATTGCACCTGTGAAACTGGTCCATAGTGTTTTGCTGTCGTTGGACCCTATCTGGTTTTGGCACCAGGATAATATTGGCTTTGTAGAATGTGTTTAGTAGAACCCTCCAATCCTGTTTTCTGGAATGATTTGAGGAGCATTAGTATTAATTCATTTTCAGATTTTGATAGAATTTGGTAGTTTGTCTATTGCTAGGCAAACTAAAAAGACTCTTTTTAATTTAATTATTATTTTTTTAAAATAGAGTCTTGATCTCATATATCCCAGACTGGCTTTGAACTCACTAGTTAGCCAAGGCTGGTCTTAAATCCTTGATCCTCCTGTCTTTACCACCTAAATTCTGGAATTATAGACATGAGCTATCATACATGTTTTATGTGGTGTTGCGGATCAAACCCAGAACTTTGTGCATGCTAGACAAGTACTCTACTGACTGAGATCCAGCTTCAGGATGGATGTTGGGAAGGCTCCTTAAAATTGTTTCAGTCTCCTTGCTTTTTATAGATCTGTTTGAATTTTTTTACATCTTCTTGACTTAATTTTGGTATGAGATTTGTGTCTCAAGATTTATCCTTTTTTTTTTTCATTTTCCAATTTTTTAAAATGTAGTTTTCTAAAGAATTCTCCAAGAACTGTCTAAATTCCATTTGCATTTGTTGTAATACTCCTTGCCTCATTCCTAGTTATATTGATTTGCGTCCTCTCTCTTTCTTCTGGCTAGACCAGGGGCAGACCAGGACCTACACTCAGTAACCTGGCCTGTCCTTAGCATGCTACAGTTCTGCTGAGAGTTTGTCAAAGAACTGGCTCATAGTTTCATTGATTCTTTGTGTTGTCCCAATCTTACCTCTTATTGAAAACTATTAAGTAAATAAATGTTAGTGTTAGGCATGCATTACAGTATAAGTCAGAGTCCTTCTGACCACTGAGAAGCATGATAAGTCACTAATGGGCAGGACAGAGGGATGGAGGATGTTTATCATCCTGGAGAAGACATAGAGGGTTAGCATGAGATTTCATCACATTTCTCAGAATCCTGTGCTGCGGGAGTCATTCATTTCTAGATTTCTTCATTTATGGCCTCAAGCTTTGGTCGAGCATAGGTATCAGAAGCCACAGAAAAATGAAACTGTAACTAAAAGGAGTGACTATGCCAGTCCCAGCCATAGTGGCAGTGTTAGTGGTGACAACAGCCGCAGCACTGTGCTGGTACATCTCCTTTACTTCCTTCTTTCTTTAAAACATAACTTCCTGGAAGTCAGAGTCTACTAAGATGAGAATCGGCTGCCTCTGAAGGAACACTGAGTTTCTTGTCACGTCAGCAACAAGATAGGAGATGATCTTCAAGCATTGAGTTTGGGATATGTGGCTACACAGATTACAGTAAGGGTTTGGGTTTTCCTTAATCTTGTGGGTTGAGTCCATCAGTGAGACTCTGATCCTAAGAACCAAATATAATTCCTACCTGTTTATTTTGGGAAAGAAACTGTATACAGAAAGAAAGAAAGAAAGAAAGAAAGAAAGAAAGAAAGAAAGAAAGAAAGAAAGAAAGAAAGAAAGAGAAAGAAAGAGAGAGAGAAAGAAAGAAAAAAGAAAAAAAAAAGTCCTTCTAATAAATCTTTAGGATACCCAGCCTCTCACAGAATGAGGAACTAAATTTTACTGAGTACCAAATATCACTATACTATGGTTCATAGATTAGATTATATCCTAAGCTTTGTATCCACATAACAAGACAGAGCTTGAAATCTCCATTTTACTCTTAGAGAGAAGTAACTTGTTATAGATCACAAAGAATCAGAGATGGGGTTTGAATTTAAATCAAATATTTCTAATTTCAAAACCTGGTCCCATCATTTCCAGATGGGAAAGCTAATTCTCAGAGGTACAGCAAAAGACGTGTCAGTGAGTCCTAGGGGATTTGCCCTGGCTTTGCTTACCTCCCCTTCCTGCTGTTGGAATCCATGACAGTTGATGGGCACATTTCTATTCATTTATTCTAGAAGCCCCTGAGAGTTCTGGTGGTACAGAAAGCCTAGTCCTGGTGAGATACCTTGGATTTGCCCAAGGCACAAGGAATGTTGCTGAGAAGCCAAAGCCAGGGCTCTAACTCCTGACCTGAGCTCCCACCCTGTTTATCCACTTGGCTCATAGAGCCTCAAAGCACAGGACATTGTCCTTCATTAGAAATGGCCACAGAAGTCTCTAAAACAGGAGAGGCAGCTGTAGACGCTGGGCAGAAGGCACTTGGCCTTCTGATTCCTCTCCTAGAATGATGAAACTCCCGAGGGGAATACCTCCCCTCCATCAGGTGTGGCAGAGGTTATGGCTTGATTCGTGCACCTGCATCCTTAGTGCCAGCATAGAGTAGGCCTCACATCTACATGGCAGATAGAATGGATGGTACAATGGAAACACAGAGGAGGGCACAGTTCAGTTTGGCCGAGGTCACCCTCACCTGAGCAATGTTTCGAGCAGGTGCACCATAAAATAACATAACATAACATAAGTGTGCTTGTTGTTTTGTAGCAGATATCAAGCAAGAAGCAATTTGAAAGAAGAAAGATATGTGTGGGCTCCAAGTTTCATAGGTTTTAGTCCACAATTCTGTGAATCTGCCATGGTGAGGCAGAGCATCATTGCCGAGAGAGCATGATGTCACAGAGCTGCTCGCCATCTGGCAGACAGGAAGCAAAAATGATAGACAGGAAGGGGCCAGTAGCAGGCAAGATATGCACTTTAAAGGTATTCCCCCAGTGACCTGCTTCCTCCATCCAGGCCCCCACTCTAATAGTGAAATATAAACTCATCAGTAGATCAAACCATTGATAAACTTAGTACCCTCATGAACCTGTCACCTCTTAACAACTCTATCAGATGGGAGCAAGCCTTCAACACATGAGTCTTCATAGGAATAGTCCTTATTCAAAGCATAACAGCAAATATCCCATGAGTCTGTGAGTTTCCATAGTACAGTTGACCTAGCCCCAGGGACTGCTATGCGGCTTTCAATACTTGTTGAATGAATACATGATCAAGTGAATGAAGACTCTGTAAGTCTTTAACAAATAGTGGGATGTGTGGCCTTGACAGCCTTATATCCACAACCCACCTAAGAGGGTGAGTTCTCCTTCCTCTTTCAAAGAATATGGTATTGGAAATATACTTTCCCAACAGATACTGGAAAGGGTATATCTATCAGATGTCAGAAGAAAAGGCCCCACAAAGGCCAAAGAAGTCAGGACAGCAAGCTCCTGTGAGTAGTCAGTAACTGTGAGCATAGCCATGGAGACCTTCTACAGAGGTCGGCAAGGGCAGTCCTCAGCCTGATTTAACATAAGCTAATCGCAGTGGCTTTATCGAAGAGTGACAACTTTTTCAAAAGAAGCAATAGCAGCAGCAGCAGGCATGACTACCAATGGGTACGCTGCCACCTGGTATGGCTCAGCTGGACCTCAGGAAATGATTTCTGACACAGGGAGTCAGTTATCTGCTGCACTTTGGATAAGCCCTTCTTCAGGCAGTGCACAAGCTCAGGCCTGGCTGGATGGCTGTGTGGAAAACTGGCAGCGAGAAGGTCCCCAGTGAGCATGAGCAGGCTTCCAAGTGCAGGCTCTGTGGGGGTGTTGAGGAAGAAGGACCCTGCTTGAGCAGCTGGGACATGAAGACACTGAGACCAGCTGTGGGCATCCTTTAAGAGGAAGTCAAGATTTGCAGCTACACACCATGCAGAAGCATGCAGGAAGTAGGAGCCCAGGGTATGAGACTGCCGATGGTGGCTTTATCCCTAATAAGATACTCTCTGCCACTGGTTCTTAGAAGAATCAGAGGTCTTAGTGGACCTGAGATGAATTGTGACAAGGCATCCAATAGTGCCTGCCTTGTTGGGCTAGAAGTACCAAGAAAGCAAAGGTTTTATTCACCACAGGTTCCTCATGCCAGGCATGAAGTACTGACCAGAAACTAGTGGGGTTGCTACTGACTCAGGTATGGTTCCCGTGTCTACCCTCTGACACATCAGCTCAGAGACTCATGGAGAAGTGAGGGAAGTGGTGAACAGAGACGGAGAGACCAGAGCCACACTTTGTTGGCAACTGAACAAAGTAGCAGGACTTAGACTTAGCATAGGCTTAGACTTGAGGATACGTCTGAAAACCTCAAGTAGTGGGAGGAAAGTTTTAGGTTACTCGGTTATTTTTCTTATTACTATGATGATATACCTAATAAGAGCAACTTAAAGAAAAGGGGTGATTATTATTGTTTGACTCGTGGTTTCAGAGAATAGGGTCTATCATGCACAGAGAGCACAGTGGTAGAACTGTGAGATAACTGGGTACATTGTTTCCACAGTCAGAAGTCAGAAAGATGAATGCTAGTTTTCAGTTAGCTTTCTCCTTTTTCTACTTGCATTCAGTCTTGGACCCCAGCACCTGTGACAATGCCACCCACATTCAGGGTGGGTCTTTCCTCATGGAAACCTCTCTGAAAACATCCTCAGAGGTTTATCCAAAGGTGTGTCTCCTAGGTGACTGCAAATCTAGCTAAAGTGATAGAGGAGATTAATCTTCACAACAGAAGCCAAACTCAACTTAGCTGTAACCATTGTTATTACCTCAGTCCTTCATTATATCACTTAGCAAGATGTTCTAAGGCAAAGCAATTCCAGACATGGTTTACCAAAGCACAGGATAGCTTCTT
Organism: Mus caroli; assembly: GCF_978045245.1. Taxonomy (NCBI): domain Eukaryota; kingdom Metazoa; phylum Chordata; class Mammalia; order Rodentia; family Muridae; genus Mus; species Mus caroli. The sequence continues at coordinate 49,806,141 of NW_028227263.1, read as the reverse complement.
GGCTTCTGCTACTCTAATCTCAAGCATTATATACAGATGGTTCAACATATAGGCTTCTCCTCATGTCACACTTCCAAGAGGAGAATGGAACACTGTAATTCTCCAGCCAAAATCTAGCAATGGAGGCACGGAGCAGAGGCCTGGCCCACTGATCAGAGTCAGGATGCTGTTAGCGAGGGCTATGGGTATTGATAGACAACAGAGAGAGGCTGCCACAAGCAAAACCTAACATAATTAGCTCTACTCCTCTGCCTGCAGGGCCATTATGGGATGCGATGAGATAATGGTGTGAAAGGGTTTTCTGCACCAGCAAGGGTTCTGCACATGGGATGGGTTGTTATCATCCTTATGAAATAATTACATTTCTATTATAGAACAATAGCTGATGCCTGAATGTAGTCTTCTGTGCTATTCCTGCCTTTGCTCCCTTTCTTGTCATGCTGTGCCCCTTATATACACATGCACGAACGCACACATGCACACACATACCCCTACACATAAATGCACATATACATACACATGCACACTCATCTCCCACATACATGTGCACACCCCCCAAACAATGCACACACATGTGCACACGCATGCCACACACATATACACACATATACATGCACAGGCATGCACCACACATACGTGCACACACATACCCATGTGTATGTACCCATACACACAAGTCATATGCCAAGAACTTCACTGTAGTGGCTTACAGTGCTCTCTGCAATGCTGCTTGTAAAGATGTCACTCTGGAAAACAACATGCACTGGAGAATCAGACCATCATGGATTCCAGTCCAGCTTTGTGCAGTTGCCATGCTGCATCACTCTATGTACATTACATAATTTTCTAAAGATGTTTTTTTTTGCAAAGTAGGAGCAATAAACTCACTGCCCAGGTTCCTGTGAGAATCAGAGATAAGACACATCAGGTATCATGTCTGGTGCAGAACAGGTAATAAGTGACCACAAATGTTCAAATGGAGCTTTTGGGTCTGTACTCCTATCCCGTACAAGCCGGCAGTGCAGGAGCTAACACTGTCCCCATTCTACAGTGGAAGTGCTGAAGCTCTGAAAACTTAGAACTTCTCACTCAGGATAACACAGCTTGTAAATGGTAAAACAGGTTTGAACCCAAGCAGGTAACTCCAGGCTTCTTGCTCTGGCTGCTCCAGTCCACCATTTCCTACTTGTGCATATCTGGCTGTAAGAGCTAGACTGTAAGCTTCAGAATGGAGTGATTAGCTTCACAGACTGTGGGTCTTCAGCCATTTGGACTCAGCTCTGGTCCTTTCTATGCCTGGATGACCACAGGACCTTGACCAGGCTGATTGAGCACTGTAAAAGGAAGACTCCTCCTCTCTGAAATGGGAATAATATAAGCATCTGCACCGTCAGATTGTTGTGGGATTAAATGGATCCGAAGGCTGCTAAAGAGAAAGGATGGGATCGATAGTAACCACTGTGAGCGTTGTTGTGATTAACGAGTCTTTTTTTTTCCTCCCCTGCATAAAATTCCTCCTGAGAGCAAAGGATTCGGTTATTCAGGCAGAACGCTCGAGGGTGGCTTCTTTCAGAAAATCATAGACTTTCAGAATGGAGTCACTTAACCCGCCTGAACTTCCCCCTTCTCATCTGCTAAATGGGGGTAATAAAGAGGAACTCAGAGAGACAGACTCGGGCCTTGCAGAACGGCAAGAATCAATCTTGCTAGCTTTATTACTGGAGCTTTAGGAGAGCGCTAAAGGTAGCCTTGTCACGTGCTCATTTTCAGCTTCGGGGACGTTTGGTGGCTCAATTCTCATGGTGCAGCTTACTTGGTTGCTGCTGCTGAGTCTAGAGCCCAAGAAGGAGTGGCAGGCAAGATTGTACAGTAAGCTTTCTTAGATCGTAAGTCTCTCCGCTCGTCTCTGTAACGAAAACATTCAACTCATTCCACTATTCCTTAACAGTAGTGTGCTGGTTCCTACCTTTGGACTTCAGCATATGCAGGTCCTTTGGCATGGAACATTGACCAACCTACCCTATGCATACTTAGCACACATCTGTGCCTACCTGCCTCCTAAGCCTGACCCCCCAGCTCACCACCAGGCTTCTGCAAAAGTGTCATCTCCATTAGGACATGGACACTGAGTTGAGGGCCTGCTCTGGCCTGTCCAGCCTCATAGCATTATGAGGAATTGACCTATTGTGCATTTTGTTGGCCTTTAAACCAAGGTCTTTTACAAAGACAGGTAAGGGCCCAGTCTAAGTCTGCAGTTCTACTGGAATATTGGTTAAAACCAATGTGGAACTGTGAGCAATGGTCTGTTCCTGACCTGTGTATAGAAGATCTCTTTAAAAGGAGCCTTGAGCATCTCCTATAGCTGATAATTGCATTCTCTGGCTTGCCCAAGGACCTAAGGCAATTCAGACAGAACTGTTCTAAATGCACACACCTGCCTCTCCCACCTCCACACTCTATGCATTTAGTACAACAGAACCTCCTAAATGTATTTCCTACCCTGCAGGCCCCCCTTTCTTCCCTCATTTTCCCAGACACATGAAACTCAAAGCCAACACAGACCTTGGAATTGGTCAAGGAATGCTGTCCCTCAGGATCCGTTCACAGAACAAATGAGAAACTTTGTACACCTGATGGCGTGCTCTGTGCTCTGCCCTCCAGAAAGCAAGACTCTCTTTTGCTAGTCATGCTGTGGTTCTGCTACCCAGGAAGTGAGATATGATTAGAATGTCTGAACTAGTCTGTCCAGTGCCCTGAGCTTCCAAAGTATAAACTCTATCTACAGATGAGCCTTTTTGGTTAAAAAAAAATCAGAAGTATTTACAGCCTTCCCCCAGCCCCACTGAATCCAGTTTACTCTGTTAGGCTAGGCAGAAAGCCTTGAAGACCAAGCCAATTGTCCATTTTTTGGTGTCTAACCCCTACCACAATGCCACTGATCTCTTAGTGACACTGGGTAGACAGTCTTCTCTCCTTGTGTCTTTTTTCAAACATCATGACTTCCGCCTATCCAGCCCTCATTTTCTTCAGCAGTGAGATGAGGATAACACTTATTTCATAGTGGTGTATGTGGAAGTCCTTTACATGTGAATGGACACCAGCTGAATAAACCTTATGTGGGCAAGGTGCAGCATTAAGGCAGATACCCTTTGGGCATTGTGGGAAGATCTAGATTTGATTTGTGAGTTGTTGCTATAGATCTTGAGCAAGTCACTTGACCATTTTGTCAGTCAAAGAAGACTCTATGCTCCACAAGATGGTATTGTAGGTTAAATTGAGTCCTCCATCACTCCACAGCTTCACAAAACTAGATAGGATGCAATTCTAGCCTCCAGTAGCTCAGCATATGAATCAGGTCACTGTAATAGCTGTTAGCTAAGATGAGGTCATCCTGAATAGGGTGGGACCCTAATTCAATAGGACCAGTAGCCTTATAGAGAGAGAATGCCATGTGAAGACAGAGACACACATGGAGAGTATCATCTGGCAGACAGCAAAGTGAGATGCTGTAGCCATGTTGGAAGTCAAGGAATGCCAAACATTTAGCTAAGAAGTCAGGTGGGAGTCCTTCACAGGTTTCGGAGGCTGGCCTTGGTGGCTAATGTTGACAGTCAACTTGGCAGGACCAAGAATCACCTAGGAGCCAAATCTCTGGGTGTGTCTGTGAGGGAATTTGTAGATTGAATTCATTGTTGTTGGAAGACACACCCTGAATGTGAACACCACCGGTCCGTGAGCTGAGGTTCAGGGCTGGGTGCCAGCACACACCTTCCTGCTTCCCGGCTGGGTAGATACAATGCAGCCTGCTGCCTCAAGTTCCAGCTGCCTTGTCTTCCCCCCTGTGGTGGGCTCCATCTTCAAACTATGAATGAAAATAAATCCTGCCTTTCCTAAGTTGCTTTTGTTCACCACAGCGGCTGAGGAAGGGTGCCCTGGCCCCACCTATTTCTTGATTTTCAGATTTGAATAGTATTGGTTCAATAGGGACTAACAGCTTTTGCGAACACTCTGTGGCAGAGCACACCTAAAAAGCTCAAAAGAATGTTCCATGCACCAGAGGCCTGTGGTAAATGTCCTTCTCACACCAAAGCTCCTTTCCCTACATGATGCAGTGGAGAGTAAAAAGCAAGTCTGTTTCTCCATCACATTCTTCCTTAAAACCTGATCAAGGATCCCTTTTGAAAACCTCCCTCTGGGGCTACCCTGGATGAGACAAAGTCACTGGGAGACAAGACTGCGCAACCTGTCCACTCTGCCCCTAAGTGTTCCTCTTGATTTTTCAAGATGGTCTGGAATGGCAGAAGAGAAATTTATAGGACTTTTGGCTCTTAGTAAAATTATTCTTTTCCTTAAAGTTGCAAGAATCACTAGGGAAATCTAACGGGAGAGAGAGCCTGCGGCCTGGTGAGTAAGGCCAGGGCAAATCAGTCCATTTAGCAGGAAAAGGCACTTCAAGCCATGCTGCTCTCTGAATGCTAACCTTCATCAAGTATGGCTCTCTGTCATTTTGTTTTAACTTTTTATCGAAGTATCGTAGCTATTTAGAAAACCCTGCAACTGGGAAGTATGCCTCTTGCTTCCTAGTTGGTTTTTCACCCAATCCATTGGTAAACACATCCCTGACTCCCATTCTAAGATCTCATGAAACACAGAGTGTTTCTAGAAAGAACTCTAGCTCTGACTTCAGGGTCTGGATTTGAGGCCCAGCTTCTTGTCTCTCCAGTTCAGTGGTTTGAGAACGTGCCTTGATTTTGCATATTATTGAGCTCTTCTGGTACCTAATAAAAGGTACTGGGGAGATGGCTCAGTCTGTAAGGTACTTTCTTATGAGCATGAGTGAGTACCTAAGTTTGAGCCCCAAAACACACACTAAAAAAGTAAAATGTTACACATAGCAAAGCATGCTTGTAATCCCAGCATGGAAGAGGTCGAACTAGGCAGATCTCTGGAGCTTGCTGGCCAGGCTAGCCTAAGAGTGTGGGCTTAGGACCCATCAAAGAACGGTCCACAGCCCATCCTGGCACCCACCATCTTCGTAACCTTGAGCATCTTGCTTAAACATCCTATTCTACATCTGTCAGGGGGTCTACAGACTGAAGGTGATGATTCACTTAAAAATGGTTCCATAGAGCTGGACACACAGTAGGTGCTCCATTACTGTCAGTAACCAACCACTCTACCCTCCAGCAGCTAGCTCTTTCCCCCCAGGGGTTCCATATCTCTTGCCTCTTCCCTCTAGGTCCTAGATTCCCCACATCTGAGTAGTGGGCCTGGCAGTCGGGTTATGCTCTTCCTCGCTTATGAGGCCTAGGATGTTGCAGCTGTGTAAATGGAGTGGGAGAAGGCAAATATCTGGAGACACAGCCCCAGGAAGTAATAAATGATGTTGAGCAGCTGTTTGGAAGTGCTTTCTTAATCACATCTCAGTGTAGAAGTTAAGCTGCCCCAGCCTCCCTGAAAGAGCAGAGCTCTCTCTGTAGCCAGATTGTTTGAGGCTCACCATCAATTTCAGTGGCTCTTTGGTCACATTTGCCAGCATAGTTTGACAGAGAGAAATAATACAGATGGCCTTGCATCTTCCTCTCCCACATTCCATGGAAAGTAGCCTGCTGCCCTATCATAATCCTAGCCTCCAGGGGCCTAGATAAAGGATCTTATAGTCCTCTAGGAAAGGCTGCAAAAGTCCGTGAGAAGCCTCAGTTGGGACTTGAAACTTAGAGCAGCTGCCAGTCACCCTGCCCATCAGGACCTCCCTCACCACTCTTCCCTTCCTCTGCATCCCTGCCCCTCTGTCCTGTAATGTGATGCAATTCTGTCTCCTGCATCCTGGAGGTCTAAGTCCCTCCAGAGTGAGGGCTGGTTTTAGGCTGTGTTTGCAGTCCCATTCAAGGCCCCCACAGAACTGCCTTGGGGTTTGACTGTGGTTGGCCAGGAAATGGATATGAGAGGCAAGAAGGGAGAGGAGAGAAGGAGGGAGGAAGAGAGAGAGAGAGGGAGAGAGAGCATGATGAATATATTTGTGTTCATTTCTTTTTCATGAGACCCATTTTGAGTAGGACCAAATTGACATCCTGAGTTTTTAAAAGATGAAGCAACCTGCTGGAAGTCTGAGTTCCAGGTCTAGAGCTTACTCAACTCCCCTAGGCTAGAGTCTCATTTGGCTCCTTACAGCACAAACCACATCACCTGTCCTCATTTCCCCTACCCATAGAAGGAGAAGGATGGGGTTAGATCAGAGGTGACGACAAATGAGATGCTCATGTGTAAACTGTACCACTATCACATCTCACTGCTGTTGTGATTAGGAGCTTAGGGAGTTATGATCTACTCTAACACTCAATGGGATCCATCCTAGCATGTAACAGACTCCAACTACGTGTGGAATCACTGTGTTGGCTGTGGGCACATGCAATGAATGTCCATCCCTGTCCTGGGAGGACATGACTCATAAGACACATGTGCCTGGTGACCTTCCTTTGCAGACTTTATCCATCTATAACCTGGCCGCTGGGAAGACCTCCAGACTCATCTGAAGTCTTCTCCATATTAATTCCATTCATCTAGCCCAGTTAGTTTCCTTGCTGTGCCTCAAACGACCATGGTCCTGCTATAAGGATTTTGTCATTGCTAAGTTTGCTGCCCGAAGCAGAGGCAATCTCCAGATATTGAATGGCTCATATTTCAGTTACTTTTACTGGCACCTCCTCAGGGAGAGTACTCTTTACCACACTGCAGAAACAACACAGCCACCATATCACACCTGACTCTGTACTCATTTAATATTACTTACCCCCACATTCACTTGATTGTCTTCTATATAGATATTTTCTCATTGATTGTCTTTTCTACTAGAATGCAACTGTTCAGAAGGCAGGGATCTGCCCTTCTTTGCCTGTCTGTAATTCTCAGAACAGTGCCTGGCCAAGTAGGCACAAAATAACTCATTTGAGAAAAATTTCAGGGTTGCAACTGAGTTTTATAAAAATAAAAATAAACTTAAAAGAAAAATCAAATAACTCAACTTAAAACTAGGAAAAGAAACCAAGGAGAAACCAAAGAGAAATTTCTCCAAAGAAGATAGAGACCCAAGTGGTCAGTAAGCACATGAAAGCAGATCAGTTTTACTGTAGGTAAGGTGCCAATAAAACACACCAGAGTAGATGTATTCAGAAAGGTAGGTAATAACAAGTGTTGGCGAGGATGTAGGGAAGTCAGCTGTTAGTGGGAATGTAACCTGATGCCGCCACTTTGGAAAGTCACCTGATACTTCCTTAAAAGGTTAAACATGGAGCTGCCATCTGTCTGTTGCTGAGATAAATTACTCTGACAAAAACAACTTTGGGGGAAAAGGTTTATTTTTAACCTACCGGTTACAATCTATCAAGGAAGCCATGCCTGTTTGTTATTCCAATGAATTGCCTCTAACCAGGGAACTCAAGAACCAGCAAAGTATAGCAGAAATCATAGAGAAATGATGCTTGTTCACATTCATGCTCTGCTAGCTTTCTCATATAGCCTAGGACTACCTGGCCAAGGAATGGCGCCACCCACAGTGGGCTGGTACCATGTATACTAACAATCAATACCATCCTCAACATGCCCATAGGTTGCTCTGATCTGAGCAATTCCTCAGTCTCTTTTCAAGTGACTCTAGACTGTGCCAAGTTGACAAAGCTAAGATAAAACATCCAATCCAGCAATTCCACACCTACATTTATACCCAACAGAAGTGAAAACACACTTCCCATGCAAAACCCCATGTGCAAGAATTTAGCAGCCAGCAATAATAGCCAAGAAGGGAAACAAGTGAGGTTTGAGATGTGGATGATCAAAATCTCACATATCCAACCACTGTAGTGCTAAATGGCGACATAGGGAGATGTGGGTAAAATTTAAAGACATGTTCAGTGAAAGAAGTCAGTCACAAAAGAACCCAGAATATATGATTTCATTTCCTTGAAAATTCTAGAATAGGCAAAACTGTAAGGACAGCGAACAGATCTGTGATTGCCCCCCAGCAACAGGGTCTGGAAGAACCACGAGGAGTGCCTGCAGGTACCTATGATGTTTGTGGATAAAGCCAACACTCTCGGATATATTGCATAGTAATAGTCCCACTGTTCTGTGGATATGTTCAGGCCCACTGAGTGGTGTCCTGGAAACAGGTGGCTTGTAGGGCACGTGAATTATTTCTCCAATAAAATGGAGATTGTATAAAATGAATGTCTTCCTCAAATATTGCTCTGCCACACAGCATACTAACTGGAGAGAGTCTGTCCCCATGTGAAGATCAGGCAAACCTTAAGGCTATCATCTCCTCAGTGTGGAGGAGGAGGATCCTCCTTGGCAAGCCCGTGAAAGCAGAGCTCTGTTCTTCATGAGTGAAGAAAAACAAAACCAAACTCCCTAAGACGCTCATGAGGAGGAGGAGGAGGAGATCAGATGCCCTGAACCTGAGTAATTTACTGTGTCTTATTTCCAAAGACCATTTTCCCAGCGTAAGTCACAGAGACAGATGACCAGGACCTGCTTCTGAAAACAAACTGAGGGGGCGGTTGACAGAGCAGGCGCTGCTGGGCTGGAGCCTGAGAACCAGGGCTTGCCCTGCTCACTGAGCTTGGGACTTACAGGGAGTTCCTCTTACCTGACTTTTTCCAGCAGGGCTCTTGGTCAAGAACTGGCTCCTGAGTTGTTTGTGTTGTCTTCCCTTTAAAATAACTTTTACTATTTGTTGGGTTTTTGTTGTTGTTCTTCAATTTAATTTTATTTGTAATTCATTTTTTACACTCCATATTCCATTCCCCGCCCCTTCCCCATCTACCCTCTGACTGCTCCACATCCCATGCCTCCTCCCCACCCCCTGTCTCCACATGGATGCCCCCACCCCCAACCCCACCTGATCTCTAAACTCCCAGGGTCTCTAGTCTCTTGAGGGTTAGGTGAATCATCTCTGAATGAACACAGACCCAGAAGTCCTCTACTGTATGCGTGTTGGGGGCCCTCATATCAGCTGGTATATGCTGTCTGTTTGGTGGTCCAGTGTTTGAAAGATATCAGGAGTCCAGATTAATTAAGACTGCTGGTCCTCCCACAGAATTGCCCTTCTCCTCAGCTTCTTCCAGCCTTCCCTAATTCAACAACAGGGGTTAGCTGCTTCTGTCCATTGGTTTGATGCAAAATCTCTGCATCTGACTCTTTCAGCTGCTTGTTGGGTCTTTCAGAGGGCAGTCATGATAGGTCCCTTTATGTGAGCACTCCATAGCCTCAGGAATAGTGTCAGGCCTTGGGATCTCCCCATTGAATTTGTTCCTTGAAAAGAATGGGCAATGAAGGAGTCAGGCACTGCGGCTCATGCCTGAATGCTGGCAAGGCTGAAACAAGAGGATTACCAGAGTTTGAGTCTGAAACTGGTCTGTGTTGCATAGCGAATCTCGGGCAAGTGTAGGCTATGAATTAAGACACGGAACAGAACGTCAGACACAGAAACCAAACGAGGAGAAGAGAGGGGAGGGGAGGAGAGGAGAGGAGAGGAGAGGAGAGGAGAGGAGAGGAGAGGAGAGGAGAGGAGAGGAGAGGAGAGGAGAGGAGAGGAGAGGAGAGGAGAGGAGAGGAGAGGAGAGGAGTGAGGGAATGAGCAATGGGTTAGAGAGGATGGATGGAAGGAAGGAAGGAAGGAAGGAAGGAAGGAAGGAAGGAAGGAAGGAAGACATAAAATAAACTCCAAAATTTTACTGTCTTAACATGACTGATATTAAATTTTTTTGCAGATGTGTGTGTCTGTGTGTGTGTGAGTGAGAGAGAGAGAGAGAGAGAGAGAGAGAGAGAGTCAGAAGAGCCTTCATGCAGTTTACACCCTGCCTGCTTTTCTGATTGCCCTGGGTGTGTGTGTGTGTGTGTGTGTGTGTGAGAGAGAGAGAGAGAGAGAGAGAGAGAGAGAGAGAGAGAGAGAGAGTCAGAAGAACCTTCCTGCAGTTTCCACCCTGCTTGTCTGATTGCCATTGTTATAAGCACAGTTAACAGACTCTGTCTATCCTAACATCGCATGCCTGTGTCTTACTTTATATAACTATGCACTTGCTTTTAAAATAAAAGATGTTTAGCCACAAGCTCTTTCCTTTCGCTGCTGCGGCCGCAGCCATGAGTATGTTCAGGCTACAGAAGAGGCTTCCTCTAGTGTCCTCGGCTGCGGGAAAAAGAAGGTCTGGTTGGATCCCAATGAGACCAATGAAATCGCCAATGCCAACTCCCGTCAGCAGATCAGGAAGCTGATCAAAGATGGGCTGATCATCCGGAAGCCTGTGACTGTCCATTCCCGGGCTCGTTGCTGGAAAAACACCCTGGCCCGACGGAAGGGCAGGCATATGGGCATAGGGAAGAGGAAGGGCACTGCCAATGCTTGGATGCCCGAGAAGGTGACCTGGAGGAGAAGGCTGAGGATCCTGCGCCGGCTTCTCAGGAGATACCGGGAATCTAAGAAGATTGACCGCCATATGTACCACAGCCTGTACCTGAAGGTCAAAGGGAATGTGTTCAAAAACAAGCGGATCCTCATGGAGCACATCCACAAACTGAAGGCAGACAAGGCCTGCAAGAAGCTCCTGGCTGACCAGGCTGAGGCTCGCAGGTCTAAGACAAGGAAGCACAAAAGCGCTGGGAGGAGCGCCTCCAGGCCAAGAAGGAAGAGATCATCAAGACTGTCCAAGGAGGAGGAGACCAAGAAGTAAAGCCTCCCTCGTGTCTGTACATAGCGGCCTGGCTGCAGCCTCATGTGGATCAGTCTTTAAAATAAACAAGCCTTTGTCCGTTAAAAAAAAAAATGTTTAACCTTTTGAAAATTTTCTCTAAATTTTTCATTTTTACTGTTACGTGCTAAGAACATCTATAAAAATCTTTCAAAAGTCATTTTTACATAAGTTTTTAGAGGTGGAATTGCTCAGTTAAAAATTAGCTTATACCTAGCTATATTAATACTTTCAGTATATAAATCTGTGTTTATACTTAAGACCAACAGCTCACTTAGCACCTACTAGACACGGATATTTTCATGCTTACTACTTCATTTCCCCTGCAGTTTTAAAACACCGGTTTAAAAGTATGAAAACAACTACATGTGCTCATTACAGAACATTTTTTATGTTTTTATTTGTTATTTATTTGGGGGGGACATGTCTGCCAATGCTTACATGTGGAGGTCAAGTGGCAGCTTGCAGGAGTCTGTTCTCTCCTTCCATCATGTGAGCTCTGGTGCTTCAACTCAGTGTCAGGCTGTATGGCAAGGACCTTTACACACGGAGCCATTTCCCTAGCATGCCATTGAACAATAGATTAAAGATGTAAACGCATGTTCAAATTTAAAATTGTTCACATAGTGATGACATTATAAAGATTTTTTTTTAATTTTTGCTAACCTTTTTTCTAATACATTTACCCAAATTCGTACCTTCTATAAAGATCTTAGGAGCCTTTCCTGGGCTAGAAGAATCTGATCTCCTACTGTAACTGAAATCATTTCTATCCTGCATCTTTTTATTGCCTCTTTTAACCTTCTGAACAACACAGGAAGTATAGGCTGCTGTAGCTTCCATCCTTTGCAAAGCTGGATCGGGGAAGAACCTTGGGAATTAGTTCAGGTGAAAGGCTAGAGGATTGCCAGGTAGTGAGATGCTCGGTTGACATTGCCCAGAGCTCTTGCCTCCTGCTCCATGACTACAGAGTCCTCTGGTGTTGAGCTCAGTGTATACTTCACTGCCTTACAACAGGGTAACCACCTAATACATGGTCCAAATAAGATCCTTTATAAAAATAGGGTGCCATTATGGATTAGTACAGAACAGCAAGTACAAATTGGGGCTGCCTCACTCCCAACAAGTGACAGATGGTCACTCTCCATTCCCAGATTTTCATCCCTTTGAAAAGGAATGAGATGGAATCAATGCAAATAGCCAGGGGAACAAGTTCAGCAAATTGGTACTGATGAGAGACTCTAGGCTGGACCAGAGCACAGAGATGAGCAGTGCATGGCCCCTGGCTGGCTCAAGCCGTAGACATGAAGACAGTTGACTGGCATAAGATGCAGCCTGTGGTGTTGCTGCAAAAGGGCTGCTGACCCTCCACCGGACCCCAGTCTCTTAGGTATTGTCAGTGCCCCTGCCTCTCCTCAGAACTGGACAGGATTTCACTTGTTCCATGGGCAGATAGACAGTGGATGTCTGTTCATGAGAAGAGAGAGAAGGTGCTCCGTCTAGATGAAGTGATTAAAGTGGCGCTGGGAAAGAGATGTTGTGTCACTTTTTAGTGATGCTTGTGAGCTAGGCTCAGCACTTCTATGTTACAGGGCTTCCAGTTCAAAAGTTACCAGGGAGTTCTTCAGATGACCCAGGGAGTTTCTCTGGATCATCTCTCCCCAAAGGCCACAACTAAAACTGTCCAGATAGGAGCTTGTACTTGTTGACACTTTACACATGCCACAGATTTCCCTACCGTAGCCTGGATGGGGTTAAACACTGATCAATACAATTTCCTTTGGGCAGTCAAATGGATTTCTCAGGAATGCTAAGTAAAGGGGGGGGGGCTTCTTGTTAATAGATCTTCTTTGAAAGAAATGAACTTGTCTATCAGCTAATGCCACACAATTTAGCCTTCTGATATATTCCAAAATTATTCTCAGAATCCAGAGTGCTAAAAGATGTTCCTGGGACAACTACTGGACTGTGGTTGGAGGGCAAGGTTCTTTTCTTTCATTCTTTCTCTTTGGGTGTATATTTGTCTTTATTTCATCATTGATTATGGTGGTTGAGACAGGTGGCCTCCAGCTCACAGCAATCTTCTTGCCTCGACCTTCCAAGTGTTATGACACCAGAAGAGCATATACATTGGATTTCAAATGGTTTTCTTTTTAAAGGCTAGTATCAATTCACACAAAGGTGTGATTTAGATATCAGGATTCTTTGACCTGCAGTCTCTCTGTATATCTTCTCTCTCTCTCTCTCTCTCTCTCTCTCTCTCTCTCTCTCTCTTCCTCTCCTTTTCTTTTCTTTTGTTATATCATCAAATGATACAATTTTATAGAAGTCTCATTGGCAGGCTTGCAGAACTCTCAGTGTCTCTTTCTGAAACAGACTTCTTCAGGTCTCTGCGTGGAGAGACAGCAGAGAGAGCAGTATTTGTTGAGCCTTTACAGAGAGCAAGCTGACTCCTGGGCTACTAGTGAGCCTCAGGTCATTAATTCCAGCAACACTTCGCTCGCTCTTGCTCCAGTTTTTAAAGGAGAAAAACAGAGTCGTGCAATGTCACCTGCTAGTAAAACTTAACTTTGGTCCTGGGTTAGACCAGTGGGAAGGAAGATGGTGGTGATTCTGCTTTCTCTGTATTTCTTTCCCTGAGCCTGTATTTTTCTCTGAGCCTCCTTGGGAATCCAAATTAGGGTTCATCAATTTCCTTCTCAGGATTCGGTGCTAAGACATTTTCAGGGACTAGTTTTCTAATGGGTCCCTTTGGCCACAGACAAATGATTTCACTGCTCTGAGCCTCCACCGCTTAAGCTTTCCCATGGGAAATGAAGCAGTATCTGTACTATCGCATGGGGAGCACACACCCATCGCTGGTCTCCTGTAAGAGCTCTGTCACGTCTTCCACCCCAGCCTTGCAGGTGTCTGCTCTCCCTCAGTTTGCCCAATTTTACCTACTCCATGCTAAAGTTGGATTCATTGGGGCCGTATCCTAAGCAATGTACATAGCATATATGTATATATCCAATGAAAGTAGAGGTGACGTTTTCTAGGGGATAAATGAGAAAGGGGAAGGGCAATAAAAAAAAGAGTAGGGGAGAACTGAAAAAATATACTCAAAATACAATATATATAAGAATTAACAAAAATTTATATTATGAAGAAATTCAAGCAGTCTGATATTTAATTGATATGGTTATCCTATAGTTTACATAGATGGGCAAGTTTTTCCTGCATGCATACATAGAAAGAAATACACACAAATACTGAGTGGCACAAAAGCAAATGTCCAGTTGGTGTTAAAAGTGCAAATGTTTCTTCCTTGTCTATGGTCCTTGGAGCTTTTCTGACTTCCCAGATAAAATGAACCCCAGCCTTTCATCCCTTACATCTGATTGACACACTGCCTGGCTTTTCCTACCTCTGTCTTACTTTTTTTTTTTTGTTTGTTTGTTTTTGTTTTTTTGTTTTTCGAGACAGGGTTTCTCTGTATAGCCCTGGCTGTCCTGGAACTCACTTTGTAGACCAGGCTGGCCTCAAACTCAGAAATCCGCCTGCCTCTGCCTCCCAAGTGCTGGGATTAAAGGCGTGCGCCACCACGCCCGGCACCTCTGTCTTACTTAAAGCCCAAGTACATGCTCCTCTCCCCTACCTTTCCACCAGCTCTCCCATGCTGGGTCTCTCGTATTCCTCATCTTCCAACCTGACAGTAGACAGTTGGGTGATATCTGTAGGATGAAGCAGTGTTTACTCTCCATGTGTAGACATCCACTGCTCTAGGGAAACTAAATAGCTAGAGCCAAGGTTGGCATCCCAAGCCTTTCCATCCATAGCAATTCCAATTGCTATGATACAGGTATCATAAAACATATATGACATAGAAACTTGAAATTTGTGAATTGACAAAGTAAATATTTCCTATGATTTTCTTGACTATTGGGAAATTATTCTACCTTGGAGATCACTGAGATGAATGGCTGCCAATACATGCAACAGAAGGTAACATACACAATTCGGACAATGTCTGTCCCTCACAGATGCTTCCCAAACATACTAAAGTTTGACCCTTTGTTGGGGAACTCAGTTAGTGATGAGTGTTCATGGACACCCCATAACCCAAGAAATGAGGAATACAGAAAAGTGTGGGGAATGGGATGCCTTGAGAGATGCATAGGGCTGGACTTGAACCTAGGTCCTGAACTTTGAAATGAAACAATTTACTTAATTATATAATGGTGTAGTTGGTAAGCCTTGACAGTTCTACTGAGAGCAGGGTGAGGGGGCTGTCAGAAGCATTCTGGAACAACATACTCTCTTCCTTAGCTTTGGTCTGATATTGTAACATCTTGGCATGGCGTGGCCCAGTTCATCAAAGGCTCTGATTGGAGATTTAAAAAAAATATGAGAAAATGGGTATATATGTTGCTTAATAAATGCAGCCTGGTAGAGAAAGTTTGCAGGAGGAGAAGATTCATGAACAGGGACCTTGATGTAATGGTTTTGTTACATTTCCTAAACATTTGGTAAGCTCTGACTCTGGGCTCCTATATGCTCTTGTATCCTGGACAGTCACACAGATCATCTTTAGTGCTGATAGCAGCTGCATAAAAACCAGAGTGCAGGGGGAGTGGACAGCTTTCTAACGGGCAAATGGAAGTCATTTCCCCCAAAATCATAGAGCTGATAAAATGGTAGACAGTGATGTAAACCTCGATTCTGTTAAACTTGGGAAGCCCATTCTGAGTGTGAACCATGCCCACAGGATGTATTGCATATTTTAGTGTTGCAGATGTTTAAATTATAACCAAAAAAACCAATGGTATCAAATGGGGAAAACCAGGCCTGTCCAGAGAAAGCTGTGTTCTGCCTTTTGTGCTGGCTGCTAAGCGTGTCAGGGAAGGCTCTCATGGTGAATCAGGAATACTGGTTTGGACAGTTGAATCATAGCCCAAAGTTTTGGGGTAAAAAAAACCAAGAGCCAGAACAAAAAGCCACCCCCAAAAATGTACCTTGGTCACTGATTCCCCAGTTCCTGCATTGTCCTTAATGAAGCTCTGAAATGAACCAGCCAAATGTCATGAAGCAATTCTATGAAGCAGTGACTGGCAGTTAGACTCAGGGGTTGACAATCACATGGTGGGAGCTGTAAAATACAGCTGGACTTGGTGGCTATGAACCATGAGGCCTTCTGTTATGTGTGCCACCCTAATCAGAAGTTCTGTGCCTCTAAGGATCCTGCTAAATGTTCTGATCTGGGACGGGCTGTGTTTCCTGAGGCTATGGCCCTTTGCAGAACTGGCGACCTAGGGTTATGTCTTACTCTACTCATATTCTGCCGGTCCAGGTGTGAGACAGTAACAGCCCTTGCTGCCGGGCAATGCCTGTGTTGTACTGTATACTTGTGTGTGTGTCTGTGCTTACGTCCTCTCTTGTACTCGATGTACTGCATGTGTGGAAAGATCCTCCGCAGACAAGAAGACGAACTCTCTGGAGCTGTCCCTTCCTTCTGAAGAGCTGGGCATTTGTTCCTAGAACTGTTGAAAGCCGTACCCTTAGAACTTTGTAATAGCCCTATATCACAGAAAATCAGAGCCAAGATCTCTGCCTTTTGGAACCCATAAAATGCCAGTGTCTTAATA
This sequence comes from Mus caroli, assembly GCF_978045245.1. Lineage (NCBI taxonomy): Eukaryota > Metazoa > Chordata > Mammalia > Rodentia > Muridae > Mus > Mus caroli. The sequence continues at coordinate 49,789,775 of NW_028227263.1, read as the reverse complement.
TGACAGACTTAGAAATGTTATCATTTCAACTATCAGAACATAAGGATCCTAGTATATAGGATCTCTAGCACTAATATATGCAACAAATATCTCTTCTGTGCTTTCTGTAAGCCTGGCATTACATTACGCTCTTTGGTTAAGGGAGTGAGTAAGACCACTAAAACCCTTGATTTCAAGAAGTTTGCAAAGAATGTCAGAATTTAAGAATCGTAAAAATGTTAGATCCTCAGAGAACTAAAACACTGGTATGCTGAAGTTCTTAAGCTACTAAAGGTGGGAGAGAGCCTTAGATCATTTTTTCCAGCTCTCACTACCTTTTTATGAGGCCTGGGACTTATTGCAGGCTAGCTGGATTCAAATCTCACTAATAAGAACATCATTTCAGTTCAGTGACATCACAGAATGGCTGGGTCGCAAGGGCTCGGCCTTCACCCAACCCTGGCTGCTCATTTTACCAGAGAGGCCACTGTGGCTTAAAGAGGGCAGCCAGTTGTTCTGTAAAAAAAAAAAGGCTCAGTCAGCAGAAGACAACCCCAGGCTTTCCTGCCTCTGTTAAAGAAAGGCTAAACTAGAAGACCCTCCTGCTGTTTCTGAGGTATTCTGCTAGGCCCACTTTTGTGAGCTCTCCCTGCTCTTCAGAAGGAGCGCTCGCTCGCCAACTTTCTCTGCACAGGGTCAGTCCTTGTGCGGGCCACACGTGCAGTGTATCGTCGCGTTCAGAGCCCCCTCCCCCGTTGATGCGTGTTTTATTTTGTTGCCTCCCCTTCCCCGTGTGCCTCGAAATCGATTTTCATTATTTTTTTTTCTGTCTGTGTTTGTCTTTGTGGCCCGCAGGTGCTCCCTTGCATTGTTCATCTGCTTCATCAACCCCTATTGAGCAGTCCCCCTCCCCGCCCCCCTCCCCTCCGGCCAATGAGAGCCAGAGGCGGTTGCTAGGCAACGGTGTGGCCCAGCCAACCCCGGACTCAGACTCTGAGGAAGAGTTTGTCCCTAATTCATTCTTAGTTAAAAGTGGCTCCGCCAGCCTGGGGGTCGCAGCAAACGGTAAGTGCTTCTCTTTTTTGCTAACTTTTGATAGTTTGTTGCATTTCTTTCTTCTCGTGGGCTATGCCTGCTCTCGACCGCTTGCAGCTTGCAGGGGTGGAGTGGCTTGGTGCATGGTGGGCTTGTGGGTAGACAGGGACCTGGGTAGTTCCGTGGGCTTGGGGTAGGTAGCTCCTGTCTCTGCCCCATGGAGGAGACTTTATCCCGTGACAGGTGCACGAAACAGAGATCACAGACAGCAGGAGACAAACACTGAGCAGAGACAAAGACCCAAATTGGAGGGTGGGGGACATGTTTGACTGATTGGCTTGCTGCTGTGTGCAAAGCGACCGCGCCAGACATAGTCACCTGTTGCTTCATTAGATTCTCCCTACAAGGTTTTGAAACTAGCAGGAATTTAGTGCCCCTCAATAACAATATGAAAACTGAGAGAAAGGTTGTTGGCTGAAGCCCAAGGCTGTTTTTCAAAGTTCCCTAGCCTGAAGTTGCAGGCAGCTACAGAGCTGAGTCTGACCACGGGCAGAACTGTTAGGTTTCATCAGGACCTGCCTGCCCATGGTTCCATGGTTCGCTCCTTTTCTCCGCTTTCCTCTGCTTTCCTCAAGAGAAGGAGGTGTGAGGCTGTAGGGAAAGAGTACCACCCAGATCCTGTACTGTTACACTTGGCCAGAGATACCCACCTGCCCAACGGCAGCCAGTGCATTTCTCCACAAAGATGTTCCTGCAGGGGATCCAAGCCACTATGGGGTGGACATAAGACTGGATGTGAGAGGGCTTGGGATTACAATAATGGCACCAAAGTTTTCCAATTCTAATAGAAGAAAGTAGGCTTTTCCAGCAAATACCATGGGACGATGTATATTGATTTGACAAGCATTTATTTGTGAATGCCTGCACAGGCTAGAGAGGTGACTCAGTGATTAAGAATATATACACTGTTCTTCCAGAGGTTCTGAGTTCAGTTCCCAACACCCATGTCAGGAGACTCCCAACTACCTGTAACTTTAGCTCCAGGGAATCTAATGCTGTTGGCCTCTGTAGGCATCTGTATGCATGCACAGGTATACATACACATATAATTTAAAATAAAGTAAATCTTATAAGTGATTTATGAAACTGCATCCTACACCATATTTTGGGAAAGGAGCAGAGATGGAGAACATGAGGCAGGGTTGTTTGGTGGAGCCACACAGTTCTATCAAAAGCCCTGTGGCTGGGAGCTTTGGACAAATCTCACTGACTCCCCAAGGTTTTTCAAATGTAAAAGCAGGCAGTGTGCTATCCAGGTCTCAGTGAACAGCATCATAGGGTCTGGGGTGGGGGTCCAGTAAATGTAAATGCTTACCCCATCAGCTGCCACTTCCCTGTATCAGACACACAGAGTGTCTCTGTGAAAGCTCTCTACACATTGTGGAGCACTCGGTATGCTAGGAGAAACACCAGAGGCCCTCTCTTTTCTCAGGAACAGCCAGAGAAAGCTAAAGGTGATAAGAAAGGAGGAGCCTCGGGTGCTGGGTGACAGGGTGATTGAGAGAAAGTCTCACCACTGCCTGGGGGAGTTGGAAATGCCTCCTAGAGATGCCGGCTGGGTGGGTAAGAATGGGTCAAGTGGAACAGACTTTGATGCTAGCACTATTCTGGACAGAAGGGTACACATGGACATAGAATCCCGGGTAGGAGTTGGGCAGCCTGCTTCCACTCCTTTACATCTTGGAACCTTGACACAAAATAAGGCACTGACCTGGAAGGGTGCGAAAGGCTTCACAGCAACATCCTTGGAGCTTCTCCAGCGGCTGAACAGAGCATGCGCACACAGGCCCTGCATACTCTGTGACAGAACCCCATGCACCCCAGGGCCCCGGGTTTGGGGGACTTTCTCTGAGCCAGAGCATTCTTAAGAGGACAGAAGCTGGAACCCTGAACTAAGGGTGACAGACCTGAGTTCCAGCTCTCTGGGTCACTGGATATCTGTCCTTGGCAACTCACTGTCTCGCTTCGGGACATCTTGCCAGTGATGAAGCAGTTTCTAAGGTATTCTGGTTTTATTAATGTCATGTGGTACTGCTGATCATGACTCTGCCAGTCAGGGCATGAGCTTGTTGAGGAAGAAGAATTACATGTGTGAATACATATACATATATCTACATATACATACGTGTGTGTATGTATGTGTGTGTGGGGTGTATAATAGTGCACATATGTAGAACAAATATAGATAGATTGGTAGATAACTAATAATGTTCTGCATTCATTTCTGGCTAAATAAGCCTTTCATGAAAAAGAAGAGAGAAGAAAGTCCTTAATCTATCCCTTTGCTACTAACTGACCCATAGCTGCGCCTTTGTCACATGCTCTGATACAAGCTGAGGCACTATTACTTTGTAGTTGTGCAGGGACCACAGGAGGCCGTTGGCCTACAGATGTTTGCTCACTTCAGCTCCTCTGTGCTCCTGCTTCCCAGGGGCCTCATCTTACTCTGGATTCCTTCCCCAGGGTCTCGCTCTGAGAGTGTCTCCCTGACCATCATTAGTAAATGTGGCCTTTGTGGGAAGAGAGAGCCTGGGTTCTGCTTGGTTGTTGTTCTGGGGTAGGTGCCATGAGAGTCTATTGCTGTGCTCCATCATCTTTCTGTCCCTAAAGTCCCACATGGGAATGTCCTGTTGGTGCAAGTGACAATGAGTAAGTCACCACGTGTGGCTCTAGTAAATGTTTGTAAAGTTTAATTTGATTTTAAGGGGGAAGTGTGAATATATTTTAATGAAGTTATCTGTATTGCTTTTGGTAATTATAGAAGTAAGGATACTTATACCTTATAAATATACCCCAGATGATCTAGGAAAGTGAAAGTGACATTCTTACATAATCTGTATTCTAGAAAAAAAACCACTTTCAGCAGTTTTGTCCATGGTCTCACAAATGCTCTTTTTTCAGTATTTGTTTATTCTGTATTGATTAATAAGTGAATGAATGACCCAGTGAGCAAGCTACAGAGCCAGCTCCCCAATGTGCCATCTCAGGAAGGGTCCCCATCCTCCCCACCCCACCCCGTCCCAGTGGACAACCTGCCATAGTTGTGATAGTTTTAAAATAGCAAAGCTGGGTACTGTGGATGAAAATCAGAGGGAGAGAGCACTTTGCTGGCCTGAGAGGCCCTGGGCAGGATCAGAAAATAACAGAGATGGTAGGTAAATGTCCCGACCTCCATACATCATCTTCTGCCACTGAGCTAAGGCTTGAGGCCACCTGAGGCAGGTCAAATGCTAAATCCCCAAAGGGCAGCTCACCTGAGACTTCATTCCCACTGTACCTTAGATGCTATGGGCTGCTTCTCTGGCTACTGGAGGGTGACAGCACAGAGGTTTCTCACTTTCCAGTGGTTTCCGGAGACAGTGGGAGGGAGTTTGCCCCTTGGAACCTGTTTTCTCAGGGCCCAGGCTGCCTTCCCCCTAGAGTCTCTGCCAGCAGATGTGTTAGCTCCAGACAGTGCTGGGACCAGGGTCTGTGAGGCCTCAGAGCTGCCCTGCAGAAATCCCCATGTAAAGCTCAGAAAGAAGTGTGGGGCATCTCTGCACAGCTCATTGTCCCCATGGAAAAGAAGAGAGGGTAACTCGCTCTTTCTGTCATCACTACCCTAATCCTCCCCAGGGCACTCGTACAGAAGTCACCCATGTGAATAGGAAAGATCAACTGGGCACAGTCCAGGAGCTCAGGAAGTAGTTAGGATTAAGTAGATGCCTGTCCTAACCCCATAGAAACGTCCAGAATCAACAGTGTTTCATCAATTGAGCTAATCTGAATCCTAAGCCAGGGGGCTTTGGAAACTTAGGGGTGGGGCTTAACAGGGTCAGGAAGTGAAGAGCCCTGAGATAGCAATAAAGAGCCGTGGAGAGCTTTCCGAAGCCAGAGAAGGCAGGAGAGGCATCTAATGAGCTCCTTCTGTATGCACACATTCCCTTTACGTGCATTATTGTCTCTGGGCTTCAGTTACTTACATTTCATTTGGGGGGAAACTGAGGCCCAGAGATGAGGACAGTGAAGTAATCATGACCCCACTGGGAGACAAAGACTCAACACCAAAGCATGCTTGCCTCCAGAGCCTCTCTACTGTCTGCCTTATTTCTGATGCCAGATTCAGATCTTTCTGTATCCAGCAGAAGACTGACAGGGTAAGAGGACTTCCACCAGAACTGAGCTGGACTATTTGTTTGTTTGTTTGTTTGTTTCATTTTAAAGAACTACAGGTTGTTTGATTCCTATTGCTCACCTCACGAGCATTTATGAAGCACACAGCACTGAGGAGCCTCTTTATCTTAGGGAGTCCTTGGCTCCTCTTATCTATGCTGTGAGCTATTCCAGTCTCTGGGACAAGAGGTAACATGGTCCCGGAGAGGTAAGCCACTTTCCTTTCTCTGCTTCTGGGAGCCCCTGATGATAAGGTCAGATTTGAACTCTAGGCCTGCCTGAGACCAGAGCATGGAATCTTTATGGAATATTTTTATGGGGACTTCAGGGTTTCATAGATAAATTGGGCCAGATATTTGCCACATAAAATATTGTTGCAGATCCCCAAAAGCAAACCCTCCACGTGTCCTTGGCTCCCCCAGGCTCCAGGCCCTTCCTGCCTGGCCTTAGAAAAGGCTTCAGTGGCCAGCAGCAAGGTTGCTGGGCATTTTCATTGACTTGCTTAGGTCTTAGGCAGCTGGGAGTATTTTTGTTTTGACTTCCAATCCAGCAGAGGAGTGTTTATTTTTCTTTCTAAATGGGAAACACTGCTAGGTAGGCAAGCTCCTTCCAAAAAGTGTTTTCTTAAAAAAAAAAAAAAAATTTAAAAATCCAACTTAATTTAGAACCTATGCAGAGTTCTCAGGGGAGTCTGCTGGGTCCTTTTAAGTCAGCTTGTGAAATCAGAAAGCAAAACGAAGCCAGCTTCTAATGATAGAGAGACGTGCCCAGCCAAATTGTCTTTCTTCTTTTGCTGTGAGTCCCATGGAACCCGTGGCAGCCATAGGACTTGGGTCTGCCTGCTTGACACGTTCCCGGAATGAAAGGTTGCTGGGGTGTGTAAAGTTCTCTGCCAATCCTGTCTTCAGCTTCTCTCAACTCTTCTTGCATGAAAAGACACTTGTTGGTAAACCCGTTCTTGTGACACAAGCTGCATGGGGAAATCCGTCCGAGTTCCCTCTTCCCTGCTAGGAAGACACACTGATTCCTTCCTTTCTTCATTCATCCCCCCAAAGACATGTTACGTGTTGGTGGGTGCTTTTCAGAAAGATGAAGGTGAGGAGTGTTATGAGCAGAAAGCTCTTATTAAAGTAAATGAGCCCCTGGGAACCACATGCCTGGCAGACTCCTTTCTTCTCAGATCTCAGAGTAAATGGAGTATCCTGTGTGTGTACTTGTCCTAAAACTCCTCCTGTCACCAAGTACATCAGCATCTCTTCAGAAAAGCAGACAAATCGTTTATACTAGTGGGAAGAAAGGAAGACAGACAGACAGACTCCAGGCCTCCTATCATTTCAAGACACATTTTTGCAACCAAACAAGATGGATTGGTTGGTTGGTTGGTTGGTTGGTTGGTTGGTTGACTGGCTGGCTGGTTTGGTTTCATTTGCTTTGGTTTAGGGTTTTTTTTTTGTTTTGTTTTGTTTTGTTTAAGACATGGCCTTGATGTGTAGGTAGTACAGGTTGGCTTTGAACCTGTGATCCTCCTAAGCCAACCTCCCAAGTCCTAGGATTACAAATATGGCTACCCACACCCATATCCATGCCCAGCTTCAAAGTTGTTATTGTTGTTTAATGTCTATTGGCATGTGTGTGTGTGTATGTGCACGTATAGATCAAAGACAGCCTTAGGTGTCATCTTGAGCAATGTTGCTGTCTTCCTATGGCCTGGAACTGACCACTTCGGTGTGTCTCGCTAGTCAGCGAGCACCAGGGCTCTTCTGTCTCTACCTCCCTGGCACTGTGATTTTAAGTGTTCACCACAGCACTCAGCTTTTTATCTAGTGCCAGAAATCAAACTCAAGTCCTCACACCTGTTAGACAAGCACTTTACTGGCTGAGCTCTCTCTCTCTCTGCCAATGATGTTTGGATGTCTCGCTGTCTTTAGAACAGATACCACCTCTGCTTGGGACTCCATTTCCTGGCCCAATTTCAAGTGTACGGAGGTCAGCTTTGGCTTTGCCTGATTCCTAACTTGAAAAAAATCACAACTACATTGAAAAGTCAGTTAATGTCCTTTCTTCTCCCTTCCCACTTACATAGGACACACAGCCATCCCAGGACCAGTGCACGGAGCCACACAGACACAGCCATGCAGATAGAAACTGGCCCCGGTGCAGTCAGGATTCAGTGTGTCCTCGGTGCCTGTACTCTTTGTCCTCTGCCAGGTGCTCCCCTAACTAGACCTATGCCTCCCACCAGGAACAAACTATTATGGCCCCTAATTGGGGGCGGCAGGGACAGCCTTAACAGGGTCATTTCTATTTTATGTAGTTTACAAAGCCCTTTTTCATGCCTTACCCCGGGCAAACCCTGGTGACTATAATCTAATTGCCACTTTGGCTTTCTAGAAGGTAGGGCTCCTCCTTGACCCTACAAAATAAACAAGTCACACTTTGAATTAATATAACCCAATGTCCAGGGGAAGCCAGGGCCCTCTCATTAGTCACTCACGTGACTAGAATGCAGCCTCTGGCATCCCTTTCCCACTCGTTTCCCCCAAATGCAGTTGTATTAAAAAGTACCAAAATACCACCAGGTTTAGTGTGTGGTTTGGTTGGCTCTCAGGACCCCAAAGCCACCCCATGAGGAGGCATATCAGCCGTGTGTCCTGACTTTTCCCATCTGGAAACAGCCGGCTTTGTGTTCCCGTTGGTATGTGAGTGGCTGGTTCTACAGAGTCCTTATTTACAGCAGACCACATCAGAAAGTGCCTCCTGACAACCAGGGTGCCCAGGCTGTTGAAGAGGAGCCTGGAAGGAAGCCAAGGAGACAGAGGAAGTTAGCATAATTCCCATTCAGACAAACCCCTTTCCTAAAGCCCTCTCACATGCAATCAGCTCGTTTTCTTAGATGCATAGAGCCTCAAGGATGACTGAGCTCAGGGCTCGGCAAGCACTGCATGCTGGAGGTAAAATGTGCAGAGGCAGCTCTGTGTCCATTTGGGATTGGCTTGTACACCGGTCAGTCCTGTCTGTGAAGCACTCTGTCATCGACAAAGCTTACTGTCCAGTTACAAATCTCAGCTGATGGCACTCCCCAGACCTGGATCTGGCATGGGATTCCACTAGTGAGGGGGCTGCAGATCAGGACACCCAAGTGACCCCTTCAGTCTGTCTCTGACCTTCTGTGTCACCCTTGGAAGTCTATGGGTCTGGACACTGAGGGACCTGGACTGAATCAATGTTTTCCAGGCTTTGTCTCTGTGTCCCTGTCACAGCGTGGACCCTCGAACCATGCCTACCTACACCATTATTTATGTTCTTTTAAACTGCCTCTTTCCCCAAACTTTTTGGATTTTACTGAATTTCCTTGTTTTAAGAGGAAATTGTGTACTGGGACTGCAATTCCCTTGCCATATGGCAAGTGTATGATTGGCCATAAATAGAAGCTAACTGTAAAAATAAATACAATGAAAGCAGGTTATCATGTTCTGGTGAGAACATGCCTGCTCAAAGCTGTGGGGCAGAGCCTTGGCTGTCTTTGTTAAACAGGGACATTGGCAAGTGTTGAATGTTAAAGCATACACTGGGTGCCAATCTGAGGTTTCCTCTACTTCATGAAAAGGGTTAAAGAAAGAAGCCCTCCCCATGGGAGAAATACTCAATGGGTGTTCTCAGCAGACACTGAAGACCATACACAGGGGACACAGCTCGGCAGCCTTTTCTAGACTGCTGTCTATGCATTTAGTGCCACCTTCACAGCCTTCCCACCTTGAGAACAAACGTCTCAGGCAGCTCCCCCCACCCAGGCATCTTCCCTCGCCTCTGCTGGGTCTTTGCAGGCCATCTGTTCCTGCCCTCCCCCTCTGTCTCTGGCCCTCTGCCCCTGTCATCAGGTCTGAGCTGGGTGCTTTGAGCTCAGCTGGATCCCCCATTACTGGTTAATAGCTCTCAGTGTGGACCAGGAAACCATGTGGCTTCCTCTGAACTGCCATTATTTATGTAGGTGTTTGAGATTCAGCAACTTTAAAAAAAATCTCTTTGCTTTATAAGACCAGAAGAACCAGAAATGGCACAATGTGGAACCAGGGTAAAGATGGGCTGGGAAGGTGGGGGTAAGTGGATCCCCGCTGTGATGGGTGGCCGCCTGGGATCTGCTCAACCTCTTCCTGTCCTATCTCTTCTTCTGTCAGGTTTATTAGCTTCACAAGATTGCTGTGCAAATGAGAAGACAGAGTGTTTTCTCTACTAGCAATGCCCAGTGAAAGCTGGTTTCCTTCTTGCCCTTTGGTATCACAGAAGAGTCCAGATATCTTGGGGGGGGGGGCAAGGAGGAGGCAAATTTTTTCACTCCTTCCCCTCCTGGCTTAGAAGAACCACAATTAATAACTCTGCCCAGGAGTCCTTAGCTGCCGCCCCCTCACGTGCACACACACACACACACACACACACACACACACACAAGCAGCAGCAGCAGCACCACCACCACCACCACTACCACCACCATCACCACTCTGAAAGATTTCAGGGAGGGAGAAAAAGAGGGAGGGAGTGATGGAGCCCGAGGCAGCAGCTAAACAAATATAGCACAGGGGCCTTAGAAACCATTGCTGAATTCCTAGCCAGAGTTTCTCCACTGTTCCTGGTCCCCACTGGTCCAGCATCCTGATGCCTTTTCCTCCTGGCCAGCGGCCTTCCCTCCCCCCATGGAGTTGAAAGGAGAGGAAACTGGCTGGTAATTCATTTATGCCCCCTTCCCTCTCTCCTGGTAGATCATGTTTCTATAAATAACCCTGGAAAGCTACAGCAACAGCTCATGATAATAGTATGTATATTTATACTTCCAGACCCTTCTCTTTCGATGCCCCAGAGAAAGTTCTCTGAGATGCACACCTGATGAGAACTAGTTTCTACTCCCCACTACCTGTGACCTCGGGAACTCTCCTGTCTCACGCAGTGCCCATCTGTGAAAGGGGGCTGAGGACAGCAGCCTGGGGCTGTCTCAAAGGCAGAATAGGTGAGAGTTCAGTGTGCTCGAGCACATGGCCGCCACTGTCCCCTTAGTCACCTCTCTTATTTATTAGAAACAAATAGGGGGCATTTTCAGGATGAAAAGGTTATTGTAGCTGAAGTGGAGTTTGATGACCTGTCTGCTGTCATCCCGTAAAAAAGTGAAAGCTGAGAGGCTACCCACCTGTTTGCTGATTTTACAAACTCTGCTGTCTTTGTGCACAGTGCTGCTTAGTGTATTCTTGCCCTGAACCATTGCAGTAACATCCTCTCTAGCTTGCTGCCTCCTTCTCAGCCTTCTGACCACTGAGCTCCTTCCCAATCCCGATTTTGCTACCTCCAGGCCTCACTGCCAGCCCAGTCAAAGCCAGCCCAGGCCCTGTGTCCGATGCTTGCCTGCAGCGGATTTCTGACAAATGCCGAGAGAAAAGCTCCTGTACTCTTAATTATTTTAAAGTCAGACCAGGGGGGGATCTGATGAGACTGATACGGAAAGAAGCCTGTTAGCCCCTCAGAAATAATTCAACCCAGCAAATCATGATCAAGTACCAGCTATGTGTCCAGGCCCATGGAGAAGAGCCTCTGGGAGAGGAACTCAAACCTCAACAGCTCATCACTGAAGCAGGCAGGCAGCCAGCCGTGAGGACAGAGCCATGAAGGTTCTGTGCAAACTGGGAGGATCCCTGTACCGTTTACATGCTCACCAGTGGTTAGCCGAACTTTGGTACGTGGCAAGTCAATTGCCTCTATGTAGCCAGATACTCCCAGTTTCGTGCTGGGTCTAGAAGCATTTCCTCTGTGAGCAGCTATGTGAGAGAGATGCTGGGGTGCCCTGGAACCCTTGACAGGAGGCAGGGCTCTCATCTCTGTGGAGTGAAACCTAGTGTGAAGGGTCAAGGCCAAACCCACTCCACCTTCTTCCTTTTCTTGGACAGCCAAGCCTTCTGACAAACTCCATTTTCCTGGGGGTTTCCTATAGGGATGGGATAAGCAGTGCCCTCTAGAGGCTGGGGTGTGTGCTACTCTGCATCCAACTCACATCAGAGACCACTGAGTGAGGGCAATACTTCAGGAACCAAGCAGGGTTTGATGCCACCTTGAGACTGTGTGGCAGAAAAGTGTGTGCCATCCATCACCAAGCACCTGGGGGCACAGGGGTCGTGCTGGGTGCTTTGCCTTTTCTCCTACACACACACACACACACACACACACACACACACACCATTGAGTCTGCCCGGAGATCAGAGAGTGTCAAGCAGGAGACTTGCAGTGTGACCGAATTGCTCTACTAGCTGTGATTAGGGAATGACCAAACTTCTGAGTCTCCTCCTTTCCCCGACATTAGTTAGCATGTGATGGGACTATTACCAAAACACTGGGCTGGTGTCAAACTTGAAAAGGAAATTTCATTTGTAGTGGTTCTTGTTTCTAGTGTCGTGGGCTGACACACATGGTCTTCAGGATCACTCGGATAGCAGGTGCAACGCTGGCCCAGTGCGCCTGGCCTTTCAACCCAATCTCTTGCCCCATTGGGTCTCTTCTTTGGTCATCTAACAGCTTTTGTCCTCCTTTCTTGACAGCCCCCCCACATACACCCGCTCTTGGGGAACCTCCAAAGCAGATGAGAGATTTCTTTTCTAGCCCCCTTGCTTGGAGGGCAAAACTGCCTGTGCATTTTAGCACCAAACCCCAGGCCCTGATCAGAAACCCACTGAATGGAAGTTGCTGAGTTGCACTCCAGTGCTCGTGGCTCTAAGACGCCCTGTTGGGCCCCTATGTGGGTGACAAGATGATGCATGGGATCTGGCTGAGCTGCTTATTTGTCTGAGCTGGTGATGGCCTTTATCCTGAGGTGAGTTAATGGCAAGGGGGCAGGGGCCCCTTAAGGATTGGACAATGGCCTAGCATCCCAGGTCATCTGATCACTCAGAGGCCTGGCCCTAAGTCCCTCCCAGCACAGGAGGCCTCTGTCCCCTCTGCTTCCCATCAGCTCCACTCACCAGCCAGAGGTGTTTCCAGCCCAGCAGGAGAAGCCTTGGGATAAAGCATCAAAGACAACTGTGATAACAAAGGATGTTAGGGTTCTGGGATAATGCGCCCCCACACACACACCCCACGCCCGCCCATCCTGCCCATCCTGCCCATCCTGCCCAGGGCCCACACCCAGCCAGCCCACACTAGATTCTAGCTGCTCTTTTTGATGCAGATTCCAGTTCTACCTTTTCTCCTGGCAACCAGGGCCCTCCAGAGTCCACCTCTTCCTGCTTCCCTGAACCACTTCCCCAGTGAAATAAGTTCCTGGCCCCACTGGCCTTACTAGCTGCCTCAGTTACAGCAGCTCTCCCAACAGCTCCTTCATTAGCATCTGAATAAGATCCTATTTGATGAGTGGTTTGAATATTAGGCTTTTTTTTTTTTTTTTCAAATTAAACTTACTGTTTGTATGCAGATTGGGACTTGAGACTCGAACCTAGCTTTCTCAGTCTGGACTTTCCCCTGATGTGTTTGTTCATTCACCCACTCACTCATTCTACAAAGATATCTGGGATATTTATAGCGTGCCAGACATTGAGCTAGATCCTACCCTCTAAGAGGGGCTTGAGCATCAATGTCCAACATCACTAAGGGGTCAAGAAGACATACATACACATTACCCTATAATATGTTAAATTTTTAAGGTTCTAAAGTCCAATTAAGGAGGAATTTAGGAAGGTGGGGAAAAGGCATCTGGCTGGCTGCTGGAGACCATGACTGAGTGTTTTTCAGGGCACAGAGGCCAATCTCACAGAAGGGCCGGCCGAGAACAGAAGGAGAGCAGAGGCAGTTTAGATAACAGACTCTTGAAGCTGGTCCTGTGTTGCAGGCTGCTTTCTAATTACAAAGGGAGGACGGAGCCCTGTATGGAACTAATTCTAGCAAGGATCCAGTGCCCAAAAGAGCTCTAAGGAGGAGCTGGCTGGGGGTAAGGCCATAAGGAACTCAGAGGTTCCAGGTTGTGACTCAGAGGTTGTGTGTTTGCCTAGCATAGGCAAGGCCCAGGGTTCCATCCAGCTCTGCAAGAACAGGACAAGAAGAGAAAACAATGGAAGAACAGGACACAGAATCCACAGCCGATCACACCACATGTGGGTTCAACAAAGATGCCAACCAGAAAGCTCTCGAGAGAACACATCAGGCCTTCCACGGTGCTGGGCAGGCCACAGAGCAAGACGCTGGACTGTGCTTAGAAAGTCAATGCCATGACAAAGGAGAATTGTAGGTATTTGGCTAGCTGTGAGGTACCTTTAAGATGAAGAGAAACCAACAAAATACAGTCAGATTTCACTCACATTTTGGTCAGACCTTACTACTTTTAATCTATAAGAGAGAATATGGGATCCTTTAGGTATACTGGAACATTGCAGGAACATGGCTTATTTACAAGCCCGCAACTTGCTTTAAAAAAACTACAGGATCTAAGTACTGCAGCAGGGCAGTATATTAACCAGGACTATCTAGGTAAAGAACGTAGGGATGTTTTGTGCTGTCTCGAATTTCCTCTAGGGTTGAAACTTTTCAGATAACGGTAGAGGTTGCGCGTGGGTTGGAGAGAGACTAGAGTTCAGGAAGGGGTTCTTTGAAACAGGTGAGACAGCCCTTTTTTGTAGAGAACACCCACTCGCCCATCACCTTGTCTGCTGGGATAAAGGAACTCTCTGAAGCCTTACAGAGGATCCAGAGCCGAGGAGTAAGATGAAAGGAGTCTGGCTGAGCACAGAGGGGACCTCAGCAAGGTCCTCAGCAAGGCGAGAGAGCCTGTAATAGAAACCACATTGTCAGGGGTGCAGGCAGCCCCACCCACCCCGGGATCAGCTCCTCTCTGCTGAGGCAAGGCTGGAAGAAATTATGTGCGTTCATACTTGTTAAACAGCCTTGGCACCAGAAGTGAGCCCCATAACACTAGCTTTTACAGTGGCCAGGCCACAGTTAAACCTGGGTCAGCCCCATCCCCGCACCCTCTCTGTCAGAGGTTTATGGCTGCGGCATAAAACAGTTCAGCACGGGTTGAAACATGAAAAACCTCCAAACTGCAAAGGAGAACGTTCTTTTGTAAAGTTTGCTGAGGGGGAAACGGGTGGTCATGGAATCTTTTCTGTGCCTTCTGCTTTCCCAGTCAGGCCCCTAGCACACTGGTTTGTGCCCCTCCCCACCTCAAGCCCAGACCACAATCCAATCAGTCTCAGAAGCGGCTTCGTTCTGCGGTTGAGGGTGGGGGAGTGGTTGCTGTGCGAGGGAAGTCTCCTTTCTGAGTTGGATTCCTGCAGCTGTGTGGCCTTGGATAAGTTGATTTTCCTCTCTGGGCTTCACCCTCAATAATATTTAGCACATAGTTGCCAGTCCACACTGATATGTAGTTGTTAGTTATTGAGTGTTCTATGGACACAATATTGGCTTTTGTGTGTGTGTGTGTGTGTGTGTGTGTGTGTCAAAGTATGTCAGAAACAGAAATGGGCAAAGTATTTAAGTATTTGTCCAGAAGTTTTTGGTTTTATCTGAAAAGTAGTCCAAAAAAAAAGTATGAGGTTTTCCTTGTTTGTTTCTTTGTTTGTTATTTTGTTAGTTTTACGTTGATTTCCTCATCCATGCTTGTGTATGCGTGCGTATCCTATGAATGAAAACCAGGTTATGAGGCTTGGTCACAAGCATGTTTACTGACTGACTGATCTCTCTGGTTCTCAAAGTACAATTCTCAGTAGAAGATAAATCATATGGAAAATTTCATACACACACACACACACACACAGAGAAAGAGAGAGAGAGAGAGTCTGATTTTTCTCCTTTCAAGACATTTTGTCTCGGGAAAGCAGGAAGAAGCTTTGAGGCTTTGAAGAGTCACAGGTCTAGATTGAAGCCCAGCTTTACCACTTACTGATGGAATGGCCTGAACAGATCGGTAAACCCCTGAGTCTCAGAAGCTTCCGTTGTGCCACAGAGCGTGACACTGTCAGCCCAGTAAGAGAGGGGTGGTGACCATGAGAGACTCTAGCTCAGATGTTTGACAAACAGAGCCACCATTAGTCCCAAATCTGAGAGAGGCTAAAAGCCCCCTGAGAGCCAGGCCTGTCTCTCCAGAGTGGGCAACCGCAGGGCTAAGCACACAGGCAGAGAGCTAACATCCAAAGCTCCGCCCACACCCTGCCAACCCTGGGATGAAAACGAGCAATGATTGCTACTCTTCTGGAGGTGCAGAGGTGAACCCTTCAAGCGCCGGGGGAGTTGAAGGACTTGGGGGACACTGAGCAGAAGAAACTTCCATTCGTCACTCCAAAGCAAGGTGGCTGCCTCACACCGGCCCTAGGGAACCGATTCTCCTAAGCCAACCCTACCCCTGTTTTTTTGGAGTATAGGCTTCAGGCTCTGCAAGGAGGTTCAGAGCACAGTGGAGTCGGGTGTCCTGTTCATTTCAGCAGCATGAGGCCTGAGTGCTAGATGGCTTTGGAACAGGTTGGCTATTAAATCCAAAGCGTGACAACCTCAGCCCCTTTGCTCAATTAGCACTTCAGGCTCCTTTACTACAGTTCTAGAAAGTCTCCGGGTCCTCTGGACCTCCCCTGCCTTAATACTAAAGCCATCTGCTCTGCTGGCCTCTGTGGGACAAGGCACGTGGCAACGTGAGTACGTAGGAGAATAGGTGTGGAAAGGTGGTCCCTACCAGCAAGTCCTGGTACCACAGGCACATTAGTACCTTTGTATAGCCAGTGCCCCCAGAAGTTGTATGTAAACAGACATGTTGTGAATAAAATACCTGGCAAACGGAGTGAGGAGGAAATGGGTCAGTTAGCTTTTCTGGAGTTTTTGCTTTGTTTTGTTTGTGACAGGGTCTCACATACCCCAGGTTGGCCTGAAACTTGCTATGTAGCTGAGGGTGGCTTTGAACTTCCAATCCTCCTGCCTCTACCTTTAGACTGATGAGATTACCAGTGTGCTTGTTCCTGCCAAGTTCATAGGATCCTGGTGCTCACGCGCAGGGTTTCATGCTTGCTGGGCAAAAATTCTACCAATGGGAACCTGATCCTCAGCTCCTCAGACGTGGCTATTCATGATTGTAGTTTTAATATTATTACGGCTCCTGGATTCTTGGATCCCTCAAATCATCCTGTGGGCTATCCTATCTATACTATCACCAGAGATCTAAGGAAGTTTTGTAGTAAGGGAAAATATAGTTTTGGCCCTGCCTTGACAGTTTCCATTGCTCCAGACAGATGAGAATTTATGAGTGGCAGTTATATGATGTCAATTTGCTGAGTGTGAATTTCTGCTGCTACACATAGGAGGAGCTACGTGAGGAGGACAGATGAGGGTGGGAAGGAGACTGAGTTTGTTTCCTGGCCCTCTGCAGGTGGGGTCAGCATGTCCACCTAATCTCTGCACTACCCAAGATAGGAAGGAGTCCCCTGCTCACAGCTACCCCAAACCTTCACCATTATACCAGGGTGTCCTTTCCCGCTCCACCTCGCTGCTTCCAAAAGTCAGGATACTGCTTTGGGCCATCCCTCAAGCTCCTGGAAACCAGCCTAGAAACTGGAATATGAAATCACCACCTTCCTTCAGGACCTCTCCTGAGCCAGACTGAGTGAGGAATGCTGCATATTGGCAGACGGAAGCCAGTTTAGGGCTGCTCACCTGCAATATGCTCACTCCGGATTGTTCTTTGAGGCTAGAACTGGAATTCTAGCTGGATGCAATTTCTAGGCCAGGAAGAGAGAATCTAAAAGACTCCTCTCTCCCACATTCTGAAGGAATCAATTCATACGATGAATGGTCTGGTGGAACCCTAATTGCACTCCGGAGGCCACCAGCCTCCAAGACTTTTAGGAGTTCCCTTGCAAAGACAGGTGCTATTGTGTCCAGTGCTGACTCGGGGGCCATCCAGAAAGGCTCCAGTTCTCCGCTTTCTCCGTGTGTGGTCACAAAGCAGTAGGCACTTTCTCTCCCTTACCAATGACCATTGTTTTTCTCTTCTGTATAATCAGGATAATTATTCTTATGTGGGGAGAGAAGAGAGTCCTTGGCAAGAGGGATTCAGAAAAGATGAGCAGAGCAAAGGGGACTGGTACCAAAAGCATGGGATGAGTCAACTCTTTGAAGACAGGCTATCACATGGTGCCACAAGCTTGCACCTAGGAGAGGGCTGTGGAAAATCTACCCTCACACTAAAGGAATAACAGCTGCTAGCTTGGTCTAACAGTGTCCACAGTGTCTCCAGTGTAGCTAACTCCACTCTTCTGGTTCTCTGTTTTAAAGGGCCTCATCCCCAAAGTCTCCCACTTGTAGAGGATGAGAACAAACTACTAACTACATCACACGAGTATCACAGGGAACCAGTGAGGTCTGTGCACAAAAGCATGAAGCCAGCACACAGTAGGGGATCAGAAAATGCTGAAGCACACAGTAGGGGATCAGAAAATGCTGAAGCACACAGAAGAGCAGGCTGGATAAAGACAGGTCAGGAATGCAGTCTGGGTTCTGTCAAAGGCAGCTCCTGCCCACTTCAGGGACAGCTTTGTGAGGTGAGAATGAGTCAGGGCAGCCTGGGGAGAGAGTCTGCTCTGCATTGCAAGACACCTACGGGTGGGCTTGGAAAGCCCGTCTGCCCTGGTTCCCATGTCTGCCCGCTGCCTAGCACCTGCATCTAGCAGGCTCCTTGTTGGCTCCCTGCCAGTGCTTGCATCCCTGCCCCCCTCTGCTGGGACCAAGCTGCCTCCAAGTCACACCTGAACCCATGTCATCAAGACCTGCCTAGGACAGCCCTTCCCTGTTTGAACAGTCTATCTACTCCCTCCCTCTCAGCCTAGCTTGGAGCTGTGCAAGGTATCAGCTGTGATGTGGAGGCCCTCCTGCCCGTCCCTCCTTGCTGCCCTTCAGGACCACCTGGTCCCTTGCACGGGTTTCCTGCTAGTACCTTTTCTTAGAGCAGGAGTGCTTTCATGTGTCCGTTCATGGTTCATCTTCGCAGCAATTACAGAACAGAGGCTCAAGTGCGTTTCTAATAGCTGAAGCAACTGAACGAATCAAACCTCACTCTAACAGGCAACTAACGGGAGACGGGCCCCTATGTCAAGTGCCTGTTTGTCTCTGTACCGCTCAAGTGGAGAGCTCTGGAGACACACTGGCGTGGAGTGACATGCAACTCGACCACTCCTAATGGGGGATGTTTATTCATTCTCTCCGTTGACAAAGTGAGGCAATTTGTCAGGCTCTTTGGGTAAGTCTTTGGGGCACAGGTCCTGTGGTGAAGACAGCTCTTGGCTTGCACATCGAAAGGCTTGAGTTTGCTATTTGTGGTAGGCCTAGGACTAGAGACAAGAGCAGAAGGCAGCTGTAGAGATTGGGGTAAGTGCTTGGCTTGTCAGAAAGATAATCTCCCCACACCTGGGTTCTGGAAACACAATCTAGGGCTCTGGGATGCACTTTAATCTGTCACCAGTGTGTCCCCACAGTGACCTGCCCAAGTGAATCCAAGCCTGTGGGGCTCAGATTTCAGGCCCATTCTCAGGGCCCTTGAGTCCCAACAATGCCTGCCTGTCCTCTGGAACTGCTTCTCCCAAGAGGAATGTTAATGGGATGGAATATGGTGGGGGTGGGGCCTAGCTGACTTAAGTCTGAGCCAGCGGTCTAGTCAGTCTCTTGAGTTCCCCTGGAAGCATCTGCTAGTCTTCCATAGGGTCACTTAAACTGTCCCCAGGAAGAAGAACCTTTCTCTTCTTTTCCTGGGACAGAGCATCAGTCTTGCAATGGGAGAGACCTATGTAACTGGGGCCCAGTCTCCATCTTGTCAGGGCTTCCAGTTAACCGAAAGGGTTTCGAAGGCAAAAACACTGGGAACATCAAGGGTGTCCAGTAACAGCAGGATATGGGCAAAAACACTGCTTTCTACCCATGCAGCAGTATTTCCAGGGGTTATTTAGATCTCGGGGATTTGGTTTGCTTTGGTTTTAGTAGGTTTGGTTGGTTGTTGTTTTTTTTCAATGCTGAGAATTGAGTCCAGGGCCCTAGGCATGCCAGGCAAGCGATCTACCAAGCTGCACCCCAGCACTTAAAATTCTATATTTCATGGAAAAGGTATAAAATTCCTCTAGAAGAAACTGTAGAAATGGGATGCTGGGCATGAACCTACTTTACTAGTTTTATGTGCATACGTATTAGAAGGTCCTGTAGCAGGAAGAAACGTTCCTAGCTTTTTACAGGGTACTGAGGCTATCTAATAGGCTTTTGTCTTATTCTTTGTACTTTTCTCCATACATATTGTGATAAAAGGGTCCTTAGAAAATTAATTTCTTAGAAAGAAATTCATTTCCCCTTTACCAACTGACAACCTAACCCCTGACCTATAAGAGCTGGTGGCGTAGCCAAGGCACGAATGCATACAAGCAGATAATGAAAGGACTTGTTTTGTAACAAGTGTAGCGACTGCACTGGCAGGTTGGTTAAGAGCTACTGATTGTTCTGGGAGCTCTAAGTGTGTTTACATCTAATCCTGCCTCTCTGGGAAGAAGGTAGCTGTTAACTCCGTCTGCTTATAGTTACCACGGCTGGGGCTGGGACTGCTGCTGTGGTGGGGACCAAGGAAGGATTGGGAAGGCTGGACACTTCTTGTGGCTCAGACTGTGTTAACTGGGAATTCTCCCGAGCAAGGAAACCTGTTTCAGAGAATGCCATGTCAGAGCAAAGGAGCAAGCATGAGTGTGAATTAATTTGCCTTCCCCCTCATGGAGGCTGGAAAGACCATGGGTGCCTTCTGAAATGAGCAGTCACAGGTTAAGTTTGTATGTGACTCCCTCAGGCAGCAAGAGCCAGGCATCCTGGGCTCGGATATGGGCAGTTCCACAGTGGAGAGAGCAAGCCTGCTTCTTAGACCCAGAAACATCCATCTTTGGAGTCTGAGTACTGCCTGGAAACCGTTTTCTCACCCTTTGCTAGGAGAGAGTTGCTTTTGTCATGTGGAGTCTGGCCTGGGATGGGAGATGGATGTGCACAGAAATGTGTTAACCACACACACCGTGTGAACTGCATTTACCGTACAAGTCAGGCCCCGTTAGCCCAACAAAGTGCCAGAAAGCCAAGGCAACCCTGCTTTTGCCATGTCTGTCATCTACCAGATGAAGACCTGCGGCGCTTGGCACAAGGCTGTGCTTGCTACAGAAGAGAGGATCAGAACAGGGTAGTCACTTGTCCACCGCGCTCCCTCCCTCCAGCTCTGTCCTTCTTATTCAAGCTATTCTTCAAGGAAGTCATGGTAAATCGTGAGTGAGTTTTGGCTGGGACGCTTGCTTTTGAATTCTCCCTTTTATTTTTGTGTCTGGGTTTTTTTTTATTTTATTTTGTTTTGTTTTTGGCTGTTGTTTTTCTTTGTTTGTTTGTTTGTTTGAGCCATTACCACAAAATGGGTCAGTTTGGAGATCACTGAGCCTCTGACTGTTGATCCGTGCTTAATGCCAGGTTTCAGAAGAGATCCAAAGACATAGAGACACGGCAAGGCAGATGATTCAGAGGTGGGAAGCGAAGAGAGAGAGCTATGTGCAAACATCTGAACATTGTCACTGAGGGACACTGGGTAAAATGTATCGGGAAATTCTACACACACACACACACACACACACACACACACATATATATATATACATACACACACAAAACCTTTTGGTGAAGCTAAGATTATTTTTACATCAATAAATCTATGCTGAAACCTAGCATGCGTGGTCATAAACGAGAGGACAGCAGGAGACAACAGTAGCCCAAGATGGTTATTATTTCGAGGTGTGTTGGGAAGCAGCCTCAGTATCAGGCTGGAGAGCCTCTGCTATATTCTAGGGCAGTGGTGCCGTCACAGGGAAGTTGTTGATTAAAAGTAAAGTGGAGTCAGGTTTCCTTTTAGAAAGACCACTCAGTAATCAGGGCGATGACTGCGGAGAAGTTGGAATAATCAAAAGGAAGCAAATAGGAGGACGTGTTCTAAATGCACCTCCTGAAGAGCCAGCCCTGCACAGTGTGTTCGGGTGCTGCTTGGATTAGGGGCAAACTCTGGGAAGAATAAGGCCAAAGAGATTTCCCCCTGCGTGACTTCTCAGAGGCATTGACTTGTTAGATTATGCTCTCTATTGTCTCTAAGCAGGAGAGAATATATGCAATGCCCCCCTTAGGGGGCTACTAGTGGGGTGGGTACATGGGCTTATGAAAAGGTCACCCTCTGATGCCATTCCTGTGGAGCTAGCTACACACCATGCCTTGATACAGAATCCCAGTGTACTGGTTGGTTTGAGTGTCAACTCCACCCAAGCTGGAGTTATCACAGAGAAAGGAGCTTCAGGTGAGGAAATGCCTCCATGAGATCCAGCTGTAAGGCATTTTCTCAATTAGTGATCAAGTGGGGAGGGCCCATTGTGAGTGGTGCCATCTCTGGGCTGGTAGTCTTGGGTTCTATAAGGAAGCAGACTGAGCAAGCCAGTGGAAGCAAGCCAGTAAGTAACATCCCTCCATGACCTCTGTATCAGCTCCTGCTTCCTGACCTGCTTGAGTTCCAGTCCTGACTTCTGTTGGTGATGAACAGCAGTGTGGAAGTGTAAGCTGAATAAACCCTTTCCTCCCCAACTTGCTTCTTGGTCATGATGTTTTGCGCAGGAATAGAAACTCTGACTAAGACACCCAGGATCTTGTACATAGGACCAGGACTTACCATTTACCATAAGCTGGCTGTGTGGGTAGCCGTTAGGCTCCAGGGATCTTCTTGTAGCCACTTCTGTAGCACTGGGATTATAACCACATACCACCATGCTTGGGTGTTTATGTGAGACCTGGGGATGGAATTCAGGTGCTTTTGCTCAAATGTTGCAGATGGAACAACTTCCCCAGCCCCTAATTTCATTTGTTTGTTGTTTATTTTTGTTTGCTTTTGTTGTTGTTGTTTTAACGGTGGTACCCTCCTGGGAACTTCTCACAGGACTTGTATATAGTACAATACATTTCCAGTATTTGTGTAACACAATCATTCTGAAATTCTGCAAATGTAAATACCGTTGGCTCTCACTGTCAAGTGAAGGGAGGACAATGAACACACGGCTCCTTCCTTCTTCCTCAGACCTCCGAGGCCCAGGATTTCGGCACGCCCTTCATGCACAGAACACTCTTCTGCAGTTTTGTGAACAACAGTTTCGGAGATGCCCTGGGCCACATTTCCAACCTCATTTTTAAAAAAATCACAATGATGAAAAATAATTTCCGAAGAAGAAATGTGGTTTTGAAGGGCACTTTAAATGGTGCTTTTCTAATTAAGGGATCTCTGCATCTGAGTGAAAATATATAGCAGTTTCTAGTTCCCTTGTCTCCAGCTTAGGGACTCCATCTTGAGTCAGACCCGCGGGCTCTAATCAGCTGGGTGGTATACCTCTTCCCCAGCTACCTGCTCACTCCCGCACACTGCCTCCTGACAGGCAAGAGCAGTGGATATTGAAATGCTCAAGTGACTGGGCACTTGTGTTTTCGTTCGTTGAGCTTTCTGGTCTTACCACATCTGCTGGCCTAGCATTTGCTTGATATTATCAGGTTAGCTGAGCTCCCTCAACTTTGATTTCCTGATCTTGAGAACTAGAAAGGGGATCCCTGCCTCAGACAACTGTGTAGAATAATAGTTTGAGGCACATAGACTGCACTATCCACTAGTCTCTAAGAGATGGCCATTTTCCAGTGACTAGCAAGCCCCATTCCCCAGTGCCTCCAAACTGCATATCAAGAGAACACAGGTACATCTACACAGCTGCCATTAGCCTAATAAAGCTACTCATTACCGAGTTAATTGCACCCTTTAAGATTTTTATTTATTTTCTCTCTTTCACTTTCCTTTCAATAAAAATACTTAACTTGGCAATAATAATAAGCAGTAAACAACCCTGTAAGAAAGCCATTATTGCTCCCAATTTATAAATGAGGAAAACAGGGCTTAGGTTGAAGCTATATTAAGACCTCGTATTTTCTGGCTCCCAAGTTCATTTTCTTGAGATTGTACCAGGAATGACAAGATCCTCATGTCACCCACACTCCAACTTAACTAACAGTTGTGGGCATGTGCAGGGCGCCAGACATTGAGACACATTCCAGCCCTCTAGGAACTCACCTCCTAGCTGAAGGAGATGAACTGCCCACATGAGACTTGCAAGGCAGCCCTCTAACACCTCATTTGTCCCTCACTGGCGAATGAGCTGCTAGGTTAAGTGGATTTTACAGATGGAATCACAGAACTTTAACTCAGAGGAGCCTTAGAGAGAGCACCGGATGCACAACTTCACTGTCTCAAGGGAGCAAGCGATGCCTTCAGGCCACTGGGTGACTGGTTCAGAGGGTCTGTCCAACCACGGTAGATTTTAGACGAGAATTCAGCTCCTATAACTCCCTGGACAGGATTTTAAAAATATGTTAACAATTTTCTTGAGGCATGCATTTCTTTGGAACTTGGAAGTATGAACTTCTTTGCCAGAGGGATGGTTCCTATCTAAACCTATTTGCACATGTGTTAGTGCATGTGTCAGAGTCTATGGTAGTGCACCGTGCAAGGACACAGCGATGCTTCTGAACTTTCTGAAGAAGGTATGGAAGTTTGTCCTGTGTGCTTCTGTGGGCCAGATATCTGCCTCTTGCCCAAGCTCCTTAGCTCTTGTTCCGCATTCAACATCATTTTTCTGTTTTTTTTTCCTATACATACATACACACATCACCACCAACAACAACAACATCAACAACACACACACACCATACACACATACACACACATACTAGACATACACACCACACACACACACACATACACATCACACACACATCACACACACACATATCCCACACACACTTACTCCATACACACATACACCCACACACAAAATGGAACAAAGCATGCTAACTATGTAATTAAACACATTTGCTTGGCTCATTAGCTTCAAACAAAGTATCTTATTTCTCTGAGTCCATTCCTCACCTGTAAAGTGGGCAGAGTACAACAGCTCTACTCACAGAGCAGAGGCCCAGGGAGTTAAAAGGTTCCTAGGGCTTAATAGATGTTTAGTTCCCACCTTCCCCTTCCTGCTTTCCAAGGGGTCAAGAAACTCTTCAAAGTCACGTGTTTCCTCACTCACAAAGTGCACACAGATACACAAACAAAACCAGAATAAGTGTGGGCCATGAGACACAATCCCCTCTGCACTGTAAATCAGAAGTTCTTTGCCCCCCCTCTCCCCCAACCAAAGCAAAATAATCCACATGGAATATGTCTGGTTCCTTCCTCCCAAGAGAATTAAAGCAGGCTTTAACACAAAGCATAATTCATATCATCTCCTGATCTTGGGCTGTAGCACCTCATGAAAACTATTAACACATCTCCCACCGCCTACTTTATGAACTCATATAAAAGCAGATCAGGTGAGCGCTCTCAAGGTAGTGGCTGGATCCTTGAAGTATGTGAAATCTGACCTCATGTGAAGCAATTGTGTGCTAGTCACTGGGGGAAGTAGGCAGAGCTCATGGGATGTGCTGGAGCGGTCCCCACTGCACCAAAGACTCACTCACAGCACGAGTGGAGAGGAGCCCCTAGTTCTTCTAGTTCAACCCCCAAATGGTAAAGAAATTATGGAGTGGGTAAAAGGGTCTGGGTAAAAGTGCCCGATGGGACTTTGTGCTGAGGGTCCTCCAGCGGCGTCCCTCTGTTCCCTTTTCCAGGGCTGGATTCACTATGAGGACCAGTGCTTCCGTCACTGGCAAAAGTCCTGCCCTGTGCCATGTCGTAGTTAAGACGGTCCTTTTATTCCTTTTAGAGGTAGTTTTCAGAGACATAAGGGAGGTCTAATCTTTACTGTGCCTGGTGCTAGGAGCCCGATGAGCAGATCTCCCTTTCCTCTGAAGGGATTATAAACTCCAGCCTGCAGTCGGTAGATGGAAATAGATTGAAGTAAGGCCCCTGACCTCCTCCTCCCAAGCACAGCCAGGGTGAGGGGAACTCACATTTGTGTTTCTTCTGGTGACAGATAGGTGCTCCTACCGTGAACTACAGGAACAGAGGTCTGGGTACCCTGGACCAGACCCAGAAGTGTCCCTGACACTTCAGAAGCCAGCTGGGGTTGTCACCCTCTGCAACCCTGTTTCCTAAGTAGCTCCTTGGTCTCCCTGCTGCCTCTAAGACTTAAATCAAATGAATCCACAGCAACACTCTTCGGGTGTTGCAAAATCTCATCTGCCTTTACCAGGGTCGAGAGTTGGAGAGTATCCGCATGTCTTGCCTGGGGCTTGAATAAAAGTAACAAGGAACACAGGCCAACAAAGAAAGCAAATGTGGGCAGCCAACCTTGTAACCTCAGCTAATCTTTAATTGTGCCTTAATTGAAGGCTACCAAGTAGATACAGGAAGAGGAATAATAATATGTTGAGTCTATTCAGCATGTTAACCCCCCAAACCTATATTATAATAGTAATTGCTGATGCTTTACTGCGCCCCACCTAGGTACAGGGACTGGGTAACTTCTTTGTAATATCTTTCTCTTCTTTCTCCCTCTGCTTCTGAGGAGAGTAGGGTCCTTTCAATCAGAAAAGGACAACAAGGCTCACTTGTCCAGAGGAGAAGCACTGAGCAGCCCCCACTCCCAGAGTCAGATGGAGGGCGCCGCGGTGGCCCTCTGCAGCCCCGATTTATACGAGTACTGCCTGCAGCAGGCACTTGTGCCCTGAGACTGGGTGCCAACTTCCTTATGCTCTAGTCTTCCCGGGACACCCCACTCAACCTCTTTAGGACATTCAATGGCAACTGTATTGAAACCCAAGCCCAGTGACTTTGTGATGTTTGTCGTACCATCTCCCTTGTGCAAAAGAGGAAGCTAGGATGTAGAAGATTTCTAGACTTAGTTTGGTCAGCCAGTCTCCCAGTGAGGCAGCTGGGCATTGGTGATATTTATTCTGCCATTTTCTTAGAACACTTCCGGGATTCTGCCCCCTGCCCCCCACCCCGCACGTGCAAGACACACACACACTAGCCTGTCATCGCCAGACCTGGCCTGATGAGCTTCATGGTCATGTGGGACTGGCCTAAGACCTCCCAGGGCTGGAGCCTCCACAACTCAGGAGAGTGCTTTTCTTGGTCCATTTGCTTTGTAGGTTGTTCATTTCACTTTGCCACAATTGTGGGTTTTGTTAAGTTCAAGCAGTTGGGTTGGCCATCTCCATGTCTGTTAAGTTCATCTGCTTAGCTCTTCTTCCAAGTGCCAGGCAGTCTACTAGGTGCCAGCACTACTCCAGAATTTTTGTCATAGCCATAGAGGCAGACTGACCTATTTATTTATTTATTTAGATCTCATGTAGCCCAGGTGGGCCTTAAAATCACTAAAGATGGCCTTGAACTTCTGATCCTCCTGCCTCCACCTCTCAAGTACAGAGATTACAGGTGAGCGCCATTACACAGTGCCTGGAATGAAACTCAGGACTTCCTGCATTCCTGGTAAACACTTTCCACTTAACCACATCCCTAGCTCCTAACATCATTTTTAACTGAAGTGCAGGGGTCTTGTTAACCTGCTTAAGGTCACATAGCTAATCGGGAGCGTCTGCTTTAAGAAGCAAAACTTTCCCATTGCAAATGATGATGACTTTACCCCTTTAGCAGCATCAGGACCCGAAGCTAAGTCACCACACACTTATGGGGGACAATAACCCTAACTCCCTGGGTGTTTTGTCAAGATTAAATAAAATGACATTTTGCCAAAAGCCTGTGGACACTGGCAAGTGCCTTTTCCTTCCTTGAGGTCTCCACAGCCAGTACTTCTCACTAGATACATCTGATGCAAGTGCAGGCATCGTTCCCCCACTGCATCTCTTTTATATTATTTCATAGTGGAGAAAGGCAGAGCTCTAGGCTGTGTGCTTTAAAATGGGACAGCCCAGCTCACACATAGTCACTTCCTACAGCACCTCCCTCCAAGGCTTTGGGTATCCTTTGTCATGTAGCGATGCTGCTGGTGGTATTCAGTGTTAGCATGCCTTTTAAAAAGGCTGGCTTTGGGCTAGGGACATGCTTTATCTGGTAAAAATGCTTGCTGCATAAGTAGGAGGACTTGAATTAAGATTCCAGCAATAACATAAAAGCTGGACTTGGCGATGTGTCATGCCTGTAATCCCAGCACCTGGCAGGAAAGGAAGAAATAGGCTTGCTGGGGCTTCCTGTCCAGCCAGTCCGGCTAATCAGTGCAGTTCAGGGAGAGATCCTGTCTTGAATAATAAGAAAAATCCATAGAAGAAGACACCTGATATCATCAGCCTCTGGCCTCCAAACATGCATTATGGACATGGGCAGTCTGTGTGTGTGTGTGTGTGTGTGTGTGTGTGTGTGTGTGTGTGTGTGTGTTTACACAGTAAAAGAGAGATAATGAGGAATCTTGCAGACTATACTAGGAAGGTGTGAGCAGAGTGCTAATCACCGTGTAGTGTGTAGCCTTCCTTGTGATTGGTGGGCAGAGAGAACCCATATAACACTCCAGCACTTTGAGAGCTTCTGGGTAAGTGCCCTGACCTCCCTAAAAGGGAGCATGAATGAGCTCTGGGAGGATTGCTAGCAGCCATCACAAGGACGAAGTGAAATTTCAAATTACATTAGCTGTTTGCTTAAGGAACAACAGATGAGGCCCTGTGGATTCTTAAATCCTGTTGGCAGTGCGGCAGAAGGAAAGTACAACCATTTGGAACCTTCCCCTGGACCCTATGCAGTCTGGGCTGCAAAGATGACCTTTTAATGACAGCATCCTGCCTCCAAACGGTCAGAGTGTGGCAAATTGTTGTTTGCTAGGGGTCTGGTTTTAATCATTGCTTCAGTCAGAAGAAAGGGCTCAGATCCACATCATTCTAGGGTGGGGTGTTCTTCTAGCTAGGTGTCAGGGTGATATTTACCACATTTGAGAGTTTTTGGTTTTGTTTTGTTTGTTTGTTTGAGGACCCACAGTGGCCCATGAACAGAATTTCATCTTCTGAAGGATTCTTGCACTAGACTCAGAGACCTGAAGTCATTATCAAAAATACACATACCCAAAAGAAAAATAACTCTTAGCTCTGTGTAAAAGAAAGGACAAGTGTCTCAAAGCACATATCTGTGAATGCAAAGATCAACCTGAAAGCCACTGCCCTCATTATATGACAACTGACTAGCTGCAGGGAAAGATATTTGTTGGAGCCATAAATGGGTTTTAAATAAAGTAATGTCATCAAAACAGCTCCCAGAAGGTTGATCAATTAGTTTCTTTCTCATTTAAGAATCTTAACTATCATTTCACCATATTAAAACTATACGATGTATACCTACAATAAATGTGTTCATCGTATCAATATGAAAAAGTAGGCAGAGTATAGAAACTGACTGATGTCACAAGCTTTGTGTTTGTTTATTTTAAATATTCATGTTGTTTGCTTTTGAAATTTTAGTTTGTGTGTATATGTGAGTATCTTTGTGTATGTGCACGTGTGTATGCAGGTATGGAGGCTAGAAGACACTGTCAGATTTGGAGGTATCTGTGAACTGCCTAATTTGGGTGCTGGGATTTGAACTCTGGTCCTCATGGTTAAGCAGTAGGAGATTAAACAGGATACTAGATTCTCACATCATAGGTAGTCCTAGAACTTCCTTCCTGGGCATTGCCAGCTCAGCGGGCTCTTCTCTAGTTCTGGAAGCAAATCCCTCTCTATAAGGCTCTCCTCATAAAATTGAAATCCATGCAGGACAGAGGCTCATAGCTGTTCCACTTTGTCTAAGTTTAATCCCGTGAGCAGCCCACAAATGTACTTGTGTTCCCCAGTTCATAATCAAAATTTAATTAGAAGAACCTTTGCTGGTAAAATAGATGGCAGAGAAGCCTTTGTTTTGTGGCTTTTTAAAAAGCACTTTTTTTTTTTTTTTTGTATCCAAATGACAAAGTCTGGGGGTAGTGAACTTTTGACATAAGGAAAATAAATCCTTCAAAAGAAAATCTACGGCCACTTGAGGCTTGGCCTCACCCCAGCAGGAATTTAGGAACAGTTATAACTGGACCCCCCTTACCAGCTCCCTCATGGGTCCAAATCCTTGGCTTAATGCTTGCATTTCCATAATAAAAGCCACCATCTCTCATTTCATCACTAACTTCCCAAGAACCCTTTAAAGACCCAGGCAGCGCCATTGTAGGAGGATTTCCCTGGGTCCTTCTCTGCCCTCCCTCTTGTCCCCTCTGAACCTGTGGGTTTTTCCAAGGGAGAGATTAAAGCAGTAGCAAGGGGCTGTTTAATTAAACTCTCCCCCTCCCGTCTCCAAAGTTGCTGGAGACTTTTTTTTTGACTTCTCCTTGGCAATGCCTAATCACTGTAATTTAGCAGATTCTGTAATTACTTACCACACACGGAAGCAGTTTGATGGCTGTTTCTTTGTCCTGCCTATTCCAACCTCAACTGACAGCTGAGTTCACCCTGTGAATGTCTAAAACAGCCTGGTGGGAGGCAGTGAGGTGCAAATTCGCTGGAGAGCTTTGAAAGAGTCTGGGCTATAAGTAAAAGGGCTAAAGGCATGGACCAGCCCTTTGTGCAGATCCTAGGAGGGTGGTGGTTAGTACTTGCTGAATTTTTGTATCTGTACATTTAGAATAAAAGTCTGCTTGCAGGACAGTTGAGAGCAAAGGGAAAGAGACGTGGCCCTGGCTGTGGGGCACCCAGGGCCCACTCCACCATGTTCTTGCCTGAACCTGAGACCTACAGAGAAGGAAGCCTACTCCAGCCTCAGATGCTCAGTTTCCATTGTACTTCTGAGCAAAGAGGGACCAGACGGGCTCTGGCCATTGCTTGGGGATCCAGTTCTATGTCAAGACCCACTCTTGCTGGGATTCTGTCCTGTGCAGAAGGCCTCTCCTTAGCCCCTACCTAATTATGACATAATTATAGGCTAGACTTAATACCATTAATTGTGAAGGGAAGGATATTCCAAAAGTTATGCAATATATGCAGTCACACAGCCAGGAAATGGGAAACGTGATCTTTCATACGTGGACGTGATTGCAAAGCTACATTTGTAACCTCCACACTTGTGGCTTCTAAAATAATAGTTCTTTTCTGGTTTTCTTTCTATTGTACTTTTAAAAACAAATAGGTTGTTTTCGTATCGTATATTCTGATGATGTTTTTCCCTCCCTCAGCTCTTCCCAGATCCTCCGCACTTCACCTATCCAAGGCCACACCCTTTCTTTCTCTTTCTCATTAGAATACAAACAGGCATCTAAAAAAAAAAAAAAAGATAAAATAAAAACAAACAAACCAGAACAGGACAAACACAATAAACAAACAGACAACAGAAATGAGACAATGAAAAAGCACAAGAAACACACCCAGATACTGAAACCCACGCATCCATACACAGAGAAAACGCGTAAAAATTAAATCAGAAACCATAATATATAAGCAAAAGATATATAAGGGGGGGAAGCCTAAACAAAGCATTGTGAGACAAAAATAAATTAATTCCTCCAAAAATACCATTGAGTTTGTTTTGTGTTGGTCATCGATCTCTGGGCATGGCCTGCCCTTGAGTGTGATTTGTATAGGGAGACTCCGCTGGAGAAATAAGCTTTCCTTTATGGGTGGTTATCAACTGGAAATAGATTCTGGGTTAGGGATGGGTCTTGTGCCTTCTTCTCCTCTCAGCACTGGGACCTTACCTGGCTTAGACCTGTGCAGGCCCTGTGTGTACTGCCACAGACTCTATGAGTTTAGAAGCTGCAGAGTGGTACATTAAGAAAGACCGTGGCCCCATGCCCTCTGCTTACAGGGGCAACCTGGAGCAGAGTAGCCATGATGATGGTAGCTTTGGAAAAAGTAGCGACACCCTTTACCCTGCAATGGGAATCTGTGTATGGATGGAAGGACCAATGGGAGATGGGAGACTGGGATTTGGAGCCTCCCTTATAGAAGACCTGGGGACAGTGGAAAAACAGACTTAGAAGAGGCATGCCCTTCTGCCATCAGGAGGTTGGAATGGGAGCCTTACAGTCTCTAGGGGATTGTAGCACATAGATGGATGGAAAGGGGCAGTGAGTGTGGGATTCTTGGCACTCTTTTCTCCTTCCCAACACTGCTCCATCACCACCTAAACCATGGCCCAACCCAGGTGAAATGTCCCTCATCTGTAATTCCAGCATTTGGGAGGCAGAGGTAGGAAAATCACAAGTTATCATCTTGAGCTATACAAGTTCAAGGTTAGCCTGGATTACAGGTGACCTTCTCAAAAGAAAGAAATCTATGGCCCTAAAAACTACTACCAGCACTGCCTAGTAAGGAAGCCAAGTCCAGTTGGTAATATCTCCAACTCCGGGGGGTAATAATGACCCTTCAAATGAGAAAGGAATTGCCTTCCCTGTGCCAGGCAAGCTTTTCAGATGGACAGAGACCCTATATGGAGCAGCTGACACAGTGATGAGGATCTGCCTGTAGCTCTCCAGTAGCCATCCTTATCACACCTACAAGGAGACTCCTCACAGGCTGTTGGCCCCCTGGATGGATGATAACCACCTAAGCAAATGGCCCACCCTGACTGATGGCAGTACCTACCATGCTCCCCATCCAGAGCTTGCTGGAGGAGCACATTTGTTGCCACTGAGCATCAGAGAAGCCCAGGGCTTCTAAGAAAGACCTCCAAGAGACACACTTAAAGCGGGTCTCCAGCTGAAAGCGCTGCCCAGGCTGCGTCCTCATTCCTTTCCTTGATTTCTGTACAAACTGTGCATCTTCAACTATGGTCTTACTTTTCACCTGATTTCTGTTCTTTTAAATTGATTATTTTTTTATCTCTTACAGTATATATGAAACAAATGCACTTTGCTTGTCTTATATTAAAAAAAATAAAAAAACAGCAAAAGAGACTCTTGTCTGAGATGGAGGGTGATATCTATGCCTGCTCAGGTGCCATCTTTGTAGTAGGAGCTGCGCTTTGACATGTCTCCTGGTCTGAAGGACACCATTAGTGAGGGTGACAGAGATCTTGCACACATCATGTACATTTTCAAAGCAAAGAGCCCTTTAACTTAACAGGAGCACATGAGTGCCAATCATGTACATGTCTGGGACATGAGCAGCCAGCTTGTGCATAGATGGGACACCCATCCCTCCTCGGTTTGGAGTGAAAGCTCCTATAACAGAAACCTCAGGCTCATTCAGCCTTCTATTCTAACCTCATTCCTTCAGGAGGGCTTTAATTTTGATCTGTTTCAACTTTTCTCCCGTTGCTGTCTCGCGGATCTTATCATATTCCCCGGTGCTCGCCTGATTGCCTCTGGTAGAAGACTGTGGAAGCCGTGGCAGGGAGGCAACCACTCTCCTTACAGATGTTGTTTGTTTTTTTTCTAATATAAAGGTAATACATCACCAGTTCTTTCCTTCAAAACTAAATGGGGAATAAATTGTCATTCAATCCGTGTAGACAAAGCAAATAGAGCACTAAAAAAATATAAAAGGGCATGGGACAGCGAGGAAATGGCTTCAACATTAAATCAATCCCCATTCTGGTCGCCGCAATGCACATAAGCAGATAATTCATCAGAAACAAGCTCCGGTCCCACAGCAAAATAATCCACTGTTGTCGAGGGAATTTCAGCATCCTGCTCCCATGTGGACGGCAGCAGGCCAGTTACTAAATATCAGTGCAAGGTGAGCAAGGACGACTTTAATGGTAAGAAGTGAACCAAGTCTTCTGGTGACTGCCAGGGCTTTACAAGAAGCATCAAAAATGAACAAAGTTACAAAGGCTTTACGCTTTGGTCTTCCAACCTGTGGAAGTACCTCCTGCCAGGCCCCTTAGACCTTCAAACTCACATCATAGATGGGTTCCACGTGATCTCCCAATCACTCGTGTTCACTGCAGGATTAGAAAGTTTTATCTTCATCTTTAAACCACCACCCTACACCTCTGTTTATGTGAGTGGTTCTCAACCTTCCTAATACTGGGACACTTTAATACAGGTCCTCATGTTGTGGTGACCCCCAACCATTAAACTATTTTTGTTGCTACTTTATAATACTGATTTTTCTGCTGTTATGAATCATAATTTGAATATCTGTGCTTTAATACCCATGAGGGCGTCGGGACCCACAGGTTAAGAACCACCGGCTCAGCGTGTCTGTGACATTAGCATGACACCTGGTGTTGAAGTGCGAGTTCTCTCACTTAGAAGAGCTTTTTCCTTGTGGTTATTGGCAAATGAAAGTGATCTGTACCCAAAACTTTAGAAGTTTCTATCAAAAGCTTCCAATGACAAAGAAAAGCCCTTGACTCAGCCCCCCTCCCTGGGCCTCTTTCCACAGGAGCTGTCAATTTTGGCCCCCATCTTTGTAGTCTGTGCCATCTACCTGTGTAGGTTTCTCAGCTGCATGCTTCTGTTGCTGTTTCTTCATTTATCAGCTATAAACATTTTTCGTTGATTTTTGTATAAGGGAGGATTCCCACACCACCTGGTCTCTTGCTGTTCTTCTTCCCACAATGCCTCATAATTAGTATAATCAGCTTTGGTTAAATAAACAGTCACTGGTTACATGATTGTGATTATGTGGTACATGGAATTTTTGGTTCTGGTTTTCATTTTTTTTTCCTTCTAAGCCAAGCAGCAGGCTATTGCTTGTACACACCTTCATTTTTCTTTGAGTTACTAATTTGAGTTCTTTCTGAGAAATTCCCATGGCCTCAGTGTGACCAGGACAGAGTGCTTAATACAAGGGATTGGTGACAGATGAGACTGTAAAAAGAACCAAATCTTAATGGACCTTGAATGTCAGGCAGAGAGGCCTGCACTTAAAGGTGATAAGGTCCCAGGGAAAGGCTTCAGGCAGGGACATGCCTTTCTGGAACATTCCTTTGATAGCTTTGTACAAGTACCATATGGGAACTCTCAAAGTGACAGGAAAGTGTTGTGAGAGCATCTGCAGTGTAACCATCTCTCCAGCACAACTGCTGCCATCTTTAAGAAACACCCACACTGGTGAGGGCGTGGGGGAGGTATGTCTGTTGAGCTGCTAACAGGCCCCATCTATCTCCCTGTACCAGCCTTATGTACGGCTCATAGGGTATAGATCCTATCTGAGTATACTATCTGGTCACAAAGCAGTTCATAGAATAAGCAAAAGGAAAACCGTTTTTCCCTTCTCCCATCCACTCTAATTTTTTTTAAAGTAAAAATAACTCAAGTATGAGTGGTGTGAGTTTGTTCATTGCCCATCACTAATGAATTAGAACTTATTCTCTACCCTAAAATTTAACTCATAAGTTGAAACCATACATTTTCATTGCTACTTTTTTTTAAAAGGAAGATTGGACAGTTTCAAGAGACTGAAGTTAAAATATAGAGTAAGAATTCAGATTTGGAAAGTTACACAAATAGAAATGGAAACTAGGATTGGTACTGGTAGTGGAAGTGACTTTTCTGTTGAGCCCGCAGCTCACCTAGTAACTCAGTCTGGCCTTGAACTTGAGATGTTGCAGCTGCTCCCCTCCCGAGTGCTAGGATCACAAGCATGCACCACTGCATGTGCCACCACTGTTATTTTTTTTGTTTGTTTGCAAAATTTGGCCCTAGCTATCTCAGACTATTCCACGAACTTTGCAGTTGGCATTCATTAGGAAGCAAGCCCTACTGCAGTGAGTGGTTGGGGAAGATCCAGATTTCCAAAGGAGCAGGCCTCTGACTACCTCTACAATGTGAGCATGACTTAATTGGTTTTTCTAGTCTTTAGGTTCCATTGATATAGTTATATGTTGTGTTTTGTGGAAAGAACAGAGTTTTATTTTATCATAAAGATTTCTGCCGCCTTCCCTGTAGTTGGGAAAGTTAGCTCATTACCAGCTTATCACCAGGGGATTCAGTGGCAGCAGCTATCCACTGGGTTCAGACACTGTCACCATCACAGTACCTTCAATGACACAGTCCCTGCCATGCACCGAGCACTGTCCAAGCATCGTCTCAGAATAGCTTCCCTTGGTCTCCAATGCCGTCTTATAAAATGTGATTACTCACCCTCATTGTCCAGTCAGTGAGAGAAAATGAGGCTTGCCAGAGCTGTAATGTAAGTAGGTGGCAAGCTGGAGTTCAAATGAAGTGAAGCCCACGTTGTCAGCTCAGAGACTTTTAGCTGTAACCAGCAGCAGTAACACCAAGTTTTGAGGCATGTTATATTATGTCAAAGGAAGCCCAGAGATTGGGTAGGTTGAGGGTTAGTTGCTTAAGTAAGAGATGAAATTGTGAAGGGACCAGGCACTCTCCATCGCTTGTTTCCCCTTGTAGCTGGAAGATGGCTATTAGTAACAGTATAGCCCATTTAATGATGAACAAAGACTGGCTTCATATTTATTGATTAAAAAAAAACAACCCAACAACCAACCAAACAACAACAAAAACAAAGGGTATTTTCAAGAAGCCACCTTTGAGTCTCATTGTTCCAAACTAGGTCCCATGCTCATTTCTGTACCATTCATTGACCCAGGAGATGGAGTCACCTTGCTCTCTCTCAAACATTGTCAGCAGTGGCCACATCCCCAAACAGTCTTACTCCTCTCTGTCAAATGGAAGGATGGGAGTCAGGTGGCAAAGTCTTTTTTCCACATCCAGAATTGCCCACATAATTTATTTGGTCCAGTGTACATTGGAAGCCTAGGGCCCCTAATCAAAACTTACTTGACAAATTTCAAGATGATGGCAGCATATGGAATCAAGAATGATACCCTCTGATTAGACAGCCCTTGAGTGACTGTTAAGATAACACACTGGCCTTAACCACTTGCTTCTTGCTTCACCATGTTTGATTGGCAACCCTGTACCTACTCTGTGATTTGTTCAGTGCCCGGCACACAACAGGTGCGGGGGGGGGGGGGTGGGGGAGGGAGAGGCGACATGGGTGTAGCTGAGCTGTTCCCTCCAGTCTGGGGAAATGGTGGCTAGGATGGTGGACACTGGTGACCTCTTCCCAATTCTGAGAACAGTCCTGAAACATCCCACCTCTCCTGTGAGCCTCCTAGGGAAATCTTTGTATTTTGAGCTTGGAACATTTTATTTATTTTCTTATGTTGGTCTTTGGGGCTATAATGCCCACTGAAGTATGTCATATTTTCGGGACAATGCTCCTCTGGATTGCAATCATACCTTTGGCAAAGGTGACCAGGGTGTCTACACTTGTCATAAGCATTTACTTCTCATCTGTGTTCACCATCTGAGGTGGTGACTGGCCTTTCGAAGGGATGTTCAGAAATGTCAGCCACACCGTCGGTGTTCTTTTCCAACTTGGGAAAGTGGTCCTCACTATGTTGGTAATGATCGCAGTGGTTTTTGTCTCACACTGAGAACTATGTGGACTCTAGGGAGAGTCAGAGATTTAAAGAAATGTTTTGACAAGATGACCTAGTTGGAGACACTGGGCAAAAACACAGGAAGAGTTAAGTAACAAGCCCTGTCACCATAAAGACATCAGGAGGGCAGTGCTTAATTAAATTAATTGCCTCTGAGTGGTGCAAACCACATTCCCTCTATTTTCTGCTTGTCTGCCTCTGCTCACACTGTCCCTGCGTATTATCCATTGTCCCTATCATTTAGCTGTGTCCATCTTCAAGACCTCTAGGGACTGTCTCTGAGGCCTTGAAGAAAGTGTCCTGTAGTGTGCCTGCTGCAGGCTGCCATCCGCTAGTGGTCCGTTGCTTCTCTTAGGTCCTCTCTTCAAATCTGACAAGAGCCTATCAGTCCATTCCAGCCCAATCGCATTGGGCATGCACCCAGGGTCTTACTGATTTCCATGCTGTCTCCAGTTATGGCTCATAGCCCCAAACCTGACCTGTGAGGGAACCTTGGCACCTGAATGGCCCCTCTCTCTACTCCTGTTTCCTGGCCTTGTACATAATAGGTGCTAGTGGCTGACCGGCCTCTGCCTTGAGGTTAGAAAATGGGAAAGATCTATGACTTTGGAGGGTCCCAGAGTTCCCATGATCCTCGGGAAGTCTGAGACCCCAGCTGAAAGATGCAGCTCTCGGACTGGAGAAAGGCCAGAAGAGCGGTGTGAGCTGTTAGCCTCACACCAGGTTCCCCAGAGCTGCTGCCTCTCTTCTTGCCTTGGCCTTCCACCTACATTTACCAGCCTTCCCCATCCGTCTGCTGGGACAACACAGTTCCCCTGGGAATCTGCCTGCAATGCTTTTCCTGCACTGACTACAACCCAGCACAGATGGGCTCAGACAAGGCAAATATGGAGGGCCAGGGAAGAAGTGTCTGTAATTATAGCACAGACCTCAAGTGTGTGCGAAGGAGGCGGGCAGACAATCTTCACAGAGGCTTTGACATTTAGAAATCTTCCTCAGTGCCACATTTGAGTCCTTGAGAGGGAGGAACAGAGATGTCATTTCTGAAGTTCCTTCAGGCGCAGTTCCCATGTGTTTGCACATGATTGCTCCTCTATGGCCTTCCCTGCCCAGACCTCAGGTCCTGCCTATCCAGACGCAGGACAGACCTGGGCATCTGGACCATCCCTCTCGAGTCTTCTGAATACAAGGCTGCAAGTGGTGACCATTGCATTGTGTGTCAGACTTCCCAAAACTGGCTGTCCCCAGCTTCCGTGGGTCGCCCCAGGGAGGACATACTTAGTGCTGGGTTTGAATCTACTTCCTCCTGGGTAGCCTGCAGCTTGCCATTCGTTTCTGCAAGCATGAGTTTCCTCCTGTGTGAAATAGGATGAATGGCTTTAGATCTTCACAGTGCAATAATGTGGAACGGAGAACTCCAATGTAAAGTCTCAACCACCAAGCTTGCCTGGCACACAGGAGACTCAGTGCTCACTCATGAGAAAGGGGGAATAGCACCAAGAGGTGTTCCCTGGGTGACCTGACCCAAAGAAGGATTCTGAGCACATACACAGCTCCCAACATCTTTTTTGTATTTGGAAGGCCTCTCTGCCTGATTTGCATGGGCAGTTAAGAGAATGGAGACATAAAAAGGGTTTTGGTCATATTTTATTTGATGTCTTCCTTTCTGGGGCGATGCCTAATGTGTATCAGCTGGCTGCGTTTGCCTAATTTTAGTCATTAGATTAAGGAGGGATGAGGTAGTTTGTCCTTGGGGATAAAAAAAAAACAATTGATGGGAGTAAGAGTGATTAGTTACAGCGTGCCTGAGTTCTACAGCAGGAGCCGGGGCTGTGCAAAGAGCGCAGAGTTCCAGCGAGGATGGGAGAGGGGCTCACAAGGACCCACCCTCAGCTGGAGGGTTGTTACAGGCAGCGATGGCAGCTGCGAGAGGGAGAGCCCGTTTTCTTTGGGGATGTGGCCACTGTTGTTGCCTGTTCACTAGTGGATGGCTCCACACCCATGCACATTTGGGCACCACTGATTAAACTCAGTGGGTTATAAAAGTGACAACTGACGCTAACTCGAAGTTGGGAAAGCAGGAGGAATTGGAGGAGAGGAGTGGGGGTGTGGAGAAGATTGGAATACATTGTGCACACGTATGAAAGTCTCAGAGTAAATAACAAATATTACATTTTTATAAAAAAAGCACAGATCATGTCACCATAACCCACACACTGGCTGTCCTGCCCTGTCTCCAAGCCCCAAAGCACAGCTGTTCTGGTTCTGCACTGGTCCTGCCCTCACCACTTAGAAGGAGACACCCTATCCTTACTTGGTATCCGCAGGTCATTACAGGACATTTGCTTTGTGAAGTGGAAATGGACATACTTTATTGTAAGGACCGCATGCTCATGAAATTGGCTTAAATGTTAATGAAGTCTGAGACCGTTGTTCCTGTTCACTTGTTCACGCGCCATTTGTATCTACTATGTGGCAAGTGTCAGATGGGGTACAAGTGGCATGACGGTGAATGGGAGCTATCTCAGGGGACCCTCAAACCTATAAAGGACTTTCCTGGATACAGGAGTTAGTGTGTAGCTGTGTAAGGGCAGGCACTTGGGACTTCAGGACCATGGTCACAACGCACGATTGACCTTCAAAAGATAGAGCTGAGTCTATCTGCAGGATGTGGAAGGGCATGGGTATGTCATTTCAGTATCAGAAGTGAGTTTCAACCTCAGGGAGTGAGGAGGGAATCTGGGAAAGACACTAGGGTCACACACCCAAGCCAGAAGGATGAGGGTGCTCACTGGCTGCCTTATTCCACCAGATTCACTGGTTACCAGTAGGGATAGGATGCTGCAGTCCAGAAGTTACCTAAAGGGAAAGAGATGTCAGATAAGCAAAGACCCTATGTAGTAGACACTTGAGGGGCAAAGGTATGGTGAGAAGACATAGTCTCACTCAAGTAAATTCTCCCTGATTTGCCGATGGACAGCATTTCTCCCATTCCCCCTCAGACGACCTAGGCACTTAGAGATAACCCCCACCAACCTCTGGACCTTACAAACCACATCTGCCCAGCCACCGTGTTATGAGCAATGTCTACTGTTGCAAAAGGCCCCACCCAACGTGCAACCATCATTCTACACAACACTGGCAGGCTGTTAGGGCTTCTGAGTAGCAGTGATGAAGTTACCCCATCGCGTGCTGGGTGATGTGCATTGACAGTCAAGGCATGGGGTATGAGCATCAAAAACCCAGACTCCAAGGCTGGACACCTAAGTTTAGATCCTGTCTCAGCCAGCAAACCTGGCTTTGGGCAACCTACAAAATCCTCTCTGTTTTAGTTTCTTCTGCTACAAAATGGGACTCTAAGCCGTAGTCACCCCACAGGGTTGTTACCCAGATTGGAGTAACATGTATGGATCAGTTACTTGTCTCATTGCTAAGACAATGCAACCCGAGGAAGGATTTATTTTGGATCATGGTTTCACGAGGTGTATCAGTCCCTCATGGCAGGGAAGCATCCGTCAGTGGCAAAAGCAGCCTGTGACTTGTTCAGACTTTATCAGACCCGAAAGTGAGGAGTTCTGGCCTCTGCAGAAGCAGAAGTTAAGGCCAGCCCCTAAAAATACATTTTTGTACTTTTGCTAAATAATTCCGAAGAATCTTCTACCTTCCAAAATGGTATGGCCAGCAGAGAACCAAGAATTCCAGCTTGTCCCACGAGAGTCTCTGTTCCCCCGGAAACATCATGAGCACAGTCTTGACTATGCACAATTTATACTGAACCCCAATGCAATGGCTCATTGAGCTCTGCACACAGCATTCTCTGGCTTCCTTAGCCCACAGTTCCTAAAGCTAAAGGCCTAAGAACTGCGTGATCAGTTTTCCCACAGTGAATCCACCCCAAGTACTAATTTTCTACCTTAGTTACTTTTCTTGTTGCTACGATAATAGACTTGACAGAAACAACTGGAGGAGGGGGATTGATTTTGCTGACAGTTTCAAAGGGTCTCAATCCTTTATGGCACTGAAGGCACGGCTTCTGGAGTGGATTACGTCCTCGCCCGTAGGAACTTATGGTGTGACTTGTTTACATCTCAGTAGATTAGGAAGCAGAGGCTTAAGCTTGAACCAGAAAGAGATAGCACTTTCAAAGTGCGCCCACAATGACCCACTTCTACTGAGGTCACTCACAGTCCCGAAGATCTCACCTCCTTCAACAGCTGAGCCTCCCTCACAGTAAAGCTACTGGAGAGCAGCTCACATTCAGCCCTAGCCATATGCACAGAGCAAAGGATGCAGCCAGATTAATTGCTTCCATCTTTCTCTTCTTCTCAAAACCAA
Source organism: Mus caroli (assembly GCF_978045245.1). Classification (NCBI taxonomy): domain Eukaryota; kingdom Metazoa; phylum Chordata; class Mammalia; order Rodentia; family Muridae; genus Mus; species Mus caroli. The sequence goes on along the minus strand of NW_028227263.1, from coordinate 49,748,830 downwards.
AAGAAAAAATACAGAACGGCATTCAGGTGTGAGTCAGGGTTGAGGAACACGCCTCAAGTCCACCTGTGGCCCTGACTTCTCAGGCTGCCAGGCCTGGATAGCCATGCTGTCTCCTCCTCAGTGGCTGTCTTGGTGTTGGTTGCAAATGTTGACAAGAGGCATCTTTCTAGGCCACCTTGGGTGGCATAAATTAGGCAGAGCTCTGATCACTGTGGCTATGAATATAACTGTTTGATTAAGGTGCTGTGCCGGCTGCATTATTTGTTTCGCAAACCTCAGCTGAGCTGATTGGATTTCTTTCTCTTCCGATTTTTAACATAAGTAGATTTTGAAATTGGAGAAATAAAATATTCCACAGCCAAAAGGAAAGAATCCTCTTGGGGAATGAGCCCAGGTGCACACTTTCTGAATCAAAATCAGGTTAGCAGCATCAGTGACCTTGCTGATTCGGAGAAATCGGGACTCAAAAGAGGCCTGTGATGTGGCCAGTCTGGAGAGAGAGAGAGAGAGAGAGAGAGAGAGAGAGAGAGAGAGAGAGAGAGAGAGAGAGAGGAGATTGATTTTGAACCTGCAGCTGCTGGATACAGAGTCATGGTACTCACATGCCCTGAGACCCCACTCTGGGTCCTCATACCTTTTTAGCCAATCTGTCACCTAGGATGCCGTGGCTATCAAAGGGCAAAGATCTGGCATCACTTCCCGGAGCTGTGTGTACCAGAGCACAGCACTGAAGAGACCACTCTCAAATACAAGTGAAAACAATGCCATTTACAGGGTCCCCTCCCACTTGCCAGGGGAAGGGGACAGGAAAGGTAAGTGTGGGAGGAGTATCCTTGCCCTCGCCAGGACAGACAGGTGAAACTAAAGGCATGTGCAGTCCTGTCTGTACAGTGAGTAGCAATGGAGCAAGAGCACACTTCTCCCGTGCGTGCCTCGGTCTCTCCCTCTGGAATGCAATGATAAATATAGTTAAAACTGGCGGGCAGATGTGATGGGTCATGCATTCATTTTCCTAGCTCTTTCTGTGAACGCTGCCCCCTGGAACTAGTATCTCCATGTTTCACATCAGGAAGATGCCACAAGATGAGCTCAGTCACTTGTATGGGTTCACAGCTATTTCAGTCCTGGGCCAGCCTCCTAACACACAGCTCTGTGTTCCTCCTGCTGCCTCAAAGGCACTGGGTACCAATGGTGCTTAACAGTGCCCTACCTTTTGATACTTTGAGGCCATTATTGGTATCAGTGATACATTTCTGTAGCCTGGAGGCAGAGTCGTACACTTTGCAGAAGGCTACAAGAGGACAAGAATGTTTCCTGTTTCCGGTATGACTGACCTTCTGGACACTAACGAATAGAATACCTGCCCACAATATCCTGAACAAGTATCAGGAAGAAAGCCCACACATGATGTGTAGTGAATCATAAAATGTACCTCTCTGGCCTGGGTAACTAGCTGAATGCTTTTGGCCTTTTCTCCCAGGTATGTTGGGTCCTAAAGGAGAAAGGTGTCTACCATGTGAGCAGGATACCACTAGACTTGATTGGGTTGGATGGTGCTATGGTTGGGCCTCAAGGTTTCACATCTAGCTGTGTAAAGACTGGGGTGGTTCCTGGGTCGGCCTCTGAACCCAGGCTTGAGAGTCTCTGTCTATGGGCTTTGACAACTTGTTAAACTACAGAACCATGCAGAGCTCCAGGTTCCCAGTCTTTAAAGCAAAAATAATGTCTGTTTCTTGGTGGTGTTCTTGTTAGGAGGTCCACAGCATCACGGGCTTCAGCACTGGAGTGCTGATGTCAACTGTCAGGAGGTAGGGAGGGTTTTCGGTACTCCAGGCAGTGTGATCCTTTCTTTACACTTGACCCGATATTCTCCAAACTGCACAGGGGACACAGCTGGTAACTGAGGTGGCTGTAAACACTTTATGTTTTCACAAGCAGCTGGAGACAGTTCTCAGAGCTCCTTCAGGCAACAGCCTGTGTTGTAGAACCAGACCTTAGTGCTGAAGGTCAGGGCAGTTTATCAGGTCATGTTTCCTACTTCTCTTTACCCAGAAAGCACCCTCAAGAGGAAAATTCACATCTGTCATGTTCCCTTCTCTTCCTCCCCTTTATTTCCATCAGTAAATTCTGAAGAAATGGCTTTATCTTGTGATAAACTCTGGCACACCCAGGGGATAGCAACAGGCTGGTTAAAAGGACGTGAGATCCTAGGGCAGGCTCATGCGGTACATGAGCACCATGGTTAGGGCTGAACAGCCTTGGGTTCAAACCTCCTCCCACCTCCCACATACTGGGCACATCAAAAACCTTTTGTGGGCCTCCTTCCTCCCATTAAACTGTGTGCTCATGTACTCTGAGAATATGTCGATGACTTAGAGAATTATAGTGGCTTGAAGAACCTGAAGGAAGAGCCTCTACCTCAAACTAGGGAGAGGGCATCACAGAGAGCTTCCTAGAGTAGGCAGCTTCTAATTAGAGTCAGCCTGGTGATGAAGGGAATATGGCCATCCAATCAGAATAGCATTTGCAAAGCTGTAACTGACACAGCTTTGTGAGGCATCTAAGATGGTCTTGCCCTTGTCATCTTTCATGGAGGGGGTGGAGAGTGTGGGTACTATCCTGCAGTGATGGAACTCAGACTTCAGGGTGAGGGCTTTTATCCAGGGGACAGTGGAGTCACCCACAGACTTGAAAGCAGGTAATGGCATGATCCAGTTTGCTGGTTCTTAAACTGGACTCCTGTTGACTTCAACTTCTTGGACTGGTCCTGACTTATCTGTCAAGTGCTCCACGGAGACAATCTACTCCTCTATTTGAGGGAAGCAGGGCTGTTCATCCTGACATCTTCTTTCTAGGGCATTCTGTGAGAGGAGCAAGGGGAAGCCTCTAAGAATCAGACTATCAAAGCCTGGCAGAGTCTAACTACCTCTGTTGAATGGAGGAATCCCATTTTCCTCATAGACAAATTAAGACCCGTCCAAAGTCATGAATGGGTTAGTTGCTTAAAAAGGGAAGTTCTTCAGTCTAGAGCTCTGCAGCAGGGGCTGTAATTGGGCATTTAACTTCCTGGCAGGTAGACTGTGTGGACATAAGCCACGGGGCTTGGAAAGCTAGTCCTAAGCTCTTGGCAGGCTCCTACACACACACACACACACACACACACACACACACACACACACTTTCTTAAAACCCTCTCATTTTCAGGCTGATAGGAGTGATCTTCTTCTGTCCTCATGGGATCTTTTCAAACTCAGGAAGCCAGGGAACCACTAAATAGCCCAGAGGGGGGTCACCCTCTAATGTCTGAGATGATCCCTCTTCTGTGAGCTTCCACTAGCCACGCCACGCCTATCAACCCCAGCTGACAATTGCTTGTGCTCATTTGTAGTGCTTTTATGCACTCTATGGAATATGTATCTGCTCCAAGACATCATACTCCTGCTGAACACACACACGCACACGCACACGCACACACACACACACACACGCACACACACACACACACGCACACACACACACGCAATCACTCCTGTCTTACCATATCAACTATGGCCCTTTGTTGATTTAGGCCTTGACCTGACTGTTTATGGGTCAGACCATTTTTGAAAAGGCTACGGAGGTGAGAGTGACAGGAAGAAAAGCTCACTTGACAGCCACAAAGTTCTCCCAGAACAAATTCCGCCCTGAGGTAGACATAGATTTAAAGGAATGCATACACCCAGAAATGACGCCCCCCCCCCCGCCCCAGTCCCCGCCACCGCCAATGCTTCTGGCTTTAGCTGGCCTTTTTCAATAAGTCTATTACAACTTTACAGCAGAAGCCTGTCTAGCCCACCTCTGTCCTCAGCATCAGTACTTAGGTCCTGAGGGAAGCTTGCAGGAGATGTGGAAGCAGGAAGAAGGGAAGGAGGGAGCAGGCTATGTTTCTCTTTACTTTTTTTGGTATCCAGCCATACAGTACATCCTACACACAGCATGCTGGGAGTATCTTTTGCAACCAGATGCCGATGAGCAAACATCTCAGGTTCAGTCTTGCATCCCAGAATTAGAGACGTCTCCCTCTACTTCCTTTTCCTTTTTATCAGTCCAAGAAATTGGTACATTAGGTGCCTTACTCAAGGTCACAGAGCCATTTAGCTGCTGACAGGGACAAAAGTCATGTGTAGGTGGGTATTTACTGAAAGATAGTTACCCCATTTAGATGGAAGTCTACCAACCTCGCCACACTTAGAAAACATGGGTTGTGACGACCTTAGTTTAGCTTGTCAATTACTAGCACTCTGGGGGTAGAGAATATTGCTAATTGTGTCTCTCTCTATCTGATGGTCTTGGGACACTGCTTTCTTAGAGAGAGCAGGGTCTTCCACCCTACCCCATCCTGAGTCCTGATCCAGCAGGGTATCCATTGCTGGACAGGAACTGCAGGTCCATTTAATGGCCTGGGGCTTTTACTTCGTTATTATTACTACCATTGACTTTAAAAATATGGAAGTCAGAGTGATTCCTCTGAACACCCGTAAAACCACCACCAGATTCCAGATTTGTCTTTTTGTGACCACTCAGTAGAATTCTGCTCCAGGCATCCAGGTCCCCACACCATCTTGGCTGTTTTAAGCCACAGGCTTTGCTCACAGCAGCCGCCGACCTGAATATCCTGTGCCTCCCTGTTGACCACATTGGGCAGAAGCACCTAATTCCAGCCCTTGTTCTTCCTCAAAGTTTCCTAGACAACTGCATCTGCATGCTTGGTAACCTGGAGAAACGTGGGGGACCACGACCTGAGTGCACTGCACTGGACTGAGCAGAGGCATCTTCCCTCAGTCTGCTGTCCTGTGTCAAGCATTGTAATGACCTCACAGTGAGCCAAACCTATTGAAATTCAGCTCAGGGGCAGGACATTTTCAGGCATGCAGTCAGAGGACAGAGAATGATCTGGAACCAAGAGTGGAACAAACAGGAAAATCATACAGTAGCTGTCTACCTGACTTCTGCCACTGTGGGGCATGCTTCTGGGATAAACCATATGCATTTGCCAGCTTCCCTGGCTGTGTCCTGCCAGCACAGCTACCAGGACTCTGGGAAACACCCCTTCCTCATTTCTAGCCCCCTAAGAGGGAAGCACTGTGCCATACAGTGGGGCTTTGACATGCACTGCCCTGCTGTTCTAACCTGTACAATGCACCCATTGTCATAGTCTGGGTGTTTGGTCAGCCTCACATAAATCAGAGAGCAGAGCGACCACCTTGCAACCTGAAGGCTCTGTGTTCCTCCCAGCGTGAGAAGTTCTGCAGGGGCTACCCCACCCCCAGGTCCTTCCCTCTCCCTGTGTTCAACTAGTGTATCAGACAAAATACCATTGAGAATTCCTGTACACTGGCCATTAAGGGACGCCAGTGAAAGTGAACAGCAGACATTCCATACAGGGAGGAAGTAAATGAACAGAAAACATACCCAAGAGCGACCCTTCGCCCTCTGTTCACACCACGGCTTGCTTTTAGATTGGAATCCATTCTAGATAGAAACGTAATACTACTGATAGTTCTCTCTAACGGTGGCACGGGACTTTGCAGTTTGCCAGCTACTACCGTGTACCTCTGACAGGTGACAAAGTTAAAATTCAAGTCAAATAAATTGTCCGTGACACCACAGCTTAAAGGAGGCCGACCTGAGATCAGAAGCGGGGCTGTCAGATGCCGCCGTGAACTGTGGTGACAAAGAACTCTCTGGTCTGTCTAAATTGGTCTTGCAGGCCAAGGTTCATTAGCTAAGCACCCGGCGCCTCTGCATCACCGTCCCACAAGTCAGTGGTGGTCGATGGCATTCTAATGGAAGCCAAATTATTCTTTCTGTTGGCATGCTCGGGCAACTAGAGTTTTTGTGTTTTATGATAATTAAATACCATCATCTTTCAGAGACGGCGATCTTCTGGGCCCAATTAATGACTGCAGTGCACAGTGGGGTCATCATTAACTCTGAAGCAAAGAGAGCTTTGGGCACCTGTCTGTGGTTTGGCAAGAGTTGGCACGTTTGGAGCACCTGACCTGGCACTCTTTCTTGGAGCTATCTTTGATGTCTTTAGGTCTCTGTGCTTGGGTCTCATGACTGAGCCAAAGCTATGAAAGTTTATGCTTTTTTTGTTTTTTTCTCATGAGAGTGGCTTGGTCCACAAGGGCCTACCATGAGCCTAGGAGAGAGAGATTGGTATCGGTCCTCACTTGCTCTGAGAGGCTCATCTAAGGCATCAAGGACCCTTTCCCTTTCAAACCCTAAAGCCTTAGGTACCTAGCTTGGAGGGTCCAGGCCAGGCATTCTGGTCACTTTTCTGATCTGTGTTGAACTCCAGGCACTTTTCTGGCTTCTGGGAGCCAGTGGATTGGCCCCAGTGAAATCCATCAGCCACTGTGAAAGGGCGCTGCCCGCTGCCCGCTGCCCTTCTGTGCAGTATTTCCCTATTCCTCCTTCGCATTTCTTTTTCTTTCTTTCTTTCTTTCTTTTTTTTAAAGAACTTCTGTGTAAAATGCTGAAGTCATCTCCATGGTGACATTTAGTGCTATTTATGGTTTATTCATTCATGTGCCTTTATCATTATTGTGGGCTAGCAGCTACTGTTTGCAGGGTTAGGATGTAGAGCCATGACAGGGGACTTGTCTTGCACAGATGAGGCCCTGGGTTTAGTCCCCAGGGCAGGAAAGAAAATAGCATATAGTTGAAATGCTGTATGCCAGGCACTGTGCTGAGCACCTCACACTCGGCATCTCATTTGAATCTCAAAACACCCTTATATGGTGGGTATTGTCTCTAGAAAGAAATCTCCAGAAAACTACAACTCTGAAGGTCAGTGACTTGATGGATATCATAGAGGTTTTAAAAAAATGCTACATTAAATTTTTTACATTTATTTATGGGTGTGTGTATATGTGTGAATGCATGTGTGTGTGTGTACATGTATATGTGTGTATATATATACATATATATATATGTATATATATGTATGTGCATGTGCCTGTGTGTGTGTGTGTGTGTGTGTGTGTGTGTGTGTGTGTGTGTGTGTGTGAAAGCATGCATGAAAAGAGCAGTCAGGAAACACCTTGCCAGACCCACAGTCACAGCTTGTAAGTAGAGGAAACAAAACTTGACCTCAGAGCTGTGGGACACCAAGGCCCAGCACCTTTTTGTCATCCATGTCTCTGTTCAGCACTCACAGGAACCTCTCTATGCCTTCTGAGAGTCAGCAGAGATACCAGTGTTCAGGGTTTCTGCACATAGAAAATAAGAGAAGATACTGGAGAACCCTAACAACTGCGTGTGCATGTGTGTGTTTATGGCAGAGTCAGGGAAATCCCTTTGAGTTTAAAGTCCATCTGGTTTACATAGTTCAGTGGTCCTCAATCTTCCTAATGCTGCAACCCTACAATACAGTTCTTCATGGTGTGGTGACCCCCAACCATATAATTACTTAGTTGCTACTTCCTTAACTGTAATTTTGTTACTGTGATGAATCATAATGTAGACATCTGATATGCAGGATATCTGATACACCACCCCAGTGAAAGGGTCATTTGACCCCCAAAAGTGGTTATGACCCCATGGGTTGAGAACCTCGGACATAGTTTTGAGAGCTATGTAGGAGTCCTGTCTCAAATGGAAAGTGCTGCTGGAGAAGCGCTGGGCACAGCAAATGGCCCCAGCCACATTCACTTTCTCCATCAAAGGCTGCTTGTTCACTGAGAGAGCAGTGGATACTCAACCTGCCCAGTTCAGATTGACTTCCATGGTCTCACCCCTCCCCTCAAGGGACAACTGTGCTAACTCTCTTCTGACCAAGGACTTCAGCATCTTCAGGGGACAGTGGGCTTCATCCACACTCGTTGGTATCTAGAGACCCTCCTTTCCTGCACTGATGTTTCAGTCCCTTGAACCACCTCCACCACTCCTGACCTTTGGGGGTCGCATGGCTGGAGAAGGTATTGTAGTGGAGCTGATGAGAGAAGAGGCTGGGAGGCAGGAATACCTCAGAGCCCAACCCAGACTTTGGACTACACGTAGCATCTTGGAATATGTCCCCTTTGGATAGATTATCAATCATGTCCTTCTCCCTTCTACTTCTAACCTACTCCCTCAGTTTCCCTCCAGATTTACTTGGTATCTCGTTACCATAAAAGGTAAAGACTGATATATCTTCTATTAATATATTTCGGTCCTGTCGACTGCCAATTTGGTATCATTGTAGTACTATAATCTCGGTAACAAATGCCCTTCCTATTTCACAGATATGAAAACTGAGGCTCAAAGAGGTTCAGTGACTTGTCCAGGGTTGTATGTTTACTAAATGGTGGAATCCTAGACTGGATTCTGACTTCCTGACTTCTTCCCAATCATGCAGCCTTGTGAGAGTAGCTTAGGTGAAGGGGAAAGATTCACTCCTGGACCTGCCATCATTACAGCAAAGTTTGCTTTAGTTCTTTGCAGAGAGAATCTGCTTTACCACATTCCGATAGGAACCCGCATTATCCACCCCAAGACCAGGGTTTTGGCGTTTTATTTTGTTTTGTTTGTTTGTTTGTTTTTAACACATGTATACCTGTTGCTCTGGGTAACTGAAAGGACTAAATAAAATATTTGTCTCAGTCTTCTCATCTGTATGGGGCACAGAACATGGTTTGGCACACAGTGTGTGCTCAGTAAGTGTACTGGTGGGTTTTACGCACCCAGACACAGCATGGCTCACTGTGCTCAAAAGCCCTCCTTGCAGCCCTCTTCTCCCCAAGACAGGTTGCTCTCCACCGTCATGGGGCACGTGCTTCATACAGACAGAGCTCTGCCCTAGCCCTGTGTTTTTAGGTTTGTCAGACTCTCAGCTGTTCATTGCACTTATTTATCTTGTTAATTTCATTTACTATGCACCATTTATAGGATCAGTGATTCTCAAACTGAACCATGCATCCCTTACCCGGGGGCTCTGTAAAGTCAGATTCCTGGGTCCCTATCCCAGGGTTCTTGATTCAATAAATGTGGCTCATGTTGCCAGGCCGTCCATCTCAAACACACTCACTCTCAAGTGAGGAAGCCACTGGTGAGAAACTGGGCTCAAAAGACCCCAAACCCAAAACATGTGACAGATCAAAGGTGAAGTTGTTGATCGGAATAAAGTTGCTGATATTGACAATTGGAGTCTTACATGCCCAAGCCTGCTCTCCCTCTCAAAAAATTATTTCTTATAACTCTCCTAAAGTCTATGTTCAATGGGGTGGGATTTTTTATTTCATTTATTGCCCAGCACATGCAGAGAACAGGAGTTCGGAGCTATCCGTGAACCTCTGATTTGATTGAATGAATTACTATGTGATTTGCTAGTACTGAACACACTGATTCTCTCCCCTGGAGTCTGTTTGTCCCCCAGGGGCCTCACCCAGCCAGTAGCCCACTGACCATGACTGCTTGTTTCCTAGATCATCCCAGCAGCCTGCAGAACCACCCTCGGCTCCGGACGCCTCCACCACCACTGCCCCACGCCCATACCCCCAACCAGCACCACGCGGCCTCCATCAACTCCTTGAACAGGGGCAACTTCACCCCAAGGAGCAACCCCAGCCCAGCACCCACAGACCACTCACTCTCCGGGGAGCCCCCAGCAGGCAGCGCCCAGGAGCCAACCCATGCCCAGGACAACTGGCTACTCAACAGTAACATCCCACTGGAAACCAGGTGGGTCCCAGTGGACTGAGGCTGGGTGGGCATGGGTGGGCTAGGTGGGCAGAGGGCAGACCAGGTAGACACTATGGTCCATTGGTGACCAGACCATCAGGGAGCATGTCTCTACCTCTTATCTGTTCATTGAAGCTGGTATGAAGTGCCTGGCCTCTGGCTGCTATTCTCCAATGGTAGAAGGAGAGAGCTCTGGGAGGCTAGGATTTTAGAACCCACCAGGGCTGAGGTTCAGTGCTAGCCTGCTGCTTACTAAAGGTATGTGTTGGTCCAATTGATAGACTCACGAACATCACCTGCCTTGTCTAGGCAATGGCAATGAAGCTAGCTGGGTAAGGCTTCTTCTATAAGAGCAGGCAAGAGGTGTGCAAAGGAGTGGGACAAGGTAGGCACTCAGTTCCGCTTTGGCTGGGTCCTCAACAGCCAGCAGTGCACAATTTCACTGCCCTGTGCCTAGCATCAGACCATCTGGACTGTGACAGGAACTCTGTGAAGGCCGTTCTCCCCTTCCCATCTCCTGTCTTGATGTCCTGACCCTTCTGCACACAGTGATAGCCCCTAAGGCTTTTCTCTCAACATCAATAACCTAGACTTTCATATTGTCATACAATGCTCATACCTTGAATAGGTGGATTTTTATGTGATGCCCCCATCCAGGAGTTCCAGAAGTTGAAAACCAATGGGTCTGTGGTAGGTCAGATCATACAAGAGGTAGATACATAGCTGGGACTCCAACCTGGGGTGCTAGACTCTCTGTTGCAGACTGTTACTCTGCAGTTCACTGGCTTCTTCCAGGAGTGTCATGGGGTGTTTCCTTCAGCCCAGGGACTGCAGGCAGTCTGGGTCCTGTAGCCATCTTCCTCCCCTGTGCTTAACTCCTGTTTTCTAAAATGGTGTGTGTGTGTGTGTGTTTGTGTATGTGTGTGTAAAAACCCTGCAACTCATGCAACTTGCTTAAGAAATCATAGGAAGATAAAGAATTAGATTTGTACACAGTTTTACCATCTGAATAAAGCACTTTAGGCATGGCCTCTCCCTGTTCCCTAAATCCCAGGTGAAGTGTCCCAGGCTAGCCCAGCAATACTTCTTCTTCCACGCCCTCTCTTAAAGGAAGAACACACGGGTTTTCTTTTCCCAATCTCCTGTTCTTCATGAGGAGTGCAAAGCCAGACCACACTTAAGAAAGTGAAATTAGCCTTCACACAAACCCTATGCACACTTGCTTCTGCCCGGCCCGAGATGATCATGGTGATGATGTAGGCATGATGTTGGGGCATGCAGCTCTACATGAGCAAATTCATAATCCTTTGGTCACATTTCATTCTTGTGGAATCATTTTTCCAAGCCCAAGTTTCTCAGAGATCAGCCAACCATGACTCAGCCCCGTGTCCTAATTATCACCTTTTCCATTCACATCCTTTAAGATGCCTCTCCTGCCCTCACTGGTTACAGAGTGGATTCATTGTTGTCATCCCACAGTGGGAGGGGGGAAGGGGGGTAGCCAATCACGCTTCCATCACACTCAGTGCTCATTGAGTGGGACCTGGCTGACGGAAACTCCTCACTAATCAGTGGGTCGAGTCATCTGCATGCATCATGGCCACCACTCTCACTATTTGGATGTTTTTGTTTTTTTTTTCTTATTTGAGAGCAAGGTGGGACTTCCTCCTTTGAGCCTGTACATTTCTCAAAGGAAAGGGAGGTGGAAGAGGGGCAGCAAGTGAGGTTTTCCAGGGCATTAGTATGTGGTGTAAGATCATCCCAGCTCACATCCTCTGGCCTATCAGCTAGAGCTCCCCTGCCTTGTTGATTCTCTGTCCTCCTATCTCTGTTGCTTAGGATGCAAGAAATTGTGATTTTTATCTTTCATTATTATTCAAATAAGTAATGTCCATCATAGAGCTGCTAGCAAATCAATTAAGCAGGAAGAAAAATGTCTCCTAAGTCTACCAAAAGGTGCATACAGGCACACATACCCTTTCATGTATTCATCAACATACATGCAGCACACCATTATATATGTAATTTGATTATGTGTGTTTAGTGTGAGTTTAAACATATCTATGCATCTAACCTCCTCCAGCCTATGCTCTTTCAGGCTTCTGTTTAGGTCTTTGCATGTCCCCACCAAAGCTGCCCTCTTCTTCACTTCTTGGTCTAGTTGAGTCCTGCTTATTCCCAAAGCCCATCTGAATAGCTGAGGAAGGCTTTGTCTGTGACTCCAAAATGCATTGCATCTCATGATGACCCCCAAACTGAGAGCAGCACCAGTTCTGCTGGATGACACCAACAGAATTCTGCATGTTAATGCTGACCTTAGCAGGCTGATGGCACTAGGCTAACAAGATGAAGTTAGGAGAGAAAAAGCTGTCAAGTCTGGCAGGCGGAATCGGCAACTGAGCATTAGGGAAAGACTGGGATTTTTAAAGTAGATGGGCCATCTTCTTACCTTGGCTTTCAAGCATGCCAAACCTTTTGGCATGACAACATGACACAGCAACAAAGTTCACACTTGAGAACTATATAATCAAGTTACCAAAATGCAAACAGAACAACAAAAACACACACACCCTCATAATGCTTTAGGTAAGTTAATGATTTAAGCCACATTTATAGCTATCTTCAGCCACATGAGACCTGTAATTTTAACTTTAACCCACCATCTTCATCCTCTGGCTTTTCTATCCGTTACATTGCAATATAATGTCTTAGGGGCTCCAGGAATTCATGGTAGTGCTCATTATCATTAAATACTCACCGGATACCTACTATGCGCTACAATATCCGAGAGAACAGTTGCTTGCGAAAGATTGTCATGGCAGAGGAATCTGAGGGACATGCTATGCTTTTATTACTGTGAGGTCCCCAGTGAGTGACACAGTGCTTGCTACAGCATGGGTGGGAGCTTATAATATGAACACACAAGTATAAAAAGTAAAGATGGGACAAATAGATGACTAACTATGCTTAACTGAGACTTGGGTGGGGAAAAGGGACAGCTTCCCAATGGCTCCAGAGCCATGTGACTGAGATAAAGAGAGTCAGAAGTCCCGAGGATACAGAGGGGAAGATGAGGAAGCCCAATAGAGCAGGTCTACTTGACAGGTTATCCCCAAATATTGTCCTGCCCATACCCAGGAGAAGCTCCTAAGTAACACACACACACACACACACACTTCCCTCAATGTTAAGCAGAGTCCATGCTGAGAATCTAAGCAAATGTGCAGATACCATAGCAGCTGGTAGGATGACCAAGAGGGATTGCATTTCATCCTGGCAGAAAAAGAAAGTCTATCAGAAGGGTGGAGAGAGCAGGCTGTAGAACTGCTCATTTCTTATACCTCTTGTACCTCTGCCAATCCCCAAGATCAACTGAGTCCTTCAGGGAGGAGCCTGGACCTGCTTGTTCCCCCTAGAGCTGGAGTAAGCCCTACATGAGCATCTGTAGTTCTTGTGTGTGGAGCCATGTGCCGAAGGTCCCCCAACCTCTGATCTACTTCTTTGACTGGCTGCAGCATCATGTGCTTAATTGATTTCATAGGGACTGTCTGATTAATAACCCATCAGGCTCCTGTCAGATGCAGGGGAAGCCTGAACAGAAGGCTGCCAGACCTCTGCTCTGCCTCAGCTCTTCCCAGGCCTAGTCCAGGAGCCTGGAGCCTTTTTTTTCCCCCCCTTCAAACTGAATTTGGGAAATAGCCTATGTAACCTCAGGAATGAGGGCTACCCAGCAATCTCCAGGCCAACCCTACTGTGATTCCCCAAATGAGACACAATGCCTTCTGATGAGGCAGGGCAACCTCAGAACGTCACTTGACCTGCCTGAGCGTCTTTGCTTTATTTGTATAATGAGCGCTGGAGAGTTTGAATAGGAAGTCTTCTCTGTTGTTGGGTGATTTGATCTCAGATGTATACAAGACAAAGCCCACTGCTATGCAAGAAGCTTCTAGAGGGAGGCAGACCTCTGAAGGGAAGATGGGCACTAATGATGATGCTTGAGAGGAGCAAACAGAAAAGGTATCATTTTATGTGCTTGAGAGCATCCATAACCATGCCAGGCACTCTTCGAGACCTCCCTGGGAGCTTCCGAGTGTTATCCAGACTAGTTCCCACATACAACCTCTTAGTCCCCCTCCCAACTCTCTCACAAATAGTTATGTTTGAGGTCCCCAAGACTACTCCAGGTTTGGCAATTTGCAAATAGAGCTCATGACACTCTGCCATGAGTATGGCTCTGAGTTCACTGTGGTGACAAAACGTTTGGCAAATTGGTAAAGGAAAGGTGTGTAGGGTGAAGTCAAGGGCTTCAAACCAGAGGCTTCACCTCATAGTATCACCCAGAAGAGACACACCCTGATCCCTCAGTGAAAGCTGCCAGGCCGGAGGCACAGGAGGGACCCAGTGCCCCAGGGTTATAATGGGAATTGCCATAGGGGCAGCCTCTGACTAGAACATACTTAAGTCACATGCATACTCTTGGAAGGAAAACATTCGTGCATCATTGAGTTAAATATGTAGTTTGTACACAGTGGAGCAATTACCTGTTATCAGTTCACACGGGAAACCGTCCTGAAGGCCATGTTCCCAGATGGGGGGCCAGTCTTAGCCTTTCACAGTAGTCTGCACCCTAACTCTTTTCTGCATAAGTACTCTCATTAGAGCACACACCACTCATGCACATTCACATACATACATACTCATACACACATTCACACACATAACACACACCACACACATACATTCACACGTACCACACACACAAATATACACACCACTTTCCATTGATAGAGGAAGGACAGGGAGGATCTGAATCACAAAACACTAAGTTACTTGCCTTAGATCCCACAGCCAGCACATGGGAAGGCTAGAACATTGAGCTATCTGACCTCAATTCCCCACCCCACACCCACATCACTTAAAGTTGTCTTCTTGGGCCAGATGTGGTGGGTCAGCACTCAGAAGCCTAAGGCGGAAGGATGGTGAGTGTGAGGCCACATAGTGAGACCCTGTTTCTCAAGAATAAGTAACAAGTGAAGCGGCTTCCCAAGGCATCCATTGGCAGGCGTTGCCAGCAGAGAGAATACTCAGCTCAAGAGAAGCGAGACACAGGCACAGAGCCAGAAAGGAGGAGGAGCGGAGGAAGATGGTAAATAGCTGGGTGAAGTTAGGAGGACAGAGATCTCCTGAGAATGACAGATAGAAGTGAGCAGCAGAGGGGCTCAGGACATTGAAAAGGGGTCCCACCCTTCCTGCAGTCATTAGGTCAGAATCCCGGTAGTTGGTCAATAGCTGTTCACAGCGTCTAAGTTGTGGCATTATGAGGTTGGCCTTTCAGAGGATAACTGTGGTCTGGAAGATCTAGGTCATGGTTGTTGTTGTTGTGGTAGTGGTGGTTGTGGTAGTGGTGGTCGTGGTGGTTGTGGTTGTTGTTGTCTCCTTTCCTCATCCCTGTCTCTGAGCACCAGGTGCATCTCTGACTCCTTGTGAGCTTGGCTGAGTCACTGACACCTGCACACTGTGAGATGTCATCTGCACACTTAGGGTATGATTCCTGCTGTCCTACACTACTGGGAGATGGCAATCAGATGTGACGGTGGCTATCCCAGGGCTTTGTGGACTGAAACACAATCCAGCACACTGGCTTATGTAAGCAGACTGGCTGTTGGGTGGGACCATCCTAAAGATCTATTTCTCTTAAAGGTCTGGCGACTTCCCTTCCCAAAACCACACATTTTTCCCTCTCAAGGTAAACTCCTCCTGCTCTGGATGATACCAGTGGCCCTGGGAGCTCCTGCTTCAGGATGCTCAGGAACTCATCTGTGTGTAAAGGGGGCCAAATCCCTCCCCAATCCTAGAATAACACAGCCCTTGCCAGTCAAACCCAGTGCAGCTAGGGCCAAAGTCAAGGACACCTGCTTTGAACCCCATTCCTCTCTTTTCCTTTCCATGTGACCCTGAAAAGTCTCACTAAGCCTCAGGTTCTAGGTCTGTAAACTGAGGTGGAAGCACTACCCACACACAAGAAGACCATGCCTAATCATAAGTCAAACCTCCATTCCTGAGCTGTCAGCATATGTGGGCAGGGAGCCACACAGGACTATGACCCCAAGTGGGCGCAAGAGTTTGTGTTTCCGTGAAAAAACTCCAGGAACCTTTTATTTCTTGTAGGAGCTAGACATCTAAAGTATTGGTGGGGGTAGAACATTTAGGGGTTTCTTGAGCTGGGAGTTAGGACACCTGTAACTCAGTCTCTGCCCTGCCACCACACTGACTTGTCTGGACTTAGGCTCAGGATGCATGTCTCCATGGTCTCTGCTCTGACACTGCACTGACTTGCGTGGGTTTAGGATCAGGGCACGTGTCTCCATGGTCTACATGATGAATGCCCAGGTTGGCATGCTATCAGAAGCACTTCCAGGAGATCCATCACTGTGTAGCTTGAGAAATTCTTCATCCTGCTCCACTGCCTGTCTGTCCTCTTATCCTCTGGCTCTGGGCTTTTAAGGGACGGTTGTCAGTTCTCTCCCCATTTAAACATGTTTCTATTCTATTTTAAATTGTAAAAGTTAAAACGGGGCTGGAGAGATGGCTCAGTCAGGCACTTACTTTCCAATTGTGAAGACATGGATGTGATCCCCAGAACCCGAATAAAAATTCGGGATGTGATAGCACTCACTATAATCCCACTATGAGACATGAATCCCTGGGGCTTACTGGCCAGCCAGCCTAGCCTAATTAGCCAGTGAGAGATCCTGTCTCAAAGAAAGAAAAAGATGAATGATGCCCAAGGTTATCCTCCAACCTTCACGTGCACTAGCGCACATTAACATCACATGTGAACATGCACACATGAACATGCATAGACACAGATTTAAAGTAAAAATATTTTGATCTAGGCACTTGAAATATCCTATCATTAGCATTTTGATCTTATTTGTTGGGCCTTTAAAACACACACACTTATTTGTTTATTTTTGGTAAGGTGCAGGCTAGACTCTCTAGAATATAGGCTGCTGTCAAACTCCCAAGCGTTCCCAGAAACCGGCTGTGCAGGAAGGCAGCAGAACTCTGCTCAGGTCCCCTGAGCCAACTCTGTGGGGTCTCCGCATGGTGGGTGATGTAGGATGAAGAGAGACCAAAAAATCCTTCTTAAAACAAGAGACTAAAGGAGATAATAATACGCTCCGCCGGCTGCTGTCTCTAGGCACTGACTGTGTGTCTGCCATATGCCAGGCAGGCCCCTCCTGCATGCCCTGAACCCAGCAACACAAAGCTCAGATCTGTTTAGTGAGTGCATGCATGTACTGGGCAATCCTCTCCTCTGGGCACATAGCAACAAGCTGGACATAAAGGACACCTGCCTTGCAGAATTGGAATTATAAGAGGAAGAAACATATTGTGCAGTGTTCTCCAACATCACTCTGTGAATGTGTGTGTGTGTGTGTGTGTGTGTGTGTGTGGTGTGTGTGGTGTGTGGTGTGTGTGTGTGTGTGTGTGTACTAAACCAATGCAAAAGGGTCAGTGAAGAGTGGCTGGGGATAAAGATGGGGAGCTATGGATCTGTAAGAAGTCATAGCTCTGGAGGGAGGTATGATCCAAGGGAATATTTACAGAACAATTCAGGCTTAGCTTGTTTGAGAGGAGCAAGGAAGCCAAATGTGTCTGTAGCCAGAAGTATGACTTCGGAGGAGCAATCCAAACCAGGGCTCATACGATCTGTGGGACTGGTCAGGCCTGGGGAGGGTTAAGGGCAGAGAGAGGATCTGTATATTTCACGTGTGATCACCCTTTGATAGATCCTCAGAGTGATGCAGATGGGGCCTCAATTCCGGATCTGCCTTGTCTCTCAGGCCTCCCATCAGCAGCACCACCTGCCTAGAGTAATGAAGTTTTCAACCCCTGCATACCTCCCAGGCACTGTAGGAGCCTCATGGCAGGAAATCCTGGTCATGGTGGGCTCAGGTTGTGCTTTCTGACCCTCCACAGAGCACAGCCCACTAGCGCCTCATTATCAATGTCCCAGCTACAAACCAGTGTCACTTCGTACGCCGCTGTCACTGGAATGTTGGGACCTCCAGATGGTGCTTTCTCTTAGGTTGAGGAGGTAACAGGCAAAAACCAGGCTGTGTAGAGTTCTGGAGCAGAAGCCCTGAGCTCTGGGCACTAACCAATCCCGCGCCAGGACAAACTCTGCCACCTGTTCACCATGTGAGATGACCTCAGAAAAGCTGCTCCTCTGTTGCAAGGGGAGATGACAGAGCTGGCCTGATAAGCGTGGGGGTGGGGGATAAATGTGAGTCACTCACAGAGCTCTAGAAGAGCAGACCGTGAGTGATGGCTACAGGTTAGGGTGACTGTTGCATTTAGTTAGCATCATCCCAACTGACCCCATGGCAACCATACTGTTATTATGCCCAGTGTATAGGAAGGAAGAGTAAGGGGAGTTAAGATCTGTACCCAAAGTCACACATCAGGAAGGTGGTATAAAAAAAATAAATAATAAAAACCTTACACCTGAATATTTTGTGTTAAGGCCTGGTAAGAGGCACAAAGGTTCCTTGGCAGGACTGGAACCTGGAGCCTGCTTTCTGACTTTTCTCCTCCCTCTAGTATGTCTTATCATGAGGCAGCAACAGTCCTGAAACTAGCTGGAGGGGGGAATCCAGAGCACTCAAGGGTGAATGGCATCACCTAGCAGGTACGGGTGAGGCCCATAAGGGCTAGGGTGGCTGTCTTCATTCTGGGGTATAGTCAGGTGAATGCATAAGTACTGTAATGCCACCACAGACAAAGAGCCCTTCCCTGTCTTCAGGGAACTGTCTTCCTCACTGATCAGTCACTGCCCTGATCTCACACACAGCTGAGGGATGGTGAGACCCTAACCAGGCTCCACATCAACAGGGACTTAGGAAAACTACAGCTTCTGGGCCCCATCTCAGTCCTGGGGCTCTGCTGGGCCCCATCTCAGTACACCAACTGAGTCCCTGGGGCTCTGCTGGGCCTGGGAGGTTTGCAACTCTCCAGAATGTTTCCCAGATGTTGCGTTAGTAAGTGTGGAATGAGTCAGGTAGAAGGGAGCATTGGGCTTTGGATCCAGATATCAAGTGCAAATCCTTGCTTCCAGCCTTGCTTCTGGTGCCCTTGGCGAGTCCCAGGAGAACATCCACATCCCAGTATCATCCTCTACTGTATTGGGATCACCCTGGCCTCCTTGCATAGCATCTGTTTTGAAAATAGATATAATGTACCCAGCCCACTGCTGGGGCACCTGCCGGTCCTGTTCAGTGAGAACTGTAGGTGGATGTCCACAGCTTCCAGCCACGCGGGTTTGTATGGAGAGCACTCCCTCCGAATGCTCTGTGCCAGGTGGATCCCTCGCACATGCGGCTTTGCACACTGACCTGCTGCCTGGAACCTTTGTCCCTGCTGGTCTCATGCACAGCTGCACCCAACAGCCACTCTCATTTGTTTCTCTACTGTCCCCTCCATGGATGCATGACTCATTGCTTCATTCATGTCTCCATGTGTGCGTAGAAACCTAGGCAAGCAGCCATTCCTAGGGACATTGCAGGACAACCTCATTGAGATGGACATTCTCAGCGCCTCCCGCCATGATGGGGCTTACAGTGACGGGTAGGTGGCACCCCTCCCCGTGCTCCTCCGTGTGTGTGCTCTCCCTGTCGCTCCTGCACTTGCATGCAGACCCCTGAGACCTTTCCCTGGGAACGCCTCGGGGAAGTGATGCCATGTTGCATGCACATCCCCAAGTCCATGTTCAACTTGCAAGTGTGTCCTTGAGATATCCCATCCCCCACCCCAGCATATTAACAGCAGTCTCGTTAATATGCAGCTCTCGGCATCTCATCGGCTGCCTTCACCATCCTGGAAACCATCTCACAAAACAATTTTTTTTTTCTTTAACACAGCACAGGCCCATATCTTATGTGGCCTTGAGTGTGTACGCTGTGGTCTGAATGTCTTCTACCCCAGGAGCGGTGGGTTTGTCCTAAGATTGCAGGGCTGTGTGGGATAAGTCATGCAGTCCACCCAAGCTTTGCACGAGTCCCCCCAAGGCCATGGTTCAGGCCACACTGGGCAGGATCTTTCAACACCTCCTTTGGCCACAACCATGCGCTTTGACCATACTCTGCTGTTTTCAAGACTGCAGCTGGGCTACAGGATGGGCTTGATAGCCTGTCCTCCACACAGCTATCACATGGGCTCTGCCTACAGCAGCCACGCCCCTAAGGCTGTGAGGGCATTCATACTAGCCATCCATTCATGGGCAGAACTTAGTAGTGAGCTCTTGGTTTCTACCCCAGAAAAATCCATTTAAAAAAGAAGGGCTTCCAATGCCTTATCAACATTCACTGGAATGCAGGTATTAGAGCAACAGGAAAAAAAAAAGTCCCAGTGGCCTCCAGGAGACTTTCAGGACTTTAGGCATCCCCCTAAGCTACTATAATGGCTTTAGAAAGCAGAGTTTATATCACAAGACCCAGCTCCACTGTTCCCAGGAAAAGGACTTCGGGGCAACCTCTGTTGAGTGGGTAGTGTCTTCGGCCTTGGGTGGGTATTCTTGTGGGTAGCACCGAGTGCTCTGTGGGAACGTGTCTTCTTGTGCCCCGTTTGTGGTCTGGTCTGTGACTCTTCCTGACCCTGTCACCTGCCCTGTGGTGATTCTCTTCTTTTCTCTCTCTCTCCAGGCTCCTCTGCATGCTCCTTCTGCGCCTCTATCCTGCAGGTTGGCCTGGGAGCCTGGTTAGCTGGCAGACCCTGACACCTTCCCACCTCTCTCCATCCACAGGCACTTCCTCTTCAAGCCCGGAGGCACCTCCCCGCTCTTCTGCACCACATCCCCAGGGTACCCCCTAACGTCTAGCACCGTGTACTCACCCCCACCCCGGCCCCTGCCCCGCAGCACCTTCTCCCGACCAGCCTTTAACCTCAAGAAGCCTTCCAAGTACTGCAACTGGAAGTGTGCAGCGCTGAGCGCCATCCTCATCTCAGCTACGCTCGTCATCCTGCTCGCATACTTTGTGGGTAAGCATTTCCTCCTCCCCCACAGCTCCCCATGGCTCCCATTTGGCCAGGGGCCACCAATCGAAGCAGCCAGGGCCGCCAAAGGCCCTGTACCAGCACCACAGTCATAGTGCACAGGCTGTACCAAGAAGCCTTGCACTGGTCTGGCCTGTGTCCACACCATAACGGCAGCTCTTCCAGGCTCTCCGCTCTCTCCTCTGAGGCTGGACTGGGAAGGAATATTAGGATCTGCCTTACATGTGTTGGTTCTCTAGCACTGAGGCACAAGGCAATGAGGACTCTGAGATAGTGGTCTGGGACATGAGTGTCCTAGATCAGAGCCGCTAAAATGAAATAACAACTTAGGAGGACTGGGCGCTAGGTTGCTCCATGTGACAAGGGTGAGAGGCAGGGAGGTAGAGAATTCTATGGGGAAAAAGAAACAACCAGGAAAGCTCCAGGTGAGTGTTAGGCAGGGTGGTTATAGAAACTGCCAGAAACTTCCATGATTATGAAACCACGTCTGAAGCCAAGGAAATTCTGCATGAGAAGCTGCAGGTCCCAGTTAGTGGAGAGCTGGCTGAGGGAGAAGCAAAGGCCAGAGCCACACTGCCTGGGAATTTTCTACCTAACCCCAGGGTACCTAAGAAAGACCTCAGTCCTGTGACTTGTAGTCCTGGCCAGCAGAGTGGATTCTATTTGGCATTCTTTGGACACATTTCTAGCAAAATCTGGTTTCCCACTTCTGATTCCTCTCTTTGGTCTTCTCCTGGGACAGAGATTAATCTGAGGAGCTGTGGACTCAGTGAGGATTCTCTGACCTCTGGGATAATAAGCCTCTTAAAAAAAATAAGGCATCTAAAGTGGGTTTGTTTTAGCTCTTGGTGAGCTGACGGTAGGTCATGGAAGCCTGAGAAAGCCATGAATCTAGGTTAAGGAGTTCAGAGAGAGTTCTGGAATCAAATAGGATTGTTTTCAGTATAAACTAGTAAATAAAAATAGAGCTGACCAGCAGAGGCCAAAGAAAGACAGAATACTTCCCTCTGCCAAGAAGAACCCTCTAGCAAGCTATCACCAGGGATGCAAAGGCAGCCTGTCTTAAGAGGTATTGCCTGCTATCATGAGTGATTAACAGAACATGTGCCATGACTTCTTTGGGCAATGGAAATATGTTTTGGACACAGATGGGGTTCAGGGGATGATGTGAACTGTAAGATCTCTCATGATCACCTTGGAGCAAACAGGAAGGACACCTTACTGTATGGACAATCAAAGAACCATTGAAGAGCTACCTATCAATATTTGTAGGCCACAGCTAGGTTGTAAGCCACAGTGATGCCAGAGCCATTAGAAAGTGGTTACAAAGAACTGGTCAGGAAAATCTGATGGCTTCAACTTAACTAATGACAATGTAGGAAAATCTGATGGCTTCAACTAAAATAATGACAGTATGGGCGTGGCAAGAAAGGAGGTGGATGTAAGATAACGTTAGGAGAATTTATGACTCCAATTAGAGGAAGTCAGTCCACTAATAGCAGTGCCCTGGCTAAGAGTAAATGGATGCTTCTGATAAGAAGCAGAAGGCTGGACTATAGCAACCACACCTAGAAAGATACCAAAGAGGCAAGCCTAGGCATTCTGCTTGTCATGTGGACAGACCTAGCAAGAGCTTGGGAAGAACCTCAGCACCAGACAGCCCTAAACTTTACTCTCAGCTCCCCCACACGGCAACTGGTGACCCCCTAACAGCTCCCTGATGGTTTCCCACAAGGGTGCCTACGAGGCTGGAGCTAAGCACGGCAGGTGAATGCACTGTAGGTATGGGGACCAGCCACCCTTTTCTTCAAGGGCTGGACATGGCAACCCTGGTACCCGGTCTCTTCCAGCTGATAAGGGCTGGAATGGGCATGCGTGCCGGGCCATCTTGCTTGGCCATAATTACAGACCATGATGACTAACTTGTAAGGAACTATCAATTATTAAAAATCAAATTAATTGTTTCAGCCAAGCACAAATATCCTTAACAAAGACTCTTTTCCAGCAGACCAACTGATCTAATCAACAGGCAAAAAAAGCACAGATATTTAATTAGATTTTTGATGAAAAATTGTGTTTAATTTCAAGTATAATCAATTATTAATTACAGTAATGAGTGAGTCTGACTGGGTTTACTAATTAACTCATTTAAAAATTATGAATAACCTTTTCATTTGTAATTATTTTCTACAGCCTATCAAATTCCAGATAAGAATTGCATCACCTTGCCAGCAGAGGGGGAGACAGATGCAAAGGGCAGGAAGACACGTTGCTTCTGCTAATACCTGCTCAGGGCAGCCATATCTGGGTGGTGATTCTGACAGATCTATTTGACATTCAGCCTCTGAGGTGGGAACTGTGCTGAGAAACGAGCAGCCAGTGACCTTTACGTTTCAGACATATTTACTGGTATTTTCATGGGAAAATAGAGAAATTGGAGTTAAGACTCCATGGAGACTTGCCTTTGGGCCATCTGCTCCTACTTTCCTCAGAACGCCTTATGTGGCTAAGGCAGAGTCTCCACGCCCCAGGGAAGACCTTGTCGGGGTCATGTGACGTCTTCAAAGAGGGAAGTGTAGCTCTCTTGCTGTTTACTTTAGACAGGTAACCATGCAGAGACAGGCAGCCACGAGGATGTGCTCACCCTACTTGACCCCTCTTGTTACGGTTTTTAGATCCTCACTGGTCTCCATTGGTTACCTTACCTTTCCTTTTCTAGAGAAGTCTGCTTGCAGAGCAACATGGAGACGCAAGCAGCTGATGCTGTGTAGACGATGCTTTATTCTCATAGCATCATGATTATTCTTAGAACATTTTGAGTAGAACAAATATACATGTAGTGTAGAAAAATGTCAGTGCCCACTGTCTGTCATTCCCAACATCACTTGCTGTTAGTGCCGAGTCTTCCTCGTGCCCCCTTTTACCCTAAACACCTCACTTATATTTTTCCATCAAAATCGCCTAACTCCAGTAGGTTAGGACTCCATTTGCAGATGATTCTGGGGCCCACGAAGCTTAAGTGACTCACTTAACTGTCCCATGATGTCACATTAGGCATGTAAGTCACCCAACCACAGGTATTCTGACACTTTTGAAAAATACTTTGACTCTTTCCAGCTCATGCTGTAGCTTTCCAATCTTGATATTCTGTTGTATCAGAAAAACAAAAACAAAAACAAAACAAAACACCAAACTTTAAACGTGGTCCTGGCATTGGGCCAAACCCAGTGCTGCTTCTCTCTGAACCTTCATAATGATTCTATGGAATCAGTGTTGGTTTTTGTTCATGGAGAATCTAAAGCTCATGACAACTTTCCAGGGTCCCACTGGTAGTAAATGACCTAGCCACCATTCATCCAAGACTTGAGATCTCTAAGAGCATGTGTGCCTCTAGGTGTGATGCCTCCTTTAGGTCCCACCTATGATCTTTATTCACAGGGTAAGGTTGGCTATGGTTCTTAACCTCTTGGGAACCTAGCTTCCCATTTCTGTATTGTTCTTATAGTGGGCACAGATGCCATGATTAGCCCATCTCACAGAAGAGGTAGCCATGAGTGACAAATGGCCCTTAAGAGCCTGGCTTCTGAAATTAGACCTGTAGCTTTAAGACCTCAGCTCCTCACCTACAAGTTTTGCCTCTTTAGTTTCTATGTTTGTAAAATGGAGGCCCAAGTGGTTGTATCACAGAGTTGTCATGAAATTCAAGGAAAAAAGTTTATACAGGGTACCTACCCTGCCCTACTCGCGAGCACGCACACACACACACACACACACACACACATGTACTCACTCATGCATACATGCTCACACACGCACGCCTATCACAGAGTGGACACCCAATGGAAGTTGCAGATTGTTAATACTTCTGTTGTGACCCCAAGGCAGAGAGTATCTACAGCTTTATCTTTTGAGAGAAAACCTGGTCCAATCTTATCTTGCTGCAACCTGCCAGCTTCCCAGCCTGCATTAGTCACTAGAACAGCTGAGAAAGCAAACAGGGCGCATGTCAGAGCACATTTGTAGGGATGTCTAGCTTTTCCAGGAGAGCAGCCACAAAAGGGAACCGTCATCTAAAATGTCCCCACCCCGTGTCTTTTCTCCAAGTAGGACAAAAGTTAATTTTGCTTCACTGACAGTTAACTGTATCTACGCGAAGCTGACAGCTTCTTTCACTTCCGAACACGGTGTAAAAGGCAGTAGATGAGCTGCAGATTGCGATCTTGAGGATGCTTCAAGCACCTATCTGGCCAGAGAGCCTGGGAAATAGGGATGGAGAAAGGCTTTCCATTTAAATGAAAGCCCCCAGAGCACCGTAGGATGCTTCTGGCTCTTCTATACCAAGTCTAAGCCCACCCTAAAGGGTGGGGTGAGTTCACTGTAATGTCTCTATGCAAGCATAGTGCTCCCTGGTAGTATAAGCCATTGAGTCTTGTTTCTACCTCTGCATACTAGAATGAGTAATAGAGTTGCTGCAGCTAGGCTAAGAAGCACAATGGTCAAGGAGACATTGCTTGCTGGTGGCCTTGGAAGAATGCCATTACAGCTCCTTGAACGTCAATTATCTCAGCCTGAGGTTTGATGGATATAGATGATCCCATTCAGCTCTTTCCAGTGAACAATCCCTTGCCTAGAGGAATTGTACCAGAAAATGTTGGAAAGTGTTGGTAGAGCTGCACTTGGGCGATGAGAGTCATTTGCAGAGAATGTGGCTCCTAAAGATCTGACACCTTACTATTTGTTAGTTGCTCTTCTCATCGCTATGGCAGAATACCTGACGATAGCAATTGAGGAGGGAAGAGTCGATCCCGGCTCATAATTTAAGAAGGGATACAGTTCATCATGGCACAGAAAGCATAACGACAAAAACATGGGGCAGATGGTTACATCTTCGACATAGTCAGAAAGCAGACAGTGAGCAGCAGGAAGTGGGATCAGGCTATGTACCCTCAAGCCCCACTCCCAATGACCCACTTCCTTTAGCAAGGGTCCAACTCTTAAAGGTCCGTAGCCTCCCAAGACAGTGCCACCAGCTGAGGATCAAGTGTTCAAAATAGTTTTGGGAGACATTCCTCATTCAGACTATGAACTGCCCTTCAGTGAAGCAGCCATGCCACAGGAAGGGACAGTAGACATCTCATCCTAAGAGCTGCAATACACATTTTCCATGGCCATGTATCTTGTCCAGAGCCCAGCACAAGGTAGCTGTGCTCACAGTGGCTTTATTGAAATTAAGGGCCTTACACAACGCTTAAGTCTGCTATGGGTAGCCTACATAGAAAGGTATGGGCCAAAGCATGGTAACAGAAATGTTCATTTCACCTCCTGGGATTCGGGTACAAATAAGATGGACACGAGAAGACTAGGAAAAGCATTAGGCTTGGAAGCTAGGGTAATCATAGCTCCTCCTCTATTCCTTATCCACATCTGGCAGCCTCCGGTCTCAGATGTCATTTGTTTCATGAGCACAGGCCTGCTACACTTGGGGCCTGGGTGTTATTAGTGAGCAGCTAGGAAAAAATGATTTTTTTTCCTCCTTCCTCTTCAGACTCCCATCAAGCCTTTTGGACAGAAGCCATAGGCTTAACTTTATAGCTCAAAGAGTGGGGGACAGGGAGGGGAGGCCTCCACAGAGCCTGCTCTCTCACAAGGAGGAAGAAGTGATGAAGATACAGGGTCCTGCACTGAAGCCTTTCTCTCTAGGATTGATGCTTCACACCCTTCTGTGGGAGTTGCAAACAGCAAGACATCTATGGGTTAGACTCTCTTCAGCTGACCTCAGACAAATATCTTCCAGCTCCCCAAAGGAAAGCTTAGAGACTGTCAAGTCAAAAACGCTGTTTTAGACAGCAAGCACTCACTCTGTGTAGTTCCAGAGGACAGAGTCAGGCATGGGGCGTAAAAAAAATGGTAGGAGCAGCTTAGGAGATGGTCCATTGGGTATAAGCATGGGGATTGGAATTTGGATCCCCAACATCCACAGAAAAATCCTGGCATAGTTGCACACTTGCCTGTAGCCCTAGTGCTGTGGGGAGGAGGAGACAGAGGGATCTCTGAGACTTGCTGGCCATCAGCCTACCTCCATGGTTGGTTAGAGACTCAGTCTCAAAGAAGAAAGGTGGGCAGTAGTAGAACATGACTCTGGCATCTGGACTAGGAGGAGGGTTAAGTGCCCAGACCCTGTAGACCACAGTCTTGTCTGTGTCATCCCTCCACAGAGACTAGCCTTCATTAAGCTCTCACTTTCCTACTTGTAAGGCAGGAATAAAAATGAACAAACAAGAAACTGGCTGAAATCATGACTCATGCAACATGTTTCAGCTCAGCATGAAAGAAAGTCTTGCAGCCTGCAGAGCTGCCCCACAATAGAACAGTTTGGGGGGTGATCTTCCTGGCAGTAAAATTACCAAGCAGTAGGTTGTTCTGCTTGCTTGCTTATCTGTGTGTTTGATTGTTCATTTGTTCTTAATTGGAGAATAATGTAATAAAGAAGCTAGATGCAAAAGCAAGTCACAGAGTGACTTTGAGTCACGGAGCAGCACGGCTGTGAGCTAATGTCACTGGGTCTTGATATTTCCCCAAGCGTGGGTGATTATCAGAGACTGGAGGCCAGGCTGCTGCTTAGGAAGTGTGGTCTTCGGCAGCAGGATGGTGGTGGTCAGGAGGCATGGGGATTTATGTCTTAATCTCACTTTCTCTCATCCCTCCTGTCTCTTGTTGATGGAACACAAGCAGCAGACAGAGCCCCAGGGAGCCACATAGAGGAACCTCATAGGACATACAGCAGGTGGAAGAGAATTCCAGGGTGGATGGACAGAATCAGCCTCCCATTTTTTTAGGATTCTCTCCCACAGCAATGCACAAGAGCTGCGACTACTAACCTCAGGTCCTAACACTAGCACAGAGATACCACTGCCACCCAGAAACGTCTCCCTCATCCTCACACCCACTCAGACTCAACGCCCTTGCTTCTTAAAGCAGTTGTTGCAATCTGATGAGCACCTAGAACACTTTGCCACTTTGTGAGCTCTGACAGGCAGGAGACCTGTCACCACCAATGTGAGCCAAGCACAGCACATTTCTGTCCTTCTAGAAAAGTCCCCCTGTCTTCATGGTCAGCTCCCTTCCCCACTCCCAGATCTCTGGAAGCTCCCCTTCCCTTCTCAGTCCAGGCACTATTTGTGAAAAGTATGGTAAAGATGGCATTAATTTACAGCTTTAAAATCAGTAATTACCTAAAATAATGCCCCATCTCTAAATGTTGAAGTGCTGAGAAAACACTAAGCTATGCTTCAGTATCTCCAGCTCCTGGAGCAGCAGAGACTCGTCTATGGAGGTGCAGTTCCTCTGGCACTGTCTGTCTGTCTGTCTGTCACTTGGTTTGGTTTGGTTTCTGTTTATCATCAGCCAGAACTTCACCCAAGTAGGCCAGGCTGGCTAGCTCGGAAGTTCCAGGGACCTGCTCATTTCCACGTTCGCAAGTGCTAGGATTACAAGTGTGTACAGTGAATGGATTTTTTTTTCTCTTTTTTCTTTTCTGAAACATGAGTTCTAAGGATGGGACTCTGAGAGTCTCTTGGAGTTTCTGTGTGCTGTGCCTGACTTTCCTTAGGTGCAGCAGCCACCGCCTTCGGATAGCAGGGTCTTTTCACAGGTTGATATTCTTTATCTCACAGGTCATTCTCATGTATGTGTTCTCCAGCATCACACAACTCCCTTCCTTGTCAGGGTCACTAGCTCTATTACATTCCTGCCATGACAACAACTGCCGTCCTCATTGGTTGTATATATGTCACTTTCATGATATTCTCATGTCCCTGCTGTTTCCTTCTTCCTGTCTCCATAATGGGATTGTTGGGTAATCAGTTACAGACAGGTCAGTGCTATAGGATAGGACTAATCCGGGGCCCCACTCGGGTATCCAGTTTCCTCACTGTTGGTAAACATGGAGATTTGTGTGAATCTTGGGTCACTGATATCAGTGAAAAATGTAGGTCACAGGGGACTCTGAGACCCAAAGTAGATAGCAGATCTTCATTCTAGAGGGTTCTATGTGCCACCTATTCTTACTCTCTCTTTGTTTTCAAGACTTTCACCCAAGCCAGGCATGGACATATACTATATACATGGTAGTATAGTATATATCCATATCCATACCCATACAAATACATAAACATATACATATACACATACATACATATAGTATATCTCACATATATAGTATACTACTATAATCCCAGTAACCAGGAGGCTGGTGTAAGACAGTGAGTTTAAAAGCGGCCTGAGCTACATAGCCAGACATTTTCTCAACAAACTCAAATTAAAAACATCTCTACTTAAATGTCATTATTCAAGGAAGAGTTTGACACTCACACTAGGCCAGCAACTTAGTTATATGTCTTCCTGTAGCCTGTGGTCATGTCCACAGTCACATCTAAATCACGGTGACACTGAATGGTGACTATTCATCTCCACCACTGGGCTGCGTGCACCATGGAGAGACAAACGGTTCCCATCAAGCTGGGCTGCCAACACAACCTCTTATGTCCAGGTTCAGCATGTGTCCGGCCAGGTTCTTGGCAGAAAGATAGAAGGAAAAACACTGAGGCTAGAACCAGCAGACACCACATGGGGTGGGAGGGACAAGGAAGGAAAGACTAGAGGTTCCAAAGCTTTTCATGCATCTAAGGCCCAAAGTCTAGATCCCATGGGAGTGAAAAATGCCTGCTGGAAATGGGGATGGGGGAGGGACCAGAGGTGAGGACCAGAGGTGGCTCTGTGGGACCTGCGGGACCCATGCCTTAGTCTGTTCCTGGTTACTGTGCAATTTTATGCAAAAACCCTGCTCTTGATGAACCTCTTTCTCCCGACCTGCGGATGCAGTTAGCAAGCTATTCGGGGGAATAAAGTGACTTGCTGGCACATAGTACTTACTTGTAATAGCAAAGACAGTCTGTCACCATAGCAGGCAGGACACATTGAATCTATGGGCAATGCAGCTCCTGAGTATGGAAATGTCCCAAGGAAGACAGACTCACGTTTATGGGTGCATTCACTTTTAATAACAGCAACCCAGACAATCAAGCCACGTGGAGAGGCAGCATGGGAATGGTGAGCAGGAGGCAGCCATAGCTGCATCTCAGGATGCTCCTGCAACCCCCCCCCCCCCAATGAATGCAGAAAAGCTGTGGTTTTACAGATTTCTAGAGTTCTTAGAAAGAATTTTTTCTTTCAGTCTTGTTTTTGTTCTGGAGTTGCTACTGTGTGGTCACATAATTTAAGTCCACATAAACGGGAGAGACTGGTCTCACTGGTGGCCTTTCTTTCACTTTGTGGCATCTGTAATGGTAAAGTCAGTCCTATCAGGGTGTCACATAGGATGCTGGGGTCTAGGACAGGGCTTGGAAGGAGAGATCAGCTGCTCTTCACGCAGGCAGCAGAGAAGAATGGGGGAGAGAGGGAAGCAGTGGTTGTAAGCACACTGTGCTTTTTCTTCCACTCTGTTTTCTCATCTCAGTAAAACAGGAAGGCCATATACAGCCTTCCCTTCTAAGGACAGCAATACAGTCTTCCAGTCAAAGTGGACTTCTGGTCCATTGGACCTGCATCCCAGGACCCTGCTTTTAAAGTCAGTATTGATTTCCTTCCTTCCTTCCTTCCTTCCTTCCTTCCTTCCTTCCTTCCTTCCTTCCTTCCTCTCTCTCTCTCTCTCTCTCTCTCCCCCCATGTGGTGTGTGTGTGTGTGTGTGTGTGTGTGTGTGTGTGTGTGTGTGTTGAGGGGGTATGCACACATATGTATGGGTATGTGAGCACATGGGGGCCAGAAGACAACCTTATTCTTCCTCAGGCACCATCCATCTTTTTTTGAGATAGCATTTCTCACTGGTCTAGGACTCATCAAAGAGACTAGGTTGGTACCCAGCAAGCTGGAGCTGCCCATCTCCATCTGCTCAGTGCTGAAATGACAAGAGGTAGCTGCCTGGAGTTTTGTTTTGTTTGGTCTGGTTTGGTTTTTGTTTTGGGGTTTTTTTTTGGGGGGGGGGTTGTGAGTTCTAGAAATCAAACTCCAAAAACTTGTGCTTCCAAGCAAGCACTTTGATGAGTCATCTCCCAGCTTTTCTCTTTGCTAATTTTTCAGTTGATATCTAAGAGGTATTTTGAGCCATGGATGAGATAGCATCCGTGAAAAGTCTAGTCTAGCCCAAGGCCCCCCAGGGCTTTGAGGGCATTCAGATCTCACTCTCCTGCAGCTGGGTGTCCAGAAACTTAAGCCTCCCAGGTTCCATACCCTGGGACTGTCTCTGGCTTTTGGTAACCTGGGATTAGTAAGTGGGTCATCCCACACTCAGTGAGGAGTAGCACTGACCCATCCGCTTCACTGCATCCTCCTGGGCTGTGATCGACAGAGCTGGATGTGCTGTTTAATGCCTTGAGTCATCCAGGGGTTCTAGAGAACCAGATGTGCTAGACACTCCTGGCAACAGGGGGTGGCTGTTGACGCTCTTGTACTAGACTTTGAACCTCATCTCTGTGGGACAACCCCCCTCACCCAGGAGACACTAATCCATTCCAGTCAGGAAGTTCAGCTAAAACTCCCAGAAGAGGTGGAGCTTGCTAATCAAGGGAGACATTGAGAGAGAAGATATAAATGGATTTCTGGAGGGAGGCAGGGGATGGCCGATAGAAACATCAGCATTTTGTGGAGGGGGTGTTGACGTGTCCTTTTCTGTGTTTACCTTGCTGGGCCTCAATCTCTTGCACCAAAGGACTCTGGGTATAAAAGTCAAGGTGACTGCAGGTGAATTCCGTTGCCCGCTCCAGTGGAGGAGAAGCCAACTAGGCAAATGCATCATCAGCCTTGCCTTTGTGAGAGGCCTGTCAGGGGATCACCTTCTACAGCATTCCTTGCCCAAGTATAGTTAGCAAAGACATTTGCTGAGGTGGAAATAAAGTGGTTAAATCACTCATTCAGCTGTGACAGTCAGTAGTCTGGAGAGTTGGGTCTAGAAAACAGGACTCATAACTCCATAGAGTCCACTTCTGAGGACAGCCCCAATGCCTCACTCCTGAGTACACAGTACACAAGGAACAGTTGCCTTCCTGTGTGGGGATTTCTCATAAGCCATTCCCAGATACCTCAGAGTGTTGGACCTGATGAGACAGCCAGCAGCAGTGCTCAGGAGCTGTGAGTACACCACGTGACCACACGGCTGGAGGTACAGCTCCAAATGATGCTTGTGGGTTTTGCGTTTGTCCTTCTCAACAATCCCAACCAGTCACGAGCTAGGCGCTGGTTTATCGTCACTTCCAATTTTCAGATGGAAATGAGTCCTACCTACCTTGCTAAGGGAGGGAGACGGCTGGTGCTCTTTTCCCAGGCTGCCATCTTCCATCTGGTGTCTGGACTTGGATGAGGGTGGGAGGACTTGGGCTCTCTCATCTCACCTGAGCTGTGTATAGAGGGGACTTCCTGGAAGAAGAGAAGAGCTACATTTATTATGGAACAAGCCAGAGTGAGTCTGTGTGTCGTAGGGAAGGTGTTTCGAAGGCATGCTTTATAACCTCAGTGTTTCAGAATTGAGCAAACCGGGGTTCTGTGGGCAGGAGTGCTGGGAGCTGTTGGGAGACCATGAGACTGACCCACCACAAGTTCAGCAGCAGCACTGAGGACTCTGATCCTGTTGCTTCCCAAGCTTAGCAGGATCTTGTAGGTTATCACCAAAACCACCTTCTCCAATGAAGAAAGGTCTTCCTGTTAGTGTATGGCAGGAGGCTAAATCTTGATGCCCCTTTATCAGAGTGAAGCTTTTGTTCACAGCCTCCGGGGAAGTAGGGAAAGGGGAACAAATGCCAGGATCATTCATTGTGTCCTGGTCCCCATGCTATCACACGTCCCAAATGTTATCCATCCATTGGATAACATTTCCATAGGATGCTACAGTCAAACCTTCCATGGGAGGCTGCAGTGAGGCCCTGCTACTCTGTTCTGTGTGTCTCAGTCAGTGTGTGTCTCTTTATGAGTGCACACAGTTGCATACAACTGTGCATGCAGCAAGAATGTTAAGAGGAGACGGTAGGAGGGGACAGGCCTTCAGTGAAAATTTGGGAGTAAATGCCATTTTCTTTTTCTGACAACTGCAGAGTCTCCTTTGCCATCTAGTATCTCCTAACTAGCCTCTAAGGCTTAAGAACTACTGAGTCCATCAGTGTTGCACAGGCACCTAAATGTGTGGGTCTGAGACCCTGTTGACAGTTTCACATGGAAAATTTTCTGTCCATCTGTGTACTAAACATAGACTGTATCACATTAGAATATCTGAGTGCTTTCATTTCATTAACCGCTAAGCAATGTGATAATGACTGTTTTCAATAAAATTTAAAGAACCCTCATGAAATTTAATCTGTACAAGAAGCCAGAGGACAGGTTTTGACCATGTTGATTGATGCAGGGGAGCGTAACCACGGGTCAGTGTGGTCGCATGACCAACCTGCTGTTGCCCAACCAGTAAAGGCCAGAGCTGGGGGCCTGGCTCTGTCCATGATGCCACTGCACCGAGCATGAATCTGGCAGGGAAGAGGGAAAGGAAGCACAAATGTACACCATCAGGGCAGTGCTGGGGAGAAGTACAAAGCAACAGGTAAGCGCCAGGGGAGAGGTCCCATTTGCCTGGAAAAAGCCTCAAGGGAAGGGACAATATTGGAAGTAAGCCTTAAAAAATAGTCAAATTGTTGGGTGATGGTGGCAATACAGGCCTCTAATTGAAACAGTTGGGAGGCAGAGGCAGGTGGATCTCTGTGAGTTTGAGGCCAGCCTGATCTACAAAATACACAGAGAAACCTTGTCTTGAAAAACAAAAAAACAAAAAAAAAAAAAAAAAAAAAAAGAAAAGGGCGAAGAGTCATCTAAAAGTTGATAAGGTAGTAGGCATTCCAGGCAAAGACCAAAAGCATGGATTTTGGCTGGACGGGTATACTGAGGGGCATGTAATCGACACAAAGCAAGACCTTTATGCAGGGAGAAGCAACAGAGCTTATCAGACATGATATTACACATGCATTGAAAGCCCTCCTAAAACCCAATCTTTCTGAAGAGTGCCTGTTCTCAGGGAACTATGGCCAGCAAAGTTCATATAATGAAAGGACGAACCCATTTTCCCACCACCTTTATCATTTCCAGATACTACATGCTTGGGGAACTCTGTGGGGTTTGTTCATTCATTCATCCATTTTTAATTTTTGCTTTTTAAGACAGGGTCACAGGTAGCCCAGGCTGGCCAGGAATTTTCTGTGTCTAGACACTGACATGGCATTGGGCTCGGCTTAAAGCCAGCAGCTGTGGTTCTAACCATCGCAGTCATCTTCACTTTCCTGGTCATCATCCTTATAATGCCTGCACTTGCCTCAAATTCCCAAATCAAAGCCGGAACCAAACACAGGGATCAGTGTGTTCAGAGAACAACAGGACCTCACATCTGTCATATTCACAGAAGGGCACAGGAAGGCAAGAAACCAGGAAGATCCCAAGGGTGGGGAATGCCTGGGGGCAGGAGCCAGGAGAGTCTAAGGATAAGAGAGGACATCAAAGGCTGCCCTGTGAGGTTTCTCAGCCCTCATTCACAAACGTTCCCCCTTGCAAAGAAACACCACAAGTCGATAATCTATGTGGCAGCGTCCAGGGCAAGTTGTCTGACCTCATTGCTGTCAAAAGCAAATGTTCCAGTGGGAAAAGCCCTCTACTAATAATAGGTGCCCAAATTAAAACTCCTCAAGAGATGGTGGAGACCACTTCCTAATTGACTTTGATCATAGGAAAAGCAAAGGAGAAGTCACGTGGTTCATGTGCCTAAGGAAATCAGGACATGGAAGCATCGTTCCTGGGGATCCAACTAAAGCATATCGTCCGGGAGATGTGGAAGTGGAACATAGCAACAGCCATCTTCTATCTAGGCACCAGGACTAGCCAACCCCATTGTTTTAATTCCACCACATTGGATATTTTCTGAAGGTGTAGGACGGGTGGCCATAGAGTGACAGGCAGTAGCTTGCATGCAGTCTTGCTTTAGGTAGATTCGCAATCAGTGTTGCAGCTCGGATGCATTAGTGCAGAGAGGAATCTATCCTAGGAGATCTTTAAAGCAGCCTCCCACCCCCTGAGGAAATGACAAGCAGTTTCCCAGACTTCAATGCTGCCCAGAGGGCAAGGCTGCCCGCCCCCAGCTGAGTGGTGTGAATAGGCAGGCTGTCCCTGGGTTTCTCTGATCCCAAGGTCATTAGTGAAGCCTTGACCATAAGGCATAGACAGGCCCTCACCAGGCTTCAGCATGTTCTCTCTGTAGGGTAACTCACTGCCTGCTTGTTCCCTCAGCAGTGGTCTTATGAAGCCACTTTTGTTCGAATTGAGATTAAATAAGGGAGGGGGGCTGTCTGGGCTGTGCTTCCTTGGCAACAGCGAGAGCAGAGCTGAGGACCCAGAGTCCCTGGGGCTCTGTCTGAGGCCATGGCAATGCTTTAGTAAATGGTGCAATTGTAAACAATTAGGAGCCTGCTTTCTTAGAGCTACAGAATTTAATTAATAACTGTGTCTAGCTCTGCTTTGAGACACCTATAAATGGGTTCTATACAACACCATTCTATAAACCGGGTTATAACAGTATCTGCCTTTAAAAGGGTTAAGTGACATGTGGAAGTGACTTCTCCAATATTATACCATGCACAAGAGAACAGTTCTCACAAGGGAGAGCTGCTATTATTTTAATAACAATCTTCACAATGTCTGTGTCCGCCCTGCTTCACATCTCTGGTGCTGTCTGGGAGGGAAACAGCAGGTTTCTCAGCCTTGGTGGGCTTACTGCCCATGCTTTGGGCACCAGGCTGGACTCCTTCTATTTGGGAAGTGCAGCCTGGTGGCACAACAAAATCTAAGGATGACTCTCCGTCTCCCACAGGATTTCTTTGTGACTTCCGGGCACAGTTTGTTGTTGTTGTTGTTCTTGTTGTTGTTTTCTAATAGAAAGAGATCAAAGCTATAATCTGAAGATGTGCGTTTGGGTCTTGCACCCAGATCCTTCCACAAATGCACTGGCCGAGGCTGAGTCTCCTCAGCTGTTTTTTGAAGGAGCTAGTAAGTCTCTGAAGCAAAACACTCAGTGTAGTAACCTTCCCCATTTTTAAACAAAATCTCAGACCTCTTAACTCCCAAAATCCACATAGATCCTTATTTTACTTCATCACGAACCCTGATGTACCGCAAAAACAGTCAGGATGATGTTAGCAGCACTGAAGTACACACCACACCCACCTAACTACCTTCTACCTACTTGAAGGTAGGTACAGGTGCCTTGGCATAGATGGCACCACCTCATGTATAAGGAAACTGTAGCTGCAGAAAGGGAAGTTATGAAGCTAGCACGTCATCCCTAGAGAAGCAGCCACAGAGGCCAGGCTGGCCACAGCCATACATCATTGACATTGCTCCACTGTACAGTCAGCAGTTTTGACAGCTGACAGGGACAAGCCAGATGACGAGTCTGAGGCAGGATGAAAGGGGGAAGAGAGCAGGCCAGTCCCTATTCTAGGAAAGCATGGAAGAGGTCTCAGTTGAGCCTGATGGGGAGGAGATTTCCTAGTCCATTGCTGCAGTAGGAATCCTGTGCAAATGAAGTTCCCCCTGCTTCCTTTTCTCTTTAGCTTGCCTCCACCAGCTCTCTGTGCCTTCCAGTTAAATGGGCGTCCATATTGACCCTGGGCGCACGTTTGCCACACAAAAGTGGCCTTCTCCCCTGTTCTACACAGTGTGGGGAAAAACGACCCATGATGCAACAGTCCATTCTGTAGAAGAAGTGCATCTGTGAATGAGGGACCGTAGCCCTGATTGCTGCAGTCATGTTCTAGCGAGAGACAGGAGGAAACGCAGTATATTTACTTGATTTAAAATTAGCCCCACGTAGCCACCGGTGGGATCCTGTCAGGCTGCTTTATAGCGATTCTACCCTTAAAAGCTGTTTTATCTGTTGGACAAATAACTCTCATTCCGTGCCCAGAGTCTGTCAACTCATGGGAACAAGAGAGTGCCTGCATCTTAAAG
Source organism: Mus caroli (assembly GCF_978045245.1). Classification (NCBI taxonomy): domain Eukaryota; kingdom Metazoa; phylum Chordata; class Mammalia; order Rodentia; family Muridae; genus Mus; species Mus caroli. Next base: position 49,711,986 of record NW_028227263.1, on the reverse strand, counting down.
GGACCTGCAGATGGTGTGGCAGGGAGTCATGAGGAATATGGAGAAAGAAAGAAAAACAGGACAGGCAACAGAACTGGCTTAATTTCTCAGTAAGTGCAGGAGCTAAGGGCAACAAGGCATCCAGAGGCAGAGGTTATGACAGCTGTCATTCATCAAGCTCCTACTGTGTGCTAGGCACTGCTCTGAGACAATTCCATGTGTTCTCTCATTTGATCCTTTGGGATGGGTGTTATAAGTAAGCTTCATTTTGAAGAGAGGAAGCTGAGAATGAGTGAGGCTGAGACCTTTTGCCCAAAGTCAGGAGACTAGTAAATGAGCATGCTCTGTGCCTTGGGCAGACTGCACTCTGCTCGTGACTACAATCTAACATGCATGCCATTTTGATCATGAAAGTCAGCATAAAAAAGAAAGCCCCTTGAAGTGTCCCAAAGAGCAACTCTAGCTGTGCTTGCAGCAAAGCTTTGTGTTGGATTCCTTTTTTTTATTATTATTGTTTTTTTCTTTTTATTTAATGTTAGCCACTGTAACTCCTCAGAAGGGCAATAACTGAGAGCCTGCACTTTGAAACTAAGATCTGGACTCAAATGCAGCTCCATCACTTACCTGTGTGTCTTTGGAGGTCACAGAGCCTTCTGAGCTTCCACGGTCCCCAGATAACCTGGTATAACTCCCGTTGTCTAGAGTCTGACACCTGCTGGGTTAAGGCCTCTTTCTTCCACTCCATCACCCTTAGACCCATCTTGCCTGAGACTGAGTTCTAGGACCTCTCTTCATATGTAAAACAGCACTAACACGCATATTTGGAAACCACAGAACAAAATGTATCCACAAGCCTAACACAGTGATTCAAGCATGGTGTCCTTTTAATCTATTCCTTTGTTGATTTTTCACATGCATATACAGAAATGCATACAGAAGCACAGTCAGGAGAAAAAAAAATGCAGTTTTATGCCCGTTCCCTTCCCCAACACTACATCCCAAAGACCTTCATTGTGGCTCATAGATGTTTGCATAGAGGTTCCCATGGGTACAGTGCCCTGTACCTTAGCCAGTGTCCTGTGTCAGGTGCCCAGGCTGCTTTCTGGTACTCACCTGCTACATTGCCACACTCCTCTCTGTGTCACTGGTAGCGTCATAGAAGCAGGGATATGAACTGGAAGATGAAAAGTCGCTGTTCTTGTAGGATCTTGCCTTTTCGTCATTGTTGGTGCTGATGCAAAAGATCAGTAAGGACTAGTTTATTCTGAGCCAAAGCTGGTGAGCCTGGCCTGGGAATAGATTCAGATGGCTCTGGTGACATGTTCCATTCTAGATGCAGTCAAAGAGAATCTTTATAGCCACCAAACAAAAGGAAGTCATGCTTCAGTGCATTGGCCAGACACTTTGGTGAGGACAGCAGATTGGTTACAGCCACACGTGGTAATGTGTAGAGGCCTCAGGTGCTCTTTGGTAACTTCGCCTTGGTGTTGGTGGAAGCCAGTGGTCTGGTTAACAGGCTATATTCCAGAGATTTACCTGACAGATGAAAGAGCAAATCTCTCACAGCAGCTAGTAATGGCTATTAGGGGGACTAAAGTCAGTAATTATAGCTCTAGATCTGCAACATTCCAACTCTCCCCAGTCATGGAGTTCTATTCAGTTGAGCTGAAGAACCTTTAGTACACTGTGGCCTTTTCAGGGAATCTTGCTTTGTCCTGAGATTGTCATCCCCCCCCCTCCTTGGAAGTCTGAACACCAGTGACTTTATTTTAACAAACAAAAAAGTCCTAAATCTGAGTACTAAAACGGAAAAGCGGGTGGCCAATCACGTGACCATGGTTCCTACTTTTGAGATTAAAAATGCTACTTGGTAAGCCTGGAGAGATGGCTCAGATGTCAAGAACACTGGCCACTTCTCCAGAGGTCTGAGGTAGCATTCCCAGCACCCACGTTAAAGCTCACAACTGTCTGTAACTCCAGTTGCAGGGCATCCGATGCCTTTTCCTGGCCTCTGGTGGCACAAGGCCTGCGAGCGATGCACAGACCCATATGCAGCCAAACTACCCAAATGCTACTTGGACCAGCAGTTCCTCGAAGTTATAACCCTCTCTACTCCCTCCCCAGCATACATGCAAGTGGGTGTCTGCACAGAGTTTCGAGCCTCCCCCCTACCTCGTGACAGCAGAAACTCCCCTCTCCTAGGCTGGCTTAATGGCTTTGTTAATTGCCTCTCCTAGGGTGGGTGCTAGGGTGCCTTCAGTGTGTCTGAACATCAATGGAGCCTTTTTTTTTTTTTTCAAATGTCAGGACAACGCTTGCACTTTCTGAGCCATCGCTCATGTCTCACTGGGCAGGAAAAGGCGACAGGAAAATGTCAGCCCCAGGATCAGATGGACCAGAGCTGGGGCGATTGAACTTTCCCACCCTGGCTCTTGGCTTTCAGAAGTCATTAACATTTCAATGTGGGTGATCCTGTGAACCCTGCTACTTCTGCACAGCCTCTCTCTGAACTCTTCAAGCATCTTGTCACCTTTTCATTGAATTACAAGTAGTCTAATGGGAAAACCACACTTCTTATCTAGGTCACCCTTGGTATACTTGAACAGGGATTTGCACCTTAGTTATAAATATACAGTGCAGGGTATAATTTACATAATCCTGCAGTGTGCATTGGTGGGTGGTTCCTCTTCATTCTTCAAAGAATGAAGAGTACAATAAACGATTTATGTTATTTGAATGGTCTCCTCTATCCTTAGAGGGCTGGGAGAACCATTTATATTTTTGACTTTTATTATTATTGTTAACCCAGGGTCTCTACTTTCAGAACATTTGACCAAACAGTGTTCACCACTTGATACCGCTTCAAAGGCGGGTTACTGTAGGACAGAGATGAGTGGCCCCATAAACCCCCAGCCTCCAACTCACATTTCAGCCTTTATTTTGTGGGTAGCTTTATGTTGCTTCTTTTATCTTCAACTGAAAGTGAGACATAGAAAGAGGAAGAGCTTGAAGCTTGTTCACCCTTAAGCCAGCTCTGCTATCTGGTCTTGGTAGCTCACCATAACTTCTTTCAGTAACTCAAAGGTCACTTTAGCTCAGCTTTCATTTCAGTACCATTATATACATTCTTCACTAATGCTGCCCAGACCACCGTTTACACGAGCGTGAGACTGGATGATGTCTATAATGTGTTGGCCATGGACCACACTTTCGAAGGATTCTGTTGTTTCCTGAATGACTGTCAGGAATCAGGTGGTGACTGAAGCTTATGGATTCTAAAGACCAAATTCCTCACTGAGCATGTGTGTGTGTGTGGGTGCGTGTAAGTCTATCTGTCTGTCTGTCTGTCTCTGTGCATGTGTCTGTGTTTGTGTGTCCCCTGAAGAGAACACAGACTATCTCTCTTCTTCTCTCTTCCCCGTCTTCACCCAAGACTGTAAAACTCACCGGGCAGTACAGTGATGGAGCTAAGGGCTTCTTAGCATGCCTTCTCTTTGGAGCGCCGGACATCAGGCTAAAGATCCTATTCATTTTGGCTTCAAGATACTATTGCTGACTGGTCCTTTGCTTCCTCTAATTTCACGTCTGTAATTCTCACCTTCCAAAGACCGCAATGGATTTTACTAGCATGCACTAGTCATGCATGATAATGGGCTTCATCATGACATTTGCATGCATGCATGTAATACACTTTGATCATATTTGCCCTCCACTGTTCTTAAGTGCCCCCCACTCCTACTCTTCACCTTCCTTTTCCTAGCTAGTTCCCCTTTAACTTTCATGTCCTTTCCCCCCCTAATTTATAACCCAGACAGTTTGATTATTAGTTTTGCATACACATAGGTGAGAGGTTACTTACAGGAGTTGGAACATCTTACCAGAGGCTACACCACAGCAGAAAATGTTTCTCTCTCCACCAGTAGCCACCAATTGTCTATAAATCTTCAGGGTAGGGTGGAGCCCTTAAAGCCACCCCCCCAGCACCCTCCCTTCATGTCAGGGTATCGATCAGTTCCATCCTGTGCAGGCAATCACAGGAGCTGTGAGGCCATGTCATACCCAGGAGAAAGCATTCCACAATATTCCAACCAGTCCTCCAGCTCCTGGGTTCTTGTCTTCTGAGCCTTGGAGAGAGTGATAAAGATGTCTCCTGTATAGCTGGGCATTTAACAGTCACTTATTCCCAGCACTCTGGCTAGATAATGAGTCTCTGCAGTTAATTCTATGCACTATTTAAAGAAGTGTCTCTGACCAAAGCTGCCAGCAGTGCTAATCTACAGGGGTTGTCATAATTGTTCAGAAGGCAATTTGACAGGCACGTCATGTCCACTTAGCAAGGCAGCAGTAGTACTTCCCCAACCCAGGCCTATGTCCTCCCTGGCCCCGGGCCTCTCATGAGGTTTACGGTGCAGATACGAGTTCCCTCCTGACTGTGGGACTTCCAGTCAGAAAGTGGTTGGTTACCCCTGGAACAGACTTGCTACTATTGCATCAGTGGGTAGCAAAGTATCAGCAAGGTGTGTCTCAGCTCCATCTGGATGGCGTTGATCCTTTTCCCTATCACCATAGTCCTCCATTGTCACTTCAGGGTGGCCTGAGGAGTTTCTGAGGGAATACATCACAAGTGGTTATAAGTGAAGCTTTGCTTTCAGAGGGGCCTTTTCCACAGGTCACGGAGACTGACTACCTGTCACTCTCGCAGCTATGTGAGCCTCTCCAAGGAGGCAGAGCAGAAAGAATGAGATGTCAACATTTACCTATCTACTTCCGGCCCCTCCCCCAACTGTGAACTGCCTTACCCTATTAATTTCCCCTGGGTCCCTGGACTTGGGAATCAGATTCATCTCTGAGACTCTAACCCTACCCCGCCAACCAAATATTGTCCTAGCAGGGTTTTTTTTTTGTTTTGTTTTTTGTTTTTGTTTGTTTCGTTTTGTTTTTTAAAAAAAGGAAAGGCTTGCTTTTGTATTTTCTTAAAATTAAGAGAGAGCTCTGACAATAAAAATGTTTCTTTTCACAGAGCTGGGAGCATTCTATTCATTCTGGAATTAGTTAATTCTTGTGACCTTTTAACAAGACAGCACTTGGCACTCTTAGATAAGATAATTGACTCTAATGGGGGAAGAGGCGCTGCTCATTTAATGGTGTACATCTGAGCTGTGTGTAGTTCAAGGAAGTTCTCCATTACCTTTGGAGTTGCCAATATATAGATTAAAACAGTAGGAAGGTAAGTAGAGATGTGAGCTAATTCAACCTAGGAAACAGCGGCTTCGCTCCTTGAAGGCCGGCTAGCTGTTTTCTATCGCCATCATCACTCAGAAGTGGAAAGCAGGCTACAGCACAGTACTGCTGACTAAAAAGTTGCTCAGTCAGTGGGAGCTGCTATTATCCCTGTCCCTGATATTATCAACCAATCTAATGCCTGGGAAAATACAGTACTTATGTGCACTTGGCAAAGTACCTTGGCACATAGTATTCCTACTGATAATATGGTATGCTAAATCTCAGTGTACCCTTATGACATGGTGCTCCATTGACTGGGTATATAGCACCCTCTGATTGATATAGCACCCCTCTGACATGGTACTGCTCTTGCGTGTTCCTCTGACACTTATCCCTCTGACATGGTATACACCTCTGATATAGCATCCCTCTGACATGGTACTGCTCTTGCATGTTCCTCTGACACTTATTCCTCTGACATGGTATACACCTCTGATATAGTATCCCTCTGACATGATACTGCTCTTGCATGTTCCTCTGACAGTACCACTTATAACTACCCCCACTGACATGGTATATATCTCTGATACAGGGCCCCTCCGCTATGGTATTCCTCTGATATGGTATACTACTTATACAGTACCCCCGTTGGCATGGTACACACCTCTGGTACAGTACCCTCTGGCACACCGCCCCACTGTTTCAGTACTAAAAGCACTGGTGGAATATGTTTCCTCAATTCAGAGAAGACTACTGCAGCCAGGAAACAGAAATTAGTGTTCAGAATCTTTTCTTACCTCTGGTCCCATATCACAGACACCAAAGCAAAGCAAAAGGTCATTTTCTCACTATCACAAAAACACAACCTCCAGGCTGAAGCAACCATGACCCCATGTCCCCATGTACCCAGCTTGATTTGAATAAGTCCTGGAGTCACAGAATATGCTGCGTTTGCCAGGTGCCTTTACCATGTTTCGTGGCCTAAAAAGGCTGTTGTAGGTCCTCAAATCTACCATTTGTGAACGTAGCCACAACACAGCAACCTGTTTCTCAGCATCCTGTGGGAGAGTCCTAGTTCCATCTGCAGATGTGAAGCCCTTGGAGACTGTCTGATGTGCAGGCAGGGGTGTCTTCATATGTCAGCCTTGTGCCTTGTGAGATAGAACTGATAAGAGGCAGCAGCAGACTCAGGGTGTGAGCTTTCATGTCTGGGCAGATGTGAGTTCTAGACCAGCCTCTGCTTCTTCTTGTCCACTGAACTTTGTACATGTCAGTTGCTCCCTTACCTTCAAGTAATCATCTACAACATCTGGCTACAAAAATTAACCTTTTAGGGTTGTTCTGAAAGCCAAAGTATACATTGTTCTGATAGTTTTGACACAGTATGTAGCACATAGTAAAACATCTCAATCCTTGTCTTATAAATATCATAATTTTAACTAACTTTCTAATTTTGTTATTAATCTATACTAACACCTGATAATTTTTAACCCTCTCAAAATTGTGTCTAGTGGGTTGACATGAGAATTAGAAAGAATACATTCATATTACCAGATATACACAGTAGGTAGTAAGTCTAATTCCATAGACCTTCCTATCTCTGTAGATTGGCCCTGCCTTCCTGTGAGCCTCTTCAGGCACCCGCTCCTCTACACCAGGACCTTCTGTGTGGACATCCCAATGCATCTGTCTTTACTCTTGGCCGTGTACTCTGGCTGTCTGAGTCAATACTAACTCTCCAGAGTCTGCCACAGAGAGCCTTTAAAAGATAGGATCATCAAGGAGAGGAAGGGGTACTATGCAGAGCATGGTGTGGGATCCAGGAAGATGAATGCTGGCTCCATGTGGGAGAACCAGGCCACATCCTGGATGTGGCGAGTGCAGACCACTGAACAGGTTCAAGTCTTGTTTCATTTTGGAGAGGATTTGGGGGTTGGGTTGGGTTTTGGGGTGTGTGTGTGTGTGTGTGTGTGTGTGTGTGTGTGTAATGTGGCACTGTGTGAGTGCCAGCACGTGAATGCCACAAGACTCAAGTGGACATCAGAGGACAGTTTTTAGGGGTTTGTTCTCTCCTCCCACTTTGCTAAGCAGAGTTTCTTTAGTTGAGTTTGCCACCATGCATACCCCCAGCACATAGTGAGCAGCTTTTGATAACTTAAGGGGCTGAACTCGGGGCATCAGGTTTGTATAACAGGTGCTTTGCTCTACCGAGTCATCTTTGTGGCCCTGGCTTTTTGTTTTTGTGAATGGGGTCCTCACCGAAACGGAGCAGACTGGCTTCCTAGCTTTATAGATCCCACAGCCTGCCTCCTCGGTCTCCCCCCCCCCCTTGCTGGGGTTACAGATGTGTGCCACCATGCCCACATCAAGAGCTCAGTATTGATTCCCAAAGTGAAGTCCAGAGAGCAGTCACGCACCGATTACAAATCCTTGTGGAAACAGCATTCTCGGCTTGAATGCACACTGTATACTTCACACAGCGTTCCCTCTTTGCCATCTCGTGGCACAAAATAAAGATGTGCAGAATGTCGCCCTCCCACCCCAGCCCTGTAGCACCCGCTTCCCTCACAGGGAGCACCCAGTGTTATGACTGTCTTTCATATCCTTCCGACACTCAGTACAATGTAAAGGCAAAGGCAGTATGTCAAACGCATTCCTCAGCAAGTTATGGTTTCTGTTCCAGAAAAGAAAAAAAAAAGATAAAAATCTTCCTCAGTCTATTTATGATCAGTGCTATTGTGTTGTATGGCTAGATCCTACCTAGCCTCTTCTCAATGGACCAGTTTATGAAATTTCACTATTAAAATAATGTTGTAGTGAGTAACCTTGTAGGTACATCATTTATTAGATATGTGAGTATATCTAGAGGAGAAGTTTCCAGAATTGGGACCTGAAGTCCTAGGGTAAAGGGTGAATATATTTTCAATTTTATGGCTTTTTATTACAGACTCATATATGCTCACACCAGCAAAGTGTGCGGGCACCTGCCTCCCCTCCTCTGCCAACACAGTATATTTTCAGCCCCGTTTATCTTTGCCAAACCATATGTGAAAACTAATATTTCAGAGTTTGACTTAGATTTCTTTCACAGTGAGTGATGTTAAGAGCCTTTTCGTATGATTAAGGGCCTTTGGTATTTCCTATTCTGTAACCTGTCTGTTCATATCCTAGGCCCATTTTTCTACCGCACTGTTAGACTTTACTCATTTGTAGGTATTATTCTTACATTAAGGAAATAATCCTTTGTCATACAAATTATAGTTCTCCTTCCTAGATTGTTATTTGTCTTTTAAACAAAAAGGTCAAGACCTCCTGAAACTGTGATTTTTCCTGATCATCCCTAACATCATCAGACTGTGAACCCCTCGAGGCAAGGTCCAAAACCTTGATTATCACTGTGTCTCGAGCCCTCTTGCAGGGCCTGGTAACTGAGGGTCTGTGTTCCCCGCCCCAGACCCCCTCTGCTTGTGGCTTGGGAGTTCCATTTCCACCTCCGGCAGAAAAAGATGACTTTTTCCATTGCTCACTACAGCCATGCACCTGTTTGGCCTAAACTGGCACCTGCAGCCGATGGAGGGGCAGATGTATGAGATCACGGAGGACACAGCCAGCAGCTGGCCTGTGCCAACGGACGTCTCCCTGTATCCCTCAGGGGGCACTGGCTTAGAGACCCCTGACAGGAAAGGCAAAGGAGCCGCAGAAGGTAGGGTTGCTGCGTTGTCCGTGTTGTGAGTCCTCTGTGTCTGCCTTTGAACGGAGGAGGCCTCCACCATGCACGCATCTGTGCCCGACTCACAGCTCATGCTTCTTCCATCCTCCACACCCCATGCCGACTGCAGTCCACCTGTGTCTTCATCCCAGATCCGGGTCAGCGGGACCCAGGGTGCTCTGCCGCATCTCATTTCATGCCTTCGAGGATGCTTTCAGGGCATCCACATGGCCAGCCAGCCATCTTTGTGTGGGGTCAGGGGGAGCACTTCTGGGAAACCCTGTGGGATCAAGAGGCACGCGTGGGAGTGGGACATGGTAGGGGATGGTGTGTTCCAGGTGAAAGACTCTTAGACTGCATGTTTCGATGGAAACATTTCAGATGATTGCCGACCCAGTGACCAAGTCTCTCTGACCCAGCTTCCTCATCTGCAGTAGTAACAACGGTTACTGTGTACTCACTGTGTTTGCATCAGAACTTACTAGCATCATTTCACCACACACTTTACCCTCACAACCCTGTGAAATGGGTATAATTAGCTATGTCCATTCTTGGTGCGAACACAAATGATCACATGAAGTGACTTGACTCAGAGGACGTCAGAACTGAGCATATGAACTCAGGCCTGGGACCTCAGGGCCCTCACAACTCCCCTCCCCATTAGTTTCCCCACCTGATCTATCCCCATGGTGTCAGGGCCTCAAAGGTGATACAGATGTGAAATTCAGTTGCACAATGAGGCAAAGCCATTTCCATCCATCCATGACAGAAATGGTGGTGACATTCTGTGTTTGGCCTTCTTCAGTGGGAATCCATGGACCCAGATTTTGAACATCTCAATGGTCTTTATCCATAGATACAACTTCCCTCACTGTCATCCAAGAACGGTTCAGGCTCACCAAAATTGGAACGATGTAAGCTCCCAGGCCAGTCCACGTGTCCTTCAGGCACGGTGGCCTTCCCTTCTCCTGCATCTGCTGGGATCTTTGTTGTCACTCTGCTGTTTCCCCGTCGGCAAAGTGGCCATGACCCCTACCTTTGCAGCTCACACCATGTTTTCCCCTTGTCTCACTTAACTCTGAGCTCATGCCTTTTGGCTCTCCGTGTCCTTTCAAAGCCATTGGTTTGGTTAAAGGGGTAACTTGTGCTTACCCAGAGTACCTCCTCGTGACCTCTGCATTGATGATCCTCAAGTTCAAAGTCAGCTGTTGACCTATGGACACATTTAAGGGAAGTGAAAAGAGGAGACTTCTAAGAGAACCAAACCCAAATGCTTACCCATTGTTTGGAAAGGAAAGGGCAGGCCTCTTCCTTTTAAAGATTTTTAAGAACTGAAACACCAGTGGTGGGGTAGGGAAACGGTAGCATATTGGAGTGGGGGTGGGGTGGGGGGGCACTGGTGAAGTCAGGAACTGCTGACTGTGATCTCAGCTTAAGCAAACCACCACACACACTCCCCCCCTCCCGCCAGGCATTCTAGGCTGCACTTTCACTTCCTGTGGCTCAATCAGAAAGCACTGAGCTGTGGGTTCTCTATAGGGTGCATTGCCATTTGCAAGTCCTACAGGTGAAACTTGTACAAGAATCACTCACTATAGGGCAACCTGGCACTCTTCAGGGATCTAACAAAAGTGGCACTATCCATGGTCCTGCTAATGGCTTGCAACACTCACGCCAGTTCATATTGTCTAGTGCCACCAGTGAAGACCCATAGAGGAACATCTGTCTTTAGATCAGCCTGTGAAAACACACCTAAACCATCTTTATCCTTAGAGGAATTGGCAAAGGATCTCCTGTAACACAGTGTATTTTCTTCCCACCATGAATCTCAAACAGACATTCCTTCAGCGGAGTTAAGTCTATCTGAAATCTTACACTCTAATGAAATTAGTTTGTGGGTTGTTTGGGTTCTGTTTAGTTTTTCCGGAGGAGGAGGGGGTGCAGATAAGGGACAACACAAAAATTACACTGCCTTATTGGCTTATTTTAATTGGGGAATTTTTGCTTAAAGGGATTATCGGTTATTACTGATGCAAATGGAAATCCTGTTTCTAAGCCCCTTAAATGGAGGGCAGTACTGGAAAGCAGTCAGCACCAGAAATGATTGCTGAGCCTGAAAAAGCAGAGGAGAAAGCTTCCTATAGTCTCTGGGAGACCACATGGTTCCCCTCACCCTTCCACCCCAATCAAACCAAGGTCTGCTCAGTTTCTGTTTTTAATTGTGATGATAAAACTCTGCGTCCTTAGACTTTATCTCAGTAGTGAAATTCTTCACCCTACTGTGAGGGCACATTGCTGGCCCCTTCTGATGGTATCAGGGGAAAGAATTGATTACAGAATTAAGATTAGCGTCCCTGCACCATGATCATGGGAAAAGCAGTATGATGTGATTAAGAGAGAAAAAAAGGTAGTGGTGGCTTGAATGTGCCTTGGAGACACACTGCCCAAATGTGGTTCTCAACCCAGCCTTGCATTTCTTGCATTAACTCATTCTAGTTACTTCATCTGTTTGGCCTTAGTTTCCTCATCTGTAAAACAAGGATGATGGTGGCTTCCTTGAGAGGAGGTAGGGAGGAGCCACTTGTAGATAGTGGTCATCAGTCCAGCCAAGACCTCTCATCTTGTCTACCTAGTCCAGGAGCATTCCACTTCAGAGCCAAAGATCCTAGAGATGTATACTCATTAACATTTACCCTCATGGGTCTTCCTAAGGTTTGGGGTATTTAAAAAATATTTTAAAGTATGCTTTTTAAGTTATAAAAATTAGATAGATGATAATCCCAGTACTGTGTCTCTTGTGTCTGTGAGAATAACATTAAACTATAATTGTTGCCCTATTTTTCAAAGTGGCTGTAACCATTCCAGGCTCATTATGGGACAGAAACCAAATGTGGCAGCTTCCTGAAGCAACACCCCACGACCTTGTGCTTGCATTAATGGGGAAGGAGGAATGGCTACATAAGCAAGCCTTTCTGATGGTTGACTTGGCGGGCTAGGGATAGCGCTTTCTTTTTGCAATAGAATAAGAATTGCTTATCAGTTTGAACCATACAAATTGCTGCGCACAGGCTCAGCTGGGCTCTCCAAAATGGAACAGCTTATTTTGATAGCCAAATAAATTTCAAACAGTTGCTAAGGAAACTAAGGGATTCTTTGTGCAATCTATTGCATTGAGAATAACAAAAAGAAAAAAAATAGGTAAGGGGATTGTCAGTTGATTAGAAATTTAGAACCTGGATAGATGGATCTGCTCAGGAGAGTGGAGACTGTGATTGGGATGCAGGGCAATTCCAGTTCTTCCAAATCTCCCACAATTGATGGAGCCATCCAGCCATTTCAGCAATTCATTGAGAGATTTCTTTTATGGGCGTGATTGCATACTTGCACAGCGTTGCTCTAGGAAGCCTGAATCTAAATTTACAAAGATAAAGATGGTTATCAATGGAATCTGTGCTGTGAAACTGAATCATGCTGTTGGAAGGGGTAGGGTCTAAGCTTCTTGTACCATTTGGTGAGGCCTAGAGATACCTAGTAGAGCTATGGTATGCTTCTTGTGACTGTCTTTAGACCCTAGCTACTCTGAGTCCTGTTTACAGCTTCCTAATGAATAAAAATGACCAACTTCCAAACCCTGACACTCCACAAAGTTCTTAACTGGACCTTGGATCTAGCTGGCTAAATCTTGACTTTCACCCCGTGAGCCCCACTGGAATCACTGCTCTTTGAGAGGGTCCCTGCACCCCAACACCACCAAGAGTGTCTCTCCAGATTTTTAATTCACCACTCATGTATTTAATCCCCTGAGAAGTCATAGACTAAGAGGTAAAGAGGTTTCTCAAGTGACTTCATCTCTGACTGGCTTCTTAAGCATTCAGAGCCTCCTCAGTGTAGACATGTTCTTAGTGTCATGAGAATCGACTGAGCTCATGTAAATGAGGGCCCTTAACACAGCTGGGACTCATTAACCTCTACCTCACTACTGTGTCTCCTACTAATACCTGTTATCTTCCAGAATGTACATGAAGAGCAGAATTTCATACACAGACTTCCCTCTACCAGTCTCTTGCCTCTTCCCCTTCCTTCCCTTTCCTCCATTGGTGGACTACACTTTGCAGTGGGACATTTTATATCCCAGTCCTCACACTTTGTGCTCAGAATTAAAAACAAGGAATCTTATGATCTGGAAAGACAAAGGCAGGTAGGGCTCTCTCTCTCTCTCTCTCTCTCTCTCTCTCTCTCTCTCTCTCTCTCTCTCTCTCTCTCTCTCTCTCTCTCTCTCTGCCCTGCCTAGCCCTAGCCCTGGCAATCTCGGGCATCTTTCCCATGAGCTCAAGGTAGTAAATGCTATTTACTCTTTCCTCTCAGCCACCAGTCCACACCAATTGGTCCAGTGTGAAGAGAGCATTTTTCTCCCACCTGGGCCACATCCTTGAAGTGCAATGAAAGAAAAAACACCTCTGTCACTTTTGTCACTTTATTAGGGCAAGTGCTACATGCACACACACACACACACACACACCCTTGCCTAAAAACCCTGCTGAGTTCTGGAGGGGGCGGTATCTCTGGACCCATCCTGCCCTGTAAAGATGCCTTCCACACTGCTTCCTCTTTGCTGAGGAGAAAAGGAGCCCTGTTGGCTAAAGTGAGGGAGGAGTTTTCCATTATTTATTCTGAGACAGGGGACATGTGAGTGCAGCAGTTCTCCAGTCCCCTTGGCTCCGACTCCTCCCTACTCTCAGGAAAGCAGCCCTTGGAATTAGCAGGGTATGCCTTTTTCTCAGCCCTTCCTAGGCATAGAAGGTTCAGAGGGTGCTATGCTTTTGTTTGACACACCCCTTTAATTCTGCCTCCCTGGGAGAACTTGGAGCTGAGGCTGTACAACTTTCTACCTGCAGTATAGAAGGGTTACCGTCCTGGGCACCCACAGATCAGATAAAAAAGGAATGGGAATAATTCGCTCCCATCTTAATGTTTTGTGATTTGGGCCCCTGTCTTTGAAGTTCCATGACTCACAATGTGGAGGTTTGTGTGTCTTCATTTTCAAGGTAGAAGTCTGGAGCGCATTCCACCCATAAGGGATTAAATGCAGAGTCTCTTCTGTGTTAATGTTAGAATATCCGTGGTACTTTTACTGACAGCGTGCATTTTAACTTTTTTTTTTGTTGTTGGCACATTTTTAATTAAAATAACATTTAATGGTTTGAAGCTAAAAAACCTGATGTTTCTGCCTAGGAGTTTATAAGGGAATGATAACATATGGAGAAGTTTAACATTTAAATTGAATTTTATTATTTAAAACAGTAAAATATTTTATGACTACAACAATGCCCTGCCAAACTCCATTTCAGCATCAAACATGCTTTGTAAGGAGTCTTGCAAAGCTGAGAGCGGGGTGGGGGAAGACGCTGTAATTTCCCCTCTCCAAATGCTTTTTATAAAAAGTTCCACAAACGTGTTTTCTTTGCAAATGATTCTTGTTCTCTTAGAACATTTTGGAGCATCTCAACCCACATAAAAACCCTTAGACCCAGGACGCCCAGTGGGGGTTTACTACTGACAAATACAGTGGAGCCTGTTGACTTGATTTGGGTTTTTCAGGGTCCTAAGGGTGGTCCTCCCAATACCCCTGCCCCTCCTCCTGACTCATAAGAAGGCTAATGTCTGGCAGAAAGTTAGGGCTTATCCCTTGCACATGCGTGTGTGTTTAATTACTATGAAGAGGAAGTCTGGTAAGTCGCCTTCCTTCCTGGGGCTTGGTGCCCCCCCCCCCCGCACACACACCAGAAGCAGTCACTGCCGAGCACCCTCCACCCTTGTGGTACAGGGCTGAGGGCTGGGTTAAATTTCTAAGTATGCTATAGATTTCATCTATGAGCTTGAGAAGTTTCTTTAACCATTTTAATCCACACTTTAAAAAAAGAAAAAAAAAAAAGGATACCCATTCCCTACTAGAACACAACAGCATTTTCAAACATGTTTCCTCCCTTCTTAAAAGCCTTCTTCTTCATCTTTGTCAGTCTATAGCCTGGTTTCAAACCCAACCCTCCACTCACATATGAAGCTTCCGATTTTCACATGAACATAAAATACCTCCCTCCACTCCCATCGTGCCTCCCACTACAGGGTTGCAAGTTGAATGACAATGCCTTACTCCCTCTGTCCTTTCTACGTTATCATACATGCACACGTGCGCGCACACACACACTCACAAAATCACAAAAGTATTCTCATGTGACCACCGATTATTTTTGGGATCAAAATATACTTTAACAAGATGTGGCATTATGCAGTAAACAGATGGCCCTTTGGGAGGACCCATACGGCTTTGGAAGAATGAATATTTTTAGCAGAACAATTTGAGCATTACTAGGGAGAAAATTCTAGACTGTCTTACTCCAGTGGAAGAAGGGGAGCAGGCTAGGGAGCTGGCTTCAGACCTCTGGGGTGAGAGGCAGAGTGGAGTCCTGGATGTTGGGATGCTGTTTTCTTGTTGTGTGTGGCTAACCAGAACGCTCTTGTCTTCCCTTCCCTGTGTCTCGGTAGGAAAGCCAAGTAGTTTATTTCCAGAGGACAGTTTCATAGATTCTGGAGAAATCGATGTGGGGAGACGGGCTTCCCAGAAGATTCCGCCTGGAACGTTCTGGAGATCTCAGGTGTTCATAGACCACCCTGTACACCTGAAGTTCAATGTGTCTCTGGGGAAAGCAGCTCTGGTTGGCATTTACGGCAGAAAAGGCCTTCCTCCTTCCCACACTCAGGTAACTAGACCCCACCCCCTGAGAGACCTCTTGGGTGCCCACTCAGATCTTAACCCAGGCCTGAAGTGTAGCCAGCTCCTAAAGCCTGAAGGAAATTTCAGGTTACTGTATAGGCGACTCATCCATTGTCCACTAGCGTCCTGCCTTCCAGAAGAGTGAGGTTAGGTCTCTGGATCTTTTTCAGAGAACTCTAGGACACTTCACAACTGCCTTTCCACTACTACACCATCTCCAAAATCCTAGTCAATATGACCCAGAGAGGATACCACATACTGTGCATGAGTCCTCTTGCCATAGGCAATGCAAGCTTGGGTCCACAATTTATCCTCTCCTTGAGAGTTTTGTCATCAATAAAGTGGGAAATAATAGTAACTGCCCTGCAGAATTCTCATAACAGGGAACACTCATAGAACCCTTAGCCTAGGAGCTGGCTCAAAATAAACAGTACTTTCTTTGCCTCTTGCATCCCCACCTTTCTTCAGGATTGCATATTTGTTTGGATACATATACCAGAAACAAAGAACTTAAACCAAGTAGCTGGGAGTTTAGTTCAGGAACAATGCATATGCTTAGCATGCTGGACACTGAATCCTCTCTGACACCAAAAGAGAGGCAGAGGGAAGGAAAAGAAAGAAATAGGATGAGGAGGAGTCATGTGTCAGAGAGAACAGAAGCCTATGCAAAACACACCCCGTGTGTGCGCATGTGCACAAATACTAGCTTTGGAGCTAAAGTCATCAAAACTGTAAATGTCCATCATCCATTCTCATTTTAGCTCCAGTATTAGCCAAAGGTCAGGTCACAGAACAATAGATGAGCCTGGTCCCTGGTGACCTCAGAGCCACTACACAGTCCTGGACTTTACAGTATTAGTATTTTTGTTCAAGGTAGGCTAAATATCTTCCATCTACTAAAATCTAACTAGGTAGCTACTCAGAGTGAGGTGGCGAACTTCAGACCAACAGTCTTGGACCAGTCCGTGCTAGTGTTTCATTGATCGAATGTTGAGCTAATCCAATTCAGCCCATGACTAACCCCACCCTACTCAGTGTTCCATTCCCACTCCAAATTCCTAAGATTCCCATCTGTACTTACATGAACCTCCAGTGACCACAAAGTAGCTAGGTTGTTTCTACTGAAGTACCTGCCACTAAAGTAAACAAACATGTCTATCTTAATGTATACATAATCAAGTAAAGGCTTGCATGCCCCAAAATTAAAACAAAGCAAGAAGATGAATAATCAATTTTGCCACATTCACAAACGAGTTAGAAGAATCTTACCATGACAACTGTAGATGTAGGGAGGACTTGTTTGGTCTGCTCTCCTGCCTTCCCTTCCCCTTTAGACGCCACGGGAGAAGACCTGCATGAAGCTTGGAAGATGGAAGTGTCAGTTCGTTGCTAACTTTACTCCCTTTGTGCTTTAGTTTGACTTTGTGGAGCTCCTGGATGGAAGAAGGCTCCTAACCCAAGAGGCAAGGAGCCTGGAGGGTCCTCAACGCCAATCACGGGGCACTGTCCCCCCATCTAGCCACGAGACCGGTTTCATCCAGTATCTGGATTCAGGAATCTGGCACCTGGCCTTTTACAATGATGGAAAAGAATCTGAAGTGGTTTCATTTCTCACCACCGCCATTGGTAAGCAGCTACCTTCTCTATTAGTGTCTTTGGGTAACAGGAAGGCTGTGTGGACTAAGTTGGTACTGACAAGGGGTTAGAATTGAATATGATTGGAATTGGAATTGAATATCTTTAGCTCTTGCTGAGCATGCAAGGTCATCCCAAGTGGACTTGCTGGATAAGGTCCGAGAACCACCAGCTGCCTTTCAAGAGCTAGGAGGCAAACCTCGCATTCAGATAGGAATCCTAGATGGCAAACCACACAGAAGTCACACATCCCTCATTGGCACTTGCCTCCCACCTGTCTTTAAGGTCTCACTTAGTTCAATTCGCTGACTTGCCATTTGGGTCTGGTTTGCTTTGGGTTTGTCTTTTACTTCTGAAGCCAGCAGATGCTGCACATAAGAGAAGAAAAGAATGACGTGAAGAGAGAGTGAAATGGCAGAGATGGGGCAGGCAGAGCAGGTTGCAGTTGCACTGGGGTTTCACCGAGAAAAGAACTATCCTGTTCTCTGACACAGAGCGTGTCCTGATACCCAGAACTTAGCCAGAACATAGCTCCATGGCCTGGGGCTCTTGGACAGGAGCATTGCCTAGTGAAGGCTTTAGAGTGCATCTTGGCTGGGAGTCTCTCTCACAAGGGAAATGGTGTTAAATGAACATTTCTTGACTTAGTACTAAGTTTCCAGCATTCTTCAAAGATCCCCATTCTCTCTCCTAATCAGCAGTAGTTATTTTCAGCCCATTTCCCTCTTATTTGTAGTTTTGCCTTTAGTATTGAGGCAGAGCGAACCTTTCTGTTAAATGGAGCATGGGTAATACACTTCTGTTATATTCTGCCTTAATATTTTGCCTTGATGGCAAAAAAGCAGAGGTGGCATCCAACAACTGATGTTGATGAAGGAAATGCCCCCTCTGTGTTGTCCTTGACTAGAAGTGTAGTCTGTCATCACGATACACATTGAGTCTCCAAGGGCAATGCCACTTGGTTGGTAAGGAATAAGCAAGAGTGTGACCTTTTCCTGCCCAGGTTTGCTTTAGCAGGAACCTAGGCAGCTCAAGCCTTGCCAGCTGCCATACTATTGGTTTCTCTCTTGCAGTTCTGTCTGTATGATGTAGGGGAATACTGGCTTAGTCCAGAAGCTCTCCCGTGTACCTGACTTTTAACATCATACAGATTCTTATTCTTTTCCATACATTGGTTTCTTGAGATTGTGGAATCTGGGTCTGAAGAGATAGCTCAGCAGTTAAGAGCACTAGATGCTTTTCCAGAAGGCTCAACACCTACATGGTGGCTCACCACTGTCTGTAACTCCAGTTCTAGGGGACCGAACACCCTCACACAGACATATATGCAGGCAAAATACTAATGCACAGATAATAAAAATAAATAAATTTGCTAGGTGGTGGCAGCACATGTGTTTAGTCCCAGCACGTGGGATGTAGAAGCAGGTTGATCTCTGAGTTTGAAGCTAGCCTAGTCCACAGAGGAATTCTGGGACAGCCAGGGCTATTCAGAGAAACCCTGTCTTGAAGAACAAATTAATTACTTGATTAGTTTAAAAAAACATTTTGGAATCTGAAGCTGTGTCTTAGTAGCTATTGCTGACCTGGGGGCCAACATTGCTGCTCTCAATCCCTGCCATTAGAGGCTGGAGGCTGGCCTCAGCAACGACTAGGTTGTCGCTTCTCAAGTTCTGCTGGCAGCAGTCACTACACGTTTTCTTTCTTGCTATGGTGGCTTTAATTTAAAGACACAGTTATCACGTCCCACAGCATCCGAGTTCCCTAGTCTCCTAGCCTGACTCCATCTAGGCACAGTTCACAAGGAGGCGCACAGCACTGGGCCCACACAGAGCTGGGAGTATTTGCAGTCAGATTTCTGTCTTAATAGCTGAGTGCAAATAGGAAAGGTTATTAATTTAAATTCCCCCAAGAAAGCCATTTTAATTAGGGTATGCATCTTAAAACAGTAAGGAAATAGTGGGATGTTCCTTTGCCAACCCTTGGCTTGTCAGAGCATGCTAAACTGTTCTGTTATAATTAAGACCATGGTCTTGCTTTTTGCCCTGGTTCCTCTCACCTAGGTGACTAAAGCTGTCCCTTAACCCTTTCCTGTATGCTAGAGCAGATAGGCTTGCTCATACTTCCTATATATCAATGCACTGAAGAACGACCTGAGTGTCTGGGCAAAATGCAGAATGTACCCCAGCAGGCCTGAGGGAGCAGCACCCAGTGGAACCCATGCTAAGGTGCCTGTTTTAAGCCGCAAGGACTTCTAGCCATGGTCCTTCTCAAATGCTGCTGGACAAAGGAATCAGCTGATGCAAATAGAAGTTTGGATTCCTTGCCCATTCTTCAGAAACCCTGAGTCTGAGGACAGATCAGAGAGCCCAGGGTTCTCTTGGTCAACAAGGCTCTGAAAACACCCCCAAGCAACTGACTTCTGCTCCTCCCCACCGCCCTTCTCCTGTGGTTCCATGTTACTTCTGTGATTGTCAGAAGCAGGCCAGCCCTGCCTGGAAAATTTTCTTGAGTGGTCATTTGCAGTCCACGTTATGAGCATTAGGAAAAAGAGCAAAGAGTTCCTGGTACCCACTGAGCCACTGCATATACCGGAGAGAGGGAAGCAGTCCCTTCGAGAGAGCAGGGTGCCCCCTCCCTCCTCTCCATTTTCTCTTGCTGCCTTTCTGACCTGTCTGCCTCCCTTCAAGCTACAGTGATTGTTTAATGAACACTGTTTTCTTTCTTTTAATACAAAAACAGACTGCTTCTGATGTTGCTATTAATCCCTCTTTCCCAAGAGTCCCCAGGATTGAGTCCCAGCTGTCCGTGATCGTTACCTGTGAGCTGTGAGCTGTAATTTGTCTTGGCAGGTTAATTAAAAGTTTAGGCCTCGCTTTAGCAAAGTCATTATGGTCCCAATATACAATTATAACTCTTGGGTTTGCTTAACACACAAAGTGGAATATGACCCTCCTTTCATTACATGCTGAAACACAGATCAAGAATTTAAGAAGACCTGAGATGTCGGAATTCAGCGTATTTATGTCTGCTTGTAATTAAGTAACAGGGGAAATAATTGTGTCTAACAAATGGCTGCATTGCGTATGTTTTTGCTTTCCCCCCCATTTAATGCAAACCAGCTGATAACTCCCTAAATCAAATGGGTTTATCTTTTGCCTTGGAAAAAATATCTAAAAGCCCTTTCCAAACTGGATATACAAGTATTTCCAGACAGAAACCTAATGTTGACATAGTTCTCACAAAACTGGACCTATGCCACAAATGTGCACGAGTATGCACAAATGCATGCATGCACATACATGCGTGCACACTCCCACCTAAACCAAGCTAGTTTAGAATAAAATATGGCATCTGCTTTCAGAAATAATAGCCTTCCCCTAGCATAGGGAGATTTAGAATCAGAAAGAACTGTTTCTCTCCGACTCCTCCAAGGTGGCAGCCCTGCTGACCACAAGTGTTAAGGATGTCACAGGATCCCACTTGTATGGCAAGGCATACCGGGCCAGCTAAAGGCTAACTCACCTCTTACAGTTTGCAAAGGATTTTTATATTCATCTGTTGAGACTTATACTAACTCTGGAAGGAGACAACCCTCCTACCCATTGCAAATGAGGAAGTTGAGGTTTGGGGATGCTGCAAGAAAAGCTAGGTGTGATCTCACGCCGGCCCCTCTAGAAGATTTAGGCTTTCCCTCTTTTTAGCATGGTGCCTCCTCACCTGGGTCAAACCTTTGTTCAAGGTTTTATTTATATTTGTTTTCCACATATTCATTGGTTCATTTACTCATCAAATATCTGAAGTACATGTAACATGCCCTGGGAACCATGCTTTGTCCTACATAACTGACAACAGCCTTAGACAAGAATGTGTGTGCGTGCATGTGTGTGTGTGTGTGTGTAAGAGAGAGAGAGAGAGAGAGAGAGAGAGAGAACAGATATCAAAAAATAATGTTGGATGTTGTTCCTCCGACAAGGTCTTCCTGCCCTAACCCCCCCCCCCCCCCCCGTTTAGGTTAGGCTAATTAGCCATCAAGCCCAGCGCTGGGATTCTGTATACCCTACACCCAAGCTTTTTTTATGCAAGTTCTGGGAGTTGAACTCAGAGTTCAGAGTCTGGTCCCTGCAAGATAAACACTTCATTCACTGATGCGTCTCCCCAGCTTTGAAAGAGATGTTTTCCCTTCAGTTTAACTTTATAGATGAAGGAGCTGAGGTTCCGAGGGCTTAGATGACTTGCCCAATGTTAAAAGAAAAGCCAGAATGGGAACTTGAATTCTAAATTCCCTTGGGTCCCCACTGTGCAAGAGACTCCCTATTTGTCATGGATATGATTTAATATTTTATTTCTGTTTGTGTTCTTTGAATCATAACTTTTCCCTTGTTAGCTTGCCTCCAATTATCAGTGAGAACCTCACATCGATCCAGGAAGTTTTCTTGAGAAGTCATTAAAATGACTATGGTAAAAAAAAAAAAAAAATCTTACAGTATCTAAAACTTTAAAAATGAGAATACCTTTCCCTGGGTGGCTTGCTTTCCTGAGGCCTGACAGGTTAGCAGCTTGGTATTTTGGGTCTCCAGCTAGCAACTTATCCTTCCCTTTGGGTTCGTGCCAAAGCATAAAAGGACAGATCAACCTGACACCACAGCGAGGCAAGCCAAGCTGCCAAATAACAGAGGTGGCCTACGGTGGATTTAGAAACCCAGGAGAAACAAGAACTGCTGTTAGAAATCACTAGCCATGGGAGTTTTTATGAGGAACATGCGCTGGCCTTCCTGGTGCTAATTGAAAGGACTGGTCTGCTTGTTTATTTTCGGGCAGCCCCTGGAAATCAGTCTGTTCTATGTCCAGGCACTGGAAGTGGTTCAACTCCTTTCTTTCCTTCCATCTTTTCTCCTCCTCACTTCCCATCCATTATCTAACCTTCCTTCCCCCCCCCCCCCCATGCTGAGTACCTGGAGAAAGTAGCTAGCAGTTTGGATTGATGGAGATGGCGTTCAACCACCTCTAAGACAAAGAAAAGAGCAAGGAAGGCCATTCTGGGAGGCACAGATCCAAGGGCCAAGAGACAGGAATGGGGAAGGGTGTGTCCTGCTGAGTAGTCCCAGAGGCTCTTTGGCTAGAGGAACATTTAATCTGGTCCTTAATGCGAGTGTGGCTTAGTCATATTTAAAGAAACTAGAGGGCTAGTGGGTTTGCTCAAGAGGTAAAGCATTTGCTACCAACCCTCATGACCTGAGTTTGATCCCTGGGACCCACACAGTGCAAAGAGAAAACTGACTCCCACGAGCTGTCCTCTGATCTCTATATGCTCAGTATGGTGCCCACATATGCTCAGGAGACAGCACACACTACATAAAAATTTACTTGAAAAGATAGATACTCATTAACGAAGAAGAATAGAAAGTAAGTGGTAAGCCATCTATTCCAAGTTGTGGGGATGGCAAGAGCTACAGGTAGATTGTTAGAAACTTAGGAGCTGGCTGAGAAACTGGGCGACTGTGCAGCTAGAACATGGGCAGAAATGAGTCACCCAGGAAAGCCTTGAGTGGTACCCAAGGAGGAAGCTAACTCTGCAGCAACTAAGCATGGAAATGGGGTTCTGTATATACAAATAAAATGATGAGAACCAGAAGCCTTTCTTCTGAGTCCTGGATAGAAAGCCATGTGTTCATATGGTCCAGGGGGTTGCTGGGGGTTGCAGGCTGTGATCTGGGGCAAGGGACATCAGAGGTGACAGAAGGACTGTTGTAGTGGCACTAACGGTGGGTTCCCAGGATTTCCTCTAGTTTATTGCTTTTTGTTGCAAGGAACACTAGGTTCTTGCACCTACATTTTTGCCTCTCTACTTCATCGTAATCAGGTCCCTCCATGATTATCCAAAGTTTGCTGGACCCTAGTGATTCTTTCTTCCCCTGGCTCTGATCAGGCACCAGCCTTTGAGTGTGTTCACAAGGATCTGGTGATAAAGTGGTTTGTATGAAAACCAGCTGGTGCACTTCAAAGAAGAAACCAAGAAAGCTGATTGAAAATTCATTCTGTCTTTAGTAGGCTTGTCTTTGCCCACCCCCTTCTCCTTCCCTTTGAGTTCTAGTGTCAAGGAGAAAGTGAGCCGTGAAAAAATCTGGCTCTCTTGATACTAAACTAACCTTCTGGTAACTGGCATTGGTACTTTGCGGTATTTCTAATGGAATTACTCCTTTGGAACAGTGCCCCATGAATTTGCCACCCCAGATACAGTGATTCAGTCAGAGCATTGGTATCGTGGGATGAAATCGTAGGTCAAAGGACATCTCAAGTCAGCTTGTTGGAGATCGTGGCCAAACTCTGTTTGGAGGAAGAGCTGGGAGTATCAGAACGCTTCACTACCGACTGAAAAACTAGCCCCACAGTAGCTTCCCCTACTTCCCAAAGGCCCGGCTCCCCATTGCCCTATTCCTGCTGCTGCTCTGGGTATCTTATCACAGACATCTGAGTGTTTTGAAACCTCAAAGACGGGAAAGAAAGAGTAATGGAAGGATGCCAGTGGCTGCCCAGCAGCAGTAGGGTATGCCTGTGTGGGAAGGATGTAGACATGTGGCTAGTGTGTGAAGAGCAAGAACCAACCGTACTCAGGTGCCATTTCAGAGGCATTGATGTCTTCCTGTCACTACTACCCCAGATGTTCCAGCAGTTTGGTGGTTACATCGAGGGCAAGGCTCAGTCTCCTCTGTGCTCTGCCAGTCTTACTCTGGGATCTTTCTTTCTTTCGTTCGTTCTTTCTTTCTTTTTAAGATTTATTTATTTATTATATATAAGTACACTGTAGCTGTCTTCAGATACTCCAGAAGAGGGCATCTGATCTCATTATGGATAGTTGTGAGCCACTATGTGGTTGCTGGGATTTGAACTCAGGACCTTCAGAAGAGCAGTCAGTGCTCTTAACCGCTGAGCCATCTTTCCAGCCCTGGGATTTTGTTTTCATAGTTGCTGCCTCATGGGCATAAGGTAGCTGCTATACACACACACACACACATACACACACACACACACATATATACAACATACATACATATATGCAAATACATAAACACACACATACATATACACACATATATATACAAACACACACATACATACACAAACACATATACATACATACAAACAAACACATATACACCCATATATACACACACAAATACACTCACACATACATACAAACACACATATACAAACACACACACACATATACAAACAAACAGACACACGGTCTCCTAAAGTAAGAGGCAAGCCTGAGAATGCCATGAGCTAAAGCCAGGACTCACCTTCCTTTCAATCAGAAATCAAAAAAGATAGAGGAAAAGAAGAAAGAGGAGGAGGTAAGAAAGCAGGACTTCCCCAAACCTTGTAGCTTAGCATCCCTTCGGCTAAGGTGTGTTTTCTGGACACTCAGGCCTGTAAGATTGTCTGGAATGGAACAATTTTAGCTTGCTGTGTTGGCCCTCCAACCAAAAGTAAGGTTCTTTCAAAAAACAAGGCAAGTATATGGAGGGGAGGCAGTCAGTGGTGTCTCCCTCAGACTTCATCTTTACTGTTTGGTTCAGGGCATAGGTCCAGCCATGAAGCAGCACATGACTTGATCTCGGGTGTGATAGCACAAAGGAGAAGGATGCTGAATGTACGGCTGGGGAAGAGGGGAAAGGGCTTGGCTCAGTTTCCTCACACCACCCAGAGAACCAAGCACTGTGTCCATAACCTTCAATATCAGAGGATAGGCAGGAGTCTCAGAGGCAGAACAGCAACGGCCAGATTGCAAACAGACTGAGACCATATCAGTTTACCTATCTATTTACCCACTGGCTTCTGACTGCCTTTTTATCATCCATGATCCAAGCAGCCATTCTGTGTCGGTGTCCCCTGCACTGTTGGAATCTGTATGTATGTTTAAACTTCTCAAGTTTGAAGCTAGTCCTAAACTCTACATATCACATATATAGAAAGACCCATGACCACAAATGGTCAGTATGTACTAGGATAAGAAATGAAGATACTCTAGAGAGAAGCAACCATGAGACCTGAACTAGACTGCAGGTCGAGAGATATGGCGGGAGCTATGAAGAGGAAGCTGGAGGAAGAGCAGACCACAGGATGGGCGTGTTCCAGGAACTCAGAAGGTCTCATGGAGCTGCATATATCTGGGATGGCTGGAGCAGTAGCCAGGAGCCCATCTGTGAGGGTCTTTCCATGTGGCATGCAAAATTTTACTTTTTTGACAAATCCCAAGGGTAGCAAAGGAAGCCACTGCAGGACTTGGGATCAATCTGGCACATATATTTAAAAGTTACTTCAAGGTACAGGCACTAGGAACTCTGGGAAAGATCTCCCTGTTACCTAGGCAGGCCTGGTGCTAGCTAGCCTGAGACAGAAGTGGGGATAAATGACTTCAATGGACCAGTGTCCAAGCTGTGGAAAGAACTGGCCAGCCTTGCAAGTTAGGATGACTTTGTCCACGGGCGGAAGCTAAACCGGAAGGAGCAAAGAAGGGAAGAGGGTCTGTGTTAGGGAGTGAACGAACGCATGCAGCTGGCAGGGACCCAGGAGGGTCAGAGCTTCAGGGGTGGGGACTGGGGAAACGTGCTGAGGGAAGTCCAGCAGAAAGATCCTGGATGCTCTGAGACTCCATCCTCATCCACGGTGAAACTATGTAATGCCAGAATCTTTCCTTGACATTGCATTCCCAATCTTCTTAAGAGAACTGAGGCTCACTTAGTGAGGCCTCATCAGTCAGCCTGGATCATAATTATAGCACAATGTTGTAGAGCTAGGGACTGTACTCAGTACATTATAAGTTCCTGGACAACTCGGCAGTTAGACTCTATTTCCATGCTATCGATGAAGAACTTGAGGCTCAGTTGTTACTGGTCAAGGTCTCTTAGGTCAGTTAGCAGTCCAACCTTCATGCTCTTCTTATGCATCAGTGGCTGGATCTATATTCAAGTTTCTATCACTGGTGACATTTGTGTGTCCTTATGCAGTCATAGTCAGACCATCATAAAGATAGAAGAGGTTTTAAAGATGGCTTCCATCCTCCCAGATACACAGGATGCTTGCTGACTCTCTCTAGTGCTTGAGGTTCATTTTCCTGGCTGAGCGAGCGTCCCCAACCTGAGCCTGCCCCCTTACCCCCAGCTGAAAGACACGTTCTTTCTTCTCTACTCACCAATCCGACGAAGTTACCCATGGGAGAGGGTTTTTTCAGTAGTGGTTTGATCTTTGCAACTGATGGCTGGGCTTTCTGTTATCTCTTCTCCCTGTCAGTTACTAAAAGCTACTTCTCTGGTCTACAAGAGATGCCAGTACATCAGCCATGAGAGCTGTCAGTACCTTTCCTCTTTCCCTTCATGGTGATACTGACAAAACGTACAGCCCTTTGCCTTGTGCGTATACACTAGCTCCAGGATGAGGGGCTCTGCTGGGACTGGCACTGGTGGTGGCTAGCGAAGGGGGTGAGAAATAAAGAGGCAGTGGGACTGTGCCTGGAGAGATGCTGTGGTCCAGAGGAAGAACAGAGGCTTGAATCTTAGCCAGAGATGAGATGAATTCTAGCTGCCATGTGCAGGAATCATGGGGATTTTGTCTAAGAGGTGTGGAGTTTTTTCCTAAGTCTCAGGCTCACCAAACACTCCTATAAAAACCTACAGCAGGACCCCACAATGCTGTGAAAGCATCAATATCTTCTTATTTATTTTCGTCTTTATTCATTTGCTGAGTTATCTGCATGGGTAAGTGCTGGAGATTTAGCAGCGAATAAAACAAGCCTTACCCTCAAAGAACCTACAATCAAGAGGGAAAACTGACCCTTTCATGAGTAATTACACCATAACGAGGTCTGCAGGAACAGAGAGGCCCGTGGGAGTTCTTGTGGGCATGGAAAGGAGGGCTGTCCCCACTGCCAAGGCTGTAGGAGGAGCTGTGAGGAACAAAGGGCCACTGTGAGGAGCGCTGAGTACTCTGGAAAGCACTGTGTAAATATTTTCAGCAACCCAGGGCCAGAGCAGAGGTGGAAACCCAGAAGAGTATAGTAGTGTTTGGAGGACATGTGTGGGGGATGTCCCAAGACCCCAGTGGTTTTCTGAACCAGTAGATAACAACAAACTCTGTATGCCTTTGTGTGTGTGTGTGTGTGTGTGTGTGTGTGTGAGAGAGAGAGAGAGAGAGAGAGAGACTATGATAGAGTTTAATGTATAAATTAGGCAATGGTAATTAGCAATAACTACTAGAGCACTTACAAAAGTGTGCTGCAATTAAAGTTATTGAAAGTGATCCCTCTCAGAACATATTTTAATAGATAGAAGATTTTGAATGTCTTCATCACAAATAGAAGATTAATGATATGATGGATATGTGAATTGTCTTTGTTTAAATACTGCACACTATGTGGACAGAACAAAGCATTAGTATTATATTTTGCTATTTTACATCGTGTGTGTGTGTGTGTGTGTGTGTGTGTGTGTGTGTGTGTGAATTCAGCACATTTGTAGAAGCATCTCCTACTGTGTGCTGACTATCCTTGGTTGAAGATGGGTGACTGGTGCCACAGAAAACAGCTTTATAAAAGGGGAAGAAAGCTCTCACCAGGAAAAAGAAAGGGAGAAGATGAGGATGCTGGCTTGCTGGGGCTGCCGTGACGAAATGCACAGGCTGAGGTCTTACATTCTTTTCTTGCTGATGTGGAAAGAATTGGGTGTTGGCAGAATTTGTTTCTGTGGGGTCTTTCTTGCTGGCTTGCTTTGACTTCCTGGGGCTCTTTGCCTGCATAAGCACAAAGAAGGCCAACGTAATGTCACCTTGTCCTGAGCTTGATGCCACCTTGCCCTGATCTTGATGCCACCTTGTCCTGAGCTTATAAGACACCTGTCTTGTCAGACTAAGGCCCCCAATGATACCCTGACTTGACCTTTATTACCTCCTCCTAAGCCTTCCAGTCCCTATCTCCAAGTAAATCCAGTCATGTTGGGGATATGAACGTAGTAGGGGAACACAGTTCAGTCCATGACAAGGAAAAACTGAAGGCTTAATGAGAAACAACTTCTTGACAGAGAAAATGACCAGAAAGGGCCTTTGCAACCCCCAAAAGCAGATTACAAAATAAGGATTCTTCCACAATGCAAAATGAAGCTCACACTATTGAAATGACTAGGTATATATTAAATACTCAGTCGCTGGGGGCTGCAGCTGGAATCCAGGTCCACATGGTCCTACTATCTGCACTGCTCTTCTTTTCCTACTGACTGACACACCCCGTGTATCTAGGAATCTGTGAGTGAAAAGAAAAATAAGATGAGAATGTGTGCACCCAGAGAAGAAAATGAAGTCAAGGCCAACTGGGAGGGGCTGTGTTGACCAACTGGGAGGGGCTGTGTCAACCAGCTGGGAAGTCTTATTTTGAAGACAGTAGGGAGTATAAGGTGATTTTTTAGGTTAAACTGTGGCACCCAATGTGTCCTGTGTAGACCTTAGACAGTAGCATATACAGAGATGCTGGATTCCAGGCTGACACAGGGAGACCAACTGAAGGCTGACTGTGGAGTCAGAAGGGTTGGGAGAGGAGAGGGCCTGGCCTGGAGCACTGCCTATACCTTTTCCTAAAGGAGAGGAGAAGTGTTACAGTGTCATAGGCTGTTTTCTTGACCCCTTGCATTTTAGTGTTAAGGAGAAGCACAAAATTTTTATCTTCAAGATTGAGTAGATGAGGACTAGAGAGACATCTCACTTGGTTAAAGACCTGAGTTTCATGCCCAGAGCCCATATTAAAAAAAAAAAAAAAAAAAAAGACAAAAGTCAGAGTTGGTGGCATGCATTTATAATCCCAGCACCGAGGCAGCAGAGTCAGCAGGTCTCTGGGGCTGCCTGGCCATCCAGCCTAGCCTAGGCCATTGGCAGACCCTACCTCATAAAACAAGTGGAAGACACTTGAGGAATGAAAGCCAGGGTTGTCTTCTGGCTTCCATATGGATAAACACAAACACATGGGGAGAGGGGGGAAGAAGCGGGAAGAGCTGAATGGATGAATGGATGAATGAATGAATGAACGAATGAATGAAATTTGCTAGGAGGAAGAGCTATGAAGATGTTATCCATGTTAGATTTGAGCTGCTATCAGACTCTCAGAATGGATGTTAGTTGCTGGCAGGTACCAGTAAGTAGGCAGCTAAAAATGACAGCTTGGAGATAGTGCTGAACTGGAGAGGGAGCCCCAAGAGAACTCAGCATGAGAAGAGGAGGGAGGGGAGGAAGGAGAGAAGAGGAGGGGGGAGGGGAGGAGGGGGCAGGGTAGAATAGGTAAGAAGTTAGAACTGGAGTGGGGCGGGGTTAAAGATGGAAGCCCCACCAAGGACAGAAGACATCTGAAGAGCTTGAACTCGGGAAAGTTAGGGAGAACAACTTCACAAAAGCTGCTAGAGTTGGTCAATAGGGAGGCCTCAGAGGGCACCCTCCGTGGGAGCAGCTTCTACCCCTGGTGCAGGGTGCAGGCAGAAGCAGGGTCACCACAAGTTCAGGAGGGAAGGAGGCAAAATGGAAACAGTTCCTTCTAGACAGAGCAGGCTCAGAGATGATATGCATAACCTGAGGAGGCGGCAGGTTGACTGGAAAGGTTTATGTAAGGTGAGGGGAGCCCTGAGGGTGTTGTCAGTAATGGGAAGAAAGCCAGGAACTGAAAGCTGGAGACCCAGGAGGTGAGTAATAGAAGTGGGGGAGGCACAGGCAGAGGATGAGCTCTGAGCAGGCTTGGGGTGGGGGGTGGGGCAGCACATGAGGTGCTGAGGGAAAAACAGGCCTAAGAGTGCAGAGGAGGAAGATAACAGGTTGGAGCTTATCACTGGGTGACAACCCTTTCTAGTAAGGACAGCCACTCTGCTTGCATCCCCCTCTATGTGAAAACGACCTCAGTGCTGATCAGCTCTCATGCAAAGGACCAGTAGAGACCCCTGGGCACAGAAACTAGGAAGTGCATGTGAGTGGATGCGTTTGTGCACAGTGTGCTACTTATTAGCAGTGTGGCCATGGACAAGCTGTGGAACCCACCAGCTCCTAGTCTCCTCATCTGAAAGCTGATGGTGTTAGCACCCACCCACCACCTGAGGGGAATGATGAAGAGAAACTGATATTTGTAAAATGCTCAGAGGCATGTCCAGCGCCTGAGAGTGGGGAGTTACTACTGGGATAGTCCCCAGGGCTGCCTGTGCTCACCAGGAATCTGAGGTTGGTGACAGGCAGCAGCAGTTACTATATCCTCTTACAGATGAAGAGACCAAGTCCCGAGAAAACAACAAACTTGCCACCCCCCCAGCAGCATTAGGCAGGAACAGAGGTAGGATTTCAACTGAGATTCTCAGATCTATATACCAGTCCCACCCTTTGCCAATGAGCGAACATCCCTTCCCCGTCCCCGTCTCGCTCCCACCGCATGAGAAAGATATCTAGGCTGTACTGAGCTCACAGCTCTCTAATACTTCCCCATGCCACAGAGTTGAGTACCAAGGACCACTGCTTGGGGTGATGGCTCCTTCAGAATCAAGCTATAGTTCAGTGGTGGCAACTTTGACAAAGGCTTGAGCTGGCTCCTAGTGCCTAACCAGAGTTCTAGACCTTCAGCGTCAGTGACAGGATCACGAGGGTTATGGGAAGGGCAGTAGGAAAAGTGAGAGCCAGAACTGCCCGGACATCTGTTTTCAGTTTGAGCTGCTGCCTCTTCCTGCCTTTATCAGAGCACACTCATGTTCCGGGCTAATGGAAGCACAGTTTGTTTCAGTCCTGGCTCATATTACATGTCAGCTTGCCTTTTTATTTCCATCAGGTGTCATAGGTCAAAAGAATCCCTTCGGGGTGTAAGAGATGGACTGCGTAGTTTGAAAATATGAGACGTGGCCATATGCAGCAAAGCAGGAGGGCCAGCGTAGTGTCTGCCACAAATGGCACTTGCATTTCACAGGCCTATTAATGCAAGGCGTTCCTGAGACAGCTTGCGTTTGGGGATATTGATTGTCTTCCTTTTAAGGGGTAGAAGAAGAAAGTACAACCTGTTGAGCTTTTCCTAGTGCCAACCATTACCCTGAGAATAGTGGAAGAACGTCAACTCGCTTGACTCCTCATGAGCTTGTGTGGTCACAATTACTACCCTATATTTCCAAAATCGGCAGTGTTAGGATCCTAACCCAGGAACATCTGGTTGAGGTTGAGACTCTTGCAAATTTCAGACACTTTTTGAGGGCACTGTGTCCTGTGCTGAGAGCTGGCTTCTGTGTACAATGAGTAATGACAGCACTTCTGATGACAATATCGAGTCACAAAAATACTGAAAATTGAAAGAGTGGGGCAAACAGCAGCGTCAAGAACAAGGCCAATCACCAGGCATGGTGGCGCATGCCTTTAATCCCAGCACTTGG
Source organism: Mus caroli (assembly GCF_978045245.1). Lineage (NCBI taxonomy): Eukaryota > Metazoa > Chordata > Mammalia > Rodentia > Muridae > Mus > Mus caroli. Next base: position 49,680,245 of record NW_028227263.1, on the reverse strand, counting down.
GAGGCAGAGGCAGGTGGGTTTCTGAGTTTGAGGCCAGCCTGGTCCACACGTTTCACTGAGCAATGCAAAATAGACAATGAATAATGAGGACATATTGCGTGTTCCTAGGCTAGCAAAGTTGAAATATTCTGAGATGACAATCTGTGGGTTTGATGGAGTGCCCAAGAGGAACCTAAAGGCAACTGTAGAGATCTGGCAGAATGGCTTACAGACTTGTCTAGAGTAGTAGACAGATGAAACATAGGCGAGCTATCCAGAGGAAGAAGAGTGGTAGACCATGTTAAAGATCTCACCACATCATAAATCTACAGTAATTAAAAGAGAATAGGAGCCAAGCAGGTTGGGTGGCACAAAGCTGCCGAGAAATATTACCAATGATGCAATAATGCGGTTTAAAAAAAACCAACACTCACAAAAGCAGGCGTCTCAAGTGAGTAGAGGAAAGACAGTTTAGTCAATAGATATCAATGGGAAATCAGGAGCTTAAGCCAGTGGCTCTGGAGTGCTAAGGAGGGGAAGGGATATGGCTGGTGGACACAAAGTAGTTTTGTAACCCCAAGTATTGGCCCACTATGGACACAAAGTAGTTTTGTAACCCACAGTATTGGCCCACTATTTACAAGATAGATTTTTTTTTTCCAGAAAACTCTCTCTTTGTGGCTTTCCTCAGGAAAATAGGGGCTGTAGATGTCACTCCGTTGTTACAATGCTTATCTGGCATGCCTGAAGCCCTGGTTCAGTCCCCAATGCTACCTAACCAGGTGTGGTCTGGTAGCTCTTGCCTGTAAGACCATCATTCAGGAGGTAGAGGCTTTAAGAATATAATGGCCCAAGCTGGACAGAGGTGGCGCACGCCTTTAATCCCAGCACTTGGGAGGCAGAGGCAGGTGGATTTCTGAGTTCGAAGCCAGCCTGGCCTACAGAGTGAGTTCCAGGACAGCCAGAGCTACACAGAGAAACCCTATCTCAAAAACGAAAACAAAAAAACAAAAACAAACAAACAAACAGACTGTAATGGCCCCCACCCATCATCATGAAGATGGAAGAGAGTACTTCCACTTTTACCATAAGGGCCCCGGTTGTCTCTCTTCAGAGCACCCTGCTGTTCAGTTTGGTGGTAAGAGCTTACCTCTCAGAGCCCCTACCATTATACTACCTGTCTCTGCCCATGGCATCAACTCCTTTTCTAACCACTACAGTCTATCCCAGTATCCCTCTGGTGTCCCTCTGGAACCTTTCAAAGGTATGAGGATCAGAAATTCAAGGCCATCCTCACCTGCACAGCAAGTTCAAGGCCAGCCAGGGATAAAGGAGGCCCTGACTCAAACAAAACAAAACAGGAGCTCAGGAGATGGCTAGTCAGTTAAGGGTGCTCACTCCTCTGGCAAAGGACCCAAGGTTGCTTCCCAGTAACCAGGGCGCCTCATCCATATAACTCCAGCTCCTGGGAATCCGTAGACACCTATGTACATGTACACACACACACACACACACACACACACACACACCAAAATCTTTTAAAGGAAAAAACAACAAACAAAAACAAAAATGATACAAACTGCTAACTTCTCTGCCTGGTCTCCAGAAGAATTTGAACTTTCCACCTTGAATATAGACTTTAGTTCTTTATGCCAAAAATATTCCAGATAAACAAAAGAAATAAATGCTTCACAGTTAAACCTAAAGGGAGAAAAAACGAACACCCACCCTCTCTGCCTCAGAGAAGGGCTTTAAGCTTTAACATTTATTGAAAAGCTGGGAGTGGTGGCATATGCATGCCTTTGATCCCAGCACTGGAGGGTGGGACAGAGGTAGGTGGATCTCTGAAAGTTCAAGGCCAGGTTGGTCTACAGAGTGAATTATAGGGCAGCCAGGGGCCTGGCAAGATGGCACAGTGGTTAAGAGTGCCAACTGCTCTTCCAAAGGTCCCAAGTTCAAATCCCAGCAACCACATGGTGGCTCACAACCATCCATAATGGAATCTTCTGGAGTGTCTGAAAATCGCTACAGTGTACTTACATATAATAAATAAATAAATCTTTAAACAACAACAACAAAAAATTATAAGGCAGTCAGGGCTACACGAAGAAACCCTGTCTTGAAAAACCAAAAATATATTTGCGTATACATATATTATAGCTCATATACTAGAAAATGGACATTTTATTTTAAGAAGATGGCTACAGTGTATGTATAGAAGAATTAATGATTTGAGAGAAAGATATATCAAGTATGTTTCCCCTTAATAGTAATTAAGTATAAACTTAAATAATGGAGTAGCAACCTCTTTTAACCTTGTGAGCTAGAGTCACTCCAAAAAATACCACTCCACCAAGGCTGTGGTATAACTCCTCCTGCATTGTTACTCAGTACATTGTAAATCACTACAGCCCTTTGGGAAAACAAGTTGGCTGTTTGTATCAAACCATAAAAGTTGTGAATGTCAGAGTCTCATGAAGGAATAAACCCATAATCAGAAAAAGTCGTATGCTTACCACAGCCTTGTTTACAAATGTGAAATTTTGGTAACATTCCGAAGGCCCAGTAACAGAAAGCATTGAGGTAGAGCATGCTACATCTGCTTGCTAAACATTAAACGGCCATTCAAATTTTTTATGAAAAGTCTAAAACACAGGGAAATGCCTTAGATATTTGGCTCCAGAAATAGGGCATAGGTGTGATGTTTCCAGTATAAACCTCTCTATTGATAAGGATTGAGGAAGTCCAACTTGAACTCACATCTGTCAAGCCTGAGAGAGCAACACTGTTGCTTTCTCTACTGCATGCTCCCTGCTGTGGAGAGCAAGTTACTGCATCAAGCCGGGTGGTTGGTCAGGCAGGATGCAGACACAGGATCTATGAGGATCGAAACCTCCAACAATTAGGGTTTTCTTAAAGTCCTTCCTCTTCACCTTTGACACAACTGATCAAGTGACCATTCAGAGGCCCAGGGAAAAGACCTGTGGCCCATTAATATGGGCACACCTGTCTCTTGAGCTCTCTGCAGCACATCTGTCTATGTCTGCTGTGTGTGTTTGTGTGTGTGTGTGCTCGGAGATATTTTAGATAGTTTTCTTGGTGTCAGTTGTCCCGGTTGTTTCTTAATGAATTGCATTAAGGTAAAGCCCAGGTCCCAGAAGCGCACCTTCTTTCTAAACCAGCTTTGCCTGAGGTGAAAGGAGAGCCCCCAGGTGGTCTCTAGAGCCCTGCGCCTGCTGTTACCGAACACTGAGAAGGCTTAGTGGGGATTCGCTTTACAAAAGTGAATCTATTTCAGAGAATCCCAAGCTGTGAAAACCTGAGCCTACCTTTCTCTTTCCTGCATCACCCATGCCCAAAACCGGCTAGAACTGTCAGCGTTGCACAGCTCACATGACAGTAAGAATCCCTTGCGTTGTACTGAGCACGCGGCTTACTGAACACAGTGACATCCTGTTTTCATTTTTGTTTTAATCTTCACAACACAGGAAAGTAGGACGGTGCTGGGATTATTGTCTGTATTTCATAGACGGAGCAGTTAAGGTTCAGAAAAGCTAAGGCTCTTAACCGAAAGCTTTTTGACAGCCATGGTCACATCAGGTGCCCGTGTGAGAAGAGGGTTTTTTTTGGATCTATGCTCTTCCTCGCTTTACTCCTAGCTCAGTCATTGTCAGCAGGCAGTCACTCAGTGTGTGTCCCTTGTCTCCTCCTGTGTGTCCCACATTCTGCTCTAGTTAAGCTCCCTGTAGTGAACTGCACCCTGGAGGATCTCAAAGTCTACCAAGGAAGACAAGCTTTGATCAGGAATGTGTTGCAATGACCCAGAGAGGGGTCAGCCTGGGGTCTAGGGCTATGTTAAGCAAGAGATGCTAACCCAGTCAGAATGGGGGTGAGGCATGGCACCTGGCTCAGACTTCCAGAGGCTGAGCTGAGCGGGTAGGTGAGTGGAGAGAGTAGAGAAAAGGGCTCCAAACAGATGCCTAAGGCTGCCCAACTTCTCATAGGTGAAAGGAGAATCAGGAGAGAGAATGAGGATGGGAGACTACAGTGGTCGAAGTGTCAGAAAATATGCCACGTGTAAAGCTGAGGAAAGAGAGGACTTCAGAACAGAGGGGCCAAACGCTCGTGCCGAATGCAACAGAGCCCCCTATGATATGAGCCATGGTTGTGTAGTAAACACACAAGGATAAAGGAAGGATGCAAGTGCTTACCCCACGTGTCAGCAGACTTTTGTGAAGCAGAGGTTGGTTAGAGTTGGGGGCACATGGTGGGTCAAACAAACAATGAGAAGCAGAGTCCAGATAACTTCTGGAAGGGGGTGGGGGGGGAGACAGCAAAGGCAGGGAGAAGACACAGCTGGGATGGGAGACACAGCTATGATTCAGGGGCCATTGCAAGCAGTCTCCAAGCTTTCTTACCCCACACATACAGGAATCTAAGGCATCTTACTCAGAAAGATCAGGGAGGCTTCATCTCTGGCAGCAGGCCTAGCAGGGCAGGGGAGAGTCACCCACAGAAAACGGGAAGTTAGTGTAAGCTAAATGCTGAAAATAACATTTGTAGACCCTGTTTTTGACAGCCAAACACATGTCTTCTGTCTAAGGAAGGAGATTATTAGAAAAACAAATTATATGAGGGAGTGAAAAGCCCCCGTCGATGGTGCCCGTGGGGGATTATTCCCACAATGCAACAGTCCCTCTTTGCGCAGAGAGTCAGCGACTGACAGGGTGGCTTTTGTTCTCATCCCGAAACGTGAACAGGCCAGAAGATTACTGGGAGTCTGAGCAAACCTTCCTGCAAGTGAGAAAAAGACTAAGCAAATAGGAGAAGAAGAGAAATGAAAAGAATGAGACAGAAACAATAAAATAAAGCAAGAGGGGCAAGCTCCAGTGACGGAGACGTCAAAGGAGAAGAGGCAAGAACCCATCAAGATAGTGGAGAAAAGATCTCACGCTTATGCGTGGCCTCAAAAGGCTGTTCAGAGAGGAGACCTCTTTACAACAGCCAGCACTCAATTTACCTAAAACAGCTCCTTCCAGCCTCCACCTTAAACTGTAGGAAGTCTCTCCTGACCCTGGTTTATAGCTGGCTGCCCTCCCTGGCCTCCTTGTATCTGCATGGGGAGCCAAATATTCTAGCATCTTTTGACTTTAACTGGGATGCCTTAGAAAGCGTCCCCTGGGTGAGTGTGAGAAGAAGGCTATCAGTAATGGCACTCTCCAAACAAGAGCAGAACAAGAGCAAAGCAGAGACCTGCACGGCAAACCTTCAGATGGCCAGGGCAGTAGCCACCTTAGCGTGAGCACTCTAAGGCACCTGCGGCTGAGTACTGGGGAATGCCTGCCAGGGCCTGGAGAGCAGAGTGACAGAAGGCCCTGCAGGCACTGACACAGAGGAACTGCCTCTCTGGGATCTGATAGCAGCAGGAGGAATCTGTCCCCTGAAGTGCCCGGTCCATTGCTTTCTGTTCTCAATACCCACAAACCCAACATGACTCCTAATCACCCCCAGTTTTAAATAAACAGTGAAAAAGCCACAGCTGTCTCTGGCTTTCCCTGGGTGTGCAGCGTAGCCCTGGCCACTGGTGCCCACACCCTACCTGCAGAGATAGAACAGCTCCAGTTATAATAATAATAATAATAATAATAATAATAATAATAATAATAAAAGTTCCTCTTATCATGAACAGCAGCATGAAGGCATTCATGGAGAACAGTAACAGGGCACAGGGGCAGGGGCAGGAAGTAAGAGATTTCATGAGATAGGCCCAGTGGATTAGACCCTTGAAAGCCATCTTTCACAGGAAGAGGAAGTTGTGTCTATGAAATATCTGTTGGTGCCCGAGAGGTCAGAGCTGTAGGGAAGAGAGAACTGAGCAGCCATAGTGTGGGCCCATCCCAGTGTGATGTGTGTCCTGCAGGTGGAAGAAACACGATCTCCCATGACTCAGTTGTGTCTTAAAACACATAAGCCATCTCTTTGTGGAGACGACAGTGTGCGAGCATTAATTGCTGCTTTCCCAGGCCCGCAGCCAGGCTCGCTCTCCCCTGGAGTCATAAAGCCTACACACCTGCACGCACACACAGTGTGTTGGGGGCCCTGAAGAAGGGCAGAGAGCTGAGGTCAGCCAACAGTCAGCTACAAAGAAGGGTCCGTGGCCACTAGCCGCAGCCGGTCAGTTACTGATCCAGGAGTGATGCTTAGGTTGGGAACTTTATACTTACTTGAATTTGCAGTAAAAATACTGAAGTACTGAAAAAACCAAGGTGTGGAGCAGAAAAGTGACCCACTCAAGGTTACACGTGGGTGGCACCATGGAATTAGAGACCCAGGGTCTCGCTCCAAAGCCCACTAACTTTCCATTGTACTGCATAGACTCGGCTTGGCACATACATGTGGTTTTGCTTTGTTTGCCTTAGTTTCCTTTGTGTCCCACCACTGAAGCGGCCGCAGCAATCCCTCCTGAGGGCTGTGTGTGCTGCATCCTCTCTACTCCACAACTGCCTAGAAGATACGCAGTGAGAAACCCAGAATTCAGAGCAGCTAGTGAGAGTCAGAGCTGGAATTCCAGTCAGGGCTCATCTGATGGCATCAGCCAAGTTCAGCCTCAAACTGGAGTGCTCTCTGTATGAGCAACCAAATGATGGTAGAAACAGGGCTCTGCCTGAAGAGCTGTGGAAAGACTAGAGAATCAGCAAAGAGGCTGGGGACCTTTGCTGACCCGTGGGTGCTTTGGGCAAGTGGAAGCAACAAAGGGCTAAAGGAAGGCTGGCCCACCACAGGCAACGGCAGGATGCCCAAGGCTGCTCTTTACCCAGGCACACAAAGTGCTCACCGCAGAAGCTAGAGCTGCCCCAACTCCTTCCTGGATACAAAATAGACAGTCCTGCCATGTAGAAGGCCAGCCTGTCACCGGGCAGGTCACAAGACAACCTTCCTCTGGAAGCAAGACCAGTATCTGAACTACAGCCCAGGACAACAGCAGCTTAAAGTCCTGCTACTGTCAGAGGTCAGAAGTAACCAGAAGGTTCTATTCTCTTTCCCAGAGCAGCGGCTCCTTCTCACTTCCTTGTGAGATGTGTAGCGATTGTGTTTGCCATGCGGCAGTGTCTGCCTTGAGGCAGAGAGAATGAGCTGTCTAGGTACCTGGGAAAGCTATAGAATATTGAACATAAACCTATAAGCACACAGCCATGATCTCTAATAGGATTTGGTATTGAGCAGAGGTCTGGCTTGACCCCTGGCCTATAGATATAGATCCAAATTATTATACTGAGTGTTACCTAGTAATAGATAAGAATGACTGTTCAAATCACTGTGCGACTGACCAACACACATTATAATTATTGTAAAGAAAAGTCCACCAGAAGCAGAGAATCCCACCATCCTGCTAACTAATTTCGTGTGTAATGTCCTAACAGAAGTAATTCAAGGACACAGTTCATGGAAACCATGTTAACAGCTCCTACTGAAATAGAGGACTGAGACCCTCCTGCCACGTGGTTAGTTACTGCTGTCTTGAGAGAAAAAGGTTGGTTCCATGTCTAGCCAGATATAATTGGTCCAGAGGAACAGGGCTGACAGTGAAGCCACTGGTTTGGGGAAAAGTTAGCAGACTGAAGTGAACAAGGAATCAAGGAGTCTAGGCCCCACAGAAAAGCCATTTGCCCACGAGGTCAAGACACCAGAAGACGTCAACTATCATTATGCTCTGCTGCTTACAATTTAACAAGCACTGCTTCAGGACAAATCATGGGGCGGCAGAGAAGTGGGGGTGGACCTCAGCCTTCACAGGGATTTGTTGTCTACATGGGTGAACCTCAGAGCTTGTAAGTGACAGCACAGTAGAGACCGTAAGACAAGCAGAGGATGATGTACACTGGCATCAGGGGACGAGGAGAGCCCAGCCTTCTAGAGGACATGTGAATGCTTCAGGGAAGGGACATGGTATAAATTAGGTCTGGGGGCTCGAGTAGTGGCTTGGTGATCAAGAGCATTTACTGCTTTTCCAGAGGACCTGGGTTTCGTTCCCAGCACACACTTTAGGTGGCTCACCACTGCTATAACCCCAGCTCATAGGATCTGTCACCCTCTTCTAGCCTCTGAGAAAACCCACACAAGTGTAACTACGTGAGATTAAACTCACGCAGACACATGCACATGTAAATAAATGTAAATCTTTTGTTGTTGTTGTTGTTGTTGATCCTTTATTTATTTTATGCATGACTGCTCTGCTGCATGTACACGTGTGCCAGAAGAGGGCACTAGTCCTTTTATAGATGGTCCATGAACCACCGCATGGGTGCTGGGAATTGAACTCAGGACCTCTAAAGGAGCAGCTGCTGAGCCATCTTTCCAGTCCCAAAATAAATCTTTAAAAAGGAATAAACTTAGTCTGAGCTAAGCCAAGCAAAGACGGGATTGAGAGGGACTTTTATCAGTGCTGGCTGTTCCTGAGAAGGCGAGTGACCTCAGGAGGCAGGACTATAGGGAATACCTGGTCTGCAGTGTGATGAGGACACCAGGCAGACCGTTGAGGCAAAGAGATGTGCTTGGGTTGATTTTGTGCGGGGACTGGGGAGTGAACCCAGGCCTCAAGCATGCTGAACACACACTCTATAGCAGAGCTAGACCCCAGCCCAAACAAGGTTGTGTAGGAAGGGCAGTGGGCCTTGCCCTGCCTAGTGTTTCCTAAAATGTAGCTCTTGAGATTCTGTTAGATCGCAGGCTGTTGCAGAAATCATGGTTTACTAGCTATAATTAGGAATAGCAAGTCATTGTTTCATAGTGATATTAAATTTTCTGTTTTAAATAAATTTGCTTCAGAAAATCAATAGTTCAAAGAAATGCTCAGTGAAGGATAGGGCAGATGGTATGTGACTGCGGCACCCAAGCAAGCACCTGTGGGAGGCACTGGCCCCGTGGCCTTTGGGAAACTTGGGACCAGGTAGGTGACACCAGACTGAGAAACTTGAGAGTGCCCGTGGTTGACCACAGGGCCTGGACCAGCCATAATTGCAATCAGACTTGTACCGTATCTCACTGCTTCTAGTTTTAAAACAAAAGCCAGCATTAAGATTTTTTTTCCCTCAGAAATCTCCTTGTTGGAAAATCCTGGCACCTGATTCAAAATTTTAAAAACATTGTACAATATGTCCATAGGGGTCCCATTGGTGACGCCTGCTCCAGATGGTGAGGAAGAGACTCAACTTCAGACTGACAGCTCTGCCTGTTACAGCAGGGCTGAGTGAAAATGGGGAGGGGGCTAGAGAGCAAAGGCCAGGCAGAACTGAGCCAGAGGTAATGCAGAGGTAGTGGACAGCCCTACCTTTTAAGCAAGGGATTCGGTTGGTTAGTTTTGGGGGAATTTTTGTTGTGTGTATGTGTGTGTTCCTGTGTGCACATAAGAGGAGGTAGGAATGTGGGTTTACCTTCCCTCCTTGATGGAGACAAGGTCTCCTTGCTGAAGCCAAACTAGCTGGTCCTGGAGATTCTTGAGATTCTCTTGTCTGTGCCTCCCACTCCCCCAGTGGAGCATCATGGGAGTTATAGACACTTGTGCCAGCGTATCTGGCTTGTGGGGGGTGGTGGGGTGGCTGAACTCAGAGCATCAGGCTTGCCCAGCAAGCGCTCTTTCCCACTGAGGCATCCCCAGAGCCACCCAAGCAAAGGTGGGTTTTTATCCTGTGCCAATTACTTGTATGGATCCTCCAACATAGCTGTACTGACCTCAGGGAAGAGGGAGATGTGGCTTTCTGTGTGAGCTATAAGCAGCAGAGAGTGGCTTAGTGCCTAACCTAGGATAAATGATTGGAGAATAACTAGTAAGTCCCCACTCCCCACCCCACTACACACACACACACACACACACACACACACACCTCTGAGTCTGTTTCTGTTCCTGCATTTCCCCGTCCTGGAATAATTCAACACAAAGTGATGCTCATTAGATGGAAATCTCTAGCCAGCAGCTGAGTCGAGCTTTTAAAAAGATGAGTTCTTAAGTAATTTGTCCCAAAGATGGGCTTGACATGAAGTTGGCAGAATGATTAGCAGGTCATTACGTGGGAGCACCAAAAAAAAGAAAAAAGAAAATCCTGGATCTGGCTCTTGGCCCCCATTGAGCTGCTTAGCATTTCAAAAGGCAATCTACTCTGGAAGCTACTCCCATGGCAGATCCTGGAGGTGGAGGAGCAGGCCCTTCTCTTTGGAACTGGGCCACAAGTTCTCTTGCATCCTTGTGTAGCTAGCATCCTCCCGCTACTTCCGGCCTGTTTTCACATGCCTTGCAGGTCTTGGGCATCGGCACCACCTGGGCTCCTACCTCTTGACCTTTGACCTATGACATTGACCGCTTAAGGGGTAGAGCCCAGGACCTCTATGTATTAACAAGAAGCATTGAGGTGGCTGACACACACCAAAAACTGGAAATTACTGCACTCACGCACTCACGTAGGAGCGGCTGATATTCCTAAGGACCTCTGTACCAGGCATATATTTGGCATTAGGTGAGTGGTCACTGAGGAGTAAACTAACATTTGGATGTAGTGAGGAGGATGAGGGTGTTTGCAGAGAGGATTTCCTAATGGGCAAGACTGCCCTGAACATGGTTGGCTCCAAGCCATAATTTGGGGGGCGGGGGGGTTAAGGGAAAAGGAGAGATCCAGATTGCAGGTGCAAGTGCTATCTATCTATCTATCTATCTATCTATCTATCTATCTCTCCTGGCTGCCATGATTTGAACTGTTTGCTCACTCCCTTACTAATGATAGAATGCTTCCTAAAACCATGAGCCACAATAAACAGTTCAAAGCAGAAAACAAGCAAACAAACAAACAAACAAAATACCCAACACACCTAAGTGCTTCCGGAGAACAAGAACCAGGCTCCGGGGTTTCCTGGACATATTCTTCTGATTAGTCTGATGTCTGATTGGAGAATGAGTGGATCTCTATTGTGTCGACATGGAATATACCTGTGAGTGCTTCCTGCTGCCTTTGGAGCCTGGAATGATAGAACTGTTGTAAATGGTCAAAACCCCAAACTGTCTCCCATTGGAATTTACTGGGCTGTGCATGTCTTCTAGGCAGTCTTGATTCTGTAACTAAGCTGAGTTTAGAGGTAACAACAGTGACGTTGGCAGTTGTGCAGGATTCCCCCTAGGGAATGGGGAGTAGAATAATCCAAGTTAAATACTAGTCTGACGCTCGGCTTCTGGAATTCAAGCAACTTCTCTGCATATTCTCATCTATAAAATGGGGGAGTGTACACTGCCCTTTTCTTATGCGTGAGGGATGCGCCTGCATATCCTATATAAGAAAACAGGACCCTGCCCTCCCTCTGGCTTCTCTCTCAGAGCTTCACTCATATACATCCCTCAGCTGACAGCCTGGCACCCTGGACTAACAACACTCCCTCTAACTGGGTTCCCCCTTAGCCATCATGGCCTTTCTGTGTCCTCTCTTCCCATATATTTTTCCTTTTCTGATTTTGTTTGTTTGGTTGTTTTGGTTTGGTTTTCGTGAGACAGGGTGTCTTGTTACCCTCAAACTTACTATGTACCCAAGGATGGCTTCGAACTTCTGGTCCTCCTGCCTCCACCTCCCAAATGCTGCAATTCATTCTTATCTTTAAACCTCCGCACTCTCCGCCAAATACCACATTTCCAATCTTTAAAATACATTCTCAGTTTTAGACGACATACAGTCATTGCCCACTAGGGCGACTAGTGGAACATGGCCATGCACGCACGTACACAATGTGTGATCATTGTCATCAGTCTCTCTGTCGCTCCAGACACTCATAGTTTCTTTGACAAATGTTGAGTGCAGTCAAAGTCCTTTCTACCAGCTGTTTTGAAATATAAAATTAATTGTTGCCAACCACAGTTGCCTTGTCAGGCCAGCAAATGTTGAGAGTTATCCATTCTTTCTAGTCGGTCCCTTGTAGTTCGGCTATGAAAAAGCAAGAACCTGATTGATCCAGTGGACTATAGACTGAGTCCTGGTAGACCGAGACCCAGAGCAGGGTTCAGCTTGTGAATGGGCTCTCCTTGCATGAGATGCTTGGCCTAGGCCTGACAACTCTAGGCAGAGGAAGGATGGTGTCAAGCAGCGTGTGCCTGCTGCTTTGGAAAAAAATTTGAATGAAGCATTGGTTGCCAGAAGCACCTGTGGGTGAAAGATCCGAGGAAGGAAAGCCCTCTCTAAACACTGACAATTCACGACTCTACAGATCCCTGTCCCATTGCCCTGGTCAGTCTTGTCAGCACTTGGCCTGCCTCTCAGGATCTCTTTAGCATATGCTCTCAATCAAAGCAGGAAAGGCCACATTGTCGTTTTCTTTAGGGAACATTGTGGAACCAGAGTGATTAGCCTGGCCATGCCACCTGAGAAAGCCATTGCCAACAAGGCCAGGAACAGAGGCCAGGCTCATCGACAGGCAGCCAATGAGTGCAGAGTTCCAGTGGATTGTAGAGCTGCCCTGAAAGAAGCAAATGTCCTTTCCACCCTCAAACTAGAAACATCAGGATGGCTTTCTCGGCCTTTTCATTGACTTGTATAGTATCCAAAGTAGCGCCACCTGGATTTGACTCACAGGGTCTCAAAGGCTAGACTTAACAAATCATCTCAGCTGTCGCCTTCTCTAGAACACCTCCTAAGCCAGAGAAAAGACTTGCCGAGCCAATTCAATAAATGCTGGAAATTAAAAGAAAGGGCCTGAGACAGGAAGAGGCTTGGTCAAGGTTACTAAAAACTCTGATGGCGGGAAGAGAGCCCATGTTTCTTGCTCTATCCAAGCGTGTTCCTTATACCATGGTTCATACCATAAGTTTCAGGCTTTATCTTTAATCCCTCATTCAAAGGATCCCACTAGTCATTAGTATATCCTCCCCTTAAATATATCTAGAGATTGAAAATGTATGACCTTGTTCTAGCTTCTTTCTGTTGCTATAATAAAGGCCATGGCAAAAAGCAACATAGGGAGTATCTTAGTTAGGATTTTACTGCTGTGAACAGACACCATGACCAAGGTAAGTTTTATAAAAAACATTTAATTGGGGCTGGCTTACAGGTTCAGAGGTTCAGTCCATTATCATCAAGGTGGGAGCATGGCAGTATCCAGGCAGGCATGGCGCAGGAGGAGCCTAGAGTTTATGTCTTCATCCAAAGGCTGCTAGTGGAAGACTGACTCCCAGGCAACTAGGGTGAGGATCTTATACCCACACCCACAGTGACACACCCATTCCAACCAGGTCACACCTATTCCAACAAGGCCACACCTTCAGATGGTGCCACTCCCTGGTCCAAGGATATACAAACCATCACAGGGAGGAATGGGCTTATTGGCCTACATGTTACATCACTGATGGGGGAGCCAAGGCGGGAACTCAGAACATAAACTTGGAGGCAGGAACTGATTCAGAGACCATGGAGGAACACTGCTTACTGGCTTGCTTTATGCAGCCTTCTCAGCCTTCTTCTTTTTTTTTTTTTTTTTTTTCTTTTGGTTTTTCGAGACAGGGTTTCTGTGTGTAGTCCTGGCTGTCCTGGAACTCACTCTGTAGACCAGGCTGGCCTCGAACTCAGAAATCCACCTGCCTCAGCCTCCCAAGTGCTGGGATTAAAGGCGTGCACCACCACGCCCGGCTCTCAGCCTTCTTCTTCTTTCTTAGTCAGGACCACCTGCTCAGAAGTGGAGCTAACCACAGCGAGCTGACCTCTCTTGAATCAATCACTAATCAAGAAAGTGTCCCCCAGCTATGCCCACAGGCCAATGTGATGAAGGCAAGTTCTCAATTAAGGTTCACTCTTCCCAGGTGACTAGTTTGTGTCAAGTTGGCACAAACTAACCGGCACAGGCCTTAAGCCATTCATTTAGTCCTTTGGCTAGTGAGCATTCAGCCAATCCCAGCTTTGTATCAAGGATGATATCATTTACTATCGATTGAAAGGTGATGTGCACTCATCCCGGCTTCAGTCCTCAGTAGTTAGATATTTGCACATAAGTAGAATACAACCCAATCGAGCAGGTAGTGTTCTTCTCTGACACTTACAAAGGTAGTTCTTCCAAAGACTCTAGAGAGTCCTTCCTCACCGGATAAGTCAAAACAAGTCTCCTTCCTATTTCATGTAACATATGTTTTTGGAACACAGGTCATACTGCCAGTTCTCAATCCCTTTGAGAACCTCTTCCTTGCAATGTAGCTCCTGATGCACTCATCTTCCTTCTTGCTCCTCCACGGTCATGCCCCAGTTTATCTTATCTCTTCAATGTGGCTGCCAGATGTGAACTTCTGAACTCTAAATACAATCTGAGAATGCAGTGAAGTCCGACCGACTGCACTGCCTTCATTCTGAGTGCTGCCCAGGTAGAAGAGAGGGTCTTTCTCTACTGACTGCTTACCTACGCTCTCCAGCCTTGTCACTGCCTTCCTTAGTCTCTGATCCCATCCCCTTCCCGTCCTTCTCCCCGTCTCCCACATCATGTCCCTGCTTAGTTGTCATATAGTAAGTGTTGTTGACCATCTAGGTTTGTGTTTAGCCCTCACCAGACTCTTTGGGAAACCAGATGTGGTGTCTGTCTTTAAGGACCTCACCATCTTGCTAATGGAATTTGTCCCCCCACCTCCTGCTCCCCGCAAAGAAATAATGAGTGAAGAACCAAGACACATAGAATCCAGGGAAGACCGTCTGCTAGACGTTTTCCTCCTCAGAGCATCTCTGTAGTGGTTTGGTAGACTTCTGGGTTTGACTGAAAACAGGTCTCCCGGCTCAAATGCCAGCGTGGAGCTGGCATCCAGCCCAGGCTGTCAGGAGGCTCTGTCAAATTTTTGTCATTGTGTTGACCTAGACGGCTGCAGACTGAAGACCTTTGAGTTCCATCATCTGCAAAGAAAGCTGGGGTGCCTACAGGGACTGACACCTCACAGGCCACGGGACAGCTCTCCAGCACCTGGCGCCTGCCCAGCGCCAATCCAGAAAGCACAGGAGGAAAGTTCTTTTAGGTGTTGGCATGAGCGTGCCAGAGTCGGGGCTTCAGGGAGACGACAGGTTTAATTTGCTTTGACAGTGCTTTTCCCCCCGGGAGAAAATTCACCCTGACACCCCGCCCCCTGCACACCAGGAACTCCGCTTGTTTGTGTTCTCATTTTTACCACGGGGAGTTTCTGTATGTTTTGCATGTGTGTGTGTTTACCCCCAATAACCCACATCTCCTTATTTGGATTCATTAGACCAACTGAGTGTTTTGTTGTAGTTCACAAATGGAAGACATGTGTGAATCTTAGAGCCTAAAGACCAGCTCTGCTAGGTTCTGGGCCAGCCACTTCACATGCACAACATGGCCCTGTTTGTTATTCTCTGTGATAGCTCTCTGGGGTAGATGCTGTTACTAACCCCACTTCACAAATAAGGTTGGAGAGATGCCGTTCCCCAAAGACACTTAGGTCATAAGGGACTGCCTGGTTCCAAACTCCATGTTTGGGCCAGGCTATACAGCAGTTCCCAGGACCTGATTCACTTCCCAGATTCACGGTCTTAGCCATGTGAACTCAAACAAGTAACTTTAGCTTCCAGTCTCCATTAAGTCTCTAAAATAACTGAACATGACACCTATTTTGTAATTATTATAAGGATTGAGTCAGACTGTCTGGTTATGTGTTTATAGGTTCATTTAAAAAGATGAGGAGAGTCTCTTAAGAGTCCTCCCTCAACCTGGACTTAAGGTTGAGTTAAATAGTAATGTGGTTGTTTTGTGTGTGCTTTTGGTTGTTTTATCACAAACAGAGTTCAGTCTTTGTCAGGAATAGAGGAGATGCAGCAGGTGTAAATCTCACTAGCTAAAGTCAAAATCATGTCTTAGGGTCAATCTTGTTCACAGCATTAGCTGTCATCATCCGAAACGGCAGCCAGAAGCAGTCATCAGATGATTGGACCACTGGGTGTCAGGCAGACCTCATTTCCTCAGCCAAGTTCTCTCAAGTTTCTGGCACCTACCTTTACAACTTACGGAGAGACCTAGAAGTAGGAAGAAAATGGAAGTAACCACAGGCTCAGTCACATCACAGAGACAAAGTGGAACTAAGGATGCAGAGAGATCCTCTTCGTCCTTGGTGAAGGATCCAACACAGTTCTCCTAGGGTCACAAGGGTTTGCCTGCTCAGACTGGGATCACAAGCAAATGTGCCTGTTGTGCCTATACATGGTGATTTGGCAGAGGAGATGCCCCTGCCCTTCCATCATGATGGCTCTGGGAAACAGGAGGCTCCCGAGTTGCTCCTGTTATCTTCCAGCCAATAGTTCCCTTGGTGAGCCTGGAAGAGCAAGCTTTGGGGGTTTGTTTTTGTTTTTGTTTGAGAAAAGGTTACTCTGTGTAGCCCTGGCTGTCTTAGAACTCACTCTGTAGACCAGGCTGGCCTCGAACTCCCAGGGATCCTCCTACCTCTGCCTCCTGAGTGCTGGGATTAAAGGTGTGCGCCACCACTGCCCGGTGGCTTCTGGGGCTTCAGAAAACAGAAAAATAGAACAAATGCAGGCAGGACTTCTAAAGCATCTGCCTTCAAAGGACGTCAGTGTCACATACTTCTCCTTAACATAGCCATGTCAAGGATTTAGTTCCAGTAAGAAGTCATCAGTAGACAGAATGAGCCCTGCAGTGAAATACCCACGTCCTTGTGACTAATGCCCTCCAAAGCCTCCTTGCTGGGGGGGGGAGGGGAAGGGGCACTTTGTCTTTTCTTTCCTCTGAAGATGCCCATTGGTGTCTTCAGCAATGTTGTGTTCAGCATCCACAGGACATTTCCACTCACAGCCCATGTCCAGAGGAAAAGCAAGGAAACCTTTAAGCTTCACATTCCAAGACTGATGGGAGGGAAAACAAATTCCTGAAAGTCACCATTCCTATCAGGGCCCACTGCTCTGACAGAAAAACAAAAGAGCCAAGGCAGAAAAGGCCGGCATTTTCCAGTTTACCCTATACTCAATTATGAAAATCAGTTACTCACGGGCAGTTGAATTCTTAATTCCAATTCAGGCAGATTGGAAGGTGCACCTTCTACTAAGCAAAAGCAGCTGGAGTGGGAACTTTAAGCAGAGCAAAAAGAATGCAGGGGCAGAGACTCGCCCAACACTGATTGGGAACATACACAAGGTTTATGAAATCAAGTTCACACTTGTCAAGAGTCTGTGACGGTCACTTCAACCCCAGAGTTTAGCACAGAGATATCTAGGTGGTCAGTGGAGACTTGATATTCATGGGATCTTAACCTTTTTTTTTTTTTTTTTAACTGCATTTTGTGTACTTTATTCATGCAGTGCCCACAGAAGCCAGAAGAGGGCATCAGATCCCCTAGAACCAGAGTTATGGATGGCTGTAAGCCATCATGTGAGCGCTGAGAACTGAACTCAGGTCCTCGGCCAGAGCATCAAGTAACCTTAACCACTGAGCTACCTCTCCAGCTCCATATTCATGGGATCTCAGGTCAAGCCCAGGTTGCTCTAAAGTTCCTTGATATGGAAGAAATTCTATTCACATAAACATTTTACCAAAAGCAAATATTCTCCACATGGCTCCCTTCCCTTTCACATTGCCATCTTCAAATTATTTTCTTAAAACTCTGTTTCTTAAAACTATGCCTTCCCCAAAACTAACAGCCCAGGACAAATCCTTGAGAAGCCAGGCTTCTGTTCTGTCAGATTTAGCCGCTGACACTAGACTGTGTCCCAGAAAAAAAAAAAAAATGTGTTTTCCTCACTTTGGTCACTACGGAGGACTTTTGGCAGGTGAGAAGCAGGTTTGAGGCTTGCAGACTTCGTAAATCAGAGTCTTGAAAGTGTATGGGAGCCATCTGCAAGTGGATCCTGCTGAGAACAGCTAGTTGTCAGTGTCTATTGGAGGGATACCTGTGCCTTCGGCTGAGAAGGACTGAGCAGAAGCATTTTAGAGCCGAAAACCATGAAGTGAATGCTTCCAGCGATAGCATCAAAAGTAGACTGAGACCCTTCTGTGGATTCGATCCCAGGGTAAATATGCAAATGAATAATGTCCGTTTCTAAATTCCAAGGTTCATTGTCAACAAAGTTGAGGATATGGTGTTTCCATAGTGATAAGGACTTGGTCTGCTTACGCTGCCAAAAAGTCTTCTCAGAGATTAGGGCTTTAGAATTAGCTCTGGAAGAAGGAACAGAAGTTGCAAACAGAGACAGCTGCTATGGGAAGAATGATCACAGAGGAGCTAGGAAAAGGAAGGCCCATGCCCATGGCCCCCAGCCATTGCAGAGCACAAGGAGACCCAGAAACCAGCCCTCTGCCTCTCTGTGCTGGGCTCCTGCACCAGGGCTAGAGGAGGTGACCCTCCCACTGTACAGTGTACGGTAGTTTAAAGGGAAAGTCACCCGGCCTTGAACTTTACTCAGACTCTTGGGTTTTAAAACAAAATTCAGAATGGTATTTCCTGAGTGACGTTTATTTAGAAATGTATTTATGAAGCCAGTACTGATGTAAACACCTCGGGACGTGGGCCTTTCCAGGAGAAGAGACGCTCAGAACCCATAAGTCTCACTCACTCACAACCCAGACAGCTCACTTAGCCCTGGAGGGAGGCCACATGTTGGAGTGGTGTCTCTTACTCAAGTTCAGACAGTTCTAGAATGTTCTCCTCGCCCACTGGCCCCTCTGCTGCCTTCACTGGTGACCCTGCTGTCCCAGAAGCCTGCCTTCCTTAGCCCCTGGCTTCTGCTCTCGGGTGAATCCCTATAAGGCCCAGAGAAGATGCCTCATGGACTAAGGACCAAACCCGGGGCTTCTGTGAGAGCGATGTGTGCTCTTAGCCTCTGAGCCTCCCTCCAGCCCTGGGGAAGCCCTTTCCATCCATACCTCCTGTTCCTCTTCTGGGTCCCAGGCTATTGCTCAAGCCCTCTCCCCCAGTCATTGCCCTTGTACATCCCAGAGCATTCTGCGGCATTTATGTTTTGATGCCCTTGCAATCCAACTAATCTCACTATAATTCCTGCTATTTTAGAACAGGGAGCAGTCCCCGGGAGTCGCTTGTGCCATCGCCTTCATCATAGAGAGCAGAAAAGCAGGGTTCAGAGAGGGAAAGAAAGTTGGTTTTGCTCATACAGCATGGTACTGGAAGAATGGAGCCCAATACATGCCCCCTTATCCTCAGGGAGAATGTTTTTTCTCTGCCATGCTGCTGACCAGATGACAAGTCACTTGTCACTGTTCAAGTCTGAAATGGCCGTGTCACTTTTATAGATGCTTTTTTTTATTATTATTATTTAGTTGTTCGTTCTGAGAATATTTTTAATAATATGTGTGGAGGGTGTGTACATATGAATGCAGTACCTGTAGTGGCCAGAAGAGGGCACCAGATCCCTTGGAGCTGCAGGGACAGGCAGTTAGGAGCTTGTGAGTACTAGGAACCAAACAGTAGCCCTCTGAAAAGCTACTTCATGCTCTTCACCGATGAGCCGTCTCTTCATCCCCCGGTCTTGGACTCTTGATGGACTCCTGTCAGCTACGGCAAACTGACTCCTCAGTTCTTTTTGCACTCCCGACTCTTAACTCTTCTCTACATTAACTCTTACTCTCCCAGCTCACTCTGCGACCTTGGGAACGCCTGTGCCCATCCTCTAGGTTTCTTTTCTGTTAAGTGAGCACATTGAGCTTAATGGTGTCTTGGAATCTTTTAACCTCTGAAAGTTCTAGAATTCTCTGCCCTTCATTAGTTTCCCTGCCTCTCAGGGCATTGCTTCAGGCCCCTGGCTTCTGCTGTGATGGGAGTTCCTGCAGGGTCTAAAGAGTATGGCATCATGGAAGGATGCTAAGTTTGGAGGCCAAAAGCCTGTGTTCAAATTTTGCCTCTGTAATTAGTAGCTGTGGCCTCCTGCAAACTGTTTTCTCTCTCTTGGCTGCGTTTTCTTTCTAATGAAATGGGAACAACCATACTTATGCTTGTCAGATTTGGTGACATCAGAGAGATTTATAGAACTCCATGGCCCCAAGCCGGTGTTCTCGGCATAATTGTATCTTTGTCCTGTATCCCACATTATTGACAAATGGCGACTTCTGTAAATACTCTATTTAGTAATTAGAGCAACAAACTGCTTAAATTTTTTTTTATTAAAATCTTTCTGAAATCCATGGTGCTTCCTTGACGCGTCACACAGAGTATTTGTCAGAGGGACTCGGGGAGTCAGAGGAAGTAACAGTCCATCTCCACGGCTGGGCGTGGGGCTGAGTGGGGAGAGAAGGAAAAAGAATATGCGCCTTTCCGCAGAGCATGGATTTCTCCTGCAGCCAGTGAGGACTATTGAAGAGCTCTTATTAGCAGAGTCACAGCATCAGGGTTCACCTCACAGAGATCAATCAGGCTGTCGGGTGAATAATTCAGAGAGTGGAGAATTCGAAACGGTCACCCACAGACTGCCATAGAAGAGCCAGCCAGGGAGGGGGGGAGGGGAAAGGGGGAGGAGAGACTGGATGGGTTCATGGAAAACAGAGCCAGATGAAGGCTCACTTGTGTGCTCACGGGATGGAACTACAGATAACCACCGCTCGCAGGTCATACCGCTTCCTTCCAACTGTGTGTAGCTGCAGCACTGACACATACACAAAGAAGATCCGTTTGAGCCGGGCAGTGGTGGAGCACACCTTTAGTCCCAGCACTTGGGAGGCAGAGGCAGGCGGATTTCTGAGTTCGAGGCCAGCCTGGTCTACAAAGTGAGTTCCAGGACAGCCAGGGCTACACAGAGAAACCCTGTCTCGAAAAAACTTAGAAAGAAAGAAAGAAAGAAAGAAAGAAAGAAAGAAAGAAAGAAAGAAAGAAAGAAAGAAAGAAGAAGAAGATTTCTTGGTTTGGTTTATAAATGCTTGGAGACTGACGAGGTGACTCAGTTGATAGAGCGAGTGCCTACCACACACAAAGCCTTGGATCCCATCCTCAGTACTTCATGGAGTGGGTTGAGGTTATGCACGTCTGTGATCCAAAGGTTGAGACAGGAGGATCCAAACTTCAAAGTTATCTTCCACTACACAGCAAATTCAAAGTCATCCTGGACTGTTTGAGTCCTGTCTTAAAAGAAAGAAAGAAAAAAGAAAAAGAAAGAAAGAAAGAAAAAGAAAAGAAAAAACAAAAAGTGTGTGTGCATGTTTGACCCTGGGCTCTGTAGCATGAAGCCATCTCCACTTTCAGCTCTCCCCCTCTTCTCTTCCAGAATCAGTGGATAACTGCCCCAGCAACTGCTATGGTAACGGTGACTGCATTTCCGGGACCTGCCACTGCTTCCTGGGTTTTCTGGGCCCTGACTGTGGCCGAGGTAAGCATTCACATGAGCATAGCGGTAACTGCTTCCCAGACCCTATGGCTAGCTGGGGTGCACATCTCAAAAGGAACTTAGGACTCACGCTGCCTCCTCATGTACCCAAGAAGTACTACAAGAGCAAATCTTCAGTGGCCTGTCAAAGGCAGTTGGCAGGTAGAGCTAAGTCCTATCAGTCTTTGTTATCCAGCTATGGACAACACACATGGACAGGTCAGGACAGGTCAGGACCGTGTTCCTTCCTGGGGTACTGAGGGTGGCAGTGAGGGACCCTATGAGAAGTTGATTCCCTCTTTAAAGGGACCATCAGCCTCTGTCAAGCACCTTCTCCGCCCTTCCTCTCTGGCCTGTGGATGGGAAGCATATGGCATCCCTGCCACTTCTACACAACCCAGGCAGAATCTCAGCTAAGACACCAGCAGAAGATCATGGAGGCCTGGCATCGCTTCTCACACACCATATATACTACTAAAGACAGCAACAAATTCTGAGATGACCTGAAGGCTACCTGAGACCTACTGTGTGCTTTGGGCCTTCATTTCTGTTCTAGAAACATGACGAAGGAAACATCTTGAGATCTGTGGTCCTGAGAATTTGATATTCCCCAGAGAAAGCTCAAAATGGCCTCTTGTCTGGGTTTCTCCGTCTCTCTCTACCCAGAAACCTCTGGCTTTGGGTCCATTTAGGAGTTGTCCTGAGCTAGATCCTAGGCTTATCCCACTGACCAGGCCTGGCGCTCTCAGGCCATTCTGAGAGTAAACCAACCGTTATAAAGCAGCATTAGAATACCTGGAATAGAGGCAGCAAGGTCAAGTGTGGCTGTCTTGGCTAGGCAGGCAGAATATCCACTCAGAAAGGTGGAGAAGAAATAGGGTAGGACCAGAGTCTAAGGCTTGTGGAATTCAAGAACGAAAGTAAGAAATGATTTCCAAGGCCAAGGGAATAGCATCCTACAAATCCCTCCTAGGGTGTAGTGTTGGAGACTCTGCCTACTTCAGCTACTATGAAATAGGCTTGCCCTGAGCCTGCCAAGCTGGCAGCCCTGGGAAGCACAGTGATTGCCTGCTGAGTGTTCTAAAAAGAAAAGACACCAGGTGGGGCCCAGCAAAGGAAGTGCAGAGAGAGCCTAGTCGTTCCTTCTAAGGAGAATTGCTATCTCATCTCAGACGCACACACTCCAGGTTAAGAGTCATGTATAAAACAGCCTTATTGTATTCTCCGTGAGACAGGTGAGCACTTGTCCCACAATGCAATATAGCTTATTTTTAGATAGTACCCTTCATAGAGATGATCACAAAACCTTGATACTAAGAGACAGAATGGGAAGATACTTCAAAGAGCTAAGTTGGGCTCAGCTCTTTTTGTTGGAGGGCTGTGATGTAAGAGGCTGGAATGGGGACCTGTAAGACAAGGGAAGCAGAACCTTGCCAGGGTTAAAGACAACAGTTAGTGGTGATGCAGTGGCGGGGGTTGGGTGGGATGGGGAGTGGTGACAACAGAGGGCTATCAGGAGAGTGCCGGAGAGGCAAAGCAGGCAGCCAGGAGCCCCAGATACTATCTTTTCTACTTATAATAAGAAACAGATGGCAGTTTCCTTTCTGAAGCTCCTGGCAGCCAGGGCGCTCCATCTGAATCAGAGGAGGCCAGAGAAACCAGTAGCACCCCGTGCCAGCCCCCAGCCCCATATCACACACCTTCTCTTCCAACTCCAGAGGTGCTTAAGCTGCAATGAACCATGGCAGGGGAAGTGGGTGATGGGTACACAGGGGAGTTCACTACCAATCAACCGGTGTGATCAGCCGAGCGGAGGAGAGAAGAGAAAAGACACCCATGACAGGGTGCTGGGAAGCGACTCACCCAGGCTTTTGGTACTGTCTCTTCAGCATCCTGTCCCGTGCTGTGCAGTGGGAACGGCCAATACATGAAGGGCAGGTGCCTGTGCCACAGTGGCTGGAAGGGTGCCGAATGTGATGTGCCCACCAACCAGTGTATCGACGTGGCCTGCAGCAGTCATGGCACCTGCATCATGGGCACCTGCATCTGCAACCCCGGCTACAAGGGCGAGAGCTGCGAGGAAGGTGAGATTCAGCCAGCCTGCCTCTCAGGTAGAGGCCAGCCTACTCTGTGGAACGGCTTTCAGAGACTCCGGCTTTGAAATCTGACAGAGCTCTGAGTCCTAGCTCCATCTCCTCCATAAAGCCAGGCTACCTTCCCCAGGCGGCCACTGTGAGGGCTGAACCAAATAGCCCATATCAAGCATTTAGCTCGGTGGCTGACACCTAGTAAATGCTCCATAACTGTGGCTCTTATATCAGTAGCGTTATTATGGGGACAGCCAGGCTTCAGCCTCCTTCACCCAGGGTTTGGAAATGGATGGGCTTTGCCGTTTGCAGCCGATGGGCAATGGATACACTTGCTACCATCTCCTATTTCCTACCAGCCAGCACCGCGGCTCCTTCCCTAGTGGGGCAGAGAGGTTCCGAGGAAGGCTAGTCTTCTAAACCCACTTAGTATGTGACAGAGAGCCTGCATTTACAGCACCATTTTCTCTTAAAAGAGAGAATGTTAACAGACCTAACGTAAGAAGCCAGGCGGGATCAATGTCTGAAAGGCATTTCCTATCTCTGTTACTTATAGCCCTTCAGTGAGCCACTGAGTACTGGTACAGACCCTTAGCTTTGAAGGTGCCAGTAGCTGTTGAGGGAGGATGGCAGCCTGCAGGACACAAGGATCTTCCTTAATTCCCTTTCCTTTAATCACGTGAGGTGAAGCCCCTTCGCAGGAGGGTCTAGTAGGAGAGATTCCTATTAGAACAGTGGGATGTTTCACCTGAGCATGTCCATGTGGCATTCTCCAGACAGAAGGACACTGGACAGTGGCCCACGGCTGTGGGATTTTTTTTTTTTTTCAAAGAGAAAGAAGTAACGTTTAGAGCTCTGATTTACGTTATCCATTTGAAATGAAGTGTTCCTCCTCCCGCTCTCCTTTCTGAAGAGGGCCATCTGGGACTGATCTCTTTTATTATTTCTCGTTCTCTGCTAAAATGTGTTTGTACAGTCTCATGTTTATAATAATGTTTTTGGGGGCCTCCTTCCTCCCTCCTCCTCACCCTCCTCCCTGGGCTCCGCGGCTAACGGGTTTCCCGTTTATAAAACATCAGCTAACAAGCTTACTTTTTTTTCTCTCTCCCTCTTCCTTCTGAAGTTTATAGCTCCATATTTTTTTTAAAGCCCGAGAGAAGGCAAAGGCAGGAGGCTTGAAGGGGGGACCAGGGGAGGGGCAGGAGAGTGCAGACTCAGATCTTTGGGAGTGAAAAGTGAGACTATGCTGCCTTCCCAGTCCTGAAGGGCATCTAATGGCTTGTGTGGTCACTGAAGCATGGAACATTTGGGAGTTGGGGTAGTAGGGAGCCTGTGTTTGCAGCCTGGCCATGTGGGCACCGTCCTCCATTAATGAGCTAAGCTTCTGCAAGGAATTTTGGCTCTGTGAAAGAGAAAAGGGGGACTGTCTGGTATGCCTTCTAGAAAGAATCTAAACCAAGTTAGCCCACCTCCGAAGCACCTCCGAAGCTCGAAATCCTGCTGGTACTTCCTGCATTATGCATAGCTCCTAGGAGATAACCCATGTTCATGAGGCTGTCTCGGTGTGAGGGAAGAAGACAGTTTTATCCTTGGAACTATCCTGTCACCTGCAGGCCCAGGAGGAGGCTACTGTAGCACAGGTAACAGCCCTCAGTTGAGGATCAGGGCTCAGGGCCAATGGCGTTCATCAAGTCTAGCCTGGGTGCCAGGAGCTCCTTGTCCCTGTCACACAGAACTCTGTGAGCTCCCCTATGCTTCTCAGGTCACCTGGAACCATGGAGACCAGATGTCTTAAAGAGACGACCTCTCATTAGCTCATCTTAGTCTTTATTCTCCTGAGACTATGGGGTTCCCTTTGCTGGTTCCCCGGTCCCTCTGTGTATGAAAGGACAGGTCTGCAATGACAAGTACACTTCACCAAAACTGGTACCCTCTCAGGCTGCACACAAGCATTGGATGTGTACAGGATCCACCCTGAGGGCACCCTGGGCTCCTCGGAAGCAGGGTCAGCCCAAAGCTGGGGCCAGGCATTCACAGGATGGGAAATGCTTTCCTAGGTCTCTGGGTAGGAATCGCCGAGTTGTTTGCTGTCAAGTTGGAAAGCTCTCTGAACCAAGGGAATCGCCACAGTAGTCTAATGGGCTGGAATAATCCTTCTGCGGTTCCGGGATCTGAGGCCCGTCAGGAGAATTTATCACTGCTGTTGTCTTTATTATTTTTAATTACCTGAATTTCAGCAGGTCATGCTTTAGCCGTTGTTAAATGGTGTCTGGAGACCATGAGAGAAGAGTCATTTGCCTTCGTTGGGCCTTATTAATCCCCCACACTGTCCTGTTTCCTTCCCTGTTTTGATTTGGCTTCTATTTTTAAACCACTTCATGTGTTTATGTGAGCATATATGCGCAAATGTATTTTTGAACCAGTCAGATTATAAGAGAAAATAGCAAGCAATCTAGACAGGAGAGAGATGATGAAATGTAAATTCCTTCTGTGCTGCCTTGGAAAAATTATTTAATGGAAATAATAGATTAAATAGAGCTACAAAAAAAACTTAATAGCCAAGTGTAGCACAGACAAGCTTCTAAATGAGTGACAACTTTTGCTACTGTCATTACTGTGATTTTAGAAGCTAGTTACTCTTGGTCCCTTGGCCTTCTCACTTACCACTGAGATTGCCAAGTAAAATTCCTTTTAAAAATGAGATGGCAAAAGAGCTGGCTCCACAGTCTGGTCCTCAAAACAAATATCCCAGAATGCTCTCATTCGTAAAGTCTTGGCCCCTTTGTGCCTGTGACTCTTTTATACCCAGACCAGGTTTCCAGGTCTGGGTATAAAAGTCAAATATTCTGGATTATAAATGAAATTAGTTAATACATTTGAATGTTTGAATTATAGATAAACCCATAGTTTGCATAAGCCTCACTACTCAAAGTCCTGAGAGGATGTAAAAATAACCCTCTTTGATGCTATAGTTCATAAGGTCTCTTCTGACCCTCACTGTCACTGCTGGCTCCTTGTAGCAGTCTGAATGGTAGGGATTCTTGACGGTGTCTGTTTCATAGTTAGAAAGCTCAGAGCTTCTATTTAATGAAGAATCCTATCTTAGTACAATAAAGCAGAAAACAGTAGAGGAAGGCACCCAGCATCTTGCTCTTCATAGGCTTGTATATACACACAACACACACACAGAAAGATGTGCACACTCACATACATGTGCACAATTGGGTGCATACACACATACGCATTAGAGGAAAATCCTTTCTGATAGATTTTATCTGTGTGTCCTTCTGAGCCCCATTTCCCCCATCTGAGACTCCTCCTCCCTCATTGCAGTTTTTGCAAACATGGTAGGCTCTGGGTGCCATGCTGATGCTTGTTGGACATTAATACACAGTTTACCTCACAAGCCAAAGGGCAGGGACTTGTAGCCACATTTTTCAGGTGACGAAACAGTCTTGGAGAACTGGGAACTCAGGTCCACCATTCACTGAAGTCCTATTCTTTACTGAACCTGTTACCTCCCCTAGTGGACAGATTAACAGTGTTGTCCTTCCCAAGAGCCTTACGCTGCTGTCCCAATACTCACTGTACCATCTTCCTTCCCTGTCACAGTGGACTGCATGGACCCCACATGTTCCAGCAGAGGTGTCTGTGTGAGAGGCGAGTGCCACTGCTCTGTGGGATGGGGAGGCACCAACTGCGAGACACCCAGGGCCACGTGCTTGGACCAGTGCTCAGGCCACGGAACCTTCCTCCCAGACACAGGACTTTGCAACTGTGACCCAAGCTGGACTGGACACGACTGTTCCATTGGTAAATACCGGGGAAAAGGGTTGGTGTGGGTGGAGGGTGGGTTCGACTGTTACAATTTAACCAGTCAGCACTGGTGGGGGTGTGGCCCTAACTGCAAACTCCTCCTACTATGGAGTCATTTCCTCTTCCTTGCCCTTACCTTCTAATCTTTGATGCCTTTCCTCTTGGTGAGCAGATAATTAAAAATCTCACACCCTCCCCTTGTTCAGCCTTGGGATTCTAAACTGTGTTGTACTGGGCATTTCTGTATAGCTCTAACCAGAATGATGAGAGAGATTGAATTCAAGGAGGAAAGATTCGTGTCGGATCACAGTTTTTCAGAAGGTTCTTTCCAGGATTTCTTAGGGCATGCCATCTTTTGTAGAGCAAGAGCCAAGAGGAAGGAGGTGGGGATACTCACAGGGTGTGTCCACAGCGGCAGTGTTGATTACTTGCCTGGTTGCTGTGACAAAATACATAGTCAGGAAGCCTGAAGAGGAAGTGAGGACAGGCTATAAACCCCCAGGACCCACCCACAATGACACACTACTTCCATTAAGGCTCTACCTCTTAGAGACCCCACAACCTGCTCAAATAGCACAACTAGCTAGGGGCACAGGATTCTAACACCTGTGCCTTTGGCAGACACGTTCAAACCATAGCAGTGACCTGCTGCCTCCAGCTGTGTTCCAGCTCTCCAGGCTTCTAGAACATCCCAAAGTATCATCACCAGATAAGGGCAAAGCGTGTAGCATAAGAGCCTGTGAGGAACATTCAGTGTGAAATGATAGCAAGTGTCGTTTATCAACACTGACAGTAGCTCCTATGATTCCAGATGTGTTTTACTGAGACTTATCTAGTGCAAGGCCACAAGGGGGCCTGAGAGAGCCACAGGAATCGGGGTCATGGGGGAGCACCTGCCCTGCCAGGCTGTCCTTTTAGCTCTGTCCTTTCCTCAGAATGAAAGATGAGCTCAGTATGGATTTTAAGGTCCTCTGAAATCTGCCCCCCAATTCTTTTCTGGCTTAGTGCTTATACTGGACAGCAATTACCATGGTTATGCTGTAGCAAGTGTGTCTGTTAGTGGATACAATCCCAGGACTCAACATAGGCCTGGCCTACTACACCTGCTTGGTAAAGACAGATGGATGGAAGGATAGATAATGAATGGACAGACAGGCAGATGGATGGATGCATGCATGGATGGATGGATGGATGGATGGATGGATGGATGGATGGATGGGCAGGCAGACAGCCACATGATAGGGCATCCGGTTCTACAGAGGGTAATACCATTACCAACCTTCTCTCTATAATCACCCCCCTGTTTAGACCCGCAAAAGAGGATTAAATGAGAACACACGTGGACTACCTTGTACAGTATTGTTAGCAGTAGGTTTTATACACATCTAACAATTCATTTACTCCATACAAACCCCTGAAAGAAAATAATCAGCATCCCCCTTTCCAATTCACACCACACTTTAGCACACCTACTGTGTAATGGGTATGATTTTTAGCTAGATGTGACAGAGAGATAGGAGAGTGCCCGCCTGGCAGTGCACGCATTCTGGGAAGTGGAGAAAGGAGACTTACCTCAAATCACTGTCCAACCAACCGCTCCACACTGCAAAGCTCAAACCAGCTCATTATGGTATAGATTAACAGTTCTGATCATGATCAAGAGAGATGGCTTTGACCTTTTTCTAAAATGAGACCCATGCCGCATTCATGCCTTTAGAATACCTTGAATTACCTTTCGTGCTGAATGGAGAATTGCTGTTCAATGCACTGTCTAAATTGGACTTTTATCCCTGTTTGCAAAGCTCACGTAAAGACATGATTGTGAGCACAGATGTGCAGAGTCTCAGGAATAATTCTCTTTATATAGCTCTGTTTATTGCAATATAATAAATGGTCCTCTTAAAGCTACGCTGCCTTGTATTGTTCATTATGTGGCCGAAAAGCTAATTTACGATGGGTCTATAACCCGAGTCTTGCACTGTTAATCCCCAATGAAACTCCACAGCCTGGGGGGAGGTAGGGATAGCTTCGGCTGAGCTTTCTGAGTGCTCTTCAGTTGTCTGTGAATACAATGATGACAAACCCGAGAGAAGGGGGTTAGAGAGATGGCTCAGTAGGCAAATGCTGTGCAAGCATGAGGATTTGAAGTCAATCCCCAGCACTCCTGTAAAATGCCAGGTGCTACATTATGAATCTGTAACCCCCGGTGCAGGGGGGCTGGAGGGGGAGGGCGTAGACAGGTGAATCCCAAGGGCGCTCTAGCCAGCCAGTGCAGCAGAATCAGTGAGCTCCAGGTCCAGTTAGAAATTGCGTCTCAAAAAATAAATGTTGAAAGCCATCAAGGGAGAAAGACAATATTGATCTCTGACCTCTGTATTCATTCTCATGCTTGTGTGTGTGTACTACCTCCACACCTGTGCATACACACACACACACACACACACACGCACACACACACACACACACACACACTGGATTCATTTGATCTCATCCTTCTTAGTCATAGGTCATCCTCGTGGCTATAGCTGATATCAGACATGTATGTAGACTCATGCAGAAAGACATAAGAGAGTCCGGTGCTGGGGAGAAACCCTGAGGCAGATAGATCTGGGTTCAAATCCTGGCCAAGCTATTTAGTTATATAATTTTAGACCAATTACATCAACCCGTTAAACCAAAATAAATGGAGACAGTGTGATAAGAAGCAGGCTAAACCTTGAACCCAGGGCTGGTGTCTGACTCTCATGGTCCTGACTCACCAGTGTGTGAAATAGCCACCCTAGGTCTTATTACAGGCATGCAGAGGATTCTGCGCTCACCATCATCTCTAGCTTCCATGACTCTGTGTGTGTGTGTATGTTTGTATATGTGTGAATATGTGTCTGTGTATCTGAGTGGGTATGTACCTGTGTACCTGTGAGTATGTGTGTTTTTGTGTCTGTGTGTGAGAGTGTGTATGTGCCTCTGTGTGTGTATGTATGTGTGTGTGCATATCCATGTGAGTACTATCTCCTTGGCTGTCACTTCAGCTCTGGAAGCCAGTACTTCTGCTACAGGCTACTGTATGGCATAGGCAGGGCATGTAACTTTACTTCAGTTCCCTTATCTAAAAATACAGAGACACTAACATGCATCTGCATGAGATATGTCACCATTAAATTAAGTCAGTGTGCACACAGATAGCAATACTCATCCCACACTATGCACGTGATATCTCTCCGTAACCTCACTTCCAAGGGTTCTTTCACTGAGAGGAGCCATGCAAACACTATTTGTGAGGCCAAGCAAGAGAGGCCTCATTGCCTGAACCCACTGTAGCCAAGAAGTTTATGTTCAGGGACCTCGTGAGGGAGCTGTGGCCTCTGTCTGTCACAGAGCCATAATGGAAAACCTTGTTGCCCAGAGCAGCTTCAGCAAGTGGCTTAACCCTTTCAGCCCTTGGTTTTCTCCTACATTCACTTACCCTACAGGCCTGGCACAGTGCTTCCTGTGTCATTTGTGACTCCTACTTCCTGACACATGAGGTAGGCACAAATACCGCCCAGTCTTCATCAGGAGATTCAGGCCAGTGGGCTTATCCTACACAATCCTTGTACCATTAGAGGTACGGACTGCAGGTTGATGGGTTGACAAAGATGGCCATGTCTGCCACCTCCTAGGAGAAAAACCTGTCTCCTCTGTGATGAGTGTCTGGTGCCAAGAACAGGATTTAATGAAGGTAGCTTAAATCAACACATCCTGTAATGAACTGTGAGCTGGGACAGTCCTCAGCACTCTCATAGGATCTGTGGAAACAGTAAAGCCAGATCTTATACAAGTGTTTACTTAGGTCCCTGCTTGTCAGCACCTTGGCTTCTGGCCCCATCGCAGAACCTTCTCCTCCAATCCAGGCTCATCCATGCGGTGCTCCTTCCTGACAAGCCAGACAAGGCCACTGGAGACAGAGTCTCAGAGGCGACAAGGTCCAAATCTCTCACCTCCAGCATGCATGTCTTTAGCTCTGGGCCCAACAGTATGTCACTGACTAAATCATATTGCTGGTGGTAAGGGGATATGATCTCTACCAGTTTTATAGAACGGCTGGACTTTGGGAAGGAGAAATGTCTTGCCCAGCTTAGAGACAGAGTTTAAGTTAAATCTGGGCCCTCTGTACCTAAGTCTTCATCTCTTGCCTTAGATACTCTTCCCATCAAAAAGAGGTCTCCTTGCCAGTATCTGCCTCCTTATGGCAAGCAGTAGTATAGAAAGTTTATTTATAAGGCCATCTCTTTCTTTGTGCTCATTTCATACCAGCCACTGAGCTTTAAGTTGGCCAGGATTTGTAAGACCCCTGAAAAGGTAATTGTGATATTGAGTGTGATGGTGAGTTCAGGCGAATCCAGAATAGTCATGAAAATGAACCTCTGGATATATCTGTGAGGGAGTTTCTAGAGTAGGTCAACTGAGGCAAGAAGACCCGCCCTAAGTGTGAGCCCACCACTCCATAGGCTGGATTTCCTTGACTACATTAAAAGCGGAAAGCTGTCTGAGTACCATCATGCATTGTGTCCTGCTTCCTGACTGAAGATGTTGTGTGACCAGCTAGCTACCTTAAGTCATTGTTGCTGTAAGCTCCCACTAACGTAATAGACTGCACCTTTGGACTGTAAGCCTAAACAAACCCGTCCTGCCCTAAACTACTTTTGGTAGGTTATTTTGCCTTATCAACAATAAATAACAAATATACTAGTGTTACTGTTAATAACACTGCTGGATGAGGAAGCACAAAGCTAGGAAGGATTTTATCAGTACTCACCCTGTTGTTTAGTGAAGGGCAAACTCCAGCCAGAGCTGGCTGGGTGCAATCTTTCCTAAATGTGCTAATCAGGTTTCTGTCACTGTGACAAAAATGCCTGATAATCAAGTAAAAGAAGTCAGGCTTCACTTTGGCTCACAGTTTAGGAAGTTCAGTCCATAGTCACTTGGTTCCACTGCTTTTGGACCTGTGCCAAGGCAGCACACTGTGGTCGGAGCAGGAGCTGCTACGTGATGGCTGCCAAGAAGTGAAAGAGAGGGAAAAGAGTCAGGGTACCGTTCCCTCCACCCTTCTAAGATGTGTCCCAAGTAAACAAATTATTTGTACTTAGTCTCGCTTAATAAAAGGCCAACCATGTCCTGATAATGCGACAGGATGGGGACTAACCCTTAAACATATGGCCTTTGGGGACATTCAGGACCCAAAGCCTAACGTTAAGCACGGTGGTTATCTGAACCCTGCTTTGCAGTCATGTCTCTCAGGACAAACTGTAAACAACAGGAGGTCAGGATCTTGTCAGTATTCTCAACACAGGGACAAACATGTATATTAGGTTCTTGTGACTACTGCATTGAGCTACTGTGATTAAAATGAAGACAGAGCCCCCAAGGAACACAGAAGTGGGGGCTACAGCTGAAGCTTCCCAGGAAGATGGACAGCCAGGTCTCTGGGCTCCCTTCCTTCTGTTTCCATTTCCTCCCCCTTCTCTTCCACTTCTACTCACTCCACAAAGCTAAAGCCAAACCCTAAAGTCCATTTCTATCACGGACCTCATTCCTCTTGGTTCCATACCCTTCTGGACAAGGACCTGCATCGGCTTACCCCTCCCAAGCTCTCTCCCAGGGGAGCAGCCTTCACACAAAGTGGGTACACTCCCGGCCTGTGTCTGACCTCTTCGCCTTGTATTTTACCTGGTTTTTCTTTTGCTCAAAGTAGAAGGGAGAGGAAATTTAACTTCTTTAATACAGTCCTTAAAATCGTCAAAGCACACTTTTCTTTCAGAATCTACAGGCTTCTAAAAACAATTCAGGCTCTTTGGCACTGGGTAGGCACCAGCTGCCCCAGGCCAAGTTCTTCTTGGGTCTTGGTTCCCGCTCTCTCCCCAGAGCCTTGCTCCTCTTTCCCCCTGCTCAGGAAACTCTCTCCCATCTTATCTCCTATAAATGGCTTTTATTTCAGCGGAGGCTGTCGCTGCATTTTATCCCTCTGTTTGGCTGGCTCGCAGAAGCAGTACATGGCAGAGTCTTGCCTGCAGAATGCTCATGCTGGTAGTTTATGATTCTTGTCATCCAATTGCACTTGAGTTTCATGGAATAACAGGTGGAGATGCATTGGAAATTGAGTGGCATGGGTTTGAAGGCAGAATGTGCCATCAGTAAAATCATGTGGGATTTGGAATAGGACCAGGCTCTATGGTCAAGCCTCAACCTACCCATTAATACTCCTAATAATAGCTTCCCTTACAGAACTGTTTCCAAATACACTTGAGTGCATGTGCATAAATTGCCCAGTATGGTGGCTTGCATTCAGTATGCACTTAATAAAGGAAACATGAGAACTTTTATTTGTTAGGCATAATTAGGTCTAAATTAGCCAAGCAGTTCTTAACCTCAAACAAATTCAAGTTTAGGGGAGAGTTTATATGGTCCTCACGTTGGAGTCAGTCTCTTCTCTGAACAGTAGCTTCCTAAACTCCCTACCAGACAGCATCACAGAGCAGCTCCAGGCCTGCATCCAGTCCAGAGCTTGCACACAGTCCTGACAGTCTTCCCCATGTGTCCTGTGTCCCAGCTAAGGATCCAAGAACCTTGCTATCCACTCGGGTCCCAGCCACCATGCATGCAGTCTGCTAAGAACTCTAGTCGGTGTGCGTTAAGGTTAGAAAGTGATGAACTTGCTGAGGAGGTGACCCAGGAAAGTCATCACCAAGGGTTCTTGAGAGCCATTAGGAGGAAGGAAACTGAACAGAGACTACTTGGCACCCAAGAAAGAAACCACACAGGCATCCATGAAGAGCCTTCTGTAAGCCTGGTAGTAAAGTTGTTCTGCACTCTCACTAGAGAGGAGGAGTGCTGGGGCAGAGAGGGCAGGGAGTGAAGCAGGGGCACAGGCAGGGTCCAATTCTACGGGCTCGCTGAATATCTTACCAATTTTTGGATTAGAGGCCAGGGACACAGGTCAATGAGACACTTGGTACACGATCGTGAGGACCCAAGTTCAAGCACCACCACACATAAAAAGCTAAGTGTAGCAGCCTGCACATGTCACCTTAGCACCGGAGAGGCAGACACAGGTGTGTGGGGGGCCCTCTGGCCAGCCTAACCTAATTGGCTAAACTAAACTAACCCAGATCTTAGTGAGAGGACTTCTCTTTAAAAACAAGGCAGGGGGCTCCTGAAAAATGACACACAAAGGTGACCTCTGACTTCCACACATGCATGCACATGCATGCCCTAGTACCTACTTGTATACACACACACACACACACACACACACACACACACACATATCATCATATATGCACACAAACCCTGGATTAAATTCTTTCAATGTACCTGGACTATTTTCTTTGCTCTCCTATCTATCTGGCCTAGGTCCTTTCTGAATTTGGATGGAAACTTTCCAGAACCCAGATTCAGATTCTCTAAGATCCTCTTCTCTTCTCTTCTCTTCTCTTCTCTTCTCTTCTCTTCTCTTCTCTTCTCTTCTCTTCTCTTCTCTTCTCTTCTCTTCTCTTCTCTTCTCTTCTCTTCTCCTCTCCTCCTCTCCTCCTCTCCTCCTCTCCTCCTCTCCTCCTCTCCTCCTCTCCTCCTCTCCTCCTCTCCCCCTCTCCTCCTCTCCTCCTCTCCTCCTCTCCTCCTCTCCTCCTCTCCTCCTCTCCTCCTCTCCTCCTCTCCTCCTCTCCTCCTCTCCTCCTCCTCTCCTCCTCCTCTTCTTCTCCTCTTCTCCTCTTCCTCTCCTCTCCTCTCTTCTCCTCTCTTCTCCTCTCTTCTTCCTTCCTTCCTTCCAGAGAGGAAGGGATGAAGAAAGAAAAATGAAAGAAAGAAAAAGAGAGAGAAGGAAGGAGGGAGAGGAAGGAAGAAAGAGAGAGAAAGAAAGAAAAAAAGAAAGAGAGAGAGAGAAAGAAGAAAGTCATAAAGCATGTAAAAGAAAATAATAGTTGGATAGATTGAGCTGATAAGAAGCTGAAAAGCTCTGTATTAAATGAAGTCACAATTGACAGCAAAATGAACCAAATGCTTAAAAAAAAAAGCTGAAAGTAGCATCCGAGTTAAGAAAAATTAAAGCTTCGAACATAGCCACTGATTAGTGCTAAATTTTGAAAATGGTAATTCAACTTTATTTACGAGGCAAAATATAATTACATTTAAATTTGAGGGAAGAGAATTTAATTCTTATTAATGACAGAAAGACGGAGCAAGATGCTTTAATGCCAGAAAAATTGTCTGATGTTCATGGATGGAAGAGAAAATTAGATTCGGCGCTGAGCATTCTCCCCTGGTACAAGTCTCATTTGTGTAGCCAGAATTGTTCTCTCTCTGAGAAACATTACCTTCTCAGCCCAGAAAGCACAGTGCCGACAGCCAATTAAACATCAAAAGGAAATCATCGGGCCGGGCTATTTCTGTATAGGTATGTTACAAGACGGGAAACTCAAGGTTAGAATTTCACTGGAGAAATAATATCCATTGAGACTTGACATTTCCCATACCCCTTCCCAAAGCCAGTGACAGCCTAAGACTCAAAGTTCAGAATAATAAATATCGAAGAGATTGACATTGGCAGGGAGGAGAGTGTGATGGCAGAAGCAGAGAGGAGTCCACCAGTTGCTTGGGAAGTAACAAGAGATTTACACAGAAAGAGATGGTCAGGTCCTAGCACTTAATCAAAGACTGGAAAACTGAGCCCAGACAGGCACACTGCTAAATACCGCCAGAGTTAAAGGTTGATAAAGCAAGAGCTGGCAGCTTTGTAATTTAGCAGAATTTCCCTCGACAGCCCTGGAACATTTTCTATCAGAACTGGAGCCTTTCAGTATGCAAATATAAGCCCCCCCCTGCAATTGGACTTCAGAGTCAGGCTTCTGTTTGGATGCTCTGGCTGACACTTTGTAGCAAATCTCCAGTCAGCTTCCTGAATCAAACTGCTGCTACTATAACTTGTAATTTAAAAGAAGAAGAAGAAAAAAAAGAAACCTGTCCTTTGAATGGAAATGTTACATTTTAACAGAGCCCCTTCCCATATGTGCTTCATGATTTATTCAAACAACTCTGTAAGACCCTGACAGGGCAGGTGGTGCTGTTCCCAGGAAACCGGGGTTCAAGGAACTTGGGTGAGTTGCCCAAAGATACTTTGGGGAAACCAAGATTCAAAGCCAAAATCCTCTGGCTCATATTTTTCCCTTATACAACACTTTCACTGGCAACTACCAAGGCTTGTGCTAAAGCTGGCAAGACAAGGCAGACATCAGGACTGTGCAATGCCAATCAGTTCATGTAGTGCCTTTGCCATGAACCATGCATCTTACTCTTGTTTCCCGTAGCCATGATAAAATACCCTGACAAAAGCAACCTCCGAGAGTAAGGGCTTATTTTAGCTCACAGCTCCAGCTCCTAGTGCATCAGAGCAGGGAAGTCAAGACAACAGGACTAAGAAGCAGCTAATCACATCATATCAACAGGCAAGAACAGCAGGGAAAGCACACATGCCTCCCCGTGCTCAGCTTGCTTTCTCCTTTTCTTTTTATTAGATATTTTCTTTATTTACATTTCAAATGTTATTCCCTTTCCTTGTTTCCCCCTCTGAAAACTCCCTACTCCCTCCCCCTGCTCAGCAATCCACCCACCCCCTGGGGTTCCTGGCCCTGGCGTTCCCCTACACTGGTGCATAGAGCCTTCACAGGACCAAGGGTCTCTCCTCCCATTGATGACCGACTAGGCCATCCTCTGCTACATATGCAGCTGGAGCCATGGATCCCTCCAAGTGTACTCTCTGGTTGGTGGTTTAGTCCCTGGGAATTCTGAGGGTCCTGATTGGTTCATATTGTTGTTCCTCCTAGGGATGGAGGAGAGATGCTCGGTGGATTAATAGTACTTGATATGCAAGAGGACCCAAGTTCAAATCCATAGCACCCACATTAAAAAGCCAGGAATGGCTGCTCAACCCTACATCCCTGAATCACTACCAGAGTCAGAAACAGGGCTTCCTGGCCACTAATCTGGCTCCCAGTTCACCGAGAGACCCTTGCGGTGCCAATCAGTTCATGTAGTGCCTTTGCCATGAACCATGCGTGGAAGAAATACGGTGCAGTGATAAACCGGGACACTTATGCTCTCCTCTGACTTCCTTAGACTCGTGCACAAGCACACACTCACACACACACATGTATATCGCACATATACATACCACACATATACAAATGCTGGTAGTAAGTCGGAAGATGGCGTAGGACCTCTATGAAGTTTGAAGTACCTAGGAGACATGCAGGTGGCAGTACCTAGGAAAACTAGATAGATGAACTCATGAATAAGTGGAGGAATTAAGCCTTTACACAAGGAGACTGGAGCTAGAGGTCTTTGAAAGATTTATCACCTATCTCTTTACTTCCTTAGGCTCTCGTGGAGGAGTTTGGGATGAGGGGTTTCCGGCCCCAGTCAAAATATGCAGCCTGGTCCTGTTCTTTGGCTTCTCTGCTCCCTGGCCTTTCCTAGTAGTTTTCCTGCCAATTCAGACACCATTCAGAGTCCTTTTCTGGGCTAGGTTTGAAGGCCTCTCTAATCAGGAAGCCAGATATCCTCCAATTAAGATGAATGTCAGAGGCTTACTGCTTCTTGCCACAGGTACTTTGTCAGGACCTGCAATCTGAACCCTGGGGAATAGGTGTGGAGGCCTGCTCTGCCTGTGCCCTAGGTCTCTAGTCTCTGCCTGGTCTGGGGGCTCTCCAAGCTCCCTGAGTGAGGTGAAAGGCCACTCGATTTCCACAGCTCATTAGCTTTCTACCTTCTTGGTCTATGGAGCAGAGCCACGACCTGGAGCAGTTCTGGCTGGAGGGTTTGGGGGAGGTGAGTGGTTCAAGCTTGGCCTTGATGTCCAGAGGAGACTAATTACTGTAGGGACAGCAGAAGCTCGTTCTTGTACCTTTTTCCTCTCATGGTTTCTTCCAGAAACCTGCACTGAGATAAAGCAACCATCTGCTCAGCTTGCAGGGAAGGAAGGCGGGGCTGCCATGCTCGGGGAAAGATAGTTTGCTGGAAACCCAAGGAGATTCTCACCCCTGGGAGAAAAATGAACTGTACTCTAATAACCGACCATGTGCCAGGCAGGTGGCTGGCTTTGTGCTAGTTTGTGCACATGGGTTCCTTGGAGATGGGTCTAATTTTATATTATCTCCACATCCCGAGCTTCTAAGGCTATCATGAACATAGTAGGTGCTTGGCATATTTTTGAATTAATTGTAAACTTCTGGTGGAGAGTTGTCATTGTCACCATCCTATAAATGACATAGATAAGGCTCGGAGGTGGGCAGCATTCGTTCCCCATAGGTAGGAAGTAGTGAAACACCCAGCTCCTTACATGACTGCAGGCCTTCACGCTGTTCAAAGGCATAGAACTTTGGAAAAGTATGTGGCCCACTATGGCCCTCTAACTTGGCAACACAGAGATATAGCAGAAGGCACATTTTCTGTATGAGACATTAGTCTGTGATGGCAGGGTCCTTGAGGCACTATCTGTAGACTAATGGCCCTGAGAGAAGAGTCCACACCGGGGTGTATCGGGGTGCCTGGAACCTAGATGAGACTTCTCCCAGCCAGGATTGAAGAAGGAGGATCCATGGAGGAGCTGGAGACAGAAAGCACGTGTTGACTTGAGCCTATGCAGATGGACCACAGGAGGCCCACATGGGAAGAACCCATGCAGAAGCCTAGAGAAGGGACACCGAGTACAATGGCTGTTCTTTTGTAGCCATTTGCAAAGAAGACTCTATGTGACTGCTTTTCTGAGGCAGCTAACAAGGTCTTGCTCAAGTACTGGCATTTACAGCACCTTTCTATAAAGGCAAGGCACTTTCTTCCTTCTTGCCTGCCTTCCTGTCTATAGCACCGCTAGAAGATTTCTGGGGTGCCTTCTCATGCTCTAACCACAAAAGCTGCTCCCCAGAGTCCTCAGCTCTCCCTTCCTTGACTCTCCATCCACTTTAAGGGGATCTCCTGGTGATAACACGCCACCTACAAAGCACCTTCTGCCGTCCCTGGCTTGCCCACCTTCAGTTCCCACCCATCCCTTGGTCCTCAGTCTCCACCTGGCTGCCTTCTCCACCACTCACTGATTCCCCAGTTTCTGCATCTCTCTTTCATGCCCACCTTGCAATCCCCAGACACTCCCCAAGCAGTCACTGTCTCTGGACACACAGCTGGCTTCTGCCCTCTCAGTTGCCAGATCTCATCATGGGCAAGATGGGCAGCCTCTCTGCCACATCCTGCACTTGTCGCACTCCCCACACTCTGAGAGCTCTAATGTGCAGTCCACAGAGGGGCTACCTCAGTGTCCACACAGATTCACTGCCATTCCACCCGGCAGAGCTTTTTGCCTCCTAATTCCTGAGGACCAACACCATTGCTTAAGTCCTCCTGTGTTATTCTGGATGGTCCTTTACATATCCTGTGCCCCACACACCTCTCTGCCTGTATTTCTATGCCCACCAGAGATACTACTCACAAGGCCTGTCCCTCCAGTTACACTTCGGATTCAGTGCTTGCCAACTGTTCAAAGTCACCTCAGTGGAATCCAATGTCCTTGTTCTCTTCCTAGCTTCTAATCTCCCTTCACTTGGCTACTTTCTAGGATGCAAGCATGATGGATTTTCCATTTAATGACTGTTTGCTCCATAAAAGGTGGGAAGAATATAAAACACCGTCCTTGGACTTCATATAACTGGCCTATAGCCCCAAGATCTTGGTATCTATACCACATACTGCCTAATTTTTATGCAACTTTTGAGAAAGCTGAGGCATAGAGAGATGAAGCAACTGGATCATATGGTTGGGGTGGGTGGGTGGTGACATGCTAAATGATGAAGTAGCCGAGTAGACAGACAGATGGTCTGATGTTTGGGCAGACGGATGGGGGGGGGGGAAGCAGAAGAGAAAGGGCTCAGTGTACTGGGGTTTGGGCTAGGGTGAGGAAGCAGAAGCCGTTTCCAGTTTCAGCACTCAGGTTGTTTAACTCAGGCAATGATCTACTAAACAAGTTATACTCACAAAACCCTGTCTGATTGCATCAGGGACCTCACTTCAACCTGATCCCACAGTTGATGGACCAAGAAAACCAGGCTAGACAGACATCTTTCATTCTAGCCAATAAACGGTTGAGCAAACAACTTCATCTGCCCAAGCTGTTTGCCCAACTGTGATATGGAAGTGAAAAACTGTCCTGAGGTATTAATGAATCAAAGGGGGTATGTGTGGGCACCACCAATAACTTGGGAACACTGAGGACACTTTGTCCCGTCCTCATTTTGACTCACATGCTGGCTAGTGTGACTTAAACTCTCCATCTGCCCAGATCTCAAAGACAAGTAGTTAAACAGAAAATGCTATCAGGAAACATTATCCCTCTATGGAAATAGCTAAGATCATTCTCCTAACCTCAGGTCCTAAGCAAAATAAAATCATCTTTATTATCTTATCAATGCTCAGTAGAGACTTATGAAGACTTCCTAGAGGTCACACGGGTCAGACTCAGTTTCTACACCCAAGGAATTTCTAAACCACTTTCACCTCATTTTTCTCATTCCGTGGGAGTTTTCAGGCACTTGCGGAGGGTGCATTCTCTACCCCCAGTTTTTAATCAATGTATATATTTCCGAATAGACGATACTCTATGAGGAAATTATTCATAAATCTCTCCCATTAGGGCAAAGGCACAGCCTCACCTTCCAGCTTTTTTTAATGAACAGGATTGCAAAGTAAGTCCAGACAAATTAAAACACAACTGTGATAGGTCCCAGGTTTCATCTGGGCTTGTTTGAGGATTAGTGTTTAATGAGAGGAGCTTGAGGCAATCTTTCCCTGATGTCCACACTTCTGGGCATAGTTACAAATAACCAACTCTTACATCTTTTCTCATCCTGTCACCTGTTCCTCGTATGTCCACTTCCTCCCATGCCATGAAAGATGGCAGGTACAGAGCAGGAGCTGGCATGAGGGAAGATGGGCCTACAAGCATATGGACTAAGCCCTTCAACAGTTACAGAGCTCACAGGGGTTGGAGATGGGTGTTTAAAAAGCTTATCTCCCAAGAATATTGAGCCTCTGTTTGAATGTATTTGGTGGTAATTTTTTAATATCATGGCCCTGAGATGGGGTTGAGCTAGCAGACATGCGTCTCCTCCAGGAAGTGATTTTAATATCTCTCTGTTCATTCAACAAATCTTTATGGGAAAGCCATACTGCACCATACCTGTGCCAGTGTCAGAGCCCAAATAGATAAAACCTAGACCCCTCCATGCTTCTGGAAACTGCTCCCGTGTAGCTTGATACCATTTTGACACAATTGTGCCCAGGCTCTCCATCAGTCAATCCTGTTCACAGTTGTTTATGTCTGAGTTTCTTGTGTGGGCCATTTTCTTCAGTTCTACAATTTACCCTGTGCGAGCATCTCCCCAGTTCAGAAACGAAGAACAGTGGCTGAGAAGGGTTAAGGACTTTTTCCAAAGGTCCACAGCTGGGAAGTTGGGTAGTCACATCCAAAACCAAGCCTGCCCTATTGCTTGTGGATCACAAAAGATTTCTCCTAGACCCTAGGGTCTTTCAAATTCAGGCAAAAAGTTTTGGTTCTGATCACATAAGAGTCCAATAGCCATGAGCAAATGTTCTCTTGCATTGGGTGTGAAGCAAGCATTGGCATTCCCTTTTATCTTTTGACATTGCTACATTTGCCCTGTCTCATTTCCTTTTTTATTAAAAGCTAAATAAATAGAACGTGTGAAATTTGTCATGTTCGGACTATGCCAGCCATAGATTCTACGCTAGGGTCTTTACTTTGGGGCATGCCAACTCATTTAACCTGATGGACGTAGGTTACATTGTCTGTGATGCTGGAATACAACTCCTAGGGGAATGGAGAGCAAGGTCTGTCAGGCTTAGCTCTTCAAGCCCACTGTCAGTTTTGCACTTAGGAAGTTACCCATGCGAGAGTGAGTCCTGCAACACTCCCTAAAGTGGCTGAAGCTCCCCCACCCCACTCTCATTTAGAAAGAAGAAACTTGAGGTTTAGAAAGGAGCTGTGACCCACTTTCATGACGACCTTTTCTATTATGTAAATGGCATATGAGCTGTCAAAGCACATTCTAGAGCATTGTCCTGTTTGGTTCTCACCAAGCACACTGTGAAGCTTTATCTGCTTTAATGTCAAGGCAGAATCTGAGAAGGAAAAATAAAACAGTTCCTTTTATTTCAAGGGCAAAAATAATAAATAAAAAGTACTGAGGGGGGAATAGAGACTACAGTCTGAAGCCACATGGTAAAGTAGCAGCTCAGGTTTCTACTCCCATCATGCACTGAAGGTCCCTTCCACTCGGTCAAATAGGCTTTCCTGTGTTACCATCAGTTAGCACCCCATAAACATCAAGGTCACCCGGTTTGGGCCCCTTCCATTAAAATGTACACAAGCTCACAACCAA
The DNA here is from genome assembly GCF_978045245.1 of Mus caroli. Lineage (NCBI taxonomy): Eukaryota > Metazoa > Chordata > Mammalia > Rodentia > Muridae > Mus > Mus caroli. The sequence goes on along the minus strand of NW_028227263.1, from coordinate 49,637,567 downwards.
GCTTGTAAAGGGCCATGGAGGGTCCAGCAGGCACCAGGCAGCTTTAGAGGACAGGAGACCATGCTCAGCACAAAGAAGAAGGTGGAATGCTTAGGTGGTCAGACCAAACTCTGCATGCAGGGGCATCCTGGGGGAAACCCCACTTCATCTCATGGATCCCAGGACTGGACCTGGATGTGACAAAGAAAAAAAAAACCCTGGGACCAGAAGTGGGTAGGAGGGGTCTGCTGGATCTCTGAGGAAGGTCTCCCCAGGACATGCATCTTGTTTATTCTGAGGCTCCATTTAAAGAAATGCCTGCTCTGCAGAACTCCATTGTTCCCAGGATGCTAAAACAAGGAAAATGCACGAGATGCCTGTGAGACCTTACCAAGCATCCTCAGACTCTAGCTCTCAGAAGCCACATCTCTAAGGACAGTAACAAGATATTCTTACTATATTATTGTAAGAATTAGTGAGAAACCATATGTGAGTGTGCTTTGGAAGGTGTAAAACTTCGTAGAAGTGTTAAATCAAAAATACCTTTCCCCCACATTACCTCATTTGATCTAATACCAGGCCTGTGAGAGCAGGGAAGAATTATTACCCCCATTTTACAGAAATGCCAAGTGAGGCTCAGCGGGTTATATAATGCAGTGCAGTTTATCCAGTCAGTAAATGGCAAAGCCACAGGTAAATCCAGAGCATGTCTCCTCCTTAGATGCATGGTTTTAATCCATTGTAACTAAGCAAAGAAGTGCAGACATTAATAACGGCTGTATATGAATATATGTGAAGCTACATATACTATATGCATATATTGAATAATCTTCAGCATGCCAACATCAGTTTGTACTCTCTTGGGGCAGACTTGTATCTTATTGGCCTGTATATTTCAGCACTAGGCACAGGGCTCAGGGTAAGCAAGGATGGGAGATCACTAGAAGTGAATCATGGGAATTCACTGATGCTGGGATCAGGCACTAAGTCCCCTGGGCAGTGGGCTTTCAGCGTTTCCACCATACAAAGGATGGAAAGGAAGCTCAGAGTAGCCAGAGGAGCAGGTCACCAGGCTGGCAAGCCTGAAGTCTGCAGTCAGCACTGCCTCCAAACTAATTAATAGCAGTCTGAAGTGAAGCCCACATTCTGTGTTCATAACTCCTGCATCTGGAGATTGGATCACTGCAGATTGGGAACGGAAGTTGTATCTATGCTGAATACAGATTTTTTTTGTTTTGCCATCATTCCCTAAACAATATTGCAAACAACCATAAATACAATTGTTTGGGTATGACACGGAGGTAGAGATGGTTTAAAGTATAGCGGAGGTTAGGAGAGCGTGTTGTGCTCTTTTATACAAGGAACTTGAACATCTATGGATTTTGGTATTCAAAGGGATAATGGCTCTGGAACCAATCTCCTTTAATACCAAAGATGACCTTACCTGAAGCTAAGACCTGAAGGCCCATAGGCAACTGCAGGGGAAAACCCTCCTTTTCTTCTCTTGGCCCTTCTGCTGCTCTTTGCCCTGCCGCCTGAAACCCAGCTGCTGCCTTGGCCCCCGCTGCTCATGGTCTCTGGGTTCACATCTCAGTGCAAACAGAGGGCTGTTCGCTGTTTACTTTCATACCATCAATTGCCACTTAGAAAAAGTGCTGGGCAAACCCAAACTAAGTCATTCTTCTCTCCCAGGGTGCTCAGCCAGCCTCCAGAGTGACCAGGAAGCACAGCCCTTTGGCTGTGTATAAATAGATGGAAGTGTCAGAGATACAACCTAACCCAGGACTGGCAGGGTCAGGAGCCTGAAGATTACTCCTCTTTGACTTTAGGAAAGCCCAAGATGTCGTCTGAGGGAAATGCTACCCCAGAGAGCTGCTGGATGTGTCATACTGAGTTGTATAGTCCCATCTTCTAGAGATGTTAGACAAACAGGCATGCTGGACATTCAGCCAGGCTGAGAGACGTATACATCAACTTTCCATGCTCAGGTGCCTGTCACATGGAGCACCTTCATCTGTCTATTATTTAATGAGCATCAATTCAGGAAAAGAGGTGATCAGAGGAAGGAGAGGCAGCCCCAGGTTGCTGCTGAGCAGAGAATCACCTTCTGATATGGGGTGGGAAGAAGCAAGAGGTTAACCACCAGTGAATTACAGACAACTTCTTAGAGGAGGAGAGGCCTTGAGCCTTGTACCTGCTGGTTGTAATGTGTAGCAGGGAGGGTATCGTAGCATAGAATCTGTCTTAGAGCCCAAAGGGACTTTAGACATTATCAGGTTCCCCCAGAAGTAGATGAGGAAGCTGACACCCAGGGAGAGGAACTAAGTGACCCTGGGGTCCCAAGACCAGTGACTAAGCAGGCCAAGACTTCACAAGCCTGTTTGAACGCCCAGTGGGAAGTGAGCTGCCTTGCCCTCCATCTTGAATTACTTGAGGCCTTCTGTGCTCTGCTCTTCCCTGAGTACTCACCACCATCTACAGAGTAGCAGTAGGCTGTTCTGGAGCAAGGCTTCACTGCTCACATCCTCCAAACCAAAAACTGTAGCTCCGTGGGTCCAAGGGAGCATCCTACATAGTCCCACAGTGCAGAGGCCCCTGGATGCAGCACAGATCCTGTCTCTGTCTCCAGATGACAACCGTTTCTGCCCATCTGCAGCTGCTACCCTGCCTGCCCCTGGACAGCCAAGAGTTGCCATGTGTACTGCTTGTAGCCATGATCTCCATGCTGAGGTGGCAGCTTGGCAAGATATCTGTGTAGGAAAACAAAATAGATAGCAATTCTTACTGTGCTTCTTAAAATTTCCAGCTCTTTGTCTATGATGATGATGATCATCATCATCTAGGTTGGTAATAAAAGTCAGAACCACTGAGACTCAATTTTTTTTTCTGGTGTGTGTGTGTACGCTTGTGTGCATGTGTGTGAATGTGTGTACTCTCCCTGTTTTATCACTCTCTACCATATTCTGTTATAGACAGGATCTCTTACTAAACCCTAAGCTCACCTCTTTGACTAGACTGGCTGTCTGGGCAACTCTGGAACTACAGGCACTTGTAGCCATGCCCAGCTTTAATATGGGTACAGGGGTTCCAAGCTAAGAGTGTTGAGCTTATGCGGCAAGCATTACTGTGCTGTCTCCCAGCCCTTTGCCATTCCCTTAGCAAAAGTTCCTAGAACGAGAGCAGTTTCTAGACCAGCAGTGCCTCTTACAAGGGAGAAATGGGTGGAAACAGCTTGACACTGGCTCTTCTTTAGCCCAGTTGCAAAGAAATTTAAATTGTTGGAATTTTCACATCCGTTGGAAAACTGTTAGCCATGAGTCAGTCAAGTCTAGGCCTCCATCAGGGCCCTGGAAAACAAGATCCTGGGGTATGTGTGCTGCACAAATTTCCTCAAAAGCAGTTGCAGTTTAGAAACCTTTGGCTCTCCGTTTTCAGTAAGCATGAAGCAGCTGCTGGCTTGGAGCCCAGGGGACTTGTGAATCGTGCCCTGTGTGCTTTGCACCCACACAGACCAGCCTTTGTGAAGGACAAGGCGGCCTCACTCTGGCCATGAGGTAGCCTCCTCCCCCAGCTGTTTACTTTGGAACTAAAAGCTCATTTAGATGGCAGTAAGGGAGAGCATGAAGCTGAAGGACAGAGAATAAACCCAGCATCACAGGATAAACACTGTTGGAGGACAACACCAAAAACCCTGTGAGTGTGTGCTCTCTCTCTCTCTCTCTCTCTCTCTCTCTCTCTCTCTCTCTCTCTCTCTCTCTCTCTCTCTCTCTCTCTCTCTCTCTCCTCTCCACTGGAGTCAAGGCTGCAGGGAAATGCCATGGAGTCCTTGCCAGGCCCACATGCAACTTCATTTGGCGACAGGGACTCACCCTCGCTTTGTTTTCACACATAACTGGTTTTTAATTAAATCTGACTTTTTCTCACATCTGTTCAGAAGGCCGGTCCCCTTTGGAAGTGGCAAGCACAAAAGTAGGGACAGACTGGCAGTAGGGAAAAGCAAACAGAGTGGAGCTGCACAATCCCCCTCCCCTGGTGAGGAAGCTCGGGCTGGCAGGCCTCTGCCAAAGGATTGTTCTTCAGGGTCATTGGCTGGGGAAAGTACTCTGCCAAGCCACTAGAATCCCTACCGCTCACAGAGCCTAACTAGGTGGCCAAGTGTGACCCTTGTTCCCAGCAACAACTGGCTTAATAAGCTTTTGTTCTCTCTCCTCCCACCCCCACCCCTTGGCCCTTCTTTCTTGCCCACAGAGATCTGTGCCGCTGACTGTGGTGGCCATGGCGTCTGCGTAGGAGGCACCTGCCGCTGTGAGGATGGTTGGATGGGGGCCGCATGCGACCAACGGGCCTGCCACCCACGCTGTGCAGAACACGGGACCTGCCGGGACGGCAAGTGTGAATGCAGCCCCGGCTGGAACGGAGAACACTGCACCATAGGTATGGCGGGCACCCGTCCTGGGGCATTCGGGTTGCTCTCAAGACATTTCCAGGGCAGCCTGGTTCTCCTCCATTGCATGTGGATTGGCACCAAAAGTCCTTTCATCTGATGACATTATGACTGGCTTTTCCTAGACCTGAGTTGAGTTTAAACGCACCATCTGTCATTTTCAGCACACGTCCTCCCAGTTTGCATTCCCCAGGTGGCACCTAGCTGGTTAGCAGGTCTTGCTGTTTAGCTGGTCCTGAGCTAAATGCAACACTGCTCTTTGCCCAGCGATGAGTCAAATGGCAGCAATGGGCAAGCGCCATCGCCTCTCGGAATCTGTTTCCTCACCTATAGGATGGGGAGGATAGTGAAAGAGTTTGGCAGAGTGGCACACGGTGGAATGCTCCAAACATGAAGCCATCATTGCATCCCCTGGCTATGTAGCTCCTAGTAGTAGCAGTGGCTCCTGAAGAGGCCTCTAACCTTGGCACAGAGCTCTCCTCCAGGGCCCTTAGGCCACATCTGCATTCCTCTTTTCCTTGCCCCAGGCTTCCATCCTGTCTGCATCTGTCTCCTTTCTCCTCTCTGGGGGCTGTTCCGCACCAGTCCCTGCTGAAGCAGCACCATCGGCAGCTTTAAAAACAAGCTGATCACTTCTTCCCGTCTCTCTGCCTTTCCTGCTGGCTTTGTTGATTTTAAACACAGCCAGACGTTTCGCTTGGTTTATTATCCTGGAATGAACACTCACCAAAAGCTCTTTATTAAATCAACTGCTTTGTGTACTCGTTTTAACTTCTTCCCTTTCCTATTTTTCTTTCTTTCTTTTTAAAGAAAGGGTTTGCAATCAGATGGTAAGCACATGGCTTTTATAAGGCAGAATTCCAGGTGCCTCTCAGCATAGAAACTGACCTCTTGGGTCTCACAGAAATGGCAAGAAAAACCCTAGCTTTTGAGAGACAAAGGAGTTTTAAGCAAATGGTGATACCTTGCATCCGTTCTTTCTGTTTCGCCATTACTTCACATCGTTGGTCCCTTGCAATATCACCAAGTCAATAAACAGCTATGGAACACATTATATTTATTAACAATAATGGCTCCTAATTTTTGAGTATTTACGATGTGTCAAGCACTGTGCCCAAGGCCTTAACTGCATTATTTTACACTTCTAACAATGCAAAGAGGGATGGATTATTTTCTTTTTCTCAGAGACCTGAGAGGAAAGGTCATCTAACATTTTAAAAACAAGAATTAGAAGCTTGATTCCCCCCCCCCTTTCCAGCTGTTTGCCCTACAGCCCTTACAGATGGTGCCCAGGTGATCCAGCTCCAGTCCTGTCCAGATGCCCAGAGACCGGGCAGTTTGTCTAGTATGGCTCAGAGTCCTCCCACTTTGCTTCAGCCCACATTCCTCACATATCCCCTTCAGATTCGTGATACAGCGTTCTCTCCCCACAGCAGACTATGCCATCCCATCTCACTGTATGCTACCTGACAGCTTCTGTATGACGATGTCAGCCTACTTCAGGGCTGCCTTGGAATTCTCCCAGTGAAAAGTGAGGCGAGTTGTCTGAAGGGTCTCTGCTTTCCTCTGTGTTTTCCTCTGAGGGCAGCCTAACCTTTCAGCCTCTTTACCCAGAAGTCCATTCCCATTCAAAGAAAGGATCATGCACCAGAGAAATGGCTCACTCAGTAAACCACCTGCCTTGCAAGCCTTAGGACCTGAGTTCAATCCCCAGAGCTGATGTCAAAGCCAAGTGTGGTGGCCCATGCATCTGACGGCAGAGGCAGGAGGATCTCTGAAGCATAGTGGCTAACCAGTGTAGCCTAACCGGGCAGCTCCAGGCCAATGAGAGACCATCCCTCACATGAGGCAGATGGTGTTCCTAAGGATGGCACCCAAAGCTTTTCTATGATGTCCATGATGGTTCCCAGGCCTGGGCCTACTGTGTGCAGAATTAAAGGTGTGCACCCCCACACCCTGCTCCCCCCCACACACTTTTAAAGAAACAAACAGTACGAACATAAGGAGAATATATTTTGTTTTCCTTCCCTTACTCATAGAGTTATGAGTTTGCTTTGCCAAATTCAAAAAAAAAAAATGTGCCTCATATAAGGCAAGGCTTCTCACCTATGTTAAATGCTAGGCATGGAGGAAACTCTCCCGTGGTCTCACTGCGAGGATTTATGTCAGGGCTTATGGGCAGGCTGGCCTACGTCTGCAATAGCTATTCATCAGCCTAGCTTTAAGGAGGTCCCACTTATTTTGGAACCAAGACGCCTTACCTTCCTTTCTATGTCTCCTGCCTGCTCTGCTGTTTCCTTTAAGAACATGTTCTTCTCTAGTTCCAGATAGTTTTTTCTCTCTAGATAAAAGAAACATCAAAGTAAATGCAGGTAGCAGAAGAGGAAGATTGACAGTCAAAAAAGAACAAATGTCACAGGACACAGAAGAGGTCGAGGGCTGGTCACAGTGGCTCAGATGAAAGGACCTTGGGCTTGGAATTCTATTCTTCATTGTGTGATGAGCATTTTCTTTGTCTTTGTGTAATTTCCCTGCATGGCTCCCTCCTCCTCTTGGGTCTCTGCTGTGGCCAGCTGCACCCCTGTGAAAAACCCCACCCCCTCGAGCTGAAGGAACACGTCCATACGTCTATCCGTAACCTTGTATGATAGAAGGGGCTGGGGGTTCAAGTTAGAGAGACAATGATGGGTCCTCTTTCCCTTGTTGAAGTGGTAAGAAGAAATCCTTTTAAAAATGATTCCCAGTAAGCATCACATGGGGGACAGAGGAGGCTGATGTGGGAAGTTAGAGATGCTAAGCCTTCAGTTTTTATTTGTCTTTAGTTCACTGGGCCACAATGGGTCTAATCCTGTAGCTGGTTCCCACCCTGCAATCCTGTTCTCTCCTAACCCAGAGATGCTAGTACCTTGACACTGAGTAGTGGTCAAGTCAGGGTCAGGGTCGGTTTGTTTATACAAACAGAAACAGGAAGAAGTTACCTTACAGCAGGCAGGAAGGAAGGAAGCACTTACAGACCAAGGTAAGGCTGGGTTCCCTAAGCCAAGTCCACCAGAACCCTTCTACCCAGGTGACACTTTCCAGAGCAGCTTATAGTTGTAGACTTGACAAGTTGTCCTGTAGAGAATTTGGTCTCCCTTGTCTTTCAAGGAAGCTGCTTATTTTTATCTCAAAAGAAGTTGGCTTTCTGGGGCTGGTGAGATGGCTCAGTGGGTAAGAGCACCCGACTGCTCTTCCAAAGGTCCAGAGTTCAAATCCCAGCAACCACATGGTGGCTCACAACCATCTGTAACGAGATCTGGCGCCCTCTTCTGGAGTGTCTGAAGACAGCTACAGTGTACTTACATATAATAAATCTTTAAAAAAAAAAAAAAAAAGAAGTTGACTTTCTGAAGAAGAGGAAATGTGTCAATGACATCTTCCTTACTGACAATACTTTTTATTATTATAAGACTGCTCCACATGTACCCCTCCCCCCTCCCATACCTTCTGTTAAGGAATCACCCAGTCCTAGCACCGAGAGAGGGTAGGTCTCTGGTGAGACTGCCATAGGGAAACTGCACAGTTGTTTGGGGGGGCAGTTTTTCTCTCAGTGGATTCAGAGTGTACGGCTCCATGACTTCACCAGCGATGATGACAGAATTCCAGCCCTTTCCTCTACCACCCGAAGGACGGCATACCAATCATGCCAGAAGTGGGTCACCTGAAATTATCCCCAAAAGAAGAAGGACTCTTCAATTTTGTTTTGGTCTCTCCATACAAATGCTTTCATTTGCAAATGTGGCACTCATTTGCATATAAAACACTCATTTGCATATATGGGGAGCTACCGGTTTTTTCCTAGTCTAGAAGCTAAGGTAGGATGACTTGGTTCTATTCCTCAAGTGTATGGTCCATACACCGTCATCAAAAGCTCATTTTTAGATGTCTGTCCCAGGAATGTTTTGGGTCCTATAAATCCAAGGCTTGACCTCCAATTTCTCTAGAAAAGCTGAAAACTATTGTTAAATTTAAGAAGGTGCTCAATTTCTTTTCCTGTCTGAAAACGCTAACATTCCGGATCAATTCTATGGTGATCATTTTACTCACCTCAGTGCCCCTCACCCACGGAGCCTCAAAACATGTGTGGGAAATGCCAGCCTCTGATTTCATTTATAAAATCCAACCTTGACCCCAAAGCTGTGATAGCGGGAGATGCCAGACACTCAGGATTAGTTACTGAACTTCAGGAGAGCCGTCCAGTCACATAAATCCTGACTCTTAAACAACAGCCTCTTCTGGGAGTAAAGATCAAAATAGCACGCTGATGACGCAACCCCCTGAGTGAACGAAACCAGACTTCACGGTGGAGAGGAATTTTAAAGGAAACCACAGAATCTTCTGAAGCCCTTTGTCCACTTTCGAATGGTAGCTTTCAGGTTTCCCTTGGTAATCACACAAGGGTTCAGAAGTCGCTCAGGAGACATGATGACCCTCTACTACCCATCCTCTAAAGCTCTCCTAACAAGACCTAAGACAGAGACTGTCAGGAAAGGGAGAGAGGGGGAAACTGCACACAAGGATCCACCTGGAATAATGAGAATAGGAGTCTCATTCCTGGTATCTCTGGGAGACTGGTAATGGTGGGGAAGTGGAAGAAAATAAATGAGATTTCTGGAGTCATCTCAGGGTGGGTACCCCTGACTATCCCTCCACCAGTCCTGTATCCAGGGGGGGAAAAAAACCCATGAATTTGTTGGATCTTAACAACATCACACCAGTAGCTGGTATGTGCCAGAAAGAAGCTCAGGTGACTCTCGCCACCTTCCCGCCACCTGCTGCACTGAGCAACCTCTGCTTCATCTGCCTTGTGAACTAGGGATGCAAGTGTTAATTGTCAAGTCAAGACTCCTGGGGGTGTGAGGAGAGGAAGCCTCAGGTCTTGTTCTCCACCACCCTTGATAGAGGCCCCAGTTCTCCAGGGGACCATTGTAATAAACCCTTAGAAAGCCCTGTGGATGTAGGCCAGTGAAAAAAAAAACATTTTCACATTGGTGGTCCCAGAAATGCCAGAGACCTGAGGCCACCCCAGAACCTACTGTCAGTGACTCTGTGATGCCAGTTTCTCTACTTCCTCAGTGACTGAGAGATAGCAAGAGCCCAAGAAACATTTGTGCAATGTCAAGGAAATGACTGCAGCCTACAAGGGAAGATGCTGCAGCTGCAGCTGCTACTGCCGCCGCTGCCACTACCTTTATCCCAAAGCCCTGAGACTTAACCCAAAACACACAGACTCCATGAGCTCTTTAACCACCTTTAACAATGCAAACTTATGGGCTTGCCACCATCTTCTCTAAATGCTTTAATACCATAGATTTCAAATGGCAGTGTTGGAGAACATTCATGTCAAGATGTTTAAGCAGTTACTGTGTGGACTTCTGCCTTTATCTTTTCAGTAAACTGTATTGGACTTCAAAAACCCAGATGTCACTTCCATTCTCAATAGCCAAAGATGGAAGTCTTTTCCTAGTCCAAGAATTCTTGAACTTGGTGTATCAGCTTTTTGACTCAGCGTGATTTATGGTGTCATGGTGTTGTCATAGCGAAGGAACCCCTTTTGATATGTGTACTCGGGATTTGAAATTTTCAATGGCCGCACTTCTCTCCTGAAAACCCACACTCCGAATACAGCCTGAGCTGTCTCAGTTGCTTCTGCTGGCTTCTGTTCCCATCCGTAGTCGGGAGAAATTAGCAAGCATATTTAAAAGGCATTAAAGTATTTGTACTAAATAAGATCTGTATTACTATACAGTCTTTGGAAGTGAAATGACATTCAAAGAGAAAGAACTCTCTGAAGTCAGCCCCGGCTTTCAGGAGATTGTCCCGTGGAGCTTGTATAATCTTCGGTAGGCACTATTAAGTCTGAAGACAATCGAGGATATTCTCTGTTCGGAAAACTCCCGAAAAGCATCAGCTACACCGTGATGGTCATGTGGATCCCAGTGATGGGGACTCACTTACCCTAGCCATTTTGGGGAGAGAAATCACAGCTCATGTCGCACATTCTGTCCCAAGTTTAGAGTTGTTAGAAGAATGTATGATTAGGATCCTCTGAAAGAGCTCTGCATATCTGAAAGCTACGAAATCGACCAGAGCCAGGACATCCTGTGTGTCCTTGCTCTCTGATAGCAAAACTATCACCACACGAGGAGATGTCTACAAAATTTTAGACTGCTTTGCAAATTTAGATTATTGTATACAACTAAAGAAACAGATGAACCAAGAAACAGTGGCATTCCTCTCTTGGCCAGAGACCTCCTGAATATTTTTAAGATGGGCTCTCCCCATATTTCATTTTTTCATTTGGGTGGTCCCCATGTTTGCCATTCCATGGCTTGTGTATTCACTCCTGCTTAGAAGCCATTCTCCCCAGTACCCTCTTATATCCTGCTGATGAACAGACCCCACAGCACCTCTCAGAATAAAGGGAAGTATACCGGCCCTGTTAAGTCCCCTGTTCCCAACTTTCCACTTGGCTAAGCAGCTTCCTGGTGCATATTTCATCATAACAGCTACTGCACTGATACATGAACTAAGAGCAGGGTCTCTCATCTACCAGTGTTTTTGGAGTAAATCGACAGATGATTGATACATAAATCAGTAGATGACAGACAGACAGCAATAGTACCTATCATTTTTCTGAAGTGAGGAAAAGAATGTCCTTACAGTTTATACAATCATGGCTTCCAGATAAAGCTTCTCCATTATAGCTCAGTCCTATCTGGGACTTTTGATTCTCATGTGGGCATTCGTTGCTTTAGAAGACTTCCCGCTCTGTCTGGCCTGTATGAGAACATGGGAAAAAGAGGCATAGTGAGACTGGAGATGGGAGCCTCTTCAATAGCCCAGATGAGGAGACTGAGCATGCTGCTGACACAGGCTGGGACTAAAGAGACCAGTCCTGAGCATTCAGACACAGCTCTTATGTATGCACTGAGTTTGTATATCAGAGCAATGTTTGCCACAGATCTTCACACGTAGACAAGACCTTAAATTGTCAAGTAATTCAAATGGCCTCTCCATTGGAAAACCAAGCATGCGCCATTCTGTCTTTTGAGTTAAGAAGTGGCCAGGTTTCCTTTTCTTGTTCCCACTTTTCACAGTTACATCCATTGACCTCACATTCCTCATAAGATACAGGAAGTAGGGGTACATCTTATTCAGCACACCCAACATTCTGCATTTGAGTCTGTGTAGAAATGACTGTTCCCATATAATTTGAGACAAGCTAGCAATGTCTCAACCTAGGATTCTAGTATGTATCAGAAATGATGCAGAATCTGTATACCTCTAACCTCCAATTTCTCAGGACCCTATCTGCCCAGATAACTTGTCACTCTGATTCCCCTTGAGGGAGGTTGGCCATTGACCTGTTTAGACAAAGGAGTTAGTTGTGATTTTCCCTTGAATGCTAGTGAGCCCGACAGAGCAGACTGTGGCCATTTGTGCAGCCTCTGGGACTTGTTTCTCCTGTTGCATTCCTCCACGTGTTTCCTGTTTATATGACTGCATTTCCGAATGCCTGGCTCCCAGAATGAGTTGACCATTCCTCTCGGCTCTTCATGGAGAATGTGCTTGCTCTCCTTCCTTCTACCCCATGTCATTTTGTCTTTGGTTTGGTTTTTCCCACCATGGCAGAGGCCTGCCCCAAACACTGGGCACCACCCTGACTCCCCACCCTCCCCTAGTGTCTCCTTAACACTTGGCATGGTTACCTGGCAGGCAGTTCTGCACTTCCTTGGTCCTACCTTAAATGTCCTGTCTTTTATCTCCCAAGCTCACTATCTGGATAGGGTAGTTAAAGGTATGGTCTTCCTCTATTTTCCTGTTGTCTTTGTGTCTGTGTTTGTGTGTGTGAGCATAAAACAAGAAATGTGCATACAAAATGTAAATACACACCGTTAGCATGACAGTGTGTTCACGTGCTGCCACACTCCCCACTTTGTCAAAGGATCCATTACTTAATGAGAGTGGGGTTGGGGTCATGGAGTCATAGACCTAGAATGTCATTCTGTGCCCAAGTCACTTAGCTCTGTCTGTGGCATTGTGTTGTAATCCCTCTGTCATCCCTGTGCTCCCCCATACCTTTCACCCCCTCCACCCCATCTCATGTCACCCCGCCCATTCCTTATGGCCTCTGGCCCATCAGAATTCAGACACTGGGAACAAGCCTGGGTGGCCTGAGAAAGGATGAAGCTGAAGAGCAAGTAAAGACAGCATAAGTGGAGCGCCCACCGTGTGCTAGGTACCCAAGCAAGGCTCTGGGAACAACAAATAGGCTGCAGTCTTGAGGGAGTGGGTGCTCTATTGCTTGCTGCCTGTTTTTCCTTACAGAGAAGGCCTGGCTTTGGTAAGTTTGTTCTTTAAAGAGGATCCCCCAGTGACAAAGCAATTTGTAATATTTGAAACACTTGCATGGCTTAGGTGATGTCTTAAGTCTCCACAGAGACCCCATGGCTGTAAGAATGGAGGCTCAGATGGAGACTTGAAAACAAAAGAAAACAGCACTTCCAAAGGAGAAATATCATGTCATAGCTTTTAGTCCTGGGGTCTAAACATAACACCTGGCACAGTACATGTGCTCCTTGGTTAGAGACATGTATTCTGTAATCAGATCTTGAATCCCAGCTCACACATGTGATAGCCAGGGTGACCTTGGGCAGGTCACTTCACTAGTACATATTTATCTATAAAATGAACTTGGAGACAGGCCTGCCTCACAAGATCAGCTCAAGGATGCTGTGAAGCAACGACTACGGAGCACTAGCACATGGGTGAGAATGTCCCTCAGTAGGTTTAAGTTACACTGTGTTGTTACTGTGTTCTTATTCTCTCTATTCACTTAACAGACTCTGAGATAGAGTTAGCATCTGACATTGTAGGGGGAAAAGATAAATTAGCTTTGAAAGAGAGAAGAGTATTTTTCATTATGGTTTTTGTTTGGTTTTTGTAGCTGTGTTTAGACATACCAGAATAGGACATTGTATTGAATTACAGATTGTTGTGAGCCACCATGTGGTCACTGAGAATTGAACTCAGGACCTCTGGAAGAGCAGTCAGTGTTCTTAACCTCTGAGCCATCTCTCAGCCCCAGGATTTTTTTTTTTAATAAAGAAAAAGGTTTGGAGGACTATATTGCTACTTTTATTGTTGCTATGACTGACCACTGAATGGGAAGCAATCTAAGGGGGAAACGAGTTTATTTCAGCGAATGATTTGAGCAGATGCTACCTGTTGTGGTGGGAGTGTGGCAGTAGGAGCATGAGGCAGCTAACCACATTACATCAGCAGTCAGGAAGTAGAGAGCAGACAGGAAGTAGAGCCAGGCTCCAAAAACCAATGATCTACTTTCCTCCAATGAGCTTTCACCTCCAAAAGGTCCCACCACCTTCCCCAACAGCTGGGTAACACATGTTCAAACATATGAGTCTATGGGGGACACTTCACGTTCAAACAATGGGCCAATAACGGACTTAATGTTTCTCAGCTGAGTCAACCTTGCCAATGTAAGGAATGCAGTACTAGGACCCATCTAAATGGGTACCAAGCAAGGTTCCTTGACTGTAATACACTGGCCTTTGCTGAGAATAAAATCATACCAGCAGGGAGTATATATATCTCAGCATCCTCCTGGGACTCAATACACTGTCACCATCCAAATGTAGACTTCATAATGGGATTATTATTCAGTGGGCTACTCCCTACTGAGTGACATATTTTTACAGCCATGAGTCTTGAGAACTGTTAATTTTTTTTTTCAAAGGAAACAGATTTAATGCTGCTAATTTGGTTGAAAGGGGAAGCTGACATTGAGGGAGCTTGGTGGCTAGTCCAGGTAATAGTTCTGGGATGCAGTGAAGTCAGTACTTAAGAGCTTCTTTCTGATAGCTCACACCCCTTCTCAAACCACCTGCTCTGATCTTTAGTCCAGAAAATAATGCCATTAGACCTTTATCTGGCTTAGGTCAGTGAATCAGAACTTGCTTTAAAAGACAAGTATTTCTTGGCAAAATCTGAGAAAGAACCAAACCCCACTGGACTAATCTTCTAGGGTAATGGGCACTGATTCTGATTCTCAGATCCACTTCAGAGACCTGCGAGAGCCTGCTTGAGACTCGGCAGAGCAGAGCCTGTATTTTGCAGTTCAATGAGAAGCCTGCTTTTGTTCACTTTCCAATTGCATTGGTTCAGCGTAAGTAAACACTGTTCAGTGGCCTGGCCTCCTAAGCTGCCAGGAACTGTCCACGTTCCACAGCAGAAATGGCTCTCTTTGCAAAGTGTCTACATTCTCTTGCTTCCAACGAGTACCATAAGGCTAATCACTTAGGAAGGAGATCTGACCAAACTAGGAGGGGGCTTGCAGATGGTGGAATTTGACTTGGGCTCGAAGAGAGCTACTGAAGGTTTAAAGAGCAGGACAGCAGACATTTGTGATTTGGAAGGCTCCCAATAGGCCATTTGTTAAAAAGGAATTGGGGAAGAATATCAGGAACAATAAAGTCAGACGAGTGACATCGTCTAGGTGAGAAAAGATGCTGAGTGTAAATGCAGAGATGTAAAGAGAGAGGATGAGACACAGGGAGAAGGACGTTTGGTAGGTAGGAGGTGCGCTGCATAGCCGCTTGCTACTCTGCAAGATGCTGAACGCTCCTGGCCAGACCTGATGTTGGCAAGAGGGATATTGAGATGAAGTGGTCCCTTGTCACTTAAAGGGCACTGTTTCTTTTGAAAAGCTTAGCCTTTCTCTAAATCTTAAACCTACATTATTTTGGCTCCAGCAAATGCCTGGTGTGAGTCCTTCCATAGGGGATTGTTAATGTCGCCCAGGCGCTCTGAATTATTGATGAGTTTCAGGGTTTGTGGAATTAATGAGCTGCTGCCATGGGGAAGGATGGGCAGATTGCTTTAAGAAAGTCAGCAAGTCACCCTGGAGGAGGCTTCCTCCTGCTGGCTAACGGGGTGTGATGGGCACCACAAGCCAGATGTAGAGTCAGAGTGAACCTTACTCTACTCACAGGCGCTCCGAGGACCCCTCTGAAACCAAAGAGACAGCAAAGGGTGGAAGGTCCTTGGTCTGAAGTGACTGACCGTGGATAAAGTGTCCCTGGGGTCCCCTCCCCTGGGCACCTCTGAGCAGCACAGAGTGTGTGTAGTAGGCAGCCAGAGGAATTCATAAGAACCCAAGAGAGGTGTTGTAGAAGAGACAGGCTATAATAGCAATATTGGGGGTGGGGGGTAGGTGGGTTCCAAGGCCAAGATGGAAAATGCTCTACAAAAATCAAATGAGCAATTCTCTTTAGTAAGGTTATTAATTCTCAGTGTGAAGAATTGAACCGTTTTCTAACTTGCATGGCAGGTATCATTGCCATCACTGTCTTGAAGCATCTACCAGAATCACATAGCCCACAGACCACATCCTCATCACACGGTTTTGTACGTAAAGCTTTATTAGAACGCACTGTGCTCGTAACTCAGCCGCATGCCCCTGCTTTGGCACTACGGTGGCATAACCCTGTGACCATGGCAAATTCCTAACAGCTCACAAGCTGAAATATTTGGGCCTTTGCACAACAAATTTTGTGGGGTTTGATCTAGATAACTGCCTCCATTTTCTACTTGGTCTTTCTATGAGCCCTACTTGTGGTCATGACAGCAACCTAGGGAAGTGTGCACCATACGTACCGACTTCCCAATAGAGAAGGTGACGTAAGTGGAGAATTCTGCCACTGCTTCCCAGTTTGTGCATCTTATATGCCTTACCTATCAGGCTGAGTTCCCTAATGCCCCTGTGCTATAAGTAAGAATACAGGGTTCTAAAAAGTTCATGACATGACTGGACCCCATGTCCACTGAGTCATGGAGCCGGCCTTTGGTGCGCCTCCTAAGCTTGTACTCTCACAAATAAAAGGTCCTTTCTGCATCTTATGAAATGCTGTATCTTATGAAAAAATAAAAGAATCTCTCAATCTCTTTAAAGCTTCACACCCTTCTTCTAAAATGAACCATGATATGAGTGGTTTAATTTAACACAGTCCCTGGCCAGATGAACAAAAATTTAACTGAGACTAATTAAAGGACAGGAGAGTTTTGCCTGCTGAGACCACCCAAGGTACTGATCATGGTGGCTTAGTCAGAGCACAAGGGGAGTCATCTACATGTCACCCATTGCTCCTGGCGCCCATTTTTTTTTTTTTCAGTTTTTTTGATAAGTTTTGAAGATGGCCATTCTGGTAGCCTCCCCCACCTGCTCTCTATGTACTACCAAACTTTCTGTGGTCACCACTGAGTTCTAAGGACACAGTCAACCAGTGTGTCTTCCTTTGAGAGGAAAGGGCTGTGGCTGTATTGACTTGTTGGCAACTCCATTGACCAGCTCGAGGAGAAATAAATATTTGTTTTCTGTTGGAATAAGAGTCAACTAACAAAAGCCCTTGAGCCATAATGGTCTTTAATCTTTGTGTGCTGATTTTAATATGTATTGCTAAAAGTCCTTGAAACACCAGTCTCGGGTTCCTATTGATCAGCTGCTCCATGAGTGTCTATGTGTGCCAGGCCTGGCGGTAGACAGCCACGTTCATCTTTGTTGTCCCTTTTAAAAAATAACAAGTCACAGATATGGGTAGCTCTGCTGACAGAGTGCTTAGCTGGCGCACATGAACCCCATAACCCTCACTACATAAAGTGGACATGCCAGCACAGCCCTGTGATCTCAGCACTTGGGAGGCAGAGTTAGGAAGATCAGAAGATGAAGGACATCCTCAACTGTACAGCAAGAATGCAGTTAATGTGAGCTACGTGAGACCCTGCCTTAAAAAAAAAAAAAAAAAAGAGTGAATGAAAGGAAAGGAAAAACAACCCCCATAAGAGGTGACAGGTTCATTTTGCCTGGTTTCACAGTAGAATATTCAGTTTACAGCCAAATTTATAGGTGTTTGCTGTTCATCATAGTAAAATAAGCTAAGTGTTCTAGGGAAAAAAGTTGTTTCACACTCAAACCTTCCCTGGAGACCAGGCTGGAGCCCAGAAGAGAAGGAAGCCAGGGGTGGCATAGTTTGGTAGCTATGGAACTCATAAAAGAGGGTTGGCTGTTAGGAAAGTAAGGGCTCAAGCGAAGGAATAGAAAGGAAAGGAGTTTGAATGAAAAACAGAAGCTAAAGTGAACTGTGAAACAGAAAATTTCTTAACCGTAAATGTCTTCCCTTTTTAGTGAGTGTGTGTGTGTGTGTGTGTGTGTGTGTGTGTGTGTGTGTGTACACGTTTGCGCACACACATGCACCAAAGCATGCAGGACTTGTACATACCATGACACACACAGGTGGGGGGGGTCAGAGGACAATTTTTTTAATATTTTTTATTAGGTTTTTTTCCTCATTTACATTTCCAATGCTATCCCAAAAGTCCCCCATCCCCTCCCCCCCACTCCCCTACCCACCCACTCCCACTTTTTGGCCCTGGCGTTCCCCTGTACTGGGGCATATAAAGTTTGCAAGTCCAATGGGCCTCTCTTTCCAGTGATGGCCGACTAGGCCATCTTTTGATACATTTGCAGCTAGAGTCAAGAGCTCCGGGGTACTGGTTAGTTCATAATGTTGTCAGAGGACAATTTTTAAGAATCAGTTTTTTCTTTGTACCCTAGGTTACTGAGGTCAAACTCAGGTCATGAGTCTTGCACAATAGTTTTTACCTTTGACCTTCTGCCTTTTACCTTTGTACCACAAACTCCACAGGGCTTGAAAAGGTAGTAATCAAAACTGTGTGAGTCTACTTGACGAGCACTAAGACGTAGCCTCCTTCCTGTACGGTCCTAGCATTGTCCTGTCCTTCCTGATGAGGTCATCTGTGTCTTCTCGGATGGCCATGGCTGTTCCTAGCCCCCTCATCCAGGCACTTTGTTATCCTTTGGTAGTGTGCCTGCTCCTCAAGAGTGCAGCTTGGTATCACTTACCTCTACGCCTATAGCTAGCCCAGAGAAGGTGCTTAGCATGGGACAGGTAGGTAGCAGTTTGCAAACAGGGCAGCCTGTGTGGACCTGCCTTTGTACTTGAGACCAGCAGGATTTTGCCAAAGTTGTGGCAGTCCCCTGAGCTCCTCTTACATAGAACCCCTTTCAAAGTATAATATAAATGCAATGGTAATAGAAGGCCCAAGCCCTTTTCTCAAAACCAAGACAGTTGTCTAGAAGAAATTAAGGCCAAATAATTGAAAAGTTTGAGGTCCACTAAAGTTGTTGACCTAGTAGTTGCAAGAACTGGAAAAAGAAAGAAAGAAAGAAAGAAAGAAAGAAAGAAAGAAAGAAAGAAAGAAAGAAAGAAAGAAAGAAAGAAAGAAAGAAAGAAAGAAAAGCCCAAGTACGATGGCACACACCTTTAATCCCAGCATCCAGGAGGCAGAGGCTGGAGAATCTCTGTGAGTTGTGGGCCAAGAGTCAAGGTGACCAACCACGGGAGAATGAGCCAGTCTCAAGGATGGATGGAGGACATCCCTGGTCAGATTTTAGCAGGCTTGATCCATTAACCGCAGCTCCAAAATGCTGGTCACTTGTGGTGTTCTAGACCTGCCTCGACTACTTCTGACCATACCCTCAGTAAGTCAGTCTCCTTATTCCTGAGTCTTTTGTTGCCTTCTCTGTAAAGTGAAGATTCTTCATGATACCTGCCCCCCCCCCAGGCTGTTGAGATTGATAGACTTGAAAGCATCATACAGACAAGCAGGTCCAGCATGAGTGCAAAGGGTAGCAGTTACTGTCGGGTACCGGTCTTTGACTCTCTGCTTTGTCTTGCAGAGGGCTGTCCTGGTTTGTGCAATGGAAATGGCAGATGTACCCTGGACCTGAATGGGTGGCACTGTGTCTGCCAGCTGGGCTGGCGAGGGACTGGCTGCGACACATCCATGGAAACGGGCTGTGGAGACGGCAAGGACAACGACGGAGGTAGGGCTCTGGCACCCGTGGACCCTGGCCAGTTTCCCCGAGTAGGAGACAGAGGGAAAAGGGTGGACATTGCTGGGTTAGCAGGGCACCAACATCTATGTCCAGAGTGAGAGGACCTTGGGGCACCGAAGACTGCATGGGTGGCCTAAGGAATGGGTGCTCTCAGTAGTTGCTGGATTTTTGATTCAAGTGAAAGTGATTGGCATCTATTGGCAATGGAGAGCAGGTACGGAGAAGCATCCAGTTAACTCATTGGTGGCCAGATTGGTTGCCTGGGCAGGGTTTGAAGAGGCAGCCCTCCTCTGTATCCCAGACACTGTGTAGGTTCCTCCTCTAGGGGAGAAGGTTCACTTACTTTGATCAAGGGCTCTCCTTTGATTCTGGAGGTGACCCTTCTCAAAGACACCAAGGGACACTTTCCTCTCACACTCTCTCGTCCCCGTAGGAGAAAACCTGCCTCTGCTTTGCAGGTTTTTTCAAGTTTTGGGTAGTCAAAGCCCAAGAGATGGGGGGGGGGGGGTTAGTCTTACGGAATATTTGTTAATTCAGGGTGAAAACCCATGTTAATTCCAACCCTGGCTTTAACTCCCCATGCTTCCGTAGGCAAGGTACTAGGTGTCTCTGAGCCTTATTCTCCTCAATTATGAAATAAGGTAGTTTGTCCATGAAAGTTAATCAAGTCTTTATCTCAGGCATAAAATTAGCTTTCAGTTTTCTACTGTGTAAACTTGCATTACAACAACCATAGTAAATTCCACACTCCCATCTAGAAGACTCTGGTTCTACCAACCTCAGGGAGTTCCTGGAAAAATAAAAAAAGACAGATAGATATGTTAGAAATTGGTGAGCTAGAAACTCAGCATCATACTTTTTGGAAATTTCCTACTTAGAATGTTCCCACAGTCTCAAACCCTATCACGGTCAAAGGTCAAGTGTGTAATATTGTAATATTGTAGAATAATATTGTAATATTGGCTTCCGAATCCCAGAACAGCTGCTTTATAGCATTGATGTTTAGCTGAGCTACCCTACAGTCATTCTGCCCACTGCCGAAATCCAGAAGTCAGCCACCCAGATAACCTCAGACGAGGACTATGAGAATAATCATGAACAAGGTACCCTTGTGGTTGGGCCCTGATCTCTAGGCAGAGAGGCGTGTCCTCCTGAAATCCCACAGTGTTGGCATGGCCCTTAATCATGCTGGAACTTGGCATGTCTCATCTGCCCAAATGTGATGAGTCTCTTGTGGATGACCAGGCACAGAAACTCACAGGAAAGAGAAAGCCCGAAGGCTTCATGTTAATGGATTATGCTAAGTGCTGTGGCAGGATTATGTGTTAGTTGTGGGAGCAGGAAAATATTTATCAGGAAGAGGATGCTGGGGCAGGAAGGAATTTTATTGAGTGAAGGGGTCTTTTGTTCTCAAGAGATCTCACAGAAAAGGGCAGGGGGAAGAAAGCAAGGGTATGGAGCATCCTGGTCTTCAGGTGAGAGGGAGCAATCAGGCTGTCTGTGGGAAAGAGGTCAGCTTCCCTTGTCTGTATGATACCCTCAGCATCCCGCTGTGTTTTGTCTGTGCAGCTACAAGGCCGGAGATAAACAATAACATTCATGAAAAAAAAAAAAAAGAAAGAAAGAAAAGAAAAAGAGAACCCCCACCAGGAAGTCACTCCCTTCCCCAGAGTCCAGGGTCTTGGCCCAGCTTTCAAACAGCTGTGGAACATCTGGGCAGCTAAAGAACTAAATGTTTTTGTGATTTTGAGAGAACACATAGTCCCCCACATGCACACATTCAAGAGCAGGCTACAAACCAGGGCTTGCTTGTTCCTCTCCATAAAACAGAGCACCAGACTATACACCCTGGTTGCCACGCTTCAGAGACAGCCAGCCCTGAAAAAAAAGTTTTCCCAGAAAACCTGGACCCACAGTAGCCCAAGCCCCAATGTTATAGGAAATGATCTAGACCTTAGGGAAACAGAGCCTTCTCCAGCTGCTCTGAGAAGTGAGCCAGCAGAAAGAAAAAAAAAAAAAAGAAAAGAAAAAAAGAAAGAATAGCCAGAAAATCCCCAATTGCAGGAGAACATGTAGTTTTTGAAGCATATTATAGAAATGAGTTTGTACGTACTTTGTGGCAAAGCTGTACAAAAGCTGTGCTGTGAGTTTGTTCATTTGCTCCACAAATGTTCACCGAGCATCTGCACTGCATCAGGCCCTGGCTCCCAGGGCTTCGGAAATAAATCTAACAGTCTCTGCCCTTGCAAAGTGTATAATCTAGAAAGAGGAAACGGGAGGTGACTGTGATACTGTGGGCTCCTGCTGTTGTAGAAGAGCATCCAGGCATTCAGCTGATACTGTCAGATGCCTGGAAGGGAACTTAGATGCAGTGCCAGGAAGAATCCTCCCCCCATAGGTCATCATGCCTGGAAATACAGCCATCTTGGGAGGACATGTCTTTGGCATTCGGTTCTCAAATGTGAAGAGAGAGAGGTCTTACCTTACTTTGGAATCCTCTAAGTTTATAAGTTCAGTGGGCTTTCTATCCATTGGGAGAGTTCAGAGGTTCAGAGCGTCCCTACTTTGTAAGGTAGCATGGATAAAAATAAACTACAGGACCAGAAGGGGCCCAAGATTATCCTCATTGGCCTTTTAATCTCTTAGCCTTGCCCAAGCAGAGACAATCAGATTAGAAGAAATTGTTGTCCAAATGACTACATCTAATGGAAACAAAATGAAATAGTCACCTTCATGTCAGCTGAGGCAGGGGACTCAGCATAATGCCATAAAGTAGTTCAGGGTAGAAGGGGAAAGGGCAAGAGGCCCACTGAGTCCTTGAAATGACTCAGGGCTTGAAGGAGAAATTAGCAGAGCTTAATGTTGAATCTAGACTAGAGGGAACTTTATCTCCCTCCTTCTCCTCCCCTGCATGAAATTGACAAGGAGTTGGGAACCCAGATGTGTGACCTCATTTATTTCATTAGAGTCACACAGAAAGCCAATAGCATGGCCCACACTAGGACTCCAGACTCCAGCTAAGCTACTGCATGTGGCCTTTTACATCTAGAATGCTGCTTCTTCCCATATAGACTTCTGCTCTTCCAAAAATGTGGAGATTGTTGCCCAGAACTGAAGAGGCTTTGAAAAATTGTCTCAGAGGCTTCTAGAGCATAGAAGAACTCTAGTGTCATTTGACAGCTTGTAGCTCAATGGTGGATTTGTAGGGTGACATTGAGAGGAACATGGCATTGATGTCCCTCAGCATCTCCTGGGAGAAGGACACAAGAGCTTAGCTGCTATTCTACCCAGATCATGCCACTGGATAAAACAGTCTGCTAGTGTCTCTGAGGCCTGGCCTGACTGCATTACAGCCTTTGCTATACCCAGACCTGGCTCCCTTGTCAACCACCAAGGTCCTTCAAGCTACCTGAGAACTCCCATTTCTTCCTCCCCGCCCCCAACTTTCTAGGCTTAAAGCAATCTTTTTTTTAAATTCAACTTGAATTCCAAGGTTCATTAAGAATGCTATTCCAGTGTTTTTAATCTGTGAGACAAAAAAAATGCCCATATGGTTGAATTGGGAGAGTATTATTGGTTTGTTTTGTCTTCACGTGTGGTTGGTTGTTCTCTGAATTGAAAAGCAGAAAGCATCCTGAATATGACTAGGAAGCAGCTGGTCTCCTAAGCTTCTGTGAGGTTGCTCTGTGCCTCTTGAATGCCTCAGATTTCACCCAAGGGAGCTGGCTGCTGAGTGGGCCCAGAGGGGCAAGCACTAGGACCCTGACACTAGCTTAGCACCAGTTTCTCCGTGAGTCTCAGTTGTGGACGATGGCTACCTTCTTCATCTCTTACCCTGTGCAAATTCCTGTATGAAATGCTATCACATGCATCTTCTCAAATGACACACAGTGACCATCCATGAGAATTCGTCTCACCCCCATCTCAAAGATGGTGAAACAAACAGTAGTTCCTCCATGCAGAGTGACTGTCAACTATGGAGGTAATGCCTCCCTTGCAGGGTCACAGTGAGAACTACAGGTTTAACTTTAAAGTGCCTGTGATGAGGCAACATAACACAAAGATGAAAAGCCTGTCCCCTGGATTCAGATTCCAGGCTCTTCTTACTGTGTGACGTCCAGTGAGTTACTCAACTTGTCATTTGTGTCAGCTCTCTTCCTGATCCTTTCTGCCCGAAATCACAGGGCATTGTGTTTATCATAAAGTATATATTTATGTATAACTATTTTTCATTGAAATTTTGCCCTCTGTGAAGTTTTTTCTGTCTTCTTGCACATGGAGGTGCCATATCTTTTTCATTCTTAGTGGATTTTGACTATTTTTCCAATTTTCTTTATTAAAATCTGTCTTGCATGCTGGGTGTAGTGATTCACACCAATAATTGGGAGACTAAGGCAAGACAATCGGAAGTTTAAGGCTAGCATGGGCTACTAAGTAAGACCTGGCCTTGAGAAAGAAATGTATCCTAAACAATTACGTATTTGTGGAATAAAAAGTCTACATGTGCATCCTTTCACTGCTCCCCCCCAACACACTTGTAGGCAGAAACATTTACATACAAGGACATGGAGTCTAGGAGAAATGCAGTAAGCTATGAAGCCTCACACAGAGGATCAGCAGGAGAGCTAGACCAGGCAGGAGCTATAAAGATGCCAGAATAAAAACTCCGCTGGAATTTAAACAGTCAGATCCTTTTTGATAAGGTTTCTCTAAGCAGCTTCAATGTATAATAATCTCTTCTGAGGCTCTCGGCACCTTGAAAGACAATCATGGGTGGCGATGCCCAAATTGACAGATGCAGCCCAGGAGAAATTTCAAGAAAAGTGAGAGCAAAGCTCCCCATCTCCCCTTCTCCCCCTACCCCCCATCTCCCACTGTGAGGATGGAGCATTCACACAAAGCCCTACAATCTGGTCACCCTCCAGACTATCTCTAAACCACGTTTCTCGTGATAAGAGACAAGAAAGAAAGTGACCTTTAAAAATCTTGTGTTCCAAAGAGCAGATAAAGATTTCACAAGTCCTTTTGAAAGAAGGCACAGAATCCATTATAGCAAATGACAAAAACTTCTCTGGGATGTGTACACAGAAAGGGGGAGGGGCACACCCTTCTCTCCTTCCCCAGGGCCTCCCCCAGGGCTGCTCCCAGCTTCCTGTAGGACAGCTAGCTCTGTGACTGACCGGACTGCACAGAACAGCAAGATGAGGCTGGCTGATGCAAGCTGGCAGAAAGACAGATGGGCTCATCCCTGACTTGCAGCTACCAGTTTAAGGAGCCTGTAAGCAGCCACAGTAAAACTGCTTATCCTTAGCAATCCTAGTCTGCTTTTAAGCAGTCTCTCTCTTCCAGGATATATCCCACCCCAGGCTGGGGTGGATCCCTTCCTGGGAGATCTTCCCCATCTCCTCGGCTTCCCTTCTTCCCAGAGAGAGGGATGAACTCTTCTTGCGTGGCTCTGGCCATAGCTGCCACCCTCCATGGACCTGGCCACACTGATCTATCTGTTAGACTTGGGAGCCTCACACAGTGAGTCATGAGGTACTCAGAAAATAGCAAACCTTTCAAACCACAGAGTCTCCAAAATTACAGACTGATTTCTTCTTCCCCAGGATTTACTCTTCTGTTCCGAAGCATGGCTTCTCCTTGTCATACATGTCTTCTAAAACTTATCATCTCTGCCTAAGAAAATTGAGTTATGCAGGAGCATACACATATACAAAGGTACACACATATAAACATGGGGCCTATTTCAAAATAGGTGTCTCACTTAAATACGGTGGTAGACGAGTTGCCTGCATTTACTGCTCAGCAAACATTTGTCAAGCATACAAAGACAGGGCATCAGCATAACAGGGTACAGGCAAGCAGAATTTCTGGCCTGGTATCAGTCGCTAACCCACTGTGCACACAGTGAGCAATTCCATAATCCAGAAGTTTCTGGTACGAGTGTGGCTTATGTGGTATTTCCTTTTCAATGATACTAGTTTGAAAGCTCCTTGAGAGCTCTAGTACCTTAACTTTCATAAGTGTCACCATAGCTGGCTTTATCCATCTCACTCCTCTGAGGCCACTCTGTACCCAGAATCCTGCCTGGAATGTATGCAGAGGAAGAGATGAGGGCTCCATCAAATGGCAACTGGTTGCCAGGATACCAGGATGCCAGCTAACGGGAAGTCCCTGTCAGAAGCCACTAGTAACTGTCTTTGGCTGAGTCCTTACATAGGAGCTTCTCACTGCCCACCCCTGTACCCCCATTTCATGGCATCTCTGTGAAGTAAGTTTCACATTGATTCATTTAACAGGTGAAAGTAAAAGCTTGGAGCTTTTGCTGGACATTTATTTCCAGCAAAATCCCCAAGTAGGTCATCATAGCACCCTATTGACCACAAGATACAACAATTTCCTTTTAAAACTCAGCAAAGGAGAAAGTGGGGGGACAAGGGTGCCCTGAAACTCAGAAATAAAATGAAACTGAAAGCCAGGGCAACAGGCACAGAAGCTATGACACACTCATGGTGACAGGGTATGTTCACAGTAGGACACTACTGCTGACACCACACAGAAAACTGAAGAGCCGAGAGGCTCGATTTAAAGTATGTGCCTGCTGGAGCAAAGGGCATGGCATGGAGTCTTTTCTCAGTCTCAAAGCCAGAGGACAGAAGAGCCATCAGTGAGAGACAGTGCTTACACCACAAAGGTCCTGGTCTGATCTTGCATGCCAGAGTACTGATGCCAAGCTAAGAACCCCACCTAAGAAGTCATCCTAGGTGAGTGGCACCCTGGCACGGCAGGCAGAAGTCACCAGAAACTATGCTAGGGGAGGTCAGGAGGTGGCTGACCACAGGCTGAGGTTAACAGCTATGGCATACAAGACGATTACCACTCCCAAGAACTTAATCCAACAGCAAGTATACCATAAATAAGCTTTTATATGACTACAGATATAAACTGATACATAAAAAAAAAAACCTAAGGATGGAACAATCCACCATCAGGGAAGGAAAAAGAGGGGGCCCTGTTTAAAAAGGCCCAGAGAGACCATCTGCAAATCTCAAAGTATTGTCACTTAAATTAATGACCCAAGGGACAAATTAAATAGCAGACCAGACACAAATGAAGGAAAAAAATAAGTGAAGTAGAATAGAAGTCTGAGGAAATATATCAGAATGGGACACAAATAAAAAAGGCAGAAATGAAAGGGTTGAGAGGCATGAAATAGGAGACAGCCCCTTAAGCTTTTATGAGTACCCTGAAGAAAGGGCTAAAGAGAAATAAAGGAACATTCCCAGTTTATAGGAGAATTTTCCAGAACTCATGTAAGGCACAATCTTAAAATGCCTAAGTTATGATGCATGGCTTTCTATAGAGCATGCATGCTGTATCCCAGGCTAGAGACAGATTGTCCGTCTACAGCTTTTCTAGACAATCTGTTTTGTTGTCATAAGACACCCAAAAGGAAGCCTCACACCTAGCAGCAGGGCAGATTCGTGAGTCTAAAGAATGAAGCAGCTTTCTTTGTCTGTCATTATGCATAGCTAAAGGTCTGGAGCCTGAGGTTTGGAGACAGTAAGCAGCTTGTACAGGGTCACACAATTCAAAGGTGGATAGGGTGTGGCCATCTGGCTGGAGAGAAATCACCTTAAGTGCCACTGAGCATCACACATTAGGGCATTCTGTGTCCCTGTCCTCCACTTAGAAAACTAGTTCTTGACAGGATGACTCCAAGAAAATTTAATACATCTGAAAGAACTGAGTTCAAATCCTTCCTCGGCTTCTTTACAGAATACCTCTATGAGTGCTCTATGAGTAGTCACCAAGTCAACTTTACCACTTCTGACCTGCGGTTCCTTCCCTGTGAAGTGACAGTGATGACAGTGGCCACCTCTCAGAATAAGTAGTAGCCAAGGTCATCATTGCTCATCAGAAAGTGTTTACCACAGTGCCCAGCCTGGCATCACTGTCATTTGTCAGCTTCATCAACCTGGTGCAGATGAGAACCACCCTCTCATTCCTGGTTCACCTTCTCCACAAATGTAGAGTAGACACCCCGACAGGAAACAGTCCCTCCCAGGTGCCACGAAGGAAGCAGTGTTTATAAAAAGGTAAAAGTCTGGCTTCCAGGGACTACTTTGGTGGTAAACAAGAGCAGGAAGGAGCTAATAAAATTTCAAATTAGCCATGACTTTTCACGGCCCTTCAATTGTGCTAGCTGATTTAATGGTCAACGTCCCCGCTCGCTGGGATTGAATAATGGAGCGTCTCGGCAGAGTTATGGATGCAGCAGCTGAAGCTGCCATGCTAACATCAATAGCAGAATGCAAATCACCCTCTGCTGGGGCTGTAATTATGTGTTTAAGCAACGTCTGATGGGGGCAGCAGGGAAGTGTGGGACGAGACCTGCTGACTCAGGAAAGGGTGGGTGCTTTGCTAGGCAGTGCTACCTGCAAGGGAGAAGACAAGCCACCCAAAATAATACGGAGATGAGAAACACAGGTGGCTCTGCCAGGTAAACACCCATCCCACCCCACCCCGCCACCATTTAGTGAACCATGTTCTAGGTTCAGGGTCAGAAAGGGAAACTATCCCTTATTAACACCCACTGTATATCCCATACCATGTTGGATTTGGGGATCTATGCTATACAGTTTACTGTGGGATGGAAACTTACATGACACTCTTATTAGGCTCATAAGAAACATAGGAAACTGGTCAAGTAAAGTGGTTCCATGGGTGAAGGGACTTGTCACCAAGCCTAACAACCTGAGCTTCATCCTTAGGACTAGCAGGGTAGAAGGGGAGAACTCACATGGACTGTCTCCTTATGCACAGTATGGTATATGCTTACACACAAACACACACACAAACACAAACATATACCACACACACACTGAAGAATGTGTAGGGGTTTTTTGTTTGTTTGTTTGTTTGTTTTTTTTTTTTTTTTTTTTTTTTTTTGATTTTCAAGACAGGGTTTCTCTGTGTAGCCCTGGCTGTCCTGGAACTCACTCTGTAGACCAGGCTGGCCTCGAACTCAGAAATCCACCTGCTCTTGCCTCTGCCTCTGCCTCTGCCTCTGCCTCTGCCTCTGCCTCTGCCTCTGCCTCTGCCTCTGCCTCTGCCTCCTCTGCCTCTGCCTCTGCCTCTGCCTCCTCTGCCTCTGCCTCTGCCTCCTCTGCCTCTGCCTCCTCTGCCTCTGCCTCTGCCTCCTCTGCCTCCTCTGCCTCCTCTGCCTCTGCCTCTGCCTCCTCTGCCTCTGCCTCTGCCTCCTCTACCTCTGCCTCCCAGGTGCTAAGATTAAAGGCAGTAATTTTCAAAAGAGAGAAAGATATAGGAAGCTGAGACCAGATAGTTTAAGTGACTTGTCCAAGATCATAGAGTGGGAATATTCACAGCTGATATTTGGTCCCCGGTTGTCTAGCTCTGGAATCCAGACACTTTGACTGTGCTGCCTGCTAGGAGGACACACACTCTTGGGTACTATACAGGAGTTGGGGGAAGGACAGGGGAATATTGTCAGGGATGATTGTCCCTAATAGACTTAAGGGGGTACTGGGATTCAGTCAACCAAGAAGCTCAGCCTTTGACTAAAGATAAGTTCCCTCAAACACTGCTCATTCTGCCTCTATTCTTCTATGATATAGAAGGGTAGACCAGAGGTGACTGAGCCTATGAGAAGGTGAGGACCTAAGGCTAGCCAATGTATATGTCATGCCCCGTGGATGCAGACTGCACACTCTAAGTCCTGGAAATAGAAGTGAGGCAGGTGTGCCAGCATTACTTCCACATTATTAGTGAGGGCAGTGGTACTCAGATTAGACCTGGCAAGTTGTCTGGGGCCAGTCTTACACACAGTGCTGAGATGTGAACTTTAGTCTCCATCCTAATGATCCTACCATCACATCATTTGATGAATATGGCTGATTGAAGATGTTATTGTCTGGCATTTGCAGACTAGTACTTCATGTTGTCTCCTGCTTCACATGTTAATTGATTGTTTGGATTGTTGTTGCTGCTGTTTTTTTCATTTAACAGCCATTTAAAACATGTCTACTAAGTGCTAAGGATACAACAGAGATGGCCAAAGCACATCTGTATCCAGGGTAGTTAAAGTTTTCCAGTGTCACACAGCTAATAACCAGTCAAGCCTAGATTTGAACCCAGGCCTAGATTGGCACCACATACCCCATCTCTGCCTATAACACACACAGATGTGACTATGGGTTTTTCCTGTCCCTTCTCATGGTCACTATCTTCTAATGTCTGCGTTTGTTACCCATCCTAAATTGTTATTTGTGAACTATAAAAGTACCTTTCAGTAATGAAGCCAAAAAATCTGTATTCAGGGGTAATCTGTCTCTCTGTCTCTCTGTCTCTCTGTCTCTCTGTCTCTCTGTCTCTCTGTCTCTCTGTCTCTCTCTCTCTCTCTCTCTCTCTCTCTCTCTCTCTCTCTCTCTCTCTTTCCATTTTTGGAAAATTAGATGAGCTGGAATAGTTTAGGATCCTGAAGAGCTCCATCCATGTGGTAAAGAGAACTCCATGCAGATGACAACTCACAGAAGGCAGGGTTGGGCCTCTGAAGGGCTGAGGGCTGCACCTGCCTCAGGTCACATGATCCCATAGCTGCGAGAGATGCTACAATTACAGGGTTCTTAGCATCCCTGCTTCATCCTCGCCCCAGAGTCAGGTGTCCACCAGGTCTTGGGTTTTACCTACTCAGTGTCTCTCAAAACCACCTACTGCTCGTTCTCCATTGCAGGCTGCTTGCTCTAAGCAGGCTGCTTTGCTCTCTGTACATGTGACCTCAGCACCACCATCCTTCCCGTGTGGCCTGTGAGTTTTAACAGTGTGCCCCAAATGAAGTCACCTTCTATCTCTAGACTTTAGAGGTACCTATAGCCTGAGGGTAAAATTCCAGCTCACTAGCACGGACCACATGGCCCAGCACGGCTGTCTCAGCCAACACAGCAGCCTCATCCATTGCTCCTCCCAGAACAACAGCGCTTTAGCTTAGCATCTCTGGTGTTCATACATTCTCTCTCCTCTGAAATCTCCTATAAACTCTTCCCACTGTCTCTTCAGAAGAGGGAAGAGTGTGCACACCATATGCTTACTTATCTGTATCACCTATTAGTCTGAAAGGCTGGGGCAAGGTCTGAAGTACCTGGCTCTCCTTGTGCTCAGAAGAAGCCTAGGCTTATGTCTGCATTTAAAGTTGGCCAGTGAGAAAAAGAGGCAAACATGGCTCATTGAACATAGCTGTATAAACAACATGCTCTGTCGCCCTTGCAGATGGCTTGGTGGACTGCATGGACCCTGACTGCTGCCTCCAGCCTCTCTGTCATGTCAACCCGCTGTGCCTAGGCTCCCCTGACCCCCTGGACATCATCCAAGAGACACAGGCCCCTGTATCCCAGCAGAACCTGAACTCCTTCTACGATCGAATCAAGTTCCTCGTGGGCAGGGACAGCACACACAGCATCCCCGGGGAGAACCCCTTTGACGGAGGGTAAGTCCATGGGGCTCGGCTCTAGGGGCTGCTCTTGCAGGGAAGGCTGAGTCCATTCTGGGCATAAGGAGCCTGAGAAGGTGGGTGGGTCTCAGAGGTTCTAAGGAGTTTGTGAGAGAGGCAAAGAAGCAGCCTTCAGTACCCACACTGACAAAACTGCTGTCAAGGCCTTCCGAATTATTATGAGCAAAGCCGAGCTACTCCCACTGGGTGATAGATGGAGAGAGCAAAAAACCAGAGGTCTGAGGGGAATTGTGGATCAATACCCACTTTGCAGTCAGCTCTTTCTGATCCTGTGGTCTCCACATGAGCTGATGGGCTTTGACACTGTCTGCCCTCAGAGCTGATGGAAGACCTCACTAACCTGGAGGCTGGGACCATGGCTGCACCCCAGGCCACATGTCCACACAGTTTTTTCTTCGACAGTTGTATCATGTGTTGGACATTTTAACACTGAGACACACTCTGTGCCTGGTCGGATACTAAAATGACAGAACCGAGCAGGGCACACTGTCTGCTGAGTGGTTACTTACTGTCTACTGGGGTAGAAAATGAATACAGTTATAATGTGCTTGGCCAAGATGTGTGGCAAGGATCCTAAGGGGCACACAGGAGGTGCTCTTAGGCAGGAGAATCTAGGACTTAGGAGAAATAACTCTTAAAGATGAGAGACCATTAAGTAAGCAAATGAAAGAGGAGAGGCTCACAGGAAAGAGGAAAGAGTTCACACAAAGACATGAGGCATGGAGGGATCCTGGAGCCATCAGATGGCTCTGTGTTCCCTGTTCCCCGGGTCAGGGTACTGAACCAACACAGTAGCCAGAAAGAAATATTTACAGTAGTTTCTCTGGCGTGTCTTCCGATATAGTGTTACGTGTGCATGTCTTCACCGTGAATCACCATAGTGAATCTGGAAGTCACCAATCATGTGCCTCCATGTTCAGGACTTCTGGGCCAAGGGGTCCCTATCCTGAGGGGGAAATGGGAAGTGATGAGACTGCCGGAATGAGGAATCAGTGGGGCTTGAATGGAGACCAGTGTGAGGATGGAGAGTGGGGTCTCCTGTGTGGGTGCCTGGGTGGATGGTGCTGTTATCTGACACCAGGATGAGGACCTAAAGCAGAGCCAGAAGGAAGCTGACAGGCTTCCTCTTGAGCAGGGAAAGGGTAAGGTAGGGAGGCTCCCAAGAGGAGGTGTCTGCTGCCTGCTGGAAGTCATTATGGGAACCTGTTACCTCACGGTGCGAGCTCCAGGAGCAGGTGTAGGAGTGGATTCCTCCCACTGTGCCCCATCAGTGGCTCCTGTGGTCCCAGGTGTCAACGGGAGCACTGAAGGCCTCCCCTCTGTGCGTAGTGGAGCTTGGGTACAGCCTTATAATTAACCTCAAAGCCCACCCATGCTACCCTAGCAGTCCTCGCAGTGAGCACAGGGATATGGGGAAATTAAAGGAAAGAAGCCCTCTGCACCCAGAGAGGGTCAGACATACAGCAGCAACCAACAGGCCACCCCTTTAGAGGTGTGGGAGTTAGTGCTGAGGACATGGCTCATTCTGTAAAGTGTCTGCTGAAGAACATGAGGGCCTGGGTTCTGACCCCCAACACACAGACACACACACACACAGGCACACACACACATACATTCACATACATATCAGAACCCACATAAAACCACAGAATCACTCTGCAGGGTACAGAGACACAGCTAAAACTGAAGTTCCAAGGGAAGAGAGACGGGCAGGGACCCAGAGCTTGCTGGCCAGCCACTCTAGCTGAAATGGCAAACTCCAGGTCCAATGACAGACAGACCCTCTCTGGAAAAATATGGCAGAGAGCTGTAGAAGAAGTCACACAAGCTAACGTCTGACCACTCCCCAGCCCCCCACCCCACACACAAAGATTCGTGGGCACATTAGAGGGCACACTCTTCAACACACCCCAAAAGGGGTAGAATGGCTTTCCCACGTGCACAAGTCCAGTCACATGCTAGAGTTAGGAATAGCAAGAGTAAGGGGCAAAGGTGACATTTTAAATATTTATTTATTTATTTATCTATTTTGACCAGAAATGCTGCTTTTGTTCCTAAGCGGGAAGCTGCTGCTATCTTATCCAACTGCGTGGTTTTTGTGTGTATGCGTGTAGCCCTTCCCCTGGCATGAGCTCTTTTAATCAACTGCAGATATAAGTAATATTCTTACCAAGGAAAGCCTTACTTGCTCAGCCTTTTATGACCAGCCCATATGGCATCTGATTAGGGCTACGGCTTGTCAGTTGCCTGTAGCTGTTCTGTTTAGGGAGTGCCCTATTTATGCCAGCCTGCTGTGTGCCAGCAGGAATATGTGTCCGGGGCATCCTCCTGGTTATGTGCTAGACCTGTTGCTTAAGCCCTGTGAGATGCCATTGGACCTTCCCTGGGTTCTCTGCATTGTTTCTCTAATACAGAATGCTCACACGGACATGAGAAGCCAGTGCTAGGGGAACATGCAAAGCCAAGCTCCACTTCAGCTCTTGGCTCTGTCACCCCTGTGTACATGGATCCGATGAAGGACTAAATGAAGTGAGGCACACCAGGATCTGCCAGCCCTCTAACCTGTGTGTTCTAGGAGAGTCTTACGTCTCACTCATAAAGCATTCAGTAGCTGCTTAAGGAATGTGTCTGGACATAAACTGCCTGAGGGATGAAGAGATAAAAGGGAGAGAGGAAGAGAGAGAAGGAAGAAAGTATGGAAGGAAGGAGTGGACAGATGGACACATTACGTAGTTTTCTTGGTTTTATCCTGAGGATTCAGGTTCCAGCAGGGTTAGATCGCCTGCCAGACATCAGACTGGAGCGGAAGCCGGAGAAGACAGCTTTCGGATCCTTGTTTATACATCTGTTCCCTTCAGTTAAATTTCATACACTCCAAAGGCAGAGGCTATTCATCCCTCCACACCCATGACACCTCAGCAAGGGCCCGTAATGGGATATTTGTTCTACAAATGAATAGATAATGGAAGGCTCTGAAATGTTAGTATGGAATTGCTATCTCCTGACATTCTCCGAGTCATGATACCCCCGCTCCTTACTCATCTAGATGCAGAAGAAATAGCCATCCATCACCGTAGATTTCCCAAACGTCCCTCTGTAAAATAAGCCCAGGTGACTAGTCATCAGAAACACCAAGCAGTAGGTGCCTACCCGATGGCCTCAAGTGGGTGCAGACATAAAAACCCTTCCTTCTTGGTGCCACTGGGGTGATGTGGAGTCCACCTCCTGTAAGTGTAATGGGGAAGCCCTGTGTGTCCTCTCTGCCTTTACCATAAGCCATGCATACATGAAAACAGAGTAAACATTCCACAGCCGCCATAGACAAGATTAAAAATAAAAGAGCTATACCTGGCAGGAGATTTTACAGAGAGAAGGTAGCGTTATCATCAAATTAGCACAAGCCTCGCAATCAGACAGACCTGGCCCGAAGGGCAGATGCAGCCTTTTCCCTGCTGTTGTAACCTTGCAGGGGGTGGGGAGCAGGGAGGAGGGGGAGGGAGGCTCAGACCTTAAGCTTTCAGAGGTCAGAGTTCCAGTTCTCATCATCTGAGAGACTGGATAAATAACGTGTGTGTCAGGGGGTTGCCGGGAAAAGTAAATGGAAAGAAGTACACAGAGCCTCGACCTGGAGCACCCACTACCCGGAAACACCTCTGATAATTACCTAGCGGTGGGGTAACAGAGGCCATGGCTAAGTGCTGCCACCTCCACCTCCTTCACCAGAAGCAAAGCTTGAGAATCGGCTGCCCTCCAGAAAAGTCAGGTAGACATACAGAGAGAAATGGGTTTAGACTGTCGAATCACTATCTGAGGATAAAAGAAGGCCATGTTCTCACCAGCCAGGTGACATTGGGATCAGTCAGCGAGGAATACAGTGACATCAGGGTGCAGCTGGTAGAGTGGCAGGCCTGCCTCAGTGCCCATGGGTAACAGCAATAAGCCTGCATCTAACCCATATCCTGACATCCTATATGAAGAGTCAGGAGAGTCCTCAAAAGAAGCTGTATGATAGAGGACACATTCTTTTTTTTTTTTTTTTTTTGGTTTTTCGAGACAGGGTTTCTCTGTGTAGCCCTGGCTGTCCTGGAACTCACTTTGTAGACCAGGCTGGCCTCGAACTCGGAAATCCGCCTGCCTCTGCCTCCCGAGTGCTGGGATTAAAGGCG
This sequence comes from Mus caroli, assembly GCF_978045245.1. Classification (NCBI taxonomy): domain Eukaryota; kingdom Metazoa; phylum Chordata; class Mammalia; order Rodentia; family Muridae; genus Mus; species Mus caroli. The sequence goes on along the minus strand of NW_028227263.1, from coordinate 49,602,471 downwards.
TGCGCCACCACGCCCGGCTTTTTAGAGGACACATTCTTATGCTTCTGTATATACCCTATCTGGTGCCAGAAGTAATGAAAGAGGTAGGGGTGAGCCACAGCTCCTCAGGAAGCTGGGCTCCATCGGGGTGTCCCGATGGGGGAATGCAGTGGTGGTTGGATGGCTGAGGCAGAAGCACTTCAGAGCAGAATGAAAAACAGGGAAGGCCTTCCCCAGCATTCTTGTTAAAGTTAGCTAGTGATATGTCAACAGATACCTGAGAACACCTTAAATGCAGCAGAGATTTGTTTTGGCTCACGGTTCTGAGGTGTCAGTCCAATGGATAACAGAATCCATTGCAGAGGGCCTGTGGAGAAGCAGCACATCAGGGTGCAAGAGAGTGTGACAGAGCAAAGCTGTTTGCCTCTTAGTAACCAGGAGTAGAGTGAGACTCAGGGAGGGACTTGGGACAAAGACCCTAAGAACATGCCCTTCAGTGATGTGCTTTCTCTAGCTAGGGCCCTGCCTCCTGCAGTTTTCACCATCCCAATAGTATAGGAAATTATTATGATTCCATCAGTGGATCCAGCCATCAATTAGGTCAGAGTCCTTGTGATCCAGTCATCTCTTATTGATTAGGTCCACCAGCTAAGGACCGAGGCTTGGGCGCATGTTTCTCTTAGGAAACACCTCCTATCCAAACCATAACACTGTTCACACATATCCAAGAACCTAACACAATACCTGGCTAAACCACATATTCAGCAATTGATTTAACCAGGACAGCGGTTCTGACACTCTTATACTGCAAGTGTTATGACTTCATAAAGTGATAGAGCTATGAATAACCTCAGGGGATCCTAAAGTGGGGATACACGCAAGCCTAGGCATTACCATTACCAGATTAGGTAGCTTAAACACCATTTGCCTGTTGTCATAGGCAAAGATGATGAGAGACTCTTGCTATTGAGACTTGAGTGAGAGGGAAGGAGCCATTGGGGTTTCTGATGGAAGAAGGGTCTCCAGCTATCCAGACAGAAAAGAAAGAGAATAGGACACCAACCATGGAAGCCAGAATCAGGCAGCTGAGAAAGGGATGGCAGCCTGATGCTCTCCCAGAATCCCCCAGGGCAGAGCAGTTTCTGCTTCTGACCATATGGAGTCTGAGCAAGACCAAGAAGGCCGAGAAGCTGGGTGCAGGGCAGGTACCACCTCTATGAGAAGTTGCTTCTTACGGTGCTAGACAATTTGAAAGACTATAGGAAGATGTATTGACAAAATGACCACCCAGATGTGTGCTGAAGGCTCAGCTATTTGAATGTAGGTGGAGACTACATTTAAGGACCCTGGCTAGGTCTGAGAAACGATATGACATTGACAAGTCTTGCTGGTTGTCAGCTCACTCAGTCAGCACATAGCAGTGGGTAAGATGTTACAAGACTCAGCTGATAGGACACACTGAGCACAGAGGGGAACGCCCAAAATAGTAAGAGGTATGCATGAAGCCATATGAATGTGTGCACATGTGTGTACATGACAGATGTGTGTGACAGTGTGAGGAAGTGTGAGCGTGTGTGAAATGTGTATGCTTGTGTGTGTTTGTGGATGTGTGCATGGGTGTGTGTGTGTGTGTGTGTGTGTGTAACCAAGATGGGGAACAGATGAGTTTCCAGGGTCACCAGAAAACAGAGGACTTTAATGGAGCTGGGAAATAATTAGGCTGATATTCTTGGGGAGGCGTGCTCTAATGTTTGAGGTCAAGATGGGCTTACCAAGTCAAGTAAAGGAACCTGGTTTGTACAAAGGGCCTGTAGGGGAAGGGAACACATGGTAAGGAAGGCCAGGAAGGGGATGGAAGGGCAGGGTCCCAGAAAGGTACACAAGCTACATTCAAGCATTGTGTCTGAGTCAAGGCCCAAGGTCAACTTTGAACACAGGGGAAACAACCAGCATGCCTCTAAGCCCTCAGATTCCTGCTAAGCCTTTAAGTAGAGCCCAAGAAGTTTTAAATATGAGAGTTTACAAAAGGATAAGGTAGTGGGAAAACAGAAATGGTCATATATGTGACGTCATATGCAGGTTATTCCAAACATAAACAACACCCAAGTGTCAGTGCTACCGAGTCACCGGTGGGCATTCACTCCCCACCCCAGAGTCCTGCCCCCACTTCTGTCCCCAGGCCTCACACAACCAACCAAGACCCTCGAAGAGGCTGAGCAGTGAGGACCTTCTAATGAACTGCAGATAAACAGCAGCTTCCTGACAGCTGGCCTCTGAGTGGATTTATTATTGAATTACACTCCTGCACTTTCAAAACAAGCTGAGCTGACAGGCTACCCCATCAGTTACCAAAAAGGGAAGGGAAAAAAAAAAAGGAAAGAAAGACATTGATGAATTACCTACTGGAAGATGGAAAAAGATAAAGATCCTGCTTCCTCCAAAATGTCAGCCGTAATATATTATTCATGTTGGTTTTTAAAAATCCCTCCCCACATTGAAATGAATGTTTATGATGATAAAGCAACAAGGTGGATTCAATTGAGGATGCAGGCAGCGGCATCTCACATCATCCTGACGAGCAGCTAACAACTCCTCCTCGGCCACTTGATCATCCCTTTATTGATTTCAAAAGGAATTACCATCTCTGTTTGCTTTGCAGCTTAAGCATGCTCCTCCTTGTCCATCACAGGAAGCATTAGCACAGGAGGATATGGTGATGCAGAGACTATCTAGTGCAGAGAGAGAAGGGACCTAGAGCAAGGTCTTGGACAAGTGAGACAAGTGACCTTGGACAGAGGAGACTCACTCTGAAGTTTCTGATTGCCACTGGGTTGTTTTAAAGAATCAATGAGATAAAATACCCAGATACTTGTATACAGAAACAACACAAGACATTCACCAATGGTATGTTCTTTGTCAGGCATTGCTAGGAATACTTTCCATAAGTCATGATGGGTTTAGGTCTCCACTCGCAGCTTCCAAAACAGTGCAGAAGGGCTCAGTTGGTGGCTCCTTCTTTAAAACTTGAAGAACCAAGGCACAGCCCAATCACTAAGCCAAAGGTCATAGGCTTGTAAATAGTAGAGGCATCTGTTCTTCACGGCATCATGCGTGTTCCAAGTTCAGCATCTTCAGTTCCTCTTCAGCAAGATGCTGCTACCATCCACATCCCCAGCTGGCTCTAACCATCTCTTTAATGCCGCACAACATAGCACAACACACAAAGAGGCTTCACACTACAGAGCACTGGCTCAGAGTAACCTGGGCTCCCAGCCCAGCCTCCTCTAAAAGCAGTATGACTATAGACACATCTCTTACAGACTTTGGATACATTGTGGTTGGTGCTGAAAAAAAATCTCATTCAATCACCAGGAGCTGACAGAAGACAGTTTAAGGTTTCGTACAAGTCAGGCTTATAAATCCACTTAAAGCACCTGTGAGGTGAGGTGATTTACATAACCAGCAGCAGCAGCAGCAGCAGCAGCAGCAGCAGCAGCAGCAGGGAGCTGCAAACACTAGAAGGCAGGGAAAACGTGCACTTAGAATTTGCTACCTAGATCCCTAATGCTTTCTTCCACGCCCTGAATGCCAGCTGTTTTCACTAAATAACCAAAAAGGAAAGAAGTTGCAGACTCTCTCCCTCCACTTAGCATTTCCTTTACCTGTTTATACACTATACCTCAAACAGTAACTTAAAACCTAGTGATTTCTGGCATTTTTTGTTAATTTTATTTTTCAAACAAGTTACGCAAGCAGAAGCTAAGTGACCTATCCAGGGGCAGAAATTGCCCACCTTGGGAAGACGTTTCAGCTCTCAGCCTGGGGTCTCTAAACCACATCCCTATCAAGATCAAGTGGCTTCAGGGTCTCAGACACTACCTCACCTTCTGTAAGAGAAGCATCTCATATCATGATTCAGTAAATAATTTATTAAAAGCTTATGCCACGCCATGCATTCAAATTCGAGGACAAACAGCCCCTTGGATGATATTTTCCTTTGCCAACTAAAAGTGAGCATCAGCCAATGCTCAGTGCTGGGAACAGAGCTGGAGGGAAATGTGGCATCCACGTGGAGGAGAGTCCACTTTGGGAATAAGATTATCTTAATTGTGTGACTCATTTTCTACAGAAGTATCCCCGAGGGGCAGGAATGGTGGCCACTGCTTGGTAAATGCTGTGGCTGAATCTGCAAGGTGAGCAGGCAGATTTCTAGTACACAAGGTCGGTGGAAGACAGCAAGAATAGCTCAGAGGCAAGAACATGCATGCTATGAACCTCATTAAGATGAAAGCCCCCTGGTCTGAAGGCTGCTTGAACTGTTTGCATAGTGCCAGGTAAAAAAATGATCAAAACTCTTTGAGAAAGCACAAGTTGAAGCTCTTGAGAGTTCTGTTGGATTCTGTTTTACACCAGATCGGGGGGAAAACCTCAGGACAGATAACAGATGAAGGGATGGAGGATCAGAGGTGGGTAGCTCTCCAGAATCGCCTAGATCCGAGTCAGAACAAGGAGCTGTGACTTCCCAACCTCGGCTCTTTCTGCTGCTTTCCCCAAGTGGCATCGAGGTCGAGGCTGCTTTTTTTGATCTGCTCGCTTCTGTTTTGAGGGAGGGCTCGGTAGCAATCCATCTGTTGTCTCTCCGGCAGACTCTTTCTCTTTCCAAAGCCTGGCCTCTGGCCTCAGGAAGCAATCAGGCAGATCAGTCTAGTCACCAGCAAGGGCACCTTGTTCAGGCTCTGAGTGTATAGTTGGGCTAATGCCAGTATATGTGACACCACCCCAGCTGGCCTGGCAGGAGCACTGCCTCCTGGCAGGGTTCACCCAGCCTAATTGCTTGTTTTGTGTCCCAGCTGCCTGACATATGCTAATTCCATGTGTTGACACTCTGATAACAGGGACAAACACACTAAGGCATTTCAAAATGGCTTTTGTGAGCTCTAGCAAGTAATCAAGGCCTGGGATTTATATACCTCAGTAACTCTAGCAGCCAGCAGTGCCTGGCTCATCGGAGGTACCTGGGATTTCTGTGACTGTAGACACATGACACAGCAGCCACAGTAAGGATTCGTACGTGAGAACTAGGCTTAGCCAATTCTGTTCATCTCTGGGTGACCTTGAGCAAATATTTTCTCCGTGAGTTTCAAGTTCTTAGCTGCAGCCCCTGCTTGCTCTGTCTACTAGGAGTGAGTCAGCCCCAGGCATGTGAGATGGCTTTGTAAATGTGAGTGGTGTCATTGTGGGACCATCAAAGCCACAGAGAGATGCTTTTTAAGTATAGAGGAGCCCAGAGGAAAGGGTGATTAACTGTACCAGGAAGAGTTGGTGACAGCTTTCCTGAAGTGCTGACAGTGGGAGTCATTCTAAGGATGACTAGAAAATAATACCTCCTCTCTCCATCATCCCAAGAAAGTGACCAAGGAGAAACAAGAGCCATTGTCCCAGTCTGCTTTCTATTGCTCTTATAAAACACCATGACTGAAAGCAACTTGGGGAGGAAAGGGTTTTGACTGGTTTACACATCCTGGTCATAGTCTATCATGAATGGTTTGGGGACAGGACTCAAGGCAGGAGCTGAAGCAGAGACCATGAAGGAATGCTGCTTGCTTGCTTGTTCTCCGTGGCTTGCTCAACTTGCTTTCTTATACAACCCAGGATCACCTGTCTGCAGTGGTCTGGACCCTCCCACATCAACCATTAATCATGAAAATGCCCTCACAGACTTGCCTGTAGGCCAATCTGATGGAGGCATATTTTCAATTGAGATTCTGAATTCCAAGATGCCCCCAGTTCATATCCAATTGGAAAAAAAAATAACTAACACACACATCATACATACATATAGGACTGGGATATAGAGAAACCCCCCAGAGAGTGACTAGGATTCTCGCCCTGGTCAGTGGTTCTTGCCGTAACACCAAGCCTGACCTTTAATATGAGGATTGAACCAGGGGAATGAAAGCACCGACTCATCTGAGCTCATTAGAACTGATTATTAAATGTTTAGAAATGTGGTAAGCTGGTTGCTAAACAGCAAAGGCTATTCTTCCAGAGGACCTAGGTTTGATTCCCAGTACCCACATGATGGCTCACAACAGTCTGTAACTCTAGTCCCAAGGGATCTCATGCCCTCTTCTGACCTCCATGTGCACCAGGCATGCATGTGGTACACAGACATGCATACGGGCAAAACATTCATATGCGTGAAATAAGATTTTCAATTTAAAATTTAAAAACTAAGCTATATGAAATTGAAACATATTAAAAGATTATAAATAACTCAAAACCTGTCACTTCCTAAGTATTTTATTATATTTTATAATTATCATTGCTTTTGAACTTGTCTGAGACGAATATATCCCTGAGATAGAAATATCACATACTTGCATTCCATTATGCACCTCTTCCCAACTTTGTATCCAGCAGCATGCAGTTGGTAGCTTGAATTCGGCCATGATGGGAGTATTTACACCATAAGAAAGGGTAACTACCACAGATTGCAACTGCCTCTCGCCCTCTCACTTTCCTACTCCCTCACTCTCGGTCTCTCATCTATCCTTAAGCATTTACCAACATCTCACTGGTAGTATCTATTGAATAACTGCATAGAGAAAACAATCACTGGGAAACCTGCCTAGCACACACATCTTTTCAAACCTCCCCTGACGAAAGCACACGGCATGGAGCATATACAGAGACCACCACAAAGTGACTTCCCCATCTCCTTTGCTCCAGGGAAGCCCTAATATTAAACAGCATTCTCTTGACAACTGAAAACCCTGGTTAAACAGAAATAGAATGGAAGTGTTTTCCTCTAGGGCTTGGTTTCTGAGTCAAATGCCTGTCTTGCCATGAGGCCTCTGTGGCCTGCAGGGGCTGGGGGAGTCAACTTAATCTTCTGCAGAATCCAAAGCAATCCACAGGAGCCTGCCCTAAAATTGCATCTGCTCTGGTTTGCCGAATGGAGACTAAATGATAGCCAAATGGCGCTGATTTAATGTTTCCCAACAACCAGAAAATCCCCACAAGAGAGATAAATCAGAGGATGCTGGTCTGCATGTGCACGGGGTGGGGGTAGCCAGAGCAGCCCCATGATGGAAACCACCGACAGAGGGCTGGTTACTATCCAGGCAGAATCCAAAAGTACTGTACATGTCAGAAGGCTGGATCATAGCCAGGATCTGAGGCGCTGAGATCTGTTAGTAATTCACTGGAAGGACAAAGTTCCAACAATACAAAATTCAATTGTCCTCCATTAAAGAAAGCCTCTCTCAGTACCAGCTGAGTACAATTGATGAATAAATCCCTCCCATTAGTGGAAAGATAATTTCACATAAATACATCGGGAGACCTTCAGAACAGGACTGGAAGTCTTTGCTGAGCCTCACCTGATTTACTGGTTTGCCATGTAATTGCATTTAGACCAAGGGCCTCAGAAGGAAAACACTGACTGAATTAGTATTAGCCAGACTTTGCAGAGTGAGGTGAGGTGAGGTGTGTGGTGGTGGTTTGGGGGGGAAAGCAAGGCATGTGGTGCATTGTGGGTAGTTGTTGTTGCCTTCAGAAAGGACAAGCTGACACCAGTGAGACCAGCTGCTTACAAGCCTGGTGTTAATTGCTTTTCTCATCAAACAGAGAAAAGTTTATCACTTGAGGGAAGTAAGGATCTGGGTGCCTAATAAAGATGGGCTGGAGCTTGAGGATTTTTTTCATTAATGCCCACAGGCCTTATTAGTAGCTCTTTCATAGGCCAGAAAGAAGGGCGTGCCTGAACAGGGAAAATGAAGAGAAGGTGAGCTCCTTCATTTTTGCCTGAGACGGGTCATCAATGGCTGTGTCCACAGTGCCCTGATCTCGCAGAGCACTCACCTGAACCAGCACCTTCACTCCCATCCATTGCTCCAATGGATCTAGCATCTAGCCTAGAAATGGAAGGTCCGCACTCCAGACTCCTGCAACCACCTTCCTGGTAGCCTTGGGAAAATATTAATACCTCCCAATCTCCTCGTTACAAAACCAGAAAGGATCCTGACAACTTTCTGGATGGTTCGTTCCCTCAGAGGCTGCATCAAATTGCCTTCGGAACCACCAGCGTTGGGGAGGAATTCTGTCACCATTACATCTAGGGCGGGTCTTCTTTTGGTTTGTTTCCAACTTTGAGGTCCTTAGGAACTGTCATCTAGCAAATTATTCTACTTCTGAAACATGTGAAAACCACCCCTCTAGATGATTGCTAATTGCCCTGTTTATTTGCTCAGTCCTCTATTTTGCCCCTGTGACTAAGTACTCACTAGGCATGGTCCAGGCTCTGCACTACAGAGAAAGCCTTGCCACGCCCGCCCTCACACTGCCTGGTGTCTGGGTGGAGAGGAGAGGGAGGTGCAGCTTAGCAGGACACCAAGGCCTTGGTGTGTGGTTTCGAGGGAGTGAGATGAGAGTTCTGAGCAGGAACTTCACAGAAGTCCTCTGAAGTGGGCACTGAAGGGCAAGACTGTTGGAGTGTGTGTAGAGATGACATTTTAGGCAGATGGGAGAACATTACACAGGCACCGGCACCACACATTCTCCTGGAAAATGCAGGAAAAAAGTATGGTTTGTGGTCTAGAATACAAGGGACAAGGGGGAGGGAGCTGGGAGTGGGGACAAGTCCCCAAGCAGATACTCCCAAGGTGGTGCTATCATCTATCCTTCTCTTCCCAATGCCAGGTAAAAGGAAGTGTAGCCTCCATCCTGTTCTCTTGTGTTCTCACTTCCAGTAATAAAACGATAGCTATTGTTACTTACTATACCATTGTTACATTGTATCTTACCGTACCACTGTTACATTGTGCCTTACCATACCACTGTTATATTGTACCTTACTGTACCACTGTTACATTGTACCAAGATGAAAAAAAAAAAAAGAAAACAAAAACTACAACAGCAAAAAAATGAGGCACAAAAGAACTGTCACATACCTGCACAAGCTCAGAGATTTAGCAAGTAGCAGAACTGGGATTTGAACCCAGGCCACCTGACTCTGTCGTCACATGCTTGACTATACCCTGTTGATCCCTGGAGTCAGCTTTCTCCTCTCACAGCAGATGACAGCCCTAGTGAAAAACTTGAAAATGTTTCCCCAGAGTGATTCTCTCAAGGACACGTTGATACCTTGAGAGGTAGTTTTTTTTTTTTTTTAAGAGATTGTTTGTATGAAGTGAACATGTGGGGCTCCTGGATGTTAGTCATGTCTAGATAACCAGTCTTCTGGCTATGACTTCTGGGGCTTCCCTGCAGACTGTGAAAAGTATTTCATGGTCTTCTCTCTTCTCTTCCCACAGGCATGCTTGTGTCATCCGTGGACAAGTGATGACGTCAGATGGGACCCCATTGGTTGGCGTGAACATCAGTTTCATCAATAACCCTCTCTTTGGATACACAATCAGCAGGCAAGATGGCAGGTAGGAGACCCTTTGTGGGCCAGGGAGAATTAGGGCCTGAGAGTTAGGGGCTGTAGTCTTGCAGCATAGCTGCCCTGGATCGATTATGTGGACAGAGGGTCAGACCTGGACCCAGACAGCCTATATTTTAACACCCCGCTCAGCCACCTACCGTCTCATGACCTGCACCTGCCTCCGGCCTCTGTCCCTTTGACTGTAGATGTAACACCCCCTTCTCATGAGGATCTCACATAAACAGAGGGTTCCTTGTCCGTATTATGCTGCCCAGTGACTCATGGGAATACTCTCATGAATCTACTTTATAATGGATAAGATGGCTCCTTGGAATCTAACCATTCGGTTTCAGTTGCTTAGAAGTTGCTCCCATAGAAGCCATTTAGGTGATAGCAGAATTCTATCCTTTTACTTTCCCTGAGAACCATCAACAGTATGTAGTAAAGCTAAGGTTTCCTTAATGGCCCTAGACCTACCCCCACCGTGTGACTAAAGTATGCTTGGACAAATATTGCCTCTCTGGACCCTCAGCTTCTTCATGAAGCATGATTCTAACACCATCTACCTCATACACTAGGAATGGATAGGACAGTACAGTGGATAAGGAAGCACCAAGCTATAGTTCCTGTCTAATAAATCATTGTTTCCTGCCACACAAGAATTCACTTCCTAGTGTGACACGCAATAAGTAAATAAATAGTGGGTGTAAAAAAAATACTAATTATTACAAGTTGTTGAATAACGAGGACAGAGTAACACAAATATTTCAGAGCAAAAGAAGGCAAGAGGAATATTTAGGCTCTCGGTGGTGAGACGTCCTCTATTTTTAATGAAATCAGGTGATGTCAGTCCATCTGGCTGAGCGTGGGCCCATAAGGTTGATTCCTCACTCTGTGTTGGAAATTATGCTCCAGCCTGATTGATTTTAGCACCTCTTTAATCCAATATCAGATGTGAGCATGTCCCAGCCGAGGTGATAATGAAGCAGGACTCATCTGTTTGGAGACATGTGTGCCTCTTAGACAGCTTGGCAAGCTTGGTGTACAGAGTCTCCCCTCCTCCATGGCCCTGGGAAGGGCACAGCTAGAAGGGGTCTGTGCCAGTCCCCAGGGAGTAGACTGGCCAGGCCACTGTTCCCTGCCCTGAACGGTTTCTGCCAGAGGCCCCTTAGCAAACACCCACCCGTGCATGTAGGAGCTTCCTTTCTTGATTGTGTCTGTCTCCGGGTATGGATTGTACAGAAATGGCAGCCGTGGGAACTCTAGGCCATGGGTATTCTTAGCACGTTACCGCCCACAGGGGAACAGGCATCCAAACAGGAGCTTCTGGAGATTGTTCTTTTTGCCACAAAACTTTCCACATAAAAGAGCAAACTGTCAATCAGTAGGCCCCTCTGGGCTTGCTCAGACTAGGACCATGAACTACGTCACAGTAAGCCTACATGTTGTGACCTTAGGAATCGCCTATTTTTTGGCATCTCTGGGCTACGATTTCCCTGTTTGTGCTATGCTGGCCCTATCTACTGTTTCTTGAGGGCACTGAGCACCAGGAGGGAGGCTTCCTGCATCAGCCTCCCACACTGTGACATAGAAAAGGTGCTGCTTAGAGCTTGCATTTCAAATAAGTCCTCGCCCATGCACCATGGGCCTAAAATGTTCTTTCCAACACAGACATAATGTATGGGAATGTTATCACTTGTTCCCATAGTGTGTGAAACTCCCTCTGTTGTACATGAACAGGGAGCATCTGGCCCACTCCACTCCTCCTTCCTTGTCTCAGTTTCGCTTATGCCTGGTTTATAGGAGAAGCCACAGGCTAAAGATAGTCAGCAGGTGAGAATGAGTGTGTGTGCGCTGGAGGCCTAGGCTGCATTTGACTCACCAGTACAATCTGCAGTTTCTAGGCAGTACCAGTACACTCTCACCAGTTCCCTACCCACAACTTCATACACACACACACACACACACACACACACACACACACGCACACACGCACACACACTACTTGATGTCAAATGTTAACAGTAACTCATACACAGAAAGCAGTAACAGAGAAGATACTCAAAAAGATGGAAAATGCAAGTCATGGAGAAAAACCAAGAGACCTGGAGACAAGAGAAGAGGTTCAGGCTTGCTGACTTGAAGTGTGGGGTTGTGCTGAGCGAGATGCCCAGGGAACAAGTGGCATCCTGGGCTTGCCCATCCATCACTCCAGCTAATTAGTAACCTTGCCAAATGGTTATGATGCTCAGCCTAATTTTAGAGACAGAGAAACTGAAGCTTGGAAAGGTGGTATAACTCACCTGTAATGTAAGAGTGGTGTTTGACCAACAAGAAATAGGCTCCATTTGAGAAACAGGCCTTCTCTCTGGGGTCAAGTCCATGTTCACATCTACATTAGGGTTTCCCAACCAGATGAGTAGGCCTGGCCTTGGCCCATTGCATTCAGCCCCTGGCATGGCCAGCTGCTCTGGCCTGCTCATACCCTTGAAGAAAAGTCTTTTCTTGTTTGTTATCTCTCCCTCCCTATAGGCTGCCTCTCTTGAACCAAGCTTTTGAGTCCAGCCAAACTTGTGTTTGGCTGTTAAAAAACCAAATTAATACAGACACTCATTCGTTATGTGACAGTTTCCTCTAGACAGTGGGTGTTCTCCTAGAGAACATACCCTGAACTCTTAGACTACAATAAATGCCCACCCTTGGTGTTTCTCCATCATCCCTTCCTGAAGGATGGTGCCATCTAACTTCTAAACATTAACACAAAAAGGGCAATGAGCAGTTAAATATGTGGAAAACTCCCGCATAAAGAAGAGTCTGTTTTTGGGGTTTGAGGAACCATAATCAGGGTCATCTACCATGAGCAGAATTTGCCTCTGGGACAGGATGGTTGAATACAAGATCCTTGCAACCTCTAAGGAAGGGAAGAGTGAACTGGGCAGCCAACGCTAACCAAAGTTGTGTGTGTCAAGGTAAACGTGAGATCCTGTGTTGAGGGGTCTCACAAACCAGCGACAGAGATAATCACTGGGTTGATCTGAGTCAGTAGCTAAGGCAAGAAGGGGCTTGTGCATTTAGCAGCCATTTAAGAAGAAATGGGTAGTGTCTCATGTATTCATTCTGTAAGCTAAGTGTCCCTAGAAAGTCAGGAAAACGGGTGTCCTAGGCACTGTAACAATTACAGTGCATTGCAGCGTAGCCTGTCAGGAGTCTCTGTGATACAACAGACCCCTAAGAGGAAACAAGAATCCTGCTTGAGCAAGGCTTTGTCATGGCAGGCTCAGCAAGCATGCCTTACCTAGCTGGGCATGATAGCACACACCAGAAATCTCATATCTTTCAAGGCTGGAGCAGAAGAATTACTAGCTGAAGTGTAGCCTGGTCTACACAGAGAGGCTCTGTCTCAAAAAAGAAACCCACAAAGCTAAATGTACCACCTAAGAGGACTTTGTCCAAGGAGATATTACAGTGGAAGAGGGCTGGCAGACAAAGCTACTGGTCTCATGTTACCATAGCAGATAAAAAAAAAAAAAAAAAAAAAAAAAAAGCTCAATACACAAGAACAAGAAGGAGAGAAGCCCAGACGTGTTCCAAAAACTAAAGACTTAATGGCCAGAATTACTCAAAGATGGACCTGCCCTCCTGTGGCTACAGCAAGCTCTTGGGGACTGGGTCTATGCAAGTGTGAAATGAACAGCCCCTTGCTGGTAGTTCTGTAGAAGGGACCAGCCCTTCACATTGGGAACATGACCTTCACATGGGAACATGACCACTAAGTTCATTTCTGGGGGCTCAGCTATTACATGGCTTCAGATTTTCTTTTTAGAAAAAACAAGCAAACTCTAGGCTGGACTCCCACACACCAAACACAGGGCTTGAAGTGACAGCCAAACCCTGGTCTTGGCTAAGCAGACCTATCCTGCAGGATATGTGCCACACCTTGATTTCCAGCCCCTGCACCCATAACCTGAGCTCTCCTAGCCTCTGATCATGTGGCTATAGAACAGAGGCTGGCCTCCCTAGAGGGCTGGCAACCGGCAGAAACATTAAAGTATGCAAATGGGAACTCACATCCCTTGACTTTCAAAACTGAAAGGCGCACGTCATGGTTTATAAAGGCAATGCCAGGTAAGGTTTATCTGCATGTGGTAGGGGCTGAGGTGCTAGATGCCCAACAACTGCTAGTATGTTACTGGAGGAGTCCTATCTGGGAGTAAGGTACTTAGGGGTAAAGCAAGGAGGATTTGTATCTACATGCTCTCACACAAACCTGAAACAAGAGGCCCAGGGTAGAGCTGTCTGGGGCAGCAAAGGGCCTGGAGAACACAGAGCCAGAACAAGAATCAGGAGCATGCATTACTGCTCAGAACACCCTTAAAGAGCCATGAACCGAATCTGGGCTACTGTCTCTGGACACTTTGTAGCAATAATCTCATTTCAGCTGGGCACTTGGGTTTGCATTTCTCCTTGCACTTACAAGATACTGTGGTTCTAATTACACAGTCTCAAACTGCTTAGCTGCTTAGGACTTCAGAACAACCCCTTTGAGAGGTGGACAGACGACCCAATGGAGAAAGTACTTCTGTGTAAGCATGAGAACCTGAATTTGGATCTCCACCACCCACATAAAAGCTGGGAGGGAGAGACATATGGATCCCAGGGGCTTACTGGGCAGCTAGTCCAGACAAAACTACCAGCTCCTGGTTCAATAAGAGTCTTGTCTCAATGCCTGGACCTGGTAGTGCATGCCTTTAATCCCAGCACTTGGGAGGCAGAAGCAGGTAAATCTCCGAATTTAAGGTTAGCCTAGTCTACATAGTGAGCTCCAGAACAGCCAGGACCATAGACAGACCCTATCTCAAAAATACAAACCAAAAATAAACAGAGTGGGGATGGAGGAGAAAGCTATCTCAAATATAACATACAGAGGCAACTGAAGAAGACACCTCTACCTCTATCAAACTATGGTCCCCATACATACACATACACAGAGAGATGCATGTGTCTGTGTGCATGCACATGCACACACAGAGGGAGAGGAAGAGGGAGGGAGGGGGAGGGAGGGGGAGGGGGAGGGAGGGAGAGGGAGGGAGGGAGAGGGAGGGAGGAAGAGGGAGGGGGAAGGGGAGAGGGAGGGGGAAGAGGAGAGGGAGAGGGAGAGAGAGGGGGAGGGAGAGAGGGGGGAGGGAGAGGGAGGGGGAGGGGGAGGGAGAGGGAGGGAGGGAGGGAGAGGGGGAGGGAGGAAGAGGGAGGGGGAAGGGGAGAGGGAGGGGGAAGGGGAGAGGGAGAGGGAGAGAGAAGGGGAGGGAGAGAGAGGGGGAGGGAGAGGGAGGGGGAGGGAGAGGGAGGGGGAGGGGGAGGGAGGGGGAGGGAAGGGGAGGGGGAGGGAGAGGGAGGGGAGAGGGAGGGGGGTAGGGGGAGAGGGAGAGTGAGGGAGGAGAGGAGGCCGACTGATTTACTCATGGCCACACTATAGTTCATGGCAATAAGGATTCAATGCAGGGTTCTATAATGCCCAGGGAACGCTTATTCAATCTCATTCTGCTGGCCCTTTGTGGGCTCTGGCTGACACAGTAACAGCACCGGGCGCTCTGCAGCAGAGGTTCACCAGCTGCCCTGGGTTCTGCTAAACAGCTCCTGCTGCAGTGGTTAATTTGGCATCTGTAAACTCTCCCTGGCCAATCATCTTGTAGCAACAACTAAAGGTTTCCAGGGTCATTGTCACTGTTTGTGGCTGCAATCCCGGTCTCTGGTTCTCTTCATCTTATTTCTGCTGTTACTGTCCCCCACCCACAGCTTTGACCTGGTCACAAATGGCGGCATCTCCATCATCTTGAGATTCGAACGGGCACCCTTCATCACACAGGAGCATACCCTCTGGCTACCCTGGGATCGCTTCTTTGTCATGGAAACCATCGTCATGAGACACGAGGAGAATGAGATCCCCAGCTGTGACCTGAGCAACTTTGCCCGCCCCAACCCTGTGGTCTCTCCATCCCCACTGACATCCTTCGCCAGCTCCTGTGCTGAGAAAGGCCCCATTGTCCCAGAAATCCAGGTACCCAGGCTCCTTGACTACATCAGGCTATTCTTTTATTTTATTTGGGGGCAGAAGATAATCTCACAGGCAATGGCAAAAGAGAAAGTGCCTGTACGGGCCTGGGTAAGACCCCCCAAAGCTCACTTTGCCAAATCGCACCATGGGCATGGCATCAGATATAAAGACTATCTTACATGCTAAAGACTGGTGCATGCCTCCAGTCTGCCTGGCACACTGGGGCTTGCAATAAACTCCTTGGCTCTTCCTACCCTGTCTCCCTGTTCATTCTTCTTTGTTCTTCAGCTTTCAGAATCTCACCTCTCTTGGTATTTCTGCTCTAAGTACTTATAATAATAGCTTCTATGAATAGGAATAAGCCATGGGACCCCAAGTATTAAGCATTTTAATAAAGAGTAAATAAGAAAAATGTAACATGAGGTACTTAGCATGATGTCTGATACCTACTAAGTGCTCGATAAATTTTAGCTATTATTATTGCTAAGATTATTTAACACATGCTGCCTTCATGCCAATTAAGGATTGCTTTGGATCAAATCTACACACACAAATGGTTTACTTCATTATCATTAAAGGGAAGTAATCGAGAAAAAATGTATTTTAATCTGATGAAAATTAAGATAGATTCTTTGCCTAGCAAAGCCGTTCTGAGTTGGATCTCCTCCATCATCCCCAGTCTGATGTCTGTAGGCAGAAAAGAAGGCCAGAGGAAGAGGGGGAAACAGCAACACAGAAGCCCAGAGAAGCCCAGAGAAGCCCAGGTCACCTGCCTGCCTAATGAGACCTCAGCAATGTGCATGTTAATGGATTGCCCTGGTGCGAGTGGACCAGAGCATTTATACATTTACGTGTGTGTGTGTGTGTGTGTGTGTGTGTGTGTGTGTGTGTGTGTGTGTGTGTTTCACGCCTAGATGAGCAAACACATCGCCCTGGACATCCCCTGTTGAGCAGTTTCCAGTGTCGGTCCCCAATAAAAAAACATAACCATTTCTGAGTTCTCACTGTACAGAAAGCTCACTCCTTCTCGGAGATTCAGCGCCTGTCTCCTGTCTCAGTGGCCAGGCTGACCTTTTGTATGAAATGCTTGTCAGTAGAGACAGAGCTTGCTGGAGAGAAGTAATTTGTTAGTCAACCCTGGCTCGGCTCCAGCCAGACATCCTTTCCCAGGAGCAGGGACTGGGCAACAAATGAGGTTCAAGGTCAGACTCTCTTTACATTGTTCTCTGAGCTGGGTGCCCGCAGGTTCAGCGGGGGCACAAACCTTGCTTACTGTTAGTCCCACCAAACACCTAAAAAAACGAACTCTCTGTCTCCCCAGTCCCATTGTCATTGATGTTTGCAAGGGCTGGGATGTGGAGATTGTGATGGGTGCATTAGCAAAGGGAAATGTTTATGAGAGCATCAGGCCAGCACTCAAGCACTGCTGATGGCTCACCCGGGGGTGTAGCCTTCTTTGCTTGGAACTATAAACTGTGGCCTGAGAAGGCAGCCCTAGATTAAGCCCAATCTATAGCATTTCCTGTGTTTGAAAAAGCATCACAGACAAAACATCTACACCCTGCTATAGGATAAACAGAATGAGAAGGGCTCAGCTCCCCTGTAAACATGGGGTAAAAATAGCCACATCCCTTGAATGGACATGTTAGGCTCAATTGACTTAATGTTCTCTTCTTGAGCAAGAGCCCGGAGCATGGAGCTGTTGGCAATCCCCTGTGTTTGCCTTATGGTGATCATCTGGACTGCAATGACTGGTCCCTTCTTCAGTCTTCTCTGCTCATCTGGAAGGCACTGGGGTTGGGAGCCGCTGTGCACTGAAAATTCCTCTCTGGGGACAAACTGGGACATTGGAACAGGACCTTGTCAGGTTCTCAAGCATTGCCTGCTGATGTATTTGTTCAGCCTAGTGTGGTCTCTGTTGACCGTCCTGGAAAGGATACATTTAAACTACATCTTACTTTAAGAAAGCTCTAGGTAGAAACCATCATCTATCAGGCTCTGATTGCTGTCTACATTAGTCTTTCTTCATGGCAGCCCTGCTCTCAGCTCCCCGGGTACCAGCCATACCCTGCCCTGCCTAATGATGGCTAGGCACTTTGCAGAGATGGCCTTACTGGTATTGATCCAGTGAGGAAATGCAGATTCCCAGATTCCTTCAGTTTTCCTGACTGACACAGCTAATGAATCAAAGCTATACATTGTTGAGTATCCTCATGTGTCCTCTCAGGCCCATGATAAAATATCTTCATTGATGTTGCACTGGAAAGGGGTCCAAGACTCACACAGGTGAGTTTGTTAGTGCAGGTACACCGTGTAGGAACTGGCCCTGGAGACCAGGGCTAAGTCCTCCTTCTGCCTCTCCCATTCTCTTCCCTCTCCTCTCCCTAGCATCTTCCTGCTATTCTTCCTTCTCCTCTTCACTGCCTTCCCTTCTGCTTCCTCCTGTGTCTCCTGAACACCCAAAGGTCACAGGCCTTGGATGTCACTTCCCCCAGGACCCACAGTGATATCCCTACTATGGTCTGTCTGTGCTGTAGGCTCTGCAAGAGGAAATCGTCATTGCTGGCTGCAAGATGAGGCTGAGCTACCTGAGCAGCCGCACCCCTGGCTATAAGTCTGTCCTGAGGATCAGTCTCACACACCCCACCATCCCCTTCAACCTCATGAAGGTCCACCTCATGGTGGCAGTTGAGGGTCGGCTCTTCAGGAAGTGGTTTGCCGCAGCTCCTGACCTGTCCTATTACTTCATCTGGGACAAGACAGATGTCTACAACCAGAAGGTGTTTGGACTGTCGGAAGCCTTTGGTAAGTCTCCCCTGAGCACCTGTGACACAGGTTCCACACATTGGCCGAGACAGAGCAGAACCGAGAAATCCCTCATGAATGTGTCTTCCTTCCTTCCTTCCTTCCTTCCTTCCTTCCTTCCTTCCTTCCTTCCTTCCTTCCTTCCTTCCTTCCTTCTTTCCTCTTTTCAGGTCAAAACCTGCTAGGGCTTAATGAGGCTGTGAAACCTCAGTAGCTATCCATAGCCCAGAGGATACATTGAAAGGCCTGAGTAAGCAAAGCCCAAGCACGGAAAGTGGTTACGGAACCAGAACAGTCCTCAGAAAGCACTATGGCACTGTGTGATGGGCTAAGATATACTGAGTGCCAGGAAAGCAGACTATATACATGTTATCTGGCCACCCTGCATCCATGCTGCTGAAACCTGAAATTAAAATAAAGGGGCCAAGGTTGGACTACCTCCGTATTTTCAGTTATAAGAGCTAAAGTCAGAACTTTGTGCAAGATGATTGGCCTTCCAACTTCTAAATTAGAGCAGGGTCCCAGAAGCTTCAGAGAGAGACAGTCAGTAGTCATAATCCCCAGTGAGACGACTGAGGAGCAAGAGCCCTGCAAATTCCTTCATCTCAAATCCTAGTCAGAGTCAATTGTCTTTGCCTAGCCAAGACAGAAAGGAACTGAGAAGCCAAGTTGCACTTAGGAAGGGAATAGAGAAGGGAAGGAAGGGGAAAGGAGTTGTGGGAGGCAGGAAGGAACTGCAGGGATCTCTTGAGCCCCTACTCCATGAAATACTGTAGATTGAGCTTAATGCATCAGACACATTAGCACCACAATGAATCCCACAGCCACATCCTTTGGAGGATGCTAAGGTACCAACTACAGTGACACCCTAAGGATGCACAGATAGATGGAAGAGAATTAGATCCATCCACATCTTCGTTAGGATTTGCATCCCTACCCTGTGACACAAAGGCTCTCTGGGACCAGAAATGCCATATCTCACCATTCACAACCCTTCTATCATGTGTCATCTACAAAAATATAGCCAAGGCCCTAAGGCCCCCCTCAATGACATGAGCACATTTAGTGCCCACTTTGCAGTTTCAGAAGGTCTGTGCTGTGAGATTCCAGCACTAGGGCTCATTCTGCTGAGATCATCATTGCCAGAGGTAAGGCTCCTGACTGCCACTGAAACTTGGGCACTTGGGCACGTTGTCTAGCCCTACTCCTCTGTTAGGTGGTTAGCAATCTTTTCAGGCGTCTGTGAACAACATTCAGAGGCTAGCCAGTTATTAGATCTTGTCTCAACCACATGGTCAGATGTTGCCATCTAGAAAACAATGCCCTTTCTGAGGAGTTACTCAGAAGAGATAGCTTGCCTGTCTCAGCTGATGCTCACCTAAGCCTGAGCTTCCACAGAGACCAAGCTTAGGGAAACTCATAATGTTTTGAATCATAGATGACTGAAAACAATCAACCTCTCAACTGAGTGTTTTTCTTTAAGCATCTCCTATGACATCAGCTGGTCTTAGTAAACATGATGTCCAGGGGGAGAGTAATATTTCTGGATTGGACAGGATGCGATTCTCATCTGATTGAACATTGTATCACTCTCAATTGTCTACAGCCACAAATAAGGCTTCAGTGAAACGTTCATAGGATACTATAGAGTGTGGGTCCTTAAAATGCATATAAAAGCCAACTTCTCTCCACACACATGTATACACACACCCACACATACATATGTACTCACATACATGTGGATATTACCACAACATATACAGAGCATTTTAAAAGATTATTCCCCAGAATCAACTCACTTGGGTCTTTTTGAACTATTTAACTTTTCCTAATAATGTGCAGTTGTTCTTTAAAAAAAAAAAAAAAAAAAAAAAAAAAAAAAGCTTTTAAGCCCCAGCATCACTGTGTTGGTATTTGGTATTTCACGCAGTTCTAGTTCCCAAGTAGAAGCATGATCCTTTGTATTTGTCCTATAATAGCTAGTCATAGGCCTTGCCTGTGGAGCTGAGGCTCAGAGAGGACACTTTGCTCACCTGTGCACTTTGCTCTTATGTCCCTGTAGTTTCCGTGGGTTATGAGTACGAATCCTGCCCAGATCTGATCCTGTGGGAGAAAAGGACAGCGGTGCTGCAGGGCTATGAAATTGATGCCTCCAAGCTGGGGGGCTGGAGTCTGGATAAGCACCATGCCCTGAACATCCAGAGTGGTGAGTAGAATCACGGGGTTCCTTGAACTAGGCTAAGGTGGCCTCTCCTTTGCTATCCTGTTATCCTCACACACACACACAAAAAAAAAAAAAAAAAAAAAAAAAGAAAAAGAAAAAGAAAAAAGAAAAGAAGGAAGAAAGGAAGGGGGAAATGGGGGAAGCATACAGTGAAAATATGGGCTCCAAGGAGATCCATCATTTAGAAGGTTGTCAGAAAATGACAGGTGAAAGCATAGGATACCAGAGAGACATATAGAAGTACTACATTCTTTGTCATCAAAGCAACAATGGAGAGAGGATCCCTATGCAGCATCCCAAAAGGTCTAGGATTAGTTCTAGTATCAAGTAGGAGATACTAAGAGAGTGAGCAGCCACAAGTGAAGGAAGTGCAGCTCTGAAGAAGAGTTCCTGGAGAGGAGGTCCATTCTCTGTAATTTGGGCTGAGTGAGATGGAAGAAAGAACTCCCAAAGTTCAGGCATAAGCAGCTGGAACCTGGAATAGTATGAAAAGTATGGCATCAGGCTTCATCCACAGTGGGTGTCACTCATATCTGTACATTAAGAAACCCAATCTGACCCTCTTTTGCCTTGGGACAGGAGCCATAGTGACAATGTTGTTATCTTCTGCCTAGTATTCCCTAGGCAGGGATAGTAACAATGATGGTTATTAGGGGTAGTAACAATGTTGCTTATTAGGGGTAGTAACAATGTTGCTTATTAGGGGTAGTAACAATGTTGCTTATTAGGGATAGTGACAATGTTGCTTATTAGGAATAGTGACAATGTTGCTTATTAGGGATAGTGACAATTTTGCTTATTAGGGATAGTAACAATGTTGCTTATTAGAGATAGTAACAATGTTCCTTTCTTCGGACTAGTCTAAAATTGGAAGGATGCTTGTCAATCCCATAGCATGTTTAAAATAGAGGTGAAAAATGTACAAAAGACTTGTACATTCCTATGAGTCTCTAAAACAGGGGCAAAAGACAAGGACTCAGCACATGATAAAGTTAGAAAATGACAACCCAGAGCTGCGTGGTACTGATAGAGAAACAGGTAGAGTTGTGGCAGATCAGGAAGTTCAGAAGTGACCCATGACCAGTAGCACGGGTCAGAGGTGAACAGAATGGTCTTGAAGGAGAAGCACAAATGTCAGCAAACATGAGAAAGAATTGCTTAGCATTCTTTGTCAGCAGGACATGAAAACCGAAACCTAGCAAAGTCTATCTTACCCCAGTCGGAATGGCCAGCATCATCAAGATCAAGTCAGGAAGTGGAGGATAAGGACAGTATATTCAACATACAGTTTATTTTCCTCAGAATTAATATAAAAATAAACCTTTAAAAATAAATGAAATGGAGGAAGGAAAACAATAATAGAAATGGTACAGGAAAGGAAACCCTTATACACCATTGGCAGGAATGTGACTCAATGTTCCTATAGTGCAAAACAGTATGGAAGGTCCTGTGACAACCACATGAGAGGATGCCCCAAAGAATGTTACTCACCCTACCACAGAGGTGCCTAGACATCATGTTTACTGCTACACTGCTCACAATAGCTACATTATGAAACCAGCTTAGCAGTCCATCAAGAGATGAATAGATAAAGAAAATGGGTCTTATATAATGGAGTCTTATTTAGCCATAACAAAGAACAAAATTACATTATTTACAGGGAAATGGACAGGACTGAAGAAGATAATATTAAGTAAAATAAGCTCAATTCAAATACCTTACTTTCCTAATATGAGGAATCTAATTTTCCCCTCAAGTGATGTAGAAGCAGAAAGGTATCTGTTTAGGAACAAAGTGGAGATCAAGGCTAGAGGGGAAAGAGAAGGCAATGGACAAGGTGAATGGGATGAAAGTACATGGTGTGTATATGAAAATGGGGAAAACAAGAAAGTCGGTTTGGCTCTCAGTATCCAAAATTCTGAAGTAATAGAGCTGTGATCAAGCTAAATTTTGTTTCTCACTCACTTGCAAACCCTGGGAGGCAGATTATCTTGGGCTGCAGGCACAGAATGTGTGGCTCCTCTGTTCTCCTTGTTTGTTTGTTTTAAATTTGTTTATTATTATAATTAAGTACGATGTAGCTGTCTTCAGACACACCAGAAGAGGGCGTCAGATCTCATTATGGGTGGTTGTGAGCCACCATGTGGTTGCTGGGAATTGAACTCAGGACCTTCAGAAGAGCAGTCAGTGCTCTTATCCTCTGAGCCATTTTGCCAACCCCTCTGTTCTCCTTGTTCATCGTGGCTTTTACCCCAACGTCACAGTCCAAGGTGACTACTTCAACTCCAGCCTGCGCATCCTTGAGGATGTAGGAACATCATCAAGGAGAAGGAAAAGGACCACGAGTCAGGCCCTTCTAGTGTGGGGATGCTGCCCAGCAAATGATCTCAGCATCGATACTTAGGAGCCACTGGCCAAAACTCAGTGACAGATGAGGCTGCTCCACGTCATGATTGCTCCAGGCAGACATGTTCCCAGCTAGGTGTTAGGAATTATGTTAGCTACAGAAGAGGAAAGGGTGAATGGGCCATCTGTGGATAATGGGGAAAGACTTGCCTTACACCCTGTGCAAATATAGAAACTTCCTATTCTATAGAGAGAGTATCACGTGTCATGAGATACATGCTTCAGAAACTAATACTAGAGAAAACGCTTCAGTGTATTTAGAAAAACTATGCCACACCTCCACTCCACACTCTGTGCAAAATAAATTTAAATAGTTTTCAACATCCAAATGTGAAAGTACTCTAAAACTAATAGAAGAAAGTATAAGCCAGTTTTAAATATCAAGGAAGGATTACAGAAAAACCTAAAAGGCACAGACTTGGATTTAGAAAAATAGCTGGTTAGACTAAGTAAAATTTAGATTAAACCCATTCAATAAAAGATATGGTTCGAGCAAAGCTAGAGAGAGTGTGGCACACAGAAAGGGGATTCTTGTGACCTACAGGATCCCAGTCCCACTCAGCTATCATAGAAACAGGCATAGCAGGAGAGACAGTTCAACCTAGAGGCTGTGGCCATACACAGATGAAAAAGGGTGGTCAGGAATGGAGACAAGTCACCGAGGTCATTCAAATGAGTCCCTTCATTTGGTTAGTGGGAAACTGAGAGCCCAGAACAGTGTGAGTAGTAAAGACACTTGAAATCTCTACAGGCTATAGGATTATCCTGACAACTATAAAACCGGGTAAAAACCTGGGTCCATGCTACTGCGCAGACACTGTGAGCTTCCCTCCTCTCTTTCAGTAAACATTTAATGGTATCTACCGTATGTCAGATGCTATGCTAGGCACTGGGGATGTAGAAATGAAAATGACATGAACTCTACACTTGAAATTGTATTGGTGGAAAGAAGGGCAAGAAAGCATGTACATTTAAGAATTTGTGTCGCACACAGATTCAGACTGAGTCCAGGGGAGAGGTATTAGCCTGGATGGTCAAGAGCTACACCCTAGGGCTGAAGAGAGAGCGCAGTCAATAAAGTGTTGGTCTTTAAAGCACAAGCCTGGGTAAAAAAAAAAATGCCAGAAAAAGGTGGGCACTGGAATGAAGGCCCAGCCAATAAGAGCCTATGTTCTTGTAGAAGACCTGGGTTCTATTCCCAGTATCCACACAATGGCTCATAGACATCTATAATTCCAGTTCCAGGGAATCCAATCCCCTGCCCTCTTCTGGCCTCTACAGGCAGCAGGCACACATGTGATACACATACATACATGCAATCAAAACATTCTTATATATAAAACATATCTTTTAAAATGTTATGCATGGTGAAATAAGCTTTCAATCCAAGCCCTGAAAAGGAGAAGACAGAGCGATCCCTGGGGATCAGTGACAAGCCTGCCTAGCTTACTTGGCAAGTTCCAGGATATGAGAGGCCCTGCATCAAAAAATTAGTTGTCCTCTGGCCTCTATATGCACCTGTACACACCTGCACACACATGCGCATGTACTACCCATGGGCACAAGTGTGTTCATGCAGACACCACACACATACATGAGGGTGGCAGAGGGTAGATATATTTTGGGTCTGCCTACTTCCTGTCTGTGGGGCCTTAGCTAAACTGCTGGTCTATTCCATCTATCACAACAGTGGTTAACAGTGCCACCTCATAGGCCTAGAGTGAGAATTCAGTCAGTAAACAGTGGAGCCTCTCAGGGAACCCTGGGTTTCACTGTAGTAGGATAAGTCTCAAAGTGTCTGGCCACAGCCGCATATGCTTTGCTAAATCAAGATAACATTGGCCAGCCAAAGGAAGAGGGACCCAGCCTCTGTTCCCTCCCTTACACGCATCTCTCCTCATCCCAGGCATCCTGCACAAAGGGAATGGAGAGAACCAGTTCGTGTCCCAACAGCCACCGGTCATCGGCAGCATCATGGGCAATGGGCGCAGGAGGAGTATCTCCTGCCCCAGCTGCAATGGTCTTGCTGATGGCAACAAGCTCCTGGCCCCCGTGGCCCTCACCTGCGGCTCTGATGGGAGTCTCTACGTGGGAGACTTCAATTACATCCGCAGAATCTTCCCCTCTGGAAATGTCACCAACATCCTGGAGATGAGGTATGTAAGGGGATCTCTTCCCTGTGGTTCCTTGTAATGGTCCCTTGCCACTATGAGGCCCAGCAGCCCTACCCATAGGGTCCAGAGAAGTAGGTCAGGACAGAATTGCACCTGCCAGACACTGGGACTTTTCAATTCCCAGCTCCATCAGGTGCTGCCCCTCCTGTGCTCTGTGAGGAAGACAGAGCGTTGTCCTTCATGTCCAGATGATGTGGGAGGCTGCTGACAGCTGAAAATGAGTCACCTCGGAGCCACCAAACCTTTTTTTTCTGCATTTAACCAATAGAATCAGTTACAAGGGTCTTTTTGTAAGGACAAAGGATTCACGGCAAGTAAATGTCACCCATTTTGGCCCTGTTCCTTAGTGTTCCTCAGAGGCAGTTACCTCTGTCTGGCAAGGGTTGAGATAAAGTGAAGCCCAAGGCTGATGTGGGCTCTCTGGGTGGAGCAGAGCCACAGGGAGAGACTCTCGCTCCTGACCATGAATGATGGAGCACAACAACTCTCAGCTGGGGGACAGCTCTTGAGTTTGCATTTTTCCCTATGCCCCTGAGCCAGATCCCTTTACAACCAAAGCCCTGTGATGAGGTGGGCTCTATGGTTAAAGGGAAACTGCGATTCAGAGACAGGGGAGACCTACTCTCAATTTCAGAAGAAATTTTGGAAATCTTTTTATAGCTATCCTGGAGCAAAAAAAAAAAAAAAGAAAAGAAAAGAAAAATCCACCCATATCCTGGTTTGGGATAGAAGGGCATCCTCCAGAGTGGATGGCAGGGCAGTAGGGCTCCTGCTGTTAACCAGTGTGGTGGTTCTGCAAGGCATTGCCTATTATCAACCTTTGGCAAATAGGGGGAAATGAGCTCAGAGAATTTAAAGTGCATGATGTTCAAAGTCCAGCATCTAGAATGGTGAACCCAAGCCTAGAAGACCGATACACAGCCCTGCCACCCACCGGGCATGAGAGCTGTTCCACCTTGTAATGATATCCTCTGCTGGATAAGCATCTTAGGCAGCTTTCACGTAAACAGAGGCAAAGCACGCTGACTGGCTGTCAGACGCCACTGTCCTAAGAGCCATGAGCATCCCATCCCCACACGGGTCAACTGCCCATGCTGTGGGCACCTAGGACATGGCCCGTCAGGGGGGTGAGATACCTGACTCCAGGAGAGTGTTCTTTACCCCTTTTCTCTGTTGTGAGGTTCATGCACAGGCACTGGTCAGGGAAGAACTCCTTGACCGTACTTGCTTCCGTCGGATGAACCTAATGAGGCAAAGGAGCAAAGGAGCAAGGGTCAGCTCAATGTAGCAGAAACGCTGTGTGACTTTAAGCCAACTTTAAATTCAGGGCCTCCCTGAATTTCCATATCCTCCAAATAAGACATCTTAGTTCCTCTCTCTTCTTCCCACTACTGTTGAGAATTAGGCAAGAGGGGATGATGGGAGGAATAAACAAAATTAGGGAAGAACTCTGTATTATCATCCTGACATATCTTCCTGCAGTCTTTTCCTGCTGGGCTTTGTCTCTGTGTCACACCCTCCCTAATTACCCTCATTCTCCAGGCCCATGCCACATTTTGAGTAGACTCTTGGTAAGCTCCGCACATTCTGAAGACTGTCATGGAGAAGCAGGCATGCAGAGACCCGAAACAGCAAGCCTGTATATCTCTCTGAGTGCATGTCTGTGCAAAGAAGAGAATCAACCGCTCCTATCTCTTCCGAGCCCCCGCTGAAGCAGCACACTGTGTCAGGCCTGTCCTCTTCCCAGAGTCAGCGGTATGGTGCAGGTGGAGCCGGGCCTCCTCTGTGATATGTAGCTGCTTATAAGTGAACTCACTGACAAGGAGTATTCAATATAAAATGTATCAGTGTCATGGCTGCTAAGTCTGTATTTATTACAGTGTTGTACAGTACCATTGCTGTCAAGTTTTCAGCTGCTAATAATGCTTCTAACCCTGCTGCTAACACCTCGTTCTTTCTTCTATTCCCTGCTCTCCTGTCTTCTGTCAGAAATAAAGATTTCAGACATAGGTAAGCCAACCAGTGGAGAATTTCCTGCTTCTCCCCTGCCTTGTTGCATGCTGTATGGTAAGCCACACCTGTCAACTTCAGATGTCTCAATGACAAAGGAACCCTGTGTGGTTAGAAGCTGATAGGAGATAATTGATGCAATTAGAACACCCAGCTCCTAGTGGTGGGGTAGGTGGCAAAGATTCGAATTTCTTATACCTGTGGTAAAGTGAGACACTTGTCCTGTAGTCTATAGATGTGGCAGGCTGGAGTAATAGGGGAAGTACTTGAGTGGCACCACCTACTTAATTCTTAGACTAGCACATCATCTAGACTGTTGAGTGAGTTTCTGGCCATGGTGGGAAGTGCCGAGATCTTCTTGCACAGGTGAAGAGTATGAAAACAGATAGGTTCCAGATCTCAAAGTCAGAGCCTTTAGAAGGCCAGGGGTCCCTGAAGAGGCTCTTCCAGACAGGACATCACAACAGCTTCATGCAGAGAACAGACTTCACACAGAGCTGTGTCCGCATGTGGATTTGAAAGCTGAGTATGAGCAGACAGAGCCACAGGGGAGACTCTCAGCAGCCTGCATAAGACTCAGACCACAGTGGTGCATGGGATGGTCCTATTAAAGAAGGCTCTATGGGATAGTGAGAGCCAAACACAGCCTGAACCAGTAGTCATTTCTGAATTCACTCCTGTATGTAAGTAGGTATGCGTGTGTACATGTGTTATTTAAAGCAATAATTCCTGTGTGTACTTGCCGCATAGCAGAGAGTTAGACAGCTCACATGAATACCATCTTATGTCTCCTCTACCCTGTGAGATAGACATCTGCGATTATTTCCAGTTTACAGAGGAGGGGACCGAAGATCCCCAGAGGTATAGCCCCAAAATAATTGCTTCATCTTTAAACTTTCATTTTTATCTTGAAGTTATTAAAAATTACTGTAAGGAACAAAAGGATCTCTGCAAATTATTCAGCCTTTTCAGGCACAGAGAGAAGTTCCAAAAATTGCTATGGAGAGACATGTTGCCAGTGGTTATAATAACTGCTACAATCTCCATTACATTGGTTTTGTAATTAGCATGTTACAATTTATTTTAATTATGATAAGCATGATGATAAGATGCCTCCATCTTTCCCCAAAAAGGGGATCTGAGTCCTCTTATAGCCAATGATACATATAAGAAGGTAAATTCAACAGAGATTGGAACCAAAAGTAAAAACAAGGAAGAATACCAGTGATCAACTTAAACTCTAAGTGTCAGGGTAGCCAGAGCAATCCTAACAACATAACTGATGTCCTGGTTCACACTGTCACCAATGGGAAGGACAGGATTGCCATCTGTTCACACTGAAGCCCATGTCGCATGAGCTTCCTATGGATGAGACTGAGCTGCTCAGGGACCTGTCCTCTCCATTTCTATATTGCAGAGATATGCTTCCTGTATGCCTTAAATTAAAACCTGGCATCTAACACTGAGTCATTCAGTCCATGGTGACATCCCCCCAGGGCATAGATGTAGTACTGGCAGACACAGCTGGGAAGTCTTGCACCATGTAAATTTTCTGGTTTCAATTCTCTATCAGTTGAAAAAAAATCATGATTTTCTGTCTGTCTGTCTGTCTGTCTGTCTGTCTGTCTCTCTCTCTCTCTCTCTCTGTGTGTGTGTGTGTGTGTGTGTGTGTGTGTGTGTGTGTGTGTGTGTGTGAATATGTACAGGTTTGTGTGGCCGTGTGAGCTTCTGACCTTCAATGACCTTTTGAAACAGCCATAGAGTATGGAGTCAAAACCAAGCCCCTGGCTTCTTTCAACCCATTGCTTTCTTAAGTGAGAAAAATTAATCTATAAAGTAATGCAGAGTGGAAAGGGAGACTCACCCATTCCTAATAAGGGGGGGGGGCAGGAAACCTGAATTTCATCTGTAATCTTTGACTGGTACTGACTGATATTGACAAATTCCTTCCTCTCTCTGAGCCTCAGTGCCTGTACCCTTAAGCGAATACTGGTTAGATTAAAGAAGTTCTCAACGTTTCTCTTCGTCATCTGTCAGCTGCTTCGGTTTCTTCCAATAGCGGCATTTGGTTCCACGGGAATCTTGGCCTGTGTGTACACCCCCAGGACAGACTTATCTGTCTTTGACTTTTTCAGTCTCATGCCACCTGCTATCCTGTGCATTCCCAGTAGCAAGAGTCCCTTCAGCATCTACTGCTGTGGACCTGTTCAGGAAACAAGCATCCTTATGACTTCCAGGATTTCTTCCCTGGGGACAGGAAGGGCTGCTAGAAGCTTGTTCTGAGGCATGAAGTTAACCTCCCTCAAACAAAGCTGCACACATTGTACTAACTCAAAGAGCCCCTAACTGTCATGGAAAATAGCAAGGCAGAATTATGTCCAGAATACACAGCTATTATTCACCAACATAAATATTCTAGAGATTTGTTAGGGTCACCAGATTTAGGGGCTGGGGACATAACTTAGATAGTAGAGAGCTTATTTAGTATTATTGAAGAACTGGGTTAAAAAAAAAAGAAATGAAAGAACTGGGTTCGATTCTTAGCACCACAGAAACTGGAAAGGATGCTCCAGTCCTCGAATCCTACTACTTAGAAGATAGAGAACTGAGGGACACAAGTTCAGGATCATCCTTAGCTACCTGGTAGGTTCAAGGTCCCCTGGAATATATATGACCATGTCTTAAAAATTAAAAACAAAACCAAAAAGCCGCCATTTATTAAACATCCTGGTTTTTACTGGAACAGACACTATGTGCAGAGGTTTCTGTTCTTTGTATAGTTCTTATTCTCAAAATAACCTTTGAAGTAGATATGATTGCCCCATTTCTCAGCTTAAGCACAGAGACTCAGAGCAGCAAAGCAATCTGCCCAGGTAAATGTCCTCAGTGGATGGAGTTGGTGTTTGATCCTCTGCCTCTCTGGCCCCAGCACTCACCTCTGCCTACTGGTGGGAGCAAGTGAGCTACTTCCTGTCAGGGCAGCATCCAAAGTGGTTAAACGAGGCTCCCCGCTCAAAGGAGATCTTACTCTAGGACCAAAGGAGGTTTCTCCCTCAGAAGTAGAAAAAAGATTATCTTTCACCACAGGAGACTCCCAAGTTCCAAGTCTCTACCCAGAGCTTCCCCACTTCTTCCTAAAGAGGGAGGGCTGACTTCAACTCACTAACTTCAGGAATGCTTCCCCAGCCAAGATTATACTCCCAGAGCTAGAAGACAGTGTGAGACCTTGGAGTTCTCTGCAGCAAGCTCCAGAGTAGGGCTGTGATCTAGTTCTGCATCTAACCCTGCTCAGGGTCCTGGCCATCAGACCAGGAAAATGCTCCCTGTCCATGAATCTGGTCCTAGGGCCTCTGGGGCCTCTGGGGCCTCTGGGGCCTCTGGGGCCTCTGGGGCCTCTGGGGCCTCTGGGGCCTCTGGGGCCTCTGGGGCCTCTGCCACAGGCCATCCTCCATCACGTGCCTTCAGGCTTTATGGTTTGTAGCACATCCCTAGGCCTTTGGTATGCAGTGCTGATGTGCCTGGAAACCACCAGCAATGCCAGGTCCTACACTATGGAACTGAAATCTGCATTTTGGTAATGTCTTCAAGAGCATCCTCTGAAGTTTGAGGCACTCTGCTTCATGCCCAAGTCTGGCTCTACCTAGGACTCAGAGATCTCAGAGGCAGAGCCCAGCTCCCGTCAGACACGCTTGTTCAGGCTACTTCTAATTTCCAGATGATTCTGAGGCATAGAACCATCAATCTAAGCTCACTAGCAATGGATGCTTCCTGTGTATCCTTCAGCAACAACACCAAGTTCATTCATTCATTCATTCATTCTCCCATAAATTCAGCAGAACTTTTCAGAACATTTCCTCTGAATCTGTGTAATGGGATCATTTAGGACTTGAAGCCAGTCCCTATCCTAAAAGAGTTCAAGATGTTCATTGTAATGGTAGAGGTGGTGGTAGTTTATTTATACGGATGTTTTGCCTGTATGTATCTGTGTACCACATGCATGCAATACACTTGGAGGCCAGAGAGAATATAGCATCCCCTAGGGCTGGAGTTACAGTTGGTTGTGAGCTACCATGTGGGTGCTGGGAATTGAATCAGGCCCTCTGGGAGGTCAGCCAGTGTCCTTAGCTGCCGAACCATTTCTCCAGTTCCAAGTTCAAGGCTGTATTGAGGAAACAGACAACTCAACAGAGAAGAACCCGTGAAAGTGCCACAGAAGAGAGATCTGCCACAGCTCTAGTGGGAACTCGAGGATATAGTGCACTATAACAGAAAAGCGGGGTGGAGTGGGGCAGGAATGGTAGCTCAGGTGAGGGAGTGCTTAGCCGAAGCTCCTGAGACAGGCAAGCCAAAGGGGCCCTGGAGCTCTCTTCCATCCATGCTTTCAAGGATTGCATGGCTCCCAGCAGATCATCGGGCCTTCAGGATGCAGGGCTGAGGTGTTCAGGGAACGGAGGCAGCTGTGTGGGGAAATAGAAGCAGACCATGGAACGTGAAGCACGTGGAGATTGAAATCCACTCGGCAGCTTGGGAGCCTGCTCAGGCACTATCTCTGTCCATCTCGGTTTTCTCAAATGGAAGAAGACAGTCCCTACTTAATGTGTTAGTTACAGGGGGGAATGAGGCCATGTGTGCCAAGTGCAGACACACAGACTAAGACAGAACCCACATCTTTCAGTGTCAGGTACATCCCAATCCATGGCATTAGCTCTGTCTCATGGGCTGCTGGGGCTGCAGCCCAGGAGGTGGGGGTTGGGGGAGCAGAGGAAACACAGATACAGTGCAGCTCCCAGTGCTGGCTGGCACAAGGAAGAACTGTGCAGCTAGGGATGTAGTTCAGTTGGTAGGATGCTTAACACAAAGCCCTAGGTTTGATCTCCAGCACAAATAAAGCCAGGTTTACTGATGTACATCTGCAGTCCCAGCACTTGGGAGGCAGAAGCAGGACAATTAAGAGTTCAGGGCTATCCTCAGCTACATGGTGAGTTGAGCCCCTGTCTAAAAAACAAACAAACAAACGTGTGTGTGTGTGTGTGTGTGTGTGTGTCTGTGCATCTGTGTGTCTAAAGGCCCATGTGTGGGCAGAGCAGAGACCTAACCACTGGACAGCTGATAGTCACTATTTCATTGTCGTACCCCTACTTAAATACTCACCTCCTCCATTCAGAGCAAGCAGTTTTCCTTCCATGCTGACCACCATATAAGCATGAGAGATGCAACCCTAAGTTTTCATAGGATCTAGGGCAATCCTGACAAGGCCACCATCGCCTGGAATTCACCCCACTTGAGAAGTTCCACGTGAGTGACACTTCTCCAGGGCAGTGCAGGGCTATGTGAGCTAGAAACTCAAGGGGCTAATTTAAATGGACAGGGCCCTCCATTGTACTCCCTTGGGGTCCTCTCTCTGCCAAGGTAGATAGCACCAGTTTATCATGAGTGATGCACACCGAAATGAAATAGTCCCCCTGCCTCCTGGCTGTCACAGGGAAGCTGGGAGGCCAGGATGCTCCAGCACGATGGAGCAGAATTTAAGGTCATTGTATTTTATTAAGCTAGGATCAGGGTTGTCTGGGAAGATTAAATTTGTGCCACCTTCTAAGTCCCAAGGGAACGTTTCACAATAAACAGGACGCCTGTGCTATTACTGCCAACCCCATGAGAAGCAGAAGTCAAGCTAAGTGATTTTAATGCAAATACCACCTATATAAGCTGAAAATGGACATGTCATCTATTTAAGAGAAGCCACTCTAAAGCACTGGAGGCTGCAAGTCAGTCATTGGAGATGCAGACTGGATAAAAATCTAGCCGTTTCTCCTTAAAGTACTGAAAGGTGGTATGAAAGACGCCAGGCCTTGTGCTTGGTGTAAGACATACACTAGTACGAACCCCAGGCCACAGAGGAAAAACAGCCAGGGAAAGGTGGCAGAAAAGGTCCCTGGGTGGCTGCCTTGAGAATAGATAGAAGGAACAGAGCAGAAGAGTGGATAGAGGCAGGACCAAATGCATCAAGGGGCCTGGTATGGGTGTTGCTAGTGTGGGATGTCTGAGAGGAAGGAAGATCTGTGCTTCCTCTGAAAGTCGGGAGAGTGTTGCAAACTGAAATATGGAAATAACCTGGTGAGGTTTGGATCCGATCAGAAAAATGGTCTGAGGAAGAGAATCCTGGCCTCATTTGTTAGGAGGCGATGGGATAGCTGTGTGGGGCTGGAGAGGAAATGCCAGTGCAAGAGTAGCATGTCATGTGGACCTCAGGGAAAGAAAACAATAAGAGAGCCTCAGTCTAGACACCTGGCTCTGGCCCAGGAGATACCACTGAAGCAAGGGACGTTTCTACTCATGAGAAGTCAGGGCCAGACTAAGATGCCATGGCCCTAAACACACACACACACACACACACACACAGAGAGACAGAGAGACAATGACAGAGAGAGGTACAGATACACAAACACACACACAGAGACAGAGAGACAGAGAGAGGTACAGATACATACACACAGAAATTGGTGTACCCACACACAGAAATACACACAGAGATAGGTGTACACACAGAGAGAGAGAGAGAGAGAGAAAGGTACAGATACACACACATACACACAGAGATCGGTGTACACACACACACACACACACACACACGTACACCCAACACACACACAAAACATACACACGGTGCCTCAAGTTTCACGTGTGATAAACACCAGTTTATAAAATTAAGTTTTTCAAAGGACCTGGATTAATCTCTATGCTTGATAAATGTACAATATTGACATGCCGTTTGAGTACAATATTGACATGGTCAGACCACACACAGGAGCTGAAAATTGACATCACAGTGGGCTCCCAGTGGTAAGCCCCGCATCTATGTGCTCTAGACTTGGAAGAAGTTGTAATCAATCCCCCTAAGTAGTACAGTCTGTACCTAGCAGGAGATGCCTACCTGAAAGTCATCTCCATAGGCAAGCACAAGCACCACTATTCAGCAGCAGGCATGATTGCTGAGTGCCTTCTGTGTGCCACACATCATACTACATGTGAGACACATGTGGTGTCATGTGAATGGTTCCAATTCTTTTTTTTGATATCATAGTTTAATTTTTTATTAGATATTTTCATCATTTACATTTCAAATACTATCCCAAAAGTCCCCTGTACCCTCCTCCTGCCCTGCTCCCCAACTCACCCACTCCCGCCGCATGGCCCTGGCGTTCCCCTGTACTGGGGCATATGATCTTCACAAGAATGGTCCCAATTCTTAAGCAAACACTAACACCGCTATCTTGTAGATGAAGGAAGCTGGAGGTCCCGGGGCCCACGTTTCAGCACCCACAGAATCCAGACTGACCTGGTTTCAGGCCCTGGGCATTTTCCAAGGGAAATATCCCTTGCACATTTCTCTGCGATCTTACTTCTTTCCCATTACCAGAACCCACCCAGGTTTTGTGACTTTCTTCCAGAAACAGACTCTATCAGCGCTGCTCCTCTGCTGTTTCTTTTCCTTGAGTTTGCTTCCAATTAGAAAGTGACCCTACCTCTCATTCTACCTGACTGCAGGATGGAGACACCTAGGCTCCTGATTAACCCACCCTTAGGAAGGCCTGGAAGTGGGGAGGACACTGGCAACAGCTGGTGGCAGCTTTAGCCAGTGTCTCACCTGTCAGTCTCAGGATGGAATTGGAAGTCGCTGTAAAAACCTTAGTTGTTTAAAGCCAAGCACCTCCATGCTCCTATCTTGGGTTAGCAGGTCTCCTATGACAAGATTCATTGATAATCTTTTATGTTGGACTAGAAAGATGACTCAGTAGTTAAGAACACTGGCTGTTCTTCTAGAGAACCTAGGTTCAGTCTCCAGTACCCACATGGCATCTCACATCTGTCTATAATTCTGTTTCCAGTGGATCCGATGCCTTTGTCTGGCCTCTGTTGGCACTGCACAGTTCACATGTGTACATGTAGGCAAAACACATAAGACAATACACATAAGAGGGAAAAAAAGTATATGTTTAGCATTTGATGTAGGCAATCATTAGCAAGAGGCCTGGTGGGTTTGTTTGTTTTTTTTCATATATATAGTTTGTATATATGTGTGTGAGAGGGCACAGTGTGCACAAGTAGGCATCAGATATGTGTATATGCATATAGAAACCAAAGAACAACCTTGGGTACCACCATATACCCTTTTTTCCCTTTGAGTCAGTCTCGCAATGGCCTAGAGTTCATCAAGGAGTATAGGCCAGCTGGCCAGTGAGCTCCAGGATTCTCCCATCTCTGCCTCCTAAACACTGTGATCACGCAGACATGGCCCCACAGCTGGCAGGGGTTGGTTGGTTGGTTGATTGGTTGGTTGGTGATGATGGTGATGATGGTGATGATGATGATGATGTGGGTATTGAACTCAAGTTCTGGTGCTTGCAAGCACTTTACTGGCTGATCCATGTCCTCAGGCTAGGCAGGGGGGTTTTGCATTAGTAATTGAAAGGGGAGAGGTCATTAGGCCAAGCTCTCAGGCCACCCTCAATGAAGATAGCATCCTCATTAGAGCATTTTGCTTAGATTTAAGTGGGTTGGAATTCATGTTATATATCCCCATCTAAGTATTAAACAGGCCCAACCCTTCTTAGTTCTGAGATCAAATGAGACCTGGCATGTTCAGGATGGTATGGCCATAGTCGTGTTGTGCGTCTCTAGTTATGTGATGGAGAGAACAAAGTGCTCACCCTAGCCCTGCCTCTCTTGCAGTCACAGCCCAGCACACAAATACTACCTGGCTACAGACCCCATGAGCGGGGCCGTCTTCCTGTCTGACACCAACAGCCGGAGGGTCTTCAAGGTCAAGTCCACCACAGTGGTGAAGGACCTGGTGAAGAACTCCGAGGTGGTAGCAGGGACTGGTGACCAGTGCCTCCCTTTTGATGATACCCGCTGCGGAGATGGTGGGAAAGCCACAGAAGCCACGCTCACTAACCCCAGAGGTAAGGCTTTGCTTTTAAAACAGTAGCATGTGTTTGTCATTAAAATTGTGTCTGTCTGTCTGTCTGCCTGCCTGCCTGTCTGCATGTCAGTGTGTTTATATTTGATATAAGCAATTATCAACAAGAAGCCTGGGAGGGGGGAAGTGTGTGTGTGTGTGTGTGTGTGTGTGTGTGTGTGTGTGTGTACAGAGGAATTGTGATAATTCTACCTGCTGGAAACAACCCCCCAGTTAACAATACCTGTCTTTCCTCCTGTCTTTTTCTCTGAGTGTTTGTGCACATTAGTCAGTGCAGTCAAACAAGATGAAGCATCAAGCACACTCTGTTAGCAAGCTGCTTTTATCTAAACGATGCCAAATGACTTCTCCATGACAGTAAATAGTCTCCTAGCTACTCATTTTTAACAGCTGTGTAGGATTCTAACAAACCAACGCTCTATCCCTTGAGCAACTCCCTCCCATCGGATGTGCAGGATCTCCCTCCATCATTGCTACGCAAAGACATTGTCCTGTGTCTTCCATGCATATAAGGTAGACTCAGAGATGAGTCTCTAATTTTTCATTCACCAAGTATATGCCAAGTGCACAGAGCTTCAGAATGCATAGCAAAGCTCACCGTAGCAGAATCGTTGACACTTGGATGGTAAGCGCTCTGATAGAAGAGAGGAGATACATACCCTGAGATGCAAGAAAAAAGAGCTGTCCATGGGGGCTCTAAGCCAGGAGAAACCTGAATGCCTGGAGACTGAGGAAGCTTGACAGAAGAGAAGCCATCGTTACCAAGAGGTGTCCTTCAGTAAGGGCATTTACTATGTAGCAAGTCCTAGCCAAGGACTTGTAGCCTCTAAGCCTCAGGGACCTACTCAGTAAAATCAGGGTAATAATACCATCTACCCCTACCTCCTAAGATTGTTTTGGGGGTCAAAGTTGACATATTTCACATGCTGTCCTGTAAAACTGTTAGAAATAATTAAAGAGGACCTGGTTTCAAATCACAGCAGTAGACTCTTGAAAAATCATCTGTTCAAATACAGGCATTGTTATCTAGTAACTGTGTGATGTTAGTTTCCTAACCTCTCTGAACCTCGTTTTCCTCCTCTGTGTTATAGGATATGCACAGTCATACTCCAATTCAAATGTCAGGAATATAAATGTCTAGGACAGATAGCTAGGTACATAGTAAACATATCCTCACAGGAGATTCCCTATTAATATCACTACCATGTGTTAGGTAACCATGTAGCATCGTATAGCATCGTATAGCATCGTGATAGACTGTCTACCTAAGTAATGAAATGGTCAGGTGACAACCCTACAGGTAAGCATTGTGTCACCAGTGGTTCAACTCTCTGCTAGCTGTGATTCCTTGGTACTGACTGAGCAGTGAAGAGCAAGCCCAGGCTTGCATTGTAGATTTTCTCTGTCTCTAGATGGCCCTCAGACCTCCTCTTCTCTGCCTCTAGACGGCCCTCAGACTTCCCCCTTGGAACCTCAGTTCCCCAGTTTGTGAGTAAGCAGGCTAAGCTAAATGATCCCGAGGCCCCTGTCAGCTGCACCATCCTACTCTCTTCAAATTAAAACCGTTTCTTGCTGAGAGATTTTTCTTCTCTCCTGGAATCTCTCCGTTGTTCTGCATGCCTGTGGTCCCCTCCCTCACCCACACAGATGGAGTGGCAATACCATTGCCCAAAAGCCTGTAATTAACCCAGACAGAAATGACAAGGGTGCTGCAGTTTGCAGTCACTTTGCAGGAGGGAGGAGAAAAGATGTCCATCTATTTAGCACAACAAAAGGAGAAAAAATGAAGTAATTAATCAGGGGATAGATCACTTCTATTAGCCTGCGCAGCCAACTTTGTAAACAAGAAACCCAATTG
Source organism: Mus caroli (assembly GCF_978045245.1). NCBI lineage: Eukaryota > Metazoa > Chordata > Mammalia > Rodentia > Muridae > Mus > Mus caroli. The sequence goes on along the minus strand of NW_028227263.1, from coordinate 49,564,553 downwards.
TTCATGGAGCGCTCATCAGTCCTGGCAGATGGAAGAGAGAGACAGGGCATAGCCAGGCAGACAGGCGGCAGGACTGACTCACGTGCTGCTGCTTACAGGAGGAAATTAATTGACATTCTAGGCAGGACCACAGCAAAGACTCCCAGCCCTGAGGCTGCCTGTGCATCGGTGTGAAGTCCTTTCCAGCTTCCTGGTCTCTTAAAGAGGGATGGAATGAGTGTTCTGGTGTGGCCATCACTAAGAAGTCCCTGGAGGCCTTATCCCATCCTGATGGCCTGGAAGCCACAGAACATTGTTGTTGCAGTCAGAATGGTCATTAATGAGTATTGGGAGCTAAGAACTCCAAGCCAGCTGTTTCTTCCCAAGCTGCTACCGTGTGTGTGTGTGTGTGTGTGTGTGTGTGTGTGTGTGTGTTCTAGACACAATCATGTGTAGTGTTTGTAGGAGGCCATGTGTACAATCACGTGTAGGAGACCAGAGACCAGGGATGTCATTCCACGATTTTGATTTTTATTTTCTGAGACAGGACCTCTCATTGACCCAGAATTCAGTGAGCCCCAGATCCACCTGTCTCCACCTCCCCAGTGCCAGGATTGTAGGAGCACTCCCATACCTAACTTCTCTCAGCTCCCCACTTTACCAACTGAGCTCTCTCCCTAGCCTCCCCAGTCAGAAGCTGTCATTCCACACAGCAACGAGGAGGCCAAGAGTCAGGGGTGATGCAACTCAGCCAGGAGCCCCCTAACTCAGCAGTGCCCCCTCCCCATGCCTCATCTAACCTTTCTCCCATTGCCTGGCCAGAAGACAAGAGAGCGTATCAAGATCGATCCTTCATGTCACCACCTCCCTCCTGGACCTGTCATTTCCCATGGCGCTTCATGCAGTTCTCACTCAGTCCTGTGCCTCCATTTCAAAACCTGTCACCCTTCATGGGTGGCAAGTACCACCCAGAAATTCTAAAGACCCTGCCATCTCCGGGGTGGTATCACCAGAAGTGAGGCCAAGAAAAGCCCCTTAGGTGGTTCTGAAATGAGTCCCTGGCCAGGAGGAATGACCTCCTGTGTGGCCTTCTATACCACCATCCCTCAAGGTGCCCTTCAGAAACACAAGTTTCTCATGGGGTTTTCTCAAGCATCCACCTGGATGTGCCATAGGCTCCCTGCAAGTCCTTAGGCCTCAGGCAGAAATGCAGGCACTAAGCAGTCCTTTGATCTAATAAGTAAACAGATGCCAAGAGGTCCAGGGACTGGGCCCCCACCCCCACCCCCCCACCCCCGTGGAGAAAGCTGGCAGTATGAAATGGCCCAGCAAGTGAAAGGATGCTGAATGACAGCCGGGACCCCATTGTCAGGGTGCCTTCCTCAGATCCTAAGTCAACAAGCCCATTCTTGATGCAGATCCGAAAGATGCTTTTCAGTCTGTGTTCTTATAATGACCAATGAAACCGAAATAATAAGGGTAGGTAAACTTAGAGTATGATTGTCTTGGAAGAAAAGAGAAATTGTTACTAAAAAGATGATCCATGACTGTCGTGTTTGCAGGACTTCAGACATAAGGTAATTTAAATAATTCACAGAGACACTGGAAATGTCTTTCCTACCTCGACTTCAAGTCCTTCACAAACCCAGTTCTCTTTGTACCCAAGTGAAAGATAGGAGCCTCTTATAGCAGCAAAGTGGGAAGACAGAGCCTGAGGCCTAGGACACTGGATTTTTATTCCTGGTTCATAAGACCCTCAGAGCCTTGGCACCTTCCTTGCTCCCTGTTCATCTGTAAGAGATGACTGGAGTCGTTGAGAGTGTAGCTCAGTTGGTAAAGTGCTTGCCTGACATGCACAGAGCCCTTGGTTCAATCCCCAGCACTGTGTAAGACTGGGCGTAGCTGTGCACACTTATAATCTCAGCACTGGGAAGGTAGAGGCAGGGAGGTTCAAAAGTTCAAGGTCATTTTCTCTATCTGAAACTTGAGGCCAGCCTGGGCTATATGAGATCCTGTCTCAAACGATAATAATTTTAGATGTTGTTCTTATTTAAAAGTAAACAAAAGTAAGTAACAAATAAACTGTTAAATAACACAGAAGGATCTTGAGGGACTTGGGATTGCTCAGTGCTACAGTGCTTTTAGTACAGATCCCAGCAGAAGAAGCCGGGCGTGGTGGTGCACGCCTTTAATCCCAGCACTCGGGAGGCAGAGGCAGGTGGATTTCTGAGTTCGAGGCCAGCCTGGTCTACAAAGTGAGTTCCAGGACAGCCAGGGCTATACAGAGAAACCCTGTCTTGAAAAAACAAAAACAAAAACAAAAAATCCCAGCAGAAGGACAAAGAGCTGGACAGGAGTAGATGTTAAATCTTCTGTTTAGCTCCCTCTCAGATCCAATGCTGAATTCCTGTTTTGCCTTCTCCATCCCAGGAATTACAGTGGACAAGTTTGGGCTCATTTATTTCGTGGATGGCACCATGATCAGACGCGTTGATCAAAATGGGATCATCTCCACTTTGCTGGGCTCCAATGACCTCACCTCGGCCAGGCCCCTCAGCTGTGACTCTGTCATGGAGATTTCTCAGGTGAGAAGACATTGTCTCCCGGAACCCTGTGTGCATGTGTGTTCTTCCTGCCTCTTGTCACCTGGTCAGCCTGATGACTACTCCTCTTGACACTGTTCACGCCTTTGAATGGAGCCCACTTGGTTCAGGGCCTGTGTTGAGTACCCAGGAGAAGAAACCTCCCCAACCCAAATGCCCTGGAAGTTCACCATTAGCTATGACAAGTGTGTGGCTGGAGTGGGAACTCAGAGGACAGTGGAAAAAAAAATCTTCCTATGGCCAGCAGACCAGTATGAATTTAAATTCCTATCTCTGAACTTCCTCTTTAACAATACATGCAGACACCTATATACTTTCAATAACATATGCTGCATAAGACAGGGACTCTGCCTGCCTGTTACCTCCTCTACTTTAACCAAAGTACCTGGGACACAGTCAGAGCTCAGCCAATATTTGTTGAATAGTTGTTTGGACCCTAGCTGTAGATCCTTAGCTACCAAAGCCTTGGGGCATGGGTGGGCTAGTGAAATCTTTTGAACTTCCTGTATGGTTGTACGATGAAGTGATTGACAGGCGTCTGTATGGCGAGATTGCCTGGAAAACACATGCTGTGTATGAGCTCAACCCTGCTCATCCCTTCAGAGGTGGTGAATAAAAAAGCATCGACTTTCAGTAAGGAGGAGACATGGGTACCAGGTTTGGACTCTGGGTTTGCTGAATGGCATGAAAGGACAGAAAAGTGGTAATAAGTGCAAAGAAAGATGTCACTAAGCCTAGTGTGAGCCTGGGGTTGCAGCCCAGTTGACAGATTAGCATTCATAAGCCTGGGGTTGCAGCTCAGCTTAGCATTCATAAGGCCCCAAGTTCAATCCCTAGTTCCATATAAACTGGAAATGATGGCATGCTCCTGTAATCCCACATCTGAGAAAGGGAAACTGGGAACCCAATGGTCAAAGCCATTCTTGGCTACATGCTAAGTTCAAAGCCAGCCTGAGATAAAGACTCTGTCTCAAAGAACATTGGAAGGTCGAATGCCAAAGCAGAGGGCACTTTGAAGGGAATTGAGATAGGAAGCATGGGCTAGAGCCACTGAGAGGAGGTGTTCCTGTTGTGCCAAGGATTCTGGGCTTCAGTAGGTAGACAGCAGGAATGAGACCCAGTAACTGGCTATCCAGGGTTTCCTGCATATATCCTGTGATGACTTGGCAAGGACCAAGTCCTTAACTGCCAGAACCTGGGATCAGAGCTTGGCCTGAGTTTGATCCGTGAGCATCCATCCTGCTAACATTATCAGAGCCTAGGGCATACAAAGAGGCCGACAGGAACCCTCTCTCTCAGCCTCACTCACTGTGCCTTCATCGGTCACTAACACATATCTCTGAACTCCGTTCTCCAAGCCCCATGACCACCCTGCCGGCATTCCCAGCACCCACAACCCGGCCCAGCCTGATGCTGGGCTGGTGTCCCCCTGTGCCAGCTTCTGTGAATCTGTTCTCTGCCGCTTGACTTTGCAATTTGGCAGGCTTCGCCTTGCTGGCTTGAGAGTTTCCCTTTCCAGTCTGTGAGCAAGCTAGAATTACCCGGGAGGAAGCCGCCAAAAACCTAAGGATGTGCAGATGAGTATTTTTGCTTCTCTAAATGGGCCCTCAACCAGCCAGCACAGGGCGCCGAGCGCTTTCAATCCACACATTGGAAAGTTGTTTAGGTTTAGAGAGAAGCACTGCCAGGCACTCACACCAAAGACTTGGAAGGCAGCTAGCGTGTCGAAGGAGAGAAAACCACAAAAGCCACATACTGAGAAATCACGAGGTAAAAATCTCTACTCCTGGTCCTTGCTTCCTTTGTCTGTATGTAAAAATTGGATATTTTCCTCCCACTGAACTCTTAACACAGGCATGTATTTTTCCATACACATAGGGAAGGTGGTGTTTGGGTTCAGAGCTCCCTCTACTCAAAACACCCAGGTTTCCCTGTGGGAACCGGGAAGGAAAGTCACAAAGAGCATGGCTAGAGCCTTCAAAGGGAATAAGGAGAGAGTTTGGGGGATGACAGAGACCAAATCCCAAAAGACACTGAGAGAGGCATGGAGTGGACCAACAGAAGTCAGGGCCCCATCCTGGAAGGGAGTTTGGCTCTCAGCTCCGCAGGTAGGGCCTCCACCCTGTACTTTGAAGCCCAAATGAAAACTTGCTGTGTGCCTGGTGCTGACTAGAAATGAGGTCAGAGCTGAATACAGCTTCTCTTTTCCTATGTAGTTGCCACCTTAGTCCCTGGGGTAGAATGTAGGAAACTGAGGCTGAGCGAGAGGAAATGCCTTTACAAGCTCCCTGCGCTGGGTTTCATCAAGGATGGGGAAATGAATCTCTCTAATGAGACCAAGAACGTAATTGCCTAGCGCAGAGCTGCCAGCTGGTAATAGGATGTAAATATTAGTTCCCTGAACATCTACAAAGAATTTCCTGGTATATTGTCTCATTTGCTGCAACTCCTCGGGATAATGTTGATACTCTGATTTACATATGGGCAAAGAAGCTCAGGATCTTAAGAGACCTGAGTCAGGTGACCCATCAGTGACTGTAGAAGCAAACAGGAAGTGAGGTGCCCTGCCCCCACCCCTCCCGCTCATTGGACACACTCATTCATTTATTCCTGTGACGATGCATCTGTGCACATTCGCCACTCTGTGGCAAAGCAGTTGGCTCAAAAGGCCTTCATGGAGATACAGAACACTCAGGACAACTGGGCAAAGGAGTCCCCTCCACAAGTCCCCTGAGCTCAGAAGCCTGAGGACCACTGAAGTTCTCAGGTCCAGTCCCAATGTTCTGACGGTAGGAATTGAAGCTCTGGCAGGATCATCACTAACAGGAGGAAAAACCAGAAAGCCTGGAGCCGCTGAGCACCGTGGCCTTCTTTCCTGGGCACACCGTAACACAAAGCAACATGGAAAAAAATGCTAAAATGCAAAATGCTCTCTCATTCATTTATTCTCTCTCCCCACTGGACTCCCTCTCTGCTCTTTCCCACCCACCCACTCATCAGGACGCCATCTTTTCATCATAATGACAAGCAGAAAGGTCTCTGCGAGTAAGTCCCCAAGGTGCCACAGGACCAGAGGGCATAAAATATTTAGCAGCCAGTGTTGACAAGAAATGGGTTTTAGGAAATTGAAAATTCTCCTGTCACTTTAGAGCAAACTGTGTTCTTGATGTAGCCGAAAGCTGGCAGGACCATACCCCAGAGAGCATCAGGGAATGTATGCAGCAACCCAACTGTAGCTCTGGAGAGTCTGCAAGCTCCCCTGTCCTGCACATAGACAGGGGCTGGGGCTGGGGCTGGGGCTGGGGGAGGGACAGAAGGCTTAGGACAGAGGAGCTGAACACTGGCTATTTTGGCCCATCTTGGGAATGGCTGTTAAGCTAAGAGAACAACCTCAGTGTTGTTGTTTTTGGTGGTGGTAGTGGTGGTGGTAGTTGGGTTGTTTGGTTTTGTTGTGTTTTTGGAAATAGGTTTTTCTCTGTGTAGCCCTGGCCATCCTGAAACTTGCTCTGTAGACCAGGCTAGCCTTGAACTCAGAGATATGCCTGCCTCTGCCTCCCAAGTGCTGGGATTAAAGGTGTGCACCACCACCACTCAGCTTTTTTACATTCACTAACAACCACATGTACATTACAACAACTTTAAAAAAAAAAAGTAAAAAGAAAAATTAACATCATCCTTGATCCCAGATGGCTGCCATTGTAGTATGCCTCTTTCTAGCTTTAATCTCCTCTTTGTCAATAAGCTAACTTATATATTTCCCCTAGCTGATGTCATTCTTTTCCTGCAGCTCTTTCTACTTAGCATGGAGCAAACACGTCACCCCACATCATTACGTATCTAACTAGAACAGTGGTCCTCAACGCGTGGGTCCAAACCCTTGTGGGGGTGACATGTCAGATGTCCTGCATATCAGATATTTGTATTACAATTTATAACAGTAGTAAAATTACAGTTATGAAGTGGCAACAGAATAAGTTTACGGTTTGGGGATCACCATCCCAAGGAACAAATAATAAAGGGTCACCTTTGGAAGGCTGGGAACCACCACCCTAGAGGATCATGTTAAACGATTATTAGATTAGTATTCTAATCTGCAAGTAAAGTAACTGTGCTACGACTGTCTAGCCAGTTCTCAGTCGTTGACCATCTGAGTCAGTTCTGTTTGGTTTGGGGTTATTGCTTTGGTTATTGCCATTACTAACATGATCGTGACAGATACACTTGTAGAGACTAGCATGCTAGAGCAAATTCCTAGGAGAGAAACTTTCCAATTGCATTATTCATATTGTTTGAGGAGCCCCAAATTGGGCCAAATGTTGGGTGTTAGTAGGAAGCCCAGGGATGTCAAAGTGATGAGTCCCTCAGGAAGAGCTGGAAAGTCAGCTGCAAGACACCCTGCTCAATGTTTCCAGACCGTGTGTAGTGTAGCTACGCCTCTTGGGGAGACAGTCAGCCAAGGGCTTCCCTTAGTGCCAGTCCTTTCCAGTCCGATACATCCAACAGTGCTTTGGTAAAACATTGGTCACCCAGACCTGATGGCTACCATCCCCTAGGCATTCACCACGACTTCAGCCACTGTCCCAGCCTGGCTGAAGAGAAACTCAGTGCATGGCTCCAGGCTTTGAGCCTAAGTCCCACTGCAAGTGTCATTAACCCCTTCCAGGAGGACCCAGTCTGTGAAGCCCTAGAGACACCCCCCCCCCATCTATCAGGCTTCCTGAGCGCCAGTGTCCACTCAGTCACCTGAAGGTCACCTGCAGGCAGATCCATCTTCAGTAGGTTTGGGGCAAGTTTACCATTGTGCATTCCTGATCAGCTCCAGGGAGCTGCCAGTGCTGCTGATCTGATGAGAAGAATCGGGTGTGGTTCACCCAGGAAGTTATTTTTAAATAGGCCCAATGTGTGGACCAACTACACTGGGGATCTGGCTTATCTGACTACTCAGAGTGGCATTTGAGCATCAGTGCTTTCTAAAGTCTCCTTCTAGTCTGACTATGAGGCCAAAATGAAGAGTCACTAGCCTAGGACCACATGTCAGGCAGAGGCATGAGGTTTCCACGTTCATACTCCAAGCCTAACTTCATGTTAAGTCACCTTCATGCATGGGTCATGCCAGCATTCCAAGATCATTTCAATCCTTTGAAGAACTGCCGTGTCAGCCTCCAGACTCCATCCTCCTCTCCCTCACACTTCTGTAACCATTGTCTAAGTTTGAGCACTCAACTATGTCCCAGGATGTAAAATGTCATCCCTATTTTCCCAATATGAATATTGAAGCTCAGAAAAGCAAAGTAACTTGCCCAAGGTTGGAAGTGGGTGTAGGTTAGGAACCCAAGCTTGTCTCTGTCTCACCGACTTCCTTTTTAAGGCTGTGATCCCCTTCTTCAGTGTCCATAAGGCTGGGTCATACTGTATATGAAGGCCCTTTGGACACAATAGTGGGTTATTGGGAGTTTGGGGGTGACTAATGATGGGCATCTTGGCATCATTTGAGTGTCCGTGTCTCCATTGTCAGGTTCGCCTGGAGTGGCCCACAGACTTAGCCATCAACCCAATGGATAATTCTCTCTATGTCCTCGACAACAATGTGGTCCTGCAAATCTCCGAAAACCACCAGGTACGCATTGTCGCTGGGAGGCCCATGCACTGCCAGGTCCCTGGCATCGACCACTTCCTGCTGAGCAAGGTAGCCATCCATGCGACCCTGGAGTCAGCCACTGCTCTGGCTGTTTCACACAATGGAGTCTTGTACATCGCTGAGACGGACGAGAAAAAGATCAACCGCATCAGGCAGGTCACTACAAGTGGTGAGATCTCACTGGTTGCTGGTGCCCCCAGTGGCTGTGACTGTAAAAATGATGCCAACTGTGACTGCTTCTCTGGAGATGATGGTTACGCCAAGGATGCAAAGCTGAATACCCCATCGTCCTTGGCTGTGTGTGCTGACGGGGAGCTCTATGTGGCCGACCTGGGAAACATCCGAATTCGATTTATCCGGCAGAATAAGCCTTTCCTGAACACTCAGAACATGTATGAGCTATCCTCCCCCATCGACCAGGAGCTGTACCTCTTTGATACCAGCGGCAAGCATCTGTACACTCAGAGCCTACCCACAGGGGACTACCTGTACAACTTCACTTACACGGGGGACGGGGACATCACACACATCACCGACAACAATGGCAACATGGTGAACGTCCGCCGAGACTCTACCGGGATGCCTCTCTGGCTGGTAGTCCCAGATGGCCAGGTATACTGGGTAACCATGGGCACCAACAGCGCACTCAGAAGTGTGACCACACAAGGACACGAGCTGGCCATGATGACCTACCATGGCAACTCTGGCCTCTTGGCAACCAAAAGCAACGAAAATGGGTGGACAACGTTTTATGAGTAAGTATCAAGTTGTATTCTACGAGATGTGGTGTATGATTGAAAATGAGTGAACTGATGACATGTGTTTTTTATTGATTTCATTTTAAATCAGGAGTGGGTGTGAAAACCATTATCAATGACAGGTTCTGCATGTTTATATTCCAAATGATTTCTCCTGAAAGGGAAATGGGATGGTGGGAAAGACATGAGTTTTAGACTCATGTGGGGCTTCCATCCCAGCTATAGGTACTATGTTACTCTCTCTAGGTCTCAGTTTCCATACCTGTAAAATAGGTACAGTAGACACCCAGATTACCACAAAGATATAATGTCAACCAGAAGTACTTAAAGTGTTATATCTTCGAATAAACAGCAAGGTGACAGATAATAGGAAGAACAACTCCATGTGGGTGGATTCTCTACATAACTGATGCTACATTTTTTTTTTTAATTTTTGGATTGAACTTCTGACATTCATTATATGTCTCCTTTCTCAAACACATGATATAAACATCACCTGGTCTTTCTTTCAATATGTCACGTTCATTAAGGAATGATAACAGTTACATATCATGCTGTGCTATAGAAATAACTTCCAGAAGTGGGCACACAAAACCCTTCACCCAGGAATGAGCCAATGACTTTGATCTAGTTGCTTCTTGGCTTTCTCGCCTAATGGGTTATGGTTCGACCTTGTCCTCGCCACAGCGTTGCAGCTCTCTGTTCTCAGGTGTAATTCACACCTCAAGTAACTATCCCCTGCTCTACCTGCAAGGTTCACATCTCAGAGCAGGGTGGCCAAAGAGAGGCAGAGTTTCAGCTCATTACAATCCTAGGCAAATAACTCACCTCACATATGGATAGAAGACCAAGGTGCTATTTTAATGAATGGGCCTTCTAATATCTCTTTTTCAACTTAGACTTTTTTTTTTTAAGCTTCACTTCTTTGTCATGTTCCAGACAACCGAGCCTGCTGAATATGTCAGCATTCCAGGCTGCTGGAGCTGGCGAAGAACTTAGTCTTGTTGAACATCAGCTATGTGCTAGAAACAGAGTCATTGAGCTAATCTTCACAGCAGTGGGGGTGATGGGTAATATTTTCTCTTTTACGGAAACAGAAACTGAGGCTAAGGGAGGCTCATTTGCAGGCTAGAAGAAAGTGAGAACCCTGCAGGGAAACAGGAGTTCTAAACACAAGTTCTAGCTTGTCTGGAGCTAGAGTTTTAGTTCCGAGTTGGGCTCCAGGACCTTCCCAAACCTCTCCCTGAATCTGCAAATCCCAAATGAGTTTAAGTCGTTGGATCATAAGGTTTTCTCAAATGAAATAAATATCAGCTCTCACAGCTGTAGAACCCAATGATGGGGGTAGGGGCTATAGTTGATTTTTAAATATAATTTACATTTTAAAAAAAGCCACAGCCCTATGTGCAAAGTTCACTAGTTAAAGTCCTTTCTCCAAACAGGGGCCTTGTTAATTGTAAAAAAAAAAAAAAAAAAAAAAAAAGACAAAGATCCAGGAAAACAGCAATTATCTTGATTAACTCGTTGAAATGGAAATACACTAAATAATTCAATTTTCCCCATTGCCTGGTGGAAACTTCTTATACATTATTTAGCCAATACAGGGGTTTCTTTGTCAGAGCAAATCTGTTCACGCAATTAGTTCCCAAGGTCACTCCTCCCAAGTCCCAAACGGAATGCTAACACACCACCACCACTGTCACTCCTGCCATTCCTGAAAACTAAAATCCCTTCCTATGTGTACGCCAAAAAAGGAGCCCTCCCTCTCTGTCCTCCATGTAAGCCACAGTCACAGCCGATGGCAGGTTAACTATGACGCCGCTATGTGAATTCATGTGTTTGCTTGGATGCATTTGTACGTGCAGGTACATGTGCATATGTGTATGGAGGCCAGAGAACAAGCTCAGGCATCCTCAGGAGTGCTACCCACCTCCTTTACGGTCTCTCATTGGTCTGGTGCTCAGAGACTGAGCTAGCCTGGCTGTCTGGCCAGCATCAGGCCACAGGAGCCGATTGTCCCCACCTCCCAGTGCTGCTGCAGATTACAAGCCCTCACCACCAGGCCCAGCATTTTTATGTGGATTCTGGGGCGGTGTGTGTGTGTGTGTGTGTGTGTGTGTGTGCGTGCGCGCGCGCGAATTTAGGTCCTCATATTTGATAAGCACTTGACCAATCTGGATATACCCTCAGCACCCACAGCTCATATCTCAAGGAAAAGAAACTGTTACAATTGTATTTTTTAAATAGCATTAAAAATCTTTTAAAGTCCACTTTATATTAAAGCACTGGAGGAATGTTGATCATTGGCATAAACCAAAAGTGAAGGTGCCATATATAACATTAAAGGGAGACTCACATTTTTTTTGAGATCCTACTGTGTGCGAGACTCTTCCCCCAATGTCTATAACAGCTCTGAGGGTTTGCAAGCCCCTGGGTCTGACACAAAAAAGTAAGTTGACAAGGTTGCCTCAGTCAGTAAGAATTGTCATCTGCACATTCTTTTTCCTGTGAACACACTACAGCTCAGAGAACGTACATAATAAGCTCCCAATCGTGCTTAGTAGGTTTAGAGTAAAATCCTACATCCCTGCCACTCCTGCTACACTGGCCCAGCATTCTATGTGCTTCCTGACTTACCTGTATGGCAGGGACTAAGTCAGTGAGTGGTGAGTTCCTAGGGATAGTCTAAAGTAGGGAATCTATGAGATAAAATATGGCAGGTTCAGTGATAGCTGCTGCTGTTCTTTCCAACAACACAAAGCACTGGCAGTTATTAGAGAGGCAGCATGCAAGGGAAGCAATGCAAGCAACAGAAACAAGTGTTTTATTAGAGGTGGAAATCAGGAGTCAGGCAAGGAGAATGGAATCAAATGTCAAGTCTGAGAGGTCAGGAAGACCCAGGAAAAGAGTCAGGTCCTAGGAGTATCTAAGATGGACTAGGAAACGGGGTGCACTGCGGCCCCAAGCAAAGTGTTCCAGCTCACACTGGAAACAAAGTGAGGGTGTAAGACACCAGCACTTGCCGGCAGTGGTGGCACACTTTAACCCCAGTACTTGGGAGGCAGAAGCAGGCAGATTTCTGGCTTCAAGGCTAGCTTGGTCTACAAAGTGAGTTCCAGGACAGCCAGGACTACACAGAGAAACTCTGTCTCAGAAAAAAAAAAAAAAGACACCAGCACTCACTAGACTGTAGCCATGGAGCTGAGAATAGACTGCAGCTTTCAACGAGTCTCCCAGTCTCCACCACCCAGAACTGTCACTCTGTTTAGGGCCATTCTGAGCATCAAAAGACTCGATAATTCTCTTCTCTCCATCTCTGTCCTGCTGTTTCTCTGGCTGTCCACTTCCTTTCTCTCTGAATCTCTGCCCTGTTTCTCTATCTCTTTAAGTCTCTGTCACCTCTCTCTGGATCTCTGACCTGCTTTCTCTCTGGGTCTCTGTCCTGCAGTCCCTCTGGGTCTCTGTCCTGCAGTCCCTCTGGGTCTCTGTCACCTCTCTCTGGGTCTCTGTCCCAGACTCTTCTCTGAGAGTCTGCTTTCTCATTTTCTAGCTTTCTGTCCCCCATTTCTTGTATCTAGTCCCTTCTTTCTTTCTCTCTAAGTATCTGTCTCTGTTTCTCTCTGCCTCTACCTTTCTTTCTCTCCCTCTTGGTCTCTGTCCCCTTTTGCCCCCTCCCTCTGTGTGTGTGTGTGTGTGTGTGTGTCTGTCTTCTGTCTTTGTATACTTCTTTCTGAGACTCTAAAACTACATAAATACACAAACATGCATACATACACACATACTTTCTGAAAGTGAAATTACTTCATAAATGATGAAACCAGCTAGAAATCATTACAACATTCTTAATTAAGAAAACTCCCACATATGGAGTTTTCCCAATGAACCATTTGTTGAAGTAGGTTTCCCCTTTAGCATCATGAGGCAGTGTAGTGGAGTCAAATCCCATGCTTATACATATAAAGTGCAGGGATGCTTGTGGGATGGGCTGTTCCTGAAACAAGTTTTAAGTTGGTTTTATCAATCCTCACAGCACATTAAATAAAACATCTAATATAAACAGTATATACTAGAGACACTTGTCTCAGAGAGTCTGCTGTTGTAGAGAGGCAAAGTTACTTAGCCCATGTCTATTGGGAACCCTTCTAGAAGACTACAATGCAGTCCTTGGTTCTGTGGAGTGGACACCATGGCTTTCAGACTCAACTCCAAGTCACACAAAACATGATGGGAAGGAAAAAAAAAGTCTTGCTAAAGCCAGATGTGGTAGTGTATAGTTGTAATCCCATTACTCAGACAGTCTGGGCTGCCTGCATAGTGAATTCCAAGCCAACCCATGCTACATAGTGAGACACTGTCTCACAGACAAAAGCAAAGAAGGAAGCTGATAGAATGGGGCTAGTCCCAAAAGGACTTTCTGGGTGGCAGTGAGCAACAAGCTCGCTGTGTTGCATAAAGGGAAGTGGCTCTAGCTGCCCACAGGCCCCTGGGACAGCCCCCGTTATAGTTATGCTCACATTAAGTATGTGAGCCCTTCACTAATTTCTTTACATTTATTTCTGCTTTAAGTTTGGGGCTTTGCCACCTCATAGGTGCTCAGTAAATATTTTATGAATGAAATGTAGATCCAGGAGAGCAGGGAAACAAAGAAGGAACGCATGCGCAGAGAGGACACTCCATTTAGACCCTGGCTCCAGCATCATCCGTGCATCTGGCAGGACGGAGAATTCAATTCACACAGTTCAAATAGAATGTGTGTCTTTCGGTCTGTGCTGGAGAAATAGGAGAGCTACAGCGAGCACTGTTCCCAACTTTACAATGAAAATAAGCCTGACAAGAGACAAATCCATGAGTTTGCCTTGAATTCTTTCTCTAAGGTCACAGGGCAAGCAACAGGCCCAAATCCAAGAAGCAAACTCCACCTACAGAAAAGAACCACATTTAAGCTTCCAGTTTACTGGGTGGGCACAGCCAGACACTAGACGTGGTAGTTGAGCTACAGCTACAGAAACTGGGGAGACAGGGGTGCTTATGTCTTCTTTGATGATCTACCTGACCTCCCTACAAACCACAGCAGAGGTTCTACACACACAAACATAGTAGAGAGAAATTAAGGAAGTGTCCCCCACAATTGGCATGATAAAGGGCACAGCAGATGCTACTGGGGAACACAGTGCCCACTGGCTCCACCCACTCCTTCGTCACCCTGTCTCCCCTAAGGAGCAATAGAAAATGGCAGCTGTGCACCCTCCTTAGACACTGTGTGAGAATCCATACAGCTCATGAGAGATGGAAAGAAAGGGAACATGATAACTGCAGCTGAGAGAGAAGCAGGAACAGTCTTCAGCCCAGAGCTGCTGCCTAAGAAGGGCCAGGAGCACAGAGCAGAACACAGTCCTGAAACTCAGGGACCCATGGACCTGTCAGAACAATAGAGAATGCTCCCCCAACACCCACAACTGCCTAAAATCCTGAAGCAAAACAAGGGGAAGAATACAGTAGGAAAGGGGATACGGAGTAAGCCAGCACTGGAAGGAGTCGTCCCTCTAAGATACTACTTAGGCAGGATCTAAAGCTGGGACAGAGTGACTTGGAGACAGAGGAAAATAAATAAATAAATAAATAAATAAATAAATAAATAAATAAATAAATAAATAAATAAATGCAAGCTCTGGCAAAGCAGTTTCTCAATCAAATTATTGCTAGAAGAGCTTAATGCCTGTGACACACCAATGTTCACCATAGAAATAGTGAACCTCAAAGCCAGCCTGATTCCTGAGGCCATTACCTCACACACCCTCATTAAAGACCTCACAGGAGGAGACTCACGTCATCTCAGACTCCGCTGTGCTGCACAAGATGTCACATTTTCCACCTGACCGTGTAACAGGGCAAGAAAAAGCAAGAAATGCAGTCATCCGACTCACATTCAGCTCTGACACAGATGTTGAAAACACCTTTCAGGGAATTTAGAATAACTGTAATTATATTAACAGCGCTAATGGAAAAGGTGAGCCGTGGGCAGATCAGATGGGTATTTCAGCAGAGATGGGGAAGAAAAAGAATCAAATGGAAATGCTAGAACTGAGAAGCCCAGCTACAGAGATGAAGAATGTCTTTGAAGGGCCCGCAGCTCTTGATGACAGCATGACACAGCTGGGGAAAGAAGCTAGGTCAATAGAAATTACCCAGACCAACACACAAAGGAGAAGAGATAAACCCACAGAGCAAGAGCTATGGGAGAATATCAAATGGTCAAATGCACATGTAATAGAATTCTAGCAAAGAGAAAATAGGCAGATCAAGTAATGACCGTGCAGTATTCCCAATTAGTAGCAGGACACAGTTTTTAAAGAGCTCAGAAAGTATGAAACAAAATATGTATGCACATACATACATACATACATACACATACATGTAGAAACTTCTAAGTGTGTCATATTCAAACTATTGAATTGTTTATAAAAGGGAATTTTCGGAAAAAGGGATAAGAGCCACAGCAAATTCTCACCAGAAACTATGCAGACTAAAAAACAGAAGAACAAAAGAAATGCAAAAAAAAACCCCAAATATCTGTCCACTGGGACATGATTCCTAAAATAGCGTTTTAGTGAAGGTACCTACAGGAACAGGTAAGGATAAGGATCACAGAAAGGTGCTGCGACCCATCGGCACCTAAGGAGCCATCTAAGCAGCCATCACTAGCCACCTTTAAGCCTTTTAGCTTAAGGTGAGCGTAAAACAAGTTGCTGGAGTGGTCACTAGGGGGAGAGAAACCACCCAAAAGAAGATGTTGGTACAGCTGTAAAAGGACTAGGGGAGAAAAATGAAGGAATATGTGTCCTGGCTCGTCTCTTTCCAGTGTGTGCCTCTTATTTGAACCTAGTGAGGCAAACCAGCAGAGATGCCCAGTCCACAGTCTATAGCTGCTAGCCTCCCCGGGGACAAAGAATGGCAAAGAATAGCTTTAGGAAGGAGCAAAACACTCAGAATAGACACTGACTGACGCCATGGCATGGTCCTTGTAAAAGGGAGAACCAGGATTCTACCCTAGCTGGACCTGACTCCTAAGCACCTCTCCCCCACTTCCCCCTCCCCCAGAAGACACCTGGCCTCAGAACAGCATCGGTAAGCTTATGATAAGGTTTGCAGATCTTACAGATCTCGGTAATCCTGAAGTCTAGAATTTGTTGTTGGGATTTAATCTTGCAGTAAATACAAGTCATGACCGGAAAATGCAGAAAGTACTCCGGCTACGACTTGACTTAGGAGTGCCCAGTGATGTAATATCCATTACAGTGACCTGGGCCAACAGAACTACTACCACAGCCAGCTTTGAACTCTGTTCACAAATGACACAGTGACCACGTCTTTGCTGGTGACACTGGTATTTAGAACAACTACAGATGAAAGTCATAAAAATCACATCTTTGTTATCCAACCGAAACGTCAGGATGAGTGAGACTTGTGTACCAGAGAGGGGTTTTGGCATTTCCTCGCTCGCTGCACGTAGCAAGTGGCTAGCGATGAAGTATATGGTGTGAAGAAAACCTTCCAGCGCGTGTGAAGACACCCTTTAGTGGTCCCCTTCTGGAAGCCGAGTTCATGGCAGCTCCATGAATCTTTTATGTGTTTTCTCTCACCGTGCTGTAAAGATGCTTCAGAGAACTGGCGTGAAGAAAAGTCAGTGGAAGGAAATCACAGAAAGCCAATCGTCTGGCCATCTTTACCTCCCCCCTCCCAACGGGGATCTGGCTCTGCCGCTAAGTGAGCTGAAGCCAGAGCCAAGCAGAACTTGTCTTGAAAACTGTCAGTCTTCTTGACCCACTCGAGACTTCCAAATAGAATTGTTTTCCCCTTTAGCACAGCGATAAACACAAAAGGTTTTGTTGTTGTTGTTGTTGTTGTTGTTGTTGTTGCTGGTTGTTTGTTTACCTGAAGCAGCATCATTTTAATGGAAATTCTAATCAAAGAACACAATCTCCATGGCCAGGCAGACCTGGTTGTGAATCTTCCCATGAGCTTTGTCTTTAGGCAAGCTGATCACCCTCTCCCAACCTCTATCATTGCCATTTGTAAAATGACAATAACAATCTCTACCTGGAAAGATGCTTATGAACGCAATGCATGATACCCAAAAGGCTCTGTGATTAATAGTGAGCTCTTCTTTTCTCATATAGAATGGAATATAAAGTAGAAAGTTGCTCTTAATCCGCTCAAAAAAAAATCAACAAAAAATAGCTACCCTATTCCCTTATTCAATCAGTGAACCCTGCAGTGTAGTGTCTCCATGCGGTGTCTTCTCTAGGCACTGAGAATATAGGGAAAGTCCCTGTGCTCATGGATTTACATTCCAGTACAAGAAGTCAGGTAAACAGATAGCAAGTATAATGAAGTGGATACGGTACAGTCACGTGGTAGAGGTGGTGGCAGCATGACTGTTTTGGAAACAAGAACTCTCTGTGCCATCACTAGAAGGGAGAAAGCATTCTCTACAGAAACAACAGCCCCCAGCACAACTCCTGGGCTCAGCATGTTTGGCACTGAAGCACAGCGAATTCAATAGAGTTCAGAAAAGCAATTTCCCCTGCAAAGTCAGAATGAGAGACAGGAAGGAGTCAGGTCACACAGCCACCCTTCACTCACATTATTTAAAGCACTCGGCATTCAGCAGTGATCAGCGAATCCTGGCCTCTGGGGGCTGACATTCCACTGAGGAAAGACTCCTAGGACACTGAAGACCCTGGTAGGAAGTTCAGATCCACTGGAAGTACATGACCTCTTTTGGACCTCACTTTATCTATGACATAGGCATTGGTGTTGCCACTCATGGAGTGGGGAGCATAGCCGCCAAGGCTGTACTATGGAGCCTGCGCATAACCACTGGCTGTGGGGAGGCTTATGGGTTAGGAGGCAACAGGCCTGAGATCTGTCCTCCAGAATCACCCCTCTGTCAAAGGTAAAGATAAGATCCTCTAGCCTAGACTGTGCCATCTCTTCTGGTTTGGAAGAAAACATGGCCAGGGTTCTGAGAGCTTTTGTAGTGCAAAGCAGGACAGTCAAGCCAGAGTGGTGACACACGTCAGTCATCCCAGCACCTGTGACGTAGCCGCAAGAGGATCCGCAGTTCTACGTCGTCCTTCGCTGCACAGCCAGCTCAAAGTCAGCATAGGCTACAGGAGACAAGGGAAAAAAAAATCAAACCAAACCAACAAATAAAAACGGCATGATAGTCAGAATCAAAGCAATGTTCCAGCTCCAACCAAACAGAGCTGGGGCTCGGAAAACTGTCTTCCCTGATTCCTAAATCCTGCCGCAGCAGCTCTCAGGCAGTAGCTCTCAGCAGGTCTACGCCATGCAAAACGGCCCCGCAGAGGAGGCCCACAATGCAGAGGTCTCAGGACCAAGAGGAAGGAGGCTCCATCTCTTCCAACTCACTGAGAAGGAGCAGCACTCGGATGGGACAATCACAGGTATCGATCCGGAGGCCAGGGAGCCCATCGGCATCTCCCAAGCTCTGGGAGATACAGAAATTAATGAATAGGAGACAAACATGTATACATTGGCAGCTGCATCTGATGTTCATTTAATTAAGATGTGTAGTCCTTCTACCAGAATATGGGGAGAGTGGAAATGGCTGGGTTTGGGCTGTCACATATAAAATGTGAACCAGATCTTGAAGGCACACGGCCTTTTCATTGTATCTTCCTCTGGCTCGATTTAATTATGCATTACCTTCCATAATAATTACAATTGTCTGCCTTCATACAAAGCCTCCTTCTGTTTGGAGACTAAAGCTCAGGGGAGAAGCCTAGGGAGATTGCTGAAGTATCATTTAGTGAGAGCAGTTGCCTCTAGCTTTGTGTTTCCAGCAGATGTTTATCTTGTACCTACTGTGTGCCGAGGTCTGCCCAGTCTTACAGGAGGCAGGAGTGAGTGGACCATGGTCTCTTTCTCCCCAGACCCATTCTACATCCATGTATTTAGACATTTTACCCCCATCTCCTGGCTGCTTTCTTGATGTCAGTCTTAAATGATACTTGAGTAAGGATGAACTTGGGAGCCAGCACACCTGGGTCACAGTAGTAACAGATGACAGAACCCAGTTGGTGTGAGTCTGAACTCTCAGCCTAGCAGCCTGACCCACTAAGGCTTCCTTGACCTGGAGCACACAGAGTCCCAAGAGGGAACTGACTCATACACCAGCCCTTCCAAAACTAGGAGAAAGCAGAAGCAGGGCACTTCCCTGGGGCTCTTCCTGGTCATGCTGAGCTGCAGGCATGGTAAGGACTAGGAAAGAAAGATTCGGAGAAGTGATTCATTTTCCTGCTAGATATCAGCTAGGTACCAGGTAAAGTTACATCTAGGAAAGTATGCCAAACCTTGGACAAGGAGAAATTAGAGGCTCTGGAGGAGACCCAGCCAGAAAGAAAAGGCAGAGTGTGCAAAGCCATAGCTAGAGATCGAACTCAGCTAACCTCGGCTACCTCACTCTTCTGTTTTGCTCTTCGTTGCTGTGATCACAGCATCAGTGGTCAAAACTAACTTGGAAGAGGAATAGGTGTGATGTCACTGGGTTCGGAGCCGATCCTAATACCAACACTAAGTTTGTATCAGTTTGGCAGCTGAAGCTGACCATGACATGTACAGTCATACTTCTGACCCTAACATGCCACCCCTTTCTTTGATTTCTAGGTATGACAGTTTTGGTCGCCTGACAAACGTGACCTTTCCAACTGGCCAGGTGAGCAGTTTCCGAAGCGATACAGACAGCTCAGTGCACGTGCAGGTAGAGACTTCAAGTAAAGATGACGTCACCATAACCACAAACCTGTCTGCTTCGGGTGCCTTCTATACCCTGTTACAAGGTAAGTCAGCCAAGGCCTGGGGACTTTGAGACCCAGAGATGAAGATGACCAGAGGAGGAAGCTACTACAGTAGCTGGCCAAGATCAAGAAAGCCTCTTGCTTTGGTTTTTCTCTCTTCTGCTACCTCATTTGCAAACATGCCAGGCAGAGGCCTATAAATTGTCTCTCAGAGGTTTCAGAGTGATTTTTCATTGTCCCATCCTATTATCCTCAGAACAAAGGGGAGAAAATCCATTAGTTGTTAATCCAGGTGACCTCCTACTCTGCTGTTATAATGGCTCCCAGATTTAAAAAAAAGAAAAATGTTAGCTCACACTGGTGTAAGAGAGACAAAGGCCACCAGTAATTACACCTAATTGTGGCAGGAATTTGGGTGTACAGAAGTCCTTCCAGGAGCCAGGGAGACAATTGTTCCTCTGCCTGGACTCCAGGGTTTCCCTTTCTGTGCAGCCATTGAATCATCTCAGATAGGGATTGGTGTTTTAGCTTCAGGCCCCTGAGAGTGAGGGAGTCTTGCTGTGAGCCCACTATTTTGACTGTTCCCATGGGAAGTAGTGACCACTGGGGCAGCACCCACAGCTTTGTTGAGTTTAATAACCTAAAAGGAACACCAATGTCACTTAGGGAAGCCCTGTCTGACTTTTTCTCTTTCTTCCCTCATCTGATACACTCCCAGATCTCGGCATCTAACAGCTAAAGGAGCTCGGCTCTGGGTGTCCAAGATCCTGTTCTAGCTCTGCCTCTGTCACTAAGTGAGACCACACATAGCCCTTGGGTTTCTTCTTCAGGGAAAGAAAGCATGCTGAAAAGATGTTGGGTAGTATGGAACAGTCCCTGGATGGACCTGAGGCACCTGTGCCTGCTGGAAGGGGAGGTCACTCTTGTTCTCTGAGCCTCAGTTTCTTGATCTTGGAAATGGGGCTACATTAGAGACTGCCACACAGAGTTGCCTAGACATATCTAGAGACAGCATTCATAAAGCATCTTGGGCCAGGCACAGAGCTCTGCTCAGAAACTGTTTGCTGGACTAACTGACTAATTAAGCAGTTGGATTTACCACAAGAAGGTAAATGTTTGCATGTTTGCATTATTGCTTTTGTTCCCAAGCATAGTTTTTGTCTTTCAAAAAGCTAGACCGAAAATAGAAGTTATTAAAGAAAGAGAGACCATGTCCAGAAATTTCTTACTCTAATGAGGAGTTGGGACACATGATGCTATGCATGCTCTGGCAGGGTTATTACCAAGAGAAACTACCACCTGATAAGAACCCTACCCAGCCCACCTAGGACAGTGACTGTTAAGCTGTGTGACCTTCAACCCAGTTTATTCCCTCACCATGCATGGGTTTTCTACCCACTTTATACTGCCAGGCCTGCTTTAATACATTTTTATGTTCAGGCAACTTTTTTAAAATTCAAAAGTGCAACACTCCTCAACTTTAAAACGTACCACCATTTAATCACTGCTTTCTGGATGGAGGAGAATAAAAGCCCAGTGTTCAGCATCATGCCTAGATTGTAAGACACACTTCAATTCCAGGAACATTGGAATGTAAAGACGAAAAGCACGTCCTAGAATCCAGGGGATACAGTATCAATAGTCTGCCTGGTACCACTGCAAGCAAGCTCCCTGTCAATTTCATGGTCGTTCCAGGCTCGGGTGCCCGGCCTGTCCGACACCTCAGCAGGGTCTTTGTAAGAAGCTCTTTCAGCTTCATCTTAGGTCTGAAAAGTGGGAAATAATGAGAAGTAGCTGCTAATGAGTAGCACCCTTGGGCAGTCACAGCCAGCATTAGCTGGGATCGTGTGCGGTGAACCTCCCCACATGCTGGCCCATCCAAAGTCAACAGTAATAGACGTATGTGCATTCCGGGAGGAGAAGCCTTACGAGATAAATTGACACAGGCTTTTTCACTCTACGAATGGAAGCAAAATACAGATTGTCAGTGCATGATGCATAGCAACGCTGAGGCAGATTTTAGAATCCCCGTGAGCAATAAAGTGTGGAAAGATGGAGTGCAGGGGAGAGAGAGGAGAGGCCCAATCTGATGTCATTCTAAGGGGAAGATTCAACGAGGGTTTCCCATGAAAACTACATCTTTTAAAAAAGATGTTTTCATTTTGCATAATGTGTATGAGTTCTCTGCCTGCATGTATATATGCACCACATGCATGCCTGATGCCCATGGAAGCAAGAAAGAGGGGTCAGATCCCCTGGAACTGGAGGGACAGATGGTTGTGAGCTGCCATGCGGTTCTGGGGGATGAACTCAGGTCCTCTGGAAGATCAGCACTGTCTCAACCGCAGATCCATCTTCCCAGGCCCCGGCACTATATTTTTATGGCTTTACATAGCCTAAGACATACTTAATTTAATCCAGCAAATACCGAACACATATAATAATAGTAGTGCTAGCTATGTTTTGAACACTCATCAGCTAAAAAGGACTGGTGGCCACTTGTGTCTAACTCCTTTCACTTACAGTAATATCAATAATGCATTTTTCTTGCAATATTACTTGTAGTTGAAAAAACTGAAACAAATTAACTATCTACTTGGTATTGTTAAATACATTGTATTTCCAAATAATGGAAGACTGAAGTTATTTTTTTTGGTTTTGGTTTTGGTTATTTTGTTTCGTTTTGGTTTTTTGGGCTTTTTAAAAATGTGGGTTTGTTTGTTTATTTTAAAGATTTATTTATTTCATGTATATGAGAGCTCTATTTGTATGTTCTCCTGCATGCCAGAAGAGGGCATCAGATCACATTATACATGATTGTGAGCTACTATCTGGCGACTCACAGTTGAACTCAGGATCTCTGGAAGAGATCTTAACTGCTGAGCCATCTCTCCAACCCAAAGGCTGTAGTTATTATGAAAAATGTTTATTACA
This sequence comes from Mus caroli, assembly GCF_978045245.1. Lineage (NCBI taxonomy): Eukaryota > Metazoa > Chordata > Mammalia > Rodentia > Muridae > Mus > Mus caroli. The sequence goes on along the minus strand of NW_028227263.1, from coordinate 49,541,818 downwards.
AGTATTTAACAGCATGATATGATACATTGGCTGATGGAAAACCTCTAAAATAACTATTTGGCTCTGTAAATGCATTAAGAAATACTATAAAATCTACAAATCTACAACATATTTCCAATGGTTTTGAGTACTGAGCTTATATCGTCTCCAGATACCTTCCTAGTTTTCTTCAATGATAAAGTATCACTTCCATATTTAGGGGTAAACACATTTAAGCCCCCACCCTAGCCTCCATCCTCTCTCCTCTTAAGCATCTTCTCTCTTCTGCTTCAGACCAAGTCCGGAACAGCTACTACATTGGGGCCGATGGCTCCCTGAGGCTGCTACTAGCCAATGGCATGGAAGTGGCTCTGCAGACTGAGCCACACCTGCTGGCTGGCACTGTCAACCCCACTGTAGGCAAGAGGAATGTCACACTGCCCATTGATAACGGCCTCAACCTGGTGGAGTGGCGGCAGCGCAAGGAGCAGGCTCGTGGCCAGGTCACCGTCTTTGGACGCCGTCTGCGGGTAAGCGGAGGAAACTTGCAGCCATTAATCCCGGTGCAGGGGTTGGGTGTGTGTTGGGGGGGGTAGTGTATTTAGAGAACGGGGTCCCATTTTTGAAACTCTCCCCAGTTTCTTCATCTACCACAGGGAGAACCGAGGCCACAAGCCACGTGTAACAAAAGGCTGTGGGCCATCCTTTCCGTTTTGATCTGTGTGAACATGGCTGGCCTTGGGATGGGCTCTGAACTGAGTTGCCAGCTTGTATTCCACGACTGAACTCGGACATGTCAGTCACCTTAAAGCCTCAGGGTCAGTCATTGGGAAGTAAAGCCGATGTTGCATGCTGTTTCGACACGCAGTGTCTCACACAGAGCTTGGCATACATCAGGGTCAGTAATGGCTGCTGGTGTCCTTACCCACTCGCTACACTGCTTGTTCTTGTCACTGCTAGTATGTCCCCAAGTTTATTTCAGCCACTTAAAAAATGAGCCACATTTGCCACTCTTTCTGAGTCAGTTGATCCTTTCTAATGATCAAAAGGACTGAGTATGGTGTCAGGGAGATCACAAGTTCAAGGCTACCCTGGCCTATGTGCCAAGAACCTGTCTGTCAGGATGATCTTAGCATAGCTGTCACTGTGGATGGGAGGAGCTGCCTCGAAGACTGGTATTTCGGAGCATTTTTCATTGTGGGGCCCTCGGGTACCTTGTCTGCTCCCCTCCCGTGTTTCTGTAGAGCTCAGCCTTGGCCCAGCTGCCTTCCTCTCTAGGTTCAAAAAGCAAGGTTTAAAGGGCAAAGAGTGCTAAAGCGGGAACTTGGTGGGTGAGCACTTTCCTGGCAGGCGATTAAGCTTGGAAACCAGGGCTGAGGGAATGTAGAGCTGCAGTTCAGTGGCTGCAGATTGCCCAGTAATACAAATGACAAAGCAGAAGGGGAGGGGCTGTACAGGGGGACAGCTGGTGCCCCGGGCCTGGCTCTCTGCCCAGTACCTGTAGACCACAGGTGCTCAGCACACCGCTGCCGAGCCGAAGGGAACCGCAGAAACATCCTCACCGCAACAGTGGACTCTTGAGTCCCTGCCTCTCACCCAAGGAAGTTTCTATACATTCCCTTCTTCTACATGGGCAACCAAGGTCAAAAGAATAAGTGATTGTTTGCGAGTCACACAGCTAGGTGGTTGTAAATCCTGGGAAACCGATGCAGGGCAGAAGCATGGTGGCTAATGACTTACCCAACCGTGAAAACCAGAGCCTGGGAAACCAAACTTCTTTTGTACCCTCAACAGCCAAGAACTCTATAGCTAGCTAGCTAGCTAGCTAGCTAATGTGGAAACCAGCCTCCTACTAGTTCCTGTGGAAGGCCCAGCTAGCTCTTTGTTCCCTGCCACCATCTGGGGTCTCACTGAACTCATCTGCATTCTCAAGAGCCCCTCCTACACTTCTGAGGCAGTGTGCCAAAGGGGAAGTTTGACCTAGGTTGGATTCCCGCTGGGCCCCGTGTGTAGCCTCCAGCAACTCCTCTGAGCCTAGGCTTCCTCTGCAGATGCAAGAGGATGATGTATGTATTCAAAGCACCTAGCCCAGAGCTGCAGACCCCAGGTGCTCAGTAAAGGGCAGTGATTAGTGCTATTAGGAGTTTCTCTCCACCGTGTGAACAGGACCTGAAGTTTCCCAGGCTTTAATTGGTCCCTCTCCCAGCCGGAGATAGATGATACCCTAGTCCGGTGGCCACATCTCCCGCTTCCTCCCAAAATAAATGGCCACCAACAGTGGCAGTTTGTGGAATGAGACTGTTAGCCGGGTGTGCCTCCCCATAATGGAGCTCATTTTTTATACAGCTGGGAATTTTTTTTAATAAAGAAAGATGTAAAATAATCTCATTGCCGCCTCTGCCGAGCACAGGAAGCATAAGGTGCTTCCCCCAGCGAACTGTTCAATTCAGTTTCATTAATTTTGTCACAAAGGTACAGATCTCCTTCTTCACTGGGATCCTTGGGGGTAGGGGTGGGAGGTACTGTCCATGTGGCACCAACACTGGTGGGATAGGAGGATCTCCCAAAGGTGCTTCCAGAAGGCTCCCACCATTGTTGACAGCATGTCCCCCTTTTCATACGCCCTCTCTGCGAAGAACATGGCTTGAGCTTCCAACGCCTCTGATTTTTCACGGGAATTGTCTGCCACACGGTTTTTGCTTCTGCAATTGTGTTTGATTACCCTGGGGAAGGCAAGCTTATTATAACCAGGCCATTCACAGCTAAAGCCGCCTCGGCATCATCATTATAAATCCTTATTTTCGGGGCCTTGGCATTTGTATGGGGAGAGTGGGAGAAGACACACACATCTCTCCTTCCTCTAAGACTGACCGTGATCATGTGCAGTCATTTAGTGGAAATAGTTACAGCCATCTATCCAGTGCCTTCTATGCACCTAGTTAGTAGTCCACGGAGGCTTTACTCACAAATCTAGGTGTATACACCGGAAGAAAGTGAGTCTCTGAGAAGTAAAGGCACTTGACCAAGGTCACACAGGAAGGCTAGTCACAAAGTTGAGGTTGACATTTCAACCTTAATCCTGACACCTGCCTATACCCAAACCCTCTTCTAAATATACAGATCCCTAAAGGATCTTTTATTTCCTCAGGCCACACATGCCATTTTACATTGTGTGACCTAATTATCTGCTTTCCCTTTGGGTCGTCTTGGTTGTCAAACTTGCTGAATGACAAGTAGAAGAGGCAGCAAAGGTGCCCCCTGTGCCCTGTAGGGCCAACTCCCTCCCTACCCCCAGCCGGATGCTTTGAAAAACTTACTAACATTTGGGGACAGCCTATGCTGAAAGGTCCAATCCAAAGGCTCCAAAGCCTATTTCTTTATTAAAACATGGAGCAGGAGACCTTGGGAAATGGCTCACTCAGTAAAGTGCTTGAGGGCCTGAGTTTATTCCCCTGAACCCATTTGGGGGAGGGAGACCAGACATGGTGACGTGTTTGTAATCCTAGCTCTGGAAAGGCAGAGAAGATAGATCCCTGGGGCTCACTGGGCAGCCAGCCTAGCTTAAACAGAAAGTTCCAGGTCCTCGTGTATCCCCATATATACATGTGTGCTCATATAAACACATACAAAGCTCCTGCTTTCAGCTACCTCCATGAGGGCCTATAATTCTGACTCAAAAGGGAAACTGAGTTGGTGGTGGCCTCACAGACCAGAGGCAGATAACTGGGGGGGGGGGGGGGGGTCCTGGTCCTGGAGGCAAAAGGAAAGTACTCTAGAGTTAGGACTAGTTCCAACAGGACTACAAAAGAAACCACAGGGAATGAGAACGCTCCTGTCTCTCAGCTGCCTCTGAGGAGAAACAAGAGGGGACAGCAGGTGACCTAGAAACCTTGCCTGTGGGCAAATGCAGGGGAGAACCAAAGAGTACCAAGTATAGAGGCCCCCGGGAATGCTAAGACTTGCTCAGAAAACCATCAAGTATCTGCTTCACTCATGAAAGCAAAGCCCACACTTGGTCATACATGAGCCACAGATCTGTAGCTTCCATGAGCTTGGTTATCTTGAAATCCAACACAGCATGTTGTCTGGCACAGAGCGGATGGGTGAGGTGTTGATTTGCTGGGCTGGCTTGGTAGCTCTCTTTTTTGGGATAGAGTTAAGAGGGATCTGACTTCTTTATTTTTAAGTCCCCATTGATACAACACATGATAAAAATCGTCTTCGTCAGCCAACGAACCCATGTACTCATCCATCACTCATGTTGACTTTATTCTTACAACAGGCCTATAAAGCTGGTTTTATTTTATTTTTTTTTCCTATAGTACAGATAAGGAAACTTCAAAGCACTAACAGATGGCAAGGTGAGGTTTGATGCCCACAACCTGTGCTGCTTTCTGTTCTCGGGAGCTCAACACAGTTGGTTGGTCATCAGATCCAAATTCTCAGTGTCCACATCTACAGTCTCTCTTTCTTATCCCTTCCCCAGGTTCACAACCGAAACCTCTTGTCTTTGGACTTTGACCGCGTCACACGCACAGAGAAGATCTACGATGACCATCGCAAGTTCACCCTTCGGATCCTATATGACCAGGCAGGGAGGCCCAGCCTCTGGTCACCTAGCAGCAGGCTGAATGGTGTTAATGTGACTTACTCCCCTGGAGGTCACATTGCTGGAATCCAAAGGGGCATCATGTCTGAGAGAATGGAATATGATCAGGCAGGGCGCATCACATCCCGGATCTTTGCAGATGGGAAAATGTGGAGCTACACGTACTTAGAGAAGGCAGGTGTCTGTCTGTCTCCCTTCATCACTGGCCTTGCCATATAGAAGCTTGATCACTGTGGGTATAGTTTTTAAGATGGGTACCACTATACTACCCAGGTGTACTTGAACTCCTGGCTCCTGGCCTCAACTGACGCTCTTGGCCTGGCTTCCTGAACAGTCGAAGTCATTCACTACTACACCTGCCTTTGCCATTGCTCCCCACGGCCAAGGCTAGACTGCTAAGCTCAGTAGGATAAATCTGACTGTTGTAGTTTCCGAAAGTGGAGGTACACATCTTTCAAAAGGAAAGAGGGTCCCGGGGGTATCTGGACGGATATTAGGTTTAATGTGCTGAGAAGGAGTTCCAGCCAGGGAAACACGAAAGTCTTGCTGATGGAGAAGAGCAGGTCCCACCCTAACTGGTCCAAGGGTGCTGACCCAGGACAAGATTCTGCTCCCAGGATGATCACACATACTGCCAATTCCCCACAGAGGACCAAGCAGAAGCCTGGGGGTCACAGATCTGAGGTAGAGCAGGCTTAATCCCATGGGGTCAGATCTGAGGTAGAGCAGGTTTAATCCTATGGGGTCAGATCTGAGGTAGAGCAGGCTTAATCCCATGCTGCTAGAACTGGGTGTGGGTCTCATAAATACCTTTCACTTTGAGTTAGGATTCATTTCACCCAGAAACTAGGAATCAAAAATTACCTAGATCATAAAACATGTTTGGGTAAAGTTTCTTAAAAGTACCTAAATTCAGAAGTTGGGGGGTGGGTGGGCATGGTCATTTTGATAGCTAGATCTAGGCTAGTTATCTGATGACTAGTTATCTAGATCCAGACTCTTTACTTTGTTTCTTGTCCCACTCAACTGTTGCGGGTCCCAGACTCTGCTTGTCTCTGCCTATGCGAGAGAGCAACGTACTGTTATAGGGCTACAAGACAGATGATGGAGGTCATCCCATGCCCTGAAAAGCCACTCCTGGAGAGGGCAGACATTGGCGCAATGAGAGCACTTATAGAACAAGGTTGTCCCTTACCATTCCAGCCTGCCCTATCCCAGGGTGGGCCCATGACTTGCTACCACATAAAAAGTGAGGAGAAGTCTAAAGTGCCTTTCCCAAACATGGTCTATATGATATAGGCACAGGGAAGCCACAGATGCTGTTTAGGCTTTGAGGGCATCAGGCTGTGTTTTAGAGTCTCACTTGCTTGAATAGAAATACCAAGGTCAGAAGTCTGGATCAGGGAAGGCCATAGGGATGCAGAACACCACTTTCTAAGCCTTCCGTTTCTTTCCTTTAAGTTGCGGGTACTTGGGCTATCATTCCTTCTCCCACCTCCTTCATCTATGATCTTCTTCTCCCTCTAGTCCATGGTGCTGCATCTCCACAGCCAGAGGCAGTACATCTTCGAGTTTGACAAGAATGACCGCCTCTCTTCTGTGACCATGCCCAACGTAGCTCGGCAGACGCTGGAGACCATCCGCTCAGTGGGCTACTACAGGAACATCTACCAGCCCCCGGAAGGCAACGCCTCAGTCATTCAGGACTTCACTGAGGATGGACACCTGTTACATACCTTCTACTTGGGCACCGGCCGCCGGGTGATTTACAAGTATGGCAAGTTGTCAAAGCTGGCCGAGATTCTGTATGACACCACCAAGGTAAGCTTCACCTATGACGAGACCGCAGGGATGCTGAAGACCGTCAACCTACAAAATGAGGGCTTCACCTGCACTATCCGCTACCGTCAGATCGGGCCCCTGATTGATCGGCAGATCTTCCGTTTCACGGAAGAAGGCATGGTCAATGCCCGTTTTGATTACAACTATGACAACAGTTTCCGGGTGACCAGCATGCAGGCTGTGATCAATGAGACCCCGCTGCCCATTGACCTCTACCGCTATGATGATGTGTCAGGGAAGACAGAGCAGTTTGGGAAGTTTGGTGTCATCTACTACGACATCAACCAGATCATCACCACAGCCGTCATGACCCACACCAAGCACTTTGACGCTTATGGCAGGATGAAGGAAGTACAGTATGAGATTTTCCGGTCACTCATGTACTGGATGACTGTTCAGTATGATAACATGGGACGGGTAGTAAAGAAGGAGCTGAAGGTGGGACCCTATGCCAACACCACCCGCTACTCCTATGAGTATGATGCCGATGGCCAGCTGCAGACAGTCTCCATCAATGACAAGCCACTCTGGCGCTACAGCTATGACCTCAATGGGAACCTACACTTGCTGAGCCCTGGGAACAGCGCACGGCTCACACCACTGCGGTACGACCTCCGTGATCGCATCACTAGGCTGGGTGATGTACAGTACAAGATGGATGAGGATGGCTTCCTGAGGCAGCGGGGTGGGGATGTCTTCGAGTACAATTCAGCCGGGCTGCTCATCAAAGCCTACAATCGGGCTAGTGGGTGGAGTGTCAGGTACCGCTACGATGGGCTGGGGCGCCGAGTATCCAGCAAGAGCAGCCACAGCCACCACCTGCAGTTCTTCTACGCAGACCTGACCAACCCCACCAAGGTCACCCACCTCTACAACCACTCCAGCTCTGAGATTACATCCCTCTACTATGATCTGCAAGGACACCTCTTTGCCATGGAGCTGAGCAGTGGCGATGAGTTTTACATAGCTTGTGACAACATCGGGACCCCGCTTGCTGTCTTCAGTGGAACTGGCTTGATGATTAAGCAGATCCTATACACGGCCTATGGGGAGATCTACATGGACACAAACCCCAACTTCCAGATCATCATCGGCTACCACGGCGGCCTCTATGATCCACTCACCAAGCTTGTCCACATGGGCCGACGGGATTATGATGTGCTGGCTGGACGCTGGACAAGCCCAGACCACGAACTCTGGAAACGCCTGAGTAGCAACAGCATCGTGCCTTTTCATCTCTACATGTTTAAGAACAACAACCCCATCAGCAACTCTCAGGACATCAAGTGCTTCATGACAGGTGAGGATTGAGGTATACCCGAGGTCAGGACCTACCCCATTGCTCCTTGAGAAAGCTGGTATGGGGTCATGGGAGACACTGGCTGTCTCTAAAGGCATCATCTCCCAAAGTCTATGTAAAGAAACGCTAGTTTGGAGACTATTCTGAAAATAATGGCCACCATTATCATTTTCGTTTTTTTAGAAAACTTTTCCTTTTCATTTATTTTCTCTTATATCACATCCTGACTACAGTTTCCCCTCCCTTCTCTACCCCTAGTCTTTCCTCCCCACCTCCTCTTTTCACCCCATAATCACCCTACCTTCACCTCCCCTCAGAAAAGAGCAGGCCTTCCAGGGACATCAACCAAATACTGTGAAACAAACTGCAGTGACACCAGGCACATCACATCGAGGCTGATGAGCCAACCAGTAAGAGGAAAAGGGTCCCAAAGGCAGGCAAGAGAGCTAGAAATAGTCCCCGCTCCTTCTATTAGTAAATCCCACAAGAACACGGAGCTACACAACCATAACAGAGGACAAAGTCGGACCTATTCAGGCTCCCTGGTCTTCATGAGCCCACTTGAGTCCTGGTCAGTTGATTCTGTGGGCCCTGTTCTTGTGGTAGGACAGCCATTCTTAATTTTTCATACTACACTTCAGTTTATGAAGGCTCTAAGAGGCTCTGTAGTAAAAAAGTGCTCTTTGGTTTACTTACCTACGTTTCTAAATTATTTCTCCATAAAGTCCTAATGCCTCACTAGAAACAGCCTTTGGAATGCTCTCTGGAAGTTTCTGAAATGGAAATCAAGCTGGGTATGAGTCCTCGGGAATATCAGTTAAGGTGTGTCTAAAATAAAATCAGATGTTTTGACTTATGATGATGGAAAATACAGATTTTTTTGAGGCAGACAGAGCTAAGGGAATGGACCCGCCATTTCTTAACTGTGACATATTATTTTACTGCTCCTAAGTTTTAGTTTCCTGGGCTTAGTTTAATAGAATACCACAGTCTGTATGGTGGTTCACACTGTGATCCCAGCACTGAGGAGGCAGAGGCAGAGGCAGAGAGGCAGAGGCAAGCAGGGGTCTCTATGAGGTCAAGGCTAGCCTAATCTATATAATGAGTTCCAGGTCAGCCAGGGCTATATAGTAAGACCCTGACCCTGTCTCAAGATAAATAAAATAGTTAGAATACCTGCTAATAATTCTGTTTGGATAAATGTTCATATGTTATGCTAGAGCAACTATTAGAAACCTAAAAACTAAAACAGATAAGCTAAGGGTGTGGTGGAGATATAGGGGTCAGGAGAGAGTTCTAGGCCAGTCTGCGCTGTTGAAGACCCTGTTGAGTTTTTTGTTGTTGTTGTTGTTTTTTAAAAACTGAATAAGACACAAATAGACATCATTAATAAGTCAGCAATCAAAGATAAACTAGAAGATTAAGAAAACACCCATTGTTCAGTTGGTAGAGTACTTTCTAACATGCACAAAGCCCTGGGTTAGATCCCAACATTCAGGAGGTTGAGTCTGGGTGATCAAGAGTTCTACATCATCCTTGACTGCTTAGTGAGTCTGAGGCTAGCCTGGGATATGTGACACCACCACGTCTCAAAATGTGTATGTGGTAGTGGTGGTGGTGGTGTGTGTACATGCATACCATACATATTATATGTATGTATATATGTATGCATGTATGTATGTATGCATGTATGATATGTATGTTCATATACACACCACCACCTCCACCAAGGGTGACGTGAGATACACATGCCTAGCACAGCTCATGCTGGTTCCCTTTCTGCCCTTTTGCTTTAAAGGGAAAGTCACCTTTCATTCCTCTGAAACCAACTTGAGTATAAAGTGTCTCAAGGGTCCTGCAGATATCTCAGACTGCTACCGTCCCTCAGCAGGCGACACAGGGAGAGTCTCTATGGGATCCACATAAAGCCAGCCAGGTCCTTGTGAGAATTTACACTGAGAAAACCTGCTAACCTCGTGATCGAGCTGTTCACCCCCTTTTTGCAGCTGTTCCCTTCATCCCACCCCTCCCGGTTCCAGGCATGAGAATAGAGAAATGATTCCCACCCTCCAGAATTCCTCACTATCAGAGGAAATGCACACTCTGGTCCATCGTGAGGGGCCATGAGGAAGAGTTGCACAGATGGCCATTAAATCACAGAAGGCTAGCAACCGGCTCTGCCCACAGGGTTCTGGGAAGCCTTCAGGGAGTAGCGGCTGATCCTTGAGGCCGGCTCCTGTATAGGTTGCATCAAGTAGTAGGGAGGAAGGCATTCTAGAGAGTGGGGTCAGCATTCACAAAACTGGAAACAGGGTATTGCGGCTAGCTCACAGATGCTATAGCTGAAAGCAATAGGAGAATTCCTTTTTTTCCAGGGGGAAAAAGCACCTAGGTTGTTCTATTAAGAGGAAGAGTCCCAAGTCAAGGACTAGAAGGAGACCAAGGTGGTACACAGATGTCATGGAAGCATACCTGGGACCTGGGGGGTAAACACATATATTTTGACAGCGTTGCCAGCCTTTGCCATGCTCAACTTGGCTGCTAGCACTACAGAGCCTTGTCAGATTAGGGTGACATTTCCATTACATCTGTCTGCACAAAGCACGCCCCCTGCCTCACCCTCCAGTGGGTTTCCTGTGAGACATTTTGGCATGTTACTATAGCTGGGGAAAAAAAAAATACTGTAATAGGAAATGTAATTTTCCATAAAAAAAATTGTTAAAGCTTGCCAAAATATTACTGCCCTCCCCCTCTTCCTTTGTACACAACCATATGCATATAGTCTCCTTCCAGAACAGCGCTGGCGTGGTGAAACCCTCCCTGCCGAGCACTCGCAGATACGGTCTCCTTTAAGCCTGGCAACAGCTCTGTGAGATCACGACAGACAATTATCTGCATTCTACAGATGAGACACGTGAGACCCTGGAGGACCAAGGGTCTGCAAAGAGTCACACGGAACAGGGCTCTCTGATTTCAGAACATTTCCCGTGATAATCACCCAGCCTCTAAATCCTGCTTTCTAACACAGCTCTCAACTATCCAAGGGGCACCTTACATTTTCAGTTTGTGTTTCATTTCCCAGACAGTTAAATCCAGCAAATATCATATTGGTTATATACCTTCTCCGTGCCAGACCCACGCTAAGGATCCAAAAGGGAAGAAGGCTTGGCGCCTGCCTTCATGGAACACATGCCCCCTTTCACAAATGTCTTTGACTGTGAGCCCACCTTAAGAAAAAGAGTTGTGAAGCTAGAAACGTAGCTCAGTCTGTAGGGTGCTTGTTAGCATGTGTGAAGTCCTGGACTCCGTCCCCAGCACCAAATAAAGTAGGTGTTGTGTTTGCATTCCTGTAACCTCAGTATTCCAGAGGTGGAGGCTGGAGGATGGGAAGTTCAAGGTCATTCTTAACTACACAGCCTGAATAGGAGGTGAGAACCTACCTCAAAAAAGAAAAAAATCTATTTTATATCACTATAAAACACTAAAACCAAAGGTTTGCACAGCAGTCCTTAAGTTTGGTATCTATATATTTTCCAGTCTAGTGTATTCCACTTCAACAAAAATACTGGTCATGACCCCAAAATTGATTTTACCTACGAAGTGGATCCTGTGGCACATGAAAAAGATATTTGCCATCTAAACAATCAAGCTTTCAGAACATCAGAAATGATTTGCAGTGGCTAATATGAAACTATGATTCTGCTGACTCTCATTATACCTTACCTTTTACCTTCTCTGTGGGCTAACTGTATCCTCAAACAAAGGTCCTGAGGTGTACTCCGGTTAGGTAGGCCTAGGTCATGAGACAATGGAGCAATTACCAGGATTGAAGAGGACAGAATGCACTGGTTGGATGATCCTGGATCACATGGTCCAACAGAGAAAGAATGCAGAATTGGATCAGGGGGAGGCGACCCTAAAATGTCCACTATGGGTCTGTGTCACACATCATCGCCCTGAGTCTTGGCCTGAGACATGCGCTTGGGGGAAACCCACACAGACAGTGAAGTTCAGGAGTGGTAAAGTAACCCTTTCACAAAGACACTGGGAAGCCAGCCTTAGAACCTGTGGTGTCAGACTTCAAAATACTTAGTGGGTTTTGGGTTTTTGTTTTTGTTTATTCTAATACATTCTGTGAAGAACAAAGGCATGCACTGGTGAAAGGGCTTCAAATCGCTTGTGTTTTATTCCTCCCCTGCGGCAGCAGTGCCTTTCGGGACTGACAGGTAACTCACGGAGCTTTTCAAGAGGAAGGAAGCGCTTGCCCCTGAGGTTGTAAGAGTACAATTCCCAGCTCTTCTGAAAAGCCTGGTAGGAAAGCTAGCTAATAAATAGATCTCTGACATTTTCCTGAAAGACATGATAGCAAAGCTTCCGTCTTCTGTCTTCCATCACTCATAGTTCAAGCCCAGCCCTCTCCTGTGCCCCCTGCTTTCCTGGGGACTGAGCGCTATTCCAGATAACCACAAATCCCTATGCACATTCTCAGCCTCAAGCAAAAGGGCTTTGTGAGGTGTTCTCTCCGTGTGTGTGTGTGTGTGTGTGTGTGTGTGTGTGTGTGTTCTGTTTGTTTTAATTTCCCAAAGATCCGTGTGCAGAGACTCCTAGGATGAGGGGTCTTGGGATACATAATGACAGAACCCCCATCCCCCCGTGAGCCAGTACCTGATCTGGATATTATACACTAAATCCAATGTTTTAGGGGCAAGCTTGGAACTGCTTCTGCTACAGAGTAACTGCTTCCAAATTCTTACTATTCTCCTTATTCTTTCCAGAGACTTAGTCAAAACCATTCCTATTGTCAGTATGCAAACAAGGGAACTAACTCTCAGAGAAGTTAAGATTCTCCAAGTTCACCGTTGGTACCCTGAGAAGCCAGCATGTGGGTTTGTGTGACCTTAACTGCCACTCTTTCCCTTCCTGTTTACAATCTGGATCTGCGCAGCAAGGCTGAGTGAGAAGTTAAACCTGGATCCTAGTGGAAGGGCCTAGGACAACCAAAAACCAACCAACCAACCAACCAACCAACTAACCAAACAACCAAACAACCAACCAACCAAACAAACAAACAAACAAACAAGGCAAAGACAAATGTGAGCTGCCTAGATGGGAGAGATACATGGGTCACAGGAGTATCATGAACACAACTGTTGACACCCACAAGGCATTCCCTCTCAGCAGCTTCCAGAGGGCGCCACTTCCTCCTTGGCCTAGGTCATCAATGGGACCTCCCAGCAGAGATGTGTTTCTGTTGGAAAGAAACAAAAGGCACCTGGCTCTGAGGCAGGCCTTAAAACCTTGTACACCACCACCACCACCCCACTCCAGTTTTCTGAGTCTGTTTAACACCTCCTTTGTGGCCCACCTCAACCCCCATGGAAGGTCATGGCTTTTGGTTTCTCTATTTGGTTGGTTACCTAGATGGTCTGTTGTCATCCTCGGTTTTGCTTTGCTTTCTTTTGAGATAGGTTTCATGTAACCTAGGCTAGCCATCAACTCACCATGTAGCCAAAGATAACCTTCAACTTCTGCTCCTCCTGCCTCCACCTCCTGGGTGCTGGAATTTCAGGCATCATTCTGCGGAGTTCTCAGGACTGAACCCAGGTCTTCATGCACGCTGGACAAGCACTCTACCAACCCAGGATCATAGACTTCTGGTTCCATTCTTCAATGAGTCAAATGCCCACCAAAAAACCTTATCTATAACTCAAAACTCCTAGGAATGTGATTAATAAGCTTAGAAGCAGGCAGGCTAAGGCACTGGGAGGTCGAGTGACTTCCTTGTGCTGTCAGAAAAGACAAACAGGAAAGCCCTTTGATCTGAACCAGCCAGCACCATGCCCAGAAGCGCTTTGGCCTGAGGCTCTACCAGCTACAAAAAGGGTGGGGAAAGGAGGGGCAGCTTGTTTCTTAAGTGAATTTTTTTCTTTTCAGAGTCAGCCATTAAAATCCTTTCTTGAATCTGACTGACCTTTGCAAGGGTTTCCTACTGATGAAGGGGCTGGGGGTGGGCCTGGGAGAGCTGCATCCAAGAGCACTACCTCTGGGTAAGCAGATGAGGGGTGAGACTCATGAAGACATCCGGAAGCTTGGGCGCTGCCTAGGCTTCATCTCTCTTGGATCTACCCCTTTGAGGAGGGCTCTGGGCATGCACCTGGCAGAGGGATTGCTGGGACCCAGCAGCACCGTTGGCTTTAAGACCTACCAGGCAGTCAGCTCTGTCACCTTCCCCTTGTGGCCCCTGGTCATTGGCTCGCTTACTCCCCAAGCTAATTTCTGCTTCTCTCCACCCAGATGTCAACAGCTGGCTCCTCACCTTTGGATTCCAGCTGCACAACGTGATACCTGGCTATCCCAAGCCAGACACAGATGCCATGGAACCCTCCTACGAGCTCGTGCACACACAGATGAAAACTCAGGAATGGGACAACAGCAAGGTAACGCTCCACATGACAGCCACCCATTGGTCCGTTCTGACCCTGACACAGGGGCCCCACCAATTGTGCAGGAACACCAAGCCAGGGATGGAAACTGAGGGATGCAGCGCCTTCATGGCTCCTACCAGACAACTTTCAACAGAGAGAAAACTATGGCTAGGCAGGCCCCAGGGACCCAACTGTAGCAGCACATGGACACCCACAGGCTGCATGAAAGAGTTTTCGTAATCCACCGTGTTCAGAGCACAACAAAAAATAATCAGCCTTTGTCACCATGTGGGCAAAAGCCCTGAGAGAAAAGGAGTGTTTCTGAATGCAGATGGGATTCTTTTTTGAGCACCCAATGAACTTGGCTTTGAGTAACATTCTACTTACGTTAGCTCACAAATATGCCAGGCTGTTATTCTTCTCATTGTACAGGATTAGTGCTTGTAACCCCTCAAACCCAGATTTGTCCGTTTCCTGTCATCTGGCTGAGCATGACTAGCAGGGCCATAAGGGGGGTGGGGGGGGTTACTTTTTCTTATCTCCCTTTTATGACCAAATTTCAAAGACTCTGAATTATATGGCTGGAAAAAATCTTTTATAACAATCTCGTCACACCTGCTGATCACTTCACGTGTTGCTCATGCCAACCTCAGCCTCCATTCATAAATTCTGTATCTGGATTCTGTGTCCAGCCTGATACTGTGGCCCATGAAATGCAAGGGTGGGTTAGCATGCAAGGGTGAGTTAGCAGAAACCAAGCCCAGGGGATGCCAGCTTAGAGACGGTAAACTCCGGGGAGGGGCCGCAATGTCACATGGCCTGATCCTGTGCTTGGAAACCCCTGCCACCCCAGTTCTTTTCCTCCCCTTCCTGCTCCTCCTACCTCGGTACACACACCTCCACTCTTTTCAGAGAGACATTGCGTTCGTGTGCATCCCTCTCTGAACCTGGAGCTCACAGATTCAGACAAGCTGGCCAAAAGGTCCAGTGGTCTTCCTTTATCTGCCTCCACAGCCCTGATGTTACAGCCATGTGCCTCCATGCTCGGCTCCTTACCTGGGTGTTGGGGACCTGAACTGAGGTCCTTATGCTTGTGGGGTAAGCTAACTGAGCCAGTCCCCCAGTACCATGTCCCTATTTCTTGTTCCAGGCTAAATCCATTAGGCTCATCTGAGCTACCTCCTCCCAGACTCTGCTCAGGTGGTGTGCTCTGTTCCACCTTTGTTTTCTTTCTTATTCCTTCACTAGATTCTAAATCCCAACAGGCTAAGTTACAGGTTAAGGGTCTCAGTCAGTGCCCAGCATGCAGGCTAGCACATTGTAGGTGCTTTAGTGACTCAGTGACTGAACCATGTAAACAGCCCATTTCATAAAGAGGCTAGGCTCAGGGAAATTTACTTAAAGGTGTTTAGCTGAAAAATGACAGAAGGTGACATGAACCTAAGTCTGCCTGGCCACACAGCCCATCCTCTTTCTGCCCTAGCCTGTCCCAGACCTAGACCTAGACCCAACCCCAGCCCCTGGTCCAGATGTCCCAGCATTTGCTGTCCCCAAGCAAATTCCAGCCACACAGTACTTCCTCCCCCTCCAGGTTTCTGCTGTACTCTCCAGAGTCCCCTTCCCTGGCTGCCTGTTTGCCAACCTCGCCTGTCAATGAATTATTGATTTCTGCCCTTGGCAAGCATTGGAGATCTTTGTTGTTGAGTACTCCAGCTTTTGTGAAACTCTAGGAAATAATTGTTCACAGACAGGGTTCTATTAATTATAAAGAGGACTTAATTTCAATGGGAGGCTGATGGGTCTATTTCTAAAGCCTGTGCCCCGAGTTGCTGATGAAGCCTGGAGCCCTGAGCACAGCTTCCCTGCGCTGCCAGAGAGTGGGAGGGGTAGACAGATGGCGCACCAACCAACGGGGTCCAACCTGACCCCGCAGCAACCAAGCTGGGGGTACTTGAGGAGGCCCAAGGAGGCACTGTGGGGCAGAGACCCTCCTTGAAGTGTGGAGACTTAAGAGAATTCATGGCTTTCCTAATGTCATGCATTTCTTGGAACCCTGCCTTTTCCCTCTCTTCTCCACCTTCTGAGTCTTGTTTGCATCTCACTCCTACAGCTGCCCTTGACCCTGGCCCCTAGAGTTACACAGACCTGGCTTTGAATACTAACATGGAGTGAGTGGTGGGACTGTAGGCCGGGAATGAGCTGTGTAGCCTTAATTCCCTTAGAAGTAAGCTTGAAGCTGAGTGCAGTGGCTCATGCCTTTAGTCCCAGCAGAGGCAGAAGTAAGTGGATCTCTCAGAGTTCAAGGCCAACCTGGAATAACATACTGAGTTCCAGGACAGCCAAGGGCTACATGCTCTGTTTGTTTGTTTGTCTGTTTGTTTGAAATGAACTGAAATAATAAAAGTATCTATTATAGGGATCAAGCAGGGTGTTAAATGGTAATTCTTGAGTTGAAGATCAACGAATGTTACCGTATCTATTAGCTGTGAAATGTTTTGGACCACCAGTCCTTATACTTAGCTGCAGTATTGTCATGTGTGTCTGGGCCTATGAAACCATGAGTTCTTTGAGGGCAAAGACAATGCCCAGTTCATTCTTTATCTCCACTGCTCAGCAAGGTGCCTGGCCAGAGTAGCTGCTCCCTGGTGTGGCTCTGAATAGAAGGGTGTGGGGATGAAGGGATAAAGGATGGCTGGATGTTGAGGATCAGCACCATGGAGACGGATGTTATAAGCTAACTGCAGATTTGACTTCACTGTCCCTGCAGATTTGACTTCACTGTTTAAACTGATTCTCTGCACTCTTGGGGTTTGCATCCCCTTTGTCTTACACTCTCCCTCTCTCTTTTTCATGGCCCTCCCCCATCAGTCTATCCTCGGGGTACAGTGTGAAGTTCAGAAGCAACTCAAGGCTTTCGTTACCTTAGAACGCTTTGACCAGCTCTACGGCTCGACCATCACCAGCTGCCAACAGGCCCCTGAGACAAAGAAGTTTGCCTCCAGTGGTTCCATCTTTGGCAAGGGGGTCAAGTTTGCCTTGAAAGATGGTCGAGTGACCACTGACATCATCAGTGTGGCCAACGAGGATGGGCGGAGGATTGCAGCCATCTTGAACAATGCTCACTACCTAGAGAACCTTCACTTCACCATTGATGGGGTGGACACCCACTACTTTGTGAAACCAGGACCTTCGGAAGGTGACCTGGCCATCCTGGGTCTCAGTGGGGGGCGGAGAACCCTGGAGAATGGGGTCAACGTCACTGTGTCCCAGATCAACACCGTGCTCAGTGGCAGGACTAGACGCTACACTGACATCCAGCTGCAGTACAGGGCGCTGTGCCTGAACACCCGCTACGGGACAACAGTGGATGAGGAAAAGGTGCGGGTGCTGGAGCTGGCCAGGCAGAGAGCTGTGCGCCAGGCTTGGGCCAGAGAGCAGCAGAGACTTCGGGAAGGGGAAGAGGGCCTGCGGGCCTGGACAGATGGGGAAAAGCAGCAGGTGCTGAACACGGGACGGGTGCAAGGCTACGACGGCTTCTTTGTGACCTCCGTCGAGCAGTACCCAGAACTGTCAGACAGCGCCAACAATATCCACTTTATGAGACAGAGCGAGATGGGCCGAAGGTGACAGAAAGGGCCACGGCCTGGACTTCTTGCCAAAGACAGCTACTCTTCTGTGGCCGTATTCCTGACTGTGTTGTACTTAACAAAAAAAACAAACAAAAAAAACAAAAAAACAAAAACAAAAAAACAAAGCCTTTTTTTTAACAAGTGCAGAAAACAGAACAGAAAGTTACTTGTTGCATTGTTAATTCATGCAACATCCTTTTTTTTTAAAGAAAGAAAAACACAAATTTGGCCTTCACACATTTTTTTTTTTTTTTTTGCAAAGAATGGAAGGGTTTTTTTGTTTTGTTTTGTTTTGTTTTCTGTAGTGTGATCATGATGATAATTTTATTGTCTTTTGTTCCCTTTTTTTTCCTTGAGGAATTTTCCCTGTTGTTGGGGGTACATTTCTCCTCTCTTGGGGGAGCGCATCTCCTTGGGTGTGTCCACATCCACCCCTAGGTACCCAGTGTGATGTGAGACACGAGTGTCTGTGCTAACTTGTCTCGTGTGTAACCCTTTCTTCTCTGACTGGAGTTGGGCAGGAGTGAGGGGTGCACAGAGTCACAGGCCCGGTGGGACCTTGGGAGCTCTGGTTAGGCTCCCACAGAAGTGGTGAGTTGCTAGTCACCATGTTTTGTGCCTCCTGAGGACCTACATCATGCTCTGGATGTTCAGCACCTTTTCAAGCCACCCCAAACTCCTGTCTGAGCTTTATATTTTGATGCTAAATGAACCCACCCACCCCCCTTTTACAAATCTCTAGTGTAGCTGTCAGTGCCGCCCCCAACCCATAATGAAATAGAGAAAGTGTGTCTCCCAGGCCCTTTCCCTAGTCTGGACTATGAGCCCCATCCTTTCCAAGAGGTGAAAGCACCCAGGATGACTGTGAGTTGTTGATCCTCCATGATGCCCCTCATCTCCTCCTCTCTCCCAAAGTCAGTTGTGAGAACCAGCAGTGCGCAGCAAGTCCCCAACGTCCAGGGAAGTAGAGGGAACCCTGTCCCCATGGCTTTGGGTTATCCTCCCTCCAGTGCTTGATGCCACCACTGATGATTGGAAGTGTGGCAAGAGATGCCTTTGATCCTGGAAAGATGTATAAAAAACCAAGTCAGCCAAAGACAGGAGTCAGCAAAGGCATGAGCCAAGCACCCTAGTCAGGTCCTGGAGTCTCCTCTGCCTCCCCTGTTCAGGCTATTCCCTGAAGGCTAGGCCTTCAGGAATTTCCTATGGAATTCTTCATTAAAGAACCCCAGGCAGGAGTGGTTTTGGTTTTGTTTTTAAATAAGAAGAAAGAGCTCTTTGGTTTGGCCTAGCAGGGTCATACAACCCCACTGAGATCAGGGATGGTGGTGCCAGAGCTGGTACCCATGGACCCAGAAGGCCAGGCTAGCATTGTTCCTGTGAAGACCTGTGTACATGGCATTTGGACGAGGGTAGGCACAGGCGCAGCCAGCGCTGGAGGACCGCCCAGAGGGAGCCAGCAGGCTGGGAAGTGTGGCGGGCAGAGGACTGTAACAAGAGCTAGGAGCTCACTGGAGGATTCCGTTCCTGGTTTGTCTGCCTAGATACCATTGTTATTAGCACTCCCAGTGTCTGGGAGACTGGGGAAGCCAAATGCTTCCTTTTGAGCCTGGCTTCTTAGAAAATGGGACTTTTATGGGTTACATTTACATTAAGTGTGGAAAATGAATTCCAAGTCTAAGCTATTCCCCGTGGGAACCTTGTTGGACTGATAAAGCTCATGGCACCTTTATAGCCTTACAGAGTCTTAAGAATATGACATGAGTTAATGAAACCAAGAAGGTCTCTTACCGCATGAGAATCGGAGCAGTGTGTAGTTCTGCCTGGCAGAGAGAGGTGTCCAAAGCGTGTTGGGGAGGGGAGATCTCGCCTTATGTTGTCCCACTGGGATAAGAGGATGTGTTTCGTTAAGTGCTCTTCCTGATTCCAAAAAAAGAAAAAAGAAAAAAAGAAATCCGTCACGCTGTTGCAACCGTGTGCCACAGCCTGCTCTATCCACTGGTTGCTCATTGCCTCTGGATCAAAGCTCTGCTGGGTCAGATTTGATGCCCTCTCAGGCCCACAGTACCCAGCTCGAGCTGTAATGCAGACCCCCTTCTGGCATGATCATTCTTGGGTGGGACAGAAAATAGTTTGACCTGAAACACACAGGTTTTTCTGTATCCAGCAGACATATGCCCCTCAAAATGTACCTCTGCTGTAAGGGTCCTGCGGGCAGGGTTGGCCTGTGAGTTGGCCTAGCTGATCTGTCCCTGTCCCATACTGGCTGCCTGACATTGGCTGAGATCCACCAAGGACATTTACTTGTAAGACAGAGAGACAGCATGTGACCCAAGGGAACTATATCCCTGTAGCTGTCCAGCCTGTGACTTCCTCCTCTGTTGCCTCCCTCCCTCAAAGACTATATTTTTAGGCATCAGTGAATACCATGAGCTATGGGGTATTCTTCTTTAAAAGGAATGATCCCATATTCTTCCTGGACTGCCATCCCAGAGAGGAAACAGGCAAGCATCCCTGAGCTGTAAAGGACCTCAGCTGTAGGCCAGACAGTGCCATGTGCCTCCCTTGACACTGATGCTGTCCTCCCTGAACTCTGACCCTGGCTGCTTTCAGTTGGATTCCACCTCCCAGGTGGGTTTAAAGGCACAGGCCACAGTTCCTTTCGCCTATTTAGGAGACTTTGAATATAAAATGCCATCCTGGACAGCTCCCGCTCTTTCAACACTCATTACATCTATCCACTTGAGAGAGTGACCGGGTCTTCCTCACTGGTGGAAGTTTGTGATTCTGATGGGAGTTAGCTTCTGAACCTCTAAGGATTGCTTTTGCATAGTTCCCACCTTCTCCACCCTCCACAACTGCCAATTAGTCCCCCAGCCTCAGCCCCTCCTCCAAGACCTTAAACAAGACTTTATTAGTTCCTGACCTCGTCTTTTATACCCTGAGACCCCCTTTGTGGTCATCTCCCAGACAGGCATCATTAGACGGTATTGTGGTGATATTGACTCCATAGTAAACCACACTTTAGCCTTTAACACTTGGCTCAGAATCACTGGTGGAAAACTAGCCCAAGGTCCACACCAGTGCCTGACTCTACTGAAGGATGCTGGGCTTGAAAGAAACCCTAGGAAGCTAACGGGAGACTGAGGCTGGACAAGTGCCTGAAAATAAGAGGGATTGCATGGGGGGGGGGGGCAGATGATGCAGAAGAGCTGAGTAAACTGGGCAGGGCTTTATAGGCTTGAAGCAAGGGAAGAAGAAGAAAGGGCCTTACAGCTGTGACTTAAGTGACTGCCTTTATAGAGAAGGTTTTCAGTGTGACATCTTGGAACACATCTTTGCCATTTGCAGCCCTTGTGTTTCTGCTGGCCATGTGATGTGGTGAGAGCAGTGACATTGGGCTTTGTGCCCAGGGAGATGAGCTGGCTGGCTTCCAGCAGAGGGCTGGGCTTTGGGGTTAAATCACCCATTACACAAAGATGAGTGTGTCTTTCATCCCTCACATCAAACACTTAGCCCAGGTTATGCCGATTCTGGGGTAGGAGGATTCACCTCCCATGGGGTCCCAGTCTCTCCTCTTTCCCGGGATCTTCATCAGGACTAAAAGCCCTCCACGAGAGGCGCACCGTCCCCAGCTAGGTCAAAACCATTGTCTATATTTTGTGAGAGGGGACGGAAGTAAAAAAAAAAACTCTGTGGTTCAAGACCTTTTTATTTAGCCTTCCCAAAACAGCAAACTCATTTTAAAGACTCATTGCTCAGGTGACAGAAACTTTATCCTCTCCAACCCTTCATTCTCAAAAACCAGCCTTGTGTACTTGACTGCCCGGAACAGTGGCGGGCTATGCGGTTTCACGGTGTTGTGGAAGATCAAAGGTGGGGAAGCATGGGATGGGAACCCTGAGTTGTGTTTCCGAGGCCTCGGTGGGGCCCTGTGTTGTATTTCTTACCCTCTGGGGAATGCCAAAGGTGTTAGACTGGGCTATTTCCTAGTCCCTAAGAAAAATGTGATTGATTCTAAGGGCTGATGGTTCAGGGCTGACTGCCCATGGGCAGGCTCGGCTGTCCCCGCAGAAGCTGACCCACAGATGTCTGGTGGTTCCCAGCAGCTCTAATCCACTCATCACCAGAACCCCACTGTTCTAAATGTGCCCGTCATTCTGAGGACTTCTGAACCCGCAGCTCTGGCAAAGGACGATAATGAGCTGCCTCTGGATGACCAACACTGGAGACTCTGGCCTTACCATGTGGAAATAGTTTTCCTGAAGTCTGGAACTAATTTTGAGAAGTTTTTTTCTCAACACTTTTGTGTTTCTAACACTGTATTCTTGACTGTGTAAATACCAACAAGGCTGTAAATAAATGCAGATGTAGATACCTTCTAGAAAAAAAAAAGGGGGGAAAGCATAAAAACAAAACCAGAAGTGATCCCGTGTAGCCTTCGTTGACAAATAAAAGACTATTTTGTGTTTAAAGGTGTGCAGTGGCCTTTGTTGGGAGACAGTGGCAGTTACCGGGAGGGCTGGAGGAAGACCCCCATCTTAGTCCCAGAGTCCCTTGCAGGTCCTACCTGTCATGAACAGAGGTGTCTGGAGGATCACAGAAAACCAGAGGCCTCACTTACTAAAAGATGAGGTACACACAGAGGCAGCTCTCACCTTAGCTAGTGCCAAACTGCCCTAAGCTGTGTCCTAGCCTGGTTCTTATGCTCACTGGCTTCAAAGACAGATTCCAAGAGGCAGGAACGCCTGGCCCCATCCACCACCAAACGCAGGACCTGCCACAGAGTTACTGCATCTTACAAATGAACGGGCGCATGTTCAACTGAGACGTGATAATAACCACGTAGTACAACTTAGGGAGAGAGGAGAAAACTCCTTGAGTAGTGGAGGTGTTTTCCTGCTGTGTTCTTTTCTTTCCAGTCTAACGTAGTTCTAATCACAGTGCGTGGGAACCTCTCTCTTTGAATCGCACACTTAAGCTATGAGACCTCAGCGCCAGGGATGAATGCTGGTAGTTTTGAAGAGGTTATTCACTGAGCCCAGCTCCCAGGTGTACGTGGCAAACTTTATGAAAATTCAAACAACCGTCCTTCTAAGTCAGAAATGCCATCCCACTCTTATTGACCCCAGGTTGGCCCATGCTAAGCTCTAGGGAAAGAAGGGTCAAGCTATAATAGGCCCCTTCCTTCCATGCAGGCTGGATGGAGACGTCACTGCAGAAGTGACAGGCAGCATCAGCAATGCAGTCCTCCACTGTGAGCCACCTCAGCACGGACAGGGGTTCCCATGCTATGACCTGACCTTTGGTCACTGAGGTATTCTGCACTCCAGATCGTGCATCTCCATGAGGGGATGGTGACACAGACCTCCTGGTCGATTACTTCTTGTGTCACTTAAAGAAGGAAGTATGTAAAGTAGCTCACTGCTCAGAACACCATGCCCCCTCTGCCCAGTCCAGCCAACCCAGACCCTTAACTGCTGTCCAAAGCTTAGCACTCTGTATACTATAACAATGTTTTTCAAGCTTTGACTTGCAGTTTATGAAAGTATAGCACCCCTCCCCCTGAATTCCCGAATAAGCAGGCCTGAATAGGTAGCCCCAGAACGTGGAGTTCTAATCGGTTCCCAGGTATTACTGCTTTGAGAACTGCTGGTAACTATGCTACCCTCAATGTTGTGTACATAATAAACTGTTTAATGTGTGTGACACTTCAGATGCTCTGAGTCAGCAAAACCTCCCCTTTCTCCCAGTGGGCAGCTGCACTAGCCTCCCCCTCCCCCGACACCCCTATCCCATCTACCTTTCTCTCTGCATGTACCACAATGGGCTGCCTGAGCTCTTGGACCACTCAGTCAAGCCCCAGACTTTCGCCTGTCAGTTGTTCACACACAGTCTTCACACCTGGCTGAAATAAACTCAAAACCTTTTTGACACTCTTTCTGCTCTCACAAGATGCCCCCAGTGTGTCCTCTAAAAGTGACCTGAGCTGTTCAAGATGGGACCACTTCAGGAGTGAGCTCCCCCAGGTCAATCAAAACTAAATTTCATCCTCTGTGTGTTCCCAGTGTCCCAAATACAAGTCCAGCGCCTCATCCGTTGAAGGTTGGCCTCTCTTTGATGTCAGGGTCCAGTCCCTCCAGTGGAGAGTCATCAGTCCACGGCTGCCCCAAAGAGCCAGACACTTCTGGCCCTCTCTACACTCAAGTAAAAGTTGCCAGAAGAGCTCACCAAGACTCAGTGGGGTTGGCTGTTGAGAATGAACACACATGGCCTTCGGTCACCTCATTCAGAGAGGCTGGTAGAGTCCTGTGTCCTGCCCCAGAGTGAATACGTGATGAGGGTCCGTGGGTTAGAAATCAATGCAGCCAAGATGACAGGACATCCAGTTAGCAGTGGATGGGGCTCTGGGTACCTTTGCTCACCAGTTTCCCCTGGGTTCTGCCACAGGAAGCACTCATAGATATGTTAGATAAACGGTGCACACATCTCTGATTCTGCAACAGCCCAGCCCACCCTCTGCCAGGGTCTCTGGACCTCTCCCCACTTTGATTCCTATTCTGTAACTCACTGCAAAAGCACACAGGAAGTGCTCCCCACTGAGTGAGTGCTACTCATCTCTGAGGCCAAATGTCTGCCCCAGCCTCCCTGATGCTTCTGGGGACAAGCACTGTGTGACTTGACGGTGAGATCTCAGCAGACCGAGTAAGAGTCGCCTCTAGACAAGGTGCTGTCTGCATTAATCCTGATTGAACCACACCACAGGCAAGAGGTGGGATTGGCAGGCGAGCTGTAGGTTCATGACTTGTGTTTAAGGATGGAATCAGAATGTGAGTCCAGGATTCCCTAGTGCCACATTCTAAGCTATGTTAGTATTAAAGTTGGGGAGCCAAGGAATTTCCCATATGAAGAGACTGAGGAATGAATACCACCTTTCATGTGTCCAGAAGGCCCCCATCAGCAGACACAGGATCTCCTGAGACTGTATGCCACTCCCATACTTGGAGCCAGCCTCATGGGCAGTGACCAGAGCTCCATGACCAGTGCAGCCCCACAGAGCTCCATGCTTAGAAGGGCTTGGCTCTCCCTGAGTTCAGTGTTCTGCTGTCACCATCTTGAATGCCTGTTTCTTCTTCTTTTCAAAAGGGAACTATTTTCATCTTATCCTAGATTATGCAAACTATGTGACCAGTCATGCCCATATCGCTTATCCAGTGTTGATAATCTCTCAGAATTCTAGGACATTCTCAAGACCCTGAGACACAGAGGACCCTGGATTCCCAAAAGAGTGGGTATCCAATGGGCAAGAAAATCCTTGCATGTTAGGACTGACTAAAATCAGCTAAGATCTTTGTATCAAGAGAACCCAGGAAACTCACACCTGATGATAAACATTCGAGCTACAATGCCCTTGCACACCCCAGCATGTGTCTGAAGTCCATCTCCATGTCCACCCAAGTCTCACTAGATGAGGACTATGAGTCTCTCTCCTCAGAGATGTTTGCCAGTTTTCCTGATCATCCAAGTCGCACACATGATTTCTTCATGCTCATAGCGCCACCTTGTGGCCACCTCTAGCACTTTCCCTCCCCCAGCCTGAGCTGCAGAACAGCTGAGTAACATGTCTCCCGCCCAGCTCCTTCACTTCCTGGGGTTCAGGAGACCTTCAGACAACATCCCTTGTGACTTACAGCCAACCGTTTAAACTTATTACATCTACACGGCTTCTCTGACTCTCTCCCCCTTAGCTTTCTTTATACTTCTGAGCCAAGAAGAGAAATTCTTACTAATGTGTGAGCAGGCAAGAGTTGGCTTCTTATAATAAAAAAAATGTGACAAAAGCCCTCAAGATGCCTCAGCAGGTAAAGGTACTCGCTGCCAAGCCTGGTGACATGAGTTCCATCCCTATGACCCACACGGTGGAAGGAGAGAATGGGCAACTGAAAGTTGTCTATTGAACTCCAGCCCAGTGTGCATATAAACACATATATACCTATATCTATATCTGTATCTGTGTCTGTGTCATCTGTATCTGTATCTATGTCTATATCTATACACACACACACACACATGCATACACGTGACACGTGTAATACACACAGACAGACAATGTTTTAAAAACTAACAAGGTGAACTCCTTGAGGGTTCAGGCTCCACTCTGGTCTGAACAATGACTCTCAGAAGTTGCTTCAAAAAACATTAAAGGCTCGAGAAAGAAAACAGAGGAAAATAAGCTTTGGGGTCCTTTCCTCTTCTTTTTTTTTTTTTTCTCATTAAACTTGTTTTAATGGTCTCAAAATTCTGTGACAGATTTTTGGTCAAGTTGTTTCCATTAAAAAGTACTGATTTTGAAAACTAATAACTTAAAACTGCCACACACAAAAAAAAAATGGTCCACAAAACATTCTTTCCTTCTGAAGGTTTTACGATGCATTGTTATCATTAACCAGTCTTTTAATATTAAACTTAAATGGCCAATTGAGACAAACAGTTCTGAGACCGTTCTTCCACCACTGATTAAGACTGGGGTGGCAGATGTTAGGGGTAATATTCATTTAGCCTTCTGAGCTTTCTGGGCAGACTTGGTGACTTTGCCAGCTCCAGCAGCCTTCTTGTCCACAGCTTTGATGACAGCCACAGCAACTGTCTGCCTCATGTCACGAACAGCAAAACGACCAAGTGGAGGATAGTCAGAGAAGCTCTCAACACACATGGGCTTGCCAGGGACCATATCAACAATGGCAGCATCACCAGACTTCAGGAATTTGGGGCCATCTTCCAGCTTCTTACCAGAACGACGATCCATCTTTTCTTTAAGCTCAGCAAACTTGCATGCTATGTGGGCTGTGTGACAATCCAGAACAGGAGCATAGCCAGCACTGATTTGGCCTGGATGGTTCAGGATAATCACCTGAGCAGTGAAGCCAGCTGCTTCCATTGGTGGGTCGTTTTTGCTGTCACCAGCAACATTGCCTCGTCTAACATCTTTGACAGACACGTTCTTTACATTGAAGCCCACATTGTCCCCAGGAAGAGCTTCACTCAAAGCTTCATGGTGCATTTCAACAGACTTGACTTCAGTTGTTACATTGACTGGAGCAAAGGTAACCACCATCCCAGGTTTGAGAACACCAGTCTCCACTCGGCCCACAGGGACAGCGCCAATGCCTCCAATTTTATAGACATCCTGGAGGGGCAGTCGCAGAGGCTTGTCAGTTGGACGAGTTGGTGGTAGGATACAATCCAGAGCTTCCAGCAGCGTGGTGCCACTGGCACTGCCATCTTTGCGGGTGACTTTCCATCCCTTGAACCAAGGCATATTAGCACTTGGCTCCAGCATGTTGTCACCATTCCAACCAGAAATTGGCACAAATGCTACTGTGTCAGGGTTGTAGCCAATTTTCTTAATGTAGGTGCTGACTTCCTTAACGATTTCCTCGTATCTCTTCTGACTGTATGGTGGCTCGGTGGAATCCATTTTGTTGACACCAACAATCAGCTGTTTCACACCCAGGGTGTAAGCCAGAAGAGCATGCTCGCGGGTCTGCCCGTTCTTGGAGATACCAGCTTCAAATTCATCAACACCAGCAGCAACAATCAGGACAGCACAGTCAGCCTGGGATGTGCCTGTAATCATGTTTTTGATGAAGTCTCTGTGTCCTGGGGCATCAATGATGGTCACATAGTATTTGCTGGTCTCGAATTTCCACAGGGAGATGTCAATAGTGATACCACGCTCACGCTCAGCTTTCAGTTTGTCTAAGACCCAGGCGTACTTGAAGGAGCCCTTTCCCATCTCAGCAGCCTCCTTCTCAAACTTTTCGATGGTTCGCTTGTCGATTCCACCACATTTGTAGATCAGGTGGCCGGTTGTGGTGGACTTGCCGGAATCTACGTGTCCGATTACGACGATGTTGATGTGAGTCTTTTCCTTTCCCATTTTTGCTTTGAATTAGCGGTGGCTTTCACAACACCTGCGTTCTGACGGCAAACCCGTTGCGAAAAGCCTTTCCTCTTCTTCCATGATGCCTTGCGACCCTCAAGCCACTGTGAAGAGAATCCCTCCATAGTAAATATGATGTCCCCAGCTCTCTCCTGTAGTCATGTGCAGGAGCCGCTGCTGAGCCTGACACTGGAAGAAGGCAGACAATGCAGTGTCCCTGAATTATGTCGCTTAGAGACTTACCCTGAGCACCCTCAAGCTATCGATGCCGACAGTGATAATAAGGAGAAAGAACTTCCCTTGCTTAGGAGCCACGACAGGAGGCAGGCACACTAGGCACATCTCCTTTGATGCATCTTGCAATTGCATCAAGGCTTGTCTCAGAAAGCAGTCTGCACAGACTGGGAACCTACAACATGTCAGATGTTTGCTAAGCACTCTGAGTACATCTGCATTTAAACCTGGCCACAGTGCATGCAGAGGGGTGCCATTAATATCTCTAGGCTTCAATCGGAGAAATAGAGGTATATTTAGAAGGATGCCATGCTGGCAAATGGAACGACTGAGACTTGAACCTAAATAATCCGATTTCAGGGGCTAGCATGCTACCGTTAGCTACCTCTTGAGCCTAGAAACAGAAAGGAAACATACAAACACTGATCTAGATCCTGCTAGGCAAGGCCAACTGAATAACCACAGCGCATTTATTTAGTCTCTTAGTAAACTTTCCCTGAAGGGCGTCTGATGTCAGGTATGGATGATACATAAGTACAGTCTGCCTCGAGTCTGGGAGTAAGAGCTGAACCAGATGGAACTGCACCTAGGGGCTGCATGATGGGGTGGAATACAATGGGATTCAGGTGACAAGAAGCAAGCTCCTGACACCGCTAAGTCAGGAAATGCTTGAACACTGGTTTAGTTGTATCTAAGATTTACCTCTCTGTTCTGCAGATAAATTCTAAACAAATTTATTATATCTAAAGACCCCACTAACTCTAACCCTCAGCTTCACGCTGCCTTCCACCTTAGAAGAGAGGAATGCTGCCTGCCATGGGTCAGGCAACTTAACAAGTCCAGCATCTCATGGTTCCGGGATCTACATAGACTGGCCTGATCTGCCATCTAGTGGTTGATATGTGCATTACATAAGGTATGGGTGGCATCCTGCCTTTCTGCCCAGGTATAGAGGGGATGAAACCTAAGCTAGAATCCTTAAGTCTGTAAGCAGCATTAAGAAGGTATCTCCAATGTTTTACAAATAAGGAGACTGAGATGGGACTCTGAGATTTGATTGATATAGTAATAATTTTATCCATCATTTGCCTGGCAGCATGCTAATCTCTTCACGTTGACCTCCTGGCGTCATCTCATGAATACCATAACGACATTTGTTTAGCCTCCCTCATGCCTGCTCTATTTCTAAATTCCATCTTGTAATGTCCCCCTTACTTTGAATGCCATGTATTTATAAGACCTTGCAGTGACACTGCAAACTGTCATACAGTCTGAATCAGGTCATCCTTCAGAGTGACACTTCCTATGTTCTTGGCCCTCCACATATCCTACATGCTCCTTGGGCTTGCATCGGATTTGATTGTTGTAAACAAGACTGGTGTGTGTGTATGCTCTTCCATATCTGAACAGGTTGGGCATGGTAAGAGTTGGAGGTGTCGGTACAAGGTAAAATGCTGACCACGGCTTCTCCTTCACTTCTTCCTTCTTGGTTTGTTTTGTTTGCTTGTTTGTTTTGTTTTGTTTTCAAGGTATGGTTTTTCTGTGTAGCCTTGGCTGTCTTGGAACTTTCTTTGTAGACCAGGCTGGCCTCCAACTCATAGAGATCCACCTACCTCTGCCCCCAAGTGTTGGGATTAAAGGCATGCATCACCATTCCCAGCAGGAAGAAGAAATTTTAGTGGAGAAAATGACTCCATAGGACTGGTCAAGTGCTACTCATCTCTTAGGCCAAATGTCTGCCCCAGCCTCCCTGACCAGATGCTTCTGGGGACAAGCACTGTGTGACTTGACGGTGAGATCTCAGCAGACTGAGTAAGAGTCGCCTCTAGACAAGGTGCTGTCTGCATTAATCCTGATTGAACCACACCACAGGCAAGAGGTGGGATTGGCAGGCGAGCTGTAGGTTCATGACTTGTGTTTAAGGATGGAATCAGAATGTGAGTCCAGGAATCCCTAGTGCCACATTCTAAGTTATGTTGGTATTAAGGTTGAGGAGCCAAGGAATTTCCCATATGAAGGGCTTCTGAAGAGACTGGGGAATGAATACCACCTTTCATGTGTCCAGCAGGCCCCCATCAGCAGACACAGGATCACCTGAGACTGCATTCTGTTCCTACACTTAGAGCCAGCTGCATGGGTGGTGCAGCCCCACAGAGCTCTGTGCTTAGAAGGGCTTGGCTCTCCCTGAGTTCAGTGTTCTGCTGTCACCATCTTGAACGCCTGTTTCTTTTACTCTTTTAAAGGGGGACCCTCTATTTTCATCTTATGCTGGGTTATGCAAGCCATGTTGCCAGGCAGATTGGGGGCACAGACATGAACCTGGAGTCCCTCTGAGCTGACACTAAGTGTGCTTGTTTTCACTGTCAGAAAGCCCACAGCCTCAGCACAAAGGAACTGGGTATCCAGAGTGAGTTTACAGGAGAAGAGACAATTTCAAATGAAAGAATTGGGAGAGGGGTTTTCCAAAAGAGCCAATCTTGGCTTCAGAGGCCCACAGATACACTGCAGTAATATATGCTAGGTAATTTTATTTCAATTTGACACAAGCTAGAGTCATCTAAGAGGGTGGAGCCTTGTTTGAGAAAATGTTTCAGGCTGTAGGCAAGCCTGTAGGGTGTTTTCTTAATTAGTGATTGATGGTGGAGGGTTAGTGGTGATACCCCTGGGCTGGTGGTCCTGGTTTCTATAAGAAAGCAGGCTGGGGAAGCCACAAGGTCCAGGCCAGAAGGAGCACTCCTCCATGGCCTCTGCATCAGCTCCTGCCTCCATGTTCCTGCCCTGCTTGAGTTCCTGGCCTACATTCCTCCATGATGAACTCCCATGGTATGCAAGTGTGAGCCCTTTCCTCTTCAACTTCTTTGGTGATGGTGTTTCTTCCCAACAGTGGTAACCCTAATTAGGACACAATGGGTGCTTGTCTGACTGGACAGGGGTCTAGAGAATGTAGGGAAGCCCCCTTGTATCTCTCCAGCTTCCTATCCATCGTCCCCAGATGCGGTTTGTACGGTTGCAGGAAGTATCTGTCAGACAGTGATGAAGAATACTCAAGATTTGTGACTAAAACTGAGAGGGATGTTCTTGGGGAAACAAAAAAAAAATATTAGCGTTACAGTAGCAGGCAGGAACTCACAACACGGAACCCATAAAGCTGCCGGTGAGCACGTGGTGGTTAGACATCCCCTGGCATCGCAAGCTCCCATCAGATCCCTAAGTCTTAAGAACTAAACTAAGAAGACCTCAGCCTGATTCTGACTCACCCAGTGACACACATGCAGAACCAATCCAAATAGCTTTGCAAAGTCTTTGAAAACCAGTTTAGGGGCCACAGTCTACAAATGGTTCTTCATAACTTGTTGTCTATATTCATCTTGGTGGGTGTACCTACCTCCATGACAGAGCCCTCATCTAACATGAGCAAAAATCTATGTTCAGTCCTCAGCACTACACAAAAGAATAAAGAAATGGACCAGGGTGGTGGCATACCAGAGACAGAGACAGGCAGAGCTCTATATGTCTAAGTAGTGAGTTCTACATAGTGAAACCCTGTCTCAAAGGGGGGACGGGCAGTATTAAGTATAAATTAATGAAAATAAAGTCAGTCTTTAAAAACTCCCTCGAATTTAAATAAGACCTAACACTATATTTATATACAACCTTATCCAGAAATCTCAACTTGGCCAGTTCTGAGATGACATCAAGATGGGAATTATCTAAAGTTCTAAAGCAGA
This sequence comes from Mus caroli, assembly GCF_978045245.1. Classification (NCBI taxonomy): domain Eukaryota; kingdom Metazoa; phylum Chordata; class Mammalia; order Rodentia; family Muridae; genus Mus; species Mus caroli. The sequence continues at coordinate 49,510,129 of NW_028227263.1, read as the reverse complement.
TATTACAAACGGGTTCCAAAGGTAAGGACGGAAACTCTTGCAGCAGCTGGAAAGACAGAATACCTGAAAAACACAGAAGAGATGTAAAGCAGATGCAACTGGAAACACAACAGCTGAAGTAAATGTAAGCAGCAGCCACACCCATCCACCCCAGCCTGGGCCGGGCATAGTAGAATGGAAAGGAAAGGAAAAGAACCAGTGAGCCTAAAGCAAACTGATTAAATATTCTTAATCTGTGGTTGATGGGGATGAGCTCAACCAGAGGATGAGAGGTTGTGAGGGCAAACTAGAGCCTTGGGGTTCACTGGGGCCATTTGAGGGGTGTGTGTGTGTGTGTGTGTATGAGAGAGAGAGAGAGAGAACAAACAGCAGGAAGCACACCTGATGAGATGAGAGCTAACGACTCCCCAAACCTAAAGAAAACCATGACCTCATGGAGTCAAGAATCTCTACAAACTCCAAACAAGGTACTGGAATCTATGCCCAGACGCATTCTAACCCAAGCCGTGGAGACCAAAGACACAGAGATGCAAGGAAGACACAGGGGTTAGGGAGACAGCTCAGGGGGTAAAGTGCTGCACACACAAACACGGGGACCCAAGTTCAGTTCCCAGCAGCCCAATAACAGCCAGGTGCAGTGACACACATGCCTGAAAACGTACACGCAGGAGAAACAGAGGGAGTCCCTAGATGAACTCCAGGCTCAATGAGGGACCCTGGCTCAAAAGACAGAACACTCAGCATTGATCTCTGAACTCATGCGCGTGCATGTGTGTGTGTGTGCGTACACACACACACACACACATGCATGCGCGCACACACACACAAATGTATACCTACACATGTACACATATGGGTATGTACACACACATTAAAGAATGTTTTTTTCAGTTGAAAGAATTCATAGGAAAACATAATGCATGACTTGCAGGGAGACAGTGACTGGAACGGCTGTCGGGACACCTAACGTTTCTAAAGTGCCGAAAGAAAAGAAATGTCAGCTCAGAATTCTGAGTGTAGTGAAAAGAACCTTCAGGAATGGGGATAAAATGAAAGCTGGCAAATGAAGGGAGCCAGAAGAATTGAGCTGCTCAGGCCATTCTTCAGCCAATGGGAATGAGGCCAGAAAGAAGCTTGAAACCTTGGGAGAAGAACAGCAGGAATGGGAGCTATTTCTCTAAACAGAATAAACTACCATTTAAATTCTTTCTGCAAAAAAAAAAAAAAAATCTCTTAAAAATCTGGAACGCTTTACCAATTTGAGTGTCATCCCTGTGCAGAGGCAGTGCTAATCTTGTCCATATCCTTCTAATTTTAGTGTATGTGCTGCTGAAGTGAGCACTATTTTTTAAGTTCTTTAAAATACGTTTCATTGTTGAAAGAGGAAGGGTCAGCACTCTGTGATGGACTTCCAGTAAGAGCACAGGAGAGATCTGTGCAGCGTACTTGGACACTGCCCTTGAAATAATCAGGTGTTGTTTCCAGACAGAGCAAGGAGGGTGTCTGTTTTAAGTCCTGAAGCAATGACTAAAAAACAAAGACATGATTTAGAGAGAGAGAGAGAGAGAGAGAGAGAGAGAGAGAGAGAGACTTTTAAAAGCTCAAAAGCCCACAAGAAATCAAGGAAAGTTGGAGAAAATAACACAATAAAAAAGCCTAAATGTAAATATGACAGTGTTAGCCTCAAACATAAAGTGGTATAAACTCATCAAAATAAAAGAGATTCTGGAGCACAGGAAAAAACATACGAGCTGACTAGACTATATGCGTGGTGAAGCAGTCACTTCAAATATAATGATATGCATAGGTTAAAAGTGAAATGATGGGAGAGGATATACCGTGAAAACAGTAATCAAAAGCCAGACAGAGTGACTACAAGGACATCAAACAACACAGACTTCAAAGCCGGGGTGGGGAAGGGGAGACGAATTACCATGATAAAAGAGTCAGTCCACCAAGAAGACATAATGTACTTAATTGTACATGCATTGAAAGTGGGTTCAAAATCCAGGAGTGGAAACCTGGCAGAAATGAAAGAAGATAGAGACAAATCCACAGTCATAACTGGAGATGTCAACATGCATGCCTTTGTTAGTCATCAGTAGAATTAGTGGGCAGAGAATCAGTAATGTGGTAAAACAACCGTGGCAACCATCAACCAGCAAGATCTGATGGACTCAGTGCTCTGCCAACCATCAACCAGCTGGATCTGATGGACTCAGTATTCTGCCTAGCAACAGTGCACAGTGCATGTTCTTTTCCAAAACAGGTAGGACAGACACCAGACCTGAGTTATAGAATAAAATCCTCCCAAACTTAATGTAATTGAAGCTGAGTATGGTCTCAAATCAATATATCTTCCACCCTAAGGAACTGGAGAGTAAGGTCCAGAGGAACATAAGGTAAGCAGAACGGAGATGATGAGGAAATCAATTAAACAGACAATAAATAAACAAAGCCCTGAAAAATCAATTAAACCAAAACGTGTTTCTTTAAAAAAATATATGAATAGAATTTGATAAACCAAGAGAGGGAGAAGACATTATTAAAAGAAATGAAATGGGGATTATTATCATAGATTCAACAAAAACTAAAAGAAAAATGAAAGAACACTATCAACAACTTTATACACACACGTTCTACAAAGTCCACAAGATGGACCCATTCCCTGAAAACCACAAACCACGCAAACTCACCCAAGATAAAATAGATCGTTTGAATAGTATTGTAAAACCTGAATCTACAGCCCAAGATAAAACAGATCGTTTGAATAGTATTGTAAAATTTGAATTGAATCTACAGTTTTAATAGTTTGAGAAGAAGAGCTATCCAGGTTTAGATGTTTTCATGAATGCATCCTTTGAAATATTTACATTAGTAGGAGAAATGAGTTGCTGGATGTTGTAGGGCATGCCTGTAGTCCATGCACTTGGGAACCTGAGGCAGGGAGGTCACCAATTTGAAATCAATTTAGGTTATATAGCAAGACTGTCTTACAAAAAGAGAAATGCACTGTGAGAAATACATAATCCCATGACATGGGAGTCTGAGAGTCTCAGACAGGAGGACCACAAGGTTGAGGCCAGACTGTTCTATATATTAATTCCTAAGCCACCCTGAGCCACAAAGTGCCTTTACACTATGGGGGAGGGGAAGGGGGAATTAAAAATCTCTTCAAGACAACAAAAGAGGACTACTTCCTAGCTCACTTTCTAAATCAACACTACTTTGATAGTAAAATAAAACATAGATTTCATGAAAAGAAAACTATAAGCCAACATCCCTCATAGACATACAAAAATCCTCAGCAGAATATTAACAATTCTAATAATATGGAAAAAGTATATACTACAACTATGAGAGGGCTATTCCAGCAATGCTTGTCAGGGTCAATATTCAGAAATGGATCAACATTATCCAGTTCCTTAATAATCTAAAGACGAAACTACATGATCATATCAACTGATAGAATTTTAACCACATTCATTCAATATTTGTAATTAAAAAAAAAAAAGCCTTGAGAGGCAAGCTTGCCACCATGCAGCATATGTGTGCTGCAGACACCCAGAGGCCCGCCTGCCACAACATGCAGCCTGGGACAGGCAGAAGACACCCGGAGACCCATTAGCCTCATGGCCTGCCTCGGCAGGAACCACTACATTGGGCAAGTGTGCTGTGGACAGATGGACAGATGGACAGATGGGAGAGAGAGAAGCAGAACAGTTTGAACGTTATGAAGAGAAGTGGAACTGGAGATGTGAGGGTGGAGAGGAACAGCCTGTTGTAAGGAGCCTGCCCTGTCACCTGAGATGAGGGTGAAGTCCCAGTCCATGATGCTACTAGGGGCCATGTCTAGATCTGTGGCCATGCAGCAACGTGGGTCTGTGTTGATGTCCATGGCTCATATTACCACTAAAGACCATGCAGAAGCCCTTGGTCTGGGCTGCTGCCTGAGACTATGGTTGTGCAGAGCTGGCCCTGCCCCTCATTGGCTGTGGCACTCTGGAGAGCTGGCCCCACCTCTCACCCACGGCAGCATTCAGGAGAGTGGGCCCTGCACCTTCATCAGGCATAACAGAGAGCTGGTGGCCTGACACCTGGAGGGCACGACCACGGAAGAGCTGGCCCCACCACTCACCCGCTGTGAGGTGGCAAGGGTGTGATGCCCCCCAACCTGAAGCAGCCAGGAGAGCTGGTCCTTAGGTCATGAGAGTGGGAGAGCTGGCCTTGCCCCTCACCTGCTGCAGCACTGAGGAGAGCAGGCCCTGCATCTCGCCTGGGCGGTGAGGTAGAGCTGTCCTTGATGGCTAAGGTGCAGGTGAGTCAGCCTGGAAGTGGGAGAGCAGGAGGGCTGGCCTAGTCCTTCACCATCTGTGGCACTCAGTAGAGTGGGCCCAGCCCGTTGCCTGGGCAGTGCAGTAGAGCTGGCTCTAGTGGTGTGGGTGAGAATGAGCAGACCCCAAAGGCAGGAGAGCAGGAGTGCAGACCCTGCCCCTTGCCAGCTGCCACATTGGGTGAGCTAGCCAGGGCAGTGCTGGAGGGTTCACTCTGATGGTGCAGGTGCCAGAGAGCTGGCAACCAACTCAGCCACTACTCCGGCCCAGATCCGGGGCTTTGAGTTGGCCCAACATCTCAATCTCTATGCATGGCTCATCTATGCATGGCTGGAGCATGTGAAAGGGCAGGTCCTGCAGAACCAAAGCTGCAGGATCTCCATGACACCAGGCAACAACAGGATATCTGCGACGAGTCCTGGTGAGGATCCAGTATTGATAGAGTAGCAGAAGCCAGAGGCCTAGAATCAGACAAATGACTCACTGCAGTGAACATTCACAAGTAAAGATGTGTGGGCAGAGGGGGACTGTGGGACACACTGACACTCTACAGCTGCCACAATGAGATGTTTTCAATGTTTTGTTTAGCTTTTAATTTTTGTTTTTTCTTTTCTTTTGGGGAAGGGGAAAATTGCAAGGACAGAGGGATTGGGTTGCATTATGTGAAATAAAGAACCAATAAACACTTTACAAAACCCTCTTGTCTAATAAAAAAAAATTGCTTCAAGTTGACAAAAAAGAAAAGATAGCCTAAAAACAAAAACAAACAAAAAAATTGGAACAATATTACAGTTAATGATGAAAGTCTAGATTCTTCCCTTTGATCAGAAATAAAACTAAGATGCCTGCTCTTACCATTCCTAATTAATACATATTTCATGCCCCAGCCTATGTAATAAGGCAAGAAAATAAAATACATAGAAGGAAGTGGTGACAGTAAGGAGACAGCCACAAGGATCATAAGCCTGACAGGAGCATGACTTTGAGGCCAGCCCGAGCTACATAGCAAGTGACTCAAAAAGAAAAAAGGAATACTGGCCCTGTGTGCAGACAAAATTATTAGCTACATAGAAAACTTCTCCTTCATCAAGGCATCTATTTTTATAATCCTGTAGCTGACAAGTGAATTTAGCAAGGTTGCAAGTCAATAGGCAAAATGAATTTTATTTCTGCATGATAGTGATTTATCCACTGAAAACCCCAAATTTTAAAACTGTAGCTACAAAAAGAGGTAGGCAGAAATTTGATAAAGTACGCACAGACTCTGTAGGCTGAGACTGTAACACACTGTTAAAGTAAACTTTACAAAACTGGACAGATGGAGAGGTAAATCATATTTAAAAGAAATCAGAGAAATTACTAGAGATACATACTATGTTCACCAGATTTTCCAATCTGGTTCAGATAATAAAGAGACTTCATAGGGTTGCTAGACACTGGATTCGATAACACAGGAATTCCTTTGCCATCTTATCAGCTCAATGGTAGAGACTTTGCCTAGCATGAGTGAGGCTTTGAGCTCTGGCACAAGGGGAGAAGTCTGCACCACCATTGTTTAGGTTGATCTTGGAGCTATATCACCAAAATTGCCTCAGACATTCACTCTGATGCTGGTATTGCTCTGCGGACTCCTAACTTGAAAATTCATGCATGAACTGAAAGAGTAAGAGATAATTACATTGACAGGCAACAGTCACAGCTGCGGATCTCTGTCAGCAAGGCCCCCTGAAAGTAGAGAAAAGGGTTCCTGGTAGCTAACTAAGATTTATTCCACAACAGCTGTCCAATAAATAACCACTATATCCACCACTAACCCCTTCGTTGGGGCTTTGAGTCATAGATAGCAAATACTTTGTGTAGCACAGCTCTTTCCAATATCAGCTTAATCCCACCCAATACTTTTGAGTACCTAGTATCACAAGAAAAGCCACCTGAGCAGTTTACCAGGACTTAACATGCAAAGTAAACCTACCTACTAAATAGAATTTAAATACTCTCATCACAAGCATCCATGCCTGCTGTAGCAATCAACAATTCTCAAATAATATCAATTCTTGAAAGAAATGCAACCAACACAGACATGTGACAGAGGCAAAGAAGGGGGTGAGTACACAAGCATGCTTGAGCGTGCTTGTGTAAGTGGGAGTGTTTATATGTGTGTGTGGGATGCTATCATTTAATTGTGTATATGAATATGTGTATAAGTGTGTGTGTGACTATGTGTTAGTGTGAGTGTAGTGAATGTGAAATGGTGAATAACTGTGCATAAGTGTGTTTGTGTGAGAGTGTGTACAAATGTGTGAGTGTGTGTGAGTATGGACGTATGAAGGGTAAAAGCATGAGTATGTGAATTTTCACTCCACAAAATCCCCTCCACAACCAAGAAACTACTTGCAGTCACTATCTTCTGGGGAGGGAAGATCCGTTTTCTCTAATGGAGAGTCACTGTGGATATCAATCACTGTCCAGGGCAGGCCCCATGCCAGGAGCAGTTGAAAGACTATATGGCTTTGTGTGTGTGTGCTTTCTGTTTTTGTTTTGTTTTGGATTTTTCTTATTGATTTTCTGTATTTAGTTTGTCCTTTTGATATTCTTTTTATTAATTTGGTCAGTTAGTTAATTTTTGTTGTTTATTTTGTTGGTTGGTTGGTTGATTTGTTTTGCTTTGTTTTGAGAGAAAGATCATGAAGTTGGGTGGTTAGAAAATTGGCTAGGACCGGAAAGGAACTGGGGAAGTTGGAAAAATGTGATCAAAGCGTATGAAAAACTAAAAATTTAAAAATTATAAGGATCTCCTTTCTTTCCTAAGTTGCTTGTTGCTCAGGTATTTCATCACAGCAACAGAAATGAAACTAGGACAGATCCCACTAAGAAAGGTCTATACTCATCCCTAGACCTTAGAGTTCCATGTCACCATATTTCCAATCATGTTTCTCCCAAGCCCCTGGCCATCCTACCAAACCATTATCTATAGCCTACAGCTCTGTATAGATCACATGCTTGCTCATTCCCAGCAAAAGTGAATAACCAAGTGTGCTAGGTAGTTCCTCCCAGCAAGAGTCTCGTCTCTTGTGGCCATCCTTCCTGGCTGTGCTATAAAAATGGATACATTCTCTGTGTATCTTCAGGTGATGCTTGTGTGTCTTTAGGCAACAATCAGGCTTGAATTTTCTCAAATTTATCTTTCTCTGTTAAAGGCTTGTAGGGCACAATCCCTGAGACCATAGGACATGCTGAGAGCAAGAATGTATTGTAGCAGTTAACAGGAACTGTGAACACTTGGGTGGCTTCTCCATGGAACTGGCTTAGCCTTCGGAGTCAATGCCATCCTTGTCATATGTGCATTAGATCCTGCTGAGCACACCCTGCTTTATGGCTTGATGGTTCAACTGATACTAAGTTTATGGTGGGCAGCTCAGATTGATTGGTTGATATGTTGGTGTCCCATGGCTAAACGTTTGATCTCTGTGGCCTAGTAGCTATACCTACCTAGCCATCGGTATTTTATAAAAATAAAAAGGATTGTACACAGAAGATATTATGCTTTCCTTCAAAATCCTAAAGGACTCTTCAGTGGTTCATTGTAGGAGTTTGCCAAAGGCTCCAAACAGCAGCTCTATTGGACATTGGACATTGGAATTTCAGGCACCATTGGTAATATGGTCCAAAAAGCAGAGTATCCTGGAACTTCACAGAGACGTCTCTTAGGCTAGCCTCCACTGCAAAGCTAGGAGCAGAGTTTTAGGCCACGTGATATAAGGAACAAATATGAAAAATGAGGAATATTATTTCCAAAGCCCAAAGGAGTCTACTACCTAGTATATCTTTTTCTTTTCTTTTTCCTTTTCCTTTCTTTTCTCTTCTTTTCTTTTTCCTTTCTCTCTCTCTCTCTCTTTCCCTCTCTCTCTCTCCCCCCCCCTCTCTCCGCCATGTACACCATCTTTCCCTGTATCCCAGGAAACATATCTTCCCCACATGAAAGGACCATTAAAATTTCACTAAGGTTACTTTTATTTTATGTACATGGATCTTTTGCCTACATATAAAGTGTATATATGCATTCATATGTGCAGTGCCCAAAGAGGTCAGAAGGGGATGTCAGATTCCCTGGAACTGGACTTACAAATGGTTGTGAGCCACCATGTGGGTGCTGGGAACCAGACCCAGGTCCTCTGCAAGAGCAGTAAATGTTCTTAACTGCTGAGCCATCTCTTGGGCCCCCAAATCTCTGAATTTCTGTCAAAATGTTTCCCATATTCTGTCACAGACTAACCAATAAGCCTGAAACACTTTCTTTTTTTTTAATTTTTAATATTTTTATTACATATTTTCCTCAGTTACATTTCCAATGCTATCCCAAAAGTCCCCCATAGCGCCCCCCACTTCCCTACCCACCCATTCCCATTCTTTTGGCCCTGGCGTTCCCCTATATTGGGGCATATAAAGTTTGCAAGTCCAATGGGTCTCTCTTTCCAATGATGGCCAACTAGGCCATCTTTCGATACATATGCAGCTAGAGACAAGAGCTCCGGGGTTCTGGTTAGTACATCATGTTGTTCCGACAATAGGGTTGCAGATCCCTTTAGCTCCTTGGGTACTTTCTCTAGCTTCTCCATTGGGAGCCCTGTGATACATCCAATAGCTGACTGTGAACATCCACTCCTGTGTTTGCTAGGCCCCGGCATCGTCTCACAAGAGACAGCTATATTTGGGTCCTTTCAGCAAAATCTTGCTAGTGTATGCAATGGTGTCAGCGTTTAGAAGCTGCTTATGGGATGGATCCCTGGATACGGCAGTCTCTAAATGGTCCATCCTTTCATCACAGCTACGAACTTTGTCTCTGTAAATCCTTCCCTGGGTGTTTTGTTCCCAATTCTAAGAAGGGGCACAGTGTCCACACTTTGGTCTTCATTCTTCTTGAGTTTCCTGCGTTTAGTAAATTGTATCTAATATCTTGGGTATCCTAAGTTTTGGGCTAATATCCACTTATCAGTGAATACATATTGTGTGAGTTCTTTTGTGATTGTGTTACCTCACTCAAGATGATGCCCTCCAGGTCCATCCATTTGGCTAGGAATTTCATAATTCATTCTTTTTAATAGCTGAGTAGTACTCCATTGTGTAAATGTACCATAATTTCTGTATCCATTCCTCTGTTGAGGGACATCTGGGTTCTTTCCAGCTTCTGGCTATTATAAATAGGGCTGCTATGAACATAGTGGAGCATGTGTCCTTTTTACCGGTTGGGACATCTTCTGGATATATGCCCAGGAGAGGTATTGCTGGATCCTCCGGTAGTACTATGTCCAATTTTCTGAGGAACCACCAGACTGATTTCCAGAGTGGTTGTACAAGCTTGCAATCCCACCAACAATGGAGGAGTGTTCCTCTTTCTCCACATCCTCGCCAGCATCTGCTGTCACCTGAATTTTTGATCTTAGCCATTCTGACTGGTGTGAGGTGGAATCTCAGGGTTGTTTTGATTTGCATTTCCCTGATGATTAAGGATGTTGAACATTTTTTCAGGTGCTTCTCTGCCATTCGGTATTCCTCAGGTGAGAATTCTTTGTTCAGTTCTGAGCCCCATTTTTTAATGGGGTTATTTGACTTTCTGGTGTCCACCTTCTTGAGTTCTTTATATATATTGGATATTAGCCCCTTATCTGATTTAGGATAGGTGAAGATCCTTTCCCAATCTGTTGGTGGTGTTTTTGTCTTATTGATGGTGTCTTTAGCCTTGCAGAAGCTTTGCAGTTTCATGAGGTCCCACTTGTCAATTCTCGATTTTACAGCACAAGCCATTACTGTTCTATTCAAGAATTTTTCCCCTGTGCCCATATCTTCAAGGCTTTTCCCCACTTTCTCCTCTATAAGTTTCAGTGTCTCTGGTTTTATGTGAAGTTCCTTGATCCACTTAGACTTGACCTTAGTACAAGGAGATAGGAATGGATCGATTCGCATCCTTCTACATGTTAACAACAAGTAGTGCCAGCACCATTTGTTGAAAATGCTGTCTTTCTTCCACTGGATGTTTTTAGCTCCCTTGTCGAAGATCAAGAGACCATAGGTGTGTGGGTTCATTTCTGGGTCTTCAATTCTATTCCATTGGTCTATTTGTCTGTCACTATACCAGTACCATGCAGTTTTTATCACAATTGCTCTGTAGTAGAGCTTTAGGTCCAGCATGGTGATTCCACCAGAGGTTCTTTTATCCTTGAGAAGAGTTTTTGCTATCCTAGGTTTTTTGTTATTCCAGATGAATTTGCAGATTGCACTTTCTAATTCGTTGAAGAATTGAGTTGGAATTTTGATGGGGATTGCATTGAATCTGTAGATTGCTTTTGGCAAGATAGCCATTTTTACAATGTTGATCCTGCCAATCCATGAGCATGGGAGATCTTTCCATCTTCTGAGATCTTCTATAATTTCTTTCTTCAGAGACTTGAAGTTTTTATTATACAGATCTTTCACTTCCTTAGTTAGAGTCACGCCAAGATATTTTATATTATTTGTGACTATTGAGAAGGGTGTTGTTTCCCTAATTTCTTTCTCAGCCTGTTTATTCTTTGTGTAGAGAAAGGCCATTGATTTGTTTGAGTTAATTTTATATCCAGCTACTTCCCCGAAGCTGTTTATCAGGCTTAGGAGTTCTCTGGTGGAATTTTTAGGGTCACTTATATATACTATCATATCATCTGCAAAAAGTGATATTTTGACTTCATCTTTTCCAATTTGTATCCCTTTGATCTCCTTTTGTTGTCGAATTGCTCTGGCTAGGACTTCAAGTACTATGTTGAATAGGTATGGAGAAAGTGGACAGCCTTGTCTAGTCCCTGATTTTAGAGGGATTGCTTCAAGCTTCTCACCATTTACTTTGATGTTGGCTACTGGTTTGCTGTAGATTGCTTTTATCATGTTTAGGTATGGGCCTTGAATTCCTGATCTTTCCAAGACTTTTATCATGAATGGGTGTTGGATCTTGTCAAATGCTTTTTCCGCATCTAAGGAGATGACCATGTGGTTTTTGTCTTTGAGTTTGTTTATATACTGGATTACGTTGATGGATTTCCGTATATTGAACCATCCCTGCATCCCTGGGATGAAACCTACTTGGTCAGGATGGATGATTGTTTTGATGTGTTCTTGGATTCGGTTAGCAAGAACTTTATTGAGGATTTTTGCATCAATATTCATAAGGGATATTGGTCTGAAGTTTTCTATCTTTGTTGGGTCTTTTTGTGGTTTAGGTATCAGAGTAATTGTGGTTTCATAGAATGAGTTGGGTAGAGTACCTTCTGTTTCTATTTTGTGGAATAGTTTGTGAAGAACTGGGATTAGATCTTCTTTGAAGGTCTGATAGAACTCTGCACTAAACCCATCTGGTCCTGGGCTTTTTTTAGTTGGGAGACTATTAATGACTGCTTCTATTTCTTTGGGGGATATAGGGCTGTTTAGATCATTAACCTGATCTTGATTCAACTTTGGTACCTGGTATCTGTCTAGGAACTTCTCCATTTCATCCAGGTTCTCCAGTTTTGTTGAGTATAGCCTTTGGTAGAAGGATCTGATGGTGTTTTGGATGTCTTCAGGATCTGTTGTTATGTCTCCTTTTTCATTTCTGATTTTGTCAATTAGGATGCTTTCCCTGTGCCCTCTAGTGAGTCTGGCTAAGGGTTTATCTATCTTGTTGATTTTCTCAAAGAACCAGCTCCTTGATTGGTTGATTCTTTGAATAGTTCTTCTTGTTTCCACTTGGTTGATTTCGCCCCCGAGTTTGATTATTTCCTGCCGTCTACTCCTCTTGGGTGAATTTGCTTCCTTTTGTTCTAGTGCTTTTAGGTATGTTGTCAAGCTGCTAATGTGTGCTCTCTCTAGTTTCCTTTTGGAGGCACTCAGAGCTATGAGTTTTCCTCTTAGAAATGCTTTCATTGCGTCCCATAAGTTTGGGTATGTTGTGGCTTCATTTTCATTGAACTCTAAAAAGTCCTTAATTTCTTTCTTTATTCCTTCCTTGACCAAGGTATCATTGAGAAGAGTGTTGTTCAGTTTCCACGTGAAGGTTGGCTTTCTATTATTTATTTTGTTATTGAAGATCAGCCTTAGTCCATGGTGATCTGATAGGATGCATGGGACAATTTCAATATTTTTGTATCTGTTGAGGCCTGTTTTGTGACCAATTATGTGGTCAATTTTGGAGAAGGTACCATGAGGTGCTGAAAAGAAGGTATATCCTTTTGTTTTAGGATAGAATGTTCTGTAGATATCTGCCAGATCCATTTGATTCATAATTTCTGTTAGTTTCACTGCGTCCCTGTTTAGTTTCTGTTTCCACGATCTGTCCATTGGTGAAAGTGGTGTGTTGAAGTCTCCCACTATTATTGTATGAGATGCAATGTGTGCTTTGAGATTTACTAAAGTTTCTTTAATGAATGTGGCTGCCTTTGTATTTGGAGCATAGATATTCCGATTGATAGTTCCTCTTGGAGGATTTTACCTTTGATGAGTATGAAGTGTCCCTCCCTGTCTTTTTTAATGACTTTGGGTTGGAAGTCAATCTTATCAGATATTAGAATGGCTACTCCAGCTTGTTTCTTCATACCATTTGCTTGGAAAATTGTTTTCCAGCCTTTCATTCTGAGGTAGTGTCTATCTTTTTCTCTGAGATGAGTTTCCTGTAAGCAGCAAAATGTTGGGTCTTGTTTGTGTAGCCAGTTTGTTAGTCTATGTCTTTTTATCGGGGAGTTGAGTCCATTGATATTAAGAGACATTAAGGAAAAGTAATTGTTGTTTCCTGTTATTTTTGTTGTTAAAGTTGGCATTCTGTTCTTGTGGCTGTCTTCTTTTAGGTTTGTTGAGGGATTACCTTCTTGTTGTTTCTAGGGCGTGGTTCCTGTCCTTGTATTGGTTTTTTTCTGTTATTATCCTTTGAAGGGCTGGATTCGTGGAGAGATAATGTGTGAATTTGGTTTTGTCGTGGAATACTTTGGTTTCTCCATCTATGTTAATTGAGAGTTTGGCTGGGTATAGTAGCCTGGGCTGGAATTTGTGTTCTTTTAGTGTCTGTATAACATCCGTCCAGGATCTTCTGGCTTTCATAGTCTCTGGTGAGAAATCTGGTGTAATTCTGATAGGCTTGCCTTTATATGTTACTTGGCCTTTTTCTCTTACTGCTTTTAGTATTCTATCTTTATTTAGAGCATTTGTTGTTCTGATTATTATGTGTCGGGAGGTATTTCTTTTCTGGTCCAGTCTATTTGGAGTTCTGTAGGCTTCTTGTATGTTCATGGGCATCTCTTTCTTTAGATTTGGGAAGTTTTCTTCTATAATTTTGTTGAAGATGTTTGCTGGTCCTTTGAGTTGAAAATCTTCATTCTCATCCACTCCTATTATCCGTAGGTTTGGTCTTCTCATTGTGTCCTGTATTTCTTGGATGTTTTGAGTTAGGATCTTTTTGCATTTTACATTTTCCTTGATTGTTGTGCCGATGTTCTCTATGGAATCTTCTGCACCTGAGATTCTCTCTTCCATCTCTTGTATTCTGTTGCTGATGCTCGTATCTATGCTTCCAGATTTCTTTCCTAGGGTTTCTATCTCCAGTGTTGCCTCATTTTGGGTTTTCTTTATTGTGTCTACTTCCCTTTTTAGGTCTAGTATGGTTTTGTTCACTTCCATCATCTGTTTGGATGTGTTTTCCTGTTTTTCTGTAAGGACTTCTACCTGTTTGATTATGTTATCCTGTTTTTCTTTAAGGATTTGTAACTCTTTAGCAGTGTTCTCCTGCAATTCTTTAAGGGATTTTTGTGCTTCCTCTTTACTGTCTTCTACCTGTTTACCAGTGTTCCTTTGTATTTCTTTAAGTGTGTTATTAAAGTCCTTCTTGAAGTCTTCTACCATCATCAGGAGATATGCTTTTAGATCCGTGTCTAGCTTTTCCGGTGTGTTGGGGTGCCCTGGACTGGGCAAAGTGGGAGTGCTGGGTTTTGATGATGGTGAGTGGTCTTGGTTTCTGTTAGTAAGATTATTACGTTTACCTTTCGCCATCTGGTAATCTCTGGGGTTAGTTGTTGTCGTTGTCACTGTTTAAAGATTGGAGCAGAAGCTGTGTTCCACTCACCAGCAGTCTCAAAATCCTGTGGCGGGGGTCCTGGGTAGCTGGCAGGTGTCAGCCGACCCTGCGCTCTAGCTACCCTGGTGCTGGTCCGGCCCGAAGAGCCTGAAACACTTTCAACTTCCAGCCCACTCATAAACAGACAGGAACATAATAGATCAGCAAGACATTCTGAAGGAGGAAAAGGCAAACGATGACCCCTGTGTTATGACGTGGGGCTAGAAAGTTGATACACGCCTAGGGAAGGACTGGGAAGGTGTACTGCTAGCTGTACCAGCTGAAAGAAAACTGCTTCTTGAAGTCCTTATTAGCAGAGAAAAATAGGAAATTGGATTTGCTGAATTCAATTGCTGTACTAATTTATTGGATGAAACCACACCTTGTATAGCACTTGCAATTAGAGCCGTCACCTGTTTAAACTAGCAAAGGTCTCTTGTTCTCTAGGTTCTGTCTCCTTAAGAAGCTGATTATATAATTTGAATCAGAAGCAAATGGGACAGCATCCATGAATTTTCAGGCCGTTGATGGTGACACGAAATTCTGCCATCCTTCCTGGGATAAAGCATTGTTTGGGGGCTTGTCATCTCCCCAGGAAGGTGTGACTCAACTGTGTCAATGAGAACTATTTCTTGTCACCATGGTGACCAGCCCTCGACAGGTGCGAAAGCCAGGGTGGAGATCCTGTCAGCTGCCCAGAGTGTCTACCACAGTTACACTTCAATAAGTGGGGAAATGGTCACAGGACAGGTCCAAGGACTCATTAGGCCCATTGTAGGATGAACCCCATAATTGCCTGACCTCTGCAGCTCCTCCTCTGTGGACTGCAGTGATGTTTGGGATCCGTAAGAAATAGGGTCAGTTTGGAGGTATTGTGTGATAGAATCCAGAGCTTCTGAGTGTTTTCTTTTCTCAATCCTAGTCACTCAGATAAAAGGCTGTGTGTCCTTTGTGGGGAAAGCCCAAGGAAATGCTAACCATATCAATTTTTAGTATTTTTCCTTAAGGGAATCCAGTCTCCCTTTCATCCAAGAGATTCTCTAAGAGTCCAAGTCTGAGAACTGACGGGGGGGGGGGCAGGGTCACAAGCCTCCTTTTATGATTCAGATTAAACTTTTCTTCCCTTGACCTAGAAATTTCTGGCTTATGAAAAATCAAACACTACCACTTGGCCCCTGCCAAACCCAGAGAAGCCTTTCAGTTTAATATACTACAATATTTCTTGAGTGCCTACTGTTTATTTATACACGACATACCTGAGAGTTAAGCATTAAACGGTAAGTTTTCTTCTCAATAGACATTACTGGGACCAATAAGATAAAATACACCTTTACTCCGAGCTCCTTCTTCTTCCCAGCTGGCCAAGCCCATCCAGAGAGTCTCATCAGGGGGCCTTGGTCTGTCAGCATCTTCTGGTTTGCCTGGGACTACTCCTAATTTTGCCACCAGCTCACTAGATGTCAAGCCAGCTAAGCTCCCCATCTTTACATATCTCCTCTTTGTTGCCAGGTTCAGAGCTGAAAGCACAAAACAGCAAACGCTATTTATGCTGGGTTTATAGCTTTGGTTTTCCTCCTGCCTGATGCTTGCTTTTTCATTTGACTTTTCAAAAGAAGGGAGAAAGGAAGAAAGCCTCTAGACCTCTTGAAGCGATCAGACCCCTTTGCCTTCAGAACGCCTATACTGTCAATATTTTAAAACTATCAAACTAAACGGCACGGATTTGTATGCACGTTTACAGATTAGGATCGTGTCAATATGTTCCGGCTAAATGTCAGAACTGGATAATGTCAACATTAATCAGAATGGCCAGCTAAGAACTGAAATCATGTAGGAACTGCTTGAGTCCCCTACCACTCCTGAGGTAATGTCACATTCGCAGATGTCAAAGTTAAACAGTGTTAGCTAACTAAGCATGTGACTGTCTGTGCAGATGGTGAAGGTTAGCTGGTCAGCACTGATATTAATCATACTTTGGATAGTAGACAGACAATCTATAAACACTCGGTTTCATCAGGGAAGAAAACTGATGTTATCTTCTTCCATTGCTATTGAAGCCCTGATCATATTTCTTGAAAGAAATGTATTGATCAGGTTCCATCTCCACCTTGTACATACTTCTCTGTTTAAAATTCACTGCCATCTATTCTAATTACTTTTCTCTCTCTTTTCCAACCCAGCATGGAAGATTCTGGAGGGATATGCTTTGCTAACATCTGTAAGCCCCCAATGAAATAAAGCAAGGGGTTTGAGGTAAAATAGGCTTGGCTTTAAATCACAAACTGAGAATGTACAGTGTCATTCTGAATAAATACATAGATGTGTATAATACACATCTATACATATATAAAATAGAATATAAAAATAGAAATTAATAAAACATATGAAATTGAGTCTCACAGTGCTAGTTTCTAAGGAAGATGCTTTGGTGCCTACATGGGATTGTTGGTTGAGACTGGAAGATGAATTGTATTGGATCTTTACAATAAACACTATATCATTAAAATTCTTCAGTTATAAGCAACAAAAAAAGCTCTGGCCAATGAGGAAGAAAGACACAAAAATTAAATGGATAATGTGGGTTTGGATCTTAGGTCAGGGAGAACTTTTATATAAAGAATATTATTGGAATAATTGGTACAATTTGAAAAATAGAATGTGTATAATGAAAGAGTAGTAATCTTAAAGTTTCCAACTTTTTTGCAATACAGGGTTTTGAATAGCCCTCTATAACCTTCTGTATGGCCCTATAAACCAAGCTGGCCTCCACCTCACTGAGATCTGCCTGCCTCTGCCAAGTGCTGGGATTAGAGGCATGTACTACCACTACCTGACATAAATTTTCTAAGTTTTATCATTGAGTTCTGGTTATATAAAGGCAAGCCTCAAGGATATCAGGGCAATCTGGCTGCAGCATCTATCGCCCATCGATTGCCAGCATTGGTTCAGCCGACTTGGGCAGGCATTCTCTTTCAACACTTCATGAATGTCCCTTTGACCTTCTGAAGCGTCGAAGTTAGCAGTCAAGAGTGTGTGTAATGGTTACTTTTCTACTGCTGGGATAAAATGCTGATAGAGTGAAGGAAATAGAGTTTATTTGTGTTTGTAGTTCCACAAGAATATGAGTCCACAATGGGGAGTGGAGGCACAATGGCTGGACCTAAAAGCTGAGAGCTCACATCTTAAAACCATAAGCAGAAAACAGAAAGTGAACTTGGACTGTCTTGTGGCTTTGAAACCTCAAAGCCTGCCCCAGTGACATACTTCTCCTAGCAAGGACATTCTGCCTAAGCCTGCCCAAACAATATCACCACACCTGAGCTATCAGGCGTTCTCATTCAAATCACTACAGTATACAAGTAGCTGTTCTCACCTGCTAGAACTTCCAAACAAGCCCTCAAGAGAAACTCCTGAGTGCAGCACAGAGTTTGGAAATAAAGAAGCATAATATCCGAAACTCAAACAGATCAGGAAAAACTATTCGTCAATTCGTCAACACATAAATATTATATATATATATATATATATATATATATATATATATATACACACACACATATATACACATATATGTATATATACACATATATACGTATACATATATACATATATACACAATATATACATATATACACATATACATATATACATATATACACACATATACATATATACACATATATGTATATATACACATATATACATATACATATATACACACATATATACATATATATAATATCCTAGCATGCATCTGTATATCTATCTGTACATGTATAAAGACAGAAATCAATAAGATATGATATCAACTGTTCACATAACTTTATATCACCTTTAAACAATGTAAAATTTCAAAAATTTTAAAAGGAAGAAAGGTTAATTTATTAGAAGAGTCATCAAACTCTCCAGATGAACAAACTTGGAAACTTGATAGATACTGGGGCAGGGATTACTCCATAACTAGAATACAGTATTGGTCAAAATTATTTCTCCTTATTTTCATTAATTCCACATGACTCCCAAGCCTAAGAGAGAAGAAGGAGAGAGAGAGAGAGAGAGAGAGAGAGATTGGTTCTCATGGATATTCCAGAATGCTTCATTATAATCTCTCTCACAGCCTAGAACAATAGAACAGCAACTGGGTGAGCACACAGTAGGCATTTGAATACATATTGAGTGCATGCTTACACTTACAGATATAATGGGTGCATAAGAAACCCATGCAGGGAGTTTTAGCTCTCTTCCCTATGGCCAGTAAGATAGCCTTAGCCCACAGACTGTTTCTGTGACTGTTGAAAGTCAAGAATACTCACATATTTAAGTGTTCTCTATTAATTTATTTTAATTATATTTAAAATTAGCAACTGTATATATTAATAACATGATTGATGCATATTTATGTCGTAGAATGATTAAATCAAGGAAATTAACATATCAACTCATATATTTATTTTTTGAGATGAAAATGCCTCTTAGCAATATCTAAGAATATAGTTCATTATTTTCTAAGTTACTTTACATTTAAGCATACGGATGTTTTGCCAGAATGTACGTCTGTGTACCATGTATGTGCCAGGTCTTAATCAGCAGAGGGTGTTGGATCCCCTAGGACTAGAGTTACAGATGACTGTGAGCCACCAGGTAGATGCTGAGAGTCCAACCCAGGTCTTCTGGAAAACAGCCAGTGCTCTTTTGGATGTATACCAAAAGTGAGGTTTTGAAACATCTGGTAATTCTATTTTTAATTTTTGGTAGGGATTTCTTACTGCTTTATAATAATTTATAATTTCATCATCAACATGCCAGACTGTCCCTTTTTTCCTGTATCCTTAACAACACTTGCTGTTCTTTGTCTTTCTGATAAAAGCCATTGAGCAGATATAAAGTGACAGCACACTGAATGTTCATTCACATTCATTCCCCTGATGGTAGGTGAAATGAGCTGTATGTACGTATGCATGTATGTATGTGTGTGTATGTTTGTATGTATGTACATACTCAGCCATTTATGTCTTCTTTAGGAAAATGTCTATTCCAGTTTTCTACACATACAAATCAGGTTGTTCTCTGAATGTTGAATTGAGTATTATGTTTTTCAGCTTATTAAATATTTGGGTTTCAATAGTCTGTTGGATTGATCATTTGCTATGCAGAACTTTTTAACTTGAGAGAACTCCATATCTCTGGATTTGCCTTTGTGGCCTGTTTTCTGTCTTAATGTTGAAACAAAAACCATTGCCCAGAGTGTTGTAATGGAGTATTTTTTCTAGATTTTAGTAGAAAATTTCTACAGTTTTATTCCAGTTTGAGTTTGTTTGGTAAGTTTCATTTGTCCATATGTAGTAACCCAGTTTACCCAGCTCCATTTATAAAAGAGGCTGCCCCTACCCCTGGAGTGTTCTTAACACAGTCATGGGAGATTTGTTAGCCATACACATGTGATAGCTTTCCTCTGTGTTTGAGCATTTACAATTTTGAAGAGGTATAGACAAATTTAAAATACAAGAAGAGTTAAAAAAAAAAAAAAGTGAAGAAGCCCTGAGAGGCCTGCGAAGCCTGCAGTGTTTTACTGCCTTCCCTGACACAGGACTGTTTTATCCACCCCGATCGCAAACCTCAATCCACTTAAAATTTTGTTTGTTTTTACTTTTCAAGAACACTTCACACGGTATAGTAATTATATCCTGCTCTGCCGCATTAGGAGACACGCAGCATGTCATTCGCCCACATTTATCGGTGTTTATCTTAATCCATTTTCAGCTTGACTAATTCCTTATACATGTTCCTCGCAGTGTTTCTTCTAGTGGTTTTAGTATCCACTGATGATGGTTGCCTCAAGTTTTCACTTAAAGTTGCAAGGGGCTGGTTTCCTTCTTCCACCATCGCCCTGGCCTTCATTAACTGGAACTTTTCAACCAAGAAAAACACCTTCCTTGGGTGTGTTTGATTTCTCTGAAACCCCCTTGGTTTCTTTCTTTTTATGAAAGAAGTGTGTGTGTGTGTGTGTGTGTGTGTGTGTGTGTGTGTGTAGAGGTAGCAACAGAGGCCAGAAGAGGGCACTGGATCCCCTGAAGCTGAAGTTACAGGCAACTATGAAACATCCAACCAGGGTGGTGCACATTGAACCAGGATCTTCTGTAAGAGTGGCAGGCAGAGCTAAGCATGGCAGCACACACCTCTAACCCCAGCACTCGGGAGGCAGAGGCAAGGCAAGGCAGATCTAGGCAAGGCAGAGGCCAGCCTGAGCTATAGAGTGAGTTCGAGGACACTCCAGGCTACACAAAGAAATGCTGTCTCAAAAAATCAAAACAAACAAACAAGCAAACAACACAAAACAACAACATCATCAACAACAACAAAAAGAGCAGCAAGTCCTCTTAACCACTAAGTCACCTCTCCATCCCGCTTTTAAAGTTATTATTCTTCACTCATTTTTAAAACATTCCTTTCTTCCTTTCTTCCTCTTCCTCCTCCTCTTCCTCTTCCTCTTCCTCTCTCTCTCTCTCTCTCTCTCTCTCTCTCTCTCTCTCTCTCTCTCTTTCTTTCTTTCTTTCTTTAAACTCCAGATTTTATTCCCCTCCTGGTCCACCCTCCAACTGTTCCATATCCCATACCTCCTCCCCATCCCCTGTCTCCACAAGGATGTCCCACAATAATAAACTATCCTAACTGTTGGAATCCAGGAGTTGCCTGACAAACCACATGAATACCGATCTCAGTCAGAAAGGGTTGGTTTATTGAATACACACCCCAAGACTGATCAATAGCTAAGAATTTGGGGACTGAGGCTACAGCCCAAACATCTTTCTCTGTCAGCTTAAAAAGGCTAAAACCACATTGAACTCATATGCAGGTGCAGGAAGTGCTGTCCAATGGTTAGCTCTGACCCAAGTCATTTTAGACATAACAGTTCCTATTGACCTTTAACTTGATGGCTCCTAACATAAAGCTTTGCGGAATTTCTTAAGGTTAACAAACCTCATGCAGAACATAACAGGATATGTGATCAGCATGACATTGCTCTGAGTCAAATTATTTTTCTGTGCCAATGACTGCCAGGCATATTACAGCAACAATATGGAATAGCTGGCAGGCATGGAACAAAATGGCTACAGCTGTGCTGAGGCTGGGGGCAGTCCTCAACACTAACAAGCTCCAGAACAAGAAACACTAGGTCTTCATTTTTAACATTTTTAAACTTTGGGGTGTTGGTGTGTGTGTGTGGGGGGGGTTGGTCTGTGGTGGGGAGACAGGTCAGAAGACAACCTCATGTGTAAGTTCTCATCTTCCCCTTGTTTGAGACAGAGTTTCTCATTATTTGCTGTTGTGTATGCCAGGCTCTCTGGCTCATGAGCTCTTGAAGATTCTCCTGTTTCTGCCTCCCATCTCTCCATAGAAATACTGGAATTACAGACATGGACTTCTGCACCCAGCTTTACATGGGTCCTGGGGATTTGAACTCAGATCCTCAGGCTTGTACAGCAAAGACTTTATCCCTTGAGCCATCTCCTAAGTCTCACTAATAGGATTTCAATCAACAGCAACAACAAAATAAGTATGCGATATTTCAGCTGTTAATTTTCTTGTGCAGTTGAAATAAGTGTCCCAATTATATTGGCCACCATTTGATCGATCGCTCTACTGACTAGATAACCAACATTTCATGTGAACTTCTCAACTGAAGTTTAACATGTATAGCCAGCGTTTGTTCCACTTCACCTTTTCCATTGTTCTTTATCTTTGGGGACTTGTCACACTTGTGTCTAGGGAATATCATTTCCACCTTTAGTGTGGGTCTGGTAGCCAAGGATATGTTCTGTTTGTCACATCTAAAAACTCCTATTCATTCTTACTATTGAAGGCCTTTTCTAAGGCATACAAATCTAGGGTGGCAGATACCGCCTGTCAATATTTATCAGACAGGACAATTGCCTTTTGGTTCTGTTGTTTCTATTGAAGTCAGTCACTTGTAGTCTTATTTTTAATTTCTTTGA
Source organism: Mus caroli (assembly GCF_978045245.1). NCBI lineage: Eukaryota > Metazoa > Chordata > Mammalia > Rodentia > Muridae > Mus > Mus caroli. The sequence goes on along the minus strand of NW_028227263.1, from coordinate 49,487,696 downwards.
ATGAGTTAATAATTTTAAAGATTATTATCATTTTGTTTGGATTTCAGTAGCTTTGCTGCTATGCTATATGTGTTTTCCTTTGTACTCATCCTTCCTGAGTCTTGCAGAGATTCTTGAATCCATAGTTCCATATCTTTCATTGGTTTTAGAAAACACTTAGCTATTATCTTGTCAAATATTACTCAGTGTGTCCACTTCTTTCTGAATCTTCAATTATATAAATATTAGCCTTTTCTACTTTGGATGTTTCACCTGTGTATTTGCCAAGTAGATCAGTAAGGCAGTGAAGCCTGCAAAGTTATTAAATCAGAGGAAGTATCCATAGCCAACTAGGAGCACGCCCTAGGAATACGACTGCTTTTACATATTGTCTTAGTTTGGGTTCAATAGCTATGAAGAGACATCATGACCAAGGTAACTCTTATAAAAGCAAACATTTAATTGGGGTTGACTTCCAGTTTCAGAGGTTTAGTCCACGATCATCAAGGTGGGAAGCACAGCAGCATCCTGGTAGACATGGTGCTGGAGCAGGAGCTGAGAGAGTTCTACATCTGGATCTGCAGGCAGCAGAAGGGGACTATGTGCCACACTGGGCACAGCTTGAGCACAGGAGACTTCAAAGCCAGCCCCGACAGTGACACACTTCCTCCAACAAGGCCACACCTCCTAACAGTGCCACTCCTTATGAGCCAAGCATTCACACGCAGGAATCTATGGGGTAGGGAGCATACCTATTTAAACCACCACAGACAGCAGGAGTTCCCCAAGTTGGAAAACTAATCTCATTCTCACAAAAGAATTTTGAGAAATCCAGTTCCAAGCTATACTGATAATTTGACAATGGATAGTAAAATATGGATAATTATCTCACAGATATAATAGTTAAAATACTCATAGTCTTTACAAATTAAATAAATCCTTTTATGTATTTCCTAAACTAGAAACCTTAAAGCAATAAGTAGGAAGAAGCAAGCAGGGGGGTAGCAACACAGTGCTCAATAGTTTCTTGAGGCTTCCTTTGTAACTATGCAATGTGCTGATTATTCTTTCTGCCTTTAAAGGGGATAAAGGTGTTGTTTTTCCTTAGATAAGTTCATCTTCTAACCATTTATTAACTTTTCTTTTTATTTGTATGCATATGTGTCTGCATGAATGTATGTGCCCCACCTACCTGCGTGTAGGTGCTCATGGAGGCCAGAAGAGATCAGATATCAGATGCCCTGGAACTAGAGGTTCAGTAGTGAGCTACCTGATATGGGTGGTGGTACTGAGCCCAGGTCCTCTGCAAGAGCAATAACTGCTATTAACCAAGCTATCTCTCCAGCCCCACAAATGAGTTCAATTTTTTTTTTTTTTTTTTTAGGTTTTTTTGTTGGCTGTTTTTTGTTTTTTCAAGACAGGGTTTCTCTGTGAAGCCCTGGATTCCTATATCTCACTCTGTAGACCAGGCTTGAACTGAGAAATCTGCCTGCCTCTGCCTCCAGAATTCTGGGATTAAAGGCATATACCACCCACTGCCCGGATGATATTTTTAATTGTTTTTATGTATATGAGTGTCTGCCTGAATGCATGTTGTGTTCTACCTTCATGCAGTACCCACAGAAGCCAGAGATGGCATTGGATCCCAGATGACTAGAGTCACCAATGGTTGTGAGCCCCCAAGTGGATGCTAGCAATCAAACCCAGACCCTCTGCAAGAACAGCAAACACTCTTAAACACTGAGCCACCTCTGCAGCCCTATGTAAGTTTAATTTTAAGGGCAACCATACATTGCCAGCATTGGATGTCCTCAGCCATAAGAAACACTCTATAGTGGATTTTTAAGGGAAAGAACTTACTCAGTTTTCAACTGTATGATAATGAAAAATATTCCACATCTCTGATTCTAAGGGTATGAGGTGGAAAATGGATATTACCCATCCACCTCCAAAGAATTACATCTGAATCTGAAGAAATTTGGGTTTGCTTTCCTAGGGAGAATCTGAAAGCCTTCAGATTTCTTTCCCTGATTCTCTTACTACCATGAACTAGCGTTATGAATGTATTTCATTCTATGGATCAAAGGAGGTGGGAAACTGTGAGAACTAATATTTTGCATTAAGCTGAGAAGAGACACATTTGCCAGAATACAAGTTACCAATTACTATGTAAGACTTTACTCCAACAGGGCTGGGGAGCCGGCTCAGTGGGTAAGCACTTACTGTACAGGCTTGAGGATCAGAGTTGGGAGCCGGAACCCATGCAAACTCCAGAGGGGTGTGGTCCTGCCCCCGTGATCTTAGTATACAGGATGCTTAGTCAGGATCCCCAGGGTAAGCTGACTAGCTAGACTAACCAAATCAATAAGTTCTGAATTCAAGTAAGGTATTGTGCCTCTCAATATATAAGCAATCAAGGAAGATACCTGATGTCAACCTTTGACTTCCACACACATGTACACTTGTGCATGTGTGTCTGTACACATACATGTGCCCATACACATTCAAATATACATATACACATGCACACATATACACATGTCCTTAGACCTCTCACACTATGCACATTTATATTTGCATTCTTTTGGTTACATGAACTAATTCGGTTGATTAATGTGGTAAAAATACACAAGGATGTAAATACCAGAATGCAGAGATAAGTCACTAAAAATTACATTTCCCTATCAATTAACATAGAAGATTCTAAATAGGAAAACTTAAATAGGAGCATAAAGCAGTGTTTGGAGGAAACCACATTGCCCTCCAGTCTTCCTGACCACTGTCTGTATGCATGAGTCGAACTCAAGGAAATTGCAATGAAAAATAAATCTGCTAGGAAGCATCCAATTCCCTGAGTTTCTCAGCATGACTGGTCATATAGAGAACCAGTGTGCTATTCTGCTCCAGTACAAGGGCTGAGGAGGGGAAGAAGCTATCAGAGGGTTTCAGTACCATGGTGTAGAGGTACTCAGGTCATAACCGGCTTAGAGATCCTGCCAGAGACCCTTAAGTACCGTTATATTTTGTTCTACTAACCCAGGTTCATTAACATAGAAACTGCATTCCTCCTCCAGGACAACACAAGTCCTTCCCCGTTCAGCTGTCAGGTGGTAGCTCTGTTGTTTTATAGGGCAACCCCTGAAAGAGAAATTATCTGCTACTGTTTGAGGTGGAGGCCATGACCTGGTCAAGCTTGTTCTAGAAGTCATCAGATGGGTGCTAGGGTTTTCCTTCTTATAAAAATAAAAAATAAAATGCTCAGATGACTGTCTGCTCAATGTATACCAATAATGAATACTGACAACTTGGATTCTAGGAAGACCATGCTTCCAAATTCTCTATCATATGCATGAAGCTTTCTCAAATTTAGGATTTGCAGACTATTTTTTTTAAAGCAGAGCCAGAGACATAACTCACTATTGACAATATGTTGCAAGGGTTGAGATTATACCACGAAAACAGCAATCCTCGAGAGAATTAGGGAACTTCCCTATGGGATGGTGCATTCCTAAAAGTTCACAAACCCTATAATCAACAGCAAAGCCATTCCCTGAGTGGAGAACTGGGAATGGTCTCCTCAAGCTGTAGACAATAACTTTGTGCATAATTATAGAAAATGTAAGGAAAGAGATAAACAGATCAAAGGTTAGGATTTACAATCATGAACTAAAACTAGATCACTGACAGAGCATTGATTCCCTACAACAATAGGGACATTTGTAGAATTCACTCTCTCTGAAGCATATCCTTTTTGTTCATGTTTTGGGCAACCTTGGGGGAAAATTGTTCTTTCTTTTCAATTTCACCCTATGAATGGGAAAAGCTGCAAAATGCAGGTATAATAATGAAAAGGCTTCCAAGACACAGTGGGGTGCTCATTATGAAGCTGTGTATGCAGTAAGACACATTTTCAAAAGCTATTCACCACCTTTGAAGTTCTGTACAATTCAAAAGAAAATATGAACACAGGAGGGTCGGCTCAGATTTTGTTATCAGCTATATACAACTTTACTGCTATGAATTATATTATTTTCTGGCTTGAAGTTTTAGAAGTTAATCATGCACAAAAATATTTGCAAACAGCGAGATCCAGCTTTGAATGATGTGTGCGCAGCCACATCCCAAGCTTTGTAGATTGTTCTAGGCAAGTCATCATCAGAGATGAGCCTTAGCCACACGACAAGGAGCACAAAAACGTAAAGAAATAGGCATTTCAATTTTAAAAACCCACTTTCAAAGAACAACAGGTGAAACAACAAAAGATGTGGGTTTTACATTATCAGAAACAAAATATAAAGTATCTTAATAATGTTCCTTAAGAACTGAATGTTATTTCTAAAGCAAGGGATAAGAAACATATCAAGGTTTGCGATCCCTCTGTCTCCTTTTTTTTTTTTTTTCATAACATGTCATTTTTAAAGGCAACCCACAGAGTTGTAGAAGATCCTTGCCATGCATTTAGCGGAGGAGAGCTCATATACCCAAAGATACACCTTAGACTTTGTATAGATTTAATTAGAAAAATCTGCAAGAAGAAATAAGAGCATTCAATTGAAAATGGGTAAAATACACTGTCAATTCATGCAAGAGCATTCAATAAAAACAAACACTGAAAAGGTGCTCAGCAAGAATAAAGATCGGAGAAGCGCAAATTTAAAGTGCTGGAAGAAATAACTAGCAGACGGTAACTGCCTTTACCAATACAGATGCATTAAAACATCTGATAGAGGTTAGAGAGTGGTTCAACACTTGAGAGCTCTTATTGCTCTTCCACCGAACCACAATTTAGTTCCTAATTCCTATATCCTATGAATGACTTACAATAACCTGTAACTCCAATTCAAGGGCACCAGACAGCATCAGGTCTCTATGGACATTGCACACAGATATTGTGTGTTCAAACAAGCAGGCACATACATGTACATACTTTATTTTTAAATCTGAGAAGGAGGTTGGGAAAGTATCTCAGTGGTAGAGCATTTATGTAACATGTAGAGAGCCCTGAGTTCCACCCCAATGGACACACACACACACACACACACTGGTAAGTTAAAAGGATGTTAAGTACACAAAGTCTGGAAGATGACACTTTGGTAAAGCTGTTTTCTTTTTCTTTTTCTTTTTCTATTTTTTTCTTTATCACAGCCAAAGATTTAGAATCCTATACTATAGTAATTTAAGTCTTAGAAGTTATTCTAAAGTTAAGTGAAGCAGTATTTATATTGAGTTTGCAACAATGTTACTCTTAAGAGCTCTAAAGTAGAAGCAAACTAAATGTCCATTAACAAAATGGATTTTTAAAAATGTAGTTATTGCTCTGGCTTCAGAGTAGGTTGTCCCTCAAGGGTTCATTTGCTGGAGGCTTGATTGCAGTGTGCAGTGGCATTAAAGGAGAGTGAGGCATTGAAGAAATGGATCCTGGTGGGAGGTGATTAGGTGACTAAGGGCACTGCTCTGGGAAGGGATTATCTCTGCTGTAATGGAGTGAGTCTGTTCTTAAAAGCATGGCATTCTTTTCTGGTTAGAAGCTTGAGGTTAGTTATGCATAAACATAGTTACAAATAGCCAGAACCCGTCTTGAATAATGCATAGTGAAATTTTAAGCTTTAAGTTTCTTCCTTGAAGCTCGCTGTACAGACTGGCATGGACTAGGCAGGGCCAAGAGCAAAACAAAACAAAACAAGACCAAAAAGAAAATCCATGGGTTCCAAAACTTCCCGTGACTTCCTAACACACCGTGGTGTGATCTCTTCTTCTCACACACTCCCACAGTGACGCCACCCACCACGGCGTGACATAAGCTAGGGGATTTCACCAGAGTTCCAACAGACAGAGCTGCTTGCCCTTGGACATACAGCCTCCATGACTGAATAATGTCTTTTCAGTAGACATGATTCAGGATCAGATGTGTTTATTTGTTTAGTTTGTTCAAAGAACCAAAAGATGGGCTAATGCTGTTACATCGGCTAAATGAGATAATACACACCATGAAAAAATGAACAAGCTTCAGTACAGATCCTCGTACTTGAGGGTATCTTATAGTTCCCCCAGTGAATGCCTGAGGCCAAATAGCATCCCAAACCTCATATATACCATGGATGTTTGCATATGTGTATGGTGTGTTCATGCCTGTATATATGTATGTCCACATGGTACATGTACATATGGAGGTCCAAGATTGGCAGAGAGTGTCTTTCTCAGTCACTCACCATCGTATCTATGGAGGCAAGGTCTCTCACTTGAACCAAGAACTCTCCTCTTTGGCTAGGCTGGTACACCCCCTTCCCTTGGGGGTTCCCCCTCTCAGCTTCCCAGTGCCTAGGGATTACGGGTCAGCTGCCACAGCTGCAAGGGACCCAAAGTTTGGTGCTCAGGCTTGTATGGCAAGCACTTTACCTCTTAAGCCATCTTCCCAGCCTTATACTGTGATTTTTGATTCGGTAAATGGCATGGCCACAGTGACTAGCAGACAGATGGTGTATATACCGGACAGAGATGGCCCATGGGAGAGGGTGCAGACTATATGAGAGTTCATGTTGTTCTCAGACTAATATCCTACTTAAGACCTTTGAATTGTTTCTGTAATTTTCTGTTTAACATTTTGGCCCACAGGTCAACCTGAAATTATAGAGAGGGAAGGTGAAGATGAATGAAGGAAAACTACTGTGTAGGTAGAGGCAATGATATACCTGGGCTGCATGAAAATAATGTTGAGCAAATAAGTCACACACAGTTGGAATACATTCCGCAAGATTCTATTTGCAGGAGTTCAAATATAGGTAAAATGAAATTATAATGTTTAGGCTACATAGTTAGCTTGTTAAATTATAAAGAAAATTACAACCAAAGAAAGGTTCCATAATTAGCAACCCCGGTGGGTAGGAAAGCTGTAACTGAAAAGGTGAACCAGCTAAGATACTGCCTGGCAGTGCCCTTTGCCTTGACCCACATACTGTTTATACAAGTTCCACTTTACAAATACTCCTTAACGGCACACTTATGTTTTATGCATTTTCTGTTATTCATGGAACAACAAAAGCATTTTAAACCTTCTTTCGACCTCAGCAGTGAAAACTCAGGCAATTATTTTACAATTTACCCCCAAATAATAAGACATAAAAATCGATGTACTTCACACACTGACCTATTTGCAGTGGAAATTATAGTTCACATTCAACTCCATTTTAGGCAATGCAAGCATCTGCCAATGAGTCAGCTAGTTGATAAGTATCTAGAATTAACAGAACAAAATTGAAGTTAGTAGCAATTTGTGTCTTCCAGTTATGCCCAATCACTCCTAAATGTAGAGTCCCTTTCAAAAATCTCAAGCATTCAGGGTTTCTTTACCTGTAATATGATACATGACAATGCAGTAAGATAAACGTATATGCTGAGAATGATGGCATGTGCCTTTAGTCCCAGCACTTGGGAGGCAGAGGAAGGTAGATTTCTGAGTTTGAGGCCAGTCTGGTCTATAGAGTGAGTTCTAGGTTAACCAGGGCTATACAGAAGCATATCCCTTACATTCTAAGCTGTGAACCTCACAGCCATATGCGGGGCAGTGGGTGTGGGGGAAAGTGGGAGTGAGAGAAAATCTGTTTCCCACCAGAGTTCCGGTGCTCTGGGCAGGCGGACGTGGAAGGACTGCTGCATGCTTTCCACACGGCCCCAGGTGGGTATCTGGCTGTGTGAAGCCATGAAATCCCAGCTCAGTTGGACAAGGGGCAGTCCTAGATAACAGGTTCTCCATCTCTGGCATCCCATGCTGGGTACCGTGGAGGAGCTGAGAACAAATAGGGGCCCTGGGGGCCACTCGTCAGCCCTGGGGCCAAAGAGAGGAGAGGGCAGGGGGAGAGGGGTGCTGGGTGGTTTCTACACGGGTGTGAGTCCCTGGTTCTGTGGCTGTAGCGTAGGAAGGCTTTCTCTTGGGAGGTTAGACACTGCTTATTAGGGGAAAGCCTATCCCATCCTTCAAGCACAGCAGGTCTTGATGAGCAGAGACAGTCTATGGTTTTAGAGTTTTATTGTAGAAAGTCAGGGAGAAGGAGAGAAGGTAGAAAGAGAGAGGCTGGCCATGGAGAGAAGGGGGAAAGGAGAGAGAGAAAGAGGGCTAGAGATGAGAATAGGAAAGGTGAGGGCTTAAAGAGAGCAAGGAGGGGCCAAGCAGTTCCTTTTATAGTGGGCTGGGCTACCTTGTTGCCAGGTAACTGTGGGGTGGAGTCTAGCCAGAATGCCAGAAGCTTGGGACATTGTCTGTGTGACTTATAGTCACAGAATCATGGAGTTGGAGGCTCTGTGGTGTCAGACTCTGGGAACGTGGCTTGCTTTTCCATCCCTTGTAGAGTTTTCTACTGGGTCATCGAAGCAAGTCTCATTCAACCAAAATAGGCTGCCTATCACAGTCCCACAGCCATAGTTAATAAAACACCTTGAGGTCACTTAAGACTGCTATCCTACTGTGTACTCAGCCTGTTTATTTAACATGCCTTTAAGAGAATAATAACCAACCTTACTTGCCTTTTTTTCCCATCTAATCAGCTTTATAGCCTAAGTTAATACATATCTGTAATTTTAAACTATGTGCTTTTCCATGACCCTTACCCTTGAGTAATGTCATAAAAATCATTTAACTGAAAACAGCAAACAGGATGAAATTGGACTCATAAAATGAGTACCCATTATAAATGTTGAACATAACATAAAGAATATTGCTTCATAAACAATGATGTTTGTAATATTGTTTGTTATCTGGGTCAGCTGGAGTCAGTGACTTAACCCCTTGTAAAACACTACTGAAACATTTTGTAAAGTATCCTTCATTCCTTCTCCATATGACACTTTCTTTTCCAGTGAATACAGAGCAAAGCCCCTTGTTAGGAACATACACAGACAGTCAGATTTGACAGCTTTCAGGCAGGCACAGAGTCAGACCCCTACAAGAGATAGCCAGGAACAACAGAAGACCCAGGGAGAGAGAAGTAGGAAATTCAAATCTCTGTTAAAGTACATCAAGCAGCAATGCCCCCCAAACTTCCTTTCCTCCATGCAACACTGACACATTATTGGTGACTCTGGGTTTATAATTAATGCACTCACACTGGTCACAAGTATGTTCCAATTTCTGAGGTGATATGAACATCTATTTGTAGGCATAAATTTTTTCCAAGCTACTTTAGTAAGGGTTCAACTTCTCCTTTAGGCCACCGCCCACCAGAGGTAGCAGAAGAGAAAAGTTATTAGGACACGGGGAAGTAGACCTGTTTAGAAATCGTTCTTTGGCAGAGAGTGCCATCTTCATTGTCAAAATATCAGCAGTTCAGTCCAGTAGCAAACACCACATATGAATCAGCAGCTGCAGTCCAGTTCTCTGGGCAGACACCAAGCACAGACCAGCAGCTGAATTCCAGTACACTTGGCAGACACCACGCACAGACCAGCAAGAGCAGTTCAATCCAGAAGAAACCCCAAGGCTCTCCAACTGGCTTGAGGCTGCAGAAGGAGCAAGAGCTGCAGGAACCTCACCAGACATTCTTTGGCAAGTTTCTTCCAATGTTGTCACTACAAGCAGAGCTCAGCACCGCAATGTAAGGTGAACCAATACATGCATGTCATTCACAAAGAACAGAGGGGCAGAGCAAAGCAAACCAATGCTCAAGCTCCCACTGTCTGTGGGGTCATGTCTATATTCCTTCTGAACATCATGCATCCTTTCATGTGTTTGTTATAGTAAAACATACTGTCACTTGTGTCTGCTTCAGAGAAACATTTTTTTTCCACACGTCTGCTTTAGCAAGACATCATTTTGCCTGTGAGCCCCAACAAAACATCATTTGACATAACTGACTTTCCAAGAAACTAGAAGTCTCCACTTACTCTGTTCACCTCAGATAGGGAACCATAAACAAAGCAAAGAGTCCACCCATATGAGGCTTAGTCAAGCAGTGAGACTATCCCCACACTAACACCCACATCCTTCATCTCCACCCCTATGTGCGTATTTGAAAGTTCAAGTGACTTCCTGAGTTCCATCATGGGTCATAAAGACAAGACTTAAGCAAGGACTTCTGATCACCAGGTTCATGACTTTGTTCATTATGCTATTGAAGGAAGAAAAGATGGAGTTATGCTGAAATGGAATTTTGATGAACAGGAAGAAGAGAACCAAAGCATAAACTTCTGAAACACTAATACACAAGGTTTCCCTTGTGGTTAAAAAGTAGAAAGTCTAAGTTTAACAGTTGTCATCGAAGGTAACTGGGAACTGCTACAGCTTGTCAGAGGGCATATAAATTGGATCATCAACTCAGAAAACAATTTTCCAGGGCCTTGTGAAGTTCAAGATGAATATGCTTTAGGCTACAACACTGAAACAATCTTTTAAATGTGTCCAGTATGTTAGTACAATTTTTTTTTTAAATCAAAGTCTTATCTAGTTTCATGAGACCTGAGCCTTCTTAATCTGGGGTATTCTTCTCAAGAAAGAGAACATATTATAAACATAAGTAGTTGTCAGCTTAGAACAGAAGGAAGAATTGTAAGATGTTTCTGGCTTAAGTTAGCTAAAGTGTGTTGTGTAGAACCCTGTCAAAAACCTTCCCAGAGAGGCTACAGAGATGGCTCAGTTTTGAAGAGCACTGGATGCTCTTTAAGAAGACCTGGGTTCTATTCCAAGCACCCAAATGGCAGCTCATAACTGTCTATGACTCCAATTTCAGGAGATACAACATCCTCTTCTGGTCTCTGTGGATACCAGGAACACATTCGGTACACAGATAGATACACATGCAGGCAAAACACCTATACAAGTAAAATATATATATTGTATATATATATATAATATAAAATATATTATATATAGCATATATATTACTTAAAAATAATCCTTCACAGAGTTCAGGGGTAACACTGATAGAATTCATTGCACAGATAAAAAAAAAAATACCAGAGAGTAACACCATAGACATTTCATTTCTGATTCTCACTCCAAGCCACTTCAGGAAACTTTGTGAATCAGAGAAAGTCTGGTAGCCAAGTCTTTATGTTGTAAGAGGAACAATTCATGGGTGTTTAATCACGAGGGTAACAAAATGAGTAAGAATATGGATGAAACAAGACTGTGAGTAACGTGGGGTGTACGGCAAATGCTCTAAACTTCAGTTTCTTCTAAGCAAGAGTGGCTGTGATGATGGAGTTAAGACGCGAGGAGTTCTTGGCATGGAACAGCCACTCTGTGACACTCTACCTATCATTATGGCTGGCACGATACGACATTCACGTTAGAAATGTCATTCCTGCTGCTATCGGGAAGGCGATGAATCTAAAGGCAGACGTGTGGATCCAAACACTGAAAACACATCAGAAGATGATAGAATCTGACACAGTAAAGGATAAACGGGAACGGTTGGGTCTGAGCACGAGGCTTGCAGGCATTGATCAGCTTTCACTGCACACTTTAGATTACCCACTGCTAGTTTCCCATTTCACCCACTGGGGTCCCTTTCCCTTGAGTTACTGAACTATGGTTCTCTGCTTAGTTTCCTAATTAACCCTTTGCCGTAAGTAGAGGAAGATAGTCTCCCTGAGACTTAGCAGAGCAAAGAGGAGGAAGGAAGAAGATGAGACAGAAAAATTAACCTGAAGAGAAATTGAGCTTGCTGGTTGCTGGTTTCACTTTTTTTTTGGGGGGGGGGTATCTAATATACTTTTATACTTTAAGATATAAGCTATATCTACATATTCGGAAGGCTACAAGTTTCTGCTTTTTCCTTTCTCAAGGTTCCAGAAATACCCCAAAGTATTTTTACTGGAGATATTTTCAAGTCTTTCCAGAGAAGAGTTTCACAATTCTTTCAGGCCATTTTCCTTCCCAGCAGATTTTCCTGTCCTCCTCTTACAGGAAAATTTCTGACATTTTCATCTGGAAAAATTCTAACCTTCCTCAAACTCAGCCTAATTATCTCTTTCTCTGGGTTGCCACTCCACTTACCACACATATATCTATGTGTGCTCTTGCTGGGTATAATGCAATGGTTTCTCTCTGTTTCTGTCTCACTGTCTCTTTGTCTGTCTCTGTGTCTCTATCTCTCCCTCTCTGTCTCTGTCCCCCAACCATCATCTTTTCATCATAAGCTCCTTGATGAACAGGACTATGTATGGTGTCTCACTGTGGCAACTTAATTAGTCCTTATTTTGACCTTTTCTTGTTTAACTAGATAGAAACATTATCATGTGTCTCACTGAGTTACGAAAAAATAATTTTTGTGTAAACTTAAAACGTAGCTGAATATATGCAAAGGCCATTGTTTCCAGTTCAAACAAATGCAACTAAGAGAAAAGATTTGCCCATTCTGGCAGGCAAAGCTCCTTTTTAAGCAACGAAGTGTTTGGCTACCACCCAACAGTGACTTCAGCAAGTTCTACGTCTGGAGACTGACTTCCCAGAGCTCAGAACTCCTCTTCACCCCTAAGACTCTGCACAGACACTTGCCTTCTGCATCTGTCAATACTGCCCACAAGTTTTCCTCAGTCTCCCCAGCGACGACCCGACAGAAGCTATTTCTGAGAAACCTGAGAAAGCCCTTGCTCCTTAGTCCCGCCCATCTCAGCTCCTGCACCGCCCCCATCCGTCCCGCGCCTATCATCCTGCCCCCTGGCCCGCCTCACAAGCTCCGGGACACAATCACGCATGCTCAGCCTCAGACTCCACCCAGCGTGATGACGTAAGAGCGAGCACGGGGTGACGTAGCTCAGTTGCAACGTGCTTTAACTCTGGGTCTTTGCTCCGGTCCCACGTACCGTGTGACACAGGCTGCTGTGTTCCGTATAGTCGAACCTTCCGTGCTTTCGAGAGCGGGACGCGGAGGTGGGGTCCCGTGGGAATTGCTCGGGGCGCGGAGGGAAGAGCGACAGGAGCGCATGACGGCAGGACTGCGCGGCTGAAAAAGGCTGCTCTCGCGGACTGCGAGCCGGGACGTAGCCCGGCGTCCCGTGGAACCCTGGCCGGTCTCGCCATGCTCGGGGCCCGGCGCCTGCTCGGCGCGCTGCGCCTCTGTTCCTCCGTTTCCTGCCCCAGGCCCCGCGCGTCTGCCAAAATACGCGTGCGGGACGCCCTCAGGGTCCAGGACGCGAGTGGGGAGTGCGTAACGGTGCAGGTGGGTGTGTGGAAAGACTGCTGCCTGAGCTTGCTTGACTTGACTGTCTCCAGAGTCTACACTTCTGGGACCGCACTGTTATTTTTGCAAATCGTTCTGACGATCACAAGTGCAGCAGCTGAGTTTTCATAACACCTAGGGGTTTCTTGTAAACACTTTAATCATGCGGAAAAGTTGAAATGAACACTCCCCTATCTATCTATCTATCTATCTATCTATCTATCTATCTATCTATCTACCTACCTACCTATCTATCTATCTATCTATCTGTTTTTATAGTAATAACTTGCGATGCCTTGCCCTAGTTCCTTGAGAACAGAAATTCTGTCTTTCTCTTTTTCCTGTTCTCCTGGCTGGCAGGAAATAGTGGTTCCAGGTGTGTCCAGCCTTTTGACATTGCAACATGAGGTCTCCACCTACCAAGTTCATACTTGAGTTACCGCCTCTACCCTCCAGTTAAAAAGTCTCAAAGTTTAGAAGCCCGTGTTGGGCTGCATTCATAGCTATCCTCAGTTGCTCACTGCGGCTCATTGTACACAAGTTGGACACAGGAGAACCCATGCCTTTTCAATTTCAGTCACTTAGGCTCCTGAGGTTTCCATGTAATTAAACTAGGAAAAAGCAGAATGTTGTAGTTTGACAAGCTAAGGGCTGCAGTTGCCTTGGCTTAATTCGCTTGCCCTACTTTGTAGCTTGTTACTTATGGGCATGTCACGACAGTGCCTCAGGCCCCAGTTTCTCTTATGAAAATGGAGATAATAGTCCATATTTTGGAGAGTTCTAAATATTAAACGGGTTAATGAATACAGGCTATTTAGAACAGAGGCCTCTCAGTCAGTGTTAGCTGCTGTTATTTGTGGCAGCTTTGAATAGATTCCTAAAAGCACAGAAAGAGTAAGACGGGTGCTTGGCTGTTTCCTCTTGAATTACTGAAACAAACTAATTGGTCTCACCCATATTCCTGATATCTGGCACCATGACCAAGCTGTTCTTCCTTGCGTTTCTTTCGGTTTCTTACTTGTTCCATGATCCCAATCAAAAGTTATCAAAACTGCTGTGCTCTTTGTACCTTGATTTGTGTGATGAACAAAAGAAGAGTCAAAGATGAACTGAACCTACTACCCAGGTAACAGGCCTTCTTTTACTTGGGTGCTTAGTGGTATAATATGGAAACTGCTAGCCACTTATGGCTCTGAGCACCTGAATGTGTTTCAACTGCATGGAGGTGTGTTGTAAGAGTAAAATACATAATAACTTTGAGGAGTAAAGAAAATAAAAATATAAATATAATAAATATATTCAAAAATAAAAATATTTTTATATTGTTTACATGTGAATGATATTCAGAGTATAATTGACTGAATAGCATGCTATTCATTACCTATTTTTACTTTTAATGTAAGGACAAATCTTTTTAAAGATTAATTTTATCTTGTATTTGTGTATGTGTGTCTGCATGAGTTTATAACACATAGATAGGAATACCTATGGAGATCCGTAGGTGGTGTCAGATCCCTTGGAGCTGGAGTTACAAGGAGCTGTGAGCTTCCCCAGAAGGTACTAGGAACCAAACGTGGGTCCTCTGAAAGAGCAGAAAGTGCTGTTATCCTTGGAGCTAACTTTGTAAAACTCACATTATATTGCTGTTTAGCCCTAGTTTACAGCAATGTGGTAGTTATGAGTGGTGCGAATAAAAGAGCTCTAAGAAAACAGGGAGTTCCTGAGCTGTGTGAAGCTCAAGAAGGTGTTACCTGCATATCAGGCTGTCTTGGAGGATGGTATCCCCAGGTAGGGTAACTGATGGACTGGACATAGCAGCAACATGTGTTCCCAGGCAGAACGGGAAGGAAAGAGCATTCTAGGGAAGCTTGTTGATACTTCAGAATAGTAACTGTATTTGAGTTCCAAGTGTACTACCTGATAATTTTTTTTCTACCTGGATTATCTTTTAAATTTTTTTCTAAGTGTCTGTTCTTTTCACAAATGCCCACAGCCACTTTGTTTAGCCCTTGTAAGGATTAAATAGCACAGTACTTAGAATTTAGGACAGAAGCACATCAGAAGTGCTCCATAGGAACTTTCCAACAAATGAACATACGAGTGGTGCTTTGGAAGTTACCGTTGACTGAGACTGAGCAACTGTGGGTGCCTTTGGGGGCTGGGTGCGATGAAGTGCCCTGTACATGAGACTGAAGTAGGTTACACATCATGCTCTGCGGCCCCGCTGTAGTCACATAACCTTGGGTTCACACGTGAACACCAGTTCATCAGCACTGTACTTAACAGCCCGGAGCCACCGTTTACTTATTTGTAAGAGAGGTGTGATAATCATTAGGACTTTTATGAGATGGAAACAGTATGAGACAGTATATGAAGGAAGTAAGCTTTTATTTTTAACATGACACATGTCCAATAGGTAGTAGATATTCTTTCACTTAAAATGTGTGTGTTGGAGAGATGGCTTAGCAGTTGGAGCACTTGGTACTGACCTAGAGAACCAGAATTTTTTTTTTTTTTCCAGAGGAGCTGAGTTCATTAGTAGACCCTAAACCGGGAGGCTTTCAACCACCATAAGTCCAGCTTCAGGGACTCCAGTGCTCTCTTCTGGCCTCTCTGGGCACCTGCTCTTACATATCTATCATGCACGTACACACATAAGTGAAAATACAGAGGCAGAGTGTCATGGTGCACACCTTTAATCCCAATTCATGGGAGGCAGTGGCAGGCGGATCTCTCTAAGTTCTGTGCTGGACCCCAGACCTCGCCTCAAAAACAAACAGCAACAAAAACATTAGATTGTTATCTATGTACTAGCAATAAACTTAAAAACAAGTAAGTGTGCCTCTTTCCCTTAAAGTATTTTGTGCATACCTGTAATAGTGTCTGTAGGTATTGCTGAGCGACAGACATGGTAGTAATAGGAGTGTGTGTGTGTGTGTGTGTGTGTGTGTAGTCTCATCTCTTGCTTTGTACAAGCCTGGTTAGTAGGAAGTATTTTTTTGTATCCAGTTCTATACATTTAGGGGATACCTCACACTGTATCTTTGCTTTGAAAGCATTGTTCTCTGTTAACTCCTGTGCTGTTTAAATTCAGGTTGGGAATGTAGCTGTTAGCAGTCTTGTAGTCTACTTAAAGACTTCTCATTTGTACATGCACATACCTGTCATTTAAGTTAAGTAAGTCTGTCTTTGAAGTTTATGTATCACTATGTGTTCATAATGAGACTTTTCTTTTGTCATAAATTTTTATTTGTTTGGTGTTAACGTTTCTGTTCCTGCTGCAGAGCAATTTTGCAGTAGCAAAAGATCACTGTTTTGATAATAATATTGTTAAAATGTTAATTTTTTTGGTTAACATACAAAGAAATGGGTTTCAGGTGCAGGAGAGATGGCTCTGTGGTTAAGAGTACTCACTATTCTTTGAGAGGAATAAGAGGACAAGAATTTAGCTTCCGGTACCCACATAGGCTAGCTCCTAACTGTGTGTAACTCCAGCTCTAGGGGATCCAATACCTTCTCCTGGCGCTGCTATACACTTGATGTATATAGACACACAAATAGTTTTTTTTAAATCTAGTATGAACCCACAAGAATTAAAAAAAATAGATTTCTTTCATTGTGACATTTTAATATGTATATTTCATTATACTTTTTTCCTTTGTGTTTGAGACCTAGACAGCTGCAGAGTCAGAGTCCGCCTCAAACTTGGGATCTTCTTGCCTTGGCTTCCCAAGTGCTGGGTCACAGGTGTATAGTACTGTACGTATCTTCATGAGACTGTTGGTTTTTAAGAATTTTTGTGTGATAGTTTGTAAACACAACACAATCTTGTCTGATATTTCAATCTAATGCTCTCTCTGGCTGACATAAGAGAAAGGCACAAACATGTAAATTTTTTTTTTTTCTTGAGAGATTGTGAATCCCTCTAGCGGTCTTTTTCTGAATGTGTAATGAAAATGTAAAGTGTTTGGTTTTTAAGCTCACATTTAACAATACTTTTCAGGGATGGATCCGGTCCGTCAGATCCCAGAAGGAAGTTTTGTTCCTGCATGTAAATGACGGATCTTCTTTGGAAAGTCTTCAGGTTGTTGCAGATTCAAGCTTTGACAGTAGGTAGGTAGGTAGGTTTGTTTTATCCTTTTTTTTTTTTTCCTAAAGAGTTCTTTGCTTTTTCTTTTCTAGTGTTCTCAACTTCCCTAATTGCGTGTCTTATTTGACACCTGAATGATTGATCTTTCTAAGCATATCTGTGAAAAAGAGCTTTGAAGAAAATTCCAGATACTTGGAACCAGGAGCCCTTAAGCTCTAACATTTTCACATGCTGGAATCCTCTGCCCATGCTTTACTCCAATCTTTTTAAACCTAGTCAGACCTCCCCTAATTGTTGTCTTCTGACCATGTGCATGTTGGTCCCTCAATCTGATACAGTCCCAGGTATATAGTTATGGTTTCAGTTTAGACATCATCTGGTGTCTATATCCTGTGATCATGGCCGGTGCTTCTCTGCTCCCATAGTATCCTGTACCCATTCTTCACAGAATGATAACATTGTGTGGAAATTAATTAGTAATTAACTTACTAGACTCTATTAAGGACTCAGTCTTTGAAGTTAAAAATGATGTATTCAATTTTTGTTCATAGCTTCTGACACAGTGTTAGAAAATAACCAATTATTATTGAATAACTGGAACTTTTATTTAAAGATTTATTTATTTATTTTGGTTATGAGTACACTGTAGCTGTCTTCAGACACACCAGAAGAGGGCATCGGATCCCATTACAGATGGTTATGAGCCACCATGTGGTTGCTGGGATTTGAACTCAGGCCCTCTGGAAGAGCGGCCAGTGCTCTTAACCGTTGAGCCATCTCACCAGTCGAGAATAACTGGAACTTTTATGGCCTCATTATCAGATGTCAGAACTAATAACATTTTGTGTTAAAGTATAACCTCTAGGGAGCAGAGCACAATTCTGCTAGAATAAGCACTTTGCTATTCCAAGGACTGTTAGGAATAACATATTACATGTAAGACTGATGGGTCTCAATTGGGCAGAAAGACAAAATCTGTCCTAATTACGTTTCTATTGTTGTGATACCTTAACCAAAGCAACGTATAGAAGAATGAGCTTGAGGGGGAGGTGCGCAACAGTTTCATGTTAAGAGTCCATGACCATCATGTTAGGGAGCATGGCAGCAGGCATGCACACTGCTGGAGCGGTCATTGAGAGCTTCACCTTGTTCCACAAGTATGAGGTAGACAGAATGAGTGCACTAACTGGGAATGGCTTGGGCTTTTGTGCCCTTAAAGCCCACCTCCTAATCCTTGAGTGACACAAAGCCACACCTCCTAATCTTCAAACAGTTCCACCAACTGAGGACCACACATTTAAATGGATGAGCTTCTGAGGGCCCTTCTTACTCTCACCAGCACACTGTGCCACGTGACCACCTTTAAAAAGAGGTTTGTGTTCCTCTGATGATATCTGTGAGCGTAACAGTTGCATGGCTCTGTTTAGCCCTGCTAAAGCAGGAGGCAGCTCATAGCTGCCCAGGACAGTCTGAAGCAGCCCCACATCCCCATATCTGGGAATAAAAAAAAAGTGCACTTCTATTTCTGTTTTTTAAAGAAACCCAAATTCTCACTACATGGGACCTCCTCTTCAAAAACAACAACAAAAATCTACATGTGCGAGGTGGTGGTGACATTCCTTTATCCCAGCACTGGGGAGGCAAGTGTACGTGGATCTCTTTGAGTTCCATACCAGTCAAAAGAGTGAATTCTAGGTCTTTCTCCCATTCCCTCCAAAACTCATGGAGTTCCATACCAGTCTACTGAGTGAATTCTAGTTCTTTCTCCTCCCACTCTCTCCAAAACTCCTATCAGTTATATAATTTATTAATTCTAAATGCTTGAGCAAATTGTTAACTCTCCTTGTTCCCTTTTTAAAATTGAAGGAACTCATTTTTACAGTCCTGGTCCTGCAAGAGTGTCTGCAGATTATTTAATTAAGGGCACTTTGGACATTGTATACTTTAGCAAGATTGTAACTGAAATGAAGGCTATCGATAGTGTCTTTTCTGATCTGAGATATTTTTGTTACTATAGAGAATTGACTTTTGGGAGTTCTGTGCAAGTCCAAGGGCAGCTGGTCAAAAGTCAATCCAAGAGGCAAAATGTGGAACTGAAGGCAGAAAAGATTGAGGTTATTGGAGACTGTGAAGCCAAGGTATGTTTACTGGTAATTTTAGGGGGCTGTTTAGGTTTAATTTAAAACATGAGTGGTCTATTTAAGTCTGTTGCAAGAATGGCACTTAGAGGGAGTTTCATTTGTGACTTCCCTGATCACTGAAACAGACCACAGAGCCTAGCGTGAAGTTATAGTGATTGCTTCAGCTTCTGGGAGTGCAGTGTTCATTAGTCCGTGCATCTCTCTGGTACCTGTCCCTTCTGAAGTCTGTCTTCTAGACGTTGGCTTCTTGTTTTCGCTAGAACTGATTTTAAATATCTAATGGGCATAATTACTGTCTGTTGGCTTCTATTGCTTTTATGCTTTTGGCTTAGTGTTATATATTTATTTTAAATTTATATTGTTCCTAATCCCAAATCCAGGACCTCACCCTGTACCCTGTACATGTGTGGTACCCCCTGCCTGCCCCTGCCCTTGTGGTGCTCAGAGTCAAACCCCAGACCCTGTCATGGGTAAATGCTACCCCTCCCCTAGCTGAGAGTTAACATGTTCAGACATGAGAGAATTGGGACTATAGTTTACCTCTAATAAGTGTGATACCTGTTTCTATACAACATAAAAACCAATATTTATCCAAGATCTGAAGTACGGAGGAGACCAGAAGCAGTGTGCTGTCTTTTTAACTTTGCTGTTATCTTTAATTGAAACTTCAGGTTTTGTTTGAGAAGATGTTTGTCTTGTTAGTTTTGAAATCGCTAAGTATAGACGGGTTGGAAATGTTTCAGGCTAGAGTGATAATTTCCTTTAATTTTTTTCCCAATCTTCAGTACTGTGCTAAATGAAAGAAAGCTGTTGGCTCTCCCTCTTGCTGTTAGATGATAAGTTGACAAACCATAAAGCAACCTTAATCAGTTATGCTTGTGGGCTTTCAAGACATTGGGAGAAATACCAACTGTGTGTATGTGTAGTGGTAGAAAGCCTTTTATGCCTGTAGTGTTATGAGCTCACATGTCAAAGTGAATTATTTTGAAAAATTACATGCAAACCCCTTTAGTTGTAAGAAACTGACAGCTAATGGGTAGAAACTTGGTAAGCAACAGGCAGGCCTCAGTGACATTGAGTAATTTAACTGCTAAGTAGTAAAGCTGGCTGTAGCCCAGCATCTACCTAACTCCACCCCACTGTTGTGATTACCTGATAGGAGTAATTGGGTTACAAGCCATTCTGTTAAGAAATAGGTGCTAGAGAGAGCACCAAGGATAAAGATGCTTATCTCCACGCTTGATGACCTACATGCTTGAAAGAGAACCAACTCCAAGTTATCCTCTGATCTTCACACATTTGGCGATGGTGGTGTGTGTGTGTGCACGCATGCGTGCAGAAATGTGCAAATGCACACATACACATACATGTAATTAATGTTTTTAAAATAATAAAGAGGGAAAGCATATTCCCAAAGCACTACTGTTTTTGTTTTCTTCTAAATCTTCCCCATATTTTTGGCAGGCATTCCCTATAAAGTATAAGGAGCGACACCCTCTGGAGTACCTGAGACAGTATCCTCACCTGAGGTGCAGGACTAATGCTCTGGGTTCTATATTGAGGGTCCGCAGTGAAGCCACAGCTGCTATTCATTCCTACTTTAAGGTAAGGCGTTCAGCTTCCCATGTGTTCTTTCTAATGCAGAATTTGAATAATTGTAAACCTGGCGCATTTTCCTGAAAGATCTCATTTGTTCTAAACACTCTATTCCATAAAAAATTAAGTGTCATAGACATGCGTATGTGTCCTCTCCCCTCCCCACTTCTCTTTTCTTGTATGTGTTTAATAGCATTGTTGAGGAGTAACTGACATAAAGAACTGTGCATACTGAATGCATATGGTCTGATGAGTTTGGACATGACTATACACATGAAGGCCCCAGCACTGTGAAGGGATGTGTCTGTGACCCCAAAAGTTTGTATCTGTAATACCTCTTATTTTACCTTCATTTTGGAATACTTTTTAGGATATAGAATTGCAGGTTGGTAGACTCTTGTGTATATGAGTGTCTGACTATTTTGCATTCATATATGTGAATGTGAGTGTCATGTGGAAGCCAGAAGAAGGTGCCAGATTCCCCTGCAACTGGAGTTACAGACAGCTGTGAGCTTAGAGAACTGAACATCCTATGGAACAGCAACAAGTGTCCTTAACCACTGAGCCACAAGGTCTTTTTAAATAGGCTTCTCCTAAAGTCATGTGTAGCCCAGATAGCCTCAAACTCAAGCTACTCTTGCCTCAGCGTCCCAAGCTTGAGGGCTACAGTCATGAGCCCAGACTCCTAATAGCTGTCCCCGTGCTTTCTCATTGTTTCTAGTGAGACTTGATGTCCTCTTTTAACTTGGGTCCTCTGAGTCATACCTTTTTCCCTTGGCTTCTCTTTTTTATCAGTGTTTTGTTTGTTTGTTTTAAAATCCAGTTACTGTGTTTTGGCTTAGTTTTGTTTGTCTCTGTCAGGGCTGGCTAAGTTCTTAGGTACATAAATTGGTCATTTTTATTGATTTGGGCTTTTGACTTTCGGTTTTTATTTGCTGTGTTACTGAGGCTTTCCCAGCTTTTGCGATTCTCCTGATTTTAGTCCCCTTATAGCTTGCCATGTGCCATCATGCTGAGCTCCTGAAGGGTGCTTTTAGCCATCAGTTAAAAAAGAATATTTTTTGTTGTCTCTGAGTTATCCCTGTGTTAGACCACTTAAGAGTATCACGCTGCTCACTGAGTCCAGGGCCTCAAGCATGCTAGAGAACTTTGCATTGCACTTGTGGGCAAAAGATCCATTTTTAACCCTTGTTTATTGCCCAGGATGGCCTTGAACTTGTGATATTCCTACCTCAGCCTCCTAAGTAATTAGAATTACAGGCTTGCACAACTTCACCCACCTGGGACTTGTTTTTTATGTCTTTTCTCTCTCTCTTCCCAAGGGCCTCTCCTCCAATTGTTGCCAGCTAGCCATCCTCTGCTACATATGCTTCATGGAACCGTGGGTCCCTCCATGTGTACTCTTTGATTGATGGTTTAGTGGAAGCTCTGGGGCATCCAGTTAGTTGATATTGTTGTTCTTCCTACAAGGTTGCAATCCCCAGCTCCTTCATTCCTTCCCCAACTCTTCCATTGGGGTCTCTGCGCTCAGTCTGATGTTTGGCTGTGTGCATCCACATCTGTATTGGTTGGTCGCTGGGAGATCCTCTCAGGGGACAGCTGTACAAGGCTCCTGTCAGGAACAGCTTCTTGGCATCAGCAATAGTGTCTGAAGATGGGATAGGTCCCTAGGAAAGCGGTCTCTGGATGGCCTTTCCTTCAGTCTCTGCTCCACTCTTCATTTCCTTTAGACAGAAACAATTCTGGGTTAAAATTTTTGAGATAGGTGGGTGGCCCATCCCTCAACTGGGGGCCATGCCTATCTACTGGATGTGGTCTTTACATGTTCTATCCCCTTTGTTGGATATTTTGGCTAATGTCATCCCAGTTGGGTCCTGGGAACCTCCTGCTTCCCTGGCATCTGGGACTTTCTAGTGGCTACCACAGTTCCCCATCCGCCACTGCTACACACCTCCATTCAGTTTCCTGACCCTCTGTACTTCTCCCTCTCTCCTCCCACATCTCATTCTGCTCCCCCTTTCCCCTTCCCCTCCTCTCTCCTTCCCTTTACCTTCCATGATTATTTTGTTCCCCCTTCTAAGTTGTACTGAAGCATCCAACTTTGGTCTTCCTTCTTCTTGAGCTTCATATGGTCTGTGAGTTTTATCATGGGTATTCTGAGCTTTTGGACTAATGATCCACGTATCAGTGAGAACATACCGTTTGTGTGCTTTTGTGACTGGGTTACCTCATTCAGGATGATATTTTCAAGTTCCATCTATTTGCTTGTGAATTTCATGAAGTCATTTGTTTTTAATAGCTGAGTAGTACTCCATTGTGAAAATGTATCACATTTTCTGTATCCATTCCTCCATTGAGGGGTATCTGGGTTGTTTCCAGCTTCTACCTAATATAAATATGGTTGATGTAAACATAGTGGAGCATGTATCTTATTACATGTTGAAGCATCTTCTGGGTATATACCCAGGAGTGGTAAGCTGGGTCCTTAGGTAGAACTATTTCCAATTTTCTGAGGAACCGCCAGACTGATTTCCAGAGTGGTTGTACCAGCTTTCAATCCCACCAGCAATGGAGGAGTGTTCCTCTTTCTCCACATCCTCCCCAGCATCTGCTGTCACCTGAGTTTTTGATCTTAACCATTCTGACTAATGTGAGGTGGAATCTCAGGGTTGTTTTGATTTGCATTTTCCTGATGATTAAGGATGTTGAACATTTCTTTAGGTGCTTCTCGGCCATTCAAGATTCTTAGCTATATACCCCATTTTTTAAATAGGGTTATTTGGTTCCCTGGAGTCTGAACTTCTTAAGTTCTTTGTATATATTGGATATTAGCCCTCTTTGGGATGTAAAGATTTTTTCCCAATCTGTGGGTTGCTGTTTTGTCCTATTGACAGTGTCCTTTGACTTACAGAAGGTTTTCAATTTTATGAGATCCCATTTGTCAATAATTGATCTTTGAGCCTGAGCCATTGGTGTTCTGTTCAGGAAAATTTCCCCTGTACCGATGTGTTCAAGGCTCTTTCCCACTTTTGTTAGATTCATTATGTCTGGTTTTATGTTGAGGTCCTTGATCCATTTGGACTTGAGCTTTGTACAAGGAGATAAAGAATGGATCAATCTACATTCCTCTGCATGCTGACTACCACTTGAACCAGCACCATTTGTTGAATATGCTGTCTTTTTTTCCACTGGATGGTTTTGCCTTCTTTGTCAAAGATCAAGTGACCATAGGTATGTGGATTTGTTTCTGAGTCTTCAATTTTTTATTATTTTTTTTCTTTTTCGGTTTTTCGAGACAGGGATTCTCTGTGTAGCCCTGGCTGACCTGGAACTCACTCTGTAGACCAGGCTGACCTCGAACTCAGAAATCCACCTGCCTCTGCCTCTGCCTCCCAAGTGCTGGGATTAAAGGCTTGTGCCACCACGCCCTGCTCCTGGGTCTTCAATTCTATTCCATTGATCTACCTGTCTGACTCTGTACCCATACCATGCAGTTTAGGGGTGTTTTTTGTTTGTTTTTGTTTGTTTGTTTGTTTGTTTGTTTGGTTAATCATTGTTGCTCAGTAGTACAGCTTGAGATCAGGGATGGTGATTCTGCAGAGGTTCTTTTATTGTTGAGAATACTTGTTGAGAATATCCTGGGTTTTTTGTTATTCTAGATAAATTTGAGAATTGGCTCTTTCTATCTCTGAAGAATTGGTTTGGAATTTTGATGGGGATTGCATTGAATCTATAGATTGCTTTTGGTAAGATGGCCATGTTCAATATATTAATCCTACCAATTCGTGAGCATGGGAGATTTTTCCATTTTCTGGGATCTTTGATTTCTTTCTTCAAACAAATTTTAAAAATGGGGTACAGAGCTAAACAAAGAATTCTCAACTGAGGAATACCGAATGACCGAGAAACACCTAAAAAAATGTTCAACATCCTTAATCATCAGGGAAATGCAAACCAAAACAACCCTGAGATCCCACCTCACACCAGTCAGAATGGCTAAGATCAAAAACTCAGGTGACAGCAGATGTTGGGAGGATGTGGAGAAAGAGGACCACTCCTCCATTACTGGTGGCATTGCAAGCTGGTACAACTACTCTGAAAATAAGTCTGGCTGTTCCTCAGAAAATTGGAAATAGTTCTAACTGAGGACCTAGCTATACCATTTCTAGGTATATACCCAGAAGATGCTCCAACATGTAATAAGGACACATGCTCCACTATGTTCATAGTAGATATATATAGATTATAATAGACAGAAGCTGGAAAGAACCCAGATGTCCCTCAACAGAGGAATGGATAAAGAAAATGTGGTACATTTACACAATGGAGTACTACTCAGCTATTAAAAACAATGAATTTATGGAATTCTTAGACAAATGGATGCATCTGGAGGATATCATCCTGAGTGAGGTAACCCAATCACAAAAGAATACACATGATATGCACTCACTGATAAGTGGATATTAGCCCAGAAGTTCAGAATACCTAAGATACAATTTGCAAAACACATGAAACTCAAGAAGAAGGAAGACCAAAGTGTGGATACTTTTACCCTTCTTAGAAGGGGGAACAAAATACCCATGGAAGGAGTTACAGAGACAAAGTTCAGAGCAGAGACTGAAGGAATGACCATCCAGAGACTGCCCCACCTGGGAATCCATCTCATAAACAACCACCAAAACCCAGATACTATTGTGGATGCCAACAAGAGCTTGCTGACAGGAGCCTGATAAAGCTGTCTCCTGAGAGGCTCTGCCAGTGCTTGACAAATACAGAAGTGGATGCTCATAGCCATCCATTGGACAGAGCACAGGGTCCCCAATGAAGGACCTAGAGAAAGTACCCAAGGAGCTGAAGGGGTTCGCAGCCCCCTAGGAGGAATAACAATATGAACTAACCAGTACCCCCAGAGCTCCCTGAGACTAAACCACCAATCAAAGAAAACACATGGTGGGGCTCATGGCTCTAAATGCATATGTAGCAGAGGATGGCCTAGTCGGTCATCAATGGGAGGAGAGGCCCTTGGTCCTGCAAAGGTTCTATGCCCCAGTATAGGGGAATGCCAGGGCCAGGAAGCATGAGTGGGAGGGTTGGTTAGCAGGGGGAGGGGGGAGAGGGTAGGGGATTTTCGGAGGGGAAACTAGGAAAGGGGATAATATTTGAAATGTAAATAAAGAAAATATCTAAAAAAAAAAAAAGACTTGAAGTCCTTGTCATACAGATCTTTCACTTGCTTGATTAGAACCACACCAAGATATTTTATATTATTTGCGACTATTGTGAAGAGTGTTGTTTCCCTAATTTCTTTCTCAGCCCGTTTAACCTTTGAGTAGAGGAAGGGTACCGATTTGTTTGAGTTAATTTCATATCCAGCTGCTTTGCTGACGTTGTTTATTAGCTGTAGGAGTTCTCTGGTGGAATTTTGCGGGTTAGGAGAGTTGCTTTGATATCTTGACTTCCGCCTTCCCAATTTTAATCCCTTTGACCTTCTTCTGTTGTCTAATTGCTCTGGCTAGAATTTGAGTTCTATATTGAATAGAGAATGGGCAGCCTTCTCCAGTCCCTGATTTTAGTAGGATTGCTTCAAGTTTCTCTCCGTTTAGTTTGCTACTAGTTTACTGGATATTGCTTTTGCTATGTTTAGGTATGGGCCTTGAATTCCTGATCTTTCAAAACTTTTAACAAGTAGGGGTGTTGCATTTTGTCAAAGGCCTTTTCAGCATCTAATGAGATGATCATGTGGGGTTTTTTTTTTTTTTTTGAGTTTGTTTATATAGTAGATTACATTGATGGATTTCCTCATATTGAACCATCCCTGCATCCCTGGATGAAGCCTACTTGATCATAGTGAATGATCATTTGATGTGTTCTTGGATTCAGTTTGAAAAACTTTCATTGAATATTTTCATATTAATACTCAAAAGGGAAATTGGTCTGAAATTCTCTTTCTTTGTTGCGTCTTTGTGTGCGTTAGGTTCAGTGTAACTGTGGTTTCATAGAACAAATTAGGTAGTGTTCCTTTTGTTTCTATTTTGTGGAATAGTTTGAAAAGTATTAGTATTAGGTCTTCTTTGAAGGTCTGATAGAATTCTGCACTAAAACCATCTGGTCCTGGGCTCTTTTTGGTTGGGAGACTTTTAATGACTGCTTCTATTTCTTTAGGGGATATGGGACTGTTTAGATGGTTTATCTGATCCTGATTTAACTTTGATACCTGTTGTCTTTCTAGAAAATCATCTGTTTCATCTTGTTTTTTCAGTTTTGTTGAGTATATGCTTTTGTAGTAGGATCTGATGATTTTTAAAATTTATTCAGTTTCTATTGTTATGTCTCCCTTTTCATTTCTGATTTTGTTAATTGGATACTGTCTCTGTGCCCTCTGGTTAGTCTGGCTAACGGTTTATCTATCTTGTTGATTTTCCTATAAACCAGCTCCAGGTTTTGTTGATTCTTTGTATAGCTCTTTTTGTTTCTACTTGGTTGATTCAACCCTGAGTTTGATTATTTCCTGCCTCCTACTCCTCTTGTATCTATTTGCTTCTTTTTGTTCTAGAGCTTTCAGGCGTGCTGTTAAGCTGCTAGTGTATGCTCTCTCCAGTTTCTTTTGGTAGGCACTCAGAGCTGAGTTTTCCTCTTAGCACTGCTTTCATTGTGTCCCATAAGTTTTGGTATGATGTGTCTTCATTTTCACTAAATTCTAAAAAGTCTTTAATTTCTTTCTTTATTTCTTCCCTGACCAAGTTATCTTTGAGCAGAGAGTTGTTCAGCTTCCATGTATATGTGGGCTTTCTGCTGTTTTTGTTGTTATTGAAGACCAGCCTTAGTTCTTGGTGGTCTTATAGAATGCTTGAGATTATTTCAATCTTCTTGTATCTGTTGAAGCTTGTTTTGTGACCGATTATATGGTCAGTTTTGGAGATTGTACCATGAAGTGCTGAGAAGAAGGTATATTCTTTTGATTTAGGGTGATATGTTCTGTAGATATTTTTATTCCCAGATCGTGGGATTCCCAGAAGAACTCTAAGAACTGCTGACCTGATGTAGTGAAACAAAAGAGCCTTTTTATTCCAGTCAGACTCGGATTGCAAACCTTCCCACTGCCCAGGATAGGAGTGCAACCCATGTCTAGGGGCTTGATGGTTTTATACAGGCATAAACAGGGATTCTTGGACTTCGGGATGAAGGAAGTATGGGGGAGGTGACAAGGGAAGTTATCCTTCAAACATGATATCGTTTGTTCAGGCAGGGGGGCAGGATCCTGCAACTAGGAAGGGGTGCTCTTCTGACCTGGGAAAAGTCTTTATGGTCCTATCAGGGAAGTAACTTTATGGTCCTATCAGGAACTAGTATGGTTTTGTTTTGTTTTGTTTTTGTTTTTTTACAAACTGGCCACAGCTGTCTGGAAACGCTTAATTGCCCTCCTCTCATGGCCCAAATGTGAGGCATTTATTATCTCTTCAAGAATGTTTAGTCTTCAATTCTCCCAAGGACAGGTACCACCTGCACTGGGAAGTGCTACCCCTGCAACACTGGGCTGAGGGATGTTTATTCTTAAGCAGGCATCTGTCACTCCCAGGGGGGTTGTGTGTGTGGGGTGTTCCTTAGGGAGTGCTACCATGAAAATGGGATAGCAGTATCTCCATGCCAGATTGGGCCCTCTCTGAAAAGTGGGGAGGGGAGGGGGAGTTCTGTGAGAAAGGCTGCCTGCACCCCTTCAGATATATCTGTTAAATCCATTTGGTTTATAACTTCTGTTAGTTTCACTGTGTCTCTGTTTAATTTCTGTTTCCATGACTTGTCCATTGATGAGAGTGTTGCATGAGGTTCAATGTGTGCTTTGAGCTTTAGTAACATTTCTTTTTCTTTTTTTTTTTTTTTTTTTTTAAAGATTTATTTATTTATTATATGTAAGTACACTGTAGCTGTCTTCAGACACTCCAGAAGAGGGCGCCAGATCTCGTTACGGATGGTTGTGAGCCACCATGTGGTTGCTGGGATTTGAACTCTGGACCATTGGAAGAGCAGTCGGGTGCTCTTACCCACTGAGCCATCTCACCAGCCCCACATTTCTTTTTCAAATGTGGGTATTCTTGCATTTGTGGCATAGATGTTCAGAATTGAGAGTTCATTTTGGTAGATTTTTCTTTTGATAAGTTGAAGTGTCCTTACTCATCTTTTTTGAAAACTTTTGGTTGAAAGTCGATTTTATTCAATATTACAATGGCTAATCCAGTTTATTTCTTGGGACCATTTGCTTGGAAAATTTTTTTCCAGCCCTTTACTTTGAGGTAGTGTCTGTCTTTGTCACTGAGGTGTCCTGTATGCAGCAAAATGCTGGGTCCTGTTTATGTATCCAGTCTGTTATTTCTGTGTCTTTTTATTGGGGAATTGAGTTCATTGATGCTATGAGATGTTAAGGACTAGTGATTGTTGCTTCTTGTTATTTTCATTGTTAGAGGTGGAATCATGTTTGTGTGGCTCTCTTCTTTTGGGTTTGTTGTGAGAAGATTAATTTCTTGCTTTTCCTTAGGTGTAGTTTCCCTCCTTTTGTTGGAATTTTCCTTCTATTTTGTAGGGCTGGGTAAGATACTACTTAAATTTCGTTTTGTCATGGAATATCTATGGTTTCTCCATCTATGGTAATTGAAATTTTTGCTGGGTATAGTAGTCTGGGCTAGCATTTTTGTTCTCTTAGGGTCTGTATGACTTCTGCCCAGGATCTTCTGGCTTTTAGAGTCTCTGGTGATAAGTCTGGCGTAATTCTGATGGGTCTGCCTTTATATGTTACTTGACGTTTTTCACTCACAGCTTTTAATACTCTCTCTTTGTTCTGTGCATTTGGTGTTTTGATTATTATGTGATGAGAGGAATTTATTTTTTGGTCAAATCTATTTCTTGTATGTTCATGGGCATCTCTTTCTTTAGGTTAGGGACATTTTCTTCTATAATTATGTTGTAGATGTTTGCTTGCCCTTTGATTTGGGGATCTTCACTATCTTTTATACCTATTGTTCTTATGTTTGGTCTTTTCATTGTGTCCTGGATCTCCTGGATGTTTTTCATTAGAAGCTTTTCACATTTTGTATTTTCTTTGACTGTGTGTCAATGTTTTCCATGGTATCTTCTGCTCCTGGGATTCTCTCTTCTATCTCTTGTGTTCTGTTGGTGATGCTTGAATCTATGACTCCTGAAAATTCCTAGGTTTTCCATCTCCAGGCTTGTCTCCCTTTGTGATTTCTTTATTGTTTCTCTTTTCATTTTTAGATCCTAGAATGTTTTGTTCAATTCCTTCACCTGTTTGGTTGTGTTTTCCTGTATTTCTTTAAGGGATTTCTGTGTTTCCTCTTTAAGGGCTTCTAGCTGTTTACCTGCATTCTCCTGTATTTCTTTACGGTTTATGTCCTTAAAGTCCTCTGTCATCATCATGAGATGGGATTTTTAGATTAGAATCTTGCTTTTCTGGTGTGTTGGGATATCCAGGGCTTGCTGTGGTGGGAGATCTGGCTTCTGATGATACTAAGTAGCATTGATTTCTGTTGCTTATGTTCTTGAGCTTGTCTCTCACCATCTGTATATCTCTGATGTTAACTGGCTTTGCTGGCTTTGACTGGATCCTGTCCTGCCTGTGAGCCTGTAAGCCTGGGTGTGTCAGAGCTCCTGGGGGTCAAGCTGTCCTGGGTGTGTTTGGGGTGTGGAGGGCTGTAGCACAGGGTCCACTTCTGGGCACAGATGTAAATCTGTGCAGATGCAAATCAGAAGCTTTTCAAATACAGAACACAGGCCTAGTTTTAAAATTATGAACTTATATATGTTTAATACCTCTCCTATAAGTTAGTTTTGATTAATTTGTTGCATTTTTCCTCTTTGTATACCTTTTGATTTTCAGTGCTACCAGATGATGTGGATTTTACCTTGTGAGTACAGGGTATATATAAAGGTCCTCAATTTGTGTTCTGGTATATCATTAAGTTACTTGAAAACTGTTCAGTATTTTTGGTCTATCATGTCTAAAAGAGGGCTCAGTGTCCTACTGATTATTTGTTATGGTCCAGGCCTCAACCTTCCTAAGGCTGCTGTGACCCTATAATACAGTTCTGCATGTTGTGGTGACACCCCCCACCATAAAATCATTTTTGTTTCTACTTCATAACTGTAATTTTGCTACTGTTGTGAATCATAATACAAATATCTGTGTTTTTTTGTGAAAGGGTCATTTGACTCCCAAAGTGGTTGCCCCACACTGATGGAGGCAAGCCTTCCTGATTATTCTATCTGGCTGTGTGAGCATCCAGCCAACAAGCAAATACTGGTCCCTTTCTCTGCCAATCTCTGTGGACTATTCTGTTCACAACTTTGCATAGTTTCTTCTATCTTGTGCTAATCAGTTCTGTACCTGACACACCTGGGCAGCACT
This sequence comes from Mus caroli, assembly GCF_978045245.1. Taxonomy (NCBI): domain Eukaryota; kingdom Metazoa; phylum Chordata; class Mammalia; order Rodentia; family Muridae; genus Mus; species Mus caroli. The sequence goes on along the minus strand of NW_028227263.1, from coordinate 49,456,325 downwards.
CTAGCCACCTAGTTCCCACCTGTCTGAGATTCTGCCCTTTGAACTGCAGCCATTTTGTTTCTGCAGACTCTTAACAGTTCCTTGACAGTGTTCAGATAAGAGGGTGGATCCAGTCTCCCACTTTGGTCATATTTGTGGGAGGACAGTGGTGAGCCAGTAGATAAAGCCTATGCTGTTTTCCTGTGTCAACCCCTTCAGACTCTGGGGCCATGTGAACACATGGAGTTTCAGTCTAGTTCTACCTCACCAGGACACTTCTTGCTTCTTGGAAAGGTCCACTAGAGCTTATTTCTGGAAGACTACCAAAGAGCATCATAGCTTTAAGGCATATAGTTTTGATTAAACAGAGGAAAGTAAATTATAAGTATGCAATTTTATCCCATTATACTTTAAAAGGGTCTATTTACATGTCATCTCATAAATTTATTTATTCACCTTTTATATGACCTATAGTAGTAGTACTTGACCCAGACAAGTATAAAATCTCTCTAGAGCTAAAAAGAAAGGGTGGTGGCAGCAGTGGTGTGTGTGTGTGTGTGTGTGTCCCAGACTTTAAATAACTGAGAAAAGACCTGCTTTAAAACAGTTTTATATAGTTTTGGCCACTAGATGGTGCTATTGACAAGCCATTGATCCACTGACAAGTAAACTTTACCTACTTTTTATATTTCTTTATTATTTTGAGCTTTCATAAATATGAAAATAATTTAAAATATAGAGCAGACTATACAAATCTGACATAAGAAAAATAGTTAAATGGTTGGAAGTAATTTTAGCATTGTTAATAGTTATAAAGTCAAGACACTTAAATGCTGTAAATTTACCTTTTAGTTTTTTAAAAAATATATTTGATGTGTATGTGTGTTTTGCTTGTATGTATGTGTGTGCAGCGCATGCATTCTAAGGCCTGCGAATGCCAGGATGTGGCTTGAGGCCCCCAGGAACCAGAATGAAGAAAGGGATGTTCGTGAGCACCATGTAGGTGCCGTGACTCGAACCCAGGTCCTCTGGAAGAACAAGCATGCTCTTAGCACTGGCCAAACCATCTCTCCAGCTTCTCATTTTAAAGTTTTTTTTTTTTAATATTTTTTTATTAGGTATTTTCCTCATTTACATTTCCAATGCTATCCCAAAAGTCCCCCATACCTTCTCCCCCCACCCCCCTACACACACTCCCACTTTTTGGCCCTGGCATTCCCCTGTACTGGGGCATATAAAGTTTGCACGTCCAATGGGCCTCTCTTTCCAGTGATGGCCGACTAGGCCATCTTTTGATACATATGCAGCTAGAGTCCAGAGCTCAGGGGTACTGGTTAGTTCATAATGTTGTTCCATCTATAGGGTTGCAGATCCCTTTAGCTCCTTGGGTACTTTCTCTAGCTCCTCCATTGGGAGCCCTATGATCCATCCACTAGCTGACTGTGAGCATCCACTTCTGTGTTTTCTAGGCCCCGGCATAGTCTCACAAGAGACAGCTATATCTGGGTCCTTTCAGCAAAATCTTGCTAGTGTATGCAATGGTTTCAGCGTTTGGAGGCTGATTATGGGATGGATCCCTGGATATGGCAGTCTCTCTAGATGGCCCATCCTTTTGTCTCAGCTCCAAACTTTGTCTCTGTAACTCCTTCCATGAGTGTTCCCAGTTCTAAGAAGGGGCAAAGTGTCCACACTTTGGTCTTCATTCTTCTTGAGTTTCATGTGTTTTTCAAATTGTAACTTATATCTCGGGTATTCTAAGTTTCTGGGCTAATATCCACTTATCAGTGAGTACATATCATTTGAGTTCTTTTGTGATTGGGTTACTATTAAAAACATATAATCCTAATGTTTCATTTTGTGGTGTCTGCTTGTGTACATGACACTTTGAAATGTATATTTTCAAGAAGTCACTAGAGCCAGAGTGTGTTGGTTCATGGCTGTAATCTCAAGTACTCAGGACACTGAGGCAGGCTTGCCAGAAGTTGTGGTTAGTAATTACCACTTCAACCAGGGCTGCATAGGAAGATTATGTTTCAGAAACCCACAAAAAGGGCCGTTGTTGTACTTATTAATAATGGTTACATATTACCTAGTATTTGCTATTGTTTCTTTGATTTATTACTGTAAGCTTATAAAAAGATGGTTCCAGACCTATCAAATTTGTTAATATAGTAAAAACTGGGGATTTGAATCTTATTCTAAGCTAGGATTCTGTAACTGTCTAAGTCATTCTTTGGTTTGAATATCAAAAATGGTTTTGTGCAGACTGGGGCTGTGGTCGGGCTGCCCTTGTTCTGGGAAGGCCTCAGTCACTCGCTCAGTCAAGGCGGACACTGCGCATCCACCTCCCCTTGTGCTCACTCTGTGTCCATCTGCGCCTTTCTCGCCCACCGTCTCTTCCTCAGACTTTGCTTGTGCTGCTTGTACTGCCCTTCCTTTGGGTTTTCCCTGTTACAGCTTTGGTAATGTTGTGGATTTGGTGAGCTTTGCTGGCAGCATTAAAACTTGCAAACTGATGGCCTCCTGGAGCAGCTCGATGCCCGCCCGCCTGCCCTCCCGCCTGCCCTCCCGCGTTCTGTCAGCTTTGTGTTGTTTACCTCGCATCTGCTGCTGCTTCACACGGCAGCTCCCCAGCGCTGGAGCTGGCAACTGTAGTCGGCCGGCCATTACGTTTCTTCTCCCAGCCTCGTTTCCTTTGGATTTTTCACTTCCTTTCTTTGTTTACTGTGCTCATGCTCAGAGTTGCCTGCACTCACATGGAATAAATGATTCATGTCCATAATTCTTGGTTCATAAGAAATACAGTTTTTATGCAATAATCTTATTGATTGTATTTCATTGATCCTTTCTAGTGTGCTGTGTGCGGCACCTTTAAGCACGCTGCTTTCAGGTTAAGTGCATATTTGAATAATTTCTGGAAGCCGTAATTTATATCTTGAATGTTTAACCAGTCCATATCTATGTAAGTTGTTGGTTAAATAATTTCTTTTGTGGTCAGAACTCTTGAATTCAGAGAGGGTCGTACTTGGAAGGTCTTCCTCTGATTATGCCTAAAGATGTTTTTACGTTCTACTCAAGATAGGCAGAACCTGGCAGGGATGTAAATGCATGAATTTATTGTATTGATTTCAAGGCTGAAATTCTGCATTAAGTAGATAGCATTCTGCCTGTATACTGTAAAGTCTCTTTTGGCTGTCTGCACTTCCATCCTGCCACATCCATTCTGAATGTAACCTTTTGCCTACATGCATAGTCGGAATGAGAGAAGCATAACCTTGAAGGTGATGGGTTATTTCAATCCTGCTAGCAACAGCGTTTGTGGTTCACTAATGGAAATAGTCGCAGACTTTTGATCGGAAGGACTGCAGTTGGGCGCCTCTGTGATGGATGGGCTTGCTCCTCTCACAATGTTCTATAAGCAGAGGAAGTGCGCTCACTGCCGTTGTCATGTGCAGTATGCGCTGTACCATCGATTCAGTGACAGAGACTTGTTAGATCCTTCCTCCCTCTTCCTCTTTAGTCCCTGTTTATCAGCTGTTATCTTCTCCTTCTCCTTCTCCTTACTGCTGAGGCTTCATTTCAAGATAACTTCATATTGTTCATTGGCATTCTGTTAGCAGTGTGGGCAATGCCATTCCACAATAGCCTTGGATGGAAGATCATCCTCATTATGTCAGGAGTGAGCAGGAGAAATAGCATTAGAGAGAGAGAGAGAGAGAGAGAGAGAGAGAGAGAGAGAGAAAGAAAGAGGGAGGGAGGGAGGGAGAGAGGGAGGGAGGGAGGGGGGGGAGAGAGAGAGGGAGGGAGGGAGGGATGGAGGGAGAGAGAGAGAGAGAGAGATCATTGCTAAAGAGCCTGTGCTCTACCCCTGGCCTAGCTACTGACTAGTTGCCTAACTTGGAAATTCAGGAGATCTCTCTAGAATAGAGATTGCTTATTTTTGAAATTAAGTAGTTAGACAAGGTACATCTAAGTCTGTTATATATTTGAATTTTTTGTATGCTTCTAAGCATAATTAAGCACTCAACTCTCCAAGTATGATAATGAATGCATATAATCCCAGCACAAGAGGCTGAGAGACAGGAGGATCAAGAATTCAAGGCCAGCCTGTCGTATTCCATAGCAAACCCCTCTCAAACACCCATAAACAAAAAAACCCCACCCCACTTGCCTGATCTTTGAACCGTGTTGTATCTGGAGAGTTGTGGAGAGCTGCATGTCGGCAGGATGTCGGTGCCATTTTAATAGTAAAGTGCAGCATTGGGTCTTGGGGTTCTTCCACATACAGATGTACTGAAGAGTTCTCCTTCTCTTCCAGGACAATGGCTTTGTGCACATTCATACCCCAGTACTCACATCCAATGACTGTGAGGGGGCCGGAGAGCTTTTTCAAGTGGAGGTAAGCTGTAGTCCCCTCTTACTGCTGCTTAATATTTTTCTTTAAGGATTTACTTTAAATTTAATAATGGTTATGTGGACTGAAGATCATGGCTAGCACCTGAAACTTTCAGTAGTAATCCTTGAACAACATTCACACAGCTCCCATCTCCTGTTATTCCACTGGAGCTAGAAGGGGTGAATTTTTAACTTAGCATTCTGTTTGCTTTTTCATGGAGTATATATGTCAGTTAAATCAGAAAGGGGGGAGTATTTACAGTCAGGAAGGGAACCAGGGAGGCGGGACAGGAGAATGACAGGAAGAAGGGTTGTAAATAAGAACAAAACATTACAATATATGCATAGCTATAAAATGTCACAATGAAGCCCATTTCTTTGTATGCCAATCAAAAAAAAATGAAAAAGTAGAGTAAAAATCTAAGTAGATTAGAAAAATAAAAGAGTACAAAAGTATGCATATAAAGAAAGATTTTTCCAAAATTGTAAAAGAATATATTTTTTTCATATGATATGATTCACCTCCTAAAATAGTTTTTTTCTCTGTTCAACTTTATTTTAGTTTTGAGCATATTTTCCCAACATGTCTCCCACCCTCTTCTCTGTACCCTGGTTTTTCCACTTTGTCCCCTACACAGTTTTGCTTCTGCTTTCAGGTCATATATACATACGTGTTTTATGTACTAATATAAAATCTAGAAATCAGTAATGAGATAAAATGTGATATTTGTCTAAGGTAGACTTAATGTCATAGCCCTGCCTACATCCATTTTTCTGCAGATAGCATCTTTGTTCTTTATGACTGAAAAAAAATTCCATTGTGTAGGCAGGGAAATTAGCTCCTTTGATAGAATACTTACCAAAGCCTTGGGTTTAAATCCTACTATCTCATGAACTAGGTGTGGCAATGAATATTTGTAATTCCAGCACTGGTGAGATGGAAGTGATGGGATCAGAAGTTCAAGGTGATCTTCAGCTCTAAAGCAAGTTCAAAAGTAGTCAGGCTACATAAAACTTGTCTTTAAAAGACTCCCGTTGTGCATATGTACCGTACTTTTGATGATGAACCCTTAGGTGGTTTTATTACTTAGCTATTGTGAATAGCGTTGTAATAAACATTAGTGTGCAAGAATTTCTTTGAAGTCTTTCAGGTAAATACCTAGGAGTCGTGTAGGATGGCGAGTGTCAACGGCCCAAAAGAAACAGGCTCCGTTGTCCTTAAGGTCCAAATCAGGACCAAATTGAGGCCCAAAAGTTTTAGACGTTAGGTCTCTCATTAAGGTCTCCTGTCCATTTGGAGAAGTTTTTGGTTTTTTTTTTTTTTTTTTTTTTTTTTTTTGCATTTCTCTATTTTATTTTATTTTTTTTGACCTATCAGTCTGCTTTTATTGATATAACTGAGGAGAAGATTTTTATACAGGGTATTTGATGGAGATTTGGGTTCATTTTTCTGCATGTGGCTATCCATTGTTCCTGGTAGCATATGTCAGAGAGGCTGCATTTTCTCCAGTGAATAATTTTGTCGTCATTGTTAAAACTCAAACGGGGTGGTTGTGCAGGTTTGCATCTGAGTCCTTTTTTACTCCATTGATCTGTGTGTCTATCTTGTGCCAGTTCTATGCTGATTTTATTAGTTAATACTATGGCTCTAGCTTGAAATCAAGTGAGTGATACCTATAACGTCATTCATATGTGTAGAGGTGTATAGTGTGTGTTCGTGTCTGTGTGGGTGTATTCACATGCAGCTTCGTGTGTCTGCATGTGGAGGCCAGAGGTCAACATGAGATGTCCTCCTCCATTTCTTTCTATCTAATCTTTTTCAGACAGGGTCTCTCACTAACCCTGCAGCTCATCAATTGACTAGGCTTCAGGCTGGCCAGTGAGTTTCAGGAATCCAGAATCCACCTGCCTATCACCCCCTTCCAGGGCTGAAGTTACCTACATGTCCTGCTGTCCCTAGCTTTATGTAGGTGCTAGATACTCACGTCCTCATACCTGCACACCGGGCACGTCAGTAACGGAGCCATCGTCTCTGTCCCCAGTATTCTCTCTGCTCAGGGTTACTTGGCCATCTGACATCTTTTGTGCTTTCATATGAATCTCAAAGGTGTTTTATCTATTTCAGTAAAGAATGGCATTGGGATTTTTATGAGATTTCATTGCCTCTATAGATTGGTTTTGATAAAATGGCCGGCCATTTTTGCAATATTACTTCTTCCAATCAATGAATGTGGGACGCCTTCTTTCTACCTTCTGGTGTCTTTTTAGTATTTTTTTCTTCTTCAGTGAGTGAGTTTTCATTGTAGTCTTTCATTTCCTAAGGTTTATTCCGGGGGTTTTTGTTTGTTTTTAATTTTAAGACAGTTGTGAATGTGATTGTTCCCTTGATTTAGTTTTCAGTTTGTCATTGGTATATAGGGAGGCTTCCAGGTTTTGTATGTTACTTGTGTAGCCTGCCACTTTTCCACTGAGCACTTATCACTTAGCTGGAAGTGCTAAGAGTTTTCTTTAGGACCTTTGTGGTGGTTAAAAAGAGAAGTGTGCCCCATACGCTTAGGCATTTGCACACTTGCATACAGCTACCCTGAGCAGTCTGGGAGGTGTGGTCTTGCTGGAGGAGGTGAGTCATGGAGGCAGGGGCAAGCCTCCAGAGTTTAGGGCCCTGCCCAGCTTCCAGCTCCTTTTCTCTGTGCTTGTAGTAAAACCTGTGATCTCTCACTTCCTGCTCCTGCTGCAGTGCCTGCCACATGCTGCCATGCTTTCCCACCGTAATGGATTCCGATCCCTCTGGAGTCCTAAGCTAAAATAAGCCCTTCCTCCCGTTAGTCACTTTGATCATGTTCTTCTACCACACAGCTGAGAAGAAACTGAAGCACAGAATCCTGTCATCTGCAAACAAGGGTACCTCGTCCTTCCTGTCTGTACCTCCTTTGGCTTTCTACTTTCCTCTTGTCTTATTGTTCTAGTTAAGATGCAAAGACTTTTCGTTTAATTATTTTTGAAAGATTTATTTTTATCTGACATGTGTGAGGGTTGCCTGCATGTATGTATGTGTACCTCCTGCCTGCCTGATACCTGTGGAAGCCAAGCAAGAGCTCCGGATATCCTGGTACTGGACTTACAGATAGGTGTGAGCTTACATGTATGTGCTATCAACTAAACCTGCCTTCTCTTCTCAGCAATTGCAATGAGCACTGTTAACCACTGACCTCTCTCTCCAGCCTCAGTTCTCTGAGTTCTTAGCCAGACACTGTAAGCCTGTCCATATTGCAGGTTAAAATAAACGAAAAAAAAACCCAAGACAACAACAACAACAACCAAAACCCACATATTACAGGCCATGCTCGATGCTTGTAATTACATTCATGTAATTCCAATCCTCAGATAAAAACGGGGAATTGTGCATTTCAGGGCAGCACAAGACTGTGCCCTGGAGTAAAATAAAGTGCTCAGCCAGCCTTTCTTACGGGTGAGCTTTTGAAAGCCACTCATTTACCAACTTTACTGTTCCAGATCATTATTTAGTTGTAGACCAGTGAAACAGAGAGCCATGTTGTTGAGTCATACTTTTGTGCTTCCGTTGTTTATTTATTTACGGGCTTAATAGGTCAAGACTTGACCTATTGAAGGCATTAATAAGACCACGAATCGAATGTTGTCCTTTATACAAAAGTTGAGGAAATCTTGATGATAATCGGCTTTTTGGGAAAAGAAAATAAAAATTACTTGAGAGCCAAAGGAGGTATAGTGTTCCTGTAATACTAGTACTTAAAAAAAGAGAGAGAGAGAGAGAAAAGAAAAGAAAGGAAGAGGAAATAGCCTTGTTGGACATTGGAAGTGGAAGTGTTAGCATCTGCATGCATGCATTCAAAGAGCAACAAAGAAAACGCAGCAGTATTCCCAGAACTGTTCTTCCAGTTGTTCTTCTCCATCTCTTAGTATTCTGAATGTGAGCTGAAGAAAAACTAGCCACCTTAAATACACATCATAATTCCTTAATCCAAACTACTTAATAGTTAAAAGGATGAGGATTCAAGTTGTTACAAATAAAAAAGGGAATTTTTAAAGGAACTCAGCCAAGTGAAAAACTGTCTTTCTTTTACCTTTTTTTTTTTCCTTTCTTGAACCTTAATGATAAATTTGGAGATAACTGATTTGCTCCCAAAGAAATCTTTCAAGCAGATCTGATCGATTACATCATATGTCTTCTGACCCTAAATCATGCAGAAAGGCAAGTAACCGGATGAGTATGACTAAGAGGAGGAAAATACAGTTCTAAAGCTAAACAAATGAGAAGTGTTCTGTGCTCGTGTATATTATTTCAGGACCACACACAGGAATTTTACATGGTGAAGTCAGACTCTGGCTGTTCAGAAAACCATAGAGATGTGCTCTGGAGTGATGCTCTTCCTACAGTCGCATAGGCCGGACCTCAGCCATCTGTAGTGCCGGTGCTGGGTATGCCTTGCCTTCTCTTTACCTACAGAAGTTCACCACTAGGATGTAACCGGCAAGCCCTCTATTGTTTGGAAGAAGAGCCTACCAGGGTCACTTTCCTTCACCCTGTCCTTCAGGATTCATTGTTAATCTCCTCCTAGCTGCTTGTTCAGGCTTAGGGGTGCAAATCTTGGCATGTACTTTTAAAAAGGAGTGGACTTTGGTATTTAAATGTTTGCTTTTTTTAATGGGGCCCCCCTCAGCATTGATCCCTAAGCATTTAAAGATAGCAATACATAGTACGCAGCAGTTTGAGGGCAGCATTTAGTCACCTTGAACAATCAAAGTAAGAGTATGTTCTTGTAGTACTCATTGAGAAGTGAGTACATGCCCTGTTTTAGTTTTGTTCTTTCTGTTCCTATCTGAAGACTTGGATAGTTGTTAAGATTTAGGGACTATTACATACATATATAAGACGATTTCAGGGCTTTTATTTGTCATTCAGCACACATTTGATACCATCTGTGTTCAAGATGCTGTGTTAAATACTGCACAGACTATGATGCTGTAGTTGGGACTCTGGTGTGTAAACTGGTAAGTTAGGACATGATAAAGGCCTGATCGTGCTTCCTGTCATCCTTCATATCTATCGTACCCTGTCTGAATCTCTTCCCTGGCTGCTCACAGTGACTTCCCAGCTGAAAAGCTTTTGCCTTTCTTACTCTCTTCTCTAGCTTTCCTTCTCTCTCTTCCTTCCCCCTCTCTACACGTGGCTATGGCCGGCCTCTCTCCCTCTTTCTACCTTTTCTCTTTCTCCCTGCCTTTCTACAATAAAGCTCTAAAACCATAAAATACAAAATAAAACAAAACGAAACAAACAAAGAAACAAAAAAACCTATGTTTCATCTTCACAATTCTGGAGCATCTGTGGGTGGACCCCAGTTTAGGATGGATCCGTTTGGGATTTTTAAAGCTGCAAAAAGTGATAAGCATTCAGCAGTAACCAACAGAACTTTGGTCTTGCTGTGCTAAAGCCTAAAGCTCTAAACATGCTAAACACTCTTACTACTGAACCCTTAGCCTAGAAACCATATTCTGAAATTTAATCTTCTTTTAGGCTAATAATATGTGGTAGGAATATTTTTTCTTGATTTTGGGCAGTAGCAGCAAGTCACAACTACCAGTGAGCTCTATGATACTTGGTACACCAACTCTACAGTGTGGTATGTTGCTAAGTCATAATATTCAATGGGGTAGATATATTAAATGTATTTTTTTTCAATATTTGATACTAACAGTTGATGAGGGACTTATTAGGATGCAATCCCAATGTCAGTCTGGAAGCAGTGGTTTATTTCCAAGATAATAAAAAAGATGGCATGAATTAGAGGCTATGCACAGAGAATGAGGTGAAACTATAGGTACAGTTGAGATGCCACTGTTACCAATTATAGGTGATAGGGAATCACAAACAAAATTAGGTCAGTGATGATTAAGTAGATAGAAAAAGCTTGAGGGCCTGAAGAGATGGCTCATCAATTAAGAGCCCTTAGACATTTTGGAGAAGACCCAGGTTCAGTGCTAGTACCCCACATGGTAGCTCACAACTACCTGTAGCTCCAGCTTCGACTTCTGGCCTTTGGGGTTGTCTGCCTGTTTGTGGTATAGATATTCTTCTTACACACATACGCATAAATGAAAAATAAACAAATTTTAAAGGTCTTAAGTGAACATGTGAATTGACTGTGCTTCAGAGAAGGTGTTCCAGGGAAAGAAGACTTAGAGAATTGAATTTACTGGGGGCTTTCATTAGACTCCCAGTGAACATATGGAAAGCTGCCTGTTGATGGAGTATAGAGGATAAAGATGGACGGCTTCAGGAATGAGGAGTACAGGAGTTTTATTGTATGTCTATTTTAAAAAATGTTTTGTTGTGACTTGGGAGGATTCTTGTTCCACATACACAAAGCTCAGTTCGGCTGGACGTAGAAGGACCAGAGTTAAAGTCATCCTCACTGTATTCTGAGGACAACCTGAGGGGCATGAGATGAGACCCTGTCTGTAAAACAATGTGAAAACACTTTTTGAGACATGTTTCATGTACCATTACATTTACTCCCTTAAAAATACAGTTCCATTGTTTGTAATGTGCTGGGTGAGTTCCATTACTTTAGTGTGTTAGGCAAACCCAGAACTCACTAGCAGCCATTACCCACTCCTGTTTGTAACTCCCACTGATTACTTTACATAGATTTGCTTCTCCTGGAATATTTCATTTGTTGTAGTGTTTGAGGTTCATCCATGCTGCGGTGTGTATCAGTACTTGTGTGTTTATATCCAGTCTGTATTCTAGTGTGCGGGTGCCCACATGATGTGTATCCATCCATCAGCTGATGAACAGTTGTGTTGTTTTCGACTTTGGGGATAATATGAATACTACTAAGAAAAGGTTAGTGCATTTTTTTGTTTGGTCTGGATGGACATTTTCATATCCAATAAGAGCCCCCAGGAAATTCAATTCTCTAAGATCTGATAACTTTCCAACATTTCAAAACCTGTCACAGTATTTTCCAAGGTGGTTGTACAATTCTAATGCCACTAGCACTGTTAAGGGGGCTCCAGTTTCACTGCATCTTTACCTATGTGTGTTATTTTCATTCCCTTTGATTATAGTTCTGGTGTGTGGTGTGGTTTCTTATTGTGGCTTTAATTCCATTGTCTTAATTACTAAGAAGGGAGAGTGTCTTTTCCCACATGTATTGAATATCTGTATATCTAAGCCCCTTGACCTTTTTGGAATTGTGTTGTTTGTTCTTTTGTTGGAGGAGTTCTTTTACATAGTCTAGAGATATGAGATTGCTTACCACCATCACTCCCCCATTACTTCTGCCCAGCACTGTGAAGACTGTGTGCTCTCAGGAGCACAGCCTTGGTCATGTCCACATTACACAGACTGTGCACTTACTAACTTGGGCAGGTTTTCTTTGGTTGTCTCTTCTCCTGACCACAGGCTCATTGCTTTATAATTTTCAACAAAGTCATGAGCCAGAAATTGCATCATAAAATGATTCGATCAAATACAAGCTCCTATGTGGGGATCATTCAAAGCATGCAAATTTGTTCTGACCTCAGAAGAACTGTTCTCAGCCAACTTTCTCTGTTTCTTCCCAGCACGCTAATAGATCTACAGTTTAGCCTATCCTCAGTGGATCTACCAGTTTCCCTTTGCCTGTTGCTGCACTATTGATGCAGTCACTGCCCTTCTGGAGAGCACTCTTCCATGTGACCTTTCCCATAGACTGTTGCAAATCATGACCTTTAGTACAGATTTGAACTGATGCTCCATGCCCTGTGTCTCTGAAGAGACAAGATCTTGGAGCCAGGGTTCTAGTGCTCCAGGCAGACACATTGATGACTCTGAAGAACTTCCTTGTTTAGAAACTGAGTGCTGGGGGGAACAGCAGCTCCAGGTGTCCTGGGTGTGCCTCACCTGGCCTGGAGTTCAGGAACTGGAGCAAGAGCCTTCCACCTGGGTGGGTCCTGTGGGGCAAACAGAGGCATGTGGTTTGGCTGTATCAGTCTAGGTCAGTGGCTCTGAACCTGTGGGTCTGGACCCCTTTGTGGTTTGCATCTTAAATATCCTGCATATCATATAGCCATACTATGCGTTATAACAGTACCAAAATTATAGTTATAACAAAATTATTTATTTATTTAATTATCATATTGTGGGGTCACCACAATATGAAGAACTATATTAAAGGGTCTCAATGTTGGGAAAACCACTGGTCCAGGTAGAATTTCTGTCATACTAAGCTGTGAGGAAGGGTAAACAGGACTGACCTCCAATGCAAATGCTATAGGCTTCTTCATCCATACTAAGTTTTGGTAGATTGTTCTAACTAGATCTTTCTTTGTTTGCTGTGCATTCTTGGACTGTTTCTAGTGATCCTAATGGTTGTTTTCTTTTGTCTTTAATAACTCTTACCAGTTTCACTGAGGAATAGGTTGGAAGACCATCTTACAATCATACAAGAAATAAGGGAAGAAAAAGGCTATTCACTTTACCCCTATATATTGACCTCAGTTTTCTCACTTACAGGGTGTGAATGGTGTCATAGTTAGAAGTTATAAGAATTAACTGAATGGCATGCAGGAAAACTTCATCAAAAAGTACCATAGATATGCTGATGACAGCATTTTCCTTTCCCAACTGTTGCTGTACTTTCTAAAATAAAAAGATGTAACTTTAATTTTTTCAAACCTTATTTTTAATGATGGTTCTAAGATGCTTTAACCTCTCTTGTAGCACACCAGGCTACAAGGCACTTACCAGAGGTAGTGGGAAAGCAAGGACAGGGGGAAGTGGACCTGCTTAGAAAGATTCTTTGGAGCAACTCTGTGTTGTCTGGGAATTGGCAGTTCAGTTCATAGGTCAGCAGTTCATAGGTCAGCAGTTCAGTTCATAGGTCAGCAGCGGCAGCTCGATCCACTCGTAAACACTTCCCGGATACACCAGCAGTCCAGTTCAGTAGAGTAGGGATAGCAAACAGGAATCAGTAGTGGTGGCACTGCCTTGCAGAGACAGCCAGGCTTCAGCCTCAACCCGAATCAGCAGGAGGGACCCGAGAACTTCTCCCCTGTACCTCTCTCAGGGAAGCTAAGACCAGCAAAGATCAAGACCCGCAAGTGTTGTGCAGCCTCGGTCACTGCCCATTGAGTCCTATTTATACTCTCTCCAAACATCACATGTCTTCCATATGACTACCCAAATAATACTGTTTTCAATGTACTATATCTCCTTTCTTCACTTATCAGTAGTTCACGCTGCTCTTAATGAGAATCTGCCTTATTCCTTTACTATTCCAGAGCACTACCACATGTGCCTTGGCATATTGGAGTTATTCTTTACTGGTGGAACTTTAACTATTTCCACTCCTTCACTGTCGCTTGTGAAGTTTCATTGAATATTACTATGTCTAATTATTTTGCACACATGAATATAGTTATGGCACTGTATTAATTACTTTTATGCTGCTGTTATAAAATGCCCTTACAAAAAGCAGTAAAGAAGAGAAGGTTTGGTTTAGCTTAAATTCCCAGAGGGATGGAGTCCATCATAAGAGGTGAAGCATGGCATGGTGGCCAGGAGCTGGGTGCTCATGTTTTTATCCCCACACAGGAAGCAGAAGTGGGTATGAGATGGGGTGAGGCTGTGAACCCTCAAAGCCCACCCTAGTGATGTAACTCCTCCAACAAGACTATCTATACCTCCTAAAGGTTCCATAGACCCCCCCCTCCGCCCCCCAAATAGCACTACAGACTGGGGACAGAGTGTCTAAATACGCTGGGGGACTATTCTCATTTAAATCACTGCACACTGCTACAGTGATGGCATGTGGGAAACACATGTGTTTTATGTTTTGATTGACAGTTCACCGTTATTTACTTCTACTAGTGATAATTATGGGGGAGTTGTTTTGGGTTTAGATTTTAACAAATCAGTATGGAACCAAGTTTTAATTTTTAAAAATTTAATATTTTAAAAATTTAAAAAGTTTATGTTTTAGTCTAAGTTTTAAGAACTTTGAAAGAGCTAATTTTAATAAAAAACAGAAATGTCAGATAAAGAGAAGTGTGTTAGGTTACGGCACTGGTCAGTGCGTGAGACCCAGTATGAAGTGCCACAGCTTCAGTCTGCTTGTTATTTGTTAACATTGTTTTCCTCCTTTAAAGAAAGACTTTATTTTTATTCAACCCCATGTCCCCAAGCCTCACCATCTGATCTTAAGAGTAGCAGGCCCTTTTGTCTTTTATTTGTCTTGTTCTTTCTCAGACGCTCAGCAGGAAAGCAGACAGTTTACAGTCTGAGCTCATAACTTCCTTCCCTGTACAGCAAATAGTTGCCAGGATGAAACCTCTCCCAGCTGAGCATGGGTGTTCTTGTTAGTGGGTGTTCTGGAATGCACATGGCCCTAATTCTAAGGCAGAAAGGTCGGTGTATACCAAGATACACATTTGTAGCAACTGAAACACAAAAGGAGACTGGCCTTACTGGAGTGGCTAGGCAGGGGGAGTCTTGTTAACAACGTGCTTGGCAAAGTGAAGCGCAGTTCACTGCCGCTCCTGTTCCCTTGCTCTTCATTTCATTCTACGATGCCCTCTAAGGACTTGTCAGGACAAATTCCTGTAGCACTTCTCGAAGCCTATTTGAGCAAAGATGGATAGGAATCTTTTATTTCCCTATTACCAAACTGTAAATCCTTGGAGACTGCATAGCAAGGTTTGTCCTTAAATGCTCAAAATTCTATACTTTGGTGCTAGGGAGATGGCTCACTTGGTAAATTGATTGCTGCCCAAATGTAAGGACCCCAGTTCAGATCCTCAGCACCCATGTAAAAAATTGATACCTGTAACCCCAATGATGGAGGCAGGGGATCCTGAGGGCTTCCTGGACATCCAGCCTAGTCAAAACAGTGAGCTCCATGGTCAGAGACATCCTAGCTCAGAAAATAAGGTGTGGAGGTGATTGAGGCATGCATACACATAAGGTCACCCCACAGGTGGAGGTGAGGGAAAATTCTATACTTTGGAATGGGTTTTTTTTGTTGTTTTTTGTTTGTTTGTTTGTTTTGTTTTTTCGAGACAGGGTTTCTCTGTATAGTCCTGGAACTCACTTTGTACATCAGGCTGGCCTCGAACTCAGAAATCCTCCTGCCTCTGCCTCCCTAGTGCTGGGATTAAAGGCATGTGCCACCACGCCCCGCTCTTTGAAATGATTTTTATAGACTCATTCTGGGCCTGGCAGTGGTGGTGCACACCTTTAATCCTAGCACTTTAACCACACAGATAAATTCTTTAATCTTGCAGAGGCAGACAGATCTTTGAGTTTGTGGCAAGCTTTGTCTCTGAGTTCCAGGACAGCCGGGACTGGCGGGAACTACACAAGAGAAACCACATCTAAAAGAAAAGAAAACAAAAAATCATTCTGAATACCATTGCCCTCATAGTAGCATTATGGAAAAACAAGCAATATAGGAACAACCTGGAGAGTAAGTACTCTAGTCATTGTATTGATGTCTGAGAACCTGGACATGACATTTGACCTAACACTTCATATTTCCATTTTAAGCAGTGGTGTCTAAGTTGTATATAGCTAGGTCCTTTTGAATCTTTATTATATCTGTATCATGAAACATTTTAATAAAGCATTCCAAAGTATAGAATTTTCCCTCACCTCCACACCTTATTTTCTGAGCTAGGGTGTCTCTCTGACCCTGTAGCTCACTGTTTTGACTAGGCTGGATGTCCAGGAAGCCCTCAGGATCCCTTGCCTCCATCATCGGGATTACAGGTATCAATTTAGCCTTCTTGGAATCTCTCAATTGAGATTAAAACAAGTTGCGCCCCCCCCACCCCCACCCCCGGGCATGGAGCATGAAGACGGTTACTATTCGACATTTCCTTCATGATCTTGAAGAGAAGTTGCAGATTGGAATAAACAGGCAACAGCATGTAGTTTTGTCTGTAGACCTTTCAGGCTTGTGTGGCATGCTGCTGCTCTACCCATTTTATTCTCAACTTTTCCATTCTGGGATTATGAGGAAACAGAAGTGAGGGCGAGGGGACAAAGTAGAGGACAGGAAAAGCATGGGGCTGAGTAGCCTGTGAGCGCTCACTCAGCTGGCCGTGGAGGTTAAGTAAACTTTCCGTCACAGACTGCGTTCTTTTCCAGTGTTAGCTCGCTGCTGCTGGCTTCTCCTCCCTGCACTTCACACGGAGACAGCTGACTTGTGTGGGTTTTTCTACAGCATTCCCTCGAGACTGAAACTACTCAGCTATATTTGTTCTGCTGTGAGAACAGATAACCGGGAGGCAATTCAAAACATTTGTTTAATATTTTCTTGGAAATCCTTAAAGAAGCAAAGGGTTTTACACCTTGATTTAAAAAAATAAAAATAAAAAGGTCACTGGTTCTACGCATCCTAAAATGTTTGGTGATTCTTAGTTTTCTGTTTCTTTCAATGTTTTTTTTATTTTTTATTTTTTTAGCTTCTACTAGCAGAATAACCTAGGAAAGTGTGTTGCTCTGATAACTTTTATATGACCAGGGAGAGGTTGGTTGGCCCATAGAGTAGCATGGGAAAGATTTTAATGTCATTTGTTGCATTAGTTTCATACATATTTGCCCAAAGGTCTTGTCTAAATAAAATCTAATATTGAGACTCAATCTATAAAGGAGATAAAAAGTGGTATTAACGAGGTAGCTTATGTCTGGATTGTGTAGGTAATCAATCATGAGTGAATGACAGTAGGGACCTGGGAGATTGTGGAGAAAGTCTCCCTACATTTCCTACAAATTGATATTTTTTTTTTCTAGGGAACATTCTCATAGTCCAGTAGTAGAAAGGTCTTGAGACATCTCCTATGACAGTGTGACTTCTGAGTCCCTCCTGAAAGACCTGCCTGAGGCTCTTCTTGAGCTGGTCTTTCCTGAAATACACTTGTGGCTTGCTGGTGTCTTTGGTTTCTTGTTCTGGTTTTTGTTTTTATTAGAGATTTCCATGAAAGAAAATACATCATGAATATCTCTCTCCACTAATAAAGACCTCCCATTTTTGGGGTCCACATTTTCAGGGATGTGTGTGTCTGTGTGTCACTGGGGACAGGCTTTGAAGTTTCAAAAGCCCACAGCATTCCTAATTAGCTTCCTCATTTGCATGCTTGCATGTGTCACCCCTCCCCCACTTGCTGTGGCTCTGATGCAACCTCTCAGATACGTTCCTGTGCTATTCCTTCTGCCATGCTCCCGACATGATGGTCATGGATTCTAACCCTCTGAAACACTGAGCCCTAAAATCAATGCTTTCTTTTGTAAGTTGCCTTGGTCATGGAGTCTTAGCACAGCAATAGAAAAGTAATAAGACAAGTCTCTTGTAGTTCAAACTATCTTAACACCCACCCTGTAGCCAAGATTGACCTTACACTCCTATTTCTTAACTTCCTTAGCTAGGATTATAGGCATGAGCTACCATGCCCAGCCCATTACAGTCTCAGGGGACTATATTGTACATGTAGTCTTTTGTTCACTAAAACATAATTGTGAGGTACATGACTTAGTTGAAACAGTCAATATGACACCTTTTTAGACTGGCTGAAGTGTAGAACTCATTCAGAGTTCATCCATATCCCTCCTGGGATTGACGGCTCTTTTCTTTTACGTGTTGGGTTCCTCTGTATTCCAGCCTCCGAGTGTACAGCAGCTTATTTACCTTCTAAAGGTGTCTTAGTTGCTTCCTAGTTTTGGCAGCTGTGAATAATACAGATATAAACATCCCTATACAGTTTTCTTTTTAATACAGACATGATATTTCAGCCCTTGTGGGTAAAATGCAAAGGGACACAACCACTGCTTCACGGCGAGAGTTTGTTGGTTTTGTAAGAAACTAAGTGTGTTCCAGAGCAGCTGTGCAGCTCTGCCTTCCAGTCCACAGTGAGCCTACTGCTTCCTGTCCTCTCCAGCATCCAGTGCTGTCTGTCAGTGGTCTGGATTTTGACCTTTGTCCTAGGTATGTGATGATCTTGATGGGCTTCTGGGTGTGTGGCCAGCATCCTGGTGTGAGTCATTCTCTGTGGATCGCATGGCTCATCCCCTCCCACCTCGCTAAAATGAACAGCAGTTAGTGTTTTCAGCAGTCTGTAACCCAGAAGTTCTTAGTATACCTGAGTAAGCAAGAGGTTAGGAAGAGTTTTAAGTCCTTGAGACAATATACCAGTTAGTAATGAGTGACTCAAAACGAACTTCATCAGGATCCAGACATTCTACTTATGGGGCTTTTTGTCTGTTTTTTTTGTTAATATTGTGTGTGTGTGTGTGTGTGTGTGTGTGTGTGTGCTTGTAGGAGTCAATTCTGTCCTTCACCTGGTAATATACAGAAGTATCTGTATCAGATCAGGTTCCCCTCTACCCTCCACTGCCCCGCCATCCTGTCCACATTCCCTCCCAAGTCTCTCCCTTCCTCCCTCCCCACTTGTGATTGCTTTCTTCTCTCTCCCAAGTGGGACTGAGGCATCCTGACTTGGGCACTTCAACATGTTAAGCCTTTTGAATTCTGTGGACTGTATCTTGTATATTCTGTATGGGTTCTTTCTCTCTCTCTCTCTCTCTCTCTCTCTCTCTCTCTCTCTCTCTCTTCCTTCCTTCTTTCCTTTCTTTTTTTCTTTTCTTTTCTTTTCTTTTCTTTTCTTTCTTTCTTTCTTTCTTTCTTTCTTTCTTTCTTTCTTTCTTTCTTTTTTTGGCTAATATCTACTTATTAGTGCGTGTATACCATGTATGTCCTTTTTGTCTGAGTTGCCTCACTCAGGATGATATTTTCTAGTTCCATCCATCCATTTGCCTACAAAAGTCAGGATGTCCTCGTTTTTGATAGCTGAATAGTATTCCATTGTGTAAATAAACCACATTTTCTGTATCCATTCTTCTGTCGTGGGACATGAGTGTACCAAAGACTTGGGAGGTGAGAGACTCCCAGGACTCATAAGGAGGGACCTTTGATGAGGTGCTGGACAGTGGGGAGAGGGAACTTGTGGAGCCCACCTCCAGCAGGAAGGCAGGACATCAAGTGAGGGAGGGGGTTGCCATCCCACAGTCACATCTCTGACCCATAATTGTTCCTATCTGAAAGAATTACAGGGATGGAAATGGAGTGGAGCCTGAGGAAAAGAAGGTCCAGTGACAGGCCCAAAGTGGGATCCAGCTCAAGAGGAGGTCCCAAGGCTTGACACTATTCCTGAGATTATGGAATGCTCACAAAAAAAGGGACTTATCGTGACTGCCCTCTGAAAGACCCAACAAGCAGCTGAAAGAGTAAGATGCAGATATTTGCACCCAACCAATGGACAGAAGTAGCTGACCCCTGTTGAATTAGGGAGAAGCTGAAAGAAGCTGATGAGAAGGGCGATCCTGTAGGAGGACCAGCAGTCTCAGACCCCTGAGATTTCTCAAACACTGGACTACCAAATAGATAGCACACATCAGCTGATAGGAGGCCCCCAACACACATACAGTAGAGGACTTCAGGGTCTGGGTTCATTCAGAAATGATGCACCTAACCCTCAAGAGACTGGAGACCCCAGGGAGTTTAGAGGTCAGGTGGGGTGGGGGGTGGGGGTATCCATGTGGAGATGGGATAGGGAGGGGAGGAGATGTGGGATGTGGAGCAGTTGGAGGGTGGGAGGGGAGGGGCGGGGAATGGAATATGGAGTGTAAAAAATGAATTAAAATAAAATTAAATTTTAAAAAAGTATCTGTAATTGAGGTGGTACACAAGTTTAGTTTTCAGTGGTAAGAACATGAAAGAAAATCTCCATGAGGAAGACAGTGATTAAAAATGCTTGAGTAAGTAAACATTAAAACACAGTGTAAAATTCCTAAATGAAAGTAGTGTGGTGGGGTTGGGGAGGTGGTCAGGCACTGAGGACACTTTTAGCTCTTACAGAGGACTCAGAATCCAATCCCAGCACCACATAACAGTGCACAGTCATCTATAATTCCAGTTTCAGGAGGCTCAATCCCTATCTGCATATGTGCAGACAAAGGAGAGAACCTGGGAACCTAGGGTAAAACCAAATACTACTGGTCTAAAAAGAAAAAGTAGCAACTAAATGACTCCTAATGACATTCTGCTATACTCATAGGTCAGTGCTTTGCTCAGCCATCATCAGAAAGGCTTCCTCCTGCAGCAGGCAGGAACAGATACAGAGACCCACATCTCAGTGCTATACAGGGAGCAAGAGACCTTGAAACACTCAGCCCTAAATGGGATATCTCCATCAAATCCCTCTTCAGGGCTCAGAGAACCCTGGAGAAGAAGAGGCGGAAAGAGTGGAAGAGCCAGAGGGAATGGAGGAGTCCAAGAAAACCAGGCCCTCTGAATCAGCATGATCAAAGCTCATATGGACTCCTAAAGTTACACTGAGGCAGCATGTGTAAGACCTCCACAGTCTGCACCAGTTTCTCTGCAGTCTTCTTATGGCAGAGTTCTCAACCTGTGGGCCAGATGACCCTTTCACAAGGGCTGCATATCAGCTATCCTGTATGTCAGATATCTGCATTACAGTTCATGAGAGTAGCAAAATTACAGTTATGAAGTAGTAATATAAATATTTTTATGCTTGGAGGTCACTACAACATGAGCTATATTAAAGGGCTGCAGCATTAGGAAGGTTGGGAACCATTGTATTATGGCTTCCGGTTTAGGGTTTTTATGGGATCCCTGAGTGTGTAAGTGGGTTTCTGTTTCTTGTGCCTTCTCTTGGGCTTTTTTCCTTCTATTTGTTTGTTTGTTTTATCCAATTTCAATTTGTTATTTTTTGTTTTATTTTACTCTATTTTATTATTAACCCTTAGAAACCTGTTTGTTTTCTAATAAAGGATAGAAAGGGAGTGGATATGGGTGGGAGAGGAGGTGGGGAGGAACTGGGAGGAGTAGAGGGAGAGGAAACCATAATTGGTATATTATGTGAGGAAAACTAGTGTCCATAAAAGAGAAAAAAAAGAAATGCACTGTATGTGTGGAGGTCATAGGACAGCTTGCTGCGGCTCGGTGCTGTCCTTTCACCGTGGGGGTTCCAAGGATAGAATTCAAGTCTTCAGGCTTGGTAGCAGGCATTTTCACCCAGCGGGCCATCTGGCTGGTCCTATATGTGTTCTTAATTTTAGCAAGTTCTGTAGAATAAGCAGTAACTGTTTATACTATGCCAACATTCCCTACTGGTTTCTGTTTCTTATGAAATAATTTTCTATTGCTTTATAACAAATTATAACATTAGCGACTTCAAACACCCTGTAGTATCTATTTTACAGTTTTATAGGTCAGAAGTAATAGCATGGCTGGAAGGTGACAAAGGCTGAAAGCCAGGTCTCAGCAGGCTGGGTCTCATCTAGAACCTCTCTACTGGAGTCTGTTTACCAGAGCTCAGTGCATTTGTAGTGCCCAGCCTGTTCTCTTGCAGCTCTCTCCCAGGTTGCCCTCAGCTGCTAGAGACTGAGCTCAGACCCTTTCATATGTCCCTGCTCCCCCTGCAAGCAGCAGCAGCAGCAGCAGCAGCAGCAGCAGCAGCAGCAGCAGGTCACATCCTTCTTACAAATCTCTGACCTGTGAAGCCAGCAGGGAGTGTAAGATATACCCACGTAACCTCTGGATCTTGAAGCTGATTGGTATGGAACTTTAATTGAATTTGTAAGATCAGTTTACACCAGTAACTGGTATTTGAAAATAGCCAGGGTCTGGGAATCATGGGACAGACCGTTGAGTTCTGCCTGCCACGCTGATTTTCACCTGTACTTGATCTTATATACCTGCCTGATTTTTAGCAATCTGGTGTTTGTCAAGTGTTCTTAGCATGCCTTCTAATAATTTGTTTGTTTTTTTTTAATTTCTTGATCAGTTTGAGAACTTCTTAGCCATTTAACCATGCTTTTCTATCATCTCCTTGCCTATTTAGGGTGCAGATTATTTTCTTTCTTGTTTTCTTGGCAGGAGGTATTCTATGTATTCTGCCCATTAATCACTTAATAATTTTAAAGATTTGTTTTTATTTTTTATTAATGTGTATGTGTGTAGATCTGTGTGAATATATGCTATGTGTGTGCCTGGTACCCTCAGAGGCCAGAGAAGGACATGGGATACCCTGAAAGTTGAATTGACAGATGGTTTTGAGCCATCTGATATTAGTTCTGGGAACCAAATACAGGTCCTTTGGAAGAGCAATAATCTATCTTTTGCGGGGGGGGGGGGGTGTTCGAGACAGGGTTTCTCTGTGTAGCCCAGGCTGTCCTGGAACTTACTTTGTAGACCAGGCTGGCCTTGAACTCAGAAATCCGCCTGCCTCTGCCTCCCGAGTGCTGGGATTAAAGGCGTGCGCCACCACGCCCGGCTCAGCAATAACCTATCTTAACCAATAAGCCATCTTTCCACTACTATAGCATGAGCTGATTTTACATGCTGCAAATATTTTTTCTTAATACATCATTCTTCTTTTAGCCTTGTCTATCTTTGCTTTATTGAACAAAATTCCTTACCTGTCATGTTTTCCAGTTCATCTATCAGTATTTCCGATGGGTAGTAACAGAGGTGTTTAGAATTACAAATTTAAGATTGCAACCTTAACCCTAACGCTAGCCCTAACCCCCCAAACCCCAGGGTGATAGTTTCTGAAATGGAGAGATTAGGACTTACTTTTACTCTTGAGTACCTTGCTTTATTTCCCAGGTCCCCTGAACTCATGGGTGCAAGCCATCCTCTTTCTCAGCCCTGGGTAGCTGAAAAGATGTGTGCTCCTGTACCTTGTAGATGAGTACATGAGTTCACTTTCCATATATGCTTATCTAATTGAGGCAAAATTAATTTAACGTGCATATGTATGTGGAGGGGATATGCATACTCGTAGTCTGCATGTGGAAGTCAGAGGATGATGTTTGGGAGTTAATTTTCTCTTTCAGTCATGTGAGACCTGAAGCTTAAACCAGGTTGTCAGATCTTATAGGTACCTTTACCATTAAGCCATTTCCATGACCCCAGAATTAACCATTTCTCTATTATGAATGTTTCCTACAGTGGAACTATACAATAAGCATTTATTTTAAATGTATGTATTTAATTGCTGCATGTATGTCTGTGCATCACATGTGTGTTTGGTGCCCTTGGAGGCTAGAAGAGGGTATCAGATTCCCTGGTACGCCACTCTGTGGGTATGGGGAACTGAACTCAGCTTCTCTAGAAAAGTAGCCAGTTAACCACAGAGCCAGTCTCTGCAACTCCAATATGTGTTATTTTAAATGTATCTTATCTTACTTTGCATAATGTTTCCAAGGTTCGTCTATGTTTTCATATAAAAACATATACTTAAATATATGGAGATATATGCTTTCTTATGCTTAATAAGACTATTTTGCACATATCACATTTATTTATCTATTTTTGCATTGATGGATATTAACATTGTTTTTCCCCTTTGGCTGTTGTGAACATTTTTGCTCATATGCTGTTAAAAGCATTTGTGCACAAATATTTGTTTAGTTATTGGATTGCAAAGTTACACTTTGAGATATGCCCCACAAGAGTAAAGGAGAAGTGAAGGATGAGTAACCCCTTACCCTCAGAAGTAGCCTGGAGGGTGAAGGGGTCCCTGCTGGATGGATGTGCAAAAAGGGCCCCTACAGACTCAGAGAAAGAGGGTGCCACGGCTGCTTCCAGAGGAAGCCTAATGGGACCGCTCTTGGGTTCTTGCTTCTTTCTCCTTTTTCTCTCTCTGCATGTACTTAGACCCTCGGCTTTCTCATTTTCTTCTGAAAATATTCACCTCAGGTCATGGCTATAGCCACAGTCCCAACACGCCTCAGTTTTGTCCTTTCATTCTGTCTCCAAGTATTTATTTTAAAACCTCATTTTAATTCTTACTGATGTGTACCTAGAAGTAGAGTTGCTGAGTAATTATATTTTAAAATAAGAAACCACTAAACTCTTTTTTTCCTTGATAAATATGCCATCTTTCATTTCTGTGTTTTTTGTTTTGTTTTGTTGTTGTTGTTTGTTTTGGGTTTGATATTGGTTCTTTTTTTCTATTGTGATCAGTGAAAACTGTATTACTCCAGTCCTGCAAAGTTTTATCAGGCTTGTTTTTATAGATTACCAAGGACTACCTTGGACATTGGCCCACTCATTCTCCTGCTAACTGAATCCTTCTATTTTTAAGTTGCCATTTTGTTGATGTAGCATCCAGTTGATTATTATAAGCTTCTGACTGCTTTCGGAGTTCTCCAGTCTTTTCTCCTCTATGTTGCAGAGGATAGGCCTATGGAGTATTTCCCTCTGTCTTAGTTAGGGTTACTATTCCTGTGATGAGACACTATGACCAAAGCAACTTGGGCTTCCTGGTGGGACCTGGGGGGTTTTGTTTGATTTGACTGTGTCAAGTGAGACTGTTGAGGCAGCAAAGGTGATGAAGGAAGAGACCCCTCTGGCTAGGCTCACATGATAGGTGTTCTCTGCTGTAGGAAGATTGCTCACAGGAGAGTCACCACTGTGACTGAGGGTAAGACAGGCATCTCCAAACCCAGTCACCTCCTGTTTCCTTTTTGCTTCCCTTTCCTCCTCCTTGGCGTCTTTAACATAGCCATTAGCATTCCCAGGGCTCTTTGGTTTCACTCTCTCTGGGTTCTGAGAACTGGATGATAACTGCATCTTCACCCCCACCCCCACCCCCGGGACTTTCTGCAGACCCACATTTTATGGACATTACTCTTAGGGTATCTGCCTTCCTGCCTGCCTGCCTTCCTTCTTTCCTTTTTTATTGTTTGTTTTTTGTTTTTCCAAGGCAGGGTTCCTTTGTATATCCCTGACTGTCCTGGAACTCACTCTGTAGACCAGGCTGGCCTCAAACTCAGAAGTCTGCCTGCCTCTGCCTCCCAAGTGCTAGAACTAAAGACATGATCCACCACGCCTGATGGAAATATTTCTTAGTGCAAATAGTTCACAATGCTTTTTTAATACTATGAAATAAAAGCTTATATACAATATAACTTAATAAAGACAGAAGTATAAAAATCAGTGTAATAATTTAATTGTAATGTAAGGAAAAATAAGCTATCTTATAATGCATGCATTTCATCCTATAAATGCTTACACATAACATTAGAAGACAAAATGAAGTAAGATTATGTTTGCAGCTACTTAAGTAAATTGGATAGATGTAAGTGTAAAATTCTTTTTGCCCAACTGCTGATAAAATGGAACATTGAAATCTGCTTGTAATTCCACCAGAAAACTCTTAAACCTAAAAGGCACTTATAGCAAAGTATTTATTAACATACAAAAACACAGGAACTTTTCTATGTCCCAGTAATGAGCATGGTAAGCAAGAAATCAAGTAAGCAATACCATTTATAGTAGCCTCAAAATAGATACTAAGTGCCTAAGAATAAACCTAATGAAGGAGTTAGAAGACCTCTGCATTGAAAACTAAACAGTAGAAACACTAGAAGAAAACACTAGAAGATTGAACCACTGTTCATGTTATAAATTGGGGAGAATTAATGTGACCAAAATCAGTATACAGATCAAATGCAATTTCCCCATCAAAATTTCAATGGCATTATTCAAAGTACTAGGAAAAAAATCCTTAAATTATATAGAAACATAAAGTACTTCAGATAGTCTGGGCAGTGGTAGCACATGCCTCCCAGCACTCAGGAGCCCGAGGCAGGCAGATCTCCAAGTTTGAGGCCAGCCTGGTCTACAGAGTGAGTTCTAAGACAGCCAAGACTGCACAGAAAAACCCTGTCTCGAAAAGCCAAAACAAAAAACAAAAAAACCCTCCAAATCTCCAAAACATACACTCCTGAGAAAAGGGTGATGCTGCAAAAGCCCATGTGAGTGGTTTTTATGTTGTTTAGGAGGTAAGAGTGAGGTGGGGAGGAAGTAGACATTTAATACAGACAATTAAAGTACATGTGCAGTCTGAGTGAGGTAGACATTTAATACAGACAATTAAAGTACATGTGCAGCCTGAGTGTAAATCTTGAAGAGGCTGTGGCCACAGAGACTGGCAATAACTGTGTCTATAAGTTTATAGTGCTTTTATAAGAATCTAAAATAAGGGGGCTGGAGAGATGCTGAAGAGCCCTGGCTGCTTCTCCAGAGGACACAGGTTTGGTTCTCAGCACCACATGGCAACTCACAGCCATATGTAATTCCTGTTCCAGGGGACACAACACTCTCTTCTGGCTTTTATGGGCACCAGGCAAGCACTCACTAGACTTACACAATTGCAGGCAAAATGGTCATACAGGTAAAATAAAAATAAATAAATCTTTTTAAAAACTATAGTAAAGATACAGTTAATACTTTAATAATATGGCATATACTGAAAGCTACTCCCTGAGAAAATTAGGTCATAATTATAGCTCAAATTTTGTGAATGGTCATATTTAATGTTTTAATTTATAATCTGTTGCCTTGGTTTGCTCTTAATCAGAAGTAAACTTTAGGGAAAAATTCATGAAAATGCCTGTCTTAGTTAGGGTTTCTATTCCTGCACAAACATTACAAATGCCTATATCCTATATCTACTGTGTTTTGAAATTTCGTGGTAAGCTCCTTGGCTGTTAGAACTGTCTACAGTATATTATAGGTATATTCTGTTTTAGGCATATGAACTCCTTTTATTTTGCTGAGAAGGAATAGTCCTTACACAGACTTAACTGCAGTATTGCTTTTAGCTATGGGTCATGTGTGGTTATGAAAAGCAAAATAAAATCCATAACAGCTTTTTGTGGCTTGTGTTTTTTATTTACAGCCTTCAAGCAAAATAAAGGTACCCGAGGAGAACTTCTTTGATGTTCCTGCTTTCTTAACTGTCTCAGGACAACTTCACCTAGAAGTGATGTCAGGGTACAGAATTTTATTTTTCTGCTTATGCTAATTGTGATTTGGGGCAGAATGAAGGGGCAGGAAAGATGGCTCAGTGGTTAAGAGCACTTGTTCTTTCAGAGGACCTGGGTTTGGTTCCCAGCTCCCACGTGGTGGCTCACAACTGTCTGTAACTCCAGTTCTAGGAGATCTGTCACTCTCTTCTGACCTCTGAGGCCATCAGGCATGCATATGTACACACACGCAGGCAAAATACTCATACACATAAGAGAAAATTAGAAGAAAAGAAAAAAGAAATAATCTCTAAATATTTTCCAACTAAAATCATACTAGTCTAGACTTCTGTTTTTAGTAAAAGGTGTAAAAGCAAAGTGTGAAGTTGTAATTTTTTTATTCCTAATGATTCTTGCTTAAATCCTAACCATATAATCAAAATTTCAATGTGATTTAACATATGCATGGAGGTAAAGGCGGTTCATAGTATATGTCTGAGCCACACACTAACTCATTTTATTTGAAAAAAGGTAGGAAAGTAGGAGATGTTCAGTAATTGTGCGTGTGTTCATGCCTGTCTGCATGTCTGTGTTCAGAAGAGGACTTTGGATCCTCTTGAACTAGGGTTGCAGGCATTGGAGCTGGTTTGGGAGCTGGGAACTGAACTCAGGTACTGTGTAAGAGCAGCAAGCACTCTTCCCCACGGAACCATTTCCCCAGACTATCAGCAGTTGAATTTTACTGTACTGTAATCCATTAACAAGTTAAATTGAGTAAATTTCTGCCACATCAAACTTTTGGAAGATATCTGTGTATTCCTGTGAGCCCAACTTCCCCTTCCTTCAAGATGAGATTGGACAACAAACTCTGTAGAGTTTAGAGCTGTAATCCTAGTACTTCAGAGATAGAGGCCATTATATGTATTCACAGACAATCCTAACAACTGGACAATTAAGAATTCTGTATTAATTACAAATGGTTTGGTGTCCTATAGACCAATAAACCCTAACCTTCCCCCCACCCCACCCCCCACCCCGAGACAGGGTTTCTCTGTATAGCCCTGGCTGTCCTGGAACTCACTTTGTAGACCAGGCTGGCCTCGAACTCAGAAATCTGCCTGCCTCTGCCTCCAAGTGCTGGGATTAAAGGCATGCGCCACCATTGCCCAGCTCCAGTATTGTTTCTTATAACTGAAAAAAAATTGTTATATTTGAGGACAAAATATACAAATTGATAAGTATGTAATATAGAGTATTTCCTTTCACAGTAAAGAGACAACAGAGCCAGGGCATTCTCCTAAGTGATGGCCTTTGCATGGATCTGTATTCTCATACTTTATCCAACAGATATTACTTTTAAAATTACCCTTTGCCCTATATTCAAGGTATAGGTAAGCTTTATAAATAACCCTTTTAGGCTCGGTACTAGCCTGTAATCCCAGTGTTTAGAAGGTGGAAAAAGGAGGACCCGTAGTTCAATGTCAGCCTTACCTATACCTGAGACCAGCTTGGGCTCTAGGATGCATTGTCTCAAAGCAAACCAAGCAGTACTAATTTCTTTAACCTATACTGGTAGAGGTAAGGTCTCTCTCCCTCAGAAGGATCGTGTATGGGATGTAAGTTTACCAAACGCTTGTATTATAAAACTGTTACTGTAATAAACATGCCTGTAAAGTACAGTGATCTACAGTGTATAATGAAACTTGATGAAGGATTAGTTTGTGGAATATTAGGTCTTAAATTTATAATATGTATTTCTAATAATGCCATGCAAATGTTCCTAATTTAATATGCATAGTTCTAGCACTATTAACATACAGTACATCATGTTTTGTGATTTACTCTAGTAAGAAATTTTTATCATTCGTTCTCTTAGCTTTGTGTTTTGTTTAAATTTATAAAAAGACTGTTAGAAGGCATAAGTGTGGTTAAATTTAGAAGGCTAGCATTTTCCAAAGAACCTCTGTTAGTCTAATGGGTTTATGACTGTCTTCAAGGTTTTTCATTCTTTAAATAGATGCTGTTCTGGAATCGTCTCTGGATGTCTATAGACAGGTTAGAGATGCAGTGTAGTTCCCACCTCCCCCTGGCTGTTCCCTCTCACCTTCCATTACTGTGACACATTTGTCAAATTGCAGAGCGTAATGTTAATGAGCAAGTGTTAAGCAGATTCGATGCTATATTTGGGTTTCACTAGTTTCTCTATTAATAATGTCTTCTTTTTCCTGGATTCAGGACAAGACATCTGAAATGTAGTTGTCCTGTTCGCAAGCTTCTTCTTGTCTGTTGCCCTTTCCCATTCTTCGTTTTGCATGACCTGTAGAATGGAACCTAATCTTAGTTCATCTGATGTTTTTTTCCAGATTAGACAGGGATCTATGCAGGTTTTTGGAAAGCCTAGCACAGAGACAAAGTGCTTTTCTTTTCTTTTCTTTTCTTTTCTTTTCTTTTCTTTTCTTTTCTTTTCTTTTTTTTTTTTTTTCTTTTTTGGTTTTTCGAGACAAGGTTTCTCTGTGTAGCCCTGGCTATCCTGGAACTCACTTATAGACCAGGTTGGCCTTGAGCTCAGAAATCCGCCTACCTCTACCTCCCGAGTGCTGGGATTAAAGGTGTGCGCCACCACGCCCGGCTAGTGCTTTTCTCATTGCAGCCTCTGAAGGAGTATATGTCGTATGTGGAACTGTTGACTGCACTGTTACACTAGTAATGATTGTTAGATCTCTTCAGAAAAAATGTACTGCCTTCTTTCTTGACTCTATTCTGTCTAAGAGAATCCCTAACTCTACTCAGGTGAGAACTTGGGGTGTAGGAAATGACACTTCCCAGTGCTCCTTGGTGTGGGAGGATATCTGGAATTCTGTACAGAGGGTTTGTTCATTTTTATTTAGTCTGTCATTTTCATCAGAGTGGACTCAGGTGCACCTGTCCTTCAGCTTGAGTTAATATTGTTTTATCCACTTAGTTTCTAAAGTACTTTAGCTGTGGAAAACTTAGTACCCATTGAGTCTTCTCTGCCTTTTATGTGTCTGCTATCCCATGAGTTCTTTCATATCCTGATACTACAGGATGTCTCAGTGTTTTCCTTTTGTTTTTATGTTTGTTTTCCACCTTTACTATTATCATCTCTCCCTTTGATAAATCTACACTGACACATAATCACCGCCTGAAACCTGTAGTTCATGTGAGCGTTCTTTCTTAGTGTTCTGCTCTCTGTGGCCTTTGACATGTATCCACCATTACCACATACAGAATCGCTGCCCTGCTGTGGGAATTCTGGCATCAGGCTGCTTTGTATCTCTGTAGCTACATACTTGGAGTCATACATTATGCATCCTTTTAGTGTGGCTTCTTTCCTTAATAGTATGCATTGGGGTTTCTCTGTGTCTTTTCATTACTTGATACCTCATGGGTTCATGGTTATGCACAAATATTTATTACCTCATAGACTATTGAACAAGGCATGCTTTAAATAAGGAGTTGTAATTATGGTAGCCATTACTTAAAAGATTGTCCTATTCACAAGAGCAGATCTCAAGGGACCTTGTGACCTTGCCAGTGTTGAATGTAATTTAGAGGTAATATTATTTTAATTATCTACATGACAGTATATTTTAAAATGACATTCATATTTAATGGTTAAGACTTTTATATTTGATATGATACCTTGCTTTTGTATTCTTAAAACCACATAAGTTCAGTTTTCTCCTCATTATTATAGAGCATCTATAATATATAATCTTTAGCTTTGCAGTACATGTTTTCTCTATTTGTCTCTAGATTATCTTTTGTCCTGCTGCATGTATTATTGAGTGAATTATGTTTAGACAAATCATTAACATCTAGAAAACTACATAGCTTCTCTGTCCTATTCCTTTATCAACTTCCAGGTTTTTAGAATCTATTATTAAACTTCATATGAAAGAGTTATGACTTTGCCGTATCTCCAGCAGGGATAATGAAGGACACTATAAGCCAAAGAAGTAGTTGAAGATTCTGGGTGTATTTAGCATAGGAAGACAGAAGAGGGATGATTTTATAGGTGTTAAAGTTAGCTTCATGGCTTTCTATAAGAACACTGTGTTTAGATGAGTAAATTATGTATTTTTAAGAACAACTTTATTGACATATCAGAAGGTTCACTTCTTTAGGCTCGGGAAATGGTTCAGTCAGTAAAGTATTTGCCATGCAAGTACAAAGACCCAAGTTCAATTCCCAGAACCCATGTGTGTGTAAAAGCTGGGGATAGCAGTGCATGATGGTAATCCTAGCACTAGGTTATCAAAGACAAGTAGATCCTTGGGGAGTATTAGCTAGCTCTTTAGGGAGATCTGGGCTAGGGAGAGATCGTCTCAAAAACAACAAAATATTTTAAAATGAATCAACAAAGAAAAAGAAAACAACAACAACAAAAACCTGGTATGTTGAGACCTAAGGAATGATACCTGGGGTTGACTTCTAGCCTCTGGGTATATACATACACACATGTACACACACAGAGCCTCCAGTCTATCCTTTGAGGGATGGTAGACATAGAACTTACTGTTCATGAAGTCCAATGCCTGTTGGTGCTGTCAAGAAGCAGCTATTGATTAGTTAAGTAGGAAACATTAAACTAATCCTTAGTAATTAGGTCCATACGTACAGTGATTATAACAAGTAAAGCAGATATTGTTACCTCTTTAAATTACTGTCCAATTTGCTCAGGTAGTTTAATTACTTTTTTAGGAGAAAAAAACTCTGTGTATGCTTTGTGCTTGAGGAATTTTAGTTAGATTGAGAATAGTTTTTGTCATTTTGATTTTTTTTCCTCACTAGTTTTCCTTAAGAACAACCGTGGTTACTCGTTTACTCAACAGTGGCTTTACTCTTCACATAAGTCATATGTAACTGTTGGATATCCAGAAGGGGATTGAGCACGGAGAGGGTTACTAAGATGCTAGGATAACCATGCTACCCAAATAAATGGTCCTGTTAGCTGAAGCCAGTGCAGTCAGAGAGGTAAACTGGAATTCTGTCTTCTTTTCATAGTTAATAAGCTTAATGTCTGAGACTCCACTTATAATCTATAAACACAAATTATAACAATTACCATTCAGAGCTGTTGTGAGAATTAATTGGGTACCTGTAAAGTCTCAAATTTGCCACAGTGTGGGCACTCAATTGTTAGGTACTCCGCTGGTGGCAGTGCTGACAGCTGGGACCTCTGGAGGATAGGTCTAGCTAAAGTAGAGTTACCTGGAAGAAACAGCTGACAGGTAATTTTCAAGTTGTTTTACAACAGAATAAAACTAGAGTTCCCAGAAAGCAAGTGAGTTGAGATAGTGAATGAGTCTGCCTGGACTCAGAACTCACAAGACAGGTCAGGTTAAGCCAGACCTGCCTACAAGGAAGGAATGAATTAAGGCAGAGAGCTTAGATACCTCCAGAGACCACACAGAACTATGGCAGGTTTAAGAGCAGAGTAGACTGCGCATGACTCCAGCTTGAGGGGGATCCAATACTCTTGACCTCTAAGGACAACAGCTCTTGTGTGCACATGGACATACATATACATAATTAAAAAATAAAAGTAAATCTCTTTTAAAAGCTTGGAATACTATTCTGTTGGTGTACTGAAATATTTTAAGTATGCCTGATATATGAAAATGAATTCTTATTTATTGTTTCACATAATAAGTATGAATTCCTTTTTGTGTTCATTTCAATCTTTTGGTTTTTTTTAAATTTAATTCACTCAAAGCTAAATTTTTTTCTCTAAGCTGTACATGAATTATAAAATCATTGACTTGTTTCTGTATATCTATATACATTTATATATCTGTATATATTTAACTGAAACCTACCATGACAGACTTAAAGAGAGATTGGGGCAGATTGAGTGTCTATACAACTTTAGAAAATCTGCCAACTGGCTTCCTGAAGTAAGTCTCTTTCCTGTGACCAGCAGTGGGTGAGAGGGAGTGAAAGGAACACTGGTGCTCATCCCAGGCCAGCGACCGTAAAGCAGCTTCTGGCCAAACCAGGGTCATCCTAACCTAGATGACCATGAATACAGTAAATATCTACCTTCATTAGTGTTCTATTTGTTTTAAGGGGAATATTTAATAGACGGCCTGATAGGCCTTAGTAGAAATGTAAGAAATGTTATGGAAAGTATTAATAAGCTTTCTTTAATATAAAATAAAGGGCACTGGGGCTAGAGAGATGATGGTTCAGTGGCTAAGAACATTTGCTGTTCTTATAGAGGACTCCAGTTTGTTCCCAGCACCCACATGGGAAGAGCCCAGTGTCCTCTGCCCTCTAGGCACCAGGTTCACTAAGGTGCACATACACATAGATATAAGAAATCACCAAGAACAGGGCAGTAAGGGATTTCATCTTTGCTCCCTTGGAAAAAAATGCTAGGGAAGAAACTTGTTTGATGTTTTTCTTTCTCTCTCATGAGCAAAAGCTCATAATAATTTTGCACAGGTATTGGTTAATCTTGTTTTCATCTCTCTTGCCTCTACCACCTACTATATCTCCTGTGATATATTGTATCCTGAAAAACAAACAAAACATGTTTGCCATTTGAAACAGGTGGGTAGAATAGATGAGCAGATGTGGAGTTACATAAATCTTTACAATTTGGAGAGTAAGCAAAACCTACCTAGAAGCCTTATTTCACATTTTAAAATGTTGTTGTTCTTGAGAATTCCTTTATTGAGACTGGTTTTTATTTCTGGAACATTCATTTATTAATTTTACTTCGCTTTTTCAGCTGAATAATTCTGCTCTTTTCCTTCTTGGTCTACTTCAGGACAGTGGCAGGAAGTTTAACAACAACAAAAACCCCTGAACTCTGGTAGATGTTATTTTAGGACTGTTAATTACGCCAAAAGGTTTTCTCTGCATATCTCTTTTAACCTAAACACACATTTGATTTGAAACTACTGCTATTTGCTTTATAGCTATAAAAGGTTGGGTATAACTTGGAGATTTGAAGATATTAATCCAGTAGTTCAACCCAGAATCTCTCTACCTTTCATGTAAATTTTAACAAGATCTATATCATTAAGCGGTTTTGTTTATTGTGTTTGTTTGTTTGTTTAAGGCAGCATCTCATAGCCTAGGCTATCCTTAAACTCACAGTGTAGCCAAGGATAACATTGAACTTCTGGTCTGGCTTCCACCTCCAGTGTTCTGAGATCACAGGTTGTATACAACCACATCTGATTTTATGTGGTGCTAGGAATGAAAACCAGAGCTTCCTGCATTTGAGGGAAGCATTCTCCCAAAGGAGCTATCTCCCCAGTTCCAGACACAGTGTTGATAGAGGAAGCATTTACTAACCATGTGTCTTTGTGTCCTGCAAAGCCTATTTATATGGAAAGCCAAGCCAGGAAGCAGAAGTGCTGACCGCTTCATCTTCCCTCTTTGGAATGCCTTACCAATGGAGATCCAGGGTCTTTGGAGAATTGTGGGTGCACTGTCATCCTCAGAGATTCGAGCCACATGGCTTGTACAGCTTTTTTAAAAATGCATATATTTGAAAGTTAACAAATACTGCAAGCATGCTTTACTAAGTAATCCTTGAGTGCATATCAGAACCTTTCTAAAAGAAGGCCCTTCTGTGGGAGAAGCTGTGCTTACGTGCACAGAAAAGTAAGGCTTGTGCCCTGTAAAGCAGTAGAGAGGAGAGTGAGGGCCAGGGACCGTGGGAAACAGCAGAGCAGTTCTGACTAGACCTAGGAACAGATGCAGAAGCTCTGCCTGACAGTCAGTCCTACGTGCTGTTACCCAGTGTCTGAACAGGGTATCTTTTTCTCCTTAGTCAATCCTCATTTTGCTTTGCTGAGATTTCAACAGTCTGTTCTGATGCTAACAGACTTACAGCAGTAATAGCCATGCTCTGTAGCTATTGTCCAGCATGGACATCACCTGCCATGCCTCTTGCCTGAACTTGGAGTGTGGTATGTGTGGCTGCCATATTTCAAGAACTAAATTTTTGTTAATTTTATCTAATTATAACTAAATTTAAATACCCCTATGTGGCTGGTGCATATATATGTAACAAAGAAGATCTGGTTGGCACCATATGAGACATTTATATCACATAAAATTTGTAGGTTTCTCTTGCCCAGAGTAGCTAGACAGATAAAGTCCCTAGTATACGTTTGTTGAATTGAATGGGCAATAGGGAGGAGAAGGATTTGGAAGCTCCTGGACTTAGTGCTGGCCTGCTGGGTCCTTTGGGCTCAGTACTTTATCATAATTTACCACTTTTACTCTCTGCATTACCTTGTTCACTCTCTCTCTTTTTTTTTTTTTTTTTTGGTATCTAAATATTATATAGGCACAAATTTAGATTTTTAAAGTATATACACAGGTACAGTGTGTGTGTGTGTACGTGTATTTTTTTCCAACAGCCATCCTCCTACGTTTCACTGCCTTGCTGTCTTGTATAGAGGTTTCTTGGGGTCAAATGTCTGGACTCCAGGGAGGCTCTGGACCTGAAAGGGTGGGAAAAGTGTTTGAGAAGAACCATGTCCCTCTCTACTTAAACCTCTGAGACTAATGACAAATGGTCATAGGTAAACACTGTAAAGTACAGTGTGTGTGTGTGTGTGTGTGTGTGTGAGAGAGAGAGAGAGAGAGAGAGTGAGTGTGTGTGTGTGTGTGTGTGTGTGTGAGTGAGTGTGTGTGTGTGTGTGTGTGTGTGTGTGTGTGAGATGCGTGCCTTTCTGCAGGCCAGAAGTCAACTTTGGGTGTTTTCCACTATTGCTCTCTACCTTTTGAGACAGGGTCTCTTCTCACTGAACCTAGAGCTCAGTGATTGGCTAGTGAGGCTGGGCAGCTCAGCAAATCTACTTGTTTTCCTATCCCTTTCTCTCCTCCAGCCCCTGAGTCCTTGAGTTACAGACTTGCACCACCAAGCTCAGCTTTTACATGAGTGCTGGAGATCAGAACTCAGGTCCTTACGCTTGCACAGTGCTGTGCCATCTCTCCAGCCCTGTCTTACCACTCACTTTCTTATGTCCTAAAATGGAAGGCAGAGATGTCGCAGTTAACCATCAGGACCATGAGAAGGGGCTCTGGGTTAAGGGAAAGAGCAAACGTGAGGAACAAGAAATGGCTGCCTTGGAGTTGACAGCTGAGTGCAGGTGGGAAACAGCCTGTGGGTGGTGACTTAGCTTTGACCCTGTTGTCTTCTATGCCTCTGAGAGCAGCTTTTTCAGAAAGGTGCAGAAGCTCTTAGTGACTGCCTTTACCAGCCCATTCCCCTGCCACCATCCCAATTCTATCGAGAGAGATTAGCATATTTCATAGAAAGTTATCTCGTTTGTTTGACAAATAACCAGGGACTGAGGGATACTGTAGTGAACAATAAATAGTGAAGTCTATTAAGTATAAAACAAAGAAACTGTGGTGGGAGTTGGAGAGATGACTCAGTGTAAGACCACTAGCTGCTCTTCCAGAGGGCCCAGGTTCAATTCCCAGTACCTACATAGCAGCAGGTGCAGGGGATCCAGTGCTCTATTCTGACTTCCTCAATACCACACATACCCACGGTGCACAGACATATATGCAGGCACACATAAGATACAATTTTAAAATTTTCTAAATGAATTTTAATTTATCACAAAATTCGAAATCTCATACAAATGGAGATTAAATGATCACTGAACTGTATGTATGTAATTTCATATTTTAAAAGGCACTGTGAACAGCAGTTCATAGTGTTATTAAAGAGGAGGATTAATCTGGAAGGGTTGGAGAACCCTGAAGACAAACTGTGACCTTGGTAGAAGAATGAGTTCAGCTTTTGTTAAGGGAAATAATTGGTTAAGTGGATAGATACATGCATCTGGACCATAGAGAAAAGCCCCAACAAAGAGTATAGGATTGTGAATTGTAGGTAGTTAAGTGAAATTGTTGCCTGAGAAAGATCATGTGGGGGCAGAGTGAAGAAAGAAGAAAAATCTAGGACTGGGGATAAGGCTCAGTGGTAGTATTACATGCTTGGAGCCCTAAGTTTGAGTGTCAATATTGCAAAGAAGGTGAAGTTTTAGGACTAAGCTTTGGAGAATGGTTTTTAATAAACAGGTAGAAAAAGTAGCATGTAAAAAAAGGCAGAGACAGAGGCCAGATAAGTGGGAAGAAAAAGCTAAGAGAATAAATACAGCATTAGGTATTTCAAACAAATGGGATGTTTGGAGTAACAAGTAAAGGCCATTTGTCCCTTATCTTGGAGTACAGGGAAGGTTCTTCATGTCTGGCTGCTTGCCATCTCCTTGACCTCGTCCCTTACCAGTCACCTTGCACTGGCCTGCTCTTGCTTTTTGTGCATGTCAGGCTCTTGGCTATCTGATAAGAGCCTCATGTTCCTTTTACTGGAAAGTCCTTTCTAATCCTGTTGGAGAGGAGGGGCTGACACTTCTGCCCCTGTAACGGGGTCATTGCTGGAAGTTGTTGTCGTTCATTGTATGATTAAAATTAAATTTTTCCTGAGACTCAAATTCTGTTCCAAGTAAAATATAAATACATGTTAAAGAAAAATAAGTCTTTTATGACATTTATTGTGTATGTGTCTGAATGTGTGTACACATGTATGCGCACGCGTGTGCGCACACACATACACACACACACACACACACACACACACACACACGTGTGCGCGCATGAGTGTTTGAGGACAGGTTATTGAAGTTAGGAATTGGTTTTCTCCTTCCATGTGAGTCCTAGGGACTAAACTCAGGCTATACCTCTACCCATAAAACTATTTCACTGGTCCATAGAGCTTGCACTATGTGGCAGTGATGGTTTAGAAGAACTTTTAGGTTCCAGAAAGCAGTCTTTCCTTAAAGCATCTGGCCTGTTAAAATGATGAGGCTATACTTTATACCTTCTATAAGTGCAAGATTTAGAAAAGAAGGAGGAGGAGAAGAAGGAGAAGGGAGGAGGAGGGGAAAGGAGGGGGGAGGAGAAGGAAGAAGAAGGAAGGAGAAGACAAGGAGGAGGAGGAAGAAAGAAGGGAGGAAGAAGAAGAGGAAGAGGAAGAAGAGGAAGAAGACTGAAAGTGTCTGCAATCTGCTCTTGGGCATATATCAATATTAGATGTCAAATACATTGCAGTATTGATAATGGGCATTGGCCACAAGACAGGAAAATGGACTATCTTTTTTCAGTGCTAAAACTTGAACTTGGGTCCTCGTGTATTTCCTTCTCTTAATTCAACTATAGGGTCCTCAACTTCAGTCCAATGCTTGGGTGTAAGTATCTGCTTCTGTCTCAGTCAGCTGCTGGTAAGGCCTCTCAGAGGACATCCATGCTAGGCTCCTATCTATAACCACATCATAGCATCAGTAATAGTGTTAGGCCTTGGTGCCTGCCCATGGGATGAATCCCATGTTGGGCTGGTCACTGGACTGCCTTTTCTTTAGTCTCTTCTCCATTTTTGTCCCTGCATTTCTTTTAGATAGGAACAATTCTGAGTCAGAAATTTTGACTGTGAGTTGGTATCCCTGACCCTCCAGTTAGGTCCCTGCCTATCTACTGGAGGTCAACTATTTGAGTTCCCTCTCCCCACTGTTGGACAATTTGACTAAGGTTACCTGCATTGAGACCTGGAAGTCTCTCATTTCCCAGGTGTCTGGGACTTTCTAGAGGGTCCTCCCCCCTCCATCCCCCAGAAGCTGCATATTTCCATTCATTCTGCTGGCCCTCTGGGCTTCTCTTCTGTCCCCCCCCCCCCCCCACACACACCTGATTCTGTTTCCCTCTTTCCTCCCATCTCCCACCCAGATCCCTTCCTCCTTCTGTTTCCCATGATTATTTTGTGTTCCCCCTTCTAAGTGGGATTGAAGCATCCTCACTTGGGTCTTCCTTCTTGTTAAACTTCTTATGGTCTGTGGGTTATAGCCTAGATATTCTGTACTTTTTGGCTAATATCCACTTATCAATGAGTACATACACATGTTCTTTTGGGTCTGGGTTACCTCACTCAGAATGATATTTTCTAGTTCTATCGATTTGCCTGCAATATTAATAATGTTCTTATTTTTAATAGCTGCATAGTATTCCATTGTGTAAATGAACCACATTTTCTGTATCCATTCTTTGGTTGAGGGACTTCTGGGTTGTTTCCAGTTTTAGGTATTACAAATAAGGCTGTTATGAACCATTTGCCCCTGTGGCATGGTAGAGCATCTTTTGAGTATATGCCCAAGAAGTGGTATAGCTGGGTTTTCAGGTAGAACTATTTTCAATTTCCCAAGGAACCACCAGATTGATTTCCAGAGTGGTAGTCCCACCAATAATGGAGGAGTATTTCTCTTTCTCCACATCCTTGCCAGCATCTGCTGTTGCCTAAGTTTTTGATCTTAGCTATTTTGGTTGGTGTAAGGTTGAATCTCAGGGTCCTTTTGATTTGCATTTCCCTGAAGCACGTTAAACATTTCTTTTTTTTTTAAAGATTTATTTATTATATGTAAGTACACTGTAGCTGTCTTCAGACACTCCAGAAGAGGGCGCCAGATCTCGTTACGGATGGTTGTGAGCCACCATGTGGTTGCTGGGATTTGAACTCTGGACCTTCGGAAGAGCAGTCGGGTGCTCTTACCCACTGAGCCATCTCTCCAGCCCCAGCCATCTCTCCAGCCCCTAAACATTTCTTTAAGTGTTTCTTGGCCCATCAAGATTCCTCTTTTGAGAGTTACCTGTTTAGCTCTGAACCCCATTTTTAAATTGGGTTATTTGTTTTTTTGGAGGTTAACTTCTTGAGTTCTTTATATATTTGGATATTAGCCCTCTATTGGATGTAGGGTTGGTGAGGATTTTTTCCCAATCTGTAAGTTACTGATTTGTCCTATTGATGTTGGTGTCCTTTGCCTTACAGAAGCTTTTCAGTTTCATGAAGTCCCATTTATCAATTGTTGATCTTAGAGCCTGAGCAATTGGTGTTCTGTTCAGGAAAATATCCCCTGTGTCCATGAGTTTGAGGCACTTTCCCACTTTCTCTTCTATTCAATTCATTGTATCTGGTTTTATGTTGAGGTCCTTGATCCACTGGGACTTGAGCTTTGTGCAAGGTGATAAATACTGATCTATTCTCATTAATCTACATTCTGACCAACCAGTTAGACCAGCACCATTTATTGGACTCTTTCTTCTTTCCATGGTATGTTTTTTGGCTTCTTTGTCAAAGATCAAGTGTCTATAGGTGTGTCAGTTTATTTCTGGATTTATCAACCTGTCTGTCTCTGTGCCAATACCATTTGGTTTGTATCACTATTACTCTGTAGTACAGCTTGAGGTCAGGGTTGGTGATTCCCCAAGAAATTCTTCTATTGTTGAGAATTGTTTTGGCTATCCTGGGTTTTTTGTTTTTCTATATGAAGTGGAGAATTGTTCTTTCCATGTCTGAAGAATTGTGTTGGAATTTCGATGGGAATTGTATTGAATCTGTAAGTTGCTTTTGTTAGGTGGCCATTTTCACTATGTTAATCCTGCCTATCCATGAGCAGAGGAGATCTTTCCATCTTCTGATATCTTCTAAAATTTCTTTCTTGAAAAGACTTGAAGTTCATGTCATACCATTCTTTCACTTACTTGTTACAAGTTACACCAAGATATTTTATATTACCTGTGTCTATTTTGAAGGGTGTTGTTTCCCTATTTTCTTTCTCAGCTTGTTTATCATTTGTATAAAGGAAGGCTATTGATTTGTTTGAGTTAATTTTATATCCCTCCACTTTGTAGAAGTTGTTTATCAGCTATAGGAGTTCGCTGATGAAATTTTGGGGGTCGCTTATGTATACTATCATATCATCCACAAATAGTCATATTTTGACTTCTTCCTTTCCAATTTGTATCCCCTTGATCTCCTTTTGTTGTCGAATTGCTCTGGCTAGGACTTCAAGTACTATATTGA
Organism: Mus caroli; assembly: GCF_978045245.1. Taxonomy (NCBI): domain Eukaryota; kingdom Metazoa; phylum Chordata; class Mammalia; order Rodentia; family Muridae; genus Mus; species Mus caroli. Next base: position 49,415,178 of record NW_028227263.1, on the reverse strand, counting down.
ATAGGTAGGGAGAAAGTGGGCAGCCTTGTCTAGTCCCTGATTTTAATGGGATTGCTTCTAGTTTCTCTCCATTTAATTTGATGTTGTCTACTGGTTTGCTGTATATTGCTTTATAATGTTTAGATATGTGCCATGAATTCCTGATCTCTCCAAGACTTAAGGCGTTTTCAGCATCTAATGAGATGATCATGTGACTTTTCCCCTTGAGTTTATTTATATAATATATTACATTGAAGGATTTTCATCCCTGGGATGAAGCTTACTTGATCATTGTAAATGATTGTTTTGATGTGTTCTTGGATTCAGTTTGTGAAAATTTCATTGCATATCATTACACATATTCATAAGTGAAATCAGCCAGAAGTTCTCTTTCTTTGTTGGGTCTTTGTGTGGCTTAGGTATCAGAGTAACTGTGGCTTCATAGACTGAATTAGATGGTGTTCCTTCTGTTTCTATTTTGTGGAACAGTTTGAGGAGTATTGGTGTTAGCTCTTCTGTGAAAGTCTGGTAAAATTCTGCTCTAAAACCATCTGTCCTGGGCTTTTTTTAGTTGGGAGGTTTTTAATGACTACTTCTACTTCCTTATGGGTTATTGAACTGTTTAGTTTACCTGATCTTGATTTAATTTTAGTACATAGTATCTGTCTAGAAAATCCTCCACTTCATCTAGATTTTCCAGTTTTGTTGAGTATAGGCTTTTGTAGTAAAATCCAATGAATTTTTTTTTTTAATTTCTTCAGTTTCTGTTGTTATGTCTCCCTTTTCGTTAATGATTTTGTTAATTTGGAAACTGTCTCTTGTGCCCTTTAGTTAGTTTGGCTAAGGGTTTTCTATCTTGTTGATTTTCCCCAAAGAACCAGCTGTGGTTTTGTTGATTTTTTTTTTTTCATTTTCTTTGTTTCTAATTGGTTGATTTCTGCCCTGAGTTTGATTATTTCTGCCATCTACTCCTCTTGGGTGAGTTTATCTTTCTGTTCTAGAACTTTCATGTATGCTGTTAAGTGGCTAATATGGGATCTCTCCAATTTCTTTATGAAGGCACTCTGTGCTATGAATTTTCCTCTTAACACTGCTTTCATAGTGTCCCATAAGTTTGGGTATGTTGTGTCTTCATTTTCATTGAATTCTAGGAAGTCTTTAATTTCTTTCTTTATGTCTTCCCTGACCAAGTTATTGAGCAGAGAGTTGTTCAGTTTCCATGAGTATGTGGGCTTTCTGTTGTTTTTGTTGTTATTGAAGTCCAGACTTAGTCTGTGGTGCTCTGATAGAATGCATGTGATTATTCAATCTTCTTGTATCTATTGAGGCTTGTTTTGTGTCCGATTATATGATCAGTTATGGAGAAGGTTCCACGAGGTGCTGAGAAGAAGGTATAGTCTCTTGTTTTAGGGTGAAATATATGCCTATAGATATCTGGTAAATCCATTTGGTTCATAACTTATGTTAGTTTCACTGTGTCTCTGTTTAATTTCTGTTTCAATGACCTGTCTATTGGTGAGAGTGGGATGTTGAAGTTTCTCAATATTAATGTGTAAGGTTCAATGTGTATTTTGAGCTTTAGTTAAAATTTCTTTTATGAATGTGAGTGCCCTTGCACTTGGAGCATAGATGTTCAGAATTGAGACTTCCTCTTGGTGGACTTGTCCTTTGAGCATGAAGTGTCCTTCCCCATCTCTTTTGATAACTTTTGGTTGACAGTCTAACAGTGGCTTTCTGAATGGTGGAGGAAACAGTCAGCAGTGCCTGTTTTAGGGGCCAGGGTAAAGCTGCCTGTGTTTCATTTCCTGTCAGTATGCTTGTACTCAGCTGACAATAGAGGGTGACATGGAAGTTGGGGGATTAGAAAGAATGCTGATTGGTCTCATGCAGATTCAGTTCTCCAGCTAAGAACAAAAAAGTCCTATATTTATAACTACGGAGCCTAGTTCTCCAGAAAGAATAAATGGTCATACATTCAGTGACCATTTTATCTATTAATCTATTTAGCAATTTGAGGGCTTCAGAAAACTCTACATGAGAGCAAAAGCAACCTCTGTAATTTCACTCCCCCCGCCCCCCCACACACACACCAAAAAAAAAGATGTTTTTGTAGCGATCTTGATTGATGGTTATTGGATGTTCTTTTGTTAGCTTAAACATCTACTCTAAGCCCAGGACTTTCCTTATATAGCTCTCATCTCCCCAGAATTTGGCACGAAAATGGTTTTTAGTGCTGAGTGTTCTCTGCTGCTCTCCTCTCACAGCAGTGCCGGCCTTTCACCTGGTTTTGTGTCTTATTTTAGAAATTGTCCTTGCTCTTTGGTTTTATTTTAAATGTTGGTTGGTATACACTTTGCTACACTTGATATAACCAAAAGGCTAAGAAGCAATTTTTGAGCCTTGCTGCAAATGGCTTCATGGCTGTGGAAGGCAGAAAAAAAGGAGGAAAAAAGGATTATATTAAAATGAATTCTTTAGATCCAGAAACAAAATTATTGCAAAATACCTTATCTACACCAAGCCTCAACTACATAAGAAATTTGAGGCCAGCCTAGGATATGTAAGCCTTTGCCTCAAATAAATAAGCAACAATTGCTACTCGTTCCATAGTGTTCTACATAGAATTGCCAGTAAGAGGCAGTTACCATTGTGATTTGATCTTTTTTTACCAGAATTTTTTAACATGAGTAGCAAATATCTTTTTGAGTAACAAGCTTTTCCTTATATTTCAGAGCTTCCAAAGTAAATTTCAGCTTCTCTGCCTTTGTACTTATGGAAAATTTCAATAAGATCCACTTGAACATTTTTGTTTATACAGTGTATCCTTGTGAGACAATGCCAGAATTATCATTTTTTTTTTTAAAGTGGATACTATTGGCAGCCAATCTCAGAGAGCATAGCCCTAAACTGGAAACTCAGTTTTTACCATTTACATTGGTGCGTGGAGCAGACCAGAATTATTTGATCCATTTTAGATGCCTATTTCTGTATCCATTTTAGGTACTAAATAGCAGCCTGAAAAGGTCTCTGGAGTGTTTTGCTCTTTGTCATGCTGCTGATAAGGATGTGCGCCTTCCCAGCTGATGTTGAGGAAGCTTGGTGTCATTAGTGCTCATTCATCAGCATGAGCACCTGGTTTAAGTAGGCACTGGAGATGCAGACATGAATAAAACATGATTCCTGTTCTGGAAAAATTTATAGTTCACTGTGGGAGAGTTTAAAAACATAATTACATATCAAAGTGAGACATTTTATATAATAATATATAGATTAAGTGTTGTCATACTGTGTAGGAGGGAAATAAGTTGGGGGTGATAACATTTCAAAAATGAAAGATTTTTAGGGCAAATTTTGAAAGTTGGATGGGCATTTGTATTTAGAGAAGAGCAAGGGTGGCATAGAGAATATTCTGTGCAGAGACAAACAGCTCAGGGACATGTAGGTAAGAAGAAAGTCTACAGAGAGCTGTAGAGAAAGGCTACATGGGGGAAGGATAGGAGTGTCTCTCCTTTTGGAGAGATAGTCATTTAAGATTTTTAAATTGTACTGGTATAATCAGATTTGACTTTAAGAACTCATAGTAATTTGGAATCAGAGGAAGACAGGAAGCAAACACGAGTCAAAAAAAAGTATCTGTTGGGCATGCTTGACACATAACTCTGATCTCATCGCTTGGGAGGCTGTGTGTAGAATTTTGAGAGTTCAGTGCCTTCTTGTGCTGCATAATGGGACCTGTCTAGACTTCTTATTTTCAAGGAAAAGAAAGGTTTACAGTAACAACTACTGGGGAGATAGGAGTCACTAGACTTGAGAGTGTTTTTGCAAAGTGTAAACCAGTAAAATTTGTAATCAAAATGATAGTGGACTTGTTGGCATCAAGGGGTGGGAGGGAGGAGTGAAATCTGCCTTACAGACTAGCAGATTAGCAGAGCTGTTCCGGGAAACTTGTAAAAAAAAAAACAAGGATTGTTCATCTTGCACATGGTAGACATGGTCTTTTTAGATACATTCCAGTAGATGGGTCTGGATCTTAATCATGGGAGAGGTATAACTATAGAAATATTTTTACGATTTTATTATTTACTTTTCCATTAAATGCTAATGTTCTCACAGATTTACTGATTTTGGTCTCAGGAAGGTGACTGCAGAATCAAAATGTAAATTCCTGAGCTTTTAATCAACTGAAAAGGCCTCGGGGGGGGGGGGGGTGATGGGGGGGGGGACTTGTAGGATTCTATTACAATTATTTTACCTTTTTTTTTTTTTTTTTCCGAGACAGGGTTTCTCTGTGTAGCCCTGGCTGTCCTGGAACTCACTCTCTAGACCAGGCTGTCCTCAAACTCAGAAATCTACCTGCCTCTGGCTCCCGAGTGCTGGGATTAAAGGCATGTGCCACCACTGCCCGGCATTATTTCACTTTTTCACTTCCCCCAAATATCTTTTGGGAAAAAAATTGGCTTGTATTTTTAAATTCAAATACTTTCTAAACTATGTGTACTGATCATGACAAAGTAAGTTTAAGACCACAGAAAAGGGAGTCTTAAACCTTTTGTTGTTATAAAAAAAATTTAAAATTAATTTCTTCAGAAATACTAATTTTTAATTTTTATACTTATTTAATATCAGTTGTTGCCTTGACTGAATATGAGGGAAACTATCCATATTAAAGAATGAGGCTGCAGCATTTACCTCTAGGAGGAATTTAAAAACTAGGGCACTAGTCCATTTAAATAGTTGAGTTGTGTTCTTTTTTGAAATTGAGAGGGTAGATAGTTCTTCAAAAGTCTTCCCTAACCTCAAATTTTATGTCACTTAAAAGATACAAGTGTAGCCAGGCGTGGTGGCACACGCCTTTAATCCCAGCACTCCGGAGGCAGAGGCAGGTGGATTTCTGAGTTTGAGGCCAGTCTGGTCTACAGAGTGAGTTCCAGGTCAGGTCAGCCAGGGCTACACAGAGAAACCCTGCCTCGAAAAACCAAAAAAAAAAAAAAAAAAAATAGATACAAGTGTTTGTAAAGAATTTAGGTAGGCCTTAAATAGGTGAATTGTTACTATTTTTTATTATCTTTTATTCATTTTTTAACAGTTCCATATGTGTATACAGTGTATCTTGCACATATCCAACTCTCACCTTCCCCTTCTGGGGAATACCCCCAACATGTCCCCATCTCACCTTCATGTCTCTCTGTCTGTCTCTGTTTCTCTCTGTCTCTGTGTGTGTGTGTGTGTGTGTGTGTGTGTGTGTGTAGCCCAGTGACTCCAATTGGTGTTGCTGGCTTGCTGGTCTTGACCAGAGCTACAGTAAGTCCATGAGTGCAATGGTCAAGTCATGACCAGAAGACACAAAGCATTCCTTTCTATCGTCTGGCTCTTACATGTTTCCTGCCACGTCTCTGACATCCCTGAGCCTGTGGTTGGGGTTGCAGACAGAGCATCCCACAGTTGTTAGTTACTGTGAGTACCTTGATTAGTTACAAGTCTCCACATTTACAGCCCAGAGCAAGAAAGGCTTCTTTGCATAAGTCTGGGAATATCCCACTGATCAATGGCTATAAACATAAATACCTAGGAAGTAACTTAGTAACATGTTTAGTTAGCAAAATAACAGTAATAGTTTCCCCTTAAGGTCTATGACCTTCCAATCCATGGGCTTTTGGCCAGGTTTACAGTATAAGGTATGAATTGATTCCTGTAGAGCAGGCCTGAGAGCCTATCAGAAAGCAGTTGGTTACCCCCTTCATGCCACTGTTGTACCATTGGTCCCATCCTGTGCTGGGTAAGACCATCAATATCTTTTTTCCCAAAGTGCTTGCATAGCACCATTTAGTACTTTTTTTTTTTTTTTTAAAGATTTATTTATTTATTGATTATATGTAAGTACACTGTAGCTGTCTTCAGACACTCCAGAAGAGGGCGCCAGATCTCGCTGCGGATGGTTGTGAGCCACCATGTGGTTGCTGGGATTTGAACTCTGGACCTTCGGAAGAGCAGTCGGGTGCTCTTACCCACTGAGCCATCTCACCAGCCCCATTTAGTACTTTTAAAACTAGTTAGCAGGAACTTTTCAAGTCAGTTCCAGCTTGATTTCTCTGTCATTGCAACTGAGGTGTGCTATGTCTTTGTCAAAAGGTCTTATAGATTAATTATGGTAGACAACCAAGAGCACTGTATTTTGGGGGCCTTTTAGGTCTCCTTGATCAGCAGCTCATAGGCATGCTATGCCTGGTACTGAGATTTTAGTTCAATAATCTATATCTGCCGAGTGTGTTACATGGTAATGACATCCTTTTCGTGTCTTATCCACATGAAATTATAGTTTTCATTGTTCTTAATTCTGCCTCGGGTTGTGCTGTTTTTCCTTTACTTTGTTCTTGATTGCTTTGAAATGCAGTTGCCTGCTGTTTAAGGCAGCTGCAGTAGAGTGCACTCAGAAGTGGTTATATTTCTATATTTAGAAAACCATAGGGTTTATAAAGCAGTTGCAGATTCCTTTGGGATAAAATGGTTTCTATAAATGTAACATTTTTAATGAAACTATTATTATCCTCCATTAGAGAAATAGAGCAATGACTGTGTGTGTGTGTTTGTGGGCTCAGCATAGATGGAAAACATTTTTTTCTTAAGAGCTGAGGGTATTTTAAATACTTACAATGAATCATGTGTATTTTATTTTTCTGTTCTTAATCTTGAATTGCAGAGCTTTTACCCAAGTATTTACCTTTGGTCCAACATTCCGAGCTGAGAATTCTCAGAGCCGGAGACACCTGGCTGAATTTTATATGGTTGAAGCAGAGATGTCCTTTGTTGAAAGCCTTCAGGATCTCATGCAGGTAGGTATACAGTTTGTCATTTTCAGGAATCTCTGACATTGTAGTACTTCTGCATTATAGAGATTTATGGGGTGGAGAAAATAGGAATCCATTTAATTAGTATATCTTAATTCCTACTTCACAGAGCAGTTGAAATCAGGCAGAGGTGTGTGTGTGTGTGTGTGTGTGTGTGCGTGTGCGTGTGCGTGTGTGTATCTGACTGATAACTTACTAATTACTCAGAAAAAATTAACTGTTACTATTTTAAATTCTATCAGTAATATTTGGGTAGTCTCTTAGCTTGGATTTATAATGTTCAATTTAACTTAACATAATTTAAAAATAATGAACTGTTAGCTTTACTTTCTACTCATTGTATGTCTTAAACTCCTATTCACCTAGTAAATGAGCATTTTAAACCATAGGCACTAAGGTAGGGTAGAGCCATGACTTTATGGCCACGTCCTTTTCTCTTAAACTCTGTGACAGATTTATTGCCATCAGAGTTCTTTTCTTGTCTTTTTTTTTTTTTAAGTCACATGTAAGAGGTAGAGACAGAGGCAGACAGAGAGACAGACAGACAAAAATATTGAGAAAGAATGAGACTAAATACCCAAGCAGGCCAGAGATCTTGGATCCCCTTGGAGCTTGAGTTACAGGCAGTTATAATCTACCCATCATGGATGCTGGGATCTGAACTTGGATCTTCAGTAAATAACATCTGAGCCATCTCTCCATCCCAGGTTTTTGTTTAAGATTTTAATTTTATTTTATTTTAAATGTATGAGTGTTTTACCTGCAAAGCCAGAATAGGGTATTAGAGCTGCTGGAACTAGAGTTGCAGACAGTTGTGAGCCACCTTGTGAGTGCCAAGAATCAAACCCAGGCAAGTGGTCTCACCTGCTTAGACATCTCTCCAGCCCCTGCTGGCAAATGTTTCTATTATTATTGTTATAATTATATATTTTTTTTTCCGAGACAGGGTTTCTCTGTGTAGCCCTGGCTGTCCTGGAACTCACTCTGTAGACCAGGCTGGTCTCAAACTCAGAAATCCGCCTGCCTCTGCCTCCCAAGTGCTGGGATTAAAGGCTTATGTCACCACCGCCTGGCTATTATATCTTTTTTTAAAGTCCACTTGTTATCCCCATCCCGATCCGCCCACTGACAGTTCCTCCTCCCCTGTCTCCAAGAGGATGTCTCCACCCTTCATCTACCCCATCAGACCTCCCCACTACCTGGGGCCTTAGGTCTATCCAGGGTTAGGTGCATCTTCTCTCACTGAGGCCAGACAGGGCATCCTCTGCTATGTATGTGTTGGGGGCCTCATATTAGATAATGTATGCTACCTGGTTAGTGGCTCAGTGTCTAAGAGATCTTGGGAGTCCAGGTTAGTTGAGACTGCTGGTCTTTCTGTGGGGTTACCCTCTTCCTCAGCTTCTTCCAGCCTTTCCCTAATTCAACCACAACAGTCCCCGGCTTCTGTCCATTGGTTGGGTGTAAATATCTGCATCTAACTCTTTTAGCTGCTTGCTGGGCCTCTCAGAGGATAGCCATGCTAGGCTCCTATCTGTAAGTACATACATCAATAATAGTGTCAGGTCTTGGAGCCTCTCCTTGAGCTGGATCCCAATTTGGGCCAGTCACTGGACCTCCTTTTCCTCAGTCTCTTCTCCATTTTTGTCCCTGTAGTTCTTTCAGACAGGAACAATTATGGGTCTTAATTTTTGACTGTGGGATGGGAACCCCATGCCTCCACTTGATGCCCTGTCTTCTACTGGAGGTGGACTATACAAGTTCCCTCTCCCCACTATTGGGCATTTCATCTAAGGTCCTTCCCTTTGAGTCCTGAGAGTCCTTCCAGGTCTATGGTATATTCTAGAGGGTCCTCCCCCCACCCCCCGACCTCCTACCTCCTAAGGTTGCCTGTTTCCATTCTTTCTGCTGGCCCTCAGAGCTTCAACCCTATTCTCTACCTGCCCCCCAATACCTGATCATGTTCCCCTCTTTCCCTTCCTGCCCCCTCTGCTACCCAGGTCCCTCCCTCCCTCTGCTCACCGTGATTGCTTTCCTTCTCCCTCCCAAGTAGGATCGAGGTGTCCTCACTTGGGCCCTTCGGCTTTGTTAACTAACCTTCTTGAGCTCTGTAGATTGAATCCTGAGGATTCTGTACTTTGGTTTTGTTTTGTTTTTGTTTTGTTTTTTTTTGTTGTTGTTGGGTTTTTTTTGGCTAATATCCACTTCTTAGTGAGTACATACCATGCATGTTCTTTTGGGTCCGAGTTACCTCGCTCAGGATGATATTTTTTAGATCCATCCATTTGCCTGCAAAACTCAGGATGTCCACGTTCTTAATAGCTGAGTAGTATTACATTGTGTAAAAGAACCACATTATCTTTATCCATTCTTCCATTGTGGCACATCTGGGTTGTTTCCAGCTTCTGGCTGTCACAAATAAGGCTGCTTTGAACATGGTGGAACACGTGCCTCTCTGGTGTGGTGGGGCACCTTTTGGGTATATGTCCAGGGGTGGTATTGCTGGGTCTTCAGATAAATCTATTTCCAGTTTTCTGAGGAACCTCCAGGAATGCTCTTGAGCACACTGCCTGTAAGGAAAGGATCAAAGCAGTGAGGAGAGGGCAACGTTGAACTTTGATACATCAACAGAGATGGCTTCATTTTCCATGAAGACGTCAGAAGCTAGAAATAACTTTTCCTTCTGTGTACAGGAAGGAGGGTTTTTGTGCTTTCCCCTATCACCCAGGTATTTGACGTGGTTAGCTAGCCTTAAAGAAACACACCCTTGAGTAAGGCAGTGCCTTTGGGCTGGCAGTTCCTGAAGAGTCAGTCTGTCAGCAACTAACATTGCCAGATAATGTATTTGGCCATGCATTGCAATGCCTTCCACTGCTTATGTAGGTCAGTGTCACTCATGGGACATTGCTGCTTATCCTTAAAGGAGTAGGTGGTGATGGGCAGGGTAGTTACTACCAGTATGTAATGGCCAGAGCCACAGATGGCTTTCAAGGCCTTATCACTCGCAAAATGTCTTCTCTTCCTCTGAGGGATTATCTAGTTCAAAATGCTAGTAATGTCTCTGGAAAAACCCTGGTGCTGACTATGTGCAGTCAAACTCTGAGCCTTAAAGAACGGTATGCATTCCTTAAACAGCTTTATTTGCGCCCACCACCCAGTGTTATTTTTCTTCACTTAGATACTGAGTGCACTGTGAGGAAAGGAGCCACTCTCAGACCTCCCCATATCTGCCTCTACCCTATTTCTACTGCCTCAACATAGACACCAAAGGGAAAGGTTATGAAGATTAATATGTAAATTGTTAGACACGTGGCAAGATTGCAAAATACTTTCATTTCCTCAAGTTTTTTTCATAAGAACATTGAGAAATGGATAAGTAAGTTCCACTGTGGTGAATGTAAACAGAGTGCAGTTCCGGTTTTCATGCAGTGGGTAAAGGTAAGTGCTGCCAAGCCTGACGACTTAAGGGTGAGGCCTGGGAGACTGGCAGAAGAGGAGAGCTGACCTTCACAGTAGTACTGTGGCATCACAGAATTAATCCACAAATGTAGCACTGGCGTTGGAGATGGTTCTATGGTTACGGACAATGGCTGCTCTTCTAGAGGACCTGGGTTTGATTCCCAGCACCCATGCAACAACTCACAACCGTCTTTAAGTACAGTTCTAAGGGATCTGATGCTCTAGGGGTTATGGTTTCTACAGGCACCAGGTACACACATGTGCACAGTCATACATACAAGCAAAACATACATATAAAATAAAAAATAAATCATTTTCAAAATGTAATAAAATTTAAAACATACTTGAGCGTATCGTTACTCCATTCTATTTTCTCTCGTTCATTCATTCTCTGTTGTTAGAGTTGTTTATAGATATTTTAGCTGATGGATTTTTAAGCACTAGTGATAAATACTCAAGAATAACGTGAACCATAACATCAGTCATTTTATCACCACCCTAAGATATTCTTGCTGGTATTATTATATATATACATATATATGCATATATATATAAGTTTATATATATTGATATATAATAATACCAGCGATATATATGTGTGTGTATGTATGTATGTGTATGTGTGTGTGTGTATATATATATATACACACACACACACATATATATATATATATATATATATATAAGTCTGGGAGTAATATACAAGGTCAGATGACCCAAGAGGGATGAGCCATTGTGTGTCTAGTGGCTTTGGATGAGGAGACAACTCTCTGACACTATGAGAAACACACAGTGGTTTCCTGTGACAGTTTTGATTTATGTCTGTTTTCTTAGTATCACATTCATGTAAACTATAAGTTTTCAGGCATATATCCACCTGGTACTATGACTACAGTCAAATTATGGAACAATTTTGCTCTTACAAAACAGCTCCGACTTATTGCTGCCTTGCATTCTAATTCCTCCCATTGTCAACTGCTCATCTTCTCTGTCTCTCTTGAGTAATTTGCCCTTTGCAGACTGCATGTGTCCAATGTCATGTGGACATTCTTGTGTCCATACCTGACTGTCTTCTGCTGTTTAGTATACTATATATCAGACTCTCCTGTTGTCTGGGTAGTTCCCTGACACAGGCTCACCACAGTCATTTACCATTCCTACTGAAGAACATTTGTATTAGTTCAGTCTTGAAAAGCAATGAAAAAAGTTTCTATAAACCTTCCAGTGCAGGTTCTGTGAGAACATAGTTTTCATCTCTCTTGGGTGAGGTCCAAGGAGTGAAGAAGTGAGATCTAAGGTTGATGTTTGTTTTTTTTCAGGAATCTGTCCGGTTTACAGGGTAACTACACTGTGTTACATTCCTGCAAGCAATATGCAAAGACTAGTTTGTCTACTTAGCACTAGTAGTTAGTCAAGGATGTGCTTGTATCTATGAGTCTGTGAAAGAGACAGATATACACTAATTAATGAATATGTGTGATTCTATTACCTATGTACCAGCATCATGCTGTGATTTTATTTTGTATTTCCCCAGTATATCTTGAGGGTTTCTGTGTTAAACATCTTGTCATCTGCCTAGCAACTATCAATTTCTAGTGTTAGTCAAGTTGCCTGTTTTCTTGTTGTTGAACCTTGATTGTTTTGGTTTTTTGAGATGGCATCACTGTGTAGCCCTGGGTGGCCTTGAACTCAGGCATTCTGCCCCTCCACCCCCTGAATTCTGGGAAGATATGCACCTCCACACCTGAACCTTTGTTGTTGAGCATTGAGATTTCTTCATTTTCAAATATATATCCTTTTTCAGATACATAATATGAAAATATTTCTCCTAGTGTTGGCAGTTTGTCTTTCCACTCTTTTAGCAATATCATTCACAGAGAAATGGTTTTAGCTATGGTAAACATTAATTTGCCATTTTAGCTTTGGATATGATCGCACAAAGACATGACTGGAGAGGCAGAGGCAGAAGGATTATAAGATCCAGGCTAGTGTAAGCTACAAAGTGATACTGATTCAAAAAGACAAAACAAGAATTACCATAAAAAGTAAATCTTAAAGACCCTGTCTTATATTTAAAAATTAAAAATAAAAAGAAGAACACCCATTTGGGCAGTTTCCTTCATAATTACACAAGAAGACCTCTGACTGATTTTGTGAGTCTTGGTGCTGACTCATGCAGTCAGTGACAGCTCAGCACTGGGATTGGTAAGGATGAGGTGTCAGCACCAGCAAGATGGCTCAGCGTGGATAAAGTTTTTGGCCATGTAGTCCTGATGGACTTCAAGCCCAGGAAGCCTCGGAGGAAACGGAGAACCAGCTGTGAAAGTCGTCCTCTGCCCTCTGCCATGGACCGCCGTGGCGCATGTGTGTCGGCAAGGCCAGGCAGTTAACTGTACTCATGAAACTCAGCATTAAGAGAGAATATTGAAGTTTGGGTGGCAGATTTGCTACTTAACTCACTCTACTAGTGGGACTCAGCATCTGTTGTCGAATGACTCAAAATATAAATCTTTTTTTAAACACAGAAAAAAGTAACCTCCTGCTTCTCCTTTTCTCCCAGTGCACTTAAGTTTTGACTCGGTGTTATAAAATTTTTTATTCATGAATCATAAGTAATTAATAAAGACTATTTTAGTAATTTTTATAAACATCTTGTACTCACCCCTCATCGTAGTTCCTGATTTTATCAGATGTGCTTCTAGAACTCAGTCTGAAGGTCAGAGTTTGGGATGGAGGGCAGGATTTCCATCTTCAAGTTAAAGTTTTTACTCCTAAGACAGCAGTTAACAACACAGGCAGTCAGACTCATTCTTCCACAGTCCAGCTGCTCTTCCCTCCTCCTGCTGTTTACTTTGCTCTGTAATTGAGGGACATCACGCAGGTACTTGGCTTTATCTGTCTCACTGCTGTCTTGGAAGGTGATAGAGGCTGGACCTGGATGTAGAGGGCCTTTAACCGCCAGTTGGTTGCTCTTCCTTTTCTCAAGTCCCCTCATTCTACTTTCTCTCCACTGAGAGGTCTACTTTTCTTTTTATTTTAGAATGTAAACAGTCTGCATATGGTCCTTTTAGAGTTTTGGTTTTTTTGAAACAGGCTTTCATATATCCTAGAATGATATTGAGCCCTTGATCCCGTCTTTACCTCTCCGGTGCTAGGGTTATAGGTGTGCCTGTAACTGCCACTGCCACGCTGTCCAATTTGTGCAATGTTAGGGAGCTAAGCAAGCACCTCCCAGCTAAACCACACTCCCAGCCCTCCACATATCAATAGTTTACGTTTTATATTGCACCTATAGTCAACTGTAGAATATGAAGGCCTTCGAACACTTTGGCCTGGTTTAATCGAGTCCCTTCAACTTTTTTTTACTCTTATTTCATTTGTGGATTCTTCTTGTTTTTCTACCCCCCAAATTATTGTCATAACTACTTATGCTATTGGTAACTCAGAAACTCTTGCCTGGGTGTGGTAACATTAATAATCCCGGTCTTCTCTGTGAGTGCGAGAGCAGCCTGATCTACATAGCGAGTTCCAGACCAGCCAGGGCTGCTGAGACCCTGTCTCAAAAGATATGAGTAATTAAACAAGTAAAATACTTCAGAAATATTTTCCATTCTCGTAACTGCTTTCTTCTAAGGAAAACAGGTCACCCATGAGTCTTATGGGGATATGCTTAATAGAATTAATTCTCATATACTAATTTATATTTTAACAAATAAACATATATACAATTATTATTTAGATGCATGTTGTTGCTTCTTAAATTTTCAAGTTTCCTTTCATTTACCATTGACTGACCCAACCACTTCACAAAAAGTTCTCTCTTCACAAAGTCTAATATCATGAATATTTCTCTGAACCAAGAGCTAAGCTAGTATACAGGGTTATTTAATATAATTCTCACAACAGTCCTGTGAATGAGGTGCCATGATTGTTTTAATTCTGCAAGTGAGTTTATTGATAAGCAAAGAGACAGTTAGTCAGTGATGGCTGTTCATTTGACAGCTCATAATTCATTCAGGGATTAACAAGCTTAGTTGAGTTTTAGTTGCTGGAAGCTAGAGGAAAATCCTTCAAGCCCTGAAGCCTTGGAGGTTTTTGTATAAAACTAATGCTCAGGCAATTGTGTCTCATTCCTCTTAGGTCATGGAGGAACTCTTCAAGGCGACCACCGAGATGGTTCTCTCACACTGTCCTGAAGATGTTGAACTGTGTCACCAGTTCATAGCTTCTGGCCAGAAGGTAATAAGCTTGTGGATACAGCAAAATACATAGCTCCTTAAGTATATTAATTATATATAGTGAATATAATTCATTACATTTAAACTCTGTTGTCTTTTGTCTTATCAAGGGCAGACTAGAACATATGCTAAAAAACAACTTCCTAATGTAAGTAGATATTATGATTTTTTTCTGGATTTTGATCATACTTGACTACTGTAGCATATTGAGTTATAATTTTTGTTAATGTATCTCTGTGTTTATCATACCAGATCAAGGCAAGACCCAGATTCTAATTATTTTTATTGCTCTTATACTTAGCTCATAGTTGAAAACCCATGTGTTATTAAATAAATGAATCATACCAAGATATAAGAAGGTAGAAATTGTGGTTTATATTACTAAAATGTATACCTTGTATAGTAATCCCTTGACATCCCTGGAAATTGGTTCCCAGAGCCCCAGATATACTAAAATTTGTATGGTTGAGGCCCTCTATAAAATATCATACTACCTGCATATAACCCATAGGCATCTACTATATCACCTCTAGAGTACTTATAACTACCACAGTGAGTATGTCAAATGCCATGATTAGATCCCCAAAGTAAACTAAGTAAATCACAACGCTTTTCCTTTTTTCCTCACTTTGGAAACAGTTTCTGGAAAGGCAAAGAAATATCCTTTATGCATATCAAGAAACATACTTAGAGAGACTTTAGAAGCCCATTAAGGATATCCAGTGTCAGAGCTGTAATCTGAACTTGAAAGCCACGCTTTAATTAGGAGGGAGTGGGGGAGGGGAATGGAGATCGTTATCCCCAGAAGAAATGTTTGGAATCATTAGTTCTTCATAATGAAACAAAACAACTGTATAAAAACTATTGCTTCTTAACGTTTCTCAATGTAATTGGTAGAGCATACAAAGTAATTGACGGGCTAGAACAATGTCTAAGGAAGGAGCTGCAGACAAACTCTTTCGTGTACAAATACTTAATTTTTGAATGTACTTATCATATTATAAAAGTTAAACATGTTTTAAGTCAAAGCAATTAATATTACTAAGTAGTGGAGTCAGAAGACCACGGTGCCTGTGACTCTTACTCTGGAGGAACACATGACAATATAAACATTAGACACTCTCTTAGCCATTGAAAGCAGAGGCTGAGTCAGCAGACTGCCTCTTACACAGGATAGAGAGCTCTAGCAAGTTGCTCATGTTCTCCCTAAGCTTTAGATTCCCTTCTGCACAATACTCAGCTTTAATTATTACTCCCACAACCAGCCACCACCACTGCTTGCTTAGAAATGCACAGAGCGTAATTTGAATAAAATGTTCACTCTAGAACAAAGTCTGTCACTCAAAACATGGCTTTGGGAGCTGGCTTGCTTTTTTTTTTTTTTTTTTTTTTGTACCGTAAAAACATTTTCTAGTTCATTTGTATAGGTGTGAAATTCAGAGCATAAGTTTGTACTAGGTAGATTGAGTTCAGGGTTCTTCAGAAAGCTTTGTAGATTTAAAAAAAAAAAATCATCCGGAGCACTGTCACAGTATCTCTTATAATTTGCAAGGAAACTGGTGTGTCTTTGCTACGAACATGTTCATATGCTTCTGGTCCATGTACATACATTTTTTAATGACCTTGTGAAAGGGAGGCCATTAAATTTGGCAGTATACTTCAGAGTACATAAAAATTAGGTTTTGACCCAATAATCCTGTTTCTCATATGCACTAGAGAGGTGTTTAGTCATGATTTAGAGTAGCAAAAGATTGAAAACATCTGAAATACCATTAATGGGTAATTAGTTAAAGTAAATAAACACACATAAATATACTTAGAATGTTGTGTTTTAATTCAAAAAATGAAGTTCCTACCAAGTGGTGGTGGCACATGCCTCTAATCCCAGCACATAGGAGGCAGAAGCAGGCAGGTCTCTCAGTTCGAGGCCAGCTTGGTCTACAGAGTTCCAAGACAGCCAGGGCTGCACAGAGAAACTGTTTCAAAACAGGTTTTGGCAGTGGATGTAGCTCAGTTGTTATCGAGCTTCTCTCACAAGCATGAAGAATGACATCATGTTCAGTCCTCAGCATCACATAAAACTGCATGTGCTGGCATTTGCTTGTAACCCCAGTGCTCAGGAAGTAGAGGCAGGAAGATCAGGAGTTCAGGGTTACCTTCAGCTGGCCAGGGCCACATGAGACCTTGTCTAATGAAACACAGTTTTCATTGCAATACAGTGTTCAATAACATACAATCTTGAGTAAAAGTGTATATGATATATGCTCTGACATTTACTAAAATAGGTGTTATAAATATTCACATACTTATTCATAATCTTGTAAAAGAGTACACAGGTAGTGCTAACAGTGCGTATACTATTAAGAGGAGGGACTGGGAAAGTTTCTCAGAAATTCAGAGCACTTGCTGTTCTTACAAAAGGACCCAGGTTCAATTCTCAGCACACACACATAGTGGCTCACAACCATCTAAAACTCCAGTTCCAGAGGTTCAGTGCCTTCTTGTGTCCTCCATAGGCACCAGCACACATGTAGTGTACATACACATACATAATCATAAATACAACATAAAGTAAACTTTAAAACGTAAGAAGAAATAAATTCTGTGCCTGGGGAACAAGGCAAGAGATATATATGCTTTTATTTTCCCTCCCTCCCTTTCTTCCTTCCCTTCATTTTCTCTCTAACCATCTTCTCCCTTTGTTGCTCAGACTAGCCTTGAACGCCTGGGCTTAAGCAGTCCTCCTACCTCAGCTTTTAGGTGTGCACACTCATGCAATGGAGTTTTCTCATGGTAGGCATGAGAAGTTTCTTAGTGAGAAAACCAATACTAGTTTTCCTCAGCAGTCAGTCCTAGAATGACTAGGACTATGTTAAACTATGTTACAAAGGCTTTTACCAGGGCCTGAAGAAGTGCTCACGATCTGACTGCCTTCTTACCAAATTCCTTGGGATTTCCCCCTGGCTCAGTATGCTCCAGTCACGCTGACCTTTTTGTTCCTTAGTGGGACAGACTGTTCCTCACAGAAGGCCCTGGACTTGCTATTCTTTTCATCTAGAATATTCCTCCCAGTTATTTATACAGCTCTTCCCCACCCCACCCCCGTTTTCTGCTGCAGGTTTCTCTTCAGATGTCACCAACTCAGAGTGCCTTTCCTGAACATCTCCTCTAAAATGGCAGACACCTGCCCTACTGTATCCCTACTGTATTTTTCTTTGTAATAGTTCTCTATCACTGTTGTTATTTGTTTAGTTTGCCCCACACCTCAACGCACACATCTTGGCCCCAAGAAGGCAGAAGCTTTATTTTGTTTGTCATTTCCCAGTACCTAGAGTAATGCTTAGCATCTAGGAGCTGTGACATACATGATTGCTAGACGAGTAAATAACTGATAACTTCTAGAAAGGCCTTTTACTCTTTGAGCCTCAATATTCCATACCTTTTAGTAGAGCATTGACACAGCATGGGTACTGAGAAGCTCTACTTTCTGACCGGACTCTTGTGTCCATTGCATGCTGGCCAGGAGTGGGACTAGTAAACAGCCACTTCTCTTCATGCAGATCTCATTTCCGTAAGGTTAGGTCAGCCTGAACTCCTGATTGCCTGGTACTCACTCATGGCCTCACAGATTATATTGGAATTGGTTTGGTTTTCTGGTTTAAATGGGCCTAGTGTAAAAATCTTCTGTGGTGTTAACCTTTATTCACTTTTGTGTTGTTTTCTCCCAGCATTTCTTATACGGAGGCAATTGAGATCTTAAAGCAAGCATCCCAGAACTTCGCCTTTACACCCAAGGTAGTGTGTGTGTGTGTGTGTGTGTGTGTGTGTGTGTGTGTATGTATTGGTGACATGAGAATTTGTGGAACTGTGCATAGACTTAGTGAGTTTGGTTTTTTTTTTTTTTTTTTTTGAACATGGTTGAGAATAACTTTGAGATGAGTCTCACTGTGAAGCCCTGGCTGACCAGGAACTCATTATGTAAACTAAGCTGGCCTGGAACTCACAGAGATCTAGGTTTAAAGGTGTACACCACCATGTGTGGCAATAAAAATGATTTTAGAAGAGAATTCTATCATTTGGAATAGAAATAATTAAAGGCTTTAAAGGAATATACCAAGTTTAACAAGATGAAAATTCAAAAGGGAAAATGATAATTATAGATTATTACTGTATAAATCAAGTAGTGTTTGCACATGTATATTCTAAATAATGTTGAAAGCTGATAGACAAAGAAGTTATAGGATGAAATGTATTTGGGCAAAATATTAAACTGAGGCACACAAACCTAGTAACTAATGAAAGCCTATTATGAGCGACTGATTATCACTGCAACAGATGAGAATCTGATCCAACAAATCCAGTGAGACGGATTCATGGGAGCAGTTGTAAGTGGCGGGTGTGCGTGCACGCTCTGTGATACAGACGTCAGGACATGTCCAGACCTCTTTTCTACAGACCGAGAGTACATTCTCAGTTAGGAACTGCAACTTGGTTCCACCAAATACCAACTACTACAGCAATGTTTTCTTTTTCTTTTTCCCTCTTTCAGAAACTAGATTTTTTTCATATAATGTTCTGATTATGGTTTCCCCTCCTCTATTTCTTTCAGTTCCTCCCTTCCCCTTCCATACCCTTTCTGTCTCTCATTATAAATCATGTGAGTTTCTAAGAGATAATATAAAATGAAACATAATAAGACAAAACAAAAGCTAATATATTAAAACTGGACAAAACAAACAGAAAGAAAGTCTAAGAGAAGGCACAAGAAGCAGAGACCCACTCATTCACACTCTTAGGACTCCCATAAAAACACTAAATTGGAAGCCATTATTCATGCGGGCCTTGTGCGTGCTGCTTTAGTTTCTGAGTTCATATGAGCTTTGATCATGTTGGTTTAGAGTACCTTGTTTTCTTGGGAGTCTTCCACCCTCTCTGGATCTTAGACTCTTTCCACTTCCTCTTCTGCAAGGTTCCCTGAACCCTGAGAGCAGTGTTTGATGGAGACATCTCATCTAGGGCTGAGCCTGTCTGTGGGTGTCTGTATTTGTTCCCATCTGCTGCAGGAGGAAGCCTCTCTGATGATGGCTGAGCAAGGCACTGACCTTTGAGTATAGAATGTCATTAGGAGTCATTTTATTGCTACCTTTTTTTAAAAGATCAGTAATATTTTACCCTAGATTCCCTGGGCTATTTAGTCTCTGGTTTTTGGTCACCAAACAGTGTCGGGTATAGGTTCCAGTTCGTGGAGTAGGCCTTCGGTCAAATCAGATATTGGTTGGTTACTCCAGCAAGCTTTGTGCCACCATTGAATTAGCATATCTCACAGGTAGGACTGCATTATCAATCCAAGGGTTTATGGTTGGGCTTTTACTTATGTGTTTGTTTGTTTTGGTAGCTTGCAGAGTACCTTCTATGCCAAGATGACAGAAATTAGGGGTAAAGTTCTTCATATACAGCAGCTCGACTTCTCAACATTGAGTGAGTTATTCAAGTGTTGTCTTTAGCAGTCGGGGCTTCCATCAGTTTGTGGAGAGCAGCTGATAGTCTAGGCACTAATCTGGGTCATTTGGTGATTCCCATGAGACCCCCCACACACACACCAATAGTGCAATTAGATGTAACCTAAACCCAGTACTAGAAGCTTCATTTAATGACAAGAGATAGCCAGTTGGGGCTCTGTCCTTCCCCCATTATTTGGCAGTTTCAGTTATAGCATCTTCATATATATATGTCTTCAGTGCCTGAGATTCTCACCTCCATCTCTTGTATTCTGTTGATGAGGCTTGCCTATGAGAGTCCTGTTGCATTCCTAAATTTTTCATTTTCATATTTTCCTTAGTTTGGGTTTTCTTTATTGATTTTATTTCCACTGTCAGGTCTTAAACTGTTTTACTCATTTCCTTCTGCTGCTTGTTAGTGTATGTTCATAGCTTTCTTTAAGGATTTTTTTTCCTTCCCTCTTTAAGAACATCTATCTTTTTCATAAAGTCTTTGTCATATGGTTCAGCTATGCTAAAATACTCAGGACCTGCTGTGGGCTCTAGTGGAGACATATTGTTCTGGTTGTTGCTGATGTGTTTTTACATTGGCATGTAGCCTTCTGAGTTTGGAAACATTGTAATTCTTCCCCACGATATCTGGTCTTGTCATTGTTGGGTGGGTGTTTTGTTCTTCAGCGATACTGCTAAGTGTGGCCACTGAGGGTTCCAGGTAAAATGTGTTTCTAGGTATTGAGAACTGACCCAGGAATGAGGGATGATCTGAGGGTGGGCTGAGGGGGTCCCCGGGAGAGAGAAGCAGGATGTTCCACCAGGATCTGCTGGGTCCTCTCGGAATGGAGGTAGAGAGAGTAATGAGAGGCTACCACAAGTAGTCTGTTACAAGCTGAGACTGGGGGATTAGATTTGGAGGAACAAAAAGAGGTGAAGATACATGGCCCTGCCTACTTTCCTGGCTGGAATGACCTGTGGGTTCCCAGGGAGTGCCTAGTAGGTTTGCGAGCTGGGATAAAGTAATGAGTTAGAAGTGAGAGATCCGTATGACCCACTGAAGAGCATGGCATGGCTGCGGCAAGTATTTTGCTACAGAGCTTGGGGATGAGACTGGAGGAATGGCTTTAGGGTAGCTGGGGAAGAGGTTACTAACTTTAGTTAGCATAACTGCTTCCCTGGCTGGAGTCTGGTAATGCTGTCTTCCCTACCCCACCCCTGGTTTCTCTCTGTAACCCTGGCCATCCTGGAAGACCAAGCTAGTCTCGAATTCAGAGATTCACCTGCCTCTGCCTCCTGAAAGCTGAGATTAAAGGCGTGCACCATCACTGTCTGGGTGAATAATGTTTTCTTACTTTTAAAAAATTTTTTTTCTTTGTTTCCATTCCTTTATTACACATAACTGATGTATGTTGCTTTTTTTTTTTTTTTAATTAAATTGCCAGTGGATGTTTTGATTAACACCAAATGGAGATATGGTAGGGGAAAATATTGATTGTGTGATATTTCCTTTCTCCATGAATAACATGTTCATCCAGCTTTATCTTCCAGTTAAGTTATTTTTATGCTCATTTGGTGCAGACCTGCTGCATCTTGTTAGTCTGTAGCATACAAACATACAGGAGACCCCCTGTGTCTTTTGTGGCCAATCAAACATCTGAGAAGTCAAGACTAAGAACAAAGTCATGCTGACCTCAACAGAAAAACCTAGTAATACAAATAAACCACCTGGATTGGGGAATTGTAAATTTTTTAACCTACCTTTATAAAATCAGGGGCAGTTTTATAATTTTTGTTTATCTATAACCATTATATGCAGGCCAATCTATATTTAAGTAGGAGAATTACTCTTAAGAAAATGAATCTAAAATAGTTTTCCCTAATTCCTCATCTTGTTCAAATTTCCTGTTTAAAGTGTTTGGGGTAGAGAGTATTGCCAAACCTGTGGGAATAGTAAGGTAATATGATGTGCTATCTATGCCTTTAAACAATCCTTTACCATTGTCCCGTCTCAAGCTGTCATATGCTCTTAACACAGCTTATCAGTAACTAGAGCTTCTTTGCTGGATCTCATGCAGGTCAGATGGCCTCCAGCTTCCGATAAGGGTGATGCTGATTGTGTCTACCTCCCAATGGCTGGCATTATAGGTGTGTGCCACCAGCCAGCAGCACTTGTGGGTTTTAAAGTCAGTTAATTCTTTGTGTAATTTCTTCTTTGATATTTTCTGTCAAGCTTCAGGAAGTCAAGAATGATACCATTTTGGGAATTCTTTGCTTGTTTAGTTTTTGGGTTTTTTAAACTACCATATCGAGTACTTAAAATGCCACCTGGAATTTAATAGTCACAGTAGTATTTACTAAATAAATAGACTGAACAGTATTGCTACATAGTCATCAAAGAACATCTTGCATATGAATTGACTTTTACTAAAATAGAGATTGAGAAAAGCCATCTTGATAGGCTCAGTACTATCGCCCATTGTTTAATTTCCTGAGACTTAGAAATAGTAACTAGGGGAAATGCTCTAGGTAATATTAATAAAAATGCCATAGTTATGCATCAGTTTTATCCTTTTAGAAAGTGTTTTGTTTTCTTGCCTGTGCTGTGCTTGCTGATGCTACTCCCTGAGACGGGGCACAGAAACAATAGTGTTTATCTACTGATTTCAGCTTTCATCTTTCCGGGCCTTCTGCTGTTCTTATTCTCAAGCATTCCCCCTTTGGTTTAGTCAGCTGTGTGACCTTGGCAGACAGCTGCACACATCATTGAGCTCCAAGGGCAGAAAGCTGGTAAAGGTTGTTTTCATGTGTGTACTATAGCCCTTTCTTCTTGTTTCTTGTTACAGTGGGGTGTTGATCTCCAAACGGAACATGAGAAGTACCTGGTGAGACACTGTGGCAACATACCAGTCTTTGTCATTAATTATCCATCAGAACTCAAGCCCTTCTACATGCGGGAGAATGAAGATGGTCCTCAGAATACAGTAAGACGATTATACGTGTGGTTCATCTTCTGAATCCGAATCCTCCTCGCCTTGTTTCATTTCATTAACTTTAAAAATATTCTTAAATTATATCCATCAGTCCTCCCACAGAGCCCAGTGTTCTATAAACATACTTCTCATTTTTCTCACAGGAGGGGGGGTCTTAGTTTAGCAGATTCAAGTGTGAGTGGGTTTCATTTTGATTTTGATTTTCTTTGAACTACTGAGTTCAGGAAGTAGCCTAGAACACTGGACAACAGCACCAGGTTGATGTCAAGTTCAATATTGATTAGGAGACTCCTGGGAAAGTAAGCTTGCTGGAGCATTGATAGTATCACTGGCATGATCGGGCAGAAAAACAGTTGGCTTAGAGGTCTTTTGTCTCGGCTATATATAGACACGATGAGGGGAGGCAATGGAGGGATTGGAGAGGTCTTAGTAGATCACCTGTCAGGGGCCTCATCTGCCTTCTCTGTCTGCCTGTATTGGTCCTCTGATTCTTCACTGTTTCTAATTGATTTTACTCTTCTAAGTTACTTTTTCTTTATTTTCTTTCTGCTTACAAGATGAGATATAATATAAAAATACTTTGACTTATAAGACTTATTAAATTGTTTTATATGTAACATTATTAGTTATGTTTGTGAGACAAATATGTTTATCTCAAAATAGGTCAAAACCTAAATTTTGTTGACCAGTATCTCAGCACTTTTAGAAAATGAAGGTTCAGCCGGGCGTGGTGGCGCACGCCTTTAATCTCAGCACTCTGGAGGCAGAGGCAGGCAGATTTCTGAGTTCGAGGCCAGCCTGATCTACAAAGTGAGTTCCAGGATAGCCAGTGCTATACAGAGAAACCCTGTCTCAAAAAACAAAAACAAAAACAAAAACAAAAAAACAAAAGAAGAAGAAAAAGAAGGTTCTACTCTAGCCCACAAGTAAGCAAAGCATCCCCGCCTTCGGTACACAGGTATCAGACTGAAAGTGTTCTGCTTTCTTCTACACTGTTATAAGACTGTGTCACAGACTGCCAGCTTGTCTTGAAATCTTAGAGCAATTTTGCTTAGAAACTTTTCTCTATTTACAAATGAAAACTTACAAAGATAATTTAGCTCTACTATCCCTACCCCACAGTTGCACAGTGCATTCTCGTGTTCTGCCCCTCATCACTGTACTCCATTCTAGACCGTGGTAAATCCTCTGCTTGAGCCTTTCCTTCTCTGTAAAGATTTGATTTAATTCGGGTTGCCCAGCCACGGGGAACCACCTCACATATCTGTGTAGCAAGTGAAGAATTGGTAACATTATAGCAATGCGTCTGTTTCCCACCTAAATGTAACTTTCTTGGTCTCCGCTGCTCTCCCTCCTGATTGAGCCCTGTCTGCTTGTTTGCACTTTTACATCAGCTACATTTTCTGCTTCTTTTTGTTACCTGGATAGTTTCCTCTCTGCCACCACCTACTGCAGCAGTTCCTGTTCAGCTCAGTAACCACTCAGTCTTCATCTATCTGCAACTTCTTATTCTTACAACCCTCTTGTCCGTCTTGTCTTGACTTCGGCCTCTTGTGGCATCATGTCCTCTCAGTCATCTCTCTTTTCACTGGTCACTCTAATTACTCTCTACAGATTTTTTTCTCCAAGTTTATAAGATGTTGGAATTCCTTAAGTCTAATCCTACATCTTTGCCCTTGCCAGGTGATTTCACATGTTCCAATAGCTTATCATTTTTTCTAACATAATCGGAAATTCACTTTATATTTAGCTTCTCTTTAAAATTCTGGACTCAGATCTTTATTATTATTTTTGTTGTTATTTATTATTCACTTATTTATTGGAGGGCACACATGCATGCTGCTGTAAATGAGTAGTGTTCACTGTGTGGAACTCAGAGATCCACCTCAGGCCATCAGCCTTAGTGGTGAGCACCTTTATCCCCTGAGCTGTGTCATCTGCTCTGGACTCTCTCTTACCACCTCGTTGATTACTATGTTATGCTAAAGCAACCAGAACCAAGTGCATGACTTCTCGCTCCCCTCCCCAGCCATCTTCCATCTGTTCTCGTTCTTCCTTTCAGTAGGGTCTCACTGTATAAGCCTGGCTAGCCTGAAACTCAGAGGAGAGCTCAGAGAGGTCCACCTGCCTGTGCCTCTATCTCAGCCCCCTTGGAACTTAGGTTAAAGGCGTGTGCCATTGTGTTTGGCCATGAACTTGTAATATTTTCTTTCATTGTGATTTCAGGTGTAATCCCACACCTGAGTCATCTCTGAAATTTCTTTCTCACAGTGAAGTGCAAATCATTTCTAGATTCTGACATTTTACATTCTGAAATGTATCTCAAATCCACTTGTTTATTTTAATTTCTGCTTTTACCTTTTAGATTAAGATCTCTTCTGTGTCTTGCCTTCATTTCCCTGTGGCCTCCTAACTGTTCTTCCTGTGTCTGCTCTTTCCTTCACAGTCTCTGTCTTCATTTTAGCATGAGCTTTTGGAAAATAGAAGTTAAAGCTGGGTGTGTTAGCCCAATTCTGTAATTCCATCACTTGGGAAGATGAGTTCAAGTTATCTTCATCTACATAGTTTGGGGCCAACTTGGACTAAATGAGACCCTATTTCAAAAATAAATAAATAAATAAAATCTAAATCTGATCATGTTAACCCCTTTCTTAAAACCAGTAGCCTCCTGCTGCTCCTGCTAAGCCAAGTATAACTGTTCCTGACTCTGAGGCTCTGTTACATCCATCTTTGTCACCTTTCTGCCAGTTTGGACATCCTCCTACCTTGGGTTCCTGCATATGCTTTATTTTGAATAGTCTTCCACACCTACATAATTTTATTTTTTTTCCAGATCATGTTTTTCTCATAAGAACTTTCTTTGACCATTATAATTAGTCATAACAGCATTTTTACATGCTGTTAAGCTTCAGACCTAGAACTGCTCACTTGTTAAGATTTAATGTAACTTTTTATTCATTCTTTGAGAATTTCCTATCCGTATGTAATATATATATATTTCTAGAGGCCACACTCCTAGAGAAAAAAGTCTGACTCTTCCCCCAGCAACCACCAGCTGCCAGTTGTGCCTCAGGGAGGGGTGTGGCCTCAGGAACCCCTCCTCCTTCTGTTGGAATGCTGGCTGCCTCAGGGAGGGGTGTGGCCTCAGGAGCCCCTCCTCCTTCTGTTGGAATGCTGGCTGCTTCAGGGAAGGGTATGGCCTCAGGAACCCCTCCTCCTGTTGGAATGCTGGCTGCCTCAGGGAGGGGTATGGCCTCAAGAACCCCTCCTCCTCCTCCTGTTGGAATGCTGGCTGTCTTGGTCTTGCGCAGGTGACCACAGCTGCTCTAAGTTCCATGGCCCTGTTATAGCCAGAGGACAGCATATCACAGCAGTCTACCCTCAAACCTATACTTCCCACCATCCTCATCCATGATGGTAAATGAGTGTGAGATACATGTCTTCTTTGGGGCTGAGCAATCAATCCACAGACACCTGTTTTCTGCACTTTGACCAGTGCTGAGTCTCTGTATTAACCACTGTCCACTGCAAAAAGAAGCTCCTCTGGTGAGGTCTGAGCCCTGCACTGCTCTATAGGTGTAAAGCTTAATGTTTAAAAGACATTTTTATCCTTTTAGCAACGTAGTAGTAGTAGGTTCTCTTCTAGGGTTTATTATCTCCATAACTACAGATTCTTGGCCATGAGCCCTAAATCCAGTGAGCAAGTGATTGGTTACCCCCAAAACTCATACCATTGTTTTACCAATGAGCATCTTTGCCAAGCTACTAACTCTTAATCCATCCTAACCTTTAACACACGGTTTTTTACTGACACTGTCACTACTTAATGATTTTCCTTGACCTATAGATCTATTTTTTACTTATCGATACAGCCTCAGTGCCTAGCATAAAGCCAAGGACATGGCAAGTATCTAATAATCTATTTTGTGTCGGGACAGGTGATTGGATGGATACAAACCATCAAAGCTTTAGACACAGGGTGAGCACAAATTCGTAGTAACTTGATTTGTTAAGGAAAGTGGGGCCAGGCTGGCTAGGAATTTTTACTATAAATTTCTTGAGCAGTGGCAGGAATATAAAAGAAAATATAATGGCCCAGAGTTACATACTCTTGGCTTCAAGTTACAGATCCGTGTGTTATACATTATGTGGTTGAGCTAAGTGTGGTGGTACATACTTTTAATCCCAGCACTAGAGAGACAGAGGTAGGCAGATATCTATATCTTCAAGGCCAGCATGATCTACATAGTGAGTTCCAGGTTAGCCAAGGGCAACATATTGAGACACTGTCTCAACAAGACAGACATCAGCAATAAAAATAAACTATGTGATTGATCTTAGGCAAGACACTGAATCCCTCTGAATTTTAATTTAAACAATACATGTCTGTGATCACTCTTGGTTCCTAGAAGTTGGACTGACCCAGCTGGGAAAGTTTTAGGTGGGACCGAGACTATCTAGGCCTGTGGATTGGTAATGTATGAAAACTGAGAATTACTGTTTGGAGTAGTGGGAAGTTCATAAGTATGGCATGGCGTTGTCTCTCTTCCATTTTAACTTGTGATAGCTTTGTTGTGAAAGATACTGTAATGCCCAGTGTCTGTGTGTGTGACACCGTAATGCCCGGTGGCCTGAATGTGTCCTTCTTACCTTTGTACATTCTAGGAGGCCAGCAATCTCTTAACAGTGCCTCAGATCATGCAAGCACTGTAATGAGACTTTGGTGTGCTTCCATAGTTTCTGGAGTACTGTAGCATATAGCTTCTCATTACCATATTATTTGAACATCATTTAACTAAGATATTTTCATTAGCCATAGATAGTACCATTTATATTACCAATCTCCTTTTTTTCCTGTAAAAAGTGCCTGTTTCTACTCCTAAAAAACTTGAGTGGTGAATGTACAAACCTTGGCATATGAATAAATAATGTATTTCTTTCAGTGGGACTCTAATTACAGGTTTGGGGAAGGTTTGTCAGAGTTTATGCAAGAAATTTCTCCTAGTTAGCTTCAGCTGTCAACTAGACAGCCCACAGATATCTGGGGGAAGTCTCCATTAGGGGATTGCTTCCATCAGATTGGCCTTTGGGCATGTCTGTGGGCTTTCTTGATTGCTAATTGATATGGGCAGGTCCGGTCCACTGTGTAGTACCATCTCTAGGCAAGGGATCCTAGGCTGTTTAAAAACTCTATCTGGTGTGGGCTCAATGGTTAAAAGCACTAGCTGCTCTTAGAGGACCCAGGTTCAATTCCCAGCACCCAAATGGCAGCTCACAACTGTCTGCAACTCCAGCCCCAGGCCTCCATCAGCACCAGGTACACATGTAGGTAAAACGCCCATACACATAAAAATAAATAAAAATTTTAACTTTAAAAAGAAGGCTAACGAAGGAGACAGAGGAGTTAAAGAACAAAGAAAAAGCAGGCTGAGCAAAGGCTAGGGAGCAAGCCAGTAAGCAGCTTCCTGCATATTCCCACGTAAAACAGAAGTGTTTCAATGCTGTTTTCTCCAAGCAAGTGAAAGACAACGGCAGAGAAATATTTAACCTGTTTTTAAAACTTTGGGCTAGAGTAATAGATAGAAGAGTGGTTTTCAAATTAGGGTGTTCGTTCATTCCACCCACTCAATAAAATGAGGATATACAGACTTCGATAATAAAAAGCACACTAGATTGAGAGAAAGCTGGAGGTTGGAACTCTAACACTCTTACAGCGTATCTGTATGACCTTTTACAAGGCTCTGCAGGCACAGGCACAGAGCCTTAGTATCTCCCTCCTTACAGTCAGAAATTTGGTCTAGACCTCTGAAGTGCATCTCTAAGCCTCTGATTTCATGTAACCTGTTTTTATTTACTGGCATATATAAGAATAACACATAAGTTACAATGCATAAGTTTGTAATTTGAAGGCCTAATATAATGAATCTAAGGAAACAGAAAATACCATGTGCTCTTGGTTACGGGACATTGATTAAAAACCCTGAATGTAAATGGAAAATATGCAGCTATATGAATGGCTTCTCGGGGAATAGTCATTCGTAACTTCCACATGTGACTAGGAAAAGTAACCACCCAGCATTTCTGAATGAGATGGATTAGGACCACCAGGTGGGGTTAGGATTCTCAAACTCTTGTCAGCAGTATTTCTATTACTATGTTTTATTTAGTATTACATCAGAAATGATGAGACATCGATGGCCATTCAGTGAAGTATACACTGCGTAGTCTCTTGGACAGGCAACCAAGGGATAACTAGTGAATTTCCCTAGCCTAATGAACTATACTATGTCAAAGTAACTTGATCCTTGAATCGACAGAAATAGTAAAGAAATTGTTAATTTTACTTAGTGATGACTAATGATTTTCCTGGCAATTTAGATCAAATAAAAGTATGTACTGCAGCCTATCTCTGATTGTTTTCAGGATCTTTGTAATGATATGTGTACTTTGGATTGTAGATTCCTACAATCAAGAGAGAAATTTGAAACTTTGACGTGTGTGATAGATTTGTAAACTTTTATTGCTGTTCTGTTTCTCTCCATTTCAATCTCTTCATTTCCTTATAGACAATGAGTTTAGTTAAAGCAGTAGACATAAAAGAGAATACAGATGTCTTCTGCCTTCAGGTAAAGTAGAACTGTAAAGGAAGTTGCACTGCAGGCTAGAGATATGACTCAGTGGTTAAGAACACTGACAGCTGTTCCAGAGGACCCAGGTTCAATTCCCATCTCCCACATGGCAGCTCACAACTGCCTAGCACTCCAGTTCCAAGGGATCTGACACCCTCACACAGATACCCATGCAGGCAAAATATCAGTGCACATAAAATAAGTCATTAAAAAAAGGAAGCTGCACTATTATAAAGAACAACAAAGAGAGTAGTTCAGAGTAAAGGAGTGACTTACATCATCCCACTTAAATGACTAAACCCATCTTGCAGGAGTAGGACATATGTTAGTTAATTTTCTCATTGCTGTGACAAATAGCATCTTGGAGAAGAGAGGGCTTGTGTTGCTTATACTTTCAGAAAACAGATTCCATAGAGGTGAGGTATGAGAGTGAGACTTCTCTTCAACAATTGCAGATGTGTTGGAGTGTTCATTACTGCTGTCTGCAGCTTTAAATCCGTCCACTCACTTTTCCCCCCAGACTCCACTGTCACATGTTTATATTCCACTTTGTGCTTTTTCTCCCTGTAGATCTATGTAAGACCAGTGAGCAGTAGCCATATCACAGCCTGATTGCTGTGCTGTCTTGAAATTTCCTCTGCCAAAGATATTAATCCATTACTTTAAAATTCAGTTCTACATGGGTTCTCAGGACACAGGCAGAATGCAGTCATATGCCCTCCAGCCACTGCAGTTCCTGATTGAGTCCTTGTTCCCCTGAAACCTCAGGACCTGGCCCACTACTGTTCCATGTTTCTGTCTGCATTCTCGGGAGAACTATTATAGAAGTCACTGGAGAAATGCGTTATACTTCTGTGAACTGACAACCCTCTACTGGGTATCTGCCTTCTTCCAGTTGCATCTGTGGATTAAATCTTTATTCAGACCCTAGGGAGGCAGAAATCATATTCAGCTATCATGGCACTACTGAGCGTTATGTGACAGGATATAGCAATGAGAATAAAAAATCAATCAAGAGGTAGTTAATGAATTTCTTGGCTGAGACTAATAAACTGCATCACAATAGCTTGCACATCAGCCCAGCAGAGTGAAGAAGCCGATGTCAGCATGAGAGTCCCACAAAGGCAGCTTTCGGTGCAAGGATCCAAACTCCAGACCTGTGCTGTTTATACAGAGTTCAGAAAAGCAACTTCACCATGTATGATCGTAGTCAAGAATAACGTAGTTCTTTGTCGGGGCACAGAAGGACTTTTTGGAGTGTTACTCTTATTTTGCTTTTTGATCTACATTGGTGACACAGTTTGCTCATTTTATAAAAGTTAATAGAATCATGCAGTTTATTTGTATATTTTTATACATAATGTTATATTTTAAGTAATTTTGCTTCAATGGGGAATGCTGTCCTTTTATCACTGCAAATGGTATATGAAAGTCAAAAGAACTAACATTTACAAAAATGTTACTTATCTTTGCAAACTAAACTCTGCAACAATATTAGAGGTACCACCAAGATGGCTCAATGGGTAAAGGTACTTGCCACCCAAGCCTGACAGGCTGAGTGGAAGGAAGAACAAACAACTCCTACTTACACACACACACACACTCACTCACTCACTCACTCATTCACTCACACTGTTCTAAAGAACTAGTGATGGTCTTTGAACTGAACTGGAAGGTAGAGGACTAAGGATGCGTCTCAGGTGGTTCCCAGAAGTTGGATTTTTCGTTCTAAAGGAGGTATTTACAGAAATCCTTTCCTTTCTTCAAGAGGAAGACCTCAGGTAACTTGTATGTGTATGTACCTCTCTGCTGGCTTCTGCTGGCTGGCTTGGAATTTAGAACTCCTGAAGGAAAAAAGAAGTGCGGTCATTACCTTGGCCCTGAGGAAGCATGTTTTTGAGACAAGGTGAAAATTCCATTCCTTTGAAACCATTAGTATCTTTGAAAGCTATAAAACTCTGCCTGTTTAGCACAGTAATGAGACTGATTTGAGATTCATATGACATAGCTAACTTCAGCCCCTTCTGTCTGCCAGTCCACCTGCATCTTCTAGCCCTGGCGTCTGGAGGATGTTTCCTCGTTCTCCCTTCTGTTCAGGGGCAACAGAAGAAAAAACATTCAGTTTTCCCTTTCTTGAAAGTAGCATAGAAGGGTCGTACATCAAAGGCTTTTTTCCTGTTTAGCCTATTTTTTTCATCGAAAATTTAAGTTTTATTTGAGTATCCTGACTGGAATCAAAGAGTCAGAGTCAGAAAGGAACATCATAAATAGAAACCACGGTTCACTCAGCTTGAATACCAACATGAACTATTTCGAGACAGCTTGCTGCTGCAGCTGTGTAGCTTAAACAGAATCAAAACTCATATCCATGGAGGAAGATGGGCCAGGAAGCATTCGGAACCTAGAAGATGTATAGAATGAAACAGGTTTGTTTAAGCTGTGAGAGTTAACTGTGGCTTCTGGTATTTCCTTAGCAGGAGAATAAATGGGCAGCAGAGCCAAAGTGCTTCCACTATTAAAATTTCCAGGCTGCATTAAAAACAAGGACATCATGAATTTCAGGGGCAAATTGATGAGTCTAGAAAATCCCAAAAGCTCCAAATAACCAGGATACAATTCACAGACCACATGAAGCTCAAGAAGGAAGAGCAAAGTGTGGGTGCTTCAGTCCTTCTTAGAAGGAGAACAGAATACTCACAGGAGCAAATATGGAGATAAAGTGTAGAGCAGAGACTAAAGGAAAGTTCACTCAGAGACTGTCCCACCTTGGGATTCATCCCTTATACAGTCACCAAACCCAGACACTATTGTGGATGCCAGGAATTGCATGCAGAAAGGAACTTAATATGGCTACATCCTGAGAGACCCTGCCAGAACCTTACAAATACAGAGGCAGATGTTAGCAGCCAACTATTGGCCTGAGCGTGGGGTCCCCAATAGAGGAGTTAGAGAAGGGGCTGAAGAAGTTGAAGGGGTTTGCAACCCTATAGGAAGAACAACAATATCAACCAACCAGATCCTGGAGAACTCCCAGGGACTAAGCCATCAACAAAGGGGTACACATGGCTCCAGCTGCATATGTAGCAGAGGATGGCCTTGTCATGCATCAATGGGAGGAGAGGCCTTTGGTCCTATGAAGGCTCGGTAGATGCCCCAGTGTAGGGGAATCGAGGGCAGGGAGGTGGGAGTGGGTGGCTGGGTAGGTGGGTGAAGGAACACCCTCATAGAAGCAGGTGAAGGGAGGATATGATAGGTTGTTTCTGGGAGGGAGGGAAACAGGGAAAAGGGATAACATCTGAAATGTAAATAAATCAAATATCCAATAAAAAAAAGAAAAAGAAAAAAGAAAATAAATGAGGTAACCCAGACCCAAAAGGACATGCATGACAGGAACCTAACATAACTGTCCTCTGAGAGGCTTCACTCAGCAGCCAATGGAAAGAGATGCAGAGATTCACACCCAAACAGAAGATGGAGCTCGGGGAGTTTTACAGAAGAGTTGGGAGAAAGATTGAGGGACCCAAAGAGGACAGGGACTCCACAGGAAGACCAACAGAGTTAACTAACCTGGACCCTTGGGGACTCCCAGAGACTGAATCACCAGCCAAAGCGTGAGCACTGGCTTGATCTAGTTCCCATGAACATAAGTAGCAGATGAGCAGCTTGGTCTTCATGTGCATCCCAGAGTAACTAGAGCAGGGGCTGTCCCTGAGCCTTTGCCTGCCTGCCCATGGATCCCACACCCCTAAATGGACAGCCTTGTCTGGCCTCTGTAAGAGGATGTGCCTAGTCCAGCAGCAACTTGATGTGTGTTGGGGGCGGGGGGGGGGTAGGGGGAGAGTGTATAGTGGGAGGGATGGGGTGGGGCCTGGGGAAGTTGATAAGCCTCCAGAGGGAGGCTTCCCCTTCTAAGGGGAATGGGAGGAGGACTTACTTGAGAGAGTACTGGGAGGAAAGGAAGGGCTGATGTTGGGTTGTAAAGTGAATAATAAATACATTTAATAAAAAGAAAAAATTTCCAGGCTTCAGAGAAACACAGTGGAGATTTATACTTAAGGGACTCAAACTAGGTCATCTTTGAATTAAGACTTTTTTTTCCTGCAACTGACAAATTTATAATAAGATGGTTAGCTCCAGTTTCTGATCCCAGAACTACCAGATCTACACCAGTGTTTTGTGTTCTGATCCTGTATTCTGTTCTCTCAGAATCTAGTTTCTTCTTTAAAGTACAAATGATTGTTAATACAGAGGATAGTTAAGAATTCAAGGTCATGGGCTGAATTTTTGCCTATGATTTGATAAATCCTAAGTAAAAGACTAACAGGGAACACTGAGGGTTCCTGTACCATTCATTTGTTGTTCAGTAGTCATAATGAAATTTAAAAGTAGAAATAAAAAGAAGTGTGCCACATATTTAAAAGATATATTTTTCAGAGAGAATTTTCAAAATTTGCAGCTTTTGATGATATGCTGTAGCTCAGTGGTTCTCAGCCTTCCTCGTTCTGCGACCCTTTAATATAGGTTCTCCTTCATAACTGTGATTCTTCTATTGTTAAGAATTATGTCAATATCATAATATAAATATCTGAGATGCAGGATATCTGATATGTAGCCCCTGTACCCACAGGCTGAGAACCACTGCTCTAGCTGGCTTAAATCATACTGCCAAAATCTAGCTGTGTCCACAGCTGGGCACGCAACAGCTGACTGGGCAGATAAAAGGTGCTAACAGGCTAGTTTCAGAGTCACCTTTACAGCGGGCACATCGGAAATAGTAGTGAGGAATGTTAGTGGTCATTTGATATCAGGACTTTTGATAATGATTCTAAACTGTGATTATTTATGGTACTTTGTATTTTTCTTGTGGTCTGATGGAGGAAAATAAGAGAATAACTATTCTGTCCTCCATTGTAATAGATAGTGAAGAACCTGTTGGAACAATACAAGCGAAAGAGCCCTGGTAGACGAGGAAGGAGCTATGCAGTGGACTCTTGCTGTACATAAGTTTCTGCTTCTCCCTCAGTGCATGTTACACTTTCCTACCCTGTTGGCATGAGCTTTGTCATGGGAATTGTATTAGCCGAAGGATTATGAGCAGAAGTGACATTTTTTCACATATGCTTTTAACAGATTTCTATATTCTTTTTTACTGTCTGCTTCAAAACTTTTAAAAGAGACTTTTCTCTCAACTCCAGGGCAGTTTAAAAAGGCAGATTAATTGTAAACTAGTAGGTTTTTTTACATTTATTTTTTATATATACACGTATGTGCATAGCCAAATTAATTGTAAAATAGTCGTTCATATATATATATATATATATATATATGTATATATATATATATATATAATGAAACACATGTATGTATTATGAAACACATGTGCCATGGCACATATGTGGAGGTCAAAGAGCACCTTAGTGAAATTAGTTCTTACCTTCCACCGTGTGGATTCTGGATCAAGCAGAGGTCGTTGTGCTTAGCAACAAGCACCTTTTACTTGGCACCCCATAAACTGGGAATTTTTAGTTCGGATTGATAAGCCTTCCTTTCTCTAGCCCCTTGATGACATTTAGCAACGCCTGGAGACACTTGGTTTTGACACACAGGCTAGTAGTATATCTGACATCTCGTGGGTGGAAGCCAATCATGCTGTTAAGTACTTAGCACAATGGACTTAGTGCAGTGCAGTACATAGAGACCTTAAGTTCTACCCCCAGCACCGAAGGGAAAATAAAGTTCTACAATACATTCTTAAGGCCCTAAAACTAAACTTACCTAGTCAAAGATGTTATGAATGCCAAGACTTGAAAAACCATGGAGTTTTATGATGATAGCCTACTTCTAGCCTATTCTAATATAGCCTCTGTCACCTCAATTTTGTAATAGTTAATGCAGAAGTAGTTGAACATAGGCAGTTAGATATCCTTGTAATTAAGACAGGATTAGAGAGTTTTTAAGTATGAATGAGTATAATGCATGATGTACATTTTAAAGGTGATTCAGGGAGCTAATGAGATGGCTCAGTGACTAAGAGTGCTTGCTGCGCTTATGGAGAGCCCAGCTTCAGTTCCTAGCAGCCACATTAGGTGACTCACTCACTGCCTGTAGCTCCAGAGGATTCTATGCCTTTTGACCCTGTGTGGGGATGGGGGGACACATATAAATAAGAGTAAAAAGCTAAAGGTGACTATTGCAAGTGTTATATGTTCCAGATAAATAAAAACCACCCAGAATGCCTAAGGAGTGCTGTGGTCACATTTCGAAATTTCCAGTGAACTCATGTATCAAGAGGTGTGCAGTCAAAGATGAGTGTTGGTCCTCTATGCTTCTTTTTTAAAAAGTAGAATTATAAAACAAAAAACTAAGTCCAGAATTACTATAATTTAGTTCTGTGAAAAGTGTTAAGATGCCAGAAGTATGTTTTCTATTTGTTTTGCTTATATTTGCATCAGAACCAAGCAGGGACTGCAGTGTGGTTGTATATTCATGGAGAACCAGAGCAGCCCAGCGGGCTTCTCACTCTGTACTTCCCACCTGCACAGGTGCTTCTCATGCGTGTTTGGAGACAGTTACCTTTTTAGTTTGAGTTATTCATTTTTGTATGTTCTTGCAATATAACAAGGGATTATTGCCACGCTTCTTACATGGAATTTCCCCAGTTTAATCCTTGCAAATTATAGTGTGTGTGTGTGTGTGTGTGTGTGTGCATCTTTTCAGAGCAATACAGAATGGCAAAGTTCAGAGACTCATTTGGTTAACTATTTCTTCCAAACCTAATTGCCCATAATCTAAATATAAAACTCTAAATTAAAGTTGAGAAAAAACTTTTCAGGTTATGTTGGTAAAGTGCTTATATAGCATGCACAAAATCCTTGCGTCTTTAGCACCACATAAATTAGGTATGGGGATGATGGGGATGCAAGTCTTAATCCCAGAACTTGGAAAGTGGAAACAGAAGGAATCTTAAATTCGAGGTCAAAGTCAGCAAACTGGCTCAGTAGGTTAAGGCTTTTGCTTCCAACCATAACCACCTGAATTGGATTCCTAGAGCCCACAAGATGGAAGCAGAAACCCAAGTCTTGAAAGCTGTCCTTTGACCTCCTTGTGCACACTCCGGAGCATATAGCCCCACACGTATATACATATCCATACCCACACAAAATACCTGTTTTTTAAAAGCATCCAAAGAATTAAGTCACAAGGTAATACAGATTGCAGGTAAACTTTCTAAAATAGAAATAGTTGCTAAGGAGTTAAGAGAAGTTGTTATAGCAGAGGACACAATTTCAATTCCCAGCACCCACCTGGCAGCTCACAGCCGTCCATAACTTCAGTTCCAGAAGATCCATTGACCTCTTCTAGCCTCTGCACGCACCAGACATGCAGTGGTACACATACATACATGCAAGCAAAACATTCATATACATAAAATAATTTTAAAACAAATTAAAGTACCACTAGTAATTGAATACTATAAACTCAAGTAGCATACCGTCACTTTCCTCTACTAAAAGTTTTTTCTATTCTCTCTGATATGTGTAACATCTTTATTGTGAAAAGGAAGAAATTACAAGTAAAGCTTTTAAATCTAGATTCCTGTAAGGGTGGGACGCCATTAACAATGTTGTTATGTTTATAACAGTCTTCTTTCCGTGCCTAAAATGTATTTAAGAGTCTCTGGCTGATCACACTCGAATTTTTGTAACTGGAATTGATGCAATTTTAATGTCCTCCACGTTAATCTTTCTTGTGTCTTTGATTGTTCTGTAAGACCACTTGCTAAAGTTGTCATTGCTGACTCGGGATTTGCATGTTGAAATCGTAGTTGTCTTTGGCCAACATGCTGAGCTGGAACTGTTGTCTCAGGTGTGAGGGCATTGCCGGATCAGTTCTCTTTCATGTTGCTTATGTCTTTTACTTTTCTATCAAGATAAGGAACTGAAAAAAAAAACAGGGGTTTCATTGTTTCAGTTTTTACTTCTTCAGTTAATAAACAATGCTTGATTGATAACTATGACATGACATACAAAAATTAAAGAAGTTTTTCCACCTTTAGAATGTAACAAAGCTATAGAGTCAATTCCCCAGCAGGAAGGAAAAAAAAAAAAAAGAAAGAAACTTGTTTCCTTAGTCATGAAATAACGAAGTTGTACATATAATGTCCAGCAAAGAGTTATATACTCTCAGAGAACTGAGCGCTTGCCAGGCATGCAGTACTCTCTCCATCCTCAACACTGAGTACAAGGGTAGTGGTACACAGCTGCATCCAGCCCTCAAAGGGTAGAGACTACGTGTCAGGAGTCAAAGCCATCCTCAGTTGCAACTACATCATGAGTTCAGCAAGACCAAATGAATCTGTGTGTGTGTGTGTCTGTCTGTCTGTCTGTCTGTGTCTTGCATTTGTGTATATTCAGGTTTGTATGTGGAGAGGTTGGGAGCAGATGGTCATGCACTTGTGAACTGTGTGCATATAGAGGCCAGAGGTTGACACTGGGCATCCTCAGACTCCCTCTCCCTCGTGTATATGAGGGCTTCAGTCCTGGCTTCTGAAGCCACAGCTGCAGATTTCAGTAGTCTAACTAGTAAACTAGGACAGGGGTCCTGTCTCCACCTTCTGAGTGCTGGGATTACAAGGTGTGTGCCACCACACCTGGCAAAAATTATGCTTTTAAACAATAAACTATGCACTGTTGAGACATTTAAAATATGTAAAGTGACTTTATTAGCATTAGATTTTATTTCCTTAAAATATAAGGTGGGGAAATTAGAATTTTACAAATGTAATTTGATCTCTAACATACTTTTTTTTTATATGTATAAGAAAACTTAAAAACATGCTGAAGTCTAACTGTATCTGCCTACTGGATGGTGATTTTAATCGTTCATAACTTTAATTTTATTTTATGATAAAGATATGAAAAAGAAAACACGTTTTGATCATTTTGTACTCATTTATTTATAGAATATTAGGATTTTGCACTTGGGTATAGACAGTGGTTCTATTCTAATGTTGAGCTTATGATAGTAATTGAGTCCATGGTCTCTAAAGAAATTATTCAAGCTAATTTGCTTAAGATGGAACCTTTTTATTTTGTTTATTATTGTGGAAAATTTACAAAACTCAAAAAATATTAAAAATAGGTAATTGGTCAGGCATTGTGGTACATGCATTTGGAGCAGCATTTAGGAACTAGAAGCAGGTGAATGTCTGTGAGTTCTAGGCTAACCTGGTCTATATAGCAAGTTCCAGGCAAGCCAGAGCTACACAGTATGACCTTGTCTCAAAACTATAAACATATAATTTATAATTAATGTCTCTTTACATTGTATATGCAGTACTCAGATGAGTTTTTATTGAAGACCCAAAGTGCACTTGTTTCTAGTTCATGTTGTCTTTCTTTGGAAACACCACAACTTCAGATCGTTTCCCCTCAAACAAGTACTATATTGTATGCCAGGTTATTTTATGAGCTTTATCAAGTCAAGTTTATGTGTGGCATGTTCTTCAGCTATTGCACATCTTTTATATTTATTTAGTAGTTCCCTTCAATGATATTCAAAGGGAAGAAACTAGTGCCACATACATACAAATATATGGTTTACCAGGCTGATATAGTCAAAGCAGCACCAGCAGGTCACCTAGTCCCAGCCCCTTGCCCTTTCCTGGTCTGGAAATATAGAGAAACCTTCCTGTGACTCTTTTGTCCCTAAACAGTACTTATTTTAGAGCCAGGCATAGTGGTTTATACCTGCTAGCACAGCACTTGGGAGGCAGAGATGAAATGATCACTGAAAGTCCAAAGCCAAATTTTGAAGTCAGTCTAATCTGCATAGCTAGTTCTGACAAGCCAGGTTATAGAGATTCTTTTTTCAAAAAGAATGGGGGCTGGAGAGATGGCCCAGAGACAGACAGCACTTGTTGCTCTTACAGAAGACATGTGTTCAGTTCCCGTGTGGATCCATGGTGGCTCACAATGCTCCTGTGTCCTCTTATAACCACTGGATGCACCAGGCACATGGGCTGCACATATGTACACCTTGGTAAAGTACTCATGCACACAAGATAAATCTAAAAGTTGGCTTCTAGATTTTAATTCCTCATAAATCTTATTGTGCACAAGTCTGTACTGCCTTCTTCACATGGGGCCTTTGTTCCCATCCAAGTGCTGTTCGCCAGAACTCACTTAAGTCTTTCTCTTCGCTGCTGTTTCTCTCGTTCTTGATGGTGGGTATTGCTTGCAAGACTTTCCTTGAATTTTTGATAATCACAAACTGTAAGGGAGACGAACTCTGCCCATAACTTACTGCATTATTATAATACTAGTTTAATATTGAAACAGAGAACATGGACAGTGGAGGAGAGTCTTAATAGTCAAACAGCTAAATTGTTTGTAAAAACAATTGTAAAATTGTTTCAAGAAAATGTTGGATTTGTTGAAAATCTGAGTGTCGTTGGAATCACCAGAAAGTACAGTGTTGTTCATGGTTGGTTGTTTCTTCTTTAGGTTGCTGCTGTAGATCTTCTGGTTCCTGGAGTTGGGGAGCTCTTTGGAGGTAGCCTCAGGGAGGAACGGTACCACGTCCTAGAGCAACGACTAGCAAGGTTAGACCTCAAAGAAGCACACTTAAGTAGCTGGGGTGGGGTCCTCAAAAGTGGTCCTTGCACCTGACTGGCCTGGTGCTTGGGCTCCAAGTGATCAACAAAGGTTGCTCTAACATCTGTATCTCCTTTTTGAAGACAGCATCTATTGGCAGGTGTAGTAGTTCATGCTTATAATCTCTGCAAGTGGCCGATATAAGAGAAATAATTTCACAGGTTGCAAGCCAGCCTGAACTAGAGTCAGACCCTCTCGATAGATAGATAGATAGATAGATAGATAGATAGATAGATAGATAGATAGATAGAGACAAACAGCATGCTTGTGGGTCCAGCACCCAGAGCAGAAGCAGGAGGATCATTTTTATGTTTCAAGGTCATCCTGGTCTCCACAGTGTGTTCCAGGTCAGACACAATTATATAAAATTTAAGACCCTGTCTTTAAAAAATATACAAGCAATATTCCCAGGCCCTTGAAAACCTCTCCCTCATTTTTCTCTTACTTGTGTCCTTTTTATGTCCTCAGTTTTATGAATGTCATGGTCCCACTGGGTCATAAGGACAGACTGAACTAAGAAGAGAGTAAAGATAGAAAAGTGCTAAGCTAGCATTTAGCAGTACATTTTCTTCGAGTTCTCTACTCTACACAGTCCTGATTTAGCTGTTTGAATAACTTTGTTTTAATTTACTTTTTGAGATGTGGAAAATGAATCCGTAGATACATAAAACATTTTGGAGATAGAAAGTAGGGAATCATTTCTACTGATTTGACTTTCACTGCTGTATATTTACAATCTGCCATAAAACCATGATGACTTCCCAAACTGGCCATGGTTATAAACCTTTGTTTTCTGATTTCCTCCTTCCCTGTACCAGGCATCAAAACATTCTTTTCTCAAGTCTGTGTTAGTTAGTCCTTCGCTCCAATAGTACTGGGTTTTGTCACTGGGGGGGGGGGGGTGCATTTTGAAAATATCTTGTTAAATTAGCCATTTTTAAAGCCAGCTTTTCCTAATGGAGCCATGTTTGAAAGTTGATGCTTTTCCAAGATCCCAAGCTTTAAATGTCTTGAATAACTTGGTGTCGCAAATCCGACCTTCTTGGCTACTCTACTTATCTTGGAGATGAGGCTCCAAGAGGGTGTTGTGGAAAATTCCTTTATTGATTAGACAACTGCCTCCTTGCTGCCTCTCACGGTTAGGCAGTCCTGGGGAAGGGGAGTTGTGGAACTAAAGTGAAGGTCAGAATCTCTAGATGAAGGAATTTTAACTTTCTCTAATATATATATAGATATAGATAAGCATAGTAAAAATTGCACATGCAAGAAGCCTCATTTGTTGAAAGATTCATCTGCCCATTTTCTTCAGTTGCTTTCTTCCTTCAGGAAACCTTCCCTTCATAACATTAAATGCTTACCTAATATCTGAT
The DNA here is from genome assembly GCF_978045245.1 of Mus caroli. Classification (NCBI taxonomy): domain Eukaryota; kingdom Metazoa; phylum Chordata; class Mammalia; order Rodentia; family Muridae; genus Mus; species Mus caroli. The sequence continues at coordinate 49,373,524 of NW_028227263.1, read as the reverse complement.
AATATCCAGTGTTTTTCTTCTCACTGACGTAGATATGTTCCTCTGTCTCATGGAACTGTCTGTGGCTGTCGCTCACGTTTTCTATACTTTATAGAACATCTCATGTTTTCTGTACTCTATTGAACATCAGTGGTCCTTGCCATTTCAGATAATAGTCCTAAATACCTTTTTAAAGGGCGGAAGTTAAGTTTAATGACCCCTAAGAGCTTAAAATGTTATTCCCATTTCTCTAGACAAGAGCCATATTGTTGTAGTATTATTATGAAAGCAACCTCAGACTTGCACATTGTTGTAAATGTCATGGAATAAAAGTCGTGTCCAGGTGTTTGCCGTCTGTGTGTGCCTCCAGGCACCTCGACTAGTACTGACTGCCTGACTTCCTTCCCGGTCAGCCAGCTCATGTCACACCAGTCCCTTCAAATCCTCTTTTCATCTACAGCATTTATTACCTACACCTCTTGTCTCATAATACCTCATTGTTTACTGTTAGCATCGATTACCTTATTAATAGAAAGTCTTCTCTCTGAAAACTAAACCTCCTCAGTCCTGTTGCATTGATTGGAGGGCACAGGCTTCATTCACTATGTCTATTTCCTTACAAAAGGCCCTGCATATATACCCCAGAATAAATGTTTGGTGGTTGATTAATGTTTGATTGCTTTTGACACAGTTTTTCTTTATTTTCTGTCCACAGATCAGGACTTACGAAAGCCTACCAGTGGTAAGGATGTGGCCTATTCTGAGTACCGTGCAAAGGATTGTTACTTGTACTTCCATTCCCCTGTAAGCAATGCTAAGAGCTGAACATGAGGTTCACAAAACTGTCTGTGAACAACAGTAAAACTGATGGGTGCCATTTAGCTACTGCTTCTGATGTATCAGAATAATGCTCACCATTTTTTGTTACTTTATGTAGTCATCACAACCCTTAGAGAGGTAGATAGTGCTGTCATCCATTTATCACCCCCTCTCCCCCCAGACAAGAGGCCTTGGCACATGAGCTGATTATTGTAGTTAAGATGGAGCCGAGAACTCCGTAAGCCAAACTCTTCCTTATGCTTTTGTTCATTTACTGCAACAGGTCTTACTGCATAGGTCAGCAGAAGCTTGAGCTCTCATTCATGATGCTTCAGTTCCCTAGGTTTGACATTGAGAGCTTGAATTAAGTGACGCCTTAGGTATCCAAGAACTACAGAGCCCTGAGCTGCTTAAGAACAACCACCTGTCACGGTCACACTCCCTTCCGCAAAGTTGTTCTCACTTGGGGTTTTTTGGTTTTGTTTTGTTTTTTTCAAGACTCAGCAAGCGTAGACAAATAACTTACATGTCTACATAGTGCTGTTTTAGGATCTTACTAAAATATCAGCAATATTTTTAACCACTTTGTTGTTCTGAGGGCAAGGAAAGACAGATTATACTCTTGCCTTTTGGTAAGGAAGGAGATAGGATTCAGAGTTTCAAAATCCAATTAATGGTTTCTGATTGCCTGGTAGTTGTCAGCAGTATTGTTAATAATCTTGCTCTCTTTTAATTTTTTACTTTTCATGATTATAAAATGAAGTGATAAATCTGCTGCAGAGTTATGGTAGAAATGGGAAAGTGCAGACATTGTATTCACACAAAGTAGAAGCAGTTCAGTAAACACTAGTTTTTAATCCCCTTTTAAGCTTTGCTATTTAGTAGGTAAGTCTATTGAGCCAATTATACTGTTTGCACTACTCAGATTCTATCAGTTAATATTCATAGTGTCCTAAAATTTATTTAAACAACAACAAAACTTACTATATATTGGTTAAATAAGTATAATATTTATTAATCATGTCTATACTATTTTTTTAAAATATGTTAACTGTGTTTTGGGGTAAGAAGAAGATTCACATGCCACAACTAGTGTGTGGAGGTCAGAGGACAGCACTTCAGAGTCAGTTTCTCTCTCTCTCTGCCCCTTAGGTCCCAGGCTAGAACTCAGGACAGCAGGCTTAGCTACATTTGCTCTTACCAACTGAGCCATCTTTCTAGCTCCTATACTATTTTTCTATCTGAAGACTTCACACTTAGGATCTTTAACTAGAAATACTTCTGACTTGACTTGACTTCCTCTTGTGTGGTGGTCATAGTCTGTTAAAGGTGAAAGGAACTTGAGAACGCTTTGCATCCATGAGCTCTATGAAAGTCCCTCTGTACTAGGAGAAGCCAGGTGTCTGGGAGTGCACTCACTCCTATTTCTTCTTGTCATATGCAAATAAAATTAGTAACCAGTTCCATATATTCCTTGGCATTTTTTCTATATCTGCTTGCCCAAAAAATCAATCTAATTGTCAAAAAATACAGATCTGAAGCATGGCATGGTAATAAACTGTGGTCTAGCACTCAGAAGTCCGAGGCAGAGGATCTCGGGAAGTTTGAGGCCAGCCTGGTCTACATAATGAGTGTCAGCTGACTGGGATAACATAATGACACCTATTCAAAAAAAACATCCACTTTTTAAATTAAAAGTAGATTTTTGCTTTCTATATCAAAACGAAGTCAGGCAAAATTTAGTAAGCCAACTTACTAAAATTGCCAACTCGGCTTATGACATTCATGTCAGTGTTTTGGCCATCAGTCATGAGAAATTTAGAGACATGAAACCCATTTCTGAACCACTGCAGCCAACGTGGGTCCTGCAGCTTTTGACAACTGGTTTGCTGTACCTTCACTTCAGATTGTCAGTGAGTCAAAGTGTGCTTGTTCCATGCTTTGTAAACCTGCGGTGAATTCAGCCATCGAAACTGCACTTAACAAGATTGTGCTTACGCCATTTATTCCCTTAGTTCTTCATAATCAGAAGTGTTCTAATAACCTCTGTCATATTGATCTCACTTGGATCCAGCTCATCCAATTGCTATTTGCTTTTTATGTTAGAATCTTTTCCCTAACGTGTGAATGGACCACTAGTGTGAATATACTAGAACTGAAGAGCCGAATGGCTACTCGTGGTGCTTTTTTAAGTCTTACTATGGAGCTGATTTACAAAGTGTTTGAGAAATTATGAACTTGTTTTAATTCATGTATATAACTCAAGGATTTTCAAGCTAGGAACAGTGAGATGGCTCAGTGGGTAAAGGAACTTGCCACCAAACCTGACAATTTTAGTTTGATTCCTAGGCCACTATGGTAGAAGGAGAGATAGGACTCTTAAGGTTGTCCTTTGACTCTTTGTGGGCTGTCCTTTATCTTTACTCCCCAGATGACTTTATTCCATGCTAGTTTGTAGGAATCTGAGTTTCAGTCATAGCTGTACCATGTTTTAACTATGAAGACTTAAGTGGGAACAGAACATGCATGATAAGCAGTGGAGGTGATCTCCCATTCCAGAAAAGGATGATCACTACCCTTGATCATGATCGCTGTGGAATGAAAAGATAGATCTACTCTGCCCCAGAGACAAAAAACAAACGGCTGTAAAATACGTATAAAATATACGTATGAAATATACGAAACTCCCATCAATGCATTTGACCAAATTTATAAGTAATGACTCTGTCTTTAAAAACAGGTACCTGGATCTTCGCAAGTTTGGATCTGTGCCCCATGGAGGCTTCGGGATGGGATTTGAACGCTACTTACAGTGCATCCTAGGAGTTGACAATATCAAAGATGTTATCCCTTTTCCAAGGTTTACTCATTCATGTCTTTTGTAGCTGAAAGACTGTTTAATGGAAAGTGCTCCATCACCTCATCTACACATGAGTATGTGTAGAAAAGACTGGGTGTTTGCAGTCTGGAAATGTGGATTTCAGTGCACAATTCTTGTGCTTTGAGACGTACTCTATGAAAAATAGAAATGGTCTTGATCATCTTAAGTCAAAGGCTTTTCATGGACAGATAAACTCCTCCAAGGAGAAATACTAAGAGCAAGTGGACTTTCAAATCTGTTACCTCAATTAGGACAAAAAAAAAAAAAATAGTAGTAGCTGGGCATGTTGTCCAGCTAGTGGAGAAGCCGGTTCAGGAGAGTAACTTGAGCCCGGATAACATCTCAAGAAAGAGAAAAGGAAGACATGGAAGTGTAGGATCTCAGAGTTCCTCAGGGACTCTGACCTGATGGCCATGTCTCACCCTGCTTTGCCTTTCATTGGTAGCTCACTTCCCCTTGTTGTTTGTTTTTTAACAACTAGTGGCTAAAAATAAGGTGATGTTGACCCTTTTCTTCCTTGCCATTTAAACTTACGTGACACCAATCTTATTCTCTGTGCTTTACTCAACTTTATAGAAGAAAATATCCCTTTAAGGGTCTAAATTGACTAATGAAGTGGCTATTCTGAATTGAACCATTCATCATTGGGTGGTGAAAAAAAACACATTTAATAACTGTTGATCTTTAGTTTTAAAAGTTAAAGAGCTAAAATTAACCATTTAAACTTGTCAGTCATTGTTCTAGTTCATTTATATTAGAAGTTTGTAAATATTCTAATAGTCATTAAAATTCTTTTAAGTTAATACCTATGAAAGAAGTTATTTTTTTTAATTTATTTTTTATTAGGTATTTTCCTCGTTTACATTTTCAATGCTATCCCAAAAGTCCCCCATACCCACCCCCCCCCAATCCCCTACCCACCCACTCCCCCTTTTTGGCCCTGGGGTTCCCCTGTACTGGGGCATATAAAGTTTGCAAGTCCAAAGGGCCTCTCTTTGCAGTGATGGCCGACTAGGCCATCTTTTGATACATATGCAGCTAGAGACAAGAGCTCCGGGGTACTGGTTAGTTCATATTGTTGTTCCACCTATAGGGTTGCAGTTCCCTTTAGCTCCTTGGGTAATTTCTCTAGCTCCTCCATTGGGAGCCCTGTGATCCATCCAATAGCTGACTGTGATCATCCACTTCTGTGTTTGCTAGGCCCCGGCATAGTCTCACAAGAGACAGCTATATCTGGGTCCTTTCAGCAAAATCTTGCTAGTGTATGCAATGGTGTCAGCGTTTGGAAGCTGATTATGGGATGGATCCCTGGATATGGCAATCACTAGATGGTCCATCCTTTCGTCACAGCTCCAAATTTTGTCTCTGTAACTCCTTCCATGGGTGTTTTGTTCCCATTTCTAAGAAAGGGCAAAGTGTCCACACTTTGGTCTTCATTCTTCTTGAATTTCATGCGTTTAGCAAATTGTATCTTACATCTTGGGTATCCTAAGTTTCTGGGCTAATATCCACTTATCAGTGAGTACATATTGTGCGAGTTCCTTTTTGATTGGGTTACCTCACTCAGGATGATGCCATCCAGGTCTATCCATTTGCCTAGGAATTTCATCAATTCATTTTTTTTAATAGCTGAGTAGTACTCCATTGTGTAAATGTACCACATTTTCTGTATCCATTCCTCTGTTGAGGGGCATCTGGGTTCTTTCCAGCTTCTGGCTATTATAAATAAGGCTGCTATGAACGTAGTGGAGCATGTGTCCTTCTTACCGGTTGGGACATCTTCTGGATATATGCCCAGGAGAGGTATTGCTGGATCCTCCGGTAGTACTATGTCCAATTTTCTGAGGAACCGCCAGACTGATTTCCAGAGTGGTTGTACAAGCTTGCAATCCCACCAACAATGGAGGAGTGTTCCTCTTTCTCCACATCCTCGCCAGCATCTGCTGTCACCTGAATTTTTGATCTTAGCCATTCTGACTGGAGTGAAGTGGAATCTCAGGGTTGTTTTGATTTGCATTTCCCTGAAGATTAAGGATGTTGAACATTTTCTCAGGTGCTTCTCAGCCATTCGGTATTCCTCAGGTGAGAATTCTTTGTTCAGCTCTGAGCCCCATTTTTTAATGGGGTTATTTGATTTTCTGGAGTCTACCTTCTTGAGTTCTTTATATATATTGGATATTAGTCCCCTATCCGATTTGGGATAGGTAAAGATCCTTTCCCAATCTGTTGGTGGCCTTTTTGTCTTATTGACAGTGTCTTTTGCCTTGCAGAAGCTTTGCAATTTTATGAGGTCCCATTTATCGATTCTCGATCTTACATCACAAGCCATTGCTGTTCTATTCAGGAATTTTTCCCCTGTACCCATATCTTCGAGGCTTTTCCCTACTTTCTCCTCTATAAGTTTCAGTGTCTCTGGTTTTATGTGCAGTTCCTTATTTTAAATTCCTCTTGATCCTTTCCCAGTGAAATTTGGAAGAAAGGTAGCTTTAATCAAAGGTGGTGTTGGAAATGTAGCCAAACCTACGCAATGGGTAATTTTAGAATATGGTGTGGCCTGATAAAATGTGACCAGTGCCCCTTTGCGTGCTTAAGACCTGACACTCCAGCACCTTGGACAAAAGCAATTACTTTGTATAAACTAAAACATCATTTCTACAGAGTTCTTACAGCGCTTGGACACGCCTATATTTGCGTGTGTATTTAAAACCACACTTGAACTGGAAATGCATCTCAGAGTTAAGAGCATTTGCCTAGCATGCTTGGGGCTCTGGGTTTGATCCTTATGTGGGTAGGAGGAGGGGTGTCACACTTTTAAAAACTCTTGTTTTAGTCTTTTCACCAGGCTTCATTTATGGAGAACTATTGTTGGTTGTATATTCAGTTGAATTTATATGTATCAAATAATTATAAAATGTCATGCATACCTAAAATAAGTTTCAAAGTTTCATTAGATACTCTTGCAGGTTAATTACTTTTTAATTTAATTTCATGTGTCTGGTTGTTTTCACTACATGCATGTATGTACACCAGTTACATGCCTGGTACCACCCACAGAAACCGAAAGGGGGCATCTGATCCCCTGGAATTTGTAGTTAGAGATGGTTGTGAGCTGCTGTGTGTGTGTGTGCTAGGAATAGAACCTGGCTCCTCTGGAAGAGCAGCCAGTCCCCTTAACTGCTGAGCCATCTCTCCAGCCCTCTTAGGTGAATTCTGTATAGCCCTGACTGTCCTGGAACTTTCTAAGTAGAGCAAACTGCCCTTGACCTCACTTGGGCACAACCATGCCTGGCCCTCCCTTTGGTTAGTTTTTAATCAGTTTAGGTTGTGTTTCTTAGCCTAATTCAAAGTTAACATCTGAAGAGTAAACTTTAGAACCTCAGGGTTAAAAGACACCTAAGAGGTTGACTGGGTTGACCTGCCTAATGCAGAGAGCACCTCCTGCCTGGGCCATGTGTTTGGTTTTTTTTTTTTTTTTTTTTTTTTTTTGGTTGTTGTTATTGTTTGTTTGTTTGTTTGAAAAGATTTTTTTCTTGAAAAGAGTTTCATTCCACTGCTGAATCTTTATAATCAGGATAATTGCTAAGTTAAAGTCCCAGCTCCAATCTACTTTCCTTTGCATACTAAGTTTAGGAACCAATGAGAGGGATAATAGGGCTTTCATAGGACTCACTGCAGCCATGATTAGAAGAAGTCCATTTGTGTATTCAAAGAATACTGTTTGAGCTTCTTTTGTGTGTCAGTACCATGCTAGGTGCTAAGCAGTTATGAACAGAACAGAAATGACACTTCATGGCATTTATAACCTATTAGAAAAGACCTATTTGTGAAAAAGGATGAAAATACTGGTTAAAGAGGCTTGTGGGTAATATAACATGCTTGCCAGCAGCAAACATGTAAATGACTGTATATGTCTGCATATAGAGAATACATAGTTATAACAATAGAATAAATAGTTCAATCAATCACTGGGCAAAATTTTTAAACAGGCAATTCTCAAAAGAAGCACAACTTTAAAAAAAAACACAAATGACCAATAAATACACACACACACACACACACACACACACACACACACAGAGCCTTATCAACATCCTCAGCTATAAAGGAAATGAAAATCAAAACTGCATTAAGAATCCATTTCACCCCTTCCAAAATGGGTGTCACCAAGAAAATAAATGTTGGTGAGGATGTAGAGAAAAGAATTCCTTATACACTGTGAGAAGAGATGTAAGTTAGTTCAGCCTCTATGGAAATCAATTTGAAGATTCCTTATATATATATTTAAGGCAACTAAAACTACCATATAGTCCTGCTGGACATACACAGAAGGAATCGGAAGCAGCATAGCAGAGGGACACCACACCCATACTCACTGTTGTGCTGGTCATGGTAGCCAGGATGAGAACTGGCCCAGGTGTCCATATGCAAAGAAAATAAGTCATATATGCTCAGGGAGTACACCATCTACCTTAAATGGAATTGTGTCATTTTCAGGGAAATGGGTAGGACAAGAAATCATGTTAAGCAAAATAGTCCTAGTATCACATATTCTCTCATATAGAATCTAGATTTTTGCTTGCTTATTTGTGTGTTTGTTTTGAAACAAGTTCTTACTATATGTCCCTGGCTGGCCTAGAACTCAGTTTGTAGACCAATTGGCTTTGAACCTCAACCTCCCCAGCTCTGGGATTGAAGGCATGCACCCCTGTGCCTGTAGAGTACAGTTTTGTCTGGTTTGGTTTTTAAAATACAACATAGAAGGGGCCCATTTAAGAGAAAGGGAGCCAGTGGGAAGGAAGAGAGAAAAGAGGGTAAAGGGGGGATATGAATGTGATCTACGGACATTTTATGAAAATGTACATGTATGAAAATGTCATGGAGCCCAGCAATTTAAAAGCTCACTGTGCCTCAATTAGTCTGAGTATGTGTCTAAAAGGATCTGTGGTGGTTTGAGTGAGAATGGCCCCAGTAGGCTCATATGTTTGAATGCTTTGTTGACAGTTGGTTGGAATCATTTTGGGAAGGGCCAGGAAGTGTGGCCTTGTTAGAGGAGGTGTGTCACTGAAGATGGGCTTTGTGGTTCAAAGCTCACTCCAAGCCATCTCTTTGTGTCTCCAGCTTGCAGATAAGATGTAGGTTCTGAGGTACTGCTCCAGTGTCATGCTTGCCTGTGTGCTGCCATGGTCGTCATGGACTCACCCTCTAAAACTGTAAGCAAGCCCCCAATTTAATGCTTTTACAAGTTGCCTTGGTCATGGTGACTCTCCACAGCAACAGAAAAGTAACTAAAACAAGGTCTCATCATAAGGCTGGCCTGAAAGAACTGATCCCTTGCCTTAGCCTCCTGAGCGAGCGCTGGTATTTACAGCCATGTACACTAACCTACACCTAGCACTACACTGATAATTTGGGAGTGGGAGGTATAATTTAATAGTATAGGATTATATAATATTCTCTCTCTGCATGTGTGTACACACGTGAATAGATTTATAGACGCCAAAGGAATTTGTTAAATTCTCAGAGCTGTAGTAGCAGGGATATGAGGGGGGTTGGGGGTGAGATATTGATCAATCTCTGGTCCTCCTGTTGGGTAGTAAACACGCCTAACTGCTGAGTCATCTCTGTAGCCCCATAATAATGTTGTTATAATGTTCTATATATTAAAAGGTTGGTTTAAGTTGAGCTAGGTTTTTCTTGGAAAAACCAATTTCCAATGGGAAAGAAATGAAAATCGATTTTCCCAACCTTTTCAAATATCACCTCCAAGTGATAACCCCAGCAGTTCAAGAGTATAATCTAAAAGGATATTCTAAAGTGTATATGTTTTTTTGAAATTTCCGTTTGACTGTCTTCTTTGCTGGTGGCAGTTGTCATGTTTCTTTGATCTAGGAGAATGGGGTGGTGTGATTCATGCTCTCTATACTGTACTCTCACGGTCTGACCCATCACAGAGACTACTGAACTGTCACAGATCAGCAAGCAGCTCTTTGACCTGTGCCCTTCTCCAGCACGATCTGTCAGATGCTTCCCTTTCCAGTTCCAATGGTTTACATTCACCTTCTGCCATCCGAGCATGACTGAACAGGCCCTGAAGAAGCCTTTGGTGGAATGGAATAACTGCCTGCTCGTTTGGATTGCATTGCTGTTTATTCATAGATTTGTGTTAGTAAGTGGATGAAGTAAGAACATAAAAACAGTTGAAAGACTGATTAAATTGGTAAATGTGTGGGGTATTTTGGCTTCTGATGAATATTTGTATTCAGTCTACAATCCAAGCTATGTATAATTAAGAAAGGCATAGGTAAGAAATATCCAATCGTAACTTCTTCCCAGTTGTTAATGGGAAATTAAGAGTTAGGAAAAGCACTAAGAAATGAGCCAATGTCATTCTTGATCACCCTGTATTAAAGTGAGTTAGTAGAACTTCCCTAAGTACATTTTTCCAGGTTATGGTCAACACTGTCTCATAGAACCTTGGGTTTCTATGGTAGCCAGGAACTCTGGATTCTTTTATCAGTTATGGTTCCAGAAATCTTCTTCAGAGTTCTATCTGGCATGAATTTACAGCTTTTATTAGCACATGGGGTATTTTCTGGTGGCCTTTAAGCTGCCAGGTGCTTCCTAAACTGACATTGAGGCAGACAGTCTTCAGTAACTTTTTCTGAAAACCCTAAATGTATGTAGTCATTAGTCTTATGACTGTCATTTGGGCATCGTTTTATAGTTTCTAAAATGTTTCCATGTGTATTATTTTCTTAATTCATAAAACAGTAGTGTGTTAGTTAGGGTTTTATTACTGTGAAGAGATATGACCAAGGCAACTCTTATATTGGGACATTTATTTGGGGCTGACTTACAGGTCCAGAGGTTCAATTCATTATTATCAAGGCCAGAGCATGGTAGCATCCAGGCAGGCATGGTGCTAGAAGAGCTGAGAGTTTTATATCTTTATCAGGAAGCCAGGAGCAGACTACTGTCTTCAAGACAGCTAGGAAGACCATCTCAATGCCCACTCCCACAGTTATACACTTCCTACAACAAGGTCACACCTCATAATAGTGTCACTTCCTGGGCCAAGCATATGCAAACCACAAGTATATTGTAGACCTTGTTCTCTTTTATTGGAGTGGTCTTGAAAAGATAGCTTAACTAAGAGAGAGAACCTACAAATAAAGTCCACAGCCATCTGCCTCCAAAGAAACTAAGGCCAGAACTTTCTTACCACAGAATGTTGCATTTTATACTCAAGCATGTTGTAAAGTACACCTTTTGCCTCTAATTTCTTTGTTCTACAGAGGAAGAAGGGAATTAAAATTGGAAGGAAAAAACACACCGTGATTGAACTTAAATACATTGTAGTAAAAAGAAACTGAAAATGGGGCAAAGGACACTAGGTCAAGCAATTCACTTAGGCTTACTATTACTTGGTTAACCTCAGAATGGATGAATGATGGATACAGGGTCACATTGTGTAGCCTAGGCTGGCTTTAAACCTATGGTCCTCTCCCTTCACCCTCTTCACCCCTTCACCCACATGCTGGGACTACAGGCATGCTCTGCCTTACCTTTGTTCCCTCCCTCCCTCCCTCCCTCCCTCCCTCCCTCCCTCCCTCCCTCCCTCCCTCCCTCCCTCCCTCCCTCCCTCCCTTCCCTCCCTCCCTTCCCTCCCTCCCTCCCTCCCTCCCTCCCTCCCTCCCTTCCTTCCTTCCTTCCTTCCTTCCTTCCTTCCTTCCTTCCTGATAGGGGCTTATGTGGCCCAGGCTGGCCTGGTACTTAACATGTAACTAAAGATGACCTTGAACTCCTAATCTTCCTATCTCTGCTTCTCAAGTGCTGGGAGTACAAGTTTGCACCACCACACTAGGTTATGTGGTCCTGGGTATCAAATCTGAGCTCCCTTTAATGCTAGATAAGTACTCAACAGCTGAGGACCATCTCTAGCCATTCTCAGTTTCTTGAATGAGTTTATATTTCCCCTGTTTTCATCTTTGGACTATCTTAGAATGTACATAGAAAAATGGAAGAACTTGGATGAGAACTGCTGATAGTCTCCCAAAGTGAAGGATATTTGCTATTTGAAAAATATTCCTCTGGTAATAAAAGCTTAGCAGACCTGACCAGTAAAAGGGTTGGCATTTTGTTTCACTTCTTTAGTTATAGGTTAGTTTAGCAGCACTATATATATCTAGCAGAACCTGGACTATTTCCTATTATAGCTGATACAGCCTTCTCCATATGCTGGCTCAACAAGAAATGCTGGTTCTCTCATTTTTGTTAGGACCCCAGTTAAAACCAAAACAAAACAAAAATCCTCTTATTGGATATCATATCCATTTCCCAGCCATCACATATAAACTGCCCTCTTTATTTCCCCATTCTGGGTAATTTGCCAGCTGCCCTTGTGAATAGTAAATAGCGACTCACTGCCTTGATTCTACTCCAGTAGAAAGGAGATTGGTGGTTGCTTCCTGTTTTGTTTGTTTGGTCAACTGCATACTGGCAGTTGAACCCAGGACCTCACACATGCTAAACCGACACTCTCCCACTTACTCCACTAGCCTAAACACACCACCCTAAGAGAACTTTCTATCTTTAGAGTGACTATTAGAAACCCCTGCCTGATAGTAACTAAACCAGTGTGTAGCTTGTTAACAGCTTAGAAATGTGGTGACACTTAGCTACTCACAAGCATTCTCTTCTCCAGTACAAAAGTAAGCTGGATAACTTATCTTTTCCTGGGGCATTATCCCCCTCCAGGTCACTCCGTAGAGATGTATCCTTCAAATGTGGCTTTTGGGGAACCGCCAGACTGATTTCCAGAGTGGTTGTACAAGCTTGCAATCCCACCAACAATGGAGGAGTGTTCCTCTTTCTCCACATCCTCGCCAGCAACTCCTGTTCACCCCAAGTGTGTGTCCTGTGATGACACTCTTGGTAGGAGAACTATGAAGTCACCTATGCATCACTGTCTAATAAAGCACCTATATTGTTGGGAGAAGCTGTGAGGTTATATGACAGGGCTTCATAAATTGAAAGCACAGCCTAATCTCAGGTCTCTTAAGGGAAACTCTTAGAAAATTAAAAGTAAAAACATATTTAAATTAACATATGTCAAATGAAGTGTTTACAGCTAGTAAGGATATGAGAAAAATATGCCAAAATTTTTGAACAGTTTTAATCTGTGGGTAAATCTTGAATACAGAAAAGAAATAAGTTATTACAGTGCAGTGGCATTGTGTGACGGGCTTTTAAAGTATTCAGTGCAGGTCAATAAACTTCTACTGACCACTCACTGTGCCACACCCTGTGATGCACTCTCTGATAGAGATAACCGACAATCCCCAGTTCACTCAGGTTTTGTCAGAGGTTATGGGTTATATATTGAGTATATCTGGGATAAAACAGCCTATAATTGACATTTTTGTCAACAGTCATGTCAACTAAGACGTGAGAGTTTATATCTAGCTATGTAAGAGTTTCTGCACAGAGAGAAGTTCCGAGGGGGTTTAATTCTCTTGTATATGATAAAGGATGCGTAATCATACACGTGTCCTACTCATGTGATAGTGGGTTTGGACTCAGTGTTCTCTGTTGTTGCTGTTACTTGACACTTGTTCTTACCATGTTAGCCAGACATATAGGGCAGCCTGCCTCAGTCTCCCAAGTGCCAAGATTAGAGGTATTTACAGCCATGCTGGTTTGTTCCCTGTACTTTTAAGCTAGTTTTTAAGCTACCACATGAAGTAGAAGTATGATAGCTGATGGAAACCCATGCCTCACAGTCTGCTGTAGCTCTCATCCCACATTGCTTCTCCGACACTCCCACGTTTTCTCCACTCTCTGTGTTTTCTCCCTCCCGGTTTCTCTTATGCTAGCAGTATATCAGGGTCCAGGTGCTTCCCCTTCCTTTTTCCATGCCAGCACCCCTGGGCATGTCAATTGAAAACAACTTCTTTCATTTTCCTAGATACTAACGTGTATGAATTAGTATTTAAAAAAAAATCAGAGTGAACTGTTTGTGGATTAATGATAACCAAACATCCACAGACTCAAAAGCAATAATTGAAACTAGTACTGGGGTCTGGGAGTGCTGCTCTGTGGGAGGGGTGCTTGTCAAGCACACTTGGAATCCCCACTGTATAAGCATAGTACATGCCTGTGGTCCCAGCAGTTAAGAGGTAGCTACAGAAGAATGAAACATTCCAGCTCGTCTTCAGCTACATAACGAATTCAAGTCTAGCATAAATTGCATGAGGCTCTCTCATTTAAGAAAATGTTTTTAAAATGTAATAGACGAAATCTGGCATTATATGCCTAAAATCCCAGCACTCAGGAAGCTAAGGCAAGAGACTAGTAAGTCTGAGGCTAACCTGAGTTTCACGAGATGCTATCTCAAAACATACACAAAAGGGGCTGGAGAGATGGCTCAGAGGTTAAGAGCACTGACTGCTCTTCCAGAGGTCCTGAGATCAAGTCCCAGCAAGCACATGGTGGTTCACAATCATCTGTAATAGGATCTGATGCCCTCTTCTGGTGTGTCTGAAGATAGCTACAGTGTACTCATATAAATAAAAAAATAAAAGAAAAAAAAGTACACAAAAATTGGATGTTCAACTAATAGTCTGTCTCTGGGTTCTGTGTTCAGAAAGGTGACTTCTGTGGCATATCTCTTGGCATTGCTTCTTGAATACAGTTACTGGCAGGTGACTTCTCAAGGATGGATCTGACTGCTCACCATTATAACTGCAGGGCATAACAAGGTGCCACTGAAATGGTATTCAGTTAATACCATTCAATGAATATATTCAGCTGAAAAAATTCAGAAGCAGGCTCAGATGGATTAGGCTGAAACCGCTCAGATTTTTCAGGTAATGATTTTCTTTAAGCTATCTTTAATCCTAGACAAGTTTCTTGTCTCTAATTTAAAGTGGTAACTTATATTCTCTAATTCAACAAATTTCCATTGCCTAGATGACCTGAAAGAGAATTGAAATACGAGTCCCTATTTCTTTAGTCCCCATAGAGGTGGTGAATAATTTCTTATTGCATCTAAACATACCTCATAAAACCCTGCTTAGGTGAGGGAAAAGGACTGAAACCCTGAGGACCAGCAGAAAGAATGTAAACAGGCAACCTCAGAAAATAGGAGGTTGGGGCACTCCTCCAGAATGCACCAGAGACCTAGGAGGTGAGAGACTCTCAGGACTCAAAGGGAGGGACCTTAGATGAAATGCCTGACAGTAGAGAGAGGAAATTTATAGAGCCCACCTCCAGCAGGAAGACAGGACACCAAGTGAGGGATGGGTTGCCATCCCACAGTCACACCTCTGACCCATAATTGTTCCTGTCTGAAAGAATTACAGGGATGGAAATGGAGAGGAGCCTGAAGAAAAGAAGGTCCAGTGACAGGCTCAAAATGGGATCCAGCTCAAGGGGAGGTCCCAAGGCCTGTCACTATTACTGAGGCTATGGAGCACTCACAAAAAGGGACCTAGCATGACTGCCCTTCAAAAGACCCAACAAGCAGCTGGAAAAGTCAGATGCAGATATTTGCACCCAACCAATGGACAGAAGCAGCTGACCCCTATTATTGAATTAGGGAAGGCTGAAAGAAGCTAAGAAGAAGGACGATCCTGTAGGAGGACCAGCAGTCTCAATTAATCTGGACTCCCAAGATCTCTCAAACACTGGACCACTAAACAGCATACACCAGCTGATATGAGGCCCCAAACACACATTCCGGGTCTGTGTTCATTCGGAGATGATGCACCTAACCCTCAAGAGACTGGAGGCCTCAGGGAGTTTAGAGATCAGGTGGGGAGGGGGGTTGGGAAGGAGGTATGGTATGTGGAACAGTTGGAGAGTGGATGGGGAGGGGAATAAAATATGGAGTGTTAATGAATTAAGCAAACAAACCTGCTCAGGCACTGCTGCAGAGGCCTGCCCAGAAGGATCTGGAGTTTCCCAAGAAACCTTTGTTCATCTTGGTCTTGTGTGCTCGAGATGGTAGTTTCTCAGCAAATCCTTCCTGAGTGTCAAATACCATTCACACAAATAACCATTCCTAAGTCACGTGTATTTGGATATAAGCATAATATTTTGTATTTGAAAGAAAGGCATGCTTGTCTAAGTGGTTTTGAAGTCAAGTGATAACTAGATACACACTGAAAAAAGCTGGGTCGCCTTTTATACCTATCACGTTTTTCAGGCCTGAAGTGGTAGTACATTCTTGTAAGCCCAATACTTAGAACCTGAGCTAGAAGGATGAGCCACATGTTTGAGGACAGCCTGTATACCAAGACTGTCTCAGAGAAGGGGAGGAGAGAAGGGGGCAGGACTGGGATGCGACTCAGTCAGAGAGCACTTGCTGAGGACTCACTAAGCTCTTGTTTGGGTCCCAGGACCTCATAATTGTTTATTGCTAAGTTCATTAATTGGATCAGAGGAATTTCAGAGGAGAATCTTTGAGGTTTTTTCCCCTAGAACTTTATGAAAATATTAAATTACAGTTGCTGCCAACATACTTCTAACTACTCTAGGACAAGGAAACTAGATGAATCTCCCACTCTTAAGAGAGACACTGGACCCTGGATATGCTTGCATGTCATTTGACTTCGGCTGCTTTCCTTTTTTACTTATTGTGTTTAATATGGTTAATAACTCCTAATCCCAGTGGAGCTGTCATTTAGAAAGGGGCTGAGCCGGAAGCTGTTTTAATTCTGGCTTTTGTTTCAGCCTCTAAATGTAATGACACATGATTGTTGAGCCAACAGTAATCCAGTTTTAAAAAAAAAGAAGAGTCTTCAGAGTTATGACATCATCAGAATTAGCCCTGATTACATCAAATTATGTTGAAACAGACCACAGCTGTTTGCCCTGTTGCAGCAACTGCCTGAGGCCTCATCCAGAAGATACATCTGGGTGTCAGGAAGATGTTTGGGGGTTATTTTTGTTCCACAGTACTAAGGTACCAGGGAAACAACCTGTTCTCTTTCCACTGCTTGGTAGGAGCTGAAAACTTTGTGACTGCCCAGCAGCAGTTGAGAATCAACCTCCATTACCAAAGAGAAGGGACCCAGGACCTTTTGTACAATTTTCCATAAGTGGAAAACGTTTAAGGAAAGTCAACATAACTGACTAGAGAAGAGGGGGTCAGAGGTCATTAGACTGTGTGCCTCTGAGTGCTAGAGCTGCTGGCTCAGGACAGACATTGTTCAGTTGGAATTTACCTTGTATGTCGGTTGTTAAATAATGTTTAAATTGTAACAATTTAATGGAATCAGAAAAAATGTAGACAGATTGGAGCCCTGCTCAGACTTTGCAGGTAGGTGTGGCTGCTCTGGACAACAGTCCATCAGTACTTAAGTGGTTGAAGAGGGGCCTGGAGAGAGCTTACTATTCCTGCAGAGCATTTGGGGGCTGATTCCCAGCACCCACGTGGTGCCTCACAAATGCCTGGAATTCGGTTCCAGGGTTCTGATACAATCTCTGGCCTCTTTGGGCTCCTGTGCCTAAGTGGTGCACATACACTCAGTCAAGCATATGGTCATACATAGAAAATAAGGACATAAGTTTTTAAAATTGAACAGAGCAGACCCCCCTGGACTGCTGTTACGGTTTGGGTTTGAAATGTGCCTGCAGGTTGCACTTCTGAGTGCTTACTCCCCAGGGATTGTTTGGAAGGCTGTGGAACCTTTAAGAGGTGGGGCCTAAGTGACCAAAGTAGGTACTAGGGCCAGGATTTTGAAGACTGAACCTGCCCTGAATCCCCACCCTGTTCCTGCTCCGAGCTCTCTTCCTGGTTCTGAGTCTGGGAAAAGTTTCTGTCACAGGCTCTCACTGCTGCCAACTGCTCTAATCTCTGCATTCTCCACCATGACAGCCTGAAACCAGTAACCAAACTAAATCCTTCTTCTCTAAAGTTGGGTCACCATGATGCAAACAGCTAATGCAACTACTTTGTGAGGCCCTATCTAAAAAATTAAATAAAAAGTTGATCAGAAATCATGTGTTTACATAATGTGTCTGTGTTTTATGTCTTTATCTTTATGCTGTAAATAACAATGGTGTGTTTGTGAGCATCTCCAAGGACTCTGTATTCAAGGACACTAAATTAATTGATAGCCTGAAATGGTTTGCAGGTGGAGGATGGACGAGTATTTACTGGCAAATACTCTAAAGCAACCTCCTCCCTCCCAGAGAGCCAGTTTTGAAAGCATTCAACATCTCACAAGCTTTGGGCCAGTCATCTTGGGGACCTGGAAAGAAGTACTAAATGAGGACGGGGGATCAATTGAGGCCTTTTTGATTCCGTACAAAACGAAATATACAGAGTGACAAGCTGCAGACTTACATAGTATGGAATGCAACTTGTGCAGGGGAAGTGGTGTTTCCTTTGGGGGGGGGGGGAGCTTGCCATTGGCCAGGCAAGCCTAGCAGTTCTTCATAGCTTAGGCCTCCAACCCATGGCAATCTTCCTCTGTTTATTTCTTGAGTGCTGGATTACAAGCATCATGAACCATCACGCCCAAGAGTAATCTCTGCTTATGCTCAGTGAAATCACTTTGAATCAGGGGATGTGATTTCTCCTCCTTTCCTAGTTCTGTGAGGGTAGAGAAGTTTAGTGCTAGAACTGAAGTAATGTTAGTAAAGCCAGGCATCAGAATAACCAGAAAGATTCAATGCTTACTCCCTAAGAGGAAGAAAACTGGATTTGGAAACCAAAGGTTAACAGAGTTAGCTCTCTGGAGCCTGAGGGTATAAGTCAAAAGGTCAGAGGAACTGTGGATTTTGAAACTCCTCAAGAGTTACAGCTGTTAATTAGACCAGCTCTGTAGCCCTAAACTACACTCTTAAGCTATACAGTCATCTTCATGGGTCAGGGGTCCTTGCATCTGCTCAGCCTGCCCATCTAGGGCGGTGGCTATAGTAGGACTTCTCTAGGATTCTGGGTGTTCCCAGTAGTCCACAGTCATACTTGTCATCCCTTTTAAAGGAATGACCATGTATTGTGAATCTGGCCTCAAAAATTAAGATATACTCCTGCCCTCAAGGAACTCATAACTGATTGCTTGCAGTAAAGAAAGTGTGGTAAGTGCTGGGGAAGTGGGTCTTGACGTGTCTTCAAGGTCTAATTTGAGCTGCCTCTGTGGAGCAGGTAAGGAGCTGGTCCTTGTTTGTAGAGCTCAGTAGTTTTAGGAGAATGTGGCAAGTGGGTTTGCAGCAGGATCTGTGTAACAGTGATGTTGCTTTGGCCACCATAGCAAAAGATAATCTAAAGAAACACTAATATGCCTCCCTCCTTTCAGCTATCAGATCATTAAAACAATGGAATGAACAGGCGCAGGAAGAATGTGTTAGCCAAAGGGACTTGCTTCCTAGTAAGAGAGTCTATAGAGGGGGGCCAACTTCCAAGATAAACTGGAGCTAAGACAATGATTAGTCGGTGATTGATAGGACCACACCTGGTTAGTTAGAATTATAACTATGTTATAATTAACTTAGTATAAGTAACTTAGTTACTTATGTCTTTTACCCTCTATTTAAACCTAAGCCTCAAGTCAGTGCTCTCCATGGGATGAACTTGGGGTTAGGAGTTAGGTCACTGAAGCTTTTTGTTTCTCAGTGTGGCCACACTGGATACATTTCCTTTCTCAGCTTTTCACCATTGATGGTCTCTTTATTGTCATATGAGGACAGATGACTGTAGCTTGCTAAGGTTGCCAGGGACTAGGTTTTCATCTAATGACTCCAGTAACACTGTCATCCTCAGCACTGTTGAAGCCATGTCCTAGGAGGCTAATACCACAAAAGAAGTAACAATGGTCCAGTGTTTGTTTTGTTTTCCAGTTTTTGAGACAGGAGCTCACTATGTAGCTCTGGCTGTCTTAGAATTTATTGTGCAGACTAGGCTGACTTTGAACTCACAGAGACACACCCGCTTCTGGTTCCCAGAGTGCTGGGATTAAAGTCGTGCACCATTGTGCCTGGCTGGTGATGGCTATTGACAAAGGTGAGAGTGGAAAACTGGACTAGTTTAAGCTTTTCCAAGAAGTTAATTTAACAATTCATAGAGAAGAAACCAAATTAAGTCTTAATCACACCCCAAGCCCACCATCCTCAGCCTTGGGTAATCAGATGGTAACTTGATGAGGGTAATAAAGTTGGTTCTAAACAACCAGGAGGCACCCAACAAACATCCCTGAGAGGTGTGTGTCCTGAAAGTCACCAGCTGAGATGGCTCACCTGCTCACACTGACTTTGCACAGGCAGCACTCTGCTCTGAAATGAACCTGTCTTCTCAATTGAAGGGAAGAAAAGGCAGAAACATCCAACCCCAGTAGCAGGCCAACGACTGACGTCAAGCCTCGTGAGAATGGTTATTAATCACTCCAGCCTGGTGTGCAGTTGAGGACAGCTCTTTCCAGCTCTCTCAACCCATTCCTGGGATCCTTCCACCAGCCATGCACCTGCTGCTGGCCACAAACCCTCAGCTTTGAGACAGGCACGAATGCAGGCTGCCTCCCATAACATTCAAAGCCACACTCACCCATTAGAGCCCAGGCTTTGTGGAGGAGATGGCAACAAGGCATAGGTGGTGTTTGCCCACCCCCACCCCCCACAACACACACACACAATGTGTGCTTGTCTTAAATCTTGCATGGCAACCTCCCCTAAAATATTCATTTCCTGGGAACTTAATGGGAATATGGGATTAATGTCCCAAAGAACTCTTGGGGCTAGCTATTAATTCCTCTTAGGAAATACCAGTGGTCTTTAATCAAAATTGCCTAAATTACAATCTAGTGAAGCATGTCCTTGCAGGGCTTAGGGGTCGGTGTCATTTCAACTATTTCCAATAGATGGCGCCCATCTTCACGTTAATAAATCATTCATATAATTTGTTTTCCAGTTTTTTCTAGGGAGATGGGGGGCTGGG
This sequence comes from Mus caroli, assembly GCF_978045245.1. Taxonomy (NCBI): domain Eukaryota; kingdom Metazoa; phylum Chordata; class Mammalia; order Rodentia; family Muridae; genus Mus; species Mus caroli. Next base: position 49,352,906 of record NW_028227263.1, on the reverse strand, counting down.
GACACAACAGCGAATGGAGAGGACATAGTGAAAGTCCAGACAGGAACATTCTGTCCAAGGGCTGTCTCCAGGCCTCACGCACTTCTGAGAGTCTGAAGACAGAGCCAGGGAGCCCAACAACAGTCATGCTCCCTGTGTGTAGCTAGCTCCTCCGGGCACCCACTAATAAGGACAGACAGTGTAAGTCAGGGCAGAAGAGCAGGGGCACTACGTGTAGCCCCTGCTGAGTTTTGGAGAAGGATTGAGACGTTCCAAAGATTCCCCAAACCCGAGCTCTGTAACTGTTATATTTCAAGACCCTTTCTGTCTTTGATCACATAACACCAGACTGCCAATTTCATGAACTTAAAAATAACAACCCATCTTTGCTAAACAAAACCAACCCAGACTAATAGTTGATGAGTCTCCCCGCCTGTGTCTTAAATCTCACAATTCTCAAATTAGTTATCCCCACTCTGCTAGGAAAGGGTAGGGCATACGTCTGCTTGACTTCCATCACAAACCCTAGAAGCAGCCAATCTTTGCAGATTTCTCAGGCTGCAATCCCGGAGACTTGGCACCAGGACTCAAATGTGAATGGAATCAGGGTTGCTTTGTTGTGACTAGGAGTCACTGCCTCCTGGTTGACTTGGCAGACTAAGTATTTTGATATTTATGTCTCACAAAGGGTTTAAGGTCCTGGGAGCCAGAGGTTTAAAATGGCCATAATTCTAGTTGTGGCTTAAGAATCCCTAAATTAAAAAGTCAAGGGTGATTATGGTCCCAGATACAGCCTAAGCATTCTAGCTTCATGTTCTGTGGAGCTACTCTGGATACTTGAAGGTCAGTGAAATGGGTCAAAGGTCTCTTCATCTCTCAGGGTGACTAGAATTGCTAAGCACAGGTAGGAATCAGCTTTTATAATTGAAATGGTTAAAGATTCCCCAATCCAAACAAAATCTGTTAAACTAAAAGATGTCTAACTATCTAAAATAACTAGCTTTGCTGCACCCAGAGAGAAGACTAAAATATCCAGAAAACAAAGGTTATGCTGAGGCATTGCAAGATGCTGCCTCTCCAGTTCATGCATCAACCACACAACTCCCTGTTGATAAAGTGGGTTACTAAGCAACTTCGTGAGAAACTAGAAGGGAACCTGCCTTTTAAATGCTGTTTGGAAAGGTACTTTGTGAGTTAAAAAAAGAACTCTTACCAAAGGTTTTGGTTTTGCTTTTCTTTTTCCTCCACCTTCCCCCTGGAGCACTGGTGTTGGGTGTTTGCTTCCTGGTCCTTTATCTCAACCCTCTCAACACAAGCCAGTGAGAAAGAGATCTCTATATTCACATTTATATAGGAGAGATCTCTTATAAAGTCAATGAGTGTAAACTCTGGACATTTTTATCACAATTTCTTGTTCTTTTATACCTCCTTGTTTTCCAATTCATTGTGTTCTACAAAACTTACAGTTTCCTTTTACTGGATTCAGTTTTCCCAGAGGCACTATGGGAGAGCGCCAGCTGGACTTTGTTTCTCAGCAATAAGGTCTAGTCCCCCCAGCACCCTTTGATCTACAGACATTACAGCAGTCCGTCACTCTGGGAAAAAAAAAAAAAAAAAAAAAAAACAGGAGAAAAGATTCCCCTCCCCTCCTCCCAAAACACCTGGATTAGAAAGGACTGCATTGTGTCAGCTGTGTGACTTCAGGCTATCTGTAAAATGGGTATAATTATGACCTATCCAATTTGTAAGGTAGTGAAGATAATCGCTGTGGAAGGTGAATGCAGTAAGCTCCCAGCACACAGTAGGTCTGTTTGCTGCTTCTCTGGCCTAGAGATGTGAGAGTTAACTTACAGTGAAGCAGGACACTCATTTCAGCCAGAATCGGACTTACTGAAACCTGAAACTGTGGGAATGGACAGGAAACCGGAGCAGTCCTTGGATCTCTGTCCTACTCTTCCACGACGCTGCGGAGGAGGGGTTGAGCATAGGCTCAACGTTCGACCTAGGGTGGGCAGCCTCTGGCCTTCCCTCACCCTAGCACCGGCACCACCCAGAGGTCTTCACGACCCCGCCTGCAGCTCCAGGCTTAGAGGGGGAAAAAAAAACCAACAACAACCGCCACCAAGACCCTGAGGGCGCAGCGGCTGGCGACAGCTCGTCTCACGGCCTCCGGGCCTGTGGGGTCCAAGCTAACTGGCCTCTGCGCCGGCTGCCCTCGGGGACCGCGCGGGGCTGTGGGCGTGGCGAGCGCCCGCCTGCTGAGGCGCCCTGGTGGGGCTGTGTGTGCGCGCGCGCGTGTGTGTGTGTGCGCGCGCGCGCGGCCAGAGGGCGGGGGGGGGGGGGGGACACGACTCGAGCGCGCGCAGGCAGCCGGGCCCGCGCGCCTCACTGCCTCGTCCTCGCCCCGGGGCTGCCCGGCCCCTCCCCTCCCCCGCGAGCTGCGCACCGGCAGCCGGCTGACCCAGCAGCCCGCGCCCGCGCCCTTGTCCGCGCGAGCCGGCGGCGGGCTCCAGTTTAGCCGGCGACATGAGCGGCGGCGGCGGCGACGACGTGGTGTGTACCGGCTGGCTGAGGAAATCGCCTCCCGAGAAGAAGTTGAGGCGCTATGTGAGTGAGGCGAGCGGGCGAGCGGGCGCGGCCCGGCGGGAGGGCGGCCGGGAGGCCGGGGGCTGTCCCGCGGCCTCGGAGGTGGGGGCGCTGAGAGAGGCCGGGCGCGGCGAGCCGGGGCCCCGCGGCCTCCGAGGGCGAGAGCGGCGGGCGCGAGTGGGGCGCCTCACACCTGTCACAGGTGCGCCGCCGAGGGGCGGGGCGCAGGTCGGGGCTGCGGCTGCCGCCTGCCTGCCCGGGAACTCCTCGCTCGCCGAGCCGAAGTTTGGAGCGATTGTTCCGGGCGACCCGGAGAGTAAAACGCCCGGGGCCGAAGGGGCCGAGTCGCCCCGAGCGGGAGGGTAGGCTGAGGGGCCGCGCGGCCCCGGGCCCACAAAGGGCGAGGCGCCGCGCCCCTCTCCCGGTCCCTTTCTCTGTCCGCCCCTCCCCGGTGGCCGCCTTGCTTCCTTCCAGTCTGCGGCCACTACATCACGGGCAGCGTCAGCGGCATGTGCAGCGCTTGTATTAAGTGACTCATTTGTTTGTCCCCCTTCTTTCCCATTATTCCGAATGTCTCTCACATATCCCCCCCCCCCCACACACACACACAAACACCGCGGTCCTCCGCCCCACGGGGTGACACTGCAGTTTGGTCCTCAATAACTGGCCAGAGTTTTGTGTCGTCTGATGTCTGGGGTCTGAAGATGTGGTTCTGAATTGCTAGGTGATGCGAGCTGGCTGTGTGTACTGAAATTGCTGGGACGGGCCGTCCCCTCTACGTGAGAAACTGGCAATTGGGGTCGGGGCACCCACTTCTTGTTTAGCGAGGTCAGAGAACAAAATGGTGCCAGGATCCGAGATTGGGGTAGTCTGAGGAGTTTAGAAACGGAAAGTCCGTTAAAGGAGTGCAGGTCCTCCCATCTTCTCGCTCTTCACTTGCCAAGAATCGTCCTTGTTCTGCTGCCTGGGAGTGCTGGACTCTGAGAAATAACTCCCACAGCCTGGAAGTGAGCGGTCGCTTCCAGCTGCAGTGCATCAAGGGAGCTCCCAACAGACCCTGCCCTCTGTCAGCTGCACTAGTGGCTGGCCATGGGGGACAGAAGCTTACCAGAGTTTCCTGTCTCTACTCCCCAGATCAGAATCAAGGGACTTCTGGCCTCTGGACTGAGGAAGTGACATTCTGTTTTTCAAAGGAAGTGTTGTTGGGGAGTGCAAGTGTGTCAATGAAACCAGGCTCTCTCTGACTTAGGTCACTTGCTTGCTGGGAAGGGGTGAAGGGGGAAGGGCAGGGAATCTAAGGATTTAGTGCATGCCTTTTGAAAGTGGACAGAGATTTGGCATACAGTAATATAGTAGGGGTGTTTAAGCTTGAAAGCTCATTTTTGGGGGGGTTGATATGAGTAAAATATTTTAATTACTAGGAGCTTTTTCTTTTGTTTTGTTTTGTTCTGTTGCCTGTTGCTGTAGCCTAGGCTTGAACTGGCAGAACTTACACTTGGGAAACGAGAGACAGGAGGATCAGAGGTTCAAAACCAGCCTAGCTTGCTACTTGAGACCCTGTCTCTCATTTGCATACCAAACAACACACACACACACACACACACACACACATCATGGAGGCACACAACTTCAAGATGGCTTAATGGGTAAAAGCACTGTCCCTCAAGCCTGTTGACTTAAATTTGATCCCCTGGAACCCATATAAAGATGGAAGAAGAGTTCTGACCTACACACTCACACTGTGGTGTTTCGTGCACTCACACAGTCTCTCATATGCACAATAATAGTTAAGAAAATTGTGGGGGGCGACTTTGTGTGTGGGGTGGTGGTGGTTCATGCCTACAGGCATGAGCATGCATCCAGTATCTGGAAGATGGAGGCAGGAGTGGCAGGCGTTCAAGATCATCCTGGACTGCTTAGTGAGCTCAAGGCCAAACCAGACTACATGACCTGCTGCTGAAATAGTGTCCAGCTTAAAAAAATAAAGATTTCAGATTAGAAAGGAATGTAGCATAGTTGATAGAACGTTTGCTTAGCATACAAGATGTCCTGGGTTTTATCCTAGTACATCATAAACAAGTGCTGGGTGGCACAAGGTTGTAATCCCAGGATTCCAAGGAGGAGGGGGAAGGAGGATTAGAAGTTCAGGTCATCCTTGAATTTGAGAAAACAAACAGAAATCTTTGGAACTTTAGAGATCTTTGGAACTTTGTTTTTGAAATAGCTTGTAAAAAAAAAAAGTGGATACTGTTGCTACTTTGACTCAGGACTGGATGAAGATACAGACTTACGAAGACTCTCTTTATGACCTAGCTCTTGAGTATCTTTTAGAACAGAGTTAGCTCAGAATAAGCCAAGTTTGGAGGCTTGTGTTAAACACAGATTTTACGCATTTAAACTCCTTAGCAGTCTTGGGTCCTCTGGTGACCTCAGCCTCCCTCTCACACACATTCCCTTTGGCTCCAGCCCCTAAGGCATCTGACACTTCAAGTAACAGCTTGGTGTGCCTGGAAGCCTCACCCACTGTAGAAAGAAGTTCAGCCCTCCTACTTGAAACAGCCAATCAAAATAACTTATGCTTCCAGTACAGCCTCCTTCTACATCCACTACATTTCTGGAGTAAACAGTTGGCTTTTACACACACACACACACACACACACACACACACAGAGGATTGAATGTAGGTCTTTTGGGTTCTTGGCAAAAGGTCTGTCTCTGAATCTCAAACCTTATATTTACTTTTTCCTTTATAAATCTCTGCCAACTGTTTTAGGTTAGATCTCTGCCCTTGGTTTCTTAGAAGCCCAAATTAATTAGACTCAAACTTAGAGGTATTTCCCAGCCTGATTGGTACATGCATAACCCCTAAATAGCTGTTGTGACTGATATACATAATAGTCATGTGGTATTGTAGATGAGCATTTCTTTATTTTAAGGATGTATCAAGTATCAGAGATAAGGGGGAAAGTAGCATATTAAATGCATGATAGTTAAAGGCTATTTTGAAAACATAACTCCCTAATTTGTGGGGAAAGGTAGGTAGGTAGTAGGGGAAAAACACAACTTGGGAAAAGCTATGTTGTCAGGAAATTGGTTTGTTTTGTGATAGGGTTTCACTCAGCAGTCCAGATGGTCTGGACATCACTGTGTAGCCCAAGCTAGCCTTCAATTTGAGGTGATCTCCTGATTCTGCCTCTCAAGTGCTGTTTTTGAAGGCCCATGCCACCACATCCAGCAACTGGGTTTTGTTTTTAGGGATTTTTTTTTCTCATTGGATTTTATAACTGATTAGACATATGAAATAACAACTGATCTAGAAAATATTTGTTGTATGTACTAAAGACATTGGGTAGGAAGGAAAAGGAATATATTGAGTATTACCCTTGGTGCGTGATGTGGTTGCACTGAGAGGTTAACAAAAGAAACAGCCTCATTCCCAGGTATGTATGTGAGTCCATACATGCATGAGATCACACAAATACATGCATTTAAATGTTAAGCAGGACTTTTGTGGATTAAAAATTTACAACATACAATGCATTATAATTTATTATAATTTCATAGTGTTAAGGATTTGAGGGGAAAGAAGATTGGTTACAGCACTGCCCCCTGGTGGTTTATTTGAAGAAAGTTGTATTGGGTCTAATGAATTGCTGAAGGAAGCAGTTAACTGTTCTTTTATTATCATTGTTAAATATGTGTATTACAGGCTTTGGATTAGTTAACCAACTCATCCCTTCACGGTTTGCTGATGACTTTACCTTCTATCATAAAGAAAATCGATCAGGGTATGGCCATCTGCACAAATCCTAGTCAATATTCCAAATTTACTCAGTGTTTATGATTCTCTTCCTTTTTTCCTCTTCTTAGAGTAGATAAGGTGACCCACTGTCAGAGCTAATTCTACTACCTGTACTTTGGTTCCCATTCTCTCCTGCCTGCTAAGACAATTCTTTCCATTTTTGGTAATTTTTAAATTAGTTCTTTGAGAATTTTGTACAATGTATTTTGATCATATTCGCTCTTTGCCCATCTCTTCCCATATCCAGCCCTTTCCCTACCCGCCCAACGTTCTGTCCTATTCTCCCCCAAACCCATCAAACCTAATTTATGTTATTCATATAATCTTGGATGTGTGGCCTGGCACTGCAGCATGATCAACCCATCAGGGGCCAGGACTAAAGGGTGCCACCATGCCTACCTTACTGATATTTATAAAGGACCATATATTTATTTTACTGATTTTTATCTATTGCCTTTCTGTTGACAGTCTCATTTGTTTTCAGTTCTTTATTATAACTTTTTTCTAGTAGCATTTGGTTTATATTATTTTTCTAAGTTTATGTTTTAATGTGGGAGCTTAAATTACTGATTTGAGACTTTCCCTCTAATATATCATTTAGTGCTATAAACCCCCTTTGAAGACTGTTCTAAAATTTTAATCAGTTGTATTTTCATTTAGTTCAATGTATTTTTTTAACTTCACTTGAGACTTTCTTTGATTATTTAGATGTATGTTGCTTTGTTTCTAAATATTTAAAGATTTTCTTGTTATTTCTCTGTTCCCAATTTTTTGGTTGGCTCCATTTGGGAATAAAATACATTCTGTATAATAAAAATTATTTTATGTTTGTTGAGATTTATTTTATAACCAAAAATATTATTTTCTTCCTTTATTTCTTTGGGTACTTGAAATGATGTTTATTCTACTATCAAGAAGTAAAATAGTCTACAAATGCCAATTAGACAAGGCATGGTGGGTCATGTGTATAATCTTAGCACTTTGAATGGTACAGTGGGAGCATTAGGAGTTTGAGGATAGCCAGAGTTATATGGAGTGTTTGACGCCAGCCTAGGACTATATAGCAAGACACTGTCTCCAAAGGGAAAAAAATTACTTTAACTTAGGACATTCTCCTGAGCTTCACATGTATAATTGTTTTGCATACATGTGTCTAGGGCTTGCGGATACCATAAGTGGACATTGGAGCCCCTAGAACTGGAGTTCTAGATGATTGTAAATCACCATGAAAAGTAGAACTAAACATAGGTCCTCTTAACTGATAAGCCATCACTCTAGTCCCCTGAGCTTTATTATATTTTATTTAAGAGATTAGGAGCTCATGCAGCCCATGATAGTCTTGAATGTACTGTGTAGTCGATGTTGCCCTTGAATCTCCTGAGCTTGTTGTCATCAACATTATATCATATTTCCTCATGTAGCAGTAGTCCACATATTCAGCAGTAAATGAATAGATAAGAAAAATGTGGCTTTTGCATACAAAAGAATAATAGCCTTAAAAATATTGACACATGGATATGCTATAAAATATATGAACTTCGGGGGTATTATGATGAATAATCTACTCACAAATAACAATTATATGACTATTTTCTTTTTTATTAGATATTTTCTTCATTTACATTTCAAGTGCTATCCCGAAAGTTCCCTATATCCCCCCCGCCCTGCTCCCCAAGACTATTTTCATAACTTATCTAGACTATTGATAGAAAGATTGGTCATTAGGAAGGTCTGAGAATAGAGACTGTAAGAAACTATTGTAGAGTGAATTCAAAGCTCAGTGATATAAACTGAAAGAGTTCTGAATATGGATGATAGTAATGGTGACACAACACTGTGAATGTCCTTAATGCTAGCTCAGGGCATTTCATTTATTACCTAACACCTAAAGTGGTCAAGATGGTAGATTTTATAGTCTGTGTACTTTAGCATAATTAAAAAAAAACAGAACTTCTTTTATGCTGAAGAGATAGCTTATGTGTTCAATTTCCAGCACCCACTTGGTGACTCACAACCATCTGTAATCCCATTTCCAAGGGATTTGATACCCTCTTCTGGGCTCTGTGCACACCAGGCATATACAAGGTACACAAACATACATGCAGACAAAGCACCTATACACATAAAATAATAACAAAACTATTTTTTGAATTTTCATTTGGTAGGGGTTAGGGGTATTGCTAGTATTACTTCACCTTATTTGTAATTCAAGAGAAAAGACAGAATGGATTCTCCATAGCTTAACTCATCCACATCTGAGAACCAGAGGTAGTGAGTTTACACACATCTAGAAATCACATCTGTTCCTTTAATGAATGAAACTTCTTTGGCATTGCTTTCTATCTCTGGTTGGTCTGTCTCTATATTGCAAGAAAAAAATAGAATATGATAACTTGGTGCTACAGCAAAATGTGCAGAAGTGTAAGGTAGGCCTCTACCAGCATCCAAATTAATTTTGACAACTGTAAATAGAGAATATATTACATCCTTTCCCTTCCTGAAGAAATAAATCAGTACTTATCTCAGCCTCCAATGAATTTTCAGACTAGGGAGACAAGAAATGCACATGAAAAGCAGGGTACTGCCCTTATATGGAGTTACATGATTCAGGAAACAAACTGTATAAAGGCAAAGAGCTCTAGGTATAGAAGATGACAAGAGTTTTGAGACAGAAGAGGACCTGAGTTGGACTCAGAAGTTTATGGGCTAAAAAGAAATATAGTGTGTAGGATGACACAGGCCATGAATATGACAATAGAAATGGTAAATCCATCTATAAAGGAGGGGTCAAGACCATAGAAGAAAGCAGAAAGAGCTTTGACAGGTGAATGTAGAGCTGAGGAGGGATGTTTTATAAAAGGTCCTAGATGGTAGGATGACATTCACTGGTGAAAAGCATCCCTCTTACACAGTGGCCTCATAGATTAACCAGTTTTTCAATGTGACTATCAGTGCATGCTGAGAGGGTTCATCTTCAGAAGACCTGCCTCAGTGTTTCAAGGGTCATTGGATCCTTGATTGGATTACTTCCTTCTCTGCTTCCTACTTTACTACTTGTAAACTTGAATGATGCTTCTTATTCCACCGAGTTTTCAAATTTACTGGGATAATGTGGAAAAGAAATCTGAGCACTATGTCAAGCACAGAGATGTATTGAAGTATTTAGTGTTGGAGGAGGTGGCAGAACAGGATGATGCAAATTTATACTTATTCAACCCTTCATTAGGTAATCTGAACTTGAGCATGGGTGTTTTTGCATCCATTTCATTCTGGGGCCAGACTACAATTATATTGTACTACTAAGTATAATTCTGAAGCTAGAATTGTGTACTAAGGAGTTGGATATTCTTGGAAGAAACATCTCAAAGGTCTTTCAATTTCAGGGAATGGAAATTAAATTGCAGGGATATGCCTGAAACTATGACTTTGAGAAATATATATGTGATGGGAACATGGGAATGCATGTAAGAACCCACATTTGACATTGGTCTAAATTAAAAAACTTTTAGGCAGTGGTGTATTAGTTTTAGTTGCTTTCATAAAATATCATAATGAAAAGCAACTTAGGAAAGAAAGTTTATTTTGGCTTATAGTTCTAGAGTGTTTGAGTCCATAATGGCTGGAGCAGGAAGCTAGCTATTCACATTTCATCTACTCACCAGGAAATAGGGAGTGAACTGGAAGCCCAGTGTCCCTCAAGATACAAGTTCATATGCACTTCCTAAAGGCTCCATATCCTCCACAAACAGCACCACCAACTGGAACTCAAGTGTTCAAATATCTGAGCTATGGGGAGCATTTCTCATTCAAACTACTAGTAGTGGTACTGCTAGATGTAGTAAAGCTTCAAACTCAGCTTAGAGAGCCTCTTAAAGTTTCCCCAAAGTGGGCCTTTTGCTGGACTTACTTCTAAAACACATTTTTACCTTACACTGGGCAGTCAGTTTCTTCTTGCACTTTTGTTTTTGTTTTTGTTTTTGTTTTTGTTTTTTTTTTTTTTTGTTTTTTCGAGACAGGGTTTCTCTGTGTAGCCCTGGCTGTCCTGGCAGTCACTTTGTAGACCAGGCTGACCTGACTCAGAAATCCACCTGCCTCTGCCTCCCGAGTGCTGGGATTAAAGGCGTGCGCCACCACGCCCAGCTTCTTCTTGCACTTTTACAGACAATGTAATGTCTTGTTTAGCATAGGGTATAGGTATGGTACCATTTGTTGGACAACATTGCAAGGCTAGGAGCTACCCATCATTGTCATTAATTTATTATAACTACTGTACTCTCAGTTTTATGCTTTCGGCTTTTACTGATTTACAGGTTGTTGGGATAGTGAGGGTAAGGAGCTTGGGAGATATCTTAGTTAATGGAATATTTTTCCATTAAAGCTTAAAGATCTGAGTTCCATCCCAGAACCCACACAAAGCTAGGTGTGGTGGCACATGCTTGTATTCCTGTTGCAGGAAATGTAGAAACAGGAAGATCTATGGCACTCACTGGCCAAGCAGCCTAGCCTAATATGTGTGCCCCAAATTCCAGGTAATACATCACAGAGAAATGACATCTCCTGAGAAATGACATCTGATATTGTCCTTGATCCCCATGAGCTCTTGTACATACATGTACATAACACATAAAAACAGTGAATTGATTCTATATTACTCTTCAAGCAGATCAGTTATGATATTTTTAAAATTAGTATCTATATGTATTACCGAGACTGGTCTTGAACTTAGTATAAAAGCTGCTTCCTACCCTACCCTCCTGAGCAAATGGAACTACAGGCGTGTACTATAATCTGGTTCTTAGTGTGTTTTTTTTTAAATAACTGTGAGCACACAGGATTAAATATAATCAACACATTTGAACCTATAGTATTTGTTGTTCTTCTTGAAGCTCAGATTATACTGTCCTTAGCCTGTGGCACCCTATTCAAGTTGGTTTCTCTCATGATACTTTTAGTATAATGGTTTCTTTGCTATATGATATGACAAGGTCTTCTAGGTTTTGTACATATCTTGATCAAGATATAGTATTAACAAGTTCCTTAAAGGATCTTGATTTTTGTTTATGAAAAGTGCTATATAGAAACCCACTATGGAAATTAACATAATTGTTATCATGTTGATTGCACAGTTGGTTTTTACGTGTTAATCAACTATCAAGAAGGTAGTATTTTGTTATATTTCTCCCTCATAAACTGTAATTATAAATAGGTGCATTTACTTCTGCATAATATTTGTCCAATTCGAATTATTAGAAATTTTTATGATATAGAAAAAGAAAATTCTGAAATGATTAAAGATTTATATGGTATCATATATTATCAAGGCATCACTTTTGTTTCATCTGTTCCTTTACTCTTTCTTTCTCTTTCTTTCTTTCTTTCTTTCTTTCTTTCTTTCTTTCTTTCTTTCTTTCTTTCTTTAAGCTTATAGCACATGCTATTCCCAGGGGACTTCCCATCTCAGCCCAACCCTGCTTAGCTTCTGAAATCAAATGAGATTGGGTATGGTCTCCTTTTAACATTTTATTGCTTAAATATTATAAAACAAATGCTAGAAGCATATATAACTCTTAAGATTCTTATCTTAGTGAAGATATCATATATTATGTACAGACTCCCCAGTTAGACATTTATGTGTTTTCAGTTAATTACCATCATATGCAATGTATATGCCATATAGGTGACACTTGACTAAGACTTTCACCAAGCTGATGAACCACTATTTTATATATGTAGCATGCTATAACTATAGTTCACATGGGAAATTTCATGGAAAGAAATTAGCATCCTTCCAACTTCGAGAGTTGGAGCTAGGATAGTTTCCACAGCACAGTCCTTTATTCTTTAAAGTTATGAATGAACATTACATTAGGGTTAATTACATTTCCTTCAATAAGAAAGAACTGGAAGGGGCTGGTGAGATGGCTCAATGGGTAAAAAGCTTACTACCAAACCTACCAAACACCTAAAGCCACAGTCACATTGTAGTATCTTACGAGCTGCACACAGGGATGCCAGGTCTGGTGGGAAGGCATCTCCTTCAAGGGAAAAAAAAAAATCAGAAGTGGGAGACATTTGAGGTAGGTCTCAAATGAATTGCAATCAAAATGTCACATGAGGGAAATCTACAGAATTACAATTGAAAAGCCTTCAAAAGAAAACCACTAAATTAATAGGCACATTATTCACTTACTCCTACTGAGCTGCAGGAGAGTTTCTGCTCAAGTTTTTTCTTTTCTCTTTTTGATATAGGGTCATATGTATTCCAGATAACGTTTAATTTGATGAGTGTATGAGGATGTCTTTGAACTCTGATCCTCCTATTGACCATCTGAGTGATGGGATTTTATAACCATGTACTTCAGGTTATTTTAAGTTTTCTTGTCTACAATCACCCAAGTCATTTCTTAACTACATTATCTATTTATATCACAGAGTATCTAACATTTGAACAATCAATTCCTTTAAAATATGAGTTGATAATACATGAAAATATATTCAAGTTCAGCAGCAATCAGAGAAATCTAGATGAAATTGTTAAGTATTTTAAAAATTATGTCAGCATCAAAGAGGAATCATGGAAACCAAAACTCTACCTATCTTTTCTGAAAAAATATATTTGTTATAATGCATCAAATGCCTTATTAATAACTATACCCTGCAATTAGAAATTTTATTTATAGGAATTCATCCTAACTCTAGAAAAAATTTAAAGGATCATAATATTATTTATAATAGGTCTGTGGGTCATAGGTCAGTGCATAGGTAGAGCATGTGCTTAGCATGAGTGAAGTTCCAAATTCAACTTGCTAGCAAAATAAGTAAATGAACAAAAAAATAAAGTAGACCTTAGCCAAAAGTCAAAGAAGTAATATAATATAATAATATATAGTAAAATACCTAAGTGTTCAAGAACAGAAGAACGACATAAATTTGGCACTGCAATAATTATAAGTTACCATTTATAGTATTTACAATATGCCTGATACCATATCAACATCACAGTGACCTATAAAGCAATTATGTAAGAGAATGCTGAATATGATTTCCCCAGTTACCCCACAAAAGGTAAATAGAAAGCACAGCTAAATACTAGAGGTAAGATCCCACAAGGTAAAGAGAACAATCAGAAAGCAGGGCTGACATAGTTCTAAGTCTTTTAAAGAAGTTATAGTATGAGCTCTTCTAACTCAGTCATGACATGTGTCCCTGAATATTAGCCTTTTCCCACAAGGAAATTTTGGGCTCCTTGATATAGTGGGGAAAAGAAAAGAGGAAAGGAGAGGGGCAATGCCTGGTGAATATGTTTAGGCAGGAAGCTTTCAGATCTGCATTATCCAATCAGGACAAAAGGGAAGTGGAACAAGTAGGGACAGGAATGCTAGCCCTGCCCCACCCCCACCCCCACCCCCACCATTAGTATAGATAGAAGTTTGAAGAGTCTAGTGGGCTCTTGCCAGTTTTCTACCCAGGAGGGCTCAGGGTACTAGAGGAGAGCAGAAAATGGCTTGCCAGAGAAGGAGAGAGCTGAATACAGTTCTTTAAGTTCTGAAGACCACACAGTGAAGAAACTCATCCTTCAGCAACACATCGAGGCTTGTTAGGCAATTGGGAAATCTATTCAGGAAAATGTAAAGCAGTCAGCAGTTGTTTGTCCTTCCTCCTTCCCCCTATACCCATACCTCACACCAGAACAGCTAGAGTCCAGAAGGACATGGGGAAGAAATATCAAAGAAACTGCTCACCTTCTCCAAAGTGAGAAACCAGGCAGAGGGGTAGGAAAAATAAATAAAACAAATCTATCCCTCACATCTGCAAAACAGCTAGAGTAGGGTAGATTTCCTCCATGAACAGACAGATGCCTTGTGCGCAGTCCACACAGCTTACTTTCCATGCTGGACTATTCAAAATCTACTGTTGAAATCTACCCTACTCTAGCCAGTTCTAAGGAAAACAGTGTGACTCACATATACATTACTTTGAGTGATAGCTATTCAAATAACTGACTAAAGTTAGTATTATTTCCATTTTGCAGAATAGGAAGAAGAAAATACAATTTTTTTCTTTTTGTTTTATCAGTTTTATCCTAGCTACTTCATAATGAATCTTTGGTCATACAAAAAGCATGTTCAAAACTCAGTGGCATAAAACAACACTTTTTATTTTGTACATAGGTTCTGTGGTTAAGAATTCAGATAGCACAGCAAGAATTTATTTGTGTTTTCTAGCCTCAAGGGCCTAAGCTATGAAAGCAAGTGGCTTGGAATGACTTAACAGATAGGAGATAGAATCATCTTAAAGTGTCTTCTTCATTCACATACCTGCCACTCAGAAGTGCTGATAAGCAGGGTCTGTTAACTCATACACTTGTGCATGTCTTCTACGTGCAGCCTGGGCTTCCTCAAAACACTCAAAGTAGACAGACTTCCCTACATGGTGGCTTGGAGCTTCAAGAGCAAGTGTCTTTATGTCAAGACTTCATTTTAAATGACCTGGCCTTAGAAGTTGTGTGTTACTTTTGCCACCATTTATTGGTTGAATGACTCGCAAATCCCTTTTAATTGAGGAAAAGAAACACAGACTTGAATTTCTTAATAGATGAAATGTAAAGTATTTGTAGTATGTACTTATTCATTAGATGTTATTAAAATTTTATCTATTGTATATTGGTTGTTAGGCCCTACACCTGCCACGGTGTCCATGTGAATTTCGGGGACAGCTTTCAGGAGTCAGATTTCTCTTTTCATCATGTGGGTCCCAAGAATTGGACTCATTATCTGGCTTGGCAGCAAGTGCCTTTTACCTCTTGAATCATTTTGCTGGCCTAATTTGTGACCTCTACTTTTATGGGTGTGTATGCACACACATCCCTCAAAATATGTGGGTACTTGCAGAGGCCAGAAGAGGGCATTAGATCTCCTGGAGCTGGAGTTACAGGTGGTGTCTGTACACCTGACGTGGGAATAAAGCTTGGGTTCTCTGGAAGAGCAGCCCATGCTCTTACTGCTGGGCCGTGTGTAGTCCCCCAATTTGTGGCCTTTAAAAAAAGAACCTCTCACAATGATAATTATTGTTAAGTATGGTCTCCTTTGATGGTTTTCAAAGTTAAACCTCATAATTAAGTGTTCTTTGAGTAAAAACCTCATCTTTCAGAGTATGTCTGCTTCCCTCTCTCCATCTATAATCTTCCTTGATTAGGACAAGAGTTTCTACTATCTGTGTCCAGATCTTATCAGCTGAGGACAATGTCTGGCAAAACATTACTGCTTAGTATATAATTCTGACTTCTGAAAGAGATTGCTTGCTGATGTTTTTGCAAGTAGGAGAAGAAAGTATCTATGTGATATATGTATGATACCCATATGTAGCATTTTCTACTTTTTTGTCTAATCTAGAATGTGCCTTGGAGTTATCTGCTGAGTTATAATGAATACTTTTTGTCTTTGGGCATGCTATATAGGAACCCACAGTGGAAGAGGTGTTGGTATTTGTTTCAGAGTCTGTACATCCTGAGAATCCTTTGTTCTACCTGAGACCTATACTAAGCCATTCACCTCTAAGCAACATCTAGATGCTACAAGCCTGTTGTACTTGGGCTTGTGTAGAGTTTGTGGCAGACTAAGCTCGTCTTTGGCTTCTTCCTTCTGCTATATTCAAGTACTTGCTCCTGTGTTGTATGTTCTCACAAAATGAACAGTAGTCACCAGAAACGCATGTGTGTGTGTGTGCTCACATGTCTTTGTTCTGTGGCTCTGTTCTCTTCATTCCCCAACAGAGTTAGAAGGGTCAGACTTCCCTCTGGCTTCCCCTTGTAGGGTTTCTAGATCATAAACCCTCTGTCCCTTCCTCTTCCCATAGCCAGAGCTTCTAGATCATATGCCCTTTTCTAACTCAAGCCCACCTAAAAGTAGGGAGATAATTGAGGAATGGAGTACACCAAGACACAAGTTAGGAAATCTTTCAGAAATGTTGATACGTTATATCAAGGTTATAGACAAACTTCCTTCCATCAAACCAGGTTTTAATGACCCCAGCACCAGGCAGGAGCTTGAAGAGCATGTACAGGAGGATGTAAGGGCATCATAAGAACTCTTTAAGGAATAAATCCTAGACCCTTAGGATTTATTAATTATTATTAATTTATTCATTGTTAATTCTCTTCTCTACAGGTATATGATTACTATTCTGGTTTAAAGATGTTGACAAATTTGACATGATTATTTAATGGATACATGGATGATTTACATGAAAACTCAGGCAAAACCCAGTTTTCTATCTCATTACTTATGAAAAGATTTCCAAATGACCTGATAATGTTTAAAAATATAAACCATGGAGCCAGCTATGATAGTACTTGTCTTTAATCCTTGTATTCAGGAAGCAGAGTCGGGCAGATCTCTTGTGAGTTTGAGGTCAGTCTAGTCTATATAGTGAGTTTCAGGACAGCCATGGCTACATAGTAAAAGTCACAAAAATTATTCATACACACACACATACACACACATGCATATATACTTATGCATATACATATACACACATGTATGTGTGAGTGCATGCATGCACATATGTATATACCCATGCAGAGGTAAAGGTTCTTGCCACCAAATCTGACAACCTGAATTCAGTCTCTATGACCTATAGGATAGAAAGAACTGACTTTCACATGTGAAATGCCCTCTGAACACCACATGCATGATGAGGATTGCACTCAGTCCTCTACAGACAAACAAAACCAAATAAATTTTTGAGACAAAAATCTCACTATGTATTGCTGACCTGACTAGTCCTAAATTCAGAGACCCATGTGCTCCTGCAGGTGATCCTGAGTGATGGGATTAGAGGTGTGTGACATAATAGCCTGCTGTAATTTTTTTTTCAATTCTTTTGCGATAGGTTCTCACTATGTAGCCTTGTCTGACCTGGAACTCACTATATAGACCAGGCTGGTCTTGAACTCATAGGGATACATCTGCCTCTTTCTCCTGAGTGTTGAGATTAAAGTTGTACAGCACTATACCCAGCTACAAAAAATATATTTTTAAATATAAACATTGATTTAGTTTTATCCTGCGTGAGGAATAGGACTTGGGATATATATTGTTCAAAGGTTCATATGACTTTGCCTACCTTTTAACTAAAATCTTTTATGGATAGAAAAAAAATGGAGATACAAATGTCATGGTGTTCTGGAAATGAATCCTTTTATGAGACCACCTAAGATAGCTGTTTAAATTGGACTTGACTAATAGCAATCACTGTTTTCAGCTTGCTAATGTGTAAGATGTTTTACAACTGCTTTTTAAAACAAGAAGGAAGATATTTGGTATTTCCTTATTTGTATGAACTTCTGTCTCTAAGTTTTCTATTAACTGGAGTTGTGGTTGTTGAGATTTATACCATAGAGCATAGTTTTTGTTTGGTGTATGTGTTGTTAATGTAAAATGTACATCTAAAAATGCTTACTTTGAACTGTTGAATTTGTGTGATAAAACGTATAAAAGGATTTAGACCATCCTGAAAAACAACAATGCAAGTATTAGTTAACAAATACCTGAAATGCCTATTTGAAAGTAACAACATTGGGTTGACATTGTGAGGGATAAAAAGTATTATAATTGAAAGTCAAACTAAACAGGTAACAGTGGTGACTGTAAGGCTTTGGAAGGGAGAGATGTCCAAACTCCAAAGTTTTAGCTTTCTTTCCCCTTTATGTTCAGGCTGATCTCAAACTCTTGCTCTCAAGATGATCCTTTTTATGACTGAATAATGTCCTATTATATATCAACCTGATATACGTATCATCCTTTGTTTATTCATTCTCATCAGTTGATGAGCATTTGGGTTCTTTTCTTTCCTTTCCTATTATGAATAATATCACTAGGACCATTCGTTGTGTTAGTTTTTGGATGGATATATGTTCAGTTCTCTTGCTCATATGCCTAAAGTAGAGTTTCTAGGTCATATGGTATGTTTAACTCTGAAATCAAATTTGTTTTCTTACAGAGTTGACCCTTTTGAAGGTTCATATTATTCATAAACATAAAAAAGTATTTTTTATCCCCAAACCTTCAGAGAATATATTAGAGTTGGGAGAACAACTTTTCAGTGCTGTGAGCATTTAGGGAAATAGACTTTATTATGGCTAAGTCCAAAGAGACTTGTGATTACAATTGACTTTGAAAAAGAAAAATGAATAATTTTCCATGCATAGTGACTTAACTTTGTATGGAAGACTCTGCAAAAAACACAGACTTAAATAGTTGATGTTTTTTGGAAGGACCATTATGTATTAATCTTCTCTTTTGGGAATCCAGAGAAACTTTATTTTGGAAAACTGGCCCAGCAGAGGAGCACTAAGAAAATAAGACTCTATTGCAATCAAAATGCCTCTCACTGGATATGTAAGTTATATATATGGTCCTTGGTCTTCAAGAGCCTAGACGAGAATCAATTAATGGTTAACAAACAGAGAGCCACTGAGAAAGTGCTATAATGTTGACATAAGAACCATAAGAGTTAATGAATAGGATGATCAGAGAAGGTTTTGATAGATGTAGTGTGAACTAGATATAGAAGGACCAGTAAAAAGTTGGACTAGCAAAAGAGAAGGAAGAACTTCACAAGAGAATACATTTTGTAAGACTGATGCAGCATGCTGACTGAGAAGAATGTAGCTGACATGGGAGGAAAAGTGGAATCACAAGCTAAATATTAGGTGTTTGGGGACTAATAATGTATTTTGTACATAAAATACATGGAAGGATCTTGAATGGTAAATCCATTTAATTTGCTTAATGTGGTTAAATGTATTCAAATACATTTCTTTTGTCTTTTAGTAGCATACCAAAACAGGGAAAGGAAGAAGAGTGAGAAATAAGTTTATAGGGATGTTAGACAAGACGCTTGCTCACTGATCTGTCAGTATTAGTCAGGGTGGGGGACTATTTCTTAGTCCCATAGCCAGCTCCTATCCTCCAGGTAAGAAAGTTGAGGATTTTATCCTATGTCTGATGCTAACTGAACTTTGTGCCTTTGACCAGTTCACCACTTTTGAGACTCATCCTCAAGAAACAGACAATACTGCTTGACCACAAGGTAGCTGGATGCTATGCTAAGAAAAGCGTACATTTGCTCATTAAATATATTTCAGAGATAAGAAAATTGAGATATAGAAAGGCTAAATAAAATATTGAGAGTTACATTCTAGTAATGAGATGTTTAGGATGGAGCATGTTCAGAAGAAATGACTTAAAAGCACAGAAATCTAGTATTCGGAACGCAAGAGAAAGGGTACATTTACATCAGATTATAGAACTTGGAATGCCATGTTTTATTTATATTGTGCTCTATAGCTATTAGGGAATCATTATCCAATTTTCAAATAAAACATTACAAATGTTTTCATTCAGTCTTCATCACGTCTATAGAATGAAACATATTTAAGCTAATACCAATATATACTATACTGCTACACAAGAAAAATAACAAAAAAGTTATTTTGGGACTGAAAAGATGGCTCGGTGGCTAAGATCGCTTACTGGTCTTGCAGAGGACCCAGCTTTGGTTCTCAGCTACCTTTTTTAGATTGCTCACATATGTCTATTACTCCAACTCTAATGGGACCCAAAATCTCTACATCAATGGGTACCTGCACTCACATGCATATATCTATGTGCTACACACACACACCTCCCCCGACACCACAAACTTAAAGTAATAAAAATAAATCTAAAAGAAAAGTCATGGTTTCATAATGTACTCCAGATTGGTCTGAAAATCACTATATAGTCTTGACAGAACTCTTGAACCTTCTGCCTTTCCCGGGTATGGGGATTATAGGAATTTACCACCATTTCCATTTTTGAAAGAACATTCTCATACTTTACTTAGCATAGATTTGTAGTTTGTCACATATATACATTCACAATAAGGAAAAATACAAATAAAAACTGGCTTCTATAAATGGTGGCATATATGCAGTCCAGCAGTCAGTGACAAGAGACCATGAGTTGAAAATCAGCCTAGGCCACAGAAAGAACCCTGTTTCAATACAAACTGGTAATATATTCCTAAAATAGGTTCATATTTGTTGGCCTTCCTACTTGGATGGAAAGGTATCCTAGGACTTGGGAGCCCAGGAACCACCTAGCTCTGAGGTAGGACAATGTGCCAATAGAAGGGCATGCCGGGACTCAGGAGCACAGGAACCACACAGCTCTGAGAGGAAGCCTCCGAACTTGGGGAGCAGAGGCAATGCAGCCCTGAGGGGATATTCTTGGCTAAGCTGGAGTGCTACAATGTAACTGCTCTAGTGTTGTAGCTCCCAGGGGAGGGTAACACCCCCCCCCCCTCCGCTGACCTCAGGAGCGCAGAAGCTTCTTTGCTTCTTCTTTACTTCATTGCTCCTTGGCTCCTTCTAATAAGAGAGTCACACCAGATAGCAATCTCATAAAAGGGAGGGCCAAATATAGAGGTGGCTGCCTCAGTTCCTGGGAGAGGACAGCAGGGAAATGAGCAGACATGACTTACATAGGATTTCTTCATGGTGGAGCTTTCCAGGGCAGAGATTTCCAGAGTGAGGATTAGTAGGACTTCAAGTTCTGAATTTGAGGGAGCCCAGGGATTGATGGGTTTCTGAATAAACTCAGGAATTGGTGGATTTTCCTGTTTGGGAATTGGTGGGATTTTGTTCAGACTTTTCACCTAAAATTAGCATAATCCAGGAAGAGTTCTATTGAAGGGCTGGAGATGACTTTTGTGACAGTTACAAAGAATGGAAACTTTAGCTCTGAGCCCATTTTTTAATGGGGTTATTTGATTTTCTGGAGTCCACCTTCTTGAGTTCTTTATATATATTGGATAGTAGTCCCCTATCTGATTTAGGATAGGTAAAGATCCTTTCCCAATCTGTTGGTGGCCTTTTTGTTTTACTGACGGTGTCTTTTGCCTTACAGAAGCTTTGCAATTTTATGAGGTCTCATTTGTCGATTCTAGATCTTACAGCACAAGCCATTGCTGTTCTATTCAGGAATTTTTCTCCCGTGCCCATATCTTCAAGGCTTTTCCCCACTTTCTCCTCTATAAGTTTCAGTGTCTCTGATTTTATGTGGAGTTCCCTGATCCACTTAGATTTGACCTTAGTACAAGGAGATAGGAATGGATCAATTCCCATTCTTCTACATGATAACCACCAGTTGTACCAGCACCATTTGTTGAAAATGCTGTCTTTTTTCCACTGGATGGCTTTAGCTCCCTTGTCAAAGATCAAGTGACAATAGGTGTGTGGGTTCATTTCTGGGTCTTCAATTCTATTCCATTGGTCTACTTGTCTGTTGCTATACCAGTACCATGCAGTTTTTATCACAATTGCTCTGTAGTACAGCTTTGGGAGATTTTGCTGAAAGGACCCAGATATAGCTGTCTCTTGTGAGGCTATGCTGGGGCCTAGCAAACACAGAAGTGGATGCTCACAGTCAGCTATTGAATGGATCACAGGGCCCCCAATGGAGGAGCTAGAGAAAGTACCCAAGGAGCTAAAGGGGTCTGCAACCCTATAGGTGGAACAACAATATGAACTAACCAGTACCCCTCCAGAGCTCTTGTCTCTAGCTGCATATGTATCAGAAGATGGCCTAGTCGGCCATCAGTGGAAAGAGAGACCCATCGTTCTTGCAAACTTTATATGCCCCAGTACAGGGGAACGCCAGGGCCAAGAAGTAGGAGTGGGTGGGTAGGGGAGTGGGGGGGGTATGAGGGACTTTTGGGGTAGCATTGGAAATGTAAATGAAGAAAATACCTAATTAAAAAAATTCATTTTGTTGACCAAAAAAAAAAAAAAGAATGGAAACACTGTTTTGATAGGTATAGATATCTGGGGAGTAGCCTGGCTGCAGGAGCTCCTCAGGCTAGGGTCTGGCCACTTTCCTGCCTTAAGGGTTTACAAAGTTTATAAAGTATAGAAAGTTTACAAAGGGAGTCTTTGCCACTTGAATCAGAGTGCAGAGCCAACAATGTTCAATTCCATCTTTTAATCACCTTTTGACTTACTGCTTATATTCATCTATATAAATAATCTTCTATGCTGTGAGGAGTATTGGTAGTATAACATTTCTTTAAAACATGTGTATTTATTTTAAGGTGGAGGAGCATGCAGCATGGATGTGGAAGTCAGAAGACAACTTACAGGAGTCAGCTTTGTCTTTTATGTAGGCTCTAGGGATCAAACTCAGGTTTGCAGACTTGGCAGAGATTGCCCTTATCACTGACTTGTCTCACCAGGGTTAGGTGATCATTGTAATCTTCAGAGGTTTCTTCTAAGTTAATCACATACTCTATACTTAAAAAAAAAAGATTTATTTATTTTATGTATATGAGTACACTGCAGCTGTCTTCAGACACACCAGAAGAGGGCATCAGATCCCATTACAGATGGTTGTGAGCCACCATGTGGTTGCTGGGAATTGAACTCAGGATCTCTGGAAGAGCAGTCAGTGCTCTTAACCACTGAGCCATCTCTCCAGTCCATACTTTACACTTTTAATTGTACTTTCTTAATCTTAATAGAAAATCTTGACAGTTATAGAAATTCATCTTCTTCCCTGAAATGCCCTTAAGTGATTTGTTCAGGGTTGTATTTGGGTAACTGCATTACCAGAGATGACAACCAATTATACCCATGTAAAGACAGTGACGGTTTGCCCTGACTACAGCTTATAAGATAACATTGGCAGGAAGAAACATTCTAATTTTTATATTAAGGGTTTTTTAATTAATGCACATTATGAGATCCCATTGAAGACCCCACAGTAGTGGGATTCTCAGGACCAGAATTTAGAAGTAAGGATTGTAGATTCTGGAATCAAACTGCTTATTTTGAACATCTAGCCCTTTCATTTATAAGTTTTGTGACTTTGTAAAGTTCCATCACCTCTAGTTCCTCATCTGGAAGATTTGGGTAATAACACTTGTGGTGCAGAGTTGTTGAGAAGAATAGCTATAAAGTACTTAAAATAGTCTGATACCTATCAATGCTTTCTCCCCCTAGTTTATCTGTATCTATCTACATAGAATTACCATCTCTAGAGCACGTTAGTACATCTCCAGACCTATTTAGTAGTTAGTAACTTGGAACACAAAGAGATCATTCCCTCACAGCCTCATAGCTACTCCACAGCAGACCTGGAACTTGGGGCTTCTGGTTCTTAACATTGTTTTATGTTGTCCCCACTTCTATGGTATATCAGGAACATGGACAGAGGATTGTGGCTGCTGCTTCCTAGTGCTTACCTCCAATTAGAATGAATACTGAGCTTTTCATTTTTGGTATGTGTAGATGTTGGAGGGTACTGGAATTACTCTGGTTTCATACTGTTTACTAAAGATGGGATATTATTTATGTTTTTTGACAATCACTAGTTTTTTGAACTGAACTTAATATACAGACATTATTCACCTGATGAGGATGTTTTTATTCACTCATTTCAAAATATAGTATGGAAATTATATTTGATATTCCATATCAGACTTGAGTGGACCCTGTGAGGTGAAGTTTGGAGCATGGCAGGTCCTAACCCCTCTCTGGAAAAGCTACTGTAGCTTTCTCCTTGTCAAACATATAAAAACTCCTACATTACCTTTCTCCAGATATGCCTCTGATTAACTATTAGTATTTCTGCTTGTCTTTCCCTGTAAGCAGAGAGGAAAAGATGGAAGAGTCAGACAAACTTTCCTGAAGAAGCAAGATACTTAGAAGAAGCTTTTCTCTCATCCTTTAGCCCCAGGCTTAGCTCTTGGATGCTTTTCTGAATAAGTTAGTTTTGTGGCCATCTTCCTTTTCCTCTCTACCCTTGGAACTCAGGTTATTATTAATAATCTGGAGTCATAGCTTCCTTCATTTGCTATATCTCTCTCGTCATTGTCTCTTTATTAGGATCCTTGCTTAGAGATAGAAGATACTTGCCAACACCAGTGCCAAGGTCAACTGAGGCTCTGAAAAGAAATTTCCATTGTGAACACATAGGACACATAAACATGACTCTAAAAGTTTCAGTTGCAGAGTTAAAGGGCTAGACAAAGACAAGAAGTAAACCAGAAACTCTGACTTTGCTGGAAGAATTACAGAGACAAGGCAGTCCTGGTTTGAGATCCCACAGCATGAAGCATTTCTCTCTAAGCTGCTTTCCTCAGCAAAATCTCTCAGCCTCATTGGTGAATTTTCTGTTTATAGTCAGATGCTTCACGGAGATGCTGATGGAGACTATTCTTGGACAACTGATTATATTTGACTTGATTGGACATCTTCTGTGGTTATAGCTTAAGATTCTGGAGTTGGACCCGCCTGGCTTGAATTTGGTTTTTCTACCAGTGTATTTTAGGCAAATACATATTTAATATGTTTCTCTTTTTTTCTTCCCTTCTGTTCCCCACTTTTTTCCTTCAACCTCCCTTACTTCCCCCAACACCTTAGAACAATATGGTCCTACCAATTAAGCAGGAGAAAAAAATATACTTTAAAATACCTCAGTATATAAGAAATACTTCAGGGTCCTTGATTCTGGAATCAGGGGGTTTTGTCTTGTGTATCTAGCACAATATCATGTAGGTTTACCTTTGTTTTTCTTCTAAGTGTTCCTTGAACACTTGCTAGATTTAAGACATGGTGCTGAATCTTTTATTTGAGTTATTTCCTCAAGACATCTTAATAGCATAGGCATTTTACTGTTCTCATTGTTCAGTTGAGGAAATAAAAGCATAGTGTGCATAGACTATGACAACAGTAAGTGATGCCATCAGTATAGACTTCTATATCCAATGAAAACCCCTTTTTAAGATACTAAAAGCAAAGTAAACACAATGTTATATATTTTAAAGCTGAGAAAGTTATTACAGAAAATCCACAATATAAGAAATGCTAAAGTAAATATTAAAGCAGGGTGTACCTGTAGATGTACGGATATAGAGCTGCCCAAATCAGATGTGGTGATGCACACCTTTAATTCCAGCACTCAAGAGATAAAAGCAGGTGGATGGATCTCTGTGTTTGAGGCCAATCTGGTCTACACTGTGAGACCTTGTATCAAAACAAAAACAAAAGCAGAGCTGCTTCATGAAAAGATTTAGTAATTTAAGAGAGTAGTTTGGAGGATGAAGGCTGTAGCAGATTAGGAAATTCTATTCTGTTTTCTACACACCCCTCTCATCCTAGGGCCACCCAAGCATAGTTCCCTCTCATCCACTGTCAAGCCTACTCATCACTCATGTAGTCTAATGTGTGGCATTATGGGAGGGGATACTCTAAAGTCAGACTGCTTGGAGTCAGAATCTGGCTCTGCCTCACTGTGAGTAAGGCATTTGTACAAGGAACATAAGATCAAATTAACATTTAAAAACAGGTCAGTGAAATTCATCAAGTTAAGAGAATAATGAAGACAAGTCACTTAGTCATCTGAATAGATGCTTGGCCCAGGGAGTGACACTATTAGGAGGTATGACCTTGTTGGAGAGGTGTGGCCTTGTGGGAGGAAGTGTGTCACTGTAGGGGTGGGCTTTCAGACCCTCCTCCTTGCTGCCTGGAAGAGAGTAGTCTTCTGTTTGCCTTCAGAATAAGATACAGAACTCAGCTTCTCCAGAGCCACGCCTGCCTGGACATTACTATGCTTCCCACCATGGACTAAACCTCAGAACCAGTAAGCCAGCCCCAACTAAATGTTGTCCTTAGTAAGAGTTGCTGCCTTGGTCATGGTGTCTCTTCAAAGCAACGGAAACCTGAACTAAGACAAGCTTGCCCAGATTGACATGGTTAGGTATAAAGACGTTGAGATTCATCTGGGATGGTGTCTGCATCTCACTCCTGTGTCACTCTTTTTTTTTTTTTTTTTGGCCTATCACTAGAATGTTGGTGGGGTCTAGCCTTCTGGAGAACCAGACTCTTCTCTTTATGGAGACAGTGTGGGTATTACTCAAAAGTTTCAGTTTGTGGGTATGAAGTCAGCAGTAGCCAACTTCCCTTCCCTTTGCCTTCAGAACAGGAGTATAGTCTCTGTACTTCTAGAAGATACTGGATTCACTAGAGATCTTAACCAGAGTAAAATTGTATTAAAAAAATGTAAGGGTGAAGGATGGAGGACAAGAAGGAAGAAAGGCCATAGGAATAGTGCAATATTTTTTTTAAAATAATGGTTACATGTATATAAATAGTTCTTAGAACCCTTCTGACTAAATACTTTTACCTAAAGCCTTTTATCATACAGTAAGTGAACATTAACATTTTAAGAAGAGAAAAGGCTTGTATAATAATGTTTATACCACTGTTATTTTTAATACCCAAACCTGGAAACCACTAAAAATAGGTGCTGTATTCCACAATTGCACAATTCATAATCATTTCAGGTGTTTGAGTAATACATGTGAATCACAGCCACCCTGTATTCAATCATTTTTTAAAGTTTGTTTTATATTTTCCTCTTTCCCTCTCCTTTTCCCCATCTCTCTTTCTGTGTTTGTACATATCTATGTGCGTATGGGTCTCTGTGTTAGGGGATACACTCATGCCATAGTGTGCATGTGGCAATCAGAGGACAATTTTCAGGAGTCAATTCCCTCCTTCCCATCATGTGGATGTTAGAGACTGAACTCAAGTAAGTCATCAGATTTGGTGACAAGTGCCTTTACCCACTGAGAAACCTTGCTAGTCCTGTTCAATCTTATAAGTTAAAAAAAGATAGGGTTCTAGCACCATTAGTTTTATAATCAGGATGTTTATGCTGTTATTATTTCAAGATGAGAGCTCGTCCATCACTTACTCTGAAGGTAAACAGTATGTAACTGATAACTGACAAACCAAGGTCTCCTGGGTCCCAGTCCAGTGCTAGATGATGCCACCATCCACTCATAGCAGTACTAGAATTCCTGTTTTTGTTTGTTTTTATTTTGGTTTGGTTTGGTTTTTGTTGTTTTTTTTTTTTTGAGACTAAAAAAGAAAACTTACTTGCTCACTGTTTTTGTTTTGTTTTGTTTTGTTTTTCAAGACAGGGTTTCTCTGTATACCCCTGGCTGTCCTGGAACTCACTTTTGTAGACCAGGCTGGCCTCGAACTCAGAAATCCACCTGCCTCTGCCTCCCGAGTGCTGGGATTAAAGGCGTGCGCCACCACACCCGGCTTGCTCACTGTTAATAGCCCAATCAGGGAGAAATCTGTTGAATTGTTGGCCAAAACTCTTTCCTAATGAGCTTTGCATTATTTTCTTGTGTTTACATTTAGTAAGGAGGAAGCCAAGGCAAGGAGACAACCAGGAATTTTAATTAAGTCAAGAGAAACTTACTTGCTTTTAATCAGCTCTTGGTAGTTGCCACTTCTAGAAAGTATCTTTAAATATCTCATTCTTTGCCATATCAGCACTTCAATTTGGTACTCAGAATGAGTGCTTATAGAGTCAGTGTTCCCTGGAGAACAGTAGTCTCAAATTAGACAAAAGACATGCTAGCTTATAGCAGGAAATGATGCAAACAGGAGTTATTGATCAGATAGATGATTCAGAAAACTAGAAAGTCTAAAAAAGTGTTCATTCTAATTTTCCTTGTTGAATAAGCATTGAATGCTTACTGACTGCTTCCCCTAGCGTCATTTCATGCTTTCTCCTCGGTAGCACCTAATTTCTGTTCACTTCTCTGTGCTTCTTGAGAAATTGGCTTCATCTACCCTGTGTTTCAGTATGGCCAGACAGTATATTCCATCCCCTGGCCTCCATAATTAATTAACTAATTGTGCCTTAAGCAGGTAGAGTCTGAATGTATTTTAGTTGGTAGTATAGGTGGGTGTCAAGCCTTCATTCTGCTACCAGTTTGGTTGGTATAAGAAGTGACAATCCTGACTCTAGGCTTACAGAAGAGTCCACATTAACTGAATGGGATCTTGATTACAAAGCACCTTATAGAAAGCCTAGCAAAAAATATAAATTTGGGTTTTAAATAGTTTTTAATTACATAATGATAAAGCTCAACTCAGATAAACCTAAGAAAGAAATAGAAATGTGTTTGAATGATAGTAAGAAAGCTCATAAAACTGAAACAAGTATTTCAGATACCAGGACAACTCTAGTGGCCTTGGGCATACAATCATACTTAATGCTTACATACTACCTTTCTTACTATTTGGTTATGGTTGGTTTGCTTTTTCCCTGTAGACAAGTTTTCTCCAGATGATAGAAAAGAAGTTTGCTATCAACTTATGTCCCCCCCCCCACTCTCCAATCCCCCAGTTAGCCTATGTCTGCAACTCACAGGCAAGGTCTTTATTCTTAGAACTCTAATTTTAAAAGCCTAGGTCATACTTCTACTGCCTGACTAATAACTATGTCCAGGGATTGGAGAACTGTGTTAGTCAGCACTGTGATATGCACTTATCATACCAGTGCTAGCAAGGCAGGGGCAGGTAGATTCTGAAGTTCATTGATCAGCTAGCCTAGACAAGTAAGATATAGAGGGCTGTAGAGATGGCTTAGCAGTTAAGAACACTTGCTACTCTTTCAGACTGGAGCTCACAACTGCCTGTAACTTTAGCTCCAGAGGATCTAACACCCTCTTTTCTGGTCTCTTTGGGCACATAACATAAAAATAAAATAAGTCATATGAATACATGAAAACATACACACACACTAATTAATAGAAATAAGTTGAATAGTAGGCTTTTCCAGACTTATAAGGTCATTTTTGTCCCATCCCACAGTAAACAAAGGAAGTATTCTTTTAAACAAGAGTGCTAGAATGGGTATATAACTCAAAGCTAGAGTCCTTGCCTGTCATGCACAAAGCTTCTAGTTCACTCCCCAGCACAGAAATAAAATAAAATTAAAACAAAACCAAAATAAAAAGCAGGATTACTTTATAATTATAAAAAATAAAAATGAAAACATATATTTTTTAAAGGCCATGAATTTGAAAGAGAGCAAGGAGGGGTAGATGAGAGAATTTGGAGAGAGAAAAGTAATGGAAGACATGAATGTAATTATAATTCAAAAGAAAAGAAAAAAATTTAAAAAGCAGTACTACAGATTGATCTAAACCTTGAAAACACATTTCTGAACATGGTCTTTTATTTTATTTTTTATTTTTTTTTGGGGGGGGAAAGGATTTTTTTTTTTTTGGCAATCAAAATATAAAGCAGAGATTTAATTAACTCTACAATGCTTGAGAAAACAATAAACATTTACAAGCTTTTACAATAATACTCAATCTAAGCGTTTCCAAGGAAGGTGTTCAACATTTTTACATTTTTTTTCAGTTCTATCTGGTACATTCTCAATTCTAGGTTTTATTTCATCATTGTATTTTAATTCTCCTAACTAATTTTTCTACAAATTGATAGATGCCATTCAACATATATTTTTTTTTGATTTTTAATATTTTTATTACATATTTTCCTCAATTACATTTCCAATGCTATCCCAAAAGTCCCCCATAGCGCCCCCCACTTCCCTACCCACCCATTCCCATTCTTTTGGCCCTGGCATTCCCCTATATTGGGGCATATAAAGTTTGCAAGTCCAATGGGCCTCTCTTTCCATTGATGGCCGACTAGGCCATCTTTCCATACATATGCAGCTAGAGACAAGAGCTCCGGGGTTCTGGTTAGTACATCATGTTGTTCCAACAATAGGGTTGCAGATCCCTTTAGCTCCTTGGGTACTTTCTCTAGCTTCTCCATTGGGAGCCCTGTGATACATCCAATAGCTGACTGTGAACATCCACTCCTGTGTTTGCTAGGCCCCGGCATCGTCTCACAAGAGACAGCTATATTTGGGTCCTTTCAGCAAAATCTTGCTAGTGTATGCAATGGTGTCAGCGTTTAGAAGCTGATTATGGGATGGATCCCTGGATACGGCAGTCTCTAAATGGTCCATCCTTTCATCCCAGCTACGAACTTTGTCTCTGTAACTCCTTCCCTGGGTGTTTTGTTCCCAATTCTAAGAAGGTGCATAGTGTCCCCACTTTGGTCTTCATTCTTCTTGAGTTTCATGCGTTTAGCAAATTGTATCTTATATCTTGGGTATCCTAAGTTTTGGGCTAATATCCACTTATCAGTGAATACATATTGTGTGAGTTCTTTTGTGATTGTGTTACCTCACTCAAGATGATGCCCTCCAGGTCCATCCATTTGGCTAGGAATTTCATAAATTCATTCTTTTTAATAGCTGAGTAGTACTCCATTGTGTAAATGTACCATAATTTCTGTATCCATTCCTCTGTTGAGGGACATCTGGGTTCTTTCCAGCTTCTGGCTATTATAAATAGGGCTGCTATGAACATAGTGGAGCATGTGTCCTTTTTACCGGTTGGGACATCTTCTGGATATATGCCCAGGAGAGGTATTGCTGGATCCTCCGGTAGTACTATGTCCAATTTTCTGAGGAACCGCCAGACTGATTTCCAGAGTGGTTGTACAAGCTTGCAATCCCACCAACAATGGAGGAGTGTTCCTCTTTCTCCACATCCTCGCCAGCATCTGCTGTCACCTGAATTTTTGATCTTAGCCATTCTGACTGGTGTGAGGTGGAATCTCAGGGTTGTTTTGATTTGCATTTCCCTGATGATTAAAGATGTTGAACATTTTTTCAGGTGCTTCTCTGCCATTCGGTATTCCTCAGGTGAGAATTCTTTGTTCAGTTCTGAGCCCCATTTTTTAATGGGGTTATTTGACTTTCTGGAGTCCACCTTCTTGAGTTCTTTATATATATTGGATATTAGTCCCTTATCTGATTTAGGATAGGTGAAGATCCTTTCCCAATCTGTTGGTGGTTTTTTTGTCTTATTGATGGTGTCTTTAGCCTTGCAGAAGCTTTGTAGTTTCATGAGGTCCCACTTGTCAATTCTCGATCTTACAGCACAAGCCATTACTGTTCTATTCAGGAATTTTTCCCCTGTGCCCATATCTTCAAGGCTTTTCCCCACTTTCTCCTCTATAAGTTTCAGTGTCTCTGGTTTTATGTGAAGTTCCTTGATCCACTTAGACTTGACCTTAGTACAAGGAGATAGGAATGGATCGATTCGCATTCTTCTACATGTTAACAACCAGTTGTGCCAGCACCATTTGTTGAAAATGCTGTCTTTCTTCCACTGGATGGTTTTAGCTCCCTTGTCGAAGATCAATTGACCATAGGTGTGTGGGTTCATTTCTGGGTCTTCAATTCTATTCCATTGGTCTATTTGTCTGTCACTATACCAGTACCATGCAGTTTTTATCACAATTGCTCTGTAGTAGAGCTTTAGGTCCGGCATGGTGATTCCACCAGAGGTTCTTTTATCCTTGAGGAGTTTTTGCTATCCTAGGTTTTTTGTTATTCCAGATGAATTTGCAGATTGCACTTTCTAATTCGTTGAAGAATTGATTTGGAATTTTGATGGGGATTGCATTGAATCTGTAGATTGCTTTTGGCAAGATAGCCATTTTTACAATGTTGATCCTGCCAATCCATGAGCATGGGAGATCTTTCCATCTTCTGAGATCTTCTATAATTTCTTTCTTGAGAGACTTGAAGTTTTTATTATACAGATCTTTCACTTCCTTAGTTAGAGTCACGCCAAGATATTTTATATTATTTGTGACTATTGAGAAGGGTGTTGTTTCCCTAATTTCTTTCTCAGCCTGTTTATTCTTTGTGTAGAGAAAGGCCATTGATTTGTTTGAGTTAATTTTATATCCAGCTACTTCACCGAAGCTGTTTATCAGGCTTAGGAGTTCTCTGGTGGAATTTTTAGGGTCACTTATATATACTATCATATCATCTGCAAAAAGTGATATTTTGACTTCATCTTTTCCAATTTGTATCCCTTTGATCTCCTTTTGTTGTCGAATTGCTCTGGCTAGGACTTCAAGTACAATGTTGAATAGGTATGGAGAAAGTGGACAGCCTTGTCTAGTCCCTGATTTTAGAGGGATTGCTTCAAGCTTCTGACCATTTACTTTGATGTTGGCTACTGGTTTGCTGTAGATTGCTTTTATCATGTTTAGGTATGGGCCTTGAATTCCTGATCTTTCCAAGACTTTTATCATGAATGGGTGTTGGATCTTGTCAAATGCTTTTTCCGCATCTAACGAGATGACCATGTGGTTTTTGTCTTTGAGTTTGTTTATATACTGGATTACGTTGATGTATTTCCGTATATTGAACCATCCCTGCATCCCTGGGATGAAACCTACTTGGTCAGGATGGATGATTGTTTTGATGTGTTCTTGAATTCGGTTAGCAAGAACTTTATTGAGGATTTTTGCATCAATATTCATAAGGGATATTGGTCTGAAGTTTTCTATCTTTGTTGGGTCTTTTTGTGGTTTAGGTATCAGAGTAATTGTGGCTTCATAGAATGAGTTGGGTAGAGTACCTTCTGTTTCTATTTTGTGGAATAGTTTGTGAAGAACTGGGATTAGATCTTCTTTGAAGGTCTGATAGAACTCTGCACTAAACCCATCAGGTCCTGGGCTTTTTTTAGTTGGGAGACTATTAATGACTGCTTCTATTTCTTTGGGGGATATAGGGCTGTTTAGATCATTAACCTGATCTTGATTCAACTTTGGTACCTGGTATCTGTCTAGGAACTTCTCCATTTCATCCAGGTTCTCCAGTTTTGTTGAGTATAGCCTTTGGTAGAAGGATCTGATGGTGTTTTGGATGTCTTCAGGATCTGTTGTTATGTCTCCTTTTTCATTTCTGATTTTGTTAATTGGGATGCTTTCCCTGTGCCCTCTAGTGAGTCTGGCTAAGGGTTTATCTATCTTGTTGATTTTCTCAAAGAACCAGCTCCTTGATTGGTTGATTCTTTGAATAGTTTTTCTTGTTTCCACTTGGTTGATTTCACCCCTGAGTTTGATTATTTCCTGCCGTCTACTCCTCTTGGGTGAATTTGCTTCCTTTTGTTCTAGTGCTTTTAGGTGTGTTGTCAAGCTGCTAATGTGTGCTCTCTCTAGTTTCCTTTTTTAGGCACTCAGAGCTATGAGTTTTCCTCTTAGAAATGCTTTCATTGCGTCCCATAAGTTTGGGTATGTTGTGGCTTCATTTTCATTGAACTCTAAAAAGTCCTTAATTTCTTTCTTTATTCCTTCCTTGACCAAGGTATCATTGAGAAGAGTGTTGTTCAGTTTCCACGTGAAGGTTGGCTTTCTATTATTTATTTTGTTATTGAAGATCAGCTTTAGTCCATGGTGATCTGATAGGATGCATGGGAGAATTTCAGTATTTTTGTATCTGTTGAGGCCTGTTTTGTGACCAATTATGTGGTCAATTTTGGAGAAGGTGCCATGAGGTGCTGAAAAGAAGGTATATCCTTTTGTTTTAGGATAGAATGTTCTGTAGATATCTGCCAGATCCATTTGATTCATAATTTCTCTTAGTTTCTCTGTGTCCCTGTTTAGTTTCTGTTTCCATGATCTGTCCATTGGTGAAAGTGGTGTGTTGAAGTCTCCCACTATTATTGTATGAGGTGCAATGTGTGCTTTGAGATTTACTAAAGTTTCTTTAATGAATGTGGCTGCCTTTGTATTTGGAGCATAGATATTCAGGATTGATAGTTCCTCTTGGAGGATTTTACCTTTGATGAGTATGAAGTGTCCCTCCCTGTCTTTTTTAATGACTTTGGGTTGGAAGTCAATCTTATCAGATATTAGAATGGCTACTCCAGCTTGTTTCTTCCTACCATTTGCTTGGAAAATTGTTTTCCAGCCTTTCATTCTGAGGTAGTGTCTATCTTTTTCTCTGAGATGAGTTTCCTGTAAGCAGCAAAATGTTGGGTCTTGTTTGTGTAGCCAGTTTGTTAGTCTATGTCTTTTTATCGGGGAGTTGAGTCCATTGATATTAAGAGATATTAAGGAAAAGTAATTGTTGTTTCCTGTTATTTTTGTTGTTAAAGTTGGCATTCTGTTCTTGTGGCTGTCTTCTTTTAGGTTTGTTGAGGGATTACCTTCTTGTTGTTTCTAGGGCATGGTTCCTGTCCTTGTATTGGTTTTTTTCTGTTATTATCCTTTGAAGGGCTGGATTCGTGGAGAGATAATGTGTGAATTTGGTTTTGTCGTGGAATACTTTGGTTTCTCCATCTATGTTAATTGAGAGTTTGGCTGGGTATAGTAGCCTGGGCTGGAATTTGTGTTCTTTTAGTGTCTGTTTAACATCCGTCCAGGATCTTCTGGCTTTCATAGTCTCTGGTGAAAAATCTGGTGTAATTCTGATAGGCTTGCCTTTTATGTTACTTGGCCTTTTTCTCTTCCTGCTTTTAGTATTCTATCTTTATTTAGAGCATTTGTTGTTCTGATTATTATGTGTCGGGAGGTATTTCTTTTCTGGTCCAGTCTATTTGGAGTTCTGTAGGCTTCTTGTATGTTCATGGACATCTCTTTCTTTAGATTTGGGAAGTTTTCTTCTATAATTTTGTTGAAGATGTTTGCTGGTCCTTTGAGTTGAAAATCTTCATTCTCATCCACTCCTATTATCCGTAGGTTTGGTCTTCTCATTGTGTCCTGTATTTCTTGGATGTTTTGAGTTAGGATCTTTTTGCATTTTACATTTTCCTTGATTGTTGTGCCGATGTTCTCTATGGAATCTTCTGCACCTGAGATTCTCTCTTCCATCTCTTGTATTCTGTTGCTGATGCTCGTATCTATGGTTCCAGATTTCTTTCCTAGGGTTTCTATCTCCAGTGTTGCCTCATTTTGGGTTTTCTTTATTGTATCTACTTCCCTTTTTAGGTCTAGTATGGTTTTGTTCATTTCCATCATCTGTTTGGATGTGTTTTCCTGTTTTTCTTTAAGGACTTCTACCTGTTTGATTGTGTTATCCTGTTTTTCTTTAAGGACTTCTACCTGTTTGATTGTGTTATCCTGTTTTTCTTTAAGGACTTGTAACTCTTTAGCCATGTTCTCCTGTAATTCTTTAAGCGAGTTATTAAAGTCCTTCTTGATGTCCTCTACCATCATCATGAGATATGCTTTTAGATCCGTGTCTAGCTTTTCCGGTGTGTTGGGGTGCCCTGGACTGGGGGAAGTGGGGGTGCTGGGTTCTGATGATGGTGAGTGGTCTTGGTTTCTGTTAGTAAGATTATTACGTTTACCTTTCGCCATCTGGTAATCTCTGGGGTTAGTTGTTATCGTTGTCACTGTTTAAAGATTGGAGCAGAAGCTGTGTTCCACTCACCAGCAGTCTCAAAATCCTGCGGCGGGGGTCGTGGGTAGCTGGCGGTACCCCGGTGCTGGTCCAGCCGGAAGAGGCCTGTGGTCCTACTCAGGCCGGTTTTCTGCTTCCCTAACTAATGCAATCTCTGGTCCCGCGTGCAATTGGATTGGAGCAGAAGCTGTGTTCCACTCACCAGAAGTCTTAAGATCCTGTGGCGGGTGTTGTGGGTAGCTGGCGAGTGTCCGGTCTTTTATTTTAAATGATGTCTAAAAATTGTAGCATGAGCAGGACTTTTGTATTTGAGCCTCCTGCTTACCAGACAATGTATTCTGTGTCTTGGTTTACACATCTTTAAAGTGAGGCTTGTTATAGATCTTAGCTCGTTAGACTTACTGTGAAATTTGGATGAGTCAGTATATAAAATGCTGAGAACAGTGTCTGTACGCAAGTGTCTATCAGCTGTCTTTATTTGGAGTATCATTATTATTCACCACACTGCCCTTCTCTTCTTAATGTAAAACAGACCAACCTTTGCTTAAAGGTTTGCTGTTTTGCTATTTTGGTTCGTGTCTGGGATGTCTTTGTCTTAACTCAAAGGAACAGCTCTGTCTCACCATAATCAAGGCAAAAATAAACTACTACTTGTAATCTGGAGTGAACAGCGCAAAGGGAGAAGCATTTTCCATGCCTTCTTGTCCTGTGTACACATGGATAATTCCCATGTATATCACCTTATTATACTCACATACTGATCTTTTTTTCTTTTATTGCATATTTTATTTATTTACATTTCAAATGTTATCCCCCTTCCTGGTTTCCCTTCTGGAAACCCCCTATCCTATCCCCCCCAACCCCCTGCTTCTATGAGGGTGCTCTCCCACCCATCCACCCACCCTTCCACTCTTGCCTCCCTGCCCTGACATTCCCCTACACTGGGGCATCGAGCCTTCATAGGACCAAGAGCCTCTCCTCCCATTGATATCTGACAAGGCCATCCTCTGCTACATATAAGCCATACATTGGTCACTCCATATGTATTCAGTTGGTGTTTTAGTCCCTGGAAACTCTGGGGGGTCTGGTTGTTGATATTGTTGTTCTTCCTATGGGGTTGCAAACCCCTTCAGCTTCTTCAGTCCTTTCTCAAACTCCTCCACTGGGTCCGGTGCTCAGTCCAATGGTTGGCTGCAAACATCCGCATCTGTATTGGTCAGGCTCTGGCAGAGCCTCTCAGGAGACAGCTACATCAGGCTCCTATCAGCAATCACTTCTTGGCATCCACAATAGTGTCTACGTTTAGTGTCTATATATGGGATGGATCCCCAGGTGGGGCATTCTCTGGATGGCCTTTCCTTCAGTCTCTGCTCCACACTTTGTCTCCATATTTCCTCCCGTGAGTATTTTGTTCCCCCTTCTAAGAAGGACTGAACCATCCACACTTTAGTCGTTCTTCTTTTTGAACTTCATGTGGTCTGTGAATTGTATCTTGGGTATTCTGAGCTTTTTGGGCTAATATCCACTTATCAGTGAGTGCATACCTTTTGTGACTGTGTTACCTCACTTAGGATGACATACTGGTCTTTAAACACAAAAGTTTAAATATTAAATTCCTCTTTCTGCCTATGAGACATTGGTGAATCTCACATGCAAAGTTACTGCCTTGCAGGTACTAAGTAATTTGAGAAAAGGATAGTATAAGGAATAGGATGATCTGATCTTATATGACAGAGGCCAGAAGGCATGGAGATTCCATGTGTGTAGCTTATGAGCAGCTTGGATTATGGTTTTCTTGGTAAGGAACTGGGACATTATGGCTGAATCTTGGGGTTACAGAGCCACTGCAGAGAACCTGAGCATACTATATGATATACTAGCTCGTGAGGTACAGAGATAAATGAAAGATTTGTCACTATATAAGCTTGATGAGTGTACAAGTCAGGATGTTCTAAGAGAAACAGAACCAACAGAATGAACACACACTCAGGGAGAGAGACAGAGAGAAACAGACAGAGACAGAGAGATACAGGTAATGTATTAGAATGGCTTACAGTAGTCTGACTATTCCAACAATAGCTGTCTACTGACAGGAAGTCCAAGAATTCAATAGCTGTTTGGTCTACAAGGCTAGATGTCTCAGATGGTCTTTGATAGACACCAGAGTCCTGAAGGAGTGTCTGTGTTGCCAATGAAGGAATGAACTTGCCAACAAACATAGCTTCCCTATTGTATGTTCTTTATATAACTTTATATAAATATATATATATATCTTGTATGTTCTTTATATAAGCTTCTTTGAGAAAGTGTGGCCTAGTTTAGTGGGTCTTCCCATATTGAATAATCCAGTCAATAGAATACCTTATGGGTATACCCAGAAGCTTACGTTTTGGCTAATTCCAGATATGGTCAAGTTGACAAACAAGAATAACCATCATAGTTATTATGGGACACTGTCCAAATTAGGACCTGATGTTAGAATCTAGCCTCAATTGTAAATTAGGACCTGATGTTAGAATTTAGCCTCAATTGTAGTTCATAAAACTCAAGATTTTTTATTTTATCGGTGGGCATATTCAAAACTATATCTCTAAATGTTAAGCTCTTTAGTAATTACTGGTCTGACTATGGATCTGTTAGCAGTGTAACTATATATTTGTTATACTGTTAAGTGACTTTTTATATTAGAGATCTTACAAGTAATTCTTCCATGAAGAAAACTTATTTCAAGAGGAAAATAGTTTCAGTCTTTGCTTTCAAAACTCTCATAAAATGGACCAGGAACAATTTTTAGCAGTAGTAGCTTAATTCAGTTACCTAAATACTGTAAAACACAGGGTTTGTAGTCTTCCTTCTGTTGCAAGTTTTTTGGTGGGTTTTTTGTTGTTGGTTTGGTTTTTTGTTTTTGTTTTTGTTTTTGTCTTTTGGTTTTTTGAGACAGGGGTTTCTCTGTGTAGCCCGGGCTGTCCTGTAACTCACTCTATAGACCAGGCTGGCTTCGAACTCAGAAATATGCCTGCCTCTACCTCCTAAGTGCTGGGATTAAAGGCATGTGCCACCACTGCCCAGCTGCAAGTTTTTATTACACAATGCAGTTAAAACAACATTTAAGCTAAGTGTTATGATAGATGCACTTAGAACAACACTTAGAAGATGGAGGCAAAATACCAGGAGCTTAAGGTCCTCCTGTATAACAGGTTTGAGGCCAGTCTGGACTGTATGAAACCCCATCTTACTCCCTGTCCACTCTAAAACCCTTATATTATTTAATTAGACTATGTTATTAATGATTGGATCTTGTTTAGTAACTAGTTCTCATATTTGTTTCATTCTGCAGCCTCTGCCTTATTTTATGCTTAGAATTAATAAACTCCTAGCAGACTCTCTCTTAATTCTTAGTTCCCTGGTGTGTCTACCTACTAGGAAGAATAATGGTTCTTTATACTTTTTTAGAGCTGCTTTTGTTGTAGTGCTTCCCACACTTTATACACGCCAAGTCCAATAGTATATCAGAACTTTTAGGATAGGGTAGTCTGTCTGTCTGTCTATTTATTCATTTATTTTGAGGTTTCGCTTTTTGTTTTGCTTTGGAGAAGTTGTTTGTTTGTTTGTTTGTTTGTTTCAAGATAGTGTTCTTTGTGTAGCCCTAGCTGTCCTGAAGTTCACTGTGTAGACCAGCCTGGCCTCAAACTCACAGAAATCTGCCTGCCTCTGCCTCCCATGTGCTGAGATTAAAGGGGCTGCTGCCACCACCAGCTGGCAAGATAGGGGTAATTTTATTGACCTCTATATCTTTAGCATTTCTAGCATTCAGTGTAATGCCTCCTATATAGTGAGCATTCAATAAACATTTAAGTGGATCATCAAAACATTAAGAAATTGATGAATAGTGCTGAGGAAATAGTAAATGCTTGTCACACAAATTTGAAGACTTGAGCTCAATCCCAAAGACCTGTTAAAAATACAAAAACCGATATATTCCACAGAACTCAAAAAGCTCAACAAGCTGAAGTGCCCAAGTGAGGATGCCTCAGTCTCACTTGAGAGAAGAAAGCAATCACAAGTGGAGAGGGAGGGAGGGACCTGGGAGGGAATGTGGACAGGGTGAGGGGCGTAGGGGTAGCGGGGAACCTGATCTGGTATTAGGTGAGGGAAAAGGACTGAAGCCCTGAGGACCAGCAAAAAGAATAGAAACAGGCAACCTCAGGAAATAGGAGGTAGCGGTGACCCTCCCCCAGGTCCCCAGAATGCACCAGAGACCTGGGAGGTGAGAGACTTCCAGGTCTCAAAGGGAGGGACCTTAGGTGAAATGCTTGACAGTGGGGAGATAGAATTTATAGAGCCCACCTTCAGCAGGAAGACAGGACATCAAGTGAGGGATGGGGTTACATCTCACAGTCACATCTCTGATCCATAATTGTTCCTGTCTGAAAGAAGTACAGGGATGGAAATGGAGAGGAGCCTGAGAAAAAGAAGGTCCAGAGACAGGCCCAAAGTGGGATCCAGCTCAAGGGGAGGTCCCAAGACCTCACACTATTCCTGAGGCTATGGAGCACTCACAAAAAGGGATCTATCATGACTGCCCTTCAAAAGACCCAACAAGCAGCTGAAAAAGTCATATGCAGATATTTGCACCCAACCAATGGACAGAAGCAGCTGACCCCTGTTGTTGAATTAGGGAAGGCTGAAAGAAGCTGAGGAGAAGGGCAGGCCTGTAGGAGGACCAGCAGTCTCAATTAATCTGGATCCCCGAAATCTCTCAAACACTGGACCACCAAACAGACAGCATATACCAGCTGAAATGAGGCCCCCAACATTCCGGGTCTGTGTTCATTCAGAGATGATGCACCTAACTCTCAAGAGACTAGAGGCCCCAGGGAGTTTAGAGATCAGGTGGAGTAGGATGGGGTGTGGGGGTATCCACGTGGAGATGGGGTAAGGTGGGGAGGAGGTGTGGAATGTGGAGCAGTAGGAGGGTGTGGGGGGCGTGGGGAATGGAATATGGATTGTACAAAAAAATAAAGCTAAAATAAAATTTAAAAACCTGTAATCCTAACACTGAGGAAGCAGAGACAGGAGAGTCCTGGAATTCATTAGCCAGCCAGTTAGCCTTCTTGGTACTCACTCAAGGCCAGTAAGAGACCCTGTCTCAAAAACAAAACAAAACAAAACAAAACAAAACAAAACAAAACAAAACAAAACAAAAACAGACAGTGCCTGAGCAGCACCTGAAGTGTTGTCTGGCCTTTATACATACATCTATATACCCTAGTACATACATTCACATTCATACTTGTACACACAGAAACCTGTATACACAGAAAATGGTACACAGAAATTCGAGGTACAGCAACTTACTTAACTGTGTTTAGGCAATAGCAGAATCAAACTGGAGCCTAGGTCTAGAAATATCCCTGTACATCCATTGCAGTATATGCTTATTGACTTAGATGGTAAAGTCTTAAATAGATATAACTTTAAATTTATAGTGATTTCAGGTAATGCATAGCAACTTGGAATGGGAGAGTGAGTTCATAAAAGCATGTGGCTAACACCAGGTGGCCTCCTCAATTCTCTCTACCTTATATTTTGAGATAGAGCTACTCACGGAACCTGGATATTTCTGTCTCTACCTTCCTCTTCCTGGAAATGCAGGTGTGCCCAACTGTGCTTAGCTGCTAGGGACCTAAACTTGGGTCTTCATGCTTGTACAACAAGCACTTTATCCCGGAGCCATCTCTCCAGCCTGGGTGTTTTAAAGTTCTGCTTTTTCTTTGAGATTTGATGAGGAGGTCATAAGATTGGAGAGACACACGTAAATAGTCAACTGTATGGGAAATATTTATTGAGGAAGTGGTATTTTGAGTACAAAAATAAACTGGTATCAACTTGATTTTTTTTTAAAGTTACTTTTTGGAAGATGTGACTAATTAGTCTGTTTATCATGTGTAATAATATGTAGGTTCAGGCAAATCTTATGCTTTATTCTATTCCTACTAAAAGTTGATGTCACAGAAGGCTAACTGGGACTTGAATTATTTTAAATGCAGAAGTCTCAGGCCTTTAGAATAGAGCTAGAGGAACTAGCTTGTTTCTTCAACAAGCTCTTGTCCATCCTAGTCATGTAGCACTTCTCAAGGCAGGCTAGAGCCAACTAAAATTAAAAAACAAATAAGAAATAAATAAAATATAAAAATGTTCTGCTTTAGAGAAATTATTAGGTAACTTCTTTTTATACATTTACATAAATTCTGCCATATATATGATATCTAACCCCTGAAGCTAAGAATGAAGAGTGTGGTCAGTAATAGTATTTGCTATATCAACTCAGTACCGGGGCAGGCAGTGTAGTACGTATTTGGTAGATAGTATTTGCCTACATTTTGGGAACTGTCTCTTATTTTAAGTCCCTTTAATATAGTCAAGAATCTTTAGCTTGACATTTAGAACCTTGATCTTTTGTGGCTTTTCTCCTGTTTAATTAGTAAGAGTCGTTATGATCATCAGGCTTTAGAGCTAGATCACACACACAATACACACACACACACACACACACACACACACACACACACAGGACCTAAGTTCAGTTCCCAGAACCTCCATGGAAGGTTACAACTATCTATAACTTCATTTCCAGGGAATCAGAGTCCTCTTCCGATATCAAGCCTGCGTGCACGCACTGCAAGGCACACACACATTCTGACAGAATACTTATTCACATAAAACAAAAATAAATAGATCTTAAAAGCAATAACAAAGAAAGCAAATTCACCTCATAATTGCATATACATAAATAATTCGTTTTAACAGTTTCCTCATTTTTCAACCATGGCTTCTAAGGTAGAATGATTCTTATTCCTTGTTCATTTCTAGGACTCTACTTTTATCTGATGGTCTGAATAAAGTAAAAAAATATAAAGATCAAGACAATAGTGGTCTTTCTATAATAAAGAGTTGGGGGAGGCAGAGTGTCAGTTTTAGTCAGAGTGCGGGTATAGCACTGTTTCAGTGCCCTGCACCGAGGGTGGGATAATAGAAGAGGCAGGGCCCTACCACTTCTAAGTTCTATTGTTTGTTTTTGAGACAGGATATTGTTCTGTAGCCCAGACTGGCCTTTGACTCGTAGTGGTTGTCCTGCCTCTGCTTCCTTAGTTATTATTGTCAGTTTATAGGTTTTGTTATTTAATTCCAGTCCGTAAAGCAGTGCTATCAAATACAGCATTATTCCTTCTATATTTAAAGTTCTTTATTAATCTTTAGAGTTTATGTCATTTAACCAATTGCTACTAGGATTGACATACAAATTTGTCTAGCCTCAAAACCTTTGATTAGTCCCCCTTCCACGCCCCAAACATACACACACCTTTCTGGGAAAAAAATACCTACCAGACTATATTTAAAACACCTCATGAAGGGCAGGCCGTGGCTCAGACCTTTAATCCTAGCACTCAGGAGGCCTTTAGACTGGATGGTTGACGTAAATTGAGGCTAATCTGTTCTACATAATGAGTTCCAGGCCAGCCAGCACTACAGAGTGAAACCCTGTCTTAATTTGAAGTCTCCTGCATCCCTTGAGTGACTACTAATGATCATATGACAAGTTGTCTCCTGAGTATTGTTCAAATATCTTATAGCATTCAGCAAACATGCTCAGCCATAACCATATGTGTGAATTGTGCTAGACACACACACAAAAATCATCCTCCCCACATATACTTCCCTATGTAGAGAATACTCATAAATATAAATAATCCTGGGCAGATGATGCTAGTTGTTCTGAAAGAGCAGAGATGAAAGATTGAATGATGAAAGGGTCAGCATTTTTCGTGGAAGAGACAGAGTCTCATCTCTTCAGCCATCTTAGCTCATTTAGGCTTCACAGTAGTCATGATGCATTTTGATTATGGAGATGAGCAATATACCCAACATTTCACAAGTGACAGCAGATATAATTTTTCAGAGTCAGAACTGTCTGGCTATAAGTAACTGTTCAATTAAACTATGAGCTAGGTATCAAGGTTTCTTTGTTTCCCCTTATGTTATAAGAAATAGCACATGCATTACAATAAAATTCCATTATAATAACAAGTATTTGTATCGAGTGGGATTTGATGTATCTATCCATATCCCTGCATTTCCTCTGCCTTCCAGACCCTTAGTCTACTTACTAAAAGATGAGTCTTGAATTGCTGTTGCTTTTGTTGTTCTTAATATTGCTGGCTCTCATCCTCCCTCTAGTTGAAGGCTGAGCGCTTATGTGTCTCTGTACCTATTGTGGACAGCAATAGTGTCTCCAATGCCTATGTCTTAACTAGCAAAATCAGTTTCTTCCACCACTTCCAGGTTCAACTGACAGCCTAAAGGAAATCACTACTCTGAGTAATTCAGTAGGAGGACAAAGTGAAGGAGCTAACAGAGAAGCTGCTTTTGCCTTCATCTTCCTGCTCATCCATAAACTCTCTATATCTTTCTAT
Organism: Mus caroli; assembly: GCF_978045245.1. Lineage (NCBI taxonomy): Eukaryota > Metazoa > Chordata > Mammalia > Rodentia > Muridae > Mus > Mus caroli. Next base: position 49,308,924 of record NW_028227263.1, on the reverse strand, counting down.
ACCCTCCTCTCTCCCTGTCCTTCCAACTCTCCCCTTTAGATACAGCCTATTTTAAAACATTATGTTGTTTGTATTTTCATTTAACATAACTGTAGATAGTTAGGAGTATACTTGTTTGCATGAATTCCTTCATACTCTGCCTCACTTATCTTTTCCTCTACTCCTTTGAGATTGTAATATCTGATAAAGCAAGTAAACTTTGCCCCAGGTTGCTTTCTTAGGGGACCTAGACAGGTAATATTCAGTGAAAAATAATCTGCTTTGAACTACAAACTTACCCTAATGTGTATTATTTTCTCTGACAGCATGTGAATAGTTCATTTTGAGTGTTAATATGTCACTGCTCTATGTCTTTACAGTTATTTTGTTGTTTCATTGGTGTGGTCTGTTGGTTGCTTTAGGGGGGCTGTTTGTTTGTTTTTGGCAGATTCTTACTCTGTAGCCCACATAAGCTTTCAGCTTCAGCTTCCCGAGAGTTGATATCACAGGTATGTGCTACCTTGCCTTGCTGTCCTGCTAATTAATGTGTACCGAAGCTCTGTGAGATACGACAATCATGGTAATCATTCCACAGTAATAGACATAGACAATGGTATTGTTTTGAGAGGAGTGATTCTTACTCTTACTCAAGTGACATATGTTCACTATAAATCAAGACATGCTGAAAAATTCAAAGAAATCAAAAACTCACCCTATATCTGAGTGTGTGCGTGCATGTGTGTGTGTGTGTGCGTGCGTGCGTGTGTGTGTGTGTGTGTGTGTGTGTGTGTGTGTATGTGTGTGTGCTTGTATGTGTGCATGCATACACACATACACATATGCATGCACAGGTACATGTAGAAGAATCTGATCCTAGGGAGCTAGAATTACAAAGTAGTTGTGAGCCTTCTTGCACTGATCCTGGGAACTGAATTCAGGCCCTCTGCAAAAACAAGAACTCTTTTATTTTTAATTACCCATATCTTTTAGGTTTTCCAAATTCTGAAGAATATTTTTTTAAAGATTTATTATTGTAATTTTGTGAGTACACTGTCTTTGTCTTCAGACACCCCAGAAGAGGGCATCAGGTCATATTACAGATGGTTGTGAGCCACCATGTGGTTGCTAAGAATTGAACTCAGGACCTCTGGAAGAGCATTCAGTGTTCTCAACCAATGAGCCATCTCTCCAGCCCCAAAACAAGAATTCTTAACCAATGAGCCATCTTTCTAGCCCTTTGTTACATAAAAGCCTCATTATATCAATACATAGTAAGAGGCATCAACAGTGGTGGTAGAGTGTCTCTTATAAAGCCAACAATCTCATTGTGGGAGTCCTACCCTTATTACTTAACCATAATTGCCTCAAAAAATGAAATAAAAATCTTATTTTCAAATACTATCAACACACAAATTTGGGGATTAAGTTTTCCAATGTGTAAACTTTGAACTGGATCTAAATCATAACAATAAATATTTAAAATATTTTCTTTGTATTTTTAATGCTTAAGTGAGTCCTTATAAATGCCTTTGTGTTTCTGTAATTAGATAAATATATGGTATGTGTTTTGCTTTGAAAAATTTTATATAGGTATTGGCATATGTCAAATAGAACTGTTTGGCAGACAAAAGTTCTGGACCAAGGCAAAACTCTAAAACAAAATGATCTGCCCTGACATGGCTCCTCTATCAGAATAGAATAGAAACAGAAAATACAACAGAGATGCAAGTTTCACATCCTACAGTTTATTAACCAAAAGAAGCCATAGGCCATGTAGCTGGTCAGAGGTACATTTTGATCTATTCCATTATATTTTGAGTGTCATTTTGTTTTCTTTTTTTTTCTCGCTGATAAGAACTTTTATTTTTGGAATCAATCTTTTACAAGTTGCTCAAGTCATTTTGTTTTCAAAACAGAGTCTTGTCTTGTGTAACCCAACGTGGCCTTGAACTTGATATGTACTTGAGAATGATCTTAACTGGATTTCTTTACTTAAGTTTTGTTGTTGTTGTTGTTTGTTTTTTGTTTGTTTTTTTTTGTTTGTTTGTTTTTTGTTGTTGTTTTAAAGCAGAATCTATCATGTAGTCTAGGTTGGTCTTGGTCTTGAACTCATGGAAGAGCTGAAGATAACCTTGAACTCCTGATCTTCTCTGCCTCCACCTCCCAAATTCTGGGATTACAGGCATACATCCTCACCCATTATATTATAAATTTAGAGTTTGCTACACTGAGTCATGACTCAAATATAGTAGAAGCACTGGTTTATCATTCAGTCCATAAACAATGAACCAACCTAGTTGAAAAGCCTCAAAACCTTGGTTTGGGAAGAGCCTGGCTGAGTTTCCAATTCAGCCAATTCTGGTGACTTAACAGACTCATCCAGAGACCTCAAGGGATGAGGAATTTTCCTGACATTCTGACTTAGCTGAATTGAAATATGTTTGCTCAGCATCTGAGTTTGGAGATTTAAACCTATACAATTTATTTTTGTCCCCTGTTCTTGAACTTTGGATTCGGTTGTACAGTTATATTATTCACTGAAAGCCCACCTTTTTGTTTGTTTGTTTGTTTTGTTTTGTTTTGTTTTTTTGAGACAGGGTTTCTCTGTATAGCCCTGGCTGTCCTGGAACTCACTTTGTAGACCAGGCTGGCCTCGAACTCAGAAATCGACCTGCCTCTGCCTCCCGAGTGCTGGGATTAAAGGCGTGTGCCATCACGCTTGGCTGGAAAGCCCACCTTTTTATTAGAGTCCATTTCTCTTCTCTTGTTATATACTAGTTAGTGAAATTCTTGCTTTTTAGAGTATACTTTGTTTCAAATTTTGATACAATATTCTTACTCCAACTATATAACAATTTGTGAAACTTTACTTGCATTTTACTTTACCAGTAATATGTATCAGTGGCTTTGAGGCAGACATGATTTAGTTGTAGGAATTTCTTTTTTGCTCAAAATAATTTGGAAAATGTTTCTTCATTGAGAACTTGAAATGACAGAACCTTCCTCAGGAATTTTCCACATAGCAAACCTATTACAGAGCAGATGGTAATTAATCATATTAATGGATAGTACTAGTCTGTAGAACAGCCAGATAAACCAGCAATGAGATTGTTGCCATTGGTAGTATTGCTGTTTATAGACTTTCTGGTTGGGCAAAGTGGTTTTGCCATTCTTAGCAAGAAAATTCCTTAGCAAGAAGGTAGCACCTTGGTGAGCAGTGAGAACAATGAAAAATGAATAAGGAATTAGGAACTGGAAATGCTCTAAGATATGTTTTGTAGGAAGGAGCCTCAAACTAAATGCTCTTGGCTGCTTGATGTTTATCCAGTCTTCCTCTGCCAGAAGTGGTGCCTCCTTGAGTCTAGGAGTACTTAGTTTACAGCACTGTATTTACCAAAGACTTCTCTTGGCAGTGACTAAACAAATGGACTGAAATGTATCTTGACATGTCATAAATAAACATTTTTAACCAGAAGTCCAAAACGTAATTTTTCTTGGCCTGCAGATTTTTTAAATGTTTTAATTAATTGTGAAGTATTAAAAATTGAGCTATTTGCATAAATTACTAGCTCCCAAATCTGAGAACACTGGACACAAATTTTGCATAGGAATTAGATTTAGCTGGAATTGGGTGGCAGCTGTCTATTTTGGCTATAACTTTTTCTGTTTCCTTGACTTCTCTCTTTAACCCCGACCTCTCTCCCTCTCATCTCTCATGTGTGTATGTGTGTCCGTTAAAAGCAAGACTTTTAATCTATTTTGTTCATTGTTTTTTCTCAAGACCAGAATATGTTCAGACACATAGTATATTAAGTAGTGGCAAGTAGTGGTGGTTGGTGAAAAATGTATATATAGAGGCAATGGTCATTGTCAGGGATGGCATTTCTCACATATTTTGAGCCAGAGGCTTTTACTGTACCTGTCTGTAACTTGCCTTTTTCACTAGACTGGCTGGCCATCAAATACCCCATAAATACCACCAGATTGGGATCTACTTGTCTGTGCCTCCTAGTGCTAAGGTTACAGAAATGACCTACCCTTTATGTGGATGCTAAGGGTCCAAACTCATGTCCTTAAGCCTGTGCAGCAATCACTTTACACATGAGCAATCTTCCCATCCCTCAAAGGTCTGCTTTGCAACGTTTTATATGCTTAAGAATATCTTGCACATAAGAGTTGCTGAAATCTTTTTAAACTGATTTCTCATGAGAAAATCTTAAAAGCCAGTGCTGGAGAGAAGGCTTGACAGTTAAGAGCACTTGCTACTCTTCCAGAAGACATGGGTTCTGTTCCTAGCACCCATGTGTCAGCTAACAACCATCTGTAATTCCAGTTTCATGGGGTCCAATCTCCCTCTTCTGACTTCCATGAATGCTCTCTTTTGACCTCCATGGGTACCAGGCATGTAGGCAAAATACTCATATACATAAAATAAATCTTAAACTTGTAAATAAAGGCAGGAAAATAAAAATGTAGAAGTTGTGATGGAAGATCATGAGATGGTTCGTTTGGTTGTTTCCTCAAGCGTATTTTCCTTGTATACACTCTATTCATATTTGTTCACCATCAGGGTTATATAAGGTTATTAGCAATCCCTACCCTTGCTCTTCAGTAGCAGAGTAGATTAGCAACTCCTCTTAAATTTTGTGCACATTTTACTTCCATGTTCACTATATTATTTTATAATCTTATCTCCCAAATGAGACTATGATTGCCACATTAGATAGAATTGTATAGGGTTTGCTTTTTATGTGTCTAAAAACTAATACTTTTATGCCAACTTTATATAGCACTCTTCTAGAGATTCAGCAAATGAATTTAATTGAGTACGTGTTTGGAATTGTGTTAAATAAGGCTCTACACCATGTTGTTACTTACACAGCATTTGTATATTTATTGTTCATTTGATCTTGAAGTCAACTCTGAAAGCTGCAGTAATAAAGTCAAAGAATAGAGAAAGTGCAAATGATTAAATATACAGACTGAATTTCCACAGAATAATGCTACCTATATAGAGAGCAATTGGATTACAGAAGGCTTGTTATTTTGGCTGGGCAGTTTGGACTCATATACATGAAAGCAAGAAAAGAAAGGGGGAAATGTTTTTTGATGAATTATTTTTGGATGGGGTTTTTCTCTTTTGCTGTCCAAGTCCTCATCCCTTCAATCAGGAGGACAATAGCATTCCTTAGAGGAGTAAGGATTGTGAGTAATCTTAGTTTGTTTGCCTTACCCTGATTCCATTCCTATGTCCCAGAATTTCCTTGTTCCCACCCAGCTCTGCAACAACAATCAATCTGTGGCTAAACTTCCATTTCTTTTGGACCAACTAATACCCCTCCTCTCTCTACTTCCTCCTTAGGGCCTTGGACAGGAGCCCTTTTAAAAAAAAAAAAAAGGAAAAAGAAAACCAGGGACCAGCCCCTGCATACCAGGAATGCCAGTGGCTTTGTTAGCTATGAGGGCACTGAATTAGAACTGCCCTTTAAATCCCAGAGCAGGTGGACGATATCTAATTGGCATTCAGTATGCCAACGTTCCTTAGGGGAATTTCTGATTTAAAATAAAGGTCAGTGCAAAAGAAGGAACACTGATAGAAGGACGACTTCTTCTTTCTCCTCTTCCTCCTCCTCTTCCTCCTCCTCCCCCTCTTCCTCTTCTTCCTCCTCCTCCTCTTTCTTCTTTTTTCCATGGTGTGAACTTCCTGAAATGGTCTAAGAATCAGATGAGCTGGCTTCTAGTCTCTGCTCTGGCTCTAGCTCACTGGCTACAAGTAAAGGCCATCCGTACAATTCAGATTTTGGTCCTTTCCTGTCTGTGTCTAGGCCTTTCCTAGGTCCCACTTCCTAAATAAATATTTATTTTTTTAAGAGGGGAAGGGACCTCAAATCATCCAGGCACTATCACCTGGTAAGCTCTCCCCAACATTCCTGTGTGCAAATCACTCTTTGTACCTGCTAAATCATAAGATTTATTAATTAGCTTGGTTGTAAATATGCATCTAGGGAAAGATTTTCTGGGAATTTTTGATGAAAATTTGTTATGCTTTTAAAAGCTTAATTATAGAGAGCTAAATAAAGTTCAGCAGAATGTTTGTTCAAACTATTATATTTGTCCAGTGTATGTGTGTGGTCTTTTTGTGAATTAAGAAAGGACCTAGAGGGGTTAGAGAGATGTCTCACTGGTTCAAAGCACTGGCTGTTCTTGCAGAGGACCCAGGTTTGATTCCCAACACCCACATGACAGCTCACAACATCTGTTACTCCAGTCCCAGAGGATCTGATGCCTTCTCCTGGTCTTCCTGAGAATTAGGCATATACATAATGCACAGATACACATTTAAGCATTCATACATACAAAATAAGTAAATTTACTAAAAGACCTAGATGTGAAATTCTAGCTGATTATAATGATTACACAATAAACATTTTACACAATGGTGCTTGAGAGCTATTAATGAATAGGGAAATTAATGTAATAAGTTGCTATCATCCTTTTGATGCCATGTAGGAATGCAGAAACGGGTTCCTTTTCTCTGTTGATTAAAGAATTAAAAGGCAGAAAAAGCCTGGCATTCAAGCAAAGCCAATGTTTATTCAAAGGAGACAATTTTATTAGAGTTTAAAAGAAAAAAGCCCAGTACAAGAAAACTGTAAGCCAGTATCTGGAGGAGAGGAGAAAAACCTGTCCTGCTGCTGTTAATCCTCATGGAGATCATTTCTGTGGTGCCAGACAGCCACAGGTGGGGAGTGGTTTTAGAGGAAGAATATAGCCCAAAGTGTTAGGGAAAGCATGCTTAGAAAGGAGATAAACCTTCCAGCTGGTCCTGGCTGCTGGGGCAGACCAATAGTTGGTCTGCTCCCGAGAAGACTCCATATCCTGATACATTCTAAAAGACCCTCTGCACTCAAAGCAGTTGGACACACTGCACTCAAAGCAGTTGAGAAGTTGAGGACCCTCTGCACTCAGAGCAGTTGAGGATCAGCTGCACTCAGCACAGTTGGACAGTAGCTAGACTGCTCAATGGAATACCCAACAGTCTGAAGGCCTTCCACAAGATCTACTACAGCCAGTGGGAAGCCTCTTCAGGTGATCTGATACAGCCAGGGACACAAGCCTAACTGGAGACCTGAAGCAACCCAGGGACAAAAGAGGCAGACTACAAACTGTCAACCAGATCAACAAACACCAGGGATATCCAGATGGCAAAAGGCAAGCTTAAGACCATAAGCAACAGAAGCCAAAATGCATGGCATCATCCAAACCCAGTTCTCCCACCACTGCAAGCCCTGAATACAACAACACACCTGAAAATCAGGAATCTGTCCTAAAATCCTATCTCATGAAGATAATAGAGTCCTTTAAGGAGGATAGCAATAACTCACTGAAAGAAATACAGGGAAACAGGCAAACGGTTGAAGGAATTGAATAGAGTGATCCAAGACATAAAAGTGGAAGTAGAAACAATAAAGAAAACACAAATGGAGGCAATGGAAACCTGGAAATGGAAAACCTAGGAAAGAGGTCAGGAATTACAGATATAAGCATCACCAACAGAATACAAGAGATTGAAGAGAGAATCTCAGGTTTAGAAGATATAGTAGAAGAGATTGACACAACTGTCAAAAAAATTTCAAAACATAAAAAATTCCTAACCCAAAGCATCCAGGAAATTCAGGACATAATGAAAAGACCAAATCTAAGAATAATCAGAATAGAGGAAATGGAAGATTCCCAGCTCAAATGACCTGAAAATGTCTTCAACAAAATCATAGAAGAAAACTTCCCCAACCGAAAGAAAGAGATAGACTTAAAGGTACAAGAAGCCTATAGAACACCAAATAAATTGGACCAGAAAAGAAAATCTTCTCGTCACATAATAATCAAAACACTAAATGCACGGAGCAAAGAAAGAATATTAAAAGCTGCAGGGGAAAAGGCCAAGTAACATGCAAAGGTAGACCTATCAGAATTACAGCAGACTTCTTAACAGAAACTATGAAAGCCAGAAGAGCCTGGTCAAAGGTCATGCAGACTCTAAGAGAACACAAATGCCAGCCCAGGCTACTGTCTGTACCCAGCAAGACTCTCAATCAACATAGATGGAGAACACAAAATATTCCAGGACAAAAACAAATTCAAACAGTACCTATCTACCAACCCAGTCTTACAGAGGATCCTGGAAGGAAAAATCCAACACAAGGAAGATACCTGCACCAAAGAAAGGACAAGATATTAAGCATCTTACAACAAAATCAAAAGCAGAGAGCCATAAGCACATAAAACCACCTACAAAAACAAACATGTCAGGAACCAACAATCATCTCTCTTTAATATCTCAGTATTAATGGACTCAACTCACTTATAAAAAGACATAAGCTACCAGACTGGATACGCAAACAAGATCCAGCATTTTGCTGCATACAAGAAACACACCTCAACAACAAAGACAGGCACTATCTCAGTGTAAAAGGATGGAAAAAAGTCTTCCAAGCAAATGGTCCAAGGAAACAAGCAGGAGTCGCCATCCTAATATCCAATAAAATAGACTTTCAACCAAAAGTTATCAAGCGTGATGAAGAAGGACACTTCATATTTATCAAGGGGAAAATCCACCAAGAGAAACTCTCAGTTCTGAACATCTATGTCCCAAATGCAAGAGCACCCAAATTCACTTACTAAAACTCAAAACACACATTGAACCCCACACAATAATAGTGATAGATTTCAACACCCCACTCTCACCAATGGTCATTAAAACAGAAACTAAATAGAGACACAGTGAAACTAAGAGAGGTTATGAACCAAATGGATTTAACAGATATCTACAGAATATTTCACTGTAAAAGGAAAGAATACACCTTCTTCTCAGCACCTCATGGTACCTTTTCCAAAATCGACAATATAATTGGTCACAAAACAACCCTCAACAGATACAAGAAGATTGAAATAATACCATGCATCCTATCAAACCGCCATGGTCTAAGGCTGGTCTTCAATAACAGCAAAAACTACAGAAAGCTCACATACACGTGGAAACTGAACAACTCTTTACTCTGTGATAACTTGGTCAAGGAAGAAATAAAGAAAGAAATTAAAGACTTAATGAAAATGTTGACACATCATACCCAAACCTATGGGACACAATGAATCAGTGCTAAGAGGAAAGTTCATAGCACTAAGTGTCCTGGTAAAGAAACTGAAGAGATCTTACACTAACAGCACACCTGAGAGCCCTAGAACAAACAAAACAAACAAACAAACAAAAAAAGCAAACTCACCTAAGAGGAGTAGAGGCAGGAAATAGTCAAATTCAGGTCCTAAATCAAACAAATAGAAAACAATACAAAGAATCAGCAAAACCAAAAGCTGGTTCTTTGAAAGAATCAATAAGACAGATAAACCCTTAGCCAAACTAACTAAAGAGCCAAGAGGCAGTATCCAAATTAATGAAATCAGAAATGAAAAGGGAGACATAACAACAGAAATGGAGGAAATTTAAAAAATCACCAGATCCTACTGTAAAAGCCTATACTCAACAAAACTGGAAAATCTAGATGAAATGGATGGTTTTCTAAACAGGTGACACATACCAAAGTTGAATCAAGAGCAAATAAACTATCTAAACAGGCCCATATCACACAAGGAAATAGAAGTCATTAGAAACCTCCCAATCAAAAAAAGCCCAGGGTCAGATGGATTTAGTGCAGAATTCTACCAGACCTTCAAAGACCTGATACCAATTTTCCTCAAACTATTCCATAAGATAGAAACAGAAGGAATACTACCTTACTCATTCTATAAAGCCCAATTACTCTGATACCTAAACCACACAAGGACCCAACCAAAAAAGAGAACTTCAGACCAATCTCACTTATGAATATTAATGCAAAAATAATAAAATTCTTGCAAACCGAATCCAAGAACACATCAAAACGATCACTCCAATCAAGTCGGCTTCATCCCAGGGATGCAAGGTTGGTTTAATACACGACAATCCAATAATGTAATCCACTATATAAACAAACTCAAAGAAAAAAATCACATGATCATCTCCTTAGATGCTGAAAAAGCATTTGACAAAATAGAATACCCCTTCATGTCAAAAGTATTAGCGAGATCAGGAATTCAAGGCTCATACCCAAACAAAATAAAAGCAACTTACTGCAAACCAATAGCCAATATCAAATTAAATGGAGACATACTTGAAGCAATCCCACTGAAATTGGGGATAAGACAAGAATGCCACTCTCCCCATATCTATTCAGTATAGTACTCAAAGTGTTAGCTAGAACAATAAGACAACAAAAAGAGATCAAGGGGATACAAATTGGTAAACAAGAAATAAAGGTATCACTATTTGCAGATGATATGATAGATGAGATGAGATGATAGAATACATAAGCAACCCCCAAAATTCTACCAAACTTCTCCAGTTGATAAACAACTTCAGCAAAGTGGTTGGATATAAAACCAACTCAAATAAATCAGTAGTCTTCCTTTATACAAATGATAAACAGGCCGAGAAAGAAATTAGGGAAGCAATTCCCTTCACAGTAGCCACAAATAGCATAAAATATCTTGGGGTAACTCTAACCAAACAAGTGAAATATCTGTATGACAATAACTTCAAGTCTCTCAAGAAAAAAATTGAAGAAGATCTCAGAAAATGGAGAGATATCCCATGCTCATGGATTGGAAGAATTAACATAGTAAAAATGGCTATCCTACCAAAGGCAATCTATAGATTCAGTGCAATCCCCATCAAAAGCCCAACACAGTTCTTCAAAGACATGGAAAGAGCAACTCTCTAATTCATCTGGAAAAGCAAAAAACAAAACAAAAAACAAAAACAAAAACAAAAAAACCAAACAGAATAGTGAAAACAATTTTTAACAGTAAGAGAACAGCTGGGGGACTCACCATCCCTGACCTCAAGCTTTATTACAGAGCAATAGTGATAAAAAAAAATGCATGGTATTGGTACAGAGACAAGACACATTGATCAATGGAATAGAATTGAAAACCCAGAAATAAAACCACACCATTACTATCACTTGATTTTTGACAAAGTCCCCAAAAATATACAATGGAAAGAAGAAAGCATCTCCAGTAAATGGTGCTCGTCTAACTGGCTAACTGTATGTAGGAGAATGAAAGTAGACCCATATTTGTCACCGTGTACAAAGCTCAATCCAAGTGGATCAAAGACCTCAACATAAAACCAGATACACTTAATCTAATAGAAGAGAAAGTGTGAAAGAGCCTTGAACTCATTGGCACAGGGGGGAAATTTCCTAAACAGAACTCCAGTGGCTTATGCTCTAAGATCAAGAATTGACAAATGGGACCTCATGAAACTGGAAAGCTTCTGTAAAGCAAAGGACATAGTCAGTAAGTCAAATCGGCAACATAGAGATTGAGGGAAAAAATCTTCACTAACCCCACATCCAATAGAGGGCTAATATCCAAAATATATAAAGAACTCAAGAAGTTGATTACCAAAAACCTAAACAACCCAATCAAAAAATAGGGTATAGAACTAAACCTGAGAATTCACAACTGAGGAATCTCGAATGGCTGAGAAATACCTAAAGAAATGTTCAAAGTCCTTAGTGACCAGAAAAATGCAAATCAAAATGACTGTGAGATTCCACCTTACACCAGTCAGAATAGCTTAGATCAAAATCTCAGGTGACAACACATGTTAGAGAGGATGTGGAGAAAGAGGACACTCTTTCATTGCTGGTGGGATTGCAAACTGGTACAACCACTCTGGAAATCAATCTGGAGATTCCTCAAAAAATCGAAAATAGATCTACCTGAAGACCCAGCTATACCACACTTTGGAATATACCCAAAGGATGGCCCACCATGCCACAGGGGCATGTGTTCCACTATGTTCATAGTGTCCGTATTTGTGCTAGCCAAAAGTTGGAAACAACCTAGATGTCCCATGACAGAAGAATGGATACAGAAAATGTGGTTCATTTACACAATGGAATACTACTCAGCTATTAAGAACAAGGACATCCTAACCGGGTGGTGGTGGCACATACCTTTAATCCCAGCACTTGGGAGGTAGAGGCAGGCAGATTTCTGAGTTCAAGGCTTTATTACAGCCTGGTCTACAGAGTGAGTTCCAGGACAGCCAGGACTACACAGAGAAACCCTGTCTCGAAAACCAAACAAAAAAAAAGAAGAAAAAGAAAAAAGAAAAAGAACAAGTACATTCTGAGTTTTGCAGGCAAATGGATGGAACTAGAAAATATCCTGAGTGAGGTAACTAAGACCCAAAAGGACATGCATGTACTCTCTAATAAGTAGATATTAGCCAAAAAACAAAAACATACAGAATACACAAGATACAGTCCATGGAACTCAACAACCTGAAGTGCCCAAGTGAGGACAGCTCAGTCTCAATTGGGAGAGAGAAGAAAGCAGTCATAAGTGGGGAGGGAGAGAGGGAACTGGAAGGGAAAGTGGATGGGGTGGGGTGGGAGGAACAGTGCAGGGAGCGGGAATCTGATCTGGTATTGGGTAAGGGAAAAGGACCAAAGCCCTGAGGACCAATAGAAAGAATGGAAACAGGCAACCTCAGGAGATAGAGAAGGTTGGGAGGACCCTCCAAAATGAACCAGAGACCTGGGAGGTGAGAGACTCTCAGAACTCAAAGAACTCTCAGAACCTTAGATGAAATGTCCGACAGTTGGGAGAAGGAACTTATAGAACCCACCTTCAGCAGGAAGACAGGACATTAAATGAGGGATGAGGTTGCCATCCCACAATCACATCTCTGACCCATAATTGTTCCTGTCTGAAAGAATTACAGGGATGGAAATGGAGAGGAGCCTGAGGAAAAGAAGGTCCAGTGACAGGCCCAAAGTGGGATCCAGCTCAAGGGGAGGTCCCAAGGCCTGACACTATTCCTGAGGCTATGGAGCACTCACAAAAAGGGATCTATCGTGACTGCCCTCTGAAAAACCCAACAAGCAGCTGAAAGAGTCATATGCAGATATTTGCACCCAACCAATGGACAGAAGCAGCTGACCCCTGTTGTTGAATTAGAGAAGGCTGAAAGAAGCTGAGGAGAAGGGCGATCCTATTGGAAGACCGGGAGTCTTAATTAATCTGGCCCCCAAGATCTTCCAAACACTGACAGACAGCATATACCAGCTGATATGAAGCCCCCAACACACATACAGTAGAGGACTAACCCTTTACAGTAGCTGCACCTAACCCTCAAGAAACGAGAGGCCCCAGGGAGTTTAGACATCAGATGGGTTGGAGGGTGGGGCATCCATGTGGAGACAGGGTGGGGTGGGGAGGAGGTGTGGGATGTGGGATAGTTGGAGGGTGGGAGGGGAGGAGTGGGGAATGGAATATGGAGTGTAAAAAAATGAATTACAAATAAAATTTGAAAAAAAAAGAAAGGAAATAGAAAGTTATCACTTATGAGCCTGCATGTCTGCTCTCTTTAAGAAACTGCACTAGGTGGCCAAAATGCTGGGGGGGGGGGGGGAAGTACAGTATCTCATTCAAGGTATAATTATTCTGCCTATCTCTTCAGCATGGGTTAAATGAGCTGGCGTTTCTATGATTGTTCTCATCTTCCTGAGGAGTATTCCCTTGACCTGGTAATTAACCAGTCCAACTAGATCAATTATTCATTTATGTTTTGAGTGGCTTGAAGTATTAGGTCTCCACCCAGGTTAAGAAATTTCAACCTATTGACCAAAAGTAATTAGTTTTCCCTTAATGGGACTTTACTGTTTTGTTGTTTTAGTTGGTTGGTTTTTTTCAAGACAGCATTTTTCTGTGTAACCTTGGCTGTCTTGGAATTCACTCTGTAGACCAGGCTGGCCTCGTATGAAGGATTTCTATGAAGAGATCTACCTGCCTCTGTGTCTGAAGTGCTAGAAGCAAAGTCATGCACCACCACCCCTGGTTTGCTGTGTCAATTTTTTAAAAATGAAATTGATTTTAAAAGTATCTTGCAGGGTACTGGAGAGATGACTCAGTGGTTAAGAACACTGGCTGCTCCTCAAGGGACCTGGGTTCAATTCCCAACATCCAAATGGCATCTCACTGTAACACCAGTTCCAGGGAATCCATCACTCTCACACAAACACATGCAAGGGTAAAACACCAATGCATATGAAATAAATATTTTTAAGTGGCATGCATTGTATCCAAAAAGAGCATTCATAAAACTTTGAAATTCAAGCTGGACTTAGTGGTGCATGTCTTTAATCCCAAAAATTGGTGGGCAGAGGCAGGTGGATCTCTGTGAGTTCAAAACCATCTTGATCTCCATAGTGAGTTCCAGAACAGCAAGGGCTCCATAGAGAGACCATGTGTCAAACAAACAAACTTAAAAACTCTAAAGTTCAGTGCATTTCTAAATAGTATACTACAATTTAAATAGCATTTGATTAGTTTGTAGTCAATAGCCCTTGAGCTAGACAGGGATGGTATTAGAATAAGAGAGTTTTAGGATTAAAAAGTTTAATGAGCAATGTAGAAAAAAATGCTAGAGTATAGGTTGTGTTTTATGTCAAAGCCTTTTACTGAGCAATTACATTTTCTTCTCTGCCTTATGTTCTTCTTTCCCATCACCCTGCATCTCCCCTGTGGACTTTACCCATTTGCTTCTCAGGGCTAACTTAAAGGCAATTTCCTTAACACCTCCCTGATTCTGGCATCAATGGTGCATATTAAGTACATCATATACTTTAGAACTTTTCCTTTAACCATTCAGATTCATTCTTTGGGCATCTACCTTCTCTGTTAATAGGTTGTGTTATCTGGCTTTTGGCTTTTTTGTGTTTGTGGGGTTTTGGTTATTTTTTCTACTTAAAAAAATTCTGTTTTACTTCTAGATTACAAGCTCTGGAATGCAAACACCTTTATTCATCTGTATATTCTCAGTGCTTTATATCTAGTACAGGATAGGTGCTTCAGAAATTTTAGCATAAATATCTTTAAGAAAAATACATAGTGGATTAGTCAATAAAACACTTACTGAACACTTACTGTATGTCTGGATTGTGGCTGGTGTGACGATGGGTACTGCTATGTTTAGGAAAGCACTGTCATCTTCTGAGAACATTAACAAGTGGAACCATAAGCTCACAGGATTGCTGACAGAGACATCATGTTCATGTGTAGCTGCCTGGTTGTTTATGCAGCTAATGTGTAAGTTCCCCTTTCTGTTTTTGAATATTAGTCTTCAGAACCAGACAGGAAGCATGTCTTTCCATTTCAATTAATTTTCTCAGGAATTAGGCACCCGTCTTTTTTTCTGATATAATGACCAAGCAGTTCTAAAAAAGGTTAAGTGGAGGGCAAAAGAGATGTCTCACCCTTTTTATTAGTAGTAAGAGGCTTCTTAATATCTCCCTTAACAGTAATGTGGTTGTTGGTATCTACTTGCAGAGACAGCAGTTATTGCTACAATATATTCTGTGGCTGTGCTTTTTAAGTACACATTCTTTTAGAATAATATATCTGCCTGATCTTTGAACCTTCTATCTATGAAAGTAAATCTCGTTATCTTTAGCATTAACATCTATTTTGCTGACTATTCACATAGATATAGCAGCTTTTTTCTAGAGAAATATATCACATAAAGTTTTTTTCATTTCTTAGCTTTCAACATTTCTGGATTTTTAAATTTAGTGGTACCTTTTGAAAACAGTTTTCTAGTTACAAAGTATTGTTTTTATTTAGTCTGAGGCTCTCTTTGAATTTGTAGATTCACCTAATTCATACTTTTGTGGTTTAAACACTTAACTGGTGAGTCTGATTTGTATTTGTTATGATTATGAAACTATTTAGACTTACCAGAACCATCTACTTTTATAGCTTCTATTGTATTAAATTTTCTATTTCTTCTCTTAATCTTTGGACTGAATATTTTGCCTTTTCTCACTTTGTTTTTGCCCCTCTACTAATTTGGACATTGCGTTTTATGTACTTTATTAGTTTTCCTAGATGTTTTATTATACATGTTTGTTATGGTTTGAAAGCCTATTTCAAAGATTTCACTTTTTTTTTTTTAAAGATTTCACTTTTTATGGGTTTCCTGGTCTCATTGATAGAAGGCATTTTTATATGAGATAAATATTTTATAACAGGAATTATGAAATATTGTGTGATTTTTTAAACATAGTTTATAATTTGTTTACCTATAGGATTTACATATTGTGTGTATTTGTGTGTACATGTGTAGCATTATACAAGATTTGTAAATTTTTATAATTACTATACTGAGCCTTTTAATAGCTCTGGATATCAGATATATAAGAAATGTTTTCCCAATTAGTGCTTATAAAAGAAATGTGCTATACACTATTCTGTATGTCTCTTTCCTTCCCTTCCTCCCTCCTTTTTGCTCCTTTCCTTTCTTTCTCTCTTTTTTCTCCTGTGTTACCCACCAGGCCTAGAACTCTCAGTCCTCCTATCTTAGATCCCAAATCACAGTTATGAGCCAGCATTTCTAGCTCTGCCTAGACTCTCTTAATTTTCAATGCATTTAAATTTAAATACTACTTCAAATCTTTTACCCATGGATTTGAGATTCTACCTCTATCATAATCTAAGTATTTGATGTATTTCTAATCATTGTTAGAGTTCTTAAAAATTAAATTCCATTGGTTGGTTTATGTATATGGAAATCTACTTTGTTTTTTATTAATAAGGCTTTGTAGTGTATTCTTACCATATGTTTGCAGTGGTCTTCCTTTACTAATGTTCCTATTTATTTTTTTATATGAACTTTAAAATTACCTTCTAATTTTAATATGTAGAAAATTAATATATTCTCTTAGGGAGTATATTAGTTATTTTCTTTTAACACCATGATTGAGGTAACATGTAGGAGAAAGAGTTTATTTGGGGTTACAGTTCCAGAGGACTAGAGTTCATGATAGCAGAGCAGACACAACAGCAGGCTGCAGGCATGGCAACTGAAGAAGAAGCTGAGGGCTAACATCTTGAACCAAAAGTATAAAGCAGAGGGAGCTAACTCAAAATTGCAGGAGTCTTTAAAAACTCAAAACCCACCTGCAATGACATATTTTCTCAAACAAGGCCATACTTTTACCTCCCAAATAGTTCAATTAATTAGGGATCAAGTATTCATATGTCTGAGAGTATGAGCAGCATGTATCATTCAAACTACCACAGAGAAAATGAGTACCTCACACACACACACACACACACACACACACACACACAAATTTAGCATATGAATTATATTTAATCTCTGTAATTGTTTCCCACAGTTGCTGTAGTAGCTATTCATAAATGTTTTGGCTTAAGACAATGGATATTTATTCTCTTACATTTTCAGAAGACTATTCTCCAAACTCAAAGTGCCCATAAGGCTCTAGGGAAGACTCATCTACATCATCTCCAACTGCTGATAGTTGTATCATTATAGTCTCTGCTGTTTCCTCCTCCACTGTGTTTTCTCTGTGAAATTTTGTCTGTTTGTCCTGTCTGTCTGTGCCTCTTCCTAAGATCTTACACTCACACACACACACACACACACACACACACACATCTGTAGGCTTAGATTTTTCAAAACCTACTTTTAATACAGGTTCTTAAATGCTTCAACCTCCCTTCTAGCCCACTACTTACAAGAGGTAGGGGAAAAGAAAGGTTAATAGGAAATGGGGGTTGTGGACCTATTAAGAAATACTTCTTTAGGGCTATTCCAATCTTCATTGTCAGTAGTCCAGTCCACTAGCAAAACACCAACAT
Source organism: Mus caroli (assembly GCF_978045245.1). NCBI lineage: Eukaryota > Metazoa > Chordata > Mammalia > Rodentia > Muridae > Mus > Mus caroli. The sequence goes on along the minus strand of NW_028227263.1, from coordinate 49,291,173 downwards.
AAATCAGCAATGGCAGTCCAGTCCACTTGGTGAACCACTCATGAATCAGCAATGGCAGTTAGATCCAGAAGAACCCACAAGGCTACACCAATCAGCCTGAGACTGTGGAAACAGCAGGAAGCCACGGAAATATCACAAGAAGTTCTTTGGCAAGTTACCCTTTACAAAGTCATGACAAGCAAAGATCAGCAACAAGAGTATCATCAGGGAAGACTAGCAAGCAGAGCAAGGTGAACCACCTCCTCCCATTGTCTGTGGGGTCATATTTATAATCTTTCTAAACATCATGCATCCTCTCATGTGTTTGCTTTAGCAAAACATATGATATAACTGAGTTTCCAAAGAAACCTGAAATTTCTACTTCACATACCTTCTGTCATCAATTAGTTTCCATAATTTTTAGAGAGCAGAATGTGAATCTATCTTTGGAAGCATTACCAATTACTCCATTACATTAATCTCCTAGATTGCTTAAGAATTAAACTCTGGCCACTCTTCCTAAATTGTCCAAACATACTTCTTTCTTGTGCATATGTAAGTACACAAATTAAGTGTTATTCTTATTTCACACCAGCAGTATTAATGTTTCCCACATATTTAACAATATTTGTGCTGTTTTTGTTTGCTTGTTCTACCTGGAATTGTGTGTGTGTGTGTGTGTGTTACATACTTTGAAATTGCTGCTAATAAGCTGTCTATGCCACTCTGTTTTGTGTGAAAATATCTTTGTGTCTGTGTGTCTGTGTGCACATGTGTGTGTTTTATAGAGAATGAAAATGGAACCCAGGGCATCCTATGTACTGGGTAAGTATTCTATCACCTAGCCACACACTCCTGTTTCATTTTCATTATTGAAGGAATTTCATTGGCTATAAACATTGAAAATTAATTTTTCCCATATTGAAAATTTCCTGCAGTCTCTAGATTTTTAGTGTCACTGCTAATGGAGTCTGCCAGTTGTGTGGTCAACATTCTTTCATTGATAATTTCTGACTTTGTTTCAGTTTTTATTTATTTATTTATTTATTTATTTGCCTTTGGTTCATCAACTTGATAACAATATGTGCTTTTAGTTCTGTTTATTCTGTTTGGGACCGTTGAATTTCCTGTGACTGAGGTTTGATATTTTTTTGGCAATTCTGAAAAAGCCTTATTTAGACACACCAAATAATGTCTTTCTCTATCCTCTTAACTTTGAACTCAGTTCTAAGATTAGATATATTTTAGATGCTCTTATCCTATCATCATGTATATAAAACTTTAATATACTTTAAAAGATTTATTTATTTTTATTTAATGTGTATGAATGTTTTGCCTCCATGTATGTATGTGCACCACATGCATGCCTGGTGCCCACAGAGGCCAGAAGAGGGTATTGAATGCCCTGGAACTGGATTTATAGATGACTATGTGGATGCTGGAAATTAAACTAGGTCCTTTTCAAGAACAGCAAGTACTCCTAAGTACCAAGCCCTCTCTCCGGCCCTGTCATTTATTTCCTGATCTTATTTTCCTCCTTCTCCTCCTTTCCCTTTCCTCTCCCGACTGTACATTCCCAGCTGAAAACTGAACTTAGGACATCCCAGGGGCTAGGCAGGGATTCTATTACTGAGCTTTATTTCCAGGTCTCTTTAAAGTCTTTTTTTTTTTCTTCTTAATTTGAGAATCTCACAAGGTCACCCTGGCTCACCTCAAATTTTCAATATCTCTGGCCTTAGCCTCTTGAATAACAGGATCAAAGGCATGTGTCACTAGCCTCAGTTTCTATGGAACTTCTTTGAATCCTTCTTATTTTATTTTATTTTATTTATATATTTTGTACTATTTCTTTAGCTATATGTTATTTGCTGTTCACCTTGACTACTGACTTCTGGTTTTTGGAGAGAGAGTCTCTTATAGCTCAGGTTAATCCTAAAACTCTTTTTGTAGTTGAAGGTGACCTTAAATTCCTGATTCTCCTATTTTCACACCTCAAGTACTGGGGTTACAGACATGTGTTACCACACTTGGCTGATGATACTGACTTTTTCCATTTCAATTATAATTCTATATTCTTTTGTTCTTTGCTACTTTTCAAGCTGCTTTTTTAAAATCTTGAAACTAGAGTGAGAGATATAGTGCCATGGTAGAGCACTTGACTAACATGTGCAAGGAATGCATGCAGTTTGCAGTACCATGAGGAACAAACGCTATAATTATAGGCTTTTTCTGACTGCTTTTCCCAGCTGTCACTCATACAATGTGTGTTTGCACTTGTATGTCTTTGTATTTGGTTTTTGCTTTTAGACCAAATGTTGCTTACAACTTTATGAGAATTATTTGAGGCCTAGGCTGACTTTTATTCTACTAAGATTAGGGGTTGTTTCTTCCAATAAACTGGATTATGGATAATTCTGGGTTGCTTTTGGATCTTCAGTAAAGGCCAATTGGATTTGCTAAAAAAAAAATTTTAAAAAATCCCCACAATAGAGTCAGTTTGGGGTTACAGTTATAGGAGACATGGGAGACAGTTCTTTATTCTTCAAGATAGGCTTGTTTCCTTGTGGTGTCATCAGCATTGCAGATTTATTTATGACTTATCCTTACCCTGAGGACATAATCCTTTGGTACTCCAGATTTATAAAGGTGTCTTTGTAAGTCTGTCACTTAAAGTGAATCTTAGGTTTCATCATTTTTTTCCCCCAGACTCAACATGGTTATCATAGTTTTCCTTAGTGTCTCTTATGTAGCATCAGTGCAAAAGATTGTTTTAGTGCTTACACTCTTCTCAGGATTTCTGCTTTCATTTAAGTGTTGTTACTATGGCAGAGTATTCATAATTTATACCATCTTGAACATTTTTACATGAACACTCCAGTGGCATTAACATTCCCTATGTTGAGCAAACAGTGCTAGCATCCACTTTCAGAGTTTCTCATCTTGCAAAATTGAAACTCTGTACCTACTGAATGGTAGCTACTTATTGCCCCATTGGCCTCAAACCTTGGTTCCCAGTCTTCATTTTGGCTCTCAGAATTTGACTCCTCTTAAATTTGCTGCACTAGTGAAGTCATACAGTATTTCTCCTTTTGTGACATGGCTTGTTTCACTTAGCATATTTTCATAGTCATTTGTATTGTAATATGTGTTAGAAGTTCATTTCTTTTGGTGGTTGAATAATATGAGAGAAAGAGAGAAAATGTTAGATATACCACATTGTTTTAACTTATGGCTATCCATCCATTGTTGATTGACTTTTGGGTTGTTTCCACCTACATTCATTCAATTTTTGTCCTCTACAGTTATCTTTTTTTTTTTTGAGGTATGACATCATTTTATTTTATTTTGAAATTCTCTTTTTTTTATTATTTTCTTCATTTACATTTCAAATGCTATCCACAAAGCTCCCTATACCCTCCCCCCACCCCCACCCTGCTCCCCAATCCACCCACTACGGCCTCCTGGCCCTGGCATTCCCTTATACTGGGGCATAGAACTTTCCCAAGACCAAGGGCCTCTCCTCCCATTGATGGCCTAGTCGGCCATCCTCTGCTACATATGCAACTAGAGACACAGCTCTGGGGAGTACTGGTTAGTTCATATTGTTGTTCCTCCTATAGGACTGCAGACCCTTTAGCTCCTTGGGTACTTTTTCTAGCTCCTTCATTAGGGGACCTGTGTTCCATCCAATAGATGACTGTTAGCATCCACTTCTGTATTTGCCAGACATTGGCATAGCCTCACAAGAGAGAGCTATATCAGGGTTCTGTCAGTAAAATCTTTCTGGCATATGCAATAGTGTCTGGGTTTGGTGGTTGTATATGGGAGGGATCCCCCGGTGGGGCAGTCTCTGGATGGTCCTTCCTTCCGTCTCAGCTCCAAACTTTGTCTCTGTAACTCCTTCCATAGGTATTTTGTTCCCCATTCTAAGAACGAGCGAAGTATCCTTACTTTGGTCTTCCTTCTTCTTGAGTTTTATGTGTTTTGCAAATTGTATCTTGGGAATTCTAAGCTTCTGGGCTAACATCCACTTATCAGTGAGTGCATATCATGTGTGTTCTTTTGTGATTGGATACCTCATTCAGGATGATATCCTCCAGATATATATCCATTTGCCTAAGAATTTCATGAATTCATTGTTTTTAATTGCTGAGTAGAACTCCATTGTACAAATGTACCACATTTTCTGTATCCATTCCTCTGTTGAGGGACATCTGGGTTCTTTCCAGGAAAAATCAAATAACCCTATTAAAAATGGGGTACACAGAAACAAAGAATTCTCTGAGGAATACCGAGACTTAAAGAAATGTTCAACACCTTAATCATCAGGGAAGTGCAAATCAAAACAACCCTGAGATTCCACCTCACACCAGTCAGAATGACTAAGATCAAAAATTCAGGTGACAGCAGATGCAGACGAGGATGTGGAGAAAGGGGAACACTCCTCCATTGTTGGTGGGATTGCAAGCTTGTACAACCATTCTGGAAATCAGTCTGGCGGTTCCTCAGAAAATTGGACATAGTACTACCGGAGGATCCAGCAATTCCTATCCTGGGCATATACCCAGAAGATGTTCCAACTTGTAATAAGGACACATGCTCCACTATGTTCATAGCAGCCTTATTTATCATAGCCAGAAGCTCTACAGTTATCTTACATCCTTGAAAAATCAGCATGATAATATTTTAAAAGTTAATTTTTAGGTCTGTGTTGTTTGATTTATTAAAGTTGGTTTTCTTTGCTCTAGAAGGGACAATTCTAAGGTTCTGAAGTGTATGGAACAGTTGATGTGTAGTTTTTGTATGTTTTGATTCTTTGAGGTCTCTTAAGTAATTTTCCCTTACGTATAAGAAAACATTTTTTAAAACCATTTTTAAAAATCAGCTCTGTTTTGTATTTGCTTTGTTAACATGTAATTTATGCTAAACTTCCACATACTTTCAATTTTCTAAAGTACCCTAGAGAAGCATTTGAAACTTGCTTCACTACTCTCTGTTGGAGGAGACTTTCTGTGATGGTTTTGTATGTTCTGAACCTGTCTTTTGAAAATGTTGAGGATGTTGTGGATAATGATCTGAGGTAATATATGGATAGAGCAGAGGCAAGAATCCAATTGGAGTTAGCCTTCCATATTTTTCTCCACTCTCTCTTTCTTATTGGAGTCTTTTTACATAACAGAAGGATAGGGCTGAGAGGAGGAGGTTCAAGCTCCTGAGGTCATTTGGTCTGATCTCAATTATTTCCACTGACATTTTAGAATCTGCTGTACTAGAGCATTGCTGTTCTTTATGGATGAAGAAACTGAAACTTGTGAGCTGCAAGTTATTTCCACACTGTCGCATATTCACAGCAAAGACTATGCTAGACGTAGGCTTTACCTATTCCAGGGGGAAATTGCCCTTACAGTAAAATATTAAGTTCACTCCCATTCTTTAATGAATCTCCACCTCAGGACTCTCTAATTTTGTGATTGTGAAATGTCCTAAGGGCATTTTGTCTTTGAAAATGAGCCAGAACTTGGAGGCATGTCCTAAGGGCATTTTGTCTTTGAAAATGAGCCAGAACTTGGAGGGTTAACAAAAAATGAAACAGTGAGTGGGGAGTTCTTTTCTCCTCTCCTCAACTAAAGGGCTGCTGGGCTCTTTCACTTGCACCACATGTGTTCCATTACGGTATAATGATGTAATTACCAGTAATACTGCTTCTGCTTGAGTAGTGATGGAGAGGCAGCATTAAGGAAAAGACCAGCCCAGTTCTCTCCTAAGAGCCCACTTCAGTCTATTAGATTGAAGATGCTGGAAGGTGAATGGCTTCAGCAGAGGAAAAGGTCAGATTTAAAAGCTTTTCTGGGCTTGGCATTTATTATTGCTTTTTTGACCTTCAGAAAAGTCCCTTGTGTGTTTGTCCTTGATTTTTGCTTTTCCCATTAATACTTGAAAGCTGTATTGCTGGCCAGACCCAGTCTTTGGCATAGGTAGTTTCCTCTGTAGTGTTGTTATTCAAGAAGACATAGCCCCCATCCAGATCAGATCACCTGTTCAGTTATCTTTCCTGACTCTCTTCTAGTGTATTCTTCACACTCTTATTTTATTTATCAGCAACACACACACACACACACACACACACACACACACACACACACATACACACACCCCTCTACCTCCACAGACATAATTAGAATATAAAATAAAAAAGATGGGGCACGTTGTGCAAATCACTTAATCATGGCTCCTGCTACCTGATGATTATGAGGAGTTATTAATGGTCTCTGGAACATAACAGACCTTCTACATTATTTCCCCCATTAGGGAGTTGCTGTCATTCTTTCAATAATATCCAGGCCCAGGCTCTAGAAGAACACAAGCAAATTTCACTTATTTCAGTTCCTCTCATAGTGCCAGCTTGAGGTTAAAAGCAACCAGGTCACATATGATCACATTAGAAATGAGAGAAACTCAGGCTAAGCCTGGGCTGCTGGGTCATAAAATGACAGGAATGAGAGACTTTAGTGTGTTTTACCTTTCTCTCTAGAGATTCAGTTGCATATCAGTGTTTTTCTACATTAGTTCCAGGAGCTGTTTGGATTTGCAAGATTCCTTATTTTAATTCAGACCTAGACTCTCTAACACATAGGCCATGAATACTTATTTAAATTTTACTAAATGAAAACTAAATAAAATTAAATTTTCCTTTCTCAATTGCACTGGCTACACTCCAAGTGTTATATACATGTATGTGCCTAGTTGCAACTATATTAGATATCTCAGATAAAAGCATTTTCATCACTGCAGAAAGTTTAGTTAAATAAATCTGAGTTTGAATCAATAGTCCTTAAACTTTAGCATGAATTGGTTCAGCTAGATGGCTTGATTTAAAAAAAAATGTGGGCCTTATTCTTCATGTTTTTTATTTAGTTAGTACATTTAGGGCTGGAGACCTAGCCTTTAAGTGATATCCATGATAGTGGGCCCGGGACCGTGCACTGAGAACCACGGATCTGGAGTAAAGAATCTTTTTGTTGTTGCTGTTTTTGAGACTATATAACTTTCACTATGTAGCCCTGGCTGTCCTAGAATTCACTATGTAAACCAGGTTGCCCTCAGACTCACAGAGACCTGCCTGTCTCTGCCTCCCAAGTCCTGGGATTCAAGGTGTGTACCAACATGCCCTGCTTGAAGCAAAGTGTCTTGATCTGAAGTTTGTGGGCCTCTCAAACTTGAATACCAAATAATACATAGCTCTGTTGCTTACAGGATATAGTACTTATGGTTTTAATTTATTCACTAAGCATTTCAACAGATCAGGAAAACTCAGACTCTGTTAATGAAATCTGACCAGTGGGGACTTAAATCATCAGGACACTGACATGTGCTTCATGTACTAAAAGGTAACAGCTATCGAGGTGTTTGCTGTTTTGTGGCTCAAGCATTTTGCTAGGAAAACTTGGTCAAAAAAACCCTTATGTTTAGTTTTTGAAGATTTTATTCTTTTTGGCTGTAATGAGGTGACATATCCCTCTCTAGATCAGTCCCAGCTAGGTGGAATCGAATTTACATAATTGCTTTAGGCCACTTGTATTTCAACCCCTGTAACTAGAAAAAGAGGCTACCTTCCCTTGGGAAAAAAAGGACAAATCTGTAACCTTTCTTGATTTTGGCTTTTTGAGGCAAGATCTCATGTGGCTCAGGCTAGCCTCCAACTTGCTATAAAGTCCTCCTGCTACCTCCCAAGTGGTGCATTTATAGATGTATGCTACTATGCCTAGCTTAAATATGTATTCTACAACAGGAAAGAAAATGGCTTTGGGTTTCTCAGTGAATGAGCCCAAAACAGGGGTATCTGTCTACAGCATTCAGACTTGATTTCATCATGCTAGACAAGTAGAGCATAGACATACTGTGCTGAGACCCCTACAGAGCTTTGCCTTTCTACTTTACAGTAAATTATAAAGCCATTCAGCTAGGGTAAGTGAGGATAGAATTTAAGAATCTGATCTAGGCCTCTAGGAATCAGTATCAACTGATTCTTAAGGTTGATCCCTCTGTGTTGGAGTCCCCCAATTATAAAAAGTATTTTTACTTGCTTCCTTTTGTCCAAGTCCCTGACAAAGTGCAAATCCTTATATTTTGATTCCATGGTCATTTTCTACTGTGGTCTGTTATGTTCTCTAATGGGTCCTTGGAGAGCTAGAGATCTGGTCCTGAATCTTCAGACTATTTCAGACTATGCACTTAAATTCTGCTGGTGGAGTTCTAGATCCCCACCTACTTGTCAGCATCCCTTTTCATTTCCTCTTCCTGCTATACTTTGCTAGATAAATTTTTTAAAGGTCTAATGTGAAGACTCTTCTAGGTAGAATAGCAAATGAAGCATTGGGAGTTATTGATATCAGAAAAATATATATATATATATATGTCAAGCACATCTATGTGTGTCTATAGAACAACACTTAAGACCTGGCCATCTAGGTTTTAGCCAGAGACTCCATGGTACTGTGAGCCAAGGCTGGAAATCAACAGAATCAAGACCAAAATATAGACTTGGTTGTTTTATTTTGAGACAGTATCACTCTGGAACCCAGAATGGCCTGGAGTTGTTTTGTAGACTAGGCTGGCCTCTAACTCAGAGGTCCACCTGCCTCTGCCTTCCAAATGGTAGGATTAAAGGGGTGAGGCAGCTTAGCAGGCAAACCTTTTTGTCTGTCCCCTTCTGGCCAGAGTATGTCAGCTTTAACTTACAGTTTGTGGGTCTATGCCAAATTTAGTATACAGAAAGGGGGAGTGTGAGGCAGAGAAGAGGGAAGCAGGGAGAAATAGAAAGACCTAAACTGGCAAAATGATCTCTACGAACCTTCCAACACTGGCATTGAGGTTAAGTGTAAGAGTGCAGAAACTGTAACTAATGAAACAGAGTTTGGTACCCTCCTACTTTAGACTAAATCTTGACCCAATCTTGAGCTGACAGCTGTCCAGCCAACCACTGGATACAGTACCCAATTGTTTGCAGCCAAAATCCAGCAAGTCAGCTTCCTCTAACAGCTACTCTGCAGCTCCCCTCCCCCACCTCCTCAGGGCAGAAGTGGACTTGAAGGGGTATGTTTCAGTTCCCTGGCCCCTGTGTGTCTTCCTCTCACAGCCTTGTTCAAAATGTCTAGGGAATTTTCATTTTCCAAAGTTGCTTACCAGAAACAGTTTGGCAGAGTACAGTCTGGAGAGGAAGCTTTAGTCAAATGAGCACAAAGGCATAGAACCCCATGTTGAATTCTTTGTGCATGGGAAAGGGGAGCAAAGGAGCTTTAGTAAAATTGTAGCATAGAAGCTGTCTCCTGCAAGACAGTCATCCATTGGACAGAGCACAGGACCCCAGTGAAAGAGCCAGAGAAATACCCAGGGAGCTGAAGGAGACTTAAGCCCCATAGAAGGAACATCAATATGAACTAACCAGTACCCCTAGAGCTCCTTGGAACTAAACCACCAATCAAAGAAAACACATGGTGGAACTTGTGGCTCTAGCTGCATATGTAGCAGAGGATGGCCTAGTCAGTCATCAATGGGAGGAGAGGCCCTTGGTCCTGTGAAGGCTCTATGCCCCAGTATAGGGGAATGCCAGGACCAGGAATGGAGTGGGTGGGTAGGGGAATAGAGGGAGGGGGGAGAGGAGATAGGTGATTTTTGGAGGGGAAACTAGGAAAGGGGATAACATTTGAAATGTAAATAAAGAAAATATCTAATAATTTTTTAAAATTGTGGCATAGGCTAAATAAGGAATGGAAATGAAAAACAACCCAAAATTTGCTTTAAAAAGCTTTACACTGACTCTCAATAATACTCAGATTATGGCAGAATTCAGTGGATGCTTGTATATACTTTAAAATTACTTTCATTTGGTATTATAATTTATACCAAAACAATGAAAAGCTACCTCTTTTTATAATACTGATTTCAGAAACTGAAGCTTGGCTGAGGAGTAAACCGGCAGCAGAGCATCTCTCACAGGGGAGGGATATGAAATGTGAAGGCTTGGAAAAGTTATATGTGGTTTAAAATGGAGGACCTTTCAAAAAATTGAAGAACATGTTTCACTAAAAGACAGTACTCACGGATTCTAAGGTTAAAGGAGACATGGATAAGTCGAAAGGATATCCTAGAGCCCGGTCTCCTTCTGGTCTTCAGAGTTGGTCCCTTAGAGCCCCCTTTCCCAGATTTCTCCTTTGAGGACTACAGTGTCTGTAGTTCCATCCATATTCTCCTTGATTTTTGGCTCAATTTCAGGAGAGATGGACTACAGCTGGTCTGAAATCGAAAGACAGTGAATTTATTTAAGCTTTCAGGATGACCTATTTGCCTTTCTCCACTGCAATGAATGAAAATACAGACAACAGAATGTTTCACAAGACAGAACGCAAAGAGAATAAGAATGAGAAGTGTGTGATATGTTTTGGCCTTTAAAAAAAGAAACATGACAGACTTTTTTTTAACCTCTGTCATCTGTGATCTATCACCCATTCAGCCAAGATATTTTGGCTTTTTGACTCTGGGAAACCAGTGGGTGGGTAATTTTGGAGAAGCTAAAAGTTAGCAAAATACCAGCAGATGCTAGAGCCAAACAAAAGAATTCTCCTTGGTCCCACAAACTGAGGTATACCCCGCTTGCTGCTCTTCAAGACTCCTTTGGAAAAGACTACAAAAACCAAACATATGAGAAAATAACTTATTCCTCCCTAGAGGTGATCTTGCTCATGTCCTAGGCAGTCATCAATGAGAGGGTCTAGGCAGTGGAGGAAATATTAGCACTATCTTTGAAGCTGTTTGATCTAACTCCAGATCCATCACTAAATCCAAATCTGTCACTTTGTATCTGGGTAAAGTTTTATGGATCCTTAAGCCTTCTAAGCCTATTTCTCCATTTATGCTAGACATAATAGTACTACTTCATCAAAGTTGTTAGACTACCGTCTAACACACTTGACACCTGATTGATAGTAAACAGAAAGTGTTCCACGGTATTGTTCATCTCCCTCAAAGCAGTTTTCCTACTATTGTTACATCTTTGGATGCAGTTTATTTCTCTTAACATTATAAATTGAGAAGTGCTTATAAATATTGAGGATAATTTACTGGCTGCAGTGTCAGTTTTATCATGCCACCAAGACAGTGGAACTTTGGTATTCCTGATTGAGTATTGTAGAACATTAGTCAGATTTGTCTTATGCAGATTTCCATTTATTCCTAAAATTTAGTCCAACCCATAACTGTGTATAGAGAATTCTGACTCCCAACAAGTAAAATGAGGAAATCAGTTCCTATCTTAAGTCATAGATCATATGGGTCAATAACATTTACATTTATAGAATAAATAGGTCTTAAGTTTTGTATTCATATACCTTGTGCTCCATTCACTTTTTGTTTTTCTTAGTCTTTTCTAGTCTTGCCTTTCCCTCCCATGATTGAAGAAAGAAATATGTGTCTTTCCCTATGACTAAGATCACTTAAGCATACAATTTGTATGTCAAAATGTATGTCTTCTTTTTTAGGATTTTTTATTGGTTATTTTATTTATTTACATTTCAAATGTTATCTCCCTTTTCAGTTTCCCCTCCACAAACCACCTATCCCAGACCCCCTTGCCCCCTGCTTCTATGAGGGTGCTCACTCACACTCCAGCCCACCCACTTTCCCCTCACCATCCTAGCATTTCCCTACACTGGGGCATTGAGCCTTCACAGGACCAAGGGCCTCTCCTCCCATTGATGCCATAGCAGATAAGGCCATCCTCTGCTACATATCCAGCTGGAGCTATGGGTCCCTCCATGTGTATTCTTTGGTTGATGGTTTAGTCTCTAGGAGCTCCGGGGTGGGGGTGGGGTCCAGTTGGTTATGTTGTTGTTCTTCCTATGGACTTGCAAACCCCTTCAGCTCCATTCCTTCCCCTAGCTCCTCCACTCAGTGCTCAGTCCAGTGGTTGGCTGCAAGCATCCACATCTGTATTTGTCAGGCTCTAGCAGAGCCTCTCAGGAGACAGCTGTATCAGGCTCCTATCAGCAAGTACTTCTTGGCATCAGCAATAGTGTCTGGGTTTGGTATCTGCTGATGGGATGGATCCCCAGGTGGGGCAGTCTTTGGATGGCCTTTCCTGAAGTCTCTGTTCTACTATTTGTCCCTGTATTTCCTTTAGACAGGAGCAATTAAAATTTTTGAGATGAGTGAGTGGCCCCATCCCTCAACTGGATGCCATGCCTATCCACTGGATATGGTCTCTACAGGTTCTCTCTCCCCTTTGTTGGGTATTTCAGCTAATGTCATCCCCACTGGGTCCTGGGAGCCTCTTGCTTTCCTGGCATCTAGGACTTTCTGGTGGCTAACCCCAGTTTCTCATCTCCCACTGCTACACTCTTGATACATTTGTTAAAACTTTATAGTTTCTCTTCAAATTTCAAAACCTACAACCATTTATTTCAGGTTTTAAGTTAGATCACATTAGTTTCAACCCATGTCATATTCATTCATTCTCTCTCTCTCTCTCTCTCTCTCTCTCTCTCTCTCACTCTCTCTCTCTCTCTCTCTCTCACACACACACACACACACACGCACACAACACACACACACACACACACACAATGAATGTGTGTGTCTGTGTCTGTTGTGTGTGTGTGTGCATACACATTCATGTATATATCGAGGTCAGAAGACAACTCGCAGGAGTTCTCTCTTTTGACCGTGGAGGTTCTGAAGCTCAAACTCAGGTTGTTTGGCTTGGTGGCAAGTACCTTTACAAGCTAATCTATCTTGCTGGCCCTTATCACTTAATTTTTTAAAATGTCCTATAGGCATGCTGTTTCCTAGCCTGATACCTTTCTAGGCTCCAAACACAGGCAGCCTTTCTTCATTCTCCACAACCTTGTTTTCATCACATAGGTCGATACATGCATGTTGTAGTAATCTATAGTGTACATACCTATTAGTAGAATACCATCTATTTTCAATCATTTTAAAATGTTAAGAATTTTTAGTCTTGTCTTATTCTTCTTTCTATTCTAAACACAGTAACTGCTTTATTTCTTCTTTTATTGCTTTACCATATCTTTGAGATTTTAGAGGCAAATATATTTTTTAATTTCTATATTGGGAAGTGGGTTATTTTATTATTTTTTTTTTACCATTTTGCCCAGTAGTATGATCGTATGTGTGTGTGTGTATAAAGTCTAACTATATCTTTTTTAAAAGTTCCCTAAAATATGTTTGTAGAAATAGATATATTAATTAGGATAAATTTCTCCTCTCTCTCCCCCTCCCCTCCCCTCCCCTCCCCTCCCCTCCCCTCCCCCCTCCCCTCCCCCCTCCCCTCCCCCCTCCCCTCCCCCCTCCTGTCTGTATGTACATGTGAGTATGCACAGGCTAGAGGACAACAATCAAGAGCTGGTTATCTCCATGATGTGGTTTTTGAGGATTGAACTCTGGTCATTAGGCTTGGCAGCAAGAATTTACCTGCTGAGCCAGCTCACCAACTCTAGATTAATTCCTTAAGGCTGGTGATAATAAATATCGACAGGCTACTCCCATATACCTCTTCCCCTCAGAGACTGATCTGTTTTCAGTGAGCTATTCAATAAAATATAGGAACAATTATCCAAGAAGAACAAACACATTCATCTTAGGGTTTTATTGCTGTGAAGAGACACAATGACCAAGGCAACTCTTAAAAGGAAAACATTTAAGTGGCGCTGGCTTACAGTTTCAAATTTCAAGACCTACAACCATTTATTTCAGGTTTTAAGTTAGATCACATTAGTTTCAACCCATGTCATATTCACCTGAACCTGTTAATGGACACCATTAAATATAACTTCTGTTTGAAAAGCAAGACCTTTTTTCTAAAGCACTTCACTAAGGTAGCATTGTCAATGTTCACATCAGTGAAGGTTTTAGAGTTCTCTAGTTGAATACAGTGTGTGTGCTACTGTAGAAACTATGAGAAATGTCTCAATGATACAAACCCTGGCCTCAAACTGGTATTTCCTGAATGGGATAGAATAGGAGATGAGAAGCTGCTAAAAAATCTTTTTGTAATATGTACTAAGAGGTATAAGAAAGACATTGAGGGTGTTAGATAAAGAAGGGTTTGCATTCCACTTACAAGATCAAGGACTGTGTATCATTGAAGAGATAGCATTTAAGGCATGTCTTGAAAGAAGAATATAATTTTCACATAGTAAGGGAGCTGCCTGGGGAGGGGGGTGAGGTATGACAGTGAGCTTAAGCATCCCCCAGAATGGCATCAGTGCAGTTCAACTGAGAGTATTCACTAAAGTAATAAGCAAGGCAAGAAAAATTATAACTTGTCCCCCTGAGTTATTTGCATGTGCCAGATTAGGATAGCAGTCTCAGTTTTTGCAGTACTTCAGTAAAGAAGGTGGAAAAAGTCATTTCCTTCATTTTCAGGTCTAGCCAGAATTTGTTAGGCAAATTCTTTACTCACAAGAACAAGTTACACCGGGCCTCATTCTCCCTTCATCAAGGTTAGAAGTGGGGATGGTGCTGGAAGTGGTTCTGAGGCAGGAGATTTGACATTGTGCTGATCCATCAGATGACATCTTGAACCAGAAATTTTAAGCAGTGCTCAGAGGTAGACAACCCATAAGGAGAAGGATAGCACTAAGGATAAGTTGGCAAAGAAAAAATAGAGAGGTAGATTTTTGCTCTCATCATATAAAGCTTAAGAATTTTGTGGAAAAAAAACCCTGAGGATTCTGTTTTCCATCCATCTTTCTGTCTTTTTATTTTGGGGGAGTTTCTTGTCTTCTCATAATAGTTGTTTGTTAACACCTTTACTTTCTCAGTACACAAGATTATTTTCTTCTTAGCAACATTCAGAAATTCTCTTCCTCATTTCCTATAAAATGAAGTTACATTCCCATGTCTGGTATCTAAGATGGCCTCAGTCTAACTGGAGACTCCAACGTGCATTTACCATCTTACTTTACATTATACCCTATTACCTCCCATCTACTTCTAACACAAGTATCCACTTCATTTATTTATGCAAAAAATACTTATTGAATGCCTATTTTTGTATCCTTTTTTCCCAGTAACTTCTTGTTATATTCTAGGCCTTAATTTAGAAACTGTGCAGAAAGAGAAGAAAGGAAATAGAGTTATAATAAATGGAGAATGACCATGAAATTCAGTTGAAGAATCAGCATAGCATTAAATAATGTACATATGACAAGAAGCTTTCATGTGGTCTCCTGGAATAACTTTGGGAAACACTAAGATGGGGTGACTTGGACCCACTGGGATCAAACTGTTGAGACTCTATTCATACATGTTGGCAAGTAGAGGTGATAAAATAAATAACCATAATAGTCCTGTGGTAGTTTGAATAGGTATGACTCCCATAGTGTTTGAATGCTTGGCCCACAGAGAGTGGCACTATTAGGAAGTGTGACCCTGTTGAAAGAAGTGTGTCACTGTGGAGTGGACTCAAGATACACCCACTGTGAAAGCCAGTTTCCTCCTGGTTCTTTTGGATCAAGATGTAGAACTCTCAGCTTCTCTAGCACCATGTCTGCCTGCATGCTGCCATGCTTCCTGCTATGATGACAATGGACTAAATCTCTGAAACCGTAAGCCAGCCCCACTTAAATGTTTTCCTTTATAAGAGTTGCCTTGCCACAGGCCTCATCCAGCCGGATCAACGCCAGGGTAGCGGAAGCGCAGAGTTGCCTGACACCTGCCAGCTACCCACGACCCCCGCTGCAGGATTTTGGGACTGCTGGTGAGTGGAACACAGCTTCTGTTCCAGTCCAATCACGCGGGACCTGAGACTGCTCTGGTTGGGGAGAGAGAAATCCGGCCTACATAGGGCCACAACCCTCTTCCGGTCAGAAAAGCACCGGGGCAGCTGGGGCGCAGGGTCGGCTGACACTCACCAGCTACCCACAACACCCACCACAGGATCTTAAGACTTCTGGAGAGTGGAACACAGCTTCTGCTCCAATCCAATTGCACGCGGGACCAGAGACTGCATTAGTTAGGGAAGCAGAAAAACGGCCTGTGTAGGACCACAGGCCTCTTCCGGCTGGACCAGCACCGGGGTACCGTCAGCTACCCACGACCCCCGCCGCAGGATTTAGAGACTGCTGGTGAGTGGAACACAGCTTCTGCTCCAATCTTTAAACAGTGACAACAATAACAACTAACCCCAGAGATTACCAGATGGCGAAAGGTAAACGTAATAATCTTACTAACAGAAACCAAGACCACTCACCATCATCAGAACCCAGCACCCCCACTTCGCCCAGTCCAGGGCACCCCAACACACCGGAAAAGCTAGACACGGATTTAAAAGCATATCTCCTGATGATGATAGAGAACTTCAAGAAGGACTTTAATAACACACTTAAAGAAATGCAGGAGAACACTGCTAAACAGGCAGAAGACAATAAAGAGAAAGCACAAAAATCCCTTAAAGAATTGCAGGAGAACACTGCTAAAGAGTTACAAATCCTTAAAGAAAAACACGATAACATAATCAAACAGGTAGAAGTCCTTACAGAAAAACAGGAAAACACATCCAAACAGATGATGGAAATGAACAAAACCATACTAGACCTAAAAAGGGAAGTAGACACAATAAAGAAAACCCAAAATGAGGCAACACTGGAGATAGAAACCCTAGGAAAGAAATCTGGAACCATAGACACGAGCATCAGCAACAGAATACAAGAGATGGAAGAGAGAATCTCAGGTGCAGAAGATTCCATAGAGAACATCGGCACAACAATCAAGGAAAATGTAAAATGCAAAAAGATCCTAACTCAAAACATCCAAGAAATACAGGACGCAATGAGAAGACCAAACCTACGGATAATAGGAGTGGATGAGAATGAAGATTTTCAACTCAAAGGACCAGCAAACATCTTCAACAAAATTATAGAAGAAAACTTCCCAAATCTAAAGAAAGAGATGCCCATGAACATACAAGAAGCCTACAGAACTCCAAATAGACTGGACCAGAAAAGAAATACCTCCCGACACATAATAATCAGAGCAACAAATGCTCTAAATAAAGATAGAATACTAAAAGCAGTAAGAGAAAAAGGCCAAGTAACATATAAAGGCAAGCCTATCAGAATTACACCAGATTTTTCACCAGAGACTATGAAAGCCAGAAGATCCTGGACGGATGTTATACAGACACTAAAAGAACACAAATTCCAGCCCAGGCTACTATACCCAGCCAAACTCTCAATTAACATAGATGGAGAAACCAAAGTATTCCACGACAAAACCAAATTCACACATTATCTCTCCATGAATCCAGCCCTTCAAAGGATAATAACAGAAAAAAACCAATACAAGGACAGGAACCACGCCCTAGAAACAACAAGAAGGTAATCCCTCAACAAACCTAAAAGAAGACAGCCACAAGAACAAAATGCCAACTTTAACAACAAAAATAACAGGAAACAACAATTACTTTTCCTTAATATCTCTTAATATTAATGGACTCAACTCCCCGATAAAAAGACATAGACTAACAAACTGGCTACACAAACAAGACCCAACATTTTGCTGCTTACAGGAAACTCATCTCAGAGAAAAGGATAGACACTACCTCAGAATGAAAGGCTGGAAAACAATTTTCCAAGCAAATGGCATGAAGAAACAAGCTGGAGTAGCCATTCTAATATCTGATAAGATTGACTTCCAACCCAAAGTCATTAAAAAAGACAGGGAGGGACACTTCATACTCATCAAAGGTAAAATCCTCCAAGAGGAACTATCAATCCTGAATATCTATGCTCCAAATACAAAGGCAGCCACATTCATTAAAGAAACTTTAGTAAAGCTCAAAGCACACATTGCACCTCATACAATAATAGTGGGAGACTTCAACACACCACTTTCACCAATGGACAGATCATGGAAACAGAAACTAAACAGGGACACAGTGAAACTAAGAGAAATTATGAATCAAATGGATCTGGCAGATATCTACAGAACATTCTATCCTAAAACAAAAGGATATACCTTCTTCTCAGCACCTCATGGTACCTTCTCCAAAATTGACCACATAATTGGTCACAAAGCAGGCCTCAACAGATATAAAAATATTGAAATTGTCCCATGCATCCTATCAGATCACCATGGACTAAGGCTGATCTTCAATAACAAAATAAATAATAGAAAGCCAACCTTCACGTGGAAACTGAACAACACTCTTCTCAATGATACCTTGGTCAAGGAAGGAATAAAGAAAGAAATTAAGGACTTTTTAGAGTTCAATGAAAATGAAGCCACAACATACCCAAACTTATGGGACGCAATGAAAGCATTTCTAAGAGGAAAACTCATAGCTATGAGTGCCTCCAAAAGGAAACTAGAGAAAGCACACATTAGCAGCTTGACAACACACCTAAAAGCACTAGAACAAAAGGAAGCAAATTCACCCAAGAGGAGTAGACAGCAGGAAATAATCAAACTCAGGGGTGAAATCAACCAAGTGGAAACAAGAAAAACTATTCAAAGAATCAACCAATCAAGGAGCTGGTTCTTTGAGAAAATCAACAAGATAGATAAACCCTTAGCCAGACTCACTAGAGGGCACAGGGAAAGCATCCTAATTAACAAAATCAGAAATGAAAAAGGAGACATAACAACAGATCCTGAAGACATCCAAAACACCATCAGATCCTTCTACCAAAGGCTATACTCAACAAAACTGGAGAACCTGGATGAAATGGAGAAGTTCCTAGACAGATACCAGGTACCAAAGTTGAATCAAGATCAGGTTAATGATCTAAACAGCCCTATATCCCCCAAAGAAATAGAAGCAGTCATTAATAGTCTCCCAACTAAAAAAAGCCCAGGACCAGATGGGTTTAGTGCAGAGTTCTATCAGACCTTCAAAGAAGATCTAATCCCAGTTCCTCACAAACTATTCCACAAAATAGAAACAGAAGGTACTCTACCCAACTCATTCTATGAAGCCACAATTACTCTGATACCTAAACCACAAAAAGACCCAACAAAGATAGAAAACTTCAGACCAATATCCCTTATGAATATTGATGCAAAAATCCTCAATAAAGTTCTTGCTAACCGAATCCAAGAACACATCAAAACAATCATCCATCCTGACCAAGTAGGTTTCATCCCAGGGATGCAGGGATAGTTCAATATACGGAAATCCATCAACGTAATCCAGTATATAAACAAACTCAAAGACAAAAACCACATGGTCATCTCCTTAGATGCGGAAAAAGCATTTGACAAGATCCAACACCCATTCATGATAAAAGTCTTGGAAAGATCAGGAATTCAAGGCCCATACCTAAACATGATAAAAGCAATCTACAGCAAACCAGTAGCCAACATCAAAGTAAATGGTGAGAAGCTTGAAGCAATCCCTCTAAAATCAGGGACTAGACAAGGCTGTCCACTTTCTCCATACCTATTCAACATTGTACTTGAATTCCTAGCCAGAGCAATTCGACAACAAAAGGAGATCAAAGGGATACAAATTGGAAAAGATGAAGTCAAAATATCACTTTTTGCAGATGATATGATAGTATATATAAGTGACCCTAAAAATTCCACCAGAGAACTCCTAAGCCTGATAAACAGCTTCGGTGAAGTAGCTGGATATAAAATTAACTCAAACAAATCAATGGCCTTTCTCTACACAAAGAATAAACAGGCTGAGAAAGAAATTAGGGAAACAACACCCTTCTCAATAGTCACAAATAATATAAAATATCTTGGCGTGACTCTAACTAAGGAAGTGAAAGATCTGTATAATAAAAACTTCAAGTCTCTGAAGAAAGAAATTCTAGAAGATCTCAGAAGATGGAAAGATCTCCCATGCTCATGGATTGGCAGGATCAACATTGTAAAAATGGCTATCTTGCCAAAAGCAATCTACAGATTCAATGCAATCCCCATCAAAATTCCAACTCAATTCTTCAACGAATTAGAAAGTGCAATCTGCAAATTCATCTGGAATAACAAAAAACCTAGGATAGCAAAAACTCTTCTCAAGGATAAAAGAACCTCTGGTGGAATCACCATGCCGGACCTAAAGCTCTACTACAGAGCAATTGTGATAAAAACTGCATGGTACTGGTATAGTGACAGACAAATAGACCAATGGAATAGAATTGAAGACCCAGAAATGAACCCACACACCTATGGTCACTTGATCTTCGACAAGGGAGCTAAAAACATCCAGTGGAAGAAAGACAGCATTTTCTTTTTCTTTTTTTTTTTTTTTTTTTTTTGGATAGACCATCTATTTTTTTTTTATTATTTTATATGTACATGCTGGTTTGTTTGATGCTTTACTTTTTTTCATATTTTTATTACATATTTTCCTCAATTACATTTCCAATGCTATCCCAAAAGTCCCTCATACCCTCCCCCCACTTCCCTACACACCCATTCCCATTTTTTTGGCCCTGGCGTTCCCCTGTACTGGGGCATATAAAGTTTGCATGTCCAATGGGCCTCTCTTTCCAGTGATGGCCAACTAGGCCATCTTTTGATACATATGCAGCTAGAGTCAAGAGCTCCGGGATACTGGTTAGTTCATAATGTTGTTCCAACTATAGGGTTGCAGATACCTTTAGCTCCTTGGGTACTTTCTCTAGCTTCTCCATTGGGAGCCCTGTGATCCATCCACTAGCTGACTGTGAGCATACACTTCTGTGTTTGCTAGGCCCCGGCATAGTCTCACAGGAGACAGCTATATTTGGGTCCTTTCAGCAAAATCTTGCTAGTGTATGCAATGGTGTCAGCGTTTAGAAGCTGATTATGGGATGGATCCCTGGATACAGCAGTCTCTAAATGGTCCATCCTTTCATCACAGCTACGAACTTTGTCTCTGTAACTCCTTCCATGGGTGTTTTGTTCCAATTCTAAGGAGGGGCATAGTGTCCACACGAAAGACAGCATTTTCAACAAATGGTGCTGGCACAACTGGTTGTTAACATGTAGAAGAATGCGAATCGATCCATTCCTATCTCCTTGTACTAAGGTCAAGTCTAAGTGGATCAAGGAACTTCACATAAAACCAGAGACACTGAAACTTATAGAGGAGAAAGTGGGGAAAAGCCTTGAAGATATGGGCACAGGGGAAAAATTCCTGAATAGAACAGTAATGGCTTGTGCTGTAAGATCGAGAATTGACAAGTGGGACCTCATGAAACTACAAAGCTTCTGCAAGGCTAAAGACACCATCAATAAGACAAAAAAACCACCAACAGATTGGGAAAGGATCTTCACCTATCCTAAATCAGATAAGGGACTAATATCCAATATATATAAAGAACTCAAGAAGGTGGACTCCAGAAAGTCAAATAACCCCATTAAAAAATGGGGCTCAGAACTGAACAAAGAATTCTCACCTGAGGAATACCGAATGGCAGAGAAGCACCTGAAAAAATGTTCAACATCCTTAATCATCAGGGAAATGCAAATCAAAACAACCCTGAGATTCCACCTCACACCAGTCAGAATGGCTAAGATCAAAAATTCAGGTGACAGCAGATGCTGGCGAGGATGTGGAGAAAGAGGAACACTCCTCCATTGTTGGTGGGATTGCAAGCTTGTACAACCACTCTGGAAATCAGTCTGGTGGTTCCTCAGAAAATTGGACATAGTACTACCGGAGGATCCAGCAATACCTCTCCTGGGCATATATCCAGAAAATGTCCCAACCGGTAAAAAGGACACATGCTCCACTATGTTCATAGCAGCCCTATTTATAATAGCCAGAAGCTGGAAAGAACCCAGATGTCCCTCAACAGAGGAATGGATACAGAAATTATGGTACATTTACACAATGGAGTACTACTCAGCTATTAAAAAGAATGAATTTATGAAATTCCTAGCCAAATGGATGGACCTGGAGGGCATCATCTT
Organism: Mus caroli; assembly: GCF_978045245.1. Taxonomy (NCBI): domain Eukaryota; kingdom Metazoa; phylum Chordata; class Mammalia; order Rodentia; family Muridae; genus Mus; species Mus caroli. The sequence continues at coordinate 49,269,270 of NW_028227263.1, read as the reverse complement.
GAGTGAAGTAACACAATCACAAAAGAACTCACACAATATGTATTCATTGATAAGTGGATATTAGCCCAAAACTTAGGATACCCAAGATATAAGATACAATTTGATAAACGCATGAAACTCAAGAAGAATGAAGACCAAAGTGTGGACACTGTGCACCTTCTTAGAATTGGGAACAAAACACCCAGGGAAGGAGTTACAGAGACAAAGTTCGTAGCTGGGATGAAAGGATGGACCATTTAGAGACTGCTGTATCCAGGGATCCATCCCATAATCAGCTTCTAAACGCTGACACCATTGCATACACTAGCAAGATTTTGCTGAAAGGACCCAAATATAGCTGTCTCTTGTGAGACGATGCCGGGGCCTAGCAAACACAGGAGTGGATGTTCACAGTCAGCTATTGGATGTATCACAGGGCTCCCAATGGAGAAGCTAGAGAAAGTACCCAAGGAGCTAAAGGGATCTGCAACCCTATTGTTGGAACAACATGATGTACTAACCAGAACCCTGGAGCTCTTGTCTCTAGCTGCATATGTATCGAAAGATGGCCTAGTCGGCCATCAATGGAAAGAGAGGCCCATTGGACTTGCAAACTTTATATGCCCCAATATAGGGGAATGCCAGGGCCAAAAGAATGGGAATGGGTGGGTAGGGAAGTGGGGGGCGCTATGGGGGACTTTTGGGATAGTATTGGAAATGTAATTGAGGAAAATATGTAATAAAAATATATATTAAAAAAAAAAAAACATGATGTACTAACCAGAACCCCGGAGCTCTTGTCTCTAGCTGCATATGTATCGAAAGATGGCCTAGTCGGCCATCAATGGAAAGAGAGGCCCATTGGACTTGCAAACTTTATATGCCCCAATATAGGGGAATGCCAGGGCCAAAAGAATGGGAATGGGTGGGTAGGGAAGTGGGGGGCGCTATGGGGGACTTTTGGGATAGCATTGGAAATGTAATTGAGGAAAATATGTAATAAAAATATTAAAAATAAAAAAAAAAAGAGTTGCCTTGGTCATAGTGTCTCTTCACAGCAATAAAACCCTAAGACAAGTCCCCAACTAGGGTCATCAGCTCCAGGACTGATGATTGCTTCTTAAAAGGTATAACTTTTGCCAATTTTGATTCATGTGGGCAAAATGAACACCAATTTCACTGGTCACATCTAATGTCACTATTGACATCTGTCTCACAGAACTTTTTTTTTCCTTTTTTAAAATTAAGTTATTTTATTTATTTAAATCCCCAAGGTTGCCCACTTTCCTGGCCCCCCTCCCCAAGTTCTTCACATACACACCCCTGCCTCTGAGAGAGTGCTCCCTACCTGCCCACCCCTCCACACCCCCACAAACATCCCTCCTCCCTAGAACATCAAGCTTCTATAGAATTAAATGCATCTTCTCCAACTGAGGCCAGAGAAGGCAGTCCTCCACTACACATATGCGACGACAGATCAGCCCATGTATGCGCCTCAGTTTTTGACCTAGTCTATAGCAGCTCTGAGGGGTCTGGGTCAGTCGACAATGTTGTTCTTCCTATGGGATTGCAGTTTTCCTTACCTCCTTCAGTCTTTCCCCCTACTCCTGCCTATTTGTCCCTGACCTCAATCCATGGTTGGCTGTAAGTATCTGCATCTGTCTCAGTCAGCTACTGGTAGAGCCTCCCAGAGGACAGCAATGCCAGGCTCCTGTCTACAAGCACAACATGGCCTCAGCAATAGTGTCAGGGTTTGGTATGCACACAAGAGATGGATCTCAAGTTGGGCTGGTCACTGGGTGGCCTTTCTTTCAGTATCTGCTCCATTTTTGTCCCTGCATTTCCTTTAGACAGGAACAATTCTGGGTTAAAATTTTTGAAGATGGGTGGGTGGCCCCCTGCCTCATCTGGGGGCTATGTCTATCTACTGGAGGTGGTCTCTTCAGGCTCCATTTGTTCACATTGGGCATTTCAACCAATGTCATACCCATCTTTTTTTTTTTTTTTAATGCTGACTCCACAAAACAGATACTTACAATGTACCACATAAATTTCCACACATAGGCTTGGTTCCCAATTCTTAAACAAGCTTTGCCCTGTCCTGCTTCCATGTTTGTGCTCACCAGAGGGACAGGAAGGAGAGATCATTAGAATTTAGATTTTAACTTAAAACTCAGCTTCACCACTCATTCACTCTGTGACCTTGGGTAAATTTTGTACACTGGTTAAAGGCTTTGAGAAAATAATAGCAATAGCTATTTTTTCTAGAGTTGTTTATGTTAAGGTATAGATGTGAATTTACATAGGAAGTACTTAATGGTAATCTGTCACATTCCTAATACCATTTTCTCCTTCCTGAAAACTTCCATACTCTTTCCCCAGTGTCTATTAATTAAAATCCTATCTGACGTTTATCTGTGTTTCCAGATGATAAAGATAAAGTCTTTATACAGTCATTGTTTGTGGGATTTGAGACTTTTGAAGAAAGAGAAGTAGTAAGGGAAATGACACAGAAAGTATAGAAACCTCAACAAAATAACTATATTTGGAAGTAAGAAACTAAATGCTAGCAAGAAGCAGGGAGCAAGCAGTATGTATAAAGATGCCCTGTCATTCAGTATAAGGTGATTGATTGGTATTCAGCTTGGTCACTCAGTTCATCTAAGTAGGCCAGAGACAAAGGTTGTTCCCAATATTTAGTATTAGCTACAGAAATAGGGCATTCACTGCTTATATTAGGTGGGACTATCCACCAGTCTCTTAGATAACCTGTGTTATTAAGATCAGTGTTGTGTTTGAATAGAATGGGACATTCTACATGTGTCCACCAAGGCCTACTTGGGTCAGCAAAATCAAAAAAACACCAACAATGACATCAGTGTGGTGATCTTTGAAGGAAATAGCCAAAGATGGTCAGCATAACTGTTTACTCTTTTATTTACCATTTCACATCCCATATGACCAAGAAACTACATCTAAAATATGACTTCCTCTTTTTAAAATGCACTTATTCACTGTAAAGCCAGAAGGATTTGTTCATTGTAGCTGATTGTTAACATTTGTAGAATTTTGTGTAGACGGAGGAGCTTTAGAGTTGAATTAGATTGTCAAAAGGAAACAAAAAGGCTTTTGCTTTCTGGATGAACTGCATTCATTTAGAATGACAGTTTTTCTTCATATATGATGGATGATTTCATGCAATTAACTAATTGATTGAGGGAGGTCACCAATCAGCATTGCATAAGGGCTGTCTACTCTTAAAGACCCACATAAAGAATCGATTCTAAGTTTTCCATGACATCCAGAAGCATGCCTTTTGAGCCTCCTATGTAATGACCAATCGCAATTAAAAAAAAAAAAAAAGGATACATTTCCCTGGAGAGTGAGTCCTAAACACCCCAACAGCTCCACAGCTGATCACTGCCACCATCATATTGATGTTGTTTCTTCTTTATAATATTTCCAAGCAAACTTCCAGTTTGCTCTATTGTAAGGGCATAAGTGACCCTCCAAAAATAGTCTGCTATTTATCTTCTAAGTGTCTTATCAGATGCTTAGTCTTTTGATGTGGCACTTGTCTATTTGAGGGAAAATAAGAGCAGGACTTTGACTCACTTGTAACCATCTTGAATATCCAACTCTGTATAAAAATAAAAACTTCCTATAGGCAAATATTAAAATTTCAAATGTAAAGGAAATTGTGACTGAAATAAAAGACCATAAATCAAGAAAATAATGAGGAGGTAGCTATGAATGATAATTTGACTCCCTTTGCTCCAGTCTGAGAGCCAGTGGAATTTGATTTAGTGCTATTATTGTTGTTGATATTATTAAAATGTACCCAGAATAATGTGTCACAATATTACTAGTCTGCCTAGTCAAAACACAGCCATACATCTGTGACAGTTACCGTGCATACTTGTTAGTGAAATAGTTAAAAGTCAGGGCTTTGGATCAGTCAGATAGGGGCTTGAAATCTGTTTCTGCCACAACCTTACTTTATAACCCCGAGTAAACACATGATCAGCATTTATTTAAGACTGCTTTCAGTTTATGTAGCAGAAAAGCTGACACTGACAGTGGTTTAAACAGATAGCTCATTCTTCTGAGGTAAAAATTGTGTAACAGTTGCTATCTTAGGTTTACCAGGATTATAATCAAGAATGCTTAATCCATCCTCCTCCCATCCAGTATGCTAGTTTCTAGCCTCATGGTACAAAGAAAACCAAAATCTTCCCTAGGAGATTTTTGCTGGTAACTTATTAACTATAACTGTGACATGTTAATGGAGAGAATGGGAAAGTAAATATTCTGCCTTTTTAGACTCTCTGACGAAAATAAAGTAGAAGAGGACTGTATATTGATGGTGTTATCCAGCCAACAGCTCAGTATCTGCTATAACATTCAATTAATGTTAAATGTTTTTATGATGGTGAGGGAGACAGCATTCCTCATTGTGCTTTTTTAGAAAATTTAAGTGATGCCACATTTAATATTTTGTATGTTATGAAATACTTTGATTTATCCATTTACATATTTTGTTGGTAGTTATTGTTATTTTATGTTTAAAAGTTCTTTGATGATGACTCTAAAGAAGAAAGGTCACCCACAAAGAATAGCAAAGCCCAGGCCTTCATGTTGACTGGCCCAGCCCCAGATCTGTTGCTTATGCAGCCTTCCTAGACCACCCAGAACCACAGCATTGCTCATTCCACTAAACTTCTGACACATTATTTATTTCCTGCTTTATATTTTAAAAATCTACATGCCTTCTTAAGGTTCTTTGAGTAACCTTAATCATAGGATCTGTAATAAGATGTGCTGTATAGAATATAGAAACTCAGAACATATTTCCTCACTGTTAGCTGGACATAATACGTAAGGGTAGGGTGCAATTACAATGATGCTGCTTCTGTTATTGGTGAGGAATTGCTTTTGCTCATTACTCTACCATTGTATTTCCAACCTCTGCCTTGATCTTTTCTCTCTAAGGGAGAAGATGAAGTGCATTTTCTCAATTTTATTTCATTTCAGCTGCTTCTGAACTAGATTTTAACTGACTGACTTAGCTGTGGGAAGTTGACCCAACTCCTGACCCTTGACTGCCATCTCTGGCCTGCAGAAGAAAGAAAAGCCTTACAAAGTAGCTTCCCCACTGCCTTTAATTCTACAACTGTTGTCTTTCTTTATGGAGACTCAAATGTCAAATCATAGAAAATGGAAAAATAAACCCATTGATTAAATCTACAAAACGTTATAAATGATTATATAGTCCTAGGCAAATGGATGGACCTGGAGGGCATCATCCTGAGTAAGGTAACCCAATCACAAAGGAACTCACACAATATGTACTCACTGATAAGTGGATATTAGCCCAGAAACTTAGGATACACAAGATATAAGATACAATTCACGCATGAAACTCAAGAAGAACGAAGACCAAAGTGTGGACACTTTGCCCCTTCTTGGAATTGGGAACAAAACACCCATAGAAGGAGTTACAGAGACAAAGTTTGGAGCTGTGACGAAAGGATGGACCATCTAGTGATTGCCATATCCGGGGATCCATCCCATAATCAGCTTCCAAACTCTGACACCATTGCATACACTAGCAAGATTTTGCTGAAAGGACCCAGATAGAGCTGTCTCTTGTGAGACTATGCCAGGGCCTAGCAAACACAGAAGTGGATGCTCACAGTCAGCTATTGGATGGATCACAGGGCCCCCAATGGAGGAGCTAGAGAAAGTACCCAAGGAGCTAAAGGGATTTACAACCCTATAGGCAGAACAACAATATGAACTAACCAGTATCCCCTGGAGCTCGTGTCTCTAGCTGCATATGAGTCAGAAAATGGCCTAGCCGGCCATCAGTGGAATGAGAGGCCCATTGGTCGTGCAAACTTTATATGCCTCAGTACAGGGGAACGACAGGGCCAAGTGGACAGTGGGAGTGGGTGGGTGGGGGAGTGGGTGGGGGTGTGTGTGGGAGACTTTTGGGATAGCATTGGAAATGTAAATGAAATAAATACCCAATTAAAAAAAAATCAGGGGCCTAGCAAACACAGAAGTGGATGCTCACAGTCATCTATTGGATGGATCACGGGGCTCCCAATGGAGGAGCTAGAGAAAGTACCCAAGGAGCTAAAGGGATCTGCAACCCTATAGGTGGAACAACATTATGAACTAACCAGTACCCTGGAGCTCTTGACTCTAGCTGCATATGTATCAAAAGATGGCCTAGTTGGCCATCACTGGAAAGATAGGCCCATTGGACACACAAAGTTTATATGCCCCAGTACAGGGGAACTCCAGGGCCAAAATAAATAAATAAATAAATAAATGGGAATGGGTGGGTAGGGAAGTGGGGGGGAGGGTATGGGGGACTTTTGGGATAGCATTGGAAATGTAATTGAGGAAAATACGTAATAAAAAATATTAAAAATTTAAAAAAAATCAGACCAGATGCTAAGAGTAGACTGTTTTAGGAATTTCAGAACCTATAGGTATTAGATCAAGGGTCATTTAAAACAAACAAACAAAAACTAGTGGATCAGTCCAAATTTTTTCCACATTGTTCCTCTCTATGTCTAGTCATCAAAATTCCACTGTGAAGTAGAGACACCATAGGAATCATAACCATATTTTTGAGCAGCTGAATCCAGTGATTTTCTTCTTTTTTTACATGACCTTGAGTTTTTAAAAATCAAAGAGGCAAAGCACAGCAGTGCACACTTTAATCCTAGCACTCAGAAAACAAGCAGGCAGGTCTCTTGAGTTCAAGGCCAGCTTGGTTTACATAATGAGTTCCAGGATAGCCAGGTCTACACAGAGAAACCATATCTCAAATAACTAAATAACTAACTGAATAAATAAATAATAAAAATATAATAGTTGCTAATGTATTATGGTTCAATATATATATCAGACTCAAATCATTAATCCAATTAATTTTTTATTACACGTTTGCTTATACACTAAGACTCTTGATATTATATATTTGGCCATTTAATTTTCTCATATTTTTAATTCTTATCAACTTTTCACTGATGATGTTTGCTGTTTTAATGTAACAAATGAAATGCCAATCGTGGTGTTTATAGTTCCAAGATTTAAAATAAATAATACATAGATATTGTGATGACCAGTTTTATGTCAACTGGGCACAAATTAGAGTCATTTTGGAAGAGAAAGCCTCCATTAAGAAAATACCCCCACCATATTGGCCTGTGGTGCATCTTCTTAATTGATAATTGATGTGAAAGGGCCCAGTTCACTGTAAGCAGTACTATCCTTGGGCTAGTGGTCCTGGGGAAAGCAGACTGAGCAAACCAAGACTGTAATCAAGACTGCAAAAGGCACTCATCCATAGCCTCTGCATCAGTTTTCACCTCCAGGTTACTGCCTTAAGTTCCTGCCATGACTTCTATGAGTGATGAACTACAATCTATAAAACGACATAAACCCTTTCTTCCCTAAGTTGCTTTTGGTCATGGTGTTTTATCACAGGAATAGAAACCCTAATTAAGACAAATATCCATAAGCAAAGTGTAAAATCCTATTATTTATTTATATCATAAAGCAGTTTATCAGGGCTTTGGATATTTAAACTACCTTCCACTCTGTCAAATAAAGATGAGGATATTAGCTTCACTCATGATTGCCCACCAAGTTCTAAAGTGTGGTGGGTAGCATGGAGTTGAAGTCCAGCAGTGCTTTGTACAAGGAGAGCATTTTAAACTACCAAGAATGTGAAGAGTAAGACAGGAGGAAGCTGGGATGAAATTGTAGGGATTGTAGACCTTAAAAGGACCTTGTGAAGACTGAACAGAAGGACATAGAAAATGTGATGTCACTCAATTAAAAGAATTTCGAAGAAGCCTTTAGGAAAGGAGTGCTCAGCTGCCTCAAATGCTGCCAAAGAAATGAGCAAAGATAAGAGCAACAACAACAAAGTGTCCATGGATTTACAGCAAAAGAAAGATCACCCACTGTGAAGACCTTGGTGTTTTCCCTGCCCAGTCTCCCTAGACTCTAATCATACTGGACCACCTACATTTTGTTTGCCACTTGGCCTTTACATCTGGCTCCTGTTGGGTATAAAAAAATGTACCACTGAAGAATTTTTGTTCTCAAATTATTCATTTTAATCTTGGAAGAATTACTTACCATGATGTCTGTATGTGTTTGCACGATGCTTAGTAGTAAGTTCTCCCTGAGCACAGAACTTCTAAGTATACAAACTGCAAATACAAGATGAGGAATGTACCTTTGGGGCAGGTTACAGTGAAGGTGGGTGTTGAGGACATTTGAGGGCTCCACAGTCCCAGGCCAACTCTGAAATAAAGTTCAACATTGCTCCTTCTGCCTTCCATTTAAAATTGTGTTCAGTACTACAGGGGAAAGTACAGATGTTGGAGCTCAATGAACATTTAGCAGACTTTTAGGATTTTGTAGGTATAAGCAAAAGAGATGGCTCTGAAAACCAACTCTATCTTTAAGTTTCTGCTCTAACCGAAGAGCATGAAAGAGCTGGTCATGAAACATCTGCCTCTAACTACTCACAGAGAGGTTCTTCCTTAAAATTTACAAATAATCACTTCCTAACAGCTCCCTTCTGTCCTCCTGATGTCACATTTTAGTTTCCCTATTTACACCGATCTCCAAGTGCAGATAGACGTCCTGCACTTCATGTCCCTTCTATACATTGGAGGTGAGGCTCATTCCTTTTGAGCCCATATCCAGGTGAACATAGGGGTTGTTTGTTCTACTGGTTCATATTTCTCATCACGTGAGTTGAACTTTGTGTGTGAAGCACTGAGACTCTTACCTTCTCTCAGGGCTATAATAATATAATAATCCCTGTGAATAGCCTAAAACACATTGAGAACTGATAAAGCCTCCGGTGAAGTTTAAATCACAGTAGGGGCCCCCAATAAGCGTATCTAGGTAAGTAACCCATGTTAGGTTGACCTCACTAGATGAAAGTGCAGGGAGGCCTGGTAACTTCCTGAGCCGCTTGTTGAAATGGCAGCCCTTGCGGCTTGTTTCCAATAGCCTGTGTATTTTTAGTACTGCTTTTCATGTTAGCTTCCTGCTAACTACTTGCAGGAAATCTTTTCTTGGACATAATCTACCCATTTCCTGAAGTTTTCCTTTCCACATTGTGTCAGTTTGGGGATGAATCAAGTCAGCAGTTTTGGAGAAAGCTTGTTCTCTTCTCTGCCACAGCCTCTTTTGTGTGGAATACTAGTAAAGCTGCCTTTCTAGGGGAGATGGGGGAGGCAAGTCCTCAGTGTGTCAGCCTCTGAGGCCTCCTGACACAAATGTGCTTTTGTGTGTGGTGGGGCATGTGTATGTGTTTTCCCCTGCCCAATGGACACTTTAATTAATTAGGTCCGGATGGTGTCTTCAGAGTTATAAACAAAGGCATGGAGATACAGAGCTGTCTCGGTGAGGCTATGGTGGCAGCTACTAGATTTCCCTTTTTGCCTCTGCCCCCACTCCTTTGTCCATTGTGAGTCTAGTCTGCTTTAACGTAGCCTAGGTCCTCCATAGTCCCATTCCAATTGCACAGACACTCCCTTCTTACCTTGAGAACTTTACACATAGAAGAGAGATTTTGTGTATGTGTTACAAGCATAATAGCTCCTCATGTTGGCATGATGTTAAAACATGTGTTGACTCAAAGGGGACATTTATACATACTCAAGAGGATATAAACTAGATCAGCCATTATAGAAATCAGAATGGAGATTCTTAAAAGGAGGGGGGGGGGAAGAAAAGAAAAGAAAAAGAAAGAAAGAAGAGGAAGAGGTGGCAGTAGCAGCAGTGGTGGCAGCAGAAGCCAGATCTACCACAGGACCCAGCTGTCTGTATTTATCCAAAGTCAGCATATTACAGAGATACTTAACACATTGTTTATTGCAACATTATTCGTAATAGCTAAATTATGGAACCAAACTAGACATTTAGCAACAGAGCAATGAATGGATAGTGAAAATGTGGTATATAACATAATGGACATTTTCAGCCATAGAAAAGAATCAATTCACATCATTTTCAGGAAAATGGATGCAACTGAAGGTAATCATATAAAGTAAATTAAATCTATATTAGAAAGACAAATACACATGCTTTCTCTCATTTTCAGCTTCTGGATTTTATGTAAAGTTATGTATATTATTATGACATGAAATTAAACTATTGAGAATGAACAAAGAGGACTAGTAGGAAGAGGGGGTGAAAAAAGGAAGGGTAAGGGTTTGAAGGTAAATATGCTTAACATGCAATAGATACATTCTCATTTTGACCATTCCTTTTGTTGTGAACACAACTGTCTGTCTTATCTCAAAGCAAACCACTATATCTTAAGGTCAGACCTTATCCCAGTACTTAGTAAAAGTAGGAGGATTAGGTAATTACTTGGTATTTACTGTACATTTGGAGTAAAACCCCCCCAAAATGTAAAACTTTATGTCTCCCTTTCCATCGCTCAGATTTAGTTCTTCGTTTTCATACTTCAGGATCGGTGTAGAAAATGAAAACCACTCCAGACACTTTTTAAACAACCAAGAATTTAACACTAGAAATTCAATGCTTACCAAATGGTCAAACTAAAGCTTTGTTCTCTAGGTTAGAATTCCATGAAAGACCACCCAGGACACCACTGGAATGATCAGTTCAACATCCTGCTAACTTCATATGTGTGTTCTTAGGACTGGAAGCTACCAGTGAAGCTGACACACAGGACATGGAGAAAACTGCAGCTTTAGAAAACCCTTTGTACACCCATGTCCTTGTTCTCCAGCAGAAACAAGAAACAGTAGAACGAAAGAAGGAAATTACCTTTATCTCACTTGTATCTTACAAGTTTTATATAATGAATTAACTTATTTCTGTCCTATTTAATTGGTATGGAGTACTGTTTAAAATATAATTATATCACCTTATATATACTTTTATTTATTTTTCTTTATATTCTCTTTTCTCCCTCTCATCCCCCACTACATCTCAAACGTGATTCTTTTTCTTTGACTTTCTATTATTATACACACACACCACTGAGTCCATTAGGGTGGTTTGTGTGTATATGATTTCATGACTGACCACTTCATATTGGATATAAATTAAGAGGTTCATCCTGAGAGGCTGACTGTCCCTTTCTCAGCCATCTTTACTTGCCTGCAGTTCTTTGTTTATGGGTGGAAGAATCATTGAAATCTCCCCCTTCCATGTTAGCTTGTCTAGTGATACTGTTTCATAATGTAGTTAGGAATTATACTGGTCTAGTAAACTTGGGGTAATAGGTTCTGCATGGTCTCACTAGCTCCAGGTAGGTGGTTAGGTTTCCAATACCAGTCATGATTTCCCTGTAATTGAATAGGCCAAATTAGACAGCTGTTGGTTACCACCAAGGTATGAGTGTCAGTATTGTACCTTAAATCATGTCTTTATACACAGCAAACCACACCATAAGTTAGAAATAATTTGAAGTTGATTATACCTGTAGGAAAGCCTTCCAATATGCTTTCATGGCCATAGTTTGAATTATTAGCTCTTCTTTTAGGACATACTTGATATACTTGTTAATTCCTCTTATAGATCTGACCTCTATATATTGTTTCCTTCTTTAAGGAAATCCATATAAATATTTAAATAAATCCTAGAAGAGGGGTGGTAGCATACTTCTAAAATACCAGCACTAGAGTAGGAAGGTCAGGAGTTCAAGATTATCCTACATATCAAATCTGTCATTATGAGATTACTTTAGCTTCTCGTTTGAATGATATTTACTTCTGGAATCAAGTTGTGATACAATTCTAAATGAGACGCTTATGTGACAATGAGGCTATAACACTCGTCTTCCGTAAAAAGAAATAAGTTATTTGAATACTGATATGGAATAACCTCCATGACTTATTTAAATGAAAAAAGTAAGATGCATGTAACATATACAATGGGAAACATGATATATACTTACTATCATATACATAAAATATCTCAAAATGAAACACAGGAAACTGGTGGCAGTGATTATCTCTACAAAACAGAAAAGAATTCTGGGGTTAAAGTCAGGGAAACTTGTTAATATTTTCTATTCTATACAACTCGTTGTTGTTGTTGTTGTTGTTGTTGTTGTTGTTGTTGTTATTGTTGTTTTTGAGACAAGTTCTGGCTATATAACCTAGGCTAGCCTTGAATCCAAAATTCTGGTCTTATCCTCCATGGTTCTGGGATTACAAAACTGCACCCACATGCTGTTGTTTATTTCTATTAATTGTGTTTTTTAAGATTTGTTTTTATTTTTTAAGTGTGTGTGTGTGTGTGTGTGGCAAGTGGGACGCATTGGTGCCTCTGGAGTGAAAATTACAGACAGCTGTGAGCTTCCCAACATAGGTGCTAGGAACTACACCCAGTTCCCTGCAAAGAAACAGTATATACTTTTAATTTCTAGGCCATCTCTCCTTCATCCCCACTATTGATTCTTAAAGTTATTTCCTTGTAAAACAGTATTTAGGAGACCTATGTAGCTCAGTTGTTGGTGCATTCGCCTAGCCTACAAGGTGAAACCCCTCAATACCACATAAGTTAGATATTGTGACATATACCTATAATCTTACCACTCAACTCCAGAGGTAAAGGTAGGAAGATCAGAAATTTAGAGTCATTCTCTGCAATATGAAGTTGTTTCTTTATTTTTTTTTTTAAATTAGGCTAGATATGATGGCCCGGACCAGTAGTCTCAGTTATTCAGGAGGTTAAGGGAGAAATACTACTTTAGTCTAGCAGTTTGAGCTCAGCCTGGACAACATAGTGAGACCCTATACAAAAAATAGCTGTTCTTCCAGGGGACCCTAGTTCAGTTCCCAGCAGCCACATTGGGTGACTCTAAGACATCTGTAGCTCCAGCACCCTCTTCTAGCTTCTTCAAGCATACCTGTGCATACAAATGTATACACACACACACACACACACAAAATAATAATAAAAATAAATTTTAAAAAGGAAAAGAAATCACACTGGTAAGCTGGCTCAGTGGGGAAAGACATTTGTCACCAACCCTGACAACCTGAATTTGATTCCTGAGACTTACATGGAGTAGGAGAAAACTAACTTCTATAAGTTGTCTTCTGATCTCCATGCAGTGTATACAGCCCCCAATACTCTGACAGTTTTTAAGAAGTACTAAAATTTTCTTCCTTCCTTCCTTCCTTTCTTTCTTTCTTTCTTTCTTATTAGGTATTTATTTCATTTACATTTCCAATGCTATCCCAAAAGTCCCCCACACACTCCCACACCCACTCCCCCACCCACCCACTCCCACCTCTTTGCCCTGGCGTTCCCCTGTACTCTGAGGCATATAAGGTCTGCACGACCAATGGGCCTCTCTTTCCACTGATGGCCGACCAGGCCATCTTTTGATACATATGCAGCGAGACACGAGCTCGGGGGGGGGGGGGTACTGGTTAGTTCATATTGTTGTTCTACCTATAGGGTTGCAGATCCCCCCCGCTCCCTGGGTACTTTCTCCAGCTCCTCCATTGGGGGCCCTGTGATCCATCCAATAGCTGACTATGAGCATCCACTTCTGTGTTTGCTAGGCCCCGGCATAGTCTCACAAAAGACAGTTATTTCAGGATCCTTTCAGCAAAATCTTGCTAGTATATGCAATGGTGTCAGCGTTTGTAGGGATGGATCCCCAGATATGGTAGTCTCTAGATGGTCCATCCTTTTGTCTCAGCTCCAAACTCTGTCTCTGTAGCTCCTTCCATGGGTGCCTTGCTCCCAATTCCAAGAAGGGGCAAAGTATCCACACTTTGGTCTTCGTTCTTCCCGAGCTTCATGTGTTTTGCAAATTGTATCTTATATCTTGGGTATTCTAAGTTTCTGGGCTAATATCCACTTATCAGTGAGTACATATTGTGTGAGTTCTTTTGTGATTGAGTTACCTCACTCAGAATGATGCCCTAAAGGTCCATCCATTTGCCTAGGAATTTCATAAATTCATTCTTTTTAATAGCTGAGTAGTACTCCATTGTGTAAATGTACCACATTTTCTGTATCCATTCCTCTGTTAAGGGGCATCTGGGTTCTTTCCAACTTCTGGCTATTATAAATAAGGCTGCTATGAACATAGTGGAGCATGTCTCCTTCTTACAAGTTGGAACATCTGGATAAATGCCCAGGAGAGGTACTTCGGGATCCTCCAGTAGGATGGATGTCTAATTTTTTGAGGAACCGCCAGACTGATTTCCAGAGCGGTTGTACAAGCTTGCGATCCCACCAACAATGGAGGAGTGTTCCTCTTTCTCCACATCCTCGCCAGCATCTGCTGTCACCTGAATTTTTGATCTTAGCCATTCTGACTGGTGTGAGGTGGAATCTCAGGGTTGTTTTGATTTGCATTTCCCTGGATGCAAGGATGTTGTACATTTTTTCAGGTGTTTCTCAGCCATTCGGTATTCCTCAAGTGAGAATTCTTTGTTTAGCTCTGAGCCCCATTTTTAATGGGGTTATTTGATTTTCTGGAGTTCACCTTCTTGAGTTCTTTATATATATTGGATATTAGTCCCCTATCTGATTTAGGATAGGTAAAGATCCTTTCCCAATCTGTTGGTGGCCTTTTTGTCTTATTGACGGTGTCTTTTGCCTTGCAGAAGCTTTGCAATTTTATGAGGTCCCATTTGTCGATTCTCTATCTTACAGCACAAGCCATTGCTGTTAAAAAATTTTAAAGAAAGAAGATTTTCAAGTAAACAAAACATGGTTTGAGGGTAGTGTATTTTTAAGAAATGTTCTCAAATTTCCGTTGTGTTTGTATCATTTTTTTTTATGAAATCACCCTGATAGTATAATCTCTGTATCTTGTGATTTAATCTTTTACAGTGTAATAGTTGTCAGAATGTTGCTAAGTTGTGTAAGATTCCTAGAAACTTCACATTTTAGTTAGTTGTTTCTGTAGTCAGAAGGAAGGCATATGAGAACATAGAAACACTGAACCAGCAGCCAAAAGTTCATCGCATTTGCCCTGCACTTCATTTTTATTCCCTTTGCAGCATTCTTGCTTAGTGGCCATTATCACTCTAGACTGCTTGATGTTGGTAAATGTTGTTAAAAAGGATGCTAGCCACATCAAAGGAGAGATTCAACTCCATGGTCTCTGCTTTCCTGGCAAGATCACTGACTAGGAGTCAAACTACTCCAGCCTAAGCCCTACCACTAATTAACTCTGTGGCTTCAGAGAAATTATTTTCCCTCTTTTGGGCCATTTCTTCATCTCTAAAATTAGGATATGTTAAAGAATGTAAGTACATAGCACAACTGATAACATTTCCCCCTCATCACTTCTTAGTTTTGGGAGGTTTTGGGTTTGTTGTTGTTTGTTTTGTTTTCTTGTTGTTTTGTCTTTTTGAAACAGTCTCACTTAGTCTCCCATGTTGGCCTTGAACTCTTTCATCTCAGCATCTAAGTAGTGGAATTATGTGTATATATCATAAAGAACCTTTTGACAGGCTCTTTATAAGCACAAATGAAGTCTCAGAGTCCTTCTCGACAATCTTTCTCACAATTAGAACCAATAGGTGCAGCCTGGCAAATAAGTTGAGTCATTCTTTTGCACCTCCAAGGTTCTCAAACAATTCTGTGCTTGTATATGTGTAGCAATAGATATTCAGGGAGAAATAGCAACTGCAGCAGCAGCTATAATTTACAGCATTTACTAACTTCCATAGTGTCAATATTCCTACTATGGCTGATTTCATACTATCATAATGAAGTCCTCTAGTTGGCAAAGGTCTTGAAAATTTAGCAAACAGTTTTCATAAGGCAACAGAAGATAATCTGACCCATCATCATAAAATTTATGAGTTTGGATTAAACTGGCCACATCCAGAGGTTAAAATTAAAAAAAAAAAACATTATTTCTAGTAATTATATCCAGGACTGTAATTTTGGCCTTGTATAGTCTTTCAGCTGTGGAGATAGTTGTTATGAGACCTTGGTAAAATTATGCTACTTTCATGGGCCTTGGTCTGGGAAATGGGAATAAGAAATGCCTAAAATTATAATGAATAATGAACAAGTGTGTTAGTATTTATCTCGGTATGTCATTTTGCCTCTATGCTATTCCTTTTCCATTACTAAGGTGGGAGATTTGTGTTGAGTTGTATCGTTTGCCTTTCCCATACTCATGAAAGACTAGGCATTGCTTTCTCTCCAGCTTCTTCATTGACATTCCCTTTTCATCTGCTTCTCTACTCTAATGTACTTAATCTTCTGTCTGAGTGAAATATAAATATTTAATCTTACGGTTTTCTGATTTAAATTTATCACCAATCCAAACCTGGCATAGTGCTATCTAAAATTACCATCTCACTTGTGAGGAGAGACTAGCCTGTTTGTTGAATTCTACCCATGAGCAAACACTAGTTACTCCTCACTCTTAGAATAAAACTTATATGAAGGCTATTGCCAAAGGGAGCATCTATGTGAGCAGATGAGGCTACTGAGAATGTCATGGCCACTAATACATGCTCATGACAAAAGACCTGGCAGCACGTATAAACAATGTCCCATTCTTTAAGAATACACCTTTTAGGCTGGCACGATGGCTAGGCTATAAGGGCATTTGCCATACAGGCCCAATGGCTGGAGTTCAGTGCCTTGAACCCATTATTGAAGGAGAATACTGACACCCCAAAATTGTCCTTTTGTCTTTCACATGTATCCATGGCATGCTTATATGTTGCATACACACACACACACACACACACACACACATGCTCACATAAACACATATGCACACACAAATAATAATTAAATTAAAATCTTTTTAAAGTTACACATTTTTCTTCTTGTGCAAGTAAAGTAATTCTTAAAAGTTGTCCTTTGGTTGAAACATACACATAAACTCTCCCTCTTCCAGAATAATATTTGCAAAATGAGAACTACTTTTAAAATATGCTCTATAGTCTGTGTTGAACCTCCTAAGTACAGATATCCACTATCAAGATACTTAGTAAAACACACAGCTGAGCTCTATGCATTGCTATGAATTAGCAGTAGAAAGATGTTGGACATTGTTCCTACCTGTAAACTTTTAATCTGAGAGTCAAAAGGTTTAAATTACTCAGGATAATATAGGGTGATAAGAGCAAGCAGAAATAGGAAGGCTTAATGGATCATGGATGAGAGTTGTTTCCATCAGCTACGAGTGAAGGGAGGTTTATGGGAAAGCATCCTGTACAAGGTGATAAAGGAAAGCTCTCTTTCCTTACTCTTTCTCTCATTAACTTAGCACTCTGCTAAGATGAGTGAATCCTTGTGCAGAGGTGATCAGATTCACTCATTTTCTGGGCTACCTCCCTATATACTGATTGTATCTTCTTTCCAGTATGTGAACCACAGCTTATTTCAGCCCAAAGTCTTTTTTTTTAACTTTTTAATATTTTTTATTACATATTTTCCTCAATTACATTTCCAATGCTATCCCAAAAGTCCCCCATAGCGCCCCCCACTTCCCTACCCACCCATTCCCATTCTTTTGGCCCTGGCATTCCCCTATATCGGGGCATATAAAGTTTGCAAGTCCAATGGACCTCTCTTTCCATTGATGGCCGACTAGGCCATCTTTCGATACATATGCAGCTAGAGACAAGAGCTCCAGGGTACTGGTTAGTTCATCATGTTGTTCCAACTATAGGGTTGTGGATCCCTTTAGCTCCTTGGGTACTTTCTCTAGCTTCTCCATTGGGAGCCCTGTGATACATCCAATAGCTGACTGTGAAAATCCACTCCTGTGTTTGCTAGGCCTCTGCATAGTCTCCCAAGAGACAGCTATATTTGGGTCCTTTCAGCAAAATCTTGCTAGTGTATGCAATGGTGTCAGCGTTTAGAAGCTGATTATGGGATGGATCCCTGGATACGGCAGTCTCTAGATGGTCCATCCTTTCATCACAGCTCCAAACTTCGTCTCTGTAACTCCTTCCATGGGTGTTTTGTTCCCAATTCTAAGAAGGGGCACAGTGTCCACATTTTGGTCTTCATTCTTCTTGAGTTTCATGCGTTTATCAAATTGTATCTTATATCTTGGGTATCCTAAGTTTTGGGCTAATATCCACTTATCAGTGAATACATATTGTGTGAGTTCCTTTGTGATTGTGTTACCTCACTCAAGATGATGCCCTCCAGGTCCATCCATTTGGCTAGGAATTTCATAAATTCATTCTTTTTAATAGCTGAGTAGTACTCCATTGTGTAAATGTACCATAATTTCTGTATCCATTCCTCTGTTGAGGGACATCTGGGTTCTTTCTAGCTTCTGGCTATTATAAATAGGGCTGCTATGAACATAGTGGAGCATGTGTCCTTCTTACCGGTTGGGACATCTTCTGGATATATGCCCAGGAGAGGTATTGCTGGATCCTCCGGTAGTACTATGTCCAATTTTCTGAGAAACAGCCAGACTGATTTCCAGAGTGGTTGTACAAGCTTGCAATCCCACCAACAATGGAGGAGTGTTCCTCTTTCTCCACATCCTCGCCAGCATCTGCTGTCACCTGAATTTTTGATCTTAGCCATTCTGACTGGTGTGAGGTGGAATCTCAGGGTTGTTTTGATTTGCATTTCCCTGATGATTAAGGATGTTGAACATTTTTTCAGGTGCTTCTCTGCCATTCGGTATTCTTCAGGTGAGAATTCTTTGTTCAGTTCTGAGCCCCATTTTTTAATGGGGTTATTTGACTTTCTGGAGTCCACCTTCTTGAGTTCTTTATATATATTGGATATTAGTCCCTTATCTGATTTAGGATAGGTAAAGATCCTTTCCCAATCTGTTGGTGGTTTTTTTGTCTTATTGATGGTGTCTTTTGCCTTGCAGAAGCTTTGCAGTTTCATGAGGTTCCACTTGTCAATTCTCCATCTTACAGCACAAGCCATTGCTGTTCTATTCAAGAATTTTTCCCCTGTGCCCATATCTTCAAGGCTTTTCCCCACTTTCTCCTCTATAAGTTTCAGTGTCTCTGGTTTTATGTAAGTTCCTTGATCCACTTAGACTTGACCTTAGTACAAGGAGATAGGAATGGATCGATTCGCATTCTTCTACATGTTAACAACCAGTTGTGCCAGCACCATTTGTTGAAAATGCTGTCTTTCTTCCACTGGATGTTTTTAGCTCCCTTGTCGAAGATCAAGTGACCGTAGGTGTGTGGGTTCATTTCTGGGTCTTCAATTCTATTCCATTGGTCTATTTGTCTGTCACTATACCAGTACCACACAGTTTTTATCACAATTGCTCTGTAGTAGAGCTTTAGGTCCGGCATGGTGATTCCACCAGAGGTTCTTTTATCCTTGAGAAGAGTTTTTGCTATCCTAGGTTTTTTGTTACAGCCCAAAGTCTTAAGGTTATTCTTTGCTAGTATCATCCTCCACATTCCAGTAATGGCTGAGAAATTGACTGTTATCTCTTATTACTTCTCTCTCTTCTTGGCACCCAGTGCAGCCTAAGCCACCATGGGTTTTCACTGAGATCATAGATACCTCAAAGTTGATTTACCTAGTCCTAGTCTCACTCTTGAGCTTTTCATACAGCAGAGTGATCTTCCCAGAACACAAACCCAGTTACAGCATTCTTCTATTATGCTCTCCTTAGAATAGAGTACAAATTTCTTAACCTCTTCTGGCCTTTTCTAGCTCCTTCAAAACATACTGTTTTCCTCTTTATTACAATAAGGATCATGCTTTATCATGATTACTTGTTTCTACTTTATAACTCTGCTATATATTAGTCTGTGAGGTCCCAGACCTTATTGGTTGCTGTTTTATCCTCAGCACAGTGCCTTGAATCCAAAGGAGTACTGAATGTGTGAGTTCATGCATTTTAATAATACCTCTTGACAAATTAATATAAGGTTTCTAAAGTCAGTCTTTCCTAAGTGCAGCTAATCATATAAGTAAATTATATTTATAGTACATCTTCTTTACATTGGGCAAATGTTTCTAATTTTTATCATACTTGTTTCTGTCAAGAGCCATAACATCAATATTATGTTATTTTCTCTCTCTCTCTCTCTCTCTCTCTCTCTCTCTCTCTCTCTCTCTCTCTCTCTCTCTCTCTCTCTCTGTGTGTGTGTGTGTGTGTGTGTGTGTGTGTGTGTGTGTGTAGTGGAGTGAGTGGAGTGAAATGTATTTGTTTGGGTACATGTAGGGGCCCAAAGTCAATATTAAGTATATTCCTTGATTCCAACAATTTTTTTTTTTTAGTCTCTTATTTGAACCTGGGGATTCAGCGATTCAGCTAGTCTAGTTGGCCAGTGACCCCTAGTGATCTTCCTTTTCTGGAAATGTTACATACTTGTGCCACCATACCCAGCTTTTATATGGGTGCCAGGAGTCTGAACTCAGATTTTCATGCTTATAGCACAAGCACTTTACTGATCCAGCCAACTTTTCAGCCCCAAACATCCTAAAGCTTGAGGGTAAGTTAGAAAGGGATATCCATGAGGGAGAAAAATATAGAACAGAAACTACCACATTTTCTCCCTAAATGTGTTACAATAAAGATTTTTATGTGTATGTCATTTTTTTCTTTTGAATTATCTCCTTAATACCAGTTGTTGGAAATAATAAATGTTGAGTAAAAGGAGAAGTGAACATCTTTTAAAATCTTGAAATAACTAGATTGTTTTTCAAGCACAGTGTACCAACAGATAGCCTTGAACAACATGAAAGAATTTCTTTTTAAATCTCACTTTCCACTCCGGAAGTCATTAAAATATTTTGCTGGTTATAGAAAAACAATCTTTCCCATTCCTCTTAGTTAATACTAGATCTTTTCCCAACTTATCTGCCTACAGCTCCTTCTGGAGGAGCATCCTGACCCGTGTAGACTGTCCGAAGTGAACTTCTGTGGCCCCTGGAGCATAGCATCTCTGTTGTGCATGAGTAGAGAGGGGAGGGATGGAGAGAGAAGACATAACACAAACCATGCCATTGTTAGGGATGGGGTCGCTGGGATAATACTGTGAGAAGGGATGAAAAGAATGATTCTCCATTCTTGATTGCTGTGATTTCCAAGAATGAGCCAGCAGCTCCAGCCCAGGGAGGAATGGGTCTTCACTGCAGCAGATGCTTCTTTTCCCAGTGCTGCTTCCCATTATTTCTGAAAATGGGGTGGAGGACAGCACAGCAGCTGAGACAGATTAACTGCTATGCCAGTTTCCTTCCTTTGAGTGAAAGCCCTAGATCAGAAGCATTCACAATTAGAAAAAAAAAAATCTTTAGAAATAAGAGCATGGCTCAAGGTTCACAGAGTGTAGGAGCCAACCTTCTAGAGTTTGCACCCAACTCCTCCCTTTGTGTAAGCTGATGAAGCACAAAGAGCTTTCTTTCTGATTTTCCATTGTTCCTACCTTCATTTGGTCTTTCTGTTGTTTCTGAGCTATGGTAACAGCCATCTGCATTCCTTAATTTATCTTTGACTGCACTCTTGCCAACATGGTCTTTCTACCATTCATCTTATCATTCTGCTGTCTGTCTGAAGCAAGTTGTCTTTGGCTTATCTGCTGCCACTCCCCTCCTGCTGCTGTGTTAGTTCCCACTCTTGTGACCATAAGTGCTCATTTAACCACCATACCTTTCAGACACTACTTCCTTCCTAAGACTTCGTGGCTGTCATACAAGTTCACACATGCCATTTGATAAGGAAATGGGGGCTCTGCAGATGGATCAAAGATGGCTTAATAATTTTTATCAGCATACAAATATAGTCTTACTTTCAGAAATTTAAAAAATGTATGGTGTGGTCTCTTCCCACCAGCAACTGCAGTGTAGTTGAAACAAGATATAACATTTTAATAGGCTCTTTACATTTTGGTTTTCTGTATATCATGTAATCCCTGACAACATTTGGTGAGTGACAAGAGAAACTTTATCTCATTTTTAGGATTAGGAGTCCAGAAAAATTGAGGGATTTGCCTAAGGTCACATAGCTAGCCTGAGATCAAACTGGCATTTATACCTAGGTGACTAACTTAAGCAAGATGTTTAACTACTTCACCAATACTGGGGAGAGTGGTGTAGTATTGACACATCACGGAAGTTCTCAGATGCCAGTGGTTATCTTCATATGTTATGTTTTTGTCACTGTAGTAATATACTTTCTGGGTATTATTTCTTTGAGGGAAAGTGTAGCAAGTACCAACATTGTGTTTCTTCCCTGGATTGCTGTGATATTAGTGACTGGCCTGCTTTACTTGGAAGTCCTGTGTCAAGTGCCTTATGTGATACCAGCCTGATTCTCAATGGTTCTCTTTAATACTGCCTCCCCTTCAAGCTTTATACATTTGTGGGTGAATTACATTGAACTTGATATACTTAAATCTTGAAGCCAAATAAGTCAAAAAATGCCTCAGATGAAAGTCAAAGCTCATGGTTTCAGGGATTTTAGTCCATGCTTACTTACTGTTGACTCTGGGCCTTGTAGTGAGACAGAACAAAAGCATGGCATTTGCGGTTGAGCAGAGCTGTTCTTATTCTGGTGACCAGGAAGCTAAAGGGAAAGAAGAAAAGATGTAGACAAAATAAAACCCTTCAGGTATACACCCTGAGTAACCTACTTCTTCCAACCAGTCCCACCTCCTAAAGTTTCTATCACCTCTCATCAGCTCGTTAATCTATGGGAACTCTCATAAAAGTACTTCACTGTGTTTTTTAACACTGCTACATTGTGGACTAGTCTTCAACACGTGAACTTTTGAGGGATATTTAAAACCCAAACCATAACTACTCATCTACCTAGGACTAGAACTTAGAAATTTACTGTATGTTGGACCATGGTTCTTTACAATCTTCCCTGTGTTCTCAGTCACTTTGTGTGTTGGGGGAGGTGTAGTTTGATTTATATTGAAGGGGATCAATGAGACATGCAAAACTCTTCTATACAGATGTCTTGTTTTCACTTTGTAGTGGCCCCGGGACACTTGTAATAAATGTGTTGTGTAAATTAAAATGCAACCAAAGATCTCTTCAGTGTTTCTTAAATTAAGTTTATTGTGTGTGATAATTTGCACCTAGAGGCTTTTGTTGTTATTTGTTGTAGTGACTATGGCAGTAATGATCTGGCTCCCAGAAAAGCTTGGCACATGCTCCACATTTGCATTTGGCAGGCCTCCATGGTATACCCTGAATAAATGAATCAGCCTATTTGGAGTATAAGAAACTGAATCACTGGAAGGCTATAGGTCTCATGATCTCAGTGGTCCTCAGATAGGGGAATACCATAAAATTCTGTGACTGTCTCTAGTAAGATTATTCCTTTGCCTCCTGACAGGAGTACCAAATCCTCTCTATGTCACTCACTCACAAAAGCACCAAGCTAGGGGAGGAGTGGAGAGTAAAGGGGCCATTTACTGGAATCCTAGTGTCTGAGGCAAGCTAGGATCACATAAGACCCTTGGAATGAGACAAAATTATAAAGCAGACCTGGGCATTCGTGTTTAAACATCCCAGGACTCTAATTCAGTGAATCTTAGATAGGGTAGATGTTAGGGTGGGCTAACTCAAAGCCCTGGATATGGGCCTGGGTGGCTGAGTTAGTCAGCCCTCCAGCTCTTCTCCACCCACACCACCAGGACCAGCTCTCCAGCACTGCCCCCGCTAGCTCACCTCAGTGCTACAGCTGGCAAAGGCAGGACCAGCTCTCTGGCTTTCATACCCTTGGGGCCAGCTCTGTCAAGCTTTTGCACATCAACATGGTCAACACGGTCCCATGCAGCAGCCCAGACCAGGAACATCCACATGGACTTTGGTGGTAACATGGGCCATGGACATCCACACAGACCACTGCTGCTGCATGGCCATGGACCCAGACATGGCCCTCAGCTGCAGAATGGGCTGACACTTCACTATGGTCTTGGGTGGCAGTGCAGGCTCTCACATGAGGCCATTTGTCCTCACCTTCACATCTCCAGCCCCACCTCACTTCATAGTGCTCAAACCATTTTACTTCTCTTTTTTCGCCCATATCTCTACCACATACTTGCACATGGCAGTGGCACCTGCAGTGGGCAGCAGGCCACATGGAAGCAGGTAGGCCTCTGAGTGTCTTCAACCCACTAGCACTGCATGACAACAGGCAGACCCATAATACATTTACTATCCTAAGCATGAATTTGAATCCCAGTTCAAATGCTTCCTATTTTGTTGAACTGTTCTTACATCAAATATTAATTTTATATTCTATGTATTATATAACATACATACAATATTAATATATAATATTAGCAAATTAGTGTATTAAATAATAATGTATAACATCAAAATAACAAAATCCATAGTTATATAAAGCTTAATATAATGTATTATATATAACTTAATATATATAGCATTGTAAAATTATGTTATAGTCTTTATATAGGCAAAGAGTTAAAAATAACCTTTCATTTCCATTACATGAACCTCACAATTACCCTGTCAAGGTTATCATCTTCATGTTATAATGGAGAAACTGAGGTTTAGGTCTATGAAAAAGCCCAAGTTTAGACTATTCTTAAGCACCAAATTGGCTCTTTGGTTGTTGTGATATTTTGAATAGGTATGGTCCCATAGACTTCATGTGTTTGAATGCTTGGCCCATAGGGAATAGCACTATTGGGAAGTTTGGCCTTCTTGGAGGAAGTGTGTCACTGTGGGGTGGGCTTCAAGATCTCCTGTGCTCAAGCTATGCCCAATGTGGCTCACAGTCTCCTTCTGCTTCCTGAGGAACAAGATGCAGAACTCTCAGCTCCTTTTCCTGCATCATGTCTGCCTGCATGCTGCCATGCTTCCTGCCATGACACTCATGGACTAAACCTCTGAGACTATAAGCCAGTCCCAATTAAATGTTTTCCTTTATACGAATTGCCATGATTATGGTGTCTTTTCACAGAATAAATCCCTAAGACAGCTGTTAACTTTTTTCTGAGCCAATATAATTATTTTCTTCAGGTGTGTCCAGATTTTTATTTCCCCAACAAGTATGAAGCCCGTTTTATCTGAAAATGACCTCCTGCTATTATTGTACACACTTTCTAGAGTATCACTTTTAATAAATATTGAAAGTAAATTACCAATTTTTGTATTCCATGCTAGAATTGAAGAAATGGTCAGTGGTAGAGTTCCAAACAAGTATTTGGAGAGACAGAGAAAAAGCTTTAGATTACACAAATCTTATGTAGAGCGCTCCCTAACACTTGTTTTTAAGCTGTACTGTAAGACAGAGCCCTGTGAATCCTCTTTCTGCAGGCTTATGTAAGGCCTAGGTTCAGCCTTTGCCCTTCCTACATCTTTGAAGCTGCAACTCCAACACACAGAATAGCCTCTGGGGCAGTGAAATCAGAGCACTGCAGACATCAGGCCATCAACTCTATAGCTTATTGGGAGATGGTGCTCTAAATAGCTTATGTTTCTATTAATACTCCCTTTTCACTGTGAGCTAATTTAAATCTGCTGTTCTCTAAGCTATTATTAACCACACATTCTTGGGCTCAGGCCTGGTTCTAGTTAAGAGATCATAACTTCCATTTTGTTTTTTACACTTGCAGGAATAATAGAATCTCAGCCTTTTTTATTTCTCTAAGGAAGGGTAGGCTCCACTGATATTTGAGGTAGGCAAGTAACAATTCTTTGTTATGAAAGACTATTCCATACAGGGTCTGATAGTATACCCGTCCCCTGACCACTGGTGCCTTTAGTGGTACCCCCAAACAAAGTACACATTCCCAGCCACCATAGGTAGTATGGCTGCTGGTTGAAAGCTACTATAAGCTGGTAGCCTGACTAAGTTAGAACTAGGTACATATTGAGAAAAGATGCTTTTAAACTGCTTTAGAGCTACTACCTTTGTAAAACCAAGAAGCAATTAAGGCTCTAAAATATCTCCTTGAAGATTGGGCTGGTGACACCAATTAAAAAATCTCTATCATTCTATCAAGACAGGTTTTTTTTTATTAGGTATTTTCCTTGTTTACATTTCCAATGCTATCCCAAAAGTCCCCCATACCCACCCCCCCCCAATCCCCTACCCACCCACTCCCCACTTTTGGCCCTGGCGTTCCCCTGTACTGGGGCATATAAAGTTTGCAAGTCCAATGGGCCTCTCTTTCCAGTGATGGCTGACTAGGCCATCTTTTGATACATATGCAGCTAGAGACAAGAGCTCCGGGGTACTGGTTAGTTCATATTGTTGTTCCACATATAGGGTTGCAGTTCCCTTTAGCTCCTTGGGTACTTTCTCTAGCTCCTCCATTGGGGGCCTTGTGACCCATCCAATAGCTGACTGTGAGCATCCACTTCTGTGTTTGCTAGGCCCCAGCATAGTCTCACAAGAGACAGCTATATCTGGGTCCTTACAGCAAAATCTTGCTAGTGTATGCAATGGTGTCAGCATTTGGAAGCTGATTATGGGATGGATCCCTGGATATGGCAATCACTAGATGGTCCATCCTTTCGTCACAGCTCCAAATTTTGTCTCTGTAACTCCTTCAATGGGTGTTTTGTTCCCATTTCTAGGAAGGGGCAAAGTGTCCACACTTTGGTCTTCATTCTTCTTGACTTTCATGTGTTTAGGAAATTGTATCTTATATCTTGTGTATCCTAAGTTTCTGGGCTAATATCCACTTATCAGTGAGTACATATTGTGTGAGTTCCTTTGTGATTGGGTTACCTTACTCAGGATGATGCCCTCCAGGTCCATCCATTTGCCTAGGAATTTCATAAATTCATTCTTTTTAATAGCTGAGTAGTACTCCATTGTGTAAATGTACCACATTTTCTGTATCCATTCCTCTGTTGAGGGGCAACTGGGTTCTTTCCAGCTTCTGGCTATTATAAATAAGGCTGCTATGAACATAGTGGAGCATGTGTCCTTCTTACCAGTTGGAAAATCTTCTGGATATATGCCCAGGAGAGGTATTGCCGGATCCTCCAGTAGTACTATGTCCAATTTTCTGAGAAACTGCCAGACTGATTTCCAGAGTGGTTGTACAAGCTTGCAATCCCACCAACAATGGAGGAGTGTTCCTCTTTCTCCACATCCTCGCCAGCATCTGCTGTCACCTGAATTTTTGATCTTAGCCATTCTGACTGGTGTGAGGTGGAATCTCAGGGTTGTTTTGATTTGCATTTCCCTGATGATTAAGGATGTTGAACATTTTTTCAGGTGCTTCTCTGCCATTCGGTATTCCTCAGGTGAGAATTCTTTGTTCAGCTCTGAGCCCCATTTTTTAATGGGGTTATTCGATTTTCTGGAGTCCACCTTCTTGAGTTCTTTATATATATTGGATATTAGCCCCCTATCCGATTTGGGATAGGTAAAGATCCTTTCCCAATCTGTTGGTGGTCTTTTCGTCTTATTGACGGTAAAACAGGTTTTTAATCATAAGATTTTATTCTCTTAAAATTACATGAGGACTAAAATTCAGTAATTGTAAATGAGAATAAGGCTTCTTTGGTAATAATGAAAGATATTGTAGAATTAGATAGTGGTGATAGTTACAATCCCTTGTAAGTTTACAAAAAGCCACAGATAAATACACTGTGCTTTTTACTTGTTTTATTATTAGCTTATCATGTATGTATGCATATTTTGGGTTTGTGCACATGGTCAGAAGAAACTTGTAGGAGTTTGTTGACCTCTTCTACCATGTGGTTTTTGAAGATTGAGTTCAGTCTTGGTGGCAAATGTCCTTACCAGCTAAACCTTTTCACTTCCACAGTTATATACTTCAAAGGGGTAGATTTTCATGTCATGTGGATCATATCTTAATTTCTCCTAAATTGCAAAAATCTGCTACTCTTCGTATTTTTTCCATTTATCATTTTCAGTTTTCCAGTCTTAAAAGCTTAAAAGATCTCAGCCAGTTGCAGGTTCCTCTTTCCCTCAGATTCCATATCTAACGTAAGACCTATTTCCTAAGTAATTTTTAAATACCCTTTTCCTCTCTTTGCCCTAGGACCACTTAATTTACTGACGTGACTGACATTCCATTACCTAATATTGTTGTGACTAGCTCTTAATTTTTCTATTCCCAGTGGCCTCCACCCCACGTGATTTCTTCAGTGTCAGCAACATTTTATAGTGAAATACAGTATACATACAAAGATTATATAAAAGTCTGGGCATGGTGGCACACAACTTTAACCCCAGCACTCAGAGCTAGGTGGATCTCTGTGAGTTTAAGGGCAGCCTGGTCTACAAGGTAAATCAGGAGACCCAGGACTACACAAAGAAACCCTATTTCAAAAAAACAAAAAATAGAAAATAGAAAAGATTGTATAAAATATACTGTATAAAGGAAAGACCCATAACTGTTAACAGCAGCCAAGAAACTCTATATGTGCCTTCTCAGTTAATTCTTACTGTGCCCCCATTCTTCTTCTATTCAGTTGTCATGATTTTTTATGGTCACTTTCTTGATTTTATTTAAGTTTTACCATAAATGTGAGCAATATTAGTTTTGTTTTTGAACTATGTTTGAAATAAGTCACATTTTCATTCTTGATTCCTTTTCTCCATTTCTTTTTTTAATATTTATTATCTCTTTTGTGAGTAACTTTGTTCACTTTTTAAAGCCAAGAACTTATCTGTTTCTTGTAGTCATGAAAATGTTAAGATCAAAATTCCTTGATATAGCACTATTCAAGGTATTCAGTGACCTTATTTAAGGTTACTTAATTGCTATAGCATCTTTGTCACATTCATTCCTGTAATACATTAAAAACTTGCCACTTCCAAAGAAGCCACATGTTTCTTTTTTTTTAGTTTCTTCCCATATATTTTATTTATTTTTTGTTTCTTAATTGTATTTTTTAATTTTATACATTTATTAAGATCTTATGAAAAACATTTGACTTAAGACAAAAACTTTGCAAAAATTTTGCTTATATGATTTTTTGTTTTAAAATATCAACAATAAATATACATATTTATTGAAAATATAGTTTTCATACAATATGTTCTGATCATAGTTCCCCCTCCTCCAGCTCCTCCCAGACCTTTCCTATCTCCCCATCCTCTCAACTCCATATCCTTTCTTTTTTTTTTTTTGAGTTTGCATATATATATATATATATATATATATATATATATATTTGATTAGATATTTTCTTCATTTACATCTCAAATGCTATCCCCTTTCCTAGTTTCCTCTCTGAAAGTCCCCTATAACCTCCCACCCACCACCCACCCCGCCCTGCTCCCCAGCCCACCCACTCCTGCTTCCTGACCCTGGCATTCCCCTGTACTGGGGCATATAATCTTCACAACATGTTTCTGTTGCTCCTGGCGTTTAAATTTTAGACTTCCTTCCATTCTTTCATTTTAGCACTTTCTTGACTCCTCTCAAGGTAGAATAGTTGAGTTTCTGTTCTCTCTTCAGTATTCTTTGAACCCATTCTCTCCTTAGTTACTTTATTTTACATTTCATTTATTTGTCACATATGCATGAAAAGGTCTTAGGACAACTTACAGGAACTTGGTTCTCTCCTGCTATGTGGGTTCCAGGATCAAATTCATTTTCAATCTTAGTAGCAAGCTCCTTTACTGAGCCACCTCATCAGCCCCTTTCTTGGTTTTGTTCTTTTAAAAATTATTTCTATATTTTAAATGGGTTTTTTTTGTTCTCTTCTTCTTAACCTTCAAAAGGTGTTCTGTATTAGAATAACAAATTGTTTATTGAGTTTGACAAACCAGATTTGAGATTAAATAACTACTAAGTAGAAGTTCAATACCTGTGTCTTTTTGCCAACTTAGCATAACAGATATTCAGTCCTATTTGTGAAGTCTTTAATAGTGGCATATTACCTTTAAAGCATCAATGTAAAGGATGCAGACTACTTTGTTAGCCTACACAGTCTTTCTGAAACCTGTCTTGGTGGTCACATTTCTAGCAGACATGAGCAGTTTATCAGGTGTTCAGTGTTTCCAAAAGGCTATTATACTAGTAGAAGGCTATTATACTAGAAGAATATTGTCTGCTTATACTTTGTTTCATGTTTTATTTCAAAACCTTAAAATTTAATTTTTATTGCATAATCAAATGTTACTATAAATTTGTTTAAATTTTGTTAAGCAGCATAATTGTGATTTGGCTAATTCCCTTGAATAATTCAAAAATCTTAAAATAACAATTATGCAAATACAATGATTGAAAAATCTATTTGTGTTTTATGCTTAATCTCATTCTAAAATCTATACCTGTGTTATTTCTTCTTTGTATACCATTACATTTACTGTGACATTTTCCCAGGATTTAAGTTGTGTGAATTTGAGTTTCTCAAAGAAATAACCCAACAACAGCCTTACCTGAATAAAAAGTAAAAGGAGTTTCTTCTTAGCAAGGTCATTGGGTCAGATAGTATCCTGATCAATCACTGGTTGAGGCATGGAGCTTGATTTCTTTCTGATTGATTGAATCTGATGATTAAACCTTGTGCCATTGCTTAGGACACTGAGCTTATTCTCTAGGCAAATTTCTCTTGCTATATTAATGACTCATTGCTTCTTTTGACTTTAGTTTCTCCAAATGAAGAACTCCTGTAGACTCTTAGTTGGCCAGAGTAATAAAACACTGCCCAGTCATGGTAGTATTGTGACCTGAATGTTATGTTACTTAGAACTTACTATGCCTTAACACATGAAAGACAGAGATATTAAAACATAATCTAGAACCAGCAGCAACAACTTCAAAAATTTACTAAAAATGAAGAGTCCTCCTGGCTGGTGAGATGGCCCAATGAGAAAGGAACATGCCACCAAGCCTAATGACATAAATTTAACCCCCAAGTGGGAAAAGAGAATTGACTTCTGCAA
This sequence comes from Mus caroli, assembly GCF_978045245.1. NCBI lineage: Eukaryota > Metazoa > Chordata > Mammalia > Rodentia > Muridae > Mus > Mus caroli. The sequence continues at coordinate 49,238,447 of NW_028227263.1, read as the reverse complement.
GTTATCTTCTGGCTTCCATGCACATGATGTGGTGCGTAAGTGTATGACATGCACATGTTCATTCATACATTTACACAAAATACATAAAAAGAAGAGCATATGCCAGCAAGATTTTGCTGAAAGGACCCTGATATAGCTGTCTCTTGTGAGGCTATGCCAGTGCCTGGAAAATACAGAAGTGGATGCTCACAGTCAGCTATTGGATGGAAAACAGGGCCCCCAATGGAGGAGCTAGAGAAAGTACCCAAGGAGCTGAAGGGGTCTGCAACCCTAATCAACAATATTAACTAACCAGTACCTCCAGAGCTCATGTCTCTAGCTGCATATGTAGCAGAAGATGGCCTAGTCGGCCATCACTGGGAAGAGAGGCCCCTTGGTCTTGCAAACTTTATATGCCCCAGTACAGGGGAATGCCAGGGCCAAGAATTTGGAGTGGGTGGGTAGGGGAGCAGGGCAAGAGTAGGGTATAGGGGACTTTCGAGATAGCATTTGAAATGTAAATGAAGAATATATCTAATAAAAATTGGTAAAAAAAAAAACTTTATGGCAAAGAAAAAAAGAAGAGCACAAATTATCAGATTCTTCTAAATATCAGACCTTCTAAATCAGACATACTGGAAATGAGGCCCAGAAATCTGTGCTGTAAAAAGCACTGTAGGTAATTTTGATGCATGCTAAATTTGATAAATATATCTGGAAAATGAGAGATTGCTTCATTAATTTAGCCCACCTTGAAAGCTAAAGTGTTACCTTGAAGCATATTTTTTAATTCAGTCTACTTAATAATGTATATGAATACCAGTGCTTTTTAACTATTGGCATACTCTTTTATTTACTATTATATATGTTCTTAAGTACTGGCAAGTATTTTGTCCTTATGTGTCATCCCTTTATTGATTCTGACTCTGCATATACAGAGAGAAATGGGTGCTTACCCATATTGCTTATCAGCTATGTTGCTTAATAGGAGAAAGTAGTAAGCATATTGACTCATTTGCTCATAAAAATCAATTGAAAACATCACATAACTATTATTTGCATCAGTATGGGTTCTTGAAAGTAATTAACTAATGGGATGGATGATTAGAAGAGGTGAATAGGTAAGAAAGAACTAACTATAGGAATTGACTCATACAGTCAATAATAATAAGTCCTATGACATGTAATCTATAATATGGAAAACCAGGAAAACAATGGGTAGTTCAGTCATAGTTACTATGTCCAAGGATATAGAAGGAACCCTATGTCTCAGAATCAGAATGCCTAGAAATGAAATATTTTCTAAAAAACTGAATTTAGACTTTGATATTTATTTGGCCACAGTGTGTAGTCACGTATAACCAAAGAAAGCTTGAAGTAAAGATTTCTTGAGATGAAAATGCCCCAGTATTGTATTTTCTGAAGTTACCAGCATCTTCCTTTGTGTACAGACAAATCTGAACCAGTGAGATGGCCAAAAGTGGAAAGCAAAGTTATAAAGATTGCTTCAGTTGGGCTGGACAGATAGATTAGCAGTTTAGAGCAGTAACTGCTCTTCCAGAGGACCTAGGTTTGATTTCTAGCACTCACATGGTAGCCAGCAACCCTGTGTAAGTTCAGTTATAAGGGTATAACAGGCCCTCTGCAAGTACTGCATGCACATGATACATTGACATACTGAGAGGCCAAACACCCATACATATATCAAAATTTAAAAACAGACATCAACAAAAGCTTCAAGGCAACCAGATTTTTCCCTTCTTCAATGGTTCACTCTCTTCCTCAGCCTAAAAACTCAGAATTCACTCCTAATCTAAAATCCTGATCTTTCATCAATCTTATAATTTGAAGTCCATATACATCATGTAGAATACTGCTAGACATTTTTGCAATTTAAGTAGGATATCTGGCTAGATGTGATAGCTCACATCTGTAATCTCAGCATGTAGGAGGTTGAGACAGGAGGATTGTTGTGAGTTGAAAGCCAACCTGGAATAAAAAATGAGACTGTGGCCAGTCATGGTGGCACACGCCTTTAATCCCATCACTCAGGAGGCAGAGACAGGCGAATTTCTGAGTTCGAGGCCAGCCTGGTCTACAAAGTGAATTCCAGGACAGCCAGGGCTACACAGAGAAACCCTATCTCAAAAAACCAAAAAAAAAAAAAAAAAAAAAAAAAGAGAGAGAGAGAGAGAGAGAGTTTCTTAAAAGTGGCATGGAAGACTTGAGAACATGGGAAAGTGTTCTCTCTCTCTCTCTCTCTCTCCCCCTCCCTCCCTCCCTCTCTCTCTCAAAAAAAAAAAAAAACAAAAAACCTTACAATGATACCTTTTTTTTTTTAAAGTTTTTTTTAAATTTATTTATTATATGTAAGTACACTGTAGCTGTCCTCAGACACTCCAGAGGAAGGATTCAGATTTCGTTAAGGATGGTTGTGAGCCACCATGTGGTTGCTGGGATTTGAACTCCTGACCTTCGGAAGAGCAGTCGGGTGCCCTTACCCACTGAGCCATCTCACCAGCCCGATACCTTTTCTAAAAGGAGACGAGTTCTTATCTCAGCTCTACCATGCACTTCCATAGTATTTTCTGGTCTATGATCTACAAGAGGATGAAGCTAGCCCCCTTCTTGTTTCTGATATAAAGCAATTTTGAAAATACAATCAAGAACTGAGATTCGGAGAGGACATCGGAGCTGAGCACTCCATTTGTATTAGAGTCGCTCTTTTTTAGCTTGTGGAAGGAAAGGCTCAGTTCCCCCACCTTCTCTCTGAGAATAAGGAAAGCTGCAAGACTTATGAGTAGACTCTTGGAGTATTAATAGGATTCTGACAGAGATCCTCACAAAGGCACAGAATTGCAGGGCTTGTCTTCACAAAGTTATTTGTTTTGCCTGTAGTCTAGCATGTTTAAAAACAGAATGAAAAAGGGCAGAAAAGAACCCTAGGAAGCATTCTGGAGCCAAATGAAAGGCCCTGGAGTGCTATTCTCAGCAGCTGAGGCTTGGTGCTTTAGGTTATTGCTTCCCAAACTTTGCATCATACCACACCAGGAAACTGTGATGTCAGCTGGAGGTACCAGGTGGCCAAAGGGGACATTGTACGGGGATAAAGGAATAAAAAGCATTTAATAGCTTGCTTTAATAGCTATATAAATAATAGCTTTAATAATTGTCAGTGAGAAGTGCTGTGAGGCAACAGGGATAGCAAACGTTAGGGAAAGTTTCTCCTTTCTCTCTCCAGAGCCTTGGGGGTTGTGATGTGACTAGCAATTTGGAGTTTGCACTGGGAGTTGTAGAATCATGTAGATACTAAAGAGACAATGGATAACTAGTTTCCATTGAGTAGGAGAAGGAGGATTAGGGGGTGATTATTCATTCATGGGTTTTCTTTGTGGGGGAGTGGTGACAAATGTTCTGGGTTAAATAATGGAGATATTTGTGTAACATATGAATGATCAGCAAAATTGTGAATTACATACTTTAATTTTATGGCAAATGAAATACATTTTTAGTATATGAATTACATTTCATTTTATAAATAATAGGAAAATGTTAAGTATACCTTTACTTAAATGAGTTTGGTAACATATGAAATGAAAAGAAGTTATGGGAACATATCTCTAATTAGGATGACTGAAGTTTAACTCCAGTTTGGGATGTATAGAGAGAAAATATCTCGAGATACAAAAGATGAGCAAGATTAACTAACTGGGTAAAAGCACCTGCCACCAAGACTAATGAATGTAGTTCTATCCCTGGGACCATCATGATAAGAAAGAACTGACTCTTGTTCTGACTTGTATCCTAAGATGCCTGCTTATGCACTGTGGCACACATGTGCCCTCCCTCATCATGGTCACATAAACACAAAATAAATATTTGTCTTAAGAAAATTTTATTGAATATTGGAGCCTAATTTCTTCATGTGCTGATGACTATTAATGAAGAGAAGTCAGACTCCACTGATTGGAATAAAGCTGAATGTGTACCAGCAATTGTTAGAAAATATCTCATTTACTTTAAATAGAAAATTAAAATACCAAAAAAAGAACCTGAAAATTGATTTCATGACTTTTTTATTATTCATTAATCTTTTTTTTTACAGTCCACTCTTTATCCCCCTCCCAGCCCACCCTCTGTTCCACATCCCATACTCCCTCCCCCCCCCATCTCCAACCATCCACCCCCAACCTCCCCACTCCATGGAGCCCCAAGTCTCTCGAGGGTTAGGTGCATCTTCTCTCACTGAGACCAGACCAGGCAGTCCTCTCCTGTATATGTGTTGGGGGCCTAATAACAGATGGTGTATGCTGCCTGGTTGGTGGACCAGTGTCTGAGAGATCTCAGGGTTCAAGGTTAGTTGAGACTACTGGTCTTCCTATAGGGTTGCCCTTTTTCCAGGTTTTTAATTCAACCACAAGGGTCACCAGCTTCCGTCTATTGGTTGGGTGTAAATATCTGCATCTGACTCTTCCAGCTGCTTTTTGGGCGTTTCAGAAGACAGTCATGCTAGGCTCCTGTTTGTAAGCACACCCATAGGATCAGGAATAGAGTCAGGCCTTGGCACCTCCCCTTGAGCTGGATCCCAATTTGGGCTGGTCACTGAACCTTCTTTCTCTCAGTCTTTTCCCCATTTTTGTGACTGCATTTCTTTCAGACAGGAACAATTCTAGGTCAGAGTTTTTGACTGCAGAATGGCAACCCCATCCCTCCACTTGATGTCCTGTTTTTCTACTGGAGGTTGACTCTACAAGTTACCTCTCCCCACTGTAGGGCATTTCATTTAACGTCCCTCCCTTTGAGTCCTGAGAGCCTCTCATCTGGAATTTCCTCAGAATATTGAAAATAGATCTACCTACAGACCTATCTATACCACCCTAGGGCATATACTCAAAAGATGCCCCACCATGATTAAAGGGGCATGTGTGCTACTATATTCATGGTGGCCTTATTTGTGGTAGCCAGAAGCTGGAAACAACCCAGATGTCCCACAACAGAAGAATGGATACAGAAAATGTGGTTCATTTACACAATGAAATACTACTCAGCCATTAAGAACAAGGACATCATGAGTTTTGCAGGCAAATGGATAGAAATTGAAAATACCATCCTGAGTGAGGTAACTCAGACCCAAAAGGACATGCATGATATGTACTCACTAATAAGTGGATGTTAGACAAAAAAGTACAAAATACCCAGGATTCAATTCACAGAACTGAGGAAGTTGAACAAAATGAAGGGCCAAAGTGAAGTCTCAATCCCACTTGGGAGGAAGAAGGAAACAGTCATGGGGGAAGGAGTTGAGGGAGTGAGGGACCTCGGTGGGAAAGGGGACAGGGGAGGGAAGAGGGGAACATGATCAGGTATTGGGGGAGGGGAACAGTATTGAAGCCCTGAGGGCCAGCAGAAAGATTTGAAACAGGCAACCTCTGGAGGTAGGAGGTGGGGGGGACCCTCTAGAATATTTTCAAATGTTAAACAAAAATGCCAAAAGACAGTAAAACTCTGAATAGCCTTATTAAAAAATCTAAATAGCACTCTTTAAAAGAATTTAATGCCAGTTTTAAAACTCCCATAAAGAAAACTCTAGGCATGTATAGCTTCTTTGAATTCTATCCAGAATGTAAGAAAGAAATAATTCTCAAAATAATTACCACTCCTGGGCATATACCCAGAAGATGCTTAAACATGTAAGAAGGACACGTGCTCCACTACGTTCATAGCAGCCTTATTTATAGTAGCCAGAGGCTGGAAAGAACCCAGATGTCCCTCAGGAGAGGAATGGATACAGAAAAATGTGGTGCATTTACACAATGGAGTACTACACAGCTATTAAAAACAGTGAATTTATGAAATTTTTAGACAAATGGATGGATTAGGAGGATATCATCTTGAGTGAGATAACCAAATCACAAAAGAACACACATTATATGCACTCACTGATAAGTGGATATTAGCCCAGAAACTCAGAATCCTTTTTAGAAGGGGGAACAAAATACTCTTGGAAGGAGTTATAGAAACAAAGTTCAGAGCAGAGCCTGAAGGAACAACCATCCAGAGACTGCCCCACTTGGGGATCCATCCCATAAACAACCACCAAACCCAGTCACTAGGCAGATGCCAACAAGTGCTTGCTGACAGGAGCCTGATATAGCTGTCTCCTGAGAGGCTCTGCCAGTGCCTGGCAAATACAGAAGTGGATGCTCACAGTCATCCATTGGATGGAACACAAGGTCCCTAATGAAGGACCTAGAGAAAGTACCCAGTGGGCTGAAGGGGTTTGCAGCCCCATAGGAGGAACATCAATATGAACTAACCATTACCCCCAGAGCTCTTTGGAACTATACCACCAATCAAAGAAAACACATGGTGGGGCTCATGGCTCTAGCTGTATAAGTAGCAGAGGATGGCCTAGTCAGTCATCAATGGAAGGAGAGACCCTAGGTCCTGTGAAGGCTCTATGCCCCAGTGTAGGGGAATGCCAGGACCAGGAATGGGAGTGGGTGGGTTGGGGAGGAGGCGTAAGGGGGTGGGGATTTTCAGAGAGTAAACTAAGAAAGACATTTGAAATGCAAATAAAGAAAATATCTAATAAAAAATTTAAATTTAAAAATAATGGAAATAATGCAAATGATATAGAATAACTAAGCAGCTGAAGGAAGAGGAGGAGAAGGAGGAAGAGGAGGAGAAGGAGGAGGGGCAGCAGCAGCTGGAAGACCCCACACTACACAATTGTAAGATTTTTCTATAAATTTCAGTAAGCAAGATATTGCGGAACTGACATACATAAAGAGAAAGATTAATTGAACAGTGGAGACTAGAAACAGTTGTACATATATTTGATTAATGAATTTTTAGCAAAAAAATGCAAAGGTGATTTGATAAGGAAGGTTTATTTCTTTTCAACAAATGCTAAAGTCTTTTTTAAAATGTATAAATTCACCTTCCCCCAAACTCTATACAGAACTTTAAAAAAAAAAAAACTTTTTAAAAATATTTTTATTAGGTATTTTCCTCATTTACATTTCCAATGCTATCCCAAAAGTCCCCCATACCCTCCCCCCCACTTCCCTACCCACCCACTCCCACTTTTTGGCCCTGGTGTTCCCCTGTACTGGGGCATATAAAGTTTGCAAGTCCAATGGGCCTCTCTTTCCAGTGATGGCCAACTAGGCCATCTTCTGATACATATGCAGCTAGAGACAAGAGCTCTGGGGTACTGGTTAGTTCATAATGTTGTTCCACCTATAGGGTTGCAGATCCCTTTAGCTCCTTGGGTACTTTCTCTAGCTCCTCCATTGGGGGCCCTGTGATCCATCCAATAGCTGACTGTGAGCCTCCACTTCTGTGTTTGCTAGGCCCCAGCATAGTCTCACAAGAGACAGCTATATCTGGGTCCTTTCAGCAAAATCTTGCTAGTGTATGCAATGGTGTCAGAGTTTGGAAGCTGATTATGGGATGGATCCCCGGATATGGCAATCACTAGATGGTCCATCCTTTCGTCACAGCTCCAAACTTTGTCTCTGTAACTCCTTCCATGGGTGTTTTGTTCCCAATTCTAAGAATGGGCAAAGTGTCCACACTTTGGTCTTTGTTCTTCTTGAGTTTCATGCGTTTAGCAAATTGTATCTTATATCTTGGGTATCCTAAGTTTCTGGGCTAATATCCACTTATCAGTGAGTACATATTGTGTGAGTTCCTTTGTGATTGGGTTACCTCACTCAGGATGATGCCCTCCAGGTCCATCCATTTGCCTAGGAATTTCATAAATTCATTCTGTTTAATAGCTGAGTAGTACTCCATTGTGTAAATGTACCACATTTTCTGTATCCATTCCTCTGTTGAGGGGCATCTGGGTTCTTTCCAGCTTCTGGCTATGAACATAGTGGAGCATGTGTCCTTCTTACCGGTTGGAACATCTTCTGGATATATGCTGATTTTAATGTGAATGAGTTTTTTCTGCATGCAGGTTTTGCCTGCATGTATGCATGTACATTACACACAGGTCAGAAGAGGATATCAGTTTTCATGACAGTTATAGATGATTGTGAATCACTATGTAGATGATGAAAATCATACCCAGGTCTTCTGGAAGAGCTATAAATGCTCTTAACTACTGAGCCATCTCTTTAGCTCTTATCCATATCCTAAAAAAAAAAGTATAATTCAGTAATATGACAAAACATTTTCACTTAAAAAAGGTATCCAAACTTTTAAGATGATGGAATTTTATTTATTGACCACAAATTATGCATCTATAAAGAAAACTGAAAACAAGAAAGGAAGGATAAGACTGGAGTAAGACTAGGGCTGTTCTAATCTGTGTACTGACCTCACCTTATATACTAAACAAAAGTCTTTTCAACTGCTCACAGAAGAGCCATAGAGTAGCCTATATGAGAATGGTTTTCACCTATATAGACATTTCAGCATCAGAGTACAGTAAATTGGTATTTCACAGAGTCAGGTCATTGACTTGATTACCTGACTTAATCTTTGGAATTAGTTCAGTTTCTCCTGCCATCATTTGAGTGACTACCTAAATTTTTCACCACTGTGGCTACTTAAGAAAGACAGACTACTGAAGAGCTCCATGCCCAGTTCATGTACCTTAAAAGCACTCTTTTGTCTTACCTGCTCATGACCAGCACATTCCATTGTGTACTGAATTCGGGTAGCAGTATAAAGGTATCCAGAAAGCACTGGATTGTGTGATGTTCATGTATATGCAATCTAGACATCTTAAGAGTCCATTTCTCTTACATAACTCATCCATCATGTTTAACTGTAGTATTACAGTGTCATGAGATAAACAGACCAAACATGGGTTTTACATAGATGAGCAAACAAAAGCCAGAGCATAAAACTGTTTTTCTTCCCAGGTTCACATTCTGGAAACAGAGCTAAGGTGTTGTTAGACTTCATTTGAGTTTTGTATCCATGGACTCCAGAACTACTCAGACTGAATCTCTACTGGGACTAAGAATCTAGCATACCTAGTTGCATTTTAATAGGTCTCTTATTTATCCTGATTTGCACCAAATTTATAATACTACTATTGAAGACCGTGCACTTATGAAAGGATTATGGCAAAGGCTGGACATAATCAGATAGTACTTAAAATTTGAATCCTGATTGCGGGCAGGGCTTTGATGCAGGAATTCTCTTCCCAAGGGTAAACTTTAGCTGTATTTATGGACGATTTGTCTGCCTTTAACTTTGCCCAGATTTTTCCTGACCTTTGCATAATTCAGTTTTTAAAATATGACTTTAAACAGACTGGTCAAGGACATAAAAATTGTGTCTCTCAACAGAATGACCTCAAATGACTGGCAGCAGCTCATGTGTTGCTTTGTCAACGGGACAGATAATTTCATTAATGGATTTTGAGTCCTCTGCAGGAAGGTTGACCTGGTCTTTCAGGAATCAATCTCCTAGAGTTCAGTGTAATTACTGATTGGAGGCTCTTTGTTTTCTCAGATGTGATCTGCTCTTCCTCACACATGTCACATTCATCTTGACTCTTTGATGTAGTAGGGACAAAAAATGGATAGACTGCATCATGATAGCATTGTCTCGGAAACATAGCTATGATACTCTTCCCATTTGAAACTCATAATGTAGCCCACCAAGTTGTTCAAGCTGGAAACTGGAGTTTTCAATATTTTTCTCCTTTTTAATTGGTTATTTTATTTATTTACATTTCAAATGTTGTCACCTTTCCCAGTTTCCCCTATGCAGACCCCCTATCACATTTCCCCTCCCCCTACCTCTATGAGAGTGTTTCCCCACCCACCCACTCTTACCTCACTACCCTAGCATTTCCCTATGCTAGAGCATCAAGCCTCCACAGGACCAAGGACCTATCCTCCCATTGATGCCAGATAGGGCAATCCTCTGCTACATGTGCAGCTGGAGCCATGGGTCCCTACATGTGTACTCTTTGGTTGGTGGTTTGACCCTGGGAGTTCTGAGGGGTCTGGTTGGTTGATATTATTATTCTTCCTATGGAGTTTCAAACCCCTTCAGCTTCTTCATTCCTTCCCCTAACTCTTCCATTGGGGTCCCTGTGCTTAGTCTGATAGTTGGCTGTAAGCATTCACATCTGTGTTGGGCAGGCTCTGGCAGAGCCTAACAGGGGACAGCTATACCAGGCTCCTGCTGACAGGATATATTTCTATATCCCCTGTATTCAGTTTGCTACAAGGATTAGGCATTACAGTCTCTGAAATCTATCCTATATTTTATGTATATTTTGTCACTGTCCTGATCCAAACTGCTATTATTTCCCCAGTAGTAGTTTATCTAAGCGTACTTATATTCTGTCCCTACTTCAGTTGCTACAGGCTAGAGTGACCTTTTACAACTGTAGTTAGGAAAATATTGAAAATTATTCCGACTTTAATATGGTATGAATTTTAAGTATTAAAATATATTAATTTATAAATTAATTAATTTATAAATTAATTTTTATGTATTAAAATGTGAAGGTTCTCCCATATCTTTTGTCTTATGTATCCATTCCCCTCAACAGAAACTATTAGTAATAGTTTGGAGTGCTTTTCTAAGCATTTGTAAAGTGTATGTGTGTGTGTGTTATAAACATATATATACATATATATATGTTTATGTACATATAAACATAAGATATCTAATATAAATAGCAACCTACTGCATTGTTCTTAAGCCAACATCTTTAATACATATCAATATATTAATTATGATCCTATTGAGGGATTGTGTTCTATTTAAGATTAAGGTTTAAACTTCATAAATGACCTATAAAGCCTTTGCACCTTCCTTTTCTTTTCCTCATGCAGCTTCTCCCATTGCTTCCTTGCACTATAGCCATGACCTTCTGTTGGTTTCTCCATGAACCAGGCTTGCTTTCTCGTCAGTGCCTTTGCACATGTTGTTCCCTTCTGCCTGTGGTTTTCCCCAGGGTACATGACAGTAATTCCCATATAGTGGACTAGTATGTCCTGGTTCCTATAAAACACATATATTCTATCATACCAATAATTTTATGGGCTGTTTTCCATAAATATGTACTCCTTTTCCCCACAAAATATGTGGTTATCATGATTAATAAAATAATTGGGTTAATCAACTTATAGTAGCTTTCCTTAGTTATTAGTGAACACTAAAAAATATATTATTTTGTAGAAGACATCTCATATATTACTGCACAGTAATTTTTGACACTGAGAACAACTAAACCAGCATATAAGACCTTTCTTAAAATTGCCTCAAACTATTTTTCCAGCCTTATTTGCAGTGATTTCCTTTTGCCCATCAATTTCACCAAACATGGCTTTATGCTTTGTGCAGACCAGACTTTTAAATATGCATGCACTCTCATATTCAGATAATTTAGATATTTACTAATTAGCCTACTAACTAAACTTTTTTAATCTTTCAAATCAATCTGTACCATGTGCCTGACTGTTTGTGTCCCTTGAAAATTTATATATTGAAATCTAATCCTCAGTATGTTAGTATCCAGAGATGGATCTTCAGACAGAGATTGAGTAGTTCAGGAAGGCAGAGCAGTCATGAATGATATCCATACCACTATAAAAAAGGCTTGAAAGAACATATTTGGGCCCCCTTTACCTTGAAAGTATTATCTATTGTGAACAGGGCCCTCAACCCCAATCTACAGATGCCTTGATCTTAGATTGCCACATCCGCAGAACTTTGGGCAATGAATGTATGTTGTTGGTAAATTATCCAATCACAAGTATTGTATTATATCAGTGGAAGTGGACTAAGACACTGTTTTCACAGTCAACCCTAGACTACTGCACGTTTATAAAGCAGTGGGAAATTGGAGCTAACTAACTGGTAAGTATTTTCTCTGCTGATTTGGAACAAGACAGTACCCTTCTTTCTTATTTAACACTCTTTAAATGCATGTTTCTTTCATGGTCTGTTTAGTACAATGGGTTTTTTTTTTTTCACTAATGGTTTTTGCTCATAGTTCCACTAAGTGCTTCCAATGCTGATGTGCTATATCTTGTACATCTAAGCAAAAGAAGACTGGATTTTTTTTTTTTTTTTTTTTTTTTACTGAGGAAAGAAGTATGTCAGATAAGCTTTGTGCTGTTGACCCTGAGTTTTGTGCTAAAGAAACAACAGTATACATTAAATAAGGTATCTATGAACAGAAGCATTGAAAACAAGGGCTTTTTTAAAAGAAGGTAACTAGAGTTCTGTGGATTGTATCTTGGACTGTATTTTGAGTATTCTGTATTTATCCACGTATTAGTGAGTACATACCATGCATGTCCTTTTGGGTCTGAGTTACCTCACTAAGGATGATATTTTCTAGTTCCATTCATTTGCCTGCAAAACTCAGGATGTCATCATTCTTAATAGCTGAGTAGTATTCCATTTTGTAAATGAACCATATTTTCTGTACCCATTCTCCTGTTGTGGGACATCTGGGCTGTTTCCAGCTTCTGGCTATCACAAATAAGGCTGCTATGAACATAGTGGAACATGTGCCCCTGTGGCTTGGTGGGGCATCTTTTGGGTATATTCCCAAGAGTGGTATAGCTGGGTCTTCAGGTAGATCTATTTCTAATTTTCTGAGGAACCTCCAGACTGATTTCCAGAGTGGTTGTACCAGCTTGCAATTCCACCAGCAATGGAGGAGATTTCCTCTTTCTCTACATCCTTGACAACATGTGTTGTTACCTGAGGTTTTGATCTTCAGTCCCACTTGGGAGAGAGAAGAAAGCATTCACAAGTGGGGAGGGAGGGACCTAGGATGGAAAGTGGATGGTGGTGGAGGAGGGGAACCTGATATGGTATTGGGTGAGAGAAAAGACTGAAGCCCTGAGTGCCAGCAGAAAGAATGGAAACAGGCAACCTCGGGAGATATGAGGTTGAGGGGACCATCCAGAATGCACCAGAGACCTTGGAGGTGAGAGACTCTCAGGACTCAAAGGGAAGGACCTTAGATGAAATGCCTGACAATAGGGAGAGAGAATTTATAGAGCCCACCTCCAGCAGGAAGACAGCATCAAATGAGAGATGGAGTTGCCATCCCACAGTCAAAACTCTCACCCATAATTGTTCCTGTTTGGAAGAACTACAGAGATAGAAATGGAGAGGAGCCTGAGGAAAAGAAGGTCCAGCAATAGGCCCAAAGTGGGATCCAGCTCGAGAGGAGGTCCCAAGGCCTGACACTATTACTGAGGCTATGGAGTGCTCACAAAAAGGGATTTATCATGACTGCCCTCTGAAAGACCCAGCAAGCAGCTGAAAGAGTCAGATGCAGATATTTGCACCTAACCAATGGTCAGAAGCTACTGACCTCTGTTGAATTAGGGAAAGGCTGAAAGAAGCTGAGTAGGAGGGTGACCCTGTAGGAGGACCAGCAGTCTCAATCTGGACCCCTGAGTTCTCTCAAACACTGGATCACCAAACAGGCAGTATACAACAGCTGATGTGAAGCCCCCAACACATATACAGCAGTGGCCTGCGGGTCTCTGTTCAATCAGAGATGATGCACCTAACCCTCAAGAGACTGGAGGCCCCAGGGAGTTTAGAGGTCAGGTGGGGTTGGGGGAGGTGAAGGGGGGAAACAGTCCTCATTGAGACAGGGGAATGGGGAAGAGGTATTGTATCTGGAACAGTCAGTCAGAGAGTGGATGGCGGGGGAGTGGGGTGGGGGATAAAATCTGGAATGTTAAAAAAATAATTAATTAAAAAATAATAGTAAAAAAAATTTTTTTAAAGAAGATAACTAGAGCTGGGTATGGTGATACATGCTTTAATTCTAGAATTTAGGAGGCAAATCTCTGAGTGCCAGGCCAACCTCTTCTGTACATGGTGCCCCAGGACAATCAAGGCTTCTTAATGAAACCTCGACCCAAAAAGAACAACAAAAAAATTTATCTACAGGCTAACAGAAGCATAATCATATATTCCCCCTAGAAGAATAATTCAGTAGTCACTAGTTAGTTTCACTGACTTTACTACCCATAACTTCCTGGAGTATCAAGAGTCAGTTTGACTCATTATCTTTGCTTGAAATTTTCTCCCTGTAACTTTTATTTTTCTTCAACTGGTGAAATGTTCTGTCCTTTAAATTCCACCCCAAATATCATCTCTACTGTAAGTTTCCCTAAACCATTCCATGCAAAATAGGACTCTGAGAACCCACAAATTTTGTTCATGTCACTGATTCAGCACCAATTTGTATATAATGAGTTACATCACATATTGCATCTGCCTGTCCTTTCTGAAGACCATAAGATCTTAAAGAGCCTGGCACTAATTGGTTTTAATAGATGTGGCAAACTGGTAGAAGAAATGAAAAATAAGATTTTTATAGGTGAGAAGATAACAATGAGAAAAAGTTTAAATGAGAATATAGCTACCTAAGCCAAAGTAGAGACTTAGCACAAGAGTAAACTTGATTTAGGACTCATATTTCGTCAGGAGTGATTTCTTTTTTCTTTTTATCACCGTTGTCATTTTATTCTAGTACATTTATTACTATGTTATTGCTATTATTTTACATATTGATAAGACAAAGTTCTCTTTTGTCTCCATAATACTCTATCTTCTTCTTTTTTTTTTAAATTAGGTATTTTCTTCATTTACATTTCAAATGCTATCCCAAAAGTCCCCCATACCCTCCCCGCCTGACTCCCCTACCCACCCACTCCCACTTCTTGGCCCTGGAGTTCCCCTGTACTGAGGCATATAAAGTTCGAAAGACCAAGGGGCCTCTCTTCCCAGTGATGGCTGACTAGGCCATCTTCTGCTACATATACAGCTAGAGACATGAGCTCTGGGGGTACTGGTTAGTTCATATTGTTGTTCCACCTATAGGGTTGCAGACCCCTTTAGCTCCCTGGGTACTTCCTCCAGCTCCTCCATTGGGGGCCCTGTGATCCATTCAATAGCTGACTATGAGCATCCACTTCTGTGTTTGCTAGGCCCTGGCATAGTCTCACAAAAGACAGTTATTTCAGGGTCCTTTCAGCAAAATCTTGCTAGTGTATGCAATGGTGTCAGCGTTTGTAGGGATGGATCCCCGGATATGGTAGTCTCTAGATGGTCCATCCTTTCGTCACAGCTCCAAACTTTGTCTCTGTAACTCCTTCCATGGGTGTTTTGTTCCCAATTCTAAGAAGGAGCAAAGTGTCCACACTCTGGTCTTCATTCTTCTTGAGTTTCATGTGTTTTGCAAATTTTATCTTGTATCTTGGGTATCCTAAGTTTCTGGGCTAATATCCACTTATCAGTGAGTACATATCATGAGAGTTCTTTTGTGATTGGGTTATCTCACTCAGGATGATACCCTCCCCTTTCTTCTTTTTATTTAATTTTTAATTATTTTATTTATTTACATTCCAAATGTTGCCCACCTCTCTGTTCCCCCCTCCCAGAGTTCTTCACCCATTCCCCCTCCCCTTTGCCTCTGAGAGGGTGCTCTCTTCTCTCATCATCCCCCTTCCCAGGAGCATCAAGTCCCTACAGGATTAGGAACATCCTGTCCCACTGAGGCCACATATGTGCCAGGGACCTTGGAGCAGCCAGTTTATGCTCTTTGGTTGGTGGCTTAGTCTCTGGGAGCCCCCAGGGGTCTGGGTTAGTTGACCCTGTTGGTCTTCCTATGGAGTTGCCATCCCCTTCAGCTCCTTCAATCCTTCCCCTAACTCTTCCTTAGAGGTCCCCAACCTCAATCCAATGGTTAGCTTTAAATATCTGCATCTGTCTCAGTCAGCTGCTAGTAGAGCCTCTCAGAAGCCAACCATGGCAGGCTCCTGTCTTTAAGCACAACATAGCATCAGTATCAGTGTTTGGTGCCCACCCATGGGATGGATTCCAAATTGGGCCAGTGACTGAACTGCATTTCCTGCAGTCTCTTCCCCATTTTTGTCCCTGTCTTTCTTTTAGACAGGAATAATTCTGGGTCAAAAATTTTGAAGGTGGGTTGGTCACCCCATCCCTCCACTGGGGGCCCTGTCTCTCCACTGGGGTGGTCTCTTCAGGTTCCACCTCCCCACTGTTGGGCAATTTTGACTAAGGTTACTGTCATTGAGTCCTGGGAGCCTTTCACATGCCAGGTCTCTTGGACTTTTCTAGAGGTTTTCCCCATACCCAGAAGCTGCTTATTTCCATTCATTCTCCTGGCCCTGTGAGCTTCTCTCCTGTTTCCCCCCATACCTGATTCTGCACCCCTTCCCCCCTCCCTCTTCCTCCCTGCTCCCTCACTCCTTCTGCCTACTGGCCCCCCCCATATCCACCTCTATCCCCTATGTAGCTTAGTCTAACTGAATGTCAGATTATCCTCCTTCCTGGTTCTTCACCACAGCTGGCACAAGATTTATCTTTGAACTTTGCTCTCCCTGGATTGAAAATTCCTAGGTTCCAAACAGCAATCCTTGAATTCCAGGCCCAAATCATCAGAACCCTCTCTGCGCTGACAGAGCTTCAGTTAACATATAAATAGAGTTAAAGTTGGATCTTGATACCTCTAATCAGGTTTGGTTGTGTATTCATTGCTGAGCCAGCCACTGTGGCTCACTGGGAGTTCTTCCCATGCTTTATGCTCTACCCACTACAACCTGTAATTAGTATGCCAAATATAGAAGGTGAACTTTTCCTGGATGTCCATTGTGTTTCTGGTGTCTGTGCAGTACTACCTCACCCTCATCTGTCTGAGAGCTTTGGCTTTATTCACTTTTCCTGTTTTTACCAACAGAAAAGCAGATATTCTCTCCTTTTGTTCCTTTAGTAAGGCTATCACTAGAGAGTTATCTAGTACACTATGAGTTCTAAGTACTGTGCTAAATGCTAAGATAAAAAGAGCCCTGACCTCAATGTAACAGTCTTGTGATTAGATAAGGCTCATTCTGTGTTCATCTAGAGCTGAAAGAATCTTCCTAATAAATAAGTCTGGACTCAGTAACTATACTGCCTTCTCTGGGAGGTTTCACATTTCATGTGTCATTAAACTTTGTGCTAAGAGCTAAAGCCTGAATTCTAGTGCTGCTATTGTCTTCTGCCATCAGTTAACTACAAACCTGAATATTTTCTGTAAACTCTCTGGCCAGTCAGGCTCTTTCTTGGGCTTTTCCTAGACCTTTGTGACAAGACCACCTGAGGCTGTGATACTTGCTAGCTGTATACTCTCTGAGCTTTTTCTTTCATCTGTGAAGGGGGCTGTGTTTACCTTCACTCACTGGTTTAAGAATTAAATGTGATAGGAGACATGTCTGTCATAGCATGTTGCAGGAGCTCAGGTAATACTTATTTTGATTTCCTCAGAGTTTGAAGTTCTCGGGGTCCAGAGCAGTTCAAATATTCCTAGAAGAAACATGGCTACAGAGCTCTTCCTCCTCCTCCAGGAATGTGCTCTCTCCATGCTTCTACTGGGTATAATGGGACAGAAGTCTGGCCTAATGTATTTCACACTGAAATAAATTAGGATATAATTGTATTAAGAAGTCAGATTAAATCTTCTACCTGTAGTTACTTGGGAGTCTGGGGGCTGAGAGTAGATTTAGAGTTGGTTATGGTGATTTTTTTTTTTTTAAGAAAGCAAAGGGAGTTTTAAAAATAAAGTACTTGTTTGTGTTCTACCTAATAGAGTTGGAGTATTGATAGACTCAGGTTTTAATAACCCTCCCTTGACGGGCATCTCCTGGCTTATTGGCAGTTTTTGGTTTTACCTTCATCAGAAAGAGGGAAGTTAAAAGGACACACCCATTTCTAGAAGTTATGCAAAACTCTTTTCCAAGAAATGCCTTGCCCCTTCTACAGCTTTAGCCACAGAATCTGGAGAAAGATGATTGGAGGCACTGAGAAAATTTTAGTCATCAGAGAAGAATTCTGTTATCTGTTGTACCTAAGCTATGACAGAAAATTGTGGAGTTTTAGAAATACTTTCAACTGCCAAAGAAGAAAGTAATAGAAGAACACATCTCTCACTTCTAAGAATCTAAGTAATCTAGTTAAATAAGGTATCATGATATCAGGTTGCCTTAGTGAACACCATGTGAGGCTCACTAGGTTGGAAGAGACTTTGGTCTCTCACCCTCCTACAGCACCCTCTACCTTTTCTTCATAGCCTTTCTACCTTATCCTAATCCCTGATTTAGCAAACAGCTGAACCACACACTTTGGGAACAGTTTGGTGAATACAAGCTAGATGTTTGCTTATAAATTGCAATGTTGATGCTACTATAGATTTGATAGTTGTAAGAAAGACTATATGCCCTAAAATGTTTACTGTCAGCCTTTACAGGAAACTGTAATGATAAGTATTGTACCCTAGGCTGTTTCTTTCTCAGAATTTTTAGTATTAAAGATTCTCTAATTTTCATAGAGTATCTAAGAAAATCCTTAGTAATTCAAGAAGAATCGTTTTATTTAGTATAATACTTAAGGCAGAACAAAAGAGTCTAGAATTTTAGAAGTACTTTCAATTTTCAGGCCTGAAGCTAAAAGGATCTTCAGAAAGTTCCTTTTTCCTTAAAAGACAATTTACCTATAAGAACTAGCCTAGTTCAACTTGATTATGTAGACTAACCTAAAACAAACCAGATTCTTGTCCCATATGTAAAGCAGCCTTTATGCTTAGAACCCATATTCATGACCCCAGGGAATCTCCCTGGAGACTGATATGGTAGAATTTTATAAGCTCTTCACCACCAACAAAATACTTATAATGTGATTTAGTCATCCTAAGTCTCAGTGGAAGCTTATTTTATTTTTCTGGTTGCCAAAGAGCAATAGAAGGAAGTCATGACCTTGTTCTGTGCGCACTTACAGACCTAACCTAAAGGACAGACAGGATCACATGAGATGTACTCTGCTCAACGGCAGGAGTGATGCAACTTCCAGGTCATATGTTCCCACATTCGTGTCTCTGTGGTCTGGGTAATTGTGAAATGGTTTGTTTTCTAACTAGATTTGGGTACAAAAGGAAAACAGTCACTTCTGTTTCATCAGAGCAAATGGTAATCTCTACTTGATTCTAGACATTTATTTGACTTTGTTTTGACTTTTTAGACAGTATACTCTTACGTTAGGAACTTCTTTATGTCCCATTATAAGTAAGTGAGATATACTGTCTCTTCCTCTCTGTCTTGATTATTACTATTCTATTTATTTATTTTATGTATTTTGATGAGTTTTGACTTTGATGTTTTGTTTTTGAGGCAAGGTCTCACTCTGGTACACAAACTAATGATTCTGCTACCACATTATTCTCCTTTAGATTGCCATTTTCTCTGACCATAGAAAGCTATAGCAACAGCTTCCTAAATAGTTTTTGTTGTTCTTGTTGTTGTTATTCTCTAGTTCACCTTCCTCATTGCTAGATGAGCACTAGTTAACATTTTAACAAATAGGCACAGAGCACTATTTAACATTTCTCTGCTGCAGTGCACTTTGCAGCAACTCCCATTACCAATAAAGATACAGCTTCTAAGGGTGGTTCTGAAGGCCTCACAGGACCCCTAAGTTCTTCCTTTCCTCCTTTCCACATTCAACTTACCAAATTTTCCAAACCTCTCTTTTTTTTTTTCCAATGCCCAGGCCTGGTTCATACCATGTGACCTTTTTAAAGCAAAACCTTTTTCCTTTCTTTATAACTTTCCTTGTAATAGTCATTTTACTCATTTCTCTCTCCTTTTTCTCTCCCCATTTTGCTCCTTTCTCTCCCTTCTCCTCCCTCTCTGTTCCTGTTTCAGTGTTATGCTAAGAAACTGTGGCTCTTTTTATGATACATCTAAAGCTCTGCTTCATCTTTTAGGGCTATATATATATATTAATGTCTTATCTTCCTGCAACTTTATAAATATTTTAAGTTGTTTAAAAGGAATGTTTCCATCATGCCTCTCTTCTTTAAACCACATAGCATAGAGCATGGTTCATTGTTGTTTTCACTGAATACTTTTTTAAAAACTTGATTTCTTTTTCAGAGCTGAGGACTGAATCCAGGGCCTTGTACCTGTTAGGCAAGTGCTCTACACTAAGCTAAATCCCCAGCCCCCAAAACTTAATTTTTCATAAGACAAAAATTTCCACCTATTTACCTTTTTTTATTTGGAAGGGGAAATCTATGTATGTGTGAATGCACATGTGCACAAAAGTACCCAAATGGGCCAGGAGAAGGTGTCAGGTCCCTGGAGCTGATGAGCCTCCTGATGTGCACACTGGAGCAGCAGCCAGCACTCTTAACTGCTGAGCCATCTAGTTCTTTATTTATCTTTTAATTGTTTTATAGCTTGGACATTTTACCTTCAAATCTATTGTTCATCTTTTGTCACTGTCTTGTTAGCCTATTTGATTTTCAGAGGGAGTCTCTGTATGGGCCTGAGTAGTTGGTATTAGAGGCATGTGCCACGACTCCTTTCCTGAACCTTTTTTCCCTAGTACCATTTGTTGAAAAGTCTGTCTGTCTTCCATTTAATTTCTTTTGTACCTTTATCAAAAATCAGTGGGGGCCAGCAAGATATTTCAATGGGTAAAGATGTTTGTTGACAAACCTGACAACCCAAATTTCGTCTCCAGGACCTACGTGGTGAAAGGAAAGAACTCTTGCAAATTGTCCTCTGACCTCTACACTTGCACTGCAGCACACATGCCCACCTCCCTCAAATAAATAAATGTAATAATAAAAATAAATAAAGAAAAATCAGTGGATATATCATGTGAATATAGTTCGAGCTTTCTATTTTGTTACCTTGTTCTCTGTTTGTAGTTCCATCCAGTATACATCATCTTGATTGCCATAGCTACAGAACATTTAAAATACATACACTGGGGCTAGATAGATGACTCACTGGTTCACAGCACTGGCTGCTCTTCTAGAGGACCTAGGTTCAATTCTAAGCACCCACATGGTAGTTGCCAACCATCCGTAACTCCAGACCTATGGCCTCCAATACCCATTGCCCTTTTCTGGCTTCTAAAGGCACCACATACACACACACTCTCTCTCTCTCTCTCTCTCTCTCTCTCTCTCTCTCTCTCTCTCTCTCTCTCTCCTACACTTACACACATAAATAAAATTAAATATATATATATGGTACCCTAATTTCATATATTTTAACCTTTTCCAAAATGGTTGTATCTATTTTCATCCTTTTTTCTTTCCATATGCATTGTAGAATAAGCTTATGTATACCAACAAAACTTTTTGCATGAATTTTTATAAGAATTGTGGTAAACCTATACATAAATTTTGGAAAATGTACTGGGTTGATTCTTATCTGTGGGCATTGTATGTCTATTTAAACATTTAGGATAACTTAATAAGTTATCAACACTGTGTGATTTATAAATTATATGTCCTGCATGTACAAAGTTTTGTTAGATTTATACTTTTTTCATTTTAAAAAAAAGTGATTATTAATGATGCTGTGTGAGTTTTTTCTTTGTTTGGGGTCTGAGGGTAGAACCAGGCCTTAATCATCATAGGCAGGCACTCTGCCACTGAGCTACCCACCCAGATACAATGTGTATTTTTTATTGCCTATGCAAACAAATCATTGCTAGACTATAGAAGTAAATAAACTTTCATGTACTTATCATGTATCCTGTGACCACCATGCTCTACAAAATCTTTTTGCAGTTATTTTTGGATTTTTTACCATAAATAATCATGTCATCTGAAAACAGGCACAACTATTTTCTTTTGTCTTTACCCTCTTTTTTCTGCTCTGTGTGTTTCTTAAATCTACTTCTTGCTTTATTGCATGATTGGAATTTCTGGTACTGTGTTGGAAAAGTATAGGAAAAATGGTCATCTTTGTCTTGCTTACAATTTTGTCAGTCTTTCAGAATTCACTATAACAATAGATGTTGGTCTTTTTATGCAATTTATCAGATTCAGCAAATTTAGCTATATTCTTGTTTTTTGAGTTTTTACAAGAAATGAATATCCTTTTCTTCACTGATAAAGCAATGCTTTTTTTGTTTTTGTTTTTGTTTTTCAGGACAGGGTTTCTCTGTATAGCCCTGACTGTCCTGAAACTCACTTTGTAGACCAGGCTGGCCTCAAACTCATAAATTCGCCTGCCTCTGCCTCCCAAGTGCTGGGATTAAAGGTGTGCCCCACCACGCTGGGCTGCAATGATTTTTTTTTAACCTTTCAGTATGATGGGTTATATTTGTTGGTTTCAAATATTGAATTAGCTCTACTTCCTCAGAATAAGCCCCACTTAATTACATGGCCCTTTAGGTTATTGAATTGTCTTTAAGTATGTAATCCACTTTAATTTTTTTCAGGATTTTGGATATATGAGAACAGTTTTGAAAAGATGTCTCTTTTTTTTTGATTTTTAATATTTTTATTACATATTTTCCTCAATTACATTTCCAATGCTATCCCAAAAGTCCCCCATAGCGCCCCCCACTTCCCTACCCACCCATTCCCATTCTTTTGGCCCTGGCATTCCCCTATATTGGGGCATATAAAGTTTGCAAGTCCAATGGGCCTCTCTTTCCAATGATGGCCGACTAGGCCATCTTTCGATACATATGCAGCTAGAGACAAGAGCTACGGGGTTCTGGTTAGTACATCATGTTGTTCCAACAATAGGGTTGCAGATCCCTTTAGCTCCTTGGGTACTTTCTCTAGCTTCTCCATTGGGAGCCCTGTGATACATCCAATAGCTGACTGTGAACATCCACTCCTGTGTTTGCTAGGCCCCGGCATCGTCTCACAAGAGACAGCTATATTTGGGTCCTTTCAGCAAAATCTTGCTAGTGTATGCAATGGTGTCAGCGTTTAGAAGCTGATTATGGGACGGATCCCTGGATACAGCAGTCTCTAAATGGTCCATCCTTTCATCCCAGCTACGAACTTTGTCTCTGTAACTCCTTCCCTGGGTGTTTTGTTCCCAATTCTAAGAAGGTGCACAGTGTCCACACTTTGGTCTTCATTCTTCTTGAGTTTCATGCGTTTATCAAATTGTATCTTATATCTTGGGTATCCTAAGTTTTGGGATAATATCCACTTATCAATGAATACATATTGTATGAGTTCTTTTGTGATTGTGTTACTTCACTCAAGATGATGCCCTCCAGGTCCATCCATTTGGTTAGGAATTTCATAAATTCATTCTTTTTAATAGCTGAGTAGTCCTCCATTGTGTAAATGTACCATAATTTCTGTATCCATTCCTCTGTTGAGGGACATCTGGGTTCTTTCCAGCTTCTGGCTATTATAAATAGGGCTGCTATGAACATAGTGGAGCATGTGTCCTTTTTACCGGTTGGGACATCTTCTGGATATATGCCCAGGAGAGGTATTGCTGGATCCTCCGGTAGTACTATGTCCAATTTTCTGAGGAACCGCCAGACTGATTTCCAGAGTGGTTGTACAAGCTTGCAATCCCACCAACAATGGAGGAGTGTTCCTCTTTCTCCACATCCTCGCCAGCATCTGCTGTCACCTGAATTTTTGATCTTAGCCATTCTGACTGGTGTGAGGTGGAATCTCAGGGTTGTTTTGATTTGCATTTCCCTGATGATTAAGGATGTTGAACATTTTTTCAGGTGTTTCTCTGCCATTCGGTATTCCTCAGGTGAGAATTCTTTGTTCAGTTCTGAGCCCCATTTTTTAATGGGGTTATTTGACTTTCTGGAGTCCACCTTCTTGAGTTCTTTATATATATTGGATATTAGTCCCTTATCTGATTTAGGATAGGTGAAGATCCTTTCCCAATCTGTTGGTGGTTTTTTTGTCTTATTGATGGTGTCTTTAGCCTTGCAGAAGCTTTGTAGTTTCATGAGGTCCCACTTGTCAATTCTCGATCTTACAGCACAAGCCATTACTGTTCTATTCAGGAATTTTTCCCCTGTGCCCATATCTTCAAGGCTTTTCCCCACTTTCTCCTCTATAAGTTTCAGTGTCTCTGGTTTTATGTGAAGTTCCTTGATCCACTTAGACTTGACCTTAGTACAAGGAGATAGGAATGGATCGATTCGCATTCTTCTACATGTTAACAACCAGTTGTGCCAGCACCATTTGTTGAAAATGCTGTCTTTCTTCCACTGGATGTTTTTAGCTCCCTTGTCGAAGATCAAGTGACCATAGGTGTGTGGGTTCATTTCTGGGTCTTCAATTCTATTCCATTGGTCTATTTGTCTGTCACTATACCAGTACCATGCAGTTTTTATCACAATTGCTCTGTAGTAGAGCTTTAGGTCCGGCATGGTGATTCCACCAGAGGTTCTTTTATCCTTGAGAAGAGTTTTTGCTATCCTAGGTTTTTTGTTATTCCAGATGAATTTGCAGATTGCACTTTCTAATTCGTTGAAGAATTGATTTGGAATTTTGATGGGGATTGCATTGAATCTGTAGATTGCTTTTGGCAAGATAGCCATTTTTACAATGTTGATCCTGCCAATCCATGAGCATGGGAGATCTTTCCATCTTCTGAGATCTTCTATAATTTCTTTCTTGAGAGACTTGAAGTTTTTATTATACAGATCTTTCACTTCCTTAGTTAGAGTCACGCCAAGATATTTTATATTATTTGTGACTATTGAGAAGGGTGTTGTTTCCCTAATTTCTTTCTCAGCCTGTTTATTCTTTGTGTAGAGAAAGGCCATTGATTTGTTTGAGTTAATTTTATATCCAGCTACTTCACCGAAGCTGTTTATCAGGCTTAGGAGTTCTCTGGTGGAATTTTTAGGGTCACTTATATATACTATCATATCATCTGCAAAAAGTGATATTTTGACTTCATCTTTTCCAATTTGTATCCCTTTGATCTCCTTTTGTTGTCGAATTGCTCTGGCTAGGACTTCCAGTACAATGTTGAATAGGTATGGAGAAAGTGGACAGCCTTGTCTAGTCCCTGATTTTAGAGGGATTGCTTCAAGCTTCTCACCATTTACTTTGATGTTGGCTACTGGTTTGCTGTAGATTGCTTTTATCATGTTTAGGTATGGGCCTTGAATTCCTGCTCTTTCCAAGACTTTTATCATGAATGGGTGTTGGATCTTGTCAAATGCTTTTTCCGCATCTAACGAGATGACCATGTGGTTTTTGTCTTTGAGTTTGTTTATATACTGGATTACGTTGATGGATTTCCGTATATTGAACCATCCCTGCATCCCTGGGATGAAACCTACTTGGTCAGGATGGATGATTGTTTTGATGTGTTCTTGGATTCGGTTAGCAAGAACTTTATTGGATTTTTGCATCAATATTCATAAGGGATATTGGTCTGAAGTTTTCTATCTTTGTTGGGTCTTTTTGTGGTTTAGGTATCAGAGTAATTGTGGCTTCATAGAATGAGTTGGGTAGAGTACCTTCTGTTTCTATTTTGTGGAATAGTTTGTGAAGAACTGGGATTAGATTTTCTTTGAAGGTCTGTTAGAACTCTGCACTAAACCCATCTGGTCCTGGGCTTTTTTTAGTTGGGAGACTATTAATGACTGCTTCTATTTCTTTGGAGGATATAGGGCTGTTTAGATCATTAACCTGATCTTGATTCAACTTTGGTACCTGGTATCTGTCTAGGAACTTCTCCATTTCATCCAGGTTCTCCAGTTTTGTTGAGTATAGCCTTTGGTAGAAGGATCTGATGGCTGATGGTGTTTTGGATGTCTTCAGGATCTGTTGTTATGTCTCCTTTTTCATTTCTGATTTTGTTAATTAGGATGCTTTCCCTGTGCCCTCTAGTGAGTCTGGCTAAGGGTTTATCTATCTTGTTGATTTTCTCAAAGAACCAGCTCCTTGATTGGTTGATTCTTTGAATAGTTTTTCTTGTTTCCACTTGGTTGATTTCACCCCTGAGTTTGATTATTTCCTGCCTTCTACTCCTCTTGGGTGAATTTGCTTCCTTTTGTTCTAGTGCTTTTAGGTGTGTTGTCAAGCTGCTAATGTGTGCTCTCTCTAGTTTCCTTTTGGAGGCACTCAGAGCTATGAGTTTTCCTCTTAGAAATGCTTTCATTGCGTCCCATAAGTTTGGGTATGTTGTGGCTTCATTTTCATTGAACTCTAAAAAGTCCTTAATTTCTTTCTTTATTCCTTCCTTGACCAAGGTATCATTGAGAAGAGTGTTGTTCAGTTTCCACGTGAAGGTTGGCTTTCTATTATTTATTTTGTTATTGAAGATCAGCCTTAGTCCATGGTGATCTGATAGGATGCATGGGACAATTTCAATATTTTTATATCTGTTGAGGCCTGCTTTGTGACCAATTATGTGGTCAATTTTGGAGAAGGTACCATGAGGTGCTGAGAAGAAGGTATATCCTTTTGTTTTAGGATAGAATGTTCTGTAGATATCTGCCAGATCCATTTGATTCATAATTTCTCTTAGTTTCACTGTGTCCCTGTTTAGTTTCTGTTTCCATGATCTGTCCATTGGTGAAAGTGGTGTGTTGAAGTCTCCCACTATTATTGTATGAGGTGCAATGTGTGCTTTGAGATTTACTAAAGTTTCTTTAATGAATGTGGCTGCCTTTGTATTTGGAGCATAGATATTCAGGATTGATAGTTCCTCTTGGAGGATTTTACCTTTGATGAGTATGAAGTGTCCCTCCCTGTCTTTTTTAATGACTTTGGGTTGGAAGTCAATCTTATCAGATATTAGAATGGCTACTCCAGCTTGTTTCTTCATGCCATTTGCTTGGAAAATTGTTTTCCAGCCTTTCATTCTGAGATAGTGTCTATCCTTTTCTCTGAGATGAGTTTCCTGTAAGCAGCAAAATGTTGGGTCTTGTTTGTGTAGCCAGTTTGTTAGTCTATGTCTTTTTATCGGGGAGTTGAGTCCATTGATATTAAGAGATATTAAGGAAAAGTAATTGTTGTTTCCTGTTATTTTTGTTGTTAAAGTTGGCATTTTGTTCTTGTGGCTGTCTTCTTTTAGGTTTGTTGAGGGATTACCTTCTTGTTGTTTCTAGGGCGTGGTTCCTGTCCTTGTATTGGTTTTTTTCTGTTATTATCCTTTGAAGGGCTGGATTCGTGGAGAGATAATGTGTGAATTTGGTTTTGTCGTGGAATACTTTGGTTTCTCCATCTATGTTAATTGAGAGTTTGGCTGGGTATAGTAGCCTGGGCTGGAATTTGTGTTCTTTTAGTGTCTGTATAACATCCGTCCAGGATCTTCTGGCTTTCATAGTCTCTGGTGAAAAATCTGGTGTAATTCTGATAGGCTTGCCTTTATATGTTACTTGGCCTTTTTCTCTTACTGCTTTTAGTATTCTATCTTTATTTAGAGCATTTGTTGTTCTGATTATAATGTGTCGGGAGGTATTTCTTTTCTGGTCCAGTCTATTTGGAGTTCTGTAGGCTTCTTGTATGTTCATGGGCATCTCTTTCTTTAGATTTGGGAAGTTTTCTTCTATAATTTTGTTGAAGATGTTTGCTGGTCCTTTGAGTTGAAAATCTTCATTCTCATCCACTCCTATTATCCGTAGGTTTGGTCTTCTCATTGTGTCCTGTATTTCTTGGATGTTTTGAGTTAGGATCTTTTTGCATTTTACATTTTCCTTGATTGTTGTGCCGATGTTCTCTATGGAATCTTCTGCACCTGAGATTCTCTCTTCCATCTCTTGTATTCTGTTGCTGATGCTCGTATCTATGGTTCCAGATTTCTTTCCTAGGGTTTCTATCTCCAGTGTTGCCTCATTTTGGGTTTTCTTTATTGTGTCTACTTCCCTTTTTAGGTCTAGTATGGTTTTGTTCATTTCCATCATCTGTTTGGATGTGTTTTCCTGTTTTTCTGTAAGGAATTCTACCTGTTTGATTATGTTATCCTGTTTTTCTTTAAGGATTTGTAACTCTTTAGCATTGTTCTCCTGCAATTCTTTAAGGGATTTTTGTGCTTCCTCTTTATTGTCTTCTGCCTGTTTAGCAGTGTTCTCCTGTATTTCTTTAAGTGTGTTATTAAAGTCCTTCTTGAAGTCCTCTATCATCATCAGGAGATATGCTTTTAAATCCGTGTCTAGCTTTTCCGGTGTGTTGGGGTGCCCTGGACTGGGCGAAGTGGGGGTGCTGGGTTCTGATGATGGTGAGTGGTCTTGGTTTCTGTTAGTAAGATTATTACGTTTACCTTTCGCCATCTGGTAATCTCTGGGGTTAGTTGTTATCGTTGTCACTGTTTAAAGATTGGAGCAGAAGCTGTGTTCCACTCACCAGCAGTCTCTAAATCCTGCGGCGGGGGTCGTGGGTAGCTGACTGTACCCCGGTGCTGATCTGGCCGGATGAGGCCTGTGGCTCTACCCGGGCCGGTTTCTGCTTCCCTAACTAATGCAGTCTCAGGTCCCGCGCAATTGGATTGGAGCAGAAGCTGTGTTCCACTCACCAGCAGTCCCAAAATCCTGCGGCGGAGGTCGTGGGTAGCTGGCGGGTGTCAGGCAACCCTGTGCTCCCGCTACCCCGGCGCTGATCCAGCCGGATGAGGCCTGTGGCCCTACTCAGGCCGGTTTCTGCTTCCCTAACTAATGCAGTCTCAGGTCCCGCGCAATTGGATTGGAGCAGAAGCTGTGCTCCACTCACCAGAAGTCTTAAGATCCTGTGGCGGGTGTTGTGGGTAGCTGGCGAGTGTCAGCCGACCCTGCGCCCCAGCTGCCCCGGTGCTTTTCTGACCGGAAGAGGCTTGTTGCCCTATGTAGGCCAGATTTCTCTCTCCCCAACCAGAGCAGTCTCAGGTCCCGCGTGATTGGACTGGAGCAGAAGCTGTGTTCCACTCACCAGCAGTCCCAAAATCCTGCGGCGGGGGTCGTGGGTAGCTGGCGGGTGTCAGGCAACCCTGCGCTCCCGCTACCCCGGCGCTGATCCGGCCGGATGAGGCCTGTGGCCCTACTCAGGCCGGTTTCTGCTTCCCTCGAAAAGATGTCCCTTAATAGCATATTCAGGACTTGTGTTTCCGTATTGTCCTTGCATTATGTGTCAGTGATCCAAGAGTAATTTTTTATATTTCTATCATGGTCATTTTCAGCTGAAGCTCCCAAACCCCTTCATATATATTTATTATATATACATCTCAGAATCAGAGGACTAGAAGCTAAAGAACACAATACATATCTCTTTTTCTCTTTTCTGTTACCTGCCTTTCTGTTCTCTTACCTGCCTTTCTTACTTTCTGTTATAAAAACTTGTTTTTAAATTACACCTATTATTTTCAATAAATTTAGATATTCATTGAATGAAAAAATACATCTTTGCTGAATTCCCATATGTTTACACTGTGCCAAGTACCTGGTGGACACATTGAACCTAGTATCTCAAGAAACGCAAAGCTTGAAGGAAATAAGAACATACAAACAATCAAAATGCAGACTTGGAGAAAGATCCCAAGTCTAAGGTATCAAAGATTTGGGATCAGAAGTTCTTGCTGTATCTTTAGCACTGATAGCAGCACATTCTCAGTGTGTGGAGCTTGACTCCTTGAGGGGCAGTGTGGAGTCAAACAGCCTCTCCACAGATGCCAGATAGCCTGCATGTCAGATTATTTACATTGTAATTCATAATAGTAGCAAACTTATATTTATAAAGTAATGGAATAATTTTATGTCTGGGTGTCATCACAACATGAAGAACTGTGTTAAATGATCACAGCATTAGGAAGGTTGAGAACCATTGCTCTACAAATAAATATTTATTTTATGGATAGATATAAGAATGCCAAGAAACAGAAGAGGAAAAGGGAAAGAAACAACTGTGTTTTATTTGTGGGATTAGAGAGCAGTTACAACAGAAGAGGGATGTGAGCTAGAGACAACATTGCTGCTATGTCATAAATAAATCAGCATTTTATAAGTAGTCATTTATTGGTCTGTACTACTTCCTTGGAAGGAGAACCTGGAAAACTCTTGAAGCATCTATAGCAAACATCATTTTCTTCTTCTTGAGGGCATCTCTGTGTACTTGTTTTTGCTTGCACCTACAGAGCAATGATTTAGGGATAATCCTTTCCAAAGATACAGGTACTAAAGGGGATTCTATAACTCAAGCAGCAGCTGACCTATTAAAACTATTTTTAAGTGTACCATGGTTTTTACACACTAACTATGTATCTGCAGTATACATTTGTACAAATATTTACAAAAAAAAAATGGCCAGAATAAGATTTTATGTGACTATAATTAAATGCCTTTTATTTTTATTTTCCTCAGCTTTATTATATATGGTAATACCTCAATTTTAAATTTTAACTTAATCTAAGGCTTACCAGACCTCATGTGTATTCTCCTTAACCAATTAAATGTCATAAGGACTTTAAGCAATTAATTAATGAACATATTTATTGATTACCATATATGTGCCAAGCACAATTCTAAATGCCATGACTATAGCATGAGAGTAAGGAGGTGTGTTGCTGTGATGACCACCTTGACCAAGGTCAGTTATAAAAGAATTTGTTTGGGCTTATGATTCCAGAGGGAAAAGATTCCATAATTGGGAGAAATATGGCAGAAGTGATAGGCATTGTGGCAGGAACAGGATTCTTCAAACACAAAGCAGAGAGATCAAACTGGAAGTGGGCCAAGGCTATAATCTCTCAGATCTCCCCCCACCTGCCACCCCAGTGACATACATCCTCCAGCACAGCTACACCTCCTAAACCTTCCCAGACAATAACTAGCTAGAGGCCAGGTATTCACATATCTGAGCCTATAAGGGGCATCTTTCACTCCACAGGAGCGATAGCAGATGAGAATGAAAGAGTCCTTGTGTTGGTGGTATTTACATTCCAGGAAGTGGGTACAAATAGTCAACAGAAATAGTGTGAGTACTAATAAGACCACTGAGACCAGTGAAACCAGACAAGAAAGGGGAATGTGAATGTTGATTGGGGGGTGGGGGTGGGGTCAGGAACAGCTTCTCCAACAATGTGACATTTGTATAAACACTTGAAATAAAGAATACACAATGGGAACACTAGGAGGAGTGTTTCAGAGAAAACAACTAGAGTGAAGAACCTGAGGCAGGTGTGTACCTGACAGTGTTTAAGGCCAGTAGGGCAACAAAATGGACAAGATTGATATGAGGGAATGAGATGAGACATGAGGTTCAAGCATACCAAGCTGTATTAATCAACTTTTCATAAATACCTGAGATAATCAGCTTATAAAGAGAAAGGCTAGTATACTAGCTTTGGGTCCAATCCACAGCACCATTAGAGGGGAATAAACAAGGGGAGAGGGGGAGAGGCTTATTTTGGATCACAGTTTTAGAGGTTCCAGTTGGCTCTGTTGTTTGAAGGCCATAGTGAGGAAGTACCTTAAGATAGGCATCACATGTTAGAGCAAGCTGCTTATCTTTGACCATGGAGCAAACAGAGCAAAAAGAAACCAGAGTCCCATAGTCCCTTCAAAGTCATGTCACCAATGACGTAAGTCCTATCTCTTGGATATGACAACCTACTAATAGCATCACAAGCTGAGAGCAAAGCTTTGGAATTATCCAACATCCATGGGGCCATTGTAAGGAATTGTGCCTGGATACACAGATTCTATGCAGAGAAGTGTCAATTCTGATTTACAGACTATCCTGATTACCTCCTACCTGCTTTCTGACTTCAGTGTTGTGAATACATTGTTGAATAGAAGCATAGAAGGTATACAAATCAGAGAGCAATTATGGGCTGGTGAGATTGCCACACCCAATGACCTGAGGTCAATAGGCATAGCAGAAGGGGAGAATTGACCCCAGCAAATTGTTCTCTGAGTACCACACACACACACACACACATACACTGTAGCATGCACATATCTCACATATATATATATATATATATATATATATATATATATATATATATGTGTGTGTGTGATATACATAGACATAGACAAATAAACACAATGAAATTAGAGAACAAGGGAGATAAGGAATAGTGATCAGCTTCTGACTATATTATTTTTCTTTTTTTTTATTTAATCTTTTTTACAGTCCAGATTTTATCCCCCTCCTGGTTCACTCTCTGACTGTTCCACATCCCATACCTCCTCCACACCCCACCCCACCTGACTCTAAACTCCCTGGGGTCTCCAGTCTTTTGAGTGTTAGGTGTATCATCTCTGATTGAACACAGACCCAGCAGGCCACTGTTGTATATGTGTTGCGGGCCCCATATCATCTGGTGTATGCTGCTTGGTTGGTGGCCCCGTGTCTGAGAGCTCTTGGGGGTCTAGGTTAGTTGAGACTGCTGGTTCTCCTACAGGGTCACCCTCCTACTCAGCTTCTTCCAGCTTGTCCCTAATTCAAACACAGGGGTCAGCAGCTTCTGTCCATTGGTTGGGTGTAAATATCTGCATCTGACTCTTTCAGCTGCTTGTTGGGTCTTTCACAGGACAATCATGATAGGCCCCTTTTTGTGAGCACATCATAGCCTCAGTAAGAGAGTCAGGCCTTGGCGCCTCCCCTTGAGCTGGATCCCAATTTGGGCCTGACACTGGACCTCCTTTCCCTCAGTCTCTTCTCCATTTTTGTGACTACATTTCTTTCAGATAGGAATAATTATGGGTCAAAGTTTTTCACTGTGGAATGGCAACACCATCCCTCACTTGATGCCCTCCCTGTCTTTCTACTGGAGGTGGGCTCTACAAGTTCCCTCTCCCCACTGTAGGGCATTTCATCTAAGGTCCTTCCCTTTGAGTCCTGAGAGTCTTTCACCTCCCAGGTCTCTGGTACATTCTAGACCTCCACACACACACACACCTCCTACCTCCCAAGGTTGGCTGTTTCCATTCTTCTGGCCCTCAGGACTTCAGTCCTGTTCCCACCCACTCACCCAATACCTGATCATGTCCCCCTCTTCCCCTCCCTGTCCCCTTTCTCACCCAGGTCCCTCCCTCCCTGCTCCCTCGTACTGACTGACTATAATTTTAATTCTTTCATTCGCATGATTTATTGATACATTGAATGTTGAATATGAGAAAGAATTCAGTTTGACATGGGAGGGATGTTGTAGCCATAATTGAGATGGGAAAATTGTAGGAAAATGAGTCCAATGGATATTAGAAGGTTATATTTTAGAGGTAGAAAGTTTAGACAGTGTCTTGTCTGCATTCCTGGCTGACCTGGGACTCACTGTGTAGCCCAGGCTGGCCTCAAATTGTCAAAAATCCTGTCTTAGTCATGTGCTGAGATTACAGGTGTGAGTTACTCTGCCTGGCTGAAAGTTCGATTTTTTAACATACTTGTTTTGAAATGCTTAATGATGAAGAGTTGGATATAGGACTCGGGTTCAGCAGATGGAGCTAAGCTGGGGGTTGACTTTCAGGAGTTGAAGCAATTAGATGGCTTTTGATCCAATGGTGGATATAGAAACAGACTATCTGAGAACTGAGCATTAGAGCAATCTAGAGCTTAGAGAATAAGGAGAAGGAAAGACCAGCACTGGCATCAGAAAAAGCAATACCAAGTGAGAAAATGAGAGTGGATGCTAAAGCCCAGTGAAGAAAGTGTGCCACTGAAGGTAGAATAATAGACCTTTGTAAACTCTTCCTGATCCGAGAGTTAGTTAGCAGTACTGCAGTCTTCAAGACCTTTAATACATTGTATCGGAGGTACAGTGGGGAGCAGATTGATGAAGGTGCCTTTATATAGGAGTAGAGGAAACAAATAAGCATAGTACCATAGGTAGTGCTTGAAGCTTAACTGAAGAGTTGGAAAGCTGAGCCAGTAGTCAGAAATGGATATGGAATCAAGAGACCCTTTTACTTTTTTCTGAGATGGTAGAAATGATTCTAAGCAGGGAAGGGTGAAGCAACTACCCTGAAGGGGGGCAGTTGTTGAAGCAGTGTTCTAGAAAGATGAAAGCATGTGTGCCTAGGGAAGAAAGCTGTTATAAATTATTAGGAAAGCTGTATTCTCCAGTACCAGAGAACGTGACTGTGAAGATGGCTGCATTGGTAACTGTGGCATCAGATCCCTTTTGGTTGGATTTCCTCATGAAATGAGAAAGGAGTAAGGTTTTGGAGATGTAAAGAAAGAAAATCAGAGATTGTTGCCAAAGAGTACAAGTAAGTTCTTTATGAGGTCAGTAGGATTACTGGGCATTGTCAGTGGCCCATGTGAAGGCCCAGGGAAGCCAATATGCAATGAGGTATTTTACTTTCCCCCAACCTTTCATAATTATCAAGTGCATGACTGTCAAGTGAGAACAGGTGGAGTGGGCAGAACATTAAACTTAGTTGGAGGTTGTGGTTTTTACAGGTAAACAGGAAAAATGAAGACGAAAGCAAGGAAATTATTGTAAGGAGGGGTAAAGAGAGTTGGTTACAGAAGAAATTGAGGACAGGGATAAAGGGTGAGTGTGAAGTGTTTGTAGAATTAATATAGCTCCTTAGAGGTTGAAAAATATGGCAATATTAAAATATTGATAATTAATTATTGATATTTTAGTACTCTGAGCTCATTTGCATTAAAAAAAACACTATGTCTTGAATAAGATAGAGAGTGGCAGTGGTGGTTGCAATTCCCATTACATAGATAAGGAAAGATCCAAAGAAGTAACTAACTTAGTTGAAAATCATGCAGTGAGTATGTAGTAATGAAGACTCCAGTCATACAGTGAGTATGTAGTAATGAAGACTCCAATCATGCAGTGAGTATGTAGTAATGAAGACTCCAATCATGCAGTGAGTATGTAGTAATGAAGACTCCAATCATGCAGTGAGTATGTAGTAATGAAGACTCCAGTCATGCAGTGAGTATGTAGTAATGAAGACTCCAGTCATGCAGTGAGTATGTAGTAATGAAGACTCCAGTCATGCAGTGAGTATGTAGTAATGAAGACTCCAGTCATGCAGTGAGTATGTAGTAATGAAGACTCCAATCATGCAGTGAGTATGTAGTAATGAAGACTCCAGTCATGCAGTGAGTATGTAGTAATGAAGACTCCAATCATGCAGTGAGTATGTAGTAATGAAGACTCCAATCATGCAGTGAGTATGTAGTAATGAAAACTCCAGTCATGCAGTGAGTATGTAGTAATGAAGACTCCAGTCATGCAGTGAGTATGTAGTAATGAAGACTCCAGTCATGCAGTGAGTATGTAGTAATGAAGACTCCAATCATGCAGTGAGTATGTAGTAATGAAGACTCCAATCATGCAGTGAGTATGTAGTAATGAAGACTCCAATCATGCAGTGAGTATGTAGTAATGAAGACTCCCCAATGCTCTGTAATTGTATGTAGTTTTTTTGGTTGTTTGGAGTTTTGTCTTTTTGACTATTGTATATTAGTTCTGCTCAGCGTTTTCTCAGTCTTGTTGAAGAGATACAATGTAGAAAACAGCATAAGAGCATCTGTACCCAAGTTTTAAATTCTTCAATATGGGATAATATAAGGCATTTGTCCATTCAGTAATACAGATGGAATGCTGGCATGAGTAAGGTCCTAGGGAAACATATGTCAGTAAACCAGGCTGAAGAAAAAGAAGAAGCTAAATGCTCAGAGAATTTCCACAAGGATTTCTCAGCAGCAATTCTTCAAAGACACCATGGTTTGGTGAGAGACATACTGTAGGAAGTTTGGAAATTAATTTTCCTGCAACTTTGTGTGACATTGTTGTTTTAACTCACAGTGCTTTAACGGGTTCACACCTATAAGCTGAGATTTTTATGGCTTTGCAAGTGCTTTCTAGCCTGATATTTTATGAGTATGTATCTAGTCTAAAGAAATAGTTGCACTTCTCCTCTACAAGTTCTAAAAACTGTCCTTAATTTTTGAACTGAGGAATCTAAAAGGGAAATGTAGACCATCAGTGCCTAAAGGGTCCAGCAGGCCCTATGTTAATAGCCATGAATCCATGGGGTACTTGCTGAGAACTTCCAGGTTCTTGTGTCCTAGAATAAAGAACTGGACTAGGGACACAAGGATAGTAATAGAAATAGAGACAAATATTGGACTTGACATTTTGGATCCTTTATTTAAAAAATTTATATAACACTTTCCTCCCTCATTTAGAGGGCTTGAATTTTGGGGTGTGTGTGTGTGTGTGTGTTTTCTTATTGGGGAATGTTCTTGCTTTGTTAAATGTACCCAATGGCCAGAAGTTTCCTGACTTCCTCTGCTAACTGGCTTCTTTTATATGGTAATCTTAATTATTTAATTACATATTTATTTGGTGGAGCACAAATGTCATGATACATGCATGGAGATCAGATGATAACTCCCATACCTTTTGGGTTTCAGGGATTGATCTCAGATCATTAAACCTAGTGGCAAGCACCTTTATCCAATGAGCAATCTGATAGGGCCCTCATATGCTATGGAGCCTTTCTCTCCAGGCCCTACCCTCTTGTAATACCCATCTTCAATCAATGCTATGTGAGGATTTGATAAAGGCTTAAAATTAACTAATGATATTTTCTCCTTCTTCCCAATACCTCTCTGGTGATTTAGGCCTGGAAGAAACGCTGGTTTATACTTCGGAGTGGCCGAATGAGTGGAGATCCAGATGTTTTGGAATACTACAAGAATGAGCACTCCAAGAAACCCCTGCGGATCATCAACCTGAACGTCTGTGAGCAGGTGGATGCAGGCCTGACCTTCAACAAGAAAGAGCTGCAGGATAGTTTTGTGTTTGATATCAAGACCAGCGAGCGCACATTTTACCTGGTGGCTGAGACAGAGGCTGACATGAATAAGTGGGTCCAGAGCATCTGCCAGATCTGTGGCTTCAATCAGGCTGAAGAGAGCACAGGTATGAGACAAGCACAGCTCTTTCCCAGGGAATTCTTCAGAGGCATCATGTTCCTCTAGCCAGGAAAACTGGCTCTGGTTAAGATTTCTTTTTGGCAAATGTGATTGGCAAATAAGGAGAGTATAACAGTTATCCTGATATAGATGAACCTCCTGGTTCTAATAATGTTCAAATTGGGAACTAAGAAAGGCTATGGTCATGACAATGCTAAAGATAGTTCAGGTGCCTTGAAGCTTCTACCATTTGTCAGCTCTCAACCACTTCTCCCACTCTTGTTTTGCATACTGCACCTTGTCACCTATCAGCCATGCTGTAGGGAAGGTCTCTCTTTAATCACATCTCTGATTCATTTCTCTCTGTTCTAGTCCATCTGTTTCAGGCCATCTCACAGTTTGCTTGCTAGTTTCTTAGGTATCCTTTGTGTTATTGATACATAGTCTTGAGTTCTGTATATCCACTTGAGGACAGTTGAAAGAATGAAATGCTGACTTTATGTTTGAGTTTTGACGGCCCTTTTTTAAAAAGTACCTCAAATTGTGTGGGTATCTATGTTTTATGTGTGCGGAGGTGTGTGAAAACCCATTCATGGACATATAGCAGCCAAAGGTGTACACTAGATATCTTCTTCTATTGCTCTCCACCTTATTTATTAATATGTAAATATCTTTTCTTCTTAAAAATCTTCCTACTTATTTTAGAACTTACTAGTAGCTCACATTTGTAGGTCATGACTGTGATTTTTAATTACAGAAGTTTTATTACCACTATTACAAGACTATTTCTAGGCACAGTATTTTAAAATGAAGGACCACCTTCATGAATGTAATATTTTTAGCATTAAAAATGTGTGGTTGCATCAATAGCAAATTATAAAAGATTGACCCAAATCAACTTGAATGACTTACCATCTATGAAATTAGGGCACAATGCTTTTCTTGTCAAAAGTAGTCCATTGGGCTGGCAAGATAGCTCAGCAGATAGTATTTGCTGCATAAGCATGACAGCCTGAGCTCTGTCTCCAGGATTCATGGTCAGAAAGAAATAGCTCACAAAAGCTGTCCTGACTTCAGTCAAACTCACTGTGGCAGCATTCATAGTGACAGTAATTTTTATTTCATTATCATTTTTTGATGGTGCTGGCAACTAAACACAAGACTTTTGCTTCTAGGAAAGCACTCTATTACTCAGCTGTGTCCCTGGCCCTCATCATTTTCTACAGAATAAATGTCATTTACATAGATCTAGATATAATTAGAAGGTTCTGATTCTTCATGTGAAGGCAAGACTCCAAAATGACACACAGGTAATAATTCAAGTTTATAGCTCATAAATCACTGAAAGACAATTTTATTCATTCATGTACTGTAACTCATTCAAGAATATGGGGTTATATTACATCACAGCATCATTTGAGCTGGCTAGTAATGAACATTTTACAAGTTTATGTTATAGTTACAAACCATTGCTATGTAATTTGAAATGTTAACAATTGCCTAATATTCTAAATCTCAAACACCTATTAGCAGTGGAAGAAAACCATGTATGGTTATCAAAAACAGTGCCTGTTCCAACCAAGTAATTTAATGTAAAATATCATGCCAGGTCCTCTCAAAATCATGAAATCACAAAAATAATGATTAGGATCTCACTGTTGATGTTAATTGATAATTTGAAAACATAAAATGACAGCCAGAAGTTATAAATGTATGACTGAATAGTTATAGTACAGTGAGGTTCTTGTTTAGAAAGCTGGAAAACAGCTCACAGACCAAAGATCTAGGGAGATCAGAAGATAATTCAGTCAGTAAATTATTTGCTACCCAAGCATGAGGACCTGAGTTCACTGCACTCATATAAGAAGCTATGCAACACTGCAACAACATGCTGGAGAAATAGAGACAGGCAAATCTTTGAAGCTTGCTACCAGCCTAGCCAAATCAGTGAGAGGCTCTGTTCCAAAAAATAAGATAGAGAGAGACTAAGGAAGACACCAAACAGCAACTTCTGGTTTCCACATGCATAATGTATACATCCATTTGCTTATACATAGGCACACGTGTGCAAATATGCCCACAAACATGCATACACATACAAAGAGGGCAACCATATTTGGTCATGGTGACTCATGGCTGTAATACCAACACTCAAGAAGTTAAGGATCTGTGTTCATTCAGAAATGATGCACCTCAAATTATTTAGACTTCTGATTGCAAGAACCACTCATGGGACAGGGAAGTCAGGAGAACAGTTATAGGCTTTCTAGGATAGGGTCAGGCTGGAGGTGAGGATCTTTCCAGGAAGACCCAGATGGCTCAGATAAATGAAAATGTGTATTCGTGTTCTTGTTTCTTTTTTTTCCATTTTTTTTATTAAGTATTTTCCTCATTTACATTTCCAATGCTATCCCAAAAGTCCCTCATACCCACCCCCAACTCCCCTACCCACCCACTCCCCCTTTTTGGCCCTGGCGTTCCCCTGTACTAGGGCATATAATGTTTGCAAGTCCAATGGGCCTCTCTTTCCAGTGATGGCCTATTAGACCATCTTTTGATACATATGCAGCTAGAGACAAGAGCTCCAGGGTACTGGTTAGTTCATATTGTTGTTCCACCTATAGGAGAAGGAGAAGAATTTCAGAATGTGGCATAAAGACTGTTTTTGTGGTATTTTGGTGAAGAATGTGGCTACTTTTTACCCTTGTCTGAAAAGTCTGCCTGAGGCTAAGGTTAAGAGACTTGGATTAACTGCATTAATTGCATTGACAAAAGAAGTTTCAAAAAAGCCCAGCAGAGACTTTGTTCTCTGGTTAAGTCTTATGAAGAGAAGTTTGAACAAGCATTGCAAGCTTAGAAAGGCAAAATATAAAATATATGGTTTGAGTATTAAAGGAGTACCAGGAATCGTATCGTGTGTTCTAGGAGATAAAAGATTAAGGGAGTGGGACCTTGGGGCAAGATTCTACCCAGTTTAATTAGATCCAGGCATGGTGGTACACACCTTTAATCCCATGAGACAGCATGCTGATCTCTGCATTCAAGGTCAATCTACAGAGCAAGAACCAGAATAGCCAAGCTTAGGCAGTGAAGGATTTAGAAAGCATAAAGCTAGTGATAATGTAATAGTACAAGGGGATCATATTCTAGTTCCTGTAAGCAGCAGAATTTGGCAGCTTCAGCCATGTGGCTCTGGCTCTAGATTTAAGAATGGAAGGAACTACTGGGAAAATTGATGGTGGTTAGTTGGAGCTAAGGAATTAGCAGTGATTAAGAAGAGACCAGCATCACTGAGGTGAAATCTTCTGGAAATTGTTTTCTGGGAGCACAAAGAAGCTGTGTTCCAGAGATAACCAAGGTTGCACCTCATGCTGCGGCTGGACTTGGTAATGTGTAAGAGTCACTCAGGTGGAACTGCTTGTGAAGGAATGAAGGCATAATGGAGAGAAGCTGAGGCTTAGCACTGTGAGAGGCCAGGGAAGGCCATTGGAGAAGGTGAAGCCTCAGCTGTAGTTGATGGCCCAAGACTGAAGGGGTCATGCAAAGGATTTGAGGCTTGGCACCCTGAAGAGAGCCTATGAGAGGCTATTGGTGAAGCCTAGTTGGAGTGGAATACCCCAGTGTATTGGAGATGTCAGTACCATGGAGTGATCACCAAGAACTGCAGCTGTAGTGGAGTGGATCAACCTGAGCTTAGAGTGCTACAGAGCACAGAGCTGGAAAAGTGATGCCAGCCCTTAGGAGGAGTCCAAAAGATCAAGTGGAATCCCAGACTGAAACAAGAAGCTGTAACATTGAAATTGCCTTGGAGACTCAAAGATGTTAAAGATACCAGAGCCATGGGACACATGCTGAGGAAAGCTGCTAACAGGGAGTGGAACCAGCCCAGGAGAAAGCAGTTTGTTGCAGTCAACAAAGATGAAAAAGGAGTGGAGATCTGAAGACCGCTTTGACATCAGCCATGGAGATGCAGAGTTTGGAGTTTGCCCAGCTGGTTTCCTGCCTTGCTTTGAGATTACAGTTAATTAAGTTGGATGAATCTCAGAAGAGACCTTGAACTTTGGACTTTTAACATTGTTGTGACTGCTATAGACTATGAGGACTTTGAAAGTTGGACTAAATGCATTTTGCATTATGCTATGTTTAAGTGTGGCCCCCATAGACTCATGTTTTTGAACAAGTCTATGGGGACCAGGGAGTGGAATGTGATGGTTTATATATCCTTGGACCAGGGAGTGGCACCATCTGAAGGTGTGGCCTTGTTGGAATAGGTGTGACCTGGTTGGAATGGGTGTGTCACTGTGGGTGTGGGTATAAGATCCTCACCCTAGTTGCCTGGAAGTCAGTCTTCCACTAACAGCCTTTGAATGAAGACGTAGAACTCTCAGCTCTGCCTGCACCATGCCTGCCTGGATACTTCCATTCTCCCACCTTGAAGATAATGGACTGAACCTCTGAACTTGTAAGCCAGCCCCAATTAAATGTTGTTTTTTATAAGACTTGCCTTGGTCATGGTGTCTGTTCACAGCAGTAAAACCCTAACTAATACAAGGACTATTGCTTTTTTTCCCTTTGGCAACTTGCATAGCACCTTCTGGTACTATAAAAGCTATTCCTTGGGCAGGAGGCTTCCAGGTCTGCTCTGGCTCAGTTCTAATTCCTGTGTCTACAGTATGTGGACTCTTCAGAAATAAGGGCTTATCTTTAAATTCTGGAAGGTAACTAAGGGCAATGGCAATAACCTATATTGTTTTATGAGTTTCTTAGACTCCCCTGACTAACAACTAGAAACTAGTTTTCTTATGCTTGGTACTGAGATTTTTGGCAAATAGGTTATAGCTCTTGGGGGAAAGCAGTATCATCCTAATAGCATCACTTCACTTAATGTATACACATGTGCACACATATATACTATATGTAATTTTAGGTAAACATTGTATGGTTCTCAGGACTGGAAAGATAGCTCAGCAGGTAAGAGCATTGGTTGCTCTTCCAGAGAACTTCAGTTTCATTTCAAGCACCTACATGGCTGTTAATCAACAGTCTTTAACTCTGCTGGACCTTCTTCTGGTCTCCACAGGCATTGCATGGTGCACAGACATGTGCAGACAAAACATCCATACAGTGCTGAGATGATAGACAGATAGCACTGCACCCAGCTCCTTAAATGGGTGTACTTAATCAGGGCTTCAAAACTCATGTGTGCCAAACAGACACTATACTGAATGAGCCATCGACTGAGCCCTGTACTCTCTCCTTAGGTTGGTCACTGCTCACTGTCCCTGCTGCTCTACAGGAGCTTCTTAGTTTGTTGTCCGTTACATTTGAAATGAATCAGGTCTCCATCTTCTGTCTGTGGACAGTAAGTTTTCCTAGTACCCATTACTGAAGAGGCTGTCTTCTCTCTAGTCTATGTTGTCGGTGCGTTTGTTGCCAATGAAGTGGATAAAGATATGGATTTGGTTAGGGATTTCTCATCTATTTCATTAGTCTGTGTATTTGTTTTTATTCCAGTATCATGGTTTTTGTTACTATGCCTCTGTAGTATGGCTTGAAACTCTGGTATAATGTCTTCATTTGTTCCTTTATTTTTCAGGATGGCTTTGACTAAGATTTTTCTTCTAGTTCTATAAAGATTGTCATTGGTTTTTTGATGGCAATTTCATTAGATATATAAATTGCTTTAGGTGGTGTCTATATTTTAACTATTAATTCTTCCAAGCTTTGAACATGGGAATACTTATATTTTTGTGTCTTCAGTTTCTTCATTAGTGTTCTTTAAATTTTCATTTAAGTTGTCCTACTTTTTTATTTTTAGAGTCTTTGGTGCTATTTTTGTAGGATTTATAGTGATCATGAATGAAATTGTATAGTTTCTTTCTCAATGAGATTATTATTAGTGGTCTATTATTGGTTTGTTATTGATGTGTGAAAATGTTATTGATTTCTGTGCTAAGATATCTCAGTTGGTAAAATGATTATTTGACAAGTATAAAAACCCAAGTTTAGATTCCTCAGAACCTACATAAAAAAGTCATGTTTGATGGAGCATATGCGTATAATTCCAGAAATGCCTAGATAAGAGCTGGGGACATAAGGATCACGGCAGCTTGCTGTCCAGGTATTCTGGCCTACTTGGCAAAAGTTTCAGTCCAGTCAGAGTCCCTGTGTTAGACAA
The DNA here is from genome assembly GCF_978045245.1 of Mus caroli. Taxonomy (NCBI): domain Eukaryota; kingdom Metazoa; phylum Chordata; class Mammalia; order Rodentia; family Muridae; genus Mus; species Mus caroli. Next base: position 49,195,644 of record NW_028227263.1, on the reverse strand, counting down.
AAGGTAGAAAATACCTGAGTTTGTCCTCTGACCTTCACACATGAAACACTCAGGTGGAAATAATAAATTTGGGGGTTGTTTTTTATAGCACTTTAGAGTGACTTTAAGTCATAATAACATATGTGCAGAGGGCCTAAATCTATACCATGAGTGCTCTCTGGTAGTTCCGTCTCTGTGGGCCTGTATGGGCTCAGCTTAGTTGAACTAGAATAGAAATATCTGGCAAAAGTAAATGCAGTTTTTCCTATTTGGCATTGAATAAGAGACTCCAGACACTCCTGACTCCTCTGCATAGGGGTCCCACAGCTGGCTCAGGTGTCCCTCCTTACCATCTCAGATTGTTGCAGTCTGGGTGCTAGAATATTCTTCATACAATGACTCCTAGGGCTGTAGTCCAGTGAGCAGATTCTACAGGTGGGTCTGTAGCTGTACTGAGAGTATCTGCTTCAAATTTCTGCTCTAGGGCTTTGTGACCCCAAGCCGTAATCTCCTCTGTAAACTGTGCTCTCTTCTTGCAGTGCTTCTGCTTCTCTGTGGGTTCACTGGGCAAACCACGAGTCTGGGCAGCACTCCATCTGTGTACTCCCCAGAACTGTGCACAGTTTTTCTTGCCTGGGTTACCTGATTGTTGCCTAACCTTGGGGAGATTCCTTCATATAGGGAGCCACATTCAAATACTCCTTAGACTTTATCTGCCTCCCTTCCCCTTAAGGGTTATGATGGGATCCATTGAATGTTTCTGGTATTTTACCTTCAGCTGGAAGTTTCTATAGCAGATGGAGTCTTTTTTTTTTTTTTTCAACTTTTTTGCCACCCCCAGATTCTTATTTCTACTGCTTCCCTGCAATTCCTCATGTATTCCAGCCAAACATCTAGTATAAACCTGAGGGACCAAACCAGACCAGGAGTGAAACTGAGTCTGAATATTCACACAGATTGGAGAAGACATCAGCTTCCTTAAAAAGAGCTTCTTCCAAAAGGAAACACAGGCTAATTCGGCAGAAAGAAAAGAACAGAAAAATGCCAAAAAGATTTCATCTCATATATGTGGGACCCATTTTTTTAATATTTTTTATTAGGTATTTTCCTCATTTACATTTCCAATGCTATCCCAAAAGTCCCCCATTAGCCCCCCCCCACTCCCCTACCCACCCACTCCCACTTTTTGGCCCTGGAGTTCCCCTGTACTGGGGCATATAAAGTTTGCAAGTCCAATGGGCCTCTCTTTCCAGTGATGGCCGACTAGGCCATCTTTTGATATATATTCAGCTAGAGTCAAGAGCTCCGGGGTACTGGTTAGTTCATAATGTTGTTCCACCTATAGGGTTGCAGATCCCTTCAGTTCCTTGGGTACTTTCTCTAGCTCCTCCATTGGGGGCCCTGTGATCCATCCAATAGCTATCTGTGAGCATCCACTTCTGTGTTTGCTAGGCCCCAGCATAGTCTCACAAGAGACAGCTATATCTGAGTCCTTTCAGCAAAATCTTGCTAGTGTATGCAATGGTGTCAGCGTTTGGAAGATGATTATGGGATGGATCCCCGGATATAGCAGTCTCTAGATGATCCATCCTTTCGTCACAGCTCCAAACTTTGTCTCTGTAACTCCTTCCATGGGTGTTTTGTTCCCAATTCTAAGAAGGGGCAAGGTGTCCACACTTTGGTCTTCGTTCTTCTTGAGTTTCATGCGTTTAGCAAATTGTATCTTATATCTTGGGTATCCTAAGTTTCTGGGCTAATATCCACTTATCAGTGAGTACATATTGTGTGAGTTCCTTTGTGATTGGGTTACCTCACTCAGGATGATGCCCTCCAGGTCCACCCATTTGCCTAGGAATTTCATAAATTCATTCTTTTTAATAGCTGAGTAGTACTCCATTGTGTAAATGTACCACATTTTCTGTATCCATTCCTCTGTTGAGGGGCAACTGGGTTCTTTCCAGCTTCTGGCTATTATATATAAGGCTGCTATGAACATAGTGGAGCATGTGTCCTTCTTACCGGTTGGGACATCTTCTGGATATATGCCCAGAAGAGGTATTGTGGGATCCTCCGGTAGTACTATGTCCAATTTTCTGAGGAATCGCCAGACTGATTTCCAGAGTGGTTGTACAAGTTTGCAATCCCACCAACAATGGAGGAGTGTTCCTCTTTCTCCACATCCTCGCCAGCATCTGCTGTCACCTGAATTTTTGATCTTAGCCATTCTTACTGGTGTGAGGTGGAATCTCAGGGTTGTTTTGATTTGCATTTCCCTGATGATTAAGGATGTTGAACATTTTTTCAGGTGCTTCTCTGCCATTCGGTATTCTTCAGGTGAGAATTCTTTGTTCAGTTCTGAGCCCCATTTTTTAATGGGGTTATTTGACTTTCTGGAGTCCACCTTCTTGAGTTCTTTATATATATTGGATAGTAGTCCCCTATCTGATTTAGGATAGGTAAAGATCCTTTCCCAATCTGTTGGTGGTCTTTTTGTCTTATTGACGGTGTCTTTTGCCTTGCAGAAGCTTTGCAACTTTATGAGGTCCCATTTATCGATTCTCGATCTTACAGCACATGCCATTGCTGTTCTATTCAGGAAATTTTCTCCTGTACCCATATCTTCAAGTCTTTTCCCTGCTTTCTCCTCTATAAGTTTCAGTGTCTCTGGTTTTATGTGGAGTTCCTTAATCCACTTAGATTTGACCTTAGTACAAGGAGATAGGAATGGATCAATTCCCATTCTTCTACAGGATAAACGCCAGTTGTGCCAGCACCATTTGTTGAAAATGCTGTCTTTTTTCCACTGGATGGTTTTAGCTCCCTTGTCAAAGATCAAGTGACCATAAGTGTGTGGGTTCATCTCTGGGTCTTCAGTTCTGTTCCATTGATCTACTTGTCTGTCGCTATACCAGTACCATGCAGTTTTTATCACAATTGCTCTGTAGTACAGCTTTAGGTCAGGCATGGTGATTCCACCAGAGGTTCTTTTATCCTTGAGCAGAGTTTTTGCTATCCTAGGTTTTTTGTTATTCCAGATGAATCTGCCGATTGCCCTTTCTAATTCGTTGAAGAATTGAGTTGGAATTTTGATGGGGATTGCATTGAATATGTACAATGCTTTTGGGTGGGACCCATTTTTGTTTTGTGTTTATATACAGAATTAAAACTCTCCCTTCCTTTAGGAATCAAAATGACTTTCAAAACTTAGCATAAGGAAGCAATAACTGCTCTGAGCTGTGTTTACCAATAGACATGTCTGGGTCCTTGCATTGGTGGCCAGGCACAGGCAGCTGTCCCCGACCAGATGTACCATCTACAAAAAGAACCAGCTTTCAGCTGAAAAAACGTGGATGAATTATTCATGTGCTGAGCAACCAGCCAGTGTTAGGAAAGCTCTCACCCTTTGAATCCTGAAATCTGAGGTCTGCTTTGCTTTTTTTTTTTTTTCTTTCTTTCTTTTTTTCAATTTTTTTCTTTTTTTTTTCCAAATTTTTATTAGGTATTTACTTCATTTACATTTCAAATGCTATCCCAAAAGTCCCCTATACCCTCCCTCCCCACCCCTGCTCCCCTTACCTACCCACTCCCACTACTTGGCCCTGGTGTTTCCCCTATACTGGGGCAAATAAAGTTTGCAAGACCAAGGGGCCTCTCTTCCCAATGATGGCCGACTAGGCTATCTTATGCTACATATGCAGCTAGAGACATGAGCTCTGGGGGTACTGGTTAGTTCATATTGTTGTACCACCTATAGGGTTGTAGACCCCTTCAGCTCCTTGGGTACTTTCTCTAGCTCCTCCATTGGGGGCCCTGTGTTCCATCCAATGGCTGACTGTGAGCATCCACTTCTGTGTTTGTCAGGCACTGGCATAGCCTCCTCCCCACTTCACTTTTCAGTTGCTGTCCAGGATCCACAGAGCCACTATGGAATCTGGCAGGTCATCTGAGCTGAAACCCAGGGTTTCTGCTGATTTGCAGTTTGATACCAAATAAATAACTTTTTACCTCTTATGGTTTTATATCTGGAAAATGGAAATGATTCAGCACGGGGTTGTTGGAGAGGTTATACCAGATCACACAGGAAACATCAGGAAAATGTGTAGGAACAGTAGCTGCCAAGTGCTTCTTTCCATATAGTGAGGACGGTGATGTAAAAGTAAAGATGTTCTTTGTATCTATAGAACAAGATAAACAGGATGTGATTTAAATATCCAACATTTTTAGAAAGCTTTCCTGTCAGCAAACCCTTCTGTAGTCTCATTTGAAACAAAAATGAAGTGACAAGGGGCAACTGACGTTATTTCTTTTGCACAAGGAGGAACAGGGAGATTTTGGAACAGAGACCTAAAAGCAAAGGTGCTGGGGCTAAGTCCCAAGGCTTTTATGCATCCTCAGACTATGTTTGCTAACTCCTTCTCATTTGTTCTAAACTCTTCACAGGCAAGTCTGACATAGCTGATTCTAAGTCACAAAATAGCCAGCCAGAAGGAAGAGCAGCAGGACGTTTATAAATCACTGACAACTGATTATTTTATAAGTGTAGTGATATTATAAGTTAACAGTGGCCTCTGACAGCTAAATTAGCAAGCTAACATGGTCTGTCTCCAACTAGCCAGCAAACCACTATGAATGAATTGGAGTTCAGGGAGTTCAGCTCACCAAAAGTCCTATTTTGTAACTGGTAAAGATTTTGAAATAGAGTCAAAGTCTCTTCTGTATTCTCTCCATGGAATTAGCTTTTCCTTTATCCTTTATCCCTTGGCAAGAGTTTTGTGACAGTAGTTAGCCTAATTCTGTGGAATGAAATTCCCAGAGTTCTAGATGTTTTCTTCTTCCACATTTTCTCTACTAAAAAGTATTTGATGAGCTGCTCACCAAAATCTGTTTTATAAATATTTAAGCTTCCAGTAATCCTTGAGTTTCCTATCTCTCTAGCAGAATATTTCAAGCCTTGGTTTTCATCTGGGGTCATACAACACTCCTAGGAATGCTTTGGGGAAGTATGCAGCATCCTATGGAAGAATGTCAGTGAGGGGTCTTTAAACAGCTGATCCGTCTCTAGACCCCCTATTCCTGCTAGACAGCAGAGAGAGCTGTGGGAGAGCTGCTGTCCACACAGATGCCTTCTGACAACCTTGTTCTCCCCTGCCACCCCATGATGAAAGTGGGGGAGTGAAAAATTAGGATAGAATAAGGTAGGGGAGAAATATTTCCCTTCTCGTATTCCTGAGAGGCCTTTTCTTCCCTGTTCCCTCTCCCACCTTTTGGTGTTGTTTCTCTGAACTTAGATTCACAGCTTCTCTTGGGACCCTTCTTGGAAGCTGAGAGCCAGTGTGGGAGGCAAGAAGCAGAATCTCCCCAGACTACAACCCAGCTGTTGAGGAGCAAAGTAAAGAACAGGGTGGAGACTGACTCAAGCCCCAGGCCAGAGGTGGAGGCTGCTTTCTGAATCACCCACCCTTTTTTTCCACTGAGACAATGAGGAAAATAAACATCCAGACCAGATTCCAGCCAGCTCTGAAATTCCTGTTCCCTTTAAAAAAAAAAAAAAAGTGTTATTATGAGCAGTTCTGAAGAATTAGATCTCCTTCATTATTATTATTTTTGTTGTTTGCAACTTGGCCTGGTCACCCAAAAGACAGGTCTTGAATTGAATATGAGCTACATAAATCTTCATAGAACTCTCTGCAGCCCTGACCTTCAGGAAAGTCTAGACTCTGGAGGAGGAAAAGGTGACTGGGAAAAATATGACCCCTTTCTCCATTCTAAGCCTTGATCCTTCTTCCTGTTCTGTCTATTTATACGAGACACTCCCCCTCACCTCCCTAGCCAACCAGCATAGATGAAGTCTAGTGTTACCTGCCAAAACCCACAGACTGGGCAGTAGGAGCAGTCTGGTCCCAAATTCCCAACTTTGGAAAGCTCCCAGGTGTGCCTTGAGACTCCCTGCGCCTGCCCCTCCTTTTTTGTTGCTATTCATGGATGACTTCTGGTTACCCATTGTGAAGAAAGATAATAATGATTTGTTGAAATTACCAGAGTACATTCCAAAATTCTGTCTAACTTCAATTTTGGACTTATAATAATGGTAGAACTAGAATTTTGTGTTTAGTGGAAGAGGCGTTTGTATTAAAAGGTTATCTTAGACCCCTGAAAATCTTAAGTCTGATTAAATATCCAGTCATAAATAGTTACTCTTTTTTAATTAGATATTTTCTTTATTTATGTTTCAAATGTTGTCCCCTTTCCTAGTTTCCCCTCTGAAAATTCCCTATCCTCCCCCCCCCAACCCCCTGCTCCCCAACCTGCCCACTCCTGCTTCCTGGCCCAGGTATGCCCCTGTACTGGGGCATAGAACCTTCATAGGACCAAGGGCCTCTCTTCCCAATGATGACCAACTAGGCCATCCTCTGCTACATGTGAAGTTAGAGCCACTGAGTCCTTCCGTCTGTTTTATTTGATTAGTGGTTTAGTCCCAGGGAGCTCTGAGGTTACTGGTTAGTTCATATTGTTGTTCCTCCTAGGGGGCTGCAAACTCCTTCAGCTCCTTGGGTACTTTCTCTAGCTCCTTCATTGGGGACCCTGTACTCCGTCTAATGGATGACTGTGAGCATCCACTTCTGTATTTGTCAGACACTGGCAGAGCCCCTCAGGAGACAGCTATATCAGGCTCCTGTCAGCAAGCTCTTGTTGGCATCTGCAATAGTGTCTGGGTTTGGTGGTTGTTTATGGGATGGATCCCCAGGTGGGGCAGTCTCTGGATGGTCATTCCTTCAGTCTCTGCTCTGAACTCTGTCTCTGTTATTCTTAAGATGCTGAATGCTACAAAGCCTGTAGATATAGTCATTTCTCCAAGATCTAAATTGAGAGTCAAAGTCTCAATTTTAGATTTCAACTTTATTACTTATTCAATGTGTAGATCTTATGAGATCTTCAACATTAAACTTGAAGTAATTTTAAACATTGGGGTTTTTTTAATTAATTTTTTACACTCCATATATTATTCTCTCCCCCAATCTACCCTCTAACTGTTCCACATCCCCTACCTCCTCTCTACCCCCTGTCTCCACTGGATGTCTCCACCCCCGATCCCGCCTGACCTCTAAACTCCCTGGAACCTCCAGTCTCTTGAGGGTTAGGTGCATCATCTCTGAATGAACACAGACCCAGAAGTCCTCTACTTTATGTGTTGGGGGGCCTCATATCATGTGTATGTTGTCTGTTTGGTGGTCCAGTGTTTGAGAGTTCTCAGGGGTCCAGATTAATTGAGACTGCTGGTCCTCCTATAGGGTCACCCTTCTCCTCAGCTTCTTCCAGCCTTCCCTAATTCAACAACAGGGGTCAGCAGCTTCTGTTCATTAGTTGGATGCAAATATCTGCATCTGACTCTTTCAGCTGCTTGTTGGGTCTTTCAGAGGGCAGTCACGATAGATCCCTTTTTGTGAGCGCTGCATAGCATCAGGAATAGTGTCAGGCCTTGGGACCTCCCCTTGAGCTGGATTCCACTTTGGGCCTATTGCTGGACCTTCTTTTCCTCAGGCTCCTCTCCATTTCCATCCCTGTAATTCTTCCAGACAGGCACAATTATGGGTCAGAGATGTGACTGTGGGATGGTAACCCTATCCCTCACTTGATATCCTGTCTTCCAGCTGGAGGTGGGCTCTATAAGTTTCCTCTCCCTACTGTCAGGCATTTCATCTAAGGTCCCTCCCTTTGAGTTCTGAGAGTCTCTTACCTCCCAGGTCTCTGGTGCATTCTGGAGATTCCCCTCAACCTCCTGTTTTCCAAGGTTGCCTGTTCCCATTCTTTCTCCTTATTTCAGGGCTTCAGTCCTTTTACCTCACCCAATACCAGATCAGGTTCCCCTCTCCCTCGGACTCCCCCCTACCTGTTCACTTTCCCTCCCAGGTCCCTTCCTCCCTCCCCACTTGTGATTGCTTTCTTCTCCCTCCCAAGTAGGACTGAGGCATCCTCACTTGGACACTTCAACTTGTTGACCTTTTTTGAGTTCTGTGGCATGAGTTTCGGGTATTCTGTACTTATCCACTTATTAGTGAGTACATACTGTGCATGTCCTTTTGGGTCTGAGTTATCTCGCTCAGGATATTTTCTAGTTCCATCCATTTGCCTGCAAAACTCAGGATGTCCTCGTTCTTAATAGCTGAGTAGTATTCCATTGTGTAAATGAACCACATTTTCTGTATCCATTCTTCTGTCATGAGACATCTAGGTTGTTTCCAGCTTCTGGTATCACAATTAAGACTGCTATGAACATAAATGCAATCTTAAATGCAACATAATACCTGAAAGGGAAGAAGAAGACTACAAGTTGAACAAGACCTAAATGTTTTTCTCCCATGCTTTTCTGTAGAGGCTTGAACACAGTGTGAAAATACTGGCTGTGGTAGATACCGCAAAACGTGGACCTCTAGGCCAGTATTAAATTAAGAAAAATTTAATCAGTTAACAAAATTTTAAAAATGAGGAAAATATAGTTGGTTTTATAAAACTAAGTGTGACCCAATTTTAGAAATCAATTTTATTCACTAGAACCTCTCTGTGTATGTAAAATGACAATCCTACTAAATGATGCTTTTCTCTGTTAACACCATTAAAAATGGCAGTCTCATTTTTGTTTTTTTTGTGGGGGGGGGGTTGTTGGTTTTTTGGGTTTTTGTTTTTTGGGGGTGTTTTTTTTTTTTTTTTTTTTTTGGTTTTTTGATTTTTTGAGACAGGGTTTCTCTGTATAGCCCTGGCTGTCCTGGAACTCACTTTGTAGAGCAGGCTGGCCTCGAACTCAGAAATCTGCCTGCCTCTGCCTCCCAAGTGCTGGGATTAAAGGTGTGCGCCACCACCGCCCAGCAGCAGCCTCATTTTAAAAGACCATTTCTAAAAGTACACAGATGAAAACCAGAGGCTGGGCTGGTGAGATGGCTCAGTGGGTAAGAGTACCCGACTGCTCTTCCAAAGGTCCAGAGTTCAAATCCCAGCAACCACATGGTGGCTCACAACCATCCGTAACGAGATCTGACTCCCTCTTCTGGAGTGTCTGAAGATAGCTACAGTGTACTTACATATAATACATAAATCTTAAAAAAAAAAAAAGAAAAAGAAAACAAAACAAAAAAAAAAAAAAAGAAAACCAGAGGCTATGGTTTAATACAAGACTAGAATAGGAGCATTTGGAATTCATGATTTGGAGGTGCTGCTATGTGCCAAGCCCCTCTGGTCTCCATTTCTGCTTCTACAAACATGCCCCATCTTCTTCTTCCCTTTCAGGTATTATGTTGCATTTAAGATTGCATTTATGTTCATAGCAGTCTTAATTGTGATACCAGAAGCTGGAAACAAGCTGAACTCCACCATCAAATTCAGCATATGCACATAGCACTCTAGCATGATAGCTATGCTATGGGGAATCCTTCATCCTCTTTTATAAGTTCTGACCCTGTTCCTCTGTTCTAGTTAGGATCAACCCTGAGATTTTTGCCTTATTTTCTTTGCCCTGTTAACCTTTTTGCAGTCTTCAATCTCACCTCAAATGGACCTGTCCAGTTTTTAATTTGGTTCTTCTCATAGATCAGAGTCTTTCCAGACATTAAGTCATTGCCCAAGGCCTCACTGCCCACGGGGAGGGGTCTGGGTTTCCAGTGGTCTGTCCACCTGAATTTCTGAAGAAACTCTGCTTCTGCTTCTGCTTCTGCTTCCCTGAACACATTTCCTCTTCCTCTTGGACTCTGCAGCCACAGTTTTAAGCGATGCCTCAGTTTCTGTTCAGTCAGCCTATACCATGGAGTACCTGCTTTTTTGTTGTCTCAGCCAAACTTCCTTTGTAACCCTTATCTTTGTTTGGGTTTGAGACATATACCTGAGGCTGATCTGCCTCTGACTTTCAAGTGCTGGGATTGTAGTCCACACTTGGCTTGGACTCTTCATGGTTGCTCTGCCTTCTTGTTAGCAAGATTACATACTATTAATTGAACAATGTCTGACTCTGTGCCAAATTATGTCTGAGAGTTGCTGTTTTTTTAAATTAGGTTAATATCAAATGTGAAATTTAATTGTTTTTAATTATGTATCTGAATTTAGCTTCAATATCAAGCCCCATCTGGCCACTAATTGAAATAGATATTCTGGTACAGTTCACTTAAGTTATTTAGTTGTAGTGTTTGACTATAACTTTGAAAGTTGTCGTATAATCTATTTTTTTTTAATTCTAACTCATTTCCAAATGTTGTTTTGAGAAATCTACTGTTAGAATAGGAAAGGAGCATCAAAAAATTCTAACTTTAGGACTGGAGAGATGGCTCAGCAGTCAAGAACATTGGCTGTTCGTCCAGAGGACCTGGGTTCAATTCTCAGTACCCACATAATAGGTCAAAATTCTGTAAATTCAGTCCCAGGGGATCTGACTCCCTCTTTGGACCTCCACAGGCACTAGGCATGCATGTGGTCCATATACAAAAATGCAGGCAAACTATTCACATATATTCTTTTTTTAAAAATTCTAACTTTATTCATAGGAGTTAGACCAAGATAACTGAAATTCTAAATATTGAAACATTGCTACAAAAATTTAATTTAGAAAAGTAAAAAAAAACAAAACAAAACTTATTTTATTTAATATGTGTACCACCTCCTCCCCGATTTTCTGGGTGCCTACAATGACCACAATTCTTCATGGTTGTAAATCTCATTATCCAGAACAACCAGCCAAGATAAAGGGAATAAATAGAATAGACTAGAAGACTTCTGGAATAGGAGACCTTGAAAGGTCCTTAGAGAGTACTTAGTTCTGAACTCTTCAAATAACAGCACATCCAGAGGTCAAGGCAGAGGAGCAGTTCTGTTGAAGGTTGTACTGCTGGCTAGCAAAGGTAGAATGAAAACTCACTTAGTCGACAATTAGGAATGCTTGATGGTGACAACATCTTACATTTTAAGATATTCATATATAAACTAGATGTGGTGCCACAGGGAGATCCCAGTTTTAGGCCAGCCTGAGATATATAGGAGAACTCTGTCCCAAAAACAAAAGGCACTGCATGTATACAAACATGTATGCATTAGTGTAGAAGGCTTATTGATTTCTTATGGTTCTGGATAGCAAATGTGTGATACTGTTATATGCTAGGCAAATACTCTATCTCTGGGAATACATCCCCAGCCCTTACAAATCCAACTTCATGCATAGTACTGTAGAATCATGTTATGTTGGTAAGCCTAATCTTAACGTATCAGTTAAGTTGGCTTGTTTCTCTGCCTCAATTTTGATCTTCTTCAGTAAAATTTTAAAATCTTTATTATTATGAAGACTAAGAACCTCCTTAAAACTAGAGTATAGACAGTATTTTTAAAATTTATTTATTTATATTATGTATGTGAGTACACTGTTGCTGTCCTCAGACAACCAGAAGAGGGCATCAGATCAGATGGTTGTGAGCTGCCATTTGCATGTATTAAATATCTGTTGTACGTATAGCTAATAAATTTCTGCTGCCTTCTCTATGATCTTCAGGCAGCCTTCATGGGGTTTTGTTGCTACTATAGTTCATTTTATTTTATTCTAGTTTCTTTGTTGTTTTTGTAGTTGTTTTGCCTATTTGTTTTTGAGGTAGAGTCTCACTGTGTTGCTCAGGCTCGTCTCCAAACTTCTGGGTTTAAGCAATCCTAACACCTCAACATATTCCAAGGAGCTAGGACTATAAGTGCCCACCTGGCTCCAGGCTCACAACAGCCCTTTGAAAACCCTGCTGCTTTTAAAATTTGTAGTTGCGAGCCGGGTGTGGTGGCGCACGCCTTTAATCCCAGCACTCGGGAGGCAGAGGCAGGCGGATTTCTGAGTTCGAGGCCAGCCTGGTCTACAAAGTGAGCTCCAGGACAGCCAGGGCTATACAGAGAAACCCTGTCTCGAAAAACCAAAAAAAAAAAAAAAAAAAAAATTGTAGTTGCCTAAATAATTCTTGTCTCTCTTTTATTCAAACTTGAAGTAATTTTTGTTGCATATGATTAGTTTGTTTATCAAATAAAGACTACTGACATTCTTGGTTTGAAGTGCATTATACTTTTGAGTTATTAGAGTGTTCGAAAATCAAGGTGTCTGTTGTTAAGTTTTAGCGGTCCTTGGGATCAAACCCAGGGCCTTTCCCATGCTAAGCAAGCATCTCTTTAAATGAATTACTACTAATAGTGAAACAACCAGTTTCTAGAGCTTACTATAAGATACAGTGTTCTAAACATCTTCCTAATTATTAATTCTTACAATACTGGAATTAGGTGTTTTTATTACTGTTTTAGTAATCTCCCATTTTATAAATAAAGAAACAGTGGCACAGAGATGTTAAACAATTTTCTCTAGTTCACATAACTAGAAAACAAAGGAGCTGAAATTCACACCTAAACTATTTGGCTCTAGAACCTGTATTTTTAACTATTAAGCCATACTAAATTGTAGATACAGGTCCTTGCCTCATGTGTCACAGTGCCTGTTTGGAGGCTTCAGCAGACAGGCAGAGACCTGGATGAGTTATTACTATCTCCACTCCTTAGTGGGGGCTGGTCTCCATTACTTCAAGACATCCCAGAGACTACTTGTTGCCTATGATTTCACCCCGAGCCAGCTTTTGCCTTTGACCTAAATGGTACCTTCCATTTCTTTACACTCAGGACAGATCTCTTCACTCCTACTAGAATACATTTTTTTATGAACACAGTTGAATGTCTGTCTGGAAAACTTGGTCAGGGGTAGATAAGAAGCAATCATTTGTTCATCAAGAGGTAATCCTTTGCTCATGATGTCCACCCAGTGTTTACAAAAGTTTAGAGACCTTGTTATTGGATAAACTAATGTGAGGGCTTCAGGAAGAGATGAGAGGAAGCAGGTAACACCCAAGAGTAGGATGCTGGCCTGATACCTGTAAAGGAGAAAAGGGAAGAAAAAAGGACCAGCCTGCAACACAGGGATACGATAAATTTAGCCAGTCAGTGCAAGTTCTTCAGCCAAAGGCATCTGTTAATGAAATTTCGTATTTCGTATAAATAAGCCTGTGCTGGTACTTCTGGCACTGATGAAAACCGTTCACAAGTTCAGCCTCCATGTGAACGCAGGGAGGAAGGGATGCAGAAGGCTGGCTGTCCGGATTGTCAATCAACTATGCTGCTCATATTAGATCTCAGAGGTGTGATTGTTTTTGTTGGGCTTGAGAAGGTTATTTGTTTTCCTTTTCTGTTTTGTTTTGTTTTTTTAAGATCAGGGTCTCATTGTATAGCCCTGGCTAGTCTGGGACTCACTATATATACCAGGCTAGTCTCCAACTCCAACTCCAACTGTGTCTTCTGGGATTAAAGGCATGTGCCACATGGCAGCTCAAAAACCTGTTTTTACAGCCACATTGAGACATCAGAGATTAACAGGACATGTAGGTTTTAAACCTCTAAAAGAGCTATAGTCAAGTAGAAAGAGACAAAGGAAAAACAAAAGAGAATAAATGATAGCAGTAAGTACTTTGGTGAATGAGACCAGGTAATGTGGTAAGGAGTGACTGGAAAGCTGGTTAAGTCTAGAGGAGAGGAAAGACTTCTTTGTTGGTTATCAGAAGATAATAATTGTGTTTTTAATTTTGTTTATCAGTCCTTTGTGATTTATATAGCATATGCTTCTCAACTCTCCTCCCTGTCTCATGTGTAGCTGTGTTATGGAACACTCCACAAGTGATGGAGGGCCTGTGTAGTACATATGATTTTAATGTGTTTGCCCTCTCAGTTATTTAAAATGTATATCTCCTTTTTTTGGACACTACTAAAAAAAAAAAAAAAAAAAAAAAAAAAAAAAAAAAAAAAAAACTAAAGATGCTAGAGCATCAAGAGTAGACTTGAAGTTTGAATGGAAAGCTAGAGCAGTAATAGCAGATTGTTGTGGGTACAAAACTAGAGACCATGGCTGAGGAAGAGCTTCCAACTGCAAGCTAGGTCCTACCAAGCTCTGTGCCTGCAGTCCTTGACTTCCCACAGAAAGGCCAGTTGACTTCATTTACACCCTGGAACAGGTCCGGTCTAGTCAAATACTGAAAGTTTAGGAACAAGAAATTCAAGATCTCCCATTCCAGATTTCTCCTACAGTGAGGTACTGAGGAAGACTTTAGAGCAAAAATTTAGTAGTTGTTTACAAACTTTACAAATTAAAAGCTTTTGGACTCAGTTTCATATCAAGTACACCAAGATTTAGGCTCCAAATCTCAAGTTCCTTCTCCACCATTACAATGTCTCTCCTGAAGCCAGGGTTTCCTTCAGGTGCTTTTGCTTGCTTCCTTGAACCTAGGGGAAGCTAGAGGGCTTGGACTCCAAGCTTCACATCCAGACTGATCATTTTAAACCTGTTGTTCAATTATCCCACTGCTAATGACTCTCCATAAGCTCCCATAATTATGCCTGACACTGGAGTTTACACCAGTTGCCAACTGTCTCATTGAGAGTCACTGTGAAAGGAACAAAAACTCCCTCATAAAGTTGATTAGCTTTAAGTATTGTTAAATTTTTGTGTGTATTTTTGTAGAGTTTTTCAGGTATAGAAAGCATCACTAAAATCTGAATTTATGGTACCCACTAGATGGATTGATTCCCCTGGGAATACTAATAGGTTCCCAGAGCTTCTTAGGGGAAGAATGGAAGTACTCCATGAATATAAATTAGCTCTTTGCTTCTGTGGTATGAGCTCATAAATCAAGGACAAGATCCACACTTTCAAACTGGCCTGAGATTTCTAGCATAGTCCCTACAGTAAATGCTCATGACTCTCAGAAAATGACAAGATGTGTCTTTCATTACAGTGGCTGCAAACATATGTGGTCTTAGGATCCATGCCCAGCACTATATTGCCCCCCTCCCAAAAAAAGCTTTATTTAAAGTATGAATGAACTCTTTGAGGGAACTACCTTTAAACTGGGACCCCTAACCATTCCAAGCCCCACACAAAGGAACAGGAGAAAGGTAGATATGCCTGGTAAGATGAGAACAAAGCTTGTTGACCTGATCTCTCAAATGAGCAGGACAGTTCCTGATTAAATACAGACCTTCTCCAAAACCAGAAACATAGATAACTTGTGTATGTTTCTGAATGAAACTTCAAAAAGTGAGAACAGTTTCTTCCAGCCAAAGAGAATTTGGAACCTGGAACTGGTCATTCATTCTACTGATGTAGGGAGAAAAAAAAAAAAAACTAACTTAACTTACTCCTTATCCAAATCCAGGTTTTTGCTATGCCTAGAACACCGTGCTAAGCATTGTCAGAGAAACGGTGATGTAGAGCCTGACTTTTAAAGCTTGTAGTCTTATTTTAGATGACATATTTGTGAATTCCCAACTAAAATACATAGTGAAACTAAGTACTATGATAGATGGAAAGAAAGACATAATTAATTCCTACTACAGACCTAATGTGAGACATTCATGTCTCTAAATGGAGCCTTGGGGTGAAGAGAATGCTCTAAGGATATGTAACCAAGTGCCACAGCACTAAGCTACAGCCACTCACTGCTGTCCTGTGTTTCTCCTGTGCATTTTACAGAATCAATTCAGCTAATATAGACCTCAGGGTTGTATGTACCAAGGTCAGGATGTTGGAATTTGGCTGTCCTAAGCACTCAGATATTCTTTCTCAGATTTTTTCATAGAGGCAGTTGGAGAATTGTGGTCACAGAAAGGTCTCCTGGGATCTCATGTTGCTGTCTGTCTCTGTTACCTCTTTCAGCTTCCTCTGCATTATGGTGATTACACACTAGAAAACATATTTTAAACTTGGAGAATGATTTATAATAGTTTTAAGTTTGATCTAACATATGTTTACTTACTGTGAAAATATGAGGAATGTCATAAACTTAGGGGGAAAAAAAAAAACCTCCAGGCAGCCAGTATTCTAGTGATCAGATCTTATGACTTCTTATGGATACCCATACGTAGAGAGTACTTCCTTATTCTTAGTGATACCATGTTCTTTGGGACCAAGAGATTTGAATTCTAATGCCACAGTTCATTTCTGACCTCAATATATAGTCTTGGACAAGTAGTCTCCCTTCTCTGGGCCACCATTCCTTGAATTGTAGATGCAAGATTTGGGGAGGGCTGGGAGTAGTGAATGAGGAAGCGGGCTCCACAGGCTCTTCTGCTTGCCACTTGCCAAGGTTGTCTATTCAGTGCAGCCTGTATGTTTGTTTGTCCTTGTTGTTAGGAATTACCTCTCCTGATTATGATATTTATTGAAAGACTAGAGAACTATGCCTTTGTAAGTATTCAAAGCTTGTGATTATGACTTCAAATGACTGAAACTATCAAACCAGTCTTGCCCTGCACATTTGTTACTGGTCTTGCATCTTTTTCTACATCTATCTGGTTTTCTAGTTAACTTTATAATAGGAATTCTCACCACTTATGATCCTATACCATTCTGTTTTTGAAATTCATCAACCATTTTCTCTCATTAGACCTTTATAAGTTCACTTCTGCTATCTCACTTCTTGGAATAAAAGCCAAACAGTTTAATGAGAATTAAATAATTGCTGATTATTGATTGGGTGTGTGGCTGGGTGGTAGAGCACTCACCTGGCATCTATGAGACCCTGAATTTGATGCAAAAACAAAAATGTTGTGGATATTAGCCCAAAACTTAGGATACCCAAGATATAAGATACAATTTGCTAAACGCATGAAACTCAAGAAGAATGAAGACCAAAGTGTGGACACTGTGCACCTTCTTAGAATTGGGAACAAAACACCCAGGGAAGGAGTTACAGAGACAAAGTTCGTAGCTGTGATGAAAGGATGGACCATTTAGAGACTGCTGTATCCAGGGATCCATCCCATAATCAGCTTCTAAACGCTGACACCATTGCATACACTAGCAATATTTTGCTGAAAGGACCCAAATATAGCTGTCTCTTGTGAGACGATGCCGGGGCCTAGCAAACACAGGAGTGGATGTTCACAGTCAGCTATTGGATGTATCACAGGGCTCCCAATGGAGAAGCTAGAGAAAGTAACCAAGGAGCTAAAGGGATCTGCAACCCTACGTTGGAACAACATGATGTACTAACCAGAACCCCGGAGCTCTTGTCTCTAGCGGCATATGTATGGAAAGATGGCCTAGTCGGCCATCAATGGAAAGAGAGGCCCATTGGACTTGCAAACTTTATATGCCCCAATATAGGGGAATGCCAGGGCCAAAAGAATGGGAATGGGTGGGTAGGGAAGTGGGGGGCGCTATGGGGGACTTTTGGGATAGCATTGGAAATGTAATTGAGGAAAATACGTAATAAAAATATTAAAAATTAAAAAAAAAAAAACAAAAATGTTATTTGCCTATATTTCCTCTCACTGAATCCTTCAAAGAACTCTGCAAACTCAAAAGTTCTCCCTGGAATTTGGCATGATATCATGGGAAATGAAGCACACAATGACATGAAAAGCTTTGCTAAAGTGCTAAAGTGACTTTAGAACCTGAATCCATGTTTCTAGAGAGTCTATTTCAGTGTTCTTTCTGTTACACACTGTTGCTTGAAAGTTAGCTGTGAGTAGTTGTTATGAACAGTCAGTCAGGACATAGATGAGTTTCAGTTTATAATTTTAGTGATACAAAGAAAAGGGTTGGAAGCATTTGTTCCTTCATTTAACTCTCAGAGGCTGCTTTACACTTGAGATTTCAGTAGGTCCTATCCCTTGATTGCTAAGCCAAATCAGAGGATGATATCCTACATCTCCATGGGTATGTGGTTTATTGGGTCTTAACTGGGATCAATTTTCTGTAATCAATGTGAACCCTTATTCTAATCCAACCTTTCCTTTTATAAATAGAAAGATAAAACTCAGGTAGATGAAATAGCAGGCCTAGGACTAGACTCTCATTCTATTCCTTGACTCTGCTTCCCCCAAAGCCAGTATTGTTTATCTACTGTGGTCTCATGAAACTCATTCACCTATGAAAGTAAGGATGAGATTTGAAAATAGAGCTTTTTTCAGATGTTGTCTATGGCATTTCTAGCTGTATGACTTTTTTCAAACAATAGAGTAATTATTGATATAGCAATAATCATATTACATATAAATTATATAAAAGTATAAGTTAAAAAGAGGATTTAAATATATTCTCTAACTACACTCTGTCTTCAAGCAACTTACTTTAATATTATAAAACAGTTGAAAACAGGAGGGTGAAAATGTATGTGAGCAAAATTACACCACATATGTTATACTTCAAAACAAAAAATATTACTGGAGAGAGAAAATGACATTATGTAATAATACTAGGGTTAATCCACTAAGAAGACTCTTAATAATACTGAGGAATATGACCCAAATATATGAGATGATGGTTATACATAAAAGTAACTTTTATATACCTGATATAATTGTTGTCTCAGAAGCTTATTGCCTTCTGCTTCTGGCTTCTCTGAGCTTCTCCTGAATTGCAATGCTTGGCCTCATACTAACTTTGGCTATATGTTCTAATCTTCTGGCCCTTTCTCATTCTCTCCCCCTCCCCTCCCTCTCCCCCTCCCTCTCCCCCTCCCTATCCCTCTCCCTCTCCCTCTCCCTCTCCCTCCCTCCCCCGCCTCTCTCTCTCTGCAACTGTTTCTGTACAACTGTCCCAATAAAACTGCCCTCTCTTTTCTCTCTCAGCCTGTTCTCTCTTAAGCCTCTTTTCTCTGTTCTCATGAGAGTTGGACATATCTTATTCTGTCAAATCTTTCTCTGATTCATCACTTTGTCTGCCACTCAGTTAGACATCACTTTCAAACAT
Source organism: Mus caroli (assembly GCF_978045245.1). Classification (NCBI taxonomy): domain Eukaryota; kingdom Metazoa; phylum Chordata; class Mammalia; order Rodentia; family Muridae; genus Mus; species Mus caroli. The sequence goes on along the minus strand of NW_028227263.1, from coordinate 49,176,878 downwards.
AGGTGCTTCCTTCTACAAACTAACTTCACTTTCATTGATTGGGATTAAAGGTGTGTACTAAGGGCATGTCTCTATTCCAGCCAGCGGGATTAAAAGTGTGTGCTAAGGCTGAGCCACACTACAACTACAAACATCTTTTTCCAGTAAACAACCCAATCTCAGGGTTCACCATATGATCACATGTCCTGCAATATATGACTCTAAATTTTTTATTATAACTTTTCTGAATCCTTTGCTTGCTAAGATTTATTTTTATTTTTAGTAATATATGTAATATAATAATATATACCTCTGTGTGTGTGTGTGTGTGTGTGTGTGTGTAAGTGTATTATAGATTGTGCATGGAGTGGTCAAATAATGGCTAATTCCCTTATCTCAATGCCCTTTTTATTTTTAATCCCTTCTCTCTTAATAATTTTTACCCCCAGCAGTCTCAGTGGGTCTCAGAATCCAGACACAGGGACACCAAAACTGGAGCCTAAGCTGGACCCAAAGCCTGCCTCTTCTAACTCTGAGCTCTTTGGACATAAGTGAATAGGTATATATCTACAGGTGTTTATAGAGGCCAAAGGTGTCAAATTACCCTGGAACTAGAGTTATTTGTGATTGTAAGCTGCCCAATGTGGTACTAGAAATCTAATTCCTGTCCTCTGCAAAAGCAGTAAGAACTCTTCCTCACTGGATAGTTAGAAATCTTTTGTAAGTTCCTAATAAATGATAGCTGTAACTTATGGTCACTGGTATCCTTTCTGTTCTTATTAGTCCCCACGTAGCATATAAGGTAGTTGACTAGAACAATGATATTTACTGTCTTGCTTGTCCATACATCCAACTCATCCTTCTTGGCCATCTCAAGACCTCACAGAAAGAAGGCCTGAGTAGTGTGCTAAATGCTTTCTATAGAGTGATTTCTAATCCTTCCATGTCTAAGCCACAGAGCTCAGAGAGTTAGAAGAGGCAGGCTTTGGGTCCAGCCTAGGCTCCAGTTTCTGTGTCTGGATTTTTAGACCCACTGAGACTTTTGGGGGTGAGGGTAATTTGGAGAGGAGGGATGAAGATAAAAAGGGCATTCAGATAAGGGAACTAGTCATAATTTGGCGAATCATCTTTTCCAGAAACCCCTGCCAGCTCTCCTTTCCTGCCCCTGTTATCGCCAGCTTGTTGATGGCTGGATTGGCCTGAGCAGAGCTCTTCTACTGAAACCCTCTGAGCTTTCCTACACTGCAGTTTTGCAAGGAGGTGGGAGGAGTACTTGCATGCTGGGCAGGCTTCCCAGGGGTGGTTGTAGAAAGGAAGGGGGGTGATTTGTAAGGCCCTAAAAAGAAGCCAGAAAGAAAGGGAAAAAAATAAAACCCTGCTTAAAAGAAAACAAATTGACTCAGACATTTGCAGCCATTATCTTTAGTCTAGACTCAGAGATAGAAGTCAGGCCAGGAGTCTGGAAACCTCCCTTTTCTTGCTGTGTTACTGTGTTCCTAATGGCCCAAAACACATCATTGCAACAGCATGTATGTCCATCTCATATGAAACCAAAAACATCCTAGCCATACATTGTCTAATGTTTTTCCTTTATTTGTACCATATTTACTACTCTTAAAAGATTCCAAGGGATAAAAACAAATCTTATTAACATTTTATTTTTATACACACACACACATATATACATATGTATATATATGTATATGTATATATATGTGTGTGTATATATATATATATATATATATATACATACATACATACATGCATATGTCAACTCTGAAAACAGCCACATAAGATAGGGCTATAGGCTAGGTCTTATCCTTCCAACTGAAGGCAGGAACTAAAGCGCTAAACTGAACATGATTTCAGTCAGATGATGGCAGAACCAGACTTGGGTCTAGGTAGACTGACTCCTGTTCAGACATGAATGCCACTGTCTGGAAAGGATTTTCCAACCCATTTGGGTCTCGTCATAGTGATTATGGGGTGAATGAGATACCACTTTAGTGAGGACTAAGTGTTTACCAAGTGTTCAGTTTTCACTTAAGAAAGAAATAAGGAAAAAATAAAGGTCAAATGGGCTTTGTAAGGTTTTGGGGTTTTTTGGTTTGTTTGTTTGTTTGTTTTGTTTTTTGAGGCAAGTTCTCACTATGCAATCCTAGCTGGCCTGGAACTTGCTATGTAGACCAAGCTGGCATTAAATACAGTGAGTGATCTTTCTCCTTCTACCTCCTTAGTTAAGCCTGGGTTAAAGGGGTGTGCCACTATGACTGCCCCCCCCTTTTGAGACAGGGTCTCATTATGTATCCTTGGCCAACCTAGAACCCACTACATAGGCCAGACTAGCTTTGAACTCACAGTTATTCTCCTACCTCAACCTCCCAAGAGCTGGGATTATAGACATGAGCTATACTATGCCTGGCAGGTATATGTTATTATACTGGTCTTAATATCTTGCCCACACTAAATAATTTGCTAGGGATTTGTGTGTGTGTGTGTGTGTGTGTGTGTGTGTGTGTGTGTGTGTGTGTGGTCTTGGTTTGCTTTCTATTGTTTTGTTCTGATGTTTGAGACATAATATCACTATATATCCCAGACTGACCTCGAGCTTTTCAGCTTAGCCAAGCATGACCTTGAACTCCTGGGACTTCAGGGCATGTTACCGTATCCAGATGTGTATGGTCTTTTATAAATCATTTGGAGTACAAGCTATGCAGTTATTATGACAATCTAGTGTCTGATATTTTGAGCTAGTTTGATTGCTCAGAAGATAAAGTTTGATCCTTGGGATGAAACTCAGGTTGTCAGGATTGGCAGCAGACACTTTTACATACTGAGCTACCTCACTGGCCCTCAACATTTCTGTGCATTTTCATTTTATAGACATAATTTTACATTTCTTTAGAACATATACCTTCATGTGGGACTTCTGGGTCATATAAATTTATCTTTTTGTATGGGATGAGTATATTTGTTGAGAAATTATCAAACTGTATGTTTAAAGCTTTAACAAGATATAGTTCAAATACCATCAAATTCATTTAAGTATATAGATGAATGTGTTGTTTGGTATATTCATATAGTCGCATAGGCACCTGTTTCACTGTTCCAAAAGCAACCTCACAGTCATTAGCAGTCACCCACCACCATGCTCAGTCCTGAACATTCATTGGATTTGCTTTCTCTGTCTGTGGATTTGTCTATTCCAAGCATTTCATATATATTATACTATATGGTCTTCATCTTTTATAACTGGATTCCTTTACATAGTACATTGTTTTGAAGGTTCATCAGAATAGTGTTCATAGGTATTTTGCTTATTTGTATGTCTAATAGTCTAATTTGTGGACTATTGCACTTTATTTAGCCACTCATTAGTTAGTGGGCAATTTGGGCTGTTTTTTAAATTTCACTTATTCTTGTGTGTTTATATGAGTAATTACATGCATATATATGCAATGTATGTATATCAGGTACCTTTGCAGGCCAGATGATAGCTATATCTCCTGGAACTAGCGTTAAAGGTGGTTATGAATTACAATGTTGGTGCTAGTCTCTTCTTCAAGAGCAGCTAGTACCCTTAACCACTTAGCCATCTCTCCAGCTCCACTTTTGGTGATTTCTACTTTATGGCTTTCATGAATACTGCTGTTAGAAACATTTATGTGGCCAGTCTGATCTACAGAATGAGTTCCAGGACAGCCAGGGCTACACAGAGAAACCCTGTCTCATGGGAGAGGGAAAAAAAGAAGGAGAGAAGAGAAGAGAAGAGAAGAGAAGAGAAGAGAAGAGAAGAGAAGAGAAGAGAAGAGAAGAGGGGAGGGGAGGGGAGGGGAGGGGAGGGGAGGGGAGGGGAGGGGGGGGGGAGGGGAGGGGAGGGGAGGGGAGGGGAGGGGAGGGGAGGGGAGGGGAGGGGAGGGGAGGGGAGGGGAGGGGAGGGGAGAGGAGAAGAGAAGAGAAGAGAAGAGAAGAGAAGAGAAGAGAAGAGAAGAGAAGAGAAGAGAAGAGAAGAGAAGAGAAGAGAAGGAGAAAAGAAGCATTTATGTGTCAGGTTTATGGTGTATGTGTTTCAGTTCTATGCTCTCAGAAGACTACTATAATTAACAGTAGGGTATGTTGCAGTAGTAATGGTTCACAGTTGAGGTGGGTAAGCTCCACCAAAGGCAAGTAACATACTTGTTCAGTTAAATAGCAAGCTAGAGGCAGAGTTAGAAAAGGAACTTTTCTCTCTCTGTGTGTGTGTATGTGTGTGTGTGTGTGTGTGTGTGTGTGTGTGTGTGAGTGTATCATACCATGGAGATTTTATTCTATGAAATATTTAGATATAATTTTGAAATTTTTAATTATAGTCTGGGACATGGAGTATTGCTTGTCTTAAGTCATAGCACTGCTAAGCCAAGGAATCATCCCTATCTAGAACATAACATATAAAATGAATTATTTTTATATAAATGCAAGCAGTGAATTAATATGGTGGCTATATTTCTTTACTGTTGCTATTCCCCAATAACTACACAGAGAAACCAAAGTTTATTTCCAGCTGCACCAATATCTGTGTACTTAAATGTTTATATTGACCCCTAAATTAATCTGGATAGCTCCCAGCTGTCATCTCAAATACTGCATATTATTATTTACCTGGTTCTTTGGGCTTCAGATGTTTTTTCTCATGGTGTCTTCTCAGACCCTTTCCTCATTGCTCATCTCTTCATCCTCATCTCAGACCTGAAACTGCCCCTACCTCTCCTCCTGCTGGCTGGTGGAAGCTTCTACCCTATTCTCTCTTCTGCCTAACCATTGGGTGGTCAGCATTTATTGACAAGGCAGAGAATAAATGGTAAGAACTATTTACACAAATTTGAAACAGGAGATTCTTGGTATAAAGCATTACAATACCATATCCAGCTTGAAACAAGATGGGGGGCAGAAAATCAGCATTTTAATAACACAAGGGTAAACTTTACACAGTGTACAACAACATTATGCCTACACATACATGTAAAGCATACTCCACTTACCAAAGGGATAGCTATAGTGAACAAAGCAGAAAAGTACAAAACCCAAGCTGGCTGATGTCCTGCCTGCAGCTGACAGGAGAGTGAAGGCAGGACCTCCAGAGCTCCCTCTTCTGGTGCACAGGTTGTTCTTGATGAGGACACTGTGCCTTCTGTGTCCAGAATGAGAAAGCCTTATTCCAGTAAACTGAATTTGATTTATTATTATTATCATCCCCATCCTGTAAATAGACAAGCTTGGGAGTCATTTGATTGTTTTGGAGAATTTTGCGGGGCTTGTTGTTGCTATGTGTTCACACACACGAACACTTTGTAATTGCTGTCTTTGATATTTGAGATTTTTTTTAACATAGTTCTATCATTTCTCCCTTCTCTTTCCTTCCTCCAAATCCTCCCATATCATCCTCTTTGCTGTCTTTCCAAGTCATAGCCTCTTTTTCTTCATTAATTGTTGTTTTTACCCGTCTGCAAGCATAACAGTATCGTTAATATTTGTCAGGGATTGGTTCTTGCCCATGGGATATGTTCCAATTTGGGGCAGTCATTAGCTGGCCATTCCTTGTGGCTGTGCTTCATCTCCATCCCTGCACATCTTGTAGGCAGGACTCATTTTAGGTTGAAGGTTTTGTGGATGGGTTGCTGTCTTTATCCCTGTACTGGAAGTCCTGGCTGGCTAGAGGAGGTGGCCACTTCAGGCTCTATATCTCCCACTGCTAGGAGTCTCAGCTAGAGTCACTGCCATAGACTTCCTGGAGCCTCTCCCATCCTGGGACTCTGGCACATCCTAAAGATGCCCCCATCCTGCCTGCTGCCGATTTCTATTCTTTTTCCCCTGATCTCCCTACATGTATGTGATCCCCAAACCCCATTCCCCTCCCCATCACCTCTCCCACATAGTTGCCTCCATCCATTCATTTCCAATGTCTATTTAATCTCCCCTTCTGAGTAAAATTCAAGTATCTTTCCTTCACCCTCCTTGTTATTTAGCTTCTTTGGCCTATGGATTGTAGCATAGGTATCCTCTACCTTATGGCTAATATCCACTTACAAGTGAGAACTTACCATGCATGTTCTTTTAGGTCTGGGTTACCTCACTCAGGATGACTTTTTCTAGTCCCATTCATTTGCCTTCAAATTTCATGTTCTTGTTTTTAATAGCTGAGTAGTATTCCATTGTGTCAATGAACCACATTATCTTTATCCATTCTTCACTTGAGGGACATCTGGATTGTTTCCAGTTTCTGGATATTACAAATAAAGCTGCTATCAACATAGTTGAGCAAGTGTCCTTGTAGTATGTTGGAGCATCTTTTCAGTATATGCCCAGGAGTGGTATAGCTGAGTCTTGGGGTAGAACTATTCCCAGTTTTCTGATTTCTAGAGTGGTTGTACAAGTTTGCACTCCCACCAGCAATGGAAGAGTATTTGCTTTGCTCCACATCCTTGCCAGCATGTGCTTTCCCCTGAGTTTTTTATCTTAGCCATTCTGATGGGTGTAAGATGGAATCTCAGAGTCATTTTAATTTGTATTTCCCTAATGACTAAAGATGTTGAACACTTCTTTAAGTGTTTCTCAGCTATTAGAGATTCCTCTGTTGAGAAAACTCTGTTTAGTACCCCATTTTTAATGGGGTTATTTGGTTTATTCATATTTAACTTCTTGAATTCTTTGTATATTTTGAATATTAGTTCTCTATCTGATGTAGAGTGAGTAAAGATCTTTTTATTTACTCAGGATGCTCGTTAAACAAATATGTATTGAGTATGCTGCAATAGGAATGTGTATTGGAGATACAGAGACAATTGGATCATATGTCATTTACTAGCAACATGTAAGATTGTGTATACCCTGCTTGTCAGGATTGTCTCTCTCAGGCTTGTGAGAAGATTCAGCAGATAAAATCACTTGATGCTAGGTTTGACAGCCATATTTCACACATACCCCAGATCCATGTGGTAGAAAGAGAGACAACTCCCAGAAGCCAAGCACCAGGAAGTAGTTACATAAATTCAGACAAGAGATATTTTGTTGATGGTTTTTTTTTAAATCTCACTATGTAGAGATCCACTATATGTAGGCACCTCTACTCTCCTCATGTACACTGTGGTATACATATCTAGTAACCAATACAAACATAGTTAAATAAATAGCAAATAAAAGTAATAAAGATTGTATGTCTCCCTTCCAGTCCAACCAGCACTGGGGTAGCTAGGGTGCAGAGTCGGCTGACACCTGCCAGCTACCCAGGACACCCGCAATGGGATCTTAAGACTTCTGGTGATTGGAACACAGCCTCTGCTCCAATCCAATCTCTCAGGACCTGAAACTGCTTTAGTTAGGGAAACAGAAAACTGGCCTGAGTAGGGGCACAAGCCCCTTCCAGGCCGACCAGCACCGGAGTAGCTAGGGTGCAGAGTCGGGTGACACCCGCCAGCTACCCATGACACCCACCACGGGATCTTAAGACTTCTGGTGAGTGGAACACAGCGTCTGCTCCAATCTCTAAACAGAGTCAACTATAACAACTAACTCCAGAGATTACCAGATGGCGAAAGGTAAACATAATAATCTTACTAACAGAAACCAAGACCACTCACCATCATCAGAACCCAGCACTCCCACTTCGCCCAGTCCAGGGCACCCCAACACACCGGAAAAGCTAGACCCGGATCTAAAAGCATATCTCATGATGATGGTAGAGGACATCAAGAAGGACTTTAATAACACACTTAAAGAAATACAGGAGAACACTGCTAAACAGGTAGAAGACATTAAAGAGGAAGCACAAAAATCCATTAAAGAATTGCAGGAAAACCAGACCAAACAGGTGATGGAATTGAATAAAACCATCCAAGACATAAAAAGGGAAGTAGACACAATAAAGAAAACCCAAATTGAGGCAACGCTGGAGATAGAAACCCTAGGAAAGAAATCTGGAAACATAGATGCGAGCATCAGCAACAGAATACAAGAGATGGAAGAGAGAATCTCAGGTGCAGAAGACTCCATAGAGAACATCGGCACAACAATCAAAGAAAATACAAAATCCAAAAAGATCCTAACTCAAAACATCCAGGAAATCCAGGACACAATGAGAAGACCAAACCTACGGATAATAGGAGTAGATGAGAATGAAGATTTTCAACTCAAAGGACTCTTCAACAAAATTATAGAAGAAAACTTCCCAAACCTAAAGAAAGAGATGCCCATGAAAATACAAGAAGCCTACAGAACTCCAAATAGACTGGACCAGAAAAGAAATTCCTTCCGACACATAATAATCAGAACAACAAATGCACTAAATAAAGATAGAATAGTAAAAGCAGTAAGGGAAAAAGGTCAAGTAACATATAAAGGCAAAAGCCTATCAGAATTACACCGGATTTTTCACCAGAGACTATGAAAGCCAGAAGGGCCTGGACAGATGTTACACAGAAACTAAGAGAACACAATTTCCAGCCCAGGCTACTATACCCAGCCAAACTCTCAATTACCATAGATGGAGAAACCAAAGTATTCCACGATAAAACCAAATTCACACATTATCTTTCCACGAATCCAGCACTTCAAAGGATAATAACAGAAAAAAAACCAATACAAGGACGGAAACCACGTCCTAGAAAAAGCAAGAAGGTAATCCCTCAACAAACCTAAAAGAAGAGCCACAAAAACAGAACACCAACTCTAACAACAAAAATAAAAGGAAGCAACAACTACTTCTCCCTAATATCTCTTAATATCAATGGACTCAACTCCCCAATAAAAAGACATAGACTAACAGGCTGGCTACAGAAACAGGACCCAACATTTTGCTGCTTACAGGAAACTCATCTCAGAGAAAAAGATAGACACTACCTCAGAATGAAAGGCTGGAAAACAATTTTCCAAGCAAATGGTAGGAAGAAACAAGCTGGAGTAGCCATTATAATATCTGATAAGATTGACTTCCAACCCAAAGTCATCAAAAAAGACAAGGAAGGGCACTTCATTCTCATCAAAGGTAAAATCCTCCAAGAGGAACTATCAATTCTGAATATCTATGCTCCAAATACAAGGGCAGCCACATTCATTAAAGATACTTTAGTAAAGCTCAAAGCACACATTGCACCTCACACAATAATAGTGGGAGACTTCAACACACCACTTTCACCAATGGACAGATCATGGAAACAGAAACTAAACAGGGACACAGTGAAACTAACAGAGGTTATGAAACAAATGGATCTGACAGATATCTACAGAACATTTTATCCTAAAACAAAAGGATATACCTTCTTCTCAGCACCTCACGGTACCTTCTCCAAAATTGACCACATAATGGGTCACAAAACAAGCCTCAACATATACAAAAATATTGAAATTGTCCCATGCACCCTATCAGATCACCATGGACTAAGACTGATCTTCAATAACAAAATAAATAATAGAAAGCCAACACACACGTGGAAACTAAACAACACTCTTCTCAATGATACCTTGGTCAAGGAAGGAATAAAGAAAGAAATTAAGGACTTTCTGGAGTTTAATGAAAATGAAGCCACAACATACCCAAACTTATGGGACACATTGAAAGCATTTCTAAGAGGGAAACTCATAGCTCTGAGTGCCTCCAAAAAAAAACTAGAGAGAGCACACATTAGCAGCTTGACAACACACCTAAAAGCTCTAGAACGAAAGGAAGCAGATTCACCCAAGAGGAGTAGACAGCAAGAAATAATCAAACTCAGGGGTGAAATCAACCAAGTGGAAACAAGAACAATTCAAAGAATCAACCAATCAAGGAGCTGGTTCTTTGAGAAAATCAACAAGATAGATAAACCCTTAGCCAGACTCACTAGAGGGCATAGGGAAAGTATTCTAATTAACAAAATCAGAAATGAAAAGGGAGACATAACAACAGACCCTGAAGAAATCCAAAACACCATCAGATCCTTCTACAAAAGGCTATACTCAACAAAACTGGAGAACCTGGATGAAATGGACAAGTTTCTAGACAGATACCAGGTACCAAAGTTAAATCAAGATCAGGTTAATGATCTAAACAGTCCCATATCCCCTAAAGAAATAGAAGCAGTCATTAATAGTCTCCCAACCAAGAAAAGCCCAGGACCAGATGGGTTTAGTGCAGAGTTCTATCAGACCTTCAAAGAAGATCTAATCCCAGTTCTTCACAAACTATTCCACAAAATAGAATCAGAAGGTACTCTACCCAACTCATTCTATGAAGCCACAATTACTCTTTTACCTAAACCACAGAAAGACCCAACAAAGATAGAGAACTTGAGACCAATTTCAGTTATGAATATCGATGCAAAAATCCTCAATAAAGTTCTCGCTAACCGAATCCAAGAACACATCAAAACAATCATCCATCCTGACCAAGTAGGTTTCATCCCAGGGATGCAAGGATGGTTGAATATACGGAAATCCATCAATGTAATCCAGTATATAAACAAACTCAAAGACAAAAACCACATGATCATCTCATTAGATGGTGAGAAAGCCTTTGACAAAATCCAACACACCTTCATGATAAAAGTCTTGGAAAGATCAGGAATTCAAGGCCCATACCTAAATATGATAAAAGCAATCTACAGCAAACCAGTAGCCAACATCAAAGTAAATGGTGAGAAGCTGGAAGAAATCCCACTAAAATCAGGGACTAGACAAGGCTGTCCACTCTCTCCCTACCTATTCAACATTGTACTTGAAGTCCTAGCCAGAGCAATTAGACAACAAAAGGAGATCAAGGGGATACAAATCGGAAAAGAAGAAGTCAAAATATCACTCTTTGCAGATGATATGATAGTATACATAAGTGACCCTAAAAATTCCACCATAGAACTCCTAAGCCTGATAAACAGCTTCAATGAAGTAGCTGGATATAAAATTAACTCAAGCAAGTCAATGGCCTTTCTGTACACAAAGGATAAACAGGCAGAGAAGGAAATCAGGGAAACAACACCCTTCTCAATAGTCACAAACAATATAAAATACCTTGGCGTGACTCTAACTAAGGAAGTGAAAGATCTGTATGATAAGAACTTCAAGTCCCTGGAGAAAGAAATTAAAGAAGATCTCAGAAGATGGAAGAACCTCCCATGCTCATGGATTGGCATGATCAACATTGTAAAAATGGCTATCTTACCAAAAGCAATCTACAGATTCAATTCAATCCCCATCAAAATTCCAACTCAATTCTTCAACAAATTAGAAAGGGCAATCTGCAAATTCATCTGGAACAACAAAAAACCTAGAATAGCAAAAACTCTTCTCAAGGATAAAAGAACCTCTGGTGGAATCATCATGCCTGACCTAAAGCTGTACTACAGAGCAATTGTGATAAAAACTGCATGGTACTGGTATAACGACAGACAAGTAGACCAATGGAACAGAATTGAAGACCCTGAGATCAACCCACATACCTATGGTCACTTGATCTTTGACAAGGGAGCAAAAACCATCCAGTGGAAAAAAGACAGCATTTTCAACAAATGGTGCTGGCACAACTGGTGGTTATCATGTAGAAGAATGCGAATTGATCCATTCCTATCTCCTTGTACCAAGGTCAAATCTAAGTGGATTAAGGAACTCCACATAAAACCAGAGACACTGAAACTTATAGAGGAGAAAGTAGGGAAAAGCCTCGAATATATGGGCACAGGGGAAAAATTCCTGAATAGAACAGCAAAGGCTTGTGCTGTAAGATCGAGAATCGATAAATGGGACCTCATAAAGTTGCAAAGCTTCTGCAAGGCAAAAGACACCGTCAATAAGACAAAAAAACCACCAACAGATTGGGAAAGGATCTTTTCCTATCCTAAATCAGATAGGGGACTACTATCCAATATATATAAGGAATTCAAGAAGGTGGACTCCAGAAAATCAAATAACCCCGTTAAAAAATGGGGCTCAGAACTGAACAAAGAATTCTCACCTGAGGAATACCGAATGGCAGAGAAGCACCTGAAAAAATGTTCAACATCCTTAATCATCAGGGAAATGCAACTCAAAACAACCCTGAGATTCCACCTCACACCAGTCAGAATGGCTAAAATCAAAAATTCAGGCTGGGCGTGGTGGCGCACGCCTTTAATCCCAGCACTTGGGAGGCAGAGGCAGGCGGATTTCTGAGTTCGAGGCCAGCCTGGTCTACAAAGTGAGTACCAGGACAGCCAGGGCTACACAGAGAAACCCTGTATCGAAAAAAAAAAAAAATTCAGGTGACAGCAGATGCTGGCGAGGATGTGGAGAAAGAGGAACACTCCTTCATTGTTGGTGGGATTGCAAGCTGGTACAACCACTCTGGAAATCAGTTTGGCGGTTCCTCAGAAAATTGGACATAATACTACCAGAGGATCCAGCAATACCTCTCCTGGGCATATATCCAGAAGATGTTCCAACCAGTAAGAAGGACACATGCTCCTCTATGTTCATAGCAGCCTTATTTATAATAGCCAGAAGCTGGAAAGAACCCAGATACCCCTCAACAGAGGAATGGATACAGAAAATGTGGTACATTTACACAATGGAGTACTACTCAGCTATTAAAAAGAATGAATTTATGAAATTCCTAGGCAAATGGGTGGACCTGGAGGGCATCATCCTGAGTGAGGTAACCCAATCACAAAGGAACTCACACAATATGTACTCACTGATAAGTGGATATTAGCCCAGAAACTTAGGATACCCAAGATATAAGATACAATTTGTTAAACGCATGAAACTCAAGAAGAACGAAGACCAAAGTGTGGACACTGTGCCCCTTCTTGGAATTGGGAACAAAACACCCATGGAAAGAGTTACAGAGATAAAGTTTGGAGCTGTGAAGAAAGGATGGACCATCTAAAGACTGCCATATCCAGGGATCCATCCCATAATCAGCTTCCAAACGCTGACACCATTGCATACACTAGCAAGATTTTGCTGAAAGGACCCAGATATAGCTGTCTCTTGTGAGACAATGCCGGGGCCTAGCAAACACAGAAGTGGATGCTCACAGTCAGCTATTGGATGGATCACAGGGCCCCCAATGGAGGAGCTAGAGAAAGTACCCAAGGAGCTAAAGGGAACTGCAACCCCATAGGTGGATCATTATTATGAACTAACCAGTACCCCAGAGCTCTTGACTCTAGCTGCATTTGTATCAAAAGATGGCCTAGTCGGCCATCACTGGAAAGAGAGGCCCATTGGACTTGCCAACTTTATATGCCCCAGTACAGGGGAATGCCAGGGCCAAGGGGGGGGGAGGGTGGGTGAGGGACTGGGAGGGGGGAGTGTATTGGGGACTTTTTGGATAGCATTGGAAATGTAATTGAGAAAAATAGCTAATTAAAAAAAATAACTTCTAAAAAAAAAAAAAAGTAAATACACTGGGTCACTCAACTGACTTCAGGTCTATGCTTAAGGCGAGGGTGGGCTGCAGAGATAAAGATAATCATACCTTTTATCTGTACACCAGACTGATAATTTATTGCAGGATGTGAGGGAAGCACTGAATGATAAGACAAAGGTTATGATAAAAGGTTAAGATTAAAAAGAAAAGGCTCATTGTCAAACCAGGAACCTTTCTTTTGAAGGCAATAAGAAATCAGTAACTGTAGAAGAAGTAGTGCTTTATTATCTTGTAATAATAATACAAGAGACTGGTATAATTCTGAAAACCCTCTGAAGTGCAAAAAGAATTGGTAAGAAATACTGTGGAAGAAGTGAACAGGAAGATAGTTTTCAAAAGAGACAGAGCTCTGTAAGACATCTGAAGGAGAACAGGAAGCCATTGTTAAGTGTACAAATGCAGACTGACATGAATGTTGAGAAGCCAGGGAAATCAGAAAGAGACTAGGTTTCTGGCTTTGACAACTGATGGGAAAGGTATTGATGTGCTTCCCTGAGACAGAAAGTGTTGGATGATGGAACTTCTGAGCTTAACTAGCTGATGTAAAGGAAGAGGCCAGCAGGTAAGGGGTGATGTTCAGTAGAAAGCTCCAGAAGGACTGAGCTAGAGATTGAAGTTTGAGAGTTATCATCATTTGGGTGGCATTTAAAGCTTAAGCTTAATAATAGGCAATATGCCTCCAGAGAAAGGCTTTACGGCCAGAGGGAAGTTATAGGAAAATCTAAAACTAGAGTCTGAGGAATTAAGAGATAGACAAAGCAAGAAGGAGCCAGAAAGTCAACTGAGAGTATAGAACCTCATCAAAGGGTTTCTTGTTACACCTCCCCTGTGTCTTCTCAGACAGAGCTTCTGTTCCTCCCCTGGTGCCATGACTACTCTGTCCTTAGTATAAACCCTCTCTCATCCACCACTCGAGAGTTCATTTTGCAAATCTAATGGGATAATAAGTGCATTGATTCTGTTAACAAACATCCAGATCACTATGAGACCTGTTATAGGAATTCATTTTGAAGATCAATACAGCTATCATGGAACAGTTTCTCCCTAGAGACTCATTGACTTTCTCTCTTCTGTCCTGACAGAAGATGCCCTTCCCAGTGCTAGGAGTGACTAGAATGTAATTAGTACTGTACAGCATGAATAAGCTGGTAATCCTGCCTCGGGCCATGTGGATAGTACAGCCTGAAATAGGTCAGAAAACAGAGTAGCTAAAGAACCTTATCTCTTCTGATAGGATTTGAATGACTGTAGAAAGCCATCATCTCCCAAAATATTCCTCCCTACCTAGCATATTATCTGAACTTATATCTTTATACCTTTATTTCTTGAGAATATAAGTTTCACGGTTGGAATTTTAAAATGCCAAATGTTTTATTTATGTAATCATGGACTAAAAACCCCCTATGTAGGACTATATTAGGTACATGCTAGGACTGTATAGTAATAATTTCACTGACACAGTTCTCAGAAACCAAGTGCAAGGAAGCAGAATGACCATAGGTATAAACAAAGCATAAGCTGAAACCTGTCAACTCCAAGAAAGAAAAAAAAAGCATTCAGAAAGTTATTTGTGGGAATGTAATATCTGCATAGGATCTTGAAATCTTCATATGAGCTTGCTAGAAGTGGAGAAGGAATCCAGTTTGAAGGAACAGTATAAGGAGAAAGAATCAAAGAATTACTCCCCAACCCCCAAATAGGCAGCTATGCTCAGGGGCTGATGATGCTTCCATCTGCTTTGCTTATGTGTAGAGAGAAAGCAGGAAGTAGGTCAGACTAAGGAAATGTGGACTAAGCTTAGAGAGCCAGCCAAATGAATAATGCTTTGGGCTGGGGTGTAGTACTCTAAACCTTTATCTGTCCTTAAATACCTCACTTCCTTGCTAATACAACAGAGGAGAGTTTGAGATAAGAAGAAAAAAGAAAGGCCAGTGGAAAGAGAACAAAGCTGCCCTAGAAGATATGGAAGAGTACCAGGATGACCAAGGATCTAGTCTGAAGGGACAGCTCTGCTTTTGTTTGTGCTTTTATCATTATTGCACAAAGGCATAGTTTTGGACCTTAATCAGTGAGTCTTTAATAAGCAGTGTCTCATTTAGTGAAGCCAGAAGCTTTGAGGGAGGTAATAACAGCAGGAACCTGCCATACCCTAAATGGCTTCTTAGTCCTGGAAACCTTGACTGTGGTGACAAGAGAACAAAGAAAGGACAGCCAGCCAAGCATGATGGTGTACAACTTTAATCCCAGGATCAAAGTTCAGGAGGCAGAGGCAGGCAGATCTCTGAGTTAAAGGCTAACTTGTCTACATATGAGTTCCAGACCACCAAGAAACAACATACAGACATATAGAAAAGCTAGAATCTTGGACAGTGTGCTTTCTGTTGAACACCTGCAAACCAGAAACCCAGCTCTGTTTGTTATGTATAACACAGGAGAAGACCTTACCTAGTCTGAGTAGGAGGGCTCTGTAGGGAAAAAGCCTTAGTTTGCAGACATTCAGGAAGGGGAAGTTGAGGTTTCTAGTTTTTGTATACACAGTGCTCACGTATTCTTAAACACTGTTACCTAGACCAGAGGAAGGTCTTGCCATGCCTCTGAGCCTCACTTGAGGAAGGCTCACGGGTCAGAGTCACTGAGGTTCTTGACATGGCCATGGGCATGTCAACAGTATACATTCACTCCAATCTTCATCTGCTCCCAACAGGGGCCACCTACAGGAAGGAAGCATGGTGCTCACCCATCCAGAGTCTAGTCTTGTCACTCTAAGGGTCACTCTGGGATTGGATAGGCAAAACCCCTGGGGTAGAGCAGATCAGGTCTAGGTTATGATAACCTGGCCTTCAGACTACTCCTAAGCTTTTCAGAGGTGTAACTCATCCCCCATTCAGCCAAGATGGCCACAATGCCCAACCTGCCTCCCTGGGAAGACAGAGGTAATGAGTGTCTGAGAATGTGGCAGCCATATTACTGTCTCTTATCCAAATACTTTCTCTCTCTCTCTCTCTCTCTCTCTCTCTCTCTCTCTCTCTCTCTCTCTCTCTCTCTCTCTCTCTCTCACAACTGTCTTTAGGACAAGGACACTTTCCCTACTTTATTTCACTCACAAAGCCCATTCTTCTTTTCACAGACTCCCTGAGGAACCTTTCTTCAGCCAGTCATGGTCCCCGCTCTTCTCCAGCTGAGTTCAGCTCCAGTCAGCACCTGCTCCGAGAACGGAAGTCCTCAGCCCCTTCACACTCTAGCCAGCCTACTTTATTCACGTTTGAGCCCCCTGTGTCAAGCCACATGCAGCCTACCTTGTCCACCAGTGCACCTCAGGAGTATCTCTACTTGCACCAGTGCATAAGCAGAAGGACAGAAAATGCAAGGTAGGAGACTGCCATGGCCACCATGCGGGAAAGTGACTACTCAGGGCCTATGACTCTCTAGTCCCTGAATTTCAGTTTTAATGTCAAGGGAGTAAAAATGCTTACTTTTTTAGGCAAAGAAACACAAAGATAACAAGACATCTTTTATATAAACCTTTATATAACCTTCATAATTTTTGTTTTGATCTGTGTTACTACAAAATCATCATTGAATTCCAGAGAAAATATCTCATTATCAGCAATCATGTTATAAAATATTTGTTTGATTTGGGGTTAAAAAGCATGAGGGTAAGTTTCAGAACTACAGCATAACAGTCAATTTCTTGCTGGCTTTAAGAGTTCAGCTAGAACATAGTGGAGCATGTGTCCTTATTCCATGTTGGAGCATCTTCTGGGTATATATGCCCAGGAGTTGTATAGCTGGGTCCTCAGGTATGTCTAATTTTCTGAGGAACCGCCAGACTGATTTCCAGAATCATTGTACCAGCTTGCATTCCTACCAGCAATAGAGGAGTGTTCCTCTTCCTCTACATCCTTGCCAGCATCTGCTGTCACCTGAATTTTTTTATCTTAGCCATCTGACTAGTGTGAGGTGGAATCTCACAGTTGTTTTGATTTGCATTTCCCTGATGACTAAGGATATTGAACATTTTTTTTAGGTGCTTCTCAACCATTCAGTATTCCTCAGTTAAGAATTCTTTGTTTAGCTCTGTACCCCATTTTTAAGAAGGTTATTTGGTTTTCCGGAGTCTAACTTCTTGAGTTCTTTGTATATATTGGATATTAGCCCTCTATCAGATTTAGGATTGGTAAAGATCTTTTCCCAATCTGTTGGTTGCCTTCTTTTCTTATTGACAGTATCCTTTGCCTTACAGAAGCTTTGCAATTTTATGAGGTCCCATTTGTTAATTCTTGATTTTACAGTACAAGCCATTGGTGTACTGTTCAGGAATTTTTCCCCTGTGCCCATGTGTTCAAGGCTCTTCCACACTTTCTTCTCTATAAGTTTCAGTGTCTCTAGTTTTATGTGGAGGACCTTGATCCACTTAGATTTTAGCTTTGTACAGGAGATAAGAATGGATCAATTCGCATTCTTCTACATGCTAATCACCAGTTGAGCCAGCACCATTTGTTGAAAATGCTGTCTTTTTTCCATTGGATGGTTTTAGCTCCTTTGTCAAAGATCAAGTGACCATTATTTATAATAGCCAGAAGCAGTAAAGAACCCAGATATCCCTCAACAGAAGAATGGATACAGAAAATGTGGTACATTTACACAATGGAGTGCTACTCAGCAATTAAAAACAATAAATTCACAAAATTCTTAGGCAAATGGATGCATCTGGAAGATATCATCTTGAGTGAGGTAACTCAATCACAAAAGAACACACATGTTATTCACTCACTAATGAGTGGATATTAGCCCAGAAATTTAGAATACCCAAGATACAAGTCACAAAACACATGAAACTCAAGAAGAAGGAAGACCAAAGCGTGGATACTTCCCTCCTTCTTAGAGGGGGAACAAAATACCCATGGAAGGAGTTACAGAGACAAAGTTTGGATCATAGACTGAAGGAATGACCATCCAGAGACTGCCCCACCTGGGGATCCATCCCATAAATAACCACCAAAACCAGACACTATTGTGGATACCAACAAGAGTTTGCTGACAGGAGCCTGATAGCTGTCTCCTGAGAGGCTCTGCCAGTGCCTGGAAAATATGGAAGTTGATACTTACAGCCATCCATTGGACGGAGCACAGGGAAAGTATCCAAGGAGCTGAAGGGGTTTGCAGCCCCATAGGGGGAACAACAATATGAAGTAACCAGTATCTCCAGAGCTCCCCGGGATGAAACTACCAACCAAAGAAAACACATGGTGGAACTCATGGCTCTAGCTGCATATGTAGCAGAGGATGGCCTAGTTGGTCATCAATGGGAGGAGAGGCCCTTGGTCCTGTGAAGGTTCTATGCCCCAGTGTAGGGGACTGCTAGGGCCAGGAAGCAGGAGTGGGTGGGTTGGTGAGCAGGGGGAGGGGGGAAGGGATAGGGGGTTTTTGGAGGGGAAGCTAGGAAAGGGGATAACATTTGAAATGTAAATAAAGAAAAATTTAAAAAAAAGAGTTCAGCTAGAAACCCTTAACACTGCTGAGCTTATATCTCAGCTCTAGTGTTATGCTGTTCCTCAACTACCATTCATATGTATGTGTGTATGTATGCATGCATGTGACCTTAAATATGCCTGTGTAGCTTTACATTAACTAAATGATAAATACATTAAATTCAATCACACTGTTGTATCAGTGTATTAATTACTTTTCTCCTACCTGATAAGAAGCAACTTACAGGAGGAGGGATATATTCTGGCTCACGGTTTAAAAGGGGATACAGTATCAGAGCAAAAGAGACAGGGGCTCATGGCAGCTAGTTTTATTGCATACAAATTAGGAATGCAGAGGTAAATACCAATGCTTAGCCTCCTTTCTCCTTTTAAATCACTCCAGGACCCCACCCCATGAAATGGTTCCCCTTACACACAGGTTGAATCTTCTCTTTTCAGTTTAACCTTTCTAGAAACACCCTCATCAACACCACAAAAAATCTATTGCCATGGTGATTCTAGATGTAGTCAAGTTGACAATCAAGATTAACCATCACAACTTATTTCAGGTGCCTGTTACTCTTGTATGCCATATGGCTATGACTAGACAACAGAGATAGAAATTGTATCTATTATCTTAGGACATTCTAGAGAACATTTTAAGTGCAAAACCTATACCTGTGTTTATTAGCTTTATTCTCATTGTTAGAAGAAACAAACACACAGTTTTGCCAGAATAAGTTTTCAATTGATACCATAGCCAGATTACAAATTAAGTTTATAAATTGTTAGTAATGTATAATTCCTGTTTTTAAAACTAAGGCAAAAGACCAGCAAGATGCTTCAGTAAGTAGAGTCACTTAGACACAGTTCTAATAACCTGACTTCAATCCCCAGATCCCACAAGGTGGCAAGGGAAAACCAACTTTCAAGAGTTCTTCTCTGACCTCTATACATGCATGTGCATAACACACACACACACACACAGTGGTGGTTTGAATGATAGGCTCATATGTTTGGTTCCCAGTTAGTGGAACTGTTTGGAAAACATTAGGAGGTGTGGCCTTGCCGGAGTAGATGTAGCCTTCTTGAAGGAGGTATGGCCCTGGGGGGGTTGGCTTTGAGTTTTCAAAGGCCCATGCTAGGTCCAGTCTCTCTCCTATTCTCTTCTCTCTTCTTTCTCCTCCTTTCTTCTTCTTCTTCTTCTTCCTTCTTTCTTCTTTCTTCTTTCTTCTTTCTTCTTCTTCTTCTTATTATTATTATTATTATTATTTCTTCTTCTCCCTCCCTCCCCCTTCCCTCCCTTCTTCTCTTCCTCCCCCTTCCCTCCCTTCTTCTCTTCCTCCCCCTTCCCTCCCTCCCTCCCTTTCTCCCTGCTTCTCTGCTGCTTGTGGATCAGTATATAAAGCTTTAAGCTGCTGTTCCAGCACCATCCCTATTTGCTTCCTGCCATGTTGATCACAGACAAACCCTCTAAAACTAGAAGCAAGCCCCCAATTAAATTATTTCTTTTATAAAAGTTGCCTTGGTCATGGTGTCTCTTCACAGAAAAAAGAACACCAATAAGACACATGCATTCAAACAAAAGTATTAATATAATTCTTCTTATATGTGGAAATGTTTTCTTGATGTCACTTGAACCAGTAAAACACACTGAGAGTCAGCTAATATGGCTGAGTTACCTCTGCCTTATTGTGATAAAACAGAGGCATACAATTAATATATAGCAGGGTTAGGGCTAGACTCTGATTGTCTCAGTTCTTTAATCTTCTCTACACCATGACACTAAGTTGCTGTTCTGAGTTACCACCACACAAGAGAGGCTTCGAACACTATTTTGTCCTCTACCAACTTAAAGATGAAGGCTAAAAAGATAAGAGTGAAGTATCCCAGGCCACTGAATTAGTGAGTGATGGACCTATAAATATCACTTGCTTCTCTGAATCACAGGTGAGAGATAGACAGGGTGCTATACTGAAAAGAATATTACAAGCTTAAAAAATCAGCCATATTCAGCTCAAACTCAGGCTCTGCTGCTTCCTTGAGATCTTAGACCACATATTTAAACACATTCACCTTCAGTTCCCTTATCCGCAGTATGAGAATAGCTAATGCAGAAGCTCACTAATAGTCATAAAATAGAAAACACATAGTACTCAGACATTCAGTTGTCTGGAGAATATGTCCTCTTCTAGGGCACATATGATTGCTTGGGAGCCCAGAATGAGACATCACAAACTCATGATTCAGTGAAGACTTCAGTACTTAGCATTTTGAAATACCTCTAGATCTTATTGAAATGATCTTTCTGGATTAGTATGCCTAGACTGGGTCATGAGCGCCTGCCTTTCTGATAAATACCACATACTACCCAAGTGCAGTTTGTCTACAGATTACACTTTAAAGAGAAGACTTTATAAAATATTAACATTTCCATAGACTTCCACTCACACACAAAAAAAGATAATTCACCATCACACACACACACCCTCTTTCCTGAAGCATTCTTTTAAGTGACAGCAATATAGCTCAGCAGGAAAAGGTACTTACTGCCAAACCTGACAAGTTTACCCTGGACTCCACAGAGTAGAAAGGAGAAATACCTCCTGCAAAGTGTCCTCGGACCTCCACACACGTGCTGTGGCATACCTGTGCCCAAGCCACACCAAATAAGTAAATGAATGTGTGTAATACATTTTTATAAAGAGATCAGTCACTGTGATCAAAATGATTTCATCAGCAAAATGAAAGGTAAAAATCATGTTACGGGCTTGAGTGATGGCTCAGTGGTTAAGAGCACTGACTGCTCTTCCAGAGGTCCTGAGTTCAATTCCCAGCAACCACATGGTGGTTTACAACCATCTGTAATGGGTTCTGATACCCTCTTCTGGTGTCTGAAGACAGATACAGTGTACTCACATATATAAAATAAATAAATCTTTAAAAAAAAATCATGTTACAATAGAAGAGTATTGAATAAAATTTTAAAAACTTTTATGATAGAAGGCTGAATAAATTAAGAACAGGAGGCTTTGAGCTGGGCGGTGGTGGTAGATGCCTTTAATCCCAGCACTCGGGAGGCAGAGGCAGGCGGATTTCTGAGTTCAAGGCCAGCCTCATCTACAAAGTGAATTCCAGGACAGCCAGGGCAACACAGAGAAACCCTGTCTCAAAAAACAACAACAACAAAAAAAGAACAGGAGGCTTATATGATAGTATAGTATAGGAAAAGCTACTTATGACATACTCATAGCCAACAATTATACTGATTTGGAGAAAGCTAAAACAATTGCTCTAAGTTCAAGAATTACGCAGAGGATTATTCTTGATTAAGATTGCTTTGGAGGTATGTAGGTATGTGTGTGGGTGTTTGAGTGTGCTTTCCATATGAATTTTAGAATTGCTTTTTCTATTTTTTTTATTTTTCTATAATTGAAGACTACCATTTCAATTTTTATGGGAATTGCATTAAATCTGTAGATATAGCCATTTTTGTTTCATTAATTCTGCTAATCCATGAGTATGTGATGTCTTCCCATCTTCAGGTGTTGTCTTCAACTTCATTTTCCATTAAAGCTTTTATCGTAAAGGTCTTCCACTTCCTCGGTTACATTTATTTATTTGTGTTTTATCTTAGTGTGTATGTGTGTGTTCTGCTTTATTATTTAGAAGGAACTATGTTTCCGTGAGCTACATTTCAGTTCTGCTTAGGATGCACTTCTGTCTACATTCTAGTCTATAAAATGAAGTTTCTTTGTCTTAGATTCCTGGACGCTGAAGTTGGTTTAGATCATATACACACCCAAAGTAATACCTGATTTGAGGCTTTGAATTACTATTCATATAAGTTGGATTTTCTATGGATCATCTGTAAAGAGAATCCAGCTCAGGGTAATGTCTAGAGAACCAATGAGGCCCTCCTTAAATCTGTGGTTTAAAAGAATCTTTCTGCTGGTATAGCTTGTGTTGTATGTTGTTTCGAAGTAGTGTCCAAAGCTGGAAAGGTAGGGGTGCAGGTTTTGCAGTCTTCCTTAGGTTGTATCTTTCCTGCTTCCAGTTCCTATCAGGGTACTGTTGGAATATGAGTTAGTTATTGTCAGTTGTTGTTGTTGTTGTTGTTGCTGCTGTTGTTTTGGGACAGGATGTAGACCAGATTGGCCCCAAACTCTAGAATCTATCTGCCTGCTTCTGCTTTCTAGAATATAGATTTTCAAACTGTCCATGACGAACCTCTGGATTCCCTTTGTGTTTTATTTAAATGTCTCCTTTTGAGAAGCCTCTGATTTTATTAAATTGGAAAATCTCTGTTTCTTTTGGTTGATATGGCTAAAGGTTTGTCAATCTTTTGTTTTGTTTTCAAAGAACCCACTTTTGTTTCATTAATTCTTTGTATTGCTCTTTTGGTAATTCCTATAATCTTTATTATCTCTTTATGTCTACTGCTTTTGAGTTCGTATTTTTAGGGCCATGAGGTACAATGCTAGAGACCTTTTAAATTCTCTAGTGATACACTCATAGCTATAAGCTTTCATCTTAGAACTGTTTTTTGCTGTGACCTTAAGACTCTGCTATGTTTTCATTTTCATTTGATTCTAGGAACTTTTAAATTTCCTCCCTGACTTTTTTTCAATAACTCACTGGTCATTTACAAGTATATTGTTGAATCTTTATGAGTTTTAATAATTTTGTTTTTTCTTTTTTTTTCTTTTTTTTTTATTAGGTATTTTCCTCAATTACATTTCCAATGCTATCCAAAAAGTCCCCAATACACTCCCCCCCCAATCCCCCCCCCCTTGGCCCTGGCATTCCCCTGTACTGGGGCATATAAAGTTGGCAAGTCCAATGGGCCTCTCTTTCCAGTGATGGCCGACTAGGCCATCTTTTGATACAAATGCAGCTAGAGTCAAGAGCTCTGGGGTACTGGTTAGTTCATAATAATGATCCACCTATGGGGTTGCAGTTCCCTTTAGCTCCTTGGGTACTTTCTCTAGCTCCTCCATTGGGGGCCCTGTGATCCATCCAATAGCTGACTGTGAGCATCCACTTCTGTGTTTGCTAGGCCCCGGCATTGTCTCACAAGAGACAGCTATATCTGGGTCCTTTCAGCAAAATCTTGCTAGTGTATGCAATGGTGTCAGCGTTTGGAAGCTGATTATGGGATGGATCCCTGGATATGGCAGTCTTTAGATGGTCCATCCTTTCTTCACAGCTCCAAACTTTATCTCTGTAACTCTTTCCATGGGTGTTTTGTTCCCAATTCCAAGAAGGGGCACAGTGTCCACACTTTGGTCTTCGTTCTTCTTGAGTTTCATGCGTTTAACAAATTGTATCTTATATCTTGGGTATCCTAAGTTTCTGGGCTAATATCCACTTATCAGTGAGTACATATTGTGTGAGTTCCTTTGTGATTGGGTTACCTCACTCAGGATGATGCCCTCCAGGTCCACCCATTTGCCTAGGAATTTCATAAATTCATTCTTTTTAATAGCTGAGTAGTACTCCATTGTGTAAATGTACCACATTTTCTGTATCCATTCCTCTGTTGAGGGGCATCTGGGTTCTTTCCAGCTTCTGGCTATTATAAATAAGGCTGCTATGAACATAGTGGAGCATGTGTCCTTCTTACCGGTTGGAACATCTTCTGGATATATGCCCAGGAGAGGTATTGCTGGATCCTCTGGTAGTATTATGTCCAATTTTCTGAGGAACCGCCAAACTGATTTCCAGAGTGGTTGTACCAGCTTGCAATCCCACCAACAATGAAGGAGTGTTCCTCTTTCTCCACATCCTCGCCAGCATCTGCTGTCACCTGAATTTTTGATTTTAGCCATTCTGACTGGTGTGAGGTGGAATCTCAGGGTTGTTTTGAGTTGCATTTCTCTGATGATTAAGGATGTTGAACATTTTTTCAGGTGCTTCTCTGCCATTCGGTATTCCTCAGGTGAGAATTCTTTGTTCAGTTCTGAGCCCCATTTTTTAACGGGGTTATTTGATTTTCTGGAGTCCACCTTCTTGAGTTCCTTATATATATTGGATAGTAGTCCCCTATCTGATTTAGGATAGGTAAAGATCCTTTCCCAATCTGTTGGTGGTCTTTTTGTCTTATTGACGGTGTCTTTTGCCTTGCAGAAGCTTTGCAACTTTATGAGGTCCCATTTATCGATTCTCGATCTTACAGCACAAGCCTTTGCTGTTCTATTCAGGAATTTTTCCCCTGTACCCATATTTTCGAGGCTTTACCCTACTTTCTCCTCTATAAGTTTCAGTGTCTCTGGTTTTATGTGGAGTTCCTTTTTTTTTTAATTTTTAATATTTTTATTACATATTTTCCTCAATTACATTTCCAATGCTATCCCAAAAGTCCCCCATAGCGCCCCCCACTTCCCTACCCACCCATGCCCATTCTTTTGGCCCTGGCATTCCCCTATATTGGGGCATATAAAGTTTACAAGTCCAATGGGCCTCTCTTTCCATTGATGGCCGACTAGGTCATCTTTCGATACATATGCAGCTAGAGACAAGAGCTCCGGGGTTCTGGTTAGTACATCATGTTGTTCCAACAATAGGGTTGCAGATCCCTTTAGCTCCTTGGGTACTTTCTCTAGCTTCTCCATTGGGAGCCCTGTGATACATCCAATACCTGACTGTGAACATCCACTCCTGTGTTTGCTAGGCCCTGGCATTGTCTCACAAGAGACAGCTATATCTGGGTCCTTTCAGCAAAATCTTGCTAGTGTATGCAATGGTGTCAGCGTTTAGAAGCTGCTTATGGGATGGATCCCTGGATACGGCAGTCTCTAAATGGTCCATCCTTTCATCACAGCTAGGAACTTTGTCTCTGTAACTCCTTCCCTGGGTGTTTTGTTCCCAATTCTAAGAAGGTGCACAGTGTCCACACTTTGGTCTTCATTCTTCTTGAGTTTCATGCCTTTAGCAAATTGTACCTTATATCTTGGGTATCCTAAGTTTTGGGCTAATATCCACTTATCAGTGAATACATATTGTGTGAGTTCTTTTGTGATTGTGTTACTTCACTCAAGATGATGCCCTCCAGGTCCATCCATTTGGCTAGGAATTTCATAAATTCATTCTTTTTAATAGCTGAGTAGTACTCCATTGTGTAAATATACCATAATTTCTGTATCCATTCCTCTGTTGAGGGACATCTGGGTTCTTTCCAGCTTCTGGCTATTATAAATAGGGCTGCTATGAACATAGTGGAGCATGTGTCCTTTTTACCGGTTGGGACATCTTCTGGATATATGCCCAGGAGAGGTATTGCTGGATCCTCCGGTAGTACTATGTCCAATTTTCTGAGGAACCGCCAGACTGATTTCCAGAGTGGTTGTACAAGCTTGCAATCCCACCAACAATGGAGGAGTGTTCCTCTTTCTCCACATCCTCGCCAGCATCTGCTGTCACCTGAATTTTTGATCTTAGCCATTCTGACTGGTGTGAGGTGGAATCTCAGGGTTGTTTTGATTTGCATTTCCCTGATGATTAAGGATGTTGAACATTTTTTCAGGTGCTTCTCTGCCATTCGGTATTCCTCAGGTGAGAATTCTTTGTTCAGTTCTGAGCCCCATTTTTTAATGGGGTTATTTGACTTTCTGGAGTCCACCTTCTTGAGTTCTTTATATATATTGGATAGTAGTCCCCTATCTGATTTAGGATAGGTGAAGATCCTTTCCCAATCTGTTGGTGGTTTTTTTGTCTTATTGATGGTGTCTTTAGCCTTGCAGAAGCTTTGCAGTTTCATGAGGTCCCACTAGTCAATTCTCGATTTTACAGCACAAGCCATTACTGTTCTATTCAGGAATTTTTCCCCTGTGCCCATATCTTCAAGGCTTTTCCCCACTTTCTCCTCTATAAGTTTCAGTGTCTCTGGTTTTATGTGGAGTTCCTTAATCCACTTAGATTTGACCTTGGTACAAGGAGATAGGAATGGATCAATTCGCATTCTTCTACATGATAACCACCAGTTGTGCCAGCACCATTTGTTGAAAATGCTGTCTTTTTTCCACTGGATGGTTTTTGCTCCCTTGTCAAAGATCAAGTGACCATAGGTATGTGGGTTGATCTCAGGGTCTTCAATTCTGTTCCATTGGTCTACTTGTCTGTCGTTATACCAGTACCATGCAGTTTTTATCACAATTGCTCTGTAGTACAGCTTTAGGTCAGGCATGATGATTCCACCAGAGGTTCTTTTATCCTTGAGAAGAGTTTTTGCTATTCTAGGTTTTTTGTTGTTCCAGATGAATTTGCAGATTGCCCTTTCCAGTTCGTTGAAGAATTGAGTTGGAATTTTGATGGGGATTGCATTGAATCTGTAGATTGCTTTTGGCAAGATAGCCATTTTTACAATGTTGATCCTGCCAATCCATGAGCATGGGAGGTTTTTCCATCTTCTGAGATCTTCTTTAATTTCTTTCTTCAGGGACTTGAAGTTCTTGTCATACATAACTTTCACTTCCTTAGTTAGAGTAACGCCAAGGTATTTTATATTGTTTGTGATTATTGAGAAGGGTGTTGTTTCCCTAATTTCCTTCTCTGCCTGTTTATCCTTTGTGTACAGAAAGGCCATTGACTTGCTTGAGTTAATTTTATATCCAGCTACTTCATTGAAGCTGTTTATCAGGCTTAGGAGTTCTATGGTGGAATTTTTAGGGTCACTTATGTATACTATCATATCATCTGCAAAGAGTGATATTTTGACTTCTTCTTTTCCGATTTGTATCCCCTTGATCTCCTTTTGTTGTCTAATTGCTCTGGCTAGGACTTCAAGTACAATGTTGAATAGGTAGGGAGAGAGTGGACAGCCTTGTCTAGTCCCTGATTTTAGTGGGATTTCTTCCAGCTTCTCACCATTTACTTTGATGTTGGCTACTGGTTTGCTGTAGATTGCTTTTATCATATTTAGGTATGGGCCTTGAATTCCTGATCTTTCCAAGACTTTTATCATGAAGGTGTGTTGGATTTTGTCAAAGGCTTTCTCACCATCTAATGAGATGATCATGTGGTTTTTGTCTTTGAGTTTGTTTATATACTGGATTACATTGATGGATTTCCGTATATTCAACCATCCTTGCATCCCTGGGATGAAACCTACTTGGTCAGGATGGATGATTGTTTTGATGTGTTCTTGGATTCGGTTAGCGAGAACTTTATTGAGGATTTTTGCATCGATATTCATAACTGAAATTGGTCTCAAGTTCTCTATCTTTGTTGGGTCTTTCTGTGGTTTAGGTAAAAGAGTAATTGTGGCTTCATAGAATGAGTTGGGTAGAGTACCTTCTGATTCTATTTTGTGGAATAGTTTGTGAAGAACTGGGATTAGATCTTCTTTGAAGGTCTGATAGAACTCTGCACTAAACCCATCTGGTCCTGGGCTTTTCTTGGTTGGGAGACTATTAATGACTGCTTCTATTTCTTTAGGGGATATGGGACTGTTTAGATCATTAACCTGATCTTGATTTAACTTTGGTACCTGGTATCTGTCTAGAAACTTGTCCATTTCATCCAGGTTCTCCAGTTTTGTTGAGTATAGCCTTTTGTAGAAGGATCTGATGGTGTTTTGGATTTCTTCAGGGTCTGTTGTTATGTCTCCCTTTTCATTTCTGATTTTGTTAATTAGAATACTTTCCCTATGCCCTCTAGTGAGTCTGGCTAAGGGTTTATCTATCTTGTTGATTTTCTCAAAGAACCAGCTCCTTGATTGGTTGATTCTTTGAATTGTTCTTGTTTCCACTTGGTTGATTTCACCCCTGAGTTTGATTATTTCTTGCTGTCTACTCCTCTTGGGTGAATCTGCTTCCTTTCGTTCTAGAGCTTTTAGGTGTGTTGTCAAGCTGCTAATGTGTGCTCTCTCTAGTTTTTTTTTGGAGGCACTCAGAGCTATGAGTTTCCCTCTTAGAAATGCTTTCAATGTGTCCCATAAGTTTGGGTATGTTGTGGCTTCATTTTCATTAAACTCCAGAAAGTCCTTAATTTCTTTCTTTATTCCTTCCTTGACCAAGGTATCATTGAGAAGAGTGTTGTTTAGTTTCCACGTGTGTGTTGGCTTTCTATTATTTATTTTGTTATTGAAGATCAGTCTTAGTCCATGGTGATCTGATAGGGTGCATGGGACAATTTCAATATTTTTGTATATGTTGAGGCTTGTTTTGTGACCCATTATGTGGTCAATTTTGGAGAAGGTACCGTGAGGTGCTGAGAAGAAGGTATATCCTTTTGTTTTAGGATAAAATGTTCTGTAGATATCTGTCAGATCCATTTGTTTCATAACCTCTGTTAGTTTCACTGTGTCCCTGTTTAGTTTCTGTTTCCATGATCTGTCCATTGGTGAAAGTGGTGTGTTGAAGTCTCCCACTATTATTGTGTGAGGTGCAATGTGTGCTTTGAGCTTTACTAAAGTATCTTTAATGAATGTGGCTGCCCTTGTATTTGGAGCATAGATATTCAGAATTGATAGTTCCTCTTGGAGGATTTTACCTTTGATGAGAATGAAGTGCCCTTCCTTGTCTTTTTTGATGACTTTGGGTTGGAAGTCAATCTTATCAGATATTATAATGGCTACTCCAGCTTGTTTCTTCCTACCATTTGCTTGGAAAATTGTTTTCCAGCCTTTCATTCTGAGGTAGTGTCTATCTTTTTCTCTGAGATGAGTTTCCTGTAAGCAGCAAAATGTTGAGTCCTGTTTCTGTAGCCAGCCTGTTAGTCTATGTCTTTTTATTGGGGAGTTGAGTCCATTGATATTAAGAGATATTAGGGAGAAGTAGTTGTTGCTTCCTTTTATTTTTGTTGTTAGAGTTGGTGTTCTGTTTTTGTGGCTCTTCTTTTAGGTTTGTTGAGGGATTACCTTCTTGCTTTTTCTAGGACGTGGTTTCCGTCCTTGTATTGGTTTTTTTTCTGTTATTATCCTTTGAAGTGCTGGATTCGTGGAAAGATAATGTGTGAATTGGGTTTTATCGTGGAATACTTTGGTTTCTCCATCTATGGTAATTGAGAGTTTGGCTGGGTATAGTAGCCTGGGCTGGAAATTGTGTTCTCTTAGTTTCTGTGTAACATCTGTCCAGGCCCTTCTGGCTTTCATAGTCTCTGGTGAAAAATCCGGTGTAATTCTGATAGGCTTGCCTTTATATGTTACTTGACCTTTTTCCCTTACTGCTTTTACTATTCTATCTTTATTTAGTGCATTTGTTGTTCTGATTATTATGTGTCGGAAGGAATTTCTTTTCTGGTCCAGTCTATTTGGAGTTCTGTAGGCTTCTTGTACTTTCATGGGCATCTCTTTCTTTAGGTTTGGGAAGTTTTCTTCTATAATTTTGTTGAAGAGTCCTTTGAGTTGAAAATCTTCATTTTCATCTACTTCTATTATCCGTAGGTTTGGTCTTCTCATTGTGTCCTGGATTTCCTGGATGTTTTGAGTTAGGATCTTTTTGGATTTTGTATTTTCTTTGATTGTCGTGCCGATGTTCTCTATGGAGTCTTCTGCACCTGAGATTCTCTCTTCCATCTCTTGTATTCTGTTGCTGATGCTCGCATCTATGTTTCCAGATTTCTTTCCTAGGGTTTCTATCTCCAGCGTTGCCTCAATTTGGGTTTTCTTTATTGTGTCTACTTCCCTTTTTAGGTCTTGGATGGTTTTATTCAATTCCATCACCTGTTTGGTCTGGTTTTCCTGCAATTCTTTAATGGATTTTTGTGCTTCCTCTTTAATGTCTTCTACCTGTTTAGCAGTGTTCTCCTGTATTTCTTTAAGTGTGTTATTAAAGTCCTTCTTGATGTCCTCTACCATCATCATGAGATATGCTTTTAGATCCGGGTCTAGCTTTTCCGGTGTGTTGGGGTGCCCTGGACTGGGCGAAGTGGGAGTGCTGGGTTCTGATGATGGTGAGTGGTCTTGGTTTCTGTTAGTAAGATTATTACGTTTTCCTTTCCCCATCTGGTAATCTCTGTGGTTAGTTGTTATCGTTGTCACTGTTTAAAGATTGGAGCAGACTCTGTGTTCCACTCACCAGAAGTCTCAAAATCCTGTGGCGGGTGTCGTGGGGTGGGTGTCAGCCGACCCTGCGCTCTAGCTATCCCGGTGCTGGTCAGACCGGAAGAGGCTTGTGGCCCTACTCAGGCCTGTTTTCTGCTTCCCTAACTAATGCAGTCTCAGGCCCCGCGCACAATTGGATTGGAGCAGAAGCTGTGTTCCACTCACCAGAAGTCTTTAGATCCTGTGGCGGGTGTTGTGGGTAGCTGGCGAATGTCAGCCGACCCTGCACCCTAGCTACTCCGGTGCTGGTCAGACCGGAAGAAGCTTGTGGCCCTACTCAGGCTGGATTTCTGCCTCCCCAACCAAAGCCAATTTTGTATTTTCTTCTGCTGTTGATTTCTAGTTTTATTCCACCTTTATATGAAAAGACACAAGAAATTTTGATTCTTTTGTGTTGTTAAGACTTGCTTTATAGATTAAAAAGTGATCTATTTTAGAGAAAGCCCCATGGCTGCTAAACAGACTGTGTATCCTGAAGTCCTTATATGGAATATTCTTTAACTATGTTATTTACATTTATATGTGATATAGACTATGTCTGAAGTTCCTTTGTTGATTTTTAGTCTGAATAACCTATCCACTGATTAGAATTGGGAATTGAATCTATCCTCTATTAATATGTCAGGACTTTTGTGTTCTTTTAGGTCAAGTAGTAATTTTTTTATGACATTGAGCACCCCAGCAAGTCAGTGCCTGTGTATTTACAATTATCTTTGTGATAGCCTGTTCCCTTTATTAGCACATAGTTACCTTCATGTCTTCTGATTATTTTAAGCTTGTATTCTACATACTCATGTATCAGAATAGCCAAGCTAGCTTGTTTTCAGCTTCCTTTGCTTTGTAACAGAATCCTTTCACTCAGTTCTTTGTCGGTAAGTTGTGTTTCTTGTATCTTGTTCTCTCTCTGTCTCTCTCTCTCTCTCTGTCTCTCTCTGTCTCTCTCTCTCTCTCCCTCTCTCTCTCTCTCTCTTTCTCTCTCTCTCTCTGTCTCTGTGTGTGTGTGTGTGTGTGTGTGTGTGTGTGTGTGTGTGTGTGATGCTCACATATCAATTAAGGCATATGCATGTTTTGATGTGTATGTGTAAGCCACAGGACAACTTAAGATGTAGATTTCTCCTTCCATTTTATTTGGCATAGGATCTCTTGTTCCTTACCACTGCAGTTACTACATGGACTAGTCCATGAGCTTCTGAACCTTCTCTTTCTACATCTCCTGTCTCACTGTAGGACAGTTGCGATTATAGATTCATGTCACTATGTCCCACATCTTATAGGATCTGGGGATCCAAACTCAACTTCTTCTGTTTGTGCAGCAAGAACTTTACCCACTGAGCCATTTCCCTGCCTTGGATGTTGTTTTAATCTAGTCATCTAGTTGTATCTTTTAATTGTGAAATTAAGGCCATTTGCATTATTTTTAAAAGGGGTTCTGCAATTTTGTTCCTTGTTTTTCTGATCGATTGACTGGATTATTGCTTGTTCTTTTCTTTCTCCCATTTATTGAGTGAGACATGGTTCTTCTTACCTTGACATTGTTCCTCTATTCTTTTCATGAACTTTGTTCTTTTCTATGGTCTCATTAACTGAGATTATCTTTCTTCTCCCTCTGTGTTTAAGATCCTTTCATTTATCTTCTCCAGTACTGGCTCCATGATCGTGAATTGCTTTAGTATGTGGCTGTCTTGAAATACCTTGATTTCTCTGTGGGTTTTAAGATTAAAATGCTCTGAGCCGGGCGTGGTGGCGCACGCCTTTAATCCCAGCACTTGGGAGGCAGAGGCAGGCGGATTTCTGAGTTCGAGGCCAGCCTGGTCTACAGAGTGAGTTCCAGGACAGCCAGGACTACACAGAGAAACCCTGTCTCGAAAAACCAAAAAAAAAAAAAAAAAAGATTAAAATGCTCTGGATATAGCAATTTTGATTGACAGTTACTTTCAAGGCTTGAAATTTATCATTCTATGCTTTCCTGGCTGTTAGGGTTTCTGTTGAAAAGTATAGTGTTATTCTTATGTGTTTGCTTTTCTGAGTTGGTGCTTTCTTATATAACTATTAATAGTGTTTTCTTTGTTTTGCATATTTTGCATCATAACTATGATACACTAGGAAAATTTCTTCTCTGCAAAGATCTATTTAGGACTTTAAGTGTCTCATGCTTAGATGTATATTTCTTTCTATAAACTTGCAAATTTTTCAGCTATAATTTCATTAAATAGGTTTTCTATACCTAAGTTTTTCTTCATCTTCCCCATGGCGTCTTTGACTTGGTCTCTTGATCGTATCTCAGAATTCTTGGATTTTACTCATTTGTGTATTTATTTATCCTCTATTAATTCTGGGTATTGTATTTCTTTGATCATGTCCTCCAACTTTGATTTCTCTCTCTTCTTCTTGGTAAAGTTTCTTGCTGATGCTTGTTACTGACTGTCTCTATATATTCCTTTACCCCTCCTGCTCCAGTCTGTATTTCCTGGTAAGTCTGTAGATCTTGAACTGATTTCCTTACTTCATGCATTTGCTTATTTGTATCATTTTGAAGTCACTGACTATTTTTACAGGCGAATGTTTGTATCCTTCATCTGGCATTTTACCCATCTGACTCTTTGGTCTTGGTAACTAAAGAATTATGACTTGGAGGAACATGATAGCCTTACTTTTCCTTGTTTCTTGTGTTCTGAATTGTGAAGACATTAGTGAGAGGAATGAGAGGCCTAAATAAGGAAAGAAACATACTATAGTTCTAAATTAGAAACTCAAATATTAGTAAAATGACAGTTCTTCAGAATGATCTATAGGTTCACTACAATAAAACTTCCAACAAGCTTTTATATAGATACTGTTAGATTGGTTCTAAAATATGTGTAAAAATGAAAACAATTTAAACATTCCATATTAATCTTCTAAAAGGACAACAATGAAGCATTTAAACTACCTGGTTTCAAGACTTCCTGCCAAACACTGGTAACCTATAGGATACTGCATTGGTAAAGAGATAAGTACAGTCACTCACTGAAGTGTGAGTCCAAGAAAATACACTAATTGTGCATGCACACACAGTTGAATATAAGTTGAATTCACTGTAAGACAAATGCATTTTATATGCCTAACTTACCAAATATTATAGCTTTGCAGCACAGTGTACTGTAGAGTATTGGCTGTTCACTATGCTGATTAGGTGGCTTCTTCTGAGATGCCCAACATCACAAGAAATATTGTGCCAATTTATCACTAGCCGAGAAGAAGCTCCAATGTTGATATAGATACTAAATGAAACTTTCAAGTCCAACTTTCATCAGCTGGGGGTATGGTTTTTGACACAGATGCCAGTGGAGAAAGGAAATGATGCTAGAATAGCATGTAGAAATGATTTTTAAAATACCATAAACTCTTACTTCACATAACACCACTCAAGAGTCAATTTAAACTTACAAGAGTTCTAAGTGTGAAACTTAACTACTGTTTCCATCCTCTGAAAGTTCAATAAGAAAACATCTCTGACATTGGCATTGAAAAAAAAAAAAAGATTTTTGTATTAAATACCAAAAAAAAAAAAAAAAAAAACCAGAATAGAAAAAGTACAAAAGGGAAAAACAATGAAGTAGTCTTTGTCAAAATTAAAACTTTTGGCCAAGCTTTGGGGCTTACACCTTTAATCCCAGCACTTAGAAGGCAGAGGCAGGCAGATCTCTTTGAGTTCAAGGCCAGCCTGGTCTACAAAGTAAGGCCAGAACAGCCAGGGCTACAAAGAAAAGCCTGTCTAGAAAAACCAAACAATAAATAAATAAATTTTTCCTCTTCACAGAAAACGCTGTCTTGAAAAGCCAAACAATCAATCGATCAATCAATCAATCAATAAATAAATCCATGAGGAAAAAAATGGTCTGGGTATAGTCATATAGGCCTATAATCTCAGCGCTTGCCAGAGAATCACTACACATTTCAGGTTAGGTGGATCTACATGGCAAGTCCTGGGCCAGCCTGGGCTACTTAAAGAAGCCCTGTCCAAAAAGAACAAACAAGGCTCTGGAAACATCTCAGAAGAAGGTAAGAGTTAGAGGTCAAAAGAACCAGAGCAAAACAATATGTTCTGGACATGACTTCTGAGCATACAGCAGCTCAGGTTGCCTGCACAAAAACCTGTACAAGATCAAGCCAATCAACATTCTAGCACTGCGTGGGAGGAGTTCGTGAGCCCGTTCCCCACAGAACAACCAGGATCTGGGAGGAAGCATAGGCCAGTTGTTCCCACACTCAGAAGTAAATGGACAAAACAAATTGTAATACATGGATCATTAAACTTAAAATAAATACAAAGGCAGACCAGTGTGGTCTATATTGAGAGTTCCAGGATAGCCAGGGCTACTTAGAAAGACCCTGTGTCAAAGAGAAAAAAAAAAAACAAAAACAAAAACAACTTTACAACATAGTAAGCAAAAAAACACCTTTTTGTTTGTTTGTTTGAGCGAGGTCTCATCTTGTAACCTAAGCTATCCTTGAACTTGGGATCCTTCTGCCTCAGCCTCCTAATGCTAGAGGTATAGGCATGTGACATTCCTAAGACAATCCATTTTTTCTGATGAAAAAATATTTGAACAGATATAGTTCATTTATAAATAATTATGATGGAAAAGACTAATAAGCACATGAACAGTACAATCATTTAGGAAATGCAAATTATTGCCTCAGTGCCACCAAGCATTGATTTATAGGCTATGATCCAGGATTTAGAAAACTGAGGCATAAAGATGAAAAGTTCAAGGCCAGCTTCAGCTGCATAACAAAACCCTGTCTCCAAGAGAAAAATCTCAGTTCTGTTTGATCTCCAGATGTGTAGAGTATGGTTAGGGTGTGGACAGCCTTTGGTCCTGCCATAGTCTGCTACATATTAGCATGGTATGACACACTAGCTGCTCCAGAAGAAAGGGATGATGCTTGCAGCTTGAAAAGCACTTTTACATTACTGTCTCACATGATCATCTTATTCATATTCTTAAAGTTACTTTTGAGTCAGGGCTATGAAAAGAGAATAATAAATAAATAAATTACTAAAATTAGTAATGTCAGCTTTGTATCTATGCCCTCTCCCTCTTTTAATTTGTAGGTGCCTGGCATAAAGCTATAGTAAGTTTGGAATTTCCTAGAAATAAAAATATGCATTATTTATCACTCTTTACTATAGTAATAGTTCTATTCTTCCTTCAACTACTAAGTACTGTATATTTCTGCTGAAATGGCAAGTTTTCAAATCCAGGTCTTCTACTGAGCTAAAATAAGGAACTGTTGAGTACAGCATCTACTGCCAAAGAAAGAGTTTTGAACTGTTTTGTTAAGATAGAACTCTTTTGTCTTTGCACACAAATTAGTTTCACCAGATTTGTTTTTGTCCACTAGTCTTTTGGACAACACTACAGATTCTAGCTGGTGTCTATTTTCTGTTTCAAAGATGTTATTAAACCTGTTAGAGGTGATATATTGAGGCAGGTCACATACCCAAAGAAGCCATAATTCTGTTGAAATCTGAAGGGATAAGTTTCAAGTGATAAGATTCCAATATCATTGGCCCAGCAACAGTAGTCTAGAAGAAAATGACGGATAAAAGGTAAAGTCAGCATATTGGTGAGTTCCCAAGATCTTTTCCAAGACATCCTTGACTCCTTCACTGAGTTGCTTTGATTAACCGAAGGCATCATACAAAATCTTCCATTTCAGTTAACTTCACAAGTGCAGCATTGTTCTCTCATTACATAGAAATGGTGTGCTCAAAATTGTAGCCAGAGGGTTCCAGATACAAAGATAAATTGAGCCCCCCCTTTCTATCTCTTCCTTCTTTTCTCCACCACCACCACCCCTACACACACACACACACACACACACACACACACATCAGCAAGATCTTACATATCCCAGGCTGGCCTTGAACTTACTATGCAACAAAGGACTAGCTTGAAATCCCAATCCTCCAGCGTCTGTCTGCTGAAAGCAAGAGTGCAGGCATGTGTGGCCAGCACTCTATGAACTGAGCTATATCTCCAACCCCAAAGACCATCTCTTTTTTAAATCTCTAATCTTTTTTTACAGTTCGGTCATTATCCCCCTCCAGTTCTTCCCTCTAACAGTTCCTCATCCCATTCCTCACCTCAACCCATTTCCAAGATGTCCCCACAACCCCACACATCTCACACCCTGCCAGGCCTCCCCATTCCCTGAGGCCTCAAGTCTCTCAAGAGTTAGGTGTGTCTTCTCTCATTGAGGCCAGACCAGACAGTCCTCTATTGTATATGTGTTGGGGGCCTCATATCAGCTGGTGTATGCTGCCTGGTTGGTGGTTCAGTGTTTGAGAGACCTCAGGGATCCAGGTTTGTTGAGACTGCTGGTCTTCCTATGGAGTTGCCCTCCTCCTCAACTTCTTCCAGCCTTTCCCTAATTCAACCACAGGAGTCCCCCAACTTCAGACCATTGGTTGGGTGTGTCCAATTCAGCTACTTGTTGGGCCTCTCAGAGGGCAGCCATGCTAGGCTTCTGTCTGTAAATACATCATAGCATCAGTAATAAATACATCATAGCATCAGTAATAGTGTCAGGCCTTAGAGCCTCCCCTTGAAAAGGGTCTCAAAGATGGGCCAGTCATTGGACCGCCTTTTCCTCAGTCTCTTCTCCATTTTTATCCCTGCAGTTCTTTTAAACAGGAACAATTCTGGGTCAGAGTTTTTGACTGTGGAATGGCAACCCCATCCCTCCACTTGATGCCCTGTCTTTCTACTGAAGGCGGATTCTACAAGTTTCCTCTCCACACTGTTGGGCATTTCATATAAGGTTCCTTCCTTTGAGTCCTGAGATTCTCTCACCTTCCAGGTCTCTGGTACATTCTAGAGGGTCCCCCCCACCACCTCTCAAGGTTGTATATTTCCATTCATTCTGCTGGACCTCAGGGGTTCACTTCTGGTCCCCCCCCCAATACCTGCTTATGTTTCCCTTTTCCCCTGCATCTCCCTCTCCCCTCTCCCACCCAGTTTCTTCCCTCTCTCTGCTCTATGCTTTCTTCTCCCTCCCAAGTGGGATTGAAGCATCCTCACTTGGGCCTTTCAGCTTGTTAGCCCTCTTGAATTCTATGGATTATATTCTGGGTATTCTGTACTTTTTGGCTAATATCCACTTATCAGTGAGTACATACTATGCATGTTCCTTTGGGTCTGTGTCAGGATGATATTTTCTAGATCCATCCATTTGCCTGAAAAACTCATGATGTCCTTGTTCTTAATAGCTGAGTAGTAGCTTATTATGTAAATTAACCACATTTTTCTGTATCCATTCTTCTATTATGGGACATCTGGGTTGTTTCTAACTTCTGGCTATCACAAATAAGGCTGCTATGAACATAGTGGAGCATATGCCCTTTGAGGCATGGTGGGGCATCTTTTGGGTATATGCCCAGGAGTGGTATAGCTGGGTTTTCAAGTAGATCTATTTCCAGTTTTCTGAGGAACTTCCAGATTGATTTCCAGAGTACCAGTTTTCAATCCCACCAGCAATAGAGGACTATTCCTCTTTCTCCTCATTCTTGCTAAAATATACTGTCACCTGAGGTTTTGGTCTTAGCCATTCTGATTGGTGTAAGCTGGAATCTCAGGGTCGTTTTGATTTGTATTTCCCTGATCACTAAGGACTTTGAACTTTTATTTAAGTGCTTCTTGGCCATTCAAGATTTCTCTGTTGTGAATTCTCTGTTTACTTCTATACCCCATTTTTTGATTGGATTGTTTGGGTTTTTTGGAATTTAGCTTCTTGAGTTCTTTATATATTTTTGGATACTAGCCAAAAGGTAATGTGGGGTTAGTGAAAAAAAATTTTTTTCAATCTGTAGGTTGCCTATTTGTCTTATCGACTATGTCCTTTGCCTTACAGAAGCTTTTCAGTTTCATGAGGTCCCATCTATCAATAATTGATCTTAAAGCCTGAGACATTGGAGTTCTGTTTAGGAAATCCCCCACCCCTACTCTATGCCCATGAGTTCAAGGCTCTTTCCCAATTTCTCTTCTATTAGATTCAGTCTATCTGGTTTTATGCTAGCCAGAGCAATAAGACAACAAAAGGAGATTAAGGAGATACAAACTGGCACAGAAAAAGTCAAGGTATCACTATTTGTAGTGATATGATAGTGTATATAAGTGACCCCAAAAATTCTACCAGAGAACTTCTCCAGCTGATAAACAACTTCAGCAAAGTGGCCAGATATAAAATTAACTCAAACAAATCAGTAGCCTTCCTTTATACAACTGATAAACAGGCTGAGAAAGAAAATAGGAAAAACACCCTTCATAATAGTCACAAATAATATAGAGTATCTTGGGGTAACTCTAACCAAACAAGTGAAAGAGCTGTATGACAAGAACTTCAAGTCTCTCAAGAAAGAAATCAAAGAAGACCTCAAAAAATGGTAGGATTAACAGTAAAATGATCATCCTATCAAAAGCAATCTACAGAGTCAATGCAATCCCTATCAAAATTCCAACACAATTCTTCAAAGACATGGAAAGAGAAATTCTCAATTTCATATGGAAAAACTTTTGGAGGAATCACCATCCCTGACCTCAAGCTGTACTACAGAGCAATAGTGATTAGTGATTTAAAGAAAAAAACTGCATGGTATTGGTAAAAAGACAGACAGGTCAATCAGTGGAATAGAGTTGGAGACCTAGAAAAAAAACCACACACTTATGGACACTTGATCTTTGGCAAAGAAGCCAAAAATGTACAATGGAAAAAAAGAAAGCATCTTTAATAAATGGTGCTGGTCTAACTGGCAGTCGGTATGTAGAAAAATGAAAATAGATCCATATTTGTCAGTTTGCACAAAGCTCAAGTCCAAGGAGATCAAGGACTTCAACATAAAACAAGATACACTGGGTCATCTCATGTTTTAAATACTGTGACACATAGTCATAGAAGGGGCTCATCTGGGATTGGGATTGGAAGATGGTCCAAGTGACTTAAAATTGCTAGTGACAGATGGTCATTAAAATGCTAAGTGGTAGTTAATCTTTTTACAAATATTTACACATTATTTTCCCTTAAATGAGAAATATACTTAAGCCATGAGTGGTGGCACATGCCTTTTATCCCAGCACTTGGGAGGCAGAGAATTCATAGCCAACCTAGTCTACAAAGCAAGTTCCAGGACAGCTAGGACTACACAGAGAAACCCTATCTTAAACACACACACACACACACATACACGGGGTGGGGAGAAATATTCATTAAAAATCAAAGTGGACCTTCCATTATTAATATACCTACAGTCTAGTAGAGTAGAACAAAAGCAAAATCACAGTACAGTATGAGTCATAAGACTATATGAAAATGTATAAAAGAGGAAATAAGAAATTATGCAGCTAAAAAATAACAAACTTCTTTAAAGTCTGAGAAAGTAAGTGTCAGGTCAGTCATTAACACTCTGATCCAGAAGAAAAATCAGAAGGAAATAAATTGGAGTAGATTGGGTAAGAGCTGAACAAGTGAGAAATCATTATGGGTAATCATCATCATTTCTGGTTTCCCAAGACCAGAGTCAAGGCAGAAATGAATTGAAGAAGGAAGGTGTCTTAGTTAGGGTTTTACTGCTGTGAACAAATACCATGACCAAGGCAAGTCTTATAAAAAACAACATTTACTTGGGACTGGCTTACAGGTTTCAGAGGTTCAGTCCATTATCATCAAGGTGGCAGCATGGCAGTATCCAGGCAGACATGGGGCAGGCAGAGCTGAGAGTTCTATATCTTTATCCAAAGGCTGCTAGTAGAAGACTGACTCCCAGGCAACTAGGGTGAGGGTCTTAAACCCACACCCACAGTGACAGACCTACTCCAACCAGATCACAACTATTCCACACCTCCAAATTGTGCCACTCCCTGGTCCAAGAATTTACAAACCATCACAGAAGGTGACTGGTCCATTCTGGGAAATGTTCATTTTTACTGCAGAACAACACACCTATGAGGCTCTGCCACTGCTGAGGAGTCTTCCTGAACTGCAATCTTTATATAGCTAAATCCTACTAACCCTGCTTTTTAAATTAACAGATACTATTGTGGGATTTTTTTTTTATAATACTAGCTTCTGGTAACCTCATTATACTCTGTTCCTATAAGATAAGTGATTTGGATTCTGTGTGAGTGAGAGGCAGTATCTGTGTTTCTGTCTGCCTTGCCTTCCAGCATGCTTCCTCCAGCCTGAGCAGCATGGAGAGCCTTAAAGTTGCCAAGTTGTTTTAAACTTCTTTGGCCCCAAACTGAAATGCCTTTATTTTGTTTTGCTGTTCTTTTTTCTAGACTCACTCAGATGTGATGTCTGTGAAAAGGCCTTTCTAACATGACCCCACCAGGCAAGGTTAATATGTGGCCACTGACAGACTCATACTTGACTGTAGTAATTTGCAGGGATGTCATCTCCTGTGATTTTTAAGCACACAACACCTCTGTATTCATTGTGTCTAGCCTAGATGGGGAGGAAGACATCAGCAAGTATTTGTCGAATGAAAAAATCAGATTAAGACATCTGATGAGAATTGGAAATTCAAAAACAATAATAAGATAAAACATACCAAAGACAAATATGAACACTCTGTACCTGCCATTGATTCTTCTGCCTCAGCTGTGATGTTATCTATCCTGGGCCTTAGCTCTTGGCTTGGTTATGTGAATGGAAGTGACTGGAAAGGGAGAACAAATACAAAAACCTAGGTAGAGGGGCTGGTAAACTTGGGGGGACTGAATATTAGGACCACCAGTGGCCCATGTTAAGGGGAACCTGGCCAGCATACTTGGTTCCATTCATCTGTTTAAACTTCTAGGCACTGTTCTCTACTACCACCTGGTGGCCACATCTATAAATAGCAAGTTCCTCTCGAGGGAGCTAAGGGAAGGCAGATGATGATCCCCCAGTGATCCTCAGTTCAAACATCACCCAGGAGAACACAGAGGTGTGAGTGTGAACCTGCACCTTATTCTGGTAAAGTCTCCAAGAGCTTACTAGGTTTCTGAAGATACCTCTGGTCTACAAAAGACAGAATTACTGCTGAGGGTTGATTCCCTTGTCTCCCGCTCAGATGAAATCCTCTGAAGGATCATCAGAGACAGAAAGCAGGCCTGGTTCCCTGCTACTCATCCTCCAGCTTAACACAGTACTTATGCAGAACCCAGTTTAACAACCACTCTTGTGAAATGGAAGGCTTACAGAGCCTCTGACTCAGGTGGACCCTGGATGTAACTAAGACTAGGTCTCATACCTTGGAGAACATCATGCTGATGTTCACAGGGTAGCAATGCTAGGACTAAGTATAAACTTCCCTTAACTGTTACTGTTGTTAAAGATGGCCTTGCTTCCCACTACCATCATTTAAAATGAATAAAAGCAATACCATTTTCTACCCTAATAGAGTTCTCAAATGGAAGTCATTTTACCAACATAGTTTTAGATTTCTGGAAAGAACCAGATTCTTCTCAACAAACCATGATTCCTGGTAGAAGATAAAGCCTATAGCTTAAATTTAAATTAGTTCTTTAAAATGCAAGCACCAGTGCCCATGAGCTGACTTTAAAGAGAAAAAAACTAAAACTCAGATTTGCTGTTTTCTCCCACAACTTGCTACATGTGTGCTCTTTGGTCATTCAGAGAGTGGGCGGGTTATCAGTATGACTGTTTATTTGCATCTCTGGGGCCCAGGAATGACCATATTCTCTGCTAGGAACAGCCACAGAAGTCCAGGGGCTCAAAAAAGTTAACATTGCTAGAACATACACCTGCTAGATACACTAGAGTTGACTTCCTAAAGAATCTTCAGATGATTTGAATTACTATTTTGGAGATGCCTAAAGTAGAAGTCCTAAGATTACACAGTTAATATGTGGTAGGGACTAAGAAGAACTGGGGTCTGCCTGATTCCTCAGTATTCCCACAACAACGAGCTGCATACATTGAACATCCTCTGTCCTCTTCTCACTGTCCCCTTCTCATCTCTCCTTTAGGAGTGCCAGCTTCTCTCAGGGCACCCGGCAGAAGAGTGATACAGCAGTGCAAAAACTTGCCCAGAGCAATGGACACTGTATCAACGGAGTCGGTGGTCAAGTCCATGGCTTCTATAGCCTTCCCAAGCCAAGCCGACACAATACAGAATTCAAAGACAGTACTTATGATCTCCCACGGAGCCTAGCTTCCCATGGCCACACCAAGAGCAGCCTCACAGGGTCTGAGACTGATAATGAGGATGTGTACACCTTCAAGATGCCCAGCAACACCCTGTGTCGGGAACTGGGAGACCTCCTTGTGGACAATATGGATGTCCCAACCACTCCTCTCTCAGCCTACCAGATCCCTAGAACATTCACACTGGACAAGAACCACAATGCCATGACAGTGGCCACTCCTGGAGATTCAGCCATAGCTCCCCCACCCCGGCCACCCAAGCCAAGTCAGGCAGAAACACCTCAATGGGGCAGCCCTCAGCAAAGACCTCCAATCAGTGAAAATAGCAGATCTGTAGCTGCTACTATCCCCAGGCGCAATACCCTCCCTGCAATGGACAACAGCCGACTCCATCGAGGTCAGTGTAATCTGGAGCTGAGACCAGAGGGCCAGGGAGGTGGTCCAGGCATTCTCAGTATATTGCTGGCCCATGGTCACCCCTAAGCCAAGGTAAACTTAAGGACTAATTAGTTCAGTGATAGCAGTTGATGCATCTTTTGTGCAATTTCCTTAGCAGTTGATCCTCTGCCTAGCTGTCAATATGACACCCACCATGGCAGAAGTATAGCAGACTCCACCTTGGAGATGTTGATATTTTGGGTTTGGAGGCTCAAATCATATTATTTTATTTATTTAAAACTAAAACCAAAAATGTAAAAAAAAATTAGAAGAAAAACAAAGTTAAAGAAAATAATACAAAATGGGATGGATCCTCATGGTATTTCCATGTCATAGAATTTCTAGTTGAATTCTGAACCTGGACTTGAAGCCGCTAAGTTCTGTTCTCACTTATCACAGATAAATTCCAACACTGCATACCTCCTCTGTTCCGTGAGCTGTCTTTAGAGGTTGCAGATCTTTCTCATCCCCCTGCTGTGACAGCAGCAAAGACAAGCCTTGGGTCTATGGGGCCAGCCATCCAGTTTAGAACTCTGCAGACAGTCAGGCGATCTGAGCAGTTGCCTGCGCTTTGGAACTGTATAACACATACACAACACACCCCTGCCCTTCAAAGCTTTTTCAAAGCTGGAAAAAGAAAACCAACATATATAATTAGTGTAAATGCCATTACCAAAGTATTCCCAGAGGTGAGAATGGGTGATTGGGAGATATTAGAAAAACCCAGGGCTAAAGTCAGGATGTCCTCTGCAGACACCCACACTGGAACAGACATGAATATTAGGAGAATTGCCACACTGGACAGCGACAGGAGAGTCATGGGCTCAGCATGAGTATAAACTCTCTTCTTCCTTCATCACAGCTTCTTCCTGTGAGACCTATGAGTACCCAGCACGAGGCAGTGGAGAAAGTGCCAGCTGGTCTGCTGAATCTGTGAGTGAGAATGTTAATTCTTTCTTGGGTGGGGGGGGGGGGGTTGACTGGGACCTCTTGGGTCAGGCAGGGTAGGGAAGAAGCTACGCCACATATAACTAAAAGTGCACCACCCGAAGAACAATGGCATTTCCCTCAGGAACTGCCACCTGTCCC
This sequence comes from Mus caroli, assembly GCF_978045245.1. Taxonomy (NCBI): domain Eukaryota; kingdom Metazoa; phylum Chordata; class Mammalia; order Rodentia; family Muridae; genus Mus; species Mus caroli. Next base: position 49,132,252 of record NW_028227263.1, on the reverse strand, counting down.
AGTCCAAAGTCCTAGGTGTTTTGGGGAAGTAAAAATGGCACCTTCATCTGGTCCTGTGGCAAACTAGAATACAATGCAGCAGACACACTCCAAAGTAGAGGGTACTTTAAGGCAACAGCCCTGCTCTCTAGGTGTCATGTGGAGTAGGAACATAGCAGAAGTGGTGACAGATGACAGCTTACATGAGGCTCTTAGGCTGTCTCTGGAATGGGTTGACCACAGCTGTCCAAGTTCAAAACAAGTTGATCAGGATTTAGGTTCAAGCCCACTGGAAAGACAAGTGAAGAAGCCCTGTGGGTAGATGTGCTCTGCTATACAATAAGGTGGTGTGAGTTGTGGCTGTGGGTGGCTGTGGTTAGGACAGCTACACTACTATACAAGTCTGTGACAGTTCTACCTACAACTTGCTACTATGTGACTTAGGCACCTGGAATGAGCCCAGGCTCACTGCATGCTGCACAGGAAAATGTAGCTAGGAAACCTCCCCTTCCAGAGTCCTGGCCAGAGTCTGGATTGACTCATCAGTGATGAACCCTGGCTATTTCTAGCTGGACTGCCTTCTACCTTAGCCAGGCAGCTGGAGCCTGGAGACCTCTAGCCACAAGCCATGGATTTGAGTAGCCACAAAGTTTTGTACTTCCATTTTATCACAAAGATAAGGCTCCCAAGAGATGGTGAAACAAGTAACTGCAGAGCTCATTTCTCCTTGGTTCCCACTACACATCTTTATTTGATCTTCCCAAGGTCTCCCTTCAAAATGTAGCTAACCAACTGAGACAGCTTGTACATAGCTTCACCTTACTTCTTTTCACGAGTTACAGGTAGATCTTTGGCCTTTTTTTTTTTTTTTTTTTTTTCAGCCAGGAAAGACTGCCGTAGGTCGATCAAATAGTGCCAGCTCTGATGACAACTACGTGCCCATGAACCCAGGTTCTTCTACCCTGCTGGCTATGGAACGACCAGGGGACAACTCCCAGAGTGTCTACATCCCCATGAGCCCAGGGCCCCATCACTTTGACCCCCTTGGCTACCCGTCCACAGCCCTTCCTATTCACAGAGGCCCCAGCCGAGGAAGTGAGATCCAGCCACCCCCGGTCAACCGAAACCTCAAGCCTGACCGAAAAGGTAAGCCCACATTTTGCCCTATCTCATCTCTGGACAGCATTTGCTTAGAGATTGGGTAAATACTGGGCTTAGAGGTATGTGACTGTGCAGATAATGTAAATTCAGACTTCGGATTTGTTTATAGGGAAAGTGTCCGGAATGGTTCACATAGTCCACTGCAGGCGTGTAGTAGTAGGGCCATGGTCTGTGTGGAGATCAGGAAAACATGCTAGAACCCAAACTGGACTTCTGCTGGCCTTGGCTGAGCAGAAAGGGATTGAAAGGGAGGAGTGGGGAAGTTGGACAGAGATGGAAGCCATGGGTGTGGCCAACAGGACTCTGACTATGTGATCTTGAGCCTTACAGGGTCCTGTGCCCCTTTGCTTTCCTTCACTGTTATTTGTATAACACTGTCCAAAATCAACAGCAGTAGTCACAATGACCATCTCTATTGTGAATACAATCTGTTCTCATGAGAAGTCATAAAACCTAGGGAGAATCTTTACTGTCAGACCCATAAGTCCCATTTTGGATTCTGGAAGTCTTGATTACTATAGATACAGTGGGAAGGACACAGACTTTAGAATGTGAAGATGAAGGCATAGACTTAAGTATCTAGAGTTTGATATCTGTGGGAGTCCTGAAACCAAGTCATCTGTATGTCCTTACTGAGCCTCAGATCCCCTGTATAAAGCTGACAGCCTTTGTACAGGTGCTGGCATGTTACATATAGTCTGTGTGTGTGTAGTATAGTCACTGATCCCTGAACTCTGTTCCTGCTTTAGCAAAGCCAACACCCCTTGACCTGAGAAACAACACTGTCATCGATGAGCTGCCCTTCAAGTCACCTGTCACCAAGTCTTGGTCCAGGATCAAGTGAGTGACTGCAAAACCAAAAGTTTGGGGTCAGAATTGGGTGGCATGATAGCTGGCCTAGCAGTCAGGACATTGATGATAATGCTATCAGGAGCTTTGTTCGGTTTCTGGTCTTTGCTACAAAATATATGGTATAAACACTTCAAGACAAGGATAGATGTATTTTGGTTCATGATTTCAGTCTGTGATCACTTGGCTCACTTGAGGCCTGTGGCAAGGCAGAAACATAGGATGGAGAGAGCATGACAGCCAGAAAACAAAGTGTATGCCTGTCCTGGCTGTTCCATTCAGCCCCAGTCTATTTGGCTGGTACTATACACATTGAGGGTGGATCTTCCCACATCTGTTGCTGTACCACATGCCAATTATCTTCCATGTTTTGTTAATCTGTCTCTTGATCTCTTGGGAATTGTTTTCCTCTTCTGTGAAGGGGAAATGATTAAAATGTCCCTATATTAAATCTATCTGATAATGGAAGTGTGAAACTCAGGTGAGGGCCAGGTCTGGGGTGTAAGAACCATAGCTTCTCAGGGTTCACTCTCTTTTTTTTCTGTCCAACAGCCACACCTTTAACTCTAGTTCCTCCCAGTACTGCCGTCCTATCTCCACACAGAGCATCACCAGCACAGACTCGGGAGACAGTGAGGAGAACTATGTCCCTATGGTGAGTCCTTGAGAGTCACTGCACTGTCTCCCATTTCTTCTTCCCAGCTCAGGCCATGGCCATAGACGTCTGTCAACTTCCTGATGCAGACCCTTCCTAGACACATGAATGTCAAACAACAGGAGTTATTAGCCATTAGAAATGCACAGCTTTGCCCTCAAGGACATCTGTGTCTTAAAGATCCCAGGTGGCCTGCCTTTCTCACTACTCTAATTCAGGTGACATCATGATGGGTGTCCCTTGGAGAGACAGTGTTGGGGAGACATAGAGATATATAACTCTATGCAGTGTGATGTAGTAGTAGAAATACACACAGAGCATAATACAGTTCCTCTCTGGGGTCATTGAAAAGGGTACAGCTGCCAAGGCTGCAGAGATTCGAGAAACAGATCAATCATTAAAATGGGACTATCACTTCTTACTACAGTCATATCATGGGCATGTTTTAGACATAAAGTGCTCTCTTAAAGCTGAAGACAGAGTCCTAGAACTTCTCACGTGGAAAATGGCTGAAGAAATGAAGGCCTGTCACCCAGAAACAAGGTGACTGTTCAGGTCTCTGGAGAAGAGCAGAGAGCATGAGCTGCTTGTGGCCAGGTGTGATAGGAAGCTGTACATTACCAAGTGTGGAAGGATGTTGCTCACCAGGGACCTGCCAGCTGAGGCTGGGGCTTTAGGATAGACAGTAGACCTGCCCCAAGTCTGCCTAGGGGGTGGGGAGCAGGCACATGGATTAGCACAGGTTTGGTAGTCAGAACACATCCCTGGCTCTTGTCATGCACCAGCTATATAAGTGTAGGTGACTCACTCTACTTCCTGAATCTAGTGTTATAACCTCTAGTGATTTGAACAGTGGTGCTATCCACCTCTCAGGACTTCTGTGAAGACTTGAGTGAGAATATGAACAGTCTCAGTGGATTGGCTCAGTGCAGGACACAGTAGAGGAGCTCTTGCTCCTGGAGGTAGTTTTCCAGGTGATGGTTTAGGTTGTTAAACTTACCCAGTTTTACTCTTTGTCATAGCAAAACCCAGTATCTGCATCCCCTGTTCCCAGTGGCACTAACAGCCCAGCTCCAAAGAAGAGTACTGGCAGTGTGGATTATCTCGCCCTGGACTTCCAGCCGGGCTCCCCAAGCCCTCACCGCAAGGTACCTGGGAGTTTGGAAGGAGGGAACACATCCCAGCAGCCCCTCTGCAGAGACATTTTATATGAGCATTGCAGAGCGTCAGTCTATTCATGTCCTTGCCGCGGGATATACTCACAGGGATTAGTCATGATTACAAAGGGATTCCGTCAACAATGTAAGAGCTGGAGATCCTCTCTCCCTTTCCTTTGAGAGACAGAGAGAAAGTGTCTGAATGAGACACAGCATCCCTTGGAAGGGACTTTAGGGCCTGGGAAAGCCTCACCAAGAACCACTTTCAGCCCCGACAGCCAGGAAGTCCACCTCAACACACTTTCCCTCAGTGTGCTGTGAGGCGTAAAGGCCTGGTGCTTATTGTCATCCAACACATCCCTTTCCCTGGAGGTGTGGCCAAAGGAAGATGGGTGGAGGCACTATTGAAAGCCCGAGCCAGGACTGGCAGGTTATCCTGAAAGCTGGGAATGAGGTGTCAGCAGGCTTGGTGCCTCCAACAGAAGACTACTTGACTTTGAAATCCTCCTTCAGCACAGACACTCAAAGTGATAGCCTTATGTAGGTAACTCAGCCATTTCTTTTGTCTCCTCAGCCATCCACATCATCTGTCACATCAGATGAGAAGGTAGACTATGTCCAAGTGGATAAAGAGAAGACCCAGGCCCTGCAGAACACCATGCAGGAGTGGACGGATGTGCGGCAGTCCTCCGAACCTTCCAAGGGTGCCAAGCTGTAATGAAGGGGGCCGCCAAGTTCAAGAGCCATGAGGCAGCTGCCCAGACCTGCCTCTTCTGTCACCTCTTTCTCCATTTCTCCCTACACCTCCTCTCCCCTGTACCACTTTCAGCCTTCAAAGCACTCAACATCAGGGACCTGACCCTTTCCCATCAGAGGCAAGGGTCTGGTGGAGATACTTCCTCTGCCACTTGGGTTCCACCTATGACTTGTGTCAATACTAGCTGTGCCTCCACCACCTTAGTTAGGAGCTGTTGCCAAAAAAGCTTCCTGCTTTGGACCCATTTGTCTGCTGCTTGGACTCTTAGAGGGAGGGCTGAAGCTCTGAGATAGGCTCATGCCTCATGTCTGCTCACTGCTCTCTACCCTCTACCTCAGGGCTGCTTCTCCATCCCCAGCGGAGGATGATAACCCAGGGAGCCAAGAACCAGCAGACCAAAGTACACATGTGTTTTCCTATCCCTGCGATTTTGGCAAGGAAAAGGCAAGGAGCCACAAGACGAAATGGTTGATAGTGGAAGTCGGAAGTTGCCTTGAGTGAGAAAGAAATTATGTCCCCAGATATGGGAGTGTAGCTGATAACTTGCAGGGTGGTACCCAATATCAGGCCATGCTGCACCTTTGCTGTAGACTGGGAGAGACAAAATATGAAGGACAGCTGGAAGGAAAACTGACAATGATAAGCAACCAAGAGTAGCAGAAGTCTTTGGGGTGGCAAAGCTTGGAGCTGGAGGACTCTGCCACTCTGGGACAGGCAGTCCTCTTCCCTGGCCCTGATAATGAGATGAGACAGAGTAGGGAAGACCATAGCAGGTGATATGGGGGATGGGAGGCAGGGGGGATCCTGGGACAGGAGTGTGCTAAGCTCAGAGCAGTACAGGGACACTGCCATGGAAAGAAAGTTTCTAGTAGGTAGGAGGGATGACTTAGAGACTGGGAGGCAGGCAAGACATGTAGCAAGTGGGTACATGTGTCCAAAAGGCCTGATGGGGAGCCCAAGGCCACATGCAGAAGTACAGCAGGGAGCAGAATGAGAAGGAGTCATACTTTGACCAAGGAAATCTAGAAATCACATGAGGGTCTGGGTAATGGCTTGTGCCAGACAGAAGCACCTCTGACCTAGTGCCAGACCAGGTCTTTTCTCTGTTGTCCTCAGCTGCAGGGATGGTAGAAGCTAACCCTCTCCTCCCATGGCTTCAGAGGTCACCAGAGCAGAAGGGATGGAAAGCTGTCATTGCCTAAGGCTCTTAAGGTAGGGCAGGGAGATCTGAATGTGTTTGTGTTGAAAGTTGACCAAATTTTCAAGCATTTCATTGCAGAAGAAAAACAGGGAAAACCAGCATTTCATTTTGCCCTAGATGAACAGATTGTTGTCCTCAAAAAACTAGGACTGTTGAGAAGTAAAGACACACCTCACCTCTCTCCTCCAGAGAGCCCTGTCTAGGAGTTCCTCAGTAGTAGCCCCTCTTCTTACATTAGGATGGATCATTTAGCAATGCTTGCCAAGCCCTGTGCTACCTTGTATAGTCATACCTTGTCCCTAACTACAGGTCACAATCAGTGAGAAAAGTAAACCATAAAGATGACTGGCAAGTACATAGAAAGGAAAAGTGCTAAAGGAAACTGAGCTACAGGGAGGGGAAGCCTCCAGGAGGGAGCAGAATGAATTTTAGGCAAGGGATAGGCAGAGGTGGGTGCATGGAGGAGACAGAAGAGGTGAGGGAAGCCTCAGCTTTGGGAACAGAGGGTCTTTGAAGGTATGAAGTGTGCACTGTCACCTTGAGTGAAATGGGGCTGTGAATGGTTGCACTGAGCAGTATTACAAGGTACTTGGCTGGCTCTGCCCAGACTCATGGTGTCCTTTAAAGCCTTCAGTGGATCTCCCATGTGGCTAAGCTTTTGACTGATGCTGCTGGAGCTGATAGCAGGGCTAGGTATCATTGGCCTTAGCAGCCACCCCATAGACCCCAGAGTGCATTTTCTGAATTGAGTGTACCATGTGAATGGAGCTGGCTGCCATCTTCCAGGACTGAGGTATTATTCTAGTTAGTCTCAAGGCCTCCTTCTTGCTCTGGTTCACCTGTGGAAAGCTGAGCTTTGGCTCATAATACCAGACTGCTAGCCATGTCTAATGTACCCACCCATTTACCCATCCTCCAACCCCAAATAGGAAAAGCCAATTCCATTTAGGGAAAAAATATTCTGGCTTACCCATAAGTCAAAGTTCACCTCCCCTGGTGGCTGTCAAGGACTAAGAGCCAAGAACATCCATCACCTCTTCGCATAGCTCCCACAAGTACCTGTCCTGCAGGGCAGGGCCTCTTCCCACTTCATCCTACTAAACTTTAGTAGGAACAGTAAAGAAAGGAGATGGCATCTCCTTGAGACTTGCCAGTCTGTGAAATGGGATGGTCACAGCTGATACTCAGCTGCTGTAAGAACCTGGATGATCATTTGAAGGTCTGAGTTACTGGGTAAGAGCAGCACAGAGAACATTAGCTCATTAACTGCCTCCCTCTCTATCTGGATTTTGCGGATAGCTACATTGATTCCATGAAAAGAAGCCACATTCCCAGAACAGAAGCACAACCCTTCTGAAGTTACTGGAATGAGGGTTCAGGTCTGCCTTTGGGCCCTTTATATAACAGTAGCTATAGTCCCAGCCATGGCTCCCTTCCCCTCCCTGCAACACAGCTCTGTAAGCTATGAGAAGAGGCAGCTCTTCCTTCCCATTCGGGCCTTTGGCTGTAAAGTGTGGGGAAGCAGGCTGACCTTAGAGGGCCATATTGCTGGGGCTTCCCATACCTGGGGTCTTGGAAAGGCAGGAACATCCAGACTTTCCATGGGCACCTGTTGATAATTTGTGCTGTCCTGGTATCTGGTGGTGTGTGTTCTTGTGTAATCTGTGGGCTACTTGTGTCTTGAAATGTAGAATCATTTCATTCAGGATTGTTACTATTTGTTGGGAAGAAAAAATGAAATAGAAGCAGCCTAGTCTTACATCGTGTCTTGTTACCATTTAAGATTGACATTTAATTTTTTCAAGTCATTGTTGGTGCCTAATCACTTAAGTTATTAATTTATTCTGTTTTCAAAAAATTGTAACATATTTATCTTGTGAAGTCTGGGGGTAGGGTGGGAAATGTGTTCAAGTGAGTCCTGTTTCACAGTGGTAACAAATGGTACAGGCCTGGAGCTTGCAGGTCCCTTTTTATTATGGTGTAGAAGCAGGACAATAAAGTCCTTTAGAAATGTAACCCAGAGTAGACTGCTGGAGACTGACTTTAGGGTGTGGAAACTTACTCTTGTCCCATCCTGGGCAGTCTTAGGACTGATGCTGTCCTATAGATACCTTCTCTGACAAACTCATTTCAGGATCATTTCATGAATAACTCCAGGAGCTGGTGTGCCCAATTCTGCTCATCTTGATGGGCTGCCATTGGGCACTTTTCCAGGCCAGGAGAAGAATGAACCTTCTTTACTCCGACCAACATCTGGCATCTGCAGTGGTGCACACCTGTAATCTCAGCACTCTAGAAGCTGAAGCAGGGGCAGGACAACCAGTTTCCTTGACAGCTCCAGAGTCTGGCATTTGGACCAAAACCTCTACCCCCTTGTCACAGCACCATTTTGACCTTCCAGATACTTTGTTCTTAAGAGAATGATCGTGGGTCCAGGCCAGTCTCAGACCCCATGTCCCTCTTCAGCTTCAAGGTTGTGACTATGAACAGAAAGAGCTGGATGTTGGGTCTAGAGAGATGACTCCGCTGTTTGGTTCCCAGCACCCACACTGGGTGGCTCACAACAGCTTGTAATTCCAGTTCCACAGGATTTGATGCCCTCTACTGGCCTCCACACATACATGGTACACATACACTTAACAGAGATACACATTCATACAATAAAAATAAAAGTTTTTTTTTAAAAAGCCCTAGATGTTGACTCTGGAGTGCTGGAGAACTGCCTCCCAGCCTGTCCCAGCCCATACCTTGTCTACACAGAAACAGGCTATGGCTCCCTTCTCAGAGGAGAGAAAAAAAGGAAGGTAGTGATGGCATATCCTTGGAAACTGAAAAATCATTGTTGGGTGGTTTCTGCAGTCACTTGGCAAACCAGACTGCTCCAAAGTATCCCACAAAGCCACTCTTCCTCCCTCCTTACCCTGCCCCCCTCCTCTCTCTCTGCTGCTCCAGGAGGCTGCCAGCTCCAAGGCCTAGCACCAAGCACCTCCGACTACATTTAAAGTCCCCGGGTCAGGGACACATCCTCGCCTTACCAATGAGAAGCTCAAGTTACTATCAAGACTGCTCAAACACAATTAAACATCCCAAAGAGCAGCAGACACCACAGCTCAAGCTAGAAGAACAGCATCCTGCACAGCCTTCAGAGAAGCGAGTTTTATTCCTATTTAAGAACACAGGTTTCTTCTCTTCACTGAGAAGGGGCTATAGTAGTCTCAGAGCACGATGAGGTCAGGTGCATTATACACAGTTCATACCTACCCAGCCCTCACATTCCATCAGAGGAGCCAAGCCAGCTAGCTTCCTCGGATGACAATGGCTTTCTGACAGACTAATGTCTTCAGTAAAATAAGGACTCTGGACCTTAACTAGACAGGGATGCAGTGGCAGCATCTCAGGCACTGAGGCAGGCTAGGGAGGGCAGGGGCTCTCCCACAGTGTCACTTGGGGTAGGGGAGGGGCATGTGGTAAGAGTCTTGTCTTTGATCCTGTGCTATGCTGCCTTCTATCCACATGCCTCTAAAACACACAGCAGGTGCAGACACTCATATACCTTATTTTAAGGACCCCCTTAAAAAAAACAAGAGGGTGGGCATTGGGGACATAGCCGCCCCTTCTTGTCCCAAGGGCTTGACTTCAACTATGCTTTTTCTCCTATTGAGAAAGAGCTGAGTGAAGGAACTAGAAAGAAGTGCTACTGGACACAGGACACCAAGCTGACACCACCCTGGCTCCTGAGCTGGCTGGCCTTTCCAGGATTGGCCCTGCAGGGAGGCAAAGCCCAGAGTGGATGCTCTCTTTGTTAGTCTGGACAGTAGTCTATAACATCGTAAGAGGATGAATGCCTAAGGAGCTGTGGGTTTCAGTTTCTCCGTGCACTTCAAGCTACAGACTGATATCCCAAATGGTCCCTCTTCATCCTCCTTGCCCTCAGAAAGGCCTGCTCCACCCTGGGCTTGCCTCCACAGCTCCCTAAGACCCCAGATGGCAGAGTGTTCTACCTGGGCCCTGAGCTCCACCTGGCCCACTCTGAGGTTGGCTGTGATAGCCCCAACAAGTGGGAACTCCCATTAGAAGACCAGTCTGTGGAAGTCACCATTGCCACCTGCAGGGTTGCAGCCCCCTGGAGAGCCTTCATCCTCATCTTTGTCTTCATCGAAGCCCCTACCCCAGTGTGGAGGGGCAGGGAGTGTAGAGATATAAGCTGCCCTGCTCCGGGCCTCCTTCTCCTGCTCCTAGAAACAAAGGACAGACAGTAGGCTTAGCATTTAGGTCTCCTACTTAGCCAGCACAGCACTGCCAACATATCTGGATTCCCCCAAGGGCCTGGCCCTGCTGAGACTCATTCGAACTCTACCCTTTCCTCCCAGTGATGACTCGAGTCCTTTGAAGGGCTTTTTCATACTAGATAGTGACCAGCTGACAAGTGCCTGGGATCTCAAGAAAACCTCTCCAGGCTTCCTGGCTTCCACTGTCCAGATCACTCACTGCCTCTCTTGAAACATGAGGTCCATCTTCTGCCCATGAGCAAGTTCTTCCCTGATCAGCCTCTCTCAGACTTCACCAAGCCATACCTCGGCTGGGTGGCCTGAAAAATGTAGAAGTAGGCCTGACATCCCCATGCCTTTACATTCCTTACTTGAAACACCATCTCTAGCTGCAGGACCCTCAAAGCTCTGGTGTAGACACACCATGGCTGAATATTTTAATACTTAATACTATTCTTGACACTGCTAAGGGAGCCTGAGGCAGTGTCAAAGGAGGGCACTGGGACATGAAGGTCACTGAGGAAAGTGGCTCCTCTGGGAGCCCCATAAGCATCCCCTGCCCATTAACTGCACTACTCTCTCCCTCAGCATCATCAACTGTGCTGTCACTCAGTGTCCCTTCCTCTGAGGTTAAGAGGTGTGCCTTACCCAAAAGCCATCAACACATACCCTACTAAATGATGAGTGCATGGGTGGATTTAAACTTGAGGCCGACTCAAAAGGAGAACAGATCACTGACCTACGTAGGTGGCTGTGCTGAGTCAAACTCCTTACCCAGGAGTGGCATCAGGTGCCAGAGGGTCTGCTGACCCTCAGCACATGACTCACCTGCAGGTAGAGGACATTGTCTTTGGAAATGGCCTCCATCAGGTCCTTGTGGAGGGTAGGCTCTGCTCGGACTCTAGGGGAGCCGGGCTCAGCCTCAGGGTCCTCCCTGGGCCTCTGGCGGTAGAAGAGCACATAGGCAGTGTCCTTAGGGAAGAAGGAGGTGACATTGCTGACAGACTCAAAGGATGAGAAAGACACCCGGGTATCATTAAACAGGTACCACTGGTTCTCAGGCTCAGGCCTCTCTGTGGATCCCAGGACAGGAGCTGGCCGAGCAGCACCCTCACGAGCATAGCAGTAATAGTGGCCACTCTCTGAGGACACTCCAGAGTGCACCACCACACTACAGAGGTCATAGGCCTGGCCCTGACCCCCAGCCAGTGGCAGGCGCAGCAAAAGGGGGATGGTGACATCGTCCAGGATCTTACGCCGCCGCATGGTACGCAGGTCAAAGGAGAAGCGCAGTAGTGTGAGGATGAGGTAGCGTGGACCCTGGCTCAGCTCCACCACCTTCTCCGCATCCTGCAGGGAGGCACAGGACTCACAGTAGTAGCGGTTCTCAGCTGTCAGCCTCTCAGGGGACAGGAAGTAGTTGACCAAGTCCAGTACAGAGCGGGAACCCTCAGGGCCACATGCCTGCTCCCTAGGTGGAGTGGCAGCCTCCCTGCGGGTCCCTGGTCCTAAGCTGTCCCCTTCCTTCTCCTTGCCGTCCTCAGCTTCCTTTTCCTTTTCCTTTTCCTCTTCCTTCTTCTCTTTCTCTTTGTCTTTCTCTTCCCCCTCTTCTTTCTCCTCTTCCCTTGTTCCTTCCTCTTCCCTGTCCTCTGCCACCTCCTTCTCCTTCCCAGCCTGCTCCCTCTCCACCTTCTCCTGCCCACTCTGTCCACCAGTGCCTATGGTGTCCACACCTTCACTGTCCAGCCCCGTGTGAGGAGCGTCCCCTGTGATGCAGCGCTTCCTCTGCCTCTGCGCCCCGGGGGCTCTGGGAGCCAGTGTCAACTCCTGAGCTCGCACATCCTCCGCGGGGAGCATCACGGAGCCAAGGCGGCGGTGGCGACTTCTCTCAGGAGGAGGGAAGGCCAAAGAGAGGTCTGTGAAGGCTTCCTCCCTTGAGGAAACATTGAGGCAGTGGAGACAGCATATCCGGGTCACAATCTTGCCTCCGAACATCTTCTCCACCGACGTTGCATTGGCGCTGGGGAGCTCTTCCTGTGGGGATGGCAAGCTGGACTGCTTGAGCTTCTGGCAGATCCTCGTCCCAGTTTTCTCTTCTTCATGAAGCCTAGAACAAATAGGGAGACCAGGTACATACACCTTCCAGCAGGCCCACACCCAGCACACTGCCCACCGTACTTAAATACAAAAGCCGGGAAAGAGAATTCCCATCCCTGTACAAAGCATACATCTATGTTCACACACGCACCTAACACATGTCTACCTAAAGACAGGCCCGTGGCTGTGGAATCAAGATAAGCATACTCAGGCAGCACAGTGGATACACATGCACACACTGACAGCCCTGTCCCAGGCTTCACATGTAGTTTAGAGTCTTTGGAGACCAATGGCACACAACTTCCTTTTTGCCTTTCAGAAGAACAAGGAAGTGTCCTTATTCCCAGAAAGATCCAACCCAGCTAGCTCAGAGGGACAAGCTACCATCTCAGAGTGTTCTTAGAACCCACACATCATCCTAACCCACCAGCCCTTCTTACCGATCCAGCAGGTACTTCAGATACTCTGAACAGTCTTGCTGGGTGCCAGGGCTGAACCAGGGCGTCCAGGATGCAGAGAGGAAGTTCTCAGGAGAGATGGCAGGCCTCTAGGACAAGGCAGGCAAAGGGTAGTGTCAGGAGCATCGAGCTACACACACGCCGAGCAGCAGGCAACACACTGTGGGTCTAAGACTGTTCCAAACATGCCTGCCTATCCTATAACCTTGCCCCTTCCCTTAGTGCATGGGACTGAACTCTGAAGGGAGGCTGGGACAGCACAACACACAAAGAGGCTCTGGCTGTGAACTGGTGCTAGCAGGTCTGAGGCTCGGCAGCTCATTCCACAGAGCCAGATGTGGGCAGGTCCTAGAAACATGAAAAGAATCAGAGCAGGGCCTGGCACTGCCTGCTCTCCCTGCCTGCCCCCAGGGCACCCGGCACGCACCTGACTGTGCTCCAGGAAGGCAAAGAGCCACTGCAGCTTGGTCATCAAGGGCTGGGAGTTGTTCTCAGTCAAGCGGAGCACACAGTGTCGAAAGCTTCAAATGAAACGGGAGCCCAGGGTGAGCTGAGGCTCCAGGGAGCTGCTACTCCTCTACACCAGGCCACCCAGAGCCTCTGGCATCTGCTCCAGATGAGGCCAGAGACTGAGGAGGAGATGGCAGATAACTTAGCCTTGCATTGCTGGGGACCTGAGCTCTGTAATGGTCTTGGTATGACAACAAATGAGGATAACTAGGTGGCTCTTGCTATCTCTTCCAGCTCTGGACACCCCATGGCTCCAGCACTCAAACATGTCAATTTTCTAAGGTGAGGACACTGATATGCCAGAGTTTCTATCATCATCCAAGGCACTGGCACACACTGTGTGGTAACATCCAAGAATTCCCATCCACTCCCAACCTCAGTCCTCCAACCCATTCCCTACAGCCCCTGCTCAGGGCCCTGGCCAAGCCACCCTGAAACTTGCCTCAATCCAGGCAGGTTCCACATAAAAACGTCCCTGACATTAGAGGACCCTGCAGGGAGACTGGCCCTCAGGGATGAGGGTGACCCTGTGGGGTCAGGACGTCCTCCTGAGACCCGCTGTCCCTGAAGCACACTGCCTTCTCAGTCCTACAGTGCTCCATCCAGAGCCACCATGCAGAATGGCAGCACTTGGCCTCCACGGCAGGTCCCAAACAAATGTAGAAGATGCACACGGGACCTGTAGCATAGTATCACATGACCACACAAGCACAAGGCATTCTCTGGCAAATGCTTTGGTTGTTTTTTTTTTTTTTTTTTTTTATAGATTATGGTCTGAGCAGTCCAGAAATCACCACAGTTTAGCCCTCAGCAGGCAGTGAGGACTGCAGCAATCTAACACACCAATGCCCATGTTTGTAGCTTAAAAGACAACTGAGAGCCAGAGGCACACCAGAACTAGTGCTTCCCTACAGAGCCAAAGATGGAGCCCTGAGCGATGTTGAAGGAAGCCATAGGCATACCAGGAACCACAGGTGGCAGGCACTCTGCTTGCTTAACTGAAGTGGAGGTATGGCTATACCACGATGCCAGCACTAGGTTCAAAGCTTGCCTAAGCTACAGTGTAAGAAGCTGACTCAAAAACTAGGGAAAGCAGGAACACAGGTAGAGAGACGAGAGAGAGGAGGAGGAAGTACAGAACAGCACCTACTCAGAAGCCATGAATAAGGCCTGAAGGACACTGTTCACGTAGCATGTGTTGCCCAAGTTAATTAAGCCAATCTTGCCCGTGTCTGACTTGGCCATGAGCCGGGGATAGAAGCCAGCCAGTTCACTCTTCTGTGAGGTCCAGGCATCCTGCCCCAGCAGCTGCTTGATTCGGTCCTCATTGGGAATGTGGAGATCCTGAAGGGATAGCAGACAACAGTGTCAGCTCTAAAGCCGCCACCTCTTCCAGGAAGCCCTCCTGGACTAGAACCCACTCCTCCACTCCCTCCCAAGCACTCAGAAGAGTCCAGAAGAGTGCAGAAAAGGCGTTTGCACAGCCGCTGCTTACAACTCACTCCAAGGTCTCATTCTCACATGTGGTCCTTCTATGCGATCTCTCAGGTGCCATGTCTGAAGTAGCACAATCCCCATCTCAGAGATGGAAAAACTAGGGTTCAGACAGAGCAAAGAACTGTGTAGTCACACAAACAGTAAGTGACAAACATGTCTGTCCTGGGCTAGCTAACAGCCAGATCTGATGGTGGTGAGACTTCAGTTCCTGCCCTAACTCTCACCTCACCATGTGTGAGTGCTTAGTAGGCCTGTCTGTCTCAGTCTGGCAACCTCCCTGGGCCTCAGTTTCTTCAGCTGCCAAGAGAAGACAATCTTTCCTTCAGGTGGTCTGGCATCTCTGCTGTCGCTTCTGACTCCACTGTCCCTCCCAGCTTGAGACTGCAGAGCCAGCTTTCCAGTAAATCAGACATCCCCTGGGACCACTCCCACCACAGTGGCAGGAGGATCTGAGGGCACTGAGGTGTGGTCAGTCCTCTGTCACTGGCTCAGGGATCAGCATGCCTTCCCCCTGGCTTTTCTTTGTCACACTGAATAGTGGCACCAGTTTTAATGATATCAGAGACAAACACCTAAGGACACCGCTCTACTAAAGAGTGGATGTCGGGCTGGTGAGATGGCTCAGCAGGTAAGAGCACCCGACTGCTCTTCCAAAGGTCCAGAGTTCAAATCCCAGCAACCACATGGTGGCTCACAACCATCCGTAACGAGATCTGACTCCCTCTTCTGGAGTGTCTGAAGACAGCTACAGTGTACTTACATATAATCAATAAATAAATCTTTAAAAAAAAAAAGAGTGGATGTCAAGATGTTACCGACAGTCCCTCTAACTCAAGTCATCTGTCCTAGTTAGGGTGCCATTGCTGTGATGAAACATCTTGACCAAAAGCAACCTGGGGAAGGAAAGGGTTAATTTGGCTTACACTTCCACATTGGAGTCCATCATTGAAGGAAGTTGGGACAGGAACTCAAGCAGGGCAGGAGTCTGAAGGCAAAAGCTGGTGCAGACACCATGGAGATGCTGCTGTTTCCTGGCTTGCTCCTCCGGCTTGTTCTGCCTGCTATCTATAGACCCCAGGACCACCAGCCCAAGGGTGTCCCCACATACAATGGCTGGGCCCTCCTCCATCAATCGCTAAGAAAATGCTCCACAGCCTTGCCTACAACCAGATCTTCTGGAGACATTTTCTCAATTCAAGCTTCCTCTTGTCCGATGACTCTAGCATGAATCAAGTTAACACAAACCCATCCAGCACAACCGGACCCTTGTCAGCTTATACACAAACATGTCACACTAAGCCACAGCCTTTCCTTTCTTGTGCATTCCCAAGGCTACACATGAATATTAACATCAAAATAGATTATCAAACATAAAGATTCCACAGTCTTACAAATTCAAACACTTTAAAACTTCAGTTTCTTTTTAAAAATCCAAAGGCTCTCTCAGCTTTAGGTTCCTATAAAATCAAAATAACTTAAATACTTTTCTTATCTCAAGAGGAAAGAACCAGGTCACAGTCACAATCAAACCAAATCAAAACCAAACTCCAACTGGGAAACGACTCAACATCCATTATCCGGGATCGCTCCTGATCTGGATCCTCTCCAAGGGGCTCAGATCAAAATCTCTGGTTCTGCCCTCTGAGCAGCAACTGTCCATGGTCTCTGCATCAGCTTTTGCTGCTATAGCACACTCAGATTGTCGTCAGGCTCCAACTGGCCGCACTCCATTGACCTCTTCCTGATGGTCATCCCGAGATGGACCTCTCCACTCCACTGAGCTGCACTCTCACCCATTGTGTCTCCTGGGCTCTCTTCCCGGTGCCCAGCCTCACCTCTGTGTGGCCCCTTCAGTCCTTCAACTGCTCCTGAGGCTGACCCTTCACCAATGGCCTCTCCTGGCCTCACAGTGCCAAGCCTCAGCTGCTCTCCATGACCCTTCATGCCTTCAAAACCAGTGACTCTTACACTACACCAAGCTCAGCTGCCAGCACAGGGCACGACCGTGGCCACTTCTGGAACACAATTTCTGTATCGACCCTGAGGGAACAATTCCCAGGAGAGTTCACCTCAATAATTCTGGGCTCTTCGTAGTCACTGGTAATTTGAATTATAGAATAAGATTCAATAGACTCTTGATTCCAAACAGTTAATACTCAGTGGCCCTGACTTACCTTCCTTAAGCCCCCCTTCCTCACCCAGCCTTCCCCCTGGAACGCCACAAGCCAAGCCCCACTGTCTGCGTTTCTCTCGACGCTCTTTTCATCCATGTTTTCACAGAAGAACTCGCTGAGCCCTCAACTCTCAATGGCTTTTCTTGCCCAAAGTTCCAAAAGTTCCACAATCCTCCCAAAAAAACCAACATGGTTAGATCTGTCACAGCAATACACCACAATCCTGGCACCAGTTTCTGTCCTAGTTAGGGTTATCATTGCTGTGATGAAACACCAAAGCAAGTTGGGGAGGAAAGGGCATATTTGGCTTCCACTTCATATATCATAGTCTATCACACATCACAGTCCATCCCTGAAGGAAGTCAGGGCAGGAACCTGATGCAGGAGCTGATGCACAGGCCATGGAGGGTGCTGCTTACTGGCCTGCTCCCCATGCCTTGCTCAACCTGCTTTCTTAGAAGCCAGGAGCACCAGCCCAAGAGCGGCACCACCCACAATGGACTGGGCTCTTCCGATCAGTCACTAACTAAGACACTACCCTACAGGTTTGCCTACAGCCAGATCCTCTGAAGACATTCTCTCAATTGAGGCTCTCTCCTGTCTGATGACTCTGGCTTGTGTCAAGCTGACATAAAACTAGCCAGCACAGCATCCTTCCAGCTCCTGAGCACAAAATCCTAGACTAGTCAAAGGCATCACACCAGGTTAGTGCTTTGAGCCCCGACTCCCCACACACTCTCTGGCTACTGAAGAAGCCTTGACCACACTGCTTTAATGTTCCTGCTGGCTCCCTTCCCAGGATCATTTATTATGTGTCAGTCATCTCTCATAGATGAAAAGAAAATCTGCCTGTCCTCCCAGCCATGCAGGTAGTTGCTAAAGAAGGCTGCAAGTTCAAGGCCAGCCTAGGCAACTCAGATCTACTGGACAAAGCAGACCAACTCCGCCTGGATTCAAGGTCTTTCTGATGTCCCCTGGACACCCCAGAGATATTACCACCAATCCCTTGCATCATGTGACATATTCTCCTCCTGCCAGACACCAATGGTCAAGGTCAAACTCCTGTTCTCTATCGGGCTTTCAAGAAAGTTCCTTACCACTCACCACCTGCTATACAAACCTCTACCTTAATTGCATATGGCCTTGAAGAAGGGCTACAGTATATACATTAGGGAGGGGCTCTACCTATGTGGCCACAGGGAAGCCCTCATCCCTGCTTGGTAAAGGCTTTCCAGGTACGGCTTACTGGGGGAAGGCATACCTACATCCTGTAAGTAGCTGATCTCCTATGCTCTATAAAGAAGCCTAAAAACATGATGGTTCCCAGAGTGAACTCTGGTATCTGAGTTTGTCACTGGGACCTTTGGAGAAGGAGCAGGTACAGTTTTTATCTCTCCTTGGATGGAATTTGTACAACAGAAATTTCTAGATTACTCATCTGCAATACAAGCTTATCTTTATGGCTTGTTTTGTGTCTACCAGATAACCCTAGGGTATTAAAGTTTATAGGCACGCCTGCACTGGAGAGCAACATTCCATTACCACGTGGTCTAATTTTCAACTGCTAAACCAGCTGGTGGTTACAAGTTTCTAAAGTCTACATCAAGCTAGAAAAAAATTTCCCAGTTTCTACTTTGGCCCCCATGCATACTTTTTCTAGACCATACTTTTTTATTAACAGAGAAGCCTTTTTGTTGGCTTTCTGGGGGCTTCATAGTACCACTCCATAGTGACGATTAATCATGGCTTGCCAACACCAGTTCATCTGTATTTGAGCTTGGCCATGTTCCTGACCCCCCTAACCTGCACCCAAGCCATCATCCCCTGCCTGCCCCTCCCTATTTGGGAACTTGTGTCTTTCTTCCTTTGGGGATCCCTGGGGGTCCCTCATCACTCTCTCGCAAAATCAGCTCTATACTTTAAAAAATGTCTGCTATGGTGCTGGGGAGATGGCTCACCAGTTAAGAGCACGAGCCCTTAACTAGCTCAAGGGTGAGTTCAGTTCCTGCAATGCCCAGCAGGTAGCTCATAACCACTGTAACCCCAGCTCCAGATGATCTGATGCCCTCTTCCAGCCTCTTCATGTATGTATGCAGACAGACAAACAGGAAGACAGACAAACACACACACAAATTTAAAAGTAAATCCTTTTTAAAAGATGTCTCCTATGTCTCAACACACAAGCCCAGATGTTTTGTAGAGACATGCTGGGGACCAGGTCTGCCATACTGTGGGGTGAACCTCAGTCAGAGGCTCTGAAAGGTACCCTCCACCCCTACACGGATCCTCCTCGGTAGCAGTGGGCCTTAGATCACTTCCCATAAACAGATCTGTCCCCAAAGGCTCCTCCAGGAAGGCAGCTTGGTTTGCTTTGTGCCTGCGTCCCCACATCCCAACTTCTGCTCTGCTGAGATCAGGACACCAGCCTAGTCCTATGAGCCAGACGTCACTTGTGTTCTGGACTGCTCAAGACACACAGTGTCAACACGTGACAGAGTGCTGGTGCTGCAGAAGCCACCAAGAGACCCTGCTGGGGAAGGAGGTGAGGGGACACTGAGAGCAGGGAAGCAGGCTCACTTGAGGCAGTCCCTGAGAGCCTAGAGACCTTACTGAACATTAAGTAGGTCCTGTGACCCATTACCCCATATGCTAACTAAAAAACAGGAAATTTTAAATAAAAGAAACCTGTGGGTCAGGTGGAGGAAGGGGTTTCCATGGGCCCTGTAGTACACTTGAGAAAAGAGGACCCTGGTGGGGACCATGGTGACCTCCAGCAATTGATGCATACAAAGGCTCCAGTGAGGAGACAGGAAACAGCTCAGCTCCAGGTGATGGAGGCAGCTACCAAGCCATGGTACCACCTCAAAGAAGGCTCAAACTGGCACCTGTGCCAAAGAGGCTGTCCACTCACCTTGATGGCTTCCATGACAGGCTCATACAGGTCTGGGAAGCCTGGGAACCGAAACACCATGCAGTGCACCAGCTCTGCCAGCTGCTCCAGGCAGCTGGTCCCAGAGTTCGAGTCCTCCTTGACCAGAGAGGCCACCATTGGGGGAATGTGAGGGAGAAGCTGTAAGAGAAAAGGTAGGCTAGTTACAAAGTGTCAGATTACCTATCTGAAGCTTGGGGCTGAAAGTGGGGGCCTCCAAGGACTGAAGGTGGTGCATACAAAGGTGGCCAGTGTCCCCTCTACTCGGTGAAGCTGAGTGCCACAAGAAGCAATTTTCCTTACAGGATTATGACCTATGATTCCCTGCCTCAGTTTCTTTCTCTGCAAGGCAAAATAGATAATTCCTCCCTTATGGCTAAGAGAAGGCCAGCTGTTCAGCTTCAGCCGCCTGCCTTGAGACCCAAAGGCCCGAGCAACCAATGGGCTTCTCTACCTAACAGCAGATGCTCAGGCCTCACCAATCACCTTCCTGAGCCCAGCACCATGAACACTCCCTGTTCCATAACTCGGGGGAGAGGCTGGTAATGCTGGAGACAGAACACAGGGCCTTGTACATACCTAACGCTGAGACCCTTTAATACAAGGGTCATTGGTGATGTGGTGACCCCAACCATAAAACTATTTTCCTTGCTATGTCACAACTTTAGTTTTGCTGTTATGAATTGTAATGTAAATATCTTGTGTTTTTACAATGGTCTTAGGTATCTTGTGTTTCACAACGGTCTTGGGTGACCTCTGTAAATGGGGTGTACAATCCCCCTCAAAGGGGTTTGAGACCCACAGCCTGAGAGCTACTGCCTTGGGGCACTCTATCATAATGGATGGTTGGGCTGCAGGAACATGAGTAGGGGAGGAAGAAACTTGTGTTTATATACGGCAGGCTCTAGACAAGCCTCAGCTCATCTCTTCCCCTCCTACCAGCCCTGGGCTTTACCCCATTCCAGATTAAGGTCATCACAGACACTTGGTCCCCATCCCAGCTTCTGATCTTTTCTCATTGCAACAAACTAGAAAGGGCAAAGTTGCTGTCTAATCCAGGGACCATGAAAATTAAAGCTCCACCACGTGGGCTTCAGCCTTGTAGAGGAGGAGCCTGAGCCTCAGGCCTGACCAATGAGTGCTGGTGGCAACACAAAGAGAGAGACAGTGATGTGGAAGTCAGACCAACTTGGCTGAAACCTTCACTATCCACCTATCTGGGACCAGTGACTTGCTCACCATCTCCCCACTGCAATTCTTTATCTAAAGAAGGAAGGCCAATCTGGGAGCTAGGTGAGTGTTTGCACTGTTCATAGCACTAGTCACTAGTCCTAACGCCTGACACACGCTTGACCCTGAAGAACTGTAGCTGGGTCACCAACCCAGGCTCTGTCATTCTACAGTGTGCACATGGGAGTCACATGTCCTCTGGGTCCTTGAGCCTCCTGTGCTAAGATCCAGAGGTTTGCTTCAACAGCCCCAACTCCCCAACACCCAGCAGAAATCCACCTTAGGTCACTGGCCAGAGAGTGCGGCAGGGCCCTTACCAGGTGGAAGGCCTCATGGGAGTGCTGGAAAGTCAGGAGCATGTACTTAAGGACAGACAGGGCAGCTCCCCGCACGATGGGGTACAGCAGCTTAGAGAAGACCTGAAAAAGAGGTCATGTCAGGGGGTCCCCAGACCTGAGCAACCCAGTGCCAAGTGTGACCACAGTGGGCCCTGGAAGGGAACCTGAGACATAGTAGAGTGGAAACAGCTGGCCAACCGTGGGAACAAGATCACAGATGTGTGCTGGAGCTGGATGGAGCAACAGACGGTGAAACGGGCAGCCAGAGTTAGGTGAGCGATGGTGGGCAGACACACAGTGGAATGAGTGGTCAGAGTAATGGAGTTCGAATCCAAGGCCCAGAGAGGGGCAGTGATATAACCCTGTCACACAATGAGCTTGACTGGGACCCCAGTACCTTGTATCCCACACCTGCACTGCTCCCAGAAGAGAGCAGTGGGAAAGGCCACGTGCCCAGGCTGGGACAGGGGCCACCAACCTTCTCAATTTTGGCGAGCGAAACCTCGATCAAGATGCTGAACTTCTTAACAGCAGCCAGGCCCTTCAGCAGGGCAATGATCCACTTGTCAATGTTCTTCCCCAGGGGCCAGGACACCCAGTCGATCATCCTGGTGAGGGGAGTAACAGTGACACAGGGACAAGGGAGGCCCAAAAGCCAGAGCAAGGGCAGCCCAGGGACTGGCCGTAAAGTCCTGACCCACACCTGCACTCCTGGAAGACACAATAGAGCCCAGCAGACATGGCTCACAGCCCCGCAGACCCTCTCACCCACTGTTCCTCATTACAGGGAGAAAGGGGGTTCCAGGCAGGGAGCTGCACCCTGAGGCTGAGAACTCTGGCTCCACCAAGCCCAACCAAAGACCAGGGCCAGCCACTTCTCTCTGAGCCTGGACTTCATCTTCAAATGGAGACAATACCCCTCTCATGAGAATATCACATTAAGCCAGGACAGCAGCTGAACTCGGCAGGATCCACCTACACCAGGCCTGTCCTGGGATGAGCATGGGGCTGAGATGTGGTAAGTGCTCAGGAGAAAAGCATCACTCATGAGAATACCAGAGTGTGGGCAATGAGG
This sequence comes from Mus caroli, assembly GCF_978045245.1. Lineage (NCBI taxonomy): Eukaryota > Metazoa > Chordata > Mammalia > Rodentia > Muridae > Mus > Mus caroli. The sequence goes on along the minus strand of NW_028227263.1, from coordinate 49,109,917 downwards.
AAGAACAGGGGTACTTATGAAAGTTCCCATGGCTCTGCCCTACGCTGCACATGGCAGGCTTACTTTCACCTGATCCTCAAACACTTTCTTTGATGGGCCCAGTGATGACCACTTTAGAGCTGAGAAACTGAAATGAAGTCACACAGGCGAGAAGCACAGGGCAGGATTGGCTCTTGAGGGACACAACTTTCCTGCCAACATTCTTACCCATCCTCCTCCCACCTACACTCTAGCTCACCCCCCTCCCGCCTACACTCTTACCCATCCTCCTCCCACCTACACTCTTGCCCACCCCCCTCCCGCCTACACTCTTGCCCACCCCCTCCCGCCTACACTCTTGCCCACCCCCCTCCCGCCTACACTCTTGCCCACCCTCCTCCCACCTACACTCTTGCCCACCCTCCTCCTGCCTACACTCTAGCCCACCCCCCTCCCGCCTACACTCTTGCCCACCCCCCTCCCACCTATACTCTTGCCCACCCCCCTCCTGCCTACACTCTAGCCCACTAAGACAGGGAGCCCAGAAGGCCCTATGGAGATGGTGTTCTGTGCATGAGTACACAGAAGGGCAGAGGGAGGCATGCCAGGTAGATGGGGTCTGCACAGGCAAAGGCCTGTGGGGAAGAGTGCAGGTGGCATAGTCAGGGGTCACAGGCAGGCAGGTGAAGCTGGCTCACAGGTGACAACATTCAAATGAGGGAATGTACACAGATCCCGTGAGTTGAAAAGCACCCAAGTTCTGTTTATGACCTTTTGCAGACTGATCACACCAAAAACTACTTTTACTCTGTAGGTGTGCGTGCCTGCGTGCGTGGTTTCACACACCTGCAGATGGAGTCCCCTGGACAGGCGACGTATACTGCTCCGTCACTGCTCTGCATCCTGATGCCCTCTGTAAGAGTCTTTTTACCAAGCTCGAAGCTGACTGGCCAGTGAGCTCCAAGGCTTTGTCCATCTCTACCTCCTCAACACTAAAGTCAGTTGTACACACAGCTATGCCAGATGATGGGTATCTGAACCCAGAGGCCAGCACTCTTAGCCACCAAGCCATCTCCTCTGCCCCTGTTTTTACTTTCTCATGTTGCCATCTACTTCTCCTTTTATAGGGGGGAGACTGAGGCCGAGAGTTCAGCAGCGTTTCCAGGGTCACACAGCTAGTACCTAGTCTGATGGGATCACTAGAACAGGATTTGGTGTTACTTATATCTATCCCAAGCCCAAACGGGGTGAGAGTGTCGAGCTCACAGTAAACACGTATGAGCCTGACCTCTAACCGCTGACAGCCCCATCTCCACCCACTGACCCTTGGCACCATCTCCACCCACTGACCCTTGGCACCCACCTGCTGATGGCAGTCAGCATCTGGGAGTCCGTCACACTATCATCATTGCTGAGGTTCCGGACCACACCATCCATAAGCTCCAGTGGGAGGTGCTGGACCACGCTGGCCAAGGCGCTGGACGGTGGCTCCTCCTCTGGAATGGATTGAGCTCTCATGCACCACTACGTAGACTAGGCCTCTGGAAACAGCACGTGGGGCCACATCCTCTCCCCTGACAACATCAAAGTCTAATTCCACTGTAATATATTCATTCTCCAACCCTTCCCTGGCATACTCTGACACCACGAGAAAGCACTACGGCCCAACTGTGCGTGTAAACAGAAACCCTTCGGAAGAGCTCATGCTGGAGCTGGCCTTGAAAGGAAAGGTCATTCCAGTTGCATCTACACAAAGGTTGAGATGTAAGAAGGTACATTTACTATCAAACTCTTATGCAAGTGTATAGGAGGTAGGTCCTGGCACACTGGCGGGCAGGCCTTGGCTCTCCCTTCCTTTCCCTTGCACAGTCCGACCATCAGGGAAGACACAGCTCAGTCATCCACACGGCTGGCTGGCAACTGGATATCAAGATTCAGAGTTAAGGGGCTGGAGAAATGGCTCGGTGGTTAAGAACACTTGATGTTCTTGTAAAGAGCAGAGTTCTGTTCCCAGCATTCCAGCATGGTGGCTCACAACCATCCTTGTAACTCCACACTTCAAGGGACCCATGCTTTATTCTGACATCGGTGCGCACCAAGCACACACGCAGTGCACAAACATACATACAGATAGAACACTCACACACATGAAATAAAGATAAATCTTTTTTTAAAGATAGATTATGAGTTTAGGTATCCCCTGCTGCTAGGTACTAATCACCCCAGATCAAGCCTGCCTGACCCAAAGGCCAGGACCATTCTGCGTTCCCAGGTTGACAGTATCCTCCGGCCCACGTGGAGTGCCCCCTGCATTTCCAGCTCCACCACAGGACAACACCTACATTAAATGCCCAAGGTAGACTTTCTCACTAAAAATAAGCATCGCACTCCGTCTCGTGTGCAACCCACCACAGTGTCCAGCCGAGCTCCCGCCCCGGTCCCCGCTGCACACGCACCTGTGCAGGAGATGACAGCGAACAGCTCCTTGAGGCAGGGAAGGATGGCGGCGGGCTGCGCGCGCCACAGCTGCGCCAGGAGCCCGCTCACCTGCTGGGCCTGCTCCAGGAACTCCACCGCGCCCTCCTCGCCCTCGGCTGGGCAGCGGAAGCGGCCGAGGCAGCGCACCAGCTGCTGGCAGAAGAGCAGACGGTGCGCGCCGTCGGGTACGCAGCGCGGGTGGCGCGCCAGCAGCCGGGCGACCTGCGCGCAGGCGGCGGGGCCCGGGCGCTCGCACACGGTGCGCAGGACCTCGCGCCGCAGCAGCGCGAACACCTCGTCCGCTGCGGGCCCGTCGGGCAGCAGCTGCAGCCCTAGCTGCACGCAGGCCAGCGCACGCACCCCCGGGGGCCCTGCACCGCCCTGCAGCAGGCGCAGCACGCGGCGCGCGCTGAAGAACTCGGCGAAGACGTCGGGGTGGTGGCGACCCGCCACGTGCAGCAGCTGGCAGCCCACGCGGCGCGGCAGCTCCTCCGTGCCACCCACGTAGAGGCGCGCGCCCAGGGCCAGCAGCGCCAGACACTGCTCCCGCTCCAAGGGCTGCCGCGCGGCCTCCAGCACGCGCCGCACCAGCCCTTGCTTCACACTCGCAGGGTAGGACGAAGTCACCACGGCCTCCAGGATCTTGTCCATGATGGCCGCACAGGGCTGGGGACAGGGACTGGGCCAAGATCTGACCCACAACCCGGTCCAGATCCTTGGGTGCTGATACTGTAGAAGGGCCTCAGTTTTCTTGCCTGCAAAATCGGAACACTAATATTACGTTGGGGAGGATAGGGTTTATTCTGCTTACACATCCACATTGCTGTTCATCACCAATGGAAGTGAAGACAGGAACTCACACAAGGCAGGAGAGTGGAGGCAGGAGCTGATGCAGAGGCCATGGAGGGATGTTATTTACTGGATTGCTGCCTCTGGCTTGCTCAGTTTGCTTTCTTATAGAGTCCAGGACTACCAGCCCAGGGATGATGGCACCACTCACAATGGGCCCTCCCACCCTTGCTCACTAATTGAGAAAATGCCTTACAGCTGGATCTCATGGAGGCATTTCCTCAAGGGGGGCTCCTTTCTCTGTGATTACTCCAGCTTGTGTCAAGTTGACACACAAAACCAGCCAGTGCAGATGGTATTATCACTTTGGTAGGATCTAGAATCACTTATGAGACACAATTCTGGGCACACGGGTGAGGGATTTCTGTCTCTGAACATCTGTGGGGGACTATCTTGATTGGTCTGAAATGGGAAGACCTACCCACCATCCTATGTGCCGGGATCATCAACTGTAGAAGGAGAAAGTGACCTAAGCACAGGTATTCAGCCCTCTCATTGTCCTGTGTGTGCAGCAACCAACTGCTTCAAGGTTTTGCCACCTTGACTGCCCCACACTGACAGGTTAGACCTCAGACCAGAGCCACAGAAATCCTTTCTCCCTTGGGCCACTAAGATACAACTTTTCCCCTGTTGAAGCTGCCATCCCTTAATGCTAGGGCCCTGCCAATGCTCTTCTCTGACCCTCCCACCCAGCCTTGCTCCGCAGCCCTTCATCCCCAGGGCCCTGCCTGCTTCTCCCGCCTAGGGTCTAGCTCTCTGTCCGCTGTGTTCCCTCCACCTCCACCATATGCATGCCCCACCTCTTCTCCTTGTTTGCTGTGGTCTGAATGAAAATGGCCTCCATGGGCTCATGTCTGAATCCTTGGCCCCCACAAAGAACAGTTGAGGAAGAATTAGGAGGTGTGGTCTCCTAATTAGGAAGAATTTGGGGACAGTGTCATTGGGGGTGGGCTTTGAGGTTTCAAAAGTTAGCTTCCTCTGCCTCCTGCTTGCTGAACTGAATGTGAGCTCTTAACTCTTCCCGACAGCATCCCTTTGCTGACCCACCGTGGACTCGAACTCTCTGAAACCAAGAGCCCAAATGAACTGCTTGCTCTCCTGAGTTGCCCTTGTCACAGTGTCTTATCACAGCAATAGAGAAGTATCGAAGGCACCTGCCCTCCCTACCTGCTGCAGACAGTTACATTCCCAGAACACCCTGCCCGGCTCCTCTACTGCACTAACGGCTACTTGGCTCCCGTTGGCCTCCCTGCCACACTGAGTATGGTCCTTGAAGTTGAGTTCTGTTCACTGGCCTCCCCAGCACCTAGCACATGGCCCAGCACACAGTAGGCCCATGTTGGATGAGGTCATTACTGCCCTGGCCCAGCACACAGTAGGCATGTGTTGGGTGAGTAAGGTCAATACTGCCCTGTGGTATAAGCGCTCTCCACCTGGGCTGTTCTCTGATTGGAAGGGCTCCCCCTCCCTGGGTGTCATTTGTCTGGAAGGGCTAGTATTGAACCTATGGCCTCATGCATCCTAGGGGAACACTCTGAGCTTGGCCTCAGCTACACCCTAGTCTCTCTAGTTCTAAAGTGCATTGCTTAGCTGGCTCTCCCGGTGTGGCCGCTCGCCTCTGCTCTTTACATTCTGCTGTTGTTTGAACTCTAAGTTTGAGTTGCTCGATATTTTGTTGTTTTGAGGCAGGGTCTCATGTGACTCAGGTTGGCCTAAATCTCTGTGATTGCCTGGTCTTGAACTCCTGATCCTCTTGCTTCCACTTCTCAAGCGTTCCAAAATTACAGACATCAATGACTACGTCTGGCTTCTTGATGTTTGTTTGTTTGTTTATTTGTTTGTTTTTAGACAGGGTTTCCTCTGCAACCCAGGTGAATCTGTATCTCTCTGTGTCCTCCCTCAGCTTCCTCAGTGCTGTGATTTTAGGTCTGAACCAGCAGAGCTGGCTTTCATTATTCTCTGAAAATAATTATTTCATCTTAGAAAAAAAAAGTCAAATACCCAGAATCCCCTCAAGTGGCCGTGGGAGGATGGTGGATAGGGCCCCCCTCTTACTCCGAAAGAGGCTTATCTGGGATGCATTCTGGTTACCAAAACGATCGCTCAGCTCCAGAAAGCTCCCACTGGTTTGAATGGGCTATGACAGGAACAAGAAGCACTCAGTGTGGCTCTAGGCGTGAGGAACAAGAAGGAACTTATCAGCAAACACCAATTCCCATTGCCTGGGAAGCAAATCTTAGGTCCTCAGGACGTGGCAGCCTGGTGTGTTTACAGAGCACCAGGCAGTGCAAAACGTGACCCCCGTGGACATTTAAAGACTAGTCTCAAGGCTAGAGGTGTGCCTCAGTAATAGAACCTAGTATATAGAATTAACAAGAAATAAAATGCCCCACCGCCCATGTCAGCCTTGGCCCTCTTTCTTAGGCAGGACCTAGGGCAAGGCAGTTGCTGTCATCAGCTTCCTCTGCCTCGTGGACTGCTGGGTGGGTCCTGCTTTTTAACTCAGGCTGCCGAGAAAGCAAGGCATTCATGCTGCTAAGAAGAAACCTTAAATCAATGAGATTTTGGCATCATGTATAGCGGGCCAGGGCACAGGGCCGGCATAAATGGAATTCTGGAGCCAAGGAAGGTTCTAGAAGACCACTTTTTAAAAATCGAAGTAGAAATGGAGACCTGTACTGTGTGACCTTGAGTGAAGCCTATGAACCACGGGATAAATGGCATTTGGTTAAACCACAGAAACGGAATGACGGAGCGAGCACCTGCCACTCCCCGCCCTTTTGCCTGATACTACATCAGGTAGGCTGCACCTGGCAGCTGGAAGCCCAGTCCATCAGAACCACCTGAAGTTCCAGTCACAGAAGCCAGCCTTCCTCAGTCTTTGGCCTCTGCACAAGCCCTGCTACCTGCCACACCGCCTACGCAAGTAGTCAGGTCATCTGTCACCATGGTTACCAGTAAACCCACTCCGTGAGATCCTGGATGCATTCATGCAACAGAGCTTCCGAGGTTTCTTCTTCACCTGACTCCAATCGCAGGCCAGAGAAGGAGGGCAGGAGTAGGGGAGAGGGGGAGACACATTTCCAGGCCACGGCAGAATCAGCCGGCACTCTTCCCTCCCAGAAGAAGCTGTGGGCCACCAGCCCTCCTCAGGAGAAGCTGGGTTACCCAGCAGGGATGGCTTGTCTACACAGGCTTTGCATCCAGCCAGCTGCTCCATACCAAGTGGAGCAGCCCTCCTCCCTTCCCAGAGCCTGTGTCCAGAGCTTCCGCTCAGAAACCACCAGCTCGCCTGAGGCGAAGCGCTTCCTAGCATCTCAGCTTTCTCACAGGCAAATGGGAGCTGTTCTGGGCCTGCCACTCCTAAGACTTGGTCATCTGTCATGGAGGGAACACACCGGTGCTGTGAGGGGAAGCAGGCAAGCACACTGCTGACAGCTGCCCCAGCCTTCCCACCCCCACTCCCCCAACCTGCCCCCCATCGGTTCCTCTTCATTTCTTGCCTGGACTAGGACAGTAGTCTCCTGAACCTCACTCACTCTCTCATTCGATCCATCCTCCCGTCACAAGGCCTGGAGGACAGCAGTCCAGATTTTTAATTGAGCTGGACACCACCTCCACGGTAGCCTTGGTGACAGAGAAAGAGACCCCTTCAACTCTCAGCCTCTGAAACCCAAATGGAAGGTGACTGGCCACTTACCTCTTGGCCTTGCCCAGCATGGCTGATGCCCTTGCCCAAACCCTGAGTCTGTGCCCTCAGCCTGCCAGCCTGGTGTCCAGGCACACTCTGTATGGATGCTCCGGGAACCCGGGAGAGGGAACGCCCACCCAGAAGGCCCTGAGCCTTCATCTGTCCCTCATGGATAACCCTTGGCGTTTCAGCTGTGTGTTGACAGTCCCCTGCTTGTGCTTCAGAGAACCTGGCTCTTCTCTATCACCATGGGGGTTAGGGGGGTCCTGAGCTCGACCTCCATCATCGCCTCAGCCTCTCTCCCTCAGCAACGCCATCAGATTAACCTCATTTCTGAAAAGTTCCCTCTTGCCTGGCTACTCAGACCCTCAAGGCCACTAGGCCCCTCAGTCAAAGCCCATACTCGAAAGCCTGCCACTGGGGCTGTCTATGTGACACCACACTGATATTAGGCATAGATGGGAATTGTGTTTTGTTTTGTTTTGTTTTGTTTTGTTTCTGTCCTCTCTATGGGAAAGGGCTTGCCTCTTCTTTCCTGGCTAATTCTGACTCATCCTGCAATGCCGAGTTCGCAAGCCATTCCCTGTCCCTCCACAGAGCGAGTCTCTAAGCTCCGGATCCCAGGCCGCCTTGGCTCCTTCATCCTCTGCAGTCTAACTTGCTCTAGCACGCTCTCTCTCCTACCTGGCTAGGGTCTGACTCTGGAGGAAGTAGATCCAATCCTGGTCTGTACACAGCGCCCAGGATGATAGTGTGCCCAGGGGCAGAGGTGGCCATGTATCTAGGTGTGCCTAGATATTGATGAGAGACATTTGGTAACAAAACGAGATAAAAAATCAAAGATGTGACCAGAAAAGTAGTATCCAGAGACAGGGTTACCTTGAGGCCAGTCCCTGCCCCTCCTCTGCCTGGACCTAGTCTCTAATATCCACAACCCTTGAACATCTTCGAGACACCTCACAGAGGCCAAAGAAGACTTAGCCACTCCAGAAATGGCCCCATACAAACAAGGCAGAAAAAGCAATATGAAACCCCAGCTCCTGGTTAGCCCCTGGATCTGCTGTTCCCAGATCTCCTCAAAGAGGAGGAGGGAGGGTCTGCAGGTCCCTGGCCTGCGTTAGGGAGGAGGGGGTTCATCTGCTGTCCTCTCAGCCCCTCACATTCATGCCCCCACACCCTGACTCCTATGGACGCCAGGGTTCACTCGGGTCTCTTGGCAGCAGAATGTGGTTTAATTCAGTGTCTTACCAAGGCAACCCTAGCATGGCACCCTTGCCCCTAGGAGGCCTGGACCAGCCCCCTGCTGGGTACTGGAAAGACAGGAGTGAGGGCTTTGCTAGTGACAGGCAAGAACAGCCCTGTTACTGAAGAAGGATTAGAGAGATGGAAGGGAAGATGACGGGAGCACTGTTTCCCCTCTGGGACTGTCCACACTCGCCCCTGATTACAGAGCCACCACTCACTAACCTCTGCTAACCCAGCCCCCACTCCCAGCCCAGACTTGCTCTGAGGGAGGACAGGCACTTAAGCTTCAGTTCTGCAATCTGCAAGCGTTGTCAAGGCCCCCGGACTCCAGGACAAAGATGATCAGACTGCCTCTGGATCCTCAGTGTCTACTCCAGTTGGGTCCCCTCTCTCCCTTCCTTACGCCTGTTTAGCCCTGACTGGGGGTTCTCCACAAAAAGATTGCCAGGCTTCATGGTTCTAGTTGTGGCTGCTCTCAGGACTGAGAGGTACAGAAGCTGGAACACCTCGCTACTCAGTTGATGAAGGAGATGTTTAAGGCTCAGAGAGGGGCAGTTAGAAGGCCAAGGTCACACAGCAAAGGCCCAGAAGCACCTAGATTCCCCCACCTTCCAGTCTCGTGCTCTCAGAGTCCCAAAGATAAGTATGGAGCACTCTAAATGTCAAGAGTGCAGACACTGCCCCCGCCCCCCGACATGAGCACTCACACCCAAAGCCCCCTTAACTCCTTGACTTCAGAGGGCCTTACCTTAGAACCCACTCCTGGGCGGGGCGCATGGGCCGGACTAGACTAGGCTGGGCCAGGCGAGGTCAGGGCGGGTCCTCCGCTCCCCTACCGAGGGGTCCCAGACCGCAGGGATGCTGCTGCTACTGTGATGCCCAACTCCACCCACCCCGCTCCGCACAACCCTAGATGGACCTGGGCAGTGCAACTCTGCTGCGCGGTCTCAGGGCTGCGGGACGGAACTGGGGGAGGGGTGAGGTGCGGGGAAACGGGGCGGAGCCAGAGCGGGGGTTACCCTGCGAGTTCCCAGTCGGGCCGCGTCCCCTTTAAGGCCAGCTGGTCCCAGTGCCGGCGGGGCGGGCCAGTAGGGGGCCGGCTCTCCGCGTAGCCTCCTGGGAGGTGGAGTCCGGGCGGGGCACGCGGCACAGGAAGGAACACGAAAGGGACTACAAGTCCCGGCGGCCAGCGCGCGGCCCGGGACGCCCCGCCCCTGCCCCAGCCCGGCCCACCCCCTAGCGAAGCTGCGCTGGCTGGAGGGGAGGCTGCTGAGCGAGGGCAGGAGGTGGGTGCGGTGCGCAGGGGTTGGGGGGAGGGCTCTGGACCCAGCAGATGCATACATGCCTTTCCGGGCACCTGTCCTGCCGTGAAAGGTCATCTGTCGCAGCCTCGCTGTTCTCATCTGTGAAATGGGGTAGCCCCACCCGTGGCCGCGGGGGAGGGGCGCGTTTCGGGGTGAGGGGGTGGACCGAACCACCTGAGGGGCGGGGCTGGAGAAAGGGATGCGCTGTGGGAGGAGCCTTTGGTGGGTAGGAAAGGTGAGAAGGGGACCTCTTGTCTGATCAGAGGGAACCGGTTCCAGAGCTGAGGAGTGGGTGCTGGGTAAGGTGGGCGAGCGCAAGGCGGACCACAGGGATGACAGGGACCCCTCCCAGCTCTAGTGAACCCAGGGCGTGTGGATGTACACAACACCATTCTTTCCATGTAACTAGAAATAAAGAGCCCATCCCTGGAGCTCAGTGCGTCACACACATACTCATTCTACTCACATCCCGCCAAGGCCTCACCGTGATAACTGTTTCCAGTTGAGCAACACACCTGATAAGTGACTTGCCCACAAAAGCCTTCAAAGACCCTGCCTTTCTCTGCCCACAGGGGAAACAGAGGTTTGGTCTGGGGTGACAGGAAAGAAGCAAGCATTGTGATGCCCCACCCATCCAAAGTTGTGCTCCAGGACCTGTGCCCTAGCACTTTCAATGCCCAGCTACAAGGCAACCCTTCTATGGTGTCTTCAGGCTGGAGCTATTTGAAAGCCCTTTGTTTACAGTTATCACTGTTGGGAGGAGTGGGAAGGCCACAGGAAGAGAAAGCTGAAAGGAGGTGTGGGTGCCTGAGGAAAAACCACAAGATGAGCCAAGGTGGCTAGAGAAAGTTCTGCCTGCGGTTGAGGGATGGTGTAGGGACCATCTTCAACAAAGCATTTCTGTGCAAGCAAGGAAATGCCTCAGGTTGGGTGGTCTCTTCTTCCAGCCCACCCCCACCCCGCCCTGATGGGCACAAATCCCAGTGCCCCTTGTGTGAACTGAGGGGAGCAGCCTGTAGGCCTCTCAGAGATAGGACAGGGCAAGGTAGCCATCAGCTGTTGGGTGTGAAAGGGTGAAGGGGAAGTCTGTAGGGCTCCGGGCCAAAGCCCTATCCTGGAGATCACCCTGGGTAAGGCTGGGAAGCTGCTAGGTGATCGGCAGACGTCACTCACTTGAACATTGTCATCTTTGAAATGTACCCGGTGCTCTGTCTCTTCCCCTGCACAGTGGAAGCCTCCATGGCCTTGGCAGCATGACAGCCAATTAGACATTGTCTTACAGATTTGATTCCAAAGTGAAAATTCAAGGAAGTATTTTCAAAATGAAAAGTTTTAAAGTGTTTATCTCCAAGACAGGGACATAAATAGTCCTGTTGGTGCACAAGTCCGGGAAGGTGAAGATAGCTCTAACTAAACAAAGTTAAAAACAAATAAAATGTCTTCCCTACTCCCTGCCCAGCCCCAGTTTCTGGGGATAGCAAGGGATTTCTCCACTCAGCAGGGAAGCCAGGCACCTGCTTAGGTTAATTGTGCTAAGTACTGAGCATAAAGTGCTTTGAGTCAAAAAGGATGGTGTGGGTGCCACAGGTGAGGCTTGGCAGCCTGGTGAGATTTTTCCTTCAAAATCCTGGCCAAGGGGAGACTAGAAGTCAAGTTGCAGAGGAAGGGAAGGGCCTGTCATGCAGGTCTATAAAGCCTACGAGTGTGTATTTCATGAGGCAGTGGTGGCTCTCGCCTTTAATCGCAGCACTTGGGCAACAGAGGCAGGCAGATCTCTGAGTTTGAAGCCAGCCTGGTCTACAGAGTGAGTTCCAAGACAGCCAGGGCTACACATACAAACCCAGTCTTGAAATACAGAAAGAGGGGGTGGGGGGGAGGGGGGAGTAGAAATTAGCATGTTGAGTAACTATCACAGTTTGAACTGTCATGGTTTTCATGGCCACCACCATCTTCCCTCGGAGAGCCTACCACAAACACTGACTCTCGCCAAAGACCATATGCTGTCCTCTACCCCAGAAGCCCCATTGGTTCTCTCTGCCCATGCTCAGCACACCTTGGCTGCACAGCAGGAGTCTCCTTCCTGCCACTTGACAGCCACAGATGCTAGGCTCAGGAGGATGCTGTTGTCAGAAACAAGGCCCAGACAGCCATATCTCAACCCTGGATCACAGAACGGAAGAGGGGCAGGCTGATCCTCTAGGCTAAGTCCAATCTAGAAGGACTTCCTGATCAAAGCACTTCTCCAACTTTGGTCCTAGTTGACTATCTTAGTCTCTAAATACCAAACCTGCATTCACCTATTCATGCTTGAACACACTTGCCTTTCCACAGACACAGACACACACACACACACACACACATAGTCAGACACACACATCTCCCAGTTACTTTACCTTATAAGCCAAGCTTGATTGCTTGCCCCTATAGTCCAAGCTACTCAGGATGCTGAGGCAGGAGGATCACTTGAGAGCTCCAGACCAACTGAGAAAGGGCAGCATTATGAAAACCTGTCACACAAGAGAAAGGAGAGAAAAATAGAGTGACTGAGAGAGGGAGGAAGAAAACATGAATATCTTAGCCAGGCATAATGGCCCATGCCCATGTCCCCAACACTTGGCACACTAAGCAGAAAGATTGATTATCGGCCAGCCTGGGGCACATAGTAATACCTTATCTAAAAAGTTTCCTAAAGTCTCCAGCATATCTCCATCTCATAAGAGTGGTGTTTTCCTACATAATGGTAATCTTACCTTTTGTATTTCCAAATAAGCACTTGGTATTAAATTCTTTCTAGATTGCCCTTCTCCAAAACCCTTTAGTTGTTACCTTTAATGATCCAGTCTAGTCAAGATCCACCCACTGTATCTGTTAACATTTCTTTGAGCAAATCATTTAATCTGGAAAGGGCCATCTCACATGTTTATATTTGACTAGTTCCTTAATGATTAGATCTTAGCTATTTCAGTTTCTGGCTTTTTGGTAATGTGGACTTCTGATCCCATCATTTTAGAAGGAGGCAGCTACCAGGGGTCTTCATGAAGCCATTTGGTTAGTGGTTAATGTCATGACAGCCTAAGTCTCCATGGTAACAGGGGAAATGTCTGTGACACATTATCTAAACCAGTGGTTCTCAAACTGCAGGTCATGACCCCTCTGGGGGTCAGATGACCCTTTCACGGGTCACCTGAGACCACTGGGAAACACGCATTTGCATTCTGATACCTAGCAGTAGTAAAATTACAGTTATGAAGTAGCAGTGAAATCATTTCATGGCTGGGGGATGGCACAACATGAACAACGGTGTTAAAGGGTCCCAGATGGGGAAGGTGGAGAGCCGCTGCCCCAGACTGTGTTCCTTCCCTGCCATAGCCGCTGGTGAACTTTGCCTGAATTGCAGCACTGCAGGCTACAAAATGGTGTGGTCCTAACCGTGCTGTTCTTTCTGTGTTAGTTGGTGTTCATTTTGAGTGGAGAAGTATGTTGAGGCAGGGTCTCCTGTAGCCCAGGCTGGCCCTGAACTCCTTCCTATTGTCCCTACCTCTGCCTGGAGAAACAGGCCTACAACACTGTGTTGGTTAGTGGAAATTGTCCACGTGACGAAATCTAGAGTCACCTGTGAGCCAGGCCTCTGGGCATGCTCTGGGAGACTATATTGATTATCTTAATTGGTGTGGGGTGATGTGAGTTAGTTATTTTTCTCTTGCTGCGATAGGCAATTTGTAAACGAGTTTGTTGGAGCTTATCCAGAGAGCTGAGAGTCCATCTTGGCAGTAAGAAGAGTTGAGAGCTCACATCTTGAACTGCAAGTAGAAAGCAGAGAGAGCAGGCTGAGAATGGTACACAACTCTTAGAACCTCAAAGTCTGCCCCAAGTGACAAACTTCCTCCAGCAAGGCCACACCTCCTAAATCTACCCAGCAGTACCACCACCACCACCCCCAGACCAAATACTCAATCACCTGAGCCTATGGAAGATATTCTCATTCCAACCAGCACAAGACCTGTGTTTCTAGGTTTTTTTTTGTTTGGTTGGTTTTGGGGTGGTGGTTGTTGTTGTTCTGAGACAAGGTTTCACTGTGTAGCTCTGTAGCTCTCTGGCTATCTGGAACTCACTGTTTCAACCAGCTAGCCTTAAACTCAAGGGGATCTGCCTCCTGAGTGCTGGGATCAAAAGTATGTGTCACTACACTCGGCCACAAGTCCGGCTTACAAATGGAGAAAGGGAACTGGGTGCTTGCTGCCTTCTGCTTCCTGACTGTAGATGAGTGTGACCATGTGATGTGCCTCCTCAGTGTGACCATGTGGTGTGCCACAAACCCTGCTGGCCTGGACTCCCCTGTTGTGATAAGCTGCAACTCAAACAGTGATCTAGGCTTCTCTCTTGAGTTTTTTTGGTTTTGGTTTTTTTGTTGTTGTTGTTTTGGGTTTTTTTGGGGGGGTGGGTTTTTTGGGGGGCTTGGGGTGGTTGGTTTTGGTTTGGTTTGGTTTGGTTAGGATGTTTTATCACAGCGGCAGGAAAAGAAGCTAAGGCAGCAGCCGGACCCACCCACCGCCTGGTGTTCCTTTTTATAGAATAGCATTTTCTTCTTTCTCCCTGTTCCCTCCTCACCCCCTTTTCTCTGTTTGCAGTAATATTATAGACCCATTAAATTTTTCCAATGTGCTAAAATTTATTGTTATCTTTTTCTTGCTACTCAAATTATATTAAATCTGTCCTTGAGGCCAGCTCCTATATGCTTCTAACATGAACGTATTAGTCTTTGTTCTTTATTATCTGGCAAAAGATGCTCCAGACCCAACTGGAATTTTTCCTTAAAAACATCTATTTCTCCAGGAAGTTCTAATTTCTTCTTGAATGAGGTATCTATAAAGACCCATGCAGGTGTGCTCATATTATAGATCATCTCTAGGTTCTCTGAGTGCATGAACCAGAGGGAAGAGAATTATTACTCATAGGTTTAGAGTTGTTGCAATGTTTGGTCTTTACTGATAGCACATAAAAGATTCTACATCTTATTATTATTTTAGGGCAATGGTAATATCTTTTGGTTTGGGCTCAGTAACTCAGTAGTTCAGCACCACAATCAATTAATCAATGTCTCTTGATTTCCTCTCAGAAACATTACAAGCCTTTATTCAAATTCTGTTTATGGTCCTTAATAAAATACTATAGCTTATGGTACTGACCAGGGCACAGCTCAAGAGCCCTCATTTGAGGAGCTTCCTCTCAGTATTGTGGGCCCCTTCACTATTCTGGGCTTTGGTTTTATAACTCTAGAACCAGGACAATAATCACAGTCCCTCACACTGCTGCTGTAACATTTGAATGAAATAGTCTTCAGGAAATGCCTCACGAGGCTCTGAGAATCCATAGGCTCACTCAGGAAGTACTCACTGTCCGGCCCCTGGCATGGGATTGCAGCCAAGTTGAGACTGGCAGATGTGAAAATGCCTACAGGGGCAAAGACCTTCACTTGCAAAGGCTGCAGAATGCACACCCTGCTGGCAGAGTAGCCTGCACACAGCCTGCTGATGCTTTGGGCATGTTATCTAATCTCCTGAGCCTCTGTTTCCCCTTTGTAAAGGGGAGGTAATACTCTCTGTCTGTTGTGGAGCTTAACACACCCACAACCAGGTTGGCTGCACACAACTACCCTCCTGGAGTCTGCAGGGACTGAGGATTGCAGGGCACAGCCCCTACAGAACATCACAAGGATTTCTATTTCAAGGGTCTTAATTAAACGTTGCAAATGATGACTTTCAGGCTCTAGACTGACATTGCCCCTTCCCACAGAGCCAGGTAGGGCACCCTGGCCCCACTGCCCTGTCAAATGCTCTTAAGGATCAAGGCACTCCCATCTCCTAGTTTGATGTCTGTGGTTTGCTCAGAGAGGCTGAGAGGGTAGGGTTTTTTCCCTGCATTTTGACTGGACAGGCAAACTGGAACTTTAGATTTGCCTCTTAGAAAACCTTCATAAGAGAACTGTTCATTCACACACGGGGCTGCTACTTGGAGCTTGTATTTCCTGACTCAGTTTGCATCCTCATTCATCTTTTAAATCTGACCTTTAAGACCTGCTCTTTTGAATGCTGCATTTTTCAGTAGACACCCTGTGTTACTGTTGAAGTAGAAAGGTCTTGATTGCACAGACCTGCATTGTGCAAGAGCTGTTTGTCATCCTGGGATTTTTGTCCCCCTGGCCTCAGATGTGATTGGGCCAAGTTCCACACAGAACTTGAAGATATGGCCTCTCTTGTTTTCATTGCACACTGGGATCCTGCGTAGACGGACATGGACTGAGGTGTGCGATTCAGCATCGGATTCAGATCTCAGCTCCCCCACTAACTAGATATGTGATCTTGAGCCATTTCTTACCCTCCCTGAGCCGTTGTTTTCCTCATCTACAAACTGAGAAGGGTAATAAATAGTATTGTAGGAAAAAATAGGTTATTAGATGCCTAGGATGGGCTTCAACCTAAACTGACACGAAGCAGATGCACAGGAGAAAGCCCACTTTGGTTAGTGTGTACATATTTGGGAGTCCCACAGAAAAGAGGCTCAAAGAAGTTATGATTGAAGTTTATACAACATCCTGGAGTAGAGAAAGGAAGAAATGCTTAGGACTCTGGCAGAGGTGGAGAATTATGGGGGAGTGGGGATGGGGAGGAAGTGTACAGTTACTATGGGTTGATGAACGCGCTCTTCTGGGTCCTAACGAGTTTTCTCTGTACTGCAAATCCCCTTCCTGTGAGTGCACCACTCCTGAGGTGCTCCTCTGTCTGCACTTTCTCAAAATAACTGAACAATCGATAAGCAAAAGGGGACATGGCGGATCCTGGCTTCATGCAGTCATACTTGAGAGTGGTGTGTCCCAGACCACCGCAAAAAGGAAAGCATTTAGCACAGCTGACTCATTCCTTGTACCTTTCTATGTAGCATTATTAAAAGTAGGGCTGAGGATAGAGCATAGTAGTAGAGAGACTGTCTCGACATCCCAAAGTTGTAGGTTTTATTTCATATATATATATGTGTGTGTGTGTGTGTGTGTGTGTGTGTGTGTGTGTGTGTGTGTGAATAGTGGAGAGACAGCTCAGTGATAGAATGCCTGCCTAACATACATGAGATTCTAAGCTGATCACCACCACCCAAAGTGAAAGGAATTAATTAAAATGAGTAGAGTTGCCAGGTGTGAGGCGAGGCACAGGGACAGGTGGCAGGACCGGGCTGCCAAGCAGGTTGCAGAATGGTGTTTGAGCATGCGGCTTCGGAGAGCTCAGACTTTTTAAGGCTGTTACACCTTCTGTTGCTTATAGCTTTCATCCCCAGTTTTGTCTGTCTGCCTGTCTGTAGTGCTAGGAATGGAAACTAGGACTGCATATATTTGGCAGATGCTCCTGAGTTCTCCACCTCAACCCTTTACAACCACGTTCTGAACCCAGGGCCGCACGCGCCAGCAAGTGCTCTGTCACGGAGTTACACCCAGCCCCCATCTTAGTCACTGTTGAGTTGCTATGAAGAGACACTATGATCAAGTCAACACTTAACTTATTCATTCATTCATTCATTCATTCAGGTTTTTTGAGACGGAGTTTCTTTGTGTAGCCCTGGCTGTCGTCCTAGAACTTGCTCTGTAGACCAGGTAGCCTTGAACTCAAAGATCCCTCTGCCTCTGCCTCTGCCTCTGCCTCTGCCTCTGCCTCTGCCTCTGCCTCTGCCTCTGCCTCTGCCTCTGCCTCTGCCTCTGCCTCTGCCTCTGCCTCTGCCTCTGCCTCTGCCTCTGCCTCTGCCTCTGCCTCTGCCTCTGCCTCTGCCTCTGCCTCTGCCTCTGCCTCTGCCTCTGCCTCTGCCTCTGCCTTCCCAGTACCGAGAGCAGCATCATTTATTTCAAAAAAACATTTAATTGGGGGCTGGCTTACAGTTTCAGAGGGTTGGTTCATTGTCATCATGGCAGGGAGTATGTCTGCATGAGGCAGACATGGCCCTGGAGCTGAGAACTTTACATCCTGATCTACAGACAATAGGGAAGGAAAGACACTGGCTTGGGCTTTCAAAACCTCAAAGCCACTCCCACTGACAACATTTCCTCCACCAAGGCCATACTTCCTAATCCCTCTAATCCTTTCAAACAGTTCTACACCCTGGTGACTAAACATTCAAATATATGAGTCTATCAGCTCATTATCATTCAACATCCCTCCCCCCCCCACAAAAAAAAAATCCTACCCTTTACTCTGACACCAATACCAAACATGCTGGTAATTTCTCTGACACTGTCTGCCTAGAGTTAGTGCAGACCCTATAGGTTCAGAGGGCTGTGCTCTTCCTTCCTCAGATGCCAGTTGCAACTGTAAGTTGTCATGTGTGCATCTAACCAGCTAACTGTAATCAGAGGGCCCCAGGACCTCCTACCCAGGCCAGATGATTTGTAAGAATGTCCTGCAGAATGTATGAAGGCAGTCTGCTTACTGGAGTTTTGGCTTGTTGTAGAAGGATACCTCTGAAAAGGCCAGGGGAAGAAGTGCATATGGCTGGGTAGGAGAAAGGGCCAGCAGCTTTGTTCCCTCCACCTGCCCCACCCTCCCGATACCTCTTTGGGTTTGCCAGCTCATAGTCCTGTTTGGGCGTTTGTGAAGACTCCAGTATGCAAACATGGCTGATTAAATTATTTAGCCATAGTGATTGTCACTCTGGTCCCTGCTGAAAGGTGAGGGGTGAAAGTTCAACTTCTAATAGCTGGTGTTCCTGGTAACCAGTCGCTGCCCAGAAGCAGCTGCTGACGTAAGCTCTGCTGCTGTTGGCAGCCGTTGTTAACAACATCGGAAGATGCTCCAACACATGTACTTCAGGAAGTGAGGCTGAGATCAGTAGACACCCAAAGGAGCTTCCGGGGCTTTTTCCCGTTCAGAACTCTGGCCTGGACCTGGAAACGGGTCCAGGATGCACATTTCTTATTACCACAGTCCTCCTGGACCTACTGTGTGCTAGACATCCACCATGCAGACAGGAGTCCAGTCATTGTTATGAAAGGACTAGGGACTCAGAAAATGATTCCCCAAAGTGTGAGACTGCTCACTGAGTGCCTTGAATTAACAAAACAAAACAAAAGCCTCTCTGACTTCCTGCCCTTCTGACTCCTAACTTTCCTTCCAAGTGTGGGGGTAGGGGCGGCTTTCTCTGCAGATTCTTTACTGGAGGAAAGAATGAGAACTGTTCTAGTAACTCCCTACCTATTGGCTCCTCAACTCGGAAGATGAGCTGAATCACAGAATAGACTAAGGAACACCACGCCCAGTGCCCAAACAAATCTTATCACAGGTTCTCACCTGTTCCTCTGGAAATAGCTCTAGAAAGCTCTTCTTACCTGAGATAACCAGCCTTACCATGTATCCTTTCCACACAAGCCCCAGCCCCTATTCTCGCTTGTCACTTGGGGCACTATATAGATCTTAGTAACCTGACCCTTCTTTGGGGTCTATCTGTGGAACAACTATATACATATGTGTTTTTCCTCTTGTGGACCTGTCTCCTGTCAGGTTATCTGACAGATTCAATTCTTACCCTCAAAGGGTGGAGTTGTGTCTTTTCTCTTCCCTACAGTCTAGCACTCTGCAGGTGAGTGTCTCCCTTTGAGTTATCATTTTATGATCACATACACACATATAACTGAAACAAAAATATCACTGCAGTCGATGCAACGGGTCACAGCCGAGTTACTGTATTGATTTCATGACTCATGAATATGCTGTGTCATTCTTTGTTTCAGTTTATAGAGATAATTTATAGACAATGAAACTCATTCCTCTTAAGTGATAATTATTTAAGTTTTGACCACCATGACATTGAGATGTACAAAATTTTCATCACTCCAAAATATTCTGTTGTGCCTCTTCATAGCCCATGCCTTCTCCCCAGCCTGGCCACTAACAGATCTCCATCTCTAGTTTTCCTTGTCACAATATTATACAAATAAAATCATGCACATTTCCGGGGCTGGCTTCTTCCACTTGTGGCAATGCTTTTCATCTGTATCTCTGTGTGTGTGTGTGTGTGTGTGTGTGTGTGTGTGTAAAAGTTATATAATGTATAGTTCTGAGTCATATGCTGTCATATAGCTGTAGTACAGTTTGTTTATGTTTTGGTAGTTTCTGGGTTTCAGCTAGTGTGAGTAAAGCGGTGTTAGATATTCCCATTCAGGGCTCCATGGGCATAGAGCTTCCTCTCTGCCGGTGGAGGCCCGTGGTCGTATGGCAGCAGAACCATCCTTGCCTTTTTATCTTACCAACACTCCACCTCTGTGTGTCCACCAGCATTTAGAATTGAGCACTTTTATTTTTGTAGACGTACAATGGTATTTGTGGTTTTAATTCCATGCCTCTAATAGGTAATGGTGCTTAATAGTTCGTTGTGTTGTTACTTTTTCTTTGGTTTGGGTTTGATTTGTGAGATGGGAGATTGAGACAAGAGTCTTATAAAGCCAAGACTGGCCTAGAACCAGCCTAGGCTGGTGTTGTCAAGTGACACTTTTTCTGGGAAAATGTGAATAAATTTCTACTCAGTTCAGATAGGAAACCACCATAGTCCAGCGAGGTAAACCAGTGAGTTTTATTGGAGTAACTTACAGGAACAGAAATGACTCAAAGACATCTGTGTGACAGCTCACAAAAAGCAGAAGCCCACTGCACAACTGTCGGCAGCTTGGAGGGCTGGAAATTATCTCAGGCGGCTGGCCCATGGGATTGGAGCCTTCTTTAGGCAGCTTGGCTTGTCTGAGAGGATGGCTCTGCATCCTTGTTTATGTATCCTTGAAGAGGGAGAGGCCTAGTAAACAGACTCAGTTTGAGGGACTTCCTGGAGCTTTGGAATTATTTATTTTGGGGCCTTGCAAGCTTCCCTGCAGGATAGAGCGTTTCACCTCCCCTTAGAACATCCTTGTGCTCACCTCAGTTTTAACATCCTGCCTCTTGGTGAGCTTCCCTCCAGTCTAGACCTTCCTTCAGGATGGATTGTTTATCCCAGAGGAACTTGCCTTAGAACAGCTGGCGTCAAACAGTACTCTTCCGCTTCCGAGCTGCTGGGATTGCAGGCATACACCATCATGTCTGGTGCTTGTGTTGTTTCTATTCCAAGACTGAGCGTGTTCACCTCTCAGAAGCCAATACTGTGAGACAAGGTCGTGGTGAGAAGGAAATCAGGGTTTACTCAAGGGCTGTAACTCTGAGATGGTAAAGGCTATCCTGGGAGCTTCGGCAGATGAAATGGCTTCTTATAGACAGGGAAAAGAGATGCGTGGAACACAGGTGAGAAGACTGCCTGCCGAGACAGCTTCTCCTCACACAGGGTGTGTCCTTTCATCTTTGG
Source organism: Mus caroli (assembly GCF_978045245.1). Classification (NCBI taxonomy): domain Eukaryota; kingdom Metazoa; phylum Chordata; class Mammalia; order Rodentia; family Muridae; genus Mus; species Mus caroli. The sequence continues at coordinate 49,089,013 of NW_028227263.1, read as the reverse complement.
CCTAAACAGCTTCAACCCCCTGGGAATGATACCTGGAATTCCCTAGACAAATACATTGCTTTTCTAAAGATTAAGCATTATTTACGCAGCCTAATAAAACCTGTTGCTCATCAGATGTTCTGCAAAGCTAGAGAAAGGGTTAGACATGGTGGGAGGCAAGAGGACCTTTTGTCCAGTACTGGGGATTGACCTGAGGTTTCCTACATGCTAAGAAAGCATTCTTCTAATGACTTATATCCTGGCCCCTTTTTATTATACGTCAGGGACCTAACTAAGTTGACTGTCCTAACCTTGAACTTATAATTCTCCTGTTTTAGCTCTCAACTATCAAAGATTACAGGTTTGAACCACCAAACTGAACAAGATTGAAGCCTTCAGAAAAGCTTTTTGTTCAGACAGGAACTCACTTTGGAACCTTAGCTGACCTGGAACTTGCTATGTAGACCAGGCTTCCCTTGAACTCACAGAGATCCTCCTGTCTCTGCCTCCCTGGGTGCTAGAATTCAAAGTATGGACCACCATGCCCAGTGAGAAGAGAGTTCTTAACAGGAATTTGGGCAGAGCCTCACAGATAAACTGGCTCTTGGTTCAGGCCTTAAACATTGACAGTAGAAAAGATGGTGAAAAGGGTGTAGGTAGCAGGCAGGGCAGGTGGGTGTGGTGAATGGCAGAGCCCAGAATGTAGAGAGAGGTGGGTTGTGGGGAGACGGACAAAGTGGTTTAGACAGGGAACAACGCTTCAGGAAAGTCTGGCCTAAGAACCAGAAGAGAACAAACAAAAGGTAAAGCCAAAGGAAGATGTAGAGTGTAGAGGAGGGAGCAGGACTGAGGCTGAGTTCCTACAGTGCTTACAGAAATGGTTTCAAGACACATTGTAGTTCTGAAGAATCTAGGCAGCCTCCCAGGTCTTGACCTCAGCAGCTGATAGCCAAGAAGAATTCATAGTGAGTCTGGAGCAGACCCCATAGAGGGTTCCCAATGTTAGAGCAAGAAGCCTGCCTTCTTAGTCTACCTCAGCTCCTACCAACTAAAACTGTTGCCTTCCCCAGACAAAGGACAGATAGTCCTGAAACCATACTCTGCTACTTTGTGCAAGCAGAGAAACAATGTTTAGGCACCCCCAGTAAATCTCCAGGAAAGCCTGGAGTCTCCCGCCCCTCCCCCCTACACTTCTGCACTAACACCTGGAGGAGATACTGAGTCTTTGGCCCACAGAGGACCACAGAGGGCTGTCTGGAGGGAGTGCAGCCCCTCTGATCCTTGAGCCTGTGGAACTAAATTACTTCACAAAGCCTAGGCTTGAAGTGCAGTATTTTAGAAAGGCTGGGTTGGGGGAGAGGGTGACATTTCTCAAGGATAAAAACACTAAAATATGCAGGTTGTTGTCTGAAAAGAAAAAGAGTTCAGAAATAGGGAAGATGAGAGAGAAGAAGATTAGTTCATAAGAGTAAAGGTGACCCAGTCCTGGGCCCTGCCTGTGCCTGACTCAACTGTGAGCCCAAGCACCCTTCCCAGCTGCGGTTCCCAAAGGATGGCCTCTGCCCCTTCTCCCTACCCCCTTCCGCGGCTGCTTGCCCACCCAGCTCTGTTGGGCCTCCCTAGTGTCTCACAGCCCATCTGTTCCACGCTTCTGCCAAGAGTTTTGTAACTTCACCGTGGGCTGGTTGCTCTTCAGACACTCCAGATGGTTCATGCTTCTCTGCAGAGTCAGAACGCCCCATTAGACTGAGGAGGACTTGAAAGGGGACATTCCCCCACCCAGATGCACAAAGCATCTGAGCCTCTTGGTCCATCCTGGCTCCATCTCTGGAGAGAAAGAGGGTCTCAAGTAGATACCCTCTTCAAATAGAGATATACAGAGAAGTGTTTACTGCCACTGCTATCCCATCCCCACACCTCCATGGACCCATTTCCCAATCTGGGCAGTAAGCCAGTTTAACAAGATGTTCCCTGCTGTGCCAGGATTCACCCCCCCCCCAGCTCTTTGTGCATCTGTCTTGTCATTGCACCTTCACTGTCTCTGGTCTGCAGCCTCCCCCCCCCCCCCCCCCCCCCCCGCACTCCCACCAGCATGGGTTCTTCCTTAGGGCAGAGCTGAGGCTTATTGCTCCTTGTTTCCCTAGCTCCACTGCCAGGGTAATGTTGCTGAGCTCATGCTACAGGTTTCCTGTAGAAGCTGAGAGGGTATACATACTCTCTAGAGAGTTCATGCTCTCTAGAACCTTAAAAAGATTTTAGATCCAAGGCTACCAGCTAAAGGAAACTAATGCCCTAGATGCTGGAGGCTATAAGGCAGTGAGAAGTATTTTTACTATCTTTCAAAAATATTTTATTTTTATTGTATATGTGTGAATATTCTGCCTGCATGTATGTCTGTGCAGCACATGCAGATCACCAGAGCCCTCAGAGACTACAAGAGGGTATTAGATTCTCCGGGACTGGAGTTTCAGGCAGTTAGCCCCGATGAGATTACTGAGAATTGAGCCCCAGTCCTCTGTAAGAGCACGCTAACCGCTGAGCCATCTTCAGTAAAAGGTAGAGCCCTTGCAGGAAGCAGCACTGCTCTGCAGTCAGCTACAGACAGCTGAGGGATGAGATGAGCATCTTCATGACAGAGTGGGTTGGTGTGCTGAGGGGGCAGGGGGATGTCCAGAAAAGATTGTCATTTGCAGGCCAAAAACTAAGTGATCAGTGAGAGTTCTGGTAGATAGGAAATGGCTCTAGTTACAACTGTTTGTAATTTGAAAGAGAAAAATAATTCTCTTCAGATCAGCACTGATGGGGAGAGAATACTGAGCCCAATCATAAGGCATTGGTTAAGTACGTCAAAGAACATTCTCCAGCCAGGAACCTGAGTGTGAATCCTGCCAAAGCACGCACTTCTCTAAGCCAGGAGTCCTGGCCCCCTGTCCTCGTCTGCAGTCAGAGTGGATAATGACTGTCTGTGTCAAAGATGATAGGACTGTTACATATGCAAATTAATATTCACTTAAAAAAGTTCAAGGAGTTCTCTCTCAGACACACCTTCCTTTCTTCCACAGACCAGTGGCTCTCTGGCCTCAGTGAACATTTGAACTCACCAAGGAAGCTTTTCAAAGATTCCTCCGAGTGCTGAGCACACAGGCCGTGTGTGCAAGTGTGTGTGTCTTCCCTTGTGAGTTTAGCATGCTGTACATACCGTGGCAGTTATCAGCCATTCCCCAGCCGTTGGTACACGTTTCCCTCACTGAAGGCTTGATCTGTACTTAGGAGCTAAGGACTGTGACTATGTAGATATGGCTGGGTAATAATCTTTTTTTGTTTTGTTTTGTTTGTTTGTTTGTTTTTCGAGACAGGGTTTCTCTGTATAGCCTTGGCTGTCCTGGAACTCACTTTGTAGACCAGGCTGGCCTCGAACTCAGAAATCTGCCTACCTCTGCCTCCCAAGTGCTGGGATTAAAGGCGTGCACCACCACGCCTGGCTAATAATCATTTCTTATTTTACCCATCTAGAACTATTTCCAGGCATCCAGCCTCCTACCATGTCTGACCCCATTACACTGAATGTTGGGGGGAAGCTCTACACAACCTCACTGGCAACCCTGACCAGCTTCCCCGACTCCATGCTGGGGGCCATGTTCAGTGGGAAGATGCCCACCAAGAGGGACAGCCAGGGTAACTGCTTCATTGACCGTGATGGCAAAGTGTTCCGCTATATCCTCAACTTCCTGCGGACCTCTCACCTGGATCTGCCAGAGGACTTCCAGGAGATGGGTCTGCTGCGCAGGGAAGCCGACTTCTACCAGGTACAGCCCCTGATCGAGGCCCTGCAGGAAAAAGAGGTAGAACTCTCCAAGGCGGAGAAGAATGCCATGCTTAACATCACCCTGAAGCAGCGCGTGCAGACCGTCCACTTCACCGTGCGGGAGGCACCACAGATCTACAGCCTGTCGTCTTCCAGCATGGAGGTGTTCAACGCCAACATCTTCAGCACGTCCTGCCTCTTCCTCAAACTCCTTGGCTCTAAGCTCTTCTACTGCTCCAATGGCAATCTCTCCTCCATCACCAGCCACTTGCAGGACCCTAACCATCTGACTCTTGACTGGGTAGCCAATGTGGAAGGCCTTCCAGAGGAAGAGTACACCAAGCAGAACCTCAAAAGGCTGTGGGTGGTCCCTGCCAACAAGCAGATCAACAGCTTCCAGGTCTTTGTGGAGGAGGTGCTGAAGATCGCTCTGAGTGATGGATTCTGCATTGACTCTTCCCACCCACATGCTCTGGACTTTATGAACAATAAGATCATTCGGTTAATCCGGTACAGGTAAAAAGACCCTAGTCACACTGAGGAAGGCGTTCCCAAGAAGCTCATGTCAGCGAAGGCTCTGAGGAGAGTGTCTCACCAGTGGCCCGAGGCGGGGACCTATACTAATCTGTATTAATTGCACAGCAGGACCTGATTCCCCGTAACAAAGTTCTCCTTCTGGAATCAACATGTCCTCTGAACAGAACCACCTTTTCTTGCCATTTTGAAGTGGCGATGGATAGCTTTGTGATGACAAGTTCAAAGTCAGCTGAAACATACAAGAAGAATCCACAGGAGGTCTCTCTGGCTGTGACAAAGAGCAGCAGTTTTCTTACAGGGGATCACCTACCCCTAGTCAGTGCCCTGCTAACCAATCTCCAGAGAGAGCCTTGGCTGTTGAAGGGTAGGGAACAAGACTCCTTTTAGTTTCCTAGGCAACAACATGTACAGCAAATCCAGTCACTCCTGTTCTTTGCCCTGAGGATGCGCCCAGGCACCAGGACACCTTTGCCCAAAGGCAACAGAATTTGGGTGTTTTAGAATGCAATATGTTCCCAGAACCCTTTGTGGCTCCACTCAGGGAGAAAGTTGAGCCATGGCATGGCCTAGGGGCATGAGTGTCCAGGCTGAGGCAGGAGGGGGTGCCCTCCTGAAGAGGCTGTATTGAGGGATTCTTGGCTTCAGATAGTGTTTGTTTCCCCTGCAAAGATGTGATGGTATCGAAGCCAAGAAGATGGAAGACACTTCATGATCCAGCTGTTGCCTGACTTCTGTAATCCTGGCCCTGTGGATTGCAGGCATCACTGACACCAGTCAGTTTAAACCAATAATACGTTATGAACTCTCAGGGTTGGAAAATAATCCGATAGTTTCTTAGTTCTTCCCCCTCTAGCACACCCCAGTCCATGGCAGGGAGTGCCTCTTCTTGAGTATCTCCAAGGGATCCCTTATGCCAACTTGCACACCCCCTGGTGACACAAGGTTCACTATCCCCAAGGCAGTTCCTGCTATGGTTGAGCAGTGCTGGCTATTAGAAAGTTCTTTCAGTATTGACCCCAAGTCCGTCCTGTGCTAGGTCTTGTTGTTAGACCTTCCTCAATACACGGATACGTGCCCCTGCTTTGACTAGACACTGAAGATGTCCTTACTCAGAACTGATTCCCCTTTGCAACTTGGCTTTCTCAGAATCAGCTCCTTTCCATCTTTGTAAGCCAAACGTCTTTCTTATGGCTTCGCTTTGTCCTCAGCCCCCGGTTCATCAGCCTTCCCCACCAGCATGGCTCAGCTTGCTCCTAATTATTTCTGGCTAGAAGAAGATCACTGACTGAGGAGCTCTAGGGTTTCGGGAAATGGTGTTCAGCAAACAGTCCAGGGGTGCTCTATAATCCCAGGACCCCTGAGTAACTGGCCAGCCCCAACACTTCTCTTAAGAGAGCAGTCTTCCCTGTCGTACTATCCAATCCCAACACCTTTCCTGGGACACAGTAAGCACATAAACTCCAGACACTACTCCCCAGCAGGCGAGGGGCCCTGTGGAGTGACTACAGCAGTGAGAGTCTTATAGCCCCCACCCAAGAAGCGCTCCACACACAGCTAGGGAAGCCTGGAACCCACATCCACAGGTGGACATAGCAAAGGGCTTCCAGAGTTATACTCTGTGAGTGAGAGGTTACAAAGTTAGAGGCAAAACTTGGTCCTGAGGCAATAAAGGCCTTTCTTTCCCTATAGTGGGACTCAGGAGTCTCTGTGTGGGTGTCTTGAGCCGCTGCACCAGCGGTACTCTGGAAAGTTCTGCAGAGAACCCAATCAGGACAAGCAGATCTGTGGTCATATTCAAGTCAAAGAAGAAATCTCAGAAATCAACACTGCCCCCCCTCATAAAACTTTGCTTTCTCCATCTTTTTGGTGCTTCCTAACTCAATACCCTGACCCTAGGGCAAGTACAGAGCCTGTTAAGCCACTAACATACTATGTGACTATACAAGTCACTCGCCTCACTGAGCCACCTCCATTTCTTCATCTGTGAAATGGGCATACAGTAATACATAACCCTACCTACCTCACAGGACCGTTGTGAGGATCAAACAAAATAATGTATGTGAGAATAAATGATAAATGATAATTACTTTGTGTCTGCTTCCGAAGCAGGGGAGGTCTCCACTTTTACATCACACTGAGCTAGGTTTGAACTGACTCTGTTGTCTTCCTCAGCAAAGTTGGGTCTGGGAGCTTTGCTTGTCTACTTTGGCTTCCTGTCAAGGAGGCAGGGACACCATGAGCCACACCCTCACAAAAGCTTCGAGAGGGCTCCTGGTGTGACCTACCCTTTGAGTGACTTCACTTTGCCTGGCCACTTATCCCTGTAGCACTTAGTGCAATCCAGTCCACACTGGGAAACACAGTTACTTACTTACTGTCAGATCCTGGGCCATGTTGCTGAGCTTCTCTGATGTGTTTCTTCATTGGGTTAACACCCCTGCACCGAGCATCTTAAAAGAGTTGGTTGGATTTCTAGCTGGTCCTGGAACACAGCTCAACTGATGCTCTTGCAGAAGGTAATCATAGTGGACCACTGTGCAGGCAGAGTGTAGCTGACAAGCCTGGAAATCAGCTTCACATACAAGCTGCGGGGAAGAGGTCAGCTCTGCCCACAAAGAGCTCGAGAGGTGGTAGAGAGTGGGTTAGCCATTGAGTATGCTAGGGCTGCACTGAAGGTAGGCAGGGAAGTGTGTGAGGATGGGTGGCCCTCCCACATAGCCACTGCCCAGGAGTGGGATGGGAGGCAGGATTGGCGGGGAGGTGATGGAGACATCAGTGAAGTCAACACAGTGTCTCCAGGCCTCACACCTGACAGATGAGTTCAGCCATCTGCCTAACAAAAATGTAAGAGGAGCATGGAGCAGTGTGAGTGGTGCCGGTGCGGTGCGGTGGGTGTGAGAGTGGAGCAGGGCTGGGCTCTTCTGAGCCCCTCACTCCCAGAGGGAGCTCCCCGTGCTCAATCCAGCTTTACCTTGCTGAGGCTTGCTAGCTCTCTGCTCCTGACCTAGGTTGTTCCCACACATGCAGCATGCAATCAGAAAAGATGCCAGTGGGAGCACCAAGGCACCTGGATGACCAACCACTGCACGACCCTGCCCCCAGCAGGGTCCCTGCATGCTTGAAGACAGCAGTGGCTGCCTCCTTGTGTACCATTCTCTGGCCTGACACCCTCAGGACCACCAAATGATCCTCCTATTGCTATGGAGGCCAAGCCTTGTGATCCTGTTTTGCCGTTGGGTCCTGTATTAGTCAGGGTTCTCTGGAGTCACAGAACTTATGGACTGTCTCTTGCTTACACCACAGTGTTCCACCTCGGTGCAGCCACTCCCAGCTTGTTTTATTAGCCACTAAATGGGCTGGAGAATAGCATTTATTAGAATTCACCCAATTTCAGCTTCCTCTTATGAATTATTCCCAACAGGCTGTGTGAATGGTGGATTAGCCAAGGCCAGCTTGTGGGTAGTCTCTTCGCAATGACCATCTGGGAAGCCTAGGTCTCCAGAGCCTCAGGGATGGTGGCAGTGATTGGCAGGGAAATGAGGCCCTCTGGTCATTTCCCAAAAGAAAAAGAAGGGAGGGAGGGAGGGAGGGAGGGAGGGAGAGAGAGAGAGAGAGAGAGAGAGAGAGAGAGAGAGAGAGAGAGAAGGAGGAAGAGGAGGAGGAGGAGGAGGAGGAGAAGGAGAAGAAGGGAGGGGAGGGGAGGGGAGGGGAGGGGAGAGGGGAGGGGAGGAGAGGGGAGGGGAGGAGAGGGGAGGGGAGAGGGGAGGGGAGGGGAGGAGAGGAGAGGGGAGGAGAGGAGAGACCATTGAAAACAGGGCTATCAAAGGATGGCATCCAGGTCCTAAAGATCCTAGCTTTAACCACTCCATCTGCCCAGACAGCTCAGGCTCCTTCAGAACCTTTGGGACAGTGTAGGACAGGCCAAGAGTAGAAGTCTGGTGGCACTGAGGAGAAAGATTGGCCAGTCAACGCCAGAGGCTCACTGAGCACCCACAGCTCCCAGGTCCCATCTGACCCAAAGGCTGACTGGATGGACTTTGAGGGAGGTGCTGTCAGCCAATCACATGGGAAACAAATCTGAACCACAGATGTCTGACTCGCATCCCTGCTCCCAATTCCCACAGCATTTCTAAGCTTCTCTTACCATTTTCCAATTCTCTGGCAGGCTGGAGTATTCCAAGACACTCTCTTCCTTATGCCAGGTGCCCCCTAAGCCTGCCAAGGTCTAGGTTCCCTTTTACTAGGAGCTGAATATAGGCCTAGTTAAGCCACATTTGAAATCCTCTGGGAATCGATCCAGCTAAAGAACAAAGGGTGTGCTCTCTCCCTGACCCCAGTGTTGTGTTAAATTTGTGTAATAAGCACCCTTCGCTAACTCCAAGCTTCTTCATATCCAGTTTCCTCCTGAGACGTGGGACACTGTGTGCTAGCTCACACTTCTGCCTGGGCTGCCCCTCTACCTCCTTGTCTTCCCAGCAAGCCTCTGCTCATCCCCTAGCACTCTGCATAGGCTCTGCTTTCTTACTCCACCAGATGAGTCCTGACCCTCTTGAGCCACCCTGGACCTCATGGGGGTGTTTATCATTGTTCTTCACCCACAGTGTTAATGATAAACCATCAACAGCCACATCTCTGGGGCAAGGTTGGTAGCCTGCACCAGTCGCCATGGCACAAATACGCTCGAGTGATTAATTTCAAGCCACCAATGTGGATCACTGCAAAGGAGAGAAGAGAGGCTCACAGAGTTCGGGAGCCCAGAGTAAGATGTCCCCATCTGCTGAGCGGTAGTGGTGCACACCTTTAATCCCAGCACTTGGGAGGCAGAGGCAGGCAGATTTCTGAGTTCGAGGCCAGCCTGGTCTACAGAGTGAGTTCCAGGATAGCCAGGGCTACACAGAGAAACCTTGTCTCAAAAAACCAAAAAAAAAAAAAAAAAAAAAAAAAAAAAAAAAAGCTGTCCCCATCTCTGCCACTCTTTCTTGTAAGTGAAGGCGCTCTGCCTTGCTGTTTAGACCGAAAGTCCACTGGAACTTTTTCTTGTAGCACAGGGAACATCAACCAGTCACAGCCCTATGCTGACTCATCTTGTGTCAGCTTGACACAGAGTCAGCAGAGAGGAGCGAGCCTCAACTGAGAAAATGCCTCCAGATCAGGCTGTACAGATTTGGGCAGGGGAGGGGTGTGTGTGCAGGGGTGAGGTACTGTTTCTCTGTTTAGCTTTGGCTGTCCTGGAACTAGCTTTGTAGACCAGGCTGACCTTGAACTCAAAGATCCACCTGCCTCTGCCTCCCAAGTACTGAGATTAAAGGCATGCGCCACCACTGCCTGGCTTTATAAGGCATTTATTAATTAGTGATTGGGGAGAGCCCAACCCGTAGTGAATGGTACTGTCCCTGGGCTAGTAGTCATGACTTTTATAAAAAGCAGGCTGAGCAAGCCATAATGAGCAAGTTAGTAAGCAACTCTCCTCCACGGCCTCTGTGTCAGCTCCTGCCTTCGGGTTCCTGACATTTGAGTTCCTGTCCTGACTTCCTTTGTTGATGAACAGCAATATGGAAGTGTGAGCTGAACAAACACTTTCCTTCCCAAGTGCTTTTGGTTACTGTATCTTTTTCTTTTTTTTTTTTCTTTCTTTCTTTTTTTTTTTTGAGACAGGGTTTCTCTGTGTAGCCCTGGCTGTCCTGGAACTCACTCTGTAGACCAGGCTGGCCTCGAACTCAGAAATCTGCCTGCCTCTGCCTCCCGAGTGCTGGGATTAAAGGCATGCGCCACCACACCCGGCTGGTTACTGTATTTCATTGTAGCAATAGTAACCCTAACTAAAACAAGCTCTTTCCAGGCAGAAGTCAGCTTTCTACGGTAAGACCTTTGAAAAGGTGGTTGGGTCATAGGTAGAAACTCATAATTGGATGAGTGGTCTTCTAAGGGAGGCTGGAGAGGACACCCTTGCCCTTTCTACCTCATGAGAGCACAGTGAAAAGATGGCCGTGTATCAGCCAGGGAGGGAACAACAATACCTCGGATGATAAACGGTCCACAAAAGTCCACGGATTAAAGGCTTGCTTCCCAGGAGCCTTTGAGAGGTGAGTGGTGGGAGGTTCTTAGCTCACTGAAAGGAACTGTGGGTCTGGGTCTCTCTTATCTGCCTGCCCGCCTGTCGATATTCTCTTTCTTCCTGACTTGAGATGTAACTTCTTGTTCTAACACGTACTCCTCCCATGATGCATTACCCTCACCACAGGCCCTGCTCAAAAGGAAACTTTTTTTGAGACAAGTTAGCTATGTAGCCCAGGTTGGCCTCTCATTCAATGCAAGCCTAGACTTGCCTCCAAGTGACAACCCTTCCTTAGCATCCCAAGTGCTAGGACTGCACACGTGGATCACCATATTCAGTCTAAGGAAACTTGATAGTTGCTGGGGATTTAGATAGAACATGGGGCTTTGCGCATGCTAGGTAACCACTAGGTTTTATCCCTGACTACAAAAACCAAATCTCTCTTTATTTCATAAGAACCCATATCAGATACTTTTTATAGTCACAGAAAGCTGATTTAATGCAGTTTATCAATGGGTACGTAATGTACCTCAATCTTAGACTTAGTGGCCTCTAAAACTATAAGGGAAAAAAATGTATCATTTAGGGTCTGTCTCAGAGCCAGGATAGTCACCAAACTATGTACAAAGCCCTGGGTCCTATCCTCAGCACTGAAAACAAGGCTTTCTCCTATTGGTTATAAACCTTTCTGTTTATTATGCCCCCCACCCACCCAAACTATGACATCTGCAAACTCTGCTAAACAACATACCAATCCCAGAGATGTGCTCTGTGAGATCATACATAAAGCCCACATAGCCACATTTGGGAAGGCTGATGGGAAAGAGAGGCAGGCTCCAGGTAGCATGGACCTACCTCAAAAGCAGACCGGCCAGCCTGGTGATGCTCCCAGACACATATCACCTCGCTGTTTACAACGAACTTTACTTCTCTGCCCTCATTTAACCTCCAAAGAGAAGCTGCAGCAGCCGCACCTGATTTCATAGATGAAGACACTGGGGTGCAGGCAGGTGAAATGACTTGCCTGTGGTCACACTGAAGTACAGTGCCCTGCACATAATACGCTTTTAGCTAAGATTACATTTAATTAAGTAGCATTTAATTTAAGTGGCCTAGTTGGGTGGGGGGATCTTCCTAGGAACTGATCAGACACACTGAGTCCCCCTTCAAAGTTAGATCCATTCAACTGTGAGGCCAAGGACAGAATGGGATGCCCAGTGCCAAGGCTCACAATCAGACTTTCCTTTTGCAAATGACTTTGAGTGAATCTCTTCACTGTCCTGAGCCTGAAAACTTCCTCAGCAAAATGCAACATAGCAGATATTCAATCTACAAGCTAGAAGTCTGTCTCTAGCCAGAGCTAGATGGTAAGATCATCTTCCTACCGTAGAAATAGCCCAGCAGGGCTCAGAAAAAGCCATGTTTGCTTTCAGGCATCTGTCAGGCAGAGGACTGGACTCTTGTGTTTCCACTCAGCCTTTCATCTTGTGGCATGAACTTGTAACCAAGATGCTAAGTTGATGAGCCATCATAAGACTAGTTGACAGCCGGGCGTGGTGGCGCACGCCTTTAATCCCAGCACTCAGGAGGCAGAGGCAGGCGGATTTCTGAGTTCGAGGCCAGCCTGGTCTACAGAGTGAGTTCCAGGACAGCCAAGGAAACAGAGAAACCCTGCCTCGAAAAACCAAAAAAAAAAAAAAAAAAAAAGACTAGTTTACACTGTGTTTCCCAGTGTGGACTAGATTGCACTAAGTGCTACAGGGATAAGTGGCCAGGCAAAGTGAAGTCACTCAAAGGGTAAGTCACACCAGGAGCCCTCTCGAAGCTTTTGTGAGGGTGTGGCTCATGGTGTCCCTGCCTCCTTGACAGGAAGCCAGAGTAGACAAGCAAAGCTCCCAGACCCAACTTTGCTGAGGAAGACAACAGGCTCATTTTTAATCAGCTAGTGACAGAAAGCAGAACCTTCAGGGAATTTCCAGAATGTCACATTTGTTGACTCTTTTGGCACAGAATCAAAAACACTAAGTTGGAAGCAAGCTTGGGACAGGCCACTTAAGATGGAGAGGAAAGAGATCCGCTGTAAAAGTCCAACAGAGAAAGTTTGGATCCTGACTCTGCCGCTGCACCTTGAACCAGCAGCACTGTCCTGTTCAGTCTCGATGGCGGCGTGTAGAAATGGACATGAAAATGCCTGCAGTCGAGAGCTGAGGCAGGAAGATGACGAGCTGAGGCCAGCCTGTGCTGCCACAGAGAGTGTGGCTGCCTCCAGCCTGCATTCTTTGTTTTTCTCTCCAGGCAGCCGCAGCCATGGGAGGTCCTCAGCTCAGTAAATTCCACTGCCTGGGCCCCTGACGCCTCCTCCTCTCTCTCTTACCCACTATGCTGTACACAAAAGCTTCTCTTCATACTTGGAAGCCTTTCTCCTTTCAACCCCTTGGTCGGTGAGTAGTAGCTCTGAAACAAGAACTCAAAGCCATAGGTTCATTTCCTAGGACCCACCAAAACTCAAGTGGGACATAAGCAGTGCTTGGATTTCCCTAACAGCCATGGATTTGGATAGTTCTGCCAGTGATTGCCAGCCTGACCCTACACCGTCTACTCCTTAGCAGAAACCTGATATTGAATATCAGCCAGACTCTTAGGCTCCACCCAAATACCCACACCACTCCTTCTTCAGTAGATCTTGCTGCCGAGAGCCAGAAAACTAGATATACTATCTCTCATCAATCAATACATATATTTGTCTCAAATTCCAGTATCAATAAAATCAGGATAAAACTTAACAATTAAGAGTCTAATTATCAGCTTCTATTCCTATGTGATAGAACATAAAATCAACTTGTGTCTTACCGTTATCATAGGTGAAGTAAATCCATCGTGGCCTAGCTAAAACCCTCACAGCGAGTCTGTGCAGTTCCCTGCACTGTTAGGCTCCCTTCTTCCTGAATTTGCCATCTTATCGCCACCCATTCTCCCACCTAGGCCGTGAAGCTGGCCATCAGCCAGCCAAGCAGAGAGGCCTTCAAAAAAAATCAACCCTGCTGACACCTTGTTCAAGGGCCCCAAGACTCCGGAGAAGTGGGGAAATCGCCTGCCTTTGTTTAAGCTGCCCAGCCTTAATTACTTTGTCCTAGAAGCCCTGTGAGAGGAGAGGGAACTGGAAGGAGGCCAAGAGGGGGGGAGAATCTTGCACTCCCATTTTCTGTGCTGCAAACCACGCCCAGGTCCCAGGACACAATGAGGCAGAGCAAGGGAACCCATACCTGGAGCTCCCATTAATACTCTAGAGGCTGCTAAAATCTGTCATGCTTTCTGCTTTGCTTGAAAGATTTTCCTAGTTGGGCATGAGTCCTAGCACTTGGATCCCCGTGAGTTTGAGGCCAGCCTGGTCTACATAGTGAGCTCCAGGATGGCCAGGGCTACATAGAGAGACCCTGTCTTAAAAAGAAAAAATACGTATAAATCCAGACAAGCCAGAAGAAAACTTCCTCTCCAACGGAAAGAGGAAGGGGGACCTGCTTGGTGAGTTCTGTCCAAGTTGAGTCAGTGCCCTGCTGGCCAGTCCTCAGCTTGAGTCTGGAGTGGCCTGTTCTCATGTGTTTGAGGACTGGGTCAGCAGAATACATCTCAGGATTGTTTGTCTGTTTGCCCTTGTTGCCTCATGACTCCAGACAAGAATGCCAAAACTCATTCTCCCACCAGCGCGCGCCAAGAAGTCCTTTTAGGGATAAAATGCCAAGATTAATTTTAAAAGGCTCAAAGACTTTCCCAAACGTCCCATGCCCATGAGCTGGTAGGAAAGCCAGCAAGGGGCAGGAGGCAAGAGTTCCAGGGCCCGGCCTTGGCTCTTTCTCTGACAGGCCGTGTAATGCAGATCTGTTGTTTTGCCTCTCTGGCCTTGTTTCTGTGTCGGGGAAGCAATGGGGTCAGTAACTCATCCAGATATATAAACAGGTCCTTCCCCATCCAAGCACGGTAATGAGTGCCAGGGAGACTGGGGCACGAGCCTAGGATATAGTCAGTTTCAGAAAAATCATCGACCAAGGTGGGCAGCAGCCAGTAAGGAAGCAAAGTGGGGAGAAGAGCAGCCCCCTTCCCTGGCTGGAGAGCTAGGCAGGCTCTGTCTGGAGGGGAGTATCTGAACTGAACTTTAAGGAAAGAGCAAAGTCAAGTTTACAACAGTTAAAAAGAGCAGTGCTGGAGGCGAAGAAGGAAGGGTCTGGGCAGACCACCTGTGTCTAGACATGGCTCTATGATTTGCAAGTTATGTCGCTTCTGTGCCTGATTCCCTCATTCACTGGGTGCTTAACATATGAGAGGCCCTAACTCAGTAATATTCAGCATACACACACGCACAAACACATATGTTGCACTTATAACTCTGGAGAGTTTTGTATGCTATGTTAATTCAGCTAGGCACACATCACTAAACTGGAGCCATAGTCTCTCTCTAAGTAATTGCCTCCAACTGGGATGCTAAGGCATTTTTGAGTGAGGAAAGACAGCAAAGATTTGGTGGACCCTGTCCATTCAGGTTTCTATCCTTCCTCATCGTACAACCATTACATAACAGAAAGAGGGTTTGCCCTGAGGGAGCCTACATTCAAATGTGAGCAGATAAGCCCTCTGCTCCTCATAATTCAACACGACACAGCTGTCACCAGACTTCAGTCATCCATCCTGCCCTAGGGGTCAGGGATGACTAAATGGAAAGAAACAAAGAGCCACATGAAGCCTGGGATGGTGGCACACACCTGTAATCCCGTCCCCAAGGAGGCAGGAGCAGGGTGGCAAGTTCAAGGCTGTCTTGGACTACATAGAAATTTCAAGGCCAGACTCTCCACCCAAGTGAGAACCTTTCTTCAAAAAAAAAAAGAGGATGGGGTCAAACCAAGCAAAAAGGACACAGGCTAAACCATCCTCACAGAGGGAGGTTCTGAAGCCTGGAACATCCTGTGCTACACGTACATCAGAAGCATCATCCACTGTCACCCAAAGGACCTACTCAGGAGATCACTCCAGGACAGGGCCCAGAGACACAGCTCTCCTTGCCCTTGCCTCCTTCAGGCATATCCCCCACAATGACGTCCCCTCTTGCACTCCCAGAATCATCACACAGAATGGAAGAGACTTGTCCACCCACAAGAAAGGGATACACAATAAACTGCCACAATCCGTTTCCCATGCCTCTTAAATTTCTACTATTTGACAGTTCCATGCATGTATACACTGAGTAGGGGCATTTTCACCCCCACGGCCCATCTCATTCCCCACTGCTCCTTCTTTCCCCCAGCAAGCCTCTCCAGCTTTGATGCCTTTTGTTGTTTTGGATCCACTAAGCTTAACTATGGTTGCTTGCGTGTGCAGAAATGGGGCTCAGTTACTGAAATATGAGCAACTCATCAGAGGCAACTAAGGAAAGGACAGCCCGTCCCACCTAACGTTTTCACTATTAGCACAAATTTTAACCAGGTAGTTGACCAGACTCTCACCCCAAACATATATACGTGCATTTGTAATTATCAGCTTCCTCTGCTTCCTCACAGCAAACTGGTCACATGACCGAAGAACCCTGTGGAGCTTTCAAGATGGCTCAGCAGGTAAAGGCATTTGCTGCCAAGCCTGATGACTTGAGTTCTATTTCTGGTATCCACATGGGTAGAAGAAGAGAGCTGTCTCTAGCAAATTGTCCTTTGCTCTCCACACATTTGTCATAGCATGTATACATACACACACAAACACAAACTCACAAATACATACGCACTCACATGATAGATGGATGGATGGATAGATAGATAGATAGATAGATAGATAGATAGATAGATAGATAGATGTGAAACTTTTCTGGGAAATGTCTCTATTGTGAAGGACTAGGACTTTCTTTCTATACCTCCCTTTCTTCTGCTACCTGAAATGTCAGGTGTCTGTAGGAGCAGTCATCAGAGACCACACTATGAAGACTGCAGCCCCAGGATGATGGTCGACAACAGAAGAAGAACCTGGTTTTGATATCATGGCACACTGGGCCATGGGCTACATTTACACTTCCATCTATGAAAAAGACTAAATACTGTCTTAGTAAATTTTGACTGCTATATAATAAAAATAGCATGAGTTAGATAACTTAAGGAATACACACATATTTCTCATAGTTCTGGAGGTTGAGAAGTCTAAGATCCAGGTGCTGACCACACCAGGTGTGCTGTTTAGTGAGGCCCCACTTCTGGGTTTGCAAACACCACCATTCCACTAATCGTATCACATGAGGAGTTCTACTCTCATAGCTTACCCGCCTCCCAAAGGCTTATTTCCAAATACAATGAGCATAGGAGTAGATTAAGGTCTTTTTTTTTTTTTTATGGTTTTAGAGCTTTATTATGGAAAGGCAGGGAGGAAGAGAAAAGGTGAGAGAGAGAGAGACCAGCCATGGCCAAGAGGAGAGAAGGTGGAAAAGGAGAGAGAGAGAGAGAGAAAGAAAAGTTAGAGAGTAAGAGGGAGAGAGAAGAAGAGAGTAAGAGGAGAGAAGAGGAGGAAGTGAGGAGAGGAGAGATTAAGGTCTTAATGTGAATATTGGTCTGGGATGAAAACTCTCAGTCCATAGCTTCATGGTAATAAAGGGCTAGGGGTAGACCCTGGAAGACTGTGTCAAGTTACAGTAGGAGGCTGGGGAGGGTATATTTGAGACATAAACAGTTTTATTAAAATTCTAGCATTCAAAAGTCTGGTCTTCAATAATGACTCCAAGGCTAGCCAGCCTGAGCTACAAAGTGAGACCTGATAATAATAATAATAATAATAATAATAATAATAAATAAGACAACTAAGAAGAAGGAAAGGAAAAGGAGAAATAAATAATAAATACCACCAACTGCGGTGGGAGATGGTCAGAGCTTGCTCCTCTGGTTTCAAAAAGTGTGAAATCTAGAACCAAATACAATACATGGTTCCTTCTAAAGCCTGGGGTTCAAGTCTTCTTGAAAGAGATTCGTGTTAAGGGAAGTGTTTTTATTGCACAGGAATTGCTGCTGTGCCACACCCCACACTGCAGTTTAACCATAAATGCCCGAGCCATTGTCAGTACCACTTAAGCCAGTATTCCTGGTCACTCTTCACAGTGGAATAAGTGCCACCCTTTACCCCTGACCTTCTTCTGCATTGTCCTGCTCCAAAGACTCTGGCGCTGTGTGCGGTCTGGGGCAAGGGAAGTGAGTCCTTTGTACATAAACTGTGTCGAGCCATCTTGATTCTTCAAAACCTAGCTCAGTCAGTCAGTTCCTTCTCCAAACATTTTTCCCCTTACATCCCTTCCTGGGTCCCTCTTGTTTATTAATTATTAATAATAGTAATGGCAATTATTCATTAGGCCATTGTAAAGAGCAACACATCTTGCTAAGTCATATACAAACATAATTATTCAATTGACTCTTACAATGACCTTCTAAGACAGGTGCTATAACAAACAATGTATGGCTGAGAAAGTGAAGCAAAGAAAGGGGATATCTGAGACATAGATTCCTTAAAATATATCACACGCCAAGGTCAGAGAGCTGGTGAGTGACCAAATCGGGATCTGCACTATGTGTAGCCCTAGCGTTATCTATGGAAGTGACACTGCCGGGATCCTTCCTGGAGGGACCCTGAGTGTCCTGGGACCATCAGGAGTGGCAAAGGGCCATGGCTTCTCATTGTCTCTCTAGGAAGTACCTCCAAAGCCTTTGCTACTGGCTTCTTTTCTAAATGCAAGTCCTCCCCCAACTCAGGTTTTATGCATCTTTAGAATTTCTGGACTTGGCTTCTGAATAATCTTTGCAGGAGCAAGTCAGCAATTTGTGGTTTCCCAGCAAGGGCTCTGTGCTCCATTATAGAACTTGGCTTGTTTGCATTTCCATTATGAGGCAGGGCACCAGCCTGGGTCTCAATTACCCAGGCAACCTGAAGCTATTCTGGTTGAGTCCTGTGGTCAGTCACCTGCCCCAAGCCCTCTGAGTACAACCCACAGGATAGGACAGAAGATCCAGCCCCACTATCAGAAAGATAAAACCCACGCAAATCTGTGATTCTTACTCAGAAAAAAACGACTGTTATGGTGGTGTTTCATGTGTTCTTTTGGTAGTTAGAAGGAAAACAAAGAGGTTAAATCCAAAGTGGCAGTGCGGTCGGGTGAAGCAAGCACTCACGCTGTCAGTACCAGCAGGCAGCAAACTAATGCCATCTCTGGGAAAAACAAACGGTACTGTTTCTTTTCCAGATGTGCAGCCCCTCTGATGCAACACTTGCACTTGATAGGAATTCATCTTACAGATATCCTTGCATATTGTGGTCTATGTACAAATATATTTGCTCTACTCACTTTTTTTAAGGTTTTACTTATTATACATACGGCATTATGCCTGCATGTATACCTGCAGGCCAGAAGAGGGCACCAGATCTCATCAGAGAAGGTTATGCGCCACCATGTGGTTGCTGGAAATTGAACTCAGGACCTCTGGAAGAGCAGTTAGTGCTCTTAACCTCTGCACCATCTCTCCAGCCTCACTCTATTAGCTTTATTACTTGTTTGTGCATACATGAACGTGTGTGTGTGTGTGTGTGTGTGTGTGTGTGTGTGTGTGTGTGTGTACATGAGTGTTTGGAGGCCAGAGGTCAACACTGGGTGTCTTCCTCAGTGGCACCTTCACGTGTATTTATCTGCTTAATTATATTTGGGAGAGGTGAAATGGCTTAGCCACTAAGGGAACTTGCCAACAAACGTGGTAACCTGAGTTTGATCCTCAGAACCCATAGGCTATAAAAAGAGAACTGAATCCCACTGGTTGGCCTCTGAGCGTGGCATGCCTGTGCACACACACACACACACACAGACAGAGAGACATACAGACTATAGGTAGATGATAGAGATAGATAAAGAAATCTGTAAAATAATAATTAATTACTTTATCTTAAAATTTACTTATCTTAGTGCCTGTGAGTACCCCCAGCCCAGCTGTGGGGAAGTGGGTGTTTGGAGGAGGGAACAGGGAAATGGCTTAGCAGGGAAATGTGCTTGCTGCATAGGCCTGGCAACCTGAACTCAGATCTCTGGAACCCATATGAAAAAAGCCAGATGCAATAGTACACAGCTGTAATCCCAGCTCTCCCATGAAAAGAAAGCAAGAATTGACTCCTGAGGTGGTTCTCTGAATACACACACACACAAAGATGAAGTAAGTAAATAATATTTTAAGAAATATATAAGGACTAGCAGATGGCTCATCAGGTAAAAAAAAAATTGTGACAAAAGAACATACTTTATATTCGAAATTTAAGAGATCAAATTTTAGACATTCTGACTACAAGAAATAAGTTTTAGCTTCATATCATCAGTCTACAATATATTCACATACCCCTCAAATATTTAAAATTATATATTAATTAACATTAATTGGGAGCACACCTGCAATGTCAGTACTTGGGAGGCTCAGATGGAAAGGCTGTAAGTTCAAGACCAGCCTAGACTACATAGCAAAATCCTATTTTTTTAAAAAAATGAAAATGTTGGAGATACAGCTCAGTTAATAGCATGCCTGCCTAGTATTCTGGAAGCCCTGGATTCAACCCCTACCACCAAATAAAGTGGGCATGGTGGTATTGCCTTCAAGTCCAGCACTTGGCGAGTAAAGGCAGGAGGCTCTGAAACTCACGACTGAGTCAATCCTTACAAAGCAAGCATTCAGTGCAGTGCAAGTAGCACAAGTAAGGTACACATTTTTTGTTTGATTGGTTTTTTTTTACTTTGGTTTTTTGAAAATGAACTTTAATCTGAAGCCCAGGCTAGCCTAGCATTTACTATGTAGCCTAGGCATGCCTTGAACTTTGAACAATGAAAACATTGAAACAGCTGTGGTTCCCAAAAATGTGTGGCCTGTCTTGGAAGCAGAAAGCTCAACAGAGGTCTAGTAAGAACTGTAGTTTGGATATGAAGAGGAGAAAAGAAGGGTTAGAAAATGAAATAACAGAGCAACAGCTGGAGATTCTGAGGAAGCATGAAGCTAACAAGAATTCTGGGGGGGAGAGAGAGGAAGGAGGGAGGGGAGAGGGAGGGAAGGGAGAGGGAGAGGGAGAGGAAGAGGGAGAGGGAGAGGGAGAGGGAGAGGGAGAGGGAGAGGGAGAGGGAGAGGGAGAGGGAGAGGGAGAGGGAGAGGGAGAGGGAGAGGGAGGGAAAGGGAGAAGGAGAGGGAGACAGAGGGAGGGGGACAGAGGGAGAGGGAGAACAGGAGGGGGAGGGGGAGGGAAAGGGAGAAGGAGAGGGAGAGGGAGACAGAGGGAGGAGGACAGAGGGAGGGGAAGGGGGAGGAAGGACAGAGGGAGGGGGAGGAGGAGGGGGAGGGGGAGGGGAGGGGGAGGGAGAGGGAGAAAGGGAGGGGAGGGGAAGGAGGAGGGGGAGGAGGAAGGGAGGAGGAGGGGGAGGGGGGAGGGGGAGGGGGATGGGGATGGGGATGGAGATGGCCAAGTACTAATAGTAACAATAGCTAATGGTAACATGGTGCCTACAATATGCTAGGAGATCCTGGGTGTTCCCATCTGTCTTAGTCAGGTTTCTATTCCTGCACAAACATCATGACCAAGAAACAAGTTGGGGAGGAAAGGGTTTATTCGGCTTACACTTCCATACTGCTGTTCATCACCAAGGGAAGTCAGGTCTGGAACTCAAGCAGGTCAGAAAGCAGGAGCTGATGCAGAGGCCATGGAGGGATGTTCCTTACTGGCTGGCTTCCCCTGGCTTGCTCAGCCTGCTCTCTTACAGAACCAAGACTATGAGCCCAGAGATGGTCCCACCCACAATGAGCCTTCCCCCTTGATCACTAATTGAGAAAATGCCTTACAGTTGATCTCATGGAGGCATTTCCCCAACTGAAGCTCCTTTCTCTGTGATAACTCCAGCTGTGTCAAGTTGACACAAAACCAGCCAGTACACCATCTCATAACACACTTCACTAAACAATACTGAGAGGTGCATACTGACATCTTCCTCACTTCATAAGAACAGAACTGTGGAAAAAGTAAACCATGTGCCCAGCAGCTGACAACTCCTCGATGAGCCAAGACCCCACACAACAGAGTCGGCTGCAAGTCTTCTTTCTTTAAATATTTTTTTTTTTAGATTTACTTATTTTATGAGTGTTTACCTGTGTGGATATCGGTGTGTCCACCATGTGGAGGCCTGGTGCCCTTGGAGGTCAAAAGAAGGTGTTGGGTCCTCTGGTACTGGAGTTATGATGGTGGTGAGAACTGAACCTGGGTCTTCTCCAGAGCAACAAGCGAGACATCTGCACCCCACCCCCAAGCCTTCATTCTTTTTTTTTTTTTTTTTTTTGGTTTTTCGAGACAGGGTTTCTCTGTATAGCTCTGGCTGTCCTGGAACTCACTCTGTAGACCAGGCTGGCCTCGAACTCAGAAATCCGCCTGCCTCTGCCTCCCGAGTGCTGGGATTAAAGGCGTGCGCCAAGCCTTCATTCTTAATAGTTATGCTTTACTGTGAGGGGCAACCTTGGCAAGGAGAAACCCCTCAAGAGTTAAGGAAACCACTCCAAAGGGGAACCAGGATGTCTGCAGAAAGACAGAATGACACTCTTTGCTTTTCAATACCCACTCCACGCCAGGAGTTAGGGCTTGAAGCTATCATGTAGTGGTCACCCACACTCTAAGAGACCAGTACTATCACTCCCACGTTTAGATGATGGATTTGGACTAGAGAAGCCAAGTCCTTTTCACCATAGTTCTCTGTGTTCTCCACCCACCCTGCTGCAAGTCCTTCAGCTTCTCAGGAAAAGTGGCAGAGATCCATCTAGCAGAATCCAAACCTTCACACGGGCTTCCTGGCCCGAGGAGTTAGCGCCTTTATTGTAGAAAAGATCAGGCAGAAACCTGGCTGCTCCATGGCCCTAGGCAAGCCAAGGTAAGTCAGAAGCAATACTGTGTTTCAGAGGGAACACCATCACATGCCATTCAGAGGGTGGAAGTCTGTATCTCTATCAAATATAGACACAACAGAAACCAAACTCAGGGAAACGATGGCAGACTACCATAAACTTAACTGAGCGGTGACCATAGCTGTAGCTACTATCTACTGTGCTGAGTGGAGAGAACCTGTTCTCTGGCCATAAAAGTCCCCTGAACAGTGGCTCCTGATCTGGCAAATGTTGTATAGCTCCTGTCAGGACGGAGGATCAACAAAAGTAGTTCAGTAGACCACTCTAGAGAGAATAGTTCTCTCTCTCTCTCTCTCTCTCTCTCTCTCTCTCTCTCTCTCCCCCCCCCCCCCCGCACAGGACCCTTATCATCTCTGGAGCTATATCAACAAGGGTCTATTAGAAAGATAGGGGCTATGGGGGTGGTCCTGGCAAATAGGAAAGAGTAAGTTCAAACCACGCCTGAATATTCCTGAGAATAGGAAAGATTTCAAAGAA
Organism: Mus caroli; assembly: GCF_978045245.1. Classification (NCBI taxonomy): domain Eukaryota; kingdom Metazoa; phylum Chordata; class Mammalia; order Rodentia; family Muridae; genus Mus; species Mus caroli. The sequence continues at coordinate 49,066,191 of NW_028227263.1, read as the reverse complement.
GACGAGGGGGTTTGCCATACGACAGAGGTTTCTAGGCGTTCAGTAGTCTAGAATGTGCAGAGCATCCTTCTAAGGTGAAGGACAGGTTGTGCATTAGCACTGCTACCATGGGAACAGTGTTTAGTGGTTTCTGAAGACTGCACAGAGTAGACTACAAATGGGTTTGTTCCATTCATCTAATGACTTGGGAGGCTGTCAGGTTGGAGACTCAGAGAAAGTACAAAAACAAAACAAAACAAACAAACAAACAAACAAACAAACAAAAAAACCCCTCCATGACCCTCAGGCGCATGACCCAGAGCTGTGGGCCAAAAGGATACTGTATAACATCTCAGTGCTATGGAGTGCTATGGAAGGAAAGTTGCAGACTTAAGAGTTCTAGAGCAAGATCTGCCCTCTGTGCAAGAAACTAACACAACAGCTAGAAGTAGATCTCTGGATACCACAGGGCTCTAGTGGAGTGATGGCTTCACAGTGGGATACCATGTCAGTAGAATTTTACCTGCCAAGAAGATACCCATGTCTTAAATCTCCTAATATCCATAATTGATCCATTACATGGCAAAAAGATTTTACAGATGTGACCAAGTTATAGATTTTGTTTGATTGTTGAAACAGAGCCTCACACAGCCCACTTGACTTTGAAGTCACTAGTCAACAATGACCTTAAAATCTCAATCCTTCTTACTTCACCTCCTGAGGGCTGGGGTTACAGGTGTGCTCCACCATACACCTCCCTAGTGCTGGACTGACAAGTGAGCATCACCATAAACCTTCCAAGTTGCTGGGACGACAGGGTGCTCCACTGCACACATCCCCAGTCCTGGGGTTATAGATGTGCTCCACCACACCAGCCATTAAGCTACAGGTCTAAAAATGGGAAATTTTTACTGGACTAGTCTCATGAATCATAAATGTCATCATTTTTCTTAATTTTTTATTATTTAAATACATTTTATATATCAAACATATTAGGAATATTGAATATTATGAGAATCAAATTATACATAAAAAATTTGTTCAACTTTTATATTCATATCCTTTCATACCCTAAAAATATCATTAATGAATATTTAATACTATCCATAACTGAGGATCCTATATCTAATATTGAATATTAAATTGTTTCAAAACATACAAAATATCATTTGGGAATTAAGCATAGGGAAAGAACATAAAATATTTTTAAAAATGAATCATTAAGAAATATATTCAGCCGGGCGGTGGTGGCACATGCCTTTAATTCCAGCACTTGGGAGGCAGAGGCAGGCAGATTTCTGAGTTCGAGGACAGCCTGGTCTACAGTGTGAGTTCCAGGACAGCCAGGGATATACAGAGATACCCTGTCTCAGAAAAAAAAAAAATATATATATATATATATTCAAAAGCCCTTATATGATACCACCTGACATAGTGACAGAGTATTTAAAACGCATTATATTATCTGTGTACATTGTCTAACTATAAGTTTACTTTTAAAAGATTGTCAGTTTTTCTAGGAGAGAAATTATTTATCAGTAAGTTTATTTTAAAAATTTAAAAATAGCAAACACTCTTTGAAGTTAAATATTAAGAAAATGCTAATTTCAAGCACAATAAGAAATAATATTTCCATGATGTTTGTTGAACATTTTAATATTTTCAACTGTAAATATTCAACACACAGAATAATTATTTTAAGATATAGTTCGTTGTTATATCTCCCTTTTCATTTCTGATTTTATTAATTTGGATACTGTCTCTGTGCCCTCTGGTTAGTCTGGCTAAGGGTTTATCTATCTTGTTGATCTTCTCAAAGAACCAGCTCCTGGTTTTGTTGATTCTCTGTATAGTTCTTTTTGTTTCCACTTGGTTGGTTTCAGCCCTGAGTTTGATTATTTCCTGCCATCTACTTCTCTTGGATGTATTTGCTTCCTTTTGTTCTAGAGCTTTCAGGTGTGCTGTCAAACTGCTAGTGTATGCTCTCTCCAGTTTCTTTTTGGAGACACTCAGAGCTATGAGTTTTCCCCTTACCACTGCTTTCATTGTGTCCCATAAGTTTTGGTAGGATGTGTCTTCATTTTCATTAAATTCTAAAGTCTTTAATTTCTTTCTTTATTTCTTCCTTGAACAAGTACTCATTGAGTAGGTAGTTGTTCAGCTTCTATGTGTATGTGGGCTTTCTGGTGTTTTTGTTGCTATTGAAGATGAGCCTTACTCCATCGTGATCTGATAGGGTGCATGGGATTATTTCAGTCTTCTTGTATCTGTTGAGACCTGTTTTGTGACTGATTATATGGTCAGTTTGGAAAAGGCACTATGAGGTGCTGAGAAGAATGTATACTCCTTTGCTTTAGGATGAAATGTTCTATAGATATCTATTGCATCCATCTGGCTCATAACTGTGTTAGTTTCACTGTGTCTCTCTCTGTTTAGTTTCTGTTTCCAGGATCTGTCCATTGCTGAGAGTGGGGTGTTGAAGTCTCCCACTATTATTGTGTTGGGTGCGATGTGTGCTTTGAGCTTTAGTTTTCTTTTATGAATGTGGGTACCCTTGCATTTGGCGCATAGATGTTAAGAATTGAGAGTTCATATGGGCATCTCCTGGCCCTTTAAGTTGGGAATCTTCACTCTCTTCTATACTCATTATCCTTAGGTTTGGTCTTCTCATTGTGTCCTGATTTCCTGGATGTTTTGGGTTAGGAGCTGTTTGCTTTTTGCATTTTTTTAAACTGTTACGTCAATGTTTTCTATGGTATCTTCTGCCCTATAGGTGGTATATGACGCTATGAATGAAGCATAAATTCAGATTAATACCTTGCTGTACATCTTTCAGTAAGGCATTTAATTTCTCTAATCCATTACTGACTGGGCACATATTCTTTCCTGGTACCATCTCAAGCAACTTGAATTCATTCTCTTAATTTTAGTAATTTGAGGTAAAACATTTTTTTATCCTTATGAATGAGGAGGAGGGAGGGAGGGAAGGAAGGACAGATAGACAGACAGACCAGGGTTTATTCTGACCAAGACAAAAGAGACAAGAGCACTTTCACTGCAGGCGCCTAAGCCCTTGGGAACCAGCAGCACGATTTACCCACTGAATCAGGATGTCAGGTTTAACAAGCTGCCTAGATTATTTGCAATTCAATGAGAAGTAACCAGGCGTGGTGATGCACGCTTTTAGCCTTTGGTCCCAGCACCCCAGTGGAAGAGGCAAGAAGATTTTTGTGAGATCGAGGTCAGTCAGGGCTACATTGTGAATGTACTATCACCACAACAAAAATGCGAGAAATGCTAACTTTAGCCTCCTTTCGCAAGGGACAAGCGCTGCACAGAGAGACTGCTGCTCAGCGACCCTGGAATCAGAACGGTTTCAGCTCTGTCTCTTGTTCAAACCTTTCTCTACCTGGATTTAACTCCCGTTTCCAAAGGGCCTTGGTGTCCTTATTCTCAAGAACTTCCATCTGTGTAACTAACGGAAAACAACTGTCTCCTTTACTACTGCTTCAAACATCTGTGTGGGGTTTTCTCAAGAAGGTTTCCCACAACAACCAAAAATCAAGACCCAAAGCAGGCGACCAGCTACTATCTGAATGGACGTATTAACAACAACGTTAAATGAATGAATGAACAGAAGGCCGCCACAGGGGTAAGCGCAGGCACAGCCAAGTCCTCTCCGCTCGAGAGGCGACGGCGACAGGGCGGGAGGTTTAAATGCTGGCGCCCTTTGCAGGCAGCGGCCCCGAGCACTGACGCATGCGCAAAGCTGGCAGGCACCGCCTCTAAAGGCCTTATCCGCATGCGCAGCGTCTCGGAAGTGACGGGACTCCAGGAATGGCGGCGTCCGGCTCTGCAACCGGTGGTGGCCATTGGTTCTCTGCTTTGGCTCTTGGGGTGACTCTCCTTAAGTGCCTTCTCATCCCCACCTAGTAAGGACTTGCAGAGTCGGGGACTGAGCGGGAAGGCCCCGCGGTCGGTGGGGTGGGCGAGACTTGCATGGACGTTTTGCGTATGAGGAAGAAAGGCCATGTGTTCTCTCCGCTTTGCTAAGCCTTCTACCGCGGGTTTTGGTGCTTTCCCTGAGATCCAGAATATAACCATGCCTGGCCCGGAAGAGTCCTTACGCTGCCTAATTTTGAGCAAGTCGCTTTTAGGTTTATAAGCTTCAGGGCCCTCCTCCTCCATTTGCAAGATAATGACACCTACCTTCACGAGTCTTTCATCCTGTAAGACCTGCTACTTCAAAGACAAGTCCTGTTCTAAATCTAAAGAACGCCTCAGGACCTGGTCTTCCGTGGAGTTGAGAACAGCAAACTTTAATACTGTGACAGGGTTTATAAAGGAACTGGTAACTGCCTAGCAGGGCTTTTACTCTTCTTGTAGGAGGTGATGTTTGAGTTCAAATCCTCAACATGAAAAAGAATAGCCAAGTGAAAAACTGTTAAGGCATAGGAAAGTGTGAGCGCACAAAGCCCATATTAGGAAAGGACCCAGGATTCTAGGTACAGAAAGTTGTCATTGTAGTGGAAGATGGTTAACATATGCAGTGGCCAGATCACACAGGGTTGTGGGAAAACGTATGTAGATTTGTGTAAAAAAAAAAAAAAGTGTACAGTATGATAGAGGGTATCGTTAAATGAATAGCATCCCACAGTCTTAGAAAGTAGGTGGTAGCATGATAATCGATTTAATAAACAGGAGCCTTTAACTGATAAGCTGGGTAAACGCTTAATTTCCAGCACTTGAGATGTGGAGGTCAAAAACTCAAGAAAGCCAGGGTAAATAAAGGCACTTGTGGGCAAGCCTAATGGCCTGAGTTTGATACCCAGGACCTACATTGTGAGAGAGAGAACAAAGTCTCAAGCTGCCCTCTTGACACATAGGCGGCAACTTGCTTCTCCTCTCTGCACAAAATAAATCAATGTAAAAAACAGAAAAGAATGTTAGGCTAGCCTTGATTGTGTGTCCAGATTTTGTCTACCAGGGTTGGTGGAGGTTGCACAAAACCACCTATATATTATTGATGCTAATTCAAGAGTTTCCAAGGCAGAGTATGCAACCCTTGTTAGAGTAAGGTCTCAATGAAACAAAGAAGCTGGATATGATTGCTCATATCTGTAGTATCAGCACTCTGAAAGCAGAGGCAAGAAGACTGATATAAATGCAAGACCAGCCTGGTTTATGAAGCAGGTTCAATACCAGTCAGGGCTACATACAACACTCTATCTCAAAACAAACAATCCTTGCTCTCATGAGATACTCAGTGGGGAAAGGGCCCCTACTGGCCAGTTTGACAACCTGAGTTTCATCCCAGGACATACATAGTGGAAGGAGGTAACCAGCTCCCCATACATTGTCCTCTGACTTCCACAAATGTACCTACACACAAAAGAATTTAAATGTAATTTTTAAAATGTAAAGCGCCAGCCGGGCGTGGTAGCTCACGCCTTTAATCCCAGCACTTGGGAGGCAGAGGCAGGCGAATTTCTGAGTTTGAGGCCAGCCTGGTCTACAGAGTGAGTTCCAGGACAGCCAGGGCTACACAGAGAAACCCTGTCTCGAAAAAACAAAACAAAAAAAGTAAAGCGCCTCTTTTGTAAAGTGTTTTCTAGATTATGAATTTTGTTAGAATTTTTTTGTGAGAAAGAGAAAGGCCCTTTCGTGCGGTTGCCTGGGAACCTGTTTGAAGCTTTTTTTAGCCCTTGGATATCTCTGAGACTCATTCACAAACAAACACCTAGATCCTCCAACAACTTCAGAGGGAGGACTGACCCTCTGACATCTAAGAAGTGGGATGTTTTAGCACTTGTACATGTGTGCATGCCGTCCGTGTGGTTTTATAGGATATGATGAGATTCAGCCCTTTCAAAATCTAATTTTGTTCCTTTAATTGATTGCCTTGTGTAGCCATTCCACGGATTTTGAAGTACACCGAAATTGGCTTGCAATCACTCACAGCCTCCCAATATCTCAGTGGTATTATGAGGTAAGTTTCACCTCTTCCTTTTAAGATTATACATAAACCAGCAAGCTGGCACAGGCCTAGAATCCCAGCACTGGAGATGTTGAGGTGGGGAGGGAGATCAAGGTTCGAGGCCAGCCTGAACTGTATAGCCAGACACTATCTCAGAAATGAAACACCAACAAAAGAAATGCCGTATAGAGTCATCCTTAGATTATCACTGTTTAATGAGATTTTCAGGATTGGGAGTGTGGCCCAATGTAGAGCACCTGCCTGCTGTGCACAAAGCCCTAAGTGGATCTCTGTTAACTGACATATAAGTGGGCCACTGTAGGCCAGGAAGATGGCCCTGTAGCCAAGTCTAACAGCCTGCCTCATGGTGGAAGGAAAGAGCCACTCTGCAGTTTGTCCTCTAACTTCCACATGCATGACATGGTATGGACACACACACTATGAGTTTAAAAAAAAAAAAAAAAGAAAAGAAAAGAAAACTTTTTGGGGCTGGAGAGATGGCTTAGCAGTTAAGAGCACTGACTGCTCTTCCGAAGGTCCTGAGTTCAAATCCCAGCAACTACATGGTGGCTCACAACCATCCGTAATGAGATCTGATGCCCTCTTCTGGTGTCTGAAGACAGCTACAGTATACTTACATATAATAATAAATAAATCTTTAAAAAAAAAAAAGGAAACTTCTCTTACCTCCACATGTGTGCTGTAGCGTGTGTGTGTGTGTGTGTGTGTGTGTATGTGTGTGTGTGTAAAAGATTTCTTAACAAGATACATTTTTAACTGTGTGCTATCTGTGGAGGAGTGTGTGTGCATGAGTTCAGGTGACTGCAGAGACCTGGTGCTTCAGTTCCTTCCTGGAGCTGGAGTTGCAGGCAGTTGTTGGCCCCCTGATGTGGGTGCTAGGAACTGAGCTGGTGCCCTCTGGTAGAGTAGCAAGTTCTTAAGGGCTATCTCTCCAGTCCCGATAAAAGAATTTCTTTAAGCCGGATGTGGTGGCACATGCTTTTAATCCCAGCACTTGGGAGGCAGAGGCAGGCAGATTTCGACAAAGTGAGTTCCAAGACAGCCAAGGCTACACAGAGAAACCCTGTCTGGAAAAACCAAAAAAAAAAAAAAAAAAAAAAGAATTTCTTTAGAATATTATTCATATGTGTGAGTGTTTTGCCTCTGTGTATACTGTGCAACAGGTGGATGTGTGATGCCTGCAGTGGTCAGAGGAGGGTGCTGTATCTCTTGGAGCTGTAGTTACAGAGGATTGTGAGCTACCATGTAGATCCTGGGAACTGAAACCACCTTCTCTACAGTGGTAGTAGCAAGTGTTCATAACTGCTGAGCCTTGGCCACTAAAGGAAATTTAAAGCTTATTCTGATTTCAGGAAAACATTTTTCCGGGGCTGAGGGTATGATTCGGTTGATAAAGTGCTTGTTACATAGTCCTGAGGACCTGAGTCTAGGTGGTCAGCACCCACCTAAGAGAGGCTAGGTGTAGTGTTGAGGGTCTGTAATTCCACTTCTGGGAAGGCAGAGACGGGCAAATCTAAAGTTCTCGGGCTAGCCAGTCTAACCAAATTGGTGCACTCCAGGTTTAGTGAGGGATCCTGTCTCAAAACTAGGGTGGAGAGAGGCTAAGGAAGACACAAAACGTCAACATCTGGTCTCCACACGCATAGCATGGATAGGCAATACCTGCAAGGACACAGCTAAAACAGGGGGGTAGTCTGAGTGCTGTGGGCTGCTTTTAAGATTTTCATTTTCAGTCATGCATGTGAGTAAGCATCTACAGAGAGCAGAAGACGGCCTGGGATCTGCAGGAGCTGAAGCTGTGCTCAGGTGTGAGCTGTTCCACTGAGTGGTAGGAACTGAACTCAGACTGTCTACAGGGACAGCGTGTGCTCCTAACCACTGAGCTCGCTCCAGCCTCTTCTTTTTGTTTTTTAAGATGGTTTCATGTAGCCCAGGCTGGCCTTGAATCCATTGTGTAGCTGAGGATCTGGGGATCCCAGGACTTTCGGCATGCTCGATAAGCTCTGTTAACTGAGCTGCATCCTTATCCAGCCTTGTTTTCTCAAGTCAGCGAAGTGAAAAAAAACCTAAAAACAGTTGTCCTAAGGGGCTGAATTTATTTTTACATAATAGTACTGTAAATACTTCATAGACATGCCGGGGAACTTTAAATGATTGTTTGAGCTTGAGGTATCACAGTGTGTCTCTGTGGATACCAACTAGGAAAAGTACTGTGTAGGCTGGTATCCAGGGCTGTGGTTTCAGGATGTCCAGGCTTAACAGCTTCTACTTAGTGCCCGTGCTGAGTGATGGGTGCAAGGTTAATGCTAAGTGAGATGAAGGAGCGGGAAGCACTGGTGCGATGCTTAACGCTTACTACTGTGCACTGCGTATTAGCAGTGCTCTGCTTTGCTGTTCCCTCCTTTTCCCTGGCTGGTCCTTGCTCACTTTATTTCCAAGCCCCTTAAAGATCTGGTGCTCCAGGGCTCTGCTGTGGTCCTTTTCCCTTTCCGTTCTCTTGTTCTCTCGTGTTCTTTCAGTTCCTCCTACAGCTTTCACCACTCCCCATGCCTGAGAACCACTCTCCCAGTGCCAGGCAGTCCCCTGTGTCTGCTTACTGTACAGAGAAGGCGTGCTGATGCCTCCTTGTTCTTTTGAACCAGGAAGGAAAGTTAGCAAACCAAACTGCAGTGGAGTGGCAGGGGGGCTCAGCAGGACTTAAGCCCAGATGGGGTGGAGTCGACAAGCATTGTCTTCATGCCAGGCTGGGAGAAACGTGAGAAGTGGATTGTCTATAGAGTTCTCCATAGTTGGGACTTCACCTTTTTTCACTGACCTGGAAGGGTCAACTAGTTGGGAAAGGCACCAAAGATACGTAATATCTATTGAGTGAAAAGAATTGTTTTGAATCTTCATAGGGACACATTGGTTATTTTGGTATTTCAAAACCAGGATTTGGTCCACATTTGAGTCTCATCTCCAGCACTCAGTGGAGTGACTGGCAGGGAATGCCAGCTAATACAAGTTTTCTAGGTAAAAAGATGGCCGCAGATAAAAACTCTTGTGGGGCAGAGATCCTCTATGCCCAGTGTGGGGGTTTCTGTGGAATAGGGATTGTACAGAGAGGCTCTGGGTAGTGTGGCATGGGGCTGGAAAAAGCAACTGTAGGACACTTTGTTCTGGGAAAATGGTCATCTCTTAGCAGCAGCTGCCCATGTCTTTAAATGTTTCCTGCTCACTACTTTTAAAGTACGTAAATGTGTCAGTAGAGTAAAGTCAGAAAGTCTTTAACTTCCAATAAAGAAATAAGTAGCTCTCCGGGGGAGGTTGAGTCCTGATATTTTAAATTATAGCTAGAAGTTTTAAATGTAAAGTCTGAATTGACAGTAGAGTTTTTAGAATTGTGTGTACTTTTCTAAACTTTTTTATTGTTCATTTCTGAATATGTTCTGTTGAACATGTCCTTGTTAGTTACAAAGCTGCTACTCTGTTAATATACTGTTAAAATAGTAATTTTTAAAGAATAGGATTGAAAAATAGAATTTGTACTTTTTCTTTCCTCAGTTCAGTGGGTCATTTTGCTTACATCCTACAATGGAGACTTTGAATTAGAGGGGATGTTCTATATGTGTAGAAGTCAGTGAATGGATTGCTTAGAGACAGAGTCTCTGGACTTATGTGGAGCCATCTAACCCTTCTGTGTTTTACACCCGCAGGGGTGTGAACGGACCTAGCAGTTGTCTGCCATCAATTCCTATAAGCAGAGGGTAGACTGGGCATGAGGCTGAGTGCTGTGATGCTTGCCTAAATCCAGCCCCAGGACTTTAGAAAGAACTTAAAAGTGAATGTAAGTGAGCAGAGAGTGAGCCTTGCCTTACATCTTTTAGTCACAGAGACGCCTTGGACCATAGTCCTTGTGAAGAACCAGTTAGTATCCAGTGAGCCTGTACTGGACTTGAAGAGAAAGAAATTTTCAGTGAAAAGAGTAACAAGGAGCTGGAGAATTGGCTCTGGTTAAGAACACTTGTTCTTACAGAGGTCCAGGGTTCAATTCTCAGCCCCTGCATGGTAGTTCACAGCCATCTGAAACTCCAGTCCCAGCGGAATCCAACACCCTCTTCAGACCTTCAGGGACGCCAGGCACATCATGGTGTTTCTATGTTCAGGCAGGAAAGAGACTCATATACATTAAAAAATAATTTACATTTAATGGGCTTTTTTAAAAAGTAATAAGTGCAGAGAAAGAAGATTATAATTAGTGGCTAGCCTGTGATACAAGGTCAAGGAATCTCAGGCTGGTCCAAGACCTATCATCCTCCTGCCTCAACCTCCTCAGTGCTGGGATTATAGGTGTGTGCATCGTGTCCATGTGTTTTCATTTTCCTAACATAGGATTTGTTGTGTATCGGGCATTTTAAGTGCAGTGTCATATTGCTGTGCTTTTCTAAAGATCAGAGAGTGGAAGGTTATTTTAAATAAAAGGTTATTTTAAATAAACCTTGTTTAGTTACTTAGGGGGTATTTTAATTTTGATTTTTTTTTTCTTTTTAATCACAGGCAACTTCAGAGTGGACCTTGGATTACCCCCCCTTTTTTGCATGGTTTGAGTACGCCTTATCACATATTGCTAAATACTTTGATCAAGAGATGCTCAATATTCATAACCTGAACTATTACAGCTCAAGGACATTGCTTTTCCAGAGGTTTTCTGTCATCTTGACAGATGCACTCTTTGTGTATGCTGTCCATGAGTAAGTGGCAAATGTTATTTATGTATGCTCTATGGACATTTGTTTGTGTGGAAGGTATTTAGAAAATGTGTTACACCTGATCTATACAGCAGCAAATCCTGAAGCAGCAAAAACCCAATGAGCTTTAAATGCCTGGAAGTAATGACTGGATCATTCTCGAGAGGTTTTGTGGAGAAATGGGGATGGGTTTTGAGGTTGTGGTATGAGAAGACACTGTGAGTGTTATGAAGGCACTAATCCAAATAGAATCCCAGGACCAATTCTCTCACACAGAAAACTCCACATGCCTTCCTTTCCTTTTGTCCACTCCCAGAGGCTTTTGTGTTGTGCCTTATTTTGTGGAACATGATCTGTATATATTTATGTACATATATGCATTGTGCGCCACCAAAGTCTGCTCTTAAGGAATTTCATTCCAGTAAACCCAGATTATCTTACCCTGTGCTGAAGAGATGGCTCAACAGTTCAGAACATTTGCTGTTCTTACAGAGAACACAGGTTTTATTCCAGCACCCTCTTGGCAGCTCACAATTGTCTATGACTTCAGACCCAAGGGCTCCAGTGCCCTCTTCTGACCTGCAGGAACCAGCTGTGCACATGGTCCACAGATATACAAATGAGCAAAGAACCTTGTGAAATAGACAGGCATGATGGCATACACTTGTGATCCCATTACAGAAGAGGATACACATAGATCCTTGGTGCTTGTGACCAGCCTTCCAGTTGGCAAGTTTCAGGCCAGGGAGAAACCCTATCTCAAAGCCGGGCGTGGTGGCACACGCCTTTAATCCCAGCACTCGGGAGGCAAAGGCAGGTGGATTTCTGAGTTCGAGGCCAGCCTGGTCTACAAAGTGAGTTCCAGGACAGCCAGGGCTACACAGAGAAACCCTGTCTCGAAAAACCAAAAAAAAAAAAAAAAAAAAAAAAACTTATCTCAAAGAATAAAATGGATGACAGTCCCCAGCGATCCATCTGCCTCTGCCTCCTACTAGTCATCAGCGTCCAGGTAGTGAGGAACTACAGCTTTGCAGTGCTGTTTACTTTTGAAGCAGGGTCTCACTGTGTAGCCCAAGACTGGTCTGGACTCTGCATGTTTAACTCTGCGTGTGTATGGATGGATCATGCATACACATTGAGCCTAGCCAGAATCTTTGCTCACACTTAGCATGTACCAATCTGCCAGAGTTAGACGTTGCATTTTAAACTCCTCCCCTTTTCTTCCTTCATTTTTTTAAGACAAGGTCTTAGTGTAGCTCCGGTTGGCTTGAAACTTGCCACGTAATTGATGATAACTTTGAACTTCCAGTCCCCTACCCCTGTCTGTCAGAGCTAGACTGTAGGCATGGAGTACTGTGCTCAGTTGGTGCAGGAGCCGCTGTGAGCTAGGCCACCACTCTGCCAACTGAGCTATACCCTTGGCTCACACTTTGCACTCTTAAGTACTGAACTAGTGTGTACCCTCTTGTTTTTAAAATCCTTTCGTGGAGGTCATAGATGATTTATTTAGTTTTATTAAACGAACACTTGTTTCTGATCTGCATACCCAAGGAAAAAGATGTGGTATTAGCCTGAGAGCAACCGTGGACAACACGGACAGTTTGTCAGAAATGGCTCTGTGCAGAAGTATTGTGGTGTTGTGATGAAGCATAAAGTTACTTGTTTCTCTCCTGGTGTATCCTTGTAGGTGCTGTAAATGCATTGATGGAAAAAGAACAGGCAAAGACCTCACAGAGAAACCGAAGTTTATTCTGTCCGTGCTCCTGCTGTGGAACTTTGGGTTGTTAATTGTAGACCGTATCCTTGGTATTCTATATGCTATTCTCTTATCCTGGTGTGTACTAACAGGTTAATTCTTTGTGTAGTAATAATTATTAAATGTAAGCTGCTTTTGAAAGGGACCTTGGTCTGGGTTACTTTACTCGCCAAACTGTGCTCTCTCCAAGTTTATTGGATTCTAGTTATTAAAATACTTTGTCCCTGAGTATAGAATTTTGAGAACCAGCTAAACTATTATTTTTAGTTTACTCCTTAAGAAAGCATCCATAAGGTCTATACTCATTCATAGCTCACTTTATTATGAATCGAGGGTCATCTTCCTTGACATTCCCCAGATATTCATTTCCAGTACAATGGCTTTCTGTCTGGATTACTGCTGTTGTCCATTGCACGTCTATTTCAGGTAAGCACCGAGAAACCTAACTAGGTTCCCTCTATAAACATAGTATTGTAGTGATGATAGATAATTTATTTGACCCACTGTTCAGAATTTCACCACAGACATTTTTATTGGTACTTCCACAAACTCTACCTGCTCTCTGGATGATATTTTCTCTTTAAGATTAGAAAATTATATCCTATATATAAAATATTTTATTATATTAAATATAAAATATATAACAGGATATAAACTATATCCTAAATCTTATTACAATGTGGTAGGTGTGGATTAGTTGATAGGCAGTTCTGTTTGGCTACACTGGCTGTGCCAGGTGGAGTCTCCAGTAGCGTTTGCTGTGTAAGTGGTGGTGGCTTTTCTCTGAGGAGCTTGTGGGTTAGTTAGCATAGTGTGATAGGAGTACAGAACTTGAAATGGAAAGATCCGTGTTTCTATCTAAGGCTGACCATGGCCATATTTGGTTCTTTTCCAGTCTCTATGAAGTAGGTGGAATTCAGACTGCTTTTATTAGGGTCTGTCTGGGGTTTTGCTATACCTTTACTTCTGTAGATTAAGAACCATATTTAGTCCCCTTAGCCTGACATGGCGGTATGCCCTGCAGTCCAAGCTGCTTAGAAGACTGAGGTAGGTAGGTCCTTTGGACCTAAGACTTCAGGGCCAGTCTGGGCAAGAGCTTAAGGCCATCCTGTAGATAGAACTCAGGGTTTCACACACACTACTCAAGTGCTCTAACCACTGGAGTTTTGTTTTGTTTTTAAAATTTTTATATTATTTTTGAATAGGCTGAGTATGGAGTGCTGGCCTAGAATGCACCAAGGCCTGGAGCCAATCTCCAGCACAAGCGTGCACACAATACAGTATTATAGAGTCTCACTCACCCTCTGATTCTACGCCTCTCTGGCCAGGTTAACTATATTGTCTCAGCTCCTTCAGATACAGTTTGTGGTTACTGATGACATAACCTATATCTTAGCACCAGGCTGGATGCCAGTATGGATCTGATGAAGTAATGATTTATTTATTATTTTGTGTATCTGTGTTGTTCCTATGCGTTTATGTGCACCAGGTGTGTACAGGTGCCCACAGACATCAGAGGCCATCAGATCCCCTGGAACTAGAGTTACAGGCAATGGTGAGCCATCATGTGGGTGCTGAAGCCTGGTCCTTTACGACAGCAGAAAACGCTCTTAGCTACTGACCCATCTCTCCAGCCCCTACTTGGAATTTCCTATACGTTATTATAAAAAATTTAAATCTCTCAGAAATAGAGAAAATATACAACAGTGATACACAGGATTCTTTTCCAATAAAACGATATGGACAGAGCTGTGTCTGGTTTGGTATGACATGCGGCCTTTTCACTTAGACTGTGAACACTGAATGGACTTAGTCCCACGAGGGAGTGGGAACCCTGCCTGTGGTCTGTGTTTGGATTGCTTGGTTTCAGCCCTGCACCTCAGCTCAGGCTGTGCCGAGCACCAGTTCCCACCGGTGCTTTGCTTCAGTAGGCAGACTGAATTCCTTACAGAAGCTCCTGGTGCCACGTTGCATTCTGTTTTTACAGAGGATCCCCTAAGGCTTAGTTATAGGGCTTAAAGTGTGGTTCCTGGGCTGGAGAGAGGTCTCAGCAGTTAACAGCGCTGGTTGCTCTCTCCGAGGACCTGTTTCAATTCCCAGCACCTACATGGCAACTCACAACCGTCTGTGACTTCAGTTCCAGAGGATCGGATGCACCTCCTCTGGCTTCTGCAGTCTTTGCACACATTTGCACAAACATTCAAGCAAACCACTAATAGCAATGTTTTAAAAAGTTTTAATAGTTAAAATTTTAGCTGGATGTGGTAAAACAAAACATGGTAGTCTTAGCACTCAGGAAACTCTGACAGAAAAATTATTTCAACTCAGGAATTTGAGACCAACCTGAATAACATAGCAAAACACCGGGGTTTTTTGTTGTTTTATGTTGTTTTAAGGTTTCTACTTTTAAAGTAGGTGTGTTTTATCTTGTTTTTTTCTTTTTGATAATAATTTTAGCTGCACAGAAATGTTACTTGAATAGTTGTGAGTTCTCGCCTGTTTCTCCCCAGTGCTACCTTCTTAAACAACTATTCACCAAGGCTAAAAAAACTAGCATTGGGGTATTTGAATTTCATCAGATTTTCGGGTTTTTTTTTTTTTTTTTTTTTGGTTTTTCGAGA
Organism: Mus caroli; assembly: GCF_978045245.1. NCBI lineage: Eukaryota > Metazoa > Chordata > Mammalia > Rodentia > Muridae > Mus > Mus caroli. Next base: position 49,051,110 of record NW_028227263.1, on the reverse strand, counting down.
CAGGGTTTCTCTGTGTAGTCGTGGCTGTCCTGGAACTCACTTTGTAGACCAGGCTGGCCTCGAACTCAGAAATCCGCCTGCCTCTGCCTCCCAAGTGCTGGGATTAAAGGCGTGCGCCACCACGCCCGGCCCTTTTTTTTGGTTTTTCGAGGCAGGGTTTCTCTGTGTAGCCTTGGCTGTCCTGGAACTCACAGTGTAGACCAGGCTGGCCTCGAACTCAGAAATCCGCCTACCTCTGCCTCCCGAGTGCTGGGATTAAAGGCATGGGCCACCACGCCCGGCCAGCTTTTCTACTAATGTCTTCCTTCTGTTCTAGGATCCACTTTGGGATAACACATTGCATTTCACCTGCCGTGAATTTAAAGTGATGCGTTCCCCTTTCTCTCTCCTAGAACAGGCACATTGAAGGGGCGTTGCTCTTTGCTGTCCTTCTCCATCTCAAGCATATCTACCTCTATGTGGCACCAGCCTATGGTGTCTATCTGCTGCGGTCCTACTGCTTCACTGCAAGTAAACCAGGCAAGTCTTAGCAGTGAGGCTTACAGTGCTAGGAAGCACAGCGGGCGTCTCTCAGGTCCTGATCTAAAAACCCTCCATCATCCACAACGATCAGAGTGCACCCAGGCACAGTGGCAGACGCCGCTAGTCCTAGTGCTAGGGAGACTGCAGCAGGAGGATGGTAGCTTTGGGCCCCAGGTATTGTTGGAGGGTACTTGTTCATGCTCCTGGTAATGCTGGCTTCCCTGTTGTGTAGATGGCAGTGTCCGATGGAGCAGTTTCAGCATTGTCCGAGTCACTTCCCTGGGGCTGATCGTGTTCCTAGTTTCTGCTCTTTCGTTGGGCCCTTTCCTAGCCTTGGTAAGACATTTTATTTTATTTCTGCTTTTTACTTCTTAAAAATTAATGTCAGTCATGCTTTTGTTGTTTAAAAGGAGCAATAAAGCAGGGAGTATGGGAAGCAACTGTGAAACGCCTCCTTTCCTACCAAGATACCGTGGAGTGTTCTGCACACATCACTGTGCATGTTCAAGTAGCATGGAACTGTGCTTGCATGAGAGAACTGACGCTCTCTGTGCATTCCTCTTAAATGCACCAACTTACGAACATCCCTAGCTTCCCAGATCAGTCCTTTGTAGACAGCAAACACTGTAAAGTGCCTGGGACAAATGTCCAAATAGTTTTTTCTCTCTCTTAGTCCACATCCCAAAGTTATTTTTACTTCTTATTACAGTAGGGGAACACCACATCTTATGTGGTCTTCTCTGCCCCCCAACACTTTAGCAGGTGTAGATGAACCACATCCTGTGCCCTCTCTCACTGTGTAAATTCTGTTGTACTTCCTAATAGCATGAGTGAGTGAGTGAGTGAGTGTTCACTGATTTATGTGTCTTCTCTCTGGCCAAGGTTAGGCAAAAAAGAGGCCTGTGAGTTGCTTGGGATCATTTGTTACTTACAGAAACAAAGACGGGGTCCCTCGTTGCCAGACTTTCTATGCACAACGCTGCAGGCACTTTTACTGTTCTGTGTTACAATTTGAGAAAAAAATGATGACTATTTAATTAGTTTCGTTTCTCCTTTTCAACAGAACCAGCTGCCGCAAGTCTTTTCCCGACTCTTTCCTTTCAAGAGGGGCCTTTGCCATGCCTACTGGGCTCCAAACTTCTGGGCTTTGTACAATGCTTTGGACAAAGTACTGTCTGTAATTGGTATGGTACCCAGCTTTTTCAATTAGACTATGAATACTGAAAGGACTAGTCCCACCAGGAAGTGGAAACACCTGCCCGTGTTTTGTGCGTGGATGTGTGTTCTGGATCATTTGGTCTCCAGCCCTGCACGTCAGCTCAGGGTGAGCAGAGCTGGAGTGCTTGAGACCAAGTCTTGTGCAGGAATGGGCTGCATCCCTTAAAAACGTTCCTTGTGACATTGGGGTTATAGATGCTTTCCTTGGGTGAGTAAATTCAATCCTAGACACATTTTTAAAACTATTTCTAATTAAGGAGGGGTATGGACTTGAGTCTCGGTACCCGCAAGGGTAGAGGTGCTGGATCCCCCTAGACCTGGAGTTTCAGGTGGTTGTGAGCCAAACTCAGGTTCTCTGGATGAACTAAACCTCCAAGCCACCTCTCTAGCCCAGCCGCATCCAGACACGTCTTAAACATAGTTTTTGCCTTAAGTAAAATGTTATTCATCAGAATTGACCCTACTTTTAAACTTAAATATTTGAAGAAGGGGGAAACAATGTATGAATTGTGACTCTGGGCATTGGACCAATAAGAAAAATGACCCTGTCTCAAAAAAACAAACAAAAAACTAACTAACAAACAAACCCTAATAGTTTCAGTTCTGTGCAAAAGCAGGTTTAGCTTTGGGCTTCTTTGTTGACTCCTGATCTTTATCCCTACATAAATTGTTGGCTGGGTCCCATTGCCAAGTCATTTGATTGCCTAGCATTGCTTTCATCACAGTACTTTGGGGATTCTTGGACTTTGCTTTCCTGCAAAGCATGTTGTTGGGAATGAAAGCAAGAATAAATATGAATGTCAGGTTGAGCCAGGAAGACAGCTCAGCAGGTAAAGGTGTCTGCTGCTAAGACTGACAACCTGAGTTTGGTTCCAGAATGCATGTAGTGGAAGGATAAGACTCCCTCAAACTGCATCTGACCCCCACATGTGGGCACTCCCTTCCCAGTATGAACGTAATTGCAGTGTCTGGAACAATTGCAGGGAACTGGCTCAACGGTTAAGAGTCCTTACTGCTCTTACAGAGGAACTGGGTTTGGCTCTCTGCTCCCACATGGCAGCTCACAACCACCTGTAACTCCAGTTCCTAGAGATTTGATGCCCCCTTCTGACCTGCTTGAAACCAGGCACACACATAAGATTTTATCAGTAGTAGACTTTGGAGCCTCACAGACCCAGATAAAGATGTGGTAGCAGTTGGTCACGTGGCCTTGAGCAGGTTACTCCCTCTGTGCACTTGGACCTAAAGTAAGGACACCAAGCCCTGGGAACATGGGACTAGGTGCTAACTACAGTGTCGTTTTTACAGTTTCTGTTATGTACTTACAGGAAATTGATACTTTGTTTACTTGCTTATTTTTAGAAATTATAGTTTCATCCCTCACACATCAGTCCAGCATCAGTGTAATGGCATTCTTACAAAGAAACTCCAACATTTGTATTTTAAAAAGCAGTTGCCACTCAGTCTAGTGTGCAATACAAGGTCTGATTACCCTGCCTGAGTTGGGAAACTGCTGTACCGTACCTTGTAAGGTACCTCCTCCCCAAAGATCCCTTACATGGAAAGTTAGAGGAGGTTCAGAAACTCAGGGGAGTGGCCAAGAGGTTTAAGATAGAACAGGGGCTAGGGAGCAACTGAGCTGGTGGAGTGCAAATCCTAGTTCCTCGGCCAGCATTGTATAAACCACTGTGGTAGGTACACCTGCAGCCCCAGCTCTCAGAAGGGAGAGGCAGGAAGATGAGAAGTTCAGAGTCATTGTTGGCTGGGTTGATTACATGACATCCTGTCTCAAAAAGAGGGGCAAGAACAGGGTATGAGGGTAAATACCTGTAATTCCAACACTTGAGGAGTGAAGGCAAGAGGATCAGGAGTTCAAAGCTAGCCTGAGCTATATGAGATGGGTCTCAAAACAAAAAGAGGATAAAAAGAACCTAAAATTGAAGGGGAAAGGAGTAAGTAGAAGGCTCCATCTTCTCCACATTGCTGGCACTCCGTGGCAACAGACAGGCCTGTGTAGGTGCTCAGGCTGTCTGACTGTCCTGGTTTTACTCTGGAGTTCATTTTGGGTGGGGCTTGCATCATTGTTCCAGACTGGGTTCATCTGACAAGTACTGATTGAACTTCTGTGTTTGGGGATAGAATGACCTCATCATGCCAGGTGGTGGTGGTACATGCCTTTAATCCCAGTACTTGGGAGGCAGAGGCAGGAGGATTTCTGAGTTCTAGGCCAGCCTGGTCTACGGAGTGAGTTCCAGGACAGCCAGGGCTATACAGAGAAACCCTATCTAGAAAAAAAATCAAAAAACAACAAAACAAAACCCAATGACCTCATCAGTTCTCTATTTCAGGGACATAGCATAGCAGAAAAAGCAAGCATATAAACTGCACCAGCGACCTCACAACACAGCTCTGCCTCTCCATTTGGTTCTGTGTGTATAACTCAATTAGTTTGGCAGAGTGGATGTGTCATTCAAAGGGAGTTTCATGAGCAGAGACACAGCTTTGGAGGGACTCACAGTCCACTGAGACTAAGGCTCATTGGCACAGATGAGGCTGGAGAGATCCAGAGGTGACAGATCAATGAAGACTGTGCTGTCTGTGGGATTATGAACTGAAGGCTACAGGAAATGAAAGGTTCAAAGATGTAGTGTGACATGGTCTGTACTTTAAATAGCTTGTGTTGTTTAAGTGCTAGAGAAGATGGCTTGCTCACATGCTGCCTGCCCACAAGGTTCCTATACACAGCACAAATAGCCAATTCCAGTTCTGGTCTATAACTAGATTGTCATCTAAAACCAGAAAGAAGTGTCTGCTGGAGGCGACACAGCATGGACTTAAGCCCATGAGACCCAGCTGTGAACAGCTGGCAGACTTTGTAGCTTTTTAAGACTATTGCTCAAGGACCTGACTCATGAGCTATGGAATCCTATTGATTAAAGTAAAATGTCTGTTTACTCTCTAGGTTTGCAATTGAAGCTTCTTGACCCTAGCCAGATCCCCAGGGCCTCGATGACAAGTGGTTTGGTTCAGCAGTTCCAGCACACAGTCCTTCCCTCAGTTTCCCCTTTGGCAACCCTCATCTGCACACTGATCGCCATATTGGTAAGAACTTGGCGTGTGGTGCTCATTTGCTGAGTCTTCCTCTGCTTTTCCTGTCCTGGTGCTGACTGAATTTCAGCTTCCAAGCTTTTCCAACTGCAGGATAAATTCCATAGCTGAAATCCTGCAGGCTGGAGCATTTCCTAGCAATTCTCAGAGAACCTTTGAACACAGTGAGGGAGGATTACCAGAAAAGCCTCTGTGAGAAAGGCTTGCCAGTGGCTGTTTAAGCCATCTGTCCATCCTGGCATGAGGAGTAAGAACAGCCTTAGTGGGAAGCACGGAGCGTGCTGTGGAGAAGGAAATCCGTGTGGCAGAACATCCAGGCTTGGTTTGTGTTCCTCATCCTTGGCTAAATGATCAAAATGTGTCTAGAAAACATGATGGTTTTTGTCTTGGTAATAATGAATTAAGAGAAGCAGCAGCTCTTAGCTCATCAGATGGAAGTCTGTTATGAAGCCAGGCATGATGGCGTGAGCCGGCAGTCCAAGCTCAGAGGAGGTGAAGGCAGGAACATTGCTCTTTGGGGGCCAGTCTGGCTACATAGTAAGACTTTTTTTTTTGTCTCAAAAAAAAAAAAAAAAAAAAGAAAAAGAAAAAGAAAAAAAGAGTGAAAGCTACTGTGAGTCAAGCCTCTTTCACACCTGTCAGTGCATGGTGACTTCCGTTTTGTGATAGTTTCAGTAGGATTCAACATAAACAACTCAGCCCAAAGGATGATTAAATATTTGCTTAAATTTTGGTTTCTAAGTGATCAAAATCTCTTAGCAAGACACCTGGCCCCACCTAGCTACATGGCAGCACTGGTCTGCAGGCACTGAGGTTATGCTGGTCTACTTATTCAGAGGTTTTAACTGAGGTTTCAGAAGTCCTAAAGCCTCAGCCTTGAATCGGGGGCTGTGGTTCAGTGAGTGAGACTACGATGTGCAGACATGAGGATCTGAGCTCAGATCCTCAGCAACCGTGATAAATTGTGGGGCACAGATGCACGTGACTGCTTGCCTTTAACCCAGCAGTGTGGAGATCAGGAGGATGGGCCTTGCTGAACACCAGCCTGACTCTAGGTTCAGTGAGAGACTCCTTCTCAAAGGAATAACTCAGTGATAGAACGCACAATACCCAACTTCCTCCTCTGATCACTTTGTGTGTGTAAGCCCTTCCCCCACACAACTGTGCTTAACATTCAGCTAATACCAGAGAGAAAGAAGCAAAATGTTTAAAACAACAACAAAAAAACACACCATACATCCTCAGCTTTGTAAACTGTATATATAGAGTCAAAGGCTGTATTGTAAATTATACTGCACTCACAAAACTGGTAAAAATCTAATGTGCTATCCCCAAAACACCTATGGATTTTTGTAGATTGACCTAGTAAATTGAATGAGTATTAGCTAATTATACAGATAAATTTTATATCCCAGAACTTAGCATCATTTATTAATTTGGATAAGGTTCATTTTAATGAAGTAAATACATATTCCTATGGGTTTGCATTTTCTTTTCTAAAGCTAGCTTTGGGGGACTGTACACAGAGTGATAGATTATTCCAGTGCAGTAGAAAATCCACACAGCCTGTGTTTGCCTGTGCCTTGCTTCTGCAAAACTGACCTTAAATGACACTGAAGTTTTGTCTTTGCCTGTTGTTTCTAGCCCTCTGTTTTCTGTCTTTGGTTTAAACCCCAAGGGCCCAGAGGCTTTCTCCGATGCCTGGTTCTTTGTGCCTTGAGTTCCTTTATGTTTGGGTGGCACGTCCATGAGAAAGCCATACTCCTTGCGATTCTCCCAATGAGGTAAGCAAGCAGCTCGAGGGTTGACGTGTTTCAGTGTCTTGCTGTCTAGTGGCTGCCTGTTCTAGACATGGCCAGTGGTGTGGGAGACACGAAGGCATGGCAATGAGGGCAGCGGGCAAACTGGCTTGATATTTAGACCTGTCAGGATTCTGAGATGGGCAAAAAATCCACGTGTTGTTACCATATTTTTGGTGAGTAAGCCCTGTAGCAGGTCTGGATATTATGTGGGAGCATGCCCTGGGGAAGGCTGGCATCCTTGGCATCAACACATCAGTGAAAATAAAAGTTCCGGGTCCCTGTTCCATGTTGTTAGTCCAAGTAAGGATCAAGTATGACAAAATGGCTCCATGTATGTCCACTTTAGACTTTCCAGAACTGTTTGATTGTTTCTTTCATGTCATATTGGTTTGTATGCTTTGGGGTAATTAGGATAAATTGGTGTAATCCCATCTTAGAATCTGCAGAAACCGGGCCCAGAGTGCTTGTGATTTACCAAGTTACACAGTTAAGCCTATGGTGGAGCCCCAGGCCTGCATCGCCTGTACTGAGGCGGCTGAGACAAAAGGATCATGACTTCAAGGCCATCCTAAGCTTTACACCAAGTCGCTGCCTTAAAATCGAAGTCACAGGACTGGAGAGATGGCTCAGTGGTTAAGAGCACTGGCTGTTCTTCCTGAGGTACTGAGTTCAACTCCCAGCAACCACATGGTGGCTCACAACCATCTGTAATGGGATCCAGGGCCCTCTCCTAGGGTGTCTGAAGAGAGTGACAGTGTACTTATATATATATAACAGATAAATAAATCTTAAAAAAAGAAAAAAGAAAAATGCTAAGTCACAGAGCTAACAGATGACAGGACTTAAGCAGACCATATGCTGCCCTTTTCTGGTTTTGGGGGTCTTTTCAAGTCATGAGAAAACATTTAATGTTTTCTTTGGAGCCATAGGATTTCCAGATTGCAAAGAGAGCGAACTCTAATTTAAGCTCTTACTGCAGGTCCAGGAATTGTCTAAAAGATTAGCTTTATGTTTGGAAGTGAATTCTTGAGTATAGTCCCCGTCTGTCTCCACTAAGCAGCTCCCAGTGCTACATTCATTTATTTGAGGACGATAGCAAGCAAGGTGTTTCCCTCCCCACAGCCTACCCCTACCCCTCTGCCTCTCTCTCTGTCTCTCCCTCCCCGCCTCCCAAGGGAGAGTGGGATATCAGTCTTATTCCCCTTTTCTCTTTGGAACATTTTATTGATTACTTTAAAAACAACACCCAGGGCCTGGAGAAATGGCTAAGTATATAAGCACACTCGCTGTCTGCTCTTCCAGAGGACCTAGCTCAGTTCCATCACCCACTTGGCAGATGTAACTCAGGTTCTGACCTCCATGGGCATCATGCATGCACATGGAACGCAGGCATACATGTGGACAGACAGACACATGCATGCACATGGAACGCAGGCATACATGTGGACAGACAGACACATGCATGCACACGGAACGCAGGCATACATGTGGACAGACAGACACATGCATGCACACGGAACGCAGGCATACATGTGGACAGACAGACACATGCATGCACACGGAACGCAGGCATACATGTGGACAGACAGACACATGCATGCACACGGAACGCAGACATACATGTGGACAGACGTACACATGAAGTAATCAGATCTTTCTTTAAAACAGACATAGCTAGTTCTCATTTGAGTTGGACCTATAACAAAACCAGTATTTATTTCACAAGAAAATTATCAGTTATCAGCATTCGTTTTATAAAGGGGTTATCAGTGTTTATTTTAGCCAGGCCTAATGATAGACATGTTTATTTGAGCTCTTTGCAATCACATTTTAGCTGTGTTAAGGAATTATTGTAAGAATTTTTATTTTTAGCCTGTTGTCTGTGGAAAAAGCAGGAGATGCGAGAGTTTTTCTGATTCTGGCGACAACAGGACACTATTCCCTCTTCCCCCTGCTCTTCACTGCACCAGGTAAGCAAGCGGCTTCTCTTTAGCAAGGTGCATTTCCTCACCGTGTCCTTTCCATCAGGCCTGAAAACCACTGCACTTTAACTTAAAGATTTGCGAGTCTTCTTGAAGAAGAACCTTTTGTTCTTTCTCTTAAATAATACCTCCAGTTTGTCCCTAGTTTTGAGTATATTTAGATGCCTCAAAAATGGTTAGCCAGGCATGATGGCACACACCTTTAATCCTCGAACTAAGGAGTTAGAAGCAGGTGGATCTCTGGGTTCAAAGCCAGCCTGCTCAACCTAGTGAGTTCTGGGTCAGCTGGGGTTATGTAGAGAGACCCTGTCAAAAAGAAGAGAGAGGGAGAGAGAGAGAGAAAAGGAAGGAAGAGAAATATTAACAATGTCTGTGTGCTATTTTGTCATCTGTACTTTCTGTCTTTTAACAGAACTTCCCATTAAAATCTTACTCATGTTACTGTTCACGGTTTATAGTATTTCCTCACTGAAGACACTATTCAGGTAATTTTAGAAGTACATTTAAGGTTATATTTATTCCCTTTTGTGAGCTGTTTGCTCTTAAATGGTCAAAGAGGATTTCAAATGTATTTTTAGGTTAGAACTGTAGTAATGGTTCAGATGGTGAAGTTTTGTGTGTATGCAGGAGGACGCTGTGGGAGGTCATGTTTGGAAAGTGGTTAGTAATACGTACACATGAGCACTGTACATAAGGCCACTGAATTGAATAATTCAAAAGTTAGTAAAGTACTGAATTTTATAGGACTTGTATTTTACCAGAATAAAGCATGTTTTTAGAATCCCTGATTCTATGTATGCTCTTACAGTATGATCACAGTGCCGCCCCATCTGTCCTGAGTACAAGACTAATTTTATCTGGGCAGCATGGGTCAATGTGGCAGGTTAAATTGTTGAGGTAATGGCGAGCAAGGCACTAATGGCTCTTCTAAACGCAGTGTTTTGATGTCAGCAATGGCCGTCACGTTGTGGGAGTGCAGGTGGGAAGTACTAGCTGGGAATGTTTGCTAACTAGGGTGTAACTCATCTAAAATCAGACTTCTCTTCTTCAGAAAAGAAAAGCCTCTTTTTAATTGGATGGAAACTGTGTACCTCCTTGGCCTGGGGCCTCTGGAAGTCTGCTGTGAATTCCTACTCCCGTTTACCTCCTGGAAGCTGAAGTACCCCTTCATCCCTTTGCTGCTGACCTCGGTGTACTGTGCAGTGGGCATCACATACGCCTGGACCAGGCTGTATGCTTCAGTGTTGACTGGCTCCCTTGTCAGCAAGACAAAGAAACATTGAATAAAGAAGTGTCTGGGTGAAGGCCAAGCAGTTACTTCATGGGTATTAATCAGAACTTGAAGAAAGTTGCCAGTGGCAGGATCTATTTATTTAGTAGGTCGGTGAAGGACCATTCTTCCACACTTGGCCTTGCCCTGCCTAGCAACCTGATTGTTTCCATGGTGAGGAGCCACTTGCCCTATATAAGCAACAAAACACATTTGAGAAAACTCTCACCTTCCTCTGTAAAAATAGTCTGCAATTGTTAAGACTGCTGTGTCCACTGAAGGTGAACCAGGGTGGGCGGGTGAAAAGTGGCATAATTTTCAGTGGCTGGTACTGACTATTGTTAGGATGTAATGCATAATTAGATTCTGTACCTAAGGAAATATAAATAAAATGTCATTTTATATTTAATGCATCAAATAGCAAAGTGTTTTGGGTCCTTACCAGCTTTCACATTTACTTTCCTGTTGGAACACACATGGGAAGATAGTGTATTGTCTCTGTTCTTTACACCTTGTTCCAGGAAAGTGGTTCACTCAACAAGTCAGGGGATAGTTAATGTGCTGATTTAGCAAAACCTGGGGATTCCAAACCACGGTCAGAAGATCTACAATAGTTTCTTCTCACAGCAAGCCTCGCTGTTTGGATAAGACTAGAGGTGTGCTTTTCATGTGACCATGTGACCTTTCCTCTTGTGAACACTCTGAAGTGGTCTTAGGTCTCCCTTTATTTTTTTTTAAGATTTATTTTTATATCATGTATGTGTGCACCACAAGATGTCTGAACAACAGAAGAGGGTGTTGGATCCTCTAGAACTGGAGTTACAGGTGGTATAAGCCACGTGGTCTGGAAGCGGGGAACCAAACACTTCTGCAAGAGCAGCCATTGTTCTTAGCCAGTGAGCCATCTCTCCCTCCTCTTACTCTTCTTCTCCTCCTCCTCCTCCTCCTCCTTCTTCTTCTTCTTCTTTTTAGATTTAGTTATGTATATGAGTACACTGTTGTTCTTTTCAGACACACCAGAAGAGGATATCAGATCCCATTACAGATGGTTGTGAGCTACCACATGGTTGCTGGGAATTGAACTCAGGACCTCTAGAAGAGCAGTCAGTGCTCTTAACCACTAAGCCATCTCTCCAGCCCCATCTTCCTGTTCTCGAGAGTACTTCATACATGCTTTTTATCTCAGTCCTCAGTTTTCCTGCTATATACCACACATTCAAATTCAGCCCACATTAGCTGACACAGCGGCTTCCATACATTATAGTCCCTCATCATTCACTGCAGAGCTAAGAGAGCCCAGAGTCTGTCATCCTGGGGTGCTGATCATTCTGCCTATTAAGTTGTCTGTTGTTTCAACAATAAAGATGGAGATTGGGCCAAAGAGAGAGGAAGACACACCTCTAGTTTCACCGTCCCCTTTGCTTGCACCCCGTGTTCAGTCCCAGCATAACACACAAAAGTAGTAACTGCATGTGTATGTAGTAGATATGTACACACGTGTAAATTTTAAACCTAGCACAGCATAGTGATGAGAGAATGGAGACCTAAGAGCCATACAGCCAGCTTAGAAAGTAAGCTTTGTTTTTTCTTTTTTTTTTTCTTTCATTTATGTTGAGTGTTTATGTGTAGTTATGTGTGGCCACGGTGCCCACCCGTGGAAGCCTGGGATAACGTAGGGGAGTCAGTTCTGTCCTTTCACCATGTAGAGACTGGAACTGAACTTGATGCCAGGCGCCTTAACCCATTGAGCCACCATGCAAGTTAGTTTCCTGAGAAACTAACTTTATGGCATTATAGACATTTGCCACCACACCTGGCCCAGCCTAGAACCATTTTTAAGTGTTCAGTGTATCAACTGTTGTCTCTGAATCCTCTAAATGCCCACTTCCTTTCCATTCCCCCACATATGCTCCATGGTACCAGGGGTCTGCTACCATGGATAGCTATAGCATTTCAATGTGTTCTGCCTGTTTTCCTCAAATTACACAGAGAGGTCTAGATTTTTGGTACATGTCCCAACATTTACGTATACACCAAAGGATCAGAAGTTTAAGGGGATCTTTGACTATATAATAAGGTTGAGGCCAGCCTGAATTATGTAAGATCCTAACTAAAAGCAAAATAGGGCCAGCAAGATGATGGGAAAGGCTTCCGCCACAAACCCTGCCACCTAAGTTCTATCCCCAGAACTCATATGGTGCATGCTAAGAACTGACTCCTGAAAGTTTTCCTCTTATCTCTCTGTATGTGCAGTGTGAACCTGCCCCCTACACACACACATATACACACTAAACAAATGTAGTTTAAACAAACAAACAGGAATAGTGGTGAATGCCTTTGATCCTCTCTGGGAGGGAGACAGAAACAGGAGGATCTCTGAATTTGAGGCCAGACTGGTCTACGTGGTGAATCTAGGCCAGCCAGGGCCAGCCTGTGCTTTCTCTACATGCCAGGCAGAATCCTGTTTGGTTCTGAGTGAGTGAAGAGAATATAAAGGGGGCTGAAAAAGTGAAGGCTTCCTCCTGGATATTTAGGCATGGCACTTTACAAGGAAGTCTCCCTCAAGGCAATCCTTGATGGAGGAGACAGTTCTTGCTTGTCTAAACTGCTTTATTTGGTGGCAAATGTAAATGCATACATCATTCAGGATGAACCAGGAATTAAATACCTTTTGTGGGATGGGATGCCCAAGAAGGGAAGCTCATTGGCTAAACACTCAGGCCTATCTGGATACCTCATTAGCATGGAGAAAGAAGTCCAGGCTTTTATGCTGCGTGACTGGTTGTCGTGGTCCTCTGAGTGGGGGTCATGGTTATGGTCATGGTCATCTCCTCCTTGCCATTCCCTGAGCCTTAGATACAGGAGGTGAACCATAGGTGCCTTGGCTGGTGCTGGTCACCACAAATTGATTTGTTTTCAGTGTCTGGGTTCATATCTCTTTTCCTATTCAATGCAGGCCAACCCCTGGAAGTGGTTCAAAAAGCAGGAAGACACTTTTGGCAACAACACAGACCAGTCCCTAGACTTTAGCGTGCCATGAATGTTCTTTTCTAGGCACTGTACCTGTATCCATGCTTTCAAACTTTGTAGAGAGTGGCTGTTCTCTCTCTCTCTCTCTCTCTCTTGTGTTTTGTTTTGTTTTGTTTTGTTTTGTTTTGTTTTGTTTTGTTTTGTTTTGTTACAGGGTCTTACTATATAGTCCTGGGTGTCCTGGGACTTTCTATGTAATCAGATTGGCCTCTAATTTACAGATATCTACCTGTATCTGCCAAGTGCTGAGATTCAAGGCATGGACCACAATTCTCTGTCTATGAAAGGTTTTTTTTTTTTATAACAAATTCCTAATTTAAAAAATTGTAAATGGCCTGTGGTTTAGTGGCCATATGCTAACCTAGCATGGGCAAGCTCTTGAGATTTAATCCCTAACACCAGAAGGAATATAAAAAAGTTATTAAAAGCCGGGCGGTGGTGGCGCACGCCTTTAATCCCAGCACTTGGGAGGCAGAGGCAGGTGGATTTCTGAGTTCGAGGCCAGCCTGGTCTACAAAGTGAGTTCCAGGACAGCCAGGGCTACACAGAGAAACCCTGTCTCGAAAAACAAAAAAACAACAACAAAAAAAATGTTATTAAATAAATAGAAGTGCTATTTTAAGGTGGTTTTGAAATACAGAGCTAAGCATAGTCAAGAGCTAGAAGGGAGCTAGAAAAATAGCTCAGTGGACAAAAGTGCTTGCCACCAAGCCAGAAAACTTAAATTCAATTCCTGGGACCCACATGGTAGAAAGAGAACCAACTCTTGCACGGATACACAAAAATAAAATGTCATTTTTAAACAATTAAAGCTTGTCATGGTGGCAGAGGCAAGTGGATCTCTATGGGTTCAGAGCCTATAAAGGAAAAGGTCAGTGGGGGAGGTGGCTGCACTGGATAGCTTAGTGTGCACTGGGCTTCCAGGGGACCTGGGTTCAGCACTCAGCACCCTGTCAGATGGCGGACGACCACCTGCACCTCCAGCTCCAGAGGAGCTGGTTCCCTCTTCTGGCCTCAGTATGTGCACTCACAAGCACGTAATCCCCACTGCCACTCTCACACACAATTAAAAATAAAGTAATTTTAAGTGATTTATAGCTGGGTGTGGTGGTGCATGACTGTAGTCTCAGCACTTGAGCATCAGAGTCAGGAAGATCCAGAGTTCAAAGCCAGCCCCAACTACAAAACAAGTTTGGGGCCATTCTGGGAAACATGAGAACCTGTTTCACTCGGGAGGCAGAGGCAGGCGGATTTCTGAGTTCAAGGCCAGCCTGGTCTACAAAGTGAGTGCCAGGACAGCCAGGGCTACACAGAGAAACCCTGTCTTGAAAAACCAAAAAAAAAAAAAAGAACCTGTTTCAAAGAATAACAATAAACATAATAAAAATAGCACACAAAGGCAGGCAGAGTTTGTACAGATTTCACAACCAGTTCATGCAGCGCTGGAGGTTGAACCTGGGGCATTACTTATACACACTAGGCAAGCACTCTGCCAACTGAGCTACGTCTGCAGCCCTACTGGTGTATGTAGCTTATCCCAAAACTGTCCCTGAACATAGCATGTACATTGTGTAGGCTTACGGCAGAAAGGGGAGTGCTGGGAGGCACCAATTGATGAAGGGATCCTCATCTGTACAAACAAGGAGGTTGGACATCAGGCATGGTTCATTAAGCATTTTAGCAGTATTGTTTGTGAGCCTAGAGAGATGACTCGGTGGAAGAGAGTCCATATTGTTCTTGTAGAACATCCCAGTTCAGGTGACTCATAAACTACGTGTATCTATTCCAGCTCCAGTGATCCAGTGCCCTCTTCTGATCTCCATGATTGTGAAATACAGAGCTAAGCATGGTCAAGAGCTAGAGAGGAGCTAGCAAAACAGTTCAGTGGACAAAAGTGTGTGTGTGTGTGTGTCTGTCTGTGATACTTACACAGACAGACAGACAGACAGACACACACACACACACACACTTAAAATATTTTTAATCTTGTTTGTAAGAAAGAGTAAGTTGGGGCTGGTGAGATGGCTCAGTGGGTAAGAGCACCCAACAGCTCTTAGTTCTTCCGAAGGTCCGGAGTTCAAATCCCAGCAACCACATGGTGGCTCACAACCATCCATAATGATCTGACTCCCTCTTCTGGAGTGTCTGAAGACAACGACAGTGTACTTACATATAATAAATAAATAAATCTTTAAAAAAAAAAAAGAGTAAGTTGGCCCTCTCTTTTCTTATTTCTTCCCCATCTAACTAGCTGTCCTTGCCAGAATGAGACCCTCAGTCCTCAGCACTCACCTGTTTGTCTGTTGACCCAGGGTCTCCCTACATTGTTCAAGGGGGGGGGGAGCCTCTTTTTGTTATTGTTCTTAGAGGAGGTCTCTCACTGCTGAGGCTGGCTCAGTAAGTACCTGAGAATGCTCTCAAACTCCTAATTATCCTGCTTCCCACCTCCCAAGTGCTGAGATTACAAACACATGCCACTCTGTGATTTATTTTAAAATTTTTTTTCCTTTAAAAAAAAATCAGGCATGTGAGATGGTCCAGTGTGTAACAGCATGTGTCACCAAGCTTGACAACCCTCATTTGATCCCCAGAACCCACAGGGTCGAGGAATCAAACTCCCTAAAATTGTCCTCTGTCCACCGTGAGAGTCCCATGGCGCATGTACACATGTACACACTGTAAAGACAAATTGTTTCAAGTCCCAGACTGAGGCCTAGAGGAGAGCGGGAGTGGCGTGCCGAGGTGGGGTGGGTGAGCTGCCATTCCAGAGCCCTACACAATTGAGAAATGGATTCAGCCTGTTCAGTGCAGAACTATGTGTGATGGTGTAAACATGTCCAATAGTTTAGTTCCTCAGAATTCTTTCTGGAGAATATTTTCAGTGGATTTTTTTTATTAGGTATTTTCCTCATTTACATTTCCAATGCTATCCCAAAAGTCCCCCATACCCTCCCCCCCACTCCCCTACCCACCCACTCCCACTTTTTGGCCCTGGCATTCCCCTGTACTGGGGCATATAAAATTTGCAAGTCCAATGGGCCTCTCTTTCCAGTGATGGCCGACTAGGCCATCTTTTGATACATATGCAGCTAGAGTCAAGAGCTCCGGGGTACTGGTTAGTTCATAATGTTGTTCCACCTATAGGGTTGCAGATCCCTTTAGCTCCTTGGGTATTTTCTCTAGCTCCAGGATTTTTTTTAAAAAATATAATTTTAAAGCAAACACTGTGGCAAAAAGCAAAACAACAAAAAGTCACAGTGCAAGCTGGATGTGTGCCCACAGACCTGTGATCCCAGGGTGTGGGAGGATGAGGCAGGAGGTCATGAGTTCTTAGCCAGCCTCAGCTACACAGTGTGTTTGAGGCCAGTTTGGCTTCATTTTTATTGTGTGTCTTTTGTTCATCTGTGTGTGTATAAACCAACCAAAGTGGGTGCTGGTCATCTGGGACATCAGAAAACACTCTTTTTTTAATTTTTAAGATTTATTTATTATTTTACATAAGTAAACTGTATCTGTCTTCAGATGCGCCAGAAGAGAATGTCAGATCTCATTACAAGTGGTTGTGAGCCACCATGTGGTTGCTGGGATTTGAACTCAGGACCTTCGGAAGAGCAGTCAGTGCTCTAACCCACTGAGCCATCTCGCCAGCCCCAGAAAACACTCTTAACTAACCACTGAGCCATCTCTCCAACCCTCAAGACTTTTTTTTTTTTTTTAAACGCAGAAAGGGTTTTCCCATGCTATATTTTTATTGTTGTTGTTCAATTTGCTTTGTTTTGTTGAGTTGAGGGCAGAGCACAGGGCCTAGTGCACAAGGCAAACACTCTATCACTTTGCCACATCCCTGCCCCTGGTTTGGTTTTTTGTTTTATTTTGTTGGAAATGGGGTCTCACTCTGTAGGCAAAGCTGATCTCAATGTTTGGAACTCCTGTTTTCTTAGCCCCTAAGTGTTGGGATTACAAGTGTGAGCCAACACACCCTGCAGTGTTATACTGTTCTATAGGACAGTATTGCTGGGCCTTAAGTTGTGAACGTTCAAATTATTTGGTGCACTCCATGAAAATCCTAATGCATGCTTTCTCATATAATTTTTACTTGAAAATGTTTTACTTAAAATATTTGGCTTAAAAGAGTCCTCTTATGGTCTTGTCAGGCATCAATGGGAGAAGTCACCCTTGGTCCCCTGAAGGCTAGTTGCCCCAGTGTAGGGGAATTAAAGGGCAGGGAGGTAGGAGTGGGTGGGTGGGGGCATACCCTCATAGAAGCAGGAGGAGGGGGGATAGGATAGGGAGCTTGGGGGGGATCGGGAAAGGAGATAACATTTGAAATGTAAATAAATAAAATATCCAATAGAAAAAGAAAAGAAGAGAAGAGAAGAGAAGAGAAGAGAAGAGAAGAGAAGAGAAGAGAAGAGAAGAGAAGAGAAAGAAGAAAAGCGTCCTCTTGGTGGGGTGGAGGTAACCAGAATGGTATAGGACTATATTCCCAGCACTGGGAGTGGGGATGGGGTGGTGCAGGACACTCACCATTCCTTTGAAGCTATCTTGGACTAAGCAGCAAATTTCAGGCCAGTTAGTGCTACACAGAGATAGGGAAAGACCCCGCCCCAGCCTTTGTTAGGCAGAAGGTAGAGGTGAGCAGTGGAGGTGTGGAGTCTCACTCTCAGCGGCGGGGCACTAAAGGAGACTCTGGCCCTGGTTCCTATAAGCGCCCTTCCTCCTTCCAAGAAAGGATAATTAGCTAGTGGGCTCTGATAATTACCTAATGAAAAACCTTGAACAAATCTCAAAAAGAAATAAATAACTTCCAGTTCAGACCCGTGTTGGACAAAGATACAGGGAAAAGAAAACCATTTCAATTTGCTAATTATATGGCTGTGGTAAAGTTAGGTAGATTCCCAGACCGTATGAATAGTCTCCCCTTCTCTTACTCAACCCCGGTCTGCACACGCTGATGCAACTGTGTTGCTTTTTTGTATTGTCTGTCTGTTTCATCTATTTTAGGCAGGGACTTGTGTACCCAAGAATGACATACTGCTTGCCAACTGCTAGGATTACAGTCACCACTACGATTTTAAGAGAGATTCGCTCACATGCTCCATTGCTTTTATCTGTGTGTCTCACTGGATTTTCCTCAAAGAGTACAAGTATGGAGGAATATCTCCGCACTCGACTCTTAGCTGGTATTTAGCACTCCTGTCTTTGCCGCATATACCTTTTCAGTATCAGGAAGGGCTTTCCAAAGGGAGAGGCTCAAGTACAGGAATGCCCTTTATTTTAGTTAGGTGAGCGGAAAGAGACTGGGATATCGCTTGACAGAACGTTGGGGATTCTTTCACTCCTTAATCTGTTAGGGAACACTTCCCTCAGCCATGTATATAGACCTGAAGGCCCCGGGGGAACCATTTTAGCAGACTATCGCCAGAACTGAATCTCAAGGTTAGGGTAAATGATTCGCTCCTGACCTCCGAATACCCTGGTGCTGACCTTACTTTCATTTTAGGCTTTGGGGGTGGGGGAAGTAACTGCAAACGAACTGCTGGAACCCCAGAAAGCTTGCTTTTATAGGCTTTCGATAAATGAACTAGCCATTATGACCACTTGTAGATGTTGATTTTTGGATGCTAAGATAATGTTTTCTGAAGAGCCATGAGGCCTGAGGCAAGTAAGTGAGAGACTATTTCGATTGCGGTAACTGGACTACATACATACATACATACATACATACATACATACATACATACATACATACATACATGCATACCAATGTTTCCTAGCCTTTGCCCACTGTGGGTTATTTATTTTAACACACACACACTACAATGTCAGCGCAAGCCTTCACGCGTTGTGGGCCACTTACACACACACACCACTTACACACACCCACACCCACACCAACACACACACACACCCCACACACACACCAATGTCAGCGCAAGCCTTCACTCGTTGTGGGCCACTTAGTAGCCCGGAACCTCGCGTGCAGAGGCTGCTAAGGCTGAGCGCACAGGGAAGCTTTTGGGTGCTGCACCGCCGTACGCAACGCCCTTCAGCCCGGAACCTCGCGTGCAGAAGCTGCTAAGGCTGAGCGCACAGGGAAGCTTTTGGGTGCTGCACCGCCGTACGCAATGCCCTTCAGCCCGGAGCGCGGAGGAGGACGGTAGCTCGGTCACGGCGTTTGGAGTCGTTGTTTTTCCTATAGTTGGAGTCGAGGTCAAACCTCTCGTGGAACCCGCCTCAAGATGATGAACGGCCGGCCGGGCCATGAGCCCTTAACATTCTTGCCGGACGAGGCCCGGAGCCTGCCCCCGCCCAAGCTGAACGACCCGCGGCTCGTCTACATCGGCTTCTTGGGCTACTGCACGGGCCTGATGGACAACATGATGCGGATGCGACCGGTGATGAAAGCAGGTGAGGGCTGCGGGCGATCCTGCTCGGACGAGGAGCTGCAGGGTTGCCCGCTGAGGTCATCTGTGCTCTACGAGGCCTTCCTGCCTAGCTGGGGGCGCCAGGCTCTCCCAGGGCGTGCATCCCCTCTCGGGTTCTCAGCGCCAAGAGTAGCCACATTGAAGAAAACCAAGTGCAGCGCAACGGGGACTTCTAAACCCCACAGTTAAGTCTGTGAAGGACTCAAGAGGGGCTCCTCACAGTTCGCGCTGTACTTCGTGCTAAATGGTTGCCCAGCCCATTTCTCTCAGACGTGAGAAAGTATTGTACCGACGAGGGCACGGGACCTAAGCAGAGTTCAGAGTTAAAGCACCTTGCCCACAAGCTAGTTAAAGAGAGGAGCTTGTGTTGTGTTGGTGTGTGTTTAGAACCAGAGCTTCTCAGAGTTGGAGTGCATAGAAATAATATACTGTTAAAATATTGGTTTGATTCATAAGGTCTGGGGAGAGGACTAATGTGGACAAACTCCAGACGCTACTGCCCTTATTCTGGAATAGGAGACTGTCAATAAACTAGCAAGCTGTATATTCTAGTTTGTCACTGGCTTCTGGTCGCGATTGAGAATAGCTTAGCTTACACAATGTAGCTGTGCTAAGAACTGTAGAATTCCAAAGATACATGTAGAAGCAAGATAACTGACTTTGTTATAGTTCTTCTGTGGGGGGGGGGGGGGTTGGATAGAGGGGAGATAACAACCTGAATTAGTTCCCTCTCCAACACCGTGTCAGCCCTGGGGATTGAACTCCCCAAGTCAGACTTGGTGGCAAATGTCTTTATTATCTCACTAGCTGTGCACTTAACTTTGAATATCAGGCAAGAGTTAAAAGAACTTCCTAGGTCTGGGGGGGTGGGCTGGGGTGTGCAAGGCGTTCTGAAAGTGGGTGAATTTGATTACTTAGCTGCAAGATTACGGTGATAAGGCTGCAGAGGCTATCAGAGGATGGCAGTTTAATCTCTGGGTGGGGAAGACATTAAAACGTTTGAGAACTGAGGAAGCTCAGTGGTGAGGGTCAGTTTTGTCAGCAATCTAAACCATCAGTTGGAGCCAAGGACCACAGTACAAGAAAGCTAATGAAATGGTTCCAGCCACTAGGACTCATCCCAGCTAATCATCTGTGTTAGACATGAAGGTCAGCATCCATGACATCCTAGAGTCACTGGTCACTAGTCCTCAAATACTATTGGAAGCCAATATGTCTTGGAAATGCTCAAGTTCTCTCTCGTTCTGTGTGTGTGTGTGTGTGTGTGTGTGTGTGTGTGTGTACACTCACACACACGTGCACGTGTGTGTCTGATCATGCCTAAGCTTGTCGCTTGGGAACTACATGGTTTTATTTCATTGTTTCCTGCCTGTGTCATGTGGTCAATCTGCTAGTCTCCTTGTCTACCAAGTGAGAACCTTTGTGTCTTTGTTGTGACAGTTCCGTGAGTTCTGTGGATTAGGTACATAACACACAAAAGGTGCTGAGTGGGAGGGACTGACAGAACTTCTCTTTGCCAGGCATTGGGGTTGTACATCCTGAGTATAGGGAGGAGAACTGACCTTTAGAAGCAAGTCAGCCAGAAATACAAATCAATGTGTTGCTGGTCTTGGAGTGGTAGATACATGCTTTGACAGAGATGGCATGATGACACTTTGAGAGGGTGAAAGAGGTACAAAGGTGAGGAAAAATGTTCTGCAGGAGGTACAGACGGGCTGCAATGTGGACTGTGCCATTTAGTACCACCTTATTGCTTCCAGGGGCTGGAGAAGGGCATATGCTTTGTGCCAGGCATTGTGGTGCATGCCTTTAATCCCAACACTAGGGAGGCAGAGGCAGGCAGATCTCTTTTCATTTGTTTTGCCTGGTCTACAGTGTGAGTTCCAGGCCAGCCAGGTTATACAGTGAGGGAGACCCTTTCTCCACAAAAAAGAAGAGCGTATGCTTTGGGGTGTGATGCTGTGTCTCCCCAACTAGTGATTTAATTCCAAGGAGACTCGATGTTTCTGTAAGACATGAAGTAATTTTAGACAGCAGTCAGGACGAGAGGTCAGAATTCCTTGAGCATCCTTACTGCTTTGGACATAGCCGTGCTGGAGCCTGTTTCCTCTACAGTGTTTCCTGAGCACATACTGTGTTGGTCTAACTCAGTGTTCTTAAGCCCTCTCTACTTACAGCATATTTCTGACAGTACATTTTAATGTAACCCCCAGTATAGAGTTTTTTGTTGTTTTGTTTGTTTGTATTTTGTTTGTATTTGAGACAAAAATCTCAATATGTAGACTAGGCTGTTGTGGAACTCAGAGGAATCGTCCTGCCTCTGCCTCCCATGTGTTGCTCACCACCATGGCTGGCTATATTTTAAATAGATATATAAAGCAACATTTACTGAAAGACAGGTATTTCTATGAGTTTGAGGCCAGC
Source organism: Mus caroli (assembly GCF_978045245.1). Classification (NCBI taxonomy): domain Eukaryota; kingdom Metazoa; phylum Chordata; class Mammalia; order Rodentia; family Muridae; genus Mus; species Mus caroli. Next base: position 49,029,326 of record NW_028227263.1, on the reverse strand, counting down.
CTGGGCTACATAGTGAGTTCTAGGATAGCCAGGGCTACATGATGATACCTTGTCTAGGAAAAAACGAATGAGGAAGTGCCATGGGCAGACTGAGTCGGAGTAACACAAGAGAGTGCTGAATCTGCATGTAGTCTTTCAAAGCAAGCATCAGACTTCTTTAGTCATTACAGAAGAAAACATGGAAGTTAGGTGATACATCAGCCAAGATACATTAAGGTCGTCATCTGATGCATAATGACTCTACACAAAACTGAGAAATGCATACATAAAGACTGGCAGGAACCAGGCAGTGGTTACAACTGAGATTAAAAAGGGGCCCTATCTAAAGTCGGCTATCATAGGAGCCAGCTGTGAGGATTTTGCACCCTAGTCACAATTCTAGTCTAAGCACCTAATTATGCTATTCCTCTGGGCCTTGTGAAAACTTGCACAAGGGGAGTTCTGCTCTTGCTAACCTTTTCACGAATAATACAGTACTCTAGTTCCTCCTTAAACCACAACCCACCTTCTTCCTAGACCATTGTAAATTCCTGCATATGGGAGTAACTTGGCTGTAATTCTAAGTATCCGTGGGGAACCTCTAGGAGACCAGTTACCATGAAATTTTCTGCCTCAGGACCTTGGCCAAGCTTTTGGACTTGTCACCCAGACTCTACTGGAGTGGGTGTGACAAGGAAGAAGAAGAGGAGAAGAGGAAGAAGAAGAAAGGGGAGGAGGGGTAGTCACCCTGTGAGGGCAGCTCACATCTGAACAGATCAGGAAACATAGATGGGACAGGACTTGAGGTCAGGTTATAAGACCTCTGGCCCTCAAAACCAGTGACCCAGGTAGAGCCAACCTCGAAAGCTCCACAGCTTCCCAAAATAGTACCACCAACTGGGTACCAAATGCTGAGTGGAGGAACATTTCACATTTAAACCATGATGTACAGTAACGAGTGTGACCCACACTTCTTGGAGACTTGAGGGAGTGGCAAAGGAAATGAGTGGTGGGCTTTGGACTGAAGCCTTGGAGAATACTTACCATTCTACAGATAGTGATGGAATATTTTAGCGGTGAAATAAACTTATACCCGTCTTTTTTAAGTTTGTAGAAAATGCTAAATAAAATGTCTTTTTTTTTTTTAAAGATTTATTTATTTATTTATTATATGTAAGTACACTGTAGCTGTCTTCAGACGCACCAGAAGAGGGCATCAGATCTCATTACCAGTGGTTGTGAGCCACCATGTGGTTGCTGGGATTTGAACTTCGGACCTTTGGAAGAGCAGTCGGGTGTTCTTACCCACTGAGCCATCTCACCAGCCCTATATCTTCTTATTCTATTCCCTGTCATCTGTGTTTTAAAACCCTGGCTGATAACTCCTTCAAGTTAGTTGGTTATAAAGTCTACAATTAAATGTTTGCTGATTTTTAGCGTGACATTGGTAATGCACTGTATGTAAATGGCATAATGGCTTCCGTGTTTAGGTTCATCAATAAAGGAGAGAAAGGGAAAGTGGATGTGGAGGGAAACCCCAGAGAGAAGGAAGCTAAGGGGATGGGAACCTGGAGAACAGCTAAGCCATGCCTTTAGAGTGTGGGGACCAACTGGCCTCAGTACCTGAAGCACTTGTGAGTCTTCTGCTGAGACGCGGGGGTCACGGTAGAGCCTGGTCTTTGTGTAGCTCAGTGGCTCAGTGGAGGGCACGGAACACTGCTCAGAGAACCAGTTTGGGGAATTAGTGGCTGCAGCTCCAGACTGAAGAATATCGTGTAGGGATGGAGAGATGGCTCAGCGGTTTGATTTCCAGTATTCACATGATGGCTCACAAATGCCTGTAGCTTGAGTTCCAGAGGGTCCAACGGGGAGTTGGGCCTACACACAGGCTTTTACATGTGGTGCACATAAGTACATACTTCACTCTCACACATAAAATAAAACTAAATATTTTAAAAAGAATATCTTATTTTTATGGCTTTTTCACATTTTCCAGACCACCTTTATATACATTTTATCTTGGTTTGTATATTACTAGAACGAGAAAGATAGAGTAGGTATGTTGTTGTTGTTTGTTTGAGACAGGGTTTCTCTGTGTAGCTTTGGCTGTCCTGGAACTTGGTCTGTAAACCAGGCTGGCCTTGACCTCACAGAGACCCATCTGCCTCTGACTCCCAAGTTCTGGTGTTTGCCACCACTGCCCATCATGTATTTTCTCTTTGTAGAGATAGTAAATTTACTTGCCCAAAGGCATTCATTGCTTTAATAAATATACATTAGGTGTTAAATGCTGATTGGTATAGCCGGATGAATTAGATGTTGCTTGCCCTAATGGTAGAGACAGGAACAAATTATGGTACAACTTATAAGTGAGTTCACCTTGTGGACTCCACAAAATAGGAAACCATTGTAGAGGTATTGATATTGGAAGCTATAGCATGATGGTGCAGTTGCTGGGCACAGCAGTAACCAGCGTGTTGGTGGGGTTTTGTCTAAAAACTGTTTTATTGGGTTTTACTATGTCTGTCTCCTTCCAACCCTTATTCTATCTACCCTAATCCCTTCCAACCCTCCAATACCACTTAGGAGTGAAAACAAAGGTTAGCGAGTGTGGACCCCTATAGGCTACTTCCTGCTGCTTATGGGCATGGGGTTCCCTGGGACAAGTCCAGTTTTTGTTGTCAGAATATCCAGCAGTCCAGCAACCGGGCAATCCATCAGTATCAAGTGCAGCAGCAGGAGGGAGCAGCAGCTGCCACAGATCCTTTTGGGGCTCTTGCATTATACCCTCTCCTGAGTCCCCAGAATTAAAACTATCTGCAGCTGTCAAAAATCACGCCCCCCAGAGCACAAGGCAGTTGTAGTTAAGCACAAGGCAGTCATAGTTAATGGCTGTGGACAATCTGAAGCAGCCCATACCCCACACCTGGGGTTCAAACAGAAACATAACTCAGGGTGTCTGTCTGTCTGTTTGTTTGTTTGTTTGTTTTGTTTTGTTTTCCGAGACAGGGTTTCTCGGTATAGCCCTGGCTGTCCTGGAACTCACTCTGTAGACCAGGCTGGCCTCAAACTCAGAAATCCACCTGCCTCTGCCTCCCAAGTGCTGGGATTAAAGGCGTGCGCCACCACGCCCGGCTAACTCAGGGTTTTTAAGAAACCACAATTCTCACCACACCAGTACATGGTATTTCACAGAGAACGTTAGGCTGAGGGATAATGGGTGAGCAGAAAGCTGGATCAGAGCAGGTGGCTCTGGCCTGGAAGGGTTACACTCGCTGTAGGGGGAAAAGAGTCCGGGACTCCGGGTCTGAGTGTGGGAAAGGCTGTAAAATGAAACTCTGTGGTGAACAGCACTGCTCTTCTGAGATGGAGAAAGGTGCAGAGGCAAGACCTGAAGTGCAAGTTCCAGCCTAGGCTCTGTGGACCCTGGGGAGGGAAGGGAGGGGAGGGGTTCTTTTTTTGTTTGTTTTGTAAAGAACATTAGCAAGAATACCATAAGAAGCTGGGATGTAACATAAGCGTACTTCTCTGTGCACTTTGACTGATGGTTTGCTTTGGGTTTTGTAATTCCAGGTTTGCATCGCCAGCTTCTGTTCGTTACGTCCTTTTTCTTTGCTGGATACTTTTATTTAAAACGTCAGGACTATTTGTATGCTGTGAAGGACCATGACATGTTTGGTTATATGAAATTACATCCAGAAGATTTTCCTGAAAAAGGTATCTCGTGTTAATTGAAAATGAAAAACCGCTTGTTTACTTTGTCTCATTCTCCCTGGTTAACAGCTCAGGTACTGGCTGCTTGTGTGGACTCAAACATGTTCTTCTGTAGCCTTTTATAAGAACATATCCATTCAGAATGGTCCCGCCTCGTCCTACCATAGCGCTGGGGCCTGAGCCAGCATGGATGAGGGGAGACACGGCATTCAGCAGGTCTCCATCAGTAAGATGAGTCCTGTTGGCCTTTCTCTTTCAGTATAGCCCTATTTACTTAAGCCATCATCATCATCATGGTTATTATTTTATGTGTATGGATGTGTGCCTGCATGTGCGTCTGTATACAGTGTATATGCTTGAGGAGGCCAGAAGAGAATGTCGTATCCCTTGGAAGTGGAGTCACAGACAGTTGTGGCAGCCACAGACACTCTGGAAGTGGAACTGGAAGAGCAGCACTCCTGACCCTAACCTTTATTTGTTTTTGTTTTTTTGTTTTGTTTTGTTTTGTTTTAATATTTTTTATTAGGTATTTTCCTCATTTACATTTCCAATGCTATCCCAAAAGTCCCCATACCCTCCCTCCCACTTCCCTACCCACCCACTCCCACTTTTTGGCCCTGGTATTCCCCTGTACTGGGGTATATAAAGTTTGCAAGTCCAATGGGCCTCTCTTTCCAGTGATGGCCGACTAGGCCATCTTTTGATACATATGCAGCTAGAGTCAAGAGCTCCGGGGTACTGGTTAGTTCATAATGTTGTTCCACCTATAGGGTTGCAGATCCCTTTAGCTCCTTGGGTACTTTCTCTAGCACCTCCATTGGGGGCCCTGTGATCCATCCAATAGCTGTCTGTGAGCATCTACTTCTGTGTTTGCTAGCCCCGGCATAGTCTCAAAAGAGACAGCTTTATCAGGGTCCTTTCAGCAAAATCTTGCTAGTGTATGCAATGGTGTCAGAGTTTGGAAGCTGATTATGGGATGGATCCCCAGATATGGCAGTCTCTAGATGGTCCATCCTTTCGTCACAGCTCCAAACTTTGTCTCTGTAACTCCTTCTTTGTTCCCAATTCTAAGAAGGGGCAAAGTGTCCACACTTTGGTCTTCATTCTTCTTGAGTTTCATGCGTTTAGCAAATTGTATCTTATATCTTGGGTATCCTAAGTTTCTGGGCTAATATCCACTTATCAGTGAGTACATATTGTGTGAGTTCCTTTGTGATTGGGTTACCTCACTCAGGATGATGCCCCTTTATTTGTTTATGTTTTGAATGCTGAAGCCTAAGCCCAGGACCTCAGACACTCAGCACATGTTCTGCCCCTCAGCCACATCCCTAGCCCAAAAAAATAGAATTTTTAAAATATAACTTTAAAATGAATATTTTATGATTCTTTCACAGAGAAGAAAACCTATGCTGAAATTCTTGAGCCATTCCATCCAGTGCGTTGAAGTTTTCAAAAGGCTTGTTCCTGTTCCTCTTCACCACAACCTGAGTATTTTCTGAGTTTTATGGGATTTTCTGTGACAGTGAAGTTTAGGTTAAGATGTTAACACTGTTATTAAAATAGTTATTATGAATCCTCGGTTCCTTTCCTGGTTCTGCTTATTTTAATTGTGTGTGTACACATGGGTGTGTGCACCTCTGCAGGCTTGTGCAAATTTGTACACTTGAGTATCCGAGGAAGCCAGAAAAGAGTACCAGATGCCCTGGAAATGGAGTTTCTTGGTGGGTGTGAGCTGCCCAGTGTGTGTGTTTGGAACTGAATTCCAGTCCTTATAAGAGCAGTATTGTGGGGCAGTGGACCTTCCCACTAGACGGAGGAACTGGTAAGGTTGCAGCAAGTTCAGGACCCTGGAAATACTCATGAATGAGAACAGCAGGAGTTCAGACTAGCTCCCAACCAGGTCCCTGTCCTGGAGCACGCCACGACGCCCTACCAAGAGGACCATGACAACTGGTAATGTGGCACAGAGTGTAGAGTTCCTCATGCTAATGAGGTGTCTAGACAGGGCGAGTGTTTAGCCAATGAGCTTCTCTTCTTGGGCATCCCCTCCTGCAAAAGGTGTTTAACCTCCAGTCCACCCTGAGTAAGTCTTATGCATCCTCATCCGCCATGAGTAAAGCAGTTTGGACAAGCAAGAACTGTCTTAAGGACCGCGGGGTGGGTGGGTGCAGATTGGAAGGTTGCCTGTGCTGTTCCTAGCTCCTCCAGGTCCCCAGTGGCGGCTGGACACACAGGAGTTTGAGAATCACAGCCTCCATCCCAGCCCCTGCTGTTTCTCACCAGGAGAAACATAGTCTGGGACCCTGATCTTAGACTGCATCTCGCCTCCCCTGAGCAGTGTGTTGGTGACGCGCACCCCAGCAGCGAGGAGGAGAGACAGCCTAGTGCCCCCGTGATTTGCCTCCCTAATCAGTGTATAGGTGGCATTCCAACAGCCCAGCAGTGAGGCAGAAACTCAGACCCATAGTATATACTCTTTAAAAAATTTATTTTATGTATATGACTGTTCTACAGGTATACCTGCATTTCAGAAGAGGACATCAGATCACATTACAGATGGTTGTGAGCCACCATGTGGTTGCTAGAAATTGAACTCAGGTCCTCTGGAAGAGCAGCCAGTGCTTTTAACCACTGAGCCATCTCTCTAGCAAGGCTTCTTTTTTTTTTTTTTTTGGTTTTTCGAGACAGGGTTATTCTGTGTAGCCCTGGCTATCCTGGAACTCACTCTATAGACCAGGCTGGCCTCGAACTCAGAAATCCGCCTGCCTCTGCCTCCCGAGTGCTGGGATTAAAGGCGTGCGCCACCACGCCCGGCTTGCAAGGCTCCTTTTTAAAAAAAAAAAAATTTTTTTTAAATGTATTTGGCTGAGTGTGGTAGCGTACACCTTTAGTCCTAGCACTGGGGAAACACAGGCAGGTGGATCTCAATGAGTTTCCCACCAGCCTGGTCTACAGAGTAAGTTCCAGGCAAGCCAAGGTTACATAGTGAGGTGCCATTTCAAAACAACAAAATGAATAAATTGATTGATTGATTGATTGATTGATTGGAGCTAGGTTTCCTGTGACCTAGGTAGTCTTGAACTCCTGACCCTCATGCATCGGTCTCCTAAGCGTGGAGATTTCAGCTGTACACTACCATACTCAATTTGAGACAGAATTTTGCTGTGTAGCTCAGGCTGGCCTAAAGCCAGCAATTCTACATCAGCCTCCCAAGTGCTAGAATTAGAGGTGTGTGCCAGCACTAAACCTGACTTCTGAATCCTTGGGGCTCTTGTTTTTTAATTTTCATTTTTTCTCTTCTCATACAATACTTCCTGTCCACAGTTTTCTCACTACTCCCAGTTACCCCAACCTCCTTTCTCCCCTAGACCCACCCCGCTCCTGTCTACCCACAGTGAAGTGCAGGCCTCCTAGGGACATCAACTGGAGAAGTCACAAGAAGACACAATAAGACCAGGCACAAACCCTCACATCAAAGCTGGACAAGGCAACCGAGGAGGAGGAGGGGAAGGATCTGAAAAGCAGGCAAAAAAGAGACTCACTCCCACAGCTAGGAATCTCCCCAAGACAGTAAGCAACAACCACAACAAACAAGCAGAGGAGGACCCAGTGCAGACCCATACACAGTCTGTGATGATGCTGATTCGGTCTCTGAGCCTCTACAAGCCCTGCTTAGTTGATCCTGTGGGCCATATTCTCCCAGGGTCCTTGACCCCTCTGGCTCCCACAATTCCTCTCTTTGAATTCCTTTTTTATTTTTATTTTTTTAAGAAAACTGATTCATTACCAAAAAAAAAAAAAAAAAAAAAAAAAATTTAGCCAGGCAGGCCTGGTAGTATATACCTTTAATATGCATTCACACATGCATGCGAGTGTATGTGACCCTCAGAGGACATTTTGTGGGAGTCAGTTTTTTCCTTCCACTGACTCAGTACTTTACATTTATTCTGTGTGTTATGTGTGCATGTGGAGGTCAGAAAAGGACTTGCAGGAATCCACTCACCTATTATGTGGTTCCTGGGGATCAAACTCAGGTTTCCAGCTTGGAGGAAATTCTTTTAACCCCCAGCCGTCTTATAAGCCCATTTGGAAGATATTTTTAAAAACTCATTTATTTTTTTACTTTATGTATTTGCTTGTTTTGTCTTCATGTGTCTGCACTGAGTAGGTGCCTTCATCAGCCAGGAAAGGGTACTGGAACCCCATCAACTGGAGTTCCTGACAGCTGTGAGCTGCCATGTGGGTACTGGGAACTGAACCCTGGTTCTCTGGAACAGCAGCCAGTGCTCTTCAGAGCTAAGCCATCTCTCTAGTCCCCTTTTGCACTTGAAATAATTTAATTTAGGGACTGTGGATATAGTTCGTTAGAGTAGTTTTCCAGCAGCCACAAGGCCCTGGTTCCACTCTTAGCAATACAAAAAGTAAAGTAGAGAAGCGAGTGTGCGCAGATCCGCCTTACTGATGATGCAGTTATAGGGAGGGTTGTTTCTCACGAGGCAGTCTCTGGGCCAGGATGGTTTTGAATTCAGTGTGTAGTCAAAGATAACCTTAAATTTCTGCCCCTCCTGCCTCTGCCTTCCCAGTGCTGGGGTTATGAGTGTGCCATTGTGGTGATCTGAAGGTGTTTGGCCCAGGGAGTGGCACAGTGAGTAGGTGTGGCCTTGTTGCAGAAAGTGTCATTGTGAGAGGGTAGACACTGAGGTCTTCCTCCTAGCTGCTTGGATGACAATCTCCCGTTTGTTTCCTGTTGCTTTGGAAGATGTAGAACTCTCGGCCCCTCCAGTGCCAAGTCTGCCTGGACACTGCCGTGCTTTCTGCCGTGATGATAATGGCCTGACATTCAGAAGCACTCGCCAGCCACAGTGAAATGTTTTCCTTTATAAGAGTTGCCTTGGTTATGGTGTCTCCTTACACCCATGGAAACCCTAACTAAGACAGCCACACTGGGCCCATTTTATATAGTTTTGGGGACTGAAGCCAGAGCCCCATGCTTGCTGGGCAAGAACTCCACCAACTGAAGCTATAGCTGAAGCCCAGTGTCGATAAAGTTTTATTAGAAGGCAACCGTGTTTATTTGTTGATGTTTGTGGCTGCTTTAGTGCTACAACTGCAGGCTTAAACAGTTGTGACAATTTTGTAAAGACTGAGATAGTATCTGACCCTGCACCAACACTCCCCTGTTCCTTCCCTGGGCAAGGAAGGTACAGGCCAGGTTATGAAGGGCTTGTGCCATGCAAAGAAATTTCAGCTTGATCCCAGTGAGTCCTGGGAGTTACTAGAAGAGTGCTTTATTTGGTTTGGGTTTGGGTTTTAATGACTCCAGTCCTTTGTACCCCAGCTGACCTTGTATTTGATCTCCTGCCTCAGTTTGTCCAAGCACTGGGATTAAGACTCTTAGCTCACCGAAGGGTTTTATTTCATTTTGCATTTAGGGTGTGTGCCCACTCCACTCCATGGCGTAGATGTGGAGGACAATTTGTGGAGTCGGTTCTCTCCTTGTGTGAGTCCTAGGGACCAAGCTCAGCTCTTCAGGCTTGGTGGCAAGCCCTCGCTCACTACCATCCTGCCAGGCCCCTCATATGTTTTTAATGAGAATGGGTTTGTATTTCTGAGCTCTTTCTGTAATAGTACAGAGCGAGGCTTGGGAAGATTCAACAGGATTGATAGTTTGGCTTTGTACCTGGATGGCTCATGCTGGAAAAGATGCCTCAGTAGCTACCATGGACTGCAAAACATCACCACTAGGAGGCGAGACCTAGCCAGCCAGCAGGACTGTAAAGTTGAAACCGTTCTCATCATTGCATAGCTTGGAAATCACCGAGACCCACCTGTCTACGAGACAGTTCTTTACAGCTCATCAAACCCAAATGCTGGCCAAGCCCTCTCTCCTTTCCAGGCTTAGATGCAGTCAGATTAGGTTTCTAAGATGAATCAAATTGGTAGGTACTTAATTTCAAATTGGGTGACAGTATGAATATAACTGTTTCTAGGAAAAATCAGATGAATACAGTCTCCACGAGTCGACTTGTCGAAATTATATTAGAGAAAGTACTGTATGGGGGGTTGCCTAGAAGACACCTAAAGGTCCTGGGCACCACTAAAATGAGCAAGTAAGTGGTGGGGAGATTGAAGAGAAAGAGAGGCATATGATGTGGGCACAATGAAGACAGACAAAATTGGAGACTCAAGGGTGCTGAGGAACGGCCTGATGTGAGTAGCCTGTGGTGCCACCTGAGGCTATGCTGAGGTTCTGGCCTGTGCTGTCACTGAGGGCCACGGCTGGGTCTATGGCCCTGAAATAGCAGGCGTCTCTTAACACTAAAGGCCATTAGGATGTCTCTTGTCTGGGTTGCCACCTGGGACCACATTGATATGTGAGGGCTGTGCAGAGCTGGCCCTGCTCCTCACCTAGGCAGTATGGGAGAGCTGCCCCACCCCCCATCCCCATGGCAGTAAAGCTGTCTCTGCCCCTCACCAACTGTGAGCAGCACAGGAGTCATAGGTGTGGGAAAGCTATCAAGCTGACCAACTCAGCTACCACCAGATCCAGGACTTTGAGCTGGCCCACCCCAACATCTACCCCATCTGTGAACTGCTGGAGTGGGTGAAGGGCCTGGTCCCGCAGAACTAAAGCTCTAAGATCTCCACAAGACGGCATGGACAGGATCCAGTATTGATAGTATAGCAAAAGCTAGAGGCCTAAAAGGGTATACTGTGCGACACACCACAGCTTCTACAGTGAGATTTTGTTTGTTTTCTTTTGTGGAGGAGGTTGCAAGGGCAGAGGGTAGATACTGAGGGACAGGGAGGTGAGTGGGATTTGGAGGGCGGGGGGCATGATGTGAAATTCATGGAGAATCAATAAAAAGTAAAAAAAATAAATAAAATAAAAATAAAAGACCAACATGCCATGTTTTTCTTTTCTTCTTTAATTGCTACTATAATAGTTAGATTCATAGTTCACTTGTGCTCAGCCGCATCAGATCCAACAGGGTGAGTAGCTCGTCCCACACACTCAGCGACCTCAGCCTTTCCCTGAGGGTTAAAAGCAAGAGCTGCATACAGCATGCACTCGGAGGGAGGTGAGAGAAACACCAGCCTTTCGGATGTCGGCACGTGCCCAGTGCTTTGGATTCCGTGTTTGCTTTTAGTAACCGTGTGAGGTAGATACAGCATCCCTGCTTTATACATGAAAGAGTAACTGCGACATGTCACTAAACGACATCCCAGAGGTGGGACGTGAACTTTGGACAACTTGTTAATACCTGTGCTTCCTACTGATCCTTGCTGCCTCGTGAACCTCAAACTGCTAAGATACGGAAGAGAAGTTGGGAATCACAACAAATATCTTAAAGGTGAGCCTGCAACCAAGTCCACAGATGCACTCAGAGGGAGGTGGGAAGCACCCAGAGACGGAAGCCGCCTTCGAGTCCACCTGGGTCCAGGCCTTCTGTCCAGGTCTCGGGTTGATGCTTCATCAGTCTTCTCTCATGTAAAGCGATCTGTAGAGTGGGGAAATGTTTAAAGAGTCAAATATCTATCATTTCACACAACCGCTATCCCATGCCTACTGAAATAGAGTAAGACCAAAAAAAAAAAAAAGCCAATATTGTTGGAAAGCTGTTAGCACTTCAAGCCTAGGCGTAAAAGCAGTGGATCTCAGCCTTCCTGATGCTGTGACCCTTTAACATGGCTTCTCGTGCTGGGGTGACCCCCACCCATAAAAGTATTTGTTGCTACTTCATAGCTGTAATTTTGCTTCTGTTATGAATTGTAACAAATACCTATGTTTTGTAGTGGTCGTAGGCAGCCCTTGTGAAAGGGTCAATTGACCCCCAGGTTGAGAACCACTGCATGAGAGTCCATGAGAGCTGGGGCTATTTGTCTTTTCTCCTCTGCATCCTGTTAAGAGATTCTAAGAAGCTGAAGGGCAAGAGACCTACGACGGCAGAAAGAGTAGCAGCAGAGCTAAGAGAAGAGCCCAGATTTCTGAACTTCTGCTATGCCATACTGCCCCATGAATAAAAACAGTTGTTGTACCCCTGTGGTCAAGAAGGGTTGATCTACAGCCGGGCGTGGTGGCGCACGCCTTTAATCCCAGCACTCGGGAGGCAGAGGCAGGCGGATTTCTGAGTTCGAGGCCAGCCTGGTCTACAAAGTGAGTTCCAGGACAGCCAGGGCTATACATAGAAACCCTGTCTCGAAAAACCAAAAAAAAAAAAAAAAAAAAAAAGAAGGGTTGATCTGACCTTCAAAGCTACATGACTGGTCAGAGAATGTGGTTTCTACTCCATCTGCTCCACCCACTTGCTCTGTCCACCAAAGGCTGCAGGCTTCATTTTTCTAAAGGAGCAGGAAACCAACCAGTACAAAAGGGAAGAATGAGGTTTATCAGGGCAAGCAATTTGGGGGCTTATCTTTCTCCTCTGTCTTCCAGGGTTTTTTGGTTGGTTGGTTGGTTTAGTTTGAGTTTTGAGATAGGGACTTGCATAGCACAGACTGACCTCAAGTATGCTATGTAGCTTAGGGTGGCCTTGAACTTCTAATCTTCCTGCCTCTACCTCCCAATTGCTGGAATTATAGGCATGAACCACCATGCCTAGCAAGTCTCCAATTTCTTTCTATAAAAAAGGTAATAAAACCAAAAAACCTGTGGCCTGGCAAGATGGCTTAGCAGCTAAGAACACTTGAGGCACACAGCCTTGGGTGGCCTGACCTTGACCTCTGGAACTGTTAGTGGAGAGAGAAACCCAGCCTGGTTGAATTCAAGGAGATCTTTTGGAAGGTAGCCCAGGAATCCTCAAGGGGAGAGAGAAATAGGGCGGAGGTTGACAGTTCAGGTTTGAGGTGGGGCAGAGAGAACAGGGAGGAAAGTACTTGGTGCAGAAGACTGTGTAGTCTCTGTGAGGGAAGGGAGGCATGTTGATTCCTGTCTTTCCAAAATTTGTAAAATTGAGTGTGATGGAAAGAACCCTCAGCTCAAAGCTGGGGCCAGTGTTACTTCTTGTCTGTCTGCCTGCTTGCTTGCTTGCTTGCTTGCTTGCTTGTTTGCTTGCTTACTTAGGTTTGGGTTTCGGAGGCTGGCCCGGAACTACCAATTCTCCTGCCTCTGCCTGGGGGTCCTGGGCATATACCATGTACCATATACCGTGTACCATATACCTGGCTTTTGTCTCTTTACAATGTGATTTCAGATGAGTCACTCAGTTAACTTTAATTTCCTTGCTAGTAAACGGAGGTTCAATTCTTTTTATGTTGGGGTGGGGTGGGAGGCAGTGCACACGTGGAGGACTGAGGACAGCTTGCAGAAGTCAATTCTCTCTCTCCCATGTGAGCCCCAGGGATCAATATCAGATTGTCAGTCAGACTTGGTGGCAGGTGCCTTTACCAGCCGAGCCATCTCACCCACCCCGGAGGTACAAATCTAGTCTCTCGGTCCTAGGCAAGGTGGTCTATAAATGATGCCAGTTTATAATAAAATGGAGCTGACAGGTGACCCATGGTTGTGACCAGCAGACGCTGTAATCTGATCTCTCTCAATCCCCGCTTAGGAGGGACCCATGGCCCAGGCCCTTCTCCTACAACGTGCTGCTCTATACGGTAACCTGTTTGCTTGCTGTTTATTTTCATTTCACAATCACAGCCTCTATGCACGGGCACATGGGCTCAGGAATTCCCAAAAGGCATGATTCCACACCCACATGTGACTGGAATAATTCAAATATCAAAATAGTTGCTGTTTGTCCTGTTGCAACCTAGAAAGGGTGGAGCTCACCTACATGCCCCTATGTGATAACGTGCGATAACATGTGATAACGTACCCTGTGTTGGGAGACGGCACAAGCACATACACACACAATTCATAGTGCACATCTACACAAATCCATCTCCCTTGGTAAGGTTCTTCACTTGCAAAACATAAGCAGCAAACCTCATCTTTGGCAGTCAGGCACAGTGGCGTCTGCAATCCCAGAATTTGGGAGACATGCAGAAGCCTCCCGAGTTTGAGACCAACCTGGACATTTAGTGAAACTCCATATCCAAAACATAACCAAAATCTAAAAAGACTCTCATCTTTGTAGGTTTATACAGAACTTTTGCAGCAGCTGAGGCAATGCTGGCATTTAGTGTGATCTATGGCAGCAGTGGCCTTAAGGTTTGGGAGTGGCGCATGCCCTGGAGTTAGAGAGAGTATGTATCTCATCTCTGGGGACAGTCCATGCTATAATCAGATTTTTTTTTTAAGTTAACATTAAAGCTGGGCATGGTGGTGCACGCCTTTAGTGCTGGCACTCTGGAGCCTGAGCCGGAAGAATCTCTGAGTTTCCAGGCCAGCCAGGGCTTTATGGAGAGACCCTATTTTAAAAAAATGGAAAAAGGAAGACGAGGAAGACTGGTTATGACTGAGTCTGGGGTGGTGAGATAGCTCAGCAGGTGCAGCTCATCTTCCCGAGCCTGGAGATCCGCGCTTCATCCCTGGGACCCACGTTAAAGCCAGGAGAGAACTGACCCCACAAATCCGTCCTCTGACCTCTGCACACACCCCAGAACACACCATGCATACCCCAGATGGCTCAGCAGATGAAGATGCCTGCCAGCAGGTCTGATGGTCAGAGTTCAACCCCTCAGACCCATATGTTGTCTGTCCTCTGACCTCCACATACGTGCGCCCCCACCCCAAACACACACACTCAGGAGGGATGTGTTCAGAGACTACAGTTCTGTCCTCTGTAGGAGTTCATGGTCATTTCTTGTCAATACTGGGTGAGAAGGCTGAGAAGGTAGGCTCAGTTCTGGGCCTTCCCAAGTGATAGTCCCAATACCCTGATGTGAGGGCTCACTTGGCCTCCTTCTACTAAGCTAAACCACCATTCATCTCCTCCCTCAGAACATCCTTTATGGAGTATAACCCACTAGTACGGCCACCATTACCTTCAGAAGAGTCAAAGACCTACAGGACCTGCCCTGTCATTTCCTGGTATTTCCGCGTCACCTCCTGTGCTTTCCGGGTCAGGTGGGTAAGGATGTGATGGAGGCTGCAGAAGTGCAGGTGAAACTGGGCTTCTAGGTCCAGCTCCTCCGAGATCCTGTCTTCTTCGGCCTCCTCGGTTTCAGCAGCGTCGTTCTCAGCCTCGCTGGCTTCGTTGCCAGCCACCTTGGCCTGCCATTCCTCCCTTGGCAGCAGCCCGTGGTCCACTTCTACACAGATGCTCTTGAGCATGGTGAAGTAGGTATAGAGATCAGGGGCTCCGTCCTGGACCGAGCCCCCAGGCCCACTCAGGTGCACATCCCTCAGAAGGCTGGGGATCATCACCACCTGCTCCATGTTCCGCACCACCGCCGAATACCGATCCATGACCGTCAGCAGGCAGTTCTTGGGATAGCGTTTCGTTAGCACTTGCATGGTTGCTTCCTTCCTCAGAGTCCGGCAGACTGCCCCAGCGCTATTTCTAGGCTTTTGAGCAGACAGCAGATTGACAGGATGCCAAAGCCCAACCATTGGAGCAACACAGTCCCGTTTTGAGCCAATCCCAGCGTTTGGTCCCCAGTGTCTGTATCAGGTGATCCATCTACCCCAGGGACAAACCTGCCAGGCTTCTGCTTGCCATGACTGCCTCAGCGGGAGGCCAACTCTTCCTTCAGCGGCTCACCCAGCCAGCTAGAGGAAAGCTGTGTCCCCTTGGCACCCAGTACATTTGACTGCAGGCAATCAATAGTTCTTTTAGGCTACCCGAAGCCACATTACCTCGTTGCTGCCTGCTTCCCTCCTAACGCACACAGCTCACTTCTTCAATCTGGGTACCTGGCTGTGAAATGAACAGAGGAACAGTATCCTGAATTGGAACAGCTCTGTACAGGACAAAGAGCCCCGAAGCCAGGGCTGGAAGTCCAGTCATAATGGGTATTGTCATGTTCAAGTCCCAACAGTCCTTTTTACAGGAGTGCCTTTCCATCAAGCAATCTGTGAACAGAACTGTTGGCGGGACACAGTAGCCTAGGATAACCTATAACAGCCAGTAAAGACTTGGCATCAAATTGTTTCCTAAATTAAACTGGAAAAGAGCATTCAAAATGGACTATTCAAAATCGACATGTTAAAGAAGCTTCCAGCTGTGATGCCAACACACTCAGGAGGCTGAGGCAGTGGGATTACCACCATTTGGAGGCCAACCTGGTCTTCATAATGAGTTCCAAGCCAGCCTAGGTTTCAAAGTAAAATGTCTCAGAGAAAACCAAAACTAAAACCAAAATCAATTAAGGCACCAGAAGATGTAGCTCAGTGGTGGGTGGGATTCACGACATGTAAGGGGCTCTGTACTTGATCTCATCAAAATAAATAACTAACTAAATAACTAAATAAGGTTTTTGGCTGATTGGTTTTTAAATATCTTATTTTCTATATGTGAATATTTTGCCAGTCTGTATGTCTGTGCACCTCGTGTGCCTGGTGCCTGCAGAGATCAGGAAAGGGGAAGGGAGTTTACAGATGTTACAAGACACCATGTGGGTGCAGGTCCTATGTGAGAGCAAAAAGTGCCCTTTTGATTGGTGTTCTATTGATCCACTGCTAGCCCTGTATCGTGCTTTTTTACATTTTCTGGGAAGAGATTCTCCCAGTGCTCACTCTGAGCAGTGCATCCAGCCTAAGGCCATGAGGCAGGACACGGGTGCCACTCACAAACTGAGAGGTTTGGAACTCTCCAGAGGAAGTCCTTTCCAGCCCTGGTTGTGTAACTCCCTTTGAATCCACACTCAAGCCCCTAAGGGCATTACTCTCTGCCTTAGTGCCCAAGCCCAGGGCCACCAAGTGAGAACTGGCAAACAAAGTGTTCTGTTGCGGTCAGGTCTGGGAGGGCTGACTCCAGCGTGCCATGGACAATAGCCAGAAAGGCCCCGGAGCCTCTGCAACAGCTGCCTGCTGCCTCTGACCCAGAGGCCAGGTCAATCCTGGACCTCTTCTGCTGCAGTCAGAAAACTCAGGGGCTGTCATTTGTTAAGGCCTCTGCACATTAGATCCAAGGGCAGGGGCTCCCCAAGTACCCGGCCCTTCTGGCTTACAGGCTTGCTGTTGTTGCTGCTGTTGCTGCTGTTTGAGTTTTTGTTTGGTCTGGCTTTTTGAGCCCTGGCTGTCTCGTAACTTGTTCTGGAGACCAGGCTGACCTTGAACACAGAGATCTACTTCCCTCTGCCTCCTGAGAGAGGGGAGTAAAGGTGTGCCCACCACTGCCCAGTGTGCTAAACACATGGGAGCCAAAGGTATAACTAAGAGGTGTCTGTACCACCAGGTCCCGGCCAGCAGACTCCTGCCAGGATGCACTCCAGGTCTCCATGGCAGACAGAAAGCCTGGGATAGAATGGGACCAGCCTATGTGGCGTGTCAGAAGGTAGACTGAGCTGGGGGAGGGGCTATCTCAGTTGGTAATGTTCTTGCTGCATGCTGCATGCTGCATGCGGACCTGGGTGTGCTCGCCAGCACCCACATAAAAAGCTGGGTGTAATAGTCTATGTTTGTGATCCTAGCACTGAACACCTGGAAACAAGAAGGTTCCTGGAGCTATCGGATTGGCCAGCCTAGCTGAATCAGTGATCCCCAGGTCCCAGAGAGAGTCTCTATCTCAAATACGGGGAGGGGATGGTTCCTGAAGACTGAAGTGAAAGGTTGACCTTTGACCTTTGCATGCATGCACACAGGCACAGAAAGAGAGATAGTAGTCCTAAGTTTGGATTCAGGAAAACTCTAGGATTAGAGAAAGAAGAGAGGCAGGAAAGGGAAACAGAGTCTTTTCAGAGGCACGGGTTTTTTTTCTGCTCTTACAGATACCATATCTGATTCAATTGGCCAGAAAACCTCAGAAAGGAGGGAAGTGTCCGAAGCTGACCAGTCCTCAGGCTTCAGGGAACTTCTCCAGTCGGGGCTGAAGAGACAGCTCTTCAGATAGGTAGAGCACCACAGGGCAATGATGAGGCCCTATGTGCATACACACACACATACACACACACTAACACACATATACACACACATACACACACACACACACTAATACACATACACACACACACATACATACATACATACACACACTAACACATATATACACACACACAAACACATATACACACATACTCACACACAAACACACACATACACACACACAAACACATATACACACATACTCACACACAAACACACACATACACACACACACATACACTAACACACATATACACACACATACACACACACATACACATACACACACACACTTACTTTCTCTAGTCTTTCCATGACTACAGCCACATGGAGAAACTGAGGGTGATTGACACGTCTTCTGCACTAACCTCACCCTGAAAGCTCCAAGCTGGACAAATTGAATTGGCCTCAGAGGAACTGGGGTCAAGGGCCTGGCCAGAACATCATGTGAATGTGTTCCAAGGGTAAGATGAGCAAGGGGTACCCGGGCTGCCAGACCCCAAGTAACCTCAGCTGGCCCTGAGCCAGGTGACTTCAAACCAAGGCAGGGACAGCCTCTCCAGTTTAAAAATGCTATCTATATGCACATATGTCACTTAATGTCTAGGAGCTTGAGGGGTCCCTGCTTGGCTGCTAAGAATCTCTCCCTCCCCCTCGTTCCCACACTTCCTCTCTCCCTCCTTCCTCTGCCCCCACTCTCCTGAAGTATCAGGGCTAAGTCAGACTCAGGGCCTTCTAAGGCATGCATGCTACCACAGAACCATTTACCCCATCTCCTGTGCTATTTTCCTTGACAGATTCGCTTCAGTCCTGACTGCTGAGGTCCAGGGTCAGAAGTGTTACCAAGCTGAGGCTGTAGCTTAGCAGCAGAAGGGTTGCCTAGCATGATATAAAGCCCTGAGTTTGACCTCCACTTACACAACACACATCCCAAGGCCAGAGGCCCTATATCCATGATCTGTCCTGCTTCTGCCTTCAATCCCTCAGCACACACAGTGTGCTCTAAGCCCAAGAGAAGCGCATGCGCCAAGAGCCTCCTGTGTGTTGGCACTGTGTCCTAATGACATGCTCAGCAGTTGAGATCTGGCTGGGGGTTGGGGGAAGGCCTGCTGAACACATGAAATCTGGCTGTACTACCACGCTGTCCATATTGTGATGTACATTAGGGAGAAAATAAAATGAGGTGATAAGCTAGAGTCACTAGTGTGACCTGCAGACCAGCAGCATCTAAGTTTTCAGAACACCAGCCACACAGCTTCTCAGGCCCTACCCAGCCTGACTCCAAACAGGTGTTAGCATCATGAAGAAGAGACTAGATGCTCTCAGCCTCTGTGGTATATCCTCCAAGAAAGATCAAGTGGTACCAACCACCCAAGATGTTCTTAAAGGGACAGCTGGCTCCACACACGACACCACTTTAGGCCTCATGCCTGGAAACTGGGCTAAATGGAGAAAATTCTCAAGCTGGAAAAAAAAATCTGGATATGGAGACATCAAGAGTCTAAGAACTGATTATTGAAGAGGTGACAGAGACCCTTCCCTGGAGTCCTTAGTCACACCGAGAGGCCCAGGTTCTTTCTATTTATACTGGCTGTGATATGAGTTTTTGCTCTTCAGAGAATGTGCTACAAGCGTGACTGTTAACAGGCTCTGTCTGAAGACCTGACCAGAGCAGACCCAGGAAGCTGGCAGGTCCTCCTGTCCTGCCCCACTCCCAACTTCCCCCATCCCAACCCACCCCTAGTTCTGGGAAAAGCCAGTCCTTCCTGTTGCTGATGCAATGGGCTTGCAGGCTAATGTCCCAGGCCACACTGTGACTGTGGAGCAGGGCTGCCATGTCCACAAAGTGTTCCTTCATCAGTCTACCAGTCACTCATCAGGACTGTCCTGGAGGTGAAACCTTCGTCCCTGCTGTGAAACTGTGGCGATCTGGCCACACAGACCCTGAAATTTACTGATGAGGATACTGAGACGCCAGTTTGTATTTCTAGCCACGTTTTGCATCCTCTACTGGGAGAACTTCACCTGCCACATTTATCACTTACTCTAAGGCTCTGAAAATTTAAAACCATACCATACTTGTCTCTTTGCTTATCTGGGAACACTTAGAAGGCAAGGGTCCAGCCAGGCCTTTCCTACTCCCCTGCAATTCAGGAACCTGTTTTCTTCTTTGCTTACCAAAAGAATGAATCTATCTATCTATCTATCTATCTATCTATCTATCTATCTATCTATCCATCCACCTATTTATCTATCTACTTATCTGTCTATCCATCCATCCATCTATCTATCTAAACAGAGTTTTGTGTAGCCCAGACTTGCTTGCAATTCCCTATATGGTAAGGCTGGCCTTGAACTCCTCGATCTGGATCTACCTCTCAAATGCTCCAAAACAATAAATGAAGAAAGAAAAGCCAGAAGGTCTGGCTTCCTCCTGCATGCTAAAGGTATCTTTTCGATCTCCTATTGTTTTTGCTCCACATGCTTTTGCTGGGCTCCCCCAAGTGAAGAACTGGCCAGAGAAAGTTCATTTGGGAAGTCCAGGACCCAAAGACCTTACCTGCATCCTTTGCCTTGGTCAGTCCCTTCCCCAGTGAGTTGCCCTTATTTCAGAAAACTGTTGGTCTGCCCCCAAGGACCAGCCCCCAAGCTAGGACCCTAGCCGGTGTCCAGGAAGTGATTGGGAAGCTTTTGTTCACTCTGGGCAAGTGTTAGGAGGAGTTGTTGCTGGAAATGGAGAAGACCTTGATAAAGATCCATAAACTTGGCTGGGGTGGCACATACCCAGCAGAAGGGTAAGGGCTGGAGGATCTTGAGTTTAAAGCCAGCCTGGACTATACAACCTATTCTGTCTCAAAAAAAAAAAAAAAAAAAAAAAAAAAAAAAAAAAAATCAAAGGACCCAGGAGCTCACAAATGAAGTTCAGCCAATAGACAATGTTCTTCCAAACATTCTCAGGCTTCTGGCCCTTGATCCACCCCTGGGCCTTCTTCCTTTTGAGCCAGGATGTTACAGGGCCAGGCTCCTGTTCTGGCTTCTGCATGACTCTGCCTGCACTGACAGTCTTGTGGTGTGAGGACCCCATTCCTGCCTTCGGAAATATTTCCCATGCTTCTTCGGTCAGTTTTGTATCTCTGCTGTCCACAAATGACCATAAATCTGGCGTCTCAGAGGAACACAGACTCATTTGTTATATTACAGTCTTAGAGGTCCAAGTTCAAAAATGAATCTCACTGGCCTATCAGCGGGGACGCAGGCCTTTCTGGCTGGGGGAGGGGATGCATTTTGTGGCCGTTTACAGCTTCTAGAAGCTGCTGTGTTCCATCATCAGAACTGCCTTCCCTTCCCGTCACAGCCTTGCTCCCACCTCCTTGTCGCCTTCTTTCTTTCCCCTGTTCTGTCTTTCTCACCTGCTCCCACTGAGCACATCTGGATAGTCCCAGACGCTCCCCAAGCCCGGTGTCTGCTGATTAGCCATTGTGTTTCCTTCTGCATCCTTAAGTCGCCTTTGGCATGTAGGCCGTCATAGTCCCAGGGGTTAGAGGACAGAATCTTTAAGGTCATTATTATGCCTGCTGTATTCTTGCCTCTTAGAATTCTGATTTCACAGCCTTTCATATTTACTTAATTGAAGTTTTGAGTTGAAGTCCAGCAAATAAGGGAGGGCAGAAGTTGGCTTGGCCGGAACAGGACGAGGAAGGCTGTGTGGATCATTTTACATTAGCCCTAGGTCACCTCTAGAGAATGAGGAGATGCCACAAAGTCCATCTAGAGAACCACCTGCTGAGTAAAGTCCAAAACCTCGTCCTGGCCTCACTGGCCGTCCTGGCCTCATTTCCTGCTAGCAGTGAACTAACCTGACCTCATCCCGGTGCCAAGTCCTGGCCTAAGTGGAGGGACATGTGCCCACAAACGTGTGTGTGTGTATGTGTGTGTGTATGAGGTCTGTGTGTGCTTGTGTGCGCTTGAGATGTGTTTTCAGACTCATAGTCATCTGCTTGTTCGCTGGTGGCAACTGGTAGGAGAAAAATCCTCCCATCTTTCTAAAACACTCATGGTTGGGACCCCTGGAAGCCCAGAGGCAGAGGCCACCAGGGAAGGACAGACAGACAGCACACTAACAAATATGCTGTTTCAGTAGAAATGGTTGAACACAAAAGCACAGGCAGATGGAGATAAGAAGTGCTTACCTTAGCTTTGCAGTTTGGAGAAGTTTCCGGAAGGATTAATCACTTGGTGGAATTAGCAATACAGAAGAAGTTGGGGATAATCTTAAATTCAGAATGTTAAGGAAGAGTCAGCTGCTTCCTTTCTTCCTCTCTCCTTTTCTCTTTTCCTTCTCTCCATATAATGTATGTATCCACACATACATAGGCACAGACACAATATTATACTACATATTCTCTCTCTCTCTCTCTCTCTCTCTGTACACACACACATATATATACATATACGTACATATACGTATACACACACACACACACACACACACACACACACACATATATATATATATATATATATATATATATATATATATATACACACCATGAGCTATATACATGGCATAGTATATATAACAAAAGATGTGTCTATTATAATTTTTCTGATTTCTTCTATCTTTACATTATCTCCGAGTATATAAATATTCAGTAAATGAAAACTTACATATGGCCAGGCCTACTGTTTAAACTAATCTGGACCAAACGGCGGCGTGCAGCGGGAGGACACTGCAAGGAGAGAGCCTGCCGCTCTGATTCCTGCCAGCAGAGGGCGCTGCCGTACAGCTCTGTGGGTCTCCGCGGAGACTATGCTTCCAAGACACACCACGGGGTAAAACAGGAGGCAGTAGACAGGAAATCCACCTCCTGACCTCAGAGAGAAAACTGAACTCCCTAGGGAACTTGGGAGGGAAATTTCTTGAGAGAATTTTTCAAAGCTCTCCTGGCTTGCCCTATGTAACCAGGGAGTAGAAGCTGTCCCCTCACCTAATACCAGGAGAGAGAACCTTTAAGGAAACCACCTTCCCATATTCCGTGGGGTCTGAAATCTGGCTGGCATCTGAAAAGCTGGCCTCGTTCTGGGAACTGTGCCTCTCCAACTGGTGACCACCTTTTGGCATTTAAAGCTGAAATGCCACCCCTTCCAGGGATCCCCTCGCCTGACACCCCGAAGTTGTCCCTCCACTGTGGTTCTACACTAAGTATTTTGAGATGCTGTCCCAATATAAATTCTCAGTTGACTCTGAGCTCGTTAAAGACAAGGATGGTGGTTTTTGGCATGTTTAATCTTTTTCATAGGAACACACTCGCGCGCGCACACACACACACACACACACACACAACTAAATGAATAAATTTTTTTAAAAATCAGAATCATTTATAATCCAATTCTTCTTTTTAGTACTATAAAAGGACCAAGAGTTTCTCCCTTGCCTGCTCAGCCAATCCTACGTCCATTGACAATGCTAAGTGATCTGATTCCTCTTTGTGCACTTGTGCACACACATACACACACACACACACTCACTCACACACTTCTGTAATTTATTCCGTGTGTCTTCATCTCAGTTTCCATTTTCACTTAATCTTGAATATCTTTTGTATTAGTGTACATGCTAAGTTGTAATTTGGTGACAGTATGCATGTGTGTATATAAACGTGTGTGTGTGTGTGTGTTGGCTGCATCAAAATATCGTACAGTGATCCCTGAGGAGAAGCTGTGTCTAAGCTGTGCCTTGGGGTCCATGCCTACAACCACAGCACTGAGGAGGCAGAGCAGGGGACAGGAACTTTCAGGGACCTTGGGTTACATGGAGAACTCCCTTCCTCAGTAAAACAAAACGTAACTCTCTTCTGGGTGGATTAAGCAATAATCTCCCATCCTTCCCTCTCACAAGTCTTGGTTATCAATAATCTACTCCATGTTTCTGTCGACACCTCAATTCCATTTAATGCATGAATATTATTCATAATAGGAGACATCATTGGTTTAGCCATTCTCTGATAATAGATATTATATTAAGGACACATGTACAAAGGTATGTTTGTGTACATGTAAACACACACATACACAAACACACACACACACACACCCTTGGGTAAAACAAACAGTGCTATAACACTGTTGGCCACATGGGACTCCCAGGGATGGTTTGATAGAAGAAAGTCTTAGAAATGGGCAGCAGAGCCAAGTGAGCAACCCCATCCTTAACATGCCTGACCCCATCTCAGATCCTCTGGTTTAACAGGGATGTCTGGGAGTGCAGGAGTTTATCCTAAACCATGGGAAGCATGGTTATGCTGGCCTGCTATACTGCTGGGCTCCCTGCTTGGAATCCTGAACCTGCCCATATGGAGAAAGTCTGCTCCCTACTGCCATTGTGTATCTGATGAGTCATCCACCCAGTGTGACAGGGCGTGGGGTGGCAAAGCCTTGCAGGCAAGCTTCATGGAATGTGTGTTTCCAAATCCTAGGAGCCCAGACTGCTTCCATCGCTAACCATGGGTTAGTGCCCAGTTCTGTGATCTGTTAGCACTTCCTTGGAAAAAGCTAGGTCACCTTCCTCCAAATTCGGACCTAGCACAGAGAGGCCTGGTCTGGCTGATCTCTGAAGAAACAAAGATTCACAGTGAGGTGGTAGGTGGAGGACAGGGATCACTAGAA
This sequence comes from Mus caroli, assembly GCF_978045245.1. NCBI lineage: Eukaryota > Metazoa > Chordata > Mammalia > Rodentia > Muridae > Mus > Mus caroli. Next base: position 49,004,995 of record NW_028227263.1, on the reverse strand, counting down.
AGGAAAAGAGAGAAAGAAGGGTTGGCTGGAGGGAGAAAACATTGAAAGGAGAAGGAAGCAGAGAAGCGAGAAAGAAAAGGCAGACGTACAGAGAAAAGTGCCAGACAAAGATGAGAGTTAAAACAGTAGAGGGGAAGCTAGCCCTGGTGACACACACACTTTTGCTGCAACGTTTGTGAGGCAAGGGCAGGTGGATCTCAGTGACTTCATGCCAGCCTGATCTACATATAGAGCTCCAGGCCAGCCAGTGAGACCGTGCCCTCCCCCTACACAAAAACAGACAAACAAACCACTGAAACAAAAATAGCAGAGGAAGGAAGAGAACACAGGAAAGAAAGAAAGGGACAGAAGGGAAGAGGAGGCTCGAGGAGCGGAGAGCAGGGCTGGACTCCAGAAGAAAGCTCCTACATCTGATCCATCAAGACACAAAAGAAGCTTGGGGGAAGCCCTGGCTTGGCTATAGGTCTGACTGTCAGACAACCTGGCTTGTAGCATGTCCTGCCAAAGACAAGTTTATGGGAGCCAGCTTTCCTGAGTACTGAGCTCAGCCCAGTGGTCAGAGTTGAATCCATTGTCCACTGAACTATCGTGCTGCCACAGATAAACTTATGTTAAAACAATTGTCACACACCTATGCGGTACCATGGGCTGGAGAGATGGCTCAGAGGTTAAGAGCACTGACTGCTCTTCCAGAGGTCCTGAGTTCAATTCCCAGCAACCACATGGTGGCTCACAACCATCTGTAATGGGATCTGATGCCCTCTTCTGATGTGTCTGAAGACAGCTGCAGTATACCCACATACATGAAATAAATAAATCTTAAAAAACAAAAACAAAACAAAAAAAAAAAAACTGGAACAGAACTGTGCGGTACCAGACTCTGAACAACTCAGAAACAGGGGATGCCCACACTCGGGGTACCCACAGGGTGGCATCCTAGCCGTAGTAACTTCACAACTGGATAAGGTCCTTGGAAAAGTGCATACTCTCTGCTTAGCCATAAAGAATGCTCCCTGCAAGGGTGTTACAGAGAAAGGGAAGGAGAAAAAAGGAAGAAATGAAATGTAGCTTCCATACATTTAAGACAAATATATCCAACCCAGAGCCATAGAGCTTTAGTATTGGCATAGGGCTGGGCATGTGGCTCAGTGGAAGAATGCTTGCCTAGTGTGCATGAAAACCTGGATTCAGTCTCTGGTACCCAGCGGCATGTGTTAGCAATGCCAGGACTTTGGAAGTGGAGGCAAGAGAGCCAGGAGCTCAGGGTCATCCTGGACTGCATAGGGAATTCAAGGCCAGCCCGAGCCACTTGAGACCCTACCTCAGAAACTAAGATAAAGATGGAGAGTGAATCTAGGAGGATATTGACATTAGACTCTGCCTTCCGTGCTCACACAAGTGCACAGTGGGCACACTCCACACACAGAAATATAAAAATATTTATTTTAAAACTGTGTGTGAATGTTTGTATGTATGCGTGTGTAAGTGTATATGTATGCATATATATGTACATGTGTGTGAGCATATATGTGTGTGGGTATATATGTATGTATGTGAGTATATGTGTTTGTGTATATATTTGTGTATGGTACATGTGTGTATGTTTATATGTGTGTGAGTATATATGTGTATAGTATGAGTGAATATGTTTGTGTATGTGGGGGTAAATGTACAGTGTATATATGTGTGTGAATGTGTGTGAGAGTGTATATGTGTATATGTGTATGAGTATATATGTGTGTATGTATGCATATTTGTCTATGTGTGTATATGTGTATATGTGTATGAGTGCATATGTGTGTATGTGTGTGTGTGGGGGGAGGGTATGTACTTGTGAATGCAAGTGTTCTAGGAGTCCTCAGCTCCCCTGGAACTGGAGTTACAGGTTGTTGTGAGTCTCCGATCAGGGTGTTGGAAATCAGATCCACTGGAAGAGCAGGACATGCTCTTAATTGATACTATATTTTTCTAGCCCAAAATAAATATTTTTAAAAATAAAAATAAAAATAAGGAGGTTAGGCATGGTGGTGTCTGCCTTTAATCCCAGCACTCAAGAGACAGAGGCAGGTAGATCTTTGTGAGTTCAAAGCCAGCCTGGTCTGCAGAGTGAGTTCCAGGGCAGCCAGGGCTACACAGAGAAACCCTGTTTTAGCAGGGGTGGGGGGGGTGGGGGGGGAGTGGGGGTCGGGGGGAGGGAGTGCATTGCTCTAGTCGAAGACCAGAGTTCAGTTCCCATCACCAAGATCCAGGAGTTCATAACTGCCTCTAACCCTACCTGCTCAGGATCTTACACTTCTAGCCTCCTTGAGCACCCATAGACACCCATGGACACACGCACTCAATTAAAAACAATCAAAATTAAAATGGTGATACATTTGGTAGGGGTGAATCCTCGGTTTACATTCACAGTGCTTGGGGGAAAGGATACTGCAAACCAGGTATGGTGGCCCACACCTAGCAGCACAGCACTGGGAAGGCTGGGACAAAAACAAAGACAAAAAAGAGAAAGACCTTCCAGAGTGCAAGAAAATCCCTATGATACCAGACACAGGGACATAAATGTGCATGTGTGTGTGTGTACATGAACATTTAAAACAGTACAATTCAAATTTTCTGAGTGAATAAACATGTGACAGGGTGGTGCCAGTCTCTATTCCCCTATTCAGAGTCACCTTGAATTTCGGTTCCACCCTTGGTAAACGGTTTTAACCATCTAAAATCCGGATTGCTCCCTCCCTACTAGCCTCCCCAACCCCCCCCCCCCCCCCCCCCCGAGCTCTCTTTGTGAAGTAAATTTTCTCAAAGTCTCTGGCAGGAGGCCAATTCCTGGTCTCTGCTCTCAGTGTGGAAGCCTAGTAATTGAATTCACCAGAAACCTGCCTGTCGCCATAGCAGCAGGGGTCATCAGCTGTAAGCTAGGTCAGGCTTCTGCCACGGGGCACTCTGGGTTGCCAACTCTGTGAAAACAGACAGCTTAAAATGTTTAAGAAAGCAAGCAATAGCCCTTCCCAGCTATGATGCCTGGGAATTAAAGCAGCAAGCACAGCACCCGAAAGGTCGCTATCGTGGCATCTGTACTTTAACAGGGGCGGAGAGCTCTCCAATTGGACTTAAAGCCCACACAACATGAGGGAAATCATGTCTGCTCCCTAGTAAACTGCCCCAGACTAGTGAATCATGGCTCTTAGAGAATCTATACCTACCTTCTTACGAAATCAGCGTAATTCCTAACTACATTCTAAATATTTATCCTGTACCCTCATCCTCATCAAAGAAGCGTCTCCTTACAACAGAGGGAGACCGTTACAAAAGCCCACAGATGATCTAACACAGAGAACACTCGACAGTGTTGTTTAACCCAACGGATGCAACAACCCCTGCCCTGAGAACTCAGAACAGAAGAGAGGGTGAGAAGACTGTGGGAGACAGAGAGCCAGGAAGTTGGCTGTGAACATTTACCCACTGACTGATCTTCCAAAGGTTCTGAGTTCAAATCCCACCAACCACATGGAGATCTGACGCCCTCTTCTGGTGTGTCTGAAGACAGCTACAGTGTACTTACATATAACAATAAATACATCTTAAAAAAAAAAAAAGAATATTTGCCTCCTAGAAATAGAGGCAACACCCGTGAAGTTTCATCGACATGACTGCCTAACCAGACCTGAACGAGGACACCAACACCAATAACAGACTGGCTAACATGGAAGAGGGGCCTCTCATGGAGCCTCAGTCCCAGAAAAGGAACTACAGCTACCAAGGAATGCTGAGAGCAGCAGGATTAGTTTTCTCCAGGAAAGAGCCTCCAAACTGGGTATCCAACGCCAAGAGGGTCTCCCTGAAAGCATTCATATATTATATATATGCAATATATGTGTGTGTACATATATGTGTGCATGTAGCTTTTTATTTATATATTTAGGAATACATATATACTCATTTATATGTACATATATACTCATATATGTATATATAGTGTATATGTATGTCATAACAATTAAAGCAATAGAGGTCATGAATTTGAGAAGGAAAGCAAAAGGAGTTTGTGGGAAGATTTGGGGAGGGGAGGAAAGGAGGAAGAAGATGTAATTCTTGTGATTTCAGAAATTTTTTTTAAAAATTGTAAAACAACAACAACAAAAAAGGGTACTCCTGGAGTAGTGGCACACACCTTTGATCCCAACACTCAAGAGGTAGAGGCGGGCAGATCTCTGTGTGTTTAAGGCCAGCCTGATTTACATGCCAGAGCTACATAGTGAGACTCTCTCTCTCTCTCTCTCTCTCTCTCTCTCTCTCTCTCATATATATATATATATATATATATATATATATATATATATATATATACATATACATATATATTTATGTTTATGAGTGTTTTGTCTGTCTGTCTGTCTGTCTGAGTGCCACATCCTTGCTGGGTGCCATGGAGACCACAAAAGGTCATCAGAATCCCTGAATTGGAGTTATGGACAGTTGTAAATGAAATGACCAAGGTCATTTACAGACAGCGAAATGTATACCATCTTGTTCTGAGGTGCAACGTTGGTAGAAATGGAGCAGCCCCTCCCCCTTCTTCTTTTTTTTTTTTTTTTTTTTTTTTGGTTTTTCGAGACAGGGTTTCTCTGTATAGCCCCGGCTGTCCTGGAATTCACTTTGCCCTGTCAGCCATTTCGTCCAGGGCCCCATCTCAGAGTAGCCAAGGGGCGTGAAAGCAGTTTTTCTGTGCAGGAAATTCCCATGATGCTTTGCTTGGGCAGGAGACTGGAGGTAAAAGTTTTGCTGGATTCTTCCTGTTGGGTTCCAATCTTGTTTCCTCTGAGATAGGACATTCATTCTGTCTATTCTTAGGACTCACTTGACCTGTGCCCATGGTCTGCCTTTGATTTGTTGGGGTTCAGGAACTGCCACACAAACCAAATGAACTGATCTCAGTGAAGTAAGAATAGTTTATTGAACGCACACCCCAAGACGGATTGATCAGGATCACAAAAAAGGACTTGGGAGCCTAATTGTGATGCCAGTATGTTTTTTGGGCAGACCTTTTATAAGAAAAAACAGATTCAGAAGTTCAGATGGTAAGGGTGGAGTACTACACTTTGGCTAGCTAGACAGAGTATGATCAACTAACCTTTAAGCTGACTGGTCCTAAGTGAGGTGAGGGGTGGTGAACAGGGGAGTTTCAGAGCACTGAGACAGCAGAGCATAAGTCATGCAACCATAGTGTTATGGCCCTTTTAGGGGAATTTTTCAGTGTCAGTTAGGGATAATTACTTCTGGGAAGTAGAGTCTGAGAACCTGAACGTAATTTTACCTTTTGAGCAAATGGAGACCAAATACAAAATGGCTATAGTTATGTTAAAAGGAGCAGGCCTCAACAGATTGTGCTCCACCAAGCTGGGATGCTTTTTTAAATGTTTTTTTTTTTTTTTTTTAAGATTTATTTATTTATTACATGTAAGTACACTGTAGCTGTCTTCAGACACTCCAGAAGAGGGTGCTAGATCTCGTTACGGATGGTTGTGAGCCACCATGTGGTTGCTGGGATTTGAACTCTGGACCTTCGGAAGAGCAGTCGGGTGCTCTTACCCACTGAGCCATCTCACCAGCCCTTAAATGTTTTTTTGAGACAGGGCTTCTCTATGTAGCAACTCTGACTGTCCTGGAACTAAACCTGTAAATCAGGTCTCTGTACCCCCCTCTCCTTCTCTCCCTCCCCCCTTCCCTCTCTCCCTCTCTCCCTCTCTCCCTCTCTCTGCCCCTGCCCCTGGGATTGAATTTGTGCACCCCCCACTGCCGACATTGGACAGTCTTGCTTTGGTTTCTACTTTTCAATTTTAGAGAAACCAATGCCTTTTGGGTATGGATAATATTCAAAATATATTGTCATTGTTGGGAACAAGCAAAAGAAACTTATTTAAGTACTATCTCTTTTTTTCAGACTCTATTAAATCATAGGGAGAAAAATAAATTCAAGGTCTCCGGACCTAGGGAGCTGGGGACTTCTCTATAGCGGAACATCTTCTGTTATACACAGTTGTCTGAGTCCACACATCTCAGGGACAACCTCTCCATCTTGCTGGCAGGTCAAACAAGTTCATGCTCCCAGGCCTAGGAATGAACACCTATCCCACTTCTGTTTTCTTAATTGTCTATTTACTGGTTAAGAATACAGAAAGTGCATACATTATATAACTGCATAAACAATTGCCTGTTCTACTCTAATTGACTACATGCAGGCGAGCAGCTCCTTTTTCCCTTATCACGCTGGGCTCGGACCTAATGTTTAGGAGAGTGAATCAAGGACCTTGAAGCCAGGTGCTTGGATGCAGCCCAGTCTCTGATGGCTACTCCCTTGTTTAACCCACAATGTCACACACAATTAGATAACACTGCAGCCCCCCAGACTCCCCTTTGCTTTGTGTTCCTGTCCTTTAAAGATGGTGTACAATCTCTTTTCTCAGACATGGTTCAGATCCAGAACTGGCCACCTCCTTGAGTGCTCAGAAAACAAAGCTTTCCTTTTTAAGCTTCCATATCTGAAGTAAATTTTCTTGGCTTCCACCCCAAACCCAACGGTCATTCTGTTTTAGTACTCGGAGAAGCTGGTTCTGGGGTTGAGACTTGGCCTTCGTACTTCAGACCCTAGCATGCAAATTTTTTCTCCAAAGCCCTTGTTCTGTGTCAGGCTGGCCCCTCACTCTGTGATAGGGGAAAGAAAAGCCCATGGGGGGCAGAGGGAGGGAGGAAGGCTTTGTGCACTTAAGAACAGCCAGGAGATAAAAGATGTCTCTGTAATTACATGTTTTAGCTATGAGTACCTCTCCCTCTCTTGGTTCTTCTTCACAAAACAAACAAACAAACAAACAAACAAATATTGTTTCCCTATACCATGGTCATGCATGTCTCTGATGCTCTTGCTGAAATGTAGATTTTTCTCCCTCTTGGGAGCTGTAAAACCATGGTGGGAGAGGTTAAAAAGCTGTACAATTCCAAGCAGAGAAAATGTTTTCTTAAAACTTACAGTAAAAACAAGTTGAGAGAAGTACGATCATCTTCATTTGCCATGCATGTGCCATCTGTGCATGGCTTTGACTCTCATTTAGGGAAATAAAATAAGAAGAAACAGCAGGTAGGGACGAGAAACATGCTTAAAATGGCTGTAACGTGTGAGGTTCAATCTTTCAGTGAAGGGGTTAACTGTATTTTGGACAGGGATAGATTGCATATGAGGAAATGAGATTTTTGTCCTAAGAATGAAACCTAAGGACAAAACCACGACAGCCTCAGACGGTCGCAGGATGTCTGAGCGCATCACACGAGGCCACAGACAACGGGACTTAAGGATGAGACACGTGTAATGACCGACATCTATAACTTCCTAAGGTTATAATGCTCTACTTGTGACAGCAAAAACCAACTTAGAAGTGTATGTCTCACCAGTATGTCTTTGCTAACTTCGTTAAGCTTTAACCGTTTGGAGAAACTAAATTATAACACTAACTATGGTAAATTCTTTTTTTTTTTTTTTTGGTTTTTTTCGAGACAGGGTTTCTCTGTGTAGCCTTGGCTGTCCTGGAACTCACTCTGTAGACCAGGCTGGCCTCGAACTCAGAAATCCACCTGCCTCTGCCTCCTGAGTGCTGGGATTAAAGGCGTGCGCCACCACGCCCGGCTCGGTAAATTCTTATAAATGCCTCCTTATGAAAGCCAGGCTTAAGCTGTTCTCTCTGCAACTATATTTTTTTTGTCATAAATTAAGTTTCTTAGTAGAAAAATGTCTATTAAGTTCATTTAGATCTTTGGAAAGTATACTACAGAAGGATCACATGAATAAGACCTCTGGTTTCTCCAGGGAGTGTATTTGTGATCTAAAGTTTATTTTGATACTAAAAGAGCTTCGATTAAAAATTGCATATTTAGGGCTGGAGAGATGGCTCAGTGGTTAGGAGCACTGACTACTGTTCCAGAGGTTCTGAGTTCAATTCCCAGCAACCACATGGTGGCTCACAACCATCTGTAATGGAATCTGATGCCCTCTTCTGGTGTGTCTGAAGGCAGCAATAGTGTACTCACATACATGAAATAAATAAATAAATCTTTAAAAAAAATTGTAAATTTAAAGCTCAAAATCTTAACATGGATAAATTACCTTAGTTTATAATATCTTAATCTTATGAGAGTCACTAATTTATTGTAAAGCATGGGTAACTAAGATATAAAAGTTAATGATCACTCCTCTTATAAATAATTAAATGCCTTTAATGTATCTGGAATTGTATACATAAAAGAATTTGTGTCGTGCTATGTACAAATGCTTCAAGTCACATACAGAGACAAGATTAGAGGAAGAGACAATTTATACCTCCCATATACAGTCTTCTGTATATGTTGTGGAAGTTAAACCTAAAACAAGTAACTCAAAACAGACTTAGAGTAAGCTTACATCTTAATGTGAAATATATTCAAAATTAATTTTAAAAACTGGTTATGGAAAATTAAATCCTCAAGTGAAATGGGTTAATTTTATACTTGCATGGCAAGAAATGCCCATGCTTCAAGTACTACCCTTTCCCTTGGATGGGACCCAGATCCTGTTAGAGTAAATTGCGTGCTAGCTTCATTACAGGATAAAAATCCTTGGGGAAAAAAGACCTGCCAGGGTCTGCTGCTCCTGCCTCTGGCTGTGTGGGCCAGGCCAGAAAAACCCTTATCTATAGGGAAGATAAATTACTCCTTGTTTTTTATGTGATATGTGTGTGCGCGCGCGTGCATGTGTGTGTGTGTGTGTGTGTGTGTGTGTGTGTCTTACAGTCTGCAAACCCATTCTAAATGTCTCAAACAACACAGAGGGGGATAGCAATTACTCTGCACTCAGTGTCAGAGACAACATATGAGGATACTGTGACCAGGGAACCTTGTACAAAAGGTTTCACCAGACCAGTTGGGGAACTGCTGGCTGGTATGAGTGGCTGCGTCCTATATCTGGCTTCTGAGTCTCTTAACAAAATCTCATTCCAGGGCCGAGAAGTAAATTCCTGATTCTGTAAAGAGTTCCCAAAAGAGCTTTTAAAAATATAAAACAGAGGCCCTCCCACAAGGCTGGTCGGTGTGCAGGCTGAACCGTGGACACTCCTTTAGTCATGAAGTTAAAGATCCCAGGGATCCATCATGACAGGTAAAGGAACCGACCCTTCCCTGGGTGGAGGAAACTGGCCTGTGAAAGACCACCCAGACCAGCTCTCCCAGTCACCTTGCAGGACACCCGGGCCCAGCTCTCAGCCCTGCTTCAGTCACAGACCTTGAAGCCAACAGACTTGTGCTCAGCAACAGCTTAAGAGATTCAAGAGGGGACATTTGGAGATGGGGGTCACCATATCCCTTCTTCCATTTGGATTCTGGATAATATTAGCCACAGTGCTTCATATAGAGCTAACCCCAGTGGCTCCCCAGGACTGGACTCTCACACAAAATTCAACTAACTTTGCTGTATCTAAAAATAATAGGTTTAAAAAACAAACGAACAAAAAAAAAAAAACCCTGATATCTTTAAAAAGTTATATCTGACTATGCATATAAAAGTTGGCCCTCATAAACAGTAAAAAGGCCAGCCATCCCTGTTTCCATAGCTTGTTTGTTTGGAATCTGTGGCTGACCCCCTTACCCACACCTTCAGAGCCTCTCATGGCTTCCTCCTAGGTCTAATGATTGGGTCTTACTTAATTAACTTAATTATAAAACAACAGCTAGTCTCTGTTAAACTAATGACCCTAAGAGCCTAGAACCTACTCCTTCATAAAGATCAAAGATCTGAAAGTAACAAAAAGAAGGGAAGGAGGGGCTATGGGTGAGCAAGGTAACAAGCTTGTCCTGACCTTGCAGATGCCATCCTGGGTCTGCTCAGAGCTTTTCAGCCCTCTGAAGAGTCACATCTGCCTTGGTAACATGGTTGAGACTTTCCAGACCCCTGACCATGCCCAGATGCATAACCAAATGTCTGCTGATAGATAACCAGAAAGATTGCCACAGGTTCCCCGGACCTAAACCCCACAATAACATTCCTCTGGTTTTTGCCTTTAAGAAAGCTATAACCTTGAGCTTCAAGGCTAAGAGTTCTCTGGGGACGAGAGCCCGAGAGCCTGTTCTCAGTCGCCAGCTAAGGAGGTACTCCAATTCAGCCCTATGTTTGTGGTGGCCTGTAACTTTCCCACCTGGACTATAACAGTATGCTACCAGATGGTTGCTGGGAATCGAACCTGTGTCCGTTAGAAGAGCAGCCAGTGCTCTTATACAATGAGTCATCTTCTCCAGCCACCACAGACAGGTTTTTACAGCAGAGCTTCTTAAACTTTTTTTCTCTTGTGACCCTTTTTGTGTCCAAGACATTTTTACATGATCCTGAGTGTACATGGATGTAAAATAGGTATACAAGTTAAACATGTATTACTAACGAGCATAAAGAATTAATTTATCGGGCTGGTGAGATGGCTCAGTGGGTAAGAGCACCCGACTGCTCTTCCGAAGGTCCAGAGTTCAAATCCCAGCAACCACATGGTGGCTCACAACCATCCGTAACGAGATCTGGCGCCCTCTTCTGGAGTGTGTGAAGACAGCTACAGTGTACTTACATGTAATAAATAAATAAATCTTAAAAAAAAAAAAAAGAATTAATTTATCGAATGCATTTATCTTGTGTGTTTGTGGACCTGTGTGCCGTAGCATGCATGTGGAGAAGTCAGTTCTTCTGGGATCAGGCTCAGGCCTTTAGTCTTGAGGGTGAGCATCTTTTACCTAGGAGCCATCTTGCCTGCCCAACTAAACGTGTTTCAAGGTAATTATTTGTCATGCATGTAATTGTACTGTTCATTACAGAGAAAGGCAGATTTTCATACCAATGAGATAAATTCAATTGTTTGTTTTAATGCAAAGAATTTGCGATTAAAATGTGATATTGTAAGACACAGAACACTGTCAACGTTTTTCATCTGACTGCTGTTCTGATTTTGTAATTGTTGATGCTCAGAAGTCCACTTTGCATATATGCAAAAGTATGTTTAGAACATTTTCTGAGATTGTTGGAAATTCTGTCTTAATCCCAGCCTTGGAGAGGCCTAGCTAGGAGGGTTTCAAATTGGAGATTGGCCTGGACCACACTGTAAAACCCTATCTTACGACCAATGACCCAGCATTGCTCAGCATCCCAGAAGCTCATCGGAGAGGCAAGGTTTTTGTTGTTGCTGTGTATTATATCTGTGTGTGTATGTGATGTATTGCTACGCACTCCAGTCGAGTCAACTTGACAGGCCTGAAGCCTTAAAGCCACTCACGAGGCAGAGAGTTTCACAGAAACTCACCTCCTGGAGTTTTGGTATTCTCATTAACCCATATACTCATACCTTATTCCAGCGTTAGTCTGGTGTATGGATCCACGTGCTCTCTTTTAGTATTATCTTATTATAAGTGCCCTTTAAGATTGAATTCTGACATAGCTAAGCCTTTGCCAGTGTTTCAGTGTCCTAGAAAGTCCTTGGGCTGACCATGGGCTTGGAATTCAGTAAGAATGTTGCCTATTCAGTGACATTCAGAATTGCCTCTGGTATTACACTATCACTTTGAATAAAAGCTAAGTCACTGCCCTACACAGGAATTTACCATCATCTAGGAAGAAGGAAGTTTGAGACCTAAGGAGGAACCAGAGTAGATACTTAGAACTATAGATAGCTGAGTTACACCCATACACAAGTATTTACAATGGCCTAGGGGGAAGGTGGACTATACAATAGACTAAAATAGGAACTATGGCAAGGGCACGAAGCCCTTGACCCTGGCTTCTAAGATTAAGTGGACCTTAGGTGGAACTCTTTTTGATCCCAGTTGTTAACAATGAATTCTATCCCAGGTGGTTCCTGTCAGACCTTCTGTGTTTGTATTCCTCTGTTTTGTTTAAGGATCCAGTAACCTCTTTGTACCTTGCTGGTGTGTCACCCAACTTCCCTATTTTCTTCTGTATAAAAAGTTTGATGCTCGATTTGACAAATTACATTCAGATTCTACACAACCTCTCCTGTGTGCATCTGTCTGTCATTTCATCCAACGCTTTGCCCACCTGCGACTAGAGACCTGTTCCACACAGACAAAGGGGCCCAGAGGGTCTGTGGCAATGTATGTTTTTCTCTTCATGTATATGAGTGTGGGTATAAATGTGCCATGTCAGATGACAGCCTTGTTTGAATCAGTCTCTGTCCACCGCTGTGCATGCTTGCATTTAGGGAATTCTTATGTTTCTACCTCCTGTCTCTCTACAGGAGTGTGAGAACAACAGATACACACCACCACATCCAGCTTTACAAGAGTCCTGGGGATCCAAACTTAGGTCCTCATACCTCAAGACAAGCATTTTTCCCACTGAAGCATCTCTCCAGCTCTAGGCAATGATTTTGTTTTTTTTTTTTTTTTTAAGACAGGGTCTCATATAGCCCAAGCTGGCCTTGAATTCACTAAGTAGCTAAGGAAGACCTTGAGCTCCTAGTCCTTCTGCCACTATCTCTCAAGTCCTAGGACTACAGGAATGTGCCAGGAAGTCCTATCAGAGCCAGAGAAGGAGAGAAAAGACCTTTAGGCACCAGCTTGGGCTGATGCAGATGTCCAAAGATTTAGCAGAGCTCTCTCTCTCTCTCTCTCTCTCTCTCTCTCTCTCTCTCTCTCTCTCTCTCTCTCTCCGTCTCTCTCTCCCTCTCTCCTCCTCCTCTTCCTCTTCCTCCAGAACTTTGTAAGCTGGCTTGCATGTTGGACTTGGGATCTCAGGAGCATCATGTACAGTACCTGGGCTTTAGGTCCGGTCCCTGGGAACTTGGCAATTAGGTTGTTCATAGAACAGCACTGCTAAGAGAGCTGAACCTCCACAGGCCACAGAACTGGTGGAGTTGGGCCTAAAGTCTGAGAGAAAACTGGAGAGAGATGTTCTGGCTGGGCTGGAGAGTGTGTGCTTGAGATGGTCTGGGAGTGGCTGGCTACAGGGGAGTATCCACAGTAGACACTATTTGCTCTTCAAGTTTCTATTTGTCCAAGAATGACTCACATGATTTCCACTGACCAGACCCCTCCTGTGATACAGTGGTCAAACCTTGAGTGAAGACAGAAGAAGGAACAGAAATGTTTGTGGCAATAGAGGGACCAGTATTTCAAGTCCAGCTTAGGGGTGTGTGTCTTTGAGAAAATCCCATTTCCTCTCTGGCTTCAGTTTTCTCTTTTCTTTTCTTTTCTTTTCTTTTCTTTTCTTTTCTTTTCTTTTCTTTTCTTTTCTTTTCTTTCTTTCTTTCTGTTTTGTTTTTTTGTTTTTTTCCAGACAGGGTTTCTCTGTGTAGTCCTGGCTGTCCTGGAACTCACTCTGCAGACCAGGCTGGCCTCGAACTCAGAAATCTGCCTGCCTCTGCCTCCCAAGTGCTGGGATTAAAGGCGTGCGCCACCACTGCTCGGCTTGGCTTCAGTTTTCTTGTCAATATAATGAGCTAATGACTATCTTTGTTACCATTCTATTGCTGTGAAGAGATACTATGACCATGGCAATTCTTATAAAAGAAAGCATGTAATTAGGGGATTGTTTCCAGTTTTAGAGGGTTATTCCATTTTCAACATGGTGGGAAGCAGACAGACATGGCACTAGAACAATAGCTAAGAGCTTTATATCCTCATCAGCAGGCAACATATGGAGAGTCTGGACCTGGTGTTGGCTTTTGAAATATTAACCCCCCTGGTGACACACCTCTCCAAGAACTCCACACGCACTCCAACAAGGTCATACATCCTAATCTTCCCCAAACAGTTGTGCCAACTAGGGACCAAGTATTCAAATATATGAGCCTATGGGGGAACACTCTCATTCAAACCACCACAATGACAACGTGTAGGATAATAAGGAGCTAATAGGATAAGTGCTGTAAAGGCTCGCTGTGAGCAGACACTCAATAAATATTTCGTCCTTTTCTTTGCCATCTCTCACTTAGTGTGGTAGTGTGATGAGAGCAGATTGCATAGGCTAAGACTTCAATACTCGGTCCCCAGTTGGTGGGACCGACAGAAAGGATTGGAAGGGTGTGGCCTTGTTGGAGAAGGTTGTGGACCTTGAGGGTTCAGAAGACTCACACAATCCTCAGTCTTCTCCTCTGCCTTGTGCTTGTCAATCCAATCGTAAGCCCTGCCCCGGTGCCATGCCTGCCTGCTGCCTGCCATGACAGTCTTAGACTCTAGTGGCTTGGACTGGAAGCCTCCAATAAAGTCTTCTATAACTTGCCTTAGTCACAGTGTCTTATCACAGCCAGAGAAAAGTAGCTAAACTACTTAGCAAATCCTTATTTGAGGACTGATTCTGTCAGGTGACTGGACCAAACTCTGGGAAGAGAGCAGTGACTACTGTTTGCTGTTGCTCAGCTTGACTTCTCCATCTTGCACAGTTCAGGATACCAGTCAGGGAACAGTGCAACCCACAGTGGACGTGGCCTCCTACTTCTGGATGTAATCAAGAGGATCGTTAGAAGCCCATCTCCCAGGTGATTCTAGATCGTGTTGACAACTGACCCTAACCTCACAGGGCCTTAAAGGCATCTGTGGGTTTCCACCCACAATTCCACACTGAATCAGCTGTGGCACATTCAGTTAGTCTCCTCACCTTTTGTGCTGGGAATCGATCGAACCCAGGGTTGCATGTATGCTAGACAAGTGCTTTACGACTGAGCTACAGCCTTGGCGAATCCCTTCACCTGCTTTTTCTATAATATGTAGCCAAACCTTGACAAAATGGTCATGATGGAACCAAGCTGTGCATATAAAGTACCCTGGCAGGGACTGACACAAAGTGAAGACTTGTAAAAAATGGATTTAGGGCTAAAAAGATGATTCAGCAAGTCAAGGTGTGTTTACTGTGTTGAGTTGGATTTCTGAAACCTATGTAAAGACAGGAGCAAGCAGATTCCACAAGGCTGTTCTCTGATCTTCACACATATGCTGGCATGTACAAAGTTCCCCAATAATAAGTATTAATTACACTTCCCTAAATAAAAGTCCTCAATAAGAATATTATTCTGTTGCTGTTATAAAATACCATGACCAAAACAACTTATAGAGCAAACCGTTTGTTTTGTCTTATGGCTCCAGAGAGCTAGATATCCAGGTGGAGACGACAGGGTGGCAAATGGCTAGAGCAGGAAGCTGAGAGATCACATCTCAACCACACACAGGATGTAGAGAAACTGGGAATAGAGTAAGGCTATAAACTCTCAAAGCCCACCCCTAGTGATAGACTTCCTTCAGTGAGGCTCCATGTCTTAAATGTTCTGTAACCTCCCACAAACAGCGCCACCACCTGGGCACTGACTGTTAAAATGCACGAGCCTATGAGGAACAGTTCTTATTTAAATCACAAAAATAGATCACAAGGATCTATAGAGCAGTTACTAAAAGAAAGCATTACAATTGCAAATGTGTGTCTCTCACAGTCTGGAGTGTATGTCCAGGATGTAGAATCTTCTAACAATAAAATCTCTGGGGCTGGAGAGATGGCTCAGGGGTTGAGAGCCCTGGCTGCTCCTCCAGAGGACCCAGGTTTCATTCCCAGCACTCACATGGTGAGTCATAATCACCTGTAACTCCAGTTCCAGATGTTCCAGTGATCTCTCTGGCCTCTGAAGGCACCAGGCACACACCTTGTGTATAGTCATACATGCAAACAAAGTACAATACACATAAAATAAAAATTGAAGTGGGGGGGAGGAGGAAGAGGAGAAGAAGGAGGAGGAGGAGGAGGAGGAGGAGGAGGAGGAGGAGGAGGAGAAGAAGAAGAAGAAGAAGAAGAAGAAGAAGAAGAAGAAGAAGAAGAAGAAGAAGAAGAAGAAGAAGAAGAAGAAAAGTGGTGAAGGCCTTAGTCTTTAAGACTGTGGCAGAGCAGAGTCCTAACTTTGGTAATTAGCAGTCTCATTTTCTCTAATCAACCTTTGGTACCTTTTAGCTCCCATCTCTGAGTCCTTGCATCTCTCTTCCTTTTAGCTAGCTTTACAAATTGCTAGTACTGTGGGGCATGGTGGGGCACGCCTTTAATCCCAATGCTCAGGAGGCAGAGGCAGAGGCAGGTGGATCTCTGTGAGATTGAGGCCAGCCTGGTCTACATAGCAAGTTTTGAACAGTCAAGACTACATAGGGAGAAACCCTGTCTCAAAAACAAACAAACAAACAAACAAACAAATTCTCTAGTAGAAAGCAAGGTGTGAGTTGTGGAACACATCATTCATTCTAGCACTTGGAAGACAGAGGCAAGTGGGTCTCTATGAGTTTGAGGCTAGCCAAGTCTACATAGGGAATTCCAGACCAGAATCACGAGGTGAGACGATGTCTCAAACAAACAAACTTCTGTAGCACTGAAGGTCAGGCAGTTGAGCTGTACACTATCCATCTCCTAACAGCTTTGCTATTGATAACACTTCCAATGCACGGGTCATGGATGCTGATGGCTGCCCAGGATACTCTGTAGGGACTGGAAAGCTGCTTTTAAAACATTGACTCTCCACCTGGGCCTGTGATGGGCGACCCTTTTGATATCCGGAGGCTGAGTCTCAACCTTAGATCACACCAATGTCACCACATCAGAACTTGCATCCCATGAACAGGAATGAAAGCTGACCACAAATATGCAGTCTAACTTACACACACACACACACACACACACACACACACACACACACACACACACAATCTCACCTCTCCACATGCCTTAACTCACCTACTTCTTTATCCCATAAATACCCCGGAATCATCCCTAGAGCGTCCCTCAGGGCTAGAGGTGTGAGTCCTGGTCTTCCATGTTCTCACTCCATCTCTTTGCTTACACATAAACTTTCTTTCACAAAGCTCTCTTCAGTGATTGGCAAAAATGGGCCAGGTTCCTGACAGGCATCCTTTTAAATTGAGGTTTCTCTATGGAGTTGTTGCAAAGATTAAATAAGATAGTCCATGTGAAGAAATGAAACAAAAGAGAATACCTTATCTCTTGTCAAGACGCAACACTCTGGGCGTCTTGCCCTCTCTTCGCAAAGGATGTTCTTAAGTGTAAAGTGCCCAAAGCTGGTGAAGTGGGAGTAAGTACCCCTGATTCCCCAGCAGCAGTCTCTGATTTTCTAGTCATGGTAAAATTGACCAAGCTCTTAACTAATTTCAGTGCTGGTGACTGAGCCAAGGTCTTAGCACATGCTAAGCAAATGCTGTATCTCTGAGCATCCCTCACTTCCCTTACCCAAAGACTCCAGACCCACTCACCCGCCACCCATCACTCCTGGGAATTCCACTTATAATCTAGATGTATTCGTTTAACTCTGGGAACCTCTGGGCTAGCAAGATAGCCCAGTGGGTAAAGGAAGGTATAGTACAAGCCTGAACTCAGTTCCCCCTCCAAATCTCTCTCAGTCTCTCTCTCAGTCTCTCTCTCTGTCTCTCTGTCTCTCTGTCTCTCTCTCTGTCTCTGTCTCTGTCTCTCTCTCTCTCTCTCTCTCTCTCTCTCTCACACACACACACACACACACACACACACACACACACACATACACACACCCCTTTGGTAGCCTCACCTTCCTTGCTGATACCCCTATAGAGTTTCTGGGAAGAATCTGAGGGACCATTTGCTGTCAGCCCCCAGGTACAGGTAGGCACCCAGGAGCATGAGCAGAAAGAATGCCTGAACTCTTGTTCACCCCTTTTGTGGTTTTGTGTTTTTTTGTTTTTGTTTTTGTCTTTGCCTTTGTTTTTGTTTTTGCTTCCCACCCCACAACAGGGTTTCTTTTGTGTAGCCCGGTTTGTCCTTTGAGCTCTATCTGTAGGCCTTGATGGTCTTGAACTCAGAGATTCCCCCTGCCTCTGACTCAAGAGCACTGGGATTAAAGGCCTGCGCCACCACAGTCTGGTTCTAGGCTTCTTTTCCAAAGGTCCCAGATCTTCTGGAGAAGCAGGCTCCCAGAGGTAGGTCCTGGAGGGCCGTCGGGGTGTGAACAAATGCTACTGTGCATGTTCAGAGGTGAGAGGACAATGTTATGGCGTTGGCTCTTTCTTTCCACCTTGATGTGGGCGTCAGGGATTAAACTCAGTTCCCCAAACTTGTACTGCAAGTGCCATTGCCACTTGGCTACCTTGCTAGCCCAGAGCTTGCCAGAGTTAAAAGGGTAAGTTTAGATTACAAATAAAGAATTCCCAGGAGCCGGGTGGTGGTGGTGCACGACTTTAATCTCAGCACTCGGGAGGCAGAGGCAGGTGGATTTCTGAGTTCGAGGCCAGCCTGGTCTACAAAGTGAGTTCCAGGACAGCCAGGACTATACAGAGAAACCCTGTCTCGAAAAAAAACCAAAACAAACAAAACCAACCAACCAACCAACCAACCAAACAAACAAAGAATTCCCAGGAGGGGTGGGTGGGGGTAGATGGGCTTCCCTGGGAGAAGAGAGGACACCCTGGTGTGCCAGTGACTCACAGAGACACTGGATGGTGATTTCATAGCCTTTTCTAACACAGGCTACATCAGCCAAAGATGGTCAAAAGAGGATGCTGAACTTCCTCATCTCCCACCAGAGACTTGGTTTTCCTAGTGCTTCTAACAGAGTCTCCTCCTACCTCAGGGCTCGGTGTCTTGTGCACCCCTAATCTGCTTTTCCACCTAGCTCCTCCTCCCTCTTGACCTCTCAGAAGTCCTTACCGCCCTTCCTCACCACCACACCGACCGTTAAATGAAATCATTTAACGGTTGTGTCTGAGATGACCCAGAGATTACACATGGTAAAACCACAGGTCACAAGGATTGCACGGGGAAGCCGAAACATGGTTTTACTGCAGACCATAGTCTTGTTTGTAAGAGCCTCAGAAAACTGCGTGTTTGTATCTGGAAAAGGAGTGAGGCCACGCTTGAAGGCTGTGTTCTCTTAGGTGTGGTTCCCTGTGGTCCCCATCTCCCTTCAAATGTCTCTATAAATGCAACACTGGCTCTCCCTAGGCAGATTCCACACCTGTAATCTCAGCACTTGGGAGATGGAGGCAGGAGACTCAAGAGTTTGAGGTCAGCCCAGCTATGTGAAACCATGTCTTGAGTGGGGGCTGGGGAGAAAAGATAGGGGTGGGGTAGGGGGAGTGTCGAAATCACTCAGCATCCAGGAGGCAGAGACAGGTGGATCTCTGTGAGTTTAAGGCCAACCTGGTTTACATAGCAGGTTCCAGGAGAGCCAGGGATATATAGACTCTGTCTAAAAATTTAAAACGTGTTTGTTTAGCTTGTAAGAAGCCTGAGTGTGAGCTGATATCTCATAAACCAGATGTGGTGACACAAACCTGTATCATCAGAAGCAGGAAGACCAAAAAGTCTTCAAGCAGCCACTCTGGAAAGTTCAAGGCCAGCCAGGGCTGAAGACTCAGTCTTAAAAAGAAGAGAAAAAAAGAGGAGGCATAACAAGAGGAGGAGGTAGAGAAGGATGATGAGGAGGACACACGCACACACATACACACACACACACAGAGAGAGAGAGAGAGAGAGAGAGAGAGAGAGAGAGAGAGAGAGAGAGAGAGAGATAATATGTATCTCAGCCTCAATGGCGGCCAGATGTGTGGTACACACTGTACAATCCAAGCACCCAGAGGGTTGAGGAAGGAGACTGGCAAGTTTGAGCTAGCCTGGGTTCCATACAAGTGAGACCCTGTCTAAAGAAGAAGAAAAAGACAGCCCTTGCTCCAGTGCAGTTCTGAAGATTAAATGGGATAGAAAACAGTCCAAACTTCCTGGCACAAAGACAAGATGGCCTGGTCTAAGCCTGAAGCACCCCCTAAGGGCTATTTCTCAAACCATTATGGAACAGAGGGAGAAGAAGGGGTAGTTGTGAGTTGGCAGGGATGTGTCCTTCTGTGGGGCTCACAAAGAGAGCCTTGTGTGGGAGTGGTGGACGGGATGCCTCACGGGACATCTGGGCTCAAAGCTGCCAAGCCGGGGCTGGGCATTTTGCCACAGGTAGCTTTCTGAGGGCCCTTTCATCTGAGTCCCAGCTGCTGCTACTTGGCTGACTGGCACAAAGCCCAACTGCTTGGGGAGTATACGGGCTGGCAGCTTTGTCTCAGGAGGAAGAACAAAGGTCTGGGGGTCGGTGGGAGGAGGGCAGAAGGGAGCAGGGCTTGTTCTCAGAACCAGGCCAGAGGGAAAGGAGATCCAGTCGCAGACAAGAGCAAGGGGCGTTTTGAATTCTTTTGTGGCCAAAGCATGAACCAAGATGAAGCCACAAGAACCCTTTCAGATAATGCCCCGACCTCTGCCATATTTCAGGCAGAGAAAGAGGCCCAAAGGCAGACAGGGACTGGCCCAAGGTAATACTGAGAACAAATGGCAGAGTCAGAGCTAATAGTCTGGCCTCTTGCTTGTTAACTGACTCTGAAAGAGGCTCTCAGTCCCCTGGGGCCTAGGGATCCGTACAATGGAGACGCTCTTCCCTTATTTGAACTGTGATGGTCAAATGTGCTAATGAATACAAAAGTGGGGGTCAGGGAACCATCTAAACTCATCTTCAAAGTTTCCTCACAGAGAAGAACAAGCTGGAGGGAAAGGCATTCTAAGTTCCGGGAATGGCATGAACAAAGGCACGGGAGAGCAGGCTGTTCAGACTGCTGGGCTGGAGCAGACAGAAGATGGAGCTAAAACCCACAGGAAATGGAGCTAAAAGCTGTTCCTCCGAGTGTCAGGCCCTCCATTCATTCTGGGTTGAAAGTCCTTGAGAACTCCACCTCCCTGGAGGAGTCACCTCTGTCGATGGCATTAATTCCTCTGGGAGTCAAACTGCAGAGAGCAGAATGTAAGGCAGGGAAGCACACCTTGAGGGAATTGTCGCCTGCTACATGGCTTGGACCCTTGGCAGAGAGACGCTGTTTGAGGCACGTGCCTTGCCCCGGGGATGTGGTTTGGATATGGTGTGAGCGTGTGCCCCAAAGTTTTCTATGTAGGAAACTTTACACTCAGTGAGGTGATGTTCACAGGTGGCAGAAGCTCTTTTCAGGAGGTTGTTATTAACCCTTCCCTGGTCTCTTTCTGGGTTTGGATATAAATTGTAATCTCTCCCTCTTTCGCATGTTCCCTTAATGCCATGCACCATAATGTAACCCAGCTTGGGGAGACCTCACCAGAGACTGAATCAATAGGGACTTCTGATCTTTTGGCCCCCAAAACTGTGAGCTGAATAAATCTCTTTTCTTGATAAAGAACCTAACTTCAGGAAATTGGCTATAGTGACAGGAAATGACCCAATGTACTCTATGCAAAGCAATTAATTCTGTGTGATCAAGAGAGGAGAGCCATGGTCTTGGTTACTTTTCTATGCTTTGATAAAGCTCCCTGGCAAAGGCAAGTTAAGAGAGAAAGGATTTGTTTGGTACACATTTCAGGTTATAGTCTATAACAGTGTGGAAGTCACAGTGACAGGAACCCATCTAGGCTAGCGCTCAGCTGATTTCTCAGTCTTGTTCAGTGGGAGACGCCTCGCCTAGGGTATGGTGCTACCCTTGGTGAATATTCTTACATCAATGCAATCAAGATACTCATCCACAGACAGGTCAAATTCCAAGAGGCCAAATTCCAAGGTCATCGCAATGTCTGTCTAGCTGACCACACTATCACAGTCATAAAGTTCAAACTTGGCTCTGAATGACCAGCCACGTGATCTTCATTTAATTTCTTCAAGTTTCTGTTTCCTTGTTCCTGGAATATTTCTAGAATATTGGTAGGTGTCACATAAGAGACAGTGCTCAAGCTGGGCATGGTGGCACACACCTTTGATCCCAGCACTCAGGAGGTAGAGGCAGGCAGATTGCTGTGAGTTCAAAGCCAGCCAAGCCTACAA
Organism: Mus caroli; assembly: GCF_978045245.1. NCBI lineage: Eukaryota > Metazoa > Chordata > Mammalia > Rodentia > Muridae > Mus > Mus caroli. The sequence continues at coordinate 48,983,102 of NW_028227263.1, read as the reverse complement.
AGTGATTTCCAGGGCAGGGCAACCATGGTTACATAGACCTTGTCTCAAGCAAAACAAAAAAAAAAAAACAAAACCAATGTTCTAGGGAGTGCTTGTTTTCCTTCTCCTTACCTTTGTACAGCCTTCTCATGAAAAGAATCAATTCAAGTCTCTCTCAGGCAAACATCGTCCTCCATCAAGACTGAGCTTACATTCACAAGAAGAGCTTACCTCCTCTCTGAAGCCCTTCCAGAGTCCTCACATTTAAAAGCCTTATACTTGCCTCGTAGTGTTGCTTTTTTAAGTTTACCCCTTTACAGTAACTAATGCCAATACAGAGATGTATTAACAAAGAGAATCTCTCCACTTTTATACTCAACCAATAATAAAGACTGTTAGCACTTGGGGAAGAAAGGTTTTTATTTGGCTACTCTTGCCTAAGTCACAGTCCATGGAGGGGAAGCCACCATAGGAACTCAAGACAGAAATCTGGAAGCAGGAACTAGAGCAGAAGCCATCTCATTGAATTCATTTTATGATTTTATTCATAATATTCAACTGATTATATTCGTTTAATTTAATTGGCTTGCTCGGCTAGGCTTGCCCAGTTTGTTTTCTTATACACCCCTGTAAAAGCAACTTTTATTTGCCAGGTGTAATCGTTGTCTTGGAGGCTTAGTGCTGAATAAGCTCACCCTCTCTAGCTCTTTCTGAATTCTGGATGGCTGGTTCAACTCAGCTGTCCTGACCCAAACTTTTCTCAAAGCTGACTGATTCAGACTGGCTTCTCTCAGCTTATGACCAAATTGCTCTGTTTGGCCTCAAACTGACTCTGGCAATCTGTTCTAATCTGGCTCCTTCTCAATCCTGGTAAAACTGTCATATCCTTCTATCTATCTATCTATCTATCTATCTATCTATCTATCTATCTCACATAATATGCCGATAAATGCAGATACAAACTTGCACAAGGATGGTTTGCTATATTTGTTATGGTTTTCACCAGCAGATCCCCACTACATCACTGCTGTAATACTATTCTATTTTTCATTTTATTATTTTTAACTGTGCATGTGCATGTTTATGGAGCAGCATGTATATGTGTATGTACGTGTGCAGAGGCTAGAAGACAACTCAGGTGTCATCCTGTCTGCCTTTACACAGGGTCTCTTCTTGGTCTGGAGTTCATTAATTAGACTAGACTGGCAGGCAGGCAGGCCCCAGGGATCCTTCTGTATCTATTTCCCCAGATCTGGGATTACAAATTGTACCACTATACTGAGTTGTTGATTTTGGCTTTTGCTGTCTTGTATTGTCTTGTTTGTTTGTTGTTTGCTTGTTCGGTTTTGTTTTGTTTCTGCTTTTTTTTTTTTTCTTTTGGGATATGATCTGACTGGCCTGGAACTCATTATGCAGAATAGGCTGTCTCATAGGGATCCCCTGCCTCTACCTCCTTGGTGTTGGGATGAAAGGCATGCACCACCACACTCAGCCATAGTGAGTATTTTTAATGGCTCCTAAGGGTGGAACTCAGGTCCTCATGCTTGTAAAACAAGCACTTTATCAACGCAGACATCTCTCCAGGCTTACTTTTTTCTTGTCTCTTTCTTCTCGTGTTGTTGGGAACAAGCAAAAGAAACTAATTTTAAGCACTACCATTTCACTTTCAGACTCTTTTTAATCAGAGGGAGAAAAATAAATTCAAGGTCCCAGGCCTTAGGGCAGCTGGGGACTTGCCAATGGCTGAACATCTTCTGTTATACACAGTTGTCCGAGTCCACACATCTCAGGGACAACCTCTCCATCTTGCTGCCAGGTCAAACAAGTTCATGCTCCCAGGCCTAGGAATGAACACCTATCCCACTTCTGTTTTCTTAATTGTCTATTAACTGGTAAGGAATACAGAAAGTGCATACATTATATAACTGCATAAACAATTGCCTGTTCTACCCTAATTAACTACGTGCAGCCGAGCAGCTCCTTTTCCCCTTATCACACTGGGCTCAGACCTAATGTTTAGGAGAATGAATCAAGGACCTTGAAGCCAGGTGCTTGGATGCAGCCCAGTCTCTGATGGCTACTCCCTTCTTTAACCCACAATGTCACACACAATTAGATAACACTGCAGCCCCTCCCCCAGCCCCCGTTTGCTTTGTGTTCCCATCTTTTAAAGATGGTGTACAATCTCTCCTCTCAGACATGGTTCAGATCCAGAACTGGCCACCTCCTTGAGTGCTGAGAAAACAAAGCTTTCATTTTTAAGCTTCCATATCTGAAATGAGTTTTCTCAGCTTTTACCCTGAACCCAACAGTGTATCCCAAGCTGGCCTAAAATTTGCTATGTAGCCAAGAATAAGGATGATGTTGCACTCTGACTATCTTCTCTTCCTGCCTCTACCTCCCAAGTGCTGGAATTACAGATATGTGTGCACGTAGGGTATGCATGTGCCTGTGGGTCAGTGGATGGGGCTAAAAGAGGGCATCAGATTCCCTGGAACCGGAGTTAGCAGGTAGTTGTGAAGATCCTGATGTGAGTGCTGGGAACCAGACTCTAGTCCTCTGAAAGAACAGCAAGCACTCTTAACTGCTGAGCCATATCTCCAGCCCCCATCTTTCTTTTTAACACATAGCATTGCATGGCACAGACAGACCGTGATTTAGTCAACTGTTAACTATTTAATTTTGCTAACACAAACAGATCAGTGGCAAATACATTCACCCACATACCCTTCAGAACGGTGCTTTTCATTATCTCTGTCGGATGGAGTCCCAAAAGAGGGGTTCTTCCCTCCCCCGCTTTGGTAGAGATAGCCACACTAATGTCTAAAGGTCACAGCAGTTCATATTCCAACCAGCAAGGTTTAAGCCCTGTTTTCCTTCGTCCCCCAAGTTCAGGCATTTTGTTCTTCTATTTTCCAATTTTCTGGCCTAAGAATAGTATACATATACACCGTTGCTCCTTCAAGGGCGTTTCTTGAGTTCCTTCTCAACTGCACTTGTGATTTATTTCGGCTACTTGAGCTTTTCATTTTTGTGGGTCTATTTGACTTTTAAAAATCTCCATGGTCTTTTTGAAAATCCGTATGTCCTTGTTCTTTACTCGTGTCTAAGTCACTCTTTGGTTTTTGTTTTGTAGAGGTGTGGATGGGACTTGGGGCCTGGTGCACGCTAGGCAAGCGCTCCACCACTTAGCTGTGCCTGCAGCCCAGTGTGCTCAGGTTTTAGATGCCCGCTTTTATTTGTTTAATGACATTAAGTAAGCTCTCACTGTATCCCAACAGTGTCAGCACCAAGGGGCTTGCACATGTTTCTGTTGACTCCCCCCCCCCCCCCGCCCCCCAGCCTTGTTTCCTTTTGTGCTTTGTGGTTTTGAGCTGTGGGTTTGTTTGATGAACTGCTTGCTATCTGTGTACATTCTTTGAAACTTGGTTTAATTACACTTCCATTCAGGGAAGGTTTTGTTGTCCCCTTCTTTCCTTCCTTTCCTCTTTCCTAGTGGGGTGCCTGGATGTGTGTGTTTTGCTGGGGGTCAAACCCAGACGTCATACATCCTAAGGGAGTGTGTTACCACTGAGCTATAGCTCTGCTTCGGGTTTTATTTTTCTTTGCCAAGTATTAATTGGACTACCTAGTCAGTTTCATTTTTGTTAAATTTCTGGTGGTCGTCCCTGCTGCTGACCACACTGGGCCATAGATCTATCGGGGTTCTCCCCTGTAGCGGAAGTATTTTTAAAGAAGTCTTTTCTAGCACAGAACTAAGGGATAAAACAGACAAGTTTCACAACATCTATCTTTGAGTGGCAGATGGTTTTCTTCCAGTTTACTATTTTATAGTCTCTGGTCTGACATCCTACCCTCAGAGAGCCCCAAGATTCGTCTCCTTGTTCCCCTTTTCTGAGAAATTACAGGTTACTTGAAGTTGATGACTGCCCAAAGAACCAATGGGGTCCGTGCTGGATGTCTCAGAACATGTCCTTAAGTCTTTAATCCAGCTAAATAAGCACTAACTAGAAGAGTTTTACCAAAGAGGCCAAGTGGGAGGTACAGACTTAGAGTTCCTCAGGGGCGGGGTGTCAGGAACCTTTCCGGCTGGTAAGTTATCTACACGTGGCAGGACTGTTCCCTGCCCATAAGTTATCCACTCAAGACAGCTTTGTGTACCCAACGAGAGCCGAGAGCCGTCTTTTCCTGCCAGGATGAGCCTGCCCGCAAACCAGATCAAGGAGCCGGGCAAGCAGTCTCAGCCCGCAAAATCGCTCAAGGAACCCAGCCAGGAGGCTCTGCCTGTAAACCTACTCAAGGAGCCCAGCCAGGAGTCCCGGATCCTGTGCCCTGACCCGGCCATCGTAAGTGCACCCCTGCGTGGCGGCTGCTCTGGTTGTCCTGAACACCCCACCTCCAACCCCTGCCGGCGCTTTCCTAGCTCCATTCCAATATCTGCCCCCTATCCTCTATTAGTCTCGCACACACCCCCAATCGACACCCTCCCCCGCCCCGCCCCTCCACGCTCTCCCCTGGAGTTTTCTTTTTTGTGCCTCTTAGTAAACTCCTTTGTTACTTGTGCATTCCCGCCTCTGGCTCCACCTAGCTCTGTGCAGTCTCTCATTTGCCTTTTTCTCCCCTGCTCTCTGTCTTCACTTAGTCTGCTTTAATTCCTGCGTGTGTTCCTCTGAAAACCTCTAGCTTGGTGTAGTCCCGGAGGTGGAGGGTGGGGGAGGTGGCTCCTTTGGTCAGTCCCGTAGCTCTGCCACCTGGTCGGAGTAGCCTATCCAGCCCTGGACAGATGATTTTCTCTGACTCCCACAGTGGCCAGCTCCAGCACTCCCTCTCTGCTTACTGGCCTTCTCTCGCGGACTCCAGGGACTTTGGGAGAAGGAAGAAAGACTAAGGGAAGGTGATGAGGCTAACACTGGAGATTTTCTCAAAGCTGTGCTAGACCCCAAGAAGGAAGTGTGATGAAGACTATACAAGTCCATACAGGAAGACACAAACTCGGTTTTAGTTCATTGAACACACACTCAAAATAACTAAATACTCCAGTCATGCCCAAGATTTGGCTCAGTAGCAGAGGCAACTTGCTAGCCTTGGGAGAACCTGGACTTGATCCCTAGCAACTGCCCAAAACCCAGGAACAACAAAGAACAATAATCCAACAAATAATGATAATAATTCTTTAACTGAACTCCACCACACGTACCTACAGTGCTGCTTTTCCTTCTGGAGACTATCTTCTCTCTCTCTTTCTTTCTTTCTTTCTTTCTTTCTTTCTTTCTTTCTTTCTTTCTTTCTTTCTTTCTTTCTTTCTTTCTTGTTTTTTTTGAGACAGGGTTTCTCTGTGTAGCCCTGGCTGTTCTGGAACTCACTCTGTAGACCAGGCTGGCCTCGAACTCACCTGCCTCTGCCTCCCAAGTGCTGGGATTAAAGGTGTGCGCCACCACCGCCCAGCCTAGAGACTGTCTTAAAACACAAAAGGAAAGGTGACGGCCAACATCAACTCTTTTGGGACATGTTAACCTTGTATTATAATGAACTAAGTTTAAGCTGAGATGCCTAAAAGAATAAATCAAAAAGCTCAATGAAGTTCTCCAGAGTTTGGGTTGAAACAAAAGAAAAGACAACTTTGAGGGTGTGTTAAGTGGGTGGCACCCCACCCCCCAACCCTTAGTGTAGAAGTTAGCTTCTAAAGGTGCCTGCCTCACTTAGGGAAAGCGGCTCTTCATGGGGTTATGAGTATGTCACTGTTGGCTGTTTTCAAAGCTACCTGCCTATTGTCAAGATGTTTAACACTCAGGGTGTTCCGTCTTCCCTGCTCAAGAAGTGCTTGAGTGAGTTCCTGGGCAAAGGTCATCTATGGAAGCCAGCACTGAGCTAGACACCAAGGTAGGGCAAGATCTGCGTTTCTCAGAATACCAGGTTCTCCTGTGGGTCAGGACCAAGGGTGAACTTCGTTCAATATAGCAGGTATTCACTGCGTGTCCATGGTGTGCTGAGTCCTGGTAGCGGGTGCTACTCACGTGACTGTGGACCAAGTATAGTGTTCCCCTTTCAAACCTCACAGTCTAAAGGAGGATGAATGAATAGGAATACAAGGGAGCAGCCACTGTCACAGTGGAGCTACATATCTATCACTCTGGGATCCCGAGGCACTCTTCTGGAAGGGCCCCTGGGGAACTACCTTGAAAGACTGTAGACTTGCCAGGCATGGTGACACACACCCTTAATACTAGCAAGTGGGAGGCAGAGGCAGGTGGATCTCTGTGTGTAAGGCTAGACTGGTTTACAGAGCAAGGTCCAGGGCAGCCAGGACTAAACAGAGACCATGTCTCAAAAGAACAAAAGGAGAAAAAGAAGAAAGGAAGGAAGGAAGAAAGGAAGGAAGGAAGGAAGGAAGGAAGGAAGGAAGGAAGGAAGGAAGGAAGGTAGAAAGACAGGCATATTCAGTAATGGGAAGTTGAGCCCTGAGGCCTGAGGCCCCAGCCTGCCCTGGACAGAGGGAGGGCACAGTAGGCAGTTTTGTTCTTTGCTTACTAAAGACCGCGAAGCAAGCCTTGGAGACCTCGAGAAATGGTGAAGAGGCATTCAAGTGTAGAGAGCAGGAAATGAGAGAGACACTGGTAGAAAAGGTGAAGAGGGGCCACAAGGAAGAGCTACCCTTCTCCAGAGCCTGCAAAAGAAGTTCATCTTGCTAGAAAGTTCATCTTGCTCAGAGAACAAGAACTCTGGCTTCCGTGTGCAGAATGCATCCAGAGGCAGGCCCCAGCAAGGGGGAAGCAACCATGGAACTTACCAGACAGACTGCACTGCCAGGACTTGGTGGGGAGGAAGTGTGTGAAGAGACTGAGAGGGAGAAACCACATTATCCTGGGCTTCTGCCTCAGCTAAAATGGAAGCAATGGGAGAGGTCTGTGTTGGGGGCTAGAGAGAGATCTTGAGGGGCCTAGACCACATCTGAACGGGATGTCACTCACTCCTTCAGCTGAGGGTATCTAAGGAAACAGATGAGCGCTGGGTGAAACAGGGTGGAATGTGAAGGAATCCTTCTGACCGAACTGGGTGAGAGATGAGTCAGGTCCATCCCTGTCTCTTCACAGCCATCATGGACTTAACACCCCACTGGTCCCCGCAAGAGGCAAAATTTCTTCCAGCCACTCACCACAGACTTTCCCACTGCCCCCCTCGCCCCCTGAATGTATTGGGAGAGACACTGGTAGAAAAGGTGAAGAGGGGCCACAAGGAAGAGCTACCCTTCTTCAGAGCCTGCAAAAGAAGTTCATCTTGCTAGAAATACACTGGGCAGTGTTTATGGATGAGATAGGCGAGCCAAGATTTGCACAGAGGCTGGGAACTCTGGGGAGAAAGAAATAAAACAGAACAGAGCTAAGAAGCTTGTGAACAGGGCTGAGGTCTTATGTGATAAAAGAGTGGGGCACAGGGCGTTAGAGTAGGGGACTATTTGTTTTGCTTCGCTTTGCTTTGTTTTGTTTGAAACGTGGTCTTATTGTATAGTCCAGGTTGGTGTTTAGCTCATGCTCTCCTAAGTGTTGAATTAGGTTTATGACGCCACAGTTAGCTAGGAGACTGGTTTTGGTAATGAGCCTTAGAAAGGGCTTTTGAAGTGGCTGGGCCGATTAGACTTTGAGAGCGGGAAGGGTTAATATCTAATAAAAGAAAGAAAGAAAGAAAGAAAGAAAGAAAGAAAGAAAGAAAGAAAGAAAGAAAGAAAGAAGGAGTTCCCTACGTCCATTTCCCTTTTCACAGATGCCAGCAAAGCTTAAGGTAGAGAAAGATAGTGAGCTTCCTTGGGCACAGAGCTGGTTGTGGCTGTGGTGTGGCAGGGGTTAGGGTGGGCTGGAAGGCCTGCCCTAGATGCGAGTTAGACTGACTGATGGCATTTGATCCTAGCTGCACATCATTGCTTCCCAGCTCTCTCAGGCTTTCCTCATGGTTTCCTTCATCTGTCACATGAGGATGCTGAGAGGACTTAGGAGCTGAGTTTCAGAGGAATACAAATGCCATCATATTGATTTATTTAATTGTCTGCAGTTCCTTGGTTATCTGCTTCAAGGAAGTGACCCCTTAACCAAACAGCCTTGTCAAGGGACCTTGATGTTTAGGGGAGGCAGGAAGACACAGGTTTTACTCAGCTGTCTAGTCTGGTTCCTTCTCCTCTGCCTTTCCCCCTCGAGATAGCTGAAATGACCCCAGTAGGACTGTTGCCATGGCTACCCTGCTTTCCTGAGCAACTTAGTTGCCTTTGGCTCTCTTAATTCCAGTACTGTACTTATGTCTTAAGAGGCAGTGCTCAGGCAGGTTGAGAGATGAGGGCTCCACACAGCTCTAATCTTCCGGTAGGAAATCCGGCCTTAATCTTTATTACTGCATAGGGTTCTTGTGGGTGTTGTTGTTGTTGTTGTTGTTGTTGTTGTTTTGTAGCAGCAGACAGCACATCCTCTGCTAAGTTATAACTGTGTGTCTCTGCTGTTTGTGTCTGCAGGTTGTGGAGCTGAATGTAGGGGGGCAGTTCTACACCACCACCATGGGCACCCTGATGAAGCATCCAGGCTCGAAGTTTTCAGAGATACTGTCCAGGTCAGCTAGACACTACAAAGATGCGCAGGGCCGCTTCTTCATCGATCGGCCCGGCACCTACTTTGGGCTTCTCTTGGACTACCTGCGCACTGGGCAGGTGCCCACAGAGTACGTTCCTGAGGTATACCAAGAAGCTAAGTTCTACCAAATCCACCTTTTGGTCAAGATTTTGGAAGATATGCCACAGATCTTCGGTGAGCAAGTGGCTCGAACGCAGTTCCTGATGGGAGTGCCAAACTACAGAGAAAACCTGGAGGTCCTGTTGCACCTGGCTCGGGCAGAGGCCGTGGCGATGCGCTCCTCAAAGGTGGTGGTGTGTGTGGTGCGCACGGAGGAGGAGGATGCGAAGTGTGTGGAGCCGCTGCACATCTTGGAGGCCAAAAAGACACCTGTTGTCAAATTCGGACCCTGGAAGGCAGGCCCTATGACGGAGGACTTTGTATGCTGCCTGGAGAAGGACATAAGAGCCAAGGGCTATAAGGTGACCTCTCAGAGGTACCACCTCAGCAGGGATCCCTACACTTGCTTCTGGATATTCGTCTTCACTTGGTGGTGAGCTCCAGGAGTGGGGACTGTTTGTTAGAGGCTGTGGTGGGACTTGTGAAATCCGTTGCCATGAAAATTCGTGTTCTAGTCGGGCGTGGTGGCTCACGCCTTTAATCCCAGCACTAGGGAGGCAGAGGCAGGCAGATTTCTGAGGTTGAGGCCAGCCTGGTCTACAAAGTGAGTTTCAGGACAGCCAGGGCTATTCAAAGAAACCCTGTCTGGAAACAAACAAAACAAAAACAAAAAAGAAAAGAAAATCCATGTTCTAAAACTGAGCCTGTAGTCCCAGAGTTTGGAAGGCCAAGGAGACAAGAAGATTGCCATGAGCTAGCTGGAGGCCAGTTTCGAGTATAGACTGAAACCCTATTGAAATGGCCCAGGCTACCCTGTCTCCATGCTTGCTCCCTTCTGGAACCACATCCTACTTGACAAAGTAGGGTTTCTCCCATCTTCTAAGAAATAAAGCTTGTAAGATGCTTAACAGATCAAGGGGTTCTTCCTTCCTTGCTGGGAGATAGCCCTGATATAAAACCTCTTCTAGCCTGGACCTAGTTGTCATGGTTTCTGTCTTTATAAGTCCTGTAGTGCTTAACTTAGGACCAAGAGTTCTTTGTGGCAGGAGTCTGACATCAGTCACCAGATTAAATAAAGAACTCTTAACTAGTCATGTGTTCGTGGTGGTCTGTAACTTTCTCCAGGGGACTGTCACAGTATCTTTAAAACAGTAGGCCTTGCTGGGAGGTGCTGGCTCATGTCTTTAATCTTAGCACTTAGGAGACAGGCAGGCAGATCTCTGAGCTCGAGGCTAACCTGATTTTCAGAAAGAGTTCCAGGGCAACACAGAGAAACCTGTCTCAAAAAACAAACACAAAAAGTCAACAAAAAAGCCAGTGGGTGAACTCACCTGCTATGTAAACCCAATGGCTTAAGATGGATCTCCGGAGTCCAAAGTGAAGGGACAGAACCAACCTTTAAGAGTTATCCTTACACTACGGCATCCATCCATGCGCTCTCTCTCTCTCTTAAAAGAAATGAGGGACTGAGAAGATGGCTCAGCAGGTAAGAGCTTTTGCAGAAGACCCAAGTTGGTTCCCAGCCCCTTAGTGCTGTGGTTTACAACTTAACTGCCTATAACGTCAACCCCAGGGGATCTAACGCTCTCTTCTGGCCTCCATGAACATCTACATTCTCAGGTCTTAGGCTTTCCATTGCTGCCCTGAAACACTGTAACCAAAATTCAAGCTGGGAAGGAAAGTTTACTCAGTCTACACTTCTAGATCATTGTCTTCCATAAGGCAGTCAGGACAGGAACTCAAGGCAGGAACCTGAAGGCAGGAGCTCATGCAGAGGCCATGGAGGGTGCTGGTTATTGATTTACTTTACATAGCTTACACAGCCTGCTTTCTTAAAGAACCAGGGCCAGCAGCCCAGGGACAGCACCACTCAAAATGGGCTGGGCCCTCTCCCATCAATACGTAATTAAGAAAATGTCCTACAGCTGGATCTCATGGAGGCATTTTCTCAATTAAGGTTCCCTCCTTTTAGATAACTCTAGTTTGTGTGTCAAGTTGACATAAGACCAGCCAGCACACTCTCACACAGTTGTACACAGATAGATACACATGAGTGTTAAAAAGTTAAAACAATAACAGAAACTATCTTCTAGTGTGGCAAGATGTCTCAGCAGGAAGAGGTACTTTTTGCCAAGCACAAGCGTTTCAGCCTGAACTTTATCCCTGGGACCCGCATAGGAGGAAAGAGAACTGTCACCTTTGGTCTACATAAACACACACACACAAATAAATAAATAAATAAATAAATAAATAAATAAATAAATAAATAAATAAAAAAAAAGCCATTTTCTAGCCAACCATGATGGCACATGCTTGTCATACCAGAACTTGTGAGGTTGCAGAAGGAGGACCAAATGCTTTTGGCTACAAATGAGACTATCAAAATCAGAAATCAGAAATCATAGTTGTCAAAGCAATGGCAGGCAGGTCTGAGCCTGGAGCTGCTAAAGGGCTGGGCTGGATCACTTCAGAGGTTGCAAGCATTTGAGAGAGTTGTCAGCCGTTTGAAGAAACTGCAAGATACATAAAAACTTAAGTCCAGAGCAGTCTGGTTCCCAAGTGTTCAGATTACAACCATGTAAAGCTCACTTCACACACACCCAATGGAATAAATGTTTCTGTGTTTCTGGCATATTTGTTTCTTTCCTGTTGCTATGCTGAGGGATCACAGCTGGAACTGCAGGAGAACTGTGAACACCAAGTGGTGCTCCGCTTTGTAAACCTCCCAGCAGCACACCTCCTCCAGGGAGGCTACCCACTGGGAACTAGGTGTTCCTGACAGCTAAGCACATGGGGACATTCGCACTCTAACCACCACAGCTGGAGGGGAAGCTCAGGGGTGGAGCACTGGTCCAATATACACGTGGGGATAATCCCCAGTATTAAAAAGTCTAAAATAGTAAATCTAATATATAGTTTAGTTTGACTATTATCACATAGATGTGTTTTATGGACTAATTTTTAAAATGCTTTTGAAATCTCATTGAAGTTTCACATATCAGGCTTAGTTTTTAGGAAACTTAATTCAGTGGTTCTCGAATTGCCTTCATGTTGAGATTAATCAAGCAGCTTTAAGAAGTATGCCTGGGCCCCATCCCTAGAGATTCTATTTTAATTGTTGTGGCATGTGGTCTGAATAGTGGGTTATAAAAAAGATTCTCCTCTAGATAATTCTTTTTAAAAATATTTTATTAGATTTATCTACTTTACGTGTATAAGTATTTTGCCTGTATGTGTATAATAAGTGCATCATGTATGTGCCTGGTGCCTGTGGAGGTCAGAAAAGGACATAGGATTCCCTGGAACTGGAATTACAAATGGTTTTGAGCCACCATGTGGGTGCTGGGAACCAAACCCAGGTCCTCTCAAAAGTACAGTTAGAACTTTTAACCACTGAGCTAGCTCTGTAGTCTTTCCCCTAGATGTTTCTAAAATAAATTAACGTGACAGAAGAACAGACTTTTAGACCACTTCTTAATTAAAACAATGGTTCTTTATCCACGACTGGGATTGCACCACAGGCTCAAAGCCACAAAGCTGAGTGCTTCACCCCGAGCTCCACCTCAATCAGGGGGTTCTGAGATCAGGCATTGGAGGCTTGCTCTGTAATGGGATTAGGGCTGTGGACTTCTGTTTTGTTTCTTGTTTGTTTGTTTGTTTGTTTGTTTGTTTGTTTTTGAGACAGGGTCTTGTATTGCTCTAGCTGGCCTAGAGCTTGCTATGTATACCAGGTTTGCTGAAATTTTGTGGTCCTTCCATTTCTGCTTCCTGAGAACAATGTACATGCCACTCTGTCCAGCCTTAAAAAGCAGTTTTTTTATTTTAATTTACCTCATGCACAAAAGCCAATAAGGACATCCTTTCCTCCATCAATGTTCTTTCCAGTTGCTTCTAGAAGTCCTGGAGATTGGTAGCATCACCTTCTCGTTTTTACAGCCTTACTGTGTTCCAGGCTAATTTGTACCACTCGTTGAGTGTGTTGGATTTCCTGAGCTGTGATATTCCTAGGTGAAGCTACAGTGAATAGACTTTTCTGATGGAGTTTGTATTATGATACCAGATGTAATATTTGTCGATGCCTGGCCATTATACAAGGGTTCCAGGTAGCTCCTAAATGTGACTGTTCTCTGAGCACAAGAACTAAGGAGTTCTATGTGAAACAAGTAGTGTCTAACTCCTTCCTGGCTTACTGAAGAGCTACCTCTTTGACAAGTTACAGGGCTGCCGTTATGCCTGGTGACCACCATATTCCTGCTCTGAAAACATGCCTTTCTCCCTCTGCTCCTTGTTAGTACTTCATGGTTGTCCCTTAAACTGATCCTGAGCTTGACAGTGTGAAGTCACTAAGGGAACATCAGTAAGTGTGAGATAAAGACCTGACAATCGCTTGCGCAACCGTGAGCTTGCACTCTTGGAACACTGCATCTGCTTTATAAGAAAGTGAGGATAGATAGCAGGCTGTTGTGTAGCTCCAGCTATGTGGGATGCTGAGGCTGGGCTGGAGCCCAGGAGCTCCTGGTAAACCTAGGCAGCTTAGGAACACTTGTCCCAAAAGAGAGCAGAGCACAGGCACATAGAGGGAAGAAGGGGAGCAACAGTGCTCAGGAGCACCAGGCTGTGCCACTAAGGAGATGATGGGGAGGAAAACTGACGGCCAAAGTATTAAGCTGAATAAGTGACTCCAGGATTGTTCATGTGAGACCAGCTCATACTGCAGATTCTTAATAAATAACAATAATATTTTATACTTCTGTCTTGAGGGTGGTTTCTTTCTTTTAGATTCATTTACTTTGTGTATGAGTGTTTTGCCTGTGTATATGTATATGAACCACATGTATGTCTGGTACTAGAGGGCAGAAGAGGGGGACAGATTCTCTGTAATTAGAGGTACAGATGACCTGTGACCCATCATGAGGGTGCTGGGAACTAAACTCAGGTCCTCTGAAAGAGTTACGGTGTTTGTCACTACAGCCATCTCTCTAGCCACCAGAGTGCTTTCTTATTAAATATGGATAATTAATATACCTTAAAAAGGGTTTTTTCTCCAGAAGCTCCATCTACTAACATGTTTAAATTTTTGTTCTCTAGAATGTCTACATGTTGCCATACACACAGAGTATGCAAGACAGAATTTGAAATAATCTCCTCTGAGTACACAATGCCATCTTCAACACAACTCCATTTCTTGGTTTGGTTTTTGGTTTGGTTTGTTGTTGATGATGGTGGTGGTTGTTTGAGTGGTTGGTTGGTTGGTTGGTTGGTTGGTTTTGAGACAGAGTCCTGTTCTGTAGCCCAACCTGGTCTGGAACTCATTAACCCAGGGTGGCTTCAAATTCATGGTAATCTTCCTGCCTTCAAGTGCTGGAATTACAGATCTGAACCACCATGCCTGGCTTTACAACTGTACTCTTTAAAAGAAAAAAAAAATGACTGTGGTTATGCAATCTGCAATCTCTGCCATATTTACTCAAAAGTTCTAAGCAGCTGTTTTTACTAATTTCACATTTGCATGTTATAGTGTATATGGGAAGGTCAGAGGACAGCTTGCAGGACTCTGGTCTCTCCTCTTACCATGTGGGTCCGAAGGAACTGAACTCGGGTCATGAGGCATGGCTGGAAACCCGTTTTCTAGCTGAGCAATCTCTTTAGGCTTCAACCAGCTGTCTTAGTACCTTACCTTTAAGAACGTGGTGGCGCACGCCTTTAATCCCAGCACTCGGGAGGCAGAGGCAGGCGGATTTCTGAGTTTGAGGCCAGCCTGGTCTACAAAGTGAGTTCCAGGACAGCCAGGGCTACACAGAGAAAGAGAAACCCTGTCTAAAAAAAGAAATTTCATCTTTCTTTCAAGAGAAGACAGTCAAGGCCAATAACTGACCCTGCCTTGAAAAAACAAACAAACAAACAAACAAAAAACAAAACAAACAAAAAAAAAAACAGAAAATACTCTTATTTTCAGGCATACATCATATGCCTGTTATTCCAGCACTGAAGAAGCATCTAGGCAGAAGAATTGTGAATTTGAGGCCAGGTACTGCTTTGCAATGAGTTCTACGCCATCTGTTTTGATATTAAGAAAAAAAACTTGAAGAAAATTTATGAAGATAAAAATTTATGAAGAAACAAAGAGTAACAAAATAGAGGAACATGGAGGAAACAGTTCAAGGAGCAGAATGTCAAAGTAACTATAGTAAATATCTCCAGGCACTCTGTGTGTGTGTGTGTGTGTGTAATGCACGTGATGCTGCAGGTGGTATGTATGCCTGTGCGTGCTCATATAGAGTCCAGAGGAAGAGATCCGGTGGTTCCCTGTGTTTGCTGCTTTTCTCTTGCTCTGATAAAACATCACGACAAGGTAAATTCTAAAAGAGTTTAGTTTGGCTTTGGTTCCAGAAGTGTGGAGTCTACAACGGCAAGGACAGAGCGGCAGCAGGCAGCGGGCGGCAGGGAGCAGCAGTCATGAGAGCTCACATCTTGAACCATAAGCACAAAGCAAAGAGAGTGAACTGGAAATGACAGGACTTTAACTGTCAGCTCCTCTCCCCAGTGATGCACTTCCTCCATCAAAGCTGTGCCACCTAGACTTCCCCACCAGCACTGCCAACGGAGATCAAATGTTCAAGTTTCTCATCCAAACCAGCATACTCCTATGAACGTCTGCTTTATTGCCTTGAGACAGGGTCTCTCATTGAACTGGAAACTTCCTGTTTGAGCTAGGCTGGATCTTGAGTGAGCGCCCAAGGATCTCCGGCTCCCAGGGCTGGGGTTACAGGTACACACAGCCATGTCCAGCTTTTCTATGTTGGTGCTGGGACTTGAACTTGGTTGCTCATTTGTGCATAGCACATGCTTTCAGCCACTCAACTATCTCCAGCCTCTGATCTCCCTGTTGCACTGAGATGTCAGCCAGATCTATTGCTCTATTTGAAACAATGAAGAGACTGGACAGAATTTATGAAACAGTGTACAGAGGTACAGGCAAAACAGAGGAAACTAGCAAAGCTCTGTCCTTGATGGCTGTCTAAAATCAGCTCTGATCAGGTTGTTCTCTCCTGGACCTCTTTTATTTTTGTTTGTTTGTTTGTTTGTTTGTTTTTGAGAAGGCAGGAGGATTTTTTACAGGAAACATTTTAAGACCTCACAAAAAGTAAGTAAGAGACACTTTTAAAACACACTAAATGGGATTAACAGCAGATGAGACTCTTTAACACCTTTCTCCCAAAACAGTGGACTTGAAGTCATAGCAAGAGAATATATCCAAAATGAAGCCCGGGGAGGAAAAACTGAAACCTAAAATCCAGGCCCAGAGCGATGGCTCAGCAGTTAGAGCACTTTCTGTTCTTCCAGAGGACCCAGGTTCAATTCCCAGCACTCACACTGGGTAGTTCACTACTGTCTGTAACTTCAGCTCCCGGGAATCTGACACCCTCTTCCAGTTTCCATGGGCTCTGAACACGTGCGGTGCACACGCACACAGAAGAAAATGTTAAAAAGCAAGCAAACAAACAAAAAAATCCAAATTATCACTGAGGTGTGGAAGAAACTCAAATAGCAAATATTCCTGTGTTTGGAGTTTTTGTTGAAGTGAGGTGCTACTGACACAGTGGTCGGCTAAACTGTAAGTGACTCACAAGAGTCACAGTCAGAATGGATATTAGGGTTAAAACAGCAAGGGCAGAATCCCTGAGAACAGCTGGCTGTATGATAGCTAAGCGGACTGTATAAGAGACAGATGTTAAGGCTCTGAGAGACAAAGCCAGTGTTGGTGGGAAGGCTGTCTAGCTTTCATGAGACACTCCCGTATCCCCAAATCTGGGAAAGCTCGCTAGGCACGACCACTCTTTTACATAGTTTTGCTTCTATTGCAGCTAATTCTAAGAGATCCT
Source organism: Mus caroli (assembly GCF_978045245.1). NCBI lineage: Eukaryota > Metazoa > Chordata > Mammalia > Rodentia > Muridae > Mus > Mus caroli. Next base: position 48,966,532 of record NW_028227263.1, on the reverse strand, counting down.
TTCTAAAAGGGCCTCTACTTATTTCAGGAAAGAGACACCAGACCAGGGGTTCTCAAACCTTCTAATGCTTCAAACCTTTGATACAGTTCCTCATGTTGTGGTGATCCCCAACCATAGAATTATTTTTATAACTGTAGTTTTGTTACTGTAACTGTTATGAATTGTAATGGTTTTTGGTTGTTTTTTTTGTTTTTTTTTTGAGATAGAGGTTTGCTGAACAGGTTGAGAACTGCTGTACTAGACAATCCCATAGACAAGGAATTAATTAAGATTATTAAGAAAAGCTACAGTTACTTTCTGGTAGCTGTGAGAACAATGAGCTTAGTATAAGTAGCAGCATTTGAGATAGCTGTAAGGTCTGATGTGGCAACCCAGACAGTCACGATAATGCCAGAGAGTGTAAGACCCCCTTTCGGGGACCCCCACTCTAGTCTCGGGAGAGAGAGAGCACCCAAAGAAACACGAGAATCCTTCTTGCTGTAAGCACGTGAGGCAGTTTAATGGTGGAGCTCCGGGTCGAAACATATCTCACGCAGGAGACAGTGGATTCGACCCCAAGGCTCGAAAGCTAGGGGTTTTTAATGGGGTAAAGGGCTTAGGGGTGAGGAATTCAGCATAGTGACACACTATTGGCTTATTCAAACATCAGCAAAAGAATATGTGCAGGTCAGGGTGTCAGGGTTCTGTGAGGTGTTGACTCAGTTCAGACAGCCCTGTTATGTCTTCACATTCCTCTTTATCTTTATGGTCAAGCTGTTCCCAGGAACGTTTTAATGATGGGGCATGCCCAGGTTTGTTTTTCTTTGTTCTCAGCCCCAGGCAGCCTCTAGGCTCACAAACAACCAGCAATTTCTGAGTACTTTATATGTCTTACAGGTCTTGAAATTTCATCTTTCGGGCAGTGGTGGCGCGTGCCTTTAATCCCAGCACTTGGGAGGCAGAGGCAGGCGGATTTCTGAGTTTGAGGCCAGCCTGGTCTACAAAGTGAGTTCCAGGACAGCCAGGGCTACACAGAGAAACCCTGTCTAAAAAAAAAAAAAAAAAAAGAAATTTCATCTTCCTTTCAAGAGAAGACAGTCAAGGCCAATAACTGACAAAGCCAAAGGCAGAGATGGACAAAGGGGGCTTCAACTATCCCTGACAGGGTGAGCAGCATACAAACAAGCATGTGGTTCCCTCTCTGGTTGGACCAAGGGGACATGTGTAGAATGTGGAGACTTTCAACTGGCCAACTAATAATACTTCAGTTTTGGGACAGACCCTGAAACAAAGCCACAGGACTAGTCCAACTTGGCAATCAACTCAGGCCTCGTCTCCTTGGTGCTGAGAAGTTTACTTCCCTCCTACACTAAATCTTAGGATTCCTTAATTTCTGCAATCCTTTTTAATAAAATTTGCCTTGGGCTGGAAAAATGGTTCAGTACTTAAGAACACTTGGTGCTCTTCCCGAGGACCTGTGTTTGGATTCCAGACTCTACGTGGCACAAACGACCATGGGAGTCCAGGCTCATGGGAATCTGATGCCCTCTTCTGGTCTCTGTGGACACGAGGAGCACACGTGGTATACAGACATACATGTAGGTTAAATGCCCGTACACATAAGATAACAACAATAAAAGCTAAACAAGAAAGAATAGCCTGATTCAGAACAGTGCTGTGATTGTGTCGTGGGATAAACAGTGGTTCTCTAAATGACATGCTCACCTCTTAATTCCAACTGCTCAAATCTGTACACGTTGTAATATCTGAGGAAAGGGTGGCAGTAATTAAAGTAGATATTAATTATTAATAAGATCACCCTGCATTATGTAGATGGATCCTCAATCAAATGACGAGCATATCCATAAAAATCACACGGTGCTGGAGAGATGGCGTCACAGTTTCTTAACTCATGGAGCTCATGGGGCTCTTTCAGAGGACCTCAATTCAGTTTCCACCTTAGGTGGCTCACAAATGCCCTAACACATGTGGCATACACTCACATAGACATAAACTCAAGTAAAAAATCTTTAAAAAAAAATTACACAGAGAAAAGTGAGATCTTCTCTCTTCTCATCCTGAGTTCTTATGTGTGTGGTGAATGAAAGGTCACAGCCTGGGAATGTTGAAACTAGAGGAGGCAAGGTGTGGTACGTTGGACATGCTTGGCCCATGTGAAGTATTAGGACTGTTAGGAAGTATGGTTTTGTTGGAGTATAGGTGTAGCCTTGTTTGAGGAAGTGCATCACTGTGGGGGTGGGCTTGGAGGTCCTACCTTCAAGCTCCACTCAGTTTGGAAGAGAGTCTTCTTGCTGACTGCTAGAAGACAATCTCTTCCTGGCTGCCTTCATATCAAGATGTAGAACTCTTGGCTTCTCCAGCACCGTGTCTGCCTGCCTGTCACCATGCTTCCTGCCATGATGATAATGGACTATACCTCTAAACCTGTAAGGCAGACCCAATTAAATGTTTTCTTTATAAGACCTGCCTTGGTCATTGTGTCTCTTCATAGCAACAAAACCCAAATTAAGAAAGCAAGGTACAGATCTCCTTAAAAATCCTCTCTGGGCCAGGTGGTGGTGGCACACACCTTTAATTCCAGCACCTGGGAGGCAGAGGCAGGAAGATTTCTGAGTTCGAGGCCAGCCTGGTCTACAAAGTGAGTTCCAAGACAGCCAGGGCTATACAGAGAAACCCTGTCTCAAAAAACAAAAAACAAAACAACAACCAAAACAAACAAACAAACAAAAAACAAACCCTCTTTGGGACAAAGTTTTATCAACATTTTCATTTTGAGGTTTTATGCCATGTTGTATCAAATTTTTTAAATCCTGGCCCAGGGCTTCTACCTCACCTTTGACCATTTATGTTCACGGATTAAAGATACCCTTATAGTCTTTATATTTATAATAAGCCTTAGCCAGTACAATATTTGGATAGGTATCTCTATGTTGTATGAATCTACTTTTCTATTGGTAACCCCAAGTTAATACTGTGTTTCATCTGGTCGGCTCTTAGCTCCAATTGGGCAGCCCTCAGGGCCATATTTTCTTGACTCTTAACCCATGGTGGCTTCCTTGTTCCTCCTGTAAGTTCTTTTTTTGTAGTCCTCCTCTCCCCAAAGCCCACAAACTCTAAACTCCACCTATGTCTCTTCTGCCCAGCTATTGGCTGTTGGCATCTTTATTTACCAATTAGAAATCACTTGGGGACAAAGTCACCTAATGTCTTACATACAGACTCTCATCTCTGAGACAACCAATCTTAGAGGCCCCAAATTAACATTCGAATACAAGCAGCATTAAGCAAACCCACTACAATGCCACAGAACTGCAAAGGAATGGTCACCAACATTGTTCAGTGGGTACAAACACTTATTGCCAAACCTGGTGACCTGAGCTCAGTCTCCAAGACCCATATGGAAGGAGAGAACTGCAAATTGTCCTCTGACCTCCACACAAGTCCTGTGAAACACACACACACACACACACATACACACACACACACACACAGAGAGAGAGAGAGAGAGAGAGAGAGAGAGAGAGAGAGAATATGAAACAATTGTTTGGTTTTAAGCTACCAAACTTGTGGCAACTCACTATGGAAGCACCAGTAAAATGGTACAGAGGATTAAATTAAGTCAGATATTAAAATATATTTGAAAATAAGTTATTATGTTATGCCTATATGACGCAATGCTATGAAACAGAATTATCCTTAGAGATGATTTCAAGTAATTGGAGAAATAAATGCTCATTTAATTCAAAATACTGCCTTCTTTCATCTTAACAGAGAAAGAAAAACAGCAAAGGTATCAACAATGTTCCACATAGCTGGGCAGTGGTGGTGTATGCCTTTAATCCTAGCACCCAAGAGGCAGAGGCAGATGGATCTTTGTGAGTTCAAGGCTAGCCTGGTCTACAAAGTGAGTTTTAGGACAGCCGGAGCTGTTATACAGAGAAAGCTTATCTTAAAAAACCTAACTTGGTCAGGAGAGGTGGCTCAGAGTACTGGCTGTTCTTCCAGAGGTCCTGAGTTCAATTCCCAGCAACCACATGGTGGCTCACAAACATCTGTAATGAGATCTGATGCCCTATCCTGTTGTGTCTGAAGACAGCTACAGTGTACTCATATATATTAAATAAATAAATAAATCTAAAACCAAAACAAAACTACCCCCAAAACACAACAAACAAACAACAAAACCAACAAAACCCAATGTTCAAGACAGTATGTTTCACTTATGTGTAAGGATTTCCATATCAGTTTGGACTAAGTTAAGTTTGGTAAGGATGGAAGATGAAAACTTAAAACAATGCTAAACACAGCTGCCATAATCCAAAGAAAAACTGCAAAGAGGCTAAAGCTCTCCAGTCTGCCCTCATGGAGATATATATCCTAGTTCAATGCACTACACCAAGTTTTCCGACATACATTGTTACGCTGGGGTGCCCATCCTTTCCAGCCTCCATCCTTCCCTGTCTCTCACCCTCTACCCTTTCCCACTGTGAAATACCCGTCCTAAGACACAGCAGACCCAGTCCTGTTTCCGGTTGGCCAGCGTTAGCTATTTTTCTCATCACTGTAACCACATACAGGGCAAGAAGCAATTTAAAGGAAGACTGGCTGTTTTAGCTGATTTGGAGCATGGAGAGACTTAATCCATCATGGCAGTGAGTAAAAATACTGCTTCTTGTCCATGTCCACCAGAGGACATCCATTCTACAGGGGGTCCTAAAAATTAAATGGATACAATGGTATCCTATGCCTATGGGTGTCAGTCTTTTTGGCCAGCTTTTTTCATACCCGCTTAAGGGAGTCATGAACGAGCAAAATGCCCCAAGGGCTAGGCATGGGTTCTACAGTATGGGCTTCTTCCTATCAGAGCTAATCTTGCCACTGATGTATGCCTAACCTGTCCACAGCAAAGTCCAATGCTTAACTCCTGATAGGGAGGGCATCATTTTGCACAGGACTCTTTTTTAGAAACAAGGTTTCATGTTGTTTAGGCTAGCATCTGTGTGGATGAAGATGACCTTGAACTCATTAGAGTCTTGTCTCCAGCTCTCAATGCTGGCATTACAGGCATGTGCCACCACACCTGGTTCCTTTGGGGATTGAACCCAGTGCTTCATACATCACACACACACACACACACACACACACACACACACACACACTCTACCAACAGAGATAACTCTCCATCCCACAAGCGCTCCCTGGCAGCGGATTCATTTTACTGCAGAATAGTTAGCTCCGCTAACCTTAACAAACGGTTGGGAGACGTTCTGGCATTTCTGAGAGCAAATGGTACAACAGCTTTGTTTGAGGATGTTTACAAACCTGCTGAGAGGCTAAGAGCAGATTTACTTTACATAACGGAGTAATAAAACTAGTATATCTCTCTGTTCTCTGAGTTATTTCTGTGATATGACTGTCTCCCATGGATTGGAAGGCAGATTTGTTTTGGGGCCAGTATAACAAAATCTCTCTCCAAAGGGCATGTGCATCTTAATGCTTAAGTCAGATCTATTACATCATTACTTCTGTCACATTCTGCTGGTAATTTTTAATGCCAACCAAGATTCAAAGGCAGGGGAGATGGAGTCTGTCTTTCTTTTTTTAAATAATAACAGGGTCTTACAATGTCGTTCTGAGTGGTCTGAAACTCTCTAAATAAACCAGACTGGCCTTGAACTCGCACAGAGATCTGCTTACCTCTGGCTCTGGAGTGCTGAGATTAAAGGTGTGTGCCACAACACCCAGAAAATCCTATTTCTTAAAGAAAGTAGTCACCATGTCACATTGCCAGAGTTACACAGAGCTAGTAGCAGGATCTTTGCTGAGACTGCATACATGTACACACAGAGACACAGAGACACACAGTCGCTAGTAGCAGGATCTTTGCTGAGACTGCATACACTCTGTGTATGAGAGAGAGAGAGAGGGAGAGAGAGAGAGAGAGAGAGAGAGAGAGAGAGAGAGAGAGAGAGAGAGAGAGAGAGAATGTGTTTGTGTTTTTCTGTGTGTAGCTGTCCTGGAACTCACTCTATAGACCAGGCTGGCCACAAACTCACAGAGATCTGCCTGCCTCTGCCTCCTGAGTGCTGGGATTAAAGGTGTGCACCACTACTGCCCAGGGCTTTTCTAATCTTTTAGACAAAGAACAATAAATTTGTAAAAGAATGACAAGAGAATTGAAGATGTGGACTAGGGTGGCAAGCTTCCTCAGAGATGTGTAGGGCAGAAGTGGAAGAGAAGGGCTATGTCATGGTTTACCCAGATACACTGCAGTTCCAACTGCCAATCTCCAGTGATTAAAACTGGCTTACAGCCTTTGTATATAAGTGGCATTCCTCTTGTACTCATTAGTATGGCTTTTCACAAAGGTTGTGTGTGTGTGTGTGTGCATGTGCGTGTGTTGTGTTTATATATTTGTGTGTGTGTCAAGGTCAGTATGTGGTGTTTGTATCATTCTCATTTTTTGAGATGGTAGCTGTCACTAGACTTGGAGTTTGTAATCCAGCTAGGCTGACTGCCCAATCAGCTTTAGGGATCGGTCTGTCCTTGACTCCCCAGTGTTGCCATCTTCTTAGTCTGTACATATTTGCATGTGGAAGCCAGAAATAGCCGTGGGTGTTCTTCTAATGACTCAGTGGGTAAGCACCAGGAACTGAAGTCAGACCCCAGTACCCAGTAGCACTGGTTGTGGCAAAGCACAGCTATAACACCACCACTGGGACTCAGCGTCAGTCCAGCCAAAACAGCAACAAGTTCAGGTATCAGTGAGAGATACTGTCTCAAGAAGTAAGGTGGAAGTGTTAGAGGAAGACACCCAGCATTGACACCTACCTATGAACACACCACACGTACACAAAGGGATCTCATCTATTTAGTGTTCTCCACTAATTTGAGAAGCTAAAACCTTTGCAATCTTTTGATTAGGTGCTGCTTTAAAATTATGGAATGCTTCATGAATTTGCATGTATCATCTTTGCCATGTTAATCTCAGTATCATTCCAATTTTATCATGTGCTGTTGAAGCAAGTGTTTTATTTATTTATTCATATACTCATTTATTTTGAAACATATCCAGATTGTTTCCTGTTTGTAGGATTGTATGCATTACAGCTCAGATGGGAAAGGTATTCTGGCATTCAGGAGCCAAGGCATACAATAAAGTCACATCACACAACAAACCTCATACAAGAGATTTATTGGAAAAAAAAAAAACCCAGGAGAGTGGTGGCTTCTGTTTGGGAGAAAAGAAGCAGAGAACTGGGCAGAAGATAGGATTTATATAGTGTTTTTTGGAGGGAGGAGCTTTCCAGGGTGCCACGAGATTGGAGGGATTATGTGGCCTGATCTTGGGACAAGACCAGGGATTGGTGAGATTTTTTTTTTCCTATAGGGCAGGACCTGGGCACTATCCCACCATGGGGCTAGAAAAGGGTCATTAGGGCATATAGAGAAGTCTGGGAGTGGGGCCTAGCCTCTGGAGCTCTGTTGGGGGTTGGGACCTGGGGCTGGACACTTGCATGCCTTGAGGGTTTACAAAGTTTACAAAATACACAAAGTTTACAAAGGGAATATTTGATTCCAGCACAAAAAACCTTCCCCGTGACTTGAGCTGGCACGAAGAGCCAGAATTCCCCCTTTTTTGTTTTTATTGTTAAACAGTCATGGGTCACAAAGTGGGTAACATTATCATTAGACTACTTCCTGCTGAATGAGGGTGTCGAAGTCCTTGGGCAAGTCTGATCTTCACCATTAGGTAGGGTATAATTGGGTGTTGCAGGCCTCTGGCTCAGTAGCTAGGGGTCGGTAATCCTGTAATAGCAACTGATTAAAAATCTGGTTAGAAATCCTTTGGGTTCATTGTTGAAGAAATCTAGATAAGTTTATAAATCAGGGTGTGACTGGTAGGATTAAGGAGTAGAAGGGGGTTTAAGAAGGTTAGTATTCACTTCTATATTGAACTGTCAGTGATCCACTGGCCAAAGGCATCAATATGTTTCTTCCATTTTTTTGGCAATTTGTCTCCAGTTATTGGAAGTTGTCTTTTGCTATACCCAATGGGTTAACATAGAAGCAACATTCTTCCCCGAGGGAGAGAGGAAGACCATCTCTCTCTGCTGTAAGACAAACCAATCCTTGCTGATTTTGTAGCACTACAGTGGCCAGTGAGTTTATTTGGCTCTGGAGGTTAAGAATGGTCTGAGCCACCCACTGGAGATCCTGGATGAACTGAGAGGACAAGGGATGGTAAATATCTAGGGAGGTAGTCAGTCCTGCTGCTCCAGTGGTTATGCCTAGGACTACAAAGGTATGTTCTGAACCACTTGTTTGCCATGCTGTGCTGTTACAAACCCTGTGACAAGAATCAGCAAGGATTCTTCACTGGGTATCACCTATAGTTTTGGAAAAAGAAACACCAGAGCACACGTTCTAGACCATCCAGTGGGTAGGCAGTGATAAACTTGAGTGCCACAGAGAATGGGGGCATTATGAATGTTTGGTCATAAGAGCCAGGTAGTATTAAGGGTTAAAATATTATTGTAGTGTGCAAATCCAGTGTGCCCACAAACCATGCTCCTGAGGAGTTAAAGCAATCTGTGATTACACAATTACACACACATACACACACACACACATACGCGCACACACATACAGGGGAGGGAGGGAGGGAGAGAGGGGGGGATAGGGGTTGTGATATTTGGATTACAACAAGTAATGAGTAATGAAGTGTCTAATAAGACAATGAGCAAGACCACAAATGATGCCTGTTTGACTCAGGAGGGACACACAACCAACATTCTTCAGAGAGAGAAAGGGTAGCAAACAAACTCTGCTGAAAGTTTTCTATAAGCTCCAAATGGGAGCTGAGAGACAAAGCAGCCCAGGATGGCGTGGAGAAGCTGTGAGATTTCTAAGATGAGAGACAGGGTCACAGAGGCCCAGAAGTGCTGAAGGAAGCTGTGGAGCTCAGCAGGCAGCTCCCGGGGGGGGGGGTTTCCGATATATAGAGAGGAGCAAGTGTCTTAATAACTAGAGAGTTGCCCAAATTGTGGGGCCCTGGAGAGTGCAACAGGTTCAAGGAGTCAGAGAAAGGCTCCTTACAAAATAGGCAAGGAGGGACAGATGAGCAGAATAGGTGGACAGAGGAAGCTGCTAAGGAGGTAGACTCTAGAATTTGAAACCAGATATATGATAGGTGGACGAAGCCAGCAGAAACAAATGATCTGAGCAGACTTTAAGAGAGTCAAATGAGTAACAAGTTTGAAATGTTGAGACATGAGCATGGCCAAAAGGTTAAGTGTTGCACCCTCTACCATTGGTACCTGAAGAGAGAGAACTCTGGAAGGAGGTAGTGTTGAGGACCATTGCCTTGTATTTAGAGATGGCATAGGAGGTGAAAAGAGAAGACAGTAGTGGGTGACCTGAATGTTAATGTGGTGGTTTAAAAAGGTATGGCCGCTTTAGACTCGTGTTTGAATGCTTGGCTCATAGGGATTGGCACTATTAGGGGGAGTGGCCTCATCATAGTAGGTGTGGCCTTGCTGAAGGAAGTATGTCAGTGTGGAGGCAGACTTTGAGATCTTATATATGCTCAAGTTACACCCAGTGTTCTCCACAGTCTCCTTCTGCTGACTGCAGATCGAGATGTAAAACTCTCGGCTCCTCCAGCACCATGTCTGCTTGCACACTGCCATGTTTCCCACCATGATGATAATGGACTAAACCTCTGAGACCATAAGACAGTCCCACTGAAATGTTTTCTTTTGTAAGAGTTGGCATGATCATTGTGTCTCTTCACAGCAATGGAAACCCTAAGACAATTAACCTTTTTGATTTGCATATATAAAGTTCACCGTGCAAACAAGGAACCCAATCCTTGGATAGAATAGTCCAATTTTTTGATAAGTATGCAATGGCAACAAAAGAAGGTTCCCAGATGGTAACCCAGGATCCCAAGGCTTAGCCCTCTTTTTTTATACATGGAGAGAGAGAAGGTATGAGTTAATTCTGGAAGATGGAGGAGAACCTGTTGAAGCATGAGAGCTCTCTGAAGGGAAGGTGGGGAGCAGAGAATAGGGGTCAGATACTATGGGGTGAAGGGGAACCACTGCTGAGTTGAGAAGTCAGAGATCCTGAACCAAGTGGGAGGGTCCATTGGGTTTTTTATTAAACATTGAGCATGAGATTATTATTATTATTTTTTTTTTTGAGACAGGGTTTCTCTATATAGCCCTGGCTGTTCTGGAACTAACTTTGTAGACCTGGCTGGCCTCGAACTCAGAAATCTGCCTGCCTCTACCTCCCAAGTGCTGGGATTAAAGGCATGCGCCACCACGCCCGGCTTGAGCATGAGATTGTTAAAGTCAGAATAAGTTGGGCAAAGATGATTCTTTTTTAAGACATCAGAGATAAGAGGCTTAAGTCTCCTTAGGCTGTGGAGAGAGTGGGTACTGAGCCTGAGTGATATAATTGGTGTGGTTCAGTGAGGCTGGTAAAGTTGCCTCCTTACACTTACAACAGGGGAACAAAAACGGTGTAGGTCCCTAAAATACCATCAGGACTAAGTAGATGGCTCCAGTGTCCAGATATGACTTATATAATTATATCCAGGACAGATATGACTTATATAATTATGGCTAGCACAGGCTTGCCTTACACTTGCTATAAAGCTTAGGCTAGCCCATAGGAGATCTTTCTATTTCAGTCTCTCTATATGCTAATCATAATAAAGTCCCCGTTTTATTAAGCTTTGCTTGCTTGCCAAAGTCATAAAGAACCTATGTAAGACTTTGAGGACACCTCATCCTTCTACGGGGTGAGGGGGGGAGGGGGTCTGTAATGGTAACATTTTTGCCTTTCAATATCTCAGTGTTGGCTTCTGGTTTTTGACACCACAACACGTGGCTTCATCCTCAGTCTCAAGATTCTTTTTCACTGTTTCCCAACTATCAGAGGAAGCATTAGTCTCTTCACCAGAGATTCGTGGAACACACTGACGGTTCTGATAGAGACTTGGCTCCGGGTGGACCACCAGCATTCTTAAATCTTCACACTTGCAGAGTAGTACCATTCCGAAAAATGATCTTAAAACTTTCATTGATTCAACAGGAAGACTTTTGGCTTTCTTTTCTTTATCTTTCTGTTTTTCTTCTTCTTCTTTCTTATTGATGGATAACTTCTAAATTACTGTAACAAAGAAAAACGAACTTCACGGAGGAGCTGGGACTATGGAAACACTCACCCTAAGATTCTATAGCAGGGCACCTCCAAGATACAGTTCCGGGTTTTGCCTCCAGCTCCTACCAGCCCCGCCTAAAGCTTTTACTCCACCCAGCTTCCAGGATGCGCTCTAATTTCCGTCTCCCAGCAGTAGCGGCAGCCAATCGGCTCACTGGGCAGTGGAGCTTCAGGAAGCGGCCTCTCTATCTAGCAACCCCACCGCTTTGTGGGATTGCAGCGGAATCGGTGCTGTAGAAAGGTTTCCCTCCGCGTTCTCAGCAAGTACAGAAGCCGAGAAGGTCCGGTGCAGCCATGGCGGCGCACCTGAAAAAGCGGGTATATGAGGAGTTCACTAAAGTGGTTCAGGTAAGCTCTGGCAGAAAAAGTCCTGGACCAGTCTGCGCGAGAGGGTTGTCGCACCCAGGCTGTTCTCCAGATCAGCGTCTAAGCTTGTGTGTAGCCGGCTTAGGTTTGGGTTCCTAGGCTGCACGTCAGGCAGGGGGCGTGTTAGGTCGAGGCCGCTGTTCTCGTGTGTACTCTGACTTTAGGGTTTGTTGTTGTTTTTAAAGTTCTTGGACTAGAATTGGGGGTCTTAAGCATGCTAAATTATCGCTCTACCCCAAAGTCACACTCCCAACCCACTTGATAAAGACAAAACAAAATCATTGGGACAAAGTGCTGTATAGTTTTTAAAACTGTCAGGTATCTTATTTTAATGTCTCACAGCTCGGTTGTGCCAGATCGGGTTATATTTGCATTCTCCTGTCCTCAGTTGGTGGCAGAACTCCCCTTAACTCGTGTACCTCTAACTTTCAGAGACAAGTTGAGTTGTATGCAAAACTCCAAGCTGACTAAAGGTCTGTAGAATTCAAGGCTAGCCAAGCAGGCAAGAGTCACAGGACAGCAAACCTATCATCCCCTCTCTTTTAAACATAGGTGGACCAAGCAAGCCCCTGTCGGAACTCAGTGTGCTCCACAGTGTCTCTGTAGAAGCGATGTATTCTGCTTCTTAAATTTCCATATGTATACAGATACATACAAAATATATGCGTCTTGAGGAATACTTAAATTTTTTATTTTTTTGTAGTAGGGGAGATTGAATGTAGGGCCTTATGCACGCTGAGGCATGTGGTCTACCACGGAGCTGTTACAGACCCCGCTCATTTAGGGAGTTTGTTAAGATGCAGATTAAGTTCAATAGGTTGGTGGTGTGAGGCAAGATCTGCATTTTGACCAGGCCCGGGTTTATGCCAGTGGATCACCAGCAGTCTTAGATATTTAGGCAGAGTGGTCTCATTAAGGAAAAAAAATTTTTTTTTTTCTTTTTTGAGACAGGGTCTCACTATGTAGAGCAGGCTGATCTTGAACAGGAAGGAATCAGCCTGCCTGCCTTTTCTTCCCAAGAAGAAATCACTGTGCCTGATGGAAAACGATTCTTAAGCCTTCCATTCATTCAGTAATTCAACAGGAGAAAATTAAGTTTTAAAAAGTATTTTCAGCCGGGCGTGGTGGCGCACACCTTAATCCCAGCACTCGGGAGGCAGAGGCAGGCGGATTTCTGAGTTCGAGGCCAGCCTGGTCTACAAAGTGAGTTCCAGGACAGCCAGAGCTATACAGAGAAACCCTGTCTCGAAAAACCAAAAAAAAAAAAAAAAAAAAAAGTATTTTCAAATACTTGAGTGATTTCTGTGTACCATGTGTGGTAGGAAGTCTTTGGCTATCAGAACCCCTGCTTTTGGGGAGTACATAGTCTAACTGGAGAGCCAGGGCAGTGTCTCTGTTATCATCACAGAGAGAACTACACTGGCAAGTCAGTATTCTTCCATTCTCCTTAGCATTTTCTCCTTTCCTAAAACCCAGCTCTAACTTTCAGTGATCTCATATTGCTGTCTTCTCATGTTTGTTTATCGGCTATTGGTAAATTGGCTTTCTCTTTATTCGTCTTTCTTACGAAAGCTTACATTTTTTTTTTGTTCTTTATATTATATGCATGAGTGTTCTGTCTGCATGAATGTCAGTGTATCACGTGTGCAGTGCCAGAAGAGGGCATCAGACTCCCTAGAACTGAGATTACAGCCAGTTGTGAGTTACCATGTGGGTGCTAGGAATTGAACCTGGGGCCTGTGCAAGAGCAAGAATTCACTCTTAGCCCCTGAGTCATCTCTGCAGGTCCAGCTCTTTTTTTTTTTTTTAAACAAAAACAAAAACCAAGGTCTCAGCTGGGGTTGACCCACCTCAGGGGGGTGGGGATGGGGGATTGGCACATGCCTTTAATCCCATCATTAGGGGGCAGAGGAAGGTGGATTTTTGTGTTTGAGGCACGCTCCAGAACAGCAAGGACTACACAGAAAAACCTGGTCTTGGGGAAAAACAAAACAAAATAAATAAGACAAGGTCTCATACAGTCCAGGTGCAGTGTCGCTAAGATTGAATTTTAAACCTCCTGCCTCCACTTCCTGGTTTGTGCTGGGGATTGAACCTAGGGACTTGGGCATGTTAGGCAAGTACTCTACAAACCGAGCTACGTTCCCAGCGGCCCTCGTGTAATAACTGAGCATTGGCTTTAATAGCTTACTGTTCATTTTTTAATGTAGTAAGTTCTGGACTTTTTGAACAAGTCAAAGGTCAGGAAGCTTTCCTTACTGGCTTTTCAGAGCTCCCACATCTCTGCTTTCCTTTCTGGGATTTCCTGGCTCTTCATTCCTCCCCTTCCTCTCTCTTCCTTCCCTTCCCTCTCCACTTTTCTTCACTAAAGATATATTTTTATTTGTGTGTGTGTGTGTATTTCATGTGTTGGCATGCCTATGAAGGCCAGACGAAGATGTGAGATCACTGGAGCTGAAATTGAGCGTATTTGTGAGCCACCTGACCTGAGTGCTGGTGACTGAATGTGGGCCTCTGAGAGCAGCAAGGGCTTCACTGCTAAGCCAGCTCTCTCCCCCTCCCCCTTTTCCTGTTGTAGATAGAATGAGCTTGGCAGCTTTACATGGTTTTGCCTTTTTTTTTTTTTAAGGTAGAGGCAAGGCATTCAGAGCATTCATGCTTTTACACAGTGTTGCTTCTTTCCTCCCTACATTCCTTCTCTAGCATGCCATGTTTCATACATCTCTGAACTTCTAGAGTTGTCTATTTTATACAAAACTCTTTAGCTTTAAGACCTGAAAGTTCAGCAGGTTAGTTCCTCCTGCTGCTTCCATCCACTGTGTGTGCTCAGCTACTTGATCCCATCACCCAATGCTGCTGTCCCTGACGGACAGCGTCTGTATGTCCCTAGGAGTGTCTGTATGTCCCTGCCAGTGTGTGTGTTCCTCGGTGGCAGAAATTACAGGGCCTGGCTCCATAAGACGCTCCCGACAATGGCAGAGACTACTCCCTTCTTTATGTATCCCCTCTAGGGAAATACCATTCCTCTCTCTTGAGCCAGCTGCAGTCCAAGTCAATCTGGGTTTTAGAGCCTCCCGAGTGCTGGGGTTACAGGTGTGTACCCTCAGTCATTGGAAAAACTAACTTTTTAATTTTGTATTTTAAATTGTGTATGTATAGTTATCATAGAGTGATAAAGTGAGATCTTAGTACTCCTGGTGTTTTTTCTTTGTTATACAGATGAGGAGGGGCGGGAACTGATGTGTGTTTAGTGCTTATCGCAGTGCAGTAAGTACAGGATGCTTTAGGTTTCTCACATATCCCCCGGGAATGGTCTTGGAAAGCTGTTTATAGATGAGAAGGCTTCACCTTGCTAGCCGTGTATCATTCTTTTGCCGTCAAAGCCGCTTTTTTCATGTTATATAGTGTTCCTGACTATAATCATCCTAATAGAGAAAATTTGAGGGAAATGATTGTTACCTACGCTAAAATACTATATTAGAGAGTAAAAAAATTATTGAGTATGACATTTATCTTTTTTTTTTTTTTTTTTTTTTTTTTTGGTTTTTCGAGACAGGGTTTCTCTGTGTAGCCCTGGCTGTCCTGGCACTCACTTTGTAGACCAGGCTGGCCTCGAACTCAGAAATCCGCCTGTCTCTGCCTCCCGAGTGCTGGGATTAAAGGCGTGCGCCACCACGCCCGGCTTGACATTTATCTTATAGTTTGTTTTCTATGTCTGCCCATTGTGTCAGGACTTAAGGAACCTATAGTGATAGGTTCCCTTCTATACAAATTTAAACATTTTTTGAAACATTTATGTATTTTGTGTGTGTGTGTGTTTAAGAGTTGGCTCTTTTTTCTACCATGTGGGTTCTGGTGATGGAACTCAGGCCACAGTCAGGCTTGGCAGCAAGCCCTTTTACCCACTGGCCTCTGGATACTGTATTTCTTAAGTTCTGTTAGCTAAGCATATGTGTTAGAAGGGAAAAATTATTTCCATCCAACGAACACAAGTTAAATTTACAGGCTGTTTTCACATCTTACTGTCTTTACTGTCTTACAGCAGCAGCAGGAGGAAATTGCTACCAAGAAGCTCCGATTAACAAAACCGAGTAAATCTGCCGCTCTCCACATAGATCTGTGTAAAGCCACCTCCCCAGCAGATGCTTTGCAGTACCTACTCCAGTTTGCCAGAAAGCCCGTGGAAGCAGAGAGTGTGGAGGGGGTAGTCAGGATCCTCTTGGAACATTATTACAAGGTAAGAAGGCCGCGAGGACATGGTGGGTTGTTTGTCAGAGCCGTGCCGTGGCTGCAGCGTGGGTTCATGCTGCAGAAGCAGGAAGGGGCTGTGGATACCAAGATTAGAATGAGGTAAGTGCTGTCCGCAGGAGCTTGTAGGGTAGTAAGAGGAGACAGGTATGTAAATGACTTGCTTAAGGTACTGTGAGCTCTGTGTGTGAGTGAAGTGAGAACACAGAGGAAGACTTAGTATCAGCCATGCCTCCTTGCTCGTTCACCTCTGGAGGGTAGCGCCCATCATCCTGCTGTTCCTGGTTTAATTTAGGACCCTCTTGCCTACTGGGATAGCCCTCTTAGTTCGCTTTTAAAGCAAAGTGGCATTTTTCTCTTTATAGAATGCCTTGCTGTGTAGCCCAGGACGGCATCATATCCCCTAGAGCTGGAGTTACAAATAGTTGTGAGCTGCAGTCTAGGTGTTGGTAATCAAACCCAGGTCTTCTGAAAGAGCAACAAGTGCTCTGAACTGCCTAGTTATCT
Source organism: Mus caroli (assembly GCF_978045245.1). Taxonomy (NCBI): domain Eukaryota; kingdom Metazoa; phylum Chordata; class Mammalia; order Rodentia; family Muridae; genus Mus; species Mus caroli. Next base: position 48,950,176 of record NW_028227263.1, on the reverse strand, counting down.
CTCTAGCTCCTATTTACATTCATTTTTGTAATAAGTTTGTCTTTATATAGCTCTGGCTGGTTTTGACCACTTTCTCTTTCTCTGTACTTATACATTCAGATTAATTTTATAGAAAATGATGTTCCCAAAGTAATGTATATGTTAAATGGCATAGCATGCAGGATTTTAGGTTTTCTGAACATATTTGTTTTCCTTTCTCTTGCTTTAGGCCTGGTTGTATCTGGTGCTTCCTTAGAAACTAAATGAGCTGGTGGTAGTTCATGCCTGTCATCCCAGAGTCAGGAAAGTTGAGGCAGGGGGATTGAGAGATTGTCGTCAGCCTGAGCTGCACAGTGCGCTTCAGGCCATCTTGAACTATAGAAGCAGACCTGTCTCAGGAAACCAAAAGCCAGGCCAGTGAGGTTGGCTCAGTCAGGTAAAGGTGCTTGCTGTGTAAAACTGACTGCCTGAATTTAATTCTCAGAACCCATATAAAGAAGTTGGGTGCTGGCCAGGCAGTAGTGGTGCACACTTTTAATCTTAGCATTTAGGAGGAAGAGGTAGGCAGTTCACTGAGTTTGAGAGTTTGAGGCCAGTCCAGGACAGCTACGCAGAAAAACCCTGTCTTGAAAAACTGATAGATAGATAGATAGATAGATAGATAGATAGATAGAAAACAAGTAAGCGGTGGGGAGATAGATAGATAGATAGATAGATAGAGAGAGAGAAAGAGAGAGAGAGATAGATAGAGATAGACAGACAGACAGAGAGACTGGATACTGTGGCATATTGGTAATTCCAGCATACCTATGGAGGGAAAGAAAGCAGAAGCAGAAGACTCTCCTGGAAGTTTGTATGGCACATGTATACATGCACACACACACGCACACACACACACACACACACAAATAATAAATGGGAAATAGAAAATATATAGGTGAGGTGTGTGTGTGTGTGAGACGTGTGGACGGCAGTTGATTTTCCAACCAAATTTAAATACTTTTGTCATTGGAATAGAAAGGTAGTAACCTTAATGCCAACACTGACAAGACCCCTCCCACCCCATCCAATTTCATATATATTCATTAAACATCTTTCAATGTTGGGATTGTGCCATGTACTTAACTATACAGTATAATAAAGAAAGGGACTTAACACAGCAGCCTTAGAGATTAGCCTCCGACTCTACGCTAAAATGGCCAGGCATCTCCTTTCCCTTCTCCCTGGAAGCTAGAGCCTAGGCACACAGTCTGGCCTCAGTCAGGTGCACTTGCTTGTCACAGCCTTCTACTCAGGATCTGGGGGCCCACAGAGTCAGTGGTGAAGGGCTCTTTCCAGTGGCTGCCCTAGCTCCTACTCTCTGTCCATTCCAGCAGTGATGCTGGCTGCCCAGTATCAGCCATGTTGGTGGGGGAAATGGCTATGACATCCAACACTGACTGAGTAGTGAAGATAAGATATTTTAGTGTCAAGTGCACATTTTTTAATTTTAGAAGTTAACTACTTCAAGAAGACATAAACATTTCCATTTGCAGTATTGAGTATAACATTAATGGAGCAAGGCTGTCTCTTGAGGTGTATGAAGTTAATTTTTCACAAATGAAGCTCTGGAATAGTTGGATCTTTGGATAGTTGTGTCCTTTGTGACGTCAGTTTCCTGTGCCCTGTGTGTTTGATAGCTAAGAGCAGAGCATCAAATGACAGTTGTTTTCTGTTTTTTGTTTTTTTCTAGGAAAATGATCCATCTGTGAGACTGAAAATTGCATCACTCTTGGGATTATTATCAAAGACGGCAGGATTCTCTCCAGACTGCATAATGGATGACGCCATTAACATACTACAGAATGAAAGTAAGCTGCAACTAAAAGCTGCATAGTCAGAGCACAAATCTTCAGTTCTGACAGAACATATAGAATTTACAAGGAAGTTTGGTGTTGATTGGCATTAAACAGAACAATTTTTTACAAGATAGAGTCTTACTCTAGCCCAGGCTGTCCTGCAACATACTAGGTACCCAGGATGTCCTAAAACTTCAAACTGAGTCTGTCTGAGTCTTCTGGGATTATGTACATAAGCCTGTGTCGTCTTCTTAAGAAGGAATTTGAAGATGGTTTAATAGAGACATGTACATGTATTTATATTAGGGATAAAATATAGTTTTATGGTCTAGGGATGTAGCTCAGTTGATAGACTGCTTAGCACTCATGAAGTTGTGGGTTTAGTCTCTATCACTGCATAAACTGGGCAGGTCAGTTGAAGAGTATTTAACTAGAATGAAGTCCTAGGTTCGAAACCTACTCTCCCTCCATCACATAAAATGCACATGGTGGCTCATAATGTAATCCTAGCACTTGGAGGCAGAGCTAGGAGACTCAAAAGTGTAAGGTAATCTTTGTCTGCATAGGGAGTTAGAAGTCAGACTTTAAGGTTCTATCTCTGCCTATAGCTTTATTTTATTTTATTGTGACCTTACAAAGTGTTGTATATTTATTACAGCTTATATAACATAGACAGATATTAATTTCTTTTTAAAAAAATAATTCGAAGTATTATTTTTGTTTTGGTTTGGCTTTTTGACATTTTTGAGACATGGTCTCACTATGTGTAGGTCTGGTTGGCCTTGAACTCACTATTAGACCAGGTGGGCCTCACAACTCACAGATATCTGCCTGCCTCTGTCTTGAAGTGTTGAGATTAAAGGTATGCATCTCCAAGTACATTTTAAAAATGTTATATTTTAGCTGGGCAGTGGTGGTACACACTTTTCATCCTAGCCCTCGGGAGGCAGAGTCAGGCTGTTCTCTGTGAGTCCAAGGCCAGCCTAGTCTACAGAGTGAGTTCTAGGGCAGTCAGGGCTGCACAGAAGAATGGTGTCTTGACAAATGAAAAAAATAACAAAAAGTTTTATGTTTTTTTTGTATATGCATGTGTATGTGTGTGTGTGTATGTACATATATATGCATGTATGCCAGCCTTGTGTGTAGGTTTCCTGGAAGGCCAGAAAAGGTTCTTGGATCTATGGGAGCTGGAATTCCAGGCAGCTCTAAGCTGCTTGACATGGGTGTGGGAAACAAATTTCAGTCCTGTGAATTAGGGGCAAGCTCTCTTAGCCACTGAGCCTGCTTTAGCCCAGGATTCAAGATTTAGATTTGATTTTTGATTTATCAGAGATTAGCTTTGTAAGTTTTAGTTAGCTTTTTGTAGATGTTATATAGTTATCTTTGTAAGGAAATAATCAATATGATGGTATTGGGGGTGTCTTTGCCTCTTCTGTTTCCTGTGACTACCTTTTTATATTTGTGGCTTGTTTCATATGTGAGTCCCTTCTGCAGTTTGATCTGAGGGCCTTATACATGGTGGGCAAGTGTTTTACCATAGAACTAAACTTCTAACTATGGCCAAGATCACTTGAATTACCTAAAATCCTCTTGTATCCCACCAGCATTATAAGGACTGTATTTCCAAAGACAGAAGAACATGTTTACATGTATGTATGCATGTGTGTATGCATGTGTGTATGTATGTGTGTATGTATGTATGTGTGTATGTATGTATGTGTGTATGTATGTGTGTGTATGTATGTATGTGTGTGTGTATGTATGTGTGCATGTATGTATGTGTGTATGTGTGTATATGTGTATGTATGTATGTGTGTATATGTGTATGTATGTATGTATGTGTGTTTATGTATGTATGTATGTATGTGTTGTTTGCTCAAGTTTTACTTATGAGACAATTCCTCTGGTCATGCTGGCCAGTAATTTTGGCTGATCGCAGATTTGTTTAATAGTCACTTGTCAAGATTCCATTTGATCATTGTGATGGGAAAATACATCAAAAGCATGCATTCAATCAGAAGTTCCAGAAGAGCCTTGATATAAAGGTGATCTGCTTGAGAAGATGGACATAGGCCTTTTGTTTGTTTGTTTTTTGTTTTTTGAGACAGGGTTTTTCTGTATAGCCCTGGCTGTCCTGGAACTCACTTTGTAGACCAGGCTGGCCTTGAACTCAGAAATCCACCTGCCTCTGCCTCCTAAGTGCTGGGATCAAAGGCGTGTGCCACCACCACCTGGCTCTATATTTTTTTTGCCATTTATTAGGTATTTACTGAGCACATAATAAGTTATTGTAGATTTTGAGACACTGGAGGTGAATAAGGTGTGGTCTTTGTCTTCAAGCATCTTCTGTTTCTGGCTTAGTGTGATGAGAAGGCAAGTAAAGTTTCACGCCTTGTGTGGAACCAAGAGGAGATGGACAGTTAATTCTCTTGGGGAGTAGGATAAACTCCAAGGATTATTAGGTGCGCCCTGAAGGCTGAGAGGACAGTTTCTCCGTAGTCAAGTTAGGCTGAGAGAGATGAGTTAGAAGTACAGGAAACTGAAAAAAATACTCGAAAAGAGTAGCCAAGTGTGGTAATCCCAGCACTGGGAGATGGAGGCTGCAGACTCAGAGTCCTGCGTCATCTTTGACGACACTGAGAGTTCAGGGCTACATGAGACCTGTCTCACAACAAAGAGGGCCAAGACTGAGCATTTGAAGAGGTGAATTACAAAGGGCAGGGTAGCGGCCGTCGGGAATGGTATGTCTGTATGGTTGGACTTTGCTTGGAAGGTTTTTTTTTTTTCATCTTCATGTACTGTTTTTTCATTTTCTTTTGTTTTTGTTTTCCAAGAAAGGGTTTCTTGGTGGAACTCACTTTGTAACTCAGAGTTCCACCTGCCTCTGCCTCTCAAGTCCTGGGGTTAAAGGTGTGACCAACCACACTCAGCTCAGTGTACCGTTTGTTTGTGTGTTTGTTGACACAGGCAATGTTTTCCTGCTTTAGTCCACTTCGGATTCACTAGCCACTGATACTAACTATTTGACGGACCTACTTTGTGCATAGGACCATGCCCAGTCCTGTGAAAGTCTCAAATTCCCAAGGCCCAATACCTTTGGAAATTTAGCTTTTAGTTGAGGGGATAAAAGATTAGACAGAAATATCTAAGTAAGTAAATAATAAGTAAATAAGGATCCACATTCCTTCCCAAAGTAAATGAGTGTTGACAATGGTCTCTTCAAAGTTTGTAATTCAGCCGTTCCTCTTTCCTAGAGTCTCACCAAGTGCTAGCTCAACTTTTAGACACTTTGCTTGCAATTGGCAGTAAACTACCAGAAAATCAAGCTACCCAAGTGCGATTAGTGGATGTGGCCTGCAAGGTAAGAGGATGAATGGTTTTCATTCTGGAACAGAGAAGCTGTTGGATCTGTGTGAATTCTATGCCGTTTTTAAAACAAAATCTCAAACATTCGATTTTACTAACTTGTGAGCCAGGTGCAGGGTGAAAGCTCAAAGAGGCAGAGAACGAACCCTGCTGACCTTCCTCAGCTAACACCTGAGAAGGGAAAGGAAGCTTTCCTCAAACAAAAACCTCTCAAACTCCGTGTCCTCCCTTCTACCTCCTGGGTGTCTCTCTATCCGTCCTCCCAACTTCCTTTGACTCAATGGTTATTTCCTATGTTCACTTCCTGTCAACTGGTTGCTTGCTCCGCCTCTTGACCTGTGGTTGACCTTATTAATCCTGTTTACAATAAATAGAAAGCTCTTGGCTTAAAGGTGTGTGCTAGGGCTGAGCACACCACAACTAGAAATGGGTTTTTCCAATAAACAACACAATCTTGGGGTTCACAGTGGGATCAAATACCCTGTAGTAGTGTAGTCCTCAGAGTGAGAACTTAAAGAACTCTCAGTGGCTGTAAGTCTGCTCTTTTTAGTCCTCGGTGTTTGGAGAGTAAGCTAAATGCTGTAGTGATTTTTTTTAAAACAAACACATTTATGAGTTTATTGGGTGTAGGGGACAGGAGAGTCCTGGCACACATTGGAAGTCAGAGGACACGTGGCAGGAGTTGGCTTTCTCCTTCCACTGTGTGCGATTGGTATTAAACCTGGCTGCCAGAGCCCTTACCACTGAGCAGACCTGCCGACCCCTCTTTGATGATTCTTGTGAGAAAGAGTAGCTTGGATTAAAGTAGTGGAAAGATGGAAGACTGAGATGGTAGATTTTGAGAAATGTTTAGGAAGTAGTATGATGTTGATTTATTTATTTGTTTGTTTTTATTGTTTCTGATCCAGGCTGGCCTCAAACTCACCGAGTCCCACTTGCTTCTGCCTCCGAAGGCATGCACCACCACACCAGACCTGTTTTTACTTTTTGACAGACTACTATTGTTGCTAGAAATGTGATTTACTGACTCATTCTATTAATGTGAAAATGGCTGCACTTTGTGGCCTAACAGAATACACAACAATTGGCAGCTGGCTTTCTTTTAACAAAGTTGTATGTGATGGGTAGGTTGTGGGGAGGGTACATTTGCCTTGGTGTGTGTGCTCGTGTGAGTGCGTGTGCAAGCTTGAATGTGTGTGTGTAAGCCAGAGGTCAATGTCAGGTGTCCTTTATTTCTCTCTACTTTATTTTTGAGACAAGGTCTTTTACTGACCTTGAGTTCTCTGTAAGCCCCTAGGACCTGTCCGTCTCCACACTACTACACTGGGGTTACAGGCGCACTGGGCCTCCATGACAGGGGTTGGGGAGCTGGGTTTGGGGTTGGGTGTGTGTGTTGTGCTGGGGGAGCTGGAATCAAGTCTTCGAGCTTGAGTAACAGTCACTACTCACTGAGCCACGGCCCCAGCCCCACTTGGCAGATCCTAATGATGACGACTATGATGTGACCTGTGGGGGGAAGGACATCATCATAAAATTATATTTGTTGCCTGGAGGGTATGGCTCAGTGTGCTGAGGTTGAGTAATGTGTTGGTTATGCGTCATTGTTGCCTGGTTACCTTAATAGATGCTAGAAGGTTTTAGTTCAGTTGAAACTCAAAGCATATATAACAATTGTGACATATCTTCCAGGGGTTGTTTCAGGCAGTAGTTTGGTTATGAAAAATGATGTTTCCATACTAAATATGAGTCATTTTAAAAGCTAATAACTGGTGGTAATTGTCTGCCTCATATCTGGGTTTTACTCTCCTGTTCAGTGTCATATTTTTGTGGACGGTTTGAGCACTTACATGTGAGGCTTTGTGGGGTCAGAAGAGTAGGGTTTAACATTTTAAAAAATATTATTACACCGGGCATGGTGGCGCACGCCTTTAATCCCAGCACTTGGGAGGCTGAGGCAGGCGGATTTCTGAGTTCGAGGCCAGCCTGGTCTACAAAGTGAGTTCCAGGACAGCCAAGGGCGAGGTCTACACAGAGAAACCCTGTCTCGAAAAACAAAACAAAAAACAAAAAACAATATTATTACTCGTGTGTGTGTGTGTGTGTGTGTAAGCAGAGGTCAAGATGACAACTTTGTGGAGTTGACTCTCTCTTCCCATGATTATTCTTCACTTATGAATTTGGGAATTGCTGAGGTAGAGCAGCAGGAGAGGATTGCATGATTGCTAAGAATACAACTGGGTTCCGACATTGGAGACAGAGTGACAAGAGACCTGGGATGGGGCAGGGGGCAAGAAGGAGGGCAAAGGGAAGCTATCACTGCATATTTAAATCAGTGACTTCATGCATAGAAAAAAAGCTAGACATTTGGACTTAAAGGAAATAGATAACTTGTTTTGACAGTTGTATGTGTGGCTGTCCTGAAACTGTGTGTGTAACTTTTTATAGTCCTTACTGTTTAAAGTGATAGTAACAATAGCTAATATTAATATTATGGTTTAAAGCATATAACCTTATTTTAAATACATATATATACATATATATGTTTTTGTTTTTTAGTTTTTTGTTTGTTTGTTTTTCGAGACAAGGTTTCTCTGTGTAGCCCTGGCTGTCCTGAAACTCACTTTGTAGACTCAGAAATCCGCCTGCCTCTGCCTCCCAAGTGCTGGGATTAAAGGTGTCCACCACCACGCCCAGCTTAAATATCTTTTTTTTTTTTTTTTTTGGTTTTTCGAGACAGGGTTTCTCTGTGTAGCCCTGGCTGTCCTGGCACTCACTTTGTAGACCAGGCTGGCCTCGAACTCAGAAATCCACCTGCCTCTGCCTCCCGAGTGCTGGGATTAAAGGTGTGCACCACCACGCCCAGCTTAAATATCTTTTTATTTCTAAATTTAGCTTTTCCTGATAGCCCATAAGGAAGACAGATGAGAAGTGTACAGTTATGAGAGCCAGAACCCAACCAGACTACGTGGCCAGTGGTCAGAGCTGTGGTCTGAAACTAGCTTTCTTTTTTCCTCTATATCTCATGATGATTTAAAACTTAGCATTCTTCCCTTTTTTTTTAAAAAAAAAAGATACTCTTACCATGTGTCTCTGGCAACCCTGGTACTCATGTTGTCTAGATTAGCCTCATTTATATAATCCTCCTGTCTCAGTCTCTGAGTGCTAAGAGTACAAGCATGTGCCAGCATACCCAGGTTTTTTGTTTTGTTTTTGTTGTTGTTGTTGTTGTTGTTTTCAGTTTTGACTCTATTCCATAATTAATTTTGTAATCCTTTTCACCTCTTCTCTTAATTTTCCATTGTTCTGTAGTATTTAACATGAGTCTCTTGGCATCATGTTGTACTTCACAAGGACTTCAGAATATCTCTAAATGATATGTTAAAGAATATTTAGGTCACAGCTTTTAGCAGGAACTCCTTAATAACATATGCGTTTGTATTAAAATGCATTAATTGCACTAAATATACCCTTGGTTTTGTTTTTATTTTAGATTAGGATCAAAAAGACCCACACACTACATGTGGTTAGTCTCAAGTTTCTTTCAATCTCTCTTTTCTTTTTCTTTCTTTTTCTTTTTTTTTTTTTTCTTCTTTTTTCAGTTTTTCGAGACAGGGTTTCTCTGTGTAGCTCTGGCTGTCCTGGAACTCACTTTGTAGACCAGGCTGGCCTCGAACTCAGAAATCTGCCTGCCTCTGCCTCCCGAGTGCTGGGATTAAAGGTGTGCGCCACCACCGCACGACTTCTTTCAATCTTTTAAGACTGTTTTTGCCTTTTGTTTTTTTGTCTTTAAGTGCCATTGAGTAATTTCCTTGTGGAATAGTCCATTGTCTGTCTGTTTTGATGCTTCTGTTGGTGTCATGTAAATATTAACTGTGACATACATGTAACCACACTCACACACTCACATCATACACAAACACATGATGATAAATAAATAATAATTATAAAGAAAGAAAGACAGTATTGTCTTTATGTTCTGGCACACAGTATCCCAAATTCTTGCACAGGGTCTTACTTTGTAGCCCTGCTGGCCTAGAACTCTGTATGTAGACCATGCTGGCCTCAGATTTACAGAGATCTGCGTGACTCTGCCTCCTGAGTGCTGGCTTTGAAGTTGTGTGCTACCATGCCATTTCTTTATTGGTTCTTGGTTTATGTATGTATTTAGTTTGTGAGAGTTCACTGAGCTGTAAACTCAAGAGCTTTTTTTTTCATGTTTCTCTATGGCTATTAAGAGTTTCTAACGTTGGGTTTGAAGAGGTGACTCAGCAATTAAGAGTGCATAACACGCTTGCAAAGAGGAGGCCTTTGATTCCTAACACCCATGTTAGGCAGCTTATAGTCACCTGTACCTCCATCCCTAGAGGATTTGACACTTTCCTCTGGACTCTGTGGCACCATCACTAACATGTGCCCATGTGTGCATATATATTAAATAAGTTGGTTAACTAAAAAATAATTTAATGAAAAAGGTAATGTTTTGGGAAGGCAGATAAGTCCTTAGGCAGTGTGATGCTACACAGACCAGTGAGAATGAGAAGGGGCGGAGTGCTTTTCCCTAGTCTTTTGTTATATTTTTATTTTTTGCCTTTCTCTTTTCTTTTTATAGCACCTGACAGATACTTCCCATGGTGTAAGAAATAAGTGCCTGCAATTACTTGGCAATCTTGGCTCTTTGGAGAAAAGTGTCACAAAAGATGCTGAAGGCTCAGCTGCCAGAGATGTTCAGAAGATTATCGGGGACCACTTCAGTGACCAAGATCCACGGGTCAGAACAGCAGCTATAAAAGCCATGGTAACAGGAGAAAAGTGGAAGGGGATACTTTCTTTTTTCTTTCTTTCTTTCCCTTCTCTTTTCTGAGGCAGGGTCTGGCTGTGTGCAGACCTTGAACTTGGAGCAATCATTCTGCTTTAGCCCCATGCTTGGTTAATAAAATTCATTTTAAAATATACAACTCACTATTGACATTTTTTAAGTCATCAAAATAAAATAGTTAAATGCCTCTTAAGCATGATATCTTCTGAAGCTAAGAGTAATATGCACTCAACCAGTTTTTAAAATCTGTCTGGAGCATTAAACATGATAGAAGTAGGAAAAAAAATCTCTTATGAAGTCCTCTGTGAAAGGAAACTGTGACAAGTTCCTGATTGGACAGAAACCGTTCCATCTCCAAGGGAGAACACACAGCTTAACTGTGGCTTCATAGAATGAATTGGGTACTGTTCCTTCTGTTTCTGTATTGTGGACTCGTTTGAAAAGTATTGGTATTAGGTCTTTTTTGAAGGTATGATAGAATTCTGCACTAAACCCATTTGGTCCTGGCCCTTTTTTGGTTGGGAGACTTTTAATGACTTTTTCTATTTCTTTAGGGGTTATGGGACTGTTTAGTTGGTCTGTCTGATCCTGATTTAACTTTAGTATTTGGTATCTGTCTAGAAAATTGTCCATTTCATCCAGACTTTCCAGTTTTGTTGAGTACAGGCTTTTGTCGTAGGATCTGATGATTTTTGAATTTCCTCAGTTTCTGTTGTTATATCTTCCTTTTCATTTCTGAGATTTTTAGTTTGAATACTGTCTCTGTGCCCTCTGGTTAGTCTGGCTAAGGGTTTATCTAACTTGTTGATTTTCTCAAAGATCCAGCTCCTAGTTTTGTTGATTGCTTGTATAGTTCTTTTTGTTTCTACTTGGTTGGTTTCAGCCCTGAGTTTGATTATTTCCTGCTGTCTACTCCTCTTGGGTGTATTTGCTTCTTTTTGTTCTAGAGTTTTCAGGTGTGCTGTCAAGCTGCTAGTGTATGCTCTCTCCAGTTTCTTTTTGGAGGCACTCAGCTATGAGGTTTCCTCCTAGGACTGCTTTCATTGTGTCCCATAAGTTTTGGTATGTTGTGCCTTCATTTTCATTAAATTCTAAAGTCTTTAATTTCTTTCTTTATTTCTTCCTTGACCAAGTCATCATTGAGTGAGCGTTATTCAGCTTCCATGTGTATGTGGGCTTTCTGCTGTTTTTGTTGCTATTGAAGACCAGCCTTAGTCCGTGGTGATCTGATAGGATGCATGGGTTTATTTCAGTCTTGTATCTGTTGAGGTCTGTTTTGTGACTGATTATATGGTCAGTTTTGGAGAAGGTACCATGAGGTGCTGAGAAGGAGGTATTTTTTTTTTGTTGTTGTTGTTTTAGGATGAAATGTCCTATAGATATCTGTTAGATCCATTTAGTCCATAACTTCTGTTAGTATCAATGTGTCTCTGTTTAGTTTGTGTTTCCAGGATCTGTCTATTGATGAGAGTGGGGTGTTGAAGTTTCCCACTGTTATTGTTTGAGGTGTAATGTGTGCATTGAACTTTTGTAAAGTTTCTTTTATGGATGTGGTGCCCTTGCATTTGGGGTATAGTTGTTCAGAACTGAGAGTTCTTCTTGGTAGATTTTTCCTTTGATGAGTATGAAGTGTCCATCCTTATCTTTTTTGATAACTTTTGGTTGAAAGTTGAATGGCTACTCCAGCTTGTTTCTTAGGACTATTTGCTTGGAAAACTATTTTCCAGCCCTTTACTCTGAGGTCTCTGACACTGAGGTGCATTTTCTTGTATGCAGTAAAATGTTGGGTCCTGTTTACATATCCAGTCTGTTATTTTATGTCTTTTTTATTGGGGAACTGAGTCCATTGATTTTAAGAGATATTAAGGAATAGTGATTATTGCTTCCTGTTATTTTGGGGTTATTTTTATGTTTGTGTAGCTATCGTCTTTTGGGTTTGTTGAAAGAAATTACATTCTTGGTTTTTCTAGGATGTAGTTTCCCTCCTGTGTTGGTGTTTCTCTGTCTGTGTTAGTTGAGAGTTTTACTGGGTATAGTAGCCTGGGCTGTGTTCTCCTAGGGTCTGTATGACATCTTCCCAGGATCTTCTAGCTTTCATAGGCTCTGTTGAGAAGTCTGGAGTATTTCTGATAGGTCTGCCTTTATATGCTACTTGACCTTTTTCCCTTACTGCTTTTAATATTCTTTCTTTGTTTCATGCATTTGGTGTTTTGACTATTATATGACAGGAGGAATTTCTTTTCTGGTCCAATCTATTTGGAGTTCTATAGGCTTCTTGTATGTTTATGGGCATCTCTTTCTTTAGGTTTAAGTTTTCTTCTATAATTTTGTTGAAGATATTGACTGGCCTTTAAGTCGGGAATCATCTTTCTCTTCTTTACCTAGTATCCTTAGGTTTGGTCTTCTCATTGTGTCCTGGATTTCCTGGATGTTCTGGGTTAGGAGCTTTTTGCATTTTGCATTTTCTTAGACTGTTGTGTCAATGTTTTCTATGGTATCTTCTGCACCTGGGATTCTCTCTTCTATCTCTTGTATTCTGTTGGTGATGCTTGCATCTATGACTCCTGGTCTCTTTTTTTAGGTTTTCTATCTTCAGGGTTGACTCCTTTTGTGATTTCTTTATTGTTTCTATCTCCATTTTGAGATCCTGGATGGTTTTGTTCAATTCCTTCACCTGTTTGATTATGTTTTCCTGTCATTCTTTAAGGGATTTTTGTGTTTCCTCTTTGAGGGCTTCTACTTGTTTACCTTTGGTCTCCTGTATTTCTTTAAGGGAGTTATGTCCTTCTTAAAGTCCTCTATCATCATTATGAGATGTGATTTTAAATCAGAGTCTTGCTTTTCTGGTGTGTTTGGGTACCCAGGACTTGTTGTGGTTGCAGAACTGGATTCTGATGATGCCAAGTAGCCTTGGTTTCTGTTGCTTATGCTCTTGCACTTGCTTCTCATCATCTGGTTATCTCTGGTGTTAGCTGGTCTTGCTGTCTCTGACTGTCTCTGGTTTGTCCCTCCTGCAAGCCCGTGTTTCAATACTCCTGGAGACCTGATCTCTCTGGGAGGAATTTGGGTGTGGAAGGATCCTGTCCCTGGCTGTTCCTAGGTTCCTATGTCCTCATGGCTCTGGATGGGTCCCCCTTGGGCCAGGAATTTGAGCAGAAATGGTGGTCTTACCTGTGTTCACAGGTATGTTGACGCTCCTGTGAGACCTGCTCTCTCCTGACGGTATTTGGGTATGGAGCCCTGTGGCACAGGACCAGCTCTGGGTGCAGATGGAAACCCTTCTCTCTCCCTTTTTTTTTTTCTTACCATTATTTCATATTTTTCTAACACTTTGAAATAGTTTATGGGTTATACAGAAAAGTCTTTGACCATGTCTTATATTTAGACTGATTCTGGCTAAAGGTAACTAACTATCTTCGTCTGATATGATGTGATATATGTGGGATGATGTGAAGATGTCAGAAGTACTGACCTTTTTTCCCAGAGGCTTAGACTGTATTTTTATTATCTAGTTGCAGCTCCATGAAAGAGGACTGAAGTTACACCAAACGATTTATAATCAGGTACCTTAAAATGACTGCTATCTGGAAGGGGAAGAGCTTCGTGAAGCTGGGAGGGTGTCACACTACTTCTCAGAATTTGAAATCATGGGGGCTTTATCTGGCTAATAGTAGCCATATTTGTTGGGATAGATGTGAAGCCATATCTGAAACAAATTTTGAGAATGATGTGAGATATATATGTAATTCAATAGTACTCATGCATGTAAAAATATTTGTAGTAAGATTTGTGCGAATGCGTGAGTGCTAACTACATGAAGAAAGTATGATTGGAAGTAAGGGAAGTGGGCTGGGGGTGTAACTGGGTGGGAGAAAGCTTGCCAGCATGCACAAGCGCCTGGGTTTAATTCCTAGTACTGAAAGTAGTAATAATTAGGACAAGTTATAGTCTTGCTCATATAGTCTTTCACTAGGCCATTCTTTTAAGTCAGTTCTGGCACCATACATGGTCAACTAGAATGTTTCTGGAGGGTGACCAAGACCATGGATCATATTCTCATAAATTCACCTTCTCAGGTGGCACATGAATTTAGTATTAAGGCATAATGGAGTTGGAGGAAGGCTGCTTGACAGCTTAATCAAATGCCTTTCGAGGTGGTATTTTAATGTTAGTTTTTGTTTTTCTGAGACAGGGTTTCTCTGTAGCCCTGGCTGTCCTGGAACTCACTCTGTAGACCACACTGGCCTTGAACTCAGAAATCCGCTTGCCTCTGCCTCCCAAGTGCGGGGATTAAAGGCGTGCGCCACCACCACCCAGTTTAATGTTTGTTTGAGACAGTGTTTCTTTGTGTAGCCCTGTTTATCCTGGTTCTATAGACCAGACTGGCCTCAAATTCTGTTTCCCAAAGGTGTGTGCCATCATATCTGGCAGTGTATACCCTCCCTCAGATCAGATTTTGTTATCTTACCATGAATGGTTTTATCTCTTAGTCGGAATTATAATTGGCCACAGCTCTGAGACTAATGTGTCAATACCTTTTTGGTACTGTGGGCTTTGAGTGCTCTGAGTAGCTTTGCTATGTTTGATGTTATTCTAAATCGCTGTTACACTGTGTGTAATAGCTTCCACTTTCCATGTTGGATGTGATGTTGCATAGTTAGAATACAGCCTGAAAAGCTTACAAATGCTAATGTTTCTTTGTTGGGCAACAGTTCAAATAGTTAAAAGCACTTTGAAGTATTTTGATTGACATCCTTATCCAGCCAGCCTATCTTCATTGTGAAAGTATTTGAAAATCATCTGTGAGAACACTGGCTGACGGACATGTGATCCTCCTTTGCAGGCCTGTAAATTGCTCTCTGACGACTACGAGCAGGTGCGCAGTGCTGCAGTCCAGCTTATCTGGGTTGTCAGCCAGCTCTATCCTGAGAGGTCAGTAGGTGCCAGCCTTCTCACTGCCAAGCCATTGTTTGGATATTTGGAAGGCAGTGTGAAATAGAGGGGGAGGATACAGACTCTGATAATCAGACTGGAAATGAGCTCCACTTACACACACACACACCACACACACACACACAACACACATTACACACAGCACACACACAGCACACACACACACACACAGGTCTGTCTAGAGCTTACTTTTACCAGATTCAGATATCCAGGTCTGTTTCATAGGTTCTAGGGGATTGGATGGGAGCTAGCACTCACTACCACTGAACTGTACATCCATCCCCAAGCTCTTGGTTTCTTCATAAATTCTTGAATCTTACACTCACATGTATGGGTTACACTTATTCAAGACATTGAAAGTTTGCGGTGCAGCTAAAGTCACTGGGTCCTTTCCTTCCCCTGGGTGACAGGTTTGCTGAAGAGTCTTCAGTCTAGGATCTCCTACACAGTTTTCAGTGTTCGTCCTCAGAGGGCTGCACTTGCAGCCCAGGTGCATGTTTGTCATGCATGGTTTCTCTCCTTTTCTCTTTATTTAGTATAGTTCCAATACCTTCTTCTAATGAAGAAATCCGTCTAGTTGATGATGCATTTGGAAAAATTTGCCACATGGTCAGTGATGGCTCCTGGGTGGTTCGTGTTCAAGCTGCAAAGCTATTGGTAAGTTGCACTGTGTTTTTAATGGACACAATGCTTATGTTGTTACAAACATTTTGAGAAACCTTAGATATGGTCAGGTATGTTTCATTTTTAGAAATCCATAATTTCTCCAGTGATTTGATTCTGCACCCTACACCCCTTTTACATTATCCACTTCATTACTGTGTTTACTTACAAATAGGACTGACTTGAATATGTCATTAATAAAGCAAGCATCAGTCCAAGCTCTAAATCAAAGCAAGCGTCAGTCCCTGGACTGTGACATCATGCATACATCCCTGTGTGAAGGTTGGGGTGACTCCACCATGCATAGTTTCCTGCACGGAGGCTGGGGATGGGGTGTCAGGGAGAAGCACAAAGTGAATAGAGAAGGGCTAAATCCTTACCATACTCAAGGTCAAGAGCACTCAGTCTTGTGGGAGCCAGGATTAACCTCAGGGCTCCAGGCTTAGTAGCAAATGCCCTTACCCAGTGAGCCACCTCATTAGCCCATAAATTGTAGTTTTCTTGTCTATAAAATGAAGAATCTAGTACAAAAGTGAGAGTTTAAAAGGATTAAAGATTGTAAAATGTGCATATGAGGAAATATTTGTATGTATGCATATATGTGTGTTTCTATATAAGAAATTAGGCATAACTATATGTAAATATATATATATTTATGCACCTATATACATGACTAAAAAGCCTAGTTGGCTAGAAATGTTATAAATGATAGCAACTGTAATTACTGATGTTATTAGCAAGATTGGATTATTAGTCACTCTTGAATACAGACATAATTACATAATTTGGAGCTGTGTAGATTTAAAGTGACTAAAGCATGGCCATGGAGATGATTTGTGGAGGAGGCTGAGCTTGCTGAAGCTGAGGGATCAGTATAACTTGGCTAGTTGGAGTAGCAGGGAAAGAGAAGAGGAGGTTAAAAACAGTACAGTATCACTCTTAATAGGCTAGACGTAACAACTAGCAGTCATGGGTAAGGGATGTGTAACAGGCTAAAACTCAAGGGAAGAGGAGAAACCGGGTTCCTAGTGTGAAATGATAAGGTATTAGATGTCTGTGCTGCACAAAAAGTGAGAATTTTTCACTCTTCATTATAGCAAGACAAAAAAATTCCACATGTAGGTTGTATTGGAAAACTTAAGACCATTCAAAAGAAATTGGATTAATAATAATAATAACAACAAATAGCAACTTCTCAAAGAGGTTAAAAAGAAGTCTCCCAAACTGTGACTTCCAAGTACTCGAATCCATGCTGCCATTAAGAATACAGTCACCACGTTGAACTTAGGTCTGTCTGGGATGTGGTTTTTAGTGGGGAAGCGTCTTCTGAGTATATTGAGTTCCTCTTATCCTTTCAGGATTAAACTATGTTTAAGTCTTTGTTCTTAGAAGTTGCAGCTTTTTTAGACTCTTTGTTGCAGTGCTTCCAAGTGTGTCAAGCACTAGTGTTCCCTGGGGCAAATGGCATGCTCTCTTACATCATATGTTTGCACTCTGATTTCCCCTTCCCTAGCCTCACGCTACTTATTCTCTTAGTTTCTGTAGCATCCTTTATAGATGTAGATTATAGCCTTTCATACCATAATGAAGTTCTCTTGGTCCTTGTATTTTGTATTCCTGCTCCTGATAACTGTAAGCATATAATTGAATCATTGTTATGCAAATACTTATTTAATACATGAGGGTATAAATGAAGAGATAAAGTGAATGGAAAGAATAGATTAAGAAGGAATGGCCCCTAGTACTACCGGAGGATCCCGCAATGCCTCTCCTGGGCATATATCCAGAAGATGTCCCAACCGGTAAGAAGGACACATGCTCCACTATGTTCATAACAGCCTTATTTATAATAGCCAGAAGCTGGAAAGAACCCAGATGCCCCTCAACAGAGGAATGGATACAGAAAATGTGGTACATTTACACAATGGAGTACTACTCAGCTATTAAAAAGAATGAATTTATGAAATTCCTAGGCAAATGGATAGACCTGGAGGGCATCATTCTGAGTGAGGTAACCCAATCACAAAAGAACTCACATGATATGTACTCACTGATAAGTGGATATTAGCCCAGAAATTTAGAATACCCAAGATATAAGATACAATTTGTAAAACACATGAAACTCAAGAAGAACAAGACCAAAGTGTGGACACTTTGCCCCTTCTTAGAATTGGGAACAAAACACCCATGGAAGGAGTTACAGAGACAAAGTTTGGAGCTAAGACGAAAGGATGGACCATCTAGAGACTGCCATATCCGGGGATCCATCCCATAATCAGCTTCCAAACGCTGACACCATTGCATACACTAGCAAGATTTTGCTGAAAGGACCCTGATACAGCTATCTCTTGTGAGGCTATGCCGGTGCCTGGCAAAAACAGAAGTGAATGCTCACAGTCAGCTATTGGATGGATCACAGGGCCCCCATTGTGGAGCTAGAGAAAGTACCCAGGGAGCTAAAGGGGTCTGCACCCCTATAGGTGGAACAACAATATGAACTAACCAGTACCCCCAGAGCTCGTGTCTCTAGCTGCATATGTATCAGAAGATGGCCTGGTCGGCCATCAGTGGAAAGAGAGGCCCATTGGTCTTGCAAACTTTATATGCCCCAGTACAGGGGAACGCCAGGGCCAAGAAGTGGGAGTGGGGGGGGAGTGAGGGGGAGGGCATGGGGGGACTTTTGGGATAGCATTGGAAATGTAAATGAAGAAAATACCTAATTAAAAAAAGGGGGAAAAAAAGAGAAGAAGGAATGGCCTGTTTGGAGGTGGAAACATGAGTATTAGGAGTTCAAGACCAAAGTCAGCTGGGTAGTGAGTTCTAGCCTGGGCTAGATGAGACCTTGACCACCACCCCAATCCCTCCCAAAACAAAAAGGAAGGAAAGAATGGAAAAAGATGAGGAGGAGGGGTGGCTAAAAGAAAGGCTTCTGGAGCCTCAGTTTTTATTTCAGCTCTGGATTTTTATGGCTTTTACTTAATATTTTTACATTCCCCCATGCATCAAATAGGACTAATGATGGTGTTAACGTCATAGTGTTCTACTGAGAATTAAGTGGGTTGATATATGTATAATGCTCTCAGAATAGTATATATGGAATAGAGTAAGTTCTACCTGTGAGAGGTATTTCTTCTACAATATTGGCGGTATTTTTAGTTTAATAATATATCCCTCATGATTTAAATTTACAGACATCTTAGCTATCAAGAATGAGTCCTTAAATGTGTGATCAAGATTCTGAAGTTGATGGTGTGGGGCAGGGCTTCTCAAGTGGAGTGGGGAAAGACTCTGTCATCTTTAAGGGGCTCACCACTGGGAGTTTGACTATGGGCAATACAAATTGGACTTGGTGTGTTGGGGTTGTTTTGGGGGGTGAGGGAGGAAGTGGACCTATGAGGAATGGGAAGCCAGTGTGATCAGGGTGCATTGTATGAAGTTCCTAAATAATTAACAAAAATGTTTTATGTTGGAAAAAAGAGAGAGGAGATACTACACCAGCAAGAGCTGCAAGAGCTCCTGAGTGTGATAGGACTCGCTCGGCTTAACTCAGTCCTGAGGGTGATAGGACTCGCTCGGCTTAACTCAGTCCTGAGGGTGATAGGACTCGCTCGGCTTAACTCAGTCCTGTGGGTGATAGGACTCGCTCGGCTTAACTCAGTCCTGAGGGTGATAGGACTCACTCGGCTTAACTCAGTCCTGAGTGTGATAGGACTCGCTCGGCTTACCTCAGTCCTGAGGGTGATAGGACTCGCTCGGCTTAACTCAGTCCTGAGTGTGATAGGACTCGCTCGGCTTAACTCAGTCCTGAGGGTGATAGGACTCGCTCGGCTTAACTCAGTCCTGAGTGTGATAGGACTCGCTCGGCTTAACTCAGTCCTGAGGGTGATAGGACTCGCTCGGCTTAACTCAGTCCTGAGTGTGATAGGACTCGCTCGGCTTAACTCAGTCCTGAGGGTGATAGGACTCGCTCGGCTTAACTCAGTCCTGAGGGTGATAGGACTCGGTCGGCTTAACTCAGTCCTGAGTGTGATAGGACTCGCTCGGCTTAACTCAGTCCTGAGGGTGATAGGACTCGCTCGGCTTAACTCAGTCCTGAGGGTGATAGGACTCGCTCGGCTTACCTCAGTCCTGAGTGTGATAGGACTCGCTCGGCTTAACTCAGTCCTGAGTGTGATAGGACTCGCTCGGCTTAACTCAGTCCTGAGTGTGATAGGACTCGCTCGGCTTAACTCAGTCCTGAGTGTGATAGGACTCGCTCGGCTTAACTCAGTCCTGAGTGTGATAGGACTCGCTCGGCTTAACTCAGTCCTGAGTGTGATAGGACTCGCTCGGCTTAACTCAGTCCTGAGTGTGATAGGACTCGCTCGGCTTAACTCAGTCCTGAGTGTGATAGGACTCGCTCGGCTTAACTCAGTCCTGAGTGTGATAGGACTCGCTCGGCTTAACTCAGTCCTGAGTGTGATAGGACTCGCTCGGCTTAACTCAGTCCTGAGGGTGATAGGACTCGCTCGGCTTAACTCAGTGAAGGAACACCAGCTACTCAGGCTGCTTAGAAGAGGCTTTCGCAAACTGAGCCAGCCAGATAGGATGGTCTTTAATCTGCAGATATACCTACATGGATGCAGTGTGCTCTGGGTGGGTGGTTTTCATAAGCTATTTTTCATACTGGTTTGGAGTCACATAATGACAACTGTCTTTGAATACCGTTGGCTCCAGTAAGCAACCCCTTCCCCATATTTCTGTAAGTCACCCCAATAAAGTTCATTGCTTTAACAGCAACAACAAAAAGAATAATGTTACCTTTATGCATTTACTTTTAAACTTTCAGTGTTACGGTGATGTTTGAGTCACAGGAGTTGTTTAACATGCTCTGCATTCTCTCTCTTTACAGGGCTCTATGGAGCAAGTTAGCTCTCATTTCTTGGAGCAGACTCTTGACAAGAAGCTGATGTCAGATCTGAGGGTAACTTGCCTTCTTTGTTTAAATGGGGTTTCTGTAATCAGCATCAGTAGAGCTTTATGTTGGGCTGTGTTGATTTAATTTAACAGCCCATACTCTTGTTACATTAATGCAGGTTATTAGATTACATTATAATTCAAATTTATAGTAACTTGAACCAAATTACAAGCTACATCATGAATTTCATTCTGTAATAAAATACTTTGCACAGGTTGTGTTAAGCAAGAGGTAGGATTTACTTTCTGTTCCTTATAAACTATGGCAGTCTGGTATTTTGTGTGACATGGTGGAACCCCTTTTTAGTACAGCTCCCATTGAGTGAGTGGAAGAGTGACAGTCTGGACAGTGACAGTAACCAGGTGCCTCTGGGGAGTGCCTTAGACATTGACTGTGACGCTCTTTAGTGTGGTTGGCAAGATGAAGTATGACCTAAAGTAATGGGCGCACTCATTGTTAGTACCTTAGTTTTTAAATATAAGTTTATAACAGTTATTGAATTTTTTATAAATATAGGAGAAAATCACTTACTAATATAGTCTCAGTAGCTTTAGCAATTTTGGTGTCTTCTGTAGCTTTTTAAATGTGTGTTTCAAGCACTGAGCCGTAAATATATCCTTAGTGTCTTTAGCGACTATATACATTGTTAGGTGCGTGTGCTCTCACCCTGGAGCCTTTTCACTGTGCTAGGCTCCTAGATTCTCCTGACTTTTCACCACTGTAAATCACAGAAAGGACGTTATCTTGGTGTCCTTTGAGACCTTTTCTTTTTTGAGTTGTTCCATAAGATAAATCCTACAGAATGGTTCTGGGATTGGTGTATGTGTGTTATAAACAGAGCTATGAAGCTTTGCTTGGTTTGAGTTGGCATTTGTGTTTTTGGTAGACTAGGGGGAGGAGTAAGGAAGGACGTGTGGTGAATGAGAGGAGATGAGCAACTCTGGTTTCCAAGGCACATTGCAAGGTGCAGGCTGTGATGTGGGAAATGACCCACGTGCTGATAGGCTCTGATGCTTGGATCCATTGTTGCTTCTGAAATGACCATCCATGAGTCCTGGGCTCGTTTCTAAGATGTTTAGGAATTCCTGTTGGAAGCAGAGTGGCAGTTATTGATTAGGATGAGAACCATGCCTGTCAGTGTGCTGGGTATCTACTGCTCATCCGCATGCCCTCCCTAGCTGAGCTACTAGAAGGTTATCTGAGTATTGTTGCTATATTTCCCTCCCTCCCACCTGCCTCTGCCTCCCAAGCGCTGGGGTTAAAGGTGGGTGTCACCACCACCGGCACGACAGTGTTTTCTAATGAGACTGAAAAAACTGTTGTTTTTAGACTGGGTGTATTTTCTATTGAGACAGTGTTTGAAGAGGCACTGCTCTTGTTTGCCTCCCAGGCTCTTCTTTTCCTATGCTTACTGGAAAGCATGGTCCCTGTCCAGTCAGCACTGTCCAGCTTGCTGGAAGCTGTTAGAGACTTGGGAACCTTTGTCTCATTTTAAGTTGGGTTTGCATCTCTCTGCCCTCAACTGTCGAGTTGTCTTCAAGAACAGTTTGTTGTTTACTTGCTCTCTGTTTTAGGGACACCCTAGGGTTCTCTTGCAAATAGTAATTGCTGTCATCTTCTACAGAGGAAACGCACGGCACATGAGCGTGCCAAGGAACTTTACAGTTCGGGGGAGTTTTCCAGTGGCAGGAAATGGGGAGATGATGCTCCCAAGGAAGAAATAGACACAGGGGCCGTGAACCTGATAGAGTCAGGAGCGTGTGGAGCCTTTGTTCATGGGTTGGAAGATGAGATGTATGGTAAGTATGCTTTGTAATATCAGCAGTACCCACATACTCTGCTTTGTGTGCATCCCCTGCCCCTGCCAGGTGGCTCAGCAGGTAAAGGTGCTTCCTACGCAGGTCTGGAGACCTGAGCACTGAGTCCTGAGATCTCCAGAACCCACATAAAGGGTGGGAGGAGAGGGCTGACTCCAGCATTGTCCTTTACCTCCACTTGTGTGCCCTGGCCCTTGGATATCTCTCTCTCTCTCTCACACTGATATTGCTCATGAAAATACAATTTATAGAGTGCATCTTTTCATTTAGCCTTGCAATAGCTATGTAAAGTACCTACTATGAAGGAGAGGCTAAGGTCCAAAGAGTATAATACAGTGGTTAAATTCACATTTCAGCATTTCTATAAAGTCGGGATGATAATAATAAACATTTTTCCTAGCTGTAAAAATTAAATGAGATTCTGTATACATAAAGTACTTGGCATGATACTTGATCTTTTTATAGTAAGCACTTAGTAATAAAGAGACATATTAATACTAATTTAGAAGCTGGGTGTGGTAGCGCTCACCTTTAATCCCAGCACTCGGGAGGCAGAGGCAGGCGGATCTCTGAGTTCAAGGCCAGCCTGCTCTACAGAGTGAGTTCTAGGACAGCCAAGGCTACACAGAGAAACCCTGTTTCATAAAACCAAAAAAAAAAAAAAAAAAAAAAACTAATTTAGGTACTCAGATAATAAGATTTAAATTCAAGTGTTTGTGATCAGAAAGTCTTTCTTCTATCTTCCTTTGGCCTTTGGGAAAAGTGTTGTGTCATATTATCCATCTGTCTGTCTGCCTGCCTACCTACCTGTCTCTGTCTGCCAGTCTGTCTAATGGAGTCTAGCTCCCTGGCTGGCCTAGAACTTGCTATATAGACTAAGTCAGTCTTGAATTCAGAGATCTCCCTGCCTCGGCCTCTTCAGTGCTGGGATTGAAGATGTGCATCACCCCACCTGTCCAGTCATTCCTTGCGAGCTTTTCTGGTTCCACATAAGCTTTATGATGCTGGAGTTTTTCTACGGGGTCCCTCTGAACCCCTTCCCCATTATGTGTATCTTCCCGTTTCGCTCTTTCTTCCTCCTTTCCCACTTCCTTTCCCTTCTCTTTGTGTTGTTTTCAACCTAGAAAAGTTCAGTTGAGAGTTGAGGTTGTAGCTCAGTTGGCCTGTTACTTCCTAGCAGGCCTGGCATGAATTGGTGACGAGATCACTGCAGCCTGCTCTGAGACCTGTCTTCGTAGGAGCAGCATGTCCTATAAGCACACATAGTGTGATGCTAGCCTGGGGTTGCTGGTGTGGGGGTAATGTTTTCTCTTCCTTTATTGACTTTGAGGCAAGTAAATTCATTCTTCCAAACCTTTGTTCAGTCTTGATAGTGGTAAGTTATTTACCATCTGACATCTAAATTATTTTCGTGTAGTTGGATACTGAAATAAGGCAATAATACCATTTCCAAGAAATTCACTAAACTTAGGCAGCTGTGTTAACACACCCATGTGGATAAGATGCGGGACTTAGGTCTTGGGACAAAAGGCCCATATTAAGCATCAGTGTAATGGGAACAGGAAGGAGATGCTCCAGGGAGAATCTGTAGACTGCGAGAAGAGCAGAGAATGAAAACAGCCCAACTGAGAAGAAATCCATACTTTTTATGGCTCTAATGTAGTGTTCAGTTTAATTTGTGCTTTTGTTTTGTTTTTCATGTTGCAGAGGTTCGCATTGCTGCTGTGGAGGCTCTGTGTATGCTAGCCCAGTCTTCGCCCTCTTTTGCTGAAAAGTGCCTTGACTTTCTAGTTGACATGTTCAATGATGAAATTGAGGAAGTGCGTCTGCAGTCCATACATACCATGAGAAAAATCTCTAACAATATCACCCTCCGAGAAGATCAGCTTGATACTGTCCTGGCTGTGTTAGAGGTGAGTGTTTCTAGCTGGTCATTCATTTCTTCATCAGGTACCTATGAGGCTGTCTCCCCTAAAATCATCAGACAGCACAGTTCTGCCATCTTACCCTCTTCCTCCCCAAAGTGGAGCTGGATATTAGTTTGAAATATGAATCAGCTTGCTATGGCTGTGACCAAGGAAGGGAATAAAAAGAATGTCTAGCTTGGGCGAGCTGAGTCAGGGAGACAGAAGTATGCTGTGCAGACACTGTGGGAAAGGAAACATGAGGAGGCATCGACTAGGTAGCAGGGAAGCAGACAGTGCGAGTGGGTTCCAAAGAACCAGAGGTCAGAAAGCACAAGACACCCGAAGCTCGGAGGTGTTCATAGCGCTGATAGCACACAGCTGAAGACCGGAGGGAGGGTGGGAAGTACCTATGGTAAAGTAGCAGACACATGGTAAAGAAGCCTTTCCCATCTTCCTTTTTATTCCATTTAGCAGGAAAGGGTCTTAGTCTTCAGTTCTTCCCACCACGTGGTTTTACAGAGAAATAATTGTCTGAGGTCACATAGTCAATACAGAGTCTCACTTCCTAGGCTGTAGAACTCATGTTCTTGGGTTATTTTTCTGATGTGTCTGGATCCACTTGCAAGTGCTGATGTTGGAGTCTCACTGTTAATAAATGCGATCTGGCATCAGTCCCTCACCAACACCCATCAAAGGAAGAACAAATGTGATGCCTCACTATTAGCATAATTATTTCAGATTCTGTCTACATTTTTTTTCTTAAGATGTACAGTTTTCTTTTTTAAAAAAATTACTTATTTACCTTTTGTGTGCATTGGAGTTTTATTTGCATGTATGTCTGTGTGAGGGTGTTGGATCCCTAGGAACCGGAGTTACAGACAGTTGTGAGCTGCCATGTAGGTGCTGGCAATTGAATCAGGTCCTCTGAAAGAGCAGCCAGTGCTCTTAACACTGAGCCAACTCTCCAGCCCCTCCTGCTGCATTCTTTTAAGAGGTCCTTACCACTTTTCCTGAACACTGAGTTCCATAGCATTTTTAAAAATTTTCCTGAAATCACATCTTTATTTGTAAATAAGTTGGTAATTCTAAGAAGGCATATTTATGCTGTGTGCCATTTGTCATAGATAGTCTCTCTCCTTTTTAGTTTGTTTTTGTTTTGTTTTGTTGTCTAGACAGTGCCTCACACTAGTTGGAACTCACTGTATCCTAGGTTGGCCTTGAACCCAAGACTGTCCTCTTCCTATAACTTCCTCAGTGATGGGATTACAGACTTGAGCCATTGGCCTGTAGTTTTAGCTTTCTGTATGATGGTTCCTGACCTTGAATTTCATCCTATACTCACTTGTGTGTCTTCATGACTTTCCTTACTACTTTGCTGTCCCTGTCGTTGTCCCCTCTGCTTAGAAAACTGCCACTGTTCACTTGGTAAATTCTGTTTCTCTCCACAGTATATTAGCTCTTCCACTCAGATATTCCAGGAATTCACATACAAACTATTTTCCACTCTGCTGATCACAGCTCTCTTACATTTACTGTGTTACCGCCTTTGCTTTGAACCTTAGCCAGCTAATCCTTCCAGCTGGAATTTCTTTTTTGGACTATGCTGAGACACTGTCCTACCTAGAGAATTTGATTATTCATCAAGTACTATCAGTGGATTGGAAATATTGTGTCAAAAACAGATACCCATTCTCATTGAGCATAATTATAGTCTCAAGAAATGTAACAGTTTCAGATGGTGACAGATCTTGTCCATAAGCTAAACTGTCTAGACATGTGGGAGACCTAATGATACGTCATCCAGTTAGTCATGCTGCTTAAAGGACAGCAGGTAAAAAAACTGTTCCTGGAAAGGCTAAGGGTCAACACAGTAAGAATTTCAGTTCAGTTTGCAGCTCAGTGAGAAAGTGGAGGTCGCGGAAGGAGAAGCCAGGGGACAAGGACTGAATCATCCACTAAGCTTTATGGGACATAGTTGGAGGATTTTGTGAAGAGAAGTTGACATGGCCTTGTCTGTCTTTCAGCATTTCTCATTCTTGAAACCTTTTTGAAATTTATACCAGATTGTTCTGTTCTGTCCATCATTTGATGCATGTCAAATCTCATATGCCTCCTCCTTATTTTTCCTCTTTTATCATGTCTCTCAGGGTGTCTGTCTGTTTTATCCCCTAATGAGATCATTAACTCTGTAAGTAGGGTTACTCTGTGATGACTTTTAGCATGTTCTTTTCGGGCTCACTCTAGTGACTTAGTCATAGTGAATGCTTAGCCAATAGTTCCTAAAACAAATCTGCACAAGTTAGCTATATAACGGGCATTTATATAGCACTTAAGAAATACATAAATTAAAATTGCTTTCTTGCTAGATTGAACATTATTTCTCCAGGCCATCACTATAGCTTCCATGGTCAGCGATGGAGATTTGCTTATACATGAAGCATCATCTTATGGTTAAGTTGGCAGGGTTTGGAGTCAGACAGATCTGAGTAAGCTGTTAGTCCTTTCTTTGGTCTTTCCTTTTACCTGTTGTCTTTAGTATTTCTGTCTGTCCTGTGCCAGGCCCTGTTGTAGGAAAGGCTGTAATAGTGAGTGACAGCTGTGATCTGCTCTCGTGAACCTTGCAGTCTCATGGGAGTCAGAAGTAGTGATTAGAAAGGCACAGTCGTAAAATGAAATATGCACACAGCTTGAGTGAGATACCATAAGGGTCTGTCAGGGGAGCCTGGCTCTTTACGTCAGGGAGTACAGCAGTCAGATCTAAAGAATCTAAAGTTAAATTCAAAACGAGAAGGAACTAGGACTAGTGTGGCAAGAATTGTTGGCAGTGTGAGGCGAACAGACATTGCAGGCAGAAGGACAGAGATTAGGTCTGTTGTGAGTAATTTGTATTCTAAGACCAAAGAGGACTGTGTGTCAGGAAGACAAATGGCTGAAGTGTGCTGTGACATCGTGCTGGAGGGCTGGGGAGCGCATGCAACCCACATCTCATTTGTTGGTGTGTCTGGCCACACAGACTTCTGGGTTGGTTTTAAGCATTCTACTCTAAGGCCTTTATGGTTTTTGATCCTTTTGATTATAAAATATTCAACTCGTCCTAGTAGTCATTGATTTTTTTTTTTCTAAAGCCGTTCCTCTTCTTTTGTGTGTGTGTGGAGGTCTTGTTATGTATTTAGGCTGCCCTCCACTTGTAATCCTTCTGCCTCTGCTTCCCAAGTGCTGGCACTACAGTGTGTGAGACCACCGCAGCACAGCCTGCTCTTTTCATAGTTGTCAGCCACTGATAACTCGGACATTGAGGTAAAAGATTCAGACACAGAGAAAAAGGGAAGGTTAAAGAGCAAAAGCGGGTGGGCATGGTGGGGCAGAGCTGTAATCGCAGTGCTCGGGAAGCGGAGGCAGGAGGATCGGGAGTTCAGGGCCATCCTCATGTCCTCAGCTACATAGTACCAGTTGGACCTGGACAGCGTGAGACCCTGCCTCAAAACAAAAACAACAAACAAACAACAACAAACAAACAAACAACAACAACAAGCCAGAGAGAAGCCAGGTGAGGTGGTGGTGCTTTCCTTTAACTCAGAGCTAGCCTGGTCTACATAACAAACTCTAGGCCAACCAAGGCTACATAGTGAATAAAACATTGTCTCAAAAAATAAATAAACAGGGCTGGTGAGATGGCTCAGTGGGCAAGAGCACCCGACTGCTCTTCCGAAGGTCCAGAGTTCAAATCCCAGCAACCACATGGTGGCTCACAACCATCCGTAACGAGATCTGACGCCCTCTTCTGGTGTGTCTGAAGACAGCTACAGTGTACTTACATATAATAAATAAATAAATCTTAAATAAATAAATAAATAAATAAACAAACAAAATAAATAAAACCAGGAAGAAGGAGAGAAAGAATAGAAAGAGGCAAGGCCCCTTCTTAGATCAATAAAATGAGGTCTTTCCCA
The DNA here is from genome assembly GCF_978045245.1 of Mus caroli. NCBI lineage: Eukaryota > Metazoa > Chordata > Mammalia > Rodentia > Muridae > Mus > Mus caroli. The sequence continues at coordinate 48,921,930 of NW_028227263.1, read as the reverse complement.
GGGATTTTAGCTAGCAAATTTCTAAATATTTTTTCATATGCACAGCCTAAATAGAAACGTGGTCATGGAGAAGGGGTGGTGTGTGGAACATGAGTCACTGTTGCTGATTTTTAACTTTCTTTTTTTCTCTTCTGCAAAGGATTCATCCAGGGATATTAGAGAGGCTCTTCATGAACTCTTATGCTGCACTAATGTCTCAACAAAAGAAGGGATTCATCTTGCACTGGTGGAGCTTCTAAAAAACCTAACCAAGTACCCTACTGACAGGGACTCCATATGGAAGTAAGGACGTTTACCTCATTACTAAGTCTCGTCAAAAGAAAACTGTAGCGCGCACATTATTTGGTGGATCATCCTAGACTAGGTATAGCCCTCAGTCTCACCTTGACTTTAGAACCCGGGCTCACTCTTTCCAGACTCTTTTAAGAATCAGATTCCTGCTGGGCAGTGGTGGCGCACGCCTTTAATCCCAGCACTCGGGAGGCAGAGGCAGGCGGATTTCTGAGTTCGAGGCCAGCCTGGTCTACAGAGTGAGTTCCAGGACAGCCAGAGCTATACAGAGAAACCCTGTCTCGAAAAACCAAAAAAAAAAAAAAATCAGATTCCTTAAATGAATATCACATATTAGCTTAGGTGTTCCCACCCACCTACCTCAAAAATACCATGTACCCATCATGTATGAGCTGTCAAGTCCTAGGGTTTTAGAGATGAGTCTTAGGTTTCCCTTTTCTCAAACAGTGCCTTTGTCTCTTTTCCACATTGTACAGCATTATAACCATCATCGTTGGGTTTAAAGGTACAGATAGGAAATCTCATTCAGTTTTCCACCCAGTCACCATCAGCTTTACTGACGTCAGCCAGACTATAAATACTGCTTATGAACCTCTATTTGAAGAACTATCTGTATACGTATAATATAAAATATGTGTTTTAGTATTTTACTTATTTCAGTGACTTTATCTGATAAAGTCATTCCAAAAATCATGTTAAAAGGACAACTGTTAAGCTGGGAGTGGTGACACACACCCTTAATTCCAGCATAGGTAACCAGTGGATCTCTGAGCTCAAGGCTACCCTGGTTTACAGAGCAAGTTTCAGGATAGCCAGTACTACACTAAGAAACCATGTCTTAAAAAAAAAGAAGAAGAAAAACTATTAGTAAAATATCTGTGGGTTAAATCAGGTTTTGGAAGATATGTGCATATATCTGTCTATATATACTCCTGTTGGTATCAGAAGTGAGATGGAGGCTATAGATCTTTTAGTTTGCCATGTGGTAGGCAAGCAGTCTACCACCCAGCCATATTCCCAGCTCCTTGGCAGAAACAAGCTAAAAAATGCCTGTGGAGTATCGTTCTAGATCACATTTTTAAAATTATGCTTATTTGTTTATTTGTTTGTGTATGCTTGTATGAATGTATGTATGTATGTATGTATGTATGTATGTATGTATGTATGTACATGGTGGGTATGTGGAGGCCAAAGGACAGCTTGTAGGAGTCAGTTCTCTTCTTCCACAATGCCGGTCCTGGGGTTTAAACTTGGGTTTAAGTCAAGTTTACTCTTGTTGTTACTCTTGGCAGTGAGTCCCTTAACCCACTGAGCTATTTCACTGCTCACAGGTCACAGTTTTGATCCCTATTTTTGTTTTGCTATTTCTCCTTGTTTGTGCAATCTAGGGTATCTAAGGTCCTCTTGTGGCCTCCAAGGTCTCTGCCTGCATGTGGTGCACAGCCTTACAAGTAGACAAAACACCCGTACACATGAAACCAATTAAAATTTGAAAGTAAAATATAAAAATAAAACTATTAGTGATTGTTTGATCTTCTGTAGTGTGTGTATACACATACATACATACATACATACATACATACATACTTAGCACATATACACAGTTGTCTTGACTGGGTGATTGTAGGTATGAAAGAAAATAGGAGAAAAAGTTTTATCCTTATAGTGATTCAAATTTTTTTTTTTTTTTTTTTTTGGTTTTTCGAGACAGGGTTTCTCTGTGTAGCTCTGGCTGTCCTGGAACTCACTTTGTAGACCAGGCTGGCCTCGAACTCAGAAATCTGCCTGCCTCTGCCTCCCAAGTGCTGGGATTAAAGGCGTGTGCCACCACGCCCGGCTTCAAAATATTTTGTAGTTACTTATTTTAATAATCACTGAAGCCTTTTCATTCTCTAGGAATATTAAGAGAGAACATGACGAAAGGGGCAGGGTTGTGTTCTTAAGTTGTTATAATAATAAGTGCAAGATGGAGAAGTGCTGTTTGCTTTTGGTTTTTTAAGACAGGGTTTCTCTATGTAGCCTTGGCTGGCATGGAACTTGCTGTGTAGACCAGGCTATCCTCAAACTCATATAGTTACATCTGCCTCTACCTTCCAAGTGGTGGGATTAGAGGGTTCTGTTTCTGTATCTAGTTCATTCCTGAATGTTTATATGCCATCCCTGTGTTAGGTGCTATGCTAGGATGTTTAGAAACGCCTTAGCTTGGGCTGGAGAGGTGGCTCGACAGTGAAGAGCACTGGCTGCTCTTCCAGAGGTCCTGAGTTCAATTCTTGGCAACTACATGGTGTCTCACAACCATCTGTAATGAAATCTGATGCCTTCTTCTGGTGCATCTGAAGACAGCAACAGTGTATTCATAAATAAAATACATCTTTAAAAAAAACAAAACAAAACAAAAGAAATGGCTTAGCTCATGGAGTCCACTCTCAGCTAGCAGAGGAAAGAGAGGTAGGGAATAGCAGATAGGAAGTTTGGACAAGATAGTAAAAAAAAGTCAGAACATTTAGAAATGAAGTCTAGTTTTAGAGAGGCTCTGCTGTGTAGATCTCCAGAAGGACCTGCTTAATTGCTTTTCCTACCTGGGTTCTGAATATAAGCAGAGAAAATAAAGCCAGCCAAACCCGCAGCAAACTGCAGCCTTTACAGTGTGCCAGGAGGCAGAGCAGGTAAAGGGCTGAGAAAGAGAAGGTAAGGCTGGGTCCTAGCACTGGGGAGGCAGAAGCTAGCCTGGTCTACAGAGCAAGTTCCAGGACAGCTGGGGCCGTGTAGAGAGACCTTGTCTCAAAAAAACAAAAAGAAAGCAAAATAACAAGCGGGGAAAAGTACTTTCCTGGTTTTTGTTTGTTTTGTTTTAAGTAAATGTTCACTGAAAACTTTTTGGGGTTTTGGTGATTTATTTTATTTTATGTGTGGGAGGATTTGCCTATATGTGTGTCTATGCATCTTGAGTGTTTTTGGTGCCCGAGGAGGTCAGAAGATGGTGTCAGATCCCCGGAACTAGATTAGAGATAGTTCTGAGCTAAAGTGTGGGTGCTGGTAGTCAAAGCCAGGTCCTTTGTAAGACAGATGCTCTTAACAAAGCCTGCTCCTTATGCTGTCTCTCTTCTGCTGGCCTGTCACTGAAGTCCTATCAGCTCTCTCTGATCTGGAGTGTGAAAAGTGTCCAATTCAGCTTCTTTTTACCTACAGTGCTGGTTACTGCTGCCTCAGCTGGCTAATAAGAGCAGACTTTAACACTTACATTTCTTCTTGTGTGAAGGAAGGTGTGAGTGTGTGTGTGAGTGTGTGTGTGTGAGTGTTGGGTAGCTTCCTCTGTGTTGCTTTCCACTTTACCTAATTTTTAAAAATTGTTTTATGTGTATGGGTGTTATGCCTGTATGTGTACCTGTGTGCCACTTGCATGGCTGATGCCCTTGAAGACCAGAAGAGAGCCTTAACACCCTTGGAAGTGGAATCACAGATGATTGTAAGGCACCATGTGGGTGCTGGAATGAAACCCTGCATGATCTGGGAGAGCAGCCAGTGTTCTTAACCAGTGAGCCATCTCTTCAGGCCCTTTATTTTTTGAGACCAGGTCTCTTACAGAATCCAGAGCTTGTTATCTGGACTATGTGGCCAACAGGCTCCCAGGAATCAGCCCACTTCAGTCTGCTAAGTGCCAGGCCTGCAGGCACAGAGTGTCCAGTGTTGTGGTTTGACGTTTGTATGTGTGCTCAGGGTTTCTGTCCACAGGCTTCAAGCTCTTTACCTCCTCTTCAGCCCCCTTTGTAATTCAGTGGAGCCAGGCTACTTACACTTCTAAGCCAGAGCTTAAGAAACAAAATTGCCTCACTTGTGTAGGTTTGTAAAGCTCGGAAAAGCCCTTCACTTTTACTATAATAGCTGATTATTACTGAGTTCTAACTATAACAGTCCTAAGTACTTTGCTTTTGTTTTTTTTTCTCATTTAAATCCTATTTTATAAACAACCTGCTCAAGGCTGCATAGTTTCAGGACATCCTGTAGGATATCATTTAAATCCTATCTTATAAACAACCTGCACAAGGCTGCATAGTTTCAGGACATCCCGTAGGATATCATTTAAATCCTATCTTATAAACAACCTGCACAAGGCTGCATAGTTTCAGGACATCCCGTAGGATATCATTTAAATCCTATCTTATAAACAACCTGCACAAGGCTGCATAGTTTCAGGACATCCCGTAGGATATCATTTAAATCCTATCTTATAAACAACCTGCACAAGGCTGCATAGTTTCAGGACATCCCGTAGGATATCAGTTGTGTTATTTTGACTACAAGTTAAAAAAAATATCTGTCTCAAATCATCTTAAATAATACATCTAATTTTTACATAACAATACATGATAAAATGTTCAGGATTGACCAGCTTGTCAGCGTGAGAGTCCTGGTTGCTGACCTCTCTTAGCTTTCTCCTCAGAGCTGCGAGATGGTTGCTTCATAAGAGAGCGTCTAAAGACCCCAGGGGAGGGATGTTCCCTTCATGCGTTTCTTTTTCTGTGCTCAGAGCGCCATTGCTGAGCAGCTCCCCAGCATACTTGTCTTGCTCCATTTACCAGAACTGAGTTACTTGACTGCTAGCAAACCAGCTGCCAGAAGTGATGTGAATGCTGGGTGGGCTGACCCAATAGCAAAGCAGCGCCTCACTGTTCTCCTGGTACCGAGGAATCAGTTTTCTTGGTAAGGAAGATGGAGGAACTGGCTGTTGTTAAACAACTAGTAATCTAGCCTGGAGAGACGGCTCAGCAGTTAAGAGCACTGACTGCTCTTCCAGAGGTCCTGAGTTCAGTTCTCAGCAACCACATGGCGGCTCACAACCATCTGTAATGAGGTCCGATGCCCTCTTCTGGGGTGTCTGAAGACCGTGAACTTTCATAAAACAAACAAAAACCAACGAGTATCTGCATTTGAGCTCGTCTAACTTCACGATAGCCATGTGCAGTGAACTAGCTGAGTTCTGAGGAATCGGATGACTCACTTGAAGTTGTAGTGTTGTGGAAAGTGGGTAATTATGAGTTTCCATACCAAACCAGGCGTTCTGATCTAGTCCCTGCACTTGTTGATTTACCGATGTGGTTCCTGTTTGTTTGTTTCAGGTGCTTGAAGTTTCTGGGCAGCCGGCATCCGACCCTCGTGCTTCCTTTGGTGCCAGAGCTCTTGAGCACGCACCCATTTTTTGATACTGCTGAACCAGACATGGACGATCCAGCTTGTATCCTCTCTGCTTAGTTCAGATGGGCGCTGCTGTCTTAGCAGAGAACGGGATTCTTCGGTGGTCTGAACTTTACTTAAAGTGTTTCCTTTTGGTGCTGTAGTATGTCAGAAGGACTCTGGTGGCTGTTCCCAGCTTACATTGTTTTCATAATATTTATCTTTGCTGTTTAATAGCAACAGATATTACTACTACCTTTTATTTACCTCTTCATACATTGCACATATTTATTATATATTTTGTACAATTTATTATGACTTACCACACAACCTTGGAAGGGGAAGGAGAGAGAAAGAGGGGTTTTTTTTTAGACAAAATTGAGTTTTAAGTAACTCAGAAACAATCAGATCTGCAGCCAGACGTTACGCCGTCCATCTGTGGGCTGCTGCGGACGTTTGAGGCAAGCCTGGCCTACATCTTAGCTACATTGGGAAACTGTTGTTTGTTTGTTTGTTTGTTTGTTTAGTTTTTAAAGTTGGTGTAGGGGAAGAGGGCATGGATGGGCTTGAACAATACAGGCCAGGCTCTTCCTCCTCCTGCACCACAACAAAGAAAGAAGCAAAAGCTCAAATAGCCTTGAACGCTTGACATGTCTGATTTTAAAGCTTGTATGCTTTCCTGTGTCTTGAACCATGCTTACTCGGACCTGCAGCCTGAGGGAGGTGCTAGCCGGGGGTAGTGCGTGCTTCACTTCGGTGGGTTTTGGTTTTCTCATGAAGCATGACATGGGACTGGATGGTTTTCCAGCAGTGGAACTACACGCACACCGGCACATCCTCATGCCCCCTAGGTTCCTCTTGCTCCATACGTAGCTTCAGATGCAGCATGAGTTTTAGGGATCACTATTCAAACATAACCATCCAAACGCGTGAATACAGGGAGACCATTGCATTCCCCCTTAGCCCTGTTGACCCTCACAGTGTGTTGGGTGCTCTTACCTGAGGTTGCTGGCATGCCCCAGTGGTTCTCAGGATTGCACCTAGGGCTGCTTACATGTCAGGCAGTCGCTCAGCAACTGGGTTCCAGCCCTAATTTTGTGATTATTGGCAAATTGTGATTCTTTAATGGGAACTTTGGAAACAGGAAGCGAAATGACAGGTTATATAGGTAAACCTTAATCTTTTATATTCTGAGGCCACTTAACTCTCTTACGTATCAGACATTGCAGTTTTAGTTCTTATCTTCAATGCTGCTAAGACCTGTCCTACAATGCCAGCACTCTTCTCAGACCACACCCTCAGGCACTATGCCTACCTCCGAGACAGCCTTTCTCATCTCGTTCCTGCCTTGAGGGTATGTTGAAAGAAGTTTGGTTTGTTGAGCTTTGGTGCTCAGTGGTTATTAAATAGCACTGTGCAGACTGTCTAGTTTATGGTAATCTGTCTATCCACCCATTCTTTTTTATCTTGGGCTTTGTTATTCTGTACTTCAAACATTTTTACTTTGACAAAATAGGCTGGCCTTGAACTTGCAGTGCTTTTGCCTCAGTCTCCACAATGCTGGGATTGCAGTAGTGCTGCTCTGTGTGAGTTCCTGGGCTCCAGCTTCTGTGGTCAAGTTCCCCCACCGTTTCCTCCTTCCCGTCCTTCCTCCCTCTCCTTTCTCTTCTTCACCTCTCTCTCTCTCTCTGTGTCTTTGTGCTGAATCAATCAAGGACACCTGCCTATCAGTCTGTACTATCGTGTCTGACTCTTAGTTATAGCATGTTAAACAATAGATTACATTTTAGACTAAGGGTAAACTTGTGATATTTATCAAATAGATCTGCCTTGAATGCTGGAAATGTCTGATTTTAAAGCTTGTATGCTTTCCTGTGTCTTGAACCATGCTAGTTTGTGTATATGTGTGCAGAGGGGATATGCATGTGCTGTGGCATGCATGTGGATGGAGGTCAGCTAGTGGGAGTCAGTTCTCTCTACCATGTGATTGTGTCTGTGCATGTGGGTACATGATGCCAAGGCACATACATATGTGCAGGTCAGAAGTCATGTTTTGGAAGTTGCCTCTCTCCCACCATGTAGGTCTCAGGGACAAATTCAAGTCCTCAGGCTCGATGGTGAGTTTCTTTACTCGCTGAGCCATCTCACTTGCCCTCCATCTCTTTCTTTCTTTTTTTTTTTTTAATTAGGTATTTTCCTCATTTACATTTCCAATGCTATCCCAAAAGTCCCCCATACCCTCCTCCCCACCCCCCTACCCACCCACTCCCACTTTTTGGCCCTGGCGTTCCCCTGTACTGGGTCATATAAAGTTTGCAAGTCCAATGGGCCTCTCTTTCCAGTGATGGCTGACTAGGCCATCTTTTGATACATATGCAGCTAGAGTCAAGAGCTCTGGTTAGTTCATAATGTTGTTCCACCTGTAGGGTCCTCCATCTCTTTCTTAGTAACTTCTTCTAACAATTAAAACACGAGTTACAATTACCCTCATATAAAACATTTTATAGCATGCTTCCTAAACTTATTTGGGAATAAATTTATCACTTGCTCGTTAAATGAAACACAAGTCTTAAAAATAAATGTAACACAGATTAACTCTTAGTTTTATTCTATGCTCAGCAACCATGTTATTGGGTGGGTCATGCTAGCATTCTCATTTATATTTGTGTCTGCCTTCCTAGCCTTTTTTTCCTTGTGTTCCTCCCCTCCCGCCCATTTCTGACTTCTGACTTCTGATTTCTGATTTCTCTCTCTCTCTTTCTCTGTCTGTCTCTCTCTCTGTCTCTGTCTCTCTCTTTCTCTCTCTGTGTGTGTATCTGAGAGAGAGAGTATGTGCATAAATTGAGCCACAGTTTTTGCTGATACTATTATTGCACTATTTTCTTAGTTACCAGGGAGAAAACTGGTGTCCTCCACTGTCCCCTCTAACATCACCCCTCATGAAGATCCTTCCCAGCAGTTCCTGCAGCAGAGCCTTGAAAGGGTGTATAGTGTTCAGCACCTAGACCCTCAGGGGGCCCAAGAGCTGCTGGAATTCACCATCAGGTAAGCAGTCTTTGTCTGCTTCCTCTGAGAGCTAGCATTCTCTCATGCTCGGCCTGAGAGCTTTGAATTCCTCTCATTTCTGATTGCTGGCCTTTACCCTTGAGACTGTAGTAGGTTATTATTTTTAATGCTGTTTGCATTCATGAGTCAAAGAGTAGTGCAAACAGAAATAGAAATAGTTACAAAGCACACACGCCTTTAGTCCTAGCACTTGGGAGTCAAAGGCAGGTGAATCTCTGCATTCAGAGCCATTCTGGTTTACAGATCACGTTCCAGGACAGTCAAGGCGACACAGAGAACCCTGTCTCAGGAGAACAAAAAGCAAACCAGAAAGAAAGTTAGAAAGACTCTTTGATCCTTTTTTTCTTGTATATTAGTTAGATGAGTGACAGACGCACAGGGAAACAATGGTTTAGTAAGACAACAGATTCACCCTCAGGACTAAGGTCATCATAGGTCCATGCTCATTCTTCCTAGGTCTGTCTTCTGTCTGTGTCTGTGTTTTCCCTGCGTGGCAATCCCACTATCTCTATTTCTAGTCTATTTTTATCTGTGGGAAGAAGAAAAGGCCTTCATTCTGCATCTCTTACTTTGAAAGACAGGTCCCAAAAGGTATATCTTCCAGTTTTCCATAGTGTTGACTGGAAACAGTCATATGATTCTATCTCTCATTAGGGAACCTGGGTCAGTGATCTGTATTCTAGGTGACTAGTGTCTGTGTAATGGTGGCTCTATTAGGAAGATGCTCTGCTGGACAACATGGTCCATATAATGGAAAATAGTGTCCTGCCAACCTTTTCCAGCAAGTTTGCTGACGCTTTTGTATACTATGGGCCAGCCATAGCTCTGGGAGCCAGGGTTCCACTGCTCTTGGTAGCTATGTGAAGTGGGCTTCAGCTCTGTTTTTCTTTTCTCCTTCTCTATGATAGTGTGCAGTTTTGGAGGCCACTAAAAGAGGCTTCTGGCCCCAAGCCCAGGAAAATAAGCTTTGATTCCTGATTCATTCCCATCTAATTAAGCATTTAGGGCTTGTCCTTGACAGTTTATTGTGTTGGCACTAAAGCAAATGCAGAATGCATAAAAACAAGCCAACTTGTTTAGCTTGTTTAGCTGTGGTACTGTTAGCAGGTCTTAGTAAATACCTGCTGGGTTGCATTGTCTTCATGAGCTGGTGGGTTTTTCCTTTTATATTTTATTTAATATGTTTTTCTGTGTCTGTGTCTGTGTGTGTGTGTGTCTCTCTGTGTGTGTGTGTGTCTGTGTGCGTCTGCGGGAGCTATATCCCCCATGTGGAAATAAAAGTATAACATGCAGGAATTGGTTCTTTCTTTCTACTCTTTGGGTCCTGGGAAGTGAACTCAAATCATCTGGTCTGGCAGTTGTTCTTATAGGCTTTGATCTGGCAAGACCCCTGTTCTAATGCCCTGGGCCTTGTGTTTCTTCTGGCTTGAGTGCATTCACAGGAGAGTAATCTAAACAGTGAGGAAACATGGAAGGGAAGCAGTGGAGCAATAGCTACCAAGGGCCCACTCTGCGTTATCGACATTGCGAGATGTGTCAGGACCAGAATGCGAATGTAGCTTGTCTGACTCTGAAGTTCCTGTTGTGGGATATGCAGTAGTGTCATGTAGTGATTAGAGCAGATGATCCTGTGGTTTGGCCTGATGGAGTTGGCACGGTTGGCAAAGTGCTTGCAATAGGACCTGAACTCAATGCCCAGAACCATATAACAAGGCTGGGTGTTGCCTATAAGCCCAGTGTGAATGAGGTGGACACAGTCAGATCCCTAGGTCTTGTTGGTCAGCCAGTCTTAGCTTACTGAGCTCTGGAGCAAAGGCAGACTGTCTCAGCGCAGCTGCATGGTGCTCTGCATGACTGACACCCGAGGTGGTCCTCTGGCCAGTATTCATGTGCATATACACAAACACATTGTGTGTACATGAAAAAAAAAAAAAAGATGATCCCTAAATTTCTTTAAAAATTACTTTTTTTTAAAGACAGAGTTTCTCTACATACTTCTGACTGTCCTACAGCTTACTTTGTAGATCAGGCTGGCTTTGAACTTACAGAGATCTACCTGCCTCTGCATCCCAAGTTCTGGAATCAAAGGTATACACCACCACACTCAGCTTCAAAATTTACCATTTTTATAGTTGTTAAAAGGTGTTAGTTGCCCGGCGTGGTGGCGCACGCCTTTAATCCCAGCACTCGGGAGGCAGAGGCAGGAGGATTTCTGAGTTCGAGGCCAGCCTGGTCTACAGAGTGAGTTCCAGGACAGCCAGGGCTATACAGAGAAAGCCTGTCTCGAAAAACCAAAAAAAAAAGAGAAAAAAAAAAAACCAAAAAACCTTAGAAGTTGTCAATGACTGTGTCTTTAAACCAAGGACAAATAAGAAAGGCAAGTAAGGGGGCTGGTGAGATGGCTCAGTGGGTAAGAGCACCGACTGCTCTTCCGAAGGCCCTGAGTTCAAATTCCAGCAACCACATGGTGGCTCACAACCATCCGTAATGAGATCTGACTTCCTCTTCTGGTGCATCTGAAGACAGCTACAGTGTACTTAGACATAATAATAAATAAATCAAAAAAAAAAAAAAAGAAAAAGAAAGAAAGAAAAGAAAGGCAAGCAAGGGGCATTCATGTTACTTATTTCTATATTGGTCATTACCAAGGCTTTTAGAATGCAGTCTCATTTGCTGTGGACATGACCATAAAGAAAAATTCCCATGAGGTTTTTCATATGCTACTACCTATTGGGAACATTTGTTAAAAATAAACAAACAATGAAAAGTAAAAAATAATATAAATGAATAAATTAATTAAATTTTTAAAAAAAGAATGAGGGTTTGGCTAAGTGGTACTCAACCTGTGGGTCATGACCCCTTTAGGGTCAAATGACCCTTTCACAAGGGTTACCTAAGACTGTTGGAAAACACAGAGATTTACATTGTGATTCACAATAGTAGCAAAATTACAGTTATGAAGTAGCAATAGCAATGAAAATAATTTTATGGTTGGGGGCCACCACAACTGTATTGAAGGGCCGAAGCTTTAGGAGGGCTGAGAACCACTGCTCTAAGAGGTGAAGGAAGAATGAGAAGTTCACCAAGTGAAGGAGGGGAAGAGCTCATCACAGACTAGGGATAGCAGAGAAGGACTAAGGCTTAGTCCCTCCAGCCTCCTGTTAAAGCATAAGGAGATGTGAAGCCCAAAGGAGTGGCTCCGATTCCAGAGAGCACTGTCTGACTTTGATGCTTAGAGCATAGAAGAGGTTGGAAGGAACGTGGAGCCATGAGCATCTGGACATCCAGAGTATTTTGTTCTTGAGACAAGGTTTGTTATGTAGCCTGGCTATTCTGGAACTTGCTGTGTAGACTAGACGTCAGCCTGCCTCTGCCTTCTAAGTGCTGGGATTAAAAATGCGCTTGCAGGCCTGGCTCCTTTGTTGTTGTTTTGTCTTGTTTTTTGATTTTTAACTATTTTTAATAGTGATTTTAAAGATTAACAAATTTAGGGCAGGCAGGATGGCTCATCAAGTACAGGTGCTGTTGCCAAACCTGACCATCTGAGATCCATCCCTAGAACCCATGTGGTAGGGGGCATAGACTTGACCTCTCACCTCCTCATGTGTGTTCTGTTTCCACATTTGTGTTGTGACCCATGCCAACAGAGGCACACAAAACCAGATAATAAATAAATGTAAACCAATTAAAAATGAACAAATTTGGGCTATTTTGTAAATCGTGGTTTTTTTTCTTTTTAAAATCACAATATATTTGTACTTTCTTTTGTTTTTGTTTTGTTTCTTTTTTCAGTTTGAGACAAGTTTCATGTGACTAAAAACGGTCTCAGACTTTATATGGAAGGAGGCTGCACCCAAATCCTGATCCTCCTGCCTCTGTCTCCCAAGTGTACACTCCACACTAGCTTGCTTGCTTGGTTGTTTGTGACAGTGTTTCTCTGTGTAATCCTGGCTCATCTGCCATAGCTTGGTAGACCAGGCTAGACTCAAACTCAGAGACCCACCTGCCTCTGGCTCCTGAGTTCTAGGATTAAAGTGTTTAAGCCTGGCTGAGCTTTAATATTTAAAAATGCTGTTTATTAGCTTTCCGGACCAAGGATCGTTGGTGTGTGTTTCTGAGGGAGTGTTTTTGCCCTGCCAAATCTCATTGTAGAAATATAGTTCAATATAGCTGTTTTTTAGTTTGGTTTGTTTCATTAATACTTCATATATTTCACAAATAAATAAAATAAATGGGGAATTATATGATAATGAATAAGGAAAAGGGTTTTATAGTCAGACAGGCCTGGGTTTGTGACCTGGTTTTGCCATTTTTTAATTCTGTGATCTTGGGCAAACCAGGTAATGTTGGTCTTTGGTTTCATGCTCCAAGACACAGATTAACTACAATTCATGTTGTAAGGATTAAATGAATTCAAGTAAGGAAATACCTAGCAACAGTACAGCTGCACACAGAAAGTGCTCTTTGTACCTTTTTAAATGGCTCACAGTCTTACAATGTGTGTCTAGACCAACACTTCCTGACATAGAGGGACATAAGGACACGCTGGAACATAGAGGACTTTGCCCATGGCTAGCAGTTTCCATTTTTGCCTGTCAGTAGTTGAGGTTTCTCACAGCTAATTGGGTAGGGTATAGCCTGTTCTGTGACTCTGAGAACCATGGCTACACTCCTGGGGCTGCAGACTAACATGAGACCTGGAGGCACGCAGTGCGTGATCAGCTTGGCAGTGTTCTTTTAATAGTAACAGAGGGCAGAATCTTGCTGACAGTATTGCCTCAGAAGTAGAATGGGTCTGAACTTTTCTTGGAAGAGACACATTGGAGAAGTGAATGGCAAAGACTAGCTGGCCACCAGAATTGTAGTTCATAGACATGGATAACCCGGGGTCTTCCCTTCTATGTGATTGGGCTCCTCAGGACAGAGCAGACCACTCAAACACATGAGACGATATTATGCATAGACATCCATGTCTTCAATCACTGGCTATATTTGCTCTGGGCTTGGTTGTGGGCACCTCCTTCCTACCAGCAGGGTGTCTAGGAGGCAGCATTAATTATCATGATGCTGCCCACTGAGCATGAGATTAAAGTGAGGCATTTTGTCCAGGCTACAAAGTAATCTGCTATGCCTGAAATAGCTTCTCATGTGATCCAAACTTTCAGGTTTCCTAGGCAATTTTATGTATAGAATTTTTATGTTGCCATTGAAAAATAATGAGGCAGGGGCTGAGGAGATGGCTCAGTAGGTAAACTGCTTTGTGGCAGGACCTGAGTTTGGATCAGCAGTACCCACATTTAAGAAAAGTGGGAGCGGCAGGGCCTGTGCCTATAATCCTGGCTTTTGGAGTTAAAGACAGGAGGGTCCCAGACTCTGTCAGTAGGTGAGCTCCAGGTACTGAGAGAGAGACACGACAGAGGAAGGCATCTTGGCCTCTGGCCTCCTTAGGATGGCATGTACCTGTTGGCTTAGTTGACCCAGCTCACTACCTGAGGATAATGTTCTCTGGAACAGAATCAGAGCTCAGTTAAAAGTGGAAATTGGCTGAGTATTTATGTATGTATATTTTACATATTTATCTCTTATATGTGTTTTGTCAGCATGTGTGTATGTGTGCACTACCTTTGTGTTTGGTGCCGTCTGGAGGCTACAAGATGTTGTTGCTTTTCTGGAGCTGCAGTTTAGGAGAATTGTGAGCTGCCATGTGGGTGCTGAGAACCAAACTTGGATTCTCTGCAAGAGCAACAAATGCTTTTATCCACTGAACTAGCACTCCAATCCTGTATATTTTTACCCATAGAATTTTGAAAACATTTTCAAGCTTTTAAGAGTGTCTCTCTATAGCCTTGGCTGTTCTAGATCTCATTGTGTAGACCAGACAGACCTCAAACTCAGAGAGATCTGTCTGCCTCTGCCTCCCACGTGCTGGAATTAAAGGTGTGCAGCACCATAAGCAACATTATCAATCTTTTCTTACAATCTTTATTGACTTTTTTTTTTTTTTTGCCAGTCATGTTTGGCTGAATCCTGGGTTTCTGGGCTGTCCTGCTTCTGGTTCCTGGCCATGTAGGCAGTGTCAGCTGTGGGTTCCCTCTCGTGGCCTGGGCTTCAAGTTGTGCCAGAAAATGGTTGGCCACTCCCACAGGTCCTGTGCCACCATTATCCTAGCACATCTTGAGGACAGGAGAGGTTGTAGGTTGAAGGTTTTGTGGCTGGGTTGATGTCCTGGTCCACTGCTGGGAGCCTTGTCTGGTTATAGAAGATGGTCAATTCAGGCTTGTATCTCTCATTTCTAGGAGACTTCGCTAAGGTCACTCTTACAGATTCTAGGGGGGTTCTACTGCACTAGTTTCCTATATCACTCCCCTAAATATCCCCCAATTCCAGTCCTCTCTCCCAGTCCTCTCTTCCTCTGTTCCTCTTACCCCCGACCCCTCCCTCACCTGATTTCTCCTGTTCCCATCCTCTCACACCCTCAGTACCCCCACCCCCAGAATCTATTCTATTTCCCTTTATCAGGAAGATCCCTATGTCCCCCTTGATCCCTCCTTGTTACTTAGCCTCTCTGAGTCTGAGGATTGTAGCATTATTATCCTTACTTAACAGCTAATGTCTACTTACATGTTTGTCTTTCTGGGTCTGGCTTAGCTCACTCAGGATGGTCTTTAATAGTTGAATCCATTTGCCTGCAAATTTCACATGATGTCATCGTTTTTAACAGCTGAGTAATACTTCATTGTGTAAATATACTACATTTTCATTATCCATTCTTTGGTTGAGGGACTTCTGGGTCATTTGCACTTTCTGGCTACTATGAATAAAGCCGTAATAAACATGGCTGAGCAAGTGCCCTTGTAGTAGGATGAAGTGTCTACTATTACAAAGAGTAATATAGCTGGGTCGTGACATAAGTTGATTACTGATTTTCTAAGGAACTGTCCTATTGATTTCCATAGTAGCTGAGAGATGTGTGGCCTGATTTCATCAGAGCACCCCAGCACTGGTGTGTCATCTGTCACTTGGACCAGTTTCCAGCTGTAAAATGGTTAAACAGTTGTGACTTGACCTTCACATAATTCGTGGCTTTATCCTCCTGCTCTATCCGACCTGAGTTGGTTTTCTTTTGTGTGTACTTGTTTTCTGGTTTTGTTTTTACTGTAGAGATCTGCAAAGACTTGGAGAGCTTCAGTCTGAATTGGCAGGAGTAGCTGACTTCTCTGCCACCTATCTTCAGTGTCAACTGCTCCTCATTAAGGTTTGTTTGCATCCAGTGTGTTTATGATTTCTGATGCTAAGAATGAACTTGAATTGATCCAGCAGTGTTTGAGACCCTAAGTAGAAAGACTTACTGTTCTGTGAAACCATCCAACAATGCGAAAATCACAGGTCTACAGTATGTTGTATTCTATTTAAATAAATGTTAAGTTATACAGTATCTTAGGCTTTGTCTTGCTGGGATGAAACACCCTGACCAAAACCAATGTAAAGAGGAAAGGGTTTGTTTGGCTTACACTTCCATATCTCTGCTCATCACTGAAGGAAGTCAGGACAGGTACTTGGAGACAGGAGCAGATGCAGAGGCATGGAGGAATGTTGCAAGGATACTAGGGGTCTTTAAGTGTTCCATGTAATGGGATCGACCATAGATTTGCATAAATTTTTATACTATTTTCTTAAATTGCTGATTCTGTTTGTCCAAGTTGAAAGGTTAACTCTTTGCTCTTAAAAGGGCCAACTGCCCAGACTTATGTTGGCATAGACCTATAATCTACCTGTTCAAGGAACGGAAGCAGCTGGATTGTAAAATTCATGGCCAGCCTAGGCAACCTAGTGAAACTGCCTTCAAACTGAAAACAGCTGGTGCTGTAGCTGAGTGTAGGCCATTTGCCTGGCATGTGTGAGGGCCTGGGTTTAATTCCCAGCTGGGCACAGGAAAGCACAAGTGGGAATAAAGGGCTTACTGAAAGAGAAAAACGACATCCACTTTTCTTAGGAGCAAGTATCAGAGGGGAATGAGAAGACATTGCTCAACTACGCTGATTATTTATTCAGTCTGGAACCTGAGCCAGGAATGTGTTTATAATAAGGAACAGCTAAATAAATTGTGGCATCTACTTAACCCTTAGGCCTATGGTGGTAATAGTCTGTGTGGAGAATCACACCACAATGTAACAAAATACTTACAGTGTAATATTATGTACTCCAAAAAAAAGAGATACAAACGCATTCTACTCCAACAACAACCTGTATAAAAGCTTTATATGAGAAGTAGTTAGAAGTATGTATTTAACAGTTTTCTGTTATGCCTAGTTTTGAACCTACTGCTGTTCAGTGTGATGCTGCCAGATCCGTGTGCCTACTGAGCACCTCAAGTGTTCCTAACCCAAGCTGGGATGTGCTGTAGTGCAAAGTGTTCACTGGATTTCTTAGACTTACTATGAGAATAAACCTGCCTTGGAGTAGGATAAGGTAGAAAAGACCAACTATTAGGTACTGGCTTATTGATTTATATTTAGTGACTTAAAGCACTGCTTGTACTGCCTATTTGCTAAGTGTGACTTCACCTGCTACTTGGAACAGAGTGACCTGGAGAAATAGCTGAAACAATTGGTTGTTGCCCTTAACAACCTGATGGCTGCCACTTATGCTTTCTGTAAAATCTTGCTTGCCTGCCCAGCTTGGAGTTTTTAGAGAATAAAATGAAAATACCAACTGGGCTTGGCATTGAGGCCGCTCAGGACCTATCAGCTTCAGCCCACTGATAACTCTCCCCTCTTCTGCCCTCACCAGTGTCAGAGTGCTTATTCATGAGAGTCCTGCAAGACTCTTCCTAGTAATTTAAAACATACTGGCCCAGCACTTGTTCTTCCAGAGAACGCAAGTTCAATTCCCAGCACCCACTAGGTGGCTCACAACCATTTGTAACTCCAGTTCCAGGAGATTAATTGCTCTCTTCTGCCCTTCCAGGCATGCGTGTGGTCCACAGACCTAAAAACAACAAAACAAACAGACAAACAAAACCTGTCACATTTGTCAAACTGTTAATATGCTGAATTCAATAGAGTAGAATATTCAGTAGAATAGAATAGATGGATCATCAGGCAGGATTATGAATATGATCATGATTATAAGTAATCCTGGCACTAGAGAGGCAAGACATGAGAATCCTAAGTTTGAGGCCAGCCTGGGCTACATACTACATAAGAAGACCCTTTCTGAAGAAAAGAGCAGGAAAACAAAAGAAAAAGAAGGCGCTCCCCGAGAATACTGTTCCACAGCAGAAGTGAAGGAAGCTGGGTCACAGACACGAATGCATAGGTCATCAGAAGGGGGTGCCTGTTAGTGAGAGTGACTGTAGGGAAATTGAGAAAAAGGAGAATGTGGGAGAGCTGCCTGACTTGTAGTTGGGTAAGTGACAGGGTGCATGGCAGTACACTGGACCCAGGTGCAGAGTCTCCACTGTGAATAGACAGCGGAGGGTGCTCAGGTTAGTGCAGTGGCCTGTGAGCAGGCCCCAGGGCTGACCTGCCTGCTGACTCCTGTTTCCAGACAGTCATCTGTCTGAGCGCCAGCTGCCCGTCTACGTCTCCCTTAGGTGAGCTTTACTTGCTTAAAGCAGTAAGAGTGATGGAGAGAAAGCCTGCACGTGGTACATTTTTAAAGCAAAGCAGAAACACAAATTTCAATGCTGTATCAGTTTTCTCAGTTCTGTGACGGCTGCATCTGTCTCTTCTTTCATTTGTCTGAGTAGGCCTTGCAGGAAAAGCTGTGGAATGTGGCTGCCCCCTTGTATCTAAAGCAGAGTGATTTGGCCTCAGCAGCAGCAAAACAGGTGAGAGACTCCTCAGACAGGTCAGAGGTCTTCCTACGGCCTGTCTCCTGGCTTCTGAGATTTCAGGCTCTTAGTTAGAACTATGCCTGTGTGACTGCAAGCACTGGGCCTTGGAGTCAGGGGACTTGGGCCGTCTCCACCTGACAATGTGATAAATTGAACAAGCTATTTGAGTCTCTTGGAGTTTCCTCCTCTATAAAATGTGGCAGTTGAACTGCATGATTTCTGAGATTCCTTTGTGTTCTACATATTTCCAGTTTGTGGGCCAGTGTGGTGGCTGGTCATAGTGCTTACTGTGTAGGCCTAACACTGTGTTGTGATAACCTGAATTCAGTTCCTGGAATTTACATAAAGTACCCACACTCTCACTTATCACACACGCACACACGCGCACACACACACAATTTTTATTATGCTGTTTATATTAATATTTGTTTCAGATAGATTAAAACACAATATAGTTGTGAATCTTTCATCTAAAAATACATGTAAATTGATTTTTGAGGTTAATATTTTTATTAATTCTTTGATAATTTCATACAATGGGGTTTTTTGGTTTGTTTGTTTGGGGTTTTTGGTTTGTTTTGTTTTATGAGACAGGGCTTCTCAATGTAGTCATGCATGGCTGTCCTCTGTAGACCAGGCTGGCCTCAAACTCACAGAGATCCTTCTGTCGTAGCCTTCTGAGTGCTGGGGATTAAAGGCATGTGCCCCCACAGCCAGCTCATACAGTGTATTTTTATATTCACTTTTCCTAAATCTACCCCTACCTCCCAATTCTGTGTATATGTGTGTGTTTTAAAAATGATCTGTGAGCCTAGTTCATGCTGCCTCCATGGGTGTAAGTCCCTGGAGTGTGTGAGCATACCAGAAGCCTTACTTAAAGAAAGCAGACTCTCTTTGCTCAGAAGCCGTCAGCTGTCCACAGCCCCTTGGTTAAGGACAGCAAGCCCTTTCCTTCCAGGGTATCTTACTACTGATTGTTAATTGTCTTTTCCTTACAGATCATGGAGGAAACCTACAAAATGGAGTTTATGTACAGTGGTGTGGAAAACAAACAGGTTGTGATCATACACCACATGAGGCTTCAGGCCAAAGCTCTGCAACTCATAGTAACTGCACGAACTACTCGAGGGTGAGATGTGGGGCTGGGAGAGAGGGTGCCATTCTCCTGAGGATGCAGGCAGATGGGGTCACAGCTCTCCCTTCGGCTAACTAACGACGAGTAAGATTTAGGGAGGTCAAAGTTCGTGCTTGGGTCAGATTAGATCCTGCTCCTGGTCCCTGTCCCTCAGAGAGAGCGCTGCCTTGGCTTCTTGCTGTTGTCTTGAGAGCTCAGTTTTACAGTGTAACAAAGTCACTCTCCTCTCACCAAAGCTCAGGTTTCTGGGACTTCTTGTCCTCACTCCTTACTTCAGAGTCACAAGTTTTTTACACTTTGCTTTTTTTCCTACAGAGTTGACCCCTTATTTGGAATGTGTGAAAAATTTTTACAGGAAGTGGATTTTTTTCAGAGGTAAGTATTTTGTAACTCTTATGATTTTTTTTTAAATCTTGTTTATGCAGAAAATAACTGGCACCAAACAAGATCACATATCTTTCCTGGGCTGCTGAGCTATTTGTCACCTGTTGTCAGTGTGCCCTAATGTGGTATTTTCTTTAAGGATGTCTAAACTGTTCTGAATTCAGAGCTTCAGAAGTAAACATAGAACTAAACAATACAAACATCAGGAACCATTTGTATTCTGCACTTAGCTACCAAAAAAAAAATTGTTCTCAATATTCCTATGTTTCTGCTTGAGAGAAGATCTTGCTTTGTTGCCCAGACTGGCCTTGAAGTATTGAGCCTCCTGCCTCAGCCTTGTGAATGGTAGGATTACAGGTATACAAGTATGCCTGGTTTTGTTCTTTGCCTTTTTGAGACAGAATCTCAAGTAGTCTAGGCAAGCTGTGAACTTACTGCATGGCTAAAGCTGGCCATGAACTTCAGATCCCCCTGTCTATACTTCCCAAGTGCTAGGGTTATGGGCGTGTACTACCGTATCTAGCTATTCTTTAATTTTGTAGGGAAATAATAACAAGGCAGCTATGGTGACACATTTTTAATATCAGCACTTTGGAGACAGAGGCAGAGGTATCTCTGTAAATCTGAGGCCAGCCTAGTCAACTCCCAGGCTATATAGTGAGATTCTGGGCAAACAAACAAACACACACACACAGAGATAAAGGAGAATAAATAAGTAGAGATTGGAGAGATGATTGGGCAGCTAAGAGCAGTTGCTGTTCAGTGAAACTGAGTGGTTCTCAGCATCCATGTTGGGTGTTTCACAAAGTCTTAGTCAGGGTTTCTTTTTTTTTTTTTTTTTCTTTTTTTTTTCTTTTTTTATTAGGTATTTTCCTCGTTTACATTTTCAATGCTATCCCAAAAGTCCCCCATACCCACCCCCCCAATCCCCTACCCACCCACTCCCCCTTTTTGGCCCTGGGGTTCCTCTGTACTGGGGCATATAAAGTTTGCAAGTCTCTTTGCCTCTCTTTGCAGTGATGGTCAACTAGGCCATCTTTTGTTACATATTCAGCTAGAGACAAGAGCTCCGGGGTACTGGTTAGTTCATCATGTTGCTCCCCCTATAGGGTTGCAGATCCCTTTAGCTCCTTGGGTAATTTCTCTAGCTCCTCCATTGGGGGCCGTGTGATCCATCCAATAGCTGACTGTGATCATCCACTTCTGTGTTTGCTAGGCCCCTGCATCATCTCACAAGAGACAGCTATATCTGGGTCCTTTCAGCAAAATCTTGCTAGTGTATGCAATGGTGTCAGCGTTTGGAAGCTGATTATGGGATGGATCCCTGCATATGGCAATCACTAGATGGTCCATCCTTTCGTCACAGGTCCAAATTTTGTCTCTGTAACTCCTTCCATGGGTGTTTTGTTCCCATTTCTAGGAAGGGGCAAAGTGTCCACACTTTGGTCTTCGTTCTTCTTGAATTTCATGCGTTTAGCAAATTGTATCTTATATCTTGGGTATCCTAAGTTTCTGGGTTAATATCCACTTATCAGTGAGTACATATTGTGCGAGTTCCTTTGTGATTGGGTTACCTCACTCAGTCAGGGTTTCTATTCCTGCACAAACATCATGACCAAGAAGCAAGTTGGGGGGGAAGGGTTTATTCAGCTTACACTTCCATACTGCTTTTCATCACCAAAGGAAGTCAGGACTGGAACTCAGGTCAAGCAGGTCAAGAAGCAGGAGCTGATGCAGAAGCCATGGAGGGATGTTCTTTACTGGCTTGCATCCACTGGCTTGCTCAGCTTGCTTTCTTATAGAACCCAACATTACCAGCCCAGAGATGGCACCACCCACAAGGGGCCCTCCCCACTTGATTACTAATTGAGAAAATGCCTTGCAGCTGGATCTCATGGAGGCATTTCCCCAACTGAAGCTCCTTTCTCTGTGATAACTCCAGCTGTGTCAAATTGACACAAAACTAGCCAGTACACACAGTCACCTGTAACTCCAGTTCGGGGGACTTGATGCCCTCTTCTGGAAGCTGCCAGCACCTGCACTAACGTGCACATACCCACACACACAGAAACGTGCACACATAATCAGAATACTTATACAGCTTTTTAAATAATAATAAACACATAGAATGAGCATGTCTCAAGCCAGGCACCAAAGAGCATGCCTGTAATCCCCGCTAAACCCCGATGCTGAGGCAGAAGGTTCACTTGAGCCTATTCCTTTAAGACCAGCTTGGGCAAAGTAGTGAAACTGTGTGTGTGTGTGTGTGTGTGTGTGTGTGTGTGTGTGTGTGTGTGTGTGTGTGAAACTCTGTGTGTGTGTGAAACTGTGTGTGTGTGTGTGTGTGTGTGTGTGTGTGTATGGAAGCCAGAGGTGGATGCCAGATGGCTTCCTCAATCACTGCCCACCTTTTTCCTGAGACAGTATCATACTGAACCTGGAAGTCATTGATTGTCTAGGCCAGCTTGCCAGTAAGCTCCTGTCTTGACCTACCCAGCATGTAGGTGTGAGCTGCTGCTCCCAACTTTTTTATTTAGGTTCTAGAGGGTAGAACTCAGGTTCTTGTATAGTTTAGATATTTCCTCAGATCTGGGTGTAGTGGCCCACACCTTTAATCCCAGCATTCAGGAGGCAGAGGCAGATGCTCTCATAATTCAAGGCAACCTGGACAGCCACAGATACAGAGAAACTATGTCTTTAAACCCACCCCACCACCACCAAAGAGTTTCCTTAGAGTATTGTATGAAATACATTGTTTAAAATGGATGCAATAGAAGAGCAGAGGGGTTGGGGAAGTAGTGGGGGCTAATGTAGTGACACCAAACTTGTTTTGTGCTGACAGTTATTTATTCATGGCAGGGAGCATAGTGGCAGGCATCACTGGGGCTGGGGCAGTACCTGAGGTCTCACATCTTGGGACAGACCACAGAGAGAGATAACCTAAAATTGGCATGAGTCTTTTTAAACTTCAAAGCCCTGCCCCAGGGTCACACCTCCTCCAAACAAAGCCATACCTAATTCTTCCCTAGCAATTTCACCCACTAGGGACCTAATATTCAAACATAGGAGCCTAAGGGGGCATTCTCCTTTAGACTGCCACAGCAGTACATGGCTTTAAACATGTATGCTCATCTCCGTCATCATTGCTCCGGCTTTCACGAAGTTGTCCAAACCAGTCTTTAAAAGATTTATTTACTTTATGTGTATATTTCTGTGTGGGTATATATACACCATGTATACCATATGGGTCCCCAAGGAGGCCAGCAGAGGGTGCTGGAGCCCCTAGAACAGGAGTTACAGGCAGTTATGGTGCTGGTAACTGAACCTTGGTCCTCTTTAAGAGCAGTCGGTGCCTTTAAACACTCAGCCATTGACTTAGTTGGGGTTATATTTCTGTGAAGAGACTCTATGACCATGGCTACTCTTATTATGTATTTAATTTGGGGCTGGCTTACAGTGTCAGAGGTTTAGTCCATGATTGTCCTGGCAGGAAGCATGGCAGCATGCAGGCAGACTTTGTGCTGGAAAGGGAGCTGAGAGTTCTGCATCTTGATCCTCAGGCAGCAGAAGGGACTGTGAGCCACACTGGGTATAGCTTGAGCACAGGAGATCTTGAAGCCCACCCCACAGTGACACACTCCCTAGGTGCCAAGCATTCACACACATGAGTCTGCAAGGGATGTTTCTATTCAAACCACCATATTCATCTCTTCTACCCCCAAAGCTGAGGGTTTTAGGCTTCTCATTCTTTACTGTTTCTAGGACTGATTGTATCCTGAGTCTTTACCCCTCCGTGTCTCTTTTCACCTCAGAGACAGTCAGGCATGGAGGGATGGCTCAGCAGTTAGGGAGCACTTACTGCTCTTGTAGAGGGCCGGGGCTTGGTTGCCAGCACCCACATCACAGCTGCCTGGAACTTGTTCCAGGGGATTTGATGCCCTCTTTTAGCCCCCACCCTACGTGAAACACTCAGGCATATGCCTGACAACCATTGTCACTCATTAAAGAGTCTCTTTCTTCTCTTTGTTTTTTCTAGGCCGGCCTAGAACTTACAGTCATGCTCTTGCTTCTGCCTCCTATTCCTGAGAATCTCCTAGTTCTGAGATTACAGGCACAAGGCACCACACCCAGTGAAACAGGCTCTTAAAACAAAAAACTGGCTTCGTGTGTGTGTGTGTGTGTGTGTGTGTGTGTACACATGCGTGTGCACATGAGCACACATGCACATGTTTGTGTGTGCCAGATGCTGATGTAGTAGTGTTTTCATCTTTCCACCTTACTTACTGAAACAGGTACTCACTACCCTGGAGTTGGCCAGTGAGCCCAAGGACCTTCTTACCTCTGCCTCCTCAGTGCTGGGATGCAGGCTCCTGCTGCTGCTCCTGGCTCTTGTCAGAGTCTGGGGGTTGGATTCAGGTCTTCATGCCTCCAGGCATGGGACTTATTAATGAAGCTATCTGTCTAACCCAGCAGTCTGGTTCTCCTGCTGATTATGTGGCTACGGCATCCTGTCCCTGTCGATTTCAGGCATGACCTTCAAAGTCTCCCCGTCAGGACTCTTCCTGCTTCAGGGCTTGGCAGAGTATGGGCTTAGCCTGTGCTGAGTGCGTGGACGGTCAGTTGCTTTGTGTTCATGCAGGTGTTTCATTGCGGATTTGCCCCACCTTCAAGATAGCTTTGTGGACAAACTCCTTGATCTCATGCCCCGACTCATGGCATCCAAACCTGTAGAAGTGATCAAAATTCTGCAGACAATGCTGCGGCAGAGCCCCTTCTTACACCTTCCGCTTCCGGAGCAGGTCAGAGTCCGTGTGCCCCTCTGCAAAGTCTGTCCAGATTCTTTTTTTTTTTTTTTTTTTAAGATTTATTTATTTTATGTTTGTGAGTACACTGTAGCTGTACAGATGGTTGTGAGCCTTCATGTGGTTGTTGGGAATTGAATTTTAGGACCTCTGCTTGCTCCAGTCGGCCTCGCTCAATCAGTACCTGCTCGCTCCGGCCCAAAGATTTATTTATTATTATAGATAAGTACACTGTAGCCATCTTCAGACACACCGGAAAAGGGTGTCATCTCATTATGGGTGGTTGTGAGCCACCATGTGGTTACTGGGATTTGAACTCAGAACCTTCAGAGGAGCAGTCAGTGCTCTTACCCGCTGAACCATCTCTCCAGCCCCTATCCAGATTCTTAAAACCATTTACTTTAGTGAGCTTCTTTGATCAGGGTAGCAAGTGAGCTGGGTCTTCCTCTGATTGTTTTTAATTACATGTATTAATGGGGTTAGGAGCACAGCACATGCGTGGTTCCCAGACCCCTAAGGATCAAACTCTGGTTATCAGCCTGGGTAGTGGGGCCTTTGCCACTGAGCTCGCTCACCAGCCTAAGAATCAGCATATTTTCTTGTTGCTTTCAGATACACAAAGCCTCAGCCACCATTATTGAGCCGGCAGGAGAGTCAGACAACCCTTTGCGGTTTACATCTGGGTTGGTGGTAGCCTTGGATGTGGATGCAACCCTGGAACATGTGCAAGACCCCCAGAACACTGTCAAGGTTCAGGTGGGTGAGGTTTGGGCTCCTGTAAGGTTTTCACACTGACATTGTATATAATTCTGCAAGTTTCCAGTAAGTCTTTACTAAGTGACAGGTCCCTCTCTGTTTGTATAATGTAGACTTTAGATCTAATCCTTTTTACACACACACAAATTGAATTCATCAAAATGTAATGAACAAGTTCTATTGGTTAATCAGGTGGCAAACAAAATTCATAGATGGGCAGAAATGATTATAGGATGCATTTTTTCCAAAATTAGATAGATGATAAGCTATCCTCACATGAGAGATGCGGTGAAGACTGCAAGTGAGCCCTGCGATTCCAGCCACCCCTCTCTCTCTCTTTCCTGCCACATTCATGCATTGTGTGCTTTCTCTAGTGTACACACTAAGTGCTGGAGCTATGGGGAGGCGGTTGTCAGTGAAGGGCACACTGTGGAAGGTCAAAGACAGGAAGGCTCTGTGGAGGTCCCAGCATGTGGTACAGCCTGAAACCATGTACAAGAGCAAAGGGGAAGGCGGAAGGAGGGACTGTGAGGACTGTGAGGAGGTAGGAATGAGGAAAGGATTGTGAGTGCTGGCAGGACAAGTAATCAGCTCTGAGATGACGCCTGCAGCAGGCCCAGCAGGCTTCCGGGAGGAGAGGGTGAGAGCAACTTATTCACCTGATGTCATTGTCCTGGAAGCTTCTAGCCTGCCTGCAATCTCGGCTAGACCTAGAGGGTATTCACCCTCTGAGACTTAGTGCTGAATAAACTCACCTTTCCTTGTTCTTTCTGAACTCTGGCTGGCTAGTTCAGCTCAGCTGTAATGACTCAAAACTCTCCACACTGATTCATTTCTCGCTTGGCCTCTAACTGAACTTCTCTGCTTGGCCTCAAACTCTAGCAGTCTGTTCTAATCTTCAGGCTCCTCCTCTTTCTCTGGCTTGCCTGTCTTCCCCTGTGTCTAGCTTGTTCTCTCTTTGCAGCCTGTCTCTGTAAAACTCTCCTGGTAAATCTGCCTCTTTGCTCTCTCCCTCTGCACTGCTCCCTCCTGTGTTACCTGTTTTCTCTCTGTTCTCCTGAGAGTTGGGCACATCCTAGTCTGTCACACCATTCTCTTTGTCTGCCTCTCAATCAGACATCACTTTCAAACACGGTACTTCCTTCTACACACTAACGTGACCTTCATTTCTTGGGCTTCAGTGTGTGTACTAAGGGCACATCTCTATTCCAGCCAGAGGGATTAAAGGTGTGTGCTAAGACTGAGCCACACCACAATTAGAAATAAGTAATTTCAATAAATAACACAATCTCAGGTTCACAGTGTGATCAAATATCCTGTAATAGGTGTGGATACATCACAGATCCTACCGACAGAACTTCTGAGCGAGTAGAAAGCTGTAACTGCAGTGCTTCTTTGTGTTTTAAGGGTAGCCACCCTAGCTGTACTTGTAGTTGCTTAGAAACTGATGACCAGTCCTCATCCAGCCCATCCCAGTTAAGTCAGAATCCTGAGTCTAAGCTCAGAGGTCTTAGTCTGATGGAGACTTGTTTGTTGCATAAACAATCGCAGGTGGATTTACAGGTCCTCTGCTAAACTATCCTGAAAAGAATTCACTCTAAAACATCTCTACTGCCTTCCAGGCAAACTCTTGCCTGCATGGGGTGTAATGGGGATGCTTTCTGCCCTGTCATGAGACATCTGTAGCAGTTTCAAAGTCCAGCTTCCTTACTCAGAATACCAGACAGAGGTGAAAACCTGCAACTGTCAGCGTGCCTTAGAGACTTCATGGAGGCTTTATTCTCCCTTAAAATTATGGATTTTCTTTGTTTTGTGTTTTTGCGGGTTTTTAGTTTGTTTTAGCTTTTAATGGGTTCAGACAGAGGCTTTCTCTATAGCCCTGACTTCCCTGGAACTTTCTATGTAGATCAGCCTGGCTTGACCTGACCTGGCCTGGCCTCAAACTCACAGAAATCTGCCTGCTTCTGCCTCCCAGGTGGTGGGATTAAAGACATTTGCCACCATGCCCAACCACATTGTCTATTTTTAATGCAGCTTCACTGAGAAAGCTTAGGGGCTCTGCTGCTTTGTCCCTCTCCTCCTTCCCACTCCTCCTCTCCTTATGTACCCTCACCTTACCTTTTAATACAGGATCTCACAGACCAAGCTGGCCTCCACCTTGCTATTTGAATTTCCAGTCTTCCCAATTCCACCCCCAAGTGCTAGAACTGCAAGCAGGGTGCTTGCACGTCTTTCCACAGTTAGCCCCGTTCTCTGCTGTCTGTTAATAGATACACCATTCCTATCATTCACTTTCCAGGGATCTAAGAAATAGTAACTAGACACTGCTTCTGCTAGCGTGGCGCTATCCCCACCCCCCTTTATATTCAGACTTTTGAGACAGGGTTTTTCTGTGTAGTCCTGGCTGACCTGAACCTCTCTCTCTAAGCCAGGCTGGCCTTGAACTCAGAGCTCGCCTGCCTCTGCCTCTCAAATGCTGTGATTAAAGGTGTTTCTCCTTTAAGAAGCAGTTTTTATATAATGGCTACAGTCATCTTCCTGCTAATGATTTTGGGGACACAGTAGATGTTATCAGTTTTCTTAGCCCATCTATTTTCCGTTGCCCTGTTTCTGTCATATTGTAGGTCTTGTATCCAGATGGCCAGGCTCAGATGATCCACCCCAAGCCAGCAGACTTCCGGAATCCTGGCCCAGGGCGGCACCGTCTCCTCACTCAGGTGTACCTCTCCCACACTGCCTGGACAGGTAAGAGTGCGGGCTGGGTAGGCAGGAAATACATCCCCGATGGATGACCTTTCCCATTGTGATTCGCTTGCTTGTTTGTTTGTTTGAGATAAGATGTCACTATGCCAGCCTTAGCTGGCCCAGAACTCTGTATATAGACCAGGCTGGCCTCCAATTCTGCCTGCCTCTGCATCTGCCTCCCCAGTGCTGGGATTAAAGGCGTGTGCCACCATACCCTGAGTGAACGTGATCTCATAAGTAAGGAATTCGTAAGCTTAAATGTGTATATTTAGACTAATTTGCTGTTTGCACAAGGAAGACACTCCGAAGACTCTAACAGTGTGGAGACTCATGGGAGACTCATTACTTCACACCAGGAACTTTACTTTCTTGTTCTCACTGGGCCTGTGGTATACACCATTCTCTCTTGAATCTTCCTCTTCACTTCCAAAATGAAGATAATAATTCTCAACCGATAAATTACTGAGGATTATTCTGGAAATTAAAGTTTCCTGTTTCTTAACAAACATTATAAATCATTATCTCTTTGTATATGGACAGTCCAGCTTATCTCACTGAAACAAATCAGATAACAAGTAGCTGTCCTTCTGATCCCTATGAACTGCTTGGGGCTAATACAGGTGTTTAGTTTTACAGACTGAGAACTGAACCTGGATAGCTAATGTCTGTATGTGCACAGACAGACACACACACACACACACACACACAATCGATAATCTGTAAGAATACAGTGGGAGAATACAGATGTGTAAGACTTTTCCATTTCAGGCCTGTGAAGCCGCTTGGAGAAGTTCAGTCTGCAGGTCTTAATGGGCCTCAGTCGATGACAGTGATGTTTCTCAGTCACTGGGGAGACCTTGGGAATATGACTTTTACTAGGAAAGGGAAGAATGCCACCAATTTGGTTTAATAAGTAGGGGAATACCATCTAGAATTTTATATTTTATATTATTTTATTTTATTTTGTGTTTTAATCTTTTTTTTTTTCTTCAAAACAAGGCTTCTCTGGCTGTCCTAGATCACTTTATAGATCATGCTGGCCTTGAAATCACAGAGATCCTCTTGTCTCTGCCTCCTGAGTGGTGGGATTTAAGGTGTGGGCCACTATACCCAGCTTAAGAGTGTTTTGTTTGTTTGTTTTAATTCTGAAAAAACAAAAAGGTAAAAAGCAGTTGAGCACACTGCTATTAACCTCTGGCCTCTGACTCACACTTGTGGATATACATGCCCCAGTGCAAAACATACACACTGAACTATTCAGTGCCGTTAGAGGCTTCCTTCTGTCAGACCTATTAGATGCATAGTGATGAAGTTATTATAAAGAGGCAGTTAGGGTAGCCCCTTCGTATTTCTGTGATGTAGGACCTGGCATTTCAGGGTACCCAGGCTCTGCTTCCCTGAGTGTTCTTTATTCTGTCTCTCTGTCTCTCTTCTTGCACCATTTGTGTGTTTGACTTTCACTTTCTCTCCTCTCCCATCTTCCTGTGGCATTGGCTTGCACTGCCATTGTTATCAGACACCAGTGAGGGAAGCCAGAAAGACTCTGTAGGTCAGTACTATACGGCGTCCTCTGACTTGCCCAGGGTTTGGCTCCTTGAAAGTACTGTGACTGCCCAGGCACTTGTGATGTGCTGTCTGGGGTGGCTTAGGAGTGTGAGGAGAAGGCTGATGCTGGTCTCGCCTGGCTCCACCTTGAGTGGAGGCTGCTGTGGTGTTGGAGCAGCGCTTGTGTCATTGCTGCATGCATGGCTGTGTCAGGCCCTGAGTGGTGGGTATGTGTGCTACATGGCCTGTAATGTGAGGCGCACTTGGTGCTCACACTGGCCTTAGTTGCCTGGAGGATAGCAGTCTAGTCTCGCTCTGACCCTAAGAGACCAGAAATAGAGTTGGAGAGCCATTCGGAGGCCTGAGCCTTTGTGCTGTTTGATTTCAAGCCATCAAGCTCATTCTTGTCCTTTGAACTTTTTAGCCGCAGGCTTTTCTTTCTAACTCTTACACCAACGTGGGGAGCATACCCAAGCCTGTTTTGTTCTCTGCCTTGCACTTGCTGTTGGTCCTTCTGAAATCCTTTCCCTCTCCTTTGTGTGGAAGCCACATGGTCACCAGCAAAGACTGTGTTTCTTACAGGGTGGATTTGGACAGCTCCTTAGAACTATCTGAGCTCCTAGACTTTTGTCAAGATTGTGACAATCTTTCTTCAGGGTGTGGCAGGAAAAGAACTCCTAGGGCTTTGTGCTTAGCACAGAATGTGTATTCCATCCCAGAGCCCTCCTGCACTCTTTCCTCAGTACATTCAGACTCAATTAGAGCTTGTCCTAGGCTCCACTGCAACTCAGCTGCAACATCAAGCACTCATGAGGGGAAGTGTTTACTCTCACTAGGCCAGCCACAGACACACAGAATCTGCAGTGTACTGTAATGAAAGAAGCAAAAACAGTCTGATATTTTAGGTCTGTGTAACATGTTCCTTTCCACTGTGACAAAATTTTGCCAGAACTGTTTTCTAACATGAAGCTTTCCTCTCCACTAAAAAAGTCAGTTCCAAGATGCACACAGCCCAGAGTCTTAACATTGAACTCCCTGTCTTACTGAGATAGGCGTACAGCCTCTCAGTTCCTCTCAGGCGGTCTCACTAGCTGTGGCTCTGAGCTGCAGGAAACACACACAGTCAGGAGGCAGTGGCAGACACGCATTGTATCTGCAGACTCAGGATCAGCCTCGCAGGGTTCAGGCTAGAAAAGTGTTTTGTGTTTGAGGGTTAAGGGAAGGACACAGACATAGGAAAAGTCCATCTTTTGTATTTGAGACAGCACCTCACTATGCAGCTCTGGCTGTGTAGACCAGGCTGGCCTCAAATTTACAGAGATTGTCTACCTCTGCCTCCCTAGTGCTGGGATGAAAGCTGTGAGGAGCATCACCCGGCTGTGTAGCCCATTCCTGATGGTACTTTATTTGCAGGTTCATTGGAATCCCTAAAAGTTACCCAGTGATGGACTATTTCTTGGTTTTTGTTTTTGTTTCTCCAGAACCATGCCAAGTGGAAGTGAGGCTATTGCTGGCCTACAACTCCGGTGCACGAATTCCAAAACCTCCATGGCTGGAGGGTAGTGAGATATCACCACAGGTGGAAACCAGCATCGAGGGCACCATCCCCTTCAGTAAGCCTGTGAAAGTCTACATAATGCCCAAGCCTGCAAGACGCTGACCCACAAGCAGTCGTCACAGCCATGGCCTAGAAACCCTTGTCAGGCACCACCAGCGAGCCGAAGCCTGGAAGTGGTGTGTATGTATAGGCTTGAAGAACATGTAAACCTTACAGCCTCATTTCATACCACACACCGGATCAATCATTTCTGCATTAAAACCAGAAATCTTCTGGTTTCTTTCCTCCATTCCCATAATAAAGTTGAGAAAACACCTAGCTGTTCTAGTTTCTGGTCCTTAAAATAACCCATAGCAGTAATAACACATGCTTAATTCTAAGATGTAAAACAGAGTCTGATTTTCCAGGCATTTCCAAAGTCCTGCTTAGTCAAGCCATAGTCTTGTTTCTTGAAGTAACAAGTTTTTGTACCAGAGTCAACTCCAAAGCCATTTTAGCAGCTGTATATTTATTACTAAAAGATTCTGCAGGACCCTGGCCATCTGTTGCCTCCTGAGAGACCTCTTTTCTAATCAGGCAATGGATGGGCCAAGAAGTGACAGAATAGCAGAACAGTAAGTCATTTCATTCTGAGATAAGTGGCTGATCTTGCCTGCCATTATCCTCAGAATCTCTTTGCCTTTAATAAAGGCGTAAGAACCATATTTTGGAAAAGAAAGAAGTGTTAAGGGAAGATGGTTCCCAATAGAACCAAGAAAGTCCTGACTGGCAGTGTCTCTGCTGCACTGGAGATGCATGAGAGGTCCAGGGGAGACAGAACAAGACCGTGCTACAGAGATGCTAGGGCGGTAGAGGCTGTGCTGTGTACTCTACCTTGTCATTCAGTGTTACCAGCATCCGCATAGGGCTTAGGGATTATGTCACAGCTTGAAAACTGTACAGTTAATAGTCAAGCCTGTATTCGTTCAAATCTAAAAGGGTTTTTAAAGGCTCAGGCTATTCCACTAGAGGGGAAGTATGTGGGTCTTCTGGCTCGAGTATGTGTCCTAAGGTTCATATGTGAGAACCACATCTGTATGGCAACATTGTTGGAAAGTGGGCCTCACAAGGGGTGGTACCATTGTGAGAGCCTTGGGTTAATTTCATTATGATGGGAATGGGTTCCTTAGCAAAAGCAACATTTTTTTGGGGCCAGCCATGGTGGTGCACAACTGTAATCTTAGCACTTGGCTAAGACAGAGGTTGGTGGATCTGGGGGTTCAAGGCCAGCCTGGTCTACATAGTGAGTTCTAGGACAGCCAGAGCTATATACCAAGACCCTATCTTAAAACAATAACAACAACAAAAACCAACAAATGGTTGTGTGTGTGTGGTGGTGGTGGGGTGGCTAGGAAAAGCTGTGCATGAGGACCTGAGTTTGAATTCCCAGCACTCACATAAAAGCTGGACTTGGTGTCATGTGTCTGTAACTCTAGGATGGTGATGGAGGAAGCAGGAAGATCTTGATTGGCCAGACACCTGACAAATGGCCAAACTGATGAATCTAGGTTTAATGAGAAGATTCTGTCTCAGAGCCAAGGTGGGTGGGTGTGATGTGGTAAACCTTTAATCCCAGCTCTTGATTGGCAAGGGCAAGTGGGTTTGTGCACTCAAGGACAGCCTGGTATACATACTGAGTTCTGGGCCAGTGAGGGCTACATAGTCAAACGAAAAAACCCCTACGGTGGAGGACATGAAGATGACTCAGTATATGAAAGTGCCCCCAAGAGCCTGCCATGCCACCTCAGTTTGAGATGGCAGTCCTGGATAAGGTGGTCCATATAATCTGAATCCCAGCCTTCCTCCTTCAAGATAGAAAGCAGAGGCAGAATCACCCATAAATTTAAGGGCAAGCTAACTTGCAATGTACAGCACAGGAGAAATGAGACCTGTCTCAAAGTGAGAGAGCAAACTCCTGAAGGTTTTCCTCCGATCTCTACACACACTGTGGCAAATGTGTAGGCATATTCAAACCACACAGTCTCATATACAATAATAAATAAATATTATTAAATAATTAAAATATATTTAATTGTATGATTGTTTTACTTGCATGCATGCCTGGTGCCCTCTGATCCCATGGGGCTGGAATTACAAGAAGTTGTGATTCCCCATGTGGGTTAAGGTAGAGAGCAACTGAGGACACCTGAAGTCATCTCTGGCCTCCACATACGTGCACACACATGCATCTACATGTACACACAAAACAAGTTTGGTGGAAAGGTTGTTAGCTCCTTGGCTCCTGCCGACCTTCTCTGTCACGAGGTGACACGCCATGAACATCCTCAGTGGACACCAGGACCTCCCAGCTCTCAGAGCCATGAACCAAACATCTGATACATTGCTACTCCAGGGATTCTGCTGTAGTAGCAGATTAAAAGATTTAAAACAATGACAGAAGCTTCAAATGTCTGGCTCTCAGGTGCTTTGTAAAGTAGGAACAAGTATATGTTGTGCTGGCTGGTTTTATGTTAACTTGGCACAGGTACAGTCATCTGAGAGGAGGGAACCTTAGTTGAGAAAATACCTTCAGAAGATGGGGCTGTAAGCAAGCCTGTAGGGCATCTTATTAGTTAGTGATTGAAGGAGGGGCCAGACATCCCTGGGTTGATGTCCCTAGGATCTATAAGAGAACAGGCTAAGCAAGCCATGAGGAGCAAGCCAGTGAGCAGCACCCCTCTACGGCCTCTGCATCAGCTCCTGCTTCCAGGATCCCACTCAATTTGAGTTCCTGCCTTTACTTCCCTCAGTAGACTGCGACTTGGGATATATAAGCCAAATAAACTCTTCCCTCCACCCCAGGTGCTTTTAGTACTGTTTCATCACTATGGTAACCTAAACAAAGCCATAGGTCAGGGGCTACTGATGAGAGGAGTCCGTTGGTATTTGGTAGTATCTGCATCTACAGTCAATCTTGATCATAGTTGGAACTTACTTAGGGAACTTAAAAAATAGTAGTAAGAAGCCGGGCGTGGTGGCGCACACCTTTAATCCCAGCACTCGGGAGGCAGAGGCAGGCGGATTTCTGAGTTCGAGGCCATCCTGGTCTACAAAGTGAGTTCCAGGACAGCCAGGGCTACACAGAGAAACCCTGTCTCGAAAAACCAAACCAAAAAAAAAAATAGTAGTAAGAGCCTGGCTGCAAAGGTGCACGCTTTTAGTCCCAGCATTTGGAAAGCAGAGGCAGGCAGATCTTTGTGAGTTCGAGGCCAGCCTGGTCAACAGAGCTAGTTCCAGGACAGCCAGAACTACACACAGAAAAATTCTGTCTCCAAAACCCAAAACAAAGCATGTACTTCTATCTTCATTTGATAAACAAAACAATTAAA
The DNA here is from genome assembly GCF_978045245.1 of Mus caroli. Taxonomy (NCBI): domain Eukaryota; kingdom Metazoa; phylum Chordata; class Mammalia; order Rodentia; family Muridae; genus Mus; species Mus caroli. Next base: position 48,887,270 of record NW_028227263.1, on the reverse strand, counting down.
ATTTAGAGAAATTGAGCCAGTGATATGGCTCAGAGGGTAAAGGCACTTTCTACCAAATCAAATGTTGAGTTCCATCTTTGGGACCCAAATGACAGAGTAGAGAACCAAGTTGTATTCTGACTTCCATGTTCCATGTCATGTGTGCTCCTGCTCCTCTACCCACTTAAATAAATGTAATCAAATTCTTTAAAACCCATTAAAAATGTAGAGACCTTACACAACTTGCCTTTATATAACTAGCATACACTAGCAACTGGCATACCTAGGTCTTCTAAGCCTTGCCTGGTATTCTGGCTTCAACAGGCTGTAAGTGCTGTAGAAATGGAAGCAGAAGAGTCTAGGGAGTGGGCTTTTCAGATGTTTATCTGTTTCATATCTCAAAGATGTACCACCATTGGGCTTTCATGTCAAAACAGTACAATACACAGGAAAGATGCCTGCTGTAGAAAGTGAAGGTTGAACACACCTAGCCCAGAGCTGCTGGACTGATAAAAACAATAACACTAAGTAAGACCCATGGCTAAGAGCTGAGCTAAAAGTTATATTAATGTGTAACTTTTGAAAAATCTAATGGAAGAATATGCTGGATATTCCAGATATGGTAGCTGTCTTTAAAAATCCCTACCAGGCCTGGAGAGGTGGCTCAGTGGTTAAGTGTGTTCGCTGTTCAATCATGAGCACAGGAGTTCCAATTCTAATATGTATGGTGGCTCAGAACACCTGCAGCTTCAGTTCCACGGACTCACGTCTCTTCTGGCCCCACAGGCATGGGTAGACACTTGCAACAGCAGGTGCATACGTGTAAGATTTAAACAAGAATCGTGAAATTTCCATTACAGCCTCTCCATTACAGGTGGGAGCAGGCTTCGAGGGAGTGGTGGTTCCTCGGAGCCCAGGCCCGCATTTTTCTCAAAGCTCCAGATGTACACGGTGGATGTACATTATGGGGCAGGTTTTGACTTAGGTAGCAAGATACCTTTTTCAAAGCTGTGTGAAAACTGGACAGGCTAGCAGATGTAGAATGTACCATGCTGGGTGGAGTGGAGTTTGGATAGAGCTTGAATAAATCCCGACAAGCCTGTTAGGGAGGAATTTGATTTTTGGAGAGGGTTGGCTCAAATTTTGAATTCCTTGTGTTTAGAAATGTCTGCTTCTGTAAAATATGAGAGTTTTTCTTTTCCTACATCTGGCTCTCAGTTTTTCACCAGTGAGAAATGCTGGTGACTCTATGTCACCTCTAGCCTAGCTCCTCGCATGTGCCCAGCAAGGAAAGAGCCGTGTCTTGCTCATCAAAGCAGACCTGAGTCCAAACTTCTGGAAAGGCATTGGGAGTTCACGACTGAACTGAAGAACTGGTAGGTAGCACATGGCTGATTCTTAGGGGCCACTCAGGCTAGAATAAATGGAGGACTGTGCTTCTGAATCAAAGAACTTAAGAGATTAACATACGGGGCTAAGTATAACTACACAGAAGAATAGCTTCTCTCCAGGTTCTGTGTCTACCAGTGGCCATATAAACCAGATTGGAAGTGAGTACTTTTATTAGCAGCTTTTATATGAAAATACTTCTCCGTCAAAGTTTTTACTGCTCCCTCCTTATGTATCTTTTTAGTAATATAGGGACAGTGCAGGTTGTAATGCCTGAGTCAGTACCCACTGGAACCACCTTTATTTAGAGTGTGGAGGAGCCGGGGGCAGAGATTACACTAGCAAGGAGCCCTCGTAGCGACACAGGATTGACTTTATAATAGGATACGGAGTTAGAAGGATCTTGTAGGTCATCTGACAAGGGCACTCAGGAACTCCCAGATATACACTGGGAGTCAGGTCAGTGAGGATCTCGCTCTCAGGGACCTCCAGGGCACCAAGGGTACTGCTGCACAGAGATGAAGACATGATGCTGGTACTAAGCCTGGCCTGGCCACTTTCCGAGTGGAGCTAAAACAGTATCTCTACATTACTAAGCCACATCCTAAGCTGTTCTCTCTAATCTATGCATTGGCTCCCAGTAAGATGCCTCCCTGGTGAGACCCTCCAGCAGCTCATCTGAGGCTGCTCACTTATCCACACCAGCGGCCTCCCAGTCACCCGTCTCCAGCCTCCCTCCTCACTCTGCTCCTTTGCTTCTGCCAGGCCCTTGCAGAGGAGAGGGGATGGATGCCCAGTCCTCCCAGAGTGGGCACGGCCTTGGGTCAAGTGGCTGGTACCAGAGCCAGCAGCAGCCTCCTGCCTCTCTTCCAACCACCTTTCCATCTCCACCTTCTGTTCTGAACTTAACTTGGTGCTTCACTGGCAATGGCCAGTGGGAGGCAAGGGGCAGGCCCAGGCATCTTGAAGCCAGAGCAGTTAGCTGGGCATGTGCAGACACTGAAGGTGTTGACCACTCATGTTCCTCTCTGCCTTTACAGTCCCTAGGGGGTGCTGGTATAGGCCCCTACTTTGATTCATTTGTAACTTATAATTTTATGTATTACAATGTTTGTTTGTAAAATAAAAAAATTTAAAAGATGCCTTACTGGGTCACCCATGTATCTCAGAGCAAAAAAGAAAAAAGAAAAAGAAAAAAACAAAAAAACAAAAAACAACCAGCCTTTAAGGCTGTTGCTGTAACACCAACCCAGGCAGAATGATTTTATTTAGGTTATAGATGTGATAAACACAACATTTAGTAAATGTCTATCTAGTTCAGGCAGCTGCCAAGTAAATCTGGTGAGCCAATGGGCATTTAAGTCTTTTTTCCCATTTATTTATTATGTGTATGAGTGTTTTGCCTACATGTATATGTGTGTGTGTACAACCACAGAGGCCAGAGGGGGGTGTCAGATTCCCTGGGACTGGATTTACAGACTGCTGTGAGCCACCATTTGGGTGCTTGGAACTCAAATCTGGGTCCTCTGGAAGAGGCCAGTGCTCTTAACTGCTGAGCCATCTCTTAAGGCTCAGCTGAAGTGTCCTGTCCTTAGTGTGGTCCCTCATCGTTTGCTTCCCATCCCGATTGAGCTAAAAGTCACCTTTTCTTTGCACTATCACCAGATCTTATAACTATTTTGGCGTTGTCTTTCTTCCACTTATGATTCTGGGGGAGGGAAGCTGATACGGGATCTTACTATATAACCCTGGGTGACCTGTAACCTGCTATATAGACCAGGCTGGCTGGGAACTTGTGGTGATTCTCCTGCCTCACCTCCTTGGTACTGGATTACAGTTGTGTATTGCCCTGCCTGCCCTTTCCATATGTCTTTAAGATTAAGAACTATAAGTTGTACCTCTCCAAGCTCCTAGGATCCAGCCACAACTGGTCCTAAGAGATTTAGTTGATAGCTGTTCAGTAAGTGAACATGGGAGATAATTGCTGAATAAATGAGGTAGTTCCTTTGGGCTCCCACATTCTATAAATCTGTAAACTAATAAAAGGCTATGTGATAGCCGTAAAATGGAACTTGTTGGTTTACGTCGGCTCCACTAATGGAATGAGGATGACAACGGTGCTTTTGGCTTATTGAGTTCTTACCACATGCCAGGCAATGAGCTAGGAGTTACTGCAAATTGTTTCCTGTAATACCTACAGTGATGCAGGTACTACCAATCTGACAGATGAGAACAGTGGAGCTTGGAGAGATTAGGTAGAGGCCCTCCCAGTGACCGGCAGAGAACTGTATTTTAAAGCCAAGGCCATTTGACACAAACCTGCACTCACAGCCTTTCTGCCCCCACCCCTGGACTCCCCATGCCGTTACTTTGAAACACTCTTTCTCTGTAGCCCAGATGGCCTGGAAGTCACCATGTAGCCCAACTTGGCCTCAAGCTCAAACCTTCTGCCTCTGCCTCTGGAATGCTGGGATTATTTATGGTTCTTTTAAGAGGGAAAAAATAAGGGCTGGACAGATGGCTCGGAGGTTAAGGAACTACTCTTCCAGAGGATCTGAGTTCAATTCCAGCACTCGGGTGGTGGCTCACAGCATCTGCTCCACAGGACCCAACACCCTCTTCTGGCCTCTCATACACAGGCTATGCAAGCATACATGCAAACAAAATATACATACATATAAAATTTTTAAAAACAATAAAAACAAGGATGATGATAGTTTAGTTTTCTCAATATAGTCTGAGAGGCCACCTGTTATACTCAATAAGAGGGGGAAACTATCTGAGCCTGTGGGGACTTTTAAAAGACATTGTGCTGGCTAGTTTTTATGTCAGGCTGACATCAAATTACTTCTTCTGGGAAGGATTTTTTTCTTTTCGAGACAGGGTTTCTGTGTAGCCCTGGCTGTCCTCGAACTCATAGAGATCCACCTGCCTCTGCCTTCCAAGTTCTGGGATTAAAGGCATGTACCACCTCAACACCCAGAAGGAAGAAGGAATTTTATTGGCGAAATCTCTCCATAGTATTGACCTATAAAGCCGGGTGGTGGTGGCGCATGCCTTTAATCCCAGCACTTGGGAGGTAGAGGCAGGCGGATCTCTGAGTTCGAGGCCAGTCTGGTCTGCAAAGTGAGTTCCAGGACAGCCAGGGTTACACAGAGAAACCCTGTCTCAAAAAAACAAAACAAAACAAAACAAAAAGTATTGCCCTATAAGCAAGTCTGTAGGACATTTTTTTGATTGATGATTGGTGTAGCCGGGCCCTGTTCACTGTGGATGGTGCCATCCCTGGGCAAACGGTCCTGGATGGTGTAAGCAGCAGGCTGAGCAAGCCATGGTGAGTTAACCAGTCAGCAGCTCTCCCCCACAGCCTCTGCATCTGTTCCTGCCTCCAGGTCCCTGCCTTAGATTTCTGCATTCCTGCCCTGACTTCCCTGGATAATGGACGATAAGCTATAAACCGAAATAATAAACTCTTTGCTCAAGTTGCTTTTGGTCATGTGTTTCATCACATCAATAGAAACCCTAAAACAGACATCTAATCCAGCTCTAACATTTTATATTTAGGGGTCTGAGACCTGTTGGGCTTACGGTCAGAGTCAGTTACAGGACAGTCAGCCTAGCTGTGGGCATCTTTCCACGGTTAGTGTCCCTTCACTCAGTGTTTGTTCATGCCAACTGCACAGGATCCTTCTTGACCACAGGTCTGAAATCGCCTCCTTCCTGTGGGGCAGTGGACCGTGAGAGGAAGCCCGGTCCTCGTTCACAGGGAAGAGTTGCAATCCCCGGTTGCCACCACAAACGGGGTTCAACAGGTTACCCGCGCCTGCCAGCGTAGGACAGGCACACGCTGAGCCAGTCGCTGTAGCTCCTGTGCAGCCCTGGACATCTAAGGGCATCACAGACTTGTTATTGCTCTATCTCGGGTGGCTGAACACCACTTGCCCCTCTAAGAAGTTGGGGGACATGGGCTGCTTGCTTGGGGTAGCTAGAGTCTCGTTCATTACCGGTATTTACCAGACAAATCACTCCACCAACTAAGAACGGCCATGCACCACCACCACCCACGGAATGGAGAAATCTGTCCATCTGTCAATCCTGTCCATGTCCGGGCTGGGTCAGAACAAGGACCAGGATTCCTCTCACTGCCCCACACCATCCTACTCTTCCTTCTCATAACCGATTTCATATACAGCCAGTATTTGTTTACTAGCATCATGAAAATGGGTCATTTTGCTATTTCCCTGGAGCCTACCACAGTGTCTAGCATATAACGCGCTTTAAAAAATAGTTGGGAGCCGGGCGTGGTGGCGCACGCCTTTAATCCCAGCACTCGGGAGGCAGAGGCAGGCGAATTTCTGAGTTCGAGGCCAGCCTGGTCTACAAAGTGAGTGCCAGGACAGCCAGGGCTACACAGAGAAACCCTGTCTCAAAAAAAAAAAAAAAAAAAGAAAAAAAGAAAAACAAAAAAACATTTGGGTTGGTTAAGGTGGTGCACACCTTTGATCTCAGCCCTCAGGAAGCAGAGGCAGGCAGATCTCTGTGAGTTTGAAGCCAGGCTGGTCTACATAGCAAGTTCCAGGGAGATCCGGTCTCAAATGCCCCATCTTCTGTCACCAAAAAAATAGTTGAAGTAATGGATAAAGGGTCCAAAGCATGAACTGTGGTGAGATCTCTAATGCTCTCAACTTTCTCTTTGGCCTTCAAGTTTCAACCTTTATTTTTGTATCAAGTTTCTCATACTTTGAACCTAACACATAGCACAATATTAAATGTCAGCAAATCTCTCTCTTTTCTGATTTAAGCAACCTGGAGAGCAAAACCTCTGCTTTAGCCTCCCATCAATCTGTCCCAAGAACATGAACATATGTCCAAAATACACAGTGGAGGCTAATGTGGAGACTGGTAAGACAGCCAAGGCTTTGTGGTCTGATCTATTCTTCTCTGTAGACACCATCAGCAGGTGGAATGGAAGACACCTCCTACCCTGACCCCTTGGGCAACCAAGGCATTATACTCCTTCACTGCCTGCTCTGTCTGGAGGACCCGCACATCAATGCCTTGCTTCTCGAGGTACTCCACAGTTGACGGAGGCACCTGGAAAGAAGGAAAGGAGATGAATAAGAAGGGGGACAGGAGCCCCAGAACTCCTCCCAGTACAAGGCAAGCGCACTTTACAGAATTAGACAGAACACCTGTCACTTCTCAATCATCCCGTGTGTCACCATTCCAAAATTAGGCAGGAGCCCTGGTGAGTTTCAGAAGAGCCTGTGAGGTGCTGCAGTGGCTCGGGGTATGAGCAGGCATGAGCCTTGTGTCCATTCCCCAGCACCAGCATGGGAAAAAAAGACCACTGTCAACTTCCCAACTGTCTCACTGCACCCTCGCTTTGTCACCAGTGGCCAGGCGGGGAAGAGCAGGATCTGTGGGTCAGCCCTGGGTTGAAGCCCCTCTAGCACTGTAGTTCTGAGTAAGGAAGTCACTAACCCTGGACTTATCCCTGTTTATAACTCAGATCTAGTCATAACGGGTCCACAGGGCTGCTATGAGAACTGAGTGAGGTATAGAAAATGTCTAACCTGGTGCATAGCCTATGCAAGGTAAATTTTTAAAGTTTGATCAGTCCAACTTAAGCCTAAAGTCAGACTTTCCCATATGCCAAACCACAAGGCCTTCCACCAGCTTTTCAAAGTGTCGAACGCGCGCCCCAGTTTGCAGTTGTATCACAAAGTTTGCAAGCGGATGTCACTGACATGCTTGTACTCTGCAACTCAACGTCTTCTCAGAGCGGCCTTTCTGGACCAATCCTAAGCAACCGCTTCCAGGGTGCCATTTTGTTTACAGTGTTTTTTATCTGAAGTTATCTAGCTTGCTGTTTTTATTTTTAAGTAATTGTTTAAGATTTATTTTATTGGAGCCGGGAGTGGTGGTGCACACCTTTAGTCCCAGCACTTGGGAGGCAGAGGCAGGCGGATTTCTCAGTTCGAGGCCAGCCTGGTCTACAGAGTGAGTTCTAGGACAGCCAGGGCTACACAGAGAAACCCTGTCTCGAAAAAAAAAAAAAAAAGATTTATTTTGTTATTTTATGTGTATGGTGCTTTGCCGTGGGCATGGAATGTAACTGATACACAGATATACATATAGGCCAGATGTTCTCTGTGCACTTGAGGTGAGCCTAGAGTACACAGTGAATGAGTTCCAGGAGAGCCAATGCTACAAAGTGTAACCTTGTCTCAAAACAAACAAACAAAAGGGGGTATTATATCTGTAGCTAAATGTCTGAGTATTTTCAGTATTTTCTATAGTCTAGACATTGTGCCAGACACTGAGGACTAAGATAAATAAAGCAAGTGAGGTTTTGTTACCACCATCAATTACAAAGCAGGCTGGCTCAGCAATGAAGAGCACTTGTTGGATCCAGGTTTGAGTCCAGTGCCCACATGGTGGCTCCCAACTGTAACAACTCCAGTCCTGGGAATCTGCCTCTGTGGCCTCGACAGGCACCAGGCAGTACGTAATGCAAAGATGTTCATGCAGATGAGACAACGTAAATACATGAAATCAAATCTATATCTATATCTAGATAGATAGATAGATATTTGGTTTTTTTCCAGAAAGGATTTCTCTGTGTAGCCCTGGCTGTCCTGGAACTCACTTTGTAGACCAGGCTGACCTCGAACTCAGAAATCCGCCTGCCTTTGCCTCCCGAGTGCTGGGATCAAAGGCGTGTGCCACTATGCCTGGCTCCAATAACTTTTTTTAAGTCACATACATTTTTAAATTTTATTTTGTGTGTATGAGTTTTTTTGCAGCATGCATGCCTAAGCACCTCATTTGTGCCTAGTGTCTTTGGAGACTGGAATGGGGTATCAGATCCCTAGAGCTGTAGTTATAGACGGTTGTGAGCCATCCTGTGGCTTACTTAGCTGCTGAGCCTTCTCTGCAGGGCTCGGGGATGCTGGGGAACTGAACACGGGTCATTGTGCTTGCAAGTGAAGAGCTTTAGCGACTGAGTTCTCTCTGCAGCAGAGATAGGACCCAACTACTAATGAATGATACTGATTTTGATTTATCCTGAATATTTTTTAGCTCAATCTCTAGAGCTGAATGAAATATTTTTAAATATGCCCTATCTTAGTTTGAAAGGTTTGTTACCCAAAGCCTTATATAAAAAAACTATTATAATGGAGGAAAAGGAACTTAAACATTTTAGATTTATTTATAACTTTGTGTATTTTGCTTTCATGCATGTCTGTGCACCACCTTTGTGCTCAGCGTTCATGGGGGCCAGAAGAGGACAGGTGTCAGAGCCTGTGGCCCTGGAGTTAGAGACAGTTGTGAGCTGCCACATGGGTGCTGGGAACTGACCCTGGGGTCTCCAGAAGAACAGCAAGTACTCTCATGCGCTGAGCCATCTCACCAGCCCCTAGGTTAAAACTTCACAATACAAATAAAGTGTGCCCTCATCAGTAGGGTGTAGGACTGCAGGGCATTTATATAAAGGATAGAATTATGTAAGTCTCTATATACTTCTGTGGGAAGCTGTCTAGAACAATGTAAGATGGAATATAGGACAATATATATGATATGTTCCTATTTAAATGTGTTTTACTGCTGTGAATAGACACCATGACCAAGGTAACTCTTATAAGGACAACATTTAATTGGGGTTGGCTTACAGGTTCAGAGGTTCAGTCTGTTATCATTAAGGTGGGAGCATGGCAGCATCCAGGCAGGCATGGTGCAGGAGGAACTAAGAGTTTTACATCTTCATCTAAGGGCTGCTAGGAGACGACTAGTTCCCAGGTGGTTAGGAGGAGAGTCTCATTGTCCACCCCCACAGTGACACACTTCTCCAACAAGGCCATACTTACTCCAACAAGGCCACAATTCCTAATAGTGCCACTTCCTGGACCAAATATATTCAAACTACTACATTCCCCTGGCTCCCATAGGCTTGTTCAAATAAAAGAGTCTATGGGGGTCATACCTAGCCATAGCATAATAAAAAAAATATATTTAGTCCAACTTCCAAAGTCCCCATTACCTATAGTGGTCTCAACAATGTTAAAAGTCCAAAGTTCAAAGTCTCTTCAGAGATTCAACCAATCATTTAACTGTAATCCCCAAAGCAAGACAGGAAATCAGCTGGGCAAACTCCAACATCTGCATCTCCAATATCTGAGGTCAAAGTGGTCTTCAGTTTTCCAACTTCTTTCTGCCTTGTTGACTACAGCACAATTCTTTCTCTTTTGTGTGATTCCACTCCCTGATAGCAGCTTTTCTCAGCAGGTATCCCATGGCATCTAGGACTTTCTAGTGGTCCCTCCCCGTTCCCTTCCCCCACTGCTACAGATTTCTATTCATTCTCTTGGCCCTCTGGACTTTTCTTCTGTCTCTTCCCATACCTAAACCAGCCCTCCCCCTTTCCCCCTCCCCTCCCTTCTCCTACCCAGGATCTCCTTCTACCTCCAGTGATTATCTTGTTCCCCCTTCTAAGTGGGATTGAAGCATCCACACTTTGGTCTTCCTTCTTCTTGAGCTTCATGTGGTCTGTGAGTTGTATTGTGGGTATTCTGAGCTTTTGGGTTAATATCCACTTATCGGGCTGGAGAGATGGCTCAGTGGTTAAGAGCACTGATTGCTCTTCCAAAGGTCCCGAGTTCAAATCCCAGCAACCACATGGAAAAAAAAATATCCACTTATCAGTGAGAACATACCAAGTATGTCCTTTTGAGTCTGGATTACCTCACTCAGGATGATATTTTCTAGTTCCATCCATTTGCCTGCAAAATTCATGAAGTCATCGCTTTTTAATAGCTAAGTAGTGCTCCATTGTATAAATGTACCACATTTTCTATATCCATTCTTCTGTTGAAGGACATCTTGGTTGTTTTCAGCTTCTGGCTATTATAAATAAGGATGCTATGAACATAGTGGAACATCTTTTGGGTATATGCCCAGTAATGGCATAGCTGGGTCTTCAGGTAGAACTATTTCCAATGTTCTGAGAAACCTCCAGATTAATTTCCAGAGTGATTGTACAAGCTTGCAATCCTACCAGTAATGGAGGAGTGTTCCTCTTTCTCCACATCCTCGACAAATCTGCTGTCACCCGAGTTTTTGATCTTAGCCATTCTGGTTGGTGTGAGGTGGAATCTCAGGGTTGTTTTGGTTTGCATTTCCCTGATGATTAAGGATGTTGAACCTTCTTTAGGTGCTTCTCGGCCATTCAGTATTCCTCAGTTGAGATTTCTCTGTTTAGCTTTGTACTCCATTTTTAAGTTAGGTTATTTGTTTTTTGGAGGTTAGCTTCTTGAGTTCTTTATATATTTTGGATATTAGCTATCTATTGGATGTGGGGTTGGTGAAGATTTTTTCCCCATCTGTAGGTTGCCAATTTGTCCTATTGACTGTGACCTTTGCCTTTCAGAAGCTTTTCCATTTCATGAGTTCCCACTTATCAACTGTTGATCTTAGAGCCTGAGCCATTGGAGTTCTGTTTAGGAAATTTCCCCTGTGCCAATGGATTGGTAGAATCAACATAGTAAAAATGGCTATCCTACCAAAAGCAATCTACAGGTTCAATGAAATCCCCATTAAGATTCCAACATAGTTTTTCACAAACATGGAAAGAGCAACTCTCAATTTCATATGGAAAAACAAAGAACCCAGGATAGCGAAAACAATTCTTACCAATAAAGGAACAGCTGGGGGAACTACCATCTCTGACCTTAAACTGTACAACAGAGCAATAGTGATTTAAAAAAAAAAACTCATGGTATTGGTACAGAGACAAATAGGTTGATCAATGAAATGGAATTGAAGACCCAGAAATAAGCCCACACACTCATAGACACCTGATCTTCCACAGAGAAGCCAAAAACATACAATGGAAAAAAGAAAGCATCTTCAATAAATCATGCTAGTTAGTCCAACTGGCAACCTATATGTAGAAAAATTAAAATAGATCCATATTTATCACCTTGCACAAAGCTCAAGTCCAAGTGGATCAAGAAGAGAAAGTGGGAAAGAGCCGCAAACTCACTGGTCCTGGATCAGTATGCCCTCCCATTTCTGGATTGTAGTTCATTCCAAATTAAAACTCCAAACTATTCCTTGTTCAACTTCACACACATACAGTGAGCTTAGCAGAGCGGGATCGTGCGCTGAGGATCTCTTTACTTAAGGAGGTAAAGAGGAAGACAGGACTCAGCTCCACTGAATCGCGCTGCCCCTTTATTAGTACTTGAGCCTTACATTTTATACTTTTCCTTTCTAAGCTTGCCGCACTTCTTCAAAATGCTCTTAACCAGGGAACACAGACTCTGCTAGGCTGTTTTGAGATGTCCTTTGTCAATGAAATTAATATAAAATCTCTTTACTTTAGTAGACTCTTCAGACAAGGGCAAAAAGCAGCCACATTCTTGACCAAAATACCACAAAACAGTCTCTAGGCCATGTACTGAAATTCTTCTCCGCTAAAACTACTTGGGCCAGGTCTGCACAGTTCAAATCACTCTCAGCAACAAAGTCTTCCATATTCCTACTAGGATAGCCCATTACGCCTCACTTAAAGCATTCCATGGCTTTCCAAATCCAAACTCCCAAAATTCACATTCTTCCAAACTCCCAATGTGGTCAGGCCTATCTCAGCAATCAATACCCCAGTCTCTGGTACCAACTTCTGTGTTAGTTAGAGTTTTACTGATGTAAACAGATACCATGACCAAGGCTACTCTTTTTTTTTTTTTTTTTTCCTCAAGACAGGGTTTCTCTGTATAGCCCTGGCTGTCCTGGAACTCTCTCTTGAAGACCAGGCTGTCCTGGAACTCAGAAATCTGCCTGCCTCTGACTCCCAAGTGCTTGGATTAAAGGCATGTGCCACCACTGCCCGGCCTCCGAGGCTACTCTTATAAAGACAACATTTAATTGGGTCTGGCTTACAGGTTTAGAGGTTCAGCCCATTATCATCAAGGAAGGCGGGAGCATGGCAGCATCCAGGCAGGCATGGTGCAAAAGGAGCTGAGAGTTCTACATCTTCATCTGAAGGCTGCTAGTGCAAGACTGACTTACAGGCAGCTAGGGTGAGGGTCTTAAAGTCCACTCCCACAGTGGCACACTTCTTCCAACAAGGCCACACCCACTCCAACAAGGCCAAACTTCCTACTAGTGCCACTCCCTGGGCCACCATATTCAAAGCACCACAATATGACAGCTGAGTCTGCATGCGTGCATATGTGTCAGTGTGAACACATATGGAGGTGTGGACAAAGGGTTGGAGCAGTAGGAAATCTACGTGGCGCCTGCAGGGAAGAGCCACTTCATCTTTACACCCAGTTCTTCATTGACTCCTGAGTGGTTTACAGTAAGTGTGTACTATTTTACAAATAAAATGAAATAGGCACTTACGTTCTCAACACAGCAAAAACCATAACTTGAAAGAAAACAAAAAAGGAATAGTATAAAATATACTATCAAAATGTAAAGGAGTGGGCTGAGCACAGCAGCTGATGCTTGTGCGTCCAGCACACGGAAGGAAAGGCAGCCTCCTGCACATCAATTTCCAGGCTAGTCAGGGATACAAAAGAAGACCCTGTCAAAACTAAACTGAACTGATAAACCAGCGATGGAGCTCAGTGGATGGAGTACTTGCTGAGCGTGCGTGAAACCCTGAGTCAATCCCCCAGCATGGCATGAACTGTGTGTGTGGTGCATACTTGTAAGCTTAGCATTCAGTATGATATAGAGGCAAGAGCCCCAAAAGTTCAATGACCAACAATAATTCTGTATTCCTTAATGGCTTTTTCACCCCAAAATGGACCCCATGTTTAAGTGTGGTTCCATGAGAGTTCATAGCCAGCTGGCACCACTGCTCTGTGTATGCACACTCTGGATGTTCACACAGTGATAACATTACAGAACAATGCACTGCCCAGAGTGATTCCTGTTGTTGACCCACATGACTGACTGACCTGATAACCACGGAAGGTGAGAAATTCTGGAACTGAGGTATTTGTGAGAAATAGTTGAAAGGACACAGTCGGGGATGGGCACAGAGATTTGGAAAGCCCAGCACTGACAAAGTGGAGTGGATGCAGTCTTACTCATCCTAGGCCACATATTACTTAGCAAAATGAGAGGCCGGGATATTTAGAGCTGAACTCTAATGAAGGAAATATAGAGCACATAGTACCTTAGAGTGCTAAGGCCTGAGAGATGAGTTTCGGTCCTCAGGAATGCTGCAGACTTCAGAACCTACCTTCAAGGCCTCACTCATTCCTCTGCCAATCACAAGAGTCTGTACACCCTTCTCAGCAACTTCCTTTACATCCGCTGGCTGCACCCCAGGAGAATGCTGGGTATGGAGGAGAGAGCACAAAGGTACTGATCTTTCGTCACAACCCAACTCTTTTAAAAAATATTGTTATTTTAAATGTATGCCAAAAATAATTAAAAATTTTTATTTTAAGCGTTTTGCCTTCATGTATGCATGTGCAGCCTGTGTGTGCCTAGTGGCCACCAAGGCCGGCAGAGGGCATCTGAGTTACAGGTGGTTGTGAGCTGTCATGTGGATGATGGAAACTAAACCCCAGATCGTCTGTAAGAGCAGCAAACGCTTAACTACTCAGTCCCCTCAACAGCCATCCTTATGGGGTTCATTCTAGAACTGTTTACTGAGGTTTGCTTTCTGCCAAGCATAGTCTCACATTCTGGGCATGGAAACAAGAAGATACAGAGCTGCAGTCAAGGTGTTCCAAGTGTAATGGGAAACACACAAGATTACCTTCTTTTGCCCCTGCCCCTCTATTTTGGGCAGAGCTCATGTGGCTCAGACTGGCAGTAAGCTCAGTCGATAGTCTGTCTTTGAACTCCTGGTCCTTCTGTCTCTAGCTATGGTGCGCTGGGATTATAGGCATATGCTACAATGGCCAGCAGGCAATTTCAGTGGGGTGAGGAGCAGTATTAGCAAGTAAGGGACGTCTCAGGGGCTAAGAGTGTGTCCTCCTGGTGAAGAGGACCTGCATCAATTCCTGTACACTGGACAGCTCACTACTGCTGTAACTCCAGCTCCGGGAGATCTGATACCTTCTTATGACCTATGCACTCATATGGACACACTTACACACAGATACACACATAATTATAAGTAAAGTATTCAGTATGACTCAAGCAGAGTGACAGGTATGGTCGGAGAAGACAGCGACTGACGGCACACCATGCTAAGATTGCGATTTAGGAAATAATTAAGAATCCTGCAGCTGTATGCCAGCAAGATTTAGATGACAGGACCCTGATATAGTTATCTCTTGAGAGGCTATGCCAGTGCCTAGCAAACACAGAAGTGGATGCTCACAGTCATCTATTGGATGGAACACAGGGCCCCCAATGAAGGAGCTAGAGAAAATACCCAAGGAGCTAAGGGGGTCTGCAACCCTGTAGGAGGATCAACAATATGAACTAACCAGTACCCCCAGAACTGTGTCTCTAGTTGCATATGTAGCAGAGGATGGCCTAGTCAGTCATCAGTGGGAGGAGAGGCCCTTGGTCTTGTAAAGATCATATGCCCTAGTACAGGGGAATGCTGGGGCCAGGAAGCGGGAGTGGGTGGGTTGGGGAGCAGGGTAGGCGGGGGGGGGGGGGGGGGGGTATAGGGGCCTTTCAGGATAGCATTTGAAATGTAAATGAGTGAGACTATGCAGGGGCCTAGCAAACACAGGAGTGGATGCTCACAGTCAGCTATTGGATGTATCACAGGGCTCCCAATGGAGAAGCTAGAGAAAGTACCCAAGGAGCTAAAGGGATCTGCAACCCTATAGTTGGAACAACATGATGAACTAACCAGTACCCCGGAGCTCTTGTCTCTAGCTGCATATGTATCGAAAGATGGCCTAGTCGGCCATCAATGGAAAGAGAGGCCCATTGGACTTGAAAACTTTATATGCCCCAATATAGGGGAATGCCAGGGCCAAAAGAATGGGAATGGGTGGGTAGGGAAGTGGGGGGCGCTATGGGGGACTTTTGGGATAGCACTGGAAATGTAATTGAGGAAAATATGTAATAAAATATTAAAAATTAAAAATTAAAAAAAAGAAATGTAAATGAAGAAATATCTAATAAAAATAAACAACAACAAAAAGAAATTTAAATAAACCCAAATCCATTTTAAGACCCCCCCCAAAAAAATAGCATTGTGGGTTGAAGAACTACACGACTCAGATAATTTGTTAACTAGCCCCAGTATCTAGTTCAGATTTGTTAAACTGGTTATGGCTTTTCATTTTGTGAGCATGCTTGTCTTTGAATAACCCCATACCTAAACGTCTTTCTATTCCTGCATTTATTAATTTGTTTCCTATCACATTTGAATAAAGTCAAGCTGATTTGATAAAAAAAAAATAAATCCTGCAGCTGGGGATGTAGGGAAAGATAAAGAAACCCCATCTTGAGAACAAAAACAAAACAAAAACCAGTAAAAGACAAGATAGGAAAAGAAAAAGAGAAAGGTAAGCACAAAAGCCTCCACTGTCATACTATAGATGCGGAAGCTGCTGCTAAGAAACATACAGCTTGCCTAGGCTGACACACTGTCAAGTGGTAGAACTGGAATCTGAGCTCAGACACAGCATTTCTGCTACAATGAGCTCTTTAAAGTTCTGCTAAAGTGAACTCTATAAAGTGAACTCTTGGAATCAGGCCCAGCTGGGTCCTGATTCCAAGGAACAACCTCCGTGAAGCTTAAAAGAATGAAACATAAAACCAGGCAGTTTAATCGCAGCGCTTGGGAGGCAGAGGCAGGCAGATCTCCGGGTTTGAGGCCAGCCTGGTCTACAGAGTGAGTTCCAGGGCAGCCAGGGCTACACAGAGAAACCCTGTCTCGAAAAAACCAACCAGCAAACCACCACAAAATGGTTAAAAACTGTTGTGCTAAGCCCAATAACTGGCCTAGATCAGTCCCACTTTCATAGGAAAATCTCTTTCCATGCCTCTCCTCTCCCTCCATTGGAAAGCTAAAGGGCCAAGAGAGAGGAGGCAGAATAAAACTTCATGAAAATTGAAGAAAACAAACCTGGGAGCTGTAGGCTTATTATGCCCCCTGAGTGTTTATCTTAAAATCTTGAAATGAAACTCATGTTTACGCAAAGACTTTTTTTTCTTTTCGGGACAGGGTCTCACTGTGTAGCCCTGGCTGTCCTAGATCTCACTCTGCAGACCAGGCTGGCCTGGAACTCACTGAGATCCTCCTGCCTCTGCCTCCCAAGTGCTGGGATTAAAGGTGTGCTGCCACCATGCCCGGCATCACTCAATACTTCCACGTGAGTGTTCCTAGTATTTGTGTTCGTAATTGCCTACAATTCATAACAAAGTAACTGATGACCAACAGTGAGTAAACTGATTTGTTACAAGTTTCTGATGGGCTGTTACTCCTCACTAAAAAGGAACTATCTAATGATACACATGTCAACACTCCTGGACAGCTAAACTTCAATAAGGCTTGTGTGTTAGATGATGCTGTTTGCTAGGTTCCTGATTCTAATCCTTGTCTTGTAACTATAGAAAAGAGAACGTCGGATACAAAAGTTCATCTTTATCTTGGGACAGAATACAGTGCTGAGAGACTCACAAGAGGGTCTCCAGTTTCTCTGTTCTCTGCAAAGATCAGAAGAAATCAAGACGATTAGATTTTGCTTTCTTTAAAAAACGATATTTAAGTTTATGATCTGGAGAGATAGCCCAGTGGTCAGGAGCACTGTTGCACCTGGGCGTAGTAGCGCACACGCATTTAATCCCAGAACTTCGGAGGCAGAGGCCGTCGGATCTTTGCGAGTTTGACACTAGCCTGCTCTACAGACTGAGTTCTAGGACAGTCAGAGCTACACAGTGAGTCCCTGTCTCAAAACAAACAAGAGTGCCTGTTTCTCTTTCGGAGGACCTTGTTTCTCTTTTTGAGTCCCAGCACCCACATGGTGGCTCACAACTGTCTGTAACTCCCAGTCCCAGGAGATTCTAGGCTTTCTTCTGATCTCTGTGAACACTGCATGCAAGTGGTGCACAGACATACAGGCAGGCAAAACACCTGTGCACACAAACAAAATAAAAATTAAATTTAAAAGTATTTGTGACTTAAAACATTTATGAATTTTTGTGTGTAGGTGCTTTGCCTAAATGAATATTTGTGTACCATGTGCTTGCCTTGCCTAGTGTCTGTGGAGGCCAGAAAGGGGTGTTAGAGCCCCTAGAAATGGAGTTTGGCAGTTGTGAGCCACCTAGTGGGTACTGAGACTCAAAACCAGGTCCTCTGGAAGAGAAACAACTGCTCTTAACTTTTGAGACATCTCTTCAGCCCCAGCTTGTAATGTTTTTAAATTACTTAAAAATTTTTTTTAAAGGCAAAATTGAACAGGGACATATCTACATGATTGTTTTATAAATTTTAAATGATCTCTTTAGTTTTAATTTTAAGTGTATTGGTGGTTTGCTTACATGTCTGTCTGTGTGAGGGTGTCAGATCCTCTGGCATGGAGTTACAGACAGTTGTGAGCTGCCCTGTGGGTGCTGGGAATTGAACCTGGGTCCTGTGGAAGAGCAGTCAGTGCTCTTAATCACTGAGCCAACTCTCCAGCCCCATGATTACAACTATATATTAAAGACTATAAAAGAATCGGATCAGATGTTCTTTTTCGTTCCATACTTTGTGATTGATCAATCCTAGATCCACCCTGAACTTAATAAATATGGGTTAAATAATTTACATTTTTGGAGCTATGACCACAGTGAATGTTTAAGAGAATTACAGATCAGGGTTGGAGAGCTTTCCTTCCTTAAATGTATTTCAAATAAATAAATTTATTTGAAAATTGGGTGTTGGTTGGGCATGGTGGTGCACGCCTTTAATCCCAGCACTCGGGAGGCAGAGGCAAGCGGATTTCTGAGTTCGAGGCCAGCCTGGTCTACAAAGTGAGTTCCAGGACAGTCAGAGCTATACAGAGAAACCCTGTCTGGAAAAACCAAAAAAAGAAAAGAAAAGGAAAGAAAAGAAAAGAAGAGAAGAGAAGAGAAGAGAAGAGAAGAGAAGAGAAGAGAAGAGAAGAGAAGAGAAAAGAAAAGAAAAGAAAAGAAAAGAAAAGAAAAAACTGGGTGTTTACTTCATTTAGCAAACTGTTTTGAATAGAGCAGTGACTCCCAACCTCTCAGACTTCATGTTGTTTCACTGTTATAATTGTCAAGAAACAAGACTATACTGACGGCTAGAAATGCAGTGCAGGGCTCTAAGGAGTACAGGACTATAGTCTTCTGCAGAGTCAGACGAGAGCCAGCTATGGCTGATCAGAGCCATTCAGAGTTGCTGGATCTGTGGACACATGCGATGATGAATTCAGCTGCTGCTGCTGCTATCCTGCAGGCCCGCAGTATCCTGAACTGAGCAATAAAATGTACCAGCAGGAGCCCGCGGAGCCAGGCACCGGCAGCAATTACTCTCCGCTTCATGTGGAAACCTGGATTTGGAGCTTCACACTGGCATCACACATCTTCAAACTGCCCTCAGCTCGCCTATGCTTCCAATTCCTCAAGACAACTACCAAGACTCCTGGAGCACAACTCCACTCTTTATGACACAGCCCAGGGTTGTAAAGCTCACTGGTTTTCTTGGGGGAAAGCTATTAGTTGTAGAACAGAGTCTTGTCTAGCAACCAAACAAGAGGATTTCATCCTTTGTGGCTCAGGAATTTTACAATCAAATTGAAAGGGAAATATGCCTAAATTAAGCTTTCAAAGAATCATTCCATTCTGTCAAAATTAAAGGTTTGTAAATGGATAGGAGTACATTAGCTGGCTCCCTTGTGTTAAAAGTAGACTCTGTGAGTGAAGGTTAAGGGATTGCTGGAATCTGTCCCCTGTAGATACTGTCTGAGTTGTGTTCTCATTGTCCTCACCTGAATGAACAGCCTCTTGACTGATGTCTTACTCTACTAGGGCACTGGCTGCTTTCCAGCCACAGTCTTGTGAAACTTCTGGTAACAGTTCTCCAGTGATTTCAGCCTCCAACATTGCAGCCACGGGCCACAGGAGCCCTGAGCTTCCCGAGTTCTACTAATAGGGGGAGGTTGGAAATGGTCTGCTGCTGCCTGCTTGCCCATGACCAGTGCTCTCAGGAATGGGAAGTCCTGTGGGGCACTGCATAAGATTCAGAACCAAAGCACGCCAGGTCTAAATCCTGCATCTGAGATACAGGGTTGATAAGACCTACACATCAGGAACTTTTAATGTCCACCTCTAGGCTGATCTGGCCTAGAATTTTGTTCCGTAAGGACTAAAGTCCTAACCAGAAAACATTAGGCAAGCTCAGGGAGTCTTGTGTTGGAGGGAGGGGGATCAGAGGAGCCAGAGGGAGGGGTCAAGGACCACCACACATGAGAACAAGGTCCACAGAATCAACTCATCAGGAGCCTGTAAGGGTCTGACCTAGGTCCTCTGCATAGATGTTAAGGCTGAGTGGCTTGGTATTCTCATGGGAATCCAGGGTGTGGTTGGGGGCTGTCCTTGACTCTCGCTCACCTACGGGACCCTTTTCCTTCTAAAGGGCTGCCTTGTCTAGCCTTGATGTGGTGGTGTGTGTCTAGTCTTATTGTAGTCTGTTATGGAGTGTTTGGTTGATGTCCTGGGGGCTGCATGCTCTAATCTGAGGGGAGGCTGATAGAGGGGGTGGATCTGGAGAAGGGGAGAGGTGGTAGGGGAAGAAGAGGCTAGGGGTAGGGGAGGGAGGCAAAACTGTTGTCAGGGTGTAATATATAAGAGAAGAATAAGAAAAAAGAAAAAACCACCCCAAAACTTGCTAAATTCTGTGATTGTTTTCAAAACGACATTTATTTCAAACTGATGAATTTAACCAGGTGGTGGTGGTACATGCCTTTAATTCCAGAGTTTGGGGGGCAGAGGCAGGTGGATCTCCATGAGTTTGAGGCCAGCCTGGTGTACAGGGTGAATTCTAGGACAGCCAGAGCTACATAGAGAAACACTGTCTTGAAAAAACAAAAACCGAAAACAAACAAAAAGAAAAAAGAAAAGGAAAGGAAAGGAAAGAAAAGAAGTAATAAAGGTGTGGTGTTTAATAAAGCATCAGTTTTGCCAGGAGCTAGAGGTGCGAGATGGAGAAAATACTCATGGTTGTGGGGGGTGCTTTGGGGGGTAACAAATATATCTTGGGATTAATATAATAGTAACTGTACAAACTTATGAATATGAATTGAATTTTGGGTCTATTATATATATATATTAAAAATGATTTATTTTTGTTTTATGTACATTTATGTTCTGCCTGTTTGTATGCATATGAGAGGGTATCAGATCCCCTGGAAATGGAGTTACAGACAATCGTTAGCTGCCATGTGGGTGCTGGGAATTGAACCTACGTATTTTGGAAGAGCAGCCAGTGCTCTTAAATGCTAAGCAAACTCTCCAGCCCCATGGTTCCATTATATTGCATGTGTAGTTTATTTTGTGTGTATAGGTGTCTTGCCTACATGTATGTCTGTTGCGCCATGTACATGCCTGACACTGGAGGAGGCCAGGAGAGTGTTAGACACTGACACTGAAGTTACAAACAATAGAGAGATGCCATGTGGGTACTGGGGATCAAATCCAGGACCTCTATGTAAGTAGCCAGTTCTCTTAACTAGTGAGCCTTACATCACACACTCCAAAGGGGTAAGTTTAATGGCAATGCATACATTTAGCAAGGAAGAGGGAGAGAGAGTGACTTGGCTGTCTAGGATGTTGGAAGTACCTTGGTCAGCCACCTGCAGTGTCAACCAATCTAGTCACTAGAGTCTTACCTCGGTTCCTGTTTCTCTCCAGTCCCAAGCCCGACTGCCTCCTGGCCATACTTTGCAATCCTTATAGGTTAAGGTAGAGCCTTGCACTTTCATTTGTCCCCAAGAGAGGGAAGCAATTTTAGGGGAAGCCATAAGTAACTGAGATGAAATCTGAAATTAAAAGAGAAAGGTGCCAAGTCAGCCACCAAGGAAAGTTGAAACTGCTCCAAAATTCAGAGCCAGGAAGCCCCAACTCTCCACCACACAAGGGGTAGCCTTCTCTAACAGGAGTCTTACCCTACGCTGTACACAGGCCCTTACTGATTACCTCCCTAGAGCACACTGTTCTTGGGACCTGGATCATTCGAGCACAGAAAGCAGGTATGATAAATTATTTCCAAGACTCCAGAGGTAATCCTCAGGATGTTTTATTAGAGATAAAGTTTGGAAGGAAAGCTTTACTTCAGTATGACAGAACAAAGAGATGGCATGGCCTACCTCAATATAAACACGGCGAACAAATCCGATTAAAATGTGGTTATTTGGCCAGCAAGGGGCTACCTGGCACCAAGCCCAACAACTCCAGTTCAATGCCTGAAGTCTACATGGTAGGAGAAGAGAACTGACAAACATTCTTCTTTCTCTGGCTCTATGTCTCTATGTCTCTCTCTATGTCTCTCTCTCTCTCTCTCTCTCTCTCTCTCTCTCTCTCTCAAACACACACACACACAAATAAAAAGAAAAATATGCAAATAAAAAGTAAAAAAAAAAAAAAAAACTAAACAAAAAACCCAAGCTGGAGATAGAGCTCAACACACAGGAACACTCTGTTTTTTTATTTGACCTAATTTGGTTTGTAGTACCCATGTTGAGTAGCTCATAATTGCTGTAACTCCAGTTCTGGGGATCCAGTGTCCTCATCAGCCTCCAGAGGCACCCACACACATACACTCACATAGACATACATTCATATGAGTAAATTTAAAAAACAAATGAAAGAAAATTCCAACACCTTGCTTTTAAAACAATTATTTGTCACTCTAGAAATAAAAATTTAAAGACCTACTATAAACTGCTTATTTATGCAAAGCACTGAATCTCAGATTAGTTCAGCTCCTGGGAACTCTCTATGCAGACTCTGTAGGCACCTAAGTTCAGCTATGTAGGAGTCTAAAAGCAAATAGACTTCCTGCTACTACAGAGTAAGCAACTGGTGAACAAGGGCTGAAATTCTCCAAGTGGGAGAGATGGTTGGATGGCTCAGTCCGTAAAGTGCTTGATGTGTGTGGAGGTTCGAAGAGATCCATAGACTCATGAGGTTTGAATGCTTGGCCCATGGGAAGTGGCACTATTAGGAGGAGTGGCAGTATTAGGAGGTGTGGCCTTGTCAGAGGAAGTAGGTCGCTGTGTAGGTGGGCTTTAAGGTCTCTAAATGCTCAAGCTCCACCCAGTGTGAGAGAGACCCTCTTCCTGGCTGCTTGCAGAAGAAAGTCTCCTCCTGGCTGCCTTGGGATCAAGATGTAGAACTCTTGGCTCCTCCAGTACCATGTCTGCCTGCACAATGCCATGCTTCCCCCATCATGATAATAGACTGAACCTCTGAACCTGTAAGCCAGCCCCAATTACATGTCCATTATAAGAGTTGCCTTGGTCATGGTGTCTGTTCACAGCAACGAAACCCTAACTAAGACGATGTACAAAGTTGAGGACCAGAGTTAGATCACTAGCATTCCTGTGAAAAGAAAAAACTAAAACTGGGCAGGGCTGCACACAACTGTAATTCCTGTGCCGGGAAAGCAGAGACAGGCGGATCCCTGGAACTTGCTGGACAGCTACTCTAGCTGAATCCTCAAGCTCCAGATTCAGTGAAAGACCCTTTCTCACAAAACAGAGAGCAACTGGTGACGTCAACAGTCCCATGTCCACATGTCCACACACACTCCCTGATATGTACAGCAGCATGCACTAATACGTATATCACACACACACACAAGACGAAAAGAAATTCTCGAGCCTTTATAAACTCTCCACGTATCCCAAGTAGACCAGAAGCCATGAGCTCATGCTGCAAAGACTTGGATAGGCTAGTTCACCTGAACTTCATATGCTGATAACGCCTAATCACACAAACAGAGAGAAGAGGTGTAAGAGGGTAGGCGGACATAATAAACAGTACAAACAAGTGGGGATTTCAATTCACTGAAGTGCACACATGGATCCATGGAACACAGAACTCTTGCTGGCTCAAAGTGTATGACTACTGAATTAATTTGTGGCTGAATACTAATCTGCATAGACATAGAGGAAAAACTCAGAAAACAAGCCTGCAGAGCATCGGCTGAATGTTTCCAAGACAACAAAGCGAAGGGCCGAACAGGTATTTCAGGGGCCACACACTGTAGTGTGAATGCCCTCCAAATTTGTGTGGCGATTTAACTGTAGCATTTTAAGAGGGTTTTTATTTGCTTTGTCTTTTTGAGACAGGGTTTCTCTGTTATGTAGCTCTGACTGTCCGGAATACTTAAGTGGGCCAGGCTGGCGTGGAACTCACAGAAATCTACATGCTTTCTTGTCTCCCAAGCGGTGGGATTAAAAGCACGCAGCGCCACACATCAGGCTTGTTTGAGTCAGGGTCCAGTGAATCTCAAGCTGGGTTTGAACTCACACTGAGGATTGATGACATAGCTGAGGATGGCCTTGATTTCCGACCCTCTTGCCTCCACCTCCCAAGCACTTGTATTGAAGGCTTCCATGACCAAATCCAGTCTACTCCGAGGTGCTGGGGATCAAACCCAGAGCTTTCTGCAGGCTAGGCAATCACTCTGCCCTTGTTTTTGTTTCTTTTGAGACAGTATCTTATCATGTCGTTCAGGGTGGTCTCTAGTGATCCTCCTGGTGGGTAAGAGGTGGGACAAAGAACTGGCAGAGTGTTTTTAACTAGGAGAGCTCTGCCCTTATGTGTTGCCATTTTTACTTATTTTAAAAATAAACCATATCATAGACACTTGAAAATAAATAAAAACAACACATAACAACATTATAGCTTTGTTCCCCTTTTCCAAGAGGCAGTTTGTTGTCATTGGAGTAGGTTTGCTACAAAAGGAAGAGTTTGACCCTCTTTTGATTTTTAAAATTTTATTTGTGTGTACATGTGTGTGCTTATGAGGTTGTTTGCACGTGAGTGTGCAGATGTCCACAGAGGCCAGATGAAGCTGTTAGGTCTCCTGGAGCTGGACTTATGGACAGTTATGAGTAGTCCTATGTGAGTGCTGGGACCCTTACTCAGGTCTTTTAGAAGAACAGCAGTCATTCTTTACCAAGCCATCTCCTTAGCCCCAGGTCCCCTTTCTTGCTTCCTTTAGCTCTTCTACACTATGATGACTGCCACCACAGCACGGTCCATAGGGCAAGGAAGTTCTTTCCAGAGCTGGCTCTTGATCTTTACACTGTCCCGAATTGTAAGAAATACATTTCTGTTAAGTACAGAATGCCTAGCTTCAGGTGTTTTATTATAGCAACACAAAGCAGGTTAAGTCATTTAGAACAAGCAAATGTTTGAAAACTTAAAAAAAAAAAATTCAAAACTCCCTTCATTACTCAAAATGCCCAGTTTTTCTTGATTATTGAAAATATCTAGTTTTCAATAAAATATAAGACATTTAAAAGAACCCAAAAAGCTTAAACAGTCTGAATATTGTCAGATTTGTGCTTCAGAATTTAATGAAAGTATGAGTCAGTTGATATATAATCTCAATTAAAAAGACTTCTGTGCCGGGCGTGGTGGCGCACGCCTTTAATCCCAGCACTCGGGAGGCAGAGGCAGGCAGATTTCTGAGTTCGAGGCCAGCCTGGTCTACAGAGTGAGTTCCAGGACAGCCAGGGTTACACAGAGAAACCCTGTCTCTAAAAACAAAACAAAACAAAACAAAACAAAACAAAACAAAACAAAAAATACTTCTGACCAAGTATAAAGTGGATAGTCTAGAGTTGTTATGATTTTGATATGAAACTTAATGTCAATGGAAAATCACTGGCCTTTGAGCCATATTGATGATGGGCAGCTCTGATGGTAGGGTGAGGATAAAACCAACCAGCAGCAATTCAAGTCTGCAGCCCTGAGTTTGATACCTAGAATCCACAGAGAAAGAACTGACTCCTCAAGTTGTTCTGACCTCCTATGTACCGTGGCACATACCCCCTCCACTCACATCAAGTGAATGGTAAACAGGGATGGTGAAATGGCCCCATACCACCAAGCTGCTGACCTGAGTTCTAGTTCCAGGACCTAGATGGTCAGAAGAGAACCAACTCCTCAAAGTTGTCCCCTAACTATCACCTCCCAAAACAAGTAAATAAATAAAAGAAATTTTTTTAAAAAAGAACTTTTTAAAAGGGGATTAATGCCAGGCGTTGGTGGCGCACGCCTTTAATCCCAGCACTCGGGAGGCAGAGGCAGGCGGATTTCTGAGTTCGAGGTCAGCCTGGTCTACAGAGTGAGTTCCAGGACAGCCAGGGCTACACAGAGAAACCCTGTCTCGAAAAACCAAAAAAAAAAAAAAAAAAAAAAAAAAAAAAAAGGGATTAATGTCTTTGTCACGAGATTGGTAAGTTTTCATGAGTGTCGGTTACTATGAAGTAGGTCAGCTGCTTCTCTTCCCTTTTGGCACACGCTAGATTCCAGTGCTGCGTTTCCACCATAGATACGACATCCTGGTGTTCTCACTAGGAACTGAGCAGTTGCTAATCACACATGTGGAGGTCAGAGGACAACTTGTGTGTCTTTCACCATGTGGGCTCTGGGGATTGAACTCAGGTCATCAGGCTTGCCCACTTAGTTATCTCACCAGCCCTCAAATAAAATTCTTTATAATTACCCAGTCCCATGAATTCCATGATAGCAACAGCATACAGACCAAGACAAATGGTAAATACAGCTAATAGTGGTTTGTAGTGGTCAGAAATTCTACAGGGGAAAAAAAAAACAGAAGCAGGAGATTACATACACAGCAGGTTCATTTTATTGATGATTGATTGTTTCAAGACAGGGTTTCTCTGTGTAGTCCTTGCTGTCCTGGAATGGGTCATGTAGACCAGACTGGCCTCAAACTCACAGAGATCCACCTGCCTTTGCCTCCTGCATGTTGGGATTAAAAAGGTGTGTGCCATCAAGACAAGCCAAGATTTTTTTTTTCAAAGTCAGGGTCTCTCCTGCAGCTCAGGATGGCTTCAAAGTCACTATGTAGCCAAGTATAACCTTGTGCCTCTGCTTCTGCCTCCACTTCTCTAGGGCTGAGATTGCAAGTGTCTGCCTCCACCACAATACTTGGTTTGTTATATATATTTTTAAAAGATTTATTTATTTATTATATGTAAGTACACTGTAGCTATCTTCAGACACTCCAGAAGAGGGTGTCAGATCTTGTTATGGATGGTTATGAGCCACCATGTGGTTGCTGGGATTTGAACTCAGGACCTTCAGAAGAGCAGTCGGTGCTCTTAACCACTGAGCTATCTCTCCAGTTTGTTATAGTAAAAGATTTATTTCAAGGAAGTGGCTCACATAATAGTAAGGGTTGGCAAATCCAAAACAGATAGAAAATGTTGGTTGGTTGTAATGTCTGGGGCAGGAAAGGTTGTAGTATCAAGTACTGTTTCTTCTTCGTCAAGAAAATGATGGTTTTGCTTTAGGACTTTTACCTGATTGGCTGAGGCCCACTCAGAGGACCAAGGACAACCTTATTTATTTATTTGTTAAATAACTGTGGGTATTAGCCGTATCTACAACTTCAAACCAACCCCTATACTGTATTTCATTGGATAACTGGACAGTAGACCACATTTGTGGTGGTTTGAAATAAAATGGCCCCATAGGTTCAGAGAGTGGCACTCTTAGGAGGTATGGCCTTGATGAAGAAGGTGTGGCCTTGCTGGATGAAATGTGCCACTTGGATCAGGCAGAGAGGCCACCAGAGGGCACTGGGCCCTTTGGGACTAAAGGTTCACTGTGACCTGAGGGTCACAACCCTTTTGGGAGTCGGTCACATATTAGATATCCTGCATATCCGATATTTACATTGCAACTCACAACAGCAGAAAAAAATTACAATTTTGAAGTAGCAACAAGAGAATTTTATGGTTGGGGAATCACTACAACACGAGGAACTGTATGTATTGAGCATTAAGAAGGTTGAGAATCACTGAACTAGAGTTTTCAGATGGTTTTGAGGTACCTTGTGGGTGCTGAGAACCAAACTTGGGTCTTCTGCAAGAGCTAAAAGCATTCTTGTCTGGTGAGTCACCTCTATAGCTCCTCTCTGCAGGGGTCTCAAACCAAACAAAACAAAACAAAAGGCTTTCCCTTCTACTGCATTGATAAAGTGGCCATTTATTAGACAGCTTAGGCTACTACAACAAAATATTAATTTCTATATTATTTAAAACTTATTTCTCACAGTTCTGGAGACAGGGAACTCTCTCTATTCCTCTTCCTATAAAGCCACCTACCCTATGACATTATGGCTTACACTCATGACCTCACTTGGCCTTAGTTACCTTCTAAAGGTGCACTCTTCAAATATACTCATATTGGAAGTTGGGATTTTAACACAGCAAGTGTGGAGAATGCAGTTTAATCCACAGTAAGCATCCTGTGGCAGACTCTACCCTGAAGTTCTGGACAGCATGCTGAATGGAGTCTGTAATACAGTTCAATACAGAGTTCTGTCATTTCATCAGCATTAAGTCTTCCATGGGTGCAACTCAGTGGTAGAGTAAGTTAACATGTCGACTCTGGGTTTGATCCTAGTATCAGAAAAAAGAATGTCTTTCATCTATATAAATATGGATTATGTTTCCACATATACCAAAGTAAATTTCTTTGCAGTGTTATATTTTCTGTAGTCTTGTTTTTGTTTGTGTTTTTTGTTTTTGTTGTTATTTTTGTGTACCTTGGTTGGCTCTGAACTCATCTTCCTGACTAGCTTCACAAGTGATTACAGATATATAAAGAGCCATCATTTATGGCTGTTTACATTTTTACTTAGTTTTTTATTATTTTATTGTTTTTGATGGTATGGTAAAGATTTTTTCCCTTTTTGGGATGGTATCTGGCTATGTTGCTTATGCCTTCTGAGTTGCTAAGGTTATAGGTGAAGCTACCTCCCCTAATAGAATTTCTTCTTAATTTCACATTTGGATTGTTTTGCTAATATGTTGAAATACACTTGACTTTTTCATAGCCCAGGGGTAAGTAAGGGGTCTACCTTACTGGCGCAGAACATAAGCATAACAAATTCATCACAATGACCTCCGGAAACAAAGACATGATTGTAAGGTGGTCCTAGCAAGGTGGTCATGTAACCTTTGAAACAAAGGTAGGATTGCAAGATGGTTAGAAACACTTTTTTGAAACTAAGACTCGGTTGCCCTTTCTTTGAACCATTTGTAGTGAGGTTAGAGGTGGGACATAGTCCAATCCTTGAGAAACAGGTTTAATCAGACACAGGAATGCGCCTACTTAGTTTTTACTATCAAATGACTCTTAAGCCTAAGAAGGAGGCAGGTTAGGTTCATCAAAATAATACTTATCCTTAGTATTTGTGCGACCTTGTTGAGAAAATATAAGTTAGACAGGCTCCTTGGTAAGCAGACAGATAGGGAAAGGGCCACAGCTAGGTAAGAAAGGCAGAGAATGCCAGGCAGTGGTGGCGCACGCCTTTGATCCCAGCACCTGGGAGGCAGAGGCAGGCGGATTTCTGAGTTCGAGGCCAGCCTGGTCTATAGAGTGAGTTCCAGGACAGCCAGGGCTACACAGAGAAAACCTGTCTTAAAAAAGGCAGCTTCTTCCTTCTCTTCTAGACTTGAGACAAGCCTGTAGGTGGCTCAGCTCAGGACGTGTCTCAGTTCCTAGCCAATCAACTCCACGAGCTTCCTTCAAACTGACGAACCATAAAGTAGGGGAGGAGGCTCTTCAGAGGATTTAGCCTCCCTCCCCCCACACAAAAAGACATTTTCAGCTTCTTGAGTGCCCCCCCATTTTTTCTTTTTAAAGATTTACTTATTTTATACATGTGAGTACGCTGTCAGTGTCTTCAGACACACCAGAAGATGGCATCAGATCCCATTACTGATGATTGTGAGCCACCAGTAGTTGCTGAGAATTGAACTCAGGACCTCTGGAAGAGCAGTCAAGTGCTCTTAATCACCGAGCCATCTCTCTAGCCTGCCTTTTAATTCTTTAATTGGCAGAAAAAAAATAAATGAGATCAACGCCCCTAAAGTGACTGTGATGTTTTCTATTTTTTTTTTTGTTCTCTTTCATTTTTAGTATAATTTTTGATCCTGATGCACCAAATTGATTGTAAAAATACACCAATGAATCACGAGTCACAGTTTGAAACTACTACTATCAGCTGGGGGTATATTAAAAGTATTTAAGAATGAGACAGCATAAACATAGATTACATTAAAAATGGAAATGCTGTGTTGAGATAAGGTCTTTTTGTATCTGTATTAAATATCCCATTGCTAGAATCTGTTGCAGAGGCACTTGCAGAAGTATGCTTGGGAGGCTCTGGGCAAGGCTTCCTGCAACGAAAATGTAAGTAGTATGTGTATAATTTTGTGGTCTTCCTCCCCAAATATCAGTTTTTTCCCTATGTAGCATACCAAACTGCATAACATGATTTGTGTGCTTAAGTTTCTAATAGAGATGTTTAAAATTAAGATGTAAAAGGCTTGGGATATGGCTGTTGGTAGAGTGATTCCCCAGCCCCATAGAAAATAGGCATAGTGGTGCTAAGCATGGTGGCACACACCTTTAATCCCAGCACTCTGGAGGCTGAAGCAGGCAGAGCTCTGTACATTCCAGGCAAGCTATAATTAGAGAGATAGCTATCTCAAAAAAGTGAGGGTGGGTGTTGGGCTGGGGAGATGGCTCTGAGGTTTTGAGTACATGCTACTTTTGAGAGGACCCATTTGGTTTCTGGCACCTATGCTGTGTGGTTTCTAACTGCTAACTTTAGTTCCAAGGGGATCTGTGGCCCCTGAGCTCTGTAGGCACTGCCATGTGTGTACACACCCATGCAGACATACATATGTGCACAGGAAAATCAACATAAATCTTTAAAAGAGCTCAGGGCCTGATGGCAAACACCTGTAATCCAGTACTTCTGGGGTGGAGGCAGGGGCTGAGCTCAAGGTCACCCTCAGCTACAGAGTGGACTGGAGGCTAGTCTGGGCTGCAGGATTCACAGGCTTGAGCCTCCGTGCCTGGCTTGCGATTGGATCTGGCATTAAATTCTTGTAATGTACAACTTGTCTTAGTGCACAAAAGCAAGAGATGGTAATGGTACTGTGGGGGGGTGGGGTGGGGGGTGTTTTTTCCTGACAATGGACTTTGTGAAGGCATGCCCTTAGCATTGCTTTGTAG
Organism: Mus caroli; assembly: GCF_978045245.1. Lineage (NCBI taxonomy): Eukaryota > Metazoa > Chordata > Mammalia > Rodentia > Muridae > Mus > Mus caroli. The sequence goes on along the minus strand of NW_028227263.1, from coordinate 48,856,661 downwards.
TCAAACACCTCTCATCTTTTGGGTGGATGTAACTTTCAGATGCCTAAGGACTTTGCTCTCATTCCAGTCTGGAATGCTGAATCCAATCTAGAAGAGTAGAAACTCTAGCATTAGTTATCAGTCCCCTTTGGAAGAGGTTGTGGATTGAAGTACAGTAAGAGAAAATGACAGCCTTTTCTTTTTTAGGATGTTATTTTACGGCCTCATGGGAAAGCTGAAGTAGCAGGTGGGGTGGGTAACGCCTTTAATCCCAGCACATGGGAGGTGGCAACTGAAGGGCCACTGCAAGTTTGAGTCATGTCTAATGAGATACTTTCTAAAACACTGACAGAAAAAAAAAAAACAACAAACAAAAACAAACAAACCACAAAAGAGAAAAAAAAAGAGAGGGGCATGGTGGAACACACCTGTGGTCCCAGCACTTGGGAGGTGAGGAGGAGGACCGGGAGGAGTCCAGGGAACCTCACATACATAGTCAGTTAGAGATAAACCAGGACTCATGGTACCTTGCCTGAAAAGAAACAAAACAGCTGAAAGTCAAGCCAGAAACCTGATAGGGTTTACATAACACGTAACCAAACCTTCACCTCCTTCACAGTTTCTCCTCATAGACATTCTTAATTCACAATATTGTGTGCCTGGCTTCTTCTTCTTACAAAACAGTTGATAGAGATGAATTCTGGCTCATAGTTTTCTTTCTTTCTTTAAAGGTTTATTTTTTTTTTTAAATTTTCCATGTCATGTGTGTGGATGCCTGTGTGTCACAGCATGCTTGTGGAGGCCAGAGAACAACTTGTAAGAGTCAGTTTTCTTCTTCTACCACGTCAGGTCATCAAAGCTTTAATCACCGCACCATCTCACCAGCTTCTGGGTCAGATTCTCTTCGGTCCTTCTCTTTGGTCCTTCTCCAGATTCTCCCGTACCTACACACTTTGCATTTTGAGACTTCTATCAAAATTCTTAGTTTGATATTCCCAATTTCATATCTAAAACACATAACTTCCCACTTATTAAAACTTTGCAGTAATAATCCACAGCTATATGTCCTCTTATTAACAAATGTATTTATTAATTTACAAGTATATAGTGTGCCTGAGTGTATGTATACTTCACTTCCTGTGAGCAGATGACTTTAGAAGCCAGAAGAGGGCACCAGATGCTTAAAAACTAGAGTTACAGGTAGCTGGGAGCTGTTGGATACAGGAACTGGGAACCAAACCTGGGTCCTGAAGTCTAACCTTAGGTTCTCTGGAAAGAGTTCTCTTAACTGCAAGCCATCTTCAGCTGTACTGTCTCTCTCCTATTTGAGACAGTTTTACTGTGTAGCCCTGGCTAGCCTTGAGCCCTGAGACTGCCTGTTTCTGCTTTTTGGTCCTAGAATGAAAAGCCTGTGTCATCACATCCCACTACAACCATATTTTCTTAGAAACTTAAACAAACAAACAAACAAACAAACAAACATAAAACCCAAACCCTTATTGTAGTAAAATATATGTAACATAAAGAGAACCATTTAAATCATTTTCAGTACTATTAAGCGTATTGTGGTTTATATTTTTTTCTCTCTCTCTCTCCCTCTCTCTCTTAGAGAGAGAAAAGGTCTCTTTACACAGCCTTGGCTTCCTTAGAATTACCTGGCTGGCCTTGCACTCACAGAGACATACCAACTTCTGACTCCCTAGTGCTGGGATTAATGGCATTTTTGACTTGAGGGTTTGCTGATCAGATTAAGACTCGATACTCCAGTGGCTGAATATAGATGGCTAAGTGAATAAGTATACTTGCTCTTCTTCCAGAGAACCTATGGTTCCTAGCACCCAAATCCTGTGGCTGACAAGGGGATCTGATGCTCTCTCTTCTGGATTACGCAATACCCATGTGCACATAAACACAAGATCATTTAAAATACAAACAAACAAACTGGTTATGGTTGCACACATCAGTAATACAAACACTTGGAAGGTTTAGGCAGGAGGACCACAAGTTCAAAGCCATCCTTATCTACATAGGAAGTTGAAGGACAGAATGGAAAACATGGGACCCTGTGTGAAAATAATAAAATAAAAGGACTCATTATTTTTGGACCTAGAGAGATGGCTCTGCAGTTACTGCTCATTGCTTTTGTAGATGACTCAGCGTTCAGTTCTCAGTACCCACACCTATAACTCCAATTCTAGGGGATCGATGCTTTCTCGCCTCCAACAGCACCTGTATACATGCAGTACACATAATAAACTTAGGTAAGCACACACACGTACATTAATTAAGAAAAAATAAATCTGAAAACAAAATTTATTTTAAAGACCAGTAAAATAGTCAGTAAATAAAAGGTGCTCACAGAGGAAGCCTGGCCACTCGAGTTCATTCCCTGGAGCACACATTAAAGGTAGAACAGAAGTGACAAAGTTGTCTTCTGACATGCAGGCAAATATCGCAAATGTCTGCGCACACACACAGATAATATCTTAAAAGAATCATAATTCTAAGTAATAACTTTCAGAGAATTTCTTTCCTCTTAAAAAATGAGTTTCTGGGCTGGAGAGATGGCTCAGTGGGTAAGAGCACCCGACTGCTCTTCCAAAGGTCCAGAGTTCAAATCCCAGCAACCACATGTTGGCTCACAACCATCTGTAATGAGATCTGACTCCTTCTTCTAGTGTGTCTGAAGACAGCTACAGTGTATTTACATATAATAAATAAAAAAATCTAAAAAAAAAATGAGTTTCTTTGCTAATGAAAATGATATAGACAATTATGGTTTTCCCTCTTTTTACCTGGAAACACATAACATACTTTAATGTTTATCTGGGAAGCCAATGTCCATGTTCCTGGCATAATTATTTGCCTATTAAAAAAATCTTTCTTTAGTCACACATTTTCCTATTTAATCTGATTTATAATATGTGTTGCTTTAGTTTTAGGAAGTAGGTATTATGTAAGTTTTAAATACATTCTTAAATTTTGGCATAATGTAATAAACTGTAGGCTAAATATAGCTGGATTCAATCTAAATTATAATTTTTTATAAGAAAGATTTGATTCTTTGAAACAGTCTTACTCTATAGCCTGAACTCAGAGTTCTTCCTGACTCTGCCACCTGCCAGGACAAGAAGGACTATTTCAAAGTACATACAATGTGACAGAAAATTATACAAACCACTTTACTGTGAACATCCATGCTGTAGATATTATTATCTCACTTTACTAAAGTTCAAAGTAACAAAGAAACTTCGGAAGGTTATAAAGTAATTAGGGATAGGACTCAAGTCTGGTTCAATTCAAACTTCCTTCCTGCTCCCAGGCATACAGTATACTGCTTCCTAAGCGGCAGGTTCTATTTCACATTGTTGATGATTTTCCCCACTCTGGGATTCTTTCTGAGAGAATGCTACATCCAACTCTTGAATGGAGTAGAACTCGGCTTCCTAACAAGCTTACTGCTGTGCAGCGAACTAGAATCAGTTCTCGCTAACAGTAGAATCCTAGCTCACCCTCTAGACCTTGGCCAACTTAGAGCCTGAGCTGAGCCCAGAGTCCTCTTAGCATCTTAGTTCCCGAGTAGAGAGTGGTTCCTCAGATTTGGTCACCCAGCAGAGGCAATTCCTCATTAGTGATTCACAGAGTACCTTAGGCCCTGGTCCACCGGCAGAGCTCTGGGACTCTGAAATTCTTCAGTGTTGTGAAACAGTTTCCATCTGGCAAGGAAGCTCTTTAAACAGGACAGTAAAACAACTCAAAACAGCTTCAGGAAGTCCCTGAAACTAACCAGATTCATTTGGTCTCTCTCTGTCAGAGCAAACAATAAAAGGTGATCCGCTCTCTCAAACTAAAGGAAGTTGAGCTGCAAAAAAAAAAAAAAAAAAAAAAAAAAAAAAAAAAAAAAAGCCTCTCAGACAAGCTGCACTGCAAAGACGACTCTAAGATGGGACCAGCTGCCTGGGAGGAGCAGAAGCCAGCTGAGCTGCCTGGAAGAGGTTCAGACCAGAGTCACTTGGAAAGGACATGCCAACGCAGTGACCTGCCTGCAGGCTGTGCAGTGTGCTCGAGGCTCCGTTTTTATAATTTGTCACCCATGCTGGGGTGGGTCCTGGGGTCGCAGCTGTCTCTGAGTCATTCCTGCTCCTATAAGTAACCCCTTATCCATACGCCTGTAAAAATAAAACGCATTGGTTCGCCAAGTTGGACTTTGGTGTTATCTGTACTTTGGTCTGTCGGTGGGAGCTCTGTCTGGGGTGAGATGTGTTTACCGTCCCCCCAGGAAAAGTTTGGTCACACAACACTCAGTAGAGGGCAACACCCCTCAGCAAACTTTCTGAGACTTCTCTTCAGGGTCCCGCGCCAAGCCACAACCGCACCTCCTTCTCCTAACCTCTCTCCTCCCTGCCATTCTCTTTTGCTGCATCTTGGTGTCTCTCTTCAACTCCCTCTCTGTCTCTCTCTTGGTCGTCTCCGTTCCCAGATCCCGCAGAAAACTCACGCAGCGCTTCTGTTCGCGGCTGATCCTCCAGTCGGATCCGTGCTTCACCTCTCCCTGCAGCTAGCCGAGGGACTCTGAGCCACGGCGGTTCAGCCACCAGGCCTGGAATTCGCCTTCAGCCAGCCCACACCCGAAGCCCCGCCCCCTTTCCCCATTGGCTATCGTTCTTAGAAGGTCCCGCCCCCAGCCTCTCCGCCCCCCTCTCCGCCCCGCTTCCCTTGTTTTCATTCCCCCTGTCACACGAGGCAGTAGCGATCCCGAAGTGGGAGGGGAGAAGTCGGAGCCGAGAAGTCGTAGAGGGAAGGGGACGGGAAGAGGGTGGAAAGTGAAGGGCCCGGAGTGCCTCTCTGTCCCCGATCTAACTCAGTTCTCGACTGCTCCGGGCCGGCGTGGTATTGTGGGATCGCGGCGCCTGGCGCGAGACGCTCGCCGCCGCAGGGGCGTCCACTCGAGAGCGCCTCCTGTCGTCCGTAAGGCTACCCTGCCATCCCTCGGTCCCCCCAACTCCTCCCGCCCCCCCATCCCCTCCTCCTCCATCCTCCAGTTCAAAATGGCGACGGCGGCGGCGGCGGCGGCGGCAGCGGCAGCAGCAGCGGCGATGGCTCCTCCGGGCTGCCCGGGTTCGTGCCCCAACTTCGCCGTAGTCTGCTCCTTCTTGGAACGCTACGGGCCGCTGCTGGACCTGCCGGAGTTGCCGTTCCCAGAGCTGGAGCGGGTGCTGCAGGCGCCGCCGCCAGACATCGGCAACGGAGAAGGTAAGCGATCGGCCCGAACGCCCGGCGGGAAGCGGCCCTGGCGCGCTTTAGCTCTCCATAGATACCCTGGGGCTCTGCGGCCGTCCCTCGCCAGGGATTGGGCTCCGCGGAGTCCCTACTCCTCGTAGCCCGGGGGTTCCTGGCTGCTGGGGAGGCGGGGCGGAGGCCCCCTAGGGCCACCGTGCCCCGCGGGGACGGAGGTGGGGGGCGTCGCGGGCCGGGTGTGGGCTAGGGCCCTGGAGGGGGTATTGTGCCGGCCTGACGCTCTGGGGCCGGGTCCCCCGCGCCGGCGTTGCCTCCAGTTCTTATCCCTTTAGGTGGCGGGGGAAGGGGAGCGAGCGCAGGTTCCGGCCAGCTTTGCGCTTTTCTCTTCCCCTCCTCCCACCAATCCGCCCCACCGTCTCCCGGGAGGCTGGGCCCATCTTCCCCCCAGCGCCCCCTCTGCTCACTCCACCTGAGTGGGCGGGGGCCCGCGGACACTCCGCTCTCCCGGTGGTGGGAACTCCCCCGAGAGAGTCGGCTCTTGCCTTTTCCCGTCCCCTGGAGGGCTGGTCTAGCCCCCCAAACTCCTTCCTCCTTGGGAGATCTGAGTCTATGACCAGGGAGGGGGCTTCCCCCCTGTTCTCGCGTAGGAAGGGGAAATGAACTCGGCCCAGCTTCTCCGCTCTGGGTAGGAGAGGGTTAATATCTCCTCCTCCATAGTTTTTCTCCTCACCACCTCCCCCAAAATAATAGAAAAGCATCTCTCCACTTTTCTCTATCCCTTCCCCCTATCTCGGCTACAGGGCTTAAGGGAAGAAGAAGTCACTCTTCCATTTGCTGGCTGGGGTGGGGTGGTTAGTCTGTAGGCTGGAGGAGGGGCTCGGATGGCTGGGGAAACAGTTGAAGAAGGTGCTTGTTGCTCATGTTTCTCTCTGGTGCCGCTGGTCTATTATTGGTGTTCGCAAGTGGTGCTCCTTCCACATAAGGCCACCGCGCGGGTGCAGGGCGCATGCTCTGCCCGGCCCCATTGAAACTTCCTGCTGCTGCTACTGCTGCTGGTCGTGGTTCTTTTGCCGGAGCATCTCAGCGCTGTGTTTGCTGCTTGCAGTCTTTACACGCTGAGCGTTAACCCTCTCCCCTATTAGTTCCGATCCATTCCACTCCTTTTCTGGTACTTTATTTCCCTACGAGAAGCCTAATTTGTGTACTCTGAACATTGCCTTTGTTTAGCGACAGCCCTTGGCAAAAGAAGAAACGTTTCCCAATAGGTCTTCTTTTCATCATTTTCTTGTGATCTGTGCGTAGATGACCAGGGTGGACTTGGTATTGTACAAGGCATGATAGCTGTGACCTTTCTAAGAAAGCGGAGTTGATTTTTTGTTCTCTATAGAAATTACGTTTCCCATATGATGTATTTACATAGCTAAGGAAAGACCCAACTGTGAACTTATTCAAAGTATTACCTGTAGAGAAAATGTGTGATATACAGTGTTATTAAGTATTAATCCTACAGCAGTTATTGGCACAGTGGTCGTATACTGTCTTTCCCCTTTCACTTTTGAGACTGGCCTGGAATTCTGTATACCATGCTGGCTTGGAACTCTTAGGAATCCTCCTGCCTCCGCCTGCCTCGTGCTAGGATTAAAGGCATTTGTCACCACACCAAGCTCTGCATCTCTTTACTGGTTCACAGTTCTTAGACTGTATCTGGCTATAAAAGTCTAGTTTTTTTAAACTATGAAATCAGTTAAATTACTTTAGGTTAAGATTTTTTGCAGACTTTCTTTAAACATTAAGCTTCTAGTGTATTAATTTCATTATCAAAATATATTCACATTCTTTTTGAAGAAAGTAGTCACTGTGAAGTGTAGTAGTACCCTCACTTAATTTTAGGATACTTTAAAAATAATAGTAATTTATTCGTCAGAAAATGTGAGAACTTGAGGGGAAATGTTTTTAGAATTTGGACCAAGATAAGAGGCAGACATAGATTTTTTTTGGTGTGCCATTTCATTTTGAATATTGGATAAGCTTTCATTCCCTTAATTTTTAATCATTGTGTTTACTTGGCATTAGTATTGAAAGAGAAAAGTTATTAGGATAGGTTTGATATTTCTAGCATTGAACTTTGGGCCATTAGCTAAGGAAAAAATGGGAAAGAAGTTGGGCTGAGAGAGACCATTTACCTCAGGCACAGTATTACCATCGATATGGTTGCTAAGAGGACTGATAATAATAGATTCTGTCGTGCGGAATCTAAGAATAATTGTTAATTAATGTCACACAGTTCAAGACACGTGGCAAATGAAAAGTCTCTCTGAAGGTGAAAGTTTTACTGTGAAGGAAAAAGATGTTCAGGCCTTGGATTATGGCATATCTTACAGTAGTTCAGCTAAGATTGACTCAACCTTTTGGAGAAAGAAAGCTAGAAAGAGTTGAAAGACCAGGGTTTGTGTTGAACAGTGTAATATGTGGGTTATAGAACAATGTGTTTCAGGGCTTGTGTTGAGCAATGTAATATGTGGGTTATAGAACAGTGTGTCTCATTTATATGTCTCTCATTTTCTTCAGCAGACAAAGATAGTAGCTAAGAGCCAAGTGAAATGTTACAATTTTTTTTTTTTTTATAAACAAGGTACTTACAGATATTCTGGTACTACAAATTAAAGCCTTTTTTTTGGTTAAAAATGCATAGTATCTTTTACATGTATTAATTGTAACTAGGTTTAAAGTTTTGTTAGGTTGGGAAGGCATGGGGATGTCAATCATAATCAGTGAGTTCTACTTTGTATAAGTTTTATTAAGAAACAGCTCTGTGCCATTTAAAAAGTTTTAATTAATCTGAGCATAGTGGCACTTGCCTTTAATTTTAGCAGATCTCTGAGACCCAGGCAAGCCTGGGCTACAGAGTGAGTTCCAGGACAGCTAGAACTATACAGAGAAACCCCATCTCAAAAAAACCAACAAGCAAAAACCAAAACAAAACAAAAAAGAAAGTTTTAATTTTGCTGGCAGGATAGCTTAGTGGGTTAAGGTACTTGTTGCCAGGCCTAAGGATCTGAGTTTGACTCTCTGAACCTACATAGGTGGAAAGAAAGAACCACTTGCAAGCTGTCCTCTAACCTCTCCTAGAGCTTTTTGGCATGTGTGTAGAAAGAGTGTGCACGTGTGCACACATGCTAAATTAAAAAAACAAAACAAAACTGCTGGGTAGTGGTGGTGCACACTTTTGATCCCAGCACTTGGGAGGCAGAGGCAGGAGGATTTCTGAGTTCAAGGCCAGCCAGGACTACACAGAGAAACCCTATCTTGAAAAGCAAACAAGTAAACAAAAACAAAAAAATTACTTCATGCAAGTTTTGTTTTTTCCTAATGTGAGCGGCCCTTAGAATACACTTTTGTCTTTTTCAGCCCTCTGCTGTGCCAACTGGGGGAATGGAAAGGGGCTAAGTACGTGAATACAGTATTTATTGAGGTAGATTTAGCAATACCATAGCCTTCTTAGGTAGAAACTAGTTTACTGATTTGTCCTTGTTTAAATACTTTATGATCTTTTTCCAAAAAAGTTGCTTGCAAGCTTTAATTTGCTATTGTAGCTTCAGTTTTGAGTGCCTTGTTCCTTAGTCAAGAAAGGCCTCGTGGAACAGAAAATAGAACCAGTGTCCATTCTAATTCCAAAACTTGATAAGTTGTTGTGTGCCTCATAGTAATACTCAGGAGGTACTTCTGGTTGTTTAAATATAAAATAAAGCCATTAAAAATTCCATTTAGTTTAAAAAAATGATTAATTGTATGTGTCTGAGTGTTTGGCCTGCTTGTTTTCACTTGTATTCATGTGTGTGTGTGTGTGTGTGTGGGGGGGGGCCTTGGAGTCAGGAGAAGGCATCAAATTTCCTGGAACTAGAGTTACAGATGGGAGCCACCATGTGGATGCTGGGAATCAATCCTAGATCCTCTGCAAGAGCAAGGATCTGAACCACTGAGCCATTTCTCCAGCCTCTAGATTTACTTTTCAAATGGTTTCCAAGTACCTAATAAGTGGAACTGATGTTATTTTTTTGGTTTAGGGATGCCCTAAGAAAATTACAGAGACACTGTGGGTATCAGGAATCTAAAATGCTTGGGAATTGCTGCTTTAGAGACTATTAAGTTTTGGGACAAGGAAGAATGAACAACTGCATTGTTCATATTACAAGGAAAAGAAATTAAGACAAAGGCATAATACACCTGACCATTGGTGTTATTCAGAGTGTAGTTTGAAAAGTCTTCCTAAATTATCACCCATGGATGGATTCATAGTTGATGCTAGAATAAGAAACGGGCATTCTAGATGAAGGCATTGCACGCTCTGCTCTCCACTACCCAGGTCTATATTTACTATGGAACCGACATACTTCTTCCTAACAGGAAGTAGGTGACTGTGGGATATAGATAAAAATAAGGGTGGACATTGATTTTTGTCAGATTGCTAAGTGTCACATCTTTTTCTGTGTGTGTGTGTGTGTGTGTGTGTGTGAACATGCATATCATGATATGCACATGCATATCATGGTTTGGAAGTCTAAGAATAACTTTTAAGAGCTAATTCTGGCCTTTTGAATTCTACTTTGTTGAAGCAGGGTCTGTGGTGTTTATGACACTGTGTAGCCTACTAGAGCTTTGGGCCAATTCTGCTCTCCCCACCTCCTATATTGTTTTGTTTTTGAGACAAGGCCTTACTGTGTAGCCCTGGTTGGCTTGGAACTCACATAAACATAGATCAAGCTGGTTTCCAACTCAGAGATCATTGCCTTTTGAGTGCTGGGATTAAAGGGTTGTGCCACCACCATCCCCAAAGAGAAATACTTTTAGTGATCAACTTAGTTCAGGTGTGGTTTGAGAAGTGACATACTTAATAATGATACTGAAATGTATGTAAGTACTGTTACAGTGTAGCAAGGTGTTTTTGCATAGTATTAAATAATTTGATTTTTTTTTTTTTTTTGAGATGGACTTACTGTGTAGCTCAGATTAGCCTCAGGCTTTCTGTGTATCTCAGACTAGTTTGGAACTCTATAGCCTAGGGCAGTGTTGAACTTGTGATTCTCCTGTCTTAGTTCTGGTAATGTATGCATGTTTTTTGTTTGTTTGTTTGTTTTTGTTTATTTATTTTTAAAAATTTGTTGTATTCTTTTTTTTTTTTTTTTTTGGTTTTTCAAGACAGGGTTTCTCTGTATAGCCCTGGCTGACCTGGAACTCACTTTGTAGACCAGGCTGGCTTCGAACTCAGAAATCCATCTGCCTCTGCCTCCCGAGTGCAATTTGTTGTATTCTTTTAGTCCTGGGGCTCTAAGAAGCCAGAGCGAGTAGGCTGTCTGTGTCGTAGTTTAGTGCTCTGCCACTGAACCACCTCCCCAGGATACCTGAAGCTCCGTACATAGCCCGATCCCATGTTCTGAACTTGGGATCCTCCTGTTGAAAAGTCCAGAGTCCTAGGAATGCCGTCGTACTCGTCAGTTGTTGTACTTAGTAACTCTCTCCAGTCAGGATGTCAGGTATAAAAGGGTGCATATGGCTTTTATATTTAGGCGGAGCCACGGTTCTGACTTTATGTCCTCTCTTCCTCGTGCTTAGGTAAATGATAGTACCTTTTCCCATGAACTTGATGAAGTAAAAAGATGGCCATTGAAACAAGTAATACAATCTCTTAATTTAAGCTGATCTTAAAGTGACACATGGGTTAATAATGGCCGGTTATTGGTCAGGGTCCTTTCTGAAGCTAGAGCCTAGCTTGGTTAAAAACTTCCGGTTTTGGCACTTCTGATTTTGAAGAAATAAGATTCTTTATTTCTCTTTGAGTTCTACAGGGTCTCTCTTGTTTCTGACACTATGCAGTATATTTCTGGTATATCACAGAATTGAGGAGAAGCCAACAGTTATAAAGGTAGAAAGGAGAACTATTAGCATTGTCTAGGGCAGGAGTTAGTTGGAACAGAAAAAGGTTTGGTTAATGTGAGACTCTTAATGCAAAATGGCCTGCTTTTTTAGTCTTCTAGACTTTAGTCTCTTTTAATCTTCTTATTTAGAGATTTACTGTGGAATTTGCTGTTAAACATCTTTAGGGACTGGCCAGGTGAGTCAGCAATTAAGGGCACTTGCTGCTCTTCCAGAGGACCCAGGCTCAGTCCTGGCACCCACATCATCTGTAACTACAGTTCCAGGGGATCTGATACCTCCTGGTCTTTGCAGGCACCAGGCATATATGTAGGCAAAAAACTCATACACATTAACAAAATAAGATTTAAAAAAAGGTCCTTAGGGGTTGGCTCACTGTATGAGAACCTTAGTGTATATCCTGAGTACCCACATAAAAGCCAGGAATGGTGGTGTGTACCTACCTATAGCTCTTATGCTGTTAGGGAGGTAAAGGGGTGAAGAATGAAGTTAGGTGTGCCCCTGGGATGTGTTGGACAGCCAGCCCAGTGAGGTCCTGGTTCAGTGAGAGACCTTGTCAACAAATCTAGTGGAGGGCTGTAGAGGAGGATACCTGAAGTTGATCTCTGGCTAACACATTTAGGTCTGCATGTGAGCACACACTCCAGGAAGAAAAGCCACACTGCTTACTCACTTCATTAATTTCACATGTATACTGGCCATCTGCTGCATGGTCAGTCTAGCAATTATTGTAAGGGTTTAAAAGAAAACAAAAATGTTAGAAATGGGTCTATTTTTAAAGATTTTCTAGTTTAGTAAGAAACTGAAGTGAGCTTGTATGTTACCCTTCAAGGACATTTTTCCCCCTGGGATTTTATTAAATGGAGTAATAGTATATGCATTCTAGACTACAGGTTATAAGCTAAAATGGTCTCTCACAGGCTTTTGGTGAGGTAGATGACCACATGGGTTGTGGAAGAATAGTAGTAATTAAGCTTAACCCGAGCTGTGTCTTAAAGAAGGGAACTTCATATGTGTTGCTAGATTTAAAAGTAGACTTTTACTCTCTGCTTGATGAATATGGTCTCAATATGTTATTTTTCATCTCTGATTTTACTATAATATAGATGCCATAGCAGAGTTCACCAGGATGCTATTTTCCATTCATGTTAGAACTTGTATAATATCAAATACTGCTTGAGAAAATAACTTCATTTAAGAAGTTATTTCTTGGGGCTGGTGAGATGGCTCAGCGGGTGAGAGAACTGACTGCTCTTCTGAAGGTCCTGAGTTCAAATCCCAGCAGCCACATGGTGGCTCACAACCATCTGTGATAAGATCTGATGCCCTCTTCTGGTAGCTGTTTGAAGACAGCTACAGTGTACTTACGTATAATAATAAATCTTTGGGCTGGAGCGAGTGGGGCTGACCAGAGCGAGTGGGGTTGACTGGAGTGGTGGGGTTGACCAGAGCAAGTAGAGGTCTTAAAATTTTAATTCCCAACAACCACATGAAGACTCGTAACCATCTGTACAGCTACAGTGTACTCACATACATAAAATAAATAAATTAAATAAACAACAACAACTTGAGAGGTAGAAAGATGATGTTGGCTCATGGTTTGTAAGGTTTTGGTGGTAAGATCAGAGGACAATATGGAAGAGGTATGAAAGAGGGTGTAGTAAATAAAGCTGCACATTTCCTGGCAGCTAGAAACAAGGAAAGGGAAGGAGATGGAAAGGAAGAAAAGAGGGAGGGATCGAGATCTGTAGCACAGATCCAACAAGAAAAACTCTTCAAAGGCATACCCCAAGTGGCCTACTTTCAGCTATGCCCCAGTTCCTAATCGTCCATTCAGCTCTGAATTCATTGATGAGTTAATCCATTAGTGAAGTTAGTGATGACCCACGCATCTCTCGGTAGTATCACCAGCTGAGGAGCAACCTTTAATACATAGCTGTCTTTGAAGGTGGCACTTTATATCCAAACCATATGCCAGGCAAATTAACAAAAAGTAAAAACTGCTTAGGAATGCATTTGTCCTAAGTCGGGGGACCTTCTCTATGTAAGATCACAGAGTGTGACGGGTACCACATAGAGTCAGCACTAAACTCATGGTGAGAAAGAGAAGGATGGGGAAGCACTCGGCACATGCCTCCAGTAGAGGCAGAAGTAGTTTACTCGAATTATAAAATTCAAGTACGTGGGTCATATACTGTGTTTAAGAAAACTGTCAGAAGCCAAGGTGTGATGACACACACTGAGGAGGCAGAGGCAGAGGCAGGGGTCAGGGCCAGCCTTGGTGCGTAGCAAGTTTGAGTTCAGCCTCGGCTGAATGGGAACTTGCCTGGACCAGTTGGAAGGAGAAAGCAGGGATTCAGAGTGAGGGTTGAGTCTGCCCTCATTCTAGACCCCAGGCCTTTCCCCTGCTTTAGTTCTCACTTATTCTTTGTCATTTTCCCAAAAGTAGAATGCAATTATTCCATCTGCTATTTCTTATATTTTTTTGCAGTTTATTTATAATAATAGTATATTTCTTTGTATACTTTATGTACTATGTATACTTTGTGTACTGTAGCTTACGAACAGTAGTTTCCTGAAGAGGCATTCCAAAAGGGAACTTGAGTTGCACTTTAACTTTGTCAAAACAAGTTTCCCGTTGCAGTGCATGCTACTATCATCTATCTATTCAAGCTACCAAGATCAGAAACCAAGGACCAAACCCAGACAGTGCTGGTTGTGCTTTGTTGTTTGTTATCAGTGCTTTCGTGGCCCATTCTCCTCCTGTAAACTCCTTCGTGCTATTGGTTATCTTTGTTCCTCTTTACTCATGCTGAACTGCTTACAAGTTCCCGAAGGCAGGAGAAGTTCCTCCATGGCTTATGCTGCTTCTTCCTCCTCCTTCTATGGTGGCACATCCCTCCTCTGAAGGATGAAAACTTTTGTTTTCAGGCAGAGCTACTACACTGGCCCCCGTCCAAATCTAGACAGTCCAATGGACGGACCAGTAACAAAAATTCTGCTCCCGGCTCCCTCCCTCCCTCCGTGCTGATACAGACAGTGTCATCAGGTCCCTGTGCTTCTCTTTCCTCTCTACTTCTAGGGTGTACAAAAAACAACCTACCTCCTGCCTTCTACCAGTACCAGCCAAGGAAACACACAGCTCTGTCCTGGCAGAGCAGGCCCCTTCCCCTCCACCTAGGTGAAGAGAGCCCACCAAGCAAAGGCAGTAGATAAGATCTTGCTGCTGAGAACTGGAAAAAGTATACCTAAAACCCTTAACCCCCAAATTTTCATGCTCCTTTGTCTAAATGCTTGTTCTTTTCCCTAGCAGGAACACCTTCATGCCTTTTAACCCAACATTTTCATACTTCATTATTTAAATGTTTATTTTTATCCCTAACAGGAGCACATGAAACAATGTTCATCTAACCTAAAATTGTCCTAAAATTTCTTTTAAACTTCAAAAATCATATTTAATCTACTCAAACAGGTCAAACCAACTATATTAATAACCATTATTTAATCTTTAGTTAACAACCAGTTTCCTTTTACAGACAAGCAGTTACTGCCTATCCCAGATACATAATTAACTTGGTATTTTCTTTTTCAGCCATCCAAAGCTGATAAGTTCTCAACTCTTCCCTCTATCCTTAATAAAAAATACAGGTATCTCCCCACTTACAGGATGCCTCCCAGGGCTAAATTCCTCAAATATCCTTGCCTTTTTTCTAGGACCATAACAACAGCATCCAAGCAAACTGTTACAGGGTTAATATTTACATTATCCACCCTTGTGCAGACATTCCCTGCTGCTGTTCTGCTCCCCTGTTGGGATTACTCTACAGTTTTATCTCTACAAGAGGGAGAAAGATAGCGCTGCTGCCACAGGCCAGATGGAGACTGACCCACCATCTCCTTGGATCTGCCTGGGGCAGTAAAGCTGCCTTTGTCCAGACACATCATCTGACTAAAGACTTCTCCTACAAGCAGATGCTGACAGCCTTGGGACCTTCCAGTGACAGATAAACTCTCTTGCCAGAGCCTAATGGCTACTGAACTTGGGGAAACTTACATGGTGTCTATGCAGATAAATCAAATGTTGTTTAAAACTGATATTAACACAAACTGTACAAACTCACTCTCAATTTCAATCAATTAAACAATAGATTGGTTCAATAACCCTTTGTTTTCCTAGCCGCCACCCCTCATTCCCTCTCTGACTTACGTGGTGTTTTCTTTTGATGCTCACACCCCACCCAACCCAAAATTTTCACTACAAATAACATAAGAGACAGTCATTCCAATGACACCTCTCCTTTATTTTATTTATTTTATTTTATTTTACTTTTTTTTGTCACAGAGCAACTTTATTGAGTGGTAGCATGGTCACACCCAGCAAACATGTGTTCCCTCTCATTCACACACACACACACACACACACACACACACACACACACACGCACACAGCCCTTGCCACAGTCCAGTTCTCAGCCGCAGGGATGGGGAGCCTCCTGGATTACTAGGATCCAGAAGCAACAGGTGCCAGAGGGAGGAAGGGGGGGTGCAGAGAGCAGGGGGTGGGGTGGGGGGAGGTGGGATGGGTTGGGAACACCCACCAGACAGCTACATGAAGAGTGAGATCCCCCGCCCTGGTGGCCTCAGCTTGGCTGCACCCACTTCGAAGGAGCCTTCCAAGGTGTGGCTGAACATTCAGGGTTTGGGAAGGGCAGAGTCCCACTCCGTTTTAGTCCTCTCTGCAGGCTGGGAACTGGAGGGCAAGGCCAGGGCCGTAGTAGGCAGATTCAGCTCTGAGGCTCCAGAGGAGCCTTACCACCCTCTTCCCCAGCACTGTCGGCTGTCCACAGCGTCAGGTTGTCTCTCAGGAGCTGCATGATCAGGGTGCTGTCCTTGTAGGAGTTCTCACTGTGGTTGTGCAGGTCAGCCAAGGCCTCGTCGAAGGTGGTCTTGGGCTGTTGGCTATATCAGAGTGAAAGACAGAAAAGTCTTCAGGGCCAGGCCCAGGTAGATGGGGTTTGTGGGCAGCATGACTTTCTTGATGATGTCCATGGCCTCCTGGTAGGCTGACTGGGCAGAATCGATGATGCGCTTCTTGTCATCACCAGTGGCCACCGAGGCTAGGTAGCAGCAGTAGTCACCTTTTATCTTCGGGTAGAAGAGCGGCTTTCTGCATCCCTAGCCCTTTTGATGAGGTGTGAGTCCATCAGGCCGAGCACAGTGTCGCACACACCTCTGAGCTCGGTCTCTACCTTCTCCCAGTATTCTTTCACCAAAGGGCCCTTCTCTTCTGACCCCTCCTCGTTGCTCTTCTGCTCGATGCTGGACAGGACCCTCCAGGCCACTCTTTGGCCGCCCACCACGTTCTTGTAGGCCATGGAGAGCAGGTTCCGCTCCTCACTGGAGAGCTCCTCATCCTTTTCCACGGAGCTCTTCATGAAAGCTGCCATGTCCTCATAGCGTTCGGCCTGTTCGGCCAAGTTGGCCTTCTGGATCAGACTGGCTCTCTCCATGACTGTGAGGATGGACAGCCAGGCGGGCGAATTGACTGCCTTGAGAGTTGTGGCCTGGTGGACTATGCTAGGAAACTTCGTAAGGTTGAGCAGATTGGAAGCCCTGGAGCCAGAGAGGATAGTAGGAGCGTCACCTGCTTCCTTCAGACCCCCATCACGTGACCACACGCGCTACATCGGAATGTGACCTAAGGTCATGTAGATCAGAACAAAGTTCTCCATGCTAAGGAGGTATCTAGAGGCCCTGAGGGTTTAGCCAATAAGCATCCCTTCCTGGACTTTCCTTCCTGCAAAAGTCCACCCTGAGGAAGTGGTATGCACCCATTTTCCATGATGAACAATCAGGAAACAATTTGGAACGAAGGACTCTCTTTCATCAAGAACTGCTAAGGGGAGCATAAGAGAAAGCCTTTGGCTACAGAGCTGTGCTAAGTCTCCTGCAGAAGGCCCCTCTGCAAACACAGCTTGCTTAATGTTGGTTTAATTTTATACTCAGTTATTTTCATCACTCCTGTTGGAAGGGCCTAAAGCTTTTCTGTTAGCAGGGTAAGATCTTTGCTCAGGGGTAGCTATGGGTTCTTCTGCATAGTTGTCATAATGCAATACCAAGTGGCCCAGTAATTGGCAGTAAGCTGGAGCTGTGTGGCCTTGCTATTAACATGGCCTCTAGGTCTTATCCGAGATTGAAGAGCTGGTCTGGCAGCCTGGGTTCTGTGTCTTGGTGAGGTTTCTGTTGTTGTTCCCTCAGATGGGACATAGAGAATGAAACCTAAAACTGCTGTGTAGAAGAAGAAAAGCAGTTATGTAGGATGGGCTTCGTTTGATATTTTGATTTTGTCAATATGAGGATCCCATTTCAGAACTTGTTGGCGATTTTGTCCTGATGCCAAGCAGAAGTTTGTTTAACAGGTATGCATGGTGGTGCAGGCCTGATATATATCTCAGCACTTGGGAGGCAGAGTTAGGAGAATTGCTTCAAGTCCCAGCCTGGTCTATAGGCCAGCCAGACACCATCTTGAGAAAAAATGAAAACAAAAACAGTTCATTTTATGGTTCTTAAAGAAAGTGAAACCTGCTGGGTGTGGTGGCGCACGCCTTTAATCCCAGCACTTGGGAGGCAGAGGCAGGCGGATTTCTGAGTTCGAGGCCAGCCTGGTCTACAAAGTGAGTTCCAGGATAGCCAGGGCTACACAGAGAAACCCTGTCTTGAAAAACAAACAAACAAACAAACAAAAAAAAAAAAAAAAAAGTGAAACCTAAACAGCTTTTTGTTTGCTTGCTTTTTAAAGGCAGTCTCACTGTGTAGACTTGCCTGGCCTCAGACTCACAGACCTGCTGCTGTCTTCTGAGAGCTGAGATTAAAGGGCCTCAGTTTTCAAACATTTGAACAATACTAATTGGTACTTTCATGCTGAGGTATGACTGTTGGAAAACATTAAGATGTATGGTGCTTTGAATAGGTACGGCTCCTATAGATTCATGTGTTTGAATGTTTGGTCAGTGGGGAGTAGCACTGTTAGGAGGTGTGGCCTTTTTAAGAGTCAGTGTGTCTTTGTGGAGGCAGAGCTTTGAGGTCTTAAGTGTTCAAGCTACATTCAGTGTGAAGCATGCCCAGTCTCCTGCTGCTGGTGGATCAAGATGTTGAAGACTTGGCTCTTCCAGCACCATGTCTGCCTGCATGCTGCATGTTTCCCTCCACGATGATAATGGACTAAACCTCTGTAACTGTAAGCCAGCCTCAAGTTAAATGTTTTTTTTTGTAAGTGTTGCCATGGTCAGGGTGTGTCTTCACAGCAATGGAAACCCTAAGAGGCTTTATTTTCTATAACTAAATGATTGTTTCTGTGAGGGCAGAAAAATCTCAGATTCATGGCACTGCTTCATTGTGAACTAAATTTTGTTACTGGCTGTTCAAAATATTTCACTATTAGCAATGTCTCTCAGCCTTCACATTCAGTCACATGAGCCACAGTTTGAGAAGCGGGGCCTAGGTGGAGAGAAGACATGCTAATGACTACTAGTGGCCTGCTCATGTGTGTGGTTGAATGCTTGGCCATCACTTGTTCTACAGGGAAAGTGGACAGTCTTGGTTGTGAAGCTTTGGCATTTGGTTAAGTTATCTCAGACTTAGTTTTGATTCTTTTTTTTCTTTTTGCTCTATAACTTTACAGTTGGCTTTACAAATGTAGCTGTAACTTCCTCCATGCTTAAATGTTAAAAATCTTCCAGGAAAAAAAAAAAGACAGGCTGGGTTATTTCTAACTGTGACCTTTTTGGAGTTTGGACAATAGTAAGACTGTAGCATTGAAAAACTGTGACTAATCACCTAGTAGAGACGGTTTGTTCATTGTGGAGTTCAAGATGGGAGTCGGGGCCTTGTCCATGTGAGGTGAACTCATCACCATTGAACCGCATTCCCACCTCTGGAGGTTCCTTTTGATTCCTATTGCAGACTTGCTGAGCACCTAGAGGATCTGTCTATGTATGCATTGAGGTTTCTACTTGGTTTGGGATCTGGAATCATTCTATAACTTTTGTAATTTTTTGACTGTCCTAAATTGTTTATTGGATATGAATTTTACAGATATCACGTGTATTAGCGGTAACGGTGGAGCTGGAGAGTACTGCGCCTTCTCCAGGCTGCACAGCGGGAACCACCAATAGTGTGGTGGAACTTGTGGCCCTTTCCTAGGCCACCGCTCTTTCTGCCAGCAGATGTCAGTCCACGCATCTCTGTGTTTATGGACTGGTTTGGTGATCCACTGGGTGTCAGGATTTCTTCTGATAGCTTTATGGAACGGATCAATGAGGATAACCTCAAAACATTTATATGTGGAATCTTCACCAACCCAGTAGGAATTCAGGACTCTCAAAGCCCCACAATGGCACTCTCTCCTCAGCAACAGACTGAAGGCTTCGGGCAAATTTCATTTGGTTAACACCATGGTGCACAGGCTTGCCGTAAGTTACACCCTTAGGAACTGGGCATTTGCGACCACCATGCTGGACACGAATCCTGTAAATGGCATAGCCTTGCTTAGCCTTGTACCCCAGTCTTCGAGCTTTATCAGGCCGGGTGGGGCGGGGAGCCCTGTGCAGCGCAGAGAGCTGGCGGTTTTGCCCACAGTGGACCCTCAGAAGAAAGCACATCACGTCAGACTGCTTCTTCCTCCATAGCTCCTGGATGTATTTGTATGCATCCATCTTGGCTCACCTGATGGCCGCCGCCAGAGGAAAGGCAACTTTTGTATTTTAAGAAAAAAATTTACTAGTGTTGATTGTGATCAACTAGTTTATCTTTTCTGTCTGGTTTTTGTTTTAGTTTCTCTACTTATAACCTGGTTTGGTTTGCCATGATAACTGGATCTTACCCCTTTCCTGTTTTCTTGTATTTTAGACATCTTTCATCATCCTTATTAACTTCTCCATTCTTATTTATTTATCATATTGGAGATGCCCAGGGTCTTAGGCATATAGATGACTCTGCCACCACTGAGCTGTCTCTCTGCTTTTCATTTTGATACGGTGTACTTTTCTATTCCTGTGGGTATATAGCAGTCAGAGGACAACTCCTGGGACTTGGTTCTTGCTTGCCAGTTTTTGGAATTAGGGGACCAAACTGAGGTTATCAGGCTGGTGTGCAAGCACCCTTTCTTTCCCTTTTATATGTCTGTGTATCATAAGCATGCATGCAGTCAGTGTCCATGGAGACAGGAGGAAGGTTTGAATCCCTGGGACTGGATGGAGTACAGACCATTGTGAGCTGCCTTGTGGATGCTGGGGGATTGAGCCCAATTTCTCTGAAAAAATAGCCTGAGCTCTTAACCAATCACCCCCTTTTCTTTTTAAAGTGGTGTGTGTGTGTGTGTGTGTGTGTTGGTGTGTTGGTATGGATCACACTGAGGTCTGAGGAGGGTGTTGAGTATCTTTCTCTTTATACTTTATTTACTTAATTTTTGAGATAACCTTACACTGAACCTGAACCCTGCCATTTCTATTAGGTTGGCTTGCCAGGATTCCTGAGATCCATTTGTTTCTGCACACTCAATATGGGAGTTACAGGCACATGTTTTGTAGAAGCTGAAGATTTGAACTCAGATCTTCTTGCTTTCACAGCAAATGTTTTTTGTTTGTTTGCTTGTTTTTTGTTTTTCCGAGACAGGGTTTCTCTGTGTAGCCCTGGCTGTCCTGGAACTCACTCTGTAGACCAGGCTGGCCTCGAACTCAGAAATCCACCTGCCTCTGCCTCCCAAGTGCTGGGATTAAAGGCGTCGGCCACCACCGCCCAGCACAGCAAATGTTTTCATTCACTGAGCCATCTCCCTAGCCTGTATTCTATCTAGGTAGACAAACATATAAATCAAACACACAGTGTACATTGAGTCCGTTATACAGATGAGGAGTACCTAAATGTTGGGCTCCAAGTTCATGAAAGCCTTGAGACCGTAAGAGACTGGTTAGTAGTGACATTTGAGTTGAAGTTGTGTTTGGAAAGAACATTTTTCTACCTGTTACATACAATATTAGACACCATATTCTAGATCTATTCTGAACTATTATTTGTGCTATAATTAACAACTAATCTTATCAGTTAATTACTGAAGAATAGTTCTCTCATCTTGAGAAAAAATTGTTATTGTCTAAGATTATATATACTTCTTCAGCTGTAACTATCAGTAATGTTAATAATTATGTATCTATTAGGAAATTAATGTGGGGTTTTTCTTGATTTCTCTAGGACTGAGAGTAATGCATAGTATGTTTTACTAAGAATATATTAGATGAATGTAATAATTTTATTTGTGTACGTGGTGTTTGTATGGGGAGTAGAGGGTGCTTTTACCTGTATAGGTCATGGTAGATGTTGGTCGTCTTTCTTCATTGTACCTGGAGCTCACTGATCTACTAGGCTGGTAACCAGCAAGTCTCTGGGATGCTCCTGTCCTGCTGGGATTACAGATGCGCACCACCATGCCAAGGTTTTATTTTGTTTGTTTGTTGTAAAGAATATCATTCTTTTAAAAACTGTATTCATGTGTCTGTTTGAGTGTCCTTATGTATGTGTGTGATGCTTGTTGGGACAGAAGAGGGTGTCAGATCCTCCAGAGCTCGAGTTACAGGTGTTTATGATCACCTGGTATGGGTGCTGGGAACTTGATACAGGTCTTCCGCAAGTGCTCTCGAGCTCTCTCTCCAGCCTCCTGTAATCAGTTTTTTATTTGGGTGATGGTGGTTAAACTCAGATACTCATTCTTGCATAGCAAGCACTTTACATACTAAGTCATCTCCTGAACCTCCCTCCAATACAAGACACTTGACAGCTTCCAGTCCAAATCTTACCTCAGTTCCACATCCAGCCTGTCGTGTATTTTAGTCCCATAGGTTTTTTTTTTAATTAGTATTTCTCAACAATATTTAAATTACATGTTGAGATAGTCTTCTTATCACTGTTCTGATGATTTCCATAATTCCCCTCCTTAGATTTGTTCCTTTTTGTGATACATCTTTTCCAAACAAGATCTTTAAGCAGTAAACTTTCAGTTCTGGCATGGTTGCCTTCTATTCTGCTGCTTAAACTGAAAACAGTGGTATAGTATTTCCTTCCAAAAGTTTGATAATACGCTTTAAAAAAAAAAAACTTATAGCATCCACAGTTGCTAGTGAGTCTTATTCCGTTGAAAGTAGCTTTTTTTTCTTTCCAGAAAGATTTTATTTTTTTATTACTTTCTATTTTATGTATATGAGTGTTTCTGTCTACATATATGTCTGTTTATTGCTGTAGCTGGTGGTAACATGAACCTGGGAAAATGGAGCCAATACATAAGATGACTAAAGTCTCACGCAGTAGCCAAGTTTATTCAGAGGATCAGACAGTTTATACTCTGAGAGTTAAGAAGAGTCACATAGTAAAGTGTACAATCAAAGGACAAGCTACATAGCAAAAACATGTTTTTCTGTAGAGGCATATAAGCAAATAATAGCCAACTGTAATAAATACTTTAAAGGGAACTCCTATCTGCTACATCTGGGCAGGGCATGCACATGCCAAGAGCAAGTCTGTGATTTTGAAAAAACTGAGGTCTCAAGACTCTTGGTCTTGTTTTCTTTTACAAGTTTTTTTTTTTTTTTTTTTTTTTTACAAGTACTCAGAATCATTCTTGGACTGTGTTTTGACATCCCCTGCTTCTTATTTATTTTTTAATTAATTAATTATTTTGAGACAGGGTTAGCTGTTAGCTGGAGGTTTGCTGTCTTTCTGGTGACTTCCGCTGTCTTCATGCCCATCTCCATCGATGGTCTAGGGCTGGAGGAGCTGGGGAAATCATAATGTTTCAGTGAATCAATCTGCCCCTTCCAAATTTTTTATTCTGGCAAAGTAAAAATAGGACTGGTTAACGCATCAGGGATGTTAGAGCATGCATGAGTGTGAGTTTATTGCTGGAAATAATCCTACAACATAAGCAGAATTTGAAATGATATTTGTGGTGGTTTGAATATGCTAGGCTCAGGCAGTGGCACTGTTAGGAGGTGTGGCTTTGTTAGAGTGTGGTCTTGGTGGAGGAAGTGTGTCATTGGGGGTGTGGGCTTTGAGAGAGCTTCCTTTTAGCTACTTGAAAGCCAGTCTTCTCCTGTTTGTTTGCCTTTGGAACAAGATGTAGAACTCTCAACTCCTCCAGTGCCATGTCTGCTTGGACACTACCATGCTAAAGCCTCAATAGTGGACTGTACCTATGAACCTGTAAGCTAGTCCCCATTAAATGTTGTCATTTATAAGAGTTCTTGATCATGGTGTCTCTTCACAGCAATGAAAGCCCTAAGATAGTATTTAAGAGTTTATGGACTAACTGTAATAAATGAATCAAAATAGCCACTTCTACCTGTTGAACTGAGGAAACAAAGTATTAATAGATTTTGGACAATGATTCCCTTCTGTACCATTAAGTGAGCCCTCAATAAATTAAGTATCTTTCTGTGGAATGGGAAAGGTTGGGCAATTTTTGTTAGTACAAATTCAGTTTGTATGAAAAAATTCCATAGTTTTACCAGGTGGATAGTGATTTCCTATCCTTCCATAGTGATCTGCATATGAAATTTGAAAATCCAAAGAGTTCTGTAACACTCTTAAAAAACTGATTCTTAGTTAAGGGTAAGATAATACAGCAAGGATTAAACCCATATACTGTTACATGAGTCCTGTCCTGATTTAGCAATTGATCAAGAAGAGTAAGTTAGCATTTTATGACCTTTATGGTATAAATAAATCCATTCCAGAGGTTTAGCCCCTTGTGCTATAATAACTGTAGGAGACATTTTAGTGGGGGAAATAAGTAAGTTTAGAGGTAGTGAAGGATCCGTGTGATACACAGATGCCTCTTTTAGTCTAGATTCAAATAGCTGTAGTTGTTTCTTGCCTTTTTTGATACTTGATAATATTTGAGAACTGTCCAGTGCTGCTTCTCTTTCTAGAGTTTTAAATAGATTGGTTAGTGCATAATTAGATAAATATTTTGATATTGCTGAAATTGCATTGGAAGTACCTGGCTCATGAGGCCAGGGAGAAATTAAGAAATTAATTTTGTTTTCCTGTCCTGTTTTAGCTAGTCTTGGTTGTAAAGTTAGCTTTATTTGTAGTCTCTGCTCAGTCTTCATCGAAAAGTGGAGTGAATTCAAGATTAGATTGATTCTCACATTCCTCATTCACTCCATGCTTCAGGGTCCTTTTCAGGCAGTGGAGGGCACCTTTGAAGGAGGCTCCAGTAAGGAGCTGAGGGAACTGTCACGGGCAGGTTTATCAGCGGCACTGCCTTTACTTTCAGTTTTGCCTCAATGGAGAAAAAAAATTTTTTTAACTCTTTTACTAATTTTAATGTTTGATCAACCTCATTATTAATATCTTCCTTAAGCATTTTGATAACAGTTCATAGTAATGCCCAAGTGACCCAAAATTGAACAGGGATCTGAAATAGAAACTGAAGGGTTCTTTGGAAAGTCATTTGTGTTGGATGGTGTTTTGCTGGGGCAGACACATTTTCCTGAAGTATACATAGGTGAAAGGCTAAGGTAGACTTGTGAAGGACCGTTTGGCTTAAGTAGACAAAGGTAAGTTGATGTTCTGCTAAAGCAAACACATGAAAGGGCATGTGACGAAGGATCCTTTGCTAAGGACATGGATTGGTCCGCCTTACGTTGCGTAGTTGAGTTCCATTTTGTCAGAACTCCATAGAGAGAAATGCACCAAACAACTTTTGGTGTGCTTGGGCTGAGGCGAACGAACGCACAAACTGAGGAAGACACATGCTGAGACATGACCTGTGATGTTTGTAGGGGTATACAGAAAGGGAGGCTGAGCTTGGCTCGCTGGTAGAGCTTAGCTATGCAGTGCCTGTTAGATTGCTGGGAGAGTCACAGCAGAGAACTTCTCCAGTGTTCCTGCTTATCCCTCTTGCTGACTCATGCAGTGTTGAGAGTGAGACCTAGCTGTCTCTGCTAGGTAGTGCCACCGCTGCTAATTCATGTTTGCTATCCCAACTCTACTGTGAAGTGTTTATGAGTAGGTCATGGTGTTGCTGCTGACCTGTGAACTGAAGATTTCCAGACAACACAGATGGGAGTTGCTGCTAAGAACCATTTCTAGACAGGTCCATTTCCCCTGTATCCTAATAACTTTTCTTTTCCACTACCTCTGGCAGGTGGTGGACCAAAAGGGAAGTTAAAGTGTTTAAGAACCATCATTAAAAATAGCCTTTACAAAAATTAAAGTTAGAGGGATCTTTTCCCCATGTTTGTATGCCTTTTCAATATCCTTTCAGATTCTGTTTCATACTTTTGCACCTACAGCTCCTTCTGGAATGAGGGATTATATTTGTGAGCAACTTGCAAGCGATCTAATAGTTGTGATTTTCATACTTGTGCGTCTCCGTTCTTTAAAAAATGATGCATAAGCTCTCTACATAAGGCAAAGCTTCCCCTGGTTTCTGCCCCATTGTTCTCACTCACTCTCTGTGAGTCCCCATTCTCTTATCTACAGGCGACTTCAGGTCTCGGATTTGTGGCATCACTTGTCTACCGCTGTAGTTAACAGCATGTGAACCTGAGAGAGTGGAGCCAATAAATGAGGCTGACCAAAGTCTCATGCAATAGCCAACTTTATTTAGAGCACTGGACAATTTATATTCTGAGGGTTAAGAAGAGCCACCAACTGAGTAAAGTATACAATCACAAGGTCAAGCTGGGTGAGGCAAAAACAAATTTTTCCAGAGAGGCACATGAATAACAACAGTTGAAGTAAACTCACTCCTATCCACCTCACCTAAGGAGCATGAAAGCCATTCCATGAAAAACTGTTTTTAAAGAAACCAGGGTCTGTGTGATTCTCTTTGAGTTTTCTCACAAGCAGTGAGCTCCCCTTGCAGGACTCCATCCTTGGTCTGTGTTCTGTCATAGGTCTGTGCGTGTTGTGCATGTCTAGTGCCATTAGAGGGGAGAAGGAGGGTATCTGATCCTTGGGCTGGGCTCACAGGTGCTTTTGAGCTACTACTTGAGTGCTGGGAACTGAGCACAGAGCTTGAGTGCTGGGAACTGAGCGCAGAGCTTGAGTGCTGGGAACTGAGCACAGAGCTTGAGTGCTGGGAACTGAGCACAGAGCTTGAGTGCTGGGAACTGACCGCAGAGCTTGAGTGCTGGGAACTGAGCACAGAGCTTGAGTGCTGGGAACTGAGCACAGAGCTTGAGTGCTGGGAACTGACCGCAGAGCTTGAGTGCTGGGAACTGACCGCAGAGCTTGAGTGCTGGGAACTGAGCACAGAGCTTGTGTGCTGGGAACTGAGCACAGAGCTTGAGTGCTGGGAACTGAGCACAGAGCTTGAGTGCTGGGAACTGAGCACAGAGCTTGAGTGCTGGGAACTGAGCGACCGCAGAGCTTGTGTAAAACAGTAGTGCTTTTCACCCCTGAGCTCTCTCCAGCCCCAACTTTTTTCCCCCTCAATTCAAAATTTAATGCTTCATCTGTAAGAACAACAAGAGAACAAAAAGCTTGCAGATAAGAGAAATAACATTACAAATGATTTTACATTTATTTATATTGTGTAAGTGTGTGTGACCACGTGCTACTATGTGGAGCTTAGGGGATATCTTGAAGTTATTACTTTCTTTCACTTTGTGGGTTCCATGAATTTAACTCAGGCTATTAGGTTTGGTGGCAAATGTCTGTACTTCTTGAACTATCTTAATTGTTAACATTTGGAAACAACAATTTATGAAGTATGCTTTGTGTGTGTTTCTGCCTGTATGCATGTATGTGATGTGTGTGGAGACCTAGCTTTTTTTATTCTTAAAGATTTACTTATTTATTATATATAAGTACACCATAGCTGTCTTCAGACGTACCAGAAGAGGGCATCTGATCTCATTATGGATGGTTGTGAGCCACCATGTGGTTGCTGGGATTTGAACTCAGGACCTCTGGAAGAGTAGTCAGTGCTCTTTAACTGCTGAACCATCTCTCTAGCCTAAGACCTAACATTTTTTATGATTTTTTTTTTTAACCATGGCATTGTGAAATTTTCTAGGATGTGACTCTTAGCTTCTCAGTTTTTCACTTTACCCTTCTTTAAAAACGAGTTTTTTTTTTTTTTTTCTCATACGTTCATTTGTGTTTTGCCTGTGTGTATGTGTGATTCACTGAAGTTGCTCTTCAGTGAACTTTGTGAATTTGTACCCTGGCAGAGTTATATGATAATTCTCATTTATCCATGCAATCAGTGCTTGTATTTTCAAACTTTAAGGCTTTGGCTAATTTGATTTTCAGATAGTTTCATGTGATGTCAATGTTAGGAGGCTGAGCATTTCTGCTTGTTTTTCAGACTTGGTCTTTTGTGAATTGCTTTTTCATAGCACATGTTTCTGGTTCAGATTTTTAAAATTGATATAATTGCTAATTTCTAGTTACTTGGAACTAGCTTTAGAATATATCACCAACCAAACAAATGCTACCACTTCAGACCCATCCATAAATAGGGTACCTATATTTCTGACCAACTGGTTGCAAGTTTTGGGAGTCCTCATGGATTCTCTAATTCATTAGAGTGACTATCAAGACAGTTCCATACTTCCATAGTTATGGTTTTGTCCTAAAGGATGACAAAGCACAGAGTCCAGAGAATCATTTCAGAAATTATAGATGGTGCAGCTAGCATAGCCAATGTTAGAATAGCTATTATAAAGCTAGGCATGGTGGCACAATTCCAGCATTTGGTGGGGCAGGGCAAGAGGATTGAGACATAAAGGCAGAGAGGAATCCTGCCCATCCCACCCCTCATCCCCCAACATACTCACTCCAAAACTGACAAGGCATGGTGGCAAATGCCTTTAATTCCAGCACATTGGAGGCAGGGCCAGGAAGTTCTCTGTGAGTTTGAAGCCAGCTCTATATAGCAAGCTCCAGACCACCGAAGGCTACATAGTGAGACTTTTGTATTAAAACAACACAAGAGGCTGGAATGATGGCTCAGTGGTTAAGAGTATGCTTATTGCTCTTTCTGAGGACCTGTGTGTGTGTGTGTGTGTGTTTGTTTTGTTTTTTTCCCCATCACCACATGGGGTGACACACAATTCACTTGTAATTACAGGTCTAAAGGATCTGATAACTTCTGCTGACCTTCATGGTCTCTCTCTCTCTCTCTCTCTCTCTCTCTCTCTCTCTCTCACACACACACACACACACAGAGAATTAACAGTTAACAAAAAATGTTTAAAGAAAAAAAATAGCATAACAAGCAATAAAAGATGTAAATTGTACCCAGAGAAATCCCTAGACATTCCTAGTGGCTCAGTTGAGCCTATCTTAGTGTTCCACTGCTGTGAAGAGACACCATGACCATGGCAACTCTTTAAAGGAAAGCAATCATTAGGGGCTTGCTTACAGTTTTATGTCATGGAGGGGAGTATAGTGCTGGAGAAACAGCTGGGAGCTACATCCTGATAGGCAGAGACAGAGACAGAAAGATAGATAGAGCGAGAAAGACTTGGCCTAGCATGGGCTTTTGAAACCTCCATCCCACCCCTAGTGATATTCTTCCTCCACCAAGGTTATACATCCAATCCCTTGAATCCTTTCTAATAGTGCTGTCCTCGGGTGACATTCAAATATAAGATCCTGTGGGGGCATCCATTCTTATTCAAACCAGCACACTTGGGTGCCATCCCAGCACCACACAAGCTTTGCACATTTACCTTTCTCCTTTAGTCTGTCTTTTTGCATAATGTTGACTGCATGTACTTAGGCTTTGCTTTCCTATCTACTCAAACAACCTCCATCATTTATTTGATTTTAATTATAATTCGAATATCACATGGGACACACTGGTGTTGAGTTAAGAAAGGAAGATTTAGACCAGCGATTCTCAACCTGTAGGTTGGGACCCCCATGGCACATCAGATCTCCTGTATATCAGATATTTGCATTATGATTCTAAACAGTAGAAAAATTATAGTTAATGAAGTACCCTTTACACTGCAAGAAAAAAAAAAAGGAAAGAAAAATGGAGTGTTCAGGAAGGAATAGGAAATGGGACTACTTTCCAATTCCAGAAGTGACCTTATCAGGAAGAAAGAAAGGATAATTTTCATTGTTTTTCACTAGCAATATAGAGCTTTATAACTGAGTATGCGCAGTCCTGCGTATAACTTAAGTTTGAATGCTCTCTCTAAGGATACACATGACAAGTGTTATTGACATTAACATTTGTGTGGTACTTCATCCAGCAAAAAGCACAGAACCAAACCCCCACAACTTTTAAAGTGGCCAACAGTGTACAGTAGTGATAGATGAGCACTGTCCCAGGTGCTGAAGGCACACCTAGTACATCTAGTCACAGAATCTGTGGTAATTTTTGATTTATAAGGACAAAATTGGGTCATTGTGGGATACTAGGAAGAGACACTGTCTTGAGAAAGTGATGTGAAAGAATTGTTTCCTGCGGGGCAGTGAGTCACCTAAGCTTGCAAATGAGATGAGGTGCCAAGGATGAAGGACGCTCTGCTTGTGCAGGCTGGATGGAAGCAGAGTGGGATATTGATATTTATGAGTCCCAGGAATTTTAAGATGACACATTTTTTGAGTTATTAAATGAAACTAGCAATTCATTACTCTGAATTTCTTGTTACATGAGGAAAAGGAATACTTTGTGAATCCATTCTGGCAGTCTTTTACCTTAATAAATTCTTCATCTAGTACCGTGACATCATTAGAGATTAAAGCAAAGGGTACACAAGAAAGGAACTCGGAAAATAGAACTAGCTTTCAAGGAAACAGCAGAAACATGAGGTATCTGAAGGAGTTCAAAAAGAAACAAGGATGTGAGGAGGAGAAGTCTGGACTGGTCAACCGCATGACACGCGGCATTGCGGCCATTTAACTGCAAGCCTGATTGTGGTGAGTCCAGAGCAAATGACAAAGTAAGAGAGTGGATGAGGGCTGGAGAGATGGCTTAGTGGTTAAGAGCATTGACTGCTTTCCAGAGTTCCTGAGTTCAAATCCCAGCAACCACATGGTGGCTCACAACCATCTGTAATGGGATCCAATGCACTCAGTGTGTGTCTGAAGACAGCAACAGTGTATGCATATAAATAAAAATAAATAAGTCTTAGAGAGAAGGGAGGGGAGGGAGGATGTGTGAGTTAGAGAACTCCCTGAGCACAAGACTGGATGAACATGTGTTCATGAAGGGTACTTAAAAATAATAGTACTAGCATGTTAGTCAATAAATGTTTATTTAAAAATATTTACATATTTGGTGCTCTTGTATTGTTTAAGCAAATAGCAAGCCCCCCCCCCCAAAATCATTCATTCATAAATGAAAGTACCTGAAGATTGTTTGGTCCTTCAAGAGACCTGGTCTGAGTGAGTGACGAGGAGGACATGCTTTGTGGGTGTTTATGTGCTGCTTCAAGCATGCATGCTAGGTAGACACACTATCGATGAGCACTAGCTCCAACAGTTGTCTTACTTTCACATACGGCAATTAAGTCTTATGTTCATAAGAGTTAAGTATTTAGACCATCAATTAGAAGAGCACAGATGAAGATGTTAACATTTTCAACATAACCAAAAAATTTTTAAAAATCTTATTACATTTATTTATTGATTAATTATGTATATATAGGCACGTGCTACACACATGGCATTCATGGGAAGGACAGAGAGTTTATTCTCTTCTTGCCCAGTATTGAACTCAGGTCTTTAGGCATGGCAATAGTTGTCTTTATTCACTGAGCTGTCCCAATAGCCCTGTTTAATTTTAATGATACTAAAACACAGATCTCAGGAGAAAAGGTTTCTTTTCCTTTTTAATTATTTTTATGTGTGTGAGTATTTGGCTGTGTGCATGTATGTGCACCATTTTTTAGCTTGGTGTCCATGGAATTCAGAAGGTGGCGTCAGACCCCTTGGAAATAGAGTTACAGAGAGTTGTGACTTGCCATGTGGCTGAGGGAGATCAAACCTGAGTCCTGGAGAACAGCCAGTACTCTAACTGCTAAGCAATCAGTCACCAGCCTGGTATGTTTCTCTTCTCTTCTCTTCTCTTCTCTTCTCTTCTCTTCTCTTCTCTTCTCTTCTCTTCTCTTCTCTTCTCTTCTCCTTTTTTTTTTTCGAGACAGGGTTTCTCTGTCTAGCCCTCGCTGCCCTGGAACTCACTCTGTAGACCAGGCTGGCCTTGAACTCAGAAATCTGCCTGCCTCTGCCTCCCGAGTGCTGGGATTAAAGGCGTGGGCCACCACTGCCCGGCTGGAATGTTTCTTTAAGCTGATATTTCTGAATGTCTTTTGGGCCATCCATGTATATCAAATTATTGAGCATTTTTTTCTGGATAATTGAAAGTTTTTTTTGTGTGTGTGTGTGAATAAATGTTATGCTGAATTCCTCCAAGAAGCAGATCCTGAGGAAGAGATATGAGTAGGTAGTTTCGAAGTCCTGGTAAGGGAGGGCAGAGTCAGAGGCAATAGGGGCTGGTTTATCCAGTAAGCTCTTCAGTGGCATCTGCAGCCGAGTGCTCCCTATGAGCGACAGGAGAGTTATGGTGTATTTTAGATTTGTCCCAAGACTAAAGGAGCTTCTGTCAATTTCTTGCTGGAGTCTGGCTCCAGGAAGGGTTAAGTCTCTAGGGTGTTACTAGAAAAGTCAATACCCAGGCAAAGACTTAAAACACACTTGCACTGGAACCCTACGTTCTGAGGATGTGTAGAGAAGGGATGAAGAGGTGTGCTCCCAAGGCAGAGATGAGTTAGTTTGATTTATTGGTTGAGCATTTAAAAAATGTCTTACTTAAGTAGAAATTTTATTGTACTAATTAATAACTTTTAGGTGGTGATAGGTAATGTGGTGGTTCTCCTTCTTCTTCTTCTTCTTCTTCTTCTTCTTCTTCTTCTTCTTCCTCTTCTTCCTCTTCTTCCTCCTCATCCTCCTTCTCTTCCTCCTCTGACTCCTCTTCCTCCTCATCCTGCCCCCACCCCAATTTGAACCAGGACCTGAGGGATGAATTTTGACTTCTGATTCTTTGTCCCTTACCACTCAGGTGCTGAAATTAGAGATGAGTGCCCCACACCAAGTTTTATGCTGTGCTGGGTATTGATTGAATCTAGGACCTCATGTATTACTAGGTATTTCTCTACTAATTGAACTAAATTCCTGCCCTAGTCCCTGTTGTGATTATTTTGAAAGGATCTTGAGAACCAGGTGGTGATAATCTGGGCACAAACTGAGACCCTGTCTCAAGAATAAAAAGGATAACTTAGGTATTACAGGACTTGCATAAAGTAGCTAGATCTTTGGAGTAAGATAGAAGCTGTTGGTATAAAGAGCTTTGAAGATTTAGGCAGTCTCCATATTTTTACGGTTTTTCTTGGTGGTGCCTTCTCTTCATCTCTGCAACCACAGATTTAGCCTAAGCATATTGTTTTAATTCTTGCATATAGATAGCAATAACCTTTTAGTTTTATCTGTCCCCCTGTGACTATCCCATATACCTTTAAAGTAGTGGAAACTGTTGAATAGGACAAAAGCAGCAATGGCCGTCAGTAGTTCAGAGCATCAGTGCTCTGCAGAGGACCTGGGCTCAGTTCACATCACCGCATGCGTGTGCTCCACACAAACTCATCCAAACACACATATACACATAAAATAATAAAGCATCAGTTTGTACATTGAGTTTTCTGTGCCTATTACTCAGCCTTAGTGCAATTTTTTTTTTTTTTCATTTGTGACTCTGTCTTGCCTTGGTCTCTGCTTTTAAAAAAGTTAAAATGCAAGGATTGTTTCTTCTGTTCCTTCTGTGGATTCTCATTACACTTAGAATAAAACCCAAACTGGTTTAGGAAAAAATCCAAATACTTAAACTGAGTCAAAGGCTTTATTAATTTGAGCCTTGCTTAGTTCTCCTGCTCCATCTTGCTGTCAAGGTACAGTCATTGGTCCCAGGGCTTCTTGAGTGCCAAGTGAGAGCCACCGTATCTTTCCAGCACCGCTAGACACTTGGGTTATCTTGAGACTTTTTACATGCATCTCTTTTGCCTTGTACATTTTTCTTCATTGATTTGCTTAGTTGCTGCTTAACCTTTTGTTAACTGTATTGTTAGAGAGGCATTTCCTGGTATCATTAACTCTGTAAAATATGGCAAAATTTTCAGCACTTAGTACATATAGGTGAAGGGTTTCAACCGGCACTAGTTTTTCAGCTTTTACGTAGGTTTGAAATTGTTGGAGAAAAATGTTGGGGGATATCCCTTTTTACTCTGAAATATGATGACTTCATTATTCTTTTAAGTTATTTGAACCTCCCCTCCTATCATAATTGTTAAATTGAGTAGAAAGAAAAGCAAGAAAAATAAGGGTACATGATTACAGCTGGAGCCCTTGGTGCCGGAAGCCCTTGTCTGAAGTACCTCAGTTGCCCTCTGCCAGGATTCTTCTTCTTCTCTCTCTCTTTTTAAAATTATCTTTGATCTTTTTTTACATCCAGCCCTCCGACAGTTCCTCATCTCATCTCTCCCCCCCCCCCATCCCTGTCTCCAAGAGGATGTCCTCCCCCCATCCCCACCCCCTCAAACCCTGTCAGGTATACCCACTCCCTAGAGCCTCAAGTCTCTCCAGGGTTAGGTGCATCTTCTCTCACTGAGGCCACATCAGGCAGTTCTCTGCTGTATATGCATTGGGGGCCTCATATCGGCTGGTGTGTGCTGCCTGGTTGATGGTTCAGTGTCTAAGAGATCTAAGGGGTCCAGGTTATTTGAGACTGCTGGTTTTCCCGAATTCAACCACAGGGGTCCCGGCTTCTGTCCATTGGTGGGATATTAAATATCTGCATCTGTCTCATCCAGCTGCTTGCTGAGCCTCTCTGCTAGGCTTCTGTCTGTAAGTACACTATATAGCATCAGTAATAATGTCAGGCCATGAAGCCTCCCCTAGAGCTGGATCCCAAATTGGGCCTGTCACTGGACCGCCTTTCCCTCTGTCTCTTCACCATTTTTGTCCCTGCAGTTCTTTTAGGCAGGAACAATTCTGGGTCAGAGTTTTTGACTGTGGGATGGCAACCCCATGCCTCCACTTGATGCCCTGTCTTGTTCCCTCTCCACACTGTTGGGTAAACAAAGTGTAGTCCTGCTAGGTAAGACTGAAGGAGAGTCTTTAGAAGGGTGGCTTTACACAGTGGTGCAGTTCAGCTGTCCTTAAATTCTATCTAGCATTTGTACCAGTTACTTTGTTGATAGTAAATACATTGCCCATTTTTGGCTTTGGTCTCATCTGAGCCGGTGTGGTGTGTTACTATGTGGGAACAGAAACTCCACTGCAAGTAGAGCTCTGAAATGGAAGGAGTTCTAACTCCCTGCCTCCTGGCTGTTCTTTAATGAATTAGTTCGAACTGGTAATAAGCTAGTGTAGTTGCTTACTTACCTAGAGTTTTTCTGTGCCTTATTCATTTTCAGGGTGTCGAATGTATAGTTCACAGTCTTAAGCCATTCCATTCATCAAGCTTCTTAGAAAGCTAAGATGATTAAATGAATTCTTTGAAGGTGAGGTATATGAACACAGGACAGTCATTTCAAGGACCAAGTGACCTGATGGAATCAGTCTCATTATTCTAAAACTCTGCTCCCCGGCAGTTTCTGAGAACTGGGCAGTAAGTGACGCTTCCTGTAAGCTTGTCTTCTGATCACTGTGTCTGAAATCAGTGTCCTCTCACCTGGGACCAAGGTAAAACAACTGGGTTCATTAACTCTGAGTCGATCTCTGCTTGTAGGTGTAGGGGAATTTAAATAATAAACTTAAAGGGTCAAGGAAGAGATTAGGCATTATAAACTGCTGTAGATTTATACCATTCAAAAAGCAGAATTTAAGTAACAGACTAGACTTGCAGAAACAATAACATTTTGAAGGCTTTATAATAAAAAAATGGTTAGAGAAGTGTCAGTGTAGATTATCTTTGGGTACTTGGGCTAGCTCTGCAGTCTGCATTGTGCCACTTCTGCTCCATGCCTGCGTCTTCTGGCAGGATCTTCATGATTGGTTCCTGACCTTTCCTTCCTGCTTTGGAATCTTTCACCTCCTGAGGCCTTATGAAGAAAAGGGTTCTGAGGCAGAGATCTTAGTTCAGTTGGGACAGAAATCTATGCTTTTCAGAAAAGAATGGTTTGAAGTTAGTAAACTGTTTCAAGAAAGTTAATAAGTAATGTGGAAATTAGGTTATTTAGAAAATGTTGTAGTTGTTAAGTGAATAAAATTCGACCTTGTCAATGCGCAGAAAATGATCATGTGATTTAAGAAGGTAATTAATACTTTTAGCCAGGTGTAGAGGTGTAGCCTTTAATCCCAGCACTCAGGAGGCAGAGGCAGGCCGATCTCTGTGAGTCCAAGGCCATCCTGGACTACCCAGTGAGTTTCAGGAAAGCCTTGAGAAACCCTGTCTTGAAAAACAAACAAGCAAACAAACAAAAGCTGTCTAGAATTAGGGCTGGTAAATGGCTCGGCAGGTATAAAGATGCTTTCTGCCAGGCCTGTTGAGCTGAATTTGATCCCCATTAACCACGTGGTGGAGGAAAGACCTGCCTTTGGCAAGTTGTCCTCTGACCTTCACACACTTTTTTTTCATACATGTGTCTATACACATACACAAAATTAATAAATATAAATTTTTTAAAGAATAAATTGTTTAGCCTGGCTCTGGTCCTGGAGAGGTGGCTCAGTAATTAAGAGCTCTTCTTGCTCCTCTTCTAGAGTATCGGAGTTCAGTTTTCAGTAACCTTGTTGGCTGGCTCCTAAACTGCCTACAACTCCAACTCCATCGACCTCTTCTGGCCTTGGTGGGTGCTTATTCTCGCCTGTACGTCCTCTTACACAGACACATAAAGATAAACCTAATTTAAAAAACTAAAAAGCAATTAAAATAGCTTAGTTCTTCACTTTCATTAGCTACATATCAGGTACTCAGTATAGCCTCATGTGGCTAAATGGCTGCTGTGTTGGAAATTGCAGATATAGAACATGCTGTCTTTCTGCAGTAGACTATTAAATAAACAGCTGCTTTAGAGAATGTTCAGTTTCATAGTATGGCAGTTTTATTAATTATCAAGCTAATTTTGGGGGTTGCTAAGGATAGAGAGCTAGAGGTTGTAAATAAACTCTTGCTGTATCACCAAGCTATCTCCCAGCCCCGTTGAAGTGTTTGTCCACTTATTTTATCAGTCGACATATTCATTGTTCTTAAAGATCATCACACTTTAGTTCTCTGTGTAAACAAAAGTTAAATAAATTCAGTTACTGTCTTAGTGTTCTATTGCTGTGAAGAGACCCATGACCACTTCAGCTCTTATAAAGGAAAGCATTTAATTGGGGCTTGGTTACAGTTTCAGAGGTTTAGTTCATTGACATCACGGTGTTACTGGACTATCTGGCCTACCAAATAATGACATGGAGACCTTTTATTAATTATGAAAGCTTGGCCTTAGCTTAGGCTTGTTCCCAACTGATTCGTACACTTATTAACCTGTTTATGTTAATCCACGCTCTGCCATGTTCTCCTTACCTCAGTTTTGTGTGTCTGACTCCTCGGTGTCTGGCTGGTGAACCCTCTCACCTGATTCTTTTCCAGAGTTCCTATTTCTGCCCCGAAGTCCCGCCTATCCTTTCCTCTTAAGGAAGGGGAGAGAAACATCTTTACATAATGTACAAAAAAAGGATTATCCCAACATCATGGTGGGGAATATGTTAGCATGCAGGCATATATGATGCTGGAGAAGTAGCTGAGAGTTCTACATCCAGATCCACAGGCAGCAGGAAGAGAGAAACTTTGGGCTTGGAATGAGCTTTTGAAACCTGGAAGCCCACCCGAAGTGGCACACTTCCTCTAATGCGGCTATACCTCCTAATCCTTTCAAACAGTGCGGCTGCTCTCTATGAGCCGCACTGTGGGGCCGTTTTCATTCACATTACTAGTTAGTAAACTTTGAGTATGAATTTTAATTTACTATGCCGACTCTGTGCTCTTCAGCACTGTCACAGTACAGCAGGCGTCACTTAGCATGTGGCTTCCCTCTATAATAAGAGCCAGCACCCTAATAAACTTAATAATACTTATATTTTTATATACCTAAATTAACATAATCAAGATTTGTAAAAAAAAAAAAAGAAGAAGAAGAATTAGAAGCATGGTAATTGTGTATTGATTTTTGTTTTTTCTTAGCTTTTTACAAAAGTAGTGCCAACGGAATAAAAATCTTTCATGATTTCTATATGAGGTAGAAGGCAGGTATAAAACCTGGTGTCTGAGTCACCACTTGATGCAGGCAGCATCAGTCTTAGAATGAAAGACATGCATGCATACTGGTTTTGGAACGCCTGAGGCTTCACTTCCCAGGCATTGAAGGACGAAGTTGATTCACATCATGACATGGAAATTAGCTCTCAGGGACTCACAGGCAACAGGAGAGGAGAGGGTAGTGGGCATCAAACAGACCAAAGTGATTTCTATGAAGGATTTCAGTGTAAATGTGGGAGAAATGGATTGGGAGTTAGACTGAAAATAATTCTCAGGACTCTGAGGGAAGGGCAAGACATTTAAGTGAGTTTATATAAATATTTTGGAGCTATAAATGTATTTACCAGCTGTTAAGTTGGGATATTGGTTTGAGTATAGACTATGTTTAAGGAAATTTTTTTTTTTTTCCTGAGGTGAGAAGAAGGCTGCAGGCCTGAGGTGTAGTGACTTGAGGTAAAAGGTAGCAGATTTGATATGTAGTTAGGTAACTCTCGAACTTCTTATGTTTGGGAAAGGAAGAGTTGAAGGCGATCTTTCCAAAATTCATAACAAGTAAAATAAAAAGTCTTTGAATTCTGTCTAGAATTTTACTGTTTCAGAACTTCAAGATTTATTTTATTATGAATATGAGTACACTGTACTGTCTTCAGGCACTCCAGAAGAAGGCATCAATCCCATTACAGATGGTTGTGAACCACCATGCGGTTGCTGGGAATTGAACTCAGGACCTCTGGAAGAGCAGTCAGTGCTCTTAACTGCTGAGCCATCTCTCCAGCCCAAGCCAAAGTCTTTTATACAGATTAGAAAGTCAAGGTTCAGGCTTAAATGTTCTGACCTCTTGCATGGGGTGGAAGAACTAGAAATGAGCCCGTGTGAGTTGGTCTGCTTGTGCTTGTCTTTGGCTTCTTGCGTTAGGTAAGCTTCACTAGGCTTTCTTCACTCCACCATTGCACTAGCAGCCTGTCACAACATTCTGTTGATTTTATTCCTAAACCATATCTCAGTTCTCAGAGCTGTGTCTGCTGCCCTTAGTAGCTCAGACTACTCTCATCTTTGTAGATATTTTCTTGACTTTACTTCATAATTTGGCCCTGTACTCTTTTTTTTTTTTTTTTAAGATTTATTTATTTATTATATGTAAGTACACTGTAGCTGTCTTCAGACACTCCAGAAGAGGGCACCAGATCTCGTTACGGATGGTTGTGAGCCACCATGTGGTTATTGGGATTTGAACTCTGCCCCTGTACTCTTAAAGCAAGCAGATGAAAGCTTTTGTTTTACCATCTAGTTTCCTCTCATCAGTCATTGAGATATTTCTAAAATACAGAGCAGTCTCCTGCCTCAACTTGTAAATAAAATCAGCCTCCTTAGCTGGCTTTATAAGGCTGTCTTTATGGAAAGCCCCTGTCAGAAGTTCCATAGTCATTATTCATTGTTTTTTTTGTCGCCATTTACATCTACTTTTCTTTCTTTATCAATTTTCCCAGTCTATCCTATACTTTAGGTTTTAGAGTAATTGTCTACTTATCTGTGGCCAGCCCATGGGGAAGACTCGCTCTTGTAGGCTCGCTGAGGACAAGGACTAGTTTTCATTTGCTGATAGTAGACTCTCAGAAATTGTTGAATGGGTGAATGTTAAACTTCCAAGATAGCTCAAGTTAGAAGTGGTTTCAGAATAAAGCTCCTGAGAGAATGAAAGTCTTTAGTCTTAGAGTGGTCTGCACAGTGTTCGTATTTAACATCATATTAGATCAAATTGATTGAAGAATGCTGCAGATTTATTTCTAAGATACTCATAGTACACCATAAAGGCAATTAACAAATACTGAGAATTCTTGTTATTAAAAAACTTTTTTTTTGTCCATCATTTTCTTCATGTATTTCTTCATTTATTTGATTATGGAAAAAAATGTAAGTAGGATACCTGGAATTTCTTTTAGGTTGCTAGTGGTATTTGGGATTTGGGAAATACAAAATTTGGCAGGTTTATGTGTTCTGCATTTCCCTTGGATCTAATTAATATAATTAAAAAACAATAAGATTATACCTGAGGGATATTTAGAGGAACTCTGGTTGTTTGCAGTGATAACAGAGAACCTGAGGGATGATAGAGCAATCTTTTGAAGTTTCTAATGAAGAGGAGTTAAAATTACTGTCTTTTAAACCAGAGACTAAGAGTCAAACCCCAGTGAGGGAAGAGAGTTTCTCTTAAAGCTACTGTCTAATGCTTAGACCTGTCTAGAGAGTGGAGCTGGTACTTGAGAAAATACCTTTTTTTTTCTTAACCTTTTCCGTTTCTTTTTCTTTATTTTCCTCTCTCCCTCTCCCTCTTCTGTTTTGTTTGTGAAGGCTGGCAAACAGAAATCTGTAACATGCTATATGCTACAGAGATGTTTAGCTAACTAGGTAGGAGTTAGATTTGAAGAATAGGTTATTGTTTGTTTTGTTTTGTTTTGTTTGAAAGTTTGAACACCATTAGACCAGTTTCTAAAATGTCCACCAACCTAGTATGTATATTCTTCAATTCCTTTCTCATTGTATGAATTTATATCTTGGTCTAGAATCCAAATGTATAGCATGAGGAACACATGAGAATTGTTAGTTGTATAGTTAAAAGCCTTTATTTGATGGTTATTGGTTTGTTTTATTTCTGTGGGTTGACCCCATAGTAATGTGCTGTATCTCTGAGCCTCGTTTCCAGTCATGTTAAAACTGAACCAGATCAGTTTGGAGCAGTTTTCTGAAGCAGAAAGTTGAAAGCATTGACTTTGCTCTGCTCCCCTGCAAGCGCCCCTCATCCCTATACCATGTGGGGCTTCTGGGACTACTGAACTGCTGTGACGTACTCTGTAATTTACAATAGATTTCGTTCTTAGTGATAGTTTGAAATACGACTATTCCCTAGTAGTGCTCAGAGAATGGTAGTCATTTAGTCATTTTTCACTCTAGTTCAGGCTAGAGTCAGCGTCCGTGTTTTGAGAAGGTATTCAGGACTGGAGGGAGTTGTTTGTGTTTCGAATCTTAAATGTCTGTGAATGTCTCGTGTGCTGGCTAACAGTAGTCTCCCTTCCTTTTAAGTACCAAGAGAGTTGGTGGAGCTGCATTTGAAGCTAATGAGGAAGATTGGCAAATCCGTTACAGCGGACAGATGGGAAAAATACTTGATCAAGGTAACTGAAAATTACCTTTTCTACCACGGAAACACTATCCTTGTCTGACGTGAATGAGTGCTTGCATTTAGTAATATTCTTTTAAAACAACTTATTAGAGTTACATAATATGACTGCAGTCTATGTTATTATTGTGTGTTAAGTTTGGGTTCGGAGACAACATTATATGTATGTTTAGTTTTGGTTGTTTTGGAAAGAACAACTCTGTGACAGTCAAGGCTGGCTTTGAGTTTGAGATACTCCTGCTTCACCATGCCCAGCTAAGCAACAGCTTTATCACGCCTTGAACATGCTAGACAAAGAACTCTACCTCTATAGCTGTCTAAATTTTCTAAAGTTGGGCTGAAAAGTTGGGCTGAAAAGTTGGGCTGAAAAGTTGGGCCTTTTTTTGTATATCCTGAGGTTTTTGTTTTGTGGTTTTTTTTTTTTTTTTTTTTTTTTTTTAAAGCTGACATCTCTGTAGCCCAAGCTGGCTTTGAACTCCCCATCTTCTTATGTCTGTCACTATAGCCCTGGGTTTTTTGTCACATGCCACCACTTCCACTCTTTCAAAACTTTACACATTTTCTCTCATCGATTCTTTAAGGTCATCCTGATCAAATCAAATATGCTAAGACCCAGGGAAGTGATTTTTGTTTAAGATCACCCAGAAGTTGTAGATAGAACCTGGTTTGAAAGAGAAAAATCTCTTAAATCAGTCAGGTCAGTAGGAGAGACTTCTAAATTATACATTGAGTTAAAAAGTAAAAACTGTAGTAACAGGACAGCTTGGGTCATCTCAGCTGCAGGATGGATCCTACCTACTAAAAGCAAAAGCATTCCTTGTCTAGGGTGACTGAACTTTTGATCTTCCTGCCTTTACCCCTGAGTGCTGAGATTGTAGCTGTATGCCACCATGTGGTGCTGGGGACAGACTCTCGGGCTCTGTGCCTGCTACACAAACATTCTGCAAATTGACTCCACCCCCAGTCTCCCATTCAGACTCATGGTCCAGAGTTACATCTAGATGATGAGAGCTGCATCCTACAGAAGCCTAAGCCTATGTGCGCACTGCATTAAGTTTACATGAGCTGCAGTGGGAGTATTGTGACTTCTCGATGCTCCACCTGTGAGTCGGATGGCAGATATTTACATTAGCTGTCAAGTTTACAGCTGTGAAGTAGGAAATAATTTATGGTTGAAGGCCACCACACCACGTGGAACTGTATTCAAGGTCTCAGCCTTCCTAAGGCTGATGATTACCACTACATTAGAGTATTAGGTTACAATTTTAAGCTACTGAAAAGTTTGGTTTTTTGTTTTTGTTTTTTTTTTTCCGGGGTGGGGGGGTTGAGACAGGGTTTCTCTGTGTAGCCCTGGCTGTCCTGGAACTCACTTTGTAAACCAGACTGGCCTCGAACTCAGAAATCCGCCTGCCTCTGCCTCCCGAGTGCTGGGATTAAAGGCGTGCGTCACCACGCCTGGCTAAAAGGTATTTTCTTGTCTGTTTAAGAAAATTTTAACCCAGTCTGTGAGATGGCTCAGTGGGTAAAAGTAGTTGCCACCAAGTATGATGATCTGAGTTTAATCCCTGGGTTCTACACAGTGGGGTGGAGTCCTGAAAGCTGTTCTCTGACCTCCCTCTCACACTGGAAACCACTCAAAAATCAAACAAATAAATGTAACAGAAGTTTTTTAAATATTATCATTCCTATTCTTTTTGGGGGAGGAGGGGGATGTGTGATTCTAAGGTGCTGTGAAAAGAGGGTTCATCATAGACAAGAACTCTTGTTTTCCTGAGAAGGCCATACGTTGGTTATCTTTGTTGCATTGTATACCACCTACAACAGTGATCTGAATCAGTTCAGTGTTCATTAGATTAGGACTTGGAAAGGTCACTTCCATCCTCTGTTGATTGAAATAGTCAAAATGCCAACGAAAGTCAATAGGGTAGGAACATCATCTTCCAACTTTACATTTTTAGGACTGACTTTTGGAAAAAAAAATATATATTCAACTGGGGATGTAGCTCAGTGGTTAGAGCCTGGCCCATAACAAAAGCTCCGGGTTTGATTGATTACTAACATTGTATAAGCCTGTCATCATAGGCATTCTAGAGCTGGAAGGGAGAGGATCACAAGATTTCAGATTTATCCTCTACATGGAGCTAAAGGTCCCTGTGGGCTACATGAAGCCCTGTCCTCAGAACAATACACACACACACACACTGGAATTTTAAAAGAATAAATGCTAATAACACTAACAGGTCAGTCAAGTGGCTCAGTAGGTGCCTGTTACCAAGTTTGAGGACCCGAGCTTTATGCCCTAGACCCACATGGTGGAAGGAGAGAACCGAGTTCTTCAAGTTGTCCTGTGACCTCCACATGTGCCCTGTGGTTGGTGTGTACCCAGACATGTAACCATGCATGTGCACTTGTGCATGCATACACAATAAATTTATTAATTTTCAATAATGTAAAAGTGCTGTGGATCTGGCTTAGTTTTTCAAAGCTTTCATGTAATGGAATTTTCTAAAAGCAAAGTTAGGTAAGATTTAATTGAATTGCTGAAAACATTAATCTGTCTGTGAATGATAAATAATAAATTTTTAGCTATTTCAAGTGCTTTTTAAAATACCAGTGAAATTGTTGTTTTTGCCTTTTGCAAAATGATTAATTAGTGAAAAGGGTTTGGAGCTTAAGAAGAGATGCTGAGCTATCAGGACACTAATTTTAATATATAATTTAAAAGAATTATAAGGAATATTAATATCTTTTATATTAAAGCCATTTTTATTTGTTTTTGTTTGTTTGTTTGTTTGTTTGTTTTTTGAGGCAAGGTCTCATTTTGCAGTTTAGGCTGGTCTTTAATGTGCAGTCTTTCAGCATGCTGAGATGAGGGTATAGTCTGACTGGAAGATTTTTAATTTTCTGTGTTTTATTTTTGCTTTTTGTTGTTCTGAGAACTGAGGTAGAAGTATCTTATATTCTAATCCTAGCTCTATTACTGAGACTTTAGTATTCTGAATAAGTTCATGTGTTAAATAATTCACACTGTCTGAATTGCTCTCAGGCTTTGTAATCTGTGGAAGTAGAGAGATGATTTTATATAAGACTCTACCTCTGTGGTGTAGTTCTAGTTCAGATTTTTTGAGACAGGGTTTTTGTGTAGTCTTGGTGGGCTTAGAACTTATTCTGTAGACCAGGCT
Organism: Mus caroli; assembly: GCF_978045245.1. Classification (NCBI taxonomy): domain Eukaryota; kingdom Metazoa; phylum Chordata; class Mammalia; order Rodentia; family Muridae; genus Mus; species Mus caroli. The sequence goes on along the minus strand of NW_028227263.1, from coordinate 48,812,839 downwards.
AGCCTATAATCAGAGATCCACCTGCTTTAGCTAGGAATTAGAGGCATGTACCACCATCAGGCCACTTCTAGTTCAACTTTTTTTAGTTGAGATATATTCACAAACTGTAAATCCTTCCCTTCAGACTCGGCAGTTGACTGGTGTTTAGTGCATTCTCAGAGTTGAACAACCACATCATGAGTATGAAGAAACTTCATACTCTAGCAATAGTCACACTTCCCTGTGTTTTATAATTTGAGTTTGCTTGTTATATTTAAATGGGATATATATATATATATATATATATATATATATCCATATCCTTTTGTGTCTGCTTTTTCTTACCAGCATTTTCTGCTAGTGATATTTATTTATATTCATGGTACTGTATAGTGGCTACTACTGTGTAGTTCCAGAACATTTTCATCACTAAGGGAACTTTGTATTTCTTAAAGACTTCTGCTTTCTACTTAATCCCTGGCAGTGACAGACTGAGTTTGTCCGGAGCATTGGCTTACTCTTGACTGTTTCTGTAAGTGAGGTCTTAGCACATGGCCCTTGGGCCTCTTCTTTTCACTTCTATGATGTTTTCAAGTTCATCATGTTTTGGCATGTGTGGGTACTTGTTTATTTCCATTGTAAGGTTAAGGAACATTTTATAGATTTATGGTATGTGGCTTGCTTTCATCCTTTGCCCACTATGAAGAGTGCTGCTCATTGAACATTTGAATTTGAGATACACAAGTTAGTCTGTCCTTCCTTCCTTCCTTCCTTCCTTCCTTCCTTCCTTCCTTCCTTCCTTCCTTCCATTTGTTTACTTTACATCTTGACTGCTGCCCTCCCTTCCAGTAACCTGCTCCTCCAATTATTCCCCCAATCCCCGTTTCCCTTCTCCTCTGAGTGGGTAGAAGCCCACTCCCTGGCACATCAAGTCACCGCAGGACTAGGCGTATCCTCTCACTGAGGCCAGACAAGGCAGTCCAGCTAGAAGAACATATCCCACAGACAGGCAACAGCTTTTGGGATCGCCCCCGCTCCAGTTGTTGGGGGACTCAGATGAAAACCGAGCTGCACATCTGCTACATATATGCTGGGCTCCGAGGGTAGGGTAGGTCCGGCCTGTGTGTGCTCTTTATGATGATTCAGTCTCTGAGAGCCATAATGGTCCAGACTAGTCTGGTCTTAGCTTTTCGGTAGCATTCCCATTTCCTTCAGGGCCTTCAATCCTTCTCCAAACTGCTTATGTTTGGCTGTGGGTTTCTGCATCCATCTGAGTCAGCTGCTGGGTGGAGCCTTTCAGAGGACAGCCTTGTTAAGACTCCTGTTTGCAAGCATAAGAGTGTCATTAATAGTGTCAGGGCTTGGTGCTTACCCATGGGATGGTCTCAAGGTGGGCCAGTTACTGGGTAGCCATTCCCTCAGTCTCTACTCCATCCCCTGTCCCTGCATTTCTTGTAGACAGGATAAATTTGGGTTGAAAGTTTTGTGGGTGGATTAGTGTCCCTTTCACTCCACTGGGATTCCTGCCTGGCTTTAAGAGGGGCCTCTTACCAGTACCCCGGAGCTCTTGACTCTAGCTGCATATGTAGCAGAAGATGGCCTAGCCGGCCATCACTGGAAAGAGAGGCCCATCGGTCGTGCAAACTTTATCTGCCTCAGTACAGGGGAACGCCAGGGCCAAGAAGTGGGAGTGGGTGGGTGAGGGAGTGGGGGGGGGGAGGGTCTGGGGGACTTTTGAGATAGCATTGGAAATGTAAATGAGGAAAATATCTAATTAAAAAAACAAACAAACAGATTTTAAAGAAAAAAAAAGCGGGGCCTCTTTATGTTCCATATCCCCAGCTCTGTGAGTTACAGCTAAGGTCACCCCTGTGATTCTTGGATGCTTTCCTTATCTCACGTCTGTCACGTCCTCAGTGGCCCCCACTTCTCCACCCCCTGCCAGTTGCAGATTCCCATTCATTCTCATGGCCATCTATCTGGCCATCTCTCTTGTCCCTCCCCACACTTGATCCTGAATCCCCCATTCCCTTCCCTATCCCTTGTCCCACCCTCCATTTGCTTCCTGTGATTATTCCCCCTTCTAAGTGAGATTCAGGCATCCTCGATTGGGCATGCCTTCTTGTTTAGCTTCTTTGGGTCTGTTGAGTGTAGTATGGGTAGCCTGTATTTTTGGGCTAATATCTACATATTATATACCATGCATGTACATACCATGCATGTCATTTTGGTCTGGGTTACCTCACTCAGGATGATATTCTCCAGTTCCATCCATTTGCCTGCAAAATTCATGATGTTTATATTTTTAATAGCTAAATAGTAAGTATTCCATTGTTTTTCTTTATCCATTCTTCAGTTGTGGGACATCTGGGTTGTTTCCAGTTTTTACAAATAAGGCTGCTATGAACATAGTGGAGCAAGCTTCCATGTGGTATAGTGGGACATCTTTTGGGCATACACCCAAGAGTGGTATAGCTGGGTCTTGAGGTAGAACTATTCCCAGTTTTCTGAGAAACTGCCAAGTTGATTTCCAAAGTGGTTGTACAAGTTAGCACTCCCACCAGCAATAGAGGAGTGTTCGTTCCCCTTGCTCCACATCCTTGACAGCATGTGCTATCACTTGAGTTTTTGACCTTAGCCATTCCATTTCTGTAAGATGGAATCTCATAGTCATTTTGATTTGCATTTCCCTGATGACTAAGGACTTTGAAACATTTCTTTAAGTGCTTCTCCGCCATTTGAGATTCTTCTGTTGTGAATTCTGTTTAGCTTTTTTATATGACTCAGGCTGATTGCCCAGTGACATTACCTACTGTGGGCTGGGCCCTCTCACATCAATCATTAATCAAGAAAATACTCCACAGGCATGCCTTCAGCCTAATTTAATTGGAGGCTCCATACTCAGTTGAGGTTCTATCTTCTGAGCTAACTCTAGCTGTGTAAACAGACTAACCAGCACATGCCTTAAAGCCTGGCGTGTTTACTATGTGGTCCTTTACTGAAAAACGTCATTGACTTTTGATGTATATCATGCATTAGATAGAATAGTGCTCAGCATATCCACACTTATTTGTTGAATGAATGGATGAATGAATAATTTTTAAATAACTTGGCTAAGGCATAGAGATAGATCTGTATCTATGATGTTTTACAGACTGAAAAGCAACAGATGTCTCTTTATGACAATATAATAAAAGAGAAATCCATTGTTGTTGTTCTTGTTTTTTGGTTTTTCGAGACAGGGTTTCTCTGTATAGCCCTAGCTGTCCTGGAACTCACTCAAACCAGGCTGGTCCTGAACTCAGAAATCTGCCTGCCTCTGCCTCCCAAGTGCTGGGATTAAAGGCGTGTGCCACCACCGCCCGGCTCTGTTTTTTTTTGTTTGTTTGTTTTTTTGTTTTTAAAGAAATATTATACTTGTCCATATATTAAATGTTTTTTCTCTAAATCATCAAAATGGGCATACCTTATTGTATGAGCCTTGTATATAATTATTTGCCAATAAATTTTACTTATGTAAAGTTACTAGTCATATCTGTTGTGCTTTGAATATGGAACTCCACTCACAGCTTATGTGCTGAGCACCACGTCCCAGCCAGTAGTACTACTTTAGAAGATTGTGGAACTTTTGTGATTTGAGACATAACTGGTGGGTGGACATAAGCTTTGAGAGTATGTAGCCTGGCCAGAACCATGTTTCTGGCCTGCCAGATTGTGGGGAATTATAGCTACATGTTCTGTCCACCATGCCTTTCCCTCTAATGGACTAGTTCCTAAACTATGATCCAGAATAAGTCCTTTCTCCCTTACATTGCCTCTGTGGGTGCTCTGTCACAGTGATAAGGAAGTAGCCATTAGGGGCTGGAGAGGTGGCTCAGAGGTTAGGAGCATTGACTGCTCTTCCAGAGGCCTGAGTTCAATTCTCAGCAACCACATGGTGGCTCACAACCATCTATAATGGGATCTGACGCCCTCTTCTGGTGTGTCTGAAGACAGCGACAGTGTACTTACATGCATTAAATAAATAAATATTAAAAAAAATAAAAAAGAAAGAAAGTAGTCAATAAATAACATGAAAGTCCAAGTTTCACTTTGGCTCAGGTTGTATTATTAAGCTTTTCTTATTTAGTCAACACTGTGTTCTGTAAATTATTAAACATGCTATAGCCTGTTTTTGCATATCATGTGGAATTGGAATAGGGACAAGTCTGTTGGTAGATGGTCTGTAGTTGACGTCACGCTAAGTGACAAGACAAGTATTTTGACCAAGTGAGTACATGCCGCTTATAATATTTACTTCTAGCCTTTTGCAGATACAGTTGATTGATATCTGGTCTAAAGGGCATATTGATCATTTATAGCTCTTACTTTTGGCTATCATAAAATTAAAATGCTAGAAAACCACTGACTACCTGCTGTTAAGCGTATAGAAAGGATAAATGTCTCCATTTGTATCAAAATGGTGGCCCACTCAACTGATGTCAAGCACATCAAAAGCCATCCTCATCTTTTTCAAACCTGTTGGTCCTGTAGAAACCATGATGTATTCATGTTATCGTCAACATTTTTAGTCTACACCAAGATTCAGGCATTGCCCCAGAGTTCTTTTCCCTGCATCCCAGTAATCAATCACCAGTCAGTTGCTTCTGCAGTTACCATCCCTTGCCTGATCCAACCCCCCACCTCACCCCACAGACATTTAACCTTGGACCACCATCTCCTATCCTTAAACCATTTTGTCATCTCTTCACTGATGCAAAAGATGTGTGTGTGTGTGTGTGTGTGTGTATGTATGTGTGTGTGTGGTTTTATCCATGTGTGTGTACATGTGCAGGTATATGTGTTCATCCATGTGTACATGTATGGAGAACAGAGGAAGCTGTTGGATATCTAGCTATAACATTCTTCTGCCTAATTCCCTTGAGGCAGGAATCTCGCTGAGTCAGGAATTTTCAGCCAAGCTGGCTGGCCAGCAAACCCCCCCCCTTTCTCTCTCTCTCTCTCTCTCTCTCTCTCTCTCTCTCTCTCTCTCTCTCTCTAGCAAACCCCTTTGTTTCTCTCTCTCTCTCACACACACACACACATACATACACACCTCCCTTCTTCCCCAATTCCCCACAAATGCTAAGATTATAGATTTTGGCTTTCGCATGAATATGGGGGATCTGAACCCAGGTCCTCCGTCTTGCACTGCAAATGCTCTTATCCATTGAGCCATCTCTCCACCCCTGAAAGGGACTTATTATACACAGAAATGAAAGTGTAATTAATTGTTACCAATTTATCCTCTCACTTACACATCTACTCTGTCTTGAACCTGCCATCTTTTCCCTAAGAGTTTCTACACATGCTTTATCTTCTGGAATGTGTTCCTGCCAACTCGTGTTCCTCGCAAACTCGATTACTTATCCCTCTTAAGCCTCAGCGTGAGTCTTACTGTCTCCTTGAGGCATTTTCCCAGGAAGATGTTCCTTAGTTTAACTCTATTGTAGAGTTTTTCCTCTGTGGACTTGGTATTAACTTCATTATGGAAACTATTGTATGTTTTGTTTTGTTGTGCTTTGTGTTTTTCAGAGACAGGGTCTCACTGTGTAGCCTCAAGCTTCTGATTGATTCTATTGCCTAAGCCTTTCTGGTGCTGAGATTATAGAAATGTGCCAGAAGGCCTGGTTCCTATTGTGTGGTTTTCATATTGAATGATGTTCACTATGTACTGTTTAAACTATACTTTTTTGTATGTGTTATTGTACCTTTGAAATCTAAATTATCTCTGTTTTGTGTATAAGGAAATTGAATTTGAGAAACTAAATAACTTGTGTAGACCACATTGCTAAAAATGGCAGAGCCAGCATTTCACTGAAGCCTGGACTTGCTGGGTCCAGTGCTCTGATGGGCCATTGATGGAGCGCTCCTCACAGTGTCTTTCTTGTAGATTGTTTCTTGAATGCTTGTTTCTTCTCACCTTTTAAGCAGTGACATTAGGTTAAACTTAGAAAATCCCAGGTTTTTTTTTTTTTTTAATTTCTTATTTGCAGTCATTAGCTAGTTCTGTGGTAGTACTTTTACCTTTCTTTGCTCTTTATTGTTTTCCTATATTACTGCTGTAGTATGTGTTTCTGTGTAATGGGATACATTAAGTTAAAAATTCTGTTTAAATACAGAACATGTTAAGTGTCTGGCACTTCCTTCCTTCCTCAGCATAGACTCAGCTAATCACACTGCAGTCACTTACTTGATGTGTCTTCTTAGTGTCTCTAAAACAGCTACACTAAGACCTACAGAGGGAGTAGACATTTGTTCAGAGATTGCCAGTACCTTAGCCTCAGTACACTTAATAAGGCACCAAGAAAGAATGTAGCAAAGAGGCTATGATCTATGATGTAGAAATAGTGTGATAAGCCCAGTGAAGAGTGAAGAAACTTACTTTGGGGTTTGGGTGTGAGAACTTTTTCTTCCTCTTCCTCCTCTACCCCCTCCCTATTTCCCTTTCCCTTTGTGGAAGGTAGAATTAACAAATCTCAATAAGTTATATAGGAGAGCTACTCAGAGACTCAGTGTACCTAAGGCATTTGGTTTTGTTTCTTCTCTTAGACTGGCTAACATAAATTGCCCAGTGTTATCTAGAGTGGAAGAGAACCCACAAATGTAGTCTTGTTACTTTTTACTTTTAAGGTAGAATTATCCTTCTAAAAATTAAAGTGGTGAACTAAATTTAAGCTAGATGTTCTGCTAAGATCTTGACTCCTTGGTTGGATAAGCCTTGTCCTCAAGATTCACATTGCTTTCACTTGGCAAGCCGCAAAGAAATCTGTCCTTGAATCTCATATATCCATGCATCTGTTCTGTTTCCTTTGGTTGTTAATGATTTTAGATAACCTTGATGGTAGGTGACAAATGTCACCTATACTAAGTTTAGCATCTGTGCATCTTACTTTCCTATTGCCATGTTCCTTCAAAAGTAACAGGGAAAGCGATGTTAAAAGAAGCTATCCAGGCTGGTGTGGTGGTTCACACCTTTTAATTGCAGCACTTGGGAAGCTGGATGACTCTGAGCTTGAGGCCGTTCTGGTCTACAGAGTTGAGTTCCGGGATAGTCAGGTACACAAAGAAACCCTGCCTAGAAAAAACCAAATAAATAAGTCAGTTAAGACAAGCAGATGACAATTTCTTATTGCTATTTTTATTAGGTTCTATGATCTTTTTGTATATTTTGCATGATTGACTGATTATTATGTTGGGTTTTTGTTTGTTTGTTTGTTTGTTTTTTGAGACAGGGTTTCTCTTTGTAGTCCTGGCTGTCCTGAAACTCACTCTGTAGTTTCACTCTGAGTTGCTTCAAACTCGGAGATCCCCTGACTCTGCTTCCTAAATGCGGAGATTAAAGGTGTGCACCACCACTGCCCAGCTAGATAATTTTTTTAAAGAAAAAGAATGTAATTGTTGATTTTTAAGACGTATTTGATTTCAAGAAGTGTTATGCCACAATTGTGCTTCTTAGACAATGAGCAGATAAATAATAAGTAAATTATTTTACTTACAGACTTTTATACACGAAAGATCATGAAGTAGAAAATAACTCAATTTGGGCCAATAAGATGCTTCAGTGGATAAAGGCACTTGACAGCAAGCATGGCGGTCCTGACTGTGCCCCTAGGACTCAGATAGTGGGAAGGGAGAATCAGCTCCCATGAATTGTCCTCTGACCTCTGTCTGTGTTCTGGGGCAAGCCTATAGACCAGTAACAACGGAATAAAGAATAACCCACTCAACAAGATGTAACCTCACTGCTTATCTCCCCCGATAAAGGAGAAGCTACAAATCGTGGTGTGTAGTTATATTCCTAGCAGTGAGGATGCTGAGGCAGGAGGATTATGAGTTCTAGGCCAGCCTGGGCTATTTAATGAGACTTTGTCTCAAAAAACAACAACAAAAAAAAGAGAGAGGGAAGACAAAAGACAATTTTTAGTACTCTGAGAAATTCTTTGAAAGTAAATAAATTTGGTAGCACACAATCAAAATAATCTCAGACCGTGCCATTGCCCCATTACCTTCCTCCTCCCCCACAGTTACTGCTCCGCCCTGCGGATCTCCCGTGCTGGGAGCCAGCAAGGTTTGTTCACTACATGGTGCACAACCACTGAGTTACACTTGTAGCCTTGGCTTGTGTATTCTCTGGAAGCTGTCATCAATTATGAATTCACAAGGGACATTTTTCATCATTTGATAATTTGATCATATTTGATAAGAATTGGATGTTTACAGATATATTTCTCCAAGTGAAATAAGACTTATTTTTTGAGCTCTTCTCACTTTGGAGGGAATAATGTTGCTATGAACATTTGTACACACCATTTTATATAAATATATATTGACATTTATCTGTTTTATACCCAGAAGTGAAAGGGTCATATAGTTATTTCTTTGTTTAACCTTTTGAGAAACTACTGAATGTCTTTTCATAGTCATTAGACCATTTTTACATTCCCATTGTCAATGTAAAAATCACCGCTCTTTGACTTCTATACAGGAAATTTTAAGAATTAAGAGATAGCTTGTTCTGGAGAAATTGTGAGTAGCCATAGCCCAGGATACAGATTTAAGTTACTCCAAATTTCATGTTCCATCATGGAAGCCATTTCACAGGGTTTTTATAGTTTTATACAAAGAATGGCATAACTCAATGCCATTGAAGGTTAAAATACATTGGTGGGTACACCAGAGTGCCGTGTACAGAGAGAAGGGTGAGCTATTTTATAGGTCCAAGGTGCTATCTGGTAACATTCTTAACTCTTGATTGGTAGAAGTCAGTGATCTGATAGGTTATCTCGAGGTGTTAGTTCAGATGCAGATTGGGGTAAGGAATGGCTGTTTGAGAAGGGAAACACTAGCCCAAGTAGTTAGCCTGTGATCCTACCAAATTCTAGTCTCTCCTCAGTACTGAAGTGCCGATGGGTCAGTCAGTCAGTTTCTGCAGACACAGATGTTTCTTCTGGGGGTTCTTGTTCATAGCCAGATACAGCATCTTTTCAGGACTTGTACTTTTCCCATGGTGAGAGAATTGCTGCTGTGTTTGAGAGCTTACTTTTGGCACTATGCTATTGTGTAGGTAATGCCAGTTAGTTCAACACCACATTCCAGGTCATACACAGGTGACTTCCCATGGTGCTCTGAATGACAGGTAGCGGGTGCAAAGCAACCAGTGAAGCCAGGTTTGTCAGTGCTCCAGCATGAGTGCCCAGTCCAGTGAGCACACAGTGCTCACAGTGCAAAGCATCCGCTCATGCTTGGAACCTTCAAGAACACTCTTTATTCTTTGTTCATGAGATTGTACCTCATTCCTGTGAGACTTTCCTCATCACTGTGAGCTCACACCCAGTAGAAGTAACCCGAGGGAAGTTTTGGCTGACACTTTCAGGGGGTTCTAGTCCATCATGTAAGGAAGGCATGGTAGTACAGGTGGCTCAATTGTTGTTGCAGGAGCAGAAGACTGGCTAGTCTTCTAGCTGGACAAGAAACAGAAAATGTCCCAAAGGTTTCACACAGTGCCTCCCGGTGAGAACCAAGTGTTCACATACATGGACTTTTAGGGGATATTTTAGTATTACACATATTAATATCAGAAAGAACTCTGGATTTGTAATGAGAAAACAGCTGAGTCTCTTAATTCCAAAAATGTGTAAGTTAACTACCCACTAAGTGAAATGTAATTATTATTAGATGAAACTGTATGAATGTCCTCAGCATATTATTGCTGGAGCCCAATAGTGTGTGTATAACACTAACTTACCAAAGAAACAGCATCATAACTTTAGATAACATTTGTTCCCTTCTGTAGCATTTATTTCTTCACAGTGTACTTGAATTTGACCTATATTATTTATGCTTCTGGATAGAGTATTGGCACATTGTACTCTCTTTAGATTTCCACAGAACCCCTGTGTGATTTCAGGTGGCTCAATGGCTCTTATAGTAATGTACCTAATATTCTTTCCCATAGTGAGTCATGTTATGGCTGGAAAATTTTCCTATAGCAAGAGTGCTCCTGTAGGTGACTTCAGTATCATGTTTCTCCCATTTGGTTATTGGATGTTTGCAGCACCTTGTTATGATCACTTGATTATTACCTATCATTAACACTCAAAAGGTATTGCACTAGACTATCAGTATTTGGAAGAATGTATTCTACTTAATACCACATATACAAAGTAACTCCAAATGAATTCAATAATGTAAGACCTAAATCTGTAAAACTCTTAGAGGGAATCTTTGTGATCTTACATTTAAACTATATATTTCCAGATAGGACACTAAAAGTATAGGCAACAACAGGAAAGACTAGATACATTTATCAGATTAAAATCTTTTGTACATTAAAGGACATTATAAAGAAAATCAGAAGAGCCTGTAGAGTAAGGTAGCTCATGCTGCAAATTGTGTAAGTGCAGCCCTAGAAAGTGTATTCTCCAGAATATAGTTAGAACTCCTGGGTTGGTAAGATGATGGCTTAATGTTAAGAGCACTGGCTGCTCTTGTAGAGGACCCAGGTTCAGCTATCAGCTGTCTGTAACTCTAGTTAGAGAGGATCTGACACCCTCACACAGACATTTGTGCTATATTTTATGTGGCAAGACACTAAATAAAATCAAAATAAATACCCACCCAAAAACAAAACAACTCCGAGGTGCTCGGGCGATGGTTAAGTCAGTGTTAAGCAGTCTCCAGTAAGTTTGAGAACTGTAGTTTAGATCCAGAAGCCACAGAAAGGTTGTGGCAGCCTGCCTGTAATTCTGGCCTTGGTGAGTGGAGACAGAATTCCTAGATCAAGCTGGCTAGTCAGACTAGCCATATCAGCAGGCTCTGGATTTGATTGAGAGACCCTGCACAAGCTTAGGATGATTCCTAGCAACAACCTCAGTCAGGCTTTGACATGCACTCAGCATGCATGGAAACGACCTAGATTTGATTTCAGGTACCTACATGGTGTCTCACAACCATCCAATTCAGTTTCCGGGGATCTGACATCCTCTTCTAACCTCCACAGGCAGTCAGCATACACATACATAGCAGTCATTATGTAAAAGAAATCTTTAAAACATTAAAGGTTGGTGGGGGGTGCGCTCTTAGAACTCAACAAAGAAAAGACGCTCATTCAGTAATAGATCTCTGGGTGTTTAGGATGTAGCTCAGCCAGTAGAATGGGGCATAGTATATATGAAGCTCTGGTTTGGAACACTGAATAAACCAGATGTGGTGGTACACTCCTGTAGTACTTTGGAAGAGGCAGGAGGATCAGTTCAGGTTTTCCTCGGTTAAGTTACATAGCAATTTTGAGGTCAGTCTTGGTTTCATGAGACTGTCTCTAAAGTAGATGACAAGCTTACCCTCGGTCCTCTAACATGAAAGGAGAATTTAATGGTTAAAGAATTTTATGTAGTCTCTCACTGCCAATATGGCTTTCCAGCACTGGGATTATAAGTACACCTAGCTTTGACATGGGTGTTAGTCTCTGAACACACAGTTAATGCTTTCAGAGCTGACACTTTTCTAACTGAGCCATTTTCCTGGCCCAAGAAATGTTTAGAAAATGAAAAGTAGTAATGGGTACTCAAAATCCTAAATAAAATTAATAATAATTGTGGGTTATGCAGTTAAAAGGTTAAAATGGTAAATTTTATTTTAAATATTTATTATACATAAAATAAACTTAATATATGTATATAAATATCCACAGTAAATAAAATTTAATGCAATGGGTTTCTCTATATTTAGCAAGAACCTTCGCTTCAACATTTTCACTGTTGGTACCAGTAAGAGCCAGAGAGGGTGCCAATGGTTATCACCAATCCAGTGATCTGGCTGAAGCAGAGAACTGACTCCTGAAAGTTGTCCTTTGACCTTAAGATGCATGCTGTAATGCATGTGTACACTTGTGCGCGAGCACACACACACACACAGATAATACCACCTGTAAAGACAGAATTACTCTCAGAGATAAGAATGGTTGGGAAGAGCAGAGGATTGGCAGAGTGGGAGGGGCGTGGAAGAGGGCTATGGAGAGGTGAATTCAATCACAGTAACTTGCCCAGTCTACAGTAAAGCAGTGAGTATAAATTTAGTTTGGGGGTTGGAGAGATAGCTCAGCCATTAAGAAGAGCACTTCCTGCTCTTTTGGAGGACCCAAGATTGGTTCCTAGCATCACATAGTTGCTCAAAACTGGCTGTAGCTCCAATTCCAGAGCATCTGACACCATGTTATTTGGCCTTCATGGGCACTGCATAGTTATGGCACACATGTATTCTTGCAGGAAAAATACTCACATGCATAAAATAAAACAAAAAACAAAGATTAAAAATTATAAAAATATACATTATATAAATGTATTAAAACATAATGAAATTTGTTGTCATATTAGTATAGGCTATTAAGATTCAAAATTTACTATGATATTAAACATAACATTAGAAGTGGTTCAGCAAAATATATGCTTACTCCCCAGAAAATAAAAATGGGAAATTAAAATGAATCTATCACTAACAATGGTATTTACCTCTTAAACCTGTTCCATACACATGACTGAAGCTAGTGTTGGTAAACAGTATTTACCTACATTTTGAAGATTTATTAGCATACTATTTTTTTTACTAGTTCTTTTAACTCCTTCTTGTGTTCTAATTGATTCTTCTTATGGCTTTCTAGAATTCTTTTCAGGTTTGCATATATATAATGGAGGCATGACTCAGCGAGTATGTGATTGGCACATTCCTTGTCTTTTATTTGCCCCAAACCTCCATTTACAGAAGAAGAACCTGCAAATCCAAGTCGAACAGGTGATTGACTCAACAAAATCACCCTGCTGGTAGGGAGAGGCAAGATTTGAAACTCAAGCTATGTGATTTTAAACTTTCATGTAAGTTAAACCCTCAATCAGACAGAAAAAAAGTGATAAAAATCAGGGCAGTAATTAGTGAAATGGGGTATAAAAGAAGGCTACAAAGGATCAGTTAAAACAAAGTCGTGTGTGTGTGTGTGTGTGTGTGTGTGTGTGTGTGTGTGTGCCATTATTGTATGGGTGCCAACATAGGTCACATCATATGACTTGGAGCTCTCCTATCTCTGTTTTTTTCTCACACACGTGTGACTTGTGTGCATACACGTGTGTGCACACATACACATGTACTCTCACAAATAAGGAAAAGCAATTTTTATACAGTCTGGCCAATCCTTTTGTTCACAAAGCAACTGATTCACAAATGCCACTACCTGAAGAAACCCTTTGTTAGGTCACTCTTCCTCCATTGGTTGTATTGGTTTATCCATTCTGTATTCCTGTATTTGTAGATTATCTATTGATGGATTGGTTGATCAGTTTTATTTCTTGATACAGAACCATTTCAGTTGTTCTCATTGGTTGGTTGCCTTGGCTTGAGACAGGGTGTCATGTATCCCACGCTGTCCTCAGACTGGCTGTGTAGGATGATGTTGAACTTTCTCTCAGACCTCTTGCCTCTGCCTGCCAGTGCTAGGGTTGGTTACAAGTGTGCACCACCACATCTGACTTATGTAGTGCTGGAGGTGGAACCCAGGACTTCATGCCTACTAAGCAAGCACTCCATCAACTGAAATACGCTACAATTCCCTTCACTCATCTTTGCCTTCCCTGTACTAAGTGAGAGCTTGTCACTATTGGAGCTCTGGTATTTGCTTCAGATCTCCTGAACAACTGATGTTTCTAAAACAGGCAGAGATCACCATAGCTCAGTTCTGGTAAAGCATAATTTAAAAATATATGCAAATATGGAACTAGATTTATCACTTTCAGTGTATTCTCTATCCACATCTCTCTTGGTGGCAGCTGACTTCTATTGGTAGTATTTGAAATATATTTTTAACAGCTTATTAGAGAGAGTAATGCTTATATCCCTCATTTATCCCTCTTTGCCCATTTCCTTGCTGTGGATAACAACATAATCCAATCTAAGATTTGAGATGCTTTTCTACATTTCATAAACTTGACACTTTCCCAGGTGAGGTGGCACACATGTATCATCCAAGTATCTGAGAGGCAGAGGCAAAAGGAGTGCAAAGACAGCCTCAGCTACATTGTGAATTTGAGGTCAGTGTGTGCTACTTGAGCCCTTGTTGCAAAATAACAAAATTAATATTTTTAAAATAAATAATTCAGTGTTTTTTTGTCTTGTTTTGTTTATTTTTGTACTTGTTTTTATATATTTGCAAGGAGTTTATAACCTATCTTAATTTCAAAACTTTTTTCCACTCAAAAGTGAAAGCCATACCCGTTAGGTCACACTTCCTGTTTGTTTCCCCATCTCTCCTGCTGTCTCAATTGCTTTTCTGTTGCTGTGATAAAATACTGACAAGCAGCTTAAAGGAGAAAAACTTTATTGTGGATCTCAGTTTGAGGTACAGTTTATCATGATGGTGAAGTCAAGGCAGCAGGAACTTGAGTCAGCTGCTTCCATTGCATCCAGTGATTGCCTTCTGAGGCTCAGTCCTCTTTCTCCGTTTAGCTAGGATCCCAGCTAGGGAATGGTGCCACCTACAGTAGGCGAGTCTTCCTACCTTGATTTCTATAACCAAGATGATCCGACACAGGCATGTCCTGATGAGTCTAGATTCTGTGACGCTGACAGCACTCTTCATCACATCTGCCTACTGCTAATCTGTTTTCTGTCTCCGAACTTACATTTCAACATGTTAGACATTCTGAGAACCCTAGAATCAATAGGATCTTGTAGTAGATATTCTTTTGTGTGGTTTCTTGCATTAGCATGTTTTCCAATTCATCCAGGCAGCCATATATTTTGTTGTTATTGCTTTGCTTGGTTGTTATTTTCCTTTTCTTTGTGGGGTAGATACTGGGGATAGGTCTAAGGCAGTGGTTTCCAACCTTCCTAACGCTGCAACCCTTTAATATAGCTCCTCATGTTGTGGTGACCCCAACCATAAAATTATTTTCATTGCTACTTCATAACTGTAATTTTGCTATTGTTAATAATGTAAATACCGATTTTCTGATGGTTTTAAGTGACCCCTGGGAAGGGTCTTCTGACCTCCCAAAGGGGTCATGACCCACAGATTGAGAACTGTACCCTAAGGCCTTTCCATACTATATAGCTGAGCCCTATGTCCATCTGTGCTTCATTCCTTGATAACGGCTATATGCAATTTCACTATGTGGATCTGTTGTATTATGTTTTTCTGTTGACACTTGAGTTGCTTCTACCTTTTAGCTACTGGGAACAATATCACTCTTTTTTATGTTTTATTTTTCCTATGTAAATTCTTAAGAGTTGCTAAGAAAGTGGTAACTAATGGTCATTATTTGGGAAGCTAACAGCTTATAGCTATACTACTTGATAATCTAGGACTGGTCTTGTTTGTTGGTGTGATACACCTGTTCACATCCTGCCACTTTAGCTTTTGCTATATACAGTCATTTCATGTGTACCCTATGTCATCTACACTTTTCATTAAATGGTACCCCTTAGGTTTTTATTTGCTTTGTTCATAAGCGCATGCATGGGCACACACGCAAACACACACACATATACAAAAAAATGTGCTGTCAATTAGAGGGAGTTTTGTGAAATTCTAGGACATGGGGTATTTATCCTTTTTGTAAGACTTTTACCATTTTCTACATAGTTCTTGGTCATATCGTTTGCCTTATATTGACCTCTGTTTTTTTTTTTTTTAACTAGTTAAAAGATGGCACTAGGGACAGCTGGGAAAGTGTACCACTTCCAGAAGTCCATCCTAGTTCGATTCCTGGATTGAGAGGGCCGCTGAATCATTCTCTCTTGTCTCCTGTCTGTTTCCTTCAAATCTCTGTTTTAACCAATGCCCTGGTTCCAGAACAGTTCCTCTCCTTGTTTTGCTTCTACTGCTTTAGCCCTCATTTTGCTGTTTGTTACAATAACAATAAAATTTCCCTGACATTGGCAGATACATTGCATAATGTTTTATGCACTTACCAGCCTCCAAGATCGTCTTCATCTCCATCACCCTTTTATTGCTGAAAACAAACACAAACACATGGTCTGAGAAGAGGTTTTCCTGGGAAGAGAGCTTACTCCACTCTTTGTGTTATGTGAGACAAGGTGTCACTCTTCACTCCAGGCATGTCTGAACCTTGTTGTCCTTCTCACTCCACCTCTGTGCACATGGCAGGCATTGACATTTCCACATGTTTTCTCTTCAGTCTGTTACAGTAGCTCTGATTTGGCTTATGTAGGAAAAGAATTCTGAAACATTCAAGTTAAAGCCTGTTATAGAGGTAGTAAAATGCCTAGCGTTGGCATTTATACTGTACTGATAATAAAGAAGACACTGATTTGAAGAGAGCTTCTATTGAATATATCTGTAGAATTTGACATGGTTTTGAACTTCTGTCTAGTGATAAAAATGAATAAACTGTCCCCCATGCCTTCCTTTGAAAGATTATCAAATAATTATTCTCATATGGAAAAAATATATCCACAAAATACACAAAGTTGTTGAACAGATAAAAAGCAAGAGAAAGTATTTTTTCACGTCATTGTTAATGTTTTTAGATTTATTTACTTTAGTTTTTATATGTATGTTTATTTTATATGTGTTTTGCCTGTATATATGTATATGTACCACATGTGTACCTGGTGCCCTCCAAGGTCAGAAGAGGGCATCAGATCTTTCTGGACTGGAGTCGTGGATGTTTGCAAGCCATCGTGTGAGTGCTGGGAACTGAACTGGGGTACTCTTCAAGAGTAGCAAGTGTTCCTAACCACTGAGCCATTTCTCCACCTCCAGAGATTCTTTCTTAAGTTGTTACAGGCATTAGTAAATATTTCTGATGGATCTAAGTAGTATGCAATGTAGATTAGATTTCTGAATTCTTTTCTCTATATATGTATTAATAAGAACACAACATAATCATAGAAAACAACCAATGTTTATTACTATTGAACTTCATATTGTGATGACAAAATGGCTAAGAAAATCATCCTAAACAGGGAAACATTTATTTTGGCTCATGGTTTCAGAGGTTTGAGTGCGCACAGTCTTGGCTCTCTGTCCCTGGGCCTGTGGTAAGGTAGCACATCATTGCGGGGAGTACAGCAGTGCTCTTCATCCCATGCACTCCCAGAAAAAAGTGGGTACAATAAATAGGGACAATAATAGACCTCCTTCAGTGACCTGCTTGTACAGCTAGCCCACCTACTAAACTACTAAGCTTTCAACACCTAGGCCTGTGGGTGCCATTCCAAATCCAAAGTATAATAAATACCAACAAAAATCACTTTCATATATTGAGCTATTAATTTTCTGTTACAGATCTGCCAAGAGTTTAACAGTACCTGGGCATGGGAGATGGAGAAGAAAGGCTATCTTGAAATGAGTGTTGAATGCAAACTAGCACTCCTAAAGGTAATGCATGTACTATTTGTTGCAGTAGTTTTAATTTAAAAGTTTACTCTGATGCCTAAATTACAAAGTAAAGAAAAACATGAGTCAACAAGATAGTTCAGTGGGTAAAAGTATTTGCCACCAAGTCTGACAACCTGAGTTTGGGTTCCTGGGAGCTCCATGGTAGAAAGAGAGATGAGGCTGCAGAATTGTCCTCTGACTTCATATGTGTGCTATGGCGTGCAAGTGCCCCCACGAAATGAGCGGATACAGGTAATGAAACGTTTTTGAAGTAAAAGAAGGCTGATTATGGATATCCACGCCTGTAATCGGAGCACTTGCGGGGCTGACTCGGGAAGGCCCTGAATTTGAGGCCTCCTGGGCCCAACAAAAAGCAGTGAGGAAAGGGCAGACATTCTATTACTAGAAGACAATAGGTGCTTTCATTTTTTTTTTTTTCTTGTTTTTCAGTGATAAAAAGTCTGTTCAGAGCTGAGGAATGGTTTTTCAGGTAGAGTCCTTGCCTGACAAACATAGGGAACAGATGTCAGATTTCCAGAACCTATACAAAGCCAGGTGGTGTGAGTCTGCCTATAATCCCAGCCCTTGGAGGCAAGCTGGATAGGTACTCCAGGCAAACAAAGCCTTGTGCTCTGGGGTCAGTGACCTGCCCTACATTAATCACTGGCCTCCGTGCGTAGGAACACCAACACACATGCAAAAAAGTGCATATGCACAGCACACACATAAAAGTCAAGTCTTGTCTTTCCTATTTTTAAGGATTGTCTTTACAGTCTATTCTTAGCAGTTTCTGATTAGAGATGCAGTAACAGAATAGGGAAGCAGTTGCTTTGGTTGTTTTCGTCATTATTTCTGCTGCCCACTTCATCAGTCACTGTATGTTACATACTGTTGATACTGTACTCACTTAATACATTTGAAGTCCTCATTGTTTTCCAGATAAGCTAAGGGTATGCCATCGTGTTACTAAAACACCTTCATGTAACCAAAACTATTTGATTAAAATGGGTCATCTCAATATAGGGCTACTTTCAAGTTTGAGTTTTCATGTGTTTCTTTTGTTACTAACCAAGTGGTCGGTGTAACAGAAGAAGCTAATAGTGAAAAAAGGAGTGAGATTTTGATTGCTATGAGATTTCATGGCGCTTCTTTGGTAACATCCTTATTTATAAGTCCTTAAGGTTTTTGGTGATGCTTTTGTTTGTTTGCTTGATTGTTTTTTTGTTTGTTTTTGAGACTGGGTTTTTCTATGTAGCCCTGGCTGTCCTAGAACTCACTCTGTAGACCAGGCTAGACTTGATCTCAGAGGTACAACTGCTTCTGCCTAAGGAGTGCTGGAATTAAAGGCATGTGCTACCACTCCTAGCTAAGCAATTCTTAATATACAGTATGTATATGAGATAAGATAAGGCTAGAGTATCTGTTATTCTAGTGTTAGATATTAATTGCTCATAGCTCACATGAAAAGTCTACAAGATGCTTACAGCAGTCTTTCTGAGGTATCCTGTCCACTTAGCATTTATATTTGTAGTGTGTCCAAATTTGTCCTTGTGTTTCATTTGGTTGAACCTGGACTTTTCTGTTTTGCAAAGAGTTGTCTTAAACTCTTAGGCTCAAGGGGTCCTCCTACATCAGCCTTCAGAGTAAAAGAAAAATTAGGATTCTTTAAAATACTGCTTAGAAACAAAATGTGTGACAGTTTACCAGAAATGTTTAAATGGAATGGTCCAATGATTCAGCACTCCTACTGTTGGCTGTACATCCTACGGAAATGAAATCAGCATTAAAGCAAATAAATAAACCAGCAAAAACCAAAGTATGGCTCTCATATCCACACTTGACTTCTCATGTGCACTACAGCAGTAATCATAATATTGATAGATCTTAGTGATTAAGAAATGCGTTTGTAGTCTCTAAGAAAAAGTGCTCGTGATATGGCCAGTGGGTAAAAACAGCTACCCTCTGAAGTCTCTCAAGTCTGAAGACCTGAGTTTAATTCTGGGACTTCAGAAGGAGAGAACCTATTCCTACAAGTTGTCCTCTGACCTACACATGCAAGCTGTGGGCACATATGTGCCCACAGACACGTAAGAAAAATAAGTAAAAATGTAATTTAAGACATTTTTAAATTAAGAAGACATTGTGTTAAGTGTAGTAAGCCAGGCACATAAAGAAATGACACTGTGTTCTCACTTTAATTAAAGAGTCAATGCAACAGTGTTTAACTCCAGTCAGTAGGGTGACAATCAGATTGGAGAGATTTCGGGTAAACTTACTAAGTTTCAAGTAGTTGGGTGTTATATTGTTAAGGTGATTATAATTACATAGTTGAAAATTGTTAGTAGATTTTAAGTGTTCTTATCACAAAGTATGCTTGAATTAATCATTCTACATTGTTTATATATTAGATCATAAATGTATGTGATTTTTATTTACCAACTACATTAATAGATTTAAAATATAAGTGAACATTTAAATATAGTATTAAACAATGGTAATTGGGGAGTTTTTAATGCACATAATAAACTCAGTCTAGTAATATAATTTGATTTGTATATAAGTTAAACTATACATACATATTAAAACTCTACATTGGTATAAAGTTAAAATGTCACCTTTCAATTTCCTTTTTGAAGTTGATTAAGTAGATTCTATGTACTAAGATGAAAGAGTAGTAAAAACAAATTGAACTGTGTGGCCTCTTGGCTCTGCCCCTGGATCAAGTCCTGAAAGTGTGTCATATTTATTTGAGAAATGTGTGCACAGTATTTTAAGCCACAGTATAACTGTTTTTCAGTATCTCTGTGAGTGTCAGTTTGATGACAATCTTAAATTCAAGAATATAATTAATGAGGAGGATGCTGATACTATGCGTCTCCAGCCAATTGGGCGAGACAAAGATGGCCTCATGTATTGGTACCAGTTGGATCAAGACCATAATGTGAGAATGTACATAGAAGAACAAGATGATCAAGATGGCTCTTCTTGGAAATGCATTGTCAGGTACCTGTACTGGAATCTTTATGAACTGCTCTCTTTGACCTGTGATGCCAGAATGGGCTTTTGCTTACTGGGAATTGCCACATTTTCTAAGGCTAATCTAGTACTCAGCACAGTGTCCATAGTAGGTACTTAATATTTGCCAAATAAATATAAGTACCATTCCCATCCATAGTAAGACATATACTTTGTGCCCAAAATGTTGTGATCTGAATATGAATGTATAACTTCAATGTGTGGAAGAACATATGCTTATAGATATATATGTATATCAAAGCACTGTTTGGTTCTCTTTCCTATTTCAGTTTGACCAGTTCATCTGTACAGTTTTTTTCTTGGAGTTCTGAAGAACATTGTGCTTTTGTGTTACATTTAAAAAAAAAATTTTGTTTTTCATTTCTCATTTGTACTGACAGTTAAATACCTTGAAATTAATTTGTTTTGCTTTTTAAAAATAGATCAATGATACGAGACCTCTGCAGAAAATTTTTGTTTTTAATTTTCTATTTTGCAATTTCATTATTTATAAATATCATTAATAGCCATATTATGTAATAATGTTGGAACTTTAGTGGCATGACAAAATAGGGAAACCTTGCCTAACTTCTTGGTGTAAATAGCTGCTTTGACATGAACTCTTACCTGGTTTTGCCCCATCTTTATTTTTAGTATATTTTTATCAGTGATTACTAATTCATTATTAACATTCATTTGATTAAGAAAGTTCAACTTTTTTCCATTCTCTAAAGATAAGTATGAGCTGAATGAATTCATGGGGTGTTATTAGCAGGTATAATGCCTGCTTCTCTTTTGCTGTTGTTTTGGTTTGTATTGGTTTTGGTTTTTCAAGACAGGCTGTCCTAGAACTGGCTTTGTCGTCCAGACTTGCCTGGAACTCACAGAGATCCTGTTCTCTGTGCCTCCTGAGTACTGGGAATTAGACTGAGCCAACAGTGCCTGGCATGGTTCTCTCTTTAGCTAAGTTTCTAAATGAAGATAAGCAACTTACTCCTGTGATATCATTTTCCCCCTCTTGTTCTTTGTGAATGCAGGGCTCTCTTCATGATGCTCTACTGCCAAGTGTACTGTTGCAAAGGAAAATATTTTCTCCTGCTTTGTAGATCAAGAAAATGTAACAGAGAAATTATGTTTGCTATTGCTAATGCTTACTTTCTTAAAACAACTTTCACATGCACACTGTTAAATATGTCCATGATGTGAGTTGTTGGTTGTGTGTGTGTTTTTTTTAACCTAGTTTGTATTTGAATCTGGGTTCTTTTTTTTTTTTAACCACATAGAGAAACGTTACTTTTTTATCTCTAAAATTTTTTCTGTGCTTCATTTAACTTTTGCATATGTCTCAGTTGGTATGCATATGTGTTTGCATGTGTGTGAGCACACTGTGTACACGTGTGTTGGCTGGAAGCTGACATTGGGAGTCTTCCTCAGCTACCCTCCACCTTCTTCATTGAGGCAAGGTCTCTCACTTGAAATCAGAGCTCTCTTAATATGGCTAGCCAGCTTGCTTTAGGGATCCCTGTCTCCTCTGCCTCCTGCGTGCTGGGATTTCAGGTGGACTGCGATGCCCACTAGACATTTATGTGGTTTCTGGTTCTACTCTGGTCCTCATATTTTCCTGGCAAGCACTTAACCCACTGAGCCATCTTCCCAGCCTTATATTAAGGTAGTGATACTGCCCCTATGGGAGATTATGCTAAGACCATATTGCATGCTCAGTAAACATTTGCTCTTTTCTGCCTACTTTTTAAAAAAAATAGAACATGTCACACTAAACAAAATTTAAATGTGTGTGTGCATGTCACATGCATGTGACACAGCTTACATGTGGAAGTCACAGAATAATTTTGGGGAATTGGTTCTTTCTCTCTTTCCACCTTTATGTAGATTCTAGGGATTGAACTTGGGTCCTCGGTCGGGCTGTGCTGTTTAGAGCCACAGTATAGCCCTGTTCTCCCCATTTACAACTTGGTTTTATAAACTTCTAATTCTAAACACTGAAATTTTATATCTTCTTTAAAAAAAAATATTTATCAACAGATGGTTAAAATTCCCACAGTGTTTCTCACCCCCTTTCAGCCATCACTGGCTTTATTTCTAGTTGCTCTGGCTTCAAAAAACAAGAACAAGATGCTAGGATTGTAGCAGTTCCCAGAGGGTTTCCTTACATATATAAAACCTTGAGTTCAGTCTTCAGTTTTACATAAACAGTCCTAGGGGCATATTCCCATAACCCTAGATGGAAGCTGAAAGAGCAGACATTCCAGGTTATCCTTGGCTACACAGTGAGTTTAAAGCCAACCTAGGCTGTGTGAGACCTTGTCTCAAAAAGAAAATGAAAAATCAAACAGAACCAAAACAACAGATTCTAAAACTAAACAGATGCCCTTCACAGGTGCCAATGTCTATTTCTGATAAACATTAAATAATAAATGATGTGTCTACAGTCAGTGTTTAGAACCCAATGCTCATAAAAGTGTCTAAGCAGTTTTTCCATGGTAGCAATAGGGTTTTATTTAGTGAAATAGCAGGTTGTTTTTAGCCTTTATGAATATTTTTTTGTTTTTTGTTTTCTTTTTGGTGGTGGTGGTTGCTGTTTTTTTGGAGACTGTCTCTCACTGTATATTCCTGGCTAGCCTTGAACTCGGAGACTGTCTGCCTCTGCCTCCTGATGAGATTAAAAGGCATGTACTACCAGGCCCTGTTTGTGTTACTCTTAATCGGGATACACAGTAATTCTGACCACATAATACAGAAATGTTTGAGACCAAGCAGAAACATTTGAGTTCACTGACTGATACCCGCTAACCTAGTTTTTAAACATGTGGTGGACAAGTGTTCAGTTTATATTGTATACAGACTTGTACAGTAAGAAGTTGAAGGTATGAGGGTGGTGAGTAGCTTAGCTAGCATTCCTGGCTGGATCTCAGGCTCCTATGAAGCCCCTTGCTTTGTGAAGTCCTAGTTGTATAGTGTATGTTTTCTGGGTAACATTAGCTTTCTTCAGATTTCTTCCTGGGAGTGTTCATACTTATTATGAGCTGCTTGGGACATGGTGTTTAGCTAGCTTGTAACTGAATGAACTACTACTGGTAAATGTTGTGAACTGACTTGCCCACTTAGTCTTTCTTTTTGTGAATGTTAAATAGCAAAAGTGTATTTTGGCTTCCTCAAGAAGATATCACTTCAGCTACATGGTAGCACATGCTTTTAATCCCAGCAGAGACAGGCAGCTCTTTGTGAGTTTGAAGCCTGCCTCATTTACATAGTGAGAGTACAAGGAGATCCAGGCTTTGTAGAAAGTCCCTATCTCAAGACAGACAAGAGAAATGACTTGATCTAGGGATACACTTAATTAGTGGAGTGCTTGCCTAACAAGTGGAGGACATGGATTTGATACCCAGCACATTCTCCCTAAAAATGGTATTACTAGGTTGAGGGTGGGGATGTAGTTTAGAGAAGGGAACTTGCATAGTATGTATAAAGCCTGTATTTTGATCACCACTAACAATACATACTTATCTCATGGTGTATATACTTAATATCCATTTGGTTCACAAAATAATGTGAGGTATAATCTCACTTGATCCTGATGGGGTCATACTGAGAATATAGTTAAATTCTGATCCCAAACATGAAAAGAAAAATGTTTAGTACAATGAACTCCTAATGGGAGGAGCACTAATTGAATAGGAATAGAGTTGATATAGAATAATTTAAGGAGATGTCTATTTTTAGACATATAAAGAATTAATTTGGGGAAGATATGTGGATGTGTGTTGGGATTAAAAGGGCTGAGATATACATTATAGTGCAGAATTGAGTCCCAAAGAAACAAGGTCATTTACTTTGATATTATACAGAAATGGTTGTTTTCTGCTAGATGCTGTCAAGGTGTTTTCTTAGTAAACCTAGCTTATGTAAAGTAAGTTTTAAAAGTGGGATTAATCTTCATAGAAACTCTGGTGATGAGGAAAAGCAAATAGTCCAAGCAGAAGTTTGGCTTTTTGCTTTCTAGGCTACACTTGGGGCTTTTGTTTGTTTGTTTGTTTGCTTTTCTTTAACTAGAGAATGTAACTTTTTACTAAGAAAATTAACAGGCAAGTTTCCTGTACTTGAAACAACATCTTTAAAGAACTACTTTGGTGGTGGTTTTAGTAACATTCTTCCCCTCCGTGAGGCCGCAGTTTGGAACGCGTTTCTGCGTCATCTTGAGCAGGTGCTTATATAATAAAAATTATCTAGGCTTCAGAATTATGGGTTTTTTTAAACTAATAGTATTTAATAATAAGTGAGCCTTGTTATTGACCAGTAAGTTTAGAGGCATAACTGGACATTGACAATTCAAAATGCCAAAATTACAGAGTGCAATAATTTTCTAATACTGAAAATCTACCATAAGTTATAGTGTGTATTTATTAGCTACTGACAGCTTAACATCAATGTATTACCACAGTTTTACAACTTCTCTTAGGCTGGACATGACTGGATGGCGTTAGGTAAGGATGCTATCGGAGCCTGGAGGCTCGGAATCCCTAGAGCAAACAGGATGGCTATAGTAGCCCTCTCAGTGAGCTTTGGGTATAATTGAGAGACTCTGCCTTAATTTGTACAGTGGGAACCAAGGATGATGCAAGATGTTAGCCTTTGTCTTCAAAATGTGCTCCATTGGTGCCCACACATGTGAACATGCAAAGTCATGCATGCATACCTCACACTCATCTTACATAAAACAAAACCAAACATGTACTGTTGTTTATACAGTGCCTATTTGCATTTATTGTAGAATTAGTATAAATATGAGGCACATTAGAAGTAGTTAATGCATACATGTGCACATATTCCACATTGAAAATCATTTCATATATTCAGGTAAAAGAACTCAGATAAAAGTTGTTAAATTTTATTGAACTAAGTATGTTATATTTGTACATTCTCCTATAGAAAGTGGCAGTTTCATGTGGTTTAACTAACAAATTTCAGCAACAGAACTTGTCCCCCTTAGTTTTAAACCAGAATAGTATTTTTTACACTTATTTTATCACTTGTTTAGGCCTCTGGAAGGGAAGGCAAAAGCACATACAATACTTTTTTATAATTGATCAAATACTTTATGAAAGAAGAAATATATAGTGACAAAAGTGTTCATATTAAGTCATCATGAGGGAAGAGTTGTGGCACACAGATCTTAAGTTGGCATGATTTAATCAGGTGCTTCCTTAAGTCAGAGAGATACTATAGAAAGTATTTAGATTCTAATTCTAGTAAGGAAAAAACATATGGCTAACATTAACATGAATAAATGACCAGCAGTCTGAGAGAATTCCCAGTGGAAACCAGTTAGGTATGACTTTATCCCCACAGATATTTTACAAATTAATAATTTATAATTTCCACTGAAGTGACTAGGTGACTATTACTCAGAAATGCAGGTATTAACAAGTTTATGAGCCAACTGGAACTTATATCCTGCCTTCTACAAATATAAACACTGCGACCCCCTGACTTTCCATTTGGTGGTGTCTTCAGATGTCACTATACTATTATAGCGTCAGCTTCATTCCTTTGTACTTAATATTAACACAAGGCTTGTTTGAGCGTTTCATTTCATCTTGAGCTTCCATTTGCCTTTGCATTTGAAAACAAATGTGCAAACTCTGTGCCTGAAGCTGCCCTTACCCACTGTGCAGTTGAAGCCTAGCCTCAGTTATGACCTCATCCCTGTGACTACTGTTATACTTGCTATAGCATCTTTTTTCCTAACAGTACTCATGCAGTAGATTACCCGTAAGCAGCAAAAAGAAATGATCTCATGCAATATGAATTTGTCTCAAAAATCCTTGGTTGTGAAAGAAGCCAAACAGATATAGTGTTTGACTTTATTTGTTTTAAGCTTAGGTATCAACAAGACTAATAAACTGTGGTTATAATAATCAACACTGATAGCAGCCAGGCGTGGTAACACACACTTGCAATTTTACTACTCAGGAAGCTGGGGCAGAAGGATCTTAAGTTTTAGGCCAGCCTGGACTACTTAGTGAGTTCTGAGCCAGCTTGGGTTACATAGTGAGAGCGTCTCAAGAATGAAAGCCCCATATTTCATCTTGCCTTGGTAGGAGTTTATCTGTGTCAGTGTTTGGATATAGGTCTGTGGCTTCTGTTCCCCTGGTTCATGTTTTGAACTTGGTCCCCTGTGAGTAATACTACTTTTGGAAAATGATGGAATCTTTAAGAGATGGAGGACCTAGCCTGAGGGAGTGAGTCAGAGGATGAAGTTTGGTAGCCGGCCTCCCAGCGCACTGCCTAGTCTCTACTTCCTTGACTGCCCCTGCTCATAACCGCCATCTCTTCCCAGCCATGATGGGCTGTACCCTTCAAACTAAAGCCAAAGTAACTTTATTTTCTTTTTTTGCTGATTTTTCTCAGATCTTTGTTCACAGCAACAAGAAGAATGACTAACACAGTGAGTGTCTGTCTGGGCAAAGTAACTAACTGAACTGAATACTAACTGAGCTCCTTTTAGCCCTGGCAGGCTGAAAAAGCCGGGAATCCCAGCATTTCTGAGGCCAAGCTAGCTAGCCTGCTCTTCAAAGCAGACATCCTGCCAAAGCAATACCATTTTACAAGTAAACAACATGCTACCTTCACAGTGTGTGGGTTGTACCTCTAAAAATATTTTTAAATTGATTGTGGTTTTGATAGTTATTTACAGAAATTTAAATTCTGAATAGTGAATACAATTTTCACGTATCTTTATTCATAGACCTCTACCAGGACGTTTTAATTTTTTTGTTGTTTTATTTTTTTAATTATATAGTCTATGTATGTTGCGGGTTATTCATGTGTGAATACAGGTGTTCAGAGTCCAGAAGAGGGTGCTGGATCCTCTGGAACTAGAATCACAGGTTGTTGTGAGCTGCCTGATGTGGTACTGGGAACTGAACTCAAGTGTTGTGCAATGGCAGTGGGTGCTCATTACTACTGAGCCATTTCTAAAACTGTCAGGACATTCATTAGCTATGCTGCTAACAATGATTAAGAAGGTGAGACCTAAGCAGGGTGTGCTGGTGTCTGCCATACAATTCTAGTACTTAGGAGGCAGCAACAGAAGGCTTACCACAAATTAGGCCAGACAAATGCTACAACTATTAATATAAAATACACAAAAATTGAAATTAAATGAGATGAGGTGGTCTCTGGAGTCAGATCTTCCAGAATTCAATCCTGCTGAGACCTTAGGGAAGTAACTGTACCTCTGTGGATATCTCTGATTTTGTTCAGTTTGTTTTATTTTGAGAAAGGGTTTGCTATGTAGCCTAGGCTGTCCTTGAACCTGTGATCTACCTACCTCAGCCTCCTGAGTGCTGGGGTTTAGATATGCACTACTATGCCTTTGTGTTGGAGTTGAATTAAAGCTTGCTGATTTGTGCTATCTTAATAATATTGTTGAAGTTATTAGCATGCCTCCATTTTCTTGGCTTCAGTAAAAGACTGTTGTTCCTCTTAGTTTCCATTTTTTGCTACCTCACCATGTAGTTGATTCATAAGAGACAGAATAATGTTGCTGAACCTTAAACCATAATGATAATTAATGTAAGGCACTTGCTATATTTATATTATGCTTTACCCTATTTTAAGGAGGATTCCCATTTTATGGAAAAAAGATACAGGATCATAAATGTTTTAAAAAAATAGATGTGAGCTGTGGTGAGACTATCCCAAGGTGTCCAGGAAGAGCTAGCTGAAGAGGCTATTCTTGCACTTTGTCTGCTTTTGTTACCATTGGCTTCCAGGGCTATTGTTCCTGAAGGTTTAGCCCTTACCACTAACTCACATCTGAAGAACTATTAGGCTTGCAGAAGGAATATTACATAAAACAATAGTTAACAGTGTGGCCCATTTCTCCAAAGTCTAGATTATTTAAGATACATATAGGGGCCGTAAACATTAAAATCTGGTAAAGTTGGAAAGTTAGTCTGCCCTAAACTAAGTTTCTGATCTTTTCTACCAACATAATGCAATACAACCAATTTAAGTTTATCATCCCCCCCCCAACCCCCACTAGTTTACAAATGAATGAGACTCAGGCTATGGTTATTTTATTAGGCTTTGACAGTTACTGGGGGATAACATCTAATCTACTTTTCTAACTGCTGTCTTGGCTATCTCCCCAGCGGTGTACTCCAGATTCTTACTGGCCTTGTGCTCCTTGTCCATCTTCCCTCATGGCTGCTGTCTTCCTCTTCTCTGTCCTCTCTCTTCTCCACCCCCAGTCCAGTAACTCAAAACCCACCTCTAATCCCTCCAATAACTGGCTGTAGCCAGTTTTACTTAACCAATAGTTTTAAATCAAGCAACAAGGTTTGCACAACAAAAGCTTGTAAATGTGAGAATTCCCTTGGAGGGCTAGACCTGCTGAACCCAATTTAGCATTCAAATACAAACCAACAGAGCAAACCTCCACAGTTCTTGAAAGTATCCTCCTACAGACTAGAAGCAACTCCTTCTGCTGGGTTGGGTCTTAGGAGTGCTTCACCTCATTTGTTCTTGCTCTACATAGAGTCTGTCAGCAAAACCAGTCAGCTTTCCATGCAAAATTAGTCTAGAATTTTACCACGTTTTCATCCTCTTCCTATCTACAATAGTCTCCAGCTACTGTCGTTGTTTTTATGAAAATACAAACAAACTTCGAACTTAGTTTGGGCATGATAGTACACAGCTGTAATCTAGGAGACTGAGGCAGTAAGATCTCTAGTCAGAATACTCTCTCTCAATATCTCTCTCTGTCTCTGTCTCTCTCTGTCTCCTCTCTTTCTCTCCCCCCCCCCCACATACACCCCACCCCACCCCAGGGGCTGTTTACTATACCTACAAATATTATAGTCAGCATGACAAACCAACTCTAAACAGATTTCCCTCTACCCAAGTTTTTGTTTTTTAAAGATCTAGTTACTTTTATTTTTATGTGTATAAGTGTGGGTTTTTTTTTGTTTTATTCTTTTGTCTTCCACACATGTGTACATAGGCACACATATACACTTATATACATATAACATACATCATGCTCACATACATATACAAAAGGATTGTAATTAATATGTGAAACATATTCTAGACTAAGAGGACAGAAGCACAGTCATTTTGTCCTAAAAGAATATGGTATTTTGGAGGGGAATTGCTGATATTATAGATTGAAGGAAGAGAAAGGGAGGAAAATATCCAGATTGTTGTTAGAGGCTATAGTCTACTCTTAAAGTCGCAGTTATTAGGGGTGGAGAGATGGCTCAGTGGTTAAGGACACTCATTGCTCTTGCAGAGAGGACCTGGGTTGAATTCCCCCAAGCATCAACAAGGTGGCTCACAAACAAGTGTAATTCCAATTCCTGTGGATACAACACCCTCTTCTGCCCTCCATGGGCAAATAAATGCATGTAGGCAAAAACACTCATTATTTATATTTATACACAGAGAGAGAGAGAGAGAGAGAGAGAGAGAATCTTATTTCTAACTAGTTTAAATTTAATATACTTAACTTTTTCTAGCGGAATAAATCAATAAATAAATTAGCTCAAACTATGAAATATCTAGGTTTAGATAGTTTTCTGTTTTTATACTCTAATATGTGTGAATTATGCTTGTTTTTAGAAACATTAGTCAGGTTAAAAGCCTTTTAGGGAGTTTTTCTTAATACTTTTTTATTCCCTTTTATAGCTTTGATACATAGCATAAACAATCTAGATGGATCTTTTCAGTAATAAGAACATTTAGTGAGCTGGGCAGTGGTGGCGCACACCTTTAATACCAGCACTTGGGAGGCAGAGGCAGGAGGATTTCTGAGTTTGAGGACAGCCAGGGCTACACAGAGAAACCCTGTCTCGAAAAAAGAAAAAAAAAAGAACATTTAGTGAATAACTAGTACAATATACTTCTCAGAATCCAGCATAACTCTAGAAAATATCACATGGGTAGAGGCATGTGCTCCATACAGAACTGTGTAATAAGAAAAAGCGGTAATTAAGTGTCCACACACTTTTGTTAGAAGACAAACTAATGTAATGAGAAGGAAATAACATCTTTGTGAAAAATAAATTATTTACAAATAGTTGAGTCTTCTATTTTTCTATAAAGTTGATACATTACCATATCAGACTCTGAAAGAGCACCTAATCTGAAATATTAATAAACAGTTAAATTTTATACTTTTGCTTGGTGGTGGTTGGCACATGTCTTTAATCTCAGAACTGTGGAGGCAGAGGCTGGCAGATCTCTGAGTTTGAGGCCAACTTGGTCTACAGAACTAGTTCTAGGACAGCCAAGGCAACACAGATAAAAGTTGACTAGTATATATATATATATATATATATATATATATATATATATATTCTTTATTGTTTAAGTTCATATTAAATCTATGCATATTATGTGCATTCCCATACTTGATAAGTAGTTACCATTTTAACATCTAGTTGATTTCCACTAGTGACAATTTTCTTTCTTTCCCAGGGAGATCAATTTGATATTTGGTCTTTTATTTCTTGTATTGTATAAAATCTAAAATAGAAAATAATATAAAAGTATTAACAACATGTTGCTTCAAATGGAGAAGTCCACTTTGATCTGGCATGAACTGGTACTGACAGAAAACACAGGTATTCAACATAGAGTGTATTCAGCATCCCAAGGAGGAACAGACACTGTCATGGTCCCCTCCACCGAGGAGGCCTCTTCTTCACACGTCTGCATCGTCCAGCACAGTGATGCCCACAGAGAGGAGAGGAGAGCACAGCGGCTGTGCAGCCTGTGTGTCCCAGGACAGGTGCATCCCCACCTGTTTTACTCAGTGGCTTTCATTCTTGTTGTGGGACCTAAAATTATTGTTGAGTCAGAAAGGCCCACAGACACCCTGTGAGGAAAAGGAATACAAGAAAGAAGAAATATTTGTGTTTGTCAGTGGCACAGAAGGTTAGGTTATAAGAGAAGCTGGACATTGGTATACACCACCTTTCCAACACTGTGGTTTTGGGATGAAAGTATGTCCAGCAGGGTACAAGTATGATCTGTCAAAGGTCTCTGCTGATAAATGACAAAGAGGAGTTAGTAAAAAGCAGAAAAGTGATGCAGAAAGCTCAAAACGAAGGTATGGAAAGCAGGATCCTCCCCTTCCAGTCCCTTCCTGCCACTCCGAGAGGTGCTTCTCAGGAACTAAGGAAGGAAGGACCTGTCCTCACTACGGGAGAGCTGGAGGGAATGGTGAACATTGACAGGCTGATTGCAGAAACGGAAAGAAAGACCAAGAGTTAACTTCTGAAGACTTTAAATGGTTACAGATCTGATCATGTGGTATAGGAGTTCTTGATGAGTTGTCCCTGCCTTGCTGATGAGAATGTCACCAGGCCAAGTCAGCCCTGCTGGCATGTGCATAGAGATGAAGCCAGCAAAGATGGCCAGAGTTCATGGCCTTACTGCTGTGCAAGCCTACTCTTAAGCTAGCAGAAGTGCAAAGATCAATAAAGACATCTTTTCTCATTTTTTTTTGTGAAACAAATATTTTCCTAAATATTTTCATGCTCATGGTAAACCGGACCGGGTGATGACTACAACATTTTATATTCGCTGACAATGATTCTGCTTATTTATTCCAGGTGAAATTCCCTACAAAATCTCAATTCAATCCATGTTCTTTACTCTAAAGTAACTTCACTGTTTCATCCCCAGCTTAGGAAAATACACTTTCTCTTAGCACATTAATAGCAACTAACAGATTCATGGGTGTGGAGAGTTTCCAAAAGGGGTTTCTTAAACTCAGAGCATGGCGTTCCATGTCTGTAATTCTAATAATACTTTAGAGATAGAAGCAGGAAGATCACAAGTTCAGGGTCATCCTGGGCTTCACAGTGTTTGAAGCCAACCTGAATCCATGAGACCCTGTCTCTAAGAAGTAAATGAATGGGAGGAACCTGAGTGTAACAGTAACCTCTGTGCTGTTACCAGTGCTTGCAACACAGCAGTTAAAGCCACAGTTGTGTCTGCTTGATGCCACTGTATGGAGTGGTGGTAATGATCAGCATTGAGGATTCTGAATATTAAGGAAAAAAATCTTTTAAAAATTCTAAAAATTATTTTGAGCATATGATGTGTTTTGCCTGCATGTTTGTCTATATACCACATTTATGCCGAATGCCCATAGAAGCCAAAAAATGGGGTGAGGGGTATTAACTTCTCTGGAACTGGACTTACAGACAGTTGTGCTACCATGTAGGTACAGGGAATCTAACCTAGGTCCTCCAGAAGAGCAGCCAGTGCCATTGATCACTGAGCCATCTCCAGCTTCTCTCCACAAAAGATTTCATTATACATGCTAAAGCATACAGTGTGAGGCTCTTATAGTAAGCTAGAAGAAATGAATATAAATGTTTTTAGCATCAGTACTGAATGAAATTCCAGTTATTCATGCATTGACCCATTATGAGATAGTCAAAAGGATCCTGAACCACTGTGATCCAGACAATCGAGGTGGAGCTGTTAATAATTAATTGCAAACGTGTTGTCATACACATTCCAGGGGCCTTGGAGTTGTATGCATTTATAACAAACTGCATGTCTGTTTATAGAATCCGATTTCTAAGGTAAAACTTGCTCATCGTGGTAGAAGTGTGTCTGTTGGTGGGTGCTTAATGAGTGTGCGTGCCTATGGAGGCCAAAGACCACAGCTTCACGTGTTGGTCCTCAGGTGCTGTCTACTATTTTTAAGGATTTTTCTCTCTAGCCTGGATCTTAACCAAGTTTGTATTCTAGGCTGTCTGACCAGCCAGGTTACACAGAAAAACCCTGTCTTGAAAAAAAAAAAAAAAAAGAATAGTTAGTGATAGCACATAAACAAGAATAATATTGATTCCTGACAGCTGTAGATTAAACATGGTGGGTGGAGATAGTAATACCTTGTCTTCTTGACAGCACAACATGCACTATCGTAACACAATAAGTTATGGAAAATGTTGTGTGACGTTTCTACAGGCTACACAGGAACAGAGTCTGAATAATGGCAGAGTGGGTCCATGCCTCCTCCTTAAGGGTCAGGGTCTGAGCTCAGAGGCCAGCATGCATGCAGAAGCTCGCACAGGGACAGACAGGTACATCCCGAAAGACACCTGCCGTACCACACAGGGACACTGGAATTGTTATCTATAATGTGTAAATTCATAAGTAGTGGCCAGCCTTTGGCTTGTTTAATGTTGTACCTGCCCTTGCTTCTATCCAGAGTGTTTTGCATTGCTACTCTATTCAGTAAGGAAAAGAAAACTGTGCTTGGTGAGCAGTACCTTTTACTGTGTGTCCTTCGTAAGTACTTAGTTTTAGAATTTTGTTAGGACTACTCCCAGGCCATGTTCTTTACTGTGTTGTTCCCCTCTGATTTTAATTTCTAGTAGGTGCTGTTCACAAAGTTTACTAGACTCAGAAAGATTTTTATGCTGTCTTATTTTTTCCCTTGTTTAGAAATCGAAACGAGTTGGCTGAGACTCTTGCACTCCTGAAAGCACAAATTGATCCTGTCCTATTGAAAACCTCTAGCCAACAGGAAGACTCTTCCCGGGAAAGCCCCACCCTAGAGGATGAGGAGACCAAAAAAGATGAAGAAACACCTAAACAAGGTTTTTTTTGTGTGTTTTCTTTTGCTTTGTTTTGTAATCTCTTCTATTTTCTACTCCTCCACCCAACTATATAATCCTGAATTTTTATCTCAATTTGAAAAATTGAGAACCTTCCTATAAAAAACTATTTCAAAAGGAAACAAAGAAGCAAAAAAATACTTGTTCTTTCTGACATTTTAAAAAGTATAAATCAAATATGTTCAGGTTATTAATGTAATGTCTTACCAATTTGAGAGCCTTGTTAGGTAGGCATGGTGCCACTCACCTATGCTTTCAACACTTGGGAGGGAGAGGCAGGACGTGCTGAGTTCTAGGCCAGCCTGAGTCAAACCAAGGCCGGGACACACTGCTAAGACGTTTATTGAACTTGTCAGTTGGAATACAAAAAGATGGGTCACAGATTTGACAACTTTAGACATTTGGAGCTTTGTGGGCCTGTTGCTTTCGGTGTATTTATTTACATTGTTCTCCCCACTAAATTCGTGAACGTGCTAAACACTAAGTGTTTTCTCCAGCTGCAGCCCTGGAATCTGATTTCTGTCTTTGATTTGATTACAAGAACCTCATATCAGAGCCAGGCGTGGTGGCGCACGCCTTTAATCCCAGCACTCGGGAGGCAGAGGCAGGCGGATTTCTGAGTTCGAGGCTAGCCTGGTCTACAGAGTGAGTTCCAGGACAGCCAGGGCTATAAAGAGAAACCCTGTCTCGAAAAACCAAAAAAAAAAAAAAAAAAAAAAAAAAAAAGAACCTCATATCAGAAGAATCAAAGAAATACTTTCCCTTATTTCACTTAGTGTACTGTTTTCAAGTATCTATATTAGTACACGTATGATGATTTCCTTCCTCTTATGCATAATCGGCCAGGCAGTGGTAGCGCATCCCTTTAATCCCAGTACTCAGGAAGCAGAGGCAGGCAAATCTATGAGCTCTGAATTTGAGGCCAGTCTAGTCTATAGAGCGAGTTCTAGGGTAGCTAAGGCTACACAGAAAAACCCTGTTTCAAAAACAAGCAAGCAAGCAAACAGACTGAAAATAGTCTACTATGTAGGCCCCACTTTTTGTTTATCTGTCCATTTGTGTTTCATCCTCCTTAAGGCTGTTGACTAACCCTGCTGGGGACATACTAATACAGATTTCATACTTATGCTACATACCCAGGAGTGAAATTGCTAAATTGTATGATAATACTGTTTCATTTTTGTAGGCCTTACCATACTTGGGTTTTTTTGTTTTTGTTTTTGTTTTTGTTTTAAAGACATGGGCTCACTGTGTAGCTCTGGCCTAGAACTCTGTAGTCCAGGCTGATCTAGATAGAACTCACAGCGATCTCTGCCTCTGCCTCCCAAATGTGGGATTAAAGGTGTGTGCCACCATCCTTGGTCTTTTTCTTTTGGTAAGTCCCTAATGACTAATAGTGTTCAGCATCTTTTCAGATACTTATTAATCTTTTGTATCTTTGAAAAGGTATAATGTTAACAAAATGTCTTTATTGTTGAATGTTTTTGCTCTGTGTGTGTGTGTGTGTGTGAGAGAGAGAGAGAGAGAGAGAGAGAGAGAGAGAGAGAGAGAGAGAGAGAGAGAGAGAGAAGGGGGGGCAGTACTGCTTATATTTGTCTTGAGCTCTTGGGGTCAGATAATCTTCCGTCCTCAGGCAGAGTTGCTGGGATTATGTCATCATGCCTGACTGCTTGTTACTTTTGTTTGTTTGTTTTTCAAGACAGTATTTCTGTGTAGCCCTGACTATAGACCAGGCTGACCTTGAACTCACACAGATCTCTCTGCCTCTAGCTCCCAAGTGCTGGGATTAAAGACTACCACTGCTTGGCAACTGCTTATTTTTAAAACCAGAGTTGATCTTTCATTTTTGTTTCGTTAATTAAGGCTATGACAGTTATAAGTATTAAACCTGTTTTCATTGAGTTTACTCGTTTTCTACCTCAGCAGATGAAAATCTTTACTTTTCTGAAGGAAAAAAAACAACAAAAAACCTAAGCACTGGAGTGGGGAGAAGAACTCAGCTAATTCTAGTGCACGCTCCTGGTGCTCGTGCACACCTGAGCACTTGAATTCAGGGGTGGAGCAGATCAGCCTCAGGCTGCATTCCTAAGGAGCCATTTACCTTGTTTTCTTGAGAAAGCAAGTTACACTAGGACCTGAATTCCTGATTAAGCTACAATAGCAGGCAAAAGAGCCCTAGGAATTCTCTCCAGCTCTTAGATTACAGATGCAAGCTGCCACATCTGACTGTTGTTTGTTGTGGGTTGTTTTTTTTCCTTTTTTCTTTTTTTTTTTTTTTTTTGAACAAAGTGGTGAATATTTTATTTGTTTCTCTTGGTGTTGCAAAGCCAGTGCTTCATGGTGGGAAAACAACAGCCAACACATGACAAAACAAAGACAGCACTCTCCTGCCTCTGACACCGTACAACACTTCCCTGCATTCCCAGGCATTTCCAGTGAGAAGACACTAAGTCTCTGACCAAAATCCAGTGGTGGAAATGGGCAAGTTACAAAATTATGTAAGCTACACCACTGTTATCCTGAATTATGAACTTGTTATAACAAGTAGGTAGGGTCTCACACCATGTAACTGTGGCTGGTCTGGAACTTCTTATGTAGGCCAGCCTCAAACAAACATCTGCCTATTGGGTGCTGGGATTAAACGGTGGTTCATCACCAAACCCAGCCTCATAACCACTTTTCACCACAGATGATCTTAAGAATTCTAAACACTAGAGCTTAACCCCTAGTCAAATACTTAGTATGGCGATTATCAAAAATCTGTACGCTGTATCTGCATCCATTGGGAAGTTGGGGGTGGGTCTTAAGTAGCACTGTCAAGAACAGTTTCTCTCCGTCAGTATTGCTAAAAGTTATTTCAAGTCTTCTATTCTCCACTAGTTTAAGACAAGTATGCTGGAGCAGGTTACATCCAGTTTTATCTGGGAGTAGAGAGGTGCCATGGTCACCCCTCAATGGACTTCACGTATTTCTCATATGTTTCTTCACTCATCATTCATCCAGCTCAGAAGGGCACTCAGTGTCATCCTGGTCAGCCAACCGCCTTCCTAACAGGATTTGTTGACAAGTCCTGGGTTTGCAAGCCCTGGGTTTGCGGCAATGGCTTCACTGACTTCGGTTACCTCTCCTGACAGAGGAGAGTAGAGTTCACTGGCTGCCTTCACACTCTCCAAAGTACCAAACTCCTCTTGTTTTTTCAATTTTGTCCCACCTTCAGGCAGAGTACAGTAAACAACATCACCCAGTTTTCCTGTGCAAAATTACCTATTCCCACTGTTCCAATACCATCCTCTGTTGTTATCCATTGGAGTTTCTCTGTGAATTTATGTACCGACAGCAAAGCAGATGTGGGTGCGCAGCGAGTGGACGGCTGCAGCGCTTGCTCAGTGCCCAGAGCCTCGGCGGGCAGGAGGCCAGGGTGGCAGAAAGGCTTGCAGGCCACAGCCCCACTCATAGTGACGTGATCCAAGGTCCCCGGGGTAACTTCCTTCTTTTTTTTTTTTAATGTAGGTTTTGGAGAACAGACTTGGGTTTGCCATCAAACCCATTCTGGACTGAGCTATCTTCCCAGCTAAGCTGACATTGTTAGTTAATATTTTTTATTTTTAATTATAGGAAGGAATTTGCTTCTCCTGCCATGTTTTCATCCGCTGGAAGCTTGTATTTTTTGTTTTTCATTATGTTCTTTATGCACTTTGATGCTTTGAGGAAAGTATCCATCAGACAACCCTACATGTAGGAAATGTTGTTTGAAAACAAACAATTAAGCCTTTTATGTTGAAACGATATTTCTGCTTGTTAAACATTTCCTTCATTAAATCCTAGTTATTATGCTCCTTTGACCATTCTTCATATGATTTCAAATATTGGTGGTGGTTTTACTTTATATGAAAAGATACCTTTTCATATATAATACACATTTGGGTTGCTTTGGTAAGGTACAAAAATTTTAATGTACACCCTTGTATTCTAGAGGGGTTTGTTATTTTCTGTTTTTCTTTTATTTGCTATGTTTCTTTTAGTAGTATTCTCTAAGGATTAGTTCTGGTATAAAGCATAATACTATTTGTTCATGCAGTTGTTCAGTTTGGTCATTCATTCATTCTGTGTGCTTGCTTATTTCCTCCCACGATAAGAAAGTCAAAGGGGCCAAATATGGGTGGGGCACACCTTTTTCTCAGCACCTGGGAGGCAGCAGCAGCAGCAGGTGGGTCTTGGTGAGGTGGAGGCCAGCCAGGGCTACATGTTGACTCAAAAAAAGAAAAGACTAAAAAGTAAAGTAAATGAAATAAAGGGGTTGGAAGAATAACTGAGTGGTTATGAGCACTGGCTTCTCTTCTGAACACAGTGGCTCACAACCATCTCTAACTTCAGTTCCAAGGTATGTAGTACCATCTTCTCACTTCTGAGAACACCAGACTGGTTACATAGTGCATAGATCTATGTCTGTGCAGAGAAAACACTCATACACATAAAAGATAAAAGTAAAAACTATATAGAATATGAAATGGGCAAAACATTTTTTTCTTTTCTTTTTTTGTTTTCTTTCTGTGTAGCCATGGCTGTCCTGGAACCCATTCTGTAGACCAGGCTGGCCTTGAACGCAGAGATCCACTTGCCTTAGCCTCCTGAGTGCTGTGATTAAAGGTGTCTGCCTCTGCTAGTGCTACCACCGCCATACTGCAAAATAGACATTTAAGAGGCAGTTAAAAGGAGCTAGGGAACTTTAGATTCGATTTTTTTCTTTTTTTTAAGCATTTCAAAAGCACTTGATAGTGTTGCAAAGGACCTGGGTTTGGTTCCCATCAGTCACATGGTGGCTCATAATTGTCTGTTATCTAGTTGTAGTAGTCTAATGCCCTCTTCTGGCCTAGGCACAGAGCATGCTTGTGGTACACTTCCATACATGCTAGCAAAACACTCATGCACTCAGTCATGTTTTCTTATTTTGATTTTCTCCCATTTCCTATGGTTACATAGTTCTGGGCCTGGGCATGGATCGGTGATTACGAGCATATATTGCTGTTCCAGAAGAGCTTTGCAGGTTCCCAACACCAAGGTTGGGTAGCTCACAGCCACCTGTGAGTCCAGCCTCGGGGGGCCAATGCCTCTGGCCCCTGCCAGCATTTGTACGTAGACGCACACACTCCCCACACCCTGTCTGTTCTCCCAAGATTAAAAACTAAAATTTAAACAGTTCTCTTCTTGGGGGAATAAAATGCATGGCACATGGTAAATGTGGAGGTCAAAGAGCAACTTTGAGGAGTTGGTTCTCCTCTCCCTTTACACAAGCTCTGCGGCTTTGGAACTCAGGCCATCAGGCCGGCACAGCAAATGCTTTTACCTGCTGAGCCATCTTTCTGGGCCTCTTGACACTGATTTAGATGGACAGTTCGTTGTGTAGTTTAAAAGTCAAAACACATTATTTCTTTAGTGTTTTTTTTTTTTTTTTAATCCTGTAACTGTGTGCATGTGTTGAGCCTGGTTCCAGGTTCAGCCTCTCACACTGCAAAAACAATAAAAAAATCAAAGGAACTCTTTTGTGTCTCTTATTCTGGCAAGAAAATGTTTATCTTTAAAGGTTTCTTTCTTTAAGCCATCTGTCGACATTCCTCAGTAAAGTAAAACTTCCTAGTGTATTACTCAAAACCACCTATGTTGTGCCTCAGCTTCAAGGTGGAAGCACTTGTGGAACGAGTGCTTGCTCATTGTCCCCTTGATTGTAGTTGTGGGGGTGATAGTGACTTGTAGCTGGTGATGCCTTTTTTTTTCCCCTTCGAGACAGGGTTTCTCTGTGTAGCCCTGGCTGTCCTGGAACTCACTTTGTAGACCAGGCTGGCCTCGAACTCAAAAATCCACCTGCCTCTGCCTCCCGAGTGCTGGGATTAAAGGCGTGCACCACCACGCCCAGCATATCTGAGCCTATTTTGTTCTAAAATAATTTGTATATGTTAAATTGCCTAATAAGTTTTCAGGAACCCACGTGGGTATCAGAAACTGCAGATAATACTGAGACTTACATATAGATAAATTTTAATCTATAAATTTATATAGATGTACAGTGAAAAGAGTCTGTGATGAATGGGTGTTGGCTGGTGCTGGGGCTTAGGGACACGCTAGGCACCCAGCTCGACTAGTAGGATTCTTTTCCTTCTTGTTTGTTTGTCTGTTTGTTTGCATGTTGGCTGAGCATTCTGCCACTAAGTTGGCTGTGTGTGTGTGTGTGTGTGTGTGTGTGTGTGTTTGTACATTTCATCCTTCTACCATTGTGTGGGTTCCAAGGATCAAACCTTTATCACTGAGCTATCTTGTTGGGTCTTCCTTTTAAATTTTTATATACCTCCATTTTCTACTACTGGCCCCAGTTTTTTATTATTATTTAAAAATTTAAAAAGAAATTTTTGAGTATGAGCATTTTGCCTGTGTGTTTGTCTGTGCACCACCTGCATGGCTGTCAGAAAAGGGCATTGGATACCCTGAAACTAGAATTACAGAAAATTGGCTTTAACCTGCCATGTGGGTGCTAGGAATCCAACTCTGGTTTTCTGGAAGAGCAGCTAGTTCTCTGCTGAGCTTCAGTTTTACCTCATCTTCACAACACCTTCTTTTATTATTGTTACAGTTATTTAGGGTTCGTACACTACTGTACAGGTGTGGAAATCAGAGGACAACTTGCAGGAGTTGGTTCTGTCTACCTTGGGGTTTGGGGTTTGAACAGGTCATAAGACTTGTCATCAAATGCCTTTGCTACGGAGTCATCTTCTCTTCCCGGTGTTGCTTCCTTTTGTCCTGATATACAGCTGTCTGCAGTATAGAACTCTGCTTCTAGAAGATGTAATGGGCCTGTTTGTTAATAATTTTGAGTATATGTTGACTGGATGATTGCAGACTTATCTGAATCTAGAGGGATGCTTTTGAACAGATCTGGTTTGTAGTGCTCTCCTCTAATTTGCTTTTTAAGCTCCATTTGGAAAATGTTCAGCGCCCTTTACTCAGCTGATGTATAAAACAAACGAGAGACTTCCAAGTAGCAGCATTGTAGGGCTAATTAATGTCATTTAATTACAGGTCAGTATTAATGCAATGGTGTCTTGGTATGAATGTACAAGATTGTCTGAGTTTAGTACATTTCAGGAAACCCCTTTATCCTGAAAAACCAGTTGGCCACCCTAAAACGGCACTTCTTCTAACGTACTTGATTATAAAAGATATTACATGTTTACTATAGAAAACCTGATAAGGATAAAGCAAAAAATAAAATAAAATAAAATAAAATAAAACAAACACCAGTAATTACTTTGTGACCAAAAAACCATCACTGTTGCTCTTACGATCTAGTTCTTTCTGGTCTTTATTGTAGCCATTGATACTGTTGTACTTACTTACTGGAATTATGTGATAGAATCTATGTTTATTTTTGTACTTAACATTCTATTCTAACCATTTTTTCCAAT
Source organism: Mus caroli (assembly GCF_978045245.1). Taxonomy (NCBI): domain Eukaryota; kingdom Metazoa; phylum Chordata; class Mammalia; order Rodentia; family Muridae; genus Mus; species Mus caroli. The sequence goes on along the minus strand of NW_028227263.1, from coordinate 48,771,293 downwards.
GTGTTCTTCTTTTAAGAATGAAGTTCTAGGTATAAACAGATGTATTTGTTACCGAGTGGTACTTGTTTATACTGTTAGTGCAGCTGGGTGCACATCTGTCTTTTACTACAGATACAGAACTTACTATTGAATTTTACCTTCTTAGATTTGTATACTTTTTGGATAGCTCAATTTTACTTTGGAGACAGAGTCTCATGTAGCCCATACTGTATCACTTGAGGATAATCTAGTACTTCCGATCCTCCTGTGTCCTCTTCCCTGTGCTGGGATTACAGGCATGTGCCATCATCACTTTATGATGTGCATGGTTTGGGGGCTCAAACCCACAGTTCTGTGCACAATACCAACTAAGGTAGCTTCAGCAGTTAGAACCATTGAACTAGTCTGAATTGTTGGTACATATCTATAGTCCTTTATGTTTTGATAGCTTTAGTTTTATCTGGAATTGTAAATATTGTCTTAAGAACACTGAGTAACTCTTTGGCACACTTGCACACACAGTGTCTGTTAAAACTGTCAAACCTTGCATGGATCTCACTTTCTTACTTGCTCACATACACATCTTCAGAAGAGACTGATGAGAGACACGAGCTGACTCGGGGACTGAGAACAGACACTTATCTTGTAGAAGACCTGAGGATGGTCTCCCACATCCAGTTCAGGCAGCTCTCAACTGCCCCTAACTGTAGCTGAAAGGAATTTGATACCTCTGGCCTACATGTGCATCTGCACACATACATAATTAAAAACAATAAAAAATAAATATTTTATACATTGTTAATGGGATTTTTTTTTGCATTTGGACTACAATTTTCTGCCATCGCAGTTTATTCAATTAGATTATCAGGTGTTTTGAATGTCTTATAAGTAAATAATCTATGATTCTATCACAGGAATAATTCTTAGACTAGTTGGGCAAATGAAAGTTAGAATAAATAATTAGGATCCCTCCTAGTAACTGCTGCTAAAAATACACATATAGCAATATGTAATAAACACAAGATATTATTCATTTTTATAGAGCATTAGAGTTGAAACTTAAATGGAGCAAATTTTAATTGGACTTTGAGAATAATATGATTACTATATTAGCTATCATTGAGAGCTTGCTTCTGCCATTTCCTGTAGGCCTTATGTGTAATATAATACATGTATAGTAAGTATACATGTATTATACTATAACTGTCACTATATACTAATAACTGTCAGCTAGAGCAGATACTCTGACAGTTTACAACTGTAGATAAGGCCAGAAGCAGACCCTTACCTGGCTTGCTCAATGCCTAGGGCTCGGTCCCTAGTTGACCATCAGAAAAAAAAGTGCTAATGTTTCACTGAAAGATAGGACAATATGACTCCAACTTTTTGGAAAACATATACAATTAAAGATAGAGAAACCAACCCTGAAAGCTCCCGCAGTGACTGCCCATGGGGATAGGCATATGGGCATTTTCTTTGTCTCTTCTCATTTTTCCACTACAGTGTTTTTGTTACCTTGGTGACCTGAAAAACTCAGTGACTTGTATACAAGAATGTTTCTCACTTTATAAAAACAATTTGGCTTTTGAGAACTGTTTTATGAAGCATTTCTGGTTCATATTTTTGAGAAAGCCCTTGAGTTGGGGCACATTACTTCAACTGTATAAATATCTGCATTCCATCCAGAACACCGACACTAAAAGTAGAAAGCAGACACCTGAGTCTATATTTTAACATCTAGAAATTGTGACTCATAATTTCTCTTCTTATTGTCAGTTTTTTTTTAAATCAAAATATCCAGTTACAACAGGCTTCATATTGAAATTGAAATGAGTATTGCATCGTCTAAGTTTTTTTTAACCCAGAAACTTGTGTTCATATAAACTTTTGTTCTGGTTTTAGAAGCATCAAAAGAAAAGGAAAAGACAGGAGCTGATGAGCGATCAGTGGATTCCGGAAAGTGCTCTGCAGCCAGCGCTCTAGAAGAACCAGCTGTGAAAACTGAGAAAGCAGATGAAAAGGAGCTTGTAAAACTGCCAGTCATTGTAAAGCTAGAAAAGCCTTTGCCAGAAACTGAGGAAAAAAAGATTATCAGTGAGGAAAGTGATTCTTTCAAGGAAAATGTCAAACCCATTAAAGTAGAAGCAAAGGAATGCAGAGCGGACCCAAAAGATCTCAAAGGCAGCTTGGAGCGGCTGGGCTCGCAGGAGCCCGAGCGAGCCGACTTTGGTAGCAACATCAAATCTCAAGACATCACAGAGAAATCTACTGAGGAAACAGAGAAGCTTAAAAATGATCAGCAAGCCAAGATACCACTGAAGAAACGTGAAATTAAGCTGAGTGATGATTTTGACAGTGCAGTCAAAGGACCTTTGTGTAAGTCAGCTACTCCAACAAAAGAGCTTTTGAAAGATGCCACAAAACAAGAGGAAGAGACTTGTACACGGGTCTCTACCATCAGTGCTTTGAGTCATGAAGGGAAACAACTTGTAAATGGAGAGATTAATGATGACAAGGTAATTCCAAATTTTAAGACAGAACAAATGGAAATACAGCTTTGTGATACAAAGGAAGATAATGCTAGCATCCCTGCTAAAGATGGGAATGCCTACATGGAGGGAAATGGTACGGAGTTCTTAAATTCTGTCATAACCAGCACAAAGACAAGTGAGCTTGAGAAAGAGGCCCCTCTAGGGAAGGGTATAGATAGCTCTGTACCTGACATAGAGAGCCTCAGTCAGAAAGGAAGGTTAGAGGAGCCTGGGCTTCCGAACATGGAAATGCCTCTCGAACCTTCTGAGAAAGCCACGGATGTCTCTTTAAAACCCACTTTGTCTGCCACGGAACCCTGCAGTATGAAAGTTGAAGAGAAGGCCCCCAAAAGTAAGAGTGAGAACCACACCCCAGGCATAGAATGCCTGGAAAGGGTGGAGAAGGCCAAGAAGACCTCCATTGATAAGGACATCCAGAAATTGAGTCCAATACCAGAAGAAGTTGTAAGGGGTGCTCTAGAATCAGAAAAGTCAGGTCCTTGTGAAGTGGCTGAAACTCCTCTCCCACTCGAGATGACTGGGGCCGAGGAGAAACAGACCTCAGAAAAAAAGGATGTAGACTGTAGTAGAGGTTCAAGTGAAAGTCAGCCCCTTGAAAATGCAAGCCCAGAAATTCTAAAAGAGGATTCTGAGTCCTCGAGGGTAGAAATGGCCAAACTGGACAATGCCCAGACTTCTGGCGTGGAGGATACTTCTGAAACAAAGGGCTCTGTGCAAAAAAACAAATTTAAATATAAGTTAGTTTCTGAAAGAAACAGTACTGCTTCAGAAAATACAGAGCTCACCTCTGAAAGGAAGAAGGAAGGCATCAAGTTGACAATTAGGATATCAAGTCGGAAGAAGAAGCCAGATTGCCCCCCACAGATTGTAGACTCAGAAAGCAAGGAAGAAAAGGCGGGGAAGGAAGAAGAGAAAACAAGTGTGGGTCGAACTTTAAGAAGGTCTCCAAGAATATCTAGGCCCACGGCAAAAGTTGCTGAGATCAGAGTCCAGAAAGCTGATAAGAAAAGAGCTGACGGAGAAGATGGAGTGGAAGGGGAGCCGGCATCTTTGCAAACAGCAGACAAGAAGGAACACTTGAAGAAAGCAGAGAAGGATACAAATTCTAAAGCAAGCAAGGTAAAACTTCCACTGACTTTTTAATGGAAAAAAATTTTAAATTACTTTATTAGTCTCTGTTTGACGTGTATGTGGAGATCAGAGAAGGGCTTGCAAGTGTCTTCTCTCTTTCTGCCATGTGGATCACAGGGATCAAATTCAGCTCACCAGGCTTGGCAGCAAGTGCTTTTACCCATTGAGCCATCTTGCTGGCCATTATGTTTTTATTTTTTTTGCATGTGTATGTATGTGATTTATGTATGTGTATATGTGGACTCTGTGTATGTGTGTGTGTGTGTGTGTGTGTGTGTGTGTGTATACACTGGGTGGCTTCTTTATCCTTCAACCCTTTATTTGTGAAACAACTTGAAGCTCAAGGGATCAGCTCAGCTAGCTGCCTGTGAGCTTTAGCAATCCACCTGTCTCTACTGCCACCCCCAGGGTTACAGGAGCGCACTGCCATGTGTGGCTTTTTATGTGAGCTCTGGGCTTCCAGAACCCAGTCCTCATGCTTGTGTGGTAAACATTGTATTGATGAGCCATCTTGTAAGCCTGTGTTCTCAATTTTAATTAGAAAACTAATTTAGATCAAAATTGTTTATAGCTTTGTGTTGAAATAGCCATTCAAAGACAATAATAAATCTTCCTCTCTTTTCAATAATTATACCCACATATTAAATTTCAAACCATACAGTGATTCTTTTTCTATTGCAAGTAGTTCTAAGAATACCCTCTAATATATATATTAGCTATCACACTAATAAGGAGCCTGTAGGATGCTAACATGAAACTGCCCATATTAACAGTTTTGTGATACATTGTTCATGCCTTTTTCCAAGCATTCATGTTTATAAATATTCATTACATTTTAAAAATAATTGGATCAAACCTGTTTATTTTACTGTGAGCTTTTCCACTTAACAGTATTGTCTCTATATTTATTTGTGGCCACATAGTATTTTATAGTGTGGATATACCTCAGTTTATTTAATTACTCCCTTATTAATTGACATTTAGGTTGTTTCCCATTTTTCACTATTACAGGCAATGCTGCATTGAAGATCCTTTTGGACATAAGTGAGTATTTCTTTAGAATAGACTCCTGGAATTGGAATTACTGGGTCAAGGGGCATGTGTATTGTAAAATTGATAGTCATTGTCACATTGCCCTTCAGACGCCCCGTTAGTGTACCACCCATTACCAGTGTATACAAGTGCCCATTTTTCTCATTTTAATCATTTGTTTTATAAGCAGGAATTTTCTTTTCTATGACCCTTTTAATTTTTACCAAAATCAACACTAAGACTTTACTCTGTGGGAGTTTGCTGTTGAAAGTACTCCTTCATTTTATTGGCCACATTATTATTCATTGTCATTTATCCTTTGTGCCCTGAAAAATGGAATTTCGAATTCTTTTGAAACCCTTTTTTTCTTATGTTGGAATTATTTGTTCTTTCCTAGAGGCCTGTAGCATAGTAATGCAGTGACATAGGAAAGACTGAACTGATAATAAAATGGTATATCAGCTTCATCTCTGGATCACAGGCATCTAAATGCATCTCTGACCTGCTTTACAGTTTTTGTTTGTAATTTAGAACTTAAATGTTTGAAAAATAAGCATGTCAATATATATTCCTGCTATTGATAGCCTGTAAGTAAGTGTTCATGGCCTTTGACCCAGAATCCTGTTCAAGGAATTTATCCTAACCACAAAAATGGATGTAAATATTAACATCTATGAGGGTACATTGTGAAAGTGAAAAAATGGGAAACAAACACCTAAATGTGTGGATAAAATCAGTACAGCTATTTGGTCATTTTCAAGGACCTCCCCCCCTCACCCCTACACACACACATACAGGAAAGAATAATGAGAACACATCCCAAAACTTAGTAGATAGACCTGTTGACAACTATAACAATTTCATCTTTTCTTTCCGTATCAGCTAAATATTCTCCAAGGGATATGTAGTCTGGAAAAATATGAGAAAAATTCTTATGTCCAATTATCTCATTTTTAATTATTTAAGGTAAAACCCAAAGGAAAAGTTCGATGGACTGGCTCTCGGACACGTGGCAGGTGGAAATACTCCAGCAATGACGAAAGTGAAGGGTCCGAGAGTGACAAGTCCTCTGCAGCCTTGGAAGAGGAGGAAGGAAAGGAAGGTGAAGAAGCAGTCCTTCCAGATGATGATGAACCTTGCAAAAAGTGTGGCCTTCCGAACCATCCAGAACTAGTACGTACCTGCTAAGAGAGCAGTGCTTATCTGATGGCTATACTGTGGTTATTTGGAGTGAACTTCTGCTCCTAGGTTGTTGTTTTGTTTTGTTTTTGTTTTTGTTTTTTAAAGACAGGTTTCACTGTTGGCCGTGGCTGGCCTTAAGCGGGTAATTACAGTGAACTATTACTGTGATAAAGCACTGTGACCAAGGCAACTTAGAAGAGTTTGGGTGGGCTGGTGTGGCTCCAGAGGATTAGAGTTGATGGCAGAAGGAGAGCATGGAGATAATTGGCTAGAGAATCATCTTCGAGCTCACCTCCTAATCCACAAGCAGGGGATGGAGAGCATCCACTGTGGACATCCTAAGTCTTTTGAAATCTCAGAGCCCATACATACTTTGCTTGAGCAAGATCACACTTGCTAACCCTCCCCAAACACCCACTAACTGGGGACCAAATATTCCAGTTCTTGAGAACGAGAAGGGACATTTCCTTAAAACCACCACAACTGTCATAATGAGCCGGGCTGTGAAAGCTAAGGCTTTCCTGCTGAGGATACTGAAGATGTGAGACCGTGCTGTAGAGTCAGCAATGCTTGTGTTCCTCATACCATTTCCTCCCACTACCCCAACAGAGTGGCTTTAAAACATAAACTCTGGGGACAAAACAAGTGTGAGGAAATAAGTGGAGTGAGCAGAAGTGACAGGAAGGCTATCCGCAGGATTTTCATTTGTCACGCTAAGCAGTTGGGCAGTCCTCTTTCTATGTACCATGGCAGAGAGAATGATGATAGAAGTCGAAGATCTATAACCTGGTGGGTTTCTTATGCCCCACACTTGAAGATAACCCAAAACCAAAATTAGAAGCAATGAGAAACCCCTATTGTATTAGTAAGATATATGGTTCTTATTCTTGATGAACAGAAAAGTGATCAATTCAGTAAATCTAGAGCTCTTGTCTGTGCTGGGTGTTTTAGTTAAAAGCAATGAGTTGTTGCCTGAGACTTGGAAATTCTTATATAGTGATAATTATTTAGTGGAATTTGAGATTTTTTGCAGTGAAAGACAAGTCTTCCTTTTAGAAGTAAATGAAATTGTAAAGATTATTTTTAATTCTTTTTTTTTTTTTTCTTTTTCGAGACATGGTTTCTCTTTATAGCCCTTGCTGTCCTGGAACTCACTTTGTAGATCAGGCCTCAAACTCAGAAATCCGCCTGCCTCTGCCTCCCGAGTGCTGGGATTAAAGGCGTGCGCCACTACGCCCGGCTCTGGCTCAATTTTTAAATGTTTTTCACATCCCTAATTATCAGATCTATTTCATTGGCTTTATATAGATACCATACAGTTCATGGTAGTATACTAAGAAATACTGAAATACTGACTTCACCAGAATTGGTGTCTTCTCATATCTATAACAAACTGAGCACTCTGGAGGCTGAGACAGGAATAGTACTGATAGTTTAAGGCCAACCTGGTCTATGTAGCAACTACCAGCCTAACCAGATCTATTAATAGAACAAGGCATTGTCTCAAAAAAGAAAAGAAGAAATGTCATTTTTTTTTAAGATTTATTTATTTATTATATGTAAGTACACTGTAGCTGTCTTCAGATGCTCCAGAAGAGGGCGTCAGATCCCATTACAGATGGTTGTGAGCCACCATGTGGTGGCTGGGATTTGAACTCAGGACCTTCGGAAGAGCAGTCAGTGCTCTTAACCGCTGAGCCATCTCACCAGCCCCGAAATACCATTATTTTAACAGAATGCAGATGTTGATATTACTGCACTTTATTTCAGATTCTTCTGTGTGACTCTTGCGACAGTGGATACCATACTGCCTGCCTCCGCCCTCCGCTGATGATTATCCCTGATGGAGAATGGTTCTGCCCTCCTTGCCAACATGTACGACCCCCAGATTAACTGTTTCCAGCCCTCTGTTTTATATTCACTACATTAGCTGTATTTGCCAGTAGTGTGTTCCTCTTGCCTGGGCCCTGCCTTCTAGTGTCTTGTCTTCTCTAAAACATCTGGCTTTTGTAGGACCATCTTTTCTGCTACTCAAATTTGCAATAAATATAAATAGCACAAACTTCGGATACACACACACATACATACACACACCCACACACACACACACACACACATTTATTTCTGTAGTTTACTCCTTTCTTAAAAGATCCTTTTTCATGAGTGAATCCCTTTTTGTGTTAGCACTGGAAGAAACATCAGTGCATTCTGTATAGATTCATACTTTCTTATAAAACTAAAGAACAGTAAATTTCTGTTCACGGCCTGTTTCACAAGTCTAACCTCGGTTTTCAACATAATGGTTTTAGGCCTTTTTCTCTGAAGTTTCTGTCTTTGGCTCATCATAGCTTAATCTATGATATCTTTTATACTGTTTTGATCCGATTACTATGTAGCATTGTTTTGTTTTGTTTTTTCGAGACAGGGTTTCTCTGTGTAGCTGTATTTTTTATATTAACATGTTTTATTTTATATATATCATATATATATTAAAATGTATGATAGCCTTTTGCTTTTAGTATAGCCTTGTTTTGAATAGTAATGAACAGAATACAGTTTTGACCGATGAAAGCAGGGTAGGCACAGAGTATGTCCTTTTTTTGTTTGTTCTTTGTAATGGTTTGTTTGGCTGACATGCTTTCATATAGAAGTACCCTGCTTATCATCTGTTAAGTGGATCCTGGAGCACCTTTTAAAGTGTGTTCAATATTCATTCACCATGTAGTCATTTTCAGCTTATGGCTTCATAGTCTTACGCTTAATATTAAATATGTGATGTATGGTTATATTCTGGTATGAAAAATAACACATATATATTGCTCTGTCAGAAACTACTGTGTGAAAAATTAGAAGAACAGTTGCAAGATTTGGATGTTGCCTTAAAGAAGAAAGAGCGTGCAGAGCGAAGGTAAATTGATATATGCCTCAGTGTTCTCCTTGGGAACTTGGCAGTACCATTTTCTTGTAGTTTTAGATGAACACATCCATCTAAATCAAAGACTGGCAAGCTACCGCAGGTAACTCTGACCTGCTGCTGCTCGTGCACTGCTTACCAAAAACACTATAAAATCATCTCATAGTGTAGGAAAACTACATGATAGTCACGTTTCGTATCCAATAAAGTAAACAAACTTTATTAGAACAGTTTTTGTGTGCTTAACTGAATTGCTGAACTGTGTAATAATCCATTAAAATATACTGTTTTCATTATGTCACTGCAGTGTAGACTAAAACAGTTAAAGTAGCTTCGTAGAGCCTAAGACTTACTAGGGATTCGGAATACAATGTTTATGTTCATTTGTGCTTTCTTTGATCATTCCATTTCTAAACATTCCTTCAAAGCTACTACATGCTCAACAGAATAGAACAGATTAATAAATAAGTCTATTTGCATTGAACTCACACTCTACTAGAGAATGCAGATATAGAGAATAGAGACCCATTGGGGGGGGGTGGGTATGCGTTTGCATGAGAGAGAGAGAGAGAAATTGGGTTTGTGCAGGTAGACATAGAAGACACAGTTCCAGTTGATCAGAGAGAGATCCCATGAGCAAGGGGAGAGTGGAAAACAGTAGAAAAATGGGATGGGACAGATCTCCAGGAAAGCAGAGGACGTCCAGATTGCAAACAGCTTTGTATACCTGTCTAGGGAATTACAGGTATTCTCTGTAGGTAGTGGTAGAGTCATAAAAGGCTATGCTCTTCATTTCAAAAAATGTGTCCTGTAAGTCAGAGAAATGAATGAGAATTGGAATGTTGCAATGGGAAGTCTGGAAGTAGGGCAACCCTTGTAATGGTAGAGTAGAGTTGGCTTCATGTAGTCTCTGAAATGATCCCTCTGGCTCTCATCCATCTTCAAAGTACAAGAGCACCCATTCCCTAATCCCATTGCTTTCTCCTTTGTATCCAGCATTTAAGCAACATTTTTCGAGTGCCTGTTTTATATAAGGGAGTGTGTTCAGTTTGAGAAAGCATACCTTAAATGGCTGTGTAGTCCGTAGGAACGAGGATTCTGACGATGAGTAGTGACTAGCAAGGGTCTACAGACCTGCAGTGTGGCTTTGTGGAATCTGCTGGTTTAGAAACCTCTGTTTTGTGGTGTGTTAATGTTAATGACACCTAGTGGTGTCAGAGATAGTTTAGGAATTCAGAAGTGTGTTCTTCCAAACTACATTTACTAGTGCTGTGCTTAGCAGAGAGTTGAATTTAATTAGGGGTTGGATTTTCCAGGTTAGAACAGTGGGAAGGAGAAAAAGAGACAAGGAGTTTGAAAGTGTATGCAAAGGAGTATTTACCGTGAAGGACTGTGGTGTGTCAGCCAGGTGACAGGGCTAGTCAGGTTTAGTACTCAGTAGGGACCCGAGTAAGCGGAAGTTCTACTAGAGTACAAAAACCGTAGCAATTAGTATATAAAGTAGAGACACTTGGAAATTGAGTTAGTGGAGTCAGACAATAGGATGTGTAAAACTGAAGTTTTTGAAAGAGTGGAGTTGTTAGTAATGATAAGATCTGCAGTATCACTCATCTAGGTAGTGAGATTGGGTGGACAGCATCCTGCCAAAAGAGACTGGGATGAGCAATCATGTCTACCTTACAGATTCTGTACAGCAGCGAATCCATTTAAAGCCATGATTTCTCTGTTTAGATGAAATTATACCTTTTCATGTTTCTAGTAGAGTTAGAAATGGTCTATAGTCAGTTGATAACTAATTGTGAGGGCAAAAAACATAACTTATGTTATCTACGGATTTCAAAGCTTGGTATAAATCTGTCCATGATGAACATGAGCAAATATCTCTTCAGTTGAATTAAGAAGAGAAATAGTAGGCAAATGAAAGCAATTTCAAGGTTTAAAGGAGAAAATTAGTTTTCAATGAATGCAATTATTGTAGGAAGAGATGTATATCCCATATACTTAATATCAGAGACTGTTGAAACCATGAAATATATTCTGATTGTCTTGGTCATTATTAATTACTTATATCTTTTTCTTTTTTTTAAAAAAAAAAAAGACATGGGCTGGAGAGATGGCTCAGTGGTTAAGAGCACCGACTGCTCTTCCGAAGGTCCTGAGTTCAAATCCCAGCCACCACATGGTAGCTCATAACCATCCGTAATGAGATCTGATGTCCTCTTCTGATGCATCTGAAGATAGCTACAGTGTACTTAGATACAGTAATAAATAAATCTTTTAAAAAACTTATTTATTTTATGTATATGAATACCCTGTATCTGTCTTCAGACACACCAGAAGAGGGCATCATATCCCGTTACAGATGGTTGTGAGCCACTATGTGTTTGCTGGGGATTGAACTCAGGACCTCTGAAAGAGCAGTCGGTGTTTCTAACCTCTGAGCCATCTCTCCATCACTACTATCTGAAATCTTACAAAGTTTTAATCAAAGTTATTTTATCATTTTCATAAATGTAATAGCTTCACCGCCTAATTATAAGATTCTTGTTATCAGAGGCAGGAGTTCATAGCACATTAGAAGCTGCATTTCAAAGGCTCTAGACAAGTAAATGCATTAATTTCCTTTCAGAAAGAACATTACAATAAGCCAGAAAGAACAGTTTCTCTTTTAGTTCAGTTTAATGTACTTTGGTATTCAGAGCTCAGCTGCCTTTGCTGGACTGGGTTAACATTGAGAGGTCCAGAGCAAATTCCTATTGTATAGAGTTGTTTGTTATTGGTTTTTTTTTTTTTTTAATCAAAATACACAGTTTTATGGCTTTTGGTTTTCTTGCAAGCAGAACCATGGAGAGGTCATTAAGAGTCTGCATGCTTGTTTCTGGCTCTATGGGAATCTTTATTTGCATTGTTGGATGCAGAGCCATGGGTTTCCATTGCAGTTTTCATCTCCAGATAAGAAATAAGTGACTTTATTGTCATTCTCTGGAGCCTTGAGATGGTTTTGTTATATGCTATTAGTTAGTCATTATTTTATAGTGATGTTTATTATCATAGTCTTATAATTTATACTACATTTATAACATTACCCAAAACATCTAATATGCAAAAACCTTGTTTGTCTAATCAGAGTTAGCTTTTTATCTTACTACATTGTCAATTCACAGTTTGAAATTTCTTTGTTTATTTCAGTTCAAAAGTACAGCTTTCATATATGTAAGAAAGTTTGTGCTTTTCATCTATACTAATTCTCTACTAATAGGGTTTCACTTTAGTATTGGTAACAGCCTCCTAAGTACGATGAAATTATAATTTTATTACTATCTGAAATGATATTTACATATGAATTTTATTTATAGCAAATCTTATTTTATACTTTTGGTCTTGATTTTAAGGAAAGAACGTTTGGTGTATGTTGGTATCAGTATTGAAAACATCATTCCTCCACAAGTAAGTTTCTAGTTGATAGGTTTTTGTTTTTGTTTTAATTTAAAATCATAATATGTATACATGTTTTCCCTGTATGTCTATGTACCTCATGTATGCCTATTGCCTACAGAGGTCAGAAGAGGGCGCTAGATCCCCTGGAGCTGGTTGTGAGCCACTCTGGGCGGTGAGCACGGAACATGAGGCCCCTCAAGAGCAGCCATCCTTAACCTCTGAGCTGTTTCCAGTCTAAGTTTATATAGCATTTGTGGAAGAGATGTTGTGTGCTTTCTTACATTTCATGGAACTGTGTGTCTTGTTTTAATATTTAACATTCCTCTTTTATTAAGGCTAGACATTTTAAGCATTTGTGGAAAGAACTATTGAAATTATTATATATAAATAGATAACCCAAAAATGTGATTATTGTATTTAAACTAAATTTATAGCTCATTGCTTTGGGGTAATATTCTATTGTTTCTATTGTAAATGGGGCAATTTGTGGTTAGCTTTATAATGTGTTATTTGCATAAAATAACTAAAGAATAGCTTGGGAATAAATTACTTTTAAACTGGCCCTTACTGAAACTTTAATTTCTATTATAATTTAATTTCTTTGAAGAAATACCATTATTTAACATTTATTAGTCTATAAGTAAGGGTACCTCATCAGTGAATGTTCAGTAATTTCCAGCTTGATTTTGTTGTGAGTTTTGTTACTGTAGCAGATTTTTGGCAGGGTATATAACCCTGGCTGGCCTGGAATTCAGGGCTCCACTTGCCTTTACCTCTTGAGTGCTGGTTTTGAAGGCTAGGCTTAGAGCTATGAGCCATCACAGTCAGCAGGTTCCAAGCAAAGTCTTACTATTTTATTCTTTTCACAATTTTTTTTAAAGTTTTTTTTTTTTTTTTTTTTTTTTTTAAAGTATATGTGTACACTGTCATGTCTTCAGATACACCAGAAGAGGGCATCAGATCTCATTACAGATGGTTGTGAGCCACCATGTGGTTGCTAGGAATAATTGAACTCAGGACCTCAGGAAGAGCAGCCAGTGCTCTTAACCATTGAGCCATCTCTCCAGCCCATCTTTTCACAATTGTATCACAGCTTTAAGTAGCTTACCAAGTTGTTCTTCAGTTTAAATCAAATCATCTCACGAATTGAGCATACATAATGTAGTCAGAGTTTTCTGTGTATCATGTAATTATTGGTTAGCTGATTGAAACTGTAGAAAAACTTCACTCTTGTTATTTTAATACAATTATGAACTCACAGAAGTATAAGAAAATCAACAGAAATACTTCATTATTGATCTCCAATTTTTTAATTTGTGTAAGTAGTTTTGCTGTGTATGTTCATTGTAATAGATAATCTTAGAAATTCACATCATTTGTGTATGCTGCCTAGGTAGAATGTGAAAGCTGCTAATTCCAAGAACTGTTTCCTGGTCATACCTGTACACTTTTATCTTTAAAGGAGCCTGAGTTTTCTGAAGATCAAGAAGAAAAGAAAAAAGATGCAAAAAAATCCAAAGCAAATGCGCTTGAAAGGAGATCAACAAGAACAAGGAAGTGTATTAGCTACAGGTATGAAGGAAGAGAAAGCTGCTGTTGTAGTAAGAGAGTCTGGTTTTTTTCCAGTTAGACAAGACAGAAGTGGATGGTGTTCCCAACTTAGTGATTTTTAAGTATTACATTTATGTCACTTGGTATCCTTGGGTATAGAGTTCCAACCCTTCCTTAGCTTGAGTCAGGTCATATGTTCAGTCCACACACCAGGCACACACTTGCGTGCACTTGTATGCACAAGATTCCAAGGTTCCAAGCAGAAGTTATTTGTATATTCAGTGAGGCTGAGTTCATCTTAGGTCACCTGAGCCCCAAACTAAGATGAATCTTCCATATAAAGCAACCATAGAGATCTTTTTTTTTTCTTGTTTTTTACTTTAAATCCAAAAAATAGTTTTTTGAGCAAAAGCACATTTATCTAGTTGTAAAATTTGATCATTTGTATATGAATTTAAAAATATACTTATTTTCGATAGTAATTATATAATAATCTAAAAAATCTAAAACTTTACTGATTCTTTGAAGTTTTTCCTTGTTTATTGTCTAGAGTGTGTGTGTGTTAGAGTACCTCCACATATACTGATATTGTATGACTCCTGCTTTTCTGTGTAGAAATACTATCAACTGGATAGCTTTCAAAAAGCATGTGTTGATTTCTCACAGTTCTGGAGACTTTATAAAGTCAAGATGAAAGTACCAACAGATTGGGGAGTCAGATTTCAGAGCCTGTTTCTGCTTATCAGTGGCACCTTCATGCTTTGTGCTCATAGGATAGACGTTCTCGAAGATCTAGTGTCTGGTGTGGGTCTACTTCCTTAGATAGATAGATAGATAGATAGATAGATAGATAGATAGATAGATAGATAGATAGATAGATAGATAGATAGATAGATAGATAGATAGATTGATAGATTGATAGATTGATAGATTGATAGATTGATAGATAAATAGATAGATAATTGTCCTCCTGTTTTAATGTCACATGGCAGAAGATGCCAAGAGATTTTTGTTTTCTCTTTTTTAATCCTGTTTAAGGAGGACATTAATCATATTCGTGCGTGAACCATACCTTAAGGTTGTCACATGTGAGTTGGAATGGGGACAAAACCAGACTGATGCAGACACTTTGTGTATGTAGTCTATAGAAATCAAACATATACAGCTTAGGGTCTGATCACTGTGCTTATTTTAGATTTGATGAATTTGATGAAGCAATTGATGAAGCTATAGAAGATGATATTAAAGAGGCTGATGGAGGAGGTATGTGTTTGTTTATTATTCTTTTTACATAATTCTACCAGCAGATTATTGTTTTCTCCAAAGCTAACACTGAACAAACTGTCTCATATTTAACATAATCTGTTGACATAGTGTTAGTGTATTAAGTCAGAACTTTGTAATTATTAATTTTTATATGATATAATACAAAAGTTAATTTTCTTTATTGATCAAACAATTTCTATCTGATTCTAATTGGAATACTCAGTTAACTTTCCTATTGTCTTTATAACTACAAAGCCTCAAATATATGGATAATTCAAATTTTAATGACTGTATAACTTAAAAATCAATTTACTCACTTAATTACCTTTTCTTTTTTCCTTCCTTCCTTCCTTCCTTCCTTCCTTCCTTTTCTTTCTTTCCATTTCATTTTGTTTTGAGACAGGATCTCTCTCTGGTTCTAGTTGTCTTGAACTTGCTGTGTTGACAAGACTGTCCTTTAACTTACAGAGATCCTCCTGCCTCTACCTCCTGAGTGCTGGGATTAAAGGCATGCACTACCATGGCTGGCCTTTAATTGCCTTTCAAAACAGCATTATAGAAAAACCGGAAGGTTTTTTGTTAAGGCATTAGATAGCCAGTTACTAATGGTCTGATGTAGAACCTTCTGCTTTCTGCTTGTTACTGTAAAATAGTAAGAGTGGATGAGTAAGCCTTTTGTTTTGTTTTGTTTTGTTTTTAAGAAACTAACCTCATAGCCTTCCAGAATTGTGTCCTTTATTTACATCTTTATCAACTTTTTTTCTGTCCTTATTCAAGGATATTTTTGAGCAACTGCTAACAGGTATGAGGTTTTGTTTTCAGAGTGAGGAGAGTGGTCTCAGATTGGCTAGTGTTGACAGTTGGACAACTTTGTGGCTAAATCAGAAAACTCTGAGTTGCTTTTTTTAAAAGATGGGTCTGGAGAGATGATAAAGCAGTTCAGAGCAACTGCTGCTCTTTCAGAGGACTAGAGCTTGGTTCCTAGCACCATGTACGTACGCACGTATGTACAGCACATGCATGCCTGGTACCCAGTTCAGCTCCCAGTATCTACTTATAGCTCCCAACCATACTAACCGAAGTTCTGTGGAGCTGGACTTCCATCTTCTGACACTGAGTATCAGACATGCATGTGCTGTGCATACATAAACACTCATACAAATAGAGTATTGAGCCAGGTATGGCGATACAAATCTCTAATTCAGGAACCTGAGGCACAAGGTAGTTTAGGGCCAACCTGGGCTGCACAGAGAGGTTTTTAAAGAGACTTCCACCAAATAAAAGGCAATGAGAAAAAAGAGGGAGTAGGGTGGGCATCACTTGGTGGCATAGCAAGTCAAATGTAAACTAGGAGTCTCTGCCCTGTAAATATTAATCCTTTCTTTAGAGCATTATCAGCTGATGTTGTAAGGAGCCTGCATATTTCTAAGATAAATTAAGCAAAGGAATGGCTGCTGCTCTGACAAGTTATGGGGAAGGTTCAATAAACATGTAGTTACTTCTTCCTTTCAGGAGTTGGCCGGGGAAAAGATATCTCCACCATCACAGGTCACCGTGGGAAAGACATTTCTACTATTTTGGATGAAGAAAGAAAGGAAAATAAACGGCCCCAGAGGGCAGCTGCTGCTCGCAGGAAGAAACGCCGGCGACTTAATGATCTTGACAGTGATAGCAACCTAGATGAAGAAGAGAGCGAGGATGAATTCAAGATCAGTGACGGGTACGTGGCTAGGGGTCAGTGTGCAAAGTCCTCGGAGAGCCACACTGCTGTGGCTTTTCTTCATCTATATGGATTTGCAGGACATTTAAAATAAATTTGAGATCACTGGTTTTGATTCATTTTTAGATTAAAATTAAAGATATGTTTATACTAGTTTAATATTTAAATTTGATTAACTGCAATTGAGGTTTCATTTATTGAAAGCTTTCTCTATACAACCTTCTACCAAGTTCTTCAGTAGTTTTTAATCAAGTATGGTAGATTATAAAGACGCGTCACCTCTCTGGTGCCCTCTAGAGGTTGGATAAGGGATAACTAATCCAATATTAGTATTACTTCCATTTATACAGAACAAGTATAAACAGTATTGTGGAGTTTTTCCTTTTGCTTTGTTAATGGATGTAGTATAATAGATAAGTATACAAAATCACAGAAAAGTTCCTCTGCCTTGCCTGCCTCTGTAACAGATAAAATTAGAGTACAGAAGATAGTTGCTCAGGGAAACCATAGAATAAAGAAGTTAGAGTTGGCATGTGTAGAATGGGTATTTTGGGCATCCTTGTAAGTTTAGAATTAGAGGCAGTGTGAGATAAGAAAGCAACCAAAACAGAGAAGCCACATGTTCAAATGCCAAGGCATATTTAGGAAACTCCCAGAAAAGCAAGAATATGGGGATAAAAAAGAACAAAATCACTGAGTGGGGTTTTCTTTTTTTTTTTTCTTCTTTTTTGTCATGCATATAATTTTGAACTTTGTCCTGAAAATGGATTTAAAAAAAAAATACCCAAAGGGTTGAGGCATGAGATGAAAGGGGAAACCTCAGCCTCTGGCTGGGTGAGTGACTCCCAGCACCAGGCTAACTAAGCTGAGCAGGTAGACATGTTTGCTCCCTAAGCCTGGCAACCTTTTCTTTAGAAGCCATGTAAGGGTGGAAGGACAGAACCAATTCTGCAAGTTGTCCTCGGAAGACGCAGGCACAAGTACTGTATTTCTCCGCATAATAAGAAGTCAAAGTTTTGTATTAAAAATATCCGGCTGGCTGACAGAAGAAGAGTAAGAAGTTAAGAAATAATGAGCCTTTTCAAATGTGTTGGATTTAAGATGTACCCAAAGAGGTCAGTGCAATTCATGTGTGAATTACAGCATTTATTCTCACAGCTTCTTCAGAGGGTTAGGTGATAGAACATACATTTTATCGGCAAAGTTGACGTAATTTTCCAAATATATCTTCAAATTTACTTAATGTTTTATTGGATTCTTTACAGTGTGTTTGGAACTTTGAAAAACTGGTTATCACTTCTAAATGTACCAAAACAAAACAAACACTGAGTGTACCATCGTGATGTATCTGGCTTTTCCTGGACAGATCTCAGGATGAGTTTGTTGTGTCTGATGAAAATCAAGATGAAAGTGAAGAAGAGCCACCATCCAATGAGGACAGCGACACTGACTTCTGCAGCCGAAGACTGAGGCGGCATCCTTCTCGGCCAATGAGGCAAAGCAGGCGTTTGCGGAGAAAGACCCCAAAGAAGAAGTACTCCGATGACGATGAGGAGGAGGAAGAATCCGAGGAGAACAGCAGAGACTCTGGTAAAACTCCTTCAGTCTGTATCAGAGCAACTCAGTTACTTCCTGTGACTTCTCGGGTCACAGGATGTTGGAATTACTCAGCCGTGACCTGTCCTGATGAGACTGAAATGTTTTTCTTATGACTTACAGTAGCTTTTCTCATACAGAGCTATCTGAGAAAATTCACACAAATTAATGTTTCTTTCCTTCATGCCAAACTCTCTTAGAATGATAAATTGTGATGAATCCTCTGGTGCCACATATTTCTGAGCAGATTTTGAGACGTTGGAAAATGAATAACCAGTTAACCCAACACGCAGCAGGATTTCTTAGCTTTTCTACTCACAACATTTATTCCCAAGAGGACTTTACAGGACTTCCAGTACATACTCAAACATTTACTGATAAATAAATCATAAAAATATTTTTTAATGGTTTTTTTCTGTGCATTGTTGTTTTATCTGTGAGAGGGCATCAGATCCCCTGCAACTGGAGTTACAGACACTGTGAGCTGTCATGGGGGAGAGGGCATCAGATCCCCTGCAACTGGAGTTACAGACACTTGTGAGCTGTCATGGGGGAGAGGGCATCAGATCCCCTGCAACTGGAGTTACAGACACTTGTGAGCTGTCATGGGGTGCTGGGAATCTGACCCAGGTCCTCTGGAAGAACAGCCAGTGCTCTTAACTCTATCCCCAAATATGTTCATTTTTAAAGCAGTTCTTTAGGTTTGGACATGGTGGCTCATACCTATAATCCCAGCAAAATTAGGAGGGAGGGAGGCAGGTGGAGAGACAGAGATCTGCTGCCTCTGCCTCCCAACTGCTGAAATTAAAAGTGCACCACCACCACCACATGGCTCCAAGTTTTATTTTAAAAGAAAATAAGATTTATATACCTTACTCAACTACAGCTTTACAACTAAATTCTAGTAACCTTATATTTTTATAGCGTTAGCTAAGTATACTTCTACCAATGGATTTAAATTTTGTAATTTTTTTATTTCCCTCCTTTTTTAAGCAGAAAGTGACTTTAGCGATGATTTTAGTGATGATTTTGTAGAAACCCGGCGAAGGCGATCAAGAAGGAACCAGAAAAGACAAATTAACTATAAAGAAGATTCAGAAAGTGATGGTTCCCAGAAAAGTCTAAGACGGGGTAAAGAAATCAGGCGAGTTCACAAGCGCAGACTTTCCAGCTCGGAGAGTGAAGGTAAGTGGTGTCCTGTGTGCGGGAGCAGGGCATGGCAGAAATAGACACTGCATGGAAAGAAAAGTGACTCAGGCTTTTCTTTATTTTAAAATGCATACAATCATTAGTGTCAGTAAGATGAATCTTAGATTTTTTTTGTTTATTAATTTATAATTGGAGTAAATGACTCAATAGAATGCTAATCTTTAAAGGTTCCGTTGTATTAAGTTCTTAATACAATGTGATTTATTCTGCTTCTTTTGTTCCAGTTTGAAATCACTTCCTAAGTTCTGAGTAGTTAAGCAGTCTCAAGCCGAGTTATCTATTGTCCTTCTGTACTTTTAGTATGAATTTCAGCTGAGATCTGTTTTATGTAATGGCTTGAGTTGTTCTATACCAGAAGTGTAGAAAAAGTTTTAAAACATTCATAGCCAGGCAGTGGTGGTGTGTGCCTTTAATCCCAGCATTTCTGAGGCAGAGACAGGTGGATCTCTGAGTTCAAGGCCAGCCTAGTCTATAGAGTGAGTTCCAGAACAGCCAAGGCTACACACACACACACACACACACACACACACACAATGCTGTGTGAATACCTCCCTCCCCAAGTTCATTTGTGAGTTCAAGGCCAGCCTAGTCTATAGAGTGAGTTCCAGAACAGCCAAGGCTACACACACACACACACACACACACACACAATGCTGTGTGAATACCTCCCTCCCCAAATTCATTTGTAGGGGCTGGAGAGGTTGCTCAGTGGTTAAGAGAATTTCTTGTTCTTTCAGAGGATCAAGATTCAGTTCCTAACACCCACAGTACGTAGGCAGCTCACAACCACACATAACTCCAAGTTCATGAACTCTAGTGCCTTCTGATGTTTGTAAACACTGGCATACAAAGATATGCATACATAATAATAAGGTAAATCTTTTAAAAATTCTAATAGGAATGCCCATTTCATTGTTAATTCAAACCTCTAAGGTCATTTTGAAAGATGCTGGCTTTTTTTTTTTTTTTTTTTTTAAGATTTATTATTACTCATAAGTACACTGTAGCTGTCTTCAGATGCACCAGAAGAGGGCATCAAATCTCATTATGGGTGGTTGTGAGCCACCATGTGGTTGCTGGGATTTGAACTCAGGACCTTCAGAAGAGCAGTCAGTGCTCTTAACCGCTGAGCCATCTCTCCAGCCTGATGCTGACTCTTTTTAAGCATAATCTATCATTGCTTATGATCTGCTTTGAATATTTCTTTTACACATTAAACAGCAAACAAATGATTGAAAGTATGAGACCAGGAAAAAAAATGTGGATGTAGGAGACTAAAGGTAAATTTCCCTTGATTATCTTCGTATGTCATAAAAAAAAAAAAAACATGATCCAGCCATTAAATGTCAGTATTGATTGGATAAGCCCTTGGTGTAAGCACTAGGAATAGGACAGAACATAACAGCCCTTATGTAGGTAGATGGAGTGGTAATAAAACAAATGTTAGAATATAAGCTATTAGAAGGAGAAAAGAGGATTAGAAAAATATTCTTCCAATTTCTGATTTCTTCATTGAGAAAGACAACATTTAGGGAGCAAAGTTAGGAATTTCTGGTGAAATATTTGCCTAACATGCCTGAGACTCTACATTGGGGATTCTGTTCTAAACACACACAAACACATTGGCAACACATGCTCCCCACCCATGCTCATACATACTCTTTCATCCACACAGGTGTGACATTTAAGATCTGAGAGAAACATAGGGTAGGCATTCTCATTCTCTGAAGGAAGAGCGACACCGACTGAGGGAGTGTCTACCTCAGAGCCTGAGCTGACTGTGCCCAGCATAGTCAGGGAACAGAAGGAAGGTCGCGGTTGTTAAAACTGAAGGTGTCATGAAGATGTCAGCAAGCTCCAGTGTACCTGCTGACATAACAGTGTTGCAGATCAGGTTTTATTGGAAGATGGTCATATCTGTTTGTTTACATATTGTCTATGACTTCCTTCTTAAAAAATGAGTAGTTCTGAGAGAACACGAGGTCTCTCCTGACCTAAATAAATAAATAAATCTCAGATAATCTCAAAGCTGCCTAGCTTGTTTTCTACAATAATTAGAATATTCTGTGTAGTGCTGATTAATTCAGTGATACTATCCTCATGTGGCTGTGAAACGCTTACTAAAGTTTAGCCGGCTTGAGCATGCAACTAAATGCTGTTTGATTTTTAATTAATTTAAATTTACCACATGACTAGTGTCTATTAAGAGAGTAGGCTGGGGCTGGTGAGATGGCTCAGTGGGTAAGAGCACCCGACTGCTCTTCCGAAGGTCCAAAGTTCAAATCCCAGCAACCACATGGTGGCTCACAACCATCCGTAACAAGATCTGGCGCCCTCTTCTGGAGTGTCTGAAGACAGCTACAGTGTACTTACATATAATAAATAAATCTTTAAAAAAACAAAAAAAAAAAAAAAGAGAGAGTAGGCTGTTGTATGGATTATGGATTTGCTTTGTGTGATATGGGAAGTGCAGTGGAGTAGTATGATCTCATGTGGGTTCTAGTTTGCTAGGGTACCTATAATACTAATACATTGAAGAGGGAGAACAGTTTGGAGACCAGTAGTCCCAGGATGAGATGATGGGGTAGAGCTAGGTCTGTACTTGTAAGAATAAAAATCAAGTTGTAAATAGTTTAGTTTATACTTTAAGATATAGTTTTAGATTTGTGTGTGTGTGCGCACGCGTGCATGTGCGTATGCGTGTGCACTACATGGATGCCTAGTGTCTGAGTGCCAAAAGAGGGCAACAGATCCTCTGGAACTTGAATTACATGTGGTCATCATTCCTCTGAAATGGGTGCTAGGAACTGAACTCTGGTCTTCATCAAGAGCAACGTGTGCTCTTAACGGCTAAGCCATTTCTCCAGCTTTCCAAGGATCAGTTTTGTTAGAGCAAAAGCATTGACTGATTTGATGAATGAGAAATCAAGGAGAACTAAGCAGCTTTAAGAACAAAACTGCCGGGCTGGAGAGATGCCTCAGCAGTTAAGAGCGCTGACTGGCTCTTCTGGAGGGAGTTCAAATCCCAGCAACCACTTGGTGGCTCATAACCATCTGTAATGAGATCTGATGCCCTCTTCTGGTGTGTCTGAAGACAGCTATAGTGTACTTACATATAATAAATAAATTTAAAAAAAAAAAAAGAACAAAATTGCCATATGACCTTTAAGAGCTTTTTTATTCACACTAGATTTAAGATGCCTCTTTAGCTATCTAAACATAGTTTGCCTAAACCTTGCCTTGTAAGTTTGTAAATGTATGTGTAGCACAAAGACTCAGTGAGGTCACTCACAGAGTCAGCACAGATAACAGTAAGACATTCCCAGTTCATAGTTTATCTGAGGAGGTTACTACTCTCAAAAGTTATATGGAGTACAGAGTGATGCCCAGACATTTGCTTTTGGTTTCTGGTGTTTTGAGAAGGATTTCATATAACCCAGGCTAGCCTTGAACTTTTGATCTTCCTATATACTTCCCAAGTATGGGGATTATAGGTGTGTACCACCTTCCTTCAGTTTTAATCTTTCCTTATTAATACATTTATATGACTTCCCAATTTTAGGACTAAGGGAAGGAGTTTCCCAGTTTGTGGCCAACTTATCTTCCCTTAGTTTGAGAACCATCAGATGCCCCTCTTCTCTCACTCCCAAGAAACCTACTAAATCAGAAGTAAAATACACAGTAGACCTCACTAAACATTGTTATAGATGATGGTACAAGTTAGATGTCTATCATATCAGTCCATTTATTACAGAGCAATATTTTCATAAGAGCAGAGGATGGGGTAGATAAGGGAAAGAAAGGAGTACTTGAATGTGTTTATGTCAACTGTGCCAACAGCTTAAATGTTTGTTTATTCTAGAGAGCTATATGTCCAAGAACTCTGAAGATGATGAGCTAACAAAAGAATCAAAGCGATCTGTTCGAAAACGGGGCCGAAGCACAGATGAATATTCAGAAGCAGATGAGGATGATGAAGAGGAAGGCAAACCATCCCGCAAGCGGCTACACCGGATTGAGACGGACGAGGAGAGCTGTGACAATGCTCATGGGGACGCAGACCAGCCTGCCTGTGACAGCCAGCCCAGTGCCCTGCCCTCAGAGCAAGAGAGCAGCAAGAAGCCCTACCGGATAGAAAGTGATGAGGAAGAGGACTTTGAAAACGTGGGCAAAGTAGGGAGCCCATTGGACTACAGCCTAGTAGACTTGCCTTCCACCAATGGACAGAGTCCTGGCAAGGCCATTGAGAACTTGATGGGCAAAGCAACTGAAAAGTCCCAAACCCCCAAGGACAATGGCACAGCCAGTGCAAGTCTCGCCCCCAATGGGACAAGTGGTGGACAGGAGGTGGGGGCACCAGAGGAAGATGAAGATGAGCTTTTGAGGGTGACTGATCTTGTTGATTACGTCTGTAACAGTGAACAGTTATAAGACTTCTTTCCATTCTTGTGCTAATTTATTCCACGGTAGCTCTCACACCAGCGGGCCAGTTAGTAAAGCTGTTTAATTTTTTCCTAGAAAACTCCACTACAGAACGACTTTTTAGAAGAAAAATTTCAACAAATCTTGAAGTCTTTCTGGGAAGTGACCAGTTTTGAACTTTGAAGATTAATAATTGCTGTAAATTCCTTTTGATTTTCTTTTTCCAAGTTCATGGTCCTTGGTAATTTCATTCATGGGAAAAAAAATCTTATTATAATAACAACAAAGATTTGTATATTTTTGACTTTATATTTCCTGAGCTCTCCTGACTTTGTGAAAAGGGTGGATATGAATGCATTCCAAATCTGTGAGGGCCCAAAACAGAATTTAGGGTGGGAGAAAGCACTTGTGCTTTAGCTTTTCATATTAAATATATATTATATTTAAACATTCATGGCATAGATGATGATTAACGAACTGTTTAAAAGTTCATGTCTGTACTGTTGCAGTTTGAGTATTGTAGATAACATCACACAAACATCACTTAGTAATAGCTTTTGTGACATCAATTGGTTTACTTTTGGAGTTACCACACTTTAAATAAAAAAAAGACCCTGGAAGCACCATCATAAAAACATTTTAACCTAAGTTTCTGTTATAGCAGAGTTTCTTGTTATAAAAAAAAAATCATCTGGAAAGTATTTGTATAGTAAAATGTATAATGAAGCTTTGACAACCAGGTTGTGCTAACAGAATCTTTTCAATAGCTTTAAAGCTTTTGTAATAAATTAGATGGCCTATACATGCTGGGCCAGGTGGGCAGTTAATGAAATGAGTGGTCTTTCCCTAAAATCTAGGTACACTATAAACTTGACAGTAGTGTTAACTCTTCAGGCCACATGGTGTTCACCATCTGGGATGCCATTTTGAATATAATACATCTAATATAACATGGAGACGCTAGGCTGTGTATTTTAGCACATTTGAAGACTGAGAAGGGATTTTCAGGTGAATTTTAACTGGTTTATTCTTGCCCTTACTATCTACTTCAAATTGAAGTCTACAAACAAAACAGTTCCTTTGGGAGGTTTTTAGTTTTTAGTTTAAGCATGTGTATGGTGTGTGATTTGTATGGTGTGTGTGTGTGTGTGTGTGTGTGTGTGTGTGTGTGTGAATTTTCTATCAGCCTGGATAATATTAGCAGGGTTTGAATGTAGTTTTGGCCTTTGGCCATTATATACTTATATTAAAATCCATTAATAGTCACACAACCAACAGAATTGAATGAGAACCGCTGATATACTTAATAGGTATAATTTCCATTTTAAACATCTCAACACTTTAAGGATAAGCCCTTTGCTTCAAGAATAGGCGGTTTTTAAATCAATGTAACATAGCTGACACTAAAATATGAAGTTATACCTTAGTTTCTGTTACAGTTGTGAAAGTTTCAGGCACAGCCCTAACCCTGTACAGCTGTAGCACTCGTGATTCGCCTTGCCTGGCACATCTGAAGCCTTCAGCATTGCTTCAGTGTGTGCTTTTGCCCTGATATTTGGGTTTTCTGTTCCAGTGTTGTCTGTTGCCGGCAATAGACAATGCTATATCTGCTGCTGGCTCAAGGAATTTCACTTTTCTTTAAGATTAAGCATTATATGTAGTCAGTGTACAGTAAACCACTTTTTATTATTATTATTGAAAGCTGGCATTAGACTTGTGTCATAAAAACCTCTGGATCCTTTATGCTCCTACTTTCTGTTCCTTGACAGATAGCCTCTTAAATCTTATCTCCTGGCCTTTAAATTTTAGTGCTGATTTTTTTTTTTCAGTTATTTGATTTTGGTTTCACTTTAGTTCCATAGAACTTGAGTGTTAATGTTTGCTTTGATTGTAGCAGTGAACTTACATTTGTGTAACAATAAAACAATGAAAGCAGCCTAAGAAAACAAGGATGCAGCAGGCACTGCAGAGCCAGCTGTGGCTTCACGTTGATATAGTGTTGTGCTAGAAGGACGGGGCGGGCTTACACTCACAGGCAGTGAAGGACTAAAAGGCACCAGTTCCTTGCATAACTTCCTTTCTAGCTGTTGTGTTACTTGGAAATCAGCTAAGGAAGTTTTTCACTGTCTAGAACAGACAGGCAGAAGGATTCCTACTACTGTGTGGTAAGTGGTTCTTCCTACACTGTCTCAGAAGGCTTCAGTCCTGCAATCAGGTACAGCCACTGTGGTGTAGAAAATGTCCTATGTGCCTGTCTCTACCTCTGCACACACCAGCTCTTGCAACCACCTATCAATTCTATTCATCATTTACACAGATGATTAGAAGTAGTAAATGGGTAGCTAACTCAACAGCGTGCAGAATGTGACGTAACTTCTCGTTCTTCTGCTATGGGAAACCCACAGTGATTTCTATAGGAAAGACTGAGTAGTCCACTTAGCAAATGTCCCACTGACTTGGGTTTCAAAACCACTTGTGCTACCTGATCTTACTAAACTTGAGTGTCACCTTCATAACGAGTGTCTCCCTTCTAACTTTACATTCTCATTAGACCAACTGGCTACAAAGAGTAATCCAGGCAGCTAATATATAGCAATTCTTAGTATAAAGCTACTTCTGCTTGGCTTTTTTGTTGTCTCTGTTCATGCTGGAGATCGAATCCAGGGCCTCATGCATACTGGGTAAGTGTTTTAACACTGGGCTAGAACTCTTGCCCTGCTTAGTGTTCAGATTCAGTCCCTCAGAGTCTGTTATCTCTCAGAAACCCTTACTTGGAAGATGTTCTCAATGAGGTTTCTGTTGCTGCTGTCAAAATAAATGTTCTGTATCAAAAATTCTGGTAAAACCATTAAGAACTGGAGGATGGAAAGGAAAACAGGCATGTAGACTATCTTCAATCCTTGATAGATTCAGATTTATAATAAGGTTTTTCCCTTTAATAATTTCAATGACCCCCTCCTACCTTTTGACATACAGATGTTGAACTTGTATCAAAGGGCTGCCAGTGTAGACTCCTA
The DNA here is from genome assembly GCF_978045245.1 of Mus caroli. Taxonomy (NCBI): domain Eukaryota; kingdom Metazoa; phylum Chordata; class Mammalia; order Rodentia; family Muridae; genus Mus; species Mus caroli. Next base: position 48,744,284 of record NW_028227263.1, on the reverse strand, counting down.
GTCTACAGCATATGCATTAAGGGGAGATACAGTGTAATATTCAAAGTGTTTAGTTTGCGATTTCGGTAAAGTGTGAGAGCTAGCCAGATTTTTACAGTTCCAGAACTTAGAACTGAAACAGTGTATGAAAGTGACTCCGACTGGTTTGTACACGCGGGCTGATACACTGCTTGTTGTAGAGTATAACTGCAGAGTCTTGTGTTTGCAACAACACACATGCCACACTGAGGTGGTTTCCTTCACTTCTTCTTCCACTTGATCAAGGGTACAGAGTGAGAGGATAAAAAGTTGCATTAAGAATAAATTCATGTTTACTGGTAACTCATTTTTTAAAAAGTGATCTGCCAAAGAACCAAGAACTTCAGATACTAGTGAAAAATTGTTGTGGGGAAAAAGATTTTTAAAAGAGTGTTATTACTTTTCACTTTCTAGTTGATAGAACTTATCCCACATAATAAATATTGAAGCCAAGTGCATATATTAAGAAAAATGTGGACACTTACTTGTTTGTTTAAATAGAGAGTTAAAATTATGGAGAATGTGTCAGTAATTTTAATGTGGGGTGAGTGGAGTTTCCTTTGTGACAAGAATACCCGTTTAGCCTCGTTGGTAGGCATGAGGTGTTAGCCCTCACTAGTTCTTCTACCAGAAGACAGAAAACACGGAACAGATCTGTAACTCTCAGAAAATGCTGTGACTCCACTGCCAGCTGCCACAGTGGAGCAGGTCTTTAGTTCAGGGTGGTGTCTGAGCTTTAGAACAGATGCTCAACGATACTTCTTACGAGGAAATGTGTACACACACATTCTGGGTAACCACAAGAATGCTGAATTCATCATGAACTGAGTTACTAAATGCATAAGGCAAATAATTGTGACAAAATTATGAATATGATTCAACAGTAGGTTTAGAAAAAAGTTTTTCTTGATGGTTTGACATTCTCAAGGCGTTTCTGGTTCTCTTAGCAGAGAATGCCAAGACCACATGTATGCTGTGATCTACATAGTCCTTGTCTGTTAATATGATCCATTACTGAACTCTCAGAACAAAATTCATTCCTATTTTATCCGCCATTCCCAGAGAAACCCTGGAAGTGGCAAGCAGGCTAGCTGCTGTTTTATTTCCTCACTGTTTTTATCCTGATCCTGAAAGGAAAACAAAACAAAAAAACCTTTGTTCTCATCCAGTTTTAGACTGGATTATTGTTATGCTTCTATTTAATTTCCAAATATTTTGCTCCAACTTAAATGATGTAACTTTTTCTTTTGAGTGCCAAGGTTTGCTAGATAACTGGCTACACAACACTGAGGACAAGCCATTCCCATGTTAACAGTCATAAGCCAAAATGAGGTAGCCTTGGTGGTCGGCCACGTTAGACTGTACACTCAGCCCTTGTTGCTCATACAGACCCTTTCAGAAGCTGATTAATTAGAACAGAGCTCCCTGCAATTCCCCACTCCTGGTCATGCACACAGCTCCCTGCCCCATCTCACATTTGTACCACTTTGCTCTAGGAGACTGTTCTGGCACACTCACCATAGGGGTTTCAGTTCGTGGAGGTGTTCTGATCTTAATAATGTTTTAGATACATCTATCCCATACACAAGCTATGTGATAGAATGTAACAAATTACCAGTGAGAAGGGATTTATTAAGCTCTAGATATTTTGAATGAGAGAAAAACTAAGGAACTATATTTGTGGTTTTTTTTGTTTTTGTTTGTTTGTTTTTTGCCAAACTGGCACAAGCTAGAAAATGTGCAAAAGGCTTTATAAGCTCCCTGTTCTTTTTGCCACTGGATGATGGAAAATGAGCTTGTTTAGGTATATATTTTCTTGACTTTCACCAGTTTCAGAAGGAGTTTAACTTAAACATTTGGGGTTTGTTTGATCTGTATTTATTGCATCCTGGCCATAGGCTGGGAGTCTGCATGTTATGTTTATGGACAGCTAGAACACAGCCATGTGGAACTTAATGGCTCAAGATCTTCTAAATAATTTAACTTATTTTGTACGTTGCAAAAAAGAAAAAAGTTTATTTTGCTTGAGAGTCACATTTTTTTATAACTGTACAGCTTTTAAGGGATGGGAGGTGGGGAAATACCCTAAAATAGGATGTAGATTTTTACAGTTGTGTTTATGCTAGAACATCTATGGGAGCATTATGTAATTAAACCTCAAAATTGTTTAAAACCTTGTGCCATGGTCTTTTTCATTATACTGCCCTTTAGCAAGAGTTGGTGCATGTCAATAGTGCACTGCTGTGTGGACAGGCCCTGAGATTAGATTAATACCTGTTTCCAAAGCTTTCATCCATTGCATGAATTACCTCCCTACACACATGCACACATGCACACACAGAGGTACAGTTCCTAGTCGTGTAAATGCATCTTCAGGATCAGTATAACTGAACATGCAGACCCTGGCAACCAGCAGCATTACTCTTCCCGTGCATGACTTTGTGGTGTTGTCTAGGCTGTTACTGATGTTGCTGTGTTTTGTTCTCTTATCAAAGTGGCTTCTTGGTCATAGTGTCTGGATAGTACCTTGCCCAAAACCCCCATTGGGTTTCATGTGCACTTTAAGAAGGGATGTCCTATGTTGAGATGGAGATGGGAATGGGGCAGGGCCAGTTTCTTATGTGTAAGAGAAAAACTAGAATTGTTGACTGTTCTGTAGACTTACCTAACTCTACACAAATAACTTGCTGAAACTTGGCAGGAAAGGAAATCACATTAACTTTTCTATCCCTCCTTACTTGGTAAGTAATTCCCTGGCACATTTTCCCATGCTATAGCCACACCTTCTTAAATGTCAGTACTCCCCCCAGCCCCCACTCCGCTATCTGGTAATGTCACCATTCTGATTTACTACCTGGATAGCACAACTGTATTCGTATAAGTAAGTTCATCTAAATGTGTCAATTTCTAAGTAACCTCCATCTGCTGGCAACTAATTTGGAACATAATTTTCTTTGCTATTTCTATCCATTTAGAAGCTTAGGGACCGTGAGTTTCAATGTGAAGAGTATAAATTCCAGCTAAGAGTTTGTCAGTTGTCTTAGCTTAGAATCTCACTTCAGTTTTAAAGCAGTAACTAGGCTCCAGGAAGCACCTCATCAGAACATGTCTTGGATTTTAAGATGTGTTTATTTGGAATACTTTATTTCCCCTATGCATAAAAGAAAAACATTGCTGGAATAGTTCTCCAACTACTGTTCTTAGATGAGAGCTGAGGCAGAAGCTCCAAGACTAGCAATCAAAGTAACTCTTGAGGTAATTAGGATCATGCTGTTAGTCAAAGAGAACTGGGCGTGCGCTGTCACATAATAATGTACTGCACATGTGAATGAGGTGCACAAAGATCTGCAATGGTGACGCTGAGAACACAAGTGAAGTTTGTGTATGGAGAGGATGGCAGGTCCTGAGAGCTTCAAGCTTCAGGAGTATTAGAACTATAGTTCATAGTTGTTTAAATATAATATTTCTTGTGACAACCAAAATATGTTGTGGCTGGTGCCAATATTTTTGTTAATGAAATGTTGAATGTCGCATTACAGTCTGATCAGAATTCTCAGTGTAATAAGCCAGGCCTAAGCCATTTTATAGCTATTGGCCTAACTGTGTAACTTTTTTTTCAAAATGTTTTATTATAATACTTGTCATTTCTTTCACTTAATATATGTTAATTGTCATAATAAAAAGTTTAAATAAGTTGATGTACTTAGCATTGTGTTTGAAAACATAGTTTATGTTACATTTTGTGGCATTATAGAAAGCTCAGAATTTTCAATAACTGGTTTGTAAGAGGTGAAGATGTTCTGTATGACCCAGGAATAGACTGTAATTTCATGATCTAGAAAGCAAATTTGTAAGTAGATCGACTCCCTTAAAATGGTTTTTAAGGCTGCCTGTCAACTAGATATACCCTAGAGCACTATTCTATTCTTGGTTTTCATTACTTAGCCTCTGGAGAACTGACACATTAGAACTCAGGCCTTTCTCCCAAACAGCCCTCTGTGGACACAACTACACTACAAGTCAGCAGCATAGGCAAAGGTTTTTTGTTCCTTGTGTGTGTGCCTGTGTGTGACTGTGTGTGTCTGTCTGTCTCTCTCTCTCTCTCTCTCTCTCTCTCTCTCTCTCTCTCTCTCTCTCTCTCTCTCTCTCTCTCTCTCTCTCTGTGTGTGTGTAATTTTTGTTTTAGCCAGCAAGCTAGCAGAGTTCATTAGTACTTGAAATTCTAACCTGAAACTACCAATTAACATTTAGTTGAAGAAAGAGTATGAATCAAGATTTCACTGTATGGGATGAATGCTGGTTTCTGGTCTGTCATAATGTTTATGAGCAATTTGAGATTTTTAAAGCAATCAGCTAAGAAATGACAGTGTCATGACAGGCTTAATAGTTTTTCTTGTTTTTTTGTTTTTTATCTTTTAAAAAATCTTTTTGTATATGGGTATTTTATCTGCATGTATGCTTGTTTAACAATATACACGCATGGTATACTTGGAGGTCCTAAGAGGGCAGTGGATCCCCTACACTAGACAGGTATGAGCCACCATGTGGGTGCTGGGATTAGAGCCTTTGTCCTCTGAAAGACTGGCTTCTACTCTTAAGTGCTAAGCCACCTTTCCAAACCACAGCCCTAACATTTAAGAGTCTTAGCTGAGCATGGGGCTAGAACTTAGCTGTCAACTTTTTTTTTTTTTTTTTTTAAGATTTATTTATTTATTATATGTAAGTACACTGTAGCTGTCTTCAGACACTCCAGAAGAGGGAGTCAGATCTCGTTACGGATGGTTGTGAGCCACCATGTGGTTGCTGGGATTTGAACTCTGGACCTTCGGAAGAGCAGTCGGGTGCTCTTACCCACTGAGCCATCTCACCAGCCCAGCTGTCAACTTTTATCTTAGATTAAGAGACCTGAGGATGGTTCATTTTAAAAACTAGGATTTATTAAAATGGTGATTATTTAGTCGATGTGGAATTATAATAAAACTATTTTAATGAAATTAAATGTTAGATGTTAGGACCTTTCTGGATGAGATAAATCCTTAATTAATTCTGACAGTAAGTTCAAGGTTATCAAAGTCTAAATGACAACGAGAGAAGAGCACTAAGAGGATGTGACCTAGTGTATACATCATTAGTGCATATAGTCATCTCCTGTGGGAAAAGTTAGCTAGAACCTACAAGACAAGTTTTTGGTACAGACCACCTTCCCTGTCCAGTAACTCTGGCCCATGTCAGAGCCACTGACTCAGTTTCCATCTTTCTAGCCTAACCCCAAGAAGATTCTTTGCACTAACCCCTGTCTGTGTCTGTTTGGGCCTTTCTCGTTTCAGTTCTCTCTGTCTCTGATCTCCATTCTTCTGAGTATCCTTCTTTATATAATGTTCTTCTCTGAAGCATGAAAAAGATGGGTATGTTCCTATTTAATCTGCCTTCTAATTATCTCTTGCTCGACTTTCGGTGTTTAAAATGAACAGGTCATGGAATTATTAAACTGTATTTAAAAGTTCTTACAAAAATGTCACTAGTTTCTAAGAGAAATTCCAAGAAGCCAACAGGCTCTGTGGCAACAACTGAATTCCACCGTCAGAAACTGTTACAGAAAGCTGACACAACAGGAGAGAACACCCCTCACATTTTGGTTCTCTGATTTTCTATTACAAGCCTGTTTTGTCTGTTCTTTAACATTTTATTTTCTAGTGGGATACCTGTCGTTGTACTGTGACCTCTCCAAACAAAACATTTTATTCTACTATAGGGGCCAAAAATACAGAACATAATAATGATAAAGCCTCATTAGAACATGTACCTATGTTCTGATAGTAGTAATTCTGGTCTAGTAAGAATGGGTTTGTAAGCCTAACTCTTAGTGTTACCAAAAGGCAGGAACCCTTATAACCTCGTATCTTTACAGGGCTCTGTCAGTTGTCTCCTGGTGATGGTTTACCTTAAAATGCTGGAGCCTGGCACCCAGTGCTTGGAGGGCTCTTCTTCACAGCTAAGATTTCTTTCTTCACTTGGCACCTTGTATAAAATGTCTTGCCATTGGGCTATTACAACGTGAATGATTCTGAAGACTAAGACAAATTGATGAGAAACTACCATACTGGTTCTAGCCAGTTTTCTCTGACATACATGGGGGCTCCATTTCTGAACCAAGCACTGCTTGTTTCACCAAATAAATGTCTTGGGGAATGTCTCAGATTAACCATTTCTCCAATCAGACTCATAGGCTACTCTTTTTAAGTACTGGGGATTCAATCCAAGCTAATCCAGCGCTCTGCAAGAACTCTATCTGCTACCCTTGGAACCTACTTTGAAAACCTCTTTCTGAAATCTACCACTTAGAAAGCACACCTACTCAACTTTTTAAACTGGAAATTTAGAAAAGATATTTAACCTCTCTTCTTTGCCTATTCTTGTCTTCATCTTCACAAATTCTTCCTCTCAATCTATATCCACATGATGAGGATTTTAACCTTCAGAGAGTTCTAGAATCTTTTCTCATCCCCACCCTTACTCCACTCCCACCTTCTCGTTCCTGTTCAGGGAACCTGCCTCCTAGTCTCACTAACGACAAACTGGCCAAATTTAAAAACGTAACAATTGGAACTGACTGGAGACATGGGTCAGCTTGTGAGAATGCCTAATGCCTTTGCAGATAGGGTCACTGCACCCAGACAGGGTGGCTCACACCTGACTGTATATATATATATATATATATATATATATATATATATATACACACACACACACATATATGTAAGGGAAAAAAATCTAAAGATTCCTCTGTTGAAAAGATTCCAAAAGGAAATAAAGGAGGAAGAAGAGGAAGAAAGTCAAAACTCCTATCATATCCTCCATGGTATGTCATCCAACCTAAACAGCCTTAGCCCCATAGATATTACAATTCTACAGCCAAAAAAAGTGGAGTCTAGAGGTCAACTGACTGAATTCCATCCACCAACTCAATGCCTCAGGTCCCAACTGTTAAAATGGGTAATAGAAAATGTGTTCATATTGTTTATCATAAAGAAAAAAAAATTAATTGAGCAAGTGTGGTGATGGGTGCTCATAGTAGTACCAGTAAACTGGAGTGTGGTGCAAATCGATTATGTATTGGAAGCCAGCCTGGGCTACTTAAAGAAGCCCTGTCTCAAAAACCACGAAGGAATCCATGAAAAAATATAAGCGGTAAAGTCCGTATGCTGTGTGGTCTATAGGTCTCTGTTATGGGTTTCCATTCACCAAACCTGTAGGTTTTCACTGCTCTTATTCACTGGGACCTAGCGAACAGGGAAGGCAAGGGTTCCTAACCAGTGGCCTACCTTTCCCTCCGGCAGTCTTTCGACTGTCTTGCTGAGCACTGTCCATCATTAATGCAACCTTTTCGTGCTCGTGGCATGACTCCTGGGGATGGGACGCTCGATCTCTCCGGCGATGTGGGGACTAAGAGGTCTGGTAAATGGCTGTGTGAACCCAAGGAGAACAGGCCTGACGAGGCGGAAGCAGGGTAGACTCGTGCACCCAGCCGGGAGACTTCGGATCTCCAGGTGCGTGTGGATTTTATTTCTGTGAGTCCTCCTTCGGCGAGGGACTCCTGGGGCCTGGGCCCCTTCCCGCTTTTTGTTGGGAAAGGCTTGGTATTCCTTATACATCCTCTCTCGGGGTTTGCTGCTATGACCTTCAAGGAGAACCACATAGAAAACACTCGGTTAGTCTAAGCATCCTTAGAGGAGCGGGAAAGGGGAACCACTGCCACGTGACCAAAGCCAGCCGGCTCGCCGCGGACCTCTGAGTTGCCTAGAACATCCCGTCTCTATGGTCAACCGCTTGCCAAGGCCCTCGCTGAGAAAGTTGTTCTTCCGGGCTACGGCTACTGCTTCCGGGGCAGCTCCCTGCGAGCCGCGATTGAGGTACTCGCCTCTCTCGGTTCGCGTGGAGCGATGCTTTCCCCGGCAATGAGCTTCCTCAAAAGCTTCCCGCCGCCTGGGTCGGCAGACGGGCTCCGGCTGCAGCAGCCAGACACCGAGGCTGTGCTGAACGGGAAGGGGCTCGGCACCGGCACGCTTTACATCGCGGAGAGGTAGGGTTGGGGGGCGCCGACCAGCCAGCCGGCCGGCGCTATTGTGCGGGCAGGGTGGGATTGTCCCCTCCCGAACTCGGCTGGCTCTGTCCCCTAGCCCGCGTTTCTCCCTAACGACTTGTGCGAACCGGCCTGTCTCCTGCAAGCCTGGCGCGTGGTCACGTTTAGTTTTGAGTCTGCAGAGCCTCGGTTAGTTTTTCCGTGGGCCTGGCTTTCGGAATGGTCGTGTGAACTAGACGATTTCCCTGCGTGGAATATGTAGCTCAGATTGTGACGGGTTACGACGTTTGGTTAATGAACTGGGATGTTCCGCTCCAAGTGTGTGTGTTGGGGGGGGGGGCGGGGGAGGGAACCATTTTCGGGGCCACGCAGGGCGGAGTCACAACCAGCTGAACCCGACTCCTGGATGTGCATTCACTACCTGCAGGACTCAGTACTTTCACAATAATATAATAGACATGCCACTAAAATACACACTACATACACTCTCATACCCTCTTACCCCCACCCCATACCTTCCTGTTCACCCGCCCTCCCTTCTTATTCCTTTCCTTTCCCTTCCTCCCTCCTTTCCCCTCTTTTTTCTTTCTTTCTTCCTTCCTTTCTTTCTTTCTTTCTTTCTTTCTTTCTTTCTTTCTTCCGTCCTTCCTTCCTTCCTTCCTTTCTCTTCCTTTCTTTCTCTCTCTCTCTCTCTCTCTCTCTCTCTCTCTCTCTCTCTCTCTCTCTCTCTCTTCTCATTCTTTCCTGTTCTTCAGAGTCTCTGGTTTACCTTTTGCTATATTCTATCTGTTGGCCACAAAGGAAATCCTCTGCTTTTAAGAGCTCGTGTTATAACATTGGGCCTGCCTAGAAAATCCAGGCTATCCCGTTTATTTCACCATCAGTTGATTAGTAATCTTAATTACATTCAGAGTCCCTTCTTTCATGGTACTGGAAAACAAATCTTTTGGGGACCAAGATTATGCCTACTACAGAGCCCAGGGCATAGACGTGTAAAGAGCTATTTGTTCAGAGAACAGTGTGGATAGTGGGACTGGGTGTTTAGACACCGACTAGAAATACAAATGTGGGTGGGTGCGCAGTTTGGTTGGTATATGTGTTTGGAGTAGTGAGGAGGGAGAAAGAAAAGGGGCGGGAGGGAAGAAGCTGTGAGATTCATTCATTCATTCATTCATTCTGTAAGTTCTGTTACTCTAGAGAACCCTGACTAATACACATGGGCAAATAAAATGGATCTTGTCAAAGTTAGGAATATATCTGTGTCCCACCACTCCACATGCAGAAGAAATTGCTGAGATCACCAAAGATCTTACTGCTTACACCCAACAGATGTTTCCAGTTTACAGTCTATTTCTTCCATGCCTTCTCTCTCCTAAGTCTTCTTTCAAAAGACTTGAAGACTCTTGAAGCATGTGTCTCTCTAAGGTCCTTTCCCTGGCCTCTCTTCTGGGCTATATAGCCTACTACAATGAGTATGTAAACACCTACTTATTGATTCCAAATCTGCCTTGTGTTGCAGGATATTTGGTCACACTTTAAACAATGAGATTGTATACTAGATAAAAACCTTTTTCTAGGTGTGGTGTGGCCCAGCCATTAGTACACATCTTTATTGCCTCTGGCTGGAATACAGACAAGGCCTTAGTACACACCTTGAATCCCAAATAGTGAAGGTAAAGTTAGTTTGTGGAAGGAAGCACCATAATTGAAAGTGATGTCTAATTGAGTGGCAGAAAAAGTGATCAAATCCGAGAAAGATTTGACCAAATAGGATACCCTCAACCTTCGGGAGAAAAGAGAGGAAAGGAGAGCTACTGAAGCGAGCAGTTCAGAGAGAGGAAGGAGGCAGTTTTACTGGGACAGTTGTACCGAGGCAGGTTAGAGAAAATGAAGGAGCCAGAGAATGAGAAGGAGCCAGAAGATGAGAACAGATTGCTAGAGTTACTTTGATGTCAAGCAGAACAATTCAGTCAGAAGCTGAGAGAAACCAGATTGAATCAGTCAGCTTGGAGAGGAGTCTGCACCAGAACAGCTGAGTTAAACCAGCCAGTGAGAGCTTTGAAAGAACAGGAAAGGGTGAGTTTATTCAGCAGTAAGTCTAAATATTCTATGCCTAGATTAGATTGTATGGAGGCTAGAAGCTTCCAGGATTAAGCCTAGCCCAGGTTAGCAGACAGGAAACTTTAGAGATGACATTACTACAGGAGAATAAAAGATACTTTTATACCCCTTGATACCATGCTCCTCAGATACAAACCCAGAAGCCCAACTGCTTTTTACACCCACCAACCAAACTCAGCACCCCTCTTCATACCAAGCTTGTTTTCCTTCATATTCACTGTGTAAACACCCAGGCTTTGTCCACTCTCAAAATTGCTCTATAAATCAAGAGGGGGTTGTTTTTGTAAACACTTTTTTGTTTTGTTTTTCGAGACAGGATTTCTCTGTATAGCCCTGGCTGTTTTGGAGCTCACTTTGTAGACCAGGCTGGCCTCAAACTCAGAAATCTGCCTGCCTCTGCCTCCCAAGTGTGTGTGCCACCACACCCGGCTTTGTAAACACATTTATACCCTGAACTCTTGAGTAGGCATAATCCCTGCCCCCTCTGTCCTTTGAGAATGGGGATGTTTTAGGATGACTTACAGGCTGTGGTCTAGTTAATCTAACAATGGCTGGCTGTGAAGGGAAAGTCCAGGAATCCAGAGGCTGCTCAGTTCAAGGGGCTGGAGGTCTCAGCTGGTCTCAGTAGATGCTGGCATCTTCAAGACCTGGAATGGGTCTTCCTGACTCGGGACCGGGATTAGAAATAGATCTTACGACTTCAAATTAAGCAAAAAACTCCACACTGATGTGCCCTCCATTTTTGGATTTTTAGTTAATTCTAGATGTAGTCAAGTTGACAACCAAGAATGGCCATCATAGCAGGGTAGTGGTGGCGCACGCCTTTGATCCTAGCACTCGGGAGGCAGAGGCAGGTGGATTTCTGAGTTGGAGGCCAGCCTGGTCTACAGAATGAGTTCCAGGACAGCCAGGGCTACACAGAGAAACCCTATCTTTAAAAAAAAAAAATGGCTGTCATACTATGTAAAATGGGTTTTGTTTGTTTTTGGTTTTTTTTGTTGTTTGGTTTGGTTTGGTTGGTTGGTTTTGGAACTCAGAAATCCGCCTAGGAAGTGCTGGAATTAAAGGCGTACACCACCACTGCTGTTTCTTTGTTTTTGCTTAAGACAAGGTCTCTGTGCAGTCCTGGCTCACCTGGAACTCAAAGAGATCTTCCCGCCTTTGCCCCTAGAGTGCTGGGACTAAAGGTGTGTGCGGCCACCATGCCCAGTGAGTCTTTCTGTGATTCCTTGGGGAGGGGAGGCTTCTTGTGTGTGCTTTTCCTTTTTGGAAAGTTTACAGCTTAAAAGGTACAAGTGGGTACTAGTGTTGTTAGTACCTTGTAAAGATTCATTCACTGCGGGCTGGAGAGGTGACTCCAAGTTTAAGAGCATTTGTTGCTCTTGCAGAGGCCTCTGGTTTGGTCTCACACGCTGGCTCACAATGATCCCTAACTTGACTTCCAGGTCTGCCTATCCTATCTGACTTATGTGGGCGCCAGACACACTGATAGTGCACATACATGTAGCCAAAACATGGTTTTTGTCTTAAAGAATCATTAATAGTTAACATTTTGCCTTGTTTCTTAAGCTGTTTGAGAGTTACAGACATCTCTTAAATTCACATGTACATATCTTAGCATGTTCCTCAGAAGATACAGTTACCATATGAAGAAAGTATATCTCATTTTATGATCTTAAGTTTTTTTTTTTTTTTTTTAGATTTATTTATTTCATTTATATGAGTACACTGTAGCTGTCTTCAGACATACCAGAAGAGGACATCAGATCCCATTATAGATGGTTCTGAGCCACCATGTGGTTGCTGGGAATTGAACTCAGGACCTCTAGAAGAGCAGTGAGTGGCCTTAACCGCTAAGCCATCTCTGCAGCCCCTTATTTTATGTTTTTATTGACGGACTCTTAATGTTTCTTTAAGAAAACATTTTTTGAAATGTCCCAAATTATAGGTTACATATGTATGAATTAAGAATTAATTAAATCAACATTACATTTCTGCCTTGTACATCTCCAGATACCCTCTTCCCTCATTTCTTTAGTCTGATCACCCTTTGTAGGTTGTTTTTTGGGTTTTTTGTTTGTTTGTTTGTTTGTTTTGTTTTTTGTCCTCACCTGGCATTTCTAAGTCATGAGATTCAATAACTGGCACTTTCCCCAAAGTTATGACAACTGGTGACTAGCATTCAGCTCAATGGCAGTGTGTGTGTGTTCTAATTAAAAGAAGTAGAGCCGGGCAGTGGTGGCGCACGCCTTTAATCCCAGCACTTGGGAGGCAGAGGCAGGCGGATTTCTGAGTTCGAGGCCAGCCTGGTCTACAAAGTGAGTTCCAGGACAGCCAGGGCTATACAGAGAAACCCTGTCTCGAAAAACCAAAAAAAAAAAAAAAAAAAAGAAGTAGGGTGCTTAGGTGAAATGGTGAAAGACGGTGTATTTTGTGTCAGGACATGAATGTATTTTACACATGCATACACGGCATATATAGAACTGCTCTTTAGGAGTTTTTCATTTGAGGAATTGAAGGAGAATGTGGAAAGACCCAAAGCTGAAACAGGTTAGAGCATGCCCATGGACTTGGCAGTATTACATTGTAGCCTTTGGGGAAGCTTTTAGGATGGAAGCCAGAACCATATGCAATTTGTCTCTAAGGAAATAATTTGTGTGCCTTTAGAGAGGCACAACTCCTGGTCTCAGTTTGAGTTTAGAGGCTGTTTTGTTTTCGGGTTTATTTTATTCCATATGTATGGATGTTTTGCCTGCGTGTATGTACATGTACCACGTGGATGCCTTGCACTCCATGAGGTCAGAAGAGGGCAGTGAATGCTCTGGACTTAAAGCTGTGAGCTACCGTGTAGGTACTGAAGATGGAACTGTGGTTCTCGCCAAAGAGCAGCAAGCGTGTGTGAGCACTGATCTCTCTCCAGACCCCAGAGCTTAGTTTTTATAATGAGTTGAGTTCTCATCCAAGTAAGGAAGATAAAAAGGCATGAGTAGTTATTGAAGACTGGTAAACTTTGTACTTAAATTAAAAATAGGTACTTTGAGCTTAGAACCAATGCTTTTTTTACATATCATTCTCAAAACAGTGTTAAACCAATTAAGCCAACGGAGATTCTTTTCCCTGCCTGTGCTGGTTTTTGGTTGTTTTTTGTTTGTTTGTTTGTTTGTTTGTTTGTTTAACACTTTCCCAGAAATAAAAGACACTGATTGCACTTATTCCCAAATCTCAGGTTTGACCAAACCTGAGTTGTCTGTGTTCACTGCACTCCTATTTCTTGTCCTTGCACTTAGGACTCATGCCGCTTTGGCTTTGGTTTTTATGACTGGTCATAGATAATTACATATTTTGGTTTTGAAGTGCTTTATGTGAGAAGAGACTTAAAAATAATTAGAGCCTAGAGTCAAGTCAGTATTGCTCCCACTGCCAGACTGTTTTCCCTCAGTTCCTTGGGGCCATAGGGACGTTGTTGAGACAGCGGGCTGGCGTCCTGGGGGCCTACAGCATGATTTCAGCCTTAATCCAAAGGCACTGATTCTCTTTAGATGCCAGCTTTTTTGACTGCCCAGGTTTTGTGGCTTTGAATATTTGAAATTATTTTGGACTTCACATTTTGGGGTGTTCCATTCTAAGTTGTAGTATCAGGAGACTTGGGGGAAAGGAAGCAGTTTGATTGGGCTGTTCTTAGTCTCCATGAGCACTGCTTCATCCCCACACTGAGAGGAACTAGATGGGAAAGGTGCGTGCGGCACACACTTCCTCACATAAGAAACCGATTGCTTTAGAAGCTGGGATGATGAAGTAATTCCTTAGACTGCTGTTACTTTGCTTTTTAAAGTTTATTGCCTTAGCCCCCTTCCAAATAAGCCTAGTGGGTAAAATTCTTTGCAATAACTGGATCTTTTCTTGCTTTTAATTTTTAAGTATACCATTAAATCATAGTATAGCTAGAAGCAGGTGATACCCACCTTTAATCCCGCTACTCAGGAGGCAGAGGCAAGTGGATCTCTGAGTTTGAGGCCAGCTAGGGCTACACAGAGAAGCCCTGTCTCAAAATCATCATCGTTGTTGTGGTAGTATGTTTGCAGAGTTGTGCTTTGCCACCACAGTCTATATCTGCCTTTCGGTGGTGCTTTTGCTGAGGATCGTGCTACACCATTGGGTTACACCATTAGACATTGAGTCCTTGCTGGTGGTCAGCTCCTGAGCCATAGAATTTAGGGTCCTCTTAAACTGACCACAGATAGTTTTAGAATGCTGCTCTATCACTGTTTCTGCTCTTAGCTCTCCAGTTGTATAGTTGTGTTGTATTGTGGTTTTTTTGCTGTTATTTTAGACAGGGTCTTGTGATGTAGCATTAACTGACTTGAAACTGCTATGCAGACCAGGCTGGGTTTGAACTCACAGAGAGATCTAATCTGCCTTCCTCTCTGCCTTCCAAATGATGGGATTAAAAGTATATGTCACCACCTGGGGTTTTGTTGTTTTGTTTTGTTTTTTGTTGTTGGGTTTTTTTTTTTTTTCTTCGAGACAGGGTTTCTCTGTATAGCCTTGGCTGTCCTGGAACTCACTTTGTAGACCAGGCTGGCCTCGAACTCAGAAATCCGACTGCCTCTGCCTCCCAAGTGCTAGGATTAAAGGCGTGCACCACCACCGCCTGGCTTGTTTTTGTTTTGAGACCTGGACTGTGTATAGACCAGACTGGCTGGGGTTCATTATGTGAATTCCATATCAGTCTTGAACTTACAGCAGTTGTTCTAACTCAGCCTCTGGGGAGCTCATATTATAGTTGTGAGCCATGGTCAGCTTTCCAGAGCTGACTTACTATACTCTAGAAAGTAGGATGAAGTTGGGCATGGCGTCACAGGCTTGGAATGCCAGCACTTGCATTTAGAATGTGGAGTCAGGAAAAGCAAGAAGAGTACCAAGAGGCTGTGTCTGTGGCCTGGTATGGTAAAGCACAACTTTAATCCAGCATTGGAGGCAGAGGCAGGCTGATCTCAGTGAGTTCCAGGACAGCCAGGGCTATGTAGAGAGACACTGGCTCAAAGGAAAAAAAAATTCATGGCCAACCTGGGTAGTTGAGGCCAACATGGGCTAAATATTAAAACTGTCTCAAAATAAGAGGGAATGAGAAGGTGGGGGCTGGGGGAGAGGAAGGAGAAGGAAGTGGAGAGGATATAAAATATGCATGTGTTCTGCAGAGCCACATTCTCACTCCCTTCTATGCTTAAAGTCCATTAGTGGATAGTAGTTGTATAAAAATAATGGCTTTTATTGTGACATTCCTCTTTAAAGTCACATTATTTTATGTATGTGAGTTCACTGTCGTCACTCTCTTCAGATTCAGAGGGAATCTGATCCCGTTACAGGTGGCCGTGAGCCGCCATGTGATTGCTGGGAATTGGACTTGGGGCCTGTGGAAAAGCAGTCAGTGCTCTTAACCGCTGAGGCTAACATAGCATTATTTACTTGACATGATTTACATGCGAACGGCTTGCCCATTTTACTCATAGAAGTTGATGATTTTCATCATGTACTCATATCTGCACTCAATTTTAGAACATTTTGTTGTTGTCCCCCCAAAAACCAACCCAGTGCTCATTAGTAGTCATTTCCTTTTTCTTTTTAGCCCTGAAAATACTTTGTGGCTTCTTTGGGATCTTGCCCCCTGCCAAGGTGTTTTCACTGGCTTTTCTGATAAAAAAGTTCATATTGGGGAATATTCCCAGTGAAAATTAGGCATTACCTGTCAAAATTCAACATACTGACTTTGGTGATGTTTCCTTTGTTATACCAATAAAATATTTGCGTTTGTGCACTTTAAGGTAAGAGTATTTTGTGTGTGTGTGTGTTTTTTTCCTTTTATTTTATTTGCATGGTGTTTTGCCTGCATGTATATGTGTCACCTGTGTCCCTGGTGCGTAAGGAGGCCAGAAGAGGGTGTTGGAACTTTTGCACTTTAGTTACACAACTTTGTGAGCTGCCCTGTGGGTGCTTGGAATCTAACTTGGGTCTTTTGGAAGTGCTTTTAACCACTGAGCCATGTCTCCAGCCCCTGTGGCTTTTCCTTAAAGCTGGTAATAAATGAGAACTCTACCTTGTCTCCTAAGGTAATGGTTATTTTCTTTTAATTATAATTGTAGCCCCAGCTGCTTTGTGTGTCATACATATTTTACTGTATGGTGAGTGGGAAGGCTGGTTACCAGTTCTCTGTGCTTGCTCGCCTACTGAGAACTATGCTGACAGTTTTGAAGAAAGTTAAATGAAGGTATGGAAGACTGACAGGCATGATCTATTAACATACATGTGCTAGAGTGTGTTACTGAGCTGCAGTTTGAAACAGAAGAGGCCCCTGTGGACAAGAGGGCTCATGGAGTTATTTGAAACTTGTCTAGATGAAGAGATCTGCACAGCAAAGAGAGTAACTAAAGACATTCTCAACAGGGATGAGCGTAAAAGACAAACACACACACACACAAGGAAGGGCCGAAAGCTGTCAGGAACACGAGCTGCTCCTCTGGAAGACCAGAGCTAGATGCCAGTAACCACACTGGAGCTCACAGCCTCCTCTCACTCGAGCTCCAGGGACCTGATGCTCTCCTCTGGCCTCTACCAGTACACATAGAGGCCACATATGTGTGCACATAGAAGAAAGATAAACACAGGTGACCTGAAATAACCTGCTATTCAAATTGTTTAAATTTATAGCTAGAGGGAAAGAAACCATAGAAGAGAAAATTCAATTCTTGTTACTAAATTTTCTTATTAGGAATATTTCTAATATTGCTAATAAACTTAAATTTCTATACAACCTTTATATAAACTTTGGGATATTAAGTTAGGATTTAATTTCTAAAAATAATCTGCCTAAAACATGTTTTTCAGCCGCCTGTCCTGGTTAGATGGTTCGGGATTAGGATTCTCACTGGAATACCCCACCATTAGTTTACATGCGGTGTCCAGGGATCCAAACGCTTACCCTCAGGAGCATTTGTATGTTATGGTGAATGCCAAGCTTGCAGGTACGTATGGACAACTTACTCTAGTGCTGCCTCTGACAGCAGCGGCATTTTAAAGGGCAATGTTTGTTTGAGATGAGGTCTTCAGACTGCTCAGGTTGGCCCTGAACTCCGGGGCTTGATCTCCCAGGTGCTGACGCGTTAGCATGCTGCTATCTAAAAAGCAGTCTTTGGTGATACTCAGTGTAAAACTTAAGCCATTGGTCCACATTGGATAGTAATGTATTAAGCTGAATTAATTATCTAAAATAATTTGACCACTTGAGTTTCTTCTAATGGGCGCTGGCTTTCTATGTATCTGCATATATTTACACTTAGAATTCTTCTGTTAATATGGTTATCTTCCTATTTTTTAACTGCCTTCTTCTAAAGGCATTTCAGAGATGTGAACCAGTATATTCTGTCTTTCCAAAAATTTATGATAGATTTATTTATTTTAAATATGTGTATTTGGGCAAGAGTTGTTGGCTGCATTTATGTCTGTGTGCTACTGCATGTGTGACGAGGCCAGAAGAGGGTGTACAGTCCTATAACTGGAGTTACAGGCTATATGCATGTTTCTGTGTGTGAATATATGCTACGTGTGTGGATGCCTGCAGAGGACAGAAGAGAATTGGATTACTTGGAGCCTGAGTTACTTCAAAAAAAAAAAGAATTTCTAGAACAGCGTATTAGCTACTTTTCTTTTGCTATGCCAGGGCACCATGACCAGTAACTAAACAAAAAGGTGTTCCAGGGGTTAGAGGCAGTGATGGTAGTGCAAAGGCATGCAGCAGAGACAGTCCCTACAACTGAGGACCAAGGATTCAAACATAGGAGCTTATGACGGCCATTCTCATTCAGCCCCCACCACAAGCAGCCACCACTCTTAACCACTAAGTTGTGTCTCTAGGCCCAGAATTGTTTTTATTTTGTTGCAGTAGTGGTTCTCACTGGTGGCAGGGAGAATTTAATGTATTGTCACTCGTTCCTTTATGTGCTGCCACTGGTCAGTGAGATTTTCATTGGAGGAAGAGGGATGGGTGCTGCTGGCATTTAATTACTTTTTTTTTTTTTTTGACTCATTTATTTATTATATGTAAGTACACTGTAGCTGTCCTCAGACACTCCAGAAGAGGGCGCCAGATCTCGTTATGTAGATGCCAGATTCCCTGCAGTAAAAATGGTGCAGTACAAATGTCAGTGGTGTCATGGCCCAGAAGCCCGCATTACAAGGTTTCCAAGTTTTACTGTTCATGAAAATATAACAAAGTTGTTAATTTTAAGATAATGGGTAGCTTTTGTTCCTGACACCATTAAGTTGGGTTCTCATTTGGTTCCAGGTCTAATCATTTATATTTAGTTGTGAACGCTAGTTACTAATTTTTAGAACTCTGGCAAGCCATGCCTTCTTAAGTGATTCAGACTGACCCAGCTATCCAAAGAAATCATTAGAAGATTTCAAATTCTTGCTGTTGGAAAATATTCAAAGATAGATAAAAATATAATGAAATTTGAAAAAAGATATGGAAATATTAAAAGTTCCTCAGGCCTTGGAGTGTAGCATGATTTCTTACTTGTTTGTTTTGCTCACAATTTCAGAGATATTTCAGTCCATTATGGTGAAGAACATATAACATGGTAGCAGGCGTGTGGGCAGCAGCTGTCCACTTGGCAGAGGACCAGGGTGCAGGGTACATGGGTGGAACCTTCAAAGGCCTGCCCGTGGTGTCTTGGTGCTATCCACTGGGCAGCAAGTGTTCAAAACAGGAGTCTCTGGGGACATTTTAGAATCCAACCATAACACTAAATAAATTCAACTGCGATTTTTATAAGTGCTAGTTAGCATACTATTGCTGTGACAAGAGAGCTTAGATAATCAATTTAATAAGAGGCTTATTTTGGCTTATGAGTCACAAATCTTGGCTTATTTTCGTCTGGTTTCCAAAGAGGTTTCTTTCACTGTGTTGGCACAGCATATCATGGCCAGAGCACATGGTTGAGGAGATTTTAAGGCAATAAATAGAAGACCTGATCACATTATGACAGCCAGGAAGCAAAACTTAGAGGGTCCCCATTCCCCTTGAGGATAGCCTCCACATGCCCTCACCTCCTAAAGATTCTAACTTCCACTAGCACCACAGACTGGTGACTTAATTTTTAATATATGGGTCTTTGAGTGACACTCAAGATTCCAACCATAGCTTTAAATAAGATAATTATTAGGTGGTATTTGAAATGGAAAACTTTAAAAGTATTCTTGTCAATTCCAAATGCTGATGGGTTGGAGCTAGAGGTGTGACTCAGTGGTATAATGTGTTCAAGCATCTGAATTCATACTCCAAAACCCAAATCGCTGCTGCTGCAGCAGAATGCCTTAAAGCTTGTCTGGCGTTGGCACTGAGCGAAGGTACTTACTTGTCCAGCCCGCAAAAATCCAGTGAGGCGGGGCTTCAGTAATAGTGGATACAAGGACCAAGCCCTCCAGTAAGGAAGCTGTGCCTTCCATGCCAGGCAAGTCATTTTCTCATGAGTCTCAGTTTTCTTACAAAGCTAAATTTCTAGAGGATTATGTTAGTCTCACTTTCCACATAGCTTCATCTCTGAAAGATTCTGCTAACCCCCTGTAGCACCACCGGTTGGTGACTGAACCTTTAACATGTGGTAAACTTATAATCACTCGGAAGCCTGAGTGCTGCTGAGGCCCAGGGAGGGCCTCATGTACTGGATAGGGTTGTACCTGGCAGTACCAACAGTTTCCTACAGTTCTTTCCATCCTCGGCTTTAAAGGGGGTTCCTGAGACTATAAGAAATTGTTAATAATGGTTATTTCCAGAGTATAGATGGCTCAGTGGGTTCAGTTCAGTATAACCATGAAGATCTGGGCTTGGGCTCTCAGCACCCACATTAAAACTGTACCTTTTGCCCGAGCACTGCGGGAACATAGATAGGCAGCCCCCAAGGGCCAGCCATTCTCACCAAAACAGTGAGCCCCAGGTTCAGTGAGAGACCCTGTCTCCAAAACAAACAAAAAGATTAGAGGCCTAGGTTCAACTTAGGGCACTTATATACACCTATACAAGCAAGTATACCAGTCACCTTCACACCTGCATCTATCTGTCTGTCTGTCTGTCTCTCCCCCCACCACCACCACCAGTGGCTATTTATTTCTGGGGAAAGATTCTAGACACTAGGCACTTCCTCTGCACTTTGAATTATTGTTATCCTGGACTGTTATTCTTACACAATTACTACTGTACTGTAGTTAGTTACAATTACTACTGTACTTGTAGTATGGTGACACATTTTTTTTTAAATGCATTGGCAAAGTTTTACAGCTTGTGACTAAGTCAGTGATTTAGAATTTTCCAGTATGTGTATTATTCTGCTAGATCACTAAAGATACATATATTAAATAACGTGCCATTGGAAACAGCACAGAAAATGAACTATGAAATTTGTTACTTAAAGGTATTCTCAGTGGCCAGTTTTTTTCTTTTGCTTGTCTGTCTTCATGCCCCTCTACACTGACCTTGTGTTAAATAAGGACTACATTAGTGGATGCCCCTTGCTTAGCTTGTCAGCCTCACTGGATGGAGAAACCCCAAAGTAAAGTGTACTTCTGTGTATCTGTGAGGGTCTCCAGGGGCAGTTCTCTCAGGGAGTTGAGGGGAATGTGGATAGCCATCTGTAACTGGCCCCCAGAGGGAGGGAATGGAGGAGGCAGCAGCTGCAGCGTGGGCACTCCGGCTTTCCCTCCCCGTCCTCTCCTTCCCCTCTCTTCCTTTCCTACGCCCTGCTTCCTGGTTGCCATGAGGGGGGCGGCTCCTTCCTTTCACCCCTCCACCATGACTCAGTTCCCTAACAGTGGAGCCCGCTGCCCCTGTCAGCCTCTGAGACCAGGAGCCAAATCA
Organism: Mus caroli; assembly: GCF_978045245.1. Lineage (NCBI taxonomy): Eukaryota > Metazoa > Chordata > Mammalia > Rodentia > Muridae > Mus > Mus caroli. The sequence goes on along the minus strand of NW_028227263.1, from coordinate 48,723,156 downwards.
GTTCTCCTTTGTGTGATTGCTCAGCACGGTGTTACAGTGAAGACTGACTCGCCCCTGCAGGCAGATTTACTACATTAACAAGTGTCGCTCCAGTTTTGCTTCATATGCATGGTTGGTTAAAGGGTGGGGGGGGGGGGCGTTGGGGAGAGGGTTCGAGTCAGGGTTTCTCTGGGTATCCCTGGCTGTCCCGGAACTCACTTTGTAGACCAGGCTGGCCTCGAATTCAGAAATTCACCTGCCTCTGCCTCCCAAGTGCTGGAATTAAAGGTGTGCGCCATCACCGCCCGGCTTAAAGGTTTTTTTAATGGTACCTTTAAATGTAAATTTTTACTTTTTTCTTCTTTGCCATAGCTAAAGACTGAATCCAGGGCTGTGAACGTGCTTGGCGCTCACTCTGCCACTGAGTTGCATCCCAGCCCATCTGCTCATGTGTATCTTATCTAGCCCAGTTTGTGTTTCTATTAGTGTGTGCAGTACATGTGTGTACATATGGATTTGGTTCTTTCTGCCTTTCAGTGGCTCTGGGGATGGAACGGTGGTGTTGGGCACATGCAGCAAGTGCTTTACCTGCTGAGCCACGCACTCACCAGCCCGTGATTTGTATTTTAAGATTGCTAATTTCAGCAAACATGTTCATTTTGTGGCATCAGTTTTATTGATCTATTTTTTTTTAACTGTGTAGTGATTCAAACATAGAAAATATATATTCTATTTAGTATTCAGTGTAAATTCTATTGCTTTTCCCAGATACTATAAGTTTTTAAGGGAAATTAACTGAATATTGTTAAAAGCTGCCCTTTGTTTGGGTGGGGAGTGTCTCTCTGTATCCTGGCAGTCACTGTATAGATCACACTGGTCTTGAACTCATAAAGATCTACCTGGCTGGAATTATAGATGTGTGCCACTATGCCCAATTCGAAAGCTGTTTTGTGGGGCTCCCCATTTCATCTTCTACTCTCTGGCTCAAACAGTACTGTAAAGGTAGCGTGCGTCCTTCCTGTCAGTGCTGTGTTTTGGTTTTTATTATTATTTCATGTATGTGAGTGTTTTGCCTGCATCACACGTATGCCTGGTACCTGTCAAGGTCAAGAAGAAGCGGGTAGCTCTCCTGGCACTGGAGTTACGGACAGTTATGAGCTATGGTAGTATGAGTGTCAGGAATTGAATCTGGGTTCTCTGGGAGAGTAACAAGTGATCTAATCACTGAGCCAGCTCTCTATCCTGTCTATATGTGCTTTTAACCTTTACTGAATATGTCTGTGCCTCCACTCGATGTAATGGTTTTATGTTTAAAATTTTAATGTAAATGATACTGTTTATTCTGCAACTAGCTTTTTTTATCTAGTTCCTTTTTAAAATATATCTGTCGATATATTTATATAATCAGTTTCCCAGTGCAAGGACTTGAACCCAAGAGTTCCTGTACAAAGTCACTACCACTAAGTCATTATTTTCAGCCCCTGTTCTTCTTGAACATTTTTTTTTTTAAAGATTTTATTTATTATATGTAAGTACACTGTAGCTGTCTTCAGACACTCCAGAAGAGGGCGCCAGATCTCGTTGCGGATGGTTGTGAGCCACCATGTGGTTGCTGGGATTTGAACTCTGGACCTTCGGAAGAGCAGTCGGGTGCTCTTACCCACTGAGCCATCTCACCAGCCCGAACATTTTGTTTTATCTACAGACTCTCCATGTATCTGAGATAGTCTCAGTGCTCTCAGTGCTGCCCTCTCAGTGTGTGCGTTACAAGCGTGTTCCTGCTGAACACCTTTTCCAGCTCTGCAGTAACCACCAATAAAAATTGAATTGCAATATTTAGGTATACCAGTAAATTTCTAGCCTGTTTGTTATATTTTTTGTGTATATATTTGCTTCTCCTTTTCAAGTACAGCAAGTATTTCAGGATCTAGCTACCAGTGTTATCTAATTTGAGTCAGTACTGTCAGGATCTAGCTTCAGGGTCTTTAAAAAGTGAAGGAAATACTTTTTTATTTAAAAGTTTTTATTCCTTGGGATTGGAGAGACAGACCAGCAGTTAAGAGCTCCTGCTGCTCTTTGAGAAGACCGACCAGAGTTAGGTTTCCAGGACCCATGTTAGGTGACTCACAGTGCTTCTAACTCTAGCTCCGGGGGACTTAATGTCCTCTTGTGGTTCTTGCATGTATTTTGCACATAGACGTTTATACAGGCATGCAGAAGTAAAGCCGTAAAAAACAAAACCTTTAAATGTCTAAAAAGTTTACTTTTATTTCTCTTACAGAAGAATCAAAAGAACCTCTCTCTGATGAAGATGAGGAAGACGATGATGATGTTGAACCCATTTCTGAATTTCGATTTGTGCCCAGTGATAAGTCAGCATGTGAGTGTTGTGTGACACTGATCTTTCTCTGTGTGCCCCCTCTCCCACTGGCACACACACCTCACCTTCATTACACTTGCTTCCGTTCTATTGCTTTATCACTGATCTTTCTCTGTGTGCCCCTCTCCCACTGGCACACACACCTCACCTTCATTACAGTTGCTTCCGTTCTATTGCTTTAGTTTAGCCTCCTTAAAGCCATTGAGCAGGTACTTAATACCATCACAGGTTGTGAAGAAAAAGCGAATATTGTGAACAGTGTGGTACCTGGTGCATTTTGTGCAAGAAGATTCTGGTTAGTCTTATTGGCTGATGTTGCTGACACAATGTCAACTGCAGGAAGCACTTTCAGAGTGAAAATGTGGAGAATAGAAAGTACGTCATGTGACAGAGGCTTTATCCTATACAGTACTGGAATTATGTAGATCAGGCCTTAAACTCAAAGAAATCTGATTGCTTCTGCCTTATGAGTGCTGGTATCAAAGGCCTGAACCATATCACCTGGCCTGGCCTTTTTCTTTCTTTCTTTCTTTTTTTTTTTTAAAAGATTTATTTGTTTGTTTGTTTGTTTAATGTGTGTGAGTACACTGTAGCTGCACAGATGGTTGTGAGCCACCATGTGGTTGCTGGGATTTGAACTCAGGACCTTCGGAAGAGCAGTGAGTTCTCCTACCCGCTGAGCCATCTCACCAGCCCTTGGCCTTTTTCTTAAAGGCCAACCACCCATGAAGAGATCTCATAATGTCTTAAACTCTTACTTTGTGACTTTTTCATTGTCTCAAGTACTTTTCATGATAAATTTCTATTTGAATCTTGCAGATTTATGAATATAGTTATCCTAGTAAACCTGCCTGCTTTTAAATTGGTTTATCATAGTGGTTATATTTATTCTAAAATTCTGTGGTGCACTGGGAGAAGTATTAATTATAGTTTAATGTCTTTCAGTGGAGGCGATGTTCACAGCAATGTGTGAGTGCCAGGCCTTGCATCCAGACCCTGAGGATGAAGACTCGGACGACTATGATGGAGAGGAGTATGATGTGGAGGCACACGGTCAGTGACTCGGGCCTTGGCGGCTTTCCTGTTTCATTTTAAGCATGTAGTTGTGCTAAGGGCATAAGATAAAGTAACCCATGTAAGATGGCAATAAATAAAGGGAATGATCCGTTAGCATACTTGTGCCTAGGCCCTTTCAGCAGACAGATTGGGGGAATGAATGGATTTCTCAAGCTCATACAACAGTAAGATGTTAGGAGTGGGGATGGAAAATAGAAACAAGTGGGAGAGAAAGTGGGTGGTCAAGAGCACTCCTCAGGCTGCCCCACCCTCCCCACTGAGAGCTCTGTTCATATATACCTCTTTAAAGTTGTATTTAATGTGTTTATTTTACATGTATAAGTGTGTTGCCTGGATTCATATATGTGCACAACATTGTGCCTGGTGCCCTCAGAGGCCAGAAAAGGGTTTTGGAACCCCCTGAGCTAGAATTACGGTATGCACTGCTAGCTGGGCACTAGAAACCAAACTCCAGTGCCCTGCACAGACTCTCTGGAGTCCTCTTGCTCTCGCTCGCACTTTAATTTCCTTTTCCCTAGGACCACACTTCATTTATTTACAGCTATTTCCCCTTTCCTCCCCAGACAAGTGAGGCAGGGATGGGCTTACTTGCCTGATAGGCTGCAGCCTCAGGCACAAATGGTTCCTTTTGCACCAATCTGGGTATCTAAAGTTCTTTCCTACATATGAATCCAGTTCCTGGCCTTAAGACTACCCATTTCTGGGATTATTCTTCATATACACAAATACATTCTCATTTCTTAGAGATTTTAAAAATGGTTTTATGTTTTATCCTTTTTATGTATTTTTTTTAGATTTTCTGATTTTTTTTTTTAAAAAGAGATATGTTAATTCAAAATTCTTTTAGTATCAAATTTTGTGTTTACTTGTAAAATTCCTACCTTGGAATAATAAAGGATCCACTAATTTGAGAAATACCCTCTTCCTTCTGATTCCTAGAAAGTCTGTTCTCTGGGAACTACTGTTTTCTAGTTTATTATCTTTTTAAATGTCTTCTCATTCTCTTTTGTCTTTTTAGAACTCTTAATAATGACCCTATCAATAAACAGTGGAAGTTTTTGGAAGCCTATATATCTCCAGCAAATACATCATTTATTATCCATTTTCTTTTTTTTCCAGCTGTTGAATAAAATAATTTAAAAGTGTTCTGTTTGTTTAGAACAAGGACAAGGGGACATCCCTACATTTTATACCTATGAAGAAGGACTATCCCATTTAACAGCGGAAGGGCAAGCCACGTTGGAGAGATTAGAAGGGATGCTTTCTCAGTCTGTGAGCAGCCAATATAATATGGCAGGCGTCCGAACAGAAGATTCAGTAAGGAATTATGAAGGTGAGTGTTCTTTCTCTTCAGACTGGGAAATCGTAGCCAAGTTTTCTCTTAGAAGCCAGAAGACTGCAGAGTCATTGCTCCAGTCTCTCTTATACAGTTTTGGCTCTGAAGGAGTGACATGTGGCAGTCCTGTGCTTTCTAACTCCAAGCTGATTGTGTGCCACACCTGGATTTAAAGCACATCTCTAAATATTTACTCTTTTGCGGTGGAGGCGGGGGTGTTTTCTTAAAGGCAGGGTTACTTTGTGTAGCTTCAGGCTGGCCTTGAACTCAGAAATCTACCTGCCTCTGCCTTCCTACTACTTAAAGGCGTGCACACACACGCACACACACAATATGTGCTCATGTAATTCTTTTTAGAAGTCTGTTGGGTTGGTTTATGATCGAATTTTACACATTAGACAACTAAAGCAAGAAGGATTAAATTGCTTGAGGTCAAAGAGCTGATAAGTGGCAAGAGAATTGAATGAACCATTGTATAAAAATAATATGCCTACCACTGTCATAAACACCTCATTTTATATGTGTTTAATATAGATTAGTATTTTATGCCCAGGTAACATGGTAACACTTGTTTTTAATGACGACAGAACCTTCATGAGGTGGCTTTAGTGTGTCTTATGTTGGTCCACTTTATGCTGTGATCTCCATGCATACTGCATATTGACCTGGGTTCTTGGAGTTCTGGGATATTGGCAAGGATGGAGATGCAGGACAGGGATTGTATCTTACTGTATTGCCCATGCTAGACACAGACCAGTAAACTCAAGTAATTATCCTCTCCTAGCATGCCTTATTCACACGTCCAGAGGGCTTCTGGCAGAGGTGGTGGCAGGTGATGAGTTGGGAGAGGGTCAGGAGTGAGAAAGTAAAGAAAACAACTGTAGATGTTTCTTCCAGAGCATCTGTTTTTCTGTCCTCCCCTCATACCTTTTTTAAAACTTTTAAAAAGTGCATGGGTGTTTGCCTGCATAGATGTCTGTGCTCCATTTGCATGTTTGGTGTCCTTGGAAGACGGAAGAGGGTGTCAGACCTCCTGGAATTGAAATTGTAGACAGTTGTGATCTGCCATGTGGGTGCTGGGAATCAAACCTGAGTCCTATGAAAGGTAGCCAGTGTTCTTATTCTTAACTGCTGAACTATATCTTCAGCCTTCATCCCACACTGTTTTAGTGAGATGATGATTTATTTATGTTAGGCATATGAGTACACCACCATTGCTTCCTTCAGACACACCAGAAGAGGGCATCAGACCCCGTTACAGATGGTTGTTAGTCACCATGTGGTTGCTGGGAATTGAACTCGGAAACTCTCGAAGACCACTCAATGCTTGTAACCGCTGAGCCATCTCTCCAGCCCTTTTTCTTTCTTTCTTTCTTTTTTTTCTTTTTTTTAAATTCCTGCCAGCCAGACATGATGGCACACATTTGTTATCCTGGGTGAGCCTGGACTATACCGGTCACTTTGAGCCAGCCTAGGCTACATAGCAAAACATTCCAAATTTTTTTTAAAAGAAAAGGAAGAAAAGGCATAAATTGACTCCTACCTAGGATTTGTATGTGTACGTGCGCTGCTGTTGTGGGTTTACTAAGTTAGATGTATCGATCAGTTTTTAACTGACTTAAGTCCACAGGTAGCATCTTCCTTGCAGTCTCTTTTCAGGTAATTTAGTTTTCAAAATAGAAAGAGTGGAATTGGAGGCATTAGCCTGATGATGTGGTAGGACACAGCGGTCCCAGCACATGGGGACTGAGCTCAGGAACGGAGGGCAGCCTGGACCACAGGAGACCCTGCTTCAAAAACAACAAAATGTCCAAATTTTAAAATCCAGTTATTTTTATTTTACTTTTTCGATTGGGTCTCACATGTAGCTTGGAAATTACTACACAGACTAGGGTGGCCTCAAACTTGCAGAGTTCCCAAGTGCTGGGACTAAAGGCAGGTACCGCCATGCTCAGACCTTGTTGAGTCTACCTATCCTCAAATGCAATCAATCCCCTTTCTGTTCAGATGGCATGGAGGTGGAGACCACACCAACTGTTGCCGGACAGTTTGAGGATGCAGATGTTGATCACTGAAGACGACTTATCTACTATACAGTGAGTAGCTTATTCTTTTTTGTTACAACATGAAGATCCCTGAAATTATTGATTTTAAAAATTCATAATTCAAGAGGATTCTATAAAAGTAGCAGTTTAAAATTTTTTTACCTATCTCTGGTGACTGGAAATTACATGTTAGATTACATGTTACAAATTAGATGTTTTGTCCTACAAACATCTCTAAGTTCAGTTCCAGAAAGACATGATGTCCTCTTCTTGCCTCCACAGGCATCACAGGCACATAGAATACACACACACAGGCAAAACATCACACACATAAAAGAAATGCAGATTTGTGGGTTTTGTTGTTGTTGTTGTTTTGGTTTGGGGTTTTTGTTGTTGTTGTTATTGTTGTTTTGAGACAGGGTTTCGCTGTATAGCCCTGGCTGTCCTGGAACTCACTTTGTAGACCAGGCTGGCCTCAAACTCAGAAATCTGCCTGCCTCTTCCTCCCAAGTGCTGGGATTATAGGCGTGTGCCACCATGCCCGGCAGATTTATGTTTTTTAGTCTGTGTTTCCAAATTACTGCAGTTGTAAAACTAACTATGAATGATAAGTCTCTGTTTTCTTCTAATGCAGCTATCAAAAAAATAACCTTAGAGAAATTCTGTGATTCTGTGATTTATATCTCTTCCTTGCACAGTTGCTGCTTTTGTGTAGTCTGTAGTCAGCAGAGTCTCTGCTGCTAACATCACTGGCTAGCTTTCCTGGTGCCCAGTTAGTTTTCAGCTCTCACAGGCCCAGATGTTGAAGTTGATCTTTCTCCGTCACGGAGAACCACCTACCCAGAACTGTCACCTCTGTCACTTACCATCCATCATGTTAGTGGTAGCTGCTTTTGGAGGGAAGGGGGCAGTAGCTGTCATTTGTGTGTTATTGGCCTAGATGACAATTTTTCCCTTGCTCTGGCTTTTCCATATTTCTCTGACAATTCACTATTGAGAGAGAGACATTCTGTTTGCAGCTGGCATGAGAGACTCACTTGGCACATCACTAATGTTTACATAGTGGGATGCTACTGCAATCCCTTGCAAAGATTCTTGGACTCTTTGTAATAGTAAAATAATCATAAAGTTGCTACAGATTTGGGCTCTTGATTTGTTTTGTGCTCATTTTATTCTCTCTGCTCAGTAGGAAAAAATAAAATAAAAATAGATGCTGTACTCATAAATTTTATTCATGTTCGTCTGGAAGTTGACCTGATTTTTAAACAGTGTAATTTTTGATCATTTAAGATTGTATGTGCTGCCGGGTATGGTGGCACACACCTTTAATCCCAGCACTTGGGAGGTAGAGGCAGGTGGATTTCTGTGTTCAAGGCCAGCCTGGTCTGCAGAGTGAGTTCCAGGACAGCCAGGGCTTTACAGAGAAACCCTGTCTCGAAAAACCAAAAAAAAAAAAAGATTGTATGTGCTTTAAAGCCTGAAGAAGGACTAGAGTGTTCATGTTCAAACCTGGTGCGTGAGGTAGGGTACAGAAGAGTACACGTGGGTCAGAGTCACAGCTCACCATGCATGTGCACACATGCTGCCAGTTTCTCAGTTTCCTCATCTGTAAGATGGAAACATAGTTACTTGTCAGGGATATTACAAGGCCTGAGGTACAAGTCTGGAGCCCTACAAGGCTTTACTAAATAGTGGCAATTGCTAATAATAACTGTGAGCCCTTTGTCTTTCAGATTCTGCTCATAACTGTAGGCAAGAACGTGGTGCCTCTTCACTCCAGAATGGGGCTGGTGAAAGGCTTTTTTCTTCTCCAAAACTCATTTCTCAAGTCAAACTATAACGAGACAGCAAGCTGTCACCAGCAGAAGAGACTATGTATGACCTCTATTAACAAAGGTGAATTAACTGAACGGGTATTTGTAGTTTCTCATTTCCCCCAAGCTTCCTGTGTATGTTCTGAGAAGGCCTCTGAGTCCTGCCTTTGCTGAGTGCGTCTGTCAGCTGCAAGATTCACCTATGTGATGAAATGCACAGAGCTCACACTGGGCGGAAGGGACGTGCAGAAGCTTAGATGTCTCTGAGACTTAGGAGAACTCTCTTATCCCTGAGATTAAAAAGCAAAGGCCTCAGAGGGAGCAGCCTCTAGCATTTTCCACAGAGGCATGGGTCCTCTACTTGGGGCTCAGCCACATCTCGCAATACTTGTGTGCTAGCTTCTGTTACTCTTCATGTACCATCAGCTCTGTTATGTTCTCCTAGGTTAGGTCCTTGACTGTCCACCCTCTTAACGTTAGCTTTCTGTCACAGAATAAATGATCTGAAATGAAGTCTGCAAAGTACTCTCAATGATATTTTGTCTTTGTAATAGTTAACAAATAAATCTGGGTTTTTCTAAATCACTGTGATTTTGCTCTTGAGTAAAACCATTAATGAAGAAAGATTAAGATATTTAAATTGTACATGTATGTGTGTTTTGTCTGTGTACATCATATGCATGCCTGGTGCCCATGGAGGTCTGAAGAAGGTGTTGGAACCACAGGAACTGGAGTTCCAGGTGTTTATGAATGGCCGTGAGGATGCTGGAAACTGACCCTAGGTCCTCTGCAAGAGCAGCAAGTATTCTTAACTGCTGAGCCCTCTCCAGCCCAGCACTTGCTGCTCTTTTAGAGGAGCTGAATTCAGTTCCCCTGCTTCTGTGTTGGGCAGTTCACAGCTGCTATAGTGCTGGCTTCCAGGGATCTCAATAGCCTCTTCTGGTTTCCCTGAGCACTCAGCTACACATGCAAATGCATACACCCATACACATAAGAATAAGTAACGTTTTAAAGTCATGCTTAGTTGGTGGAGAGCTGGTCTAGCTGCATGAAGCCCTGGGTTCAGTCCCGACCCTGGGTTCAGTTTGGCCTGGTTGTGTATGCCTATAAATACCAGTACTCAGGAGGTAGAGGCAGGGGGATCAGAAACTCAAGGTCATCCTCAGCTAAGTATCATATGAGCACATAAACAAAATACTAGTACTGAGAGAGGAGCTTTGGTGGAGGAGACCGTCTCTGTGTGGAGCCCATATTGGCCTGGAGTTTACAGAAATCTGCCTGGCTCTGCTCTCCTACTGCTGGAATTGAAGGCATGTGCCACCATGCTCATTTTTACTTTTAATTATGTATATGCGTGTGGATCTGTACACATGAGTGCAGGTGCCTACGGGGACACAGAAGGTCCAGATCCCCTGGGCCTGGGCTATTTGATGTTTTGGGGAACTGAGCTAGCGGTTTAACACTGAGCCCCATCTGCCTTCTTTCTTGCGATGAGGTTAACTCACTGAACCTGTACCTGCTGACCAGCTCCAGGCATCTTCTGTCTTCCAGGCCCTCCATTGACACTGCTCCTCTCAACATTGAAATTATAGACACTGCCCCACTATTGCTTGAGTGGTAGGAGCCAAACTCAGGTCCTTACATTTACAAGGACGGCAACCTATAAACTAAACCAGCGCCCCAGCTCAATTTTAGTTCCATTTGTTGGGATGTGTAAGCTTCTAGCAAGTCTTTCTTTCTTTCTTTCTTTCTTTCTTTCTTTCTTTCTTTTTTTTTTTTTTTTTTAAGATTTATTTAAAGATTTTATGTGAGTACACTGTAGCTCTACAGATGGTGTGAGCCTTCATGTGGTTGTTGGGGATTGACCTTTTAGGACCTCTGCTTGCTCCAGTCTACTCCACTCGCTCAGTCCCTGCTTGCTCCAGCCAAGTACTTACTCTACCTAAGTACACTGTAGCTGACTTCTAACGCACCAGAAGAGGGCGCCAGATCTCACTCCGGGAGGTTGTGAGCCACCATGTGATTGAACTCAGGACCTATGGAAGTCAGTCAGTGCTCTTACACGCTGAGCCATCTCACCAGCCCCTAGCAAGTCTTTCATAAGGGGAGTCTTAAAACATAAAGACCTTGCTGATGCTGCCTGGATTGGGAGTAGTTTTTAAGTTCATCAGCCCTCACTATAGTTTCCATAGGCACCTGGGTATTCATAAGGCTGAATTTCGTAGTTCTAGACGTGGGCCCTTTTTTGTTACTGTTTTTGAGACATTATGTATCTCTGACTGGTCTAGAACTCACAGAGATCTGCCTACCTTGGCCTCCCAAGTCTTGGGGCTGAAGGTGTGTGTGTACCTGGACTTTCCGTGGCCTTTGAAAGAAGGTTCTATGCACAACTTGGAGCTGTCAGCCTGATTAGCGGCTAGGTCCTGCTGACAGCCTCAGGCCCGTGTTTGTTGCAGCAGTTTTTCATTGAGTTTCTCATCTTGCAGAATAAGTGCCAAAAGAAAATAAATAAATAAAAGTCCCCCTTTTGTGTCTTTTGAAAGAGGGTTTCAGAAGTTCTGGATTTGTTGGTAAGCCAGGTGAGAAGGAACTAAAGTTTTCTGAGGCCCCTTGAGTGGCAGCCACCGCCCTGGGCTCCTCTGTACGTGCTGTGTGACGGAGCTGTTCCAGGAGGAGGCAGTGCTACCATCATCACACACTCACAGATAGAGGAGGCGCCACTCAGGTTACATGGGTACTCAACTGGTTTCTAAGCCTGTTTTCCAAAACAATAGTCTCAGTTCCTACAGCCGCTAGTACTGAGTGCACACTCCCTTCTGCATGTTTCTCTGCTATCAGGCTAAATGGCACCCACAGTTATATCCTAGGGATATACTCATTAAATGGGGGCCAACACCTCATGGGTTGACAGTAGAAATTTCCTTGCGTATCTTCCTGAAGGAACAGTTTTCAGGATCCTGTGGACTCTTACTTCTGTGGGAGTTGCTGTGGGTGCTCTGCTGCTGGGGATGATTCAGTCAACAAGGCAAGGGACCAGGTGTCAAGCTATCATTCTGTAATGCTAGACAGTTACAGCCATAGCTGTGAGGGGGAAAAGGAAAAGTCGGGTAAAGTCATTAAAAATGAAACTCAGCCTGCCTTAGGAGGCAGAGGCAGGGGATCTCTGTGAGTTCAAGGCTAGTCAGTTCTACATAGTTCCAGGCTAGCCAGGGATTTAGACCCCGTTTCAAAAAAAAAAAAAAAAAAAAAAAAAATTGGCTCGGTGTGGTGGTGCACGCCTTTAATCCCAGCACTCGGGAGGCAGAGGCAGCAGATTTCTGAGTTCGAGGCCAGCCTGGTCTACAAAGTGAGTTCCAGGACAGCCAGGGCTATACAGAGAAACCCTGTCTCAAAAAAAACAAAACAAACAAACAAAAAAATGTAGTTATCAACAAGCCAACATTTACTGATTGTATTTTAGCTTTATTTTTTTTTACTTTTGAGCTTAATTTTAGTATTACTGGAATTGTGCTGCTTGTATGATCTTATGGTCCTTTCTTCCCTTCCAAGTTTGACTTGTTAATATCCCAAAAAAGTCAGGTTAGTAGTTTTGCTTTTAATTCTATCATTAAAAAACAGAAGCATACTGAGGTTAGAAAAAAAAATGCCTTAGCATTTAAGAGTACTGGCTGCTCTCCCAGGGGATCTGACAACCCTCTTTTGCCTCTGAAGGAACTGCGTACACTTGATGCACAAACACATATAGGCAAAACCCATACACATAATCTGGTATTATTTAAGATGAGAAGTCATACTAGGTATATGGGAGAAATACCAGCACTTAGAAGGAAAGTATATACACGTAATTGATACTGCTTGGAATTTTCAGGATTGTTTTAGAGATTATTAATCATTAGTATATATGAATTGCTTATCATAACAATGCCTAGAAAGTAACTCAATAGCTGTTAACGGCAAGGTTAGTGCTGACTTCATTTATCTATATATTTTGAAGCAGAATCTTACCAGGCCCAGACTGGGCTTGAATTTGCCATGTAGTTGAAGATGCCTATGAACTTCACACCCTCCTGCTTCTACCGCTGAGCCTGGGATTACCGACATGTGCCTTCACCCCCAATCTTATGTGGTTACAGGGAACAAACTCAGGGCCCTTTGTGTTGTGGGCAGGCACTGCCAGCCTGGCTGCATCCTGGCCTAGTACTGACTTCCTCAGACAGGCTGTAACTAACCCACCCCTGAGATTAGATTACGCCTGAGAAACTTGAAATCAAGACTGCTCTAAGCAGCTAAACGTCTCGGAGTAGGAGCTGTTCTTGTAGGGCCCGCAGCCTACAGTGCAGGCTGTTGCTTGTGCTCTATAAACAGATCTAATATGCTAGAGTGTCTGCTTTCCGGTAGACCAGATGGGTAGGAAAGGGAAGCGACCGTCAGTCCTAGCAACAGGAACGACACATGGCTGACAACATTTTCAAGCAAAGCAAGTCTTCCCAAATAAATAGCTGTTAAGTACACTGTGTAGAGCAGATAGTTAAACTGTTCAACATGAAGATAAAATTCTAGTGGTGAGTCCATCCGAAGCTGTTGGAGAGATGTGGCACTAAAAAAAGTCAATGGGAAAAAAAAAATTGAACAAAAAGGCAAGAATAAAACAGATCCATAAAGAAAGTTAGGGACCAGGAGTCGTTACAGGGCATGCATGCTCTGCTAATGTTAGACTAGTTTCTTAACTGTTGCCCTGTCTGACCTCACTGTGTTCATGACTATATTGGCTGGCCTCATGTGTATATATATACACTGCAAAAAAAACCCCAAAGATCATCTAGTCCTTTCTCCCTTTGTAATGGAAGCATACTGGCCCTGTTTAGTTCACACAGGAGGGATTCATAGATGCTGGTTTATGAGAAAGAAATGTACATTATCTACTGCAGCTGTGAAGCTAAAATATGTGTATGGGTGGATAGGCATTAAAAAATAAGTGGACATTGTGTTCTGTTGCAAATAGAATAAACACAGTTGCGTTTGATTTGGTTGTAGTTAGCTTAGCGTGTGTTATGATGATAGAGGGGAAGGGAGCTAAGGATATAGCAGGCACGTTTGTGACAGTGATTGTCCATATGACTTAAGCTCCATAAGTAGAAGAGAGGACTTGAGATCACTGGGGCTCATCTAGTGACTGACTAGTGAGGGAGCTGGAAGGATGTTAGAAATGGAGCTTAGATTATTTGAGCTCATAGATTTTGTTTACTGGTAATAATGACAAGCTTGTAGTTAAGGTGGAACTTGGGCAGAACAAAAGACACAGCTATCAGAAGAGACAGCCACAGAACTCAGAGGCCAAGACACTGGAAGGATCCTTTGTGGGTTTCAGTTACCAAGACACAACTTGAGTTTGCTCCACAAAGAGGCAGGGACTAAGATCTTAAAGGGAGAGGTAGGAGAGGTGGTTCAGTGGTTAGTGCACATACTGCTCTCTCAGAGGACCCAAGTTCAGAACTGCCTGGAGCTCTAGCTCCAGGTGATCCGCCAGGCCTCTTCCAGCCCCAGGCACCTGCACATACTGCATATATTCACACACACACATAATTACCAGGCCTCTTCCGGCCCCAGGCACCTGCACATACTGCATATATTCATATATACACATACACATTAAATTTCTTTCTTTACTGGAGGAAAGAGTTATTTATTTTGGCTTAACGGTTCCAGAAGGACGAGAGTCCGTTATGACAAGTGGCAGACACGGTGGCAGGAACAAAAACTGACAGATTATATCTTTAACCACAGATGCACACCAGAGCAAAACAAGCAGGGCTAGGTTATGTACTCAGAACCTACCTACCCCAGTGACATACTTCTCAATAAAGTCTTAAAATAATAATAATAATCTTAGAAGAACACAAGCAACACGCAGCAGTGAGGACAGATGAGAGGAGAGGAAAGTGCCTCCCTGAGGGATGCAGGACAAGCAGAACCTGGGGACACAAACTCTGAGTCACTGGGGGAGTTCAGAGAGTGGGCGTCTTCACAGTGGCGAAGCATGCATGTTAGTGAAATGAGTAAGAAGCTGTGTTCTATGGGAAGCCGTGGAACTAGAGAAAACTCAGCTTCGCTTTGGAAGACAAAGGGTTGTTTAAAGTCGTTTTTTGGTAGTGTTTTGAGGATAGAACTGTGGCCTCAAATTTGAAGAAGCTGAAAATATGAATTTTTTGTGTTAAAAAAAAATGTGAAAGTAACTTGTTTTAAATACAGGCAGGCCGGACTTCTGTTAAAAGTCGTTATCTGTGTCGTCAGCCCTTTGAGTTCTCTTGTTAAGAACGTTTTTTTTTTTTTTTTAAGGATTTTACTTGGAGGCAGGTTTAGGGGTGCACACATCCCTGGGGGTGGGGGCGCTTTGTAAATGTATCGGGTCACAGTTCTGAAGCCTCACACTTAAGTACTATTATGATACATAGTACACGGCAGAGCTTCTGGTCACCTGACTGTAAGCTTGTCCCCACGCAGTGCATGTTACTCAGCTTAGCCACTGAGTGTTCATTCTTACACATTTCTCATCCTCTACCCCCAACCCCTTTTAAAAAACCAGTATTGTGGCCTGGATTTTTTGAAATTAGACTTCAGGCTGGCAGGATGGCCTAGCGGGATTAAGGCACTGCAACCCAAGCCTGGCAACCAAGTTCCATTGCCAGAACCCAAATAAAGACAGAGACCCTGCTCCATGGAGATGTCCTCTGACCTCTGTTGTATGCTGTAACATTCATGCACCCATACATTTTACACACAGAATAATGAAGTAAAATTAAAGTTAAACAAACTGTGGACTTCAGTAAGGAGTGGAGAAAGGGCCTTTTAAGTTTCAAAAGGTACTAACAAGTAAGGACTGGAGAGAGAGCGCAGTGGTTAGGACGAGGATCTCTTCCAACAGATCTAAGTTTGGTTCCCAGCACCCACGTCAGCTTACGATCACCTGTAACTCCAGCTACAGGGGACCCAGTGCCCTGTTGTGGCCTCCTTGGGTCCTGTATACACACGTGCCCATAGATGCACTCATACACAAAGAAGAAAAAGAGAACATACTGAGTTTTAAAATTTAATTGAGAAACTTGAATGTTTTCTCCAGACCCTCTCTCAGTCACTGATAACTGAGAAGGATTTTGCTGCTGACATGGAAGTGTGAAGCGTGCATCTGCCCCCGGTGTCAGGGAGTCTCAAAGCACACCTGCGCTCACATCTCACCTTGTAAAATGGAGGGTAGAATCCATTCCCTCATTACATCATTAGCTGTTCCTGAGCTTTTCAGGGTATCATTACAAAAAGAAAGAACACCTACGTGCTTCTCCAGGTGGCTGTGGTGTACAGTTGGGAACATGAAAAGACCAGATCCTGGCTGTGTGTGTATTAAGACAGTTTGACTGAAATTGTCTGCTTAAATATTTTAAGTATTAGAATATATTTAATAGGAGGACTGAGGAGGTTGGAGCAATGCACACTTACAATCCCAGCACTTGGAAGATGTGAGTTCAAGGGCAGCCTGGGCTACATTGTAAGTATCTTTACTCCAAAATAAAAACAAAGCAGAACCCCCCTGGTTGTGGTGGGGCATCCCTGCCTATAATCCCAGCTCTTGGGAGGCAGAGGCAAAGGATGGAGGCCAGCCAGGCTACAAGGGAGACCCCGTGTCAAACCAGTGGGAAACCTGCTGAAGATTAGTGGATATAAAAGGTATTCCCCAAAACAAGTTTCCTGTTAAAAGATGCCACCACTGACCCTGTCGCTAAGAAGCTGTGGCTGGAAAGCACCTTGTGGAGCCTGCGAGTAAGCCCCTCCAGCTCTGGAGCCCACCTCCTTCAGAGGCAACCTTGATACAGAATTTCTTGGTCCTGCCCAGCCAGTGCCCCGCCCCCGTTTCACTTTATTTTCTCATTCTTTTTCATCACAGTTACTAATGACTTGGGATTTGTAGATGTTTAATGAATGAGCCTTTCCTAGCAGCATTTAATACATCACTCGAGAACAAGTCTTAACTGAGAAATACAGGCTACCTCACTTTCACAGTAATTTTAAGTCCAGGTAGTAAAAACATTAAGACACCTTCCACAGAGAAAGCTGAAACAGGATGAGTCCAGAGTTTGGAGGCTGCTCAGATTGTCGCATCCCGCTTGGCCGTCCGCGACTTGGTTTGAGTCTTTGGGAGTGGTTACTCTTTCTTATTGGTCATTTGGTTGTTATGCAGCCATGGAAGGAAAAAACTGAACATAAGGATCATCATCAGCACACCTGGAAGACAAAACGCAGGAAAGTAAACCGAGGCCCAGAGGGAGGGCGGGAGGGCAAGGACCTCGATGGTAGGAATTACCATTGCTTCTCAGGAAGCACAGGGGCCGACACCTCACTTGGAGAGAACCCATTTGTTCTGTAAAGTCGCAGGGCTTCTGCCATGCCTCAAAGGTGGCTTGGGAGGCAGGAGCTCACAGCATTTTGAGGTTTTTGTTGTTTTAAAGTGGAGCACACAGAGATTAAGGAAAGGAAAAAAATCTCTGGCGAGCAGGAGGGGCTCCGAGGGAGGAAACCCTGACAGCTGTCGCAGCATGCTCGCCCAGAGCGATCGACACACGTGGGGCTCTTGCTCTTCCTGAGTCCCACCATAGTGGCTTTTACAGATGTATCACATAAAATACCTAAAACCGTGCTTAGGACTTTAAATATGGAATAGTAAAAAAAAAAAAAAGGTGTATATTAATAGTGCTTTCCTGTGTGTTTGTTATTTTTGCAATGCTGTGACTCAAGTTCAGGCTCTGTGTGCATTAATTAGGCAAGCCGTCACCACTGAGTGACAATACCTCCAAACCTAAATCTTCATTCTTAATTTTTATAAATTGTTTTTATTATATAGATGTTTTGCCAATTTTTATTTAGCTGATATCTAAATAAAAGCAAGAAACACTGGTATCATGTCATTATAGTTACCTGATCTCTGTAAAAAGAGAATTTTTCTTTTTCTGATACAGGGATAAAACCTCCAGCGACGTGCATACTAAGCAGGCACTTAGTGGGCCACAGCCCTGTCCTGATTTAGACTGCATTACTATGAATAGGACTTGGGAGTCATTTAGAGGCTCTATTGACTACAGAGCTGTTGCACAGGATGCTCTCTAACAAATAGGAAAAGCGACCTAAAGGATTAAATAACATTTGGTTTGGGACTCACAAATTCATAGGGGAAATTACTTAGCAAAAAAATTTTGATCAATTGAATTTATTATTTTAAGGTAAGTCTCGTATACCACAGGCTGGTCTAAATTCACTATGTAGTAATTATTTTGGTACTAGAAATAAAACCCAAGAGTTTGTGAATGCTAGGCAGGTTTTTTTGTTTGTTTGTTTGTTTTGTTTTGTTTTGTTTTTCAAGACAGGGTTTCTCTGTGTAGCCCTGGCTGTCCTGGAACTCACTCTGTAGACCAGGCTGGCCTCGAACTCAGAAATCCGCCTGCCTCTGCCTCCCAAGTACTGGGATTAAAGGTGTGCGCCACCACCGCCCGGCTACTAGGCAGGTTTTCTACCACTAAGCTGTATCCCCGTTCCCTCAACCCTTTTTTAGCTATATACTTTTAGACTCATATACTGGACTCAGTAAGTTGTCCAGGCCTTATACAAATAAAATTGCTTTGTGGCCTAAGCAGGCCTTATACTTGTAATCCTCCTGCCTTATACAAATAAAATTGCTTTGTGGCCTAAGCAGGCCTTATACTTGTAATCCTCCTGCCTCAGCCTCCTAAGTAACTAGAATTTCAGGTAGCACACCAGACCCAGCTAAGATTGTAGATGGAAATAATTACCCTTCACTGTCCCCACCTATCAGGCAGGCACTAAGCTGTACCAGCAGCCCTGATTCAAACACAGCATCAGGAGCTGGGGAATTGGCTCATTGAGTGCTCGATGTACAAGCATAAAGGCCTGAATTTGGGTCCCTGGCACCCTTGTAAAAGTCAGGCATGGCAGCATACGCCTTGTAACCCCAGCACGTGGAAGTGGGACAGAGATGGATAGATACTGCAGCTTGCCGGCTAGCCAGTCTAACTAAACAGAAGAGCTCCATGTCCAGTGAGAGACCCCGTCTTCAAAATAGAGAGTGACAGACGTAAAAATCACCCTCTAGCCTCTACTTGTGCACACATGGGAAAATGCACCCATGCACACATGGCTTCAAAGGACACACTGCACAAAATTAAAATGCTTTTAAGCATGTTAACCAAGTGTTTTTTGCTTTCGTTTTTCCTGTTTTATATATTCTCTGGCTTTAGACATTGACATAGTGAATTTTGTGTGTGTCTTATTTTAAAATATTTTATACGGGGCCTAGCAAACACAGAAGTGGATGCTCACAGTCAGCTATTGGATGGATCACAGGGCCCCCAATGGAGGAGCTAGAGAAAGTACCCAAGGAGCTAAAGGGATCTGCAACCCCATAGGTGGATCATTATTATGAACTAACCAGTACCCCAGAGCTCTTGACTCTAGCTGCATTTGTATCAAAAGATGGCCTAGTCGGCCATCACTGGAAAGAGAGGCCAATTGGTCATGCAAACTTTATATGCCCCAGTACAGGGGAATGCCAGGGCCAAGGGGTGGGGGTGGGTGGGTGGGGGACTGGGTGGGGGGAGTGTATTGGGGACTTTTTGGATAGCATTGGAAATGTAATTGAGGAAAATACCTAATTAAAAAAAATATTTTATAATCTAATTTGGGGGGCTGGAGAGATGGCTTGTCAGTTATGAGCACTGGTTGCTCTTCAGAGAAATTGGTTTCTATTCCCAGCACCCACACAGCAGCTCACACCCATCTGTAGAACAGTTCCAAGGTATCCAGGGGCACTAGGCACTGCATGCATAACACTCTACATAAATTAGGTTTTTAAAAGCCATAACCTTTCAGATGTAGTAAATGAAATATGCTTACCTACAGAAGGAGCAAGCCAGTATACTACAAAAAACTTAGAGAAGAGTTCGTCAAAGCACGGGAAGTGCAGAGAGAGTGCCAGCGCTGGGTTAAACAAAGCTCCTGTGAGGCTCCCTCCTGTGAGCAAAGACAAGACAGGTCCGTTACAAAGAAAGCAAGACTGAAACAAAGCAGCTAGCACAGCACAGTGGCCCAGGACCCTCGAGTGCACACACGCCTTTGAATTAAAGTGGAAAGTGAAATAGACAAAAACACATTGCCACTGGGTCCCTGCTCATCAGCGGAGTCCCTAAGAAGCAACGGAATGGCAGATCCCCAAAAGAGCAGTTAGACAAGTTAAGAAATGAGGGCTGGGGAGATGGCCTGTAGGGCCAGGGTGCTGCTGCTGCTGCTGCAGTGTGAAGACCTGAGTGCAGATCCCCAGATGGCTATCGCTGCATGAGCTCATAACTGCACAAGCGGGGGTGGAGACAGGTGGACCCTGGAAGCTCTGGCCAGCCTGCCTAGCCAGAATGGCTCGCTTCAGATTCGGTGCAAAAACCCTGTCTGCAGGGAATAGGGTGGAGAGTGATCAGTCAGCATCCTCTACCTTCTTCACGCACATACATGGATATGCACACACAGAAATAAACAACATTAAGAACATTAAGCACAAAGCCCAACGGTGGACTCATGTTCCAGCTTAACATTGCTTAGGGGTTTATGGGTCTGACCACACAGCCCACAGGGAAAGGAAGGCTGGATGACTGATCAACACTACACCCCAGAGTTGTGGCAGTGTGTTTGCAAATACCCAGGACGTACCCCAAGACAGTGAGTGACATTTCTGTTCTTCCCAGTGGACGCTTCACACACAGTAGAGTCTGACGCTGACAGACTTCTGTAGCATGTTCACTGTCTTGACAAAACGGTAAACTAGAATTGGGAATTAAGAGCTTTTCCTTGGTTTACCTAGTGAGATTTCCTAGGCTGAGAACAGAGCAATGCTCAGAGGAAGCTATTGAACGAGAGACCAAACTATCAGTGGCTGTTTTCTCTATCTTTCCAGCTTGACAGCACAGTTACTGCTCGTGCCACAGCAGTACTAACGGCACCATGTGAGAACATTCCCTCCGTCTTGAATGGCCTTTTTGGAATGGTAAACCTAATGAGACTTGGCTATCATAGTTAGCGTTCAAGAAAACTGATTGGCAACTGGCTATTTCTGGTTCCACGAAAACAAAAAGTAAATTGAGTTGCCTTGTACTAAACACCAAGAGCAGAAAGATAAAGGCTCCCAGATCTTTGCAGTGTTATGATGGCTTATGATCAGACAAGTGCCCTGGACAGTTATTAGGCATGGCCTGAGCCACAGCTCTCATGATTTCATTACCTCAGTGTGCAGGCCGTGGCATATGAAGATGTCCAGCATCATGGAGTCGATTACATCATAAAACTCAAGCTTGTCTACTAACCCTCTAACCCTCTCAGCATGCGGGGCTCTTCAGAGCCCCGTGAGAACTGCTACAGCACCATGTTTGTCCCTCAACTCAGGGTTGGCTCTGTGACTTGAATTGGCAAAGATCAGCAGAGGTCAGAGGTCGTTCTGAGTTCTGAATGCAGCCTTCTGAACTGGTGTCACGTGGAAGCCTCACTGAATGCTCTCTTGGAGCAATGTCCTGAACCTGTAAGTAGTGGTCTAAGCTGCTGCAGGAGGAGAGGCCCCATGTGGGGGAACCAGGGTCCTCCAGATGCCAGGTGACAAGCGCTGGCAGCCAGCTGTGAGCCAGGGTTCTTTTGACCCCAGCTGAAACAAAGCAGCTATACAAGTGATCTCAGAGGGCTTGCCCATCTCACCCCAAAATGAAGGAGTACATTCAACATCCTCTGGGTTCCTCACACATGCACCCCACAACACGCGTGCACCTCCAACACACACACACACACACACACACACACACACACACACACACACAAATCATCAAGCAACTGAGTAGAGAGCACAAAGAATCATGGGAAATGATAAGTAGTTATTACCACTTTTAGAGTTTGGAGATGGGTTGTTGCATACCAACAGCTATAACAACTAAAGCAGAAATCCACATCAAGTGTGGCTTATGTGTTCAAAACCCAAACTGGGCACTTTGCTGTTTTACTATATAATCCTTTGTTGTTAGAGGCTACCCTGTGTTCTCTAAGACATTTAGTGACATCTTTGGCCTCTACCTACTAGATGCTGGTAGCCCTGCCCCTTGCCAACTTTGTTTCTATCAAAAAGCCTCAAATATCACCAGACGTTCCCAGCTGAGAACAGTGGACCTAGAATAACAGTGATTCTCATGTGCAAGAAGGCACAGATAATGCTGTTAGGTCATAGCAAGGAACTAGGAAATGTCCAGAAAGATGTAGACAAGCTTATTTGGGATAACATGCACTATTTTGAAGAAATTAGAGAATTTTTTATGAACATAAATCTCTAAGATAAACACTAAACAACTATGAGAAAGGATACAGAGAGCAGGTGTGGTGCTTTTGTATGCTTACATGAACACAATTATTAGGTTCGGTTTCATAAGCTATTACTTATGCGTTCAATAAATAAATGAAAGGCAGAAATGAAGCAAAATCAGTGGGTTTCTTCTGATTTTCGACAGTCCTATAGGAAAAGGGCGGGGCGCAATCTTAGGACAGATGTGGGCTTCCCAGGAGTCAGTCCTGCTTGGGTGCTCTCATTCACTCTGTGGCTCTTAAGCTCCATTTCACAAATGGTGTCATTTACCAGCAGGTCTATCTAAGGATTAAGCAAAACTGAAAAATTCAAGAGTTTAAGAAGCAAAGCCGGACGTGCTGCATGCCTGTGAAGCCAGCATAGTCCAGCTCTCCCTGAGAGGGCAGGGATCCTCGGCTGCCTGAGGTGTGGACTCCCCCGGGAGGGGATTCCTCCTCAGAGTGCTGCTGGCTGTGTTGGGCTGTCATCAGGCTGCACTGCTGATTACAGGAGATGGAGTGTGATTAGCAATCCTGCAGAAATGGCCGTGTTATACAGGAGATCTGTGGGAAACTGCAGGGCAGAGGAATAAGGACAAAAGCACCTTTCCCCGGTTGCAGGAAGAACCTGCAAGTCTGAAACACAGTTCCTCGTCCCCATTGAGATGGTGCTGTCCATCCTAAAGATAAGGACACTGAGGACTCAACCTGGCCCCTGAACACCAAATCACACCGGGAGAACAAAAGGTTTGGGACCTTTGTTTAAGTTAGTTGTTGGTTTGTTTGATCTCATGGTAAGGGGGATGTGGTGGTCAGAGGACACTTTAGGACTCAGGTCCCCTTCCACCAGATGGGTCCCAGGGATCAAACTCAGGTCATAAGGCTTGGTGGCAATGGACTTTAACCACTGAGCAATCTCACCAGTCCTGAAACTAATTTTTATTTGTAAATTCGTGATTGTGTCCATTTCCTGTTTTATTTTTTTACTTTATGTGTGAGTGCTCTATCTGCGTGCACACCTGCGTGCCAGAAGAGGACATCAGATCAAATTAGAGATGGTGGTGAACCACCCTGAGTGACTGGGAGTTGAGCTCAGGACTTCTGGAAGAGCAGCCAGTGCTCTTAACCACTGAGCCATCTTTCCAGCCCCCATTTCCTATTTTAAATGAGACCATGTGCAATACTCTTAGTTCATTTTCTTTTGGGGCAAATAATCTCACCTACAATTGTGGCTGGAAGAAGACAAAAAAAAAAAAAAAAAACAAAAAACCCAAAAGGAGTAAGGGCATGAAGTAAACAAATACTTCAATTCCTCCAGACTATTGCCGGAAGAGGGAGAGAGGGGGAGGGGAGGCTCGTCTAATAGCCTTACTTCTTACTTGGTGTGGGTGTTGCTGTGCTGAGTCCTAGTGTGTACGTTCTGGAGAGTATGTCTGACCTTTACTCATAGCTTCTCGTTTGTAGGTGGACAAAGACATTATGTCACAGACAGATATAATTTAAAATTCTACACATGAGAACCCTTACAACAATAAAGACAACTCACATGTTTAAAATGGCATTCTAAAAAAGTATCTAATTCTAAAGTATCTAATTCTAAAGTATCTAATTCTAAAATATCTAATTAGGCATAGAAAATGAACACACAGCTCAATCACCTTGGTTGCTGAAGAAATTCTCCCAAAGCCCAAATTAAGCAAGATTTGCTTATAGTCTTCATTAATAGCTCATAGCTCAACAATCCCAGCTGGTCAGGGAGCAGAGGTAGGGCCAGCAAGATGGCTCCGAAGCTGAAGCCACTTGCTTGACAACTTGAGTTTAGTCTGAGGGACACACATGGTGGAAGGGATATTCGACTCTCTAAAGTTGTCCTCAGACCCCTACACGTGTGCTATAGCATGCATACACACCCATCCCCCACCCCACAGACACATACAAAATAAATACATTTAACTTCTCTAGAAGCTTGGAAGGATCAATTGAGTTTGAAAGCAGCCTAGGTAGTGACAAAGCAAGAGAAGACTCCATCTTCAAAAATAGTTCTTAACTCTGCTTAGCTACAGAGCTTTTCTCTTTTTTCTTTTTTTTTGGGGGGGAGGGAGGGGGGTTCAAGACAGGGTTTCTCTGTATAGCCCTGGCTGTCCTGGAACTCACTTTGTAGACTAGGCTGGCCTCAAACTTAGAAATCCACCTGCCTCTGCCTCCCAAGTGCTGGGATTAAATTAAAGGTGTGCACCACCACGCCCAGCCAGAGTTTTTTTCTTTTGTTAGGAAAGCCAATGCGTCTATAATTGGTATCATAATAGGTAGCCTCGGCTTATATATGAACCTTCAGAGCTGGGTACAGCACGTGATTAGCGTGTACCCAGCCATAGGCTTAGTTTCCACCCATAAAAACGAGTGCTAAGCAGTGAATGCATACTCCTATGAGCCTGTCGCTCTGTTGCTCAAATCCTTATCAGACACTCTAGCAGTCCAAGGCAGTCCATTATCTTTGGAACAGTCATGACTTATTATCTGCAAAGTAACAGGAATGGTAAGTCCAGGAGTAGCCATTTCCAAGGTGCATTCTTTTAGGCTACAGACTCTAGACAGAAAGGACCCCAAACCCATTCCATGTCCTCCTCTTGGGGTTTCACACTACATAGGACAAAGGGATGTCTCTATAAGATCTTAACCTTAGAAACCTGTTTAATCCAGGGCTTAAGGGGTCATTGGCAACAGAATTGTGTAATAATGAAAAGCTTTCAGTTTTCATACACACACATCATCATGCACGCCATTTGCTGTTCTTTTGTATTCACAGTGCTGTGTGGCCATCAGCACCAACTTTACCCAAAAGTGGTCCAGCCCCTAAACGTTTCCCCAGTGTCTTCTTTTTCATCCTATTTATTAACATAAATAATCTTGTGTAGCCTAGGCTGGCCTCAAAGTCACCACATAGCCCAGGCTTACCTGAATTTCTGATCCTCTCCCCATTGCTTCCTGAGTACTAAGCCACCACACCTGACCCTAAGTTTTCATGTGTTCTTTTTTTTTCACTGCTGCCAACACAAAACCTATTCCTACTCAATAATGCACCCTCACCCAGTCTACCCTCACCCCCCTGCTCTCTGAGTAACTTCTATTTACTTTCTCAGTTTTTTAATTTGCCTGTTACAGGTATTTCTTGGAAGCAGAGTCACACAGTATTTGTTTTGGGTTTTGTTTTTTTTTTAAAGCCAGGCTTCTAAGCCGGGCGTGGTGGCGCACACCTTTAATCCCAGCACTCGGGAGGCAGAGGCAGGAGGATTTCTGAGTTTGAGGCCAGCCTGGTCTACAAAGTGAGTTCCAGGACAGCCAGGGCTTTACAGAGAAACCCTGTCTCGAAAAACAAAACAAAAAGCCAGGCTTCTTTTGCTTAACATTATGTTCATCCATGTAGTGTATGTCGGAACTTTACTCCCTTTTATAGCCAAGCAGTCTGTGCACACTATGGAAATGCTGATAATTACATCGTTAAACTGATACCCAGCAGTGTGAGCCACGGTTCCAGCCTAGCCTAGCTGCAGCCCGAGGCAGGTCACTCCATTCCCCAGTGCTATTTGCTTTACTTAAAATGGGAAGAAGAAGAAGGTGCCTGTCCTGGGTAGTTATGAGAATTACGGTAACCCATGAATTCCTTAGCAAAGCGATTGGGTCTATAACAGGGACCTAGGCAGTACTCTTCTCTCCTTTATATTGGCAGAAAGGCAGTGAAAATTCATATGTAACAGATTGTGAGTTCATGTAGCTTTATAACCAGTGTATATTTGGTTCCACCCCTGCAGTCTCTGGCCCTGACCAATACGGGAGCCACCAGCTCCAGTACTGCGAGGAGTGACGGAGGAAAGCACATACAGTCTGAAGTGCTGAAGTTTAACTTCAATCTAAATAGGCACCCGGAGCCAAAGCAGGTCCACTCTAGAGCATTGTTCAAAACCGGTCTCATAATCGGATCGCCTGGGGAGAACTTTAAACTCTGACACTTCCTCCGCCCCTTCCCAGAGCAGTTAGATGTGAGACCAGAATGGGTCTATTTTTTTAAAACTCCAGAGATTTGAAAAGAGATTGTTGAGAACCTCTGCATCAGAGATTGGTTTAGCCCTGAGTATTCACGTCAAGGAATTGGCTGAGCTTCAGACCCTTAAACGGACATCCTAGAGACCTTCTCCATTGGCCTCTTACTTAGGAATAACTCCAAGGGTCACTTTTGTTCTCTTTTGAAAGACGTTTTTAACCCCTCACAAGGGCCATGTGCAGAAAGGCAAGTGTTCAAAGCTCTATCATTGAACTACATCACCAGCCCACCAATAGCTAGTAGTAAATACATTATTTATGGAATCATAACTTGGTGCTAAGAGCATAAAAGTACAGGACGTACAGGAAGAACACCAACTTCACAACCTTCAACAGAGGCAGGAGGAGCAATTCGGAGTGAGAAAGATCTAGGTGTCCTTAAGTTCTTTTTAATTATAAAACAATCTCAGATTTTTATTTTTTGTGTGCTTGTTTTTAAAGACTGGGTCTCATGTAGCCCAGGCTGACCCAAACCCAGTCAGTAGCAGAAGACTTTATTCCTCTTGCCTCTACCTGTCCAGTGCTAGTATGGGGGGGGAGGGGGCAGGGCATGAATCACCTGCGCAAGTCTTGGCTGCTTTAGTGGGCAAGCACAGAACTCTACTGTGGTAGAACTGCTCATGCACAGCGGGGTTTCTGCTTTAGCTGAAACTCTCACTGGTCCCTCAGATAGCACGTGCCCACTTCTCTTATCCCACACAATGTGTTTTTCTGTGTGTCAACTAAAAAAACAATGCTAGATTCAAAGGAAAGAGACTTGTGAAGTCTTTCATGTTGCCCCAGGAAGTCAAGCATACACTGGAAGTCAAGGGGTTTTGTTTACTGTGCCCTGGCTTGAGCCCGGAACCCCAGTGCTAGGCAGGGTTACCCTGGAGCTGCTTCCCTCCGTTTCCCTTTTTTTTTTTTTTTTTTAATTCTTTTCTTTGGTTTCCCTTTTAATGAGTACAAGAAGTAATAAGACTGTCACTAGGTGTCCTTTATTTATATTCATGCCTCTAAAACATTCTTTATAGTTCCACTATCATCCCAGTAAAAGTATTTCATTATTTTAAATGGCAATCTTTTAAAAGGCACATTTTATCATTAAACAATTTTTGAATTGCTACTGCAGCTAAGCTTTGTGAAGGTAAACAAGTAAATAAGACTTCTGGAGGGTTTTTTTTTTTTCCTTGTTTTTGTTTTGTTTTCCTTAGACCGGGTTTCAGTATTTAGCATTGTCTGACCTCGAATTTAACTTTATCCTCCTCCTCTGCTTCCTGAGTGATGGGATTACAGGCGTGGGCCACCACACCCAGCTGAGAATTGTTTTTAAAGAGCATCTTTAAAAACATTTTAAACTTGAGCTGGGCTGTGGTGGCGCACGCCTGTAATCCCAGCACTTGGGAGGCAGAGGCAGGCAGATTTCTGAGTTCGAGGACAGCCAGGGCTACACAGAGAAACCCTGTCTCGAAGAAACAAAGCAAAACAAGAACATTTTAAACTTGAAACACACCTTTCATGGGAGTCTACTTAAAAGTTCACGTGCAACTCAACATAAGGAAGATGATAAGTAATTTGTAGGAAAAAAGTAGGACGTGAATGCAGCTACAGAGCTGCTTCTCCTTAAGGCCAACTACTAACCAATCGTGCACTTTAAGCTCGAAGGAACTTTTTGACCGGATCGTTTCTCAGTAAGAGTGTCAGAAGCAATCTATACCACCTTGGCATGAGAGCCGAAACTGATAAGCTGCCTTTCTAACATTAAAACAATCCCTTTGTGGGCTATTTAAGCCTTTGGCAGTAATCTGCCACGATCTTAGTTTCGGCACTGGAGTGTCTGCTTTCTCTGGGTGTTCAAAACAGCACTGAATGAAGATCTGTATGTTGGCTCCAACTGCTAGACTGCAAGGTGGTTAGAATAATAAGTGGCCCAGGGTAGGGTGCAGGGGGTGCTCAAATGTACCGGTAAAGAACTTAGAACCTCGGGTCATAAGAGGCTCCGGACTGCCAAGTGTTTGGTAGGAATAACAAACCTGCATAGGCCAAAAAGGTGATGAGTGCAGCCAGCAGGTGGATGCGAAGCTTGGTTCGGACCTCCTGGAAGTGCAGTAGAGCGCTGTGGAAAATAAAGGAGCAGATGGCCTCTATGATGATCGCTTTGGACATGTCGGTGTGGATGGGATTCCTGCAAGCTAAGATCCTCTCGTCGTAATGGTACTTGGTCAGACTCAGGCTCCACAGGGCGCTTATACAGTACCTGCTGCACAGGGCGCTAACCAGCTGAGCCAACAACCTCATGGCACCCATCTCGGGGGACATACCCCCCAGAATCATCTGCATCATCACGCCGCACGGGTTGCTAGTTGTGCCCACCAGGGTCAGGCCATGCACCAAGGAAAAGAAGTAGATCAGTGTCAGCGTCCAGGTGGGGTGCGCAGAGTCCTGCTCGCTCAGCACTTGGAGCTCGTGGGTGCAGCAGCAGAGCTGGAAGGTGGCTAGAAACTCCAGGACGAAGGCGTGGACCACGGGCCTGTGCAGCTGTTGCCGGGCGATCACGCGGGCCAGCCCCACGAACAGCACGAACAGCAGCATTAGCCCCAGCGAGATGCAGGTGTCCTGCACCTCGGGCCGGAGCCCTAGTAGCGCGGACATGGCTCCCTCACCGCTGGGGATGGCTGAGGGCGGCAGGGACAGAGGAGCGTCGGGGGCTGGAGTCCGAAGTCCGCGGCCCCGCCCTCCCACGCCCCTCAGGGGCGGGCGGAGTGGAGAGCCCCGGTTCCGCGCTGGAGGGCTCCTCCCCTCCCCGGCTGCGCTGTGCAGATGTGACCTGAGCCGGGGAGGGGAGGGGGGCGGGGGAAAGGAGGCGGCGAGGGAGCTGTCCCTGGGCACTGGCGGAGGGGACAACGGTCAGCAGAGCCCCACGCGCACCCGCCTTCCGCCGCCTCCCTCAGCCCAGGGCCAGGGCCCCGAGACCACTGCGCACGCGCGTGGCGCCCGAGCTCTGGGCTCTCAGCGCCGGACCCGAGCCTAAGACCGCGCCACGCTGGTGCTAGAGCCTGTGGCGATCGGAGCGTGGCTTGGGAACTCTGCCTTGATCTTTGCACACTCCGGAAACACACTCCACGGAGCCCCAGAGGTCATCTTTACAGCCACCCCTTTTTTACTAACGGAGAAACTGAGGTTGAGGAGCGAGGAGGTGACCCTCAGGGAAGGAACTGAGGTCAACTGGGAGTGGGCGTGAGAACCGAGGTTTGACTGGTTTGACAAGGTGTTAGAGCTTTGGTTTTCTTCACCCACGCTCGAACTTTTTTCGTAAGTGTGGGGGAAAAATATATATCCATTTTACGTGTAAAATTGACGTTTATTATATTCACACTTTTAACCAGCTATCGCCACTATTTACAAACTTTGGATGTTGTGTTTTATTTTTTATCGAATGCATTTGCTTAATTATCTAATTGTCTTATTTATGTTTACATATGTGCATACACACACACACACGCATACACACATATATATATACATATACACACACATACACACACACACACACATACATATGGGGGTCGCTGTGCCCAATCTCATGTGTTCCACAAGGTGGGTCCCAGGGATCAAACTCAAGTCTTCAATTGGGCACCTTTACCTGCTGAAGCACCTTGCCTGCAGGTGGTGGTTTAGGCATGAAGACCTCAAAGTTTATACTGTTTATGTTATCTTCATCATGAGATATTAAAATACTAAGAAAACATTGTTTGCTTGTTCTCATTGGCTTCCAGTGTGGGAAGGAAACCCTTGGATTGGTTGGCTTCCCAGAATCCTGGGTCAACCTGAGGCAGGATGGAAAGAAGGGAGTTTGAGGGGCCATGGGAAGGAAGCCTGGAGCTGAAGTCTTTTTTTTGTTTTGTTTTTGTTTTTTTGAGACAGGGTTTCTCTGTGTAGCCTTGGCTGTCTTGGAACTCACTTTGTAGACCAGGCTGGCCTGGAACTCAGAAATCCGCCTGCCTCTGCCTCCCTAGTGCTGGGATTAAAGGCGTGCACCACCACGCCCGGCCCTTTTTTTTTTTTTTTTTTTTTTGGAGCTGAAGTCTTGCACCAGCTGAGAGTCAAGTATTCCAGCACAGTTAACATCTATTGTGAAGTTTGTCTTATAGATATCCCAAATAAGAATATTAAAATAGGTGCTGGTGAGATGGCTCAGCGGTTAAGAGCACTGACTGCTCTTCTGGAGGTCATGAGTGCAAATCCCAGCAACCACATGGTGGCTCACAACCATCCTTAATGAAAAACAAATAAAAAAAAAAACCTATGGGCACGAGTGGGGCCGGAGCGAAAGGGAAGGGGGGAAAAAGAAACAGAAAAAAAAAAAAAAGGAATATTGAAATAGTTCTGGAAGTCACTTTCTGAGGCGACCTTCCTCCTAGATGGTCTTTGTGACTTCCAACCATGGCATACCAGGGCCAGAAGGTGCGGAGGGTGATGGCGCAGTCCGCCAACCTCAAGTTCAGATACTTGCCAGGCAGATTCCGGTGTGGCTGTGTGAGCAAGTGAATATTGGGATAGAGGGATAGACGGCTGCATTATTGGCATTGAGGAGTACTCGAACCTCGTATTAGTTGATGCAGACAAGATTCACCGTAAAACAAGAAAACAGCCGGGCTGGATCATGCTAAAAGATTTCTGAGTTTGAGGTCAGCCTGGTCTACAGAGTGAGCTTCAGGACAACCAGGGCTACACCGAGAAACCCTGTCTTGGGGGGTGAGGGTGGGGGGAAGTCTTCTAATGGGAACACAGTCTGAAACATTTATTTATGTTTATTTATTATTATTTATTTGGTAGCCCTTATGCTATTATTATATAACAATAAGTGCTGTAAGGTTGTTTTGTCACATACACACACACACAATGTTAGAATAGGGATTAAGGAAATATAACCTTTCCCCCAGTTTTCTAGTTTTCTCACAAGGAGCTCCATTTAGTGAAAGACATATCTAATCTCCCTTGAATAACCTTTGTGACCCAGGATTTACCTCATCAGATTGTAATCATATCCAAGACATCTTATAACTCACTCTATAGTCATATTTACCAAAAAGGATGTGTGTGTGTGTGTGTGTGTGTGTGTGTGTGTGTGTGTGTTTGTATGTGTAATAGGAAGGAGCCCTTAGAAAAACTTCCATCAATGGAATTCTAAAGGCTTCTAAAATCAACATGCAATTGTGTGCAGTTGTGGCCAAGCCACTTAACTACAATTCCTGAGAAGCCCACACCCAAACTTGGTTGGCTATTGTACTGTCCAAGGGGCCTTTCTATTGAAGTCTCTGTAAAGAAAATCTCTTCTTTGTAAACTCCAGTTTGCTTCACACCAACTCATCCTGAAATTCTTTTCTGCACTGAAGTTAAGAATCCCAGATTTGAGCCTGTGTGGTAGCACACGTCTTTTTTTTTCCCCTCAAATATTTATTTATTTTATATATGTGAGTACACTGTCACCATCTTCTAACACACCAGAAGAGGGCATCAGATTCCATTGTGAGCCACCATGTGGTTGCTGGGAATTGAACTCAGGATCTCAGGAAGAGCAGTCAGTGCTCTTAACTACTGAGCCATCTCTCCAGCCCCGGTAGCACACATCCCAATCTCTGCGAAGGCAGGCAGATCTCTGAGTTCAAGGTCAGCCTGGTCTACATAGAGAAATCCTTCACCACTGCCCCAGCGTTGTCTCGTGGGAGTCTCTGGAAAGAAGCCCCCAGGCTTCTCCAGTCAGCAGCTCTGTCTCTCCCACCTGATTGGTTTCAGAAATCATGGTAACTCCTTAGCACAGAGCCCAACACAGAGCAAGACGTGCTTAGTGAGTAGCTTGAAATTGAAATCTCATGTTCTAACTGCCTGGGTCCAAGAGTTCATGACAACACTGCACTCCTAAGAACTCACCCATGTGGGTGGCCCGCAGTGAGCAGAGTGGAAACAGCTCCTGGGGCTCCTCTGACCTTGAGCCTAGCAGCGTTCTGAGCTGATGCGTGTCGCAACGCTTGCCTTAGTTCGGGGGTGACTAAGCACCATCCTGCCTCAGTCTTGTCCCACATGGCTCTGTCACCCACA
Organism: Mus caroli; assembly: GCF_978045245.1. Classification (NCBI taxonomy): domain Eukaryota; kingdom Metazoa; phylum Chordata; class Mammalia; order Rodentia; family Muridae; genus Mus; species Mus caroli. Next base: position 48,690,930 of record NW_028227263.1, on the reverse strand, counting down.
AGTCCATCTATTTCCTAGAGCTGAGAGGGCAGGGCAGCACAGTCAGGTGGGTGACCTTCTGCACAGTCCAGTCTCACTCCCCAGTCTCAACTGTCCCTTTTATAACCTTATGAAGATTCCCAGACTGTAGCTCGCATCTGTTACCCTACCATGCTGGTGGCTGAGGTAGGATTGCCTCAAATTTGAAGGAAAATTCCTTTTTAATGCTAAAATTACTGTGGTGCCAATAGTAAAAAAAAAAAAAAAAGTTATTTCATAAAATATAAAGTATGTAGAGAAATGAAGCCCTTTCTCTTTGTCTATGTCAAGCAAAAGAATCTAAGGTGAGTTAAAGCCATTTCTTAGCCATGACTGTTCGGAGAGATTGCTTTAAAACCAGTCCTGCGAGTGTGACCCTTTCACCAATCCTGGTTCATCAGAACTCAGCTGAAGACTAGTTAATGCATGTGTATCCATTTCCTGCTGTGCTAATAAGTCAGTGTTGTTAGTAAGAGTCATATAGAAAATCCGTCTTTTGAACTTTGATAAGGCTTTAAAAGTCATCACAATATGCATTGTCGTTGAGTAGACTTTGGACATTGCTTCAGTTAGGAAGCAAGAGCCAAGCAAATGGTGCCTGTTAGGCTGAGCCATGTTCTGAGCTATTCCCTGCTGGGTAAAACAATGGCTTTCAGGCTGTGCTTTGTCCTGCCTGGGTGGCTGCATTCTACAAGCTCCACTGGGCTCCTTTTTGAGGGCAAATAGAGAAGTGAATGGCTCTGAACCTCATATCCACAGTCCTGTCCGGCAACAACCGTGAGGCACACACTGATAGGCCTTTCTTTAAAATATTTATCTTTATGTTCTGTAGATGAATGCTTGCCTGCCTGTAGGAGGCAGGAGGTCCCTGGTGTAGATGGTTATAAGCCTCTGTGTGGGTCCTGGGGATTAAACCCACATCCCAGTAAAAACAGGAAGTACACTACCACTGAGCCATTGCTCTGGCCCCTAAACATTTATTCTTTTTTTCATTTTTTTTTTGAGACAGGGCCTCTCTCTTACATAGCTCTGGCTGTTCTGGAACTGTTATAGACCAGGCTGACCTCAAACTCACACAGATCCACCTGCCTCTGCCTCCTGAGTGCTGGGATTAAAGGTGTGTGCTACCACACCCAGCCTAACAATTTCTTCTTAAAAGATGTCAACTATAAACAAAGTGGGAACATATTAGCCCATGGGCATAGTAAAGCCATATTAGAGAGCTGCAGAGATTGCTCAGTGGTCAGAGCTCACACTACCTGTAACTCCAGGTCTAGGGCTTCCAACACCTTCTTCTGCTCTCCATGGGCTCCTGCACACAAAGGGCACACACACAATACTCAGAAATAAGTCTTTAGAACCATATAAACTAGGACTTACCAGAGGGCACTGAACACATCAGTAACAACAGCCCTGTCAACCTGTCATCTAACTGCTTGGTATACACCAGGGACCAGGGACTGACAGGCAGAGAGCTCCGTGCTCCTTACTGTCTCAAACTTCCCCTCAACTTGGTAGCCACTGCTTGATGCAGCCCACTAGTATTGCTGTCTGTCCACCTCTCTATCTGCTCATCTGTCTGCACCTAGTCCTATACCTGTCCTCCATGCTTCTGCCTCTGGGCGGCTCAGCTTTGTGGTGTTGTGTTCTACTGAAAGCTCTCCAGGTGGGTGTGTAGTCTAACCCCCTCCAGTGACTGCCTGTATCAGCTCTCTGTCTCTGCTTCTAGTAAGACCTCTTGGAACCCTTTGATGAACTGAGGTCCTTTAAACCCCTTTCCAGCCCATGTTATAACCTATGTATATACACAGATATAGATACAATCACTGTGACGTTTAATGTATGATTTGAGAGTTTGTAGGAGTAATTAATTTCGAGTATAACAGGCATGGTGGTATACAACTGTATACCACAACTATAATCCCAGCACTTGAAGTAGGAGTATCACAAGTTGAAGGTCATCTTTGGCTACATGAGACTCGGTTTCAAAAATAACTAAATATGTGGAATAAAAAAACCTCTTGTTTGCCAATAGCCAGCTATCAAGTGAAATTCAGGCTACTTGGCAAATTGTAGCCAACAAAATCAACAAAAATCTTGTGCATTTATTGTTATTTAACAAATTCTGACATCGTGGAAAGACGTGGATGTATTTGTCTGTATAGCATAAACCTTTAGAGCAGTGGTTCTCAACCTTCCTAATGCTGTGACCCTTTAACACTGTTGTGGGGACCCCAACCATAAAATTATTTTTGTTGCTACTTTGTAACTGTAATTTTGCTACTGTTATGAACCGTAATATAAATGTCTGTGCCTTCCCATGGTCTTAGGCCAACCCCTGTGCAAGGGTCATTCTACTCTCCGAAGGGGTCACAAATCACGCCTGAGGTCGAACATTTTACATCAACTAAATCAATCTTTCTCTTTTCGGAGTCAGGAAATCACTATCACCCCTCCAGAGTGACATTAATAACTAAAACATCTCAGCTTTAGCGAAACAACATCAAAGACCTTCTTCGTCCTTTTATACTATAAAAGACAGATCAGAAAGTTAGAGTACAAAAGAGGCCACGCTTGCTGGCCCACATCGACAATCAGCAGAGTGGATCTTGCAAGTTCAAGGCTGGCCAAGGGGTCATATTGAGAACCTGTCTCAAACAACAACAACGACAACGACAACAACAACAACAATAACATGTAAAATTACAGTGACAACAACAGCAAAAAGGGCCCCTGGAGGACAGGGAAGAGATACCATTAAGAAAGATTTCAGGGAGCGCGTGAGGGGGCGGGGGAGGCGACGGGGTGAGGAGGGCGGGCAGCAGGCAGCGGGGCTCTTATGTTTTGTTCTTTAAGCTGACTACTGTCGTGGCTAAAGAGTGACTGCGGTTTGTGTCGGTGCTGTTGTACGGTCATGTGGAAACCAAGAAGATAAGGAAATGCTGACACTGAAGTTTGTGAGGGGACTCTCAGGCCGAGGGAGCGGCGACAAGGAGGAGGAGGGTAGGTGGAGAAGAACAAGGAAAAGTACAGGGGACACTGAGGTAGAGAGCAGGTTTGGTGGTCCACGAGGGAATGCAGGAAACGGTCAGGGATGGGACATGAGCAGAACCTGGGGAATGGGCACACAGTGCCCTGTGCACTGGGACAGCACAGCAAACCCCAGTGGGAGGTGTTCACATCAGTACTGTGACAGTACAGGTTGTAGCCGCCTGCGGCCACAAGAACTGGGTTCCTGAGTGGGAGGCCGGAGCTGTAAAGGAGGGAAGGCGAGAGAAGTAAAGAGACCAAGACAGATTTCTGATCATGGCCCGATGTTTACTAGCAGTCTGTGCTTATAAAGCGGGGAGGCCCATGTCTTGATGCTTTGTTGCTAAGTTGTTGGCACTAGTCTGCCAGAGCTGTTAGCATTAGGTCGCCAGTTCCACAGGTTGTCAGCTCTCTCAGGAAGACAGGTTCAGCCTATCAGCGGTAGCGGTGTCTTAGAGAAGAGCAGCAGCGGGTGACAGAACAATAGAACCATCTAGGTCGGAAGGCTCCACCCCAGGTGGTCTCATTCACAGTGGCTAGTCACATTTATCACATGCTGACAACTTTCCAGAATTGAGCTATGTCTTCTACCTTTATAACAACCCTGTGAGGGTTGGGGTACAGCTCAGTGGTAAAACATTTGCCCAACACGCATAAGGCCCTGGGTGTGACCCACGGCACTTCAAAAAGAAAAACAAACAAAACCACCACACAATACCACGAGGTAAGTATTGTCCCCATTAAAACAAAAACAAACAAACAAACAAACAAAACCCTCAGGGCCTACAAGATGGCTCAATGGGTAAAAGGCTTGTATCAAAATTGGTAAGCTGGCGACCCAAGTTGATCCCTGTAATCCACGTAAACTGAGAGGAGAGAAATGACTCAAGAGAGTTGTTCTTTAACCTCCACACATGTGCTGTGACGTGAGTGCCCTTGAATACACGAACACACGCACACGCACACACACATGCACACACATGCACATGCACGCATGCACATACGCATGCACGCACGCGCACACGCACTTTTACCCTTGGATAGTACCTTGACAGTGGGCAAGGGTCATCAGTAAACACAAGGAAAGGGAACAAAGCCGTATTGCATTACAGTTGAGTCTTGATCTCTTGTCTTTCTCATGCTACTCATAGCAATTCCTTTTGCTTTGTATTAGGAAAAACAAAACGGGTGCTAAGGATACAGAGGCCACAGAAACGTGGTCAGGCCCCAGGGCCAATTACCAGCCAGCCTTCTTAGGTAGGACTGTATGTGGCACATTCTACCACAAGGTGGCAGCACACATACACACTCATTCCTTCAGTGACCACACAGATTTTTTTGTTTGTTTTTTTGTTTGTTTGCTTTGTTTTTTTTTCCAGTATAAATGTACTAAATAAGCAGGATACAACGCTGTAACTCCAGCATTCAGAAGGCAGAGGTCAAAGATATGCCAAAAGGTCATCCTGGTCTACATAATGAATTCCAGGCCATCCAGGGACACATAACAAGACCTTGCCAAAGCAAGGCAGAGAACCGCTGGCTCAACAGTTAAGAGCACTCGTTTGGTTCTCTCGCAGAGACCGGAGTCTGGCTCCTTGCGCCCACACTAAGCGTCTCACAATCGCCTGTAACACCAGCTGCAGGGAATCCAACACTCTCTTCTGGTAGCTGACTGCCCCCAAACCCCCCCCCCCCCCACACACACACTTACATGCACTCAGACAGACAGTCAGATAGGCAAGCACACTAACACATACCACAAATAAAATAAATGTTTTTTTAAAAAGCCAAAACAAGAACAATGCTAAAAATTTATCAGTTATAGTCCATCTTTATGAACTGATTTTTTTTTTTAACCAGAACTAGTTGGTCTGAAACAGTTCACAGAAATAATTGACACTTTTGTAAGTTTTAGCATCTTGACATTTGACACCAAGCAAGCAGGAGAAAACAAAACACAAATGTCTTTCAATGTCACGAGAGACTGACACAGAATAAGCCATGGCCACTGATTCTCCGCTCAGGACATGATGGAGGCCTGAACGCCCAGAGCTCCCGCACACCCCTTGGGACAGGGGTTCGGTGGGAAGCTGCTGACCTCAAAGACTGGCCACCTGCATTTGATCTCCTGAGTGCTCATCAGGTGAAAGGAGAGGACAGAATCCATGGAGCTGTTCTTGGATCTCCACAGGCACACTATAGTGTGTGCGTGTGTGCGTGCACACACATACACAGCCACACTCTTAATTCCCTAGGTTAATTGGGCATGTTGCACACCACACTCAGAACTCTTGATGCAGTATTTGTCTTATTACTCAACGAGCAATGGCTGCATCTTTAGTAATTACTCATGTGATTTTTGTTTATTGGGGTTTTTTTCTATCATTTGAGAGCCTCAGCGATTAGCCCATCTATTGTTCCTCAACCTTGGATGTACTTTGGAATCACGTGGGAAGCTTAAAAAAAAACTGCAATTTATCTGGTCCCAGTCCCAGAGGCTCTGATTTAGTGGGTATGGGGTGTGAGAGAATACTTAGCTTTTTTTTTGGTTCTTCGTGCTGGGATGGAAGCTGTGGCCTTGTGTATACGAGTCCCCTGCTCCCCCTCTGAGCTATGTTCCCTTTCTTCCTTGGAGTTGTAACCCTTTAATATTATGGTGACACCCCCCCAACCACAAAATTATTTCTGTGGCTACTTCCGGCTACTTCATAAGTGTAGTTTTGCTACTGTTGTGAACCATAATGTAAATATCTGATATGTAGGATGTATGGTATGGAACTCCAGAGGGGTCGAGACCCACAGGGTGAGAACTACTTCCCTAGATGGCTCTACTATGAATGCAGGATAGATGAATATCCCTCTATCCTGACATGCTGAGGAGGCTCAAAGGATGGACACAGTTTATCCAGTGACACAAAATGAAGAACACAAACAAAAATGGCCGACTCAACGCGTGGGTTGACTTAGCACACAGAGAAGTCCCTGGCTCTCTGCTGAGCCTCCAGGCCAGGTCCATCTGTTGTCTAACCCACAGCAGTACAAGCTATGACTCCAGTGCTTACCATGTGCCAAACACTGAGTAAACCACAGAACACGCTACTTGAATATATCAGCATTCATGGGAGGTGTGAGGGCCCCGTGGAAAGCAGAGGAAGGTCAAAGGTGAAGCAAAAGGCAGAAGCCAGCCGGGCGTGGTGGCGCACGCCTTTAATCCCAGCACTCGGGAGGCAGAGGCAGGCGGATTTCTGAGTTCGAGGCCAGCCTGGTCTACAAAGTGTGAGTTCCAGGACAGCCAGGGCTGTACAGAGAAACCCTGTCTCGGAAAAAAAAAAAAAAAAAGGCAGAAGCCACTGTTCAGAGAATCCAGGAGGCTAGCCAGTTCCAAGTCAGAGAAGCCAGTACAGTGCTGGATGAAGGCCGACTCTGAAAACCCAGGCTTTTTGGCTGTATTCACCACCATCCACCTTCCCCATCTTACAGAACCAGTCATAACTCAGGGATAAGGAGGTGCCTGAATTCAGTGGAGAGAGAACTCAGCAGTTAAGAACAATGGCTACTCTTACAGAGGATTTGGGATTGATTCCCAGAACTCACACGACGGCTCACAATCACCTGTAATTCCAGTTTCAAGAGATCAGATGCCCTCTTCTGGCCTCCAAGGGCACCAGGCACACATCTGATACACAAGACATATATGCAGGCAAATACCCAGACACATAAAAACATAATAAACATAACGAAATAATAGTTTTAGGAGTTAAAAACAAAACCAAATAAAAGCGCGAATGTACACACACACACACACACACACACACACACACACACACACGCCTTCCAGGATCTCTTTACTGACTCTCCAGGTCCATGGTCTCTGTCACCCACATTAGTCCTGTATGTGACTTGATATCTTTCCATGGCTTAAAGGGAGCTTCCTCTCGCTGCTCTCTCTGCATTTCTTTCTAGCAGGTGGAGCTGTGGGAGAGTGACGAACTGTACTAATAAGACACTAGTACTCAGTGTTTTGTAAGGCTCCAGCCTTGGGATATCCTGAGAAGGGGGATCCTGGCAGCCCAGGAGGTGTTTAAAAAAATAAAAAAATGTGAACTGAACTTCTTGGCCTTGCTTTCGTGGGAACATGCCCTCTTCTGCGAGCGAGCCGCTAGGTGGCAGGCGATACCCTAGCTCAGAGTGAGCTGCGTCCAACCGCAGTGGGAATTTTCCTCCTTTGTACAACACAAAGCCAGACTTTTCTCTGCAGCCTGGCCACCAGAACATTCTGTCCCGCCAGAGGCCGGTGGTCAGGATCCACCCGCGTTCGGAGAACCTCTTCTGTTTGCACGGCTTTACGGAGAACACTACTGTTGATTTTATGGTGACTGCTACCTTGTAGCCTCCAAAACTTAGTGCGCCTGGCCCTGGGGAAGGCTGTCACAACTTTGAGGAGCAGGGATGTTGCTGGTGCGAAGAAAGCCTGGCTGCTGCTCCGGGCTCTTCTGCACAATGCCTCCTCCTTCTGGATCTAGAGCTTGTGCACCCTTGGGGAAGCCAGCCACACTGCATCCCTGACAAGCTCTGTCTCGGGCCTATGGGTGCAGGGGAAGGGGTTTGTGTTTTTTTGTTATTGTTGTTGTGGGGTGGTGGTGGTGGTTTTGTTTTGTTTTGTTTGTTTGTTTGTTTTGCTTTGTTTTGTTTTGTTTTTTCCAACAGAACTCAAAGACCTGGAGACTGGGAATGTGTACATTGTTGGGGAACTCACCTTTTTGCACGGCTGTAGCGGGACACTTTGTGAAGCAGTACCCACGTTCTCTAATTTAAAAAGTAAAAGTAAAAGGAGTTCAGTGTGGGCGCAAGCCTTTGGTTCCAGCACTCAGGAAGTAGAGACAGGAAGAGCTCTGTGAATTTCAGGCCAGCCAGAGTTACATAGAGCAATCTTCTTTCTAAGTATCTAACTATGGCTGGGGAGATGGCTCAGAGGAGGACCTAGGTTCCCAGCACCCAATGGTTGCTCACAACCACCAGTAACCCCGGTTCTAGAGGATCTGATCCCTTGTCTGACCGCCTCGGCACACATGCAGACAGAACACTCATACACATAAATTAAAAGACATAGATCTTAAAGGAAATTAGAAGGGACTGGAGAGAGCAAGTTGTGTTTTTACAGGGATGTTGACACTGGTAAGTTGCGCATGGTCCACAACCCCGCCCTGTGCTCATGCAAGCAACCCTGACTGAACACAGTGTGGCTCCAGACCCAAAATAAAGCAAACAAAAATGCTCAGAAGTACCAGAGGGACTTGGGAAGATGAAAGCAGTCAGCAGGCAGTGGGGGGGGGGGGGGGAAGGGGGGGTTCTGAGAAAGTACTTTGTGCAAATGTATGACTGTCAAAGAATAAAAAGATGAGTTTTAAAGAGATTTTTAAAAACTAACTATAGGTAAATAAATAGAGAGGATCTCCGATACACTTCCTGCTCCGAATTTTATTCTTTTTACGTGTAGAAGAAACCCACGTGCCTTCCTCTAGGGACCTGGAGATGGTGTTCACACCATCCACACATATATCCGTCATTGGAGACTATAGTGTGTTGGTCTGCACTCGGCAGTCAGAAAGTCAGAGGGATTCACCTGTTGGTGAATTTCGTCTCAGGTCTGTTCACTTTCACACATGAAGGAGTCTAGCATTTGTTGGATATATATAATCTGCTTCTTAGACAGGGCACATCCGCCTGCTTTAAATGCCTGATATGAATTCTGTCTTATGAACATCTTTGACATAGCCCGTGGACATCTCCATTTTACCAATGAGGAGGCTGGGCTTTAGAGCTTCTGAAACTTGAGCAAGGACTCGCTAACTAACGACCAGTGAGTGGTTAAAGCTGGAGGCTGGATACAGAGCTCCCTAACCACAAAACCACCACAGCTATGGGCCTCCCACCTGATCCCCAAGGCAACTCAAGTCATGGTCCCCTCCTGTCATGTGCCATATTCATTTTGCCTTAAAATTTCCTTTCAGGTATTCTAACTCAAGTCCCTCCTTTTCCTTAATTTTCTTTTCTTTTCCTCCTTTTTTTTTTCTCTCCCTTATCAAACCAGGATGATGTTTTGTGGCTCAGGATGACTTTGAAGTCACGATTCCCCTGCCCTCACCTTCCAGGTGTTAGGATTACAGGTGCGCACACCCATGCCTGGTTTTATACCTTACTTGGGTTGCAGCCAGGGCTTCCAGCATGCTAGGCAAGCACTCTGTCAGATACGCTTCATCCTTAGCCTAGTTTGTGGTTATTTTGTGTTTTAACAGGGTGGTGATTTGCTTGTTATTTTAAGCGGAAGTAAGACTTCCTCCCAATAATGATCCATTATAAACTAGGACGCAGGAAAGAATGCATGAAAACCAATTGTAGATTTGGATGTTTGTTAGTATGTTTTTCTTTCTGGAATTAGTTCTTTAATTATACTTATTTATATTGATCAATTGTTGTGATTAGAATATCAAAAAATTCAAGAAGATAAAATTACCTTGTCTCATAGCCTGCATAATTATTTCTATTCTAACTCATACCATATGTATTTACATTTCAATTGTAAATCTAACCTAAGATATTATATTTTTTTTTTCTTTTTTTTTTCGAGACAGGGTTTCTCTGTGTAGCCCTGGCTGTCCTGGAACTCACTTTGTAGACCAGGCTGGCCTCGAACTCAGAAATCCACCTGCCTCTGCCTCCCGAGTGCTGGGATTAAAGGCGTGCGCCACCACGCCCGGCTGATATTATATTTTTTACTTTTTTGTTTTTGCTTTTTATTTTGTTTTGAGACAGTCTCACTATATAACCATGGCTGTCCTGGAACTCCCTATATGGACCAGATTGACTTTAAACTCACAGAGATCCATTGGCCTCAAACTTAGAGATCCACATGCCTCTGCCTCTAGAATTAAAGGGCTTAAATTAGTAGGCTTAAAGGCATGAGCCACCTCACCCAACAAATTTTAATTCTTTTAAATTGTATTTTTTTAATTATTTTATGAGTGTTTTCCCTGCATGCATGTATGTACAACCCATGTGCTGTTCAGAGGGCAGGAAGAGGGCATCAAATGCCCTAAAACTGGAGTTAGAAGAGCAGCAAGTGCTCTTAACTGTGAGTCGTTTCCCACCCTCCATTGTGATGTATTCATTCCATCTTATTTAAGAACATGTGTGTGCTTCATGTCTTTATCCATTCATCTGTAATGACGTGTAGGTTGGCTTATACCTCAGTTCTTACAGGCAGTGCCACAGTGAACACAGGACTTCTAATGTCTTGTCAAGATCCCGACTTCAGTTCTTTTGGATTAGTATGCGGAAGTGGGATTACTGAACAATGCGGCTGTTCTATCTTTAACCTTTTGAGGAACCTGCCTACTGTTTTCCAGAACAGGGGAAACAGATCATATTTCTGCCAACAGGATTCAAAGGTTTCTCTTTTGCTCACATTCTCAGCAACACCACTTCTTCTTCTTCTTCTTCTTCTTCTTCTTCTTCTTCTTCTTCTTCTTCTTCTTCTTCTTCTTCTTCTTCTTCTTCTTCTTCTTCTTCTTCTTCTTCTTCTTCTGTTTTTGTTTTGTTTGTTTGTTTTTTGTTTTTTCGACACAAGGTTTCTCTGTATAGCCCTGGCTGTCCTGGAACTCTGGAACTCACTTTGTAGACCAGGCTGGCCTCGAACTCAAAATCTGCCTGCCTCTGCCTCCTGAGTGCTGGGATTAAAGGCGTGGGCTACCACGCCCAGCTACAGCAACACTTCTTAATGTTTCTCCTCCTTCTCTTCTTCCTCTTCCTTCCCCTCCCCTTTCTTCTTTCTTCTCTTCTTCTTCCTCTTCTTCCTCCTCTTCCTCTTCCTCCTCCTCCTTTTCTTCTTCTTTCTTTCCTATGATGTTAGCATCCTGAAAGGCTCAGGCAATATCTCTGTGGTTTTGATTCACACTTCACAGAAATTCAGTGATGCTGGTCATTTTTTTTTCACATGCTTGTTGGACACTTTGTATATTTTCTTTGGAGAAATGTCTATTCAGGTCCTTTGTTCACTTTTAAAAACAGGTTACTAGTTTTAGATTTAACTTAATGGAATTCTTTATGTATTTTGGAGGTTAGTACCTTCTCACATATAAGACATGAAAATGCCGTCTCCTGCGTGGTTGTCTCTTTCTCTTGTAGATCGTTTCCTTTGCTGCCTTTTAGTTTGCCGTAGTTACGCTATTTCTGATATCTCTGTTTTGAGGTCCTGCCTTTGAGACCACAGCCAGACCAATCCTGGGAAGTGCCCCCCTTTTCTTTCCTAGGGGTGCCACACTGTCAGGCTTTGCAGCTAAGTCTATGATTCTTTCGAGGGCTCTGATGTTTTTTCTGGGGCTCTGATTTTTTTTTTTTAATGTTTGGGTTGTAGCTGCGGCCCTAGATGTGATAAACATACTCTACTGTGAGCTTGAGCTCTTTGCAAAGTTATGGTTGCTTTCAGGTTTGAGTGGTAAGGCTGTCTCTCAGCCTCGTTGCTGAGAGTGGTAAGGTTGTCTCTCAGCCTCGTTGCTGAGAGTGGTAAGGTTGTCTCTCAGCCTCGTTGCTGAGAGTGGTAAGGTTGTCTCTCAGCCTCGTTGCTGAGCGTTACCTGTGTTTTTCAGAAAGCTTTTAGATTTCATGTTGTTCCGTATTTCCTACAGTGCTGGAGTCCTTTTCAGAGAGCTCTTGGCCATGCTTGTCTCTTGGAATATTCTCCCCGTGTTGTCTGTCACTGTGTCCTACTTTCAACTCGAACGCTAAGGGCTTTGATCCATGTTGGAACTGGCTTTTGTGTAGGGCACCAGATATGGATCTAATTACATCCCCATGAGAAAACCCAGTTTTCCTGGCACCGTCTGATGACGAGGCCATATTTCCCCAACATATGTGTTTGATGCCTTTGCCAAAATGTAGGTAGTTGTAGATCTGTGGATTTGCTGACGAGTCCTCGGCTGTAGCCCACTGATCCGGGCATCTGTCTGGCGCCATGTAGTTTTTGTTACTACGGCTCAGGTATAAAGTGAGATTGGGCATTGTATTCCTCCAGCACTGCTTTCTGCCTAGGCTTGGTTTGGCTACTCAAGGTCTTTTGTGCTTCTGTGTAAATTTTAGGATTACCTTTTCTAGTTCTGTGAGTACTGCTGGTACAATTTTGATGTGAATCGTGTTAGAGACTGCTTTTGGTAATATAGACATTTCAAACTATTAAATTCTGCCAATCCATGAACATGCAAGTCTTCCTGTCTACCAGTGTTCCATCAAATGTTCTTTTTGATGCTTTCAAGTTCTTACTGTCGAAGGCTTTTGCCTCCTGGGTTAGTTTCATTGGTGGGTGTTTGTGTGTTCTTTTAAATATATTTTTTAGAATTTTTAAAAAATTATTTTATATGTATGAGTGTTTTGCCTGAATGTCTGTCTGAATACCACTTGTATATCTGGTGTCCTTGTAGGTCAGAAGAAGGCATTGGTTTCCCTGGGACTGGAGTTGCAGATGGCTGTGAGCCACTGTGTGGGTGCTTGAAATCAAACCTAGGTGCTCTGGAAGAGCAGCAAGTGCTCTTAACCACTGAACTCTCTCCTAGCCCTGGCTCCGGGTCCTGATCTCACTGCTTCTGCTTTCTAAGTGCTGGAATTGCAGCTGTGCCCCACCACATTCGGCTAGAGTGTTTTAATTATATCACGTTGTCTGCAAAGAAGCTTTGATTTGACATCTTCCTGTCCTTTTGTATTTCTTTAATTTTTGTCTCTTTTCTCATTCAATCCATACTGTGTGCCAGTCTGGAAAACTTAAGGAGACCCTTTCTCAAAATAAAGAGTTAAAAACAAAAACCCTGAGCATGATGGTGGCGCACGCCTTTAATCCCAGCACTCAGGAGGCAGAGGCAGGCAGAGCTCTGTGAGTTTGAGGCCAGCCTGGTCTACTTTGTGAGTTCTAGGCCACACAGGGCTATGTAGTGATACCTTATCTTTAAAAACCACAGTAAAAAGAGAGCCAAAGAAGTAGCCCCATGGCAGAGCCCTTGGCCGACACGCACAAGGCCCTGGATTTAAGCCCCAGTGCTGGGGGGAAACGAAGAAGAAAGAAGAAGAAAACCTACTCTGAAGGTTTCAGATGTGGCCTGAAAAGAAACCCTTCTGGTTGTCCCCCTGCCTCTCCTTAGGCAAACCACAGAAAGTAGAATTTCTCTTCGCCAAGGTGGGTCACAGTCTTTCCTTAGCAATCCCAGCATCCCAGCACTCAAGAGGCTGAGGCAGAAGGAGTCAGAGTCCAAGGCTAGCCCTAACTACAAAACTAGATCCTGTCTCAGAAGACCAAGGGCTGGGCATACAGCTCAACGGTAGAGCACCCGCCTAGCATATGCAAAGTTGGATTCCCAGTACTGCAGAGAGGGAAACCAAAATAAACACAGAACCCCAGCGCACTTCTCTTCTAATGCTAAGCACAGAAGCCAAGACTATTGTTCTAAATTCCCCTCATCTTTCTGTGTGATGGTGGCCATAAAGAAATTCTTTGACATACCTCGTTTGATTATAGGTCAAAAGACTCCTATTTCAGACTGGATCCTGTGCGATACCCAGAAGGGAAGGATGCTATGAAGAGGCCAGAAGAATCTAGACAGGTCCTGTAGGGGCCCCTGTATAATCACTACTAGATAATTTCCATTAACCCAGTCACATTTGTCAACTACCTATGCTTCATCTAACTTAATGGACACTTCATCCTGGGTCCTTGCTCTTCATTCTGAAGGCAATGAATCGTGTAAAGCTATGATCAAATGAACGTGTACACATGTCGCTTGTTAAGCTGTGTTTTAGGGCGAAGGTGTTGACTGTGACCCTTTGTGATGGGCAGGAAATATAGAGCATCATCGTCATCCATGTCACTGTCCCTGCAGTGGGAATGTATGTGGACGGCGAAGAGAAAAACATTAGTTTGAGCCCCTAGCATAGTCATGCTGTTCTGATGTTGCAGAATAATTTCTAGTCTCTACCGGGTAGTACAAAGCACAGGGGTGTTGAACGGCCTATATCACTGGGAACGGGACTGGATGTGAGTGCTGCAGCAGTCACAGGTAGAGGAGATTGGAAACTGTACAACAAAGGTAGGAAGCTGGATGGGCGGGGCTGGAGAGTGGGTGGAGGGATGGCTGGGAGGATTTTCCTTTATGCACATTGACCCCTACCAGATTGACCTGTGGACAAGCCGGTAGGGTATTTTCTTGGATGATTGATATGAGAGAATCCAGATTAGAGTGGGTGTGGCCACCTTGGGCAGGCCAAGCAAGCTATGGCGAGCAAGCCAGTAAGCAGCACCTCTCCATGGTCCTGCATCTGTGCTGCCTCCAGGCTTTTGCCTTGAGTTCCTGCTCCGACTTCTTCCGTGATGCACAGTGATGTGTAGGTCTAATAAATCCTTTTCTCCTTAAGTTGCTTTTGGTCATGGTGTTTTATCACAATAATAGGAATCCGATGACAATCATAACCCGAGGGAAACGGAGGCAGGCAGGTCACTGCGGCTTGCTGGACGCAGCAGAGCTGAGATATTCCCGGTTCAGGAAGAGATCCTACCACGGAGCAGCAGAGCAGCAGGCAGAAAGCGCAAGAAGAGGAGACCCAGTCAGTGTTCCACCCACATGTATAAGCACGTGCACTCCTTCCCACAAAATAATCAAAGTAAAAAATTTAATGTATGCAGGATAATAACGCCACAATAGAACATTCAAATAACTGGTGGTTCCTTATATCACTTCCTGACTCTTCTGTGTATGTTTGAAAATTTCCACACTGTAAAGTTTAAAAATAAACCTACCTACAAGGCAGTGTGTTAATCGGCCCAAATGGTGAGCCAGGACCCCGCTGCAGGGGGCGGTCCTCGGCCAGTGGGAGGAGCTTGGGCTTGGCAGTCAGAAAGGTCTGGCTTGATTTCCAGCTCTGTCCCCTCTCACCACATTGCTTTGGGCAAGTCACTGGCTGGCTTCTGGGCACAAGCTTGGGGCACAAACATGGGGCACAAGCGTGGGTACTTCGTGTTTCAGAATGTTGAAGGAACAAGTGAGTCCACGTGTCAAGTGCACATCCCGTGCCAGGCACACAGGAAGTGCAGCATACAGTCTTATTTACTTTACAGCAATCCAACTATTCTTTTTTTTTTTTTTTAACCTTGTTGGTTTTAAAAATAGATGTAAAAATATCAAAGTATATGAAGCAGAGGTGAACTTTCTGTTGCAAACTTCCCAGTGTTCTTTCTATGGGAGGAATCTGCTTAAATTAAAACTTTAGCCTGTATTTTTCCAGACAGTTTTTTTTTTTTTTTTTTTTTAGTCTTTAAATATATGCAGGCATATGCATCTGTAATCATGTATATATTTAAAACAAAAGTGGATTTTTTTTTTGAGATACTTTCTCTGGGTAGCCCTGGTATCCTAGAACTCACTCTGGAGGCTAGAGAGCAACCTGCCTCGGCCTCCTGAGTGCTGGGATTAAAGGTGTGTACTTGGTCCCCCAAAATGGAATCGTACTCGTTGCTCTGAAATCTCTTTTTTAATTATGCTATAGAGCACCTGTGTGTGTGTGTGTGTGTCTGTGTGTGTGAGTGCAGTTATAGAGGCCAGAGGGCAAAGCTGTCTACCTCCTTTGAAACGTCACTGGAGGATTTTTTTTTTTAAATTTTGGTTTTGTTTTATTGTTGTTTTGTTTTATACTAAGATCCCGGTATTCTTGGCTTTTTCTACGTTTCTAAGTTGCATGCCGAGAGGGACTGTCTTCTCTGGTCCCACTGATTTCTTAACAAACAGTGAGGTGTGGTTTGATTTAGAGAAAATATCGGCCTCAGTGGAGAAAAGAGTCCGGCTGCTCTCTGCTGTCTGCCTGGCTGGCTGGAGCACGGTGACACAGCTGCCGTTGTCAGGGATGAACACAGCAGAGGGCTGGGTGAGTCACAGTTTTATTTGTGAAAAGCCCGCAAAGATCCTGTGAGGTGGGATCTTGAGAGAATCAAACAATAAAACCTTCTCTCAAAAGAAATCCCAGTGGATGTGGGGATGAAAAGGTGGGTGAGGGAGAAGTTCACTTTCCCCTCCTGTTGTCCTGGTGGCTTTTCAGGAGGACGTGCAGGAGAAAGATGGTTTCAAAAGGGGGACTGGGGGCGGGGGAGGTCTGGCCCTGCCTTATGTAAGAGCACCTGACATGCGCGGTACAATCAGTCCCAGGCAGACTCCTCAGAAAGATCGCTTTGTAAACCACTCTTGGCTCAGGGGAGGCCAACAATTGCCAACAATTGGCCTTTGTCCTTGCGGCTCTCCCATCATCCCACTATAAAGCTTCTGGTTCAAACCACTGGGAGGTTTGGGCAAGAAGAAATTCTTCCATTGTCTGTTAGGAATGAGATCAATAAGGTGACGTAACGCATGATGTAAGGCTTGCCCCGGGTTCTGGCTGGTCCAGGTGCAGGGAATCACAAGAGGCCTCCTTACTGCACGTATTTCTTTAGGCCCTTAGGCAACCTGGCCACACAGTGTGAAATCTTCAGCGTCTTCCCTTTCCCCTTTCTGCCTTATGACCCCACAACAGGCTCCCTGGTTTCTTGGACTAGCGATCTCCCTTCTGCAGGCCTCTTTCCAAACCCAGCCTATACTGCTGCAGAGTCACACGTTCTTTTGTCTGTCGTCTGTCTGTCTGTCCTTCTTGCCAGCTGTATCCTACATTCTCAGCTCCAGAGGCTCAAGGTTAAGTGATAGCCCAAAGACACAAGTGGATAAATTCAGACTATGAGGTGGACCATGAAGCAACTGAACTAGTTTAATCATCGAATCAACATCACAAGAAGAAACAAATACACAAAGGGATGTAGGTGGAATGAGGGGAATTGTCCTAGATTTTAAAATTCAAAAGCTGGGGCTTCGGAGATGGCTCGTCAGGTGTCAGGTAACGGCACTTGCCACACATACTTGGCAACCTGAGTTCAGTTGCCTGAACCCACAGAAAGGTGGAAGGAAGGACCTCATTCCACAGAGTTGAATGTGTTGTCTCCACATTCACATGTGGTTCATGCGCCTCCCCTCCCCCAACACATACACGATAAATAAATAAAAATTATATTCAAATGCATGCAAGAACCCTTGTTTGGATCCTGATTTTAACAAGATGTCACAAAAGGGCATTTCTTTAGATTTCTTTTTTTTCTTTTTTTGATTTTTCGAGACAGGGTTTCTCTGTGTAGCCCTGGCTGTTCTGGAACTAACTTTGTAGACCAGGCTGGCCTCAAACACAGAAATCCGCCTGCCTCTGCCTCCCAAGTGCTGGGATTAAAGGCGTGCGCCACCACACCTGACTTCTTAAGATTTCTGAAAGCAAAAGCTAAGAAGCAGATGCACTGGAGTACTGTGACTTTTTAAAGCGTTTTCTTGGCTGTGATGTGTAGGAATATCTGCATGTGAAGTATTGAGGGAGGAGATTACAGGAGGTCTGGGATTCACCTTAAAATGTCTACTCAGATAAAGCAGACGTGCATGTGTGGTGGCAGGCAGTCCTGGTAAGTGTTGAAAATGGGAGATATGTACTTTTATACAATTCTGTCTAATGTTGTTGATTAAAAACTTCATAATAAAATGGTAGTGTGGGACCAGCTAGATGGTTAACAGGTAAAGGTGTTTGCCGTGCAATCCTGAATTTAGTCTTTGGAACTCTTGTAAAGGCTTTGAAAGGAGAAGACCAACTCCAGCAAGTTCTGCTCTGACCTGGCACCTGCTGTGGCATGTGACCCTCTCCCCCCACGCACATTCACAATAATAAAGCACATTAACACTTTAAAATGTAAAATAGAAGCCGGAGCGTGGTGGCACATGCCTTTTATCCCAGCACTCAGGAGGCAGAGGCAGTAGGATCTTTGTGAGTTCAAGGCCAGCCTGGTGTACTAACTGAGCTCCAGGACAGCCAAGACTAGACAAGGAAAGAAATCTTGTCTCAAAACAACAACAACAACAACAACAACAAACCAAACCAAAAAAAAAAAAAAAAGAAAAAAAAAGGGAGAGAGAGAGAAAGAAAGAACAAACGAAGGAGGGAAGAAAAAAGAAAGAAAGAAAGAAAAGGAAAAAACAAAAAGAAAAGATTAAAAAAGAAATGGAAGCATGGGAGAGGCAGAACCAAGATGCTCTGTGGACAGTTCAGCCTGACTCCTGATATCCAAGTCTCGGTGGCTCTGGGCACCTGCTGCTCTCCAGCTTCATCACTGGCCACAGTGGGGCTGAAGCACATCTGGCTGCAGCTATCACACCTGGAGGCAGTGATGAGCTCATGGAAGGAAGGGATTCTGGGAGGTGAGAGCTTGCGCTTTTCATTACTGTCCACACCTGAGCTGGCACCTCGGCAGGCACAGCGAGCAGAGCGCTGAGCAGCTGCGGGTGTTCTTTTGCATCGTAGGAAGGTGAACCGCTTTGCTGACTCACTGGGGAAATAGTTTCTGATTCTGTGAGTAGCTGAAAGACATCTTCCTCTTCCCTCTCCACTTCTACCACACTGCCATATTGATGCAATCTACTTGACATTCCTACTAAAAAACAAACAAAAAAGAAAAAGACAAGAAAAAAGAAAGTAAAAACTCAAAGTTAACTTACAGAAGAATGAGGACTTTACCTTGTTTTTTTTTGGCGGGGTGGTGGTAGCGCACATTTTTAATCCCAGCACTTGGAAGACAGAGGCAGGCAGATTTCTGAGTTCGAGGCCAGCCTGGTCTACAAAGTGAGTTCCAGGACAGCCAAGGCTATACATAGAAACCCTGTCTCGAAACAAACAAACAAACAAACAAACAAACAAAAAACCTTGGTTTTTGTTTTTGTTTTTGTTTTCATTTCTGCGGTGGAACAAATAAAAAGAATAATACCTTGAATAGAAACTCAAAGAGGTGGATGCCAATAAGTGCTTGCTGACAGGAGCCTGATATAGCTGTCTCCTGAGAGACTCTGCCAGTGTCTGACTAATACAGAAGTGGATGCTCAAGCCATCCACTGGACTGAGCACAGGGTCCCCAATGAAGGAGCTAGAGAAAGTACCCAAGGAGCTGAAGGGGTTTGCAGCCCCATAGGAGGAACAACAATATGAACTAACCAGTACCCCCAGAGCTCCCAGGGACTAAACCACCAACCAAATAAATCATATGGTGGGACTTGTAACTCTAACTGCATATTTAGCAGAGGATGGCCTAGTCAGTCATCAATGAGAGGAGAGGCCGTAGGTCCTGTGAAGGCTCTATGCCCCAGTATAGGGGGATGCCAGGGCCAGGAAGCAAGAGTGGGTGGGTTGGTGAGCAGGGGATGGGGGTGGGGATAGGGGAGTTTCGAAGGAGAAACCAGGAAAGGGGATAACATTTGAAATGTAAATAAAAAAAATAGCTAATAAAAAAAATATAAAAAGTGTGTGTGTGTGTGTGTGTTGGGGGGCGCCTGCATGTGTGCCACAATGCATGTGTAAAAGTCAGGGAACAACGTCAGAGGCTGACTCTCTCCTTCCACCAATGGTTCTGGGAACCGAACTCAAGTTGTCAGTACAAACACATTTACTGTTGAGACCTCTGGCCTGGGCTAAGATATTTTTCTTTAAAGACCGATTGCAACTGGGCATGTCCTTATTTCCTGGAGTGATCAGGACTGAGAGCTTGATCGGTTTTGGCCTGATGGACGTTTGTCCCATTTGCCTTCTCAGCTTTTCTTTCTCCTCCTTTGTCAAAGGATTTCCTTTCCTTTGGAAAAGTCTATGGCTACCTAAGCCCCGCCTTCTTTTCCGCCACAGGCTGACCTAGCCAATCAGATCGCTTCATTTTTCTGGACCTTAGAATTTAAGCGCGCAAGGCAAATACTGAACTTGAGCTAGGCCTTCTGAGGAAACAAGGTTGCTTTTTCCGTCGAATTTGCTAATGTGACCTGCTAAGGCAATGGCTCTCAAGCCACTAGTCGCCACCCCACGGGGTTTGACCCACCCCTTTC
Source organism: Mus caroli (assembly GCF_978045245.1). Lineage (NCBI taxonomy): Eukaryota > Metazoa > Chordata > Mammalia > Rodentia > Muridae > Mus > Mus caroli. The sequence goes on along the minus strand of NW_028227263.1, from coordinate 48,670,879 downwards.
ACAGGGGCTACCTATCAGATATTTTGCATATCAGATATTTACTTTATGATTAATAACAGTAGAAAAATTACAGGTAGTAAGCAGCAACGAAAATAATTTTATGGTTAGGGGTCACCACAATATGAGGAACTGTGTTAGAGGGTCAGCGTTAGGAAGGTTGGGAACCACTGCTCTAAGGCTTGGGTGGTAGTGACCTACTTGTGGAGAAAATCAACAAAATGGAGATACTGGAGATGCAGGGAAGAAAGTCTCCCTTAAACTACATGAGCTTTTGGTTATGGTGAAGTAAGATTTGCCACCTGGGTTTTCAAACTTGAGCAATAATGAATTGTTTGTCCAGCTTGTTTGAATTCGGTTGGTGTCATTTCTAGGCAAAGTCTTTGTTGGTGTGGCCTGTGGCTGCTTCTTTCAGCAAACGTTGGCTCGTCTGCTCCAGTCACTTTGCAGCCAGTAGGATAGACCAGAAAGGCAGTCTTGTCTTGCAGGTCAGAGCTGAAGAATCGGGGACCATACAGTAATGTTGCTGTGTTGGATGTGTGCCCCAGCTGCTAGCCCAACCGTCTTGTATATAACTACCATAATTCTTACAGGTACCTTGGGAGATGAATTGTATCCACTTTAGGAATGAAAACAAAGCATGGAGAAGTTAAAGATTTGTATCTATGGTTACCCAGTTCAGATGTGGATTTGGGTTTTAAAGCCAGGTGTTCTGGCTTTTGGGTCTTACATTCTACAGCTGCCCCCACAGGTATGCCTCTGCCCCAGCCTGTGGCACTGTTTTGAAGGCTGTGGAGCCTTAAGGAAACTCAGGACGTGGGCCTGGCTGGCTGGAGTAAGGCTACTGCGAATGGGCCTTTGAAGGTCATACTCAAGTCTCTCTGCAGTCTACATCCCTGCTCCCTGCACCTGGGACTCAGCCATGGCTACACACCTGACTGCCACGGCATGAGCAGAGTGAGAGAGCTGTTTCCACCACTAAATCTCCGAGAAACTGTGAGTCCCCATAATATTGTGTGATGGCTGTCGTTGGTTGTCAACTCGACATCTGGAATTAACTAAAATCCAAGTGGCTGGATACACCTGTGAGGGTTTTTGTTTGTTTGGGTTTTTTTTCTTAATTCATTTGAAGAGGGAAGACCCATTTTTAATATGGATCTTTTGAGGTGGAAAGACCATACCTTCTTCTGGCAGCCTATATAAAGGCCATGGAAGAAGGAAGCTTGCTATCTTTGCCTGCTCGCTCTCCCTCACAATGGCAAGTCCATTCCTTCTCTGGCATTAGAGCCTACTTCTTTGAGACTCTAGCAAATATTGAAAACCAACTGAGACTATTACTAGATTCTTGGACCTTCCATTAGTAGACAGCCATTTTTGGGCTAGTCTGATCACAGCCCATTCTAATAAACCATATATATTTAACATAAATTTGTACATAACATAAATAATGTATTATGAATATATAAAATTATATATATTCATTCTACAAGTTTTGCTCCTTTAGAGACCCCTGGTGGATGTAACAGGAGTGCTTAGAGTTCCCTGGAATAACCAAATTGTGGGCTAACTGGCAGTCGGTCCCAACGCCTTCTAGAAAACATCCCTGAGTATGCTGTGGAAGCTCTCTGAACCTCCTGTGTAACCCATGTATCCTTACAACAACGCCATTTTGCAAATGAGCAAAATGAGGCATTAGGAAGCTCAGGCCTCATTGAGTCATGTCTCACCAGAAGCCAATGATGTGCATTAACAAACCAATGTTTTCCAGGCACATGCTATGAAATTCAATTAAAAATACTTGAAGGGGCTGGTGAGATGGCTCAGTGGGTAAGAGCACCCGACTGCTCTTCCGAAGGTCCAGAGTTCAAATCCCAGCAACCACATGGTGGCTCACAACCATCCGCAACGAGATCTGGCGCCCTCTTCTGGAGGGTCTGAAGACAGCTACAGTGTACTTACATATAATAAATAAATAAAGTCTTTTTAAAAAAAATAAAATAAAAATACTTGAAGGATTTATATAGCCATCACACCTATATTGTGGGGCTCACAGTTTCCAAGAGATTTTAGTGGTGGAAACAGCTTTCTCCCTGGCAGTGGGGCATGTATCTGTGGCTCTTTATAGGGTGCAGAAGGCAGGGATTATAGACTTCAGAGAGACTTGAGTATGACCTTGAGTAAGGGAGCCTGTCCTCTGCCCGCTACCTGTTGCTAGGATTGATGTCACTGAATGGATAAATGAGAACTCTTACCACCTTTTGCTCCTTCAAATGCTTTCCCTAGAATCCAGATAGGCTGTAATCTCTGAACCAACAGCCAGAATCACACAGAATCATATCAGTGATATGTGACTTTGTCTGTCTGTCTACCTTGCAGAATTATCATGAGTGAGGTGACATTTGTAGTTACGTGAATCAGTGAGAGAAACACAAATAAAAATTACATTGAGATCCCGCCTCACCGGGGTCAGAATGGCAGCCTCCAAGAGCAAACAGAGCATGTGCACTCGAGCACACACACACACACACACACACACACACAGAGATACTGGCCAGCATTGTTTGGTAAAAGGAGAATCTCATCCATTGCTGGTGAGAGTGTAAACTTGTCCAGTAGCTAGGGAGGTTACTCCAAATACTGAACATAGACTTCCCATGTGACCCAGCATTATCTGGATATTTATCCATGGCCAGAGTCAGCACGCCATGGAGACAGACACACATGCAGCTGTACACAGTAGGTAAGGTATGGAGACAGCCTGGGTGCCCAGCAACAGAGGAATGGGAAAAGAAAATGTATGTGGACAATGGAACTGTTTTCAGTGATGAGGAATAGTTATGTCACTTGTAGAAAAATGGAGGCAACTGGAGATAATCAAACTAAGTAAATTAAGCCAGAGTCAGAAGGACAGATGTTAGCCGGGCAGTGGTGGCGCACGCCTTTAATCCCAGCACTCGGGAGGCAGAGGCAGGTGGATTTCTGAGTTCGAGGCCAGCCTGATCTACAGAGTGAGTTCCAGGACAGCCAGGGCTACACAGAGAAACCCTGTCTCAAAAAAGCAAAAAAAAAAAAAAAAAAAAAAAAAAAAAAGGACAGATGTTGTATGTTTTCTCTCATTTGTGGATCCTAGATTTTATACATTCATAAAACCATACATATACAATGACTTGAAAGCACTGAAGCAAAACTATCCATGGAGAAACAAAGCAGGGGGGGAGGGAGGAGGGAAGAGAGGAGGGTGAGCAAGGGGAGGATGGGGAGGGAGATGATGGGGAAGAGGGGATAAGAAAGAGGAGGGTAAAAGCCAGGGAGGGTGGGGAAGGGGTAAGGAAGAGGAGGATGAAGAAGGGGAGAGTAAGGAGGGAGTGAGGAAAGGGAGGGTGGGGAAGGGGAGGGTAGTGAGGTATAGAGTCAAATAGGTTCAAAGTTCATTACATATGTACATGAAAATGGCCCTGTATAACCCAGTATAGTAAAAAAAATTAAATGTAAAAACCAATGCTCATTTTGAGTTTGGTGGTGTTCACCTTTAATCCTAGCACTTGGGAGGCAGACGAAAGGTGGATTTCTGTGAGTCTGAGGCCAGTCTGCTCTATGAAGTGTGATCCTGCCCCCACCAAATGCTACCTAGGCCATAATGGGTTGCTGATGAGTGACATAATTGCCATGTGCTTGGCTGGGCCTAAATTAAGGGCTTTGGACACAGATGAGCGTGAGTCTGCGCCCTGAGAAGGCACAGACAAGCGTATGACTCTGTCTCCTTGTTCTGACGTGAGCCCAGGAGGAAACTTTTAAAAACATCTTTAGCCACTGACACCATTATGTCATCCAACTTCTCGGTTAGCATTTGATTAACGTCCTCAGGGCACGAGGGGCGCCAGCACACAGCCTTGTCTCAGGGACAACTTTCTTATACTTAGTCATGAAATTATTTTTGTCCCGAAGCTCAAAGACACAGTTTTAAGAGAAGCAGGTTCTGACTGGAGGAGAGCGCTCAGGGAAAGGAGCAGGGTCTGAGATCTGATTGGAAGAGGGGACAAGGAGCAGCGGCTCCAAGTGGGGTCACATCATGGCTCTACCACACACTGGCTATTTGACTTTGGTGAAGTTACACAATGGTCCTGAGTTTCAATTTCCTGGCCAGAAAAGTGGGGTTAATTCTCATTTTCTAAGATTGTAATGAGGGGACGCTCGGAGGGGCATGCAATCATTCCTTCCTCTCCATGCCCTGTGGTACCACGGCAAGCCTCAAGCTTGTTAATTTCATCCTCAGCGGAAGCCTGAATCCCAACTCCTGCCTACACAGACAGATGTGAGTCACCCATCTACAAAGGCTGGGATCCTGCCAGAGACAAAGTTTGGTCTGTAAAGTCACAGGCTTCCCTTCTCACAGAAACCAGATAAATAACCATAGGCTGGGTAGGAGGAGAAGAGAGTGGGGCCGGAACTCACCACCAACGGCAGAAACGGGGAGAAGTGGGAAGTGGGGAGAGAGGAAGCAGGCAGGCTGGAGGGAGCAGGAACCAGAAAGGAGAACCACCACAATGACCAGTCTCCTTTGCGTGGCTGTCTGTAGTAGATAGATGGTCCACTGCCCACAACGTTCTGAGGCTCCTGGGCTTGGAATGAGCTCTTTGGCTCCTGGGGTTTATTTAGGCCAATGCCGCCTATTTCGTTCTTCTTGTAGCATGTCTCTTGTGAGCCTCGGGGCAGAAGATAAAGAGATACGGCCTCCTCCAGGAGTCATGGTGCTCTGAAGGAAAAGCCCTCAGCTCTTGCCAACCTGAGACCAGGCACACACAGTCAGGCTTTGCGGTTGGGTTGGCATGGTCTCGAGTACCACGTGACTTCCTTGTTAGGCGCAGCTCCTATTGGAAATACTAAGGATATGGGACTCTGTTTTTAAGTCAAATTGGGGTCTAAGCCTCCATTCTGACTAGGAACTGTATGGTCCATGTAAAAGCCACCTTCCAAAGATGACACGAAATGTTGTGATCACATGCACGGTTCAGATTTAGTTGTCCTCGCGGCTTATAATTAGACCTTGTTGTCAGGAAGAAGAAGAAGAAAAAAAAAAAACTGAAAGCAGCTGTATTTCACTGCTGTTCAGATCTGTGACTGACCCAGTTCTTTTAAATTAAAAATGTGGTGCTGGCGTTTGTCACGTCTTTGCACCTTGCTCACATCTTCTAAGTGCTGCCAGTGTTCTCTGAACTGTGGGTGTGGAGGGGGAGGTGCCTGGTGAGGGCTGTGGACTCGCCTCAGGTAGACTCTAGCAACAAAGCTTCCTCTGAACTTTACCTCCATGACTGCAAAGGAGAGGGCAGAGTAGATTCTTAAAAAGGTCTTAAGTGTGATGGATCTGGGGTCTCCTAGGGTTTTCTGCGGGTGAAAAGAAACCATGACTACAGCAACTCTTATAGAGGAAAACAGTTATTTGGAGTTGGCTTATAGTTCAGAGGCTTAGTCCATTACTGTCATGGTGGGAGGCATGGTGGCATGCAGGCAGACATGGTGCTAGAGAGGTAGTTGAGCATTCTACATGTGGATCTGCAGGCAACAGGGAGACAGTGAGCCACCAGGCTCAAATTGAACTACTGAAACCTCAAAGCCCACCCCCCCAGTGACACACTTCCTCCAATAAGGCCACACCCACTCCAATGAGGCCATAAGAGTCTATGGGGGGCCATTTTTACTCAAACCACCACATGGGACCAGAGAGATGACTCAGTGGGTAAAGGCATTTGGCACCGAGTCTAGAATGCCAAGATATAAACTCAATTCCCAGAACCTACGTGATGAATGGAGAAAAGTTGTCTTCTAACCTCCATATGTGCCCCAATCCACCTGAAAAAGAAATATTAAAAATTTTTAACATGCTAGCTCTGAGGCTGAGGATACAGCTCAGTTGGTAATTACTCAGAGGTAGGCAGCATTCACAAATTGAGCAGGTTAGATCGCAGCTGTCCTCTTCCTTGAAGTTCAGAGGAAGCTCTGCTCCTGGAGTTTTCCTGAGGCGGGGCCCCTGCCTTCACCAGGGCCCTCCTCCTCCGCACCCACAGTTCAGAGAATACTGCCAGCACTCCGCACTCAGAAGAGTGTGAGCAAGGGCACATTTATAACCTCAGCACCAGAGAGGTAGAGGCAGAGGACCAGGATTTCAAGGTCATCCTCTGAAAGCAAGTTGGAAGCCAGCCTGGGCTGTATGTGATGCTGCCCCCCCCCCCCAAAAAAAAAAAAGAATCTTAACCAAGCATGGTGATGAAAGTCCAGAATGGTAGCACTCAGGAGCCAGGAGCAAGATTATTCCAAACTTGAAACCAGCTTGGTTTTCTTATTGAGACCATGTCTCAGTGCTCATCTCTCCTCTGGAAAAAAAGGGCAGATTATTTGGAGGCAAATTGTTATGGAATTTGTTATGGCATCTTCATGGCAGAGGTGAGCCATAGCCTCCACCTGAGACTTCCTGCCTCCCACTGCCCATATTCCTGTGGTGCTTGGTACAGTAGGGCACACTCCGATTGGACCTAAGTTGGCATCAATGGCTTTGTACCGTCTTGCTGGTTCTGTTAGTGTGGTGGGCAATGTAATGGTCACTGTTACCAACCTGGAGGGACTGGTGGTAACTATGTGTGATAGTTACTGTGGACCATACCACACATCCAACTCAGCCAGGCTCGTTGGCTCATGCCTGGAATCCCAGCACTCAGGAGGGTTAGGCAGGATTAGCATTGTGAGCTAGAGGCCAGCATGGGACTGCATAGTGGAGAATCTAAGGACAACCTGGGCTACAGAGTGAGGAAACAGGAAAAGAGGAAACAACAGTTCTGTATCCTCTATGCCTAAGTCTTTATCTATATTTAATCTCTAGCTCTATCAAAATTCAAGGTATCCTCAACTCAACTTCCCCTTGGCAGGGCCCTCGAAAATCTGTAGTCATCTCTGTGCCATCTACATGCAGAATTGTCTCGGTGGAAATCAAAAGTGATCTTAATTGATTGTGATGAAACGGTTTTACCTTTGCAAGATTTCAGAGACATATGTGGGAACATATGGCTGTGCAGCCTCAGTGGTGCAGCTCTTCCAGGTCCAGGAAGAGGCCTGTGCCAGGCCAGCAAGCTTCCTCCAGTCAAAAAATGGGGGGGGGGGAGGCGTCAGACTGCAGGCCCCCAGGTAAGCCTGTAAAATCAGGACAAGAACAGAACAGAGACAGCTTCGAGCACATGAAGTCACGGGCAGTGAGATTATGCTGGCAGCTGTCAGATTCGCTGTTCTCCTTAAAGTGTTCTAAACAAACTTGTTCTCTTCAGGAGAGCCGTGTGTGTGTGTGTGTGTGTGTGTGTGTGTGTGTGTGAGAGAGAGAGAGAGAGAGAGAGAGACAGACAGACAGACAGACAGACAGACCAGACAACAGACTGGGTTATATAGTGAGTTCTAGTTAGCTTGAGCTACAAAGAGAGATGATGTCTCCCAAAAACTATAATAGCACATGATAATGATAATAATAATAGTAAATACAGATGGTGTCCAATTTACAACAATTTTAGTTTTTCAGCTTCATGATGGTGTTTAAGCAAACCACCACCAGAAACTTTACACTTCAGATTTTGAGTTTTGATCTCTCCCAGGAGAGCAGAATGCCAGGCCATTCCCACCGTGAGATCTTGAAGGTAAACAATTGCTGTTTCATAGTTGTGGGAAGCCACATGTGCTGTTGCAGGGTGGCGTTGGCTACCGCTGGCCACCACACATACATAGGCAGTAAAGCTTTTTTTGCCAAGATGAGGTTTTGAGAATTAACCAATCAGATGAGAGACAAGTTAACCAATCAGATGAGAGAGAAGTTAACCAATCAGATGAGAGAGAAGTTAACCAATCAGATATAGGCATGCAAATGAGGTGGTAAGCATAACCCAAGCACAACCAATCCGGGTGTGAGACACGCCTCTCCTAGGCCTATATAAGCAGCACCAGTTCTGGGCTTGGGGTCTCTTTGCCTCTGCAATCAAGCTCTCCCAAAAAACGTGTGCAGAAGGATCCTGTTGCAGTGTCATTCTAGCTGGCTAGTTGGGCGCGCGCAAGACATAGTTCCTATTTTCTCAGCAGTTTTGAAGTATGGGTATTCAATAAATGACTTGAGACATTTTCAACTCTTTATTATAAAACAGAAAATAGGCCTTGTGTCTGGTGATTGTGCCCAGCTGTAGCTTATGAGAGTTCAAAGCGTGTTGAAGGTAGGCAAAGCTGAGCTGCAGGGCTGGGTAGGATAGTGGTATCCAGTGTCTTTTGCACATAGGAGAGTCCCAGTGTGTTTATTGAGATGTCACGATTGTAACCAGTGAGCATCTGCAAGACTCATAGAGCTGTTGGGACAGGGCCGCACATAGAAAGCAGGCTGTTGTCCTTCCTCCCAGGACACTGCTTATCCAGTCTCAGGTGCTGATGACTAACATTTAGCAGGTGTCTAGGTCACTCTTTTCTGAAGGGTCTTCAGAACAACGAGTAAGAATGTCTTACCAGTCTGGGGCTGCTCAAAGCCTTATCTCAAAGGAACAATAACAAACTAATTACTGGGGTGGGGTTAGCATTCTATCTAAGCTCCACCCCACAGTTACCTGGCAATAGCCAGGTAGGCCTGGCCCACTATAAAAGGGGCTGCTTGCCACCTCCTCCCTCTCTTGCCGCTCCCTCTTGCTCCCCTCCCCCACCCCGTTCCCTTCCCCTTTCTCTTCACGTGGTCATGGTTGGCCTCTACTTCTTTACTCTCTCCCTCTCTCTGCCTTTCTCTGTCTCTACTACCCTCTTAACTTCCCTCTCCATGCCTTGAATAAACTCTATTCTATACCATACTGTCTCTCGTGGTCCCTCAGGGGGAAGGGATGCCTCCGCATGGGCCCGCTGAGGCACCCCTCCCTCTATACTTCATCACACCCCCATAGAACATAGTCTTATACCTCTTTATCTTTTTGTAAATACATCAGGTACGGGATGTAGCTAAGAACGTGTACACGTAGCTGGACATTTGTCCAGCATGTGTGAGGTGCTGGGGTCCATTTGCTGCAAAGGCAAGCAAGCGAGCCAGCAGAACCACTGTGTGGTCCCCCGGTCCTGGCCGGAAGTTACAGGCTGTCTTAGAAGGTAAAGGGGTGGTGCCAAGCCACTCCAGCAAGTCATCCTCTGACCTCCACAAGCATGCTATGGCAGATCTGGTTTTACACACACACACACACACACACACACACACACACCCCACAATGAATTAAAAATTCTTTTTTTTTTTTTACAACATCTAAATTACTAATATCAGGTAGTTTGTTTTAAATTTAACAACTTGAAGCATAAAATGAGGTCATTTTATTTAATATTCAAATTTAATTGTCCAAAGTCCCCACCATCCTGCCCATCCAGGGAGCTGCTTTGTAATTCTAATAGAGTTTCTCAAGTCTGTGACAATATTCTTCATCTTAAGTCTTAGCCCAGCTTATTGCTTTTGGGGAAGACATATAAAAAGTGTATCCACGGTGTTAAAATTGTCCTACAAAATTGTCCAGTCTTTAAAAGACACTACTCTGGTGTTTTAGAAAAGGAGTGCCTTGGGTACTTGACAGGTTACGGTAAGAGATGATCTTTGTGTATCTGGTGAAATCTCGGAGGAGCCATTTGGATTTGCCCTCACAGGAGACCAAGCAGGGAAATGCAGTAAGCATCCTTTACTTTGTTCCAGGCATATTGTTATCTCGATGGATTGGATTTTTTTGTTTGTTTGTTTTGTTTTGTTTTTGTTTTTTTGAGACAGGATTTCTCTGTGTAGCCTTGGCTGTCCTGGAACTTACTCTGTAGACCAGGCTGGCCTCGAACTCAGAAATCCGCCTGCCTCTGCCTCCCGAGTGCTGGAATTAAAGGCGTGTGCCACCACGCCCGGCCTCGATGAATTTTTAAAGTACAAGTGTATTGTGAGTAGTATTTTTGCTTTATTTAAACATTAGGAAACTAAAACAGAAGCGTGTGACCTCATATCACATAGCTGAGATGCAAGGGAATTAACTAACTCTACAGCAGGAGTCTTCAACTGGAACACGTCACGTCCTGCTGAGCAGTGGAAACTTTCTTGTTTCCACGTAGAAGGATACCAGTGAGTGTATCAGTGTACATAGAGTCAGACTCACATTATTATCATTCTACAATGGGAGAACATGCAATCTCATTGAGATGAATTACAAAGAGTGTTGTGTGTTAACTAAGTAGCACTCTGCCCTGGCAGCTACCAACATGGCCCTGGAAGTGTCAGCACACAAACAAAATTTACAGAGATAATATTTACACTGATCTCAGCAAGAGGGTCCAGCTGCGTCTCTACCAGGCCTGTGTGTGCTTGCTTCTCTTAGAGTCTACTTATTAGAAAATTAAGGGACAGAATGCAACTGACCCAAGCATGAGTCACAGCGGGTTCTGTGAAATATAACAGTCTGAGCCAAAAAAAGGGAGGAATCAGTCCAACAGTAGCTAGAAATCAAACAAGAAAAATATTGTCAATTTAGGATCCTAATGAAAGCTGGGTGTGTTAGTGCACACATATAATCTCAACACTCAGAGACAGAGGCAGAAGGTCCCTGCGATTTTGAGGCCAGTCTGGTCTACATAGGGAGTTCCAGACCAACCCGGGCTATGTAGTGAGATTCTGTGTCAAAGAAAAAAGAGAAAAGAAAATCACAACAAACGAAGACACGAGCCAGAATTTGATGCTGTGCTAGCCTACTACTTCCCAGGCAAAGGCCATTCCCTCTCTGTTTCTGAGCCATGGGAGGTAACTGGGGGTTGCCAAGATTGTCCTGGCAGTGAGTGGTGTCACTAAAATTGACATTTATAAACGAAATCCAGTAACTGCTCCCTTTTTGTTTATGAATATCACAATTCAGTAGTGGCCAAATTCATTAATAGATAACTAGCAAAAATAAAACTTTAAAAGATTATGAATTTAGGATCTGATTGATATAAGATTGAGACACCTTCCATAGATGCCAGTTCATTAAAAATAATTAGCTTTTGACAAGGTCTCTCATGTATCCCAAGCTGGTCTTGAACTCACTAGGAAGTCCATGATGACCTTTAACTCCTAATCTTTCTCTCTCTACCTCTCCAAGACTACGGGTGTAGACATGCACCATCATGCCCAGTTTATGTGGTGCGGGGGTTTGAACTGAGGGCTTCCTGCATGCAAGATAAGCACTTACTTATCAACTGAACTATATCCCTAGCCTGCAAACGCATTCCTAAAAAACAACTCTTACAAAAGAAAACATTTAATTAGGGATGGCTTATAATTCAAAGGTTTAGTCCATTATCATCATGGTGGGAAACATGGTAGCATGCAGGCAGAGAGAGAGAGCAAGAGAGAGAAATCTCAAAGCCCCACTGACATACTTTCTCCAACAAGGTCACAACTCCCAGTCCTTACAAACAGTACCACTCCCTGGTGACCAAGTATTCAAATATATGAGCATGTGTGAGGAAAATAGAGAGAAGGCCTGTGTTAAACCATCACCTTCCTTCCCTTAGACCTTGAACAAGAATCTTGGCTTCTCTGAGCTTTTGTGTGTGAATCAATCACGCAGCAGTGGTAAACTCCCTGCCATCCTGGGGCCAGTTATTAAATTCTTGACCATCTGGCATCAACTATGTTTGAAGTATTTATTCTGAAAACAATCAGCAAAATCTCCAAATAAAGGAACTTACTCCCATAGACAATAGTTAGCAGTACACAGCTATACCGTTCCCATTCTTTCCAGAGCATCACCAAATCCTGTAAAAGGAAGATGATGATTTCCACGTAAGGATTAATCACTAGGGTATTGAACCAAACAAAGCTGGGGCATTGAAAGACATTCACTTGACAAGGAATTGCGTGCATGCCACATTGGTTTATGGTGGCAGTGTTTTGAGATAAGCGTTGCTACGTCCAAGGATAATCACCTCCTTTGCATCTGCACACACAGTAGCTGGGATGGTTATAAAACACAAACCAGTCTCGCCTACTTTCTGCCTACTGCTGCTCAGTCGTCAGGCCACAGAGAAGTCCAAATCCCTCCTGTTGCTCTCAGGTCTCAAGCAGAGTATTGACAGGTATAGCTCCTGAAACCTGAGCTCAAGGTCCAATTTACCAGCACGACTTTGGACAATGGATTTTAGCTTCCCCGTGCCTTACTTTCCTACCCCTAAAACAGGAAGGATAATAGTACCAACCTCATGTCGTTACTGGGATTAAACTTTATTGCTTCATTTGAACCACTAAGAGTAGCGTCTGGCCCTCAGCGTACACTCAGGGCGGGCTCAGTTTTAGCTGAGTGTATATTTGAGTGTGTTATGCTCACTAAGCTCTGACAGGGCATCAGTGGGAAGGCCTGCCTACCATATCTGAGGCCCTGGGTTTAAGGCAGAAGCTCAACACAGTGCCGGCCTGTCATAAATGTTCTGCCAGTTGCTGCCTGTTTCTCCAGCTCCCTTTGTGGCCCTTCACTGCTCAGACCTGAACCCTGGCCACGCCTTTTCTCACACCCCAGACCTTGATCCTGGAGTTGGCGTCATTGCTAGTAGCCCTTTCCTGACCAGCTCTTCGCCACTCCTTAGTCTCTGCTTTGCCTTGGGTCTGGAAGCCCAGCCAAGCTTGGGCTGGTTCTTCTGCCTCTGCCCTTTCCCCTAGGACCTGCCTTACTTCTATTACAGTATTTTTGTTTGTTTGTTTGTTTTGAGACAAAGAGTTTCGGTGTGGAGCCCTGGCTGTCCTCGAACTCATTCTGTAAACAAGGCTGACCTTGAACTCACAGAGCTCTGCCTGCCTCTGCCTCCTGAGTGCTGGGATTAAAGGCATATGCCATCATGCCCAGCACATAGAACTTTATTTTTAAGATTTGGGTTATTGCGGGGCGTGGTGGCTCATGCCTTTAATCCCAGCACTTGGGAGGCAGAGGCAGGTGAATTTCTGAGTTCGAGGCCAGCCTGTTCTACAGAGTTAGTTCCAGGACAGCCAGGGTTGCACAGAAAAACCCTGTCTCAAAAAACAAAAAAACAAAAAAACAACAACAAAAAAAAAAGATTTGGGTTATTTTGATTTAAAAAAAATTATTCGATGTGGGGTATATATGTATACATGACTGCAGGTATCTTTGAAAGCCAGAAGGTATCAGATCCCCAAGAGCTGGAGTTGTAGGCAGTTGTGAAGTTGTGAGGGTACTGAGAACCAAACCATGCCCTCTGAAAGAGCAGTAGTAAGCCCTGCTCTTGACTGCTGAGCCATCTCTCCAGCCCCATCGCAACACTTTTCCTATTTCTTTTCTTTTCTTTTCTTTTTTTTTTTTTGGTTTTTCGAGACAGGGTTTCTCTTTATAGCCCTGACTGTCCTGGAACTCACTTTATAGACCAGGCTGGCCTTGAACTCAGAAATCTGCCTGCCTCTGCCTCCCGACTTTTCCTATTTCTTATCACTGTTTATTTAATGTATGGAAACATCCCCATCAACAGGTGAGTGGATACACAAGATAGGAATAGGCATATAACAATTTACATCCTCACAGGGAAGGATACTGTATCACACACTGTCACACAAGTTACCTTAATGCAACTGAGAATACATTTAAGAATGATTACCGGCCGGGCGTGTGGCACACGCCTTTAATCCCAGCACTCGGGAGGAAGAGGCAGGTGGATTTCTGAGTTCGAGGCCAGCCTGGTCTACAACGTAAGTTCCAGACTGCCAGGGCTATACAGAGAAACCCTGTCTTGAAAAAAAAAAAAAAAAAGAATGATTACCAATGTATATTGCACCACAGTTACAAGTTGGTAACCCAACCAGGAGGTTGAGGCAAGAAGGCTGAGAGCTCCAGGCCAACCTGAGCTACAAGGAAAGCTCTTATCCCAGCAATGACAAAGCAACCAATACAGTCTAAGACCCTCTCCCCTTGTCCAGTTGTTGTTGTTGTTTTGTTTTTTGGTTTTGTTTTTTTGTTTTGTTTTTTTGTTTTTTCAAGACAAGGTTTCTCTGTGTAGCCCTGGCTGTCCTGGAACTCAGAAATCCACCTGCCTCTGCCTCCCAAATGCTGGTATTAAAGGAGTGCGCCACCATTGCCCGGCTCCCTTGTTAATAAAGTGTTAATAAAGTATTAAAAGAATGTCCACACTTGTCTGGGGAGGAAGTTAAAGTATCCCTTTCTTTTCCAACTACACATAAAAGAATGTGTTTTTATTCTCATTAGACTTGCAACAGGCCAAGTATGTAAGCAGACGTAAGGGCGCAGCTGCATGCTAACAGTTCAGACAGTAAAAGGATCTCAGAACGTGAGAAATTCTACTCACTATTTTATTTTTTTGGTTTAGAAAATATAGTCACTCTCTACATGCACGCGCGCACGCACGCACGCACACACACACACACACACACACACACACCCCTCACAATCTAATTCATATTAGAATTTACCAAGGATATAGTGAGAGATATTTAAAAAAAAATAAGTTAATAAATATGTAAAAGCCTTTTTAGCTTGAACTTCTAAGACAGTGACTTTTGAATACTAGACCCCACATGGACACTGGCATTTGGAGTCTTTAGTAGTATAAAGGAGTCCTGGTGTCAGAGAGTTTGAGAACTGTTTCCCTGCCTTCTCCATGAATCACCATGGTCCCCTCCAGGACAGGAGGTCTCCAGTGTATACCTTGACACTCCCTGAGATGGAGTGGTCACCCCTGGGGCAGCTGTGGTTATCTTTGCTCCACTCTGCCTGCTAACACATTCTGACTGGGCATCATCAATATGTCTCTTGGATAGAGGGTCCCCAGTAATTGGTCTTAGAGCCCACTTCTAGGATTGGAAGATAGTCATTGCCCTCACTAGTGTCCCTAGAGGGAATCAGTAATCCTTTCTTTCAGTGACACAGGAGCAGACTCATTCTGAGGCAGCCAGGAATTTGCAGGCAGTACTGCAGAGCCAGAGAAGTCACAGCTGCTTTTCTAAGAACCAGATAATCCCCAGGCTCACGCCAAATCGGAGAATCTGTTGTTGTTTTTCCCAGTATGTTAACTTTTTCTGTTATAAGTTGTACATGCTCATTTAAAAAGCTAAGGAGAAGGTTTTTTTTTTTTTTTTTTAGTACTTTGAAGAGAAAATTTGGTTGTGATTAGTTCTGACTTTCCTGTATGCTCTCTTTTCAGAAATCCTAGTAAGCATTCTGTGCTGGACTTAGGGGCCGTTTGGTCCCTACCTGTCAGAGCAAGGCAGTTATTGGTCAGTCCAAAGGCCAGTCAGGGTAGACAAAGAAGGGTGATGATGGTGTATGAAATGTGTGTACGGTTCTGCTACCATCAGATGTGTGAAGCCTCTTACAGCTGCTGTCCACAGTGGTCAGAGAGGACACAGTCTCTTAAAGTAGGAAGTGATATTTTTCTTCCCGTATTTTCTTTATGATAGATTTGAAATTCCTTTAGGAATTCTACTTCCAAGAATCTGTCCTAAGGAAATGATGAGACATTTAGACAACAGGATGTGTCTACCATTATTCATGAAACTTGGAAACAAACTAAGTGTTCAATGATGAAAGGTTCACTTCATAATTCTGTGGTTGTGTATTCTATGCTGGCTAAGAAGAATAGACATTTATGAAGTCTGTAATGGCACAGGGAAATTCTTGATCTAGAGTACTGGTAGTCATCTACATACTTGGCATAAATATTTGTTGGTTGAAAACTAAAAACATAAGGATAAGAAATTATACCTGTATATACTAAATTTTCTATTATGTAAATACTTTTGTGACAAAGTAAAGAAAACTTAATCTTTAAACATTTTTAAGATTTGCTTATCCTTATATTATGTGTATAGGTATTTTGCCTGTACACATGTCTATGTTCTATGCATGAACTTGGTACCCTCACAGGCCAGAAGGAGGCACTGCCTCCCCAGGAACTCGAGTTATGGAAGGTTTTGAGCTGTCATGTGGTTGCTGGGAATTGAACCCAGGTCCTCTGGAAGAACAGTCAGTGCTCTTAACTGCTGAGCCATCTTTGTAGCCCTGAAAACTTTAAAGGTTGGCACCAATGTATGTCATTGGGAGAAAGCTGTCTTTGTGAAGACACTGATAAATGACAAAAGGTTCAGCAGATATACACCTAGAGGACTGGTGACTGCTTTGCATGAGTGAGGACAGCGAGGACAGGAACTTGGTTTTGAGCTTCTGAAAGGAGGGGGAAGGAGGACTGTTTGACTCAAGGCTCTCTCACAATTGCTAATTTCAAAGAATATATCTGTCAACATATATCTGCCATCCCAGCACTTGGGAGCTGAGGCAGGAACAGCTAGAGTTTAAGGTTAGCCTAGACTACATAGCAAGACTGTCTCAAAATCCAACTGGACAAAACAAAACAAATAAACAAAAACTAAACAAAAAAAACCCTATTCTTGTCATTATGAAGATAAATATTCTGGTGAAAAACCAGAGCACTCACACAAGGTTAGAAAGTCTAATATAACATGGGACATTAGACTGAGTAGGAACCCAGGATGGAGCAAGGTAGAATCCCATTTGCTCTTTCCATGCTAATGTCCTGATGGCTTTGCCCTTTGCAGTGGATCACAGTTGATTCCCTGTACGCTGATGGGTGGAATTCTTGGCTCCAGCTGCTGAGTTTGACACATCACAGGGTAGAAATGCCACGCAGAGCTCAGAGCCTCTTATCCAGCTGTTGCTGTCTGCCCACTTCCTCTCCTTAGCCCAGTTGTTGCTGCTGTTGGTAAAATGCAGTTGGTAGAAGCACTTTAGTGAGTCACCATCTTCCTGGCTCTTGGTGTCTTCAAATGTAACAGTCACCTCTCTTGCATGGCTCCCTCATAGAACCAAGTGGGAGAGGGAAAGTAGAGCTATATAGCCATGTAATTTTCATTGGCATCCTTGTTCTGTGGGTTGTATGCTATTGATGTCTCAGTTCCAGTTCAGACTCAGCTCCACAGGGAGTTAAGATGTAGAACCCACTATGCTTCCTGATGGAATGGCATCCCAAAGGCTGCAGGATCTAGTTCTGGGTTCAAATCATCCATTTCAGTCTATATTTCTAGAGCATATGTTGAACTTAAAATTAATGCTTTTATTTTTCTACTCTTGCAAAAGCCATTTAACTTGCTTATTTATGTACCTGGTGTGTGAAATGTGCATGTGGGCAAATGTATGTACAGGTGGATACACCTATGTGTGTACATGCAAAAGCTAGAGGTGTACCTAGAGTATACTCATCAAGGGAGTCACTGTCGAAAAACTCCCAGAATCCCTTGTTTTCATCTCACTAACTCTGGGGTTACAGATGTGCCAGGGACTGGAAAATGACTCACAGGCTAAAAGTGCACACTGTTCTTGAAAAGGAACTCAGTTTGGTTCCCAGCACCCATGTAAGATAGTTCATTAACAGCTTCTAACTCCAGCTCCAGGAGTATTCAATATGTCTGGCATTCGTGAACACCTGCACTCATGTGCATTGGGGTGGTTTGAATGAGAATGGTCTCCATAGGCCGATATGTTTGAATACTTGTTTTCTAGCTAGTGGAACTCATTGGGAAGAATTAGGAGGCGTGGCCTTGCCAGAGGGGGGGGTGTCATGGGGCAGGCAACAGGTAGCTTTGAGGTTTCCAAAGCTTAGACCACTTACTTCCAGTGTTCTGTCTACTTGATTATCTCTACCTTCTACTTGTTTGTCAAGATGTGAGCTCTCAGCTATTCCTACCACAATGCTTTTGCTCTGCCACCATGGACTCTATTTTAGTTAGGGTTTCCATTGCTACAAAATGACACCATGACCATGGCAACTCTTTTAAAGGCTAACATTTAATTGAAACTAGCTTACAGTTTCAGAGGTTTAGTTCATTATCATCATGGTGGGAAGCGTGGCAGACATGGTGCTGGAGGAGCCAAGAGTTCTACATATTGATCCAAAGGCAGCCAGGAGATACTTTTCTGTAGGCAGCCAGGAGAGTCTCTACACCAGGGGAAGCTTGAGCACTAGCAGACCTCAAAGACTACTCCCAGTGACAAATTTTCTCTCACAGGCCATATCTCCTAATAGTGTCACTTCCCATGGGTCAAGCATATTCAAACCACCACATTATACTCACTGGACCACATAGGTTTGATTGAATACATGAGTCTATGGGGACCATACCTAGCCAAAAGCATAATGCAAAATATGGTTAGTCCAACTTCAAAAGTCTCCATAGTCTATAACAGTCTCAACAATGTTAGAAGTCCAAAATTCAAAGTCTCTTCTGAGATTCATGCAAACTCTTAACTGTTATGCCCTATGAAATCAAAATAAACACACAGATCACATACTCCCAACATCACAGGATATACACCATCATTCCAAAACATCATAGTGAGGAAATACTGGACAATCTCCAAACTCTGCATCTCCACGTCTGATGCCAGAGCACTCTTCAGATCTCCAACTCCTTTCATCTTTGTTGACTGCAACAAACTCTTTCTCTTGGGCTGGTTCCACTCCCTATTAGCAACTTTCCTCAACAGGTATGACAGGACTCTGGCATCTCTAACATCTTGGGGTCTTCAAGGCAACTTCAACTTCACACCTTCTCCCAGATCATGTCTGGGATCTACACATGATGTTCTGGGCTCCTCCAAAGGGCTTGTGTCACTTCTCCAGCTCTGCCCTCTGTAGCACTCTGGGCTCTGGCTCCACTGCTGCTGCTGTTCTTGGTGGTCATCCCATGATATTGGCATCTCCAATATGCAGGTGTCTTCCACTGCAACTAGGCTTCACCAA
The DNA here is from genome assembly GCF_978045245.1 of Mus caroli. Lineage (NCBI taxonomy): Eukaryota > Metazoa > Chordata > Mammalia > Rodentia > Muridae > Mus > Mus caroli. The sequence continues at coordinate 48,652,069 of NW_028227263.1, read as the reverse complement.
AATAGCCTCTCATAGGCATTCTTCATGCTGCCATTCCTCAACTCCTTTGTGTAATGAAGGAGGCAGCACCTTTACTGATGACTTTTGCTGACTTCTCATAATATCAAGCCTCAGGTTCTTTCCATGACCCCCTTCATGCCTTCTAAACCAGTATCACCTGGGTGATTCTTACACATTACCAAGTCTAGTTGCAGCACAAGGTACAACCTTGGCTATCTCTGGAACACACTTTCTTTGTGTTCCCAGAAAACACTTCCCAGAAGATTTCACCTCAGTAATGCTGGTATCTTCTTAATCATTGTTAATTTCTTAGCTCCAACTAACTAGCATCAATTGTCCCAAGTAATCCCTTTTACTCTTGACTCTAAAGCCAGAGCCACATGGCTAAGGCTGTGGAGTTCTCTTGCTTACTGGGGCTAGAACATAGTCCCTTATTCTATCATAGCATCACCAGCTTTCTACTTTTCAATTCCTTCACTACCTAAACTTCACTAAGCTTGGATGTCCTGGAACTTGCTCTGTAGTCTGACCTTGAACTCAGATCTGCATGCCTCTGTCTCCTGAGTGCTGGGATTAAAGGTGTGTACCACCATGCCTGGACCTAAGCTTTTCTTTAGCCTTTCACAAGATCTTTATTCTAGAGTGTAGTTCATTCTAGATATAGTCAACTTGAAAACAGAGAATATTCATCACAGTGCATCCCTTATCAAGTTGACACATAATAATATCTCCTTACATCCAAATGAAAACAATAACCAGGTCATAATAATGCCTAACACAATATAACTATCCCATGTTCAACTGTAAACTCATAAACAATAAGCTTAGCTGGGTGGGACTTGCCCTGAGGTCACCACTCCCTTAATTCCCTTTAATATGCTTGAACACTGGATTTAGCTCCATTCTATGTCCTGGTGCCCCTTTAATCTTTGAACCATTCATTTTGTATTTTCCCTTCCTAAGCTTGCTACCTTTGAGCAAAATGCTCCTTATAAGAGTGAACCACAGTACAAAGTCTACACTAGGGTTCCTTTGTCAATGCAATTAATCTTACCACAGACTGAGGCAGACTCTTTGGACAAGGGCAAAATGCATCCACTTTCTTCACCTAAATATCACAAGAGCAATCTCTAGGCAACATTCTAAAATTCTTCTCTGAGACCTCTTGAGCCAGGCTCCCACAGTTCAGATCACTCTCAGCACCACTGTCTTCCATGCTTCTACTAGACTGGCCCGTTAAGGCCCACTTAAAGCATTCCACTGCTTTCCAAAGTCTCCCAATCCACATTGCTCCAAACAAAAGCCTGGTCAGGCCTATCACAGCAATACCCAATCCCTGGTAGCAACTTCTGTCTTAGGGTTTCCATTGCTATGAAGAGACACCATGACCAAGGCAACTCTTATAAAGGCTAACATTTGATTGGGTCTGGGTTACAGTTCCAGAGGTCTACTCCATTATCATCATGTTGAAGAGCATGGCAGCTTGCAAGCAGACATGGTGCTGGAGGGGCCAAGAGTTCTCCATCTTGATCCACAGGCAGCCAAGGAGGCAATAGTTTTCTGTAGGCAGCCAGGAGGAGGGCCTCTACACTGGGAGGAGCCTGAGTACTAGCAGTCCTCAAAGTCCACCCCCAGTGACTCACTTCCTCACTTCCTCTCATATCGCCAAGTCTCCTTTGATAAGACCACACCTCTTAATAGTGCCACTCCCTGGGCCACGCATATTCAAACAACTACAGTTTGTTTGGTTGTGTGGTATATGTCTGTATGTTCATGTGTATGAGGGTACGTGTGAACATGTGTGTGTATGCACACATGTGTGCATGAGGGGCAGAGGTTGACACTGGGTATCTTTGGGTATTGCTTTCTACATTATATTTTGAGACAGGGTCTCTTGTTGAATCTAGAACAAGAAATTTTGGCTCCAATCTAGCTAACCAGCTTGCTCTGAGGATTCACTAAACTTGACTCCTCTTAGAAAAGCAGTATGTGCTGTTTACTGAGCTATCTCTCAGACCCCAATCCAGACTTATTTTTACCTTTATGTTTGTTTGTTTGAGACAGGGTTTGTCTGTGTAGCCCTGGTTGTCCTGGAACTCCTTCTGTAGACCAGGCTGACCTCTAGTTCAGAGATCCACCTATCTCTGCCTCTCAGATGATGGGATGCAAGGGATGAGCCAACACACCTGGCTTCATTTTTAACTTATGAAGAAAATGTTTCTGTAATTTTCCACCATGGTGACACCATTTTATAGTCTCTTTGGCTTTCCTGGTTAGAAGTAAAAGAAACAACCATCCACCCCAAATAGGGAATGAGCCAAGAGACCAAGACAAGTCCAGCCTGGCACCAAATGAGCTTCTGAGGGCTGGATGGAGCCTTAATGACTCTGAGGCCAGTGGCACCACCTGAAAAATATCCCCCACCAACCCCGTGCTCAATTTTCTACCTCATATGCTTTAGCATGTCTAAGAATAAGTGGAGCTATGGCCAGAGGGCACGGCGATTGGAATCCCGGAGGAGGGACGTGTGAGCTTCTTGTGACCCTCTTTCTCTGTCTCCTAGAATGAATATTAACCATCTCATTAGGAGAGATCTAGCAGAGTGTTTGCCACGCTCAAGGAGCAGTGGTGGGGGGAGGGGGTGGAAGAAACTGTCAAAATCAAACAGAGTGGAGCTCACACTGGAAACTCTCAGAACACACTGTACCACTGAGGAAGCGCCTGAGTACAAGGGTCCTGAGAAACCACTGCTTACAAACAGCAACCAAGCCAACCTGCGGCTCTTTGCCTTAACAGGACAACAGGACAGCTGGAGGCAGGTGGTGCTGGCCCAGGGTTGATGACTAGAAAGCATTTAGTTGAAGGTCTGTGATTTTCTCAGTCTTTTCCTCATAGTTTCAGGATAGCTGCTTCAGCTCCAGATCCCACATCTGCCTTTAAAGAAAGAGGAAGGAGGAAGAAAGGGAAGATACTAGTAGGAAGTAGAATTTATCTCTAGAGTTCATTCCTCTCTGCCCTCCTGTATAGCTTCTATTTATGAGTTACAAGTCATTGCTAATGCAGCTTGGGACACATCTGTTTAGTCTCACAGTTTCTGTGTGTCAGGTCTTGGGTGATGGCTCCAATATGAGTCTGGTGAGCTGCACTGTTCAAAGGTTTCTGAGCTCCCTCAGGTTGTAGCAGAAGTAATTTCCTTGGAGCCTCAGAACTCAATGAAGCATGCGTCTTAAAAGCCAGTTTTAAAATGTAAATATAAATACAAATACAGTTTTATTTACTTATTTTGGTGTGTGTGTGTGCACGTACGTGTGAGTGATGTGTGTGTACACTTCCAACAGCATACATGTGGAAGTCAGGGAACAGTTTCCAGGAGTCCAATCTTTCTTTCTGCTATGTGGGCTCTAGAATTGAACTCAGACTGTCAGCCTTGGCAGCAAACGCCCTTAACCGCTGAGCCATCTGGCTGAACTATGTGTGGTTCTGCATCCAAAGAGAAGCCCCAGGAGCAGCTGCATCCTTTCTGATGAGCTCACCTGGACTGTGATCAGGAAAGGCCATTATTCACTGACAGACATCAGAGCCTTTTAGAGAAATGGCAGTTTAAGGACTGGGTCAAAGAAAGCAGAAGGAGAGAGATTCGGATCATAAAGCAAGAGATAATGGAAATCTACCAAAAGCACACTAAATTCTACAGCTATTTTGAAGAATAGTGTGGCAATTTCTATGAAACGAAAAAGATGCCTATCCTACAATAAACCTATACTACTTCTAGGTGTTTACCCAATAAAATAAAAGACATATATACTTGAAGAATCATTACTGCTTTATTCAAGTAGCCAAATGCTACCATTGATAGCTAAATGGATAAACAGTTTGTGATAGATATGTAGAATGGAATATTGTTCAGTAGTATAAAGGAAAGTTCGAACTGACAAGACACAGATAATCTCAAAACCAGGAAAGCTAGTGATGTAGTGCAGAGATAGACTATTTACCTACAATGCACAAGGCCCAGTGTTCAAGCCAAATGCTCATCAGAGCATGGCAAAAATATCACTGGGCAAATACACAAAGAAGTACTTGCAGAATGAGGTTCTAGAGAAAGCAAGAGTGACCCACAGTGACTGTAAGCAGAGCATTGATTGCTGGGAGGGGGAGGGGTGGAAGACTGACTGCCAAGAGGCAGAAGGAGCTTCCTGAGTCAGAATGAGGTTCTAGAGAAAGCAAGAGTGACCCACAGTGACTGTAAGCAGAGCATTGATTGCTGGGAGGGGGAGGGGCGGAAGACTGACTGCCAAGAGGCAGAAGGAGCTTCCTGAGTCAGATGGGCTTTGCTAGTGTTCATAAAGATGAACATTAGCCGGGCGTGGTGGCGCACGCCTTTGATCCCAGCACTCGGGAGGCAGAGGCAGGCGGATTTCTGAGTTCGAGGCCACCCTGGTCTACAGAGTGAGTTCCAGGACAGACAGGGCTACACAGAGAAACCCTGTCTCGAAAAAAACCAAAAAAAGAAAAAAAAAAAAAAAGATGAACATTTATCAGTCAGGAGACCATTTGAAATTCATGCAGTTCGTTTTATACAAGTTTTGTCTGGATACTGATAGTTTAAAAAATGTGAACAAAAGACTCAAAATACACAGTTTACTAAGGAGCATACCCAAACTTGACATGGTAGAGGGAGAAAGGCCTGGAGCTCAATGTCAGCTTCAACTGCATAGTAAGTCTGAGGCCAGTCTAGGCTACATAAAACCCTATTTCAAAAAATAGTCAGCTATGGTAGTGCGCGACTTTGATCCCAGCATTAGTGAGGCAGAGGCAGGCACATCTCTGAGTTTAAGGACAGATGTTCTAGAGAGCAAATTCCAGGTCGACCTGATCTGCCTAGTGAGACCTGACCTCAGGTCCAATTAGTTAAATCATCAATTAAGCAGCCACAAAAGAGACTGGTGAGATGGCTCAGCAGTTAAGAGTACTGACTGCTCTTCCGGAGGGAGTTCAAATCCCAGCAACTACGCGGTGGCTCACAACCATTGATAATGAGATCCGACACCCTGGTCTGGTGTGTCTGAAGACAGCTACAGTGTACTTAGATATAATAATAAATACTTTTTTTTTTAAAGCAGCCACAAAAAAATCATACTCAGACAGCTATAGACCTATTATGCGCAGGTGCTCAGCTACTTGGTGATCAAAAGAAGGTAAATTAAAGCAAGAACACCCTGCCACACTATGTACTGCCTGTAATAAATAAAACAGTAAAGATTGCTAATCCCAAATTGTTGAGGTTATGGAGAATGAAAATTCACATACCTTTCAGACAGGACTGTAAACAAGATTGGCATTATCTATTAAATTTGATTTATAAGATGAACCTGAGCAGTTTGCAGTAGACACTTCTGGTATTACCTTCCCTGAGTCCATCTCTGATTTCAGCTTCAGCCTTGGACAGTTTGACTCTCTCTAGGCTACAGCACTGACCCAGTGTCCACCATACACTTTCCTCTCTCTCCTGCAGCAACTTCTCTGGTATCAGGTTGTGATATGGACCTGCAAACAAAGCTATCAAGTCCAGGGGCATCAACATCCTGGGGACAAGCCTCAGGTGATGAGAATTTCTGCAGTTGATTGACATTTCCCCCTCTCAGATGACTCCAGCTTTGTCAAGTTGACATAAAACTAGCCAGCACAAAAGACTTTCTACTCAGATAAATTAAATATCAAATGATAGAACTTTTATCAAACTTTAGTGAACCCCACAGGCCATACACCATTTTAAAGAATTTCTACCTATGTATGCACCAGTTTCCATTCCTTTTGGAGAAATCTCAGCCCTGCCGAGAATGTGCTCTAGTCACTTACAATTTCATGTAGTTGGTTGGATTTTGTTTGCAATTTTGAGAGTTTTGAAGAAATATCAGTCTTAGGTCACTCATGTGCCTGTCAATTCAGGACATAATGTAAAATCCAGAAAATTTCCAGGGAAGACTGACAACATGACAGACCCTGCTCCTCTTTGGCAGCTGGAGGAGCAGACTATGTTGAAAGTGATGTCCTGAATGAAGAGCTGAGTGTGAATCACCATGCCTGCAATCTCAGTACTTAGGGCACACTGAAGCAGGAGGATTTTGACTTTGGAGCTAGCTCTGGGCTACATAGCAAGACCCTGTCTAAAATGAAAACAAAGAAACACAATGTACGGGTGTGCTAGAGCTGTCTTCATTATTGGTTCTGGCAGGGGGTTAGGGACAGCATAGCAAGTGGTGTCTAACAATTGGGCGGACACATTAGATGGATGCAGCTTCTAGCAAGCACCCCCTTCCACTTTACTAACATAGCCAAGCCCCATCCTTGACTGGAGATGAATTTCTTTCTGGACTAGGGAATAAATTAGCACATGTAGCGGCCTAAAACAATACACACTTCATGGTATGTACTCACTGATAAGTGGATATTATGCAAAGAGTGTGGAATACCCAAAATACAACCCACAGACCACATGAAGCTCAAGAGGACGGAAGACCAAAGAGTGGATGCTTCAGTCCTACTCAGAAGGGGGAACAACATAATCAAGGGAAGTAGAGGGTGGGAGGGACTTGGGAGGAAGAGAAGACAGGGATGGGAAAAGGGGGTAGGAATCAGGTATGGGAGGAGATGGAGGAGATGTACAGAGGGTCAGGAAATTGAACAGAGGTGTGTAGCCATGGGGGATGGGGAACTGGGGGTAGCAACCAGAAAGTCCCAGATGCTAGGAAAGCAAGAGCCTTCCAGGATCCCACGGGGATGACATTAGATGAAATATCCTACAAGGGGGAGGGAGAACCTGTCGAGTCCATATCTAGAGATTAGGCATGGCCCCCTGGTTGAAGGATAGGAACACCTACTCATCTCCAAAATTTTAACCCAGAATTGCTCCTGTCTAAGGGAAATACAGGAACAAAGAGTGGAGCAGAGACTTAAGGAAAGGCCATCCAGAGACTGCCCCACCTGGGGCCCATCCCACATGCAGTCACCAAGAAGTGCTTGCTGATAGGAGCCTGAGACAACTGTCTCTTGAGAGCCTCTGACAGATCCTGACCAATACAGATGGGGATACTTGCAGCCAACCATTGGACTGAACACAGGGAGCCCAATGGAGGAGTTAGGGAGGGGATTGAAGGAGCTGAAGGGGCCTTATCTGACATCAATGGGAGGGGAGGCCCTTGGTCCTGTGAAGGCTTGATGCCCCAGTGTAGAGGAATGCTAGGGTGGTGAGGCAGGAGTGAGTAGGTGGGTGAGGGAGCACCCTCATAGAAGCAGAGTAAGGGGGAATGGCAAAGGGAGGTTGCAGAGGGAAAACGGGAAAGGGGATAACATTTGAAATGTAAATAAATAAAATATCCAATTAAAAAATTACACACTTGCTATACAAAGTAACTTAATTCAGAAGTTCAAAATGGATGGGTGTGTATGGGTTCAAATCAAGGTGCCAGAGGATCCAAAGACGACGTGTGCTCTTGCATGTTTCCCTCTATTGAATATGCTCTCAAGAGCAGAGCGGTTCTTATCTCAAAGTCCTGATTTAATCACACCTGCTAAGTGCTTCATTATGGAGGGAACCACATGTACTCTCTCCAGTGGTCAGAATACTAGCATTTTGGAAGAGCTGCTATTTGCTTGTTTTGGAGACAGTGCAAAGAGGGTGTAGATTAGGATATGTTTCCTGGGTTGTGATCCTGGGATTAAACTATGCTCTGTGTACATGCCACAGTTTCCTCATCAAAGGACAAGAGGGACAGGAGGAAACCTTGAAGAGTTGTTGTAGGTTTGTTTAGCAAGATAGCATTAATGAAGGGCTCATAACAGCATCTACCACACAGTAAGCTTTTATTAAATACAGTTTTTTAATTTTTAATTTAATTTTTATTTTTGGATATAGGGCCTCTGGATCTCATGGAGATTTGCCTGCTTCTGTCTCTTGAATGCCAGGACTAAAGGTCTATGCCTCCACCTAGACTTTTTAATATCTTTTAAACAAATTGATTGATACTATGTATCAAGCACTGCTCCAAGTTGGGAGGTACAGGTGGGTATATTCTGTGGAACTGATGAAGTCATATACACAATTACAGTTATTACAATTTGTACTGCTTGGGATAAAATAGCCAGGCCAGAGGTGATACACTTGGGACGACTGTTACAGGTTCTAGGCCAGCCAGGAATTTTAAAAGAAAGAAAGAAAGAAAGAAAGAAAGAAAGAAAGAAAGAAAGAAAGAAAGAAAGGAAGAAAGGAAGAAAGGGGGGTGAGGTGGGAGAGAGAGGAATAAATAGGCAGGCTAGAAAGGGCATAATATTAAATTCAGGGAACCTTAGAAATATTAGTCAAACTCCTAGATTACTATGATATTGGAGTTTTAGTTTGTTAAAAGAATAGGTGTTTTCAAGCCAGATAATGAAGGAAGGGCTCTTGATAGAAAAAAGAATGTTAAAAAATGTTAGGTAGGATTCTTATGTGGCTCGAGAGGAAGCCAGAAAGGTTGTCATACACAGCCAGCCTGTAAGTGCTGCGTTAAAGTTTGGACTTTATCCTAAAAGTAATAAAGTGTCTCCGACCATTTAAACTCGGGGAAGCGATCATCAGTTTTGCAGCTTTATAAAGCTTCTCTGGAGACCAATGAGCATAATGAATTAGCTTTTGCTTTTGAGAGGAAAGGTTGCTTCTGATGCCCAGGAGCTGGTGGTGACCAGCAAGTTGGGCAAGGCTCGACGCGGTTTGTTTTTGTTTTTGTGATTTTTTGTTTCTTTTTCAGCTTACAAGCCGGAAGGACAATTTGAAATTAATGTTGAGAACGAGGATCTGATTAGAGGGCTGTTGAATGGTGACCATTGGCTGAGAACATGAAGGGGAAAGGTCACCAGAAATATCTATTATTTTCAAGGGCAATGCATGCTAAACTGCATCTGTTGTTGTTGTTGTCAAGTTGAAGCTTAGAGAAGTCAAATTAGGATACCCAGGTGCAACTTATTAAGAAATTATGGGTTAGGAATTCAACTTAACTTGGATATCTGGTGTGTGAAAAAAGGCTCTGAGTTTTGGCTCAGAGTAATTTGTCTCGGTTTTGGATGTACTGAATTTGAGGTATAGCAGGACAGGCAAGTGATGAATGCCATTTTACAGGTATTGAGAAAAACAGAATCTGAGCTCAGGTAAAAGGTTTGCGTCAAAAATAGCCTCTGTGGTGGGAGAAGAGCAGGAGAAAGAGCATACTTTTTATTTCAACCTGAGTTCAGTATAGCTTAAAAGTCTCCGCTATTTCTTCCCCAGCCCTTACCCTAACTCTTAGACCTCTAACCCCAAGACAAACAGAAGAGTAGATGTCTGGGTCCGACGTGACGTGAGATCAGTTTTCACACTTTCAGCTCTTGGTGATGAGCCCAGGGATGCCAAGATGCTTTATATTCAAGGGGCTAACCGCATTCCACTCTGACTTCACACTAACCATCTGACAGAGCATCCACACTTCAGGGAAAAGGCCGCTTCAAAGAGGGAGACCGCCACGGCTCCCAGCAGACGCCCGGCCCCAATGACGTCACGCGGCAGCCAGGTGATTCCCTAGCCTCTGGCGTCAAGTGCTGATGACGTCATCCCGGCGCCCCACCTCGCCCCCTGGCAGTGTTGGCCTGGTTCACGTGGGTCTGTCCGGCGCTCCCCGCCCCCTCCCACCTGCGGGGGATCGAGGCCGGGCGGAGGGGGCGGGCCCGAACTGAAGGAGGCGTGGCTTGGGCGGGGTCGTAGGGCGCGGCGGCAGCCAGCCCGGCTGCATACAATAGCAAGGCTGCGACCGGGACCGAAGGTACCGCCACACGGTGGGCATTCCTCGCCGCTGCCCTACACCTCCCCGTCCCACTGCACCTCTAGGCTGCGCGGAGTCCTGTCCGCTATCACCGGCTTTTCGCAGTCGCCGGTGCTCCCTCAGAGCCCGCGCTCTCCACAGTGTCCTCAGAGAAGGCTCCCCTGAGCGAGCGCACCCCGCCCCCTCATAGTCCCGGCGCGCCTCCCGCTCCCCGCGGCCCGCAGCGGCCCGCCCTCCAGACCCCGGGCCTGAAGGAACCCGGAGCGAGCGGCGAGAGGAGAACGCGGGGCGGCCGCCGGCTCACTCCCGCGCTCTCTCTCCGGGTTTGGCCTCCGCCAGGAGGAGGAAGAGGAGGAGAAGAAGAAGGAGGAGGAGGAGTGGAGCGAGCGCAGAAGGTGAGAGCTGGCCTCCCGCGACAGTGCTCCCCGCCGTGCATCACGGCGGCCGGGCGAGGGCGCGGGGCTGGGGAAGGCGCTCGGGGGTGGGAGGGGGCGGGGAGTTGGGGGGGCGGACCGGGGCGCCAGGTGAGCCGAGGCGGGCGCCGCCCCGCGAGACCGACCGCTCCCTTCGGGCCAACAAAGGCCCCCTGTGTCAGCTCCTATGCGACCGCGGGTTCCCGAAGTCGGGGCGCTGGGGGACCCCGAGGGCGGGCGCTGGGGCTGGGGAGGGCCCACAGGTCCCGGTCTCGGTCCGGGACTGACTCCCTCCGGAACTTCGGGGTCCTGAGACGCTAAAACTGGCCTGCGACGCAGATGCTAAGTGAAGCAATGAGGGTTTATTCTCCGTGGTCGGTCCCGGCTTGGGAATCACTTTTCAGGTTCATCGCCTTGTAAAATAGACCGGTAGCAAATGACCCCACCCTCACCCCAGGAATACTCCGTAACTTGGGAAGTTCCTCACAGACTTAGAATGAGAATCAGGGTTTTTTTTTCCACGCCCATTTTTAGTCTATTTCAAAGGCAGAGTTATTCCAACCATCACTATCTTGGATCTTTTAAAGGTAAACGATACTGTGAGTGTTTTTGGAAGAATACTTGACAGTCATTGAGTGCCTTTAAAAAATATCTTGTATCCTGTTTCTTAAACCCCTTGGATGATCACCTTATCCTTTACGATATTTCCAGAACTGTGAAAGGTAAAAGAAGAGGTTATTAATCAAGTTAGTACTTCTATCTTAAGAATCGTTCTTGAGAAAAACCTTTGTCCCCTATGTTTAAGGGTCTCTCAACTCTGTCAGGAGGAACACTGGAGTTCAGCAGTACAGAGATGCCTTATTAGGCATTACCTCCTTCCTATGTGACCTGGAATTGATCACACCCAGCCTTAAAGTTCTTAGAGTTTGCTTTTAAAGTTCAGAAATGAGCAGCTAGCTAGCAATCATCTGCTCAGCTTTCAAGATTCCACTGAAGAATCGTCTCCAGCGTGGAGTCTTTGCTGGCATCCATTCTGCCTCCTTCCTGATACAACAGTCTTCTCCCCATTGGGGCTCCCAGAGGCCCACAGAGATTTCTTCTGTCTGCACTTGTAACACATTCTACTTGGAACTCTTAGGTTCACATGAACACAAACCATCTCAACTAGAAGCCACCTCTCAAAGAGTTTTGGCAACTGGGACTCTTGACATTTCCTGAAGCTTATTCTAGTCTTAACCTGCTAAGTGAACTCATGGCTTGGCCTGATCAATTTACTTATTTGTTCATCTGTTTATCCAATATTACTGCTACAATCTGAAGTGCTACAGTGTTTCAAGCTGCCTGCTAAAGTCTGTGCTGACTTCAAGTACATCAATACAGCTGGTCTTTCCTCACAAGACCTAGAGCTCAAAGTGTAGTGGGTGAGGTAGACATGTAAACAATGAAGGTCCTCTGGGGGACTCCAGTTGTACAGGGAATGGTGCGCAGTAATTGAGGTTGCTGGACCTGTCCTACAAGTCCTGGCCACAGCAAGTCCGTAGGGAAAGTGGCCCTTCATCTGTAAGAGTTTACTTGTTAAAAAGCTTAGCCAGTTCAATTCGCTGTATATTTTCTGAGTACCTGTTTTGAGGCCTTTTGCTAGGTTTGCAGGAAGCTGTGTACCTTGAGGGGTCTTTGTAAAACAAAACCTGGTCTATCAGTGCTTCCTCCCCTCCCAACCCCCTTTTCACAGTTGAAGGATTACCTTCAAACTTTTTAGTGTGAAATAAGAAACTCCTGGAGAGCTGACCATTGCCTACTTTTGCATCCTTAAACTTTCTGAGTTCTGTCCTCTGCCTCCTCTTCTCATCTCTTTTCCGAATGCTGCTTTGCCTGGAGTGCTGCTTCCTACCTTTTATTTGCCTGTGGAGAATTCTTTATTGGACCTCTGAGAAATAGTTCTTCCTCTTCCCTCTTCATCTCTGGGAATGAGTTGCTCTTCCATCTTCTGGCCCAGGAGTCTAGAATTTTTGTAGTACTCCTTTAGTAATCAGTTGCAATTAAATTTGAGTCTTCATCTTTGAACTTTAGCCCCTTCTTTCCTTCCTTCCTTCCTTTTTTGTGGTACTAGGGATCAGGTGCTCTACTGCTGAGCTATATCCCCAGCCCTTGGATGTCTTACACTGAACATTTTTAAATTTTGAGACAAAAACCAACCTTGGACTCAATCTGTAGCTCAGGCAATGAATTTGTGATTCTTCTTTAGCTTCCTAACTGGGAGACCACTAGGTTCAGCTGCCTGCGAATCTTTTTTTTCTTTTCTTTTCTTTCCTTTCCTTTTTTTTTTTTCTTTTTTAATTTTTTTCTTTGACATGTTGAAGAATGAAACTAGCCCCCCCTCTCCTTTTTATGTTTTACTTATTTATTGTGTTGTGAGTGCATGCATTCGAGGTGTAGCTTATACAAAGTCACCTTTTGGGAATTCTCTTTCCTGGCGATCAGACTCAGGCCATCAGGCTTGGCAGGAAGCATCTTTTCTTGATGAACCATCTTGTCAGCCCTATATATTATTAAATTTCCTCTTCCTTAGTGTGTGTGTTAGTGGAAATTGTGTGGAGGTCAGAGGACAGCATTCAGGAGATGATTCATTCTCTCTTTTCACAGTGAGTTTCAGGGGTGGAACTGATTAGGTATGTTCATTAAAGCAAGGGCTTTTTTTTTTTTTTAACCTGTTGACCAATCTCATTAGCTCTACTTTTTATTTTGAGACAGGACCTTCCTAAGTTGCTCAGGCATGCCTTGAGCTTGGAATCCTTCTTTGTCTAGCTTCTGAGTAGCTGGGGTTACAGGCCTGTGCCACTAGGCCTGTCTTTATGAATTACTTGAGGTCAAGATATGTTTGGATATAGTGTCTAGTAATGTTCCTGGTACTTGAGTACATTGAATGAATAAGTACTTTGAATGAGTAAGTATGTGAATGTGTGAAAGAGTCCTGTAAAGCCCATGAGCTAAGCCACCTAATCTTTTGGATGGAACAATTAGTTGTTAAAAGTGTGATCCTTGCACCAGCAGTGTCAGCATAATCTGGGTATTTGACAGTAGATTAATGAGTCTCATCCCAAACCTACAAAAAACAAATTAAGGTTGGAGCCCAGGCGTCTCTGCTTTATTAGGCTCTCCAAATGATCCTGATGCTTAGTAAGGTTGAGAAATCGATACAGAGTTAAAGGATCTGTATTTTTTTTTTATTTTTTGTAAAGTCAGCACTCCATCCTCCCTTCGGTCTCATTTCCTCCCCCTATCCCTTTTCTTCCTTATCTTTTCTTCCTTATTCTATCCTGACATTCCCTTCTGTTCACACCCCCTCCCTCCAATCTATCTCTTGCCTCTAGAGTGAAAGCTGCTTGAGGGCTAGGAGATTTTTCTGTTCAAGTTCATTGCTTTAAGCTCACTGCCTAGAAGAGTGACTAACCACAACTAGCACAGACATTCACATATTTGCTAGATGAATAATATGACTTAGTCCTACTTACTGCCAGCTGCTACACTGGGGTTTTGTTGAAGAGTACTTTGAGTGAAGAGTCATCACATTCCCATTTGCAGACCCAGAAGACTCTTAACATTTTGGGGATTCATTTTTGCTTTCGCCAGCTTAGTTACCTTCCTTCCCTCCCTGTGTTTATTTACTTTTTATTTAATTTTATTTTTTTAGTATTAATTGAGACAAGGGGTCTTGCTATGTAGCTCTGACTGGCCTTAAACTTGTGCCAACTTCCTGTCTCAACTTCTTGAGTGCTGAGATTACAGGCATATGCCTGGCTTTGCTGTTTTTTTTTTACCATAGAAAAAAATCTACAGGGCTCCCTAACTTATAATATTGTTTTAGCCATGACCTGAAAACTGCTGAAATATCCTAGGCCAGAATTCTTTCTTGAGAGATTGCAGCTTGGTTTTCCAAGTCTAAATGAGCATGCAGACTTTTGAGTCTTAACTTGAAACTGTCTTTTCCAGATCACCTGTGGTTTTCAGTAAAGGTTCTTTTTTTAGTAAAGGCTTACTTGATTCTACACAATTTCTCTTCCTTCTGAAGCTCTAAAAGTGCTTTATTTGTTTTCCTTGTTTTTTCCCCTTCCTTTTTTCCCCTTTGAGGCAGGGTTTTTCTGTTTAGCCTTGGCTATCTGGGAACTCACTCTGTAGACCAGGCTGACCTCAAACTCAGGTTTGCCAGCCTCTGCCTCCTGAGTGCATGTGCCACTACACTTCACATTGTTCTTCCTCCTCCTCCTCCTCCTCCTTCTTCTTCCTGTGTGTGTATATGCATGGATGTACATTTTTTTGTGTGTAATGCAGGTATGTAGTGTTCGCTTATGTGGAGCCAGAAGTCACTGTTGAGTGTCTTCTTCAATTGCTTCTCTATCTTATTTTTTGAGACTTGGGCCTCTCATTGACTTGAAGTTTAAGGACTCAGTTAGACTGACTGGCAGTAACCCTAGGCATACTCTTGACTCTGCCTCCCCAGGGCTGGGCTTGTAGGTGTACTACTGCTCCCAGATTGTTACATTAAGTGCTGGGGATCTGAACTGAAGTCCACATGGTTGTATGAAGCACTTTACTGAGCCATCTCTTTAGCCCAGTGTTTTTGTCAACTTTCTTATTAGTCTTACACAGCATGCCCAGTTTTCTCCTTTTCTAACATCCTTCTGGGAAACTTGGCTTCATTTATTTATCCTTTACCAACAGTAATTAAGTTCATCTCTACTATGCACCAGGCTTTTTGCTGGGGCAGATACTCATCTATATAGGGTATGGCTTAAGCCCTTAAGGAAATGTTAAAATGAACAGATAGAGGGGTTTGATTGTAAAGGTGAGAGAAAGCTGCCTTTGTGCATCCCTTCCTCCACTCCCAAATTATGGATAGGTTGTTAAGTATTTTAGTAAACATACTTCAGAAAGTCATTTTGAAGCTGGGAGAGGTGGCAGGTGTTCTTAAATTACAGTAAGTGGGAGGTGGGTTTCTTTCCAACCCTTAGAATAGCCATGATTGATAATTGCTGGTATATTAGAGATTAAGAAGCAGAGGTTTGTAGTGGTAAAAGAAACAAGCTTGTTCAAATCTTTGCTGTCTGTAAATGACAAATCTCAATTCCAGTCCATATATATCTGATCCCAGCATCCATGGGCTGTTTTCAGTTTCTAGGCTGCTTGAATTTTTACTCATGGGGGCATAGGAATATTTTACAAATAACTATATTGCTCTTGGAGTTTCACATCATTTACTGTTAATTATTCATGTGGGAAAAAGATCCTTCGAGGGTGTCATTTTCTTCAGTTTTCACAGTGGCTCTGTATTCCCATTTTATGAGTTAGGAGACCAAGCCTGATAGAAATGTTGGTTTGCTTAAAGAGCACATCATCAGCACGTGCCTGAGTGTTGACCGAAGCACATTTGAAATTCTAGGTCTAGTACTTTACACTTGCCACTACTAGAGTGACTTTGAGCTCTACCTAGATTCTAGAATACTACAAACATCCTTTTAGGTTGCTTTCTAATTTCAGTTTCTTATCCCTAAGAAACCCCTAACTAAAGAACACAGTTTGAGCTAGAGAAAAAAAAAATTGCTGATGAAGTTCTTAATGAGAGCAGCTAGAATATAGTATTTCTTTCCCCTGCCTCATATTCAAAGCCGTTTCTCAGGAGTAACTTTCTCTTCTGCCTCATCCTCTTTTTTTTAAATTATTTTTTCACGTTTCTGTTTTTGAGATCATGAGTGTTTATAATGACCCTCTAGATTATCCTTTGTGGGAGGGCTGTAACTCAGTTTGTAGAATGCTTGCCTAGCATATATGAAAACCTAGGTTTGATCCCCAGCACCACATGAAGCCAGGTATAATGTTGTATGTCTGTAATTCAGCAGTTCATAGGTAGTGGCAGGAGGTTCAAGGTCAGGGTCATCTTTGGCTATGTAATGAGTTTGAAGGTCAAAGCCTCATAATCAGAGACCCTGTCACAACCAACCAACCAACCAACCAACCAGTCTACTTATTCCCTTGTAAAGTGTCTTGTAGTAGTACCTCATTTCTATGATTTATTCTTTTTATAAGGCAGATCATTGTGTTTTAAAATAGTTTTTTCTTTGTTTTAAAAGTACTTATTTTTAGTTTATGTATATGTGTGTTTTGTCAGCAAGTGCACCACAGGTGTGCCTGGTGCCTGAAGAAGGCCAGAAAAGGGATTCAAGTTTCCTAGAATTAGAGTTACAGCATACTGTGAGCTCCTGTGTGGGTGTTAGGAACCTAACCCATGTTAGGTTCTTCTACAAGTGCTCTTAACCTCTGATCCATCTCTCCAGCTCCTCATTAATATGATTTTGTGGGGTATTGATTAATTCTCTAAAATTGATCCAAGTCCATTATGTCTTGTCTCTTATTCATGGAGTCAGGGTTAAGTAATTTGCATGTAGCCTTGGGAAACCATTCTTACTTATGGAGCTTTCTTCATTCTTTCCCTTTCTGTTTCTAGCCCTCAGGTTTCCCTTTCCCTTTCAGACTGAGTAAAGTCCAAGTTGGGGTGGAAAGAATGTTTGTTCTCTTTCTAGACTCTGTGCATACTGGATCTTCACCCTCTTCTGTCTGTGCATACTGGATCTTCACCCTCTTCTGTCTGTGCATACTGGATCTTCAGGCTCAGCTTTCTATTTCCACCTGGCTCCCACAATGCTGAGGTTTATGTCTTCCTGATTGAAACTGTTGCCTTCTTAGTTCTTTGTATGTTGTGACATTTCTTTCACTTCCAGGGGAAGGAATTTCGTATAAAAAGGAGAGCACCAAATTTGAAGTTACACAAAAAGCAGCTTAGATATTTACTTAAATCTTTCTTTGTTTAAAAAGAGAAAAAACTCTTAACTCACACAGTTGTTAAATTAATGTTTGTGAAAGTGACAAGATGTTGATGTGTAAATTGTTAAAGTAATAAAATAGACTTACAGTTAATGTGTTGGTAGAGGTTCTTTATTGATTATGTTTGAATTACTTCTCAAGATTAATCAAAGCACAGTTGCCTTAGGTTTACTTTAACTGTGTGTGTGTGTGTGTGTTTTAAAGGTAGGGTTTAAGCCTGGCAGTGGTGGCGCACACCTTTAATCTCAGCACTTGGGAGGCAGAGGCAGGTGGATTTCTGAGTTCGAGGCCAGCCTGATCTATAGAGTGAGTTGCAGGACAGCCAGGGCTACACAGAGAAACCCTGTCTCGAAAAACTTTAAAAAAAAAAAAAAAAAAAAAAAAGATAGGGTTTAATGTGGTCCATGGTGGCCTCTAGCAGTGTGGCAGAGATGACTTTGAATTTTTGATCATTCTGCCTCTACCTACTGACTGTAATAATATGCCTTATTTAGTTAAATGTCTATAGATGATTCTATTATACAAACGTGGTTGCAAAAGTAATATCCTCTGTAAATGTCTTGTTATATAAAAGTGAATGATTTATTGCTATTCAAAGTTCACTCATTTGCAAATCATTATGTACAAGGCATTGTCTAGGGGAAAACATAACTGTACACAGACAGTTACTTTCTATTGAGACAAAAATTACACATGAAGATATGTACAAGTGCTGTGTGATGTGGGAAGGGAATCTATTCCACTTGTAATGGGGAGACTTGGCTGTGTTAAAGAACATGACACTGCAGATGAGGTCTGAAATATGGACAGAGGTTAATACTACAGGAACTGTGGAAAGGGAAGAGGAAGGACCTTCCTGGAAAAGCAGTTAGGAGGATCAGAAACTAAAAAGCTTTTTTTGCTGAGTACTGAGTAGTTTAGTATGTATAGAGGATAGGGCGTAGGGAATGGTGAGAACAGAAGGAAGGACCCAGATGACGAAGCACCTTTTGTATAATAAATACACAAAGTACTTTTACTAGAGTATGACTTCCCTTTATTCTTTGAACAGTCCTCTGGATTAGTGAGGGCAGGCGCTGTTTTATTTTCATTTTATAGAAGAGAACACAGGGAGGTTAATTGAATGACCTAGGGCTATAGATGGCATAGCTAAGATTTGAAGCCAGGTCAGTATAGCTTTGAGCTCGTGCCTCTTTTATTGCACCATTGCTGACCTACACCTTTATAGAGTTTGAGGATCAGGCAAGCATTAAGGTTTGTATTCTTTGTAAGTTACAAAGTGCTTAACTAGTATTAGCTCTTAGTTGGGAGTTTGTGGTTGGTGCTTTCGTGTATCTACAGTCTTACTGCTTTCAGCTCCCAAGTACTGGGATTATTAGCATGAATTTAAAGTTCACTTGCCTTATATTCTATGGGCATTTCTTAGAATTCTCCTTAATCTCCAGACTCTTTCCTCCCCTTCAGAGTTGCTAACCAGGAGCCAATAAACTAAAATAAGGCCAGCTAATTACTCCTCCAATTTTAGTGTATTTACTTAAGCTCCCCAATTTTGAATGTTTGTTTATTTGTTAAATTTGTTTATTTCCTTCTTTGAGTACTTGGGAGATGGAGACAGGTGGCTATCTGTGAGTTTAAGGTCAGACTGGTATACAATTTCCAGGTCAGCTAGGGCTACACAGAGACCCTGTGTTAAAAAACAAAACAAACAATTTTTTTTTTCAGAATGGGGTATAAATGCCAAGAGATTTTGTATAGTTCTATAAATTCTTGATTCTTCCTATCACTTGGAGAATTACTATTTTGTTATATTTTTTCTTTCATTTAATTTCACTTAGAATTAGATAATTATCCCAGAATCTGAGGGGTTCGTTTTGTCACAGTAATTTTTTCTTTAGTTTTGATAATTGAGCCTAGGGCCTCAAGCACTTGCTGTACCACTGAGCTGTCCTCCCTGCTTCTCAGTAGACTTTGCTTGAATAATGTTACCTATAAAGTAACTACCTACAAAAAGCCAAGTAGGTAGAGTGGAGAAATCCATAATGATATACTTTTCAAAGTCCAAGTTTCTTCAGCAATTTTACTCTCTCACACATGCACTTGTAAAGGCATACATATGTGTATAGTCATACTGTATACAGATGTTCATGAGCTCCTGTTATACAACACAAAGCTTTTCCTGGGAGCCACGACTCATGTCTCCTTACCCCAGATAGGGATCCTACATAGATGGAACAAAATACAGATACCACCAAAGTCCAACTTGAAGAACCAGTGAGTGTTGGGGATTACTGTAGGGTAAAGGGCCAAAGAAAGAGCACTCTGACCCTGACTTGACCCCAAGCCCAAGACATAGGCCAAATAAGAAACAATAGTCTTTTGGCTTGACCCAGAGCTTCCTACTGTTTCATACTTTCCCCTCAAGCTCACAGCTTTTGTTCCAAAAACCCTGTAAAAGCCTTCTCCATCCAGCCTCTGCCATCTCTGTGTCCAGTCAGAGGCAGCAGCCATTCTGGCTTTCTCCCCAATAAATCTTTTTTGTGAGGTTTGTTCCTTATGCTGTGGTTTTGTGATATTCCCTGGTTCCTGATTTCCAAGATGCCCATGTGCTGGAAAAACCCTTAGTTATTTGCAGGAGTATGGATGAAAGGGTACTTACAGAAGCAGTAACGAGGCCCCAAAACAGCAGCATGGGTGACAGCTCACCAAAAAGCTGGGAAACCTCAAGCAGCCTGCTGGCAGCTCAGCAGGTTGTTGAGTATCCTTTCTGAGGGATTCTGCTCTGAACTTCTTTCAGACAGCTCTGCTGGTTTCTGCTTCTCTCAGGCCCATTGCTCTAGGCTCAGAGGCTTTTTTGCAGATCAGCTTCCTTTTGCTGCTCAGCTTCCTTTTGTCTGAGGGGACTCTCAGTTTTTATTGCTTACTCAAGCAGGGAGGAGCCTAGTAAATCTAGTCAATTTCAGGGACTTCCAGAATCTATTTTAAACCTTTTGGTTTTCCTGCAGGATGAAATGTTTCAATCTTGGAGAAAATACTTACACACAGCTCCCATATGCCTAACCTATTACTTACATAGTATTTTGAAGAATTTAAAAATAAGTTGTAAACATTAGTATTATTCTACCATTAGACACTTTCAGTATACATATCAATTGTTTTCACAGAAACATACTCATTTGCTATTCTGTGGTTTTATTTGGTTAGTACCCTATTGGAACCTAAGCTCCAAAGACTTGTCTCTTTAAAGGATGGCTATTTAAAGAGAATGAGGTAGTGTTTTGTTTGTTTTTTGAGACAGGGTCTTATGTAGCTTAGACTGCTTTGAACTGGTTGTGTAGCCAAAGATGACCTTGAACTCCATAATCCTTATATCTCCGCCTCTCAAGTGCCAGAATTACAGCAGGAGCTTGCCTTTTCTTGAAAATATTAAATAGGTTTCCCTGTCTGTTAACTGTTGTGCTTGAGCTTGGATACAGTAGGTATTCGTAACATTTCAGTAACACTGAGTAAATGAAAGTGGAGCCAGCATATACTGTAGTCCATGTGACTTCTTGATTAAGAACATTAGTTATTTTTTTCCAGCTCAACAAACATAAAAGAATTCTTGTGTATTTCTCTCCCTTGGAGCCCCTCCCACTCTTGGGAGTTCTTTCTTGCTTCTTCTTAATAAGTGAGTATTCACAGTGTTTTTTTTTTAAAAAAAAAAGGTTATGAACTAACCAGTACCCCGGAGCTCTTGACCCTAGCTGCATATGTATCAAAAGATGGCCTAATCGGCCATCACTGGAAAGAGAGGCCCATTGGACTTGCAAACTTTATATGCCCCAGTAAAGGGGAACGCCAGGGCCAAAAAGTGGGAGTGGGTGGGAGGGTATGGGGGACTTTTGGAATAGCATTGGAAATGTAAATGAGGAAAATACCTAATAAAAAATATTAAAAAAAAAGGTTATTTTAATACCTGTCTGAAAGATGATGTGTTGCTAAATAGATAACCATTTAATACAAATATCTCTGAAATGAGGGAAGTCAAAGGCTCTCCTGATGACATTTAAGAGGGAAAATTTCAAGTTCACCTCTGGCTATTTGTCCATTCCGAATATTTCTTCATTTCATTTGAATTGAGGAATTACATATAATTGAGGCCTTTGTAGGCTCGTTGACCATCTAGGTGGCAGGGTTTGTTTGTTTGTTTGTTTGTTTGGTATTTTTGTTGTTGTTGTTGTTTTTGCTTTTTTTCCCGTGTGCACATATGCTAGATGTGAAACTACATTTGTGGCTTCAAAATTGGAAGTTTTTTTATTTTTTTTTTTATTTATTTTTTTTTTATTTTTTAAAGATTTATTTATTATGTGTAAGTACACTGTAGCTGTCTTCAGACACTCCAGAAGAGGGCGCCAAATCTCGTTACAGATGGTTGTGAGCCACCATGTGGTTGCTGGGATTTGAACTCTGGACCTTTGGAAGAGCAGTCGGGTGCTCTTACCCACTGAGCCATCTCACCAGCCCGGAAGTTTTTTTAAATTAGTATTTTCAAGCTTCTTTTCTCTTTGACAAGATATCTCTATGTATTTCAGTCTGGCCTTGCAGTCTCTATCCTCCTGCCTTAGCTTCTAGAATGCTGGGATTACAGCTAGTCAGCACCACACCTGGGTTAATGTCATTTAACTTTCTTCCATTAAAATAACAAATCTGGGGCTGGAGCGATGGTTCAGCAGTAAAGAGCATTGCCTGCTCTTTCAGAGAACAGGGGTCCAATTCCCAGCACCCATATGGCAGTTCACAACTGTCTGTAACTCAAGTTCCAGTAGATCCAACACCTTTTTACAGACATGCATGGAGCTAAAAAAAAATTAAAACAACAAAAACCAAAAAAACAATGAACTTTAAAACAAACAAACAATCAATCAATCAATCAATCAATCAAACAAGAACCCCTACTAAACAGCAGCAACAACAAACAGATCTGGGGCTGAGGGCCTAGTATAAGTAAAACTCAGAGTTCTGTCCCCAGAACCACAAAACAAAACAAAACAAAATCCGAATGGAACACTAAACAACCCTACCAAAAAGCCTAGAGCTATGTTTTCCAAGCTATGTCTTGGTAGTTTGGAAATTTAAGTAGTTTGAAGCAAATCCAGCTACGGAGCGGGATGTGGTGATACATGCCATTAACTCTAGCACAGGGGAGGCAGAGGGAGGTGAAACTCTGGAGTGAAATCTTGTCTCCCCCTCTCCCACCAAAAGGGTCCAGATAAGGTTTTCATAAGGTTGTTTTATTGATGACTCATCATTTCCAAGTTTCCTTTTGTTATTAATACTTTTGTGTTACTGTGATGAAACACCACGACCAAGGCAAATTATAGAAGAAAGTTTATTTGGGTTTACAGTCAAGAGGGTTAGAGTCCATGCTGGTGGGGTGGAGGCATAGGCATGGTAAACAGGAGCAAGAAGCTGAGAAGTCAAATCTAGAACCATAAGCTTGGAGCAGATAGAGCAAAGTACAAATCACAGTTTTTTAACTCTCAAAGCCTGATTCACTGACATACTTCTTCCAACAAGGCCACATCTCCTATGAGTCCCCAAACAGCACTACCAAATGGGGCCAAGCAGTCAAATGGGGAACATTTTTCATTCAAATCAAACCTCTCAATCCCTTTTGTCATCAGTTCAATTTATTTGAAGAAACAACATTGTTCTATAGAGTTATTCACTTCATATTTTTTTTTTTTTTTGCCGAGCTGTGACTGTTTATTAACTGACCAGATTACAAAAATACCATGGGTGACACCTTAGTTCATCCGTCTAATAAGCCTATTTATCTGGTCTTCCCTGTTGCCAGCATCTCCACCTTCTACAAAGTGAGTTGTCTTTTTCTTCATTCCACCTTGTGGGGAAGATAATTTGAAGGGCCACAGGAAGTTATTTGCTTCCTTGAAGCGTTTCCCAACTGTATAGATCTCATGAATTAGATCCTCCATGCAGATGATGCCAAACTTACCAAGAGAGCGAGCAATCAAGGCGATCTGCCTTCTTGTTGATTTTGCCATAGCCGCTCTTGTAGATGAGTTTACTGACTTCAGGTTGGGGTACCCCCATGCAATGTATGGTTCCACAATCCGCAGCATGTTAATTGAAGCCTTGTTGAGCTTAACAAAGGTGCCATTGAAGATCTGTCTAAGACGAAGGAGCTGCAGAACCTTACGAACCTTTGGGCTTACTCCATTGATACCTCGGATTCTGATGACAAAGGCCAGCTTTGGTTCTGCGGACACATAGAAGTTCCCAGCTTTTCTTGCCATCCTGGCCATCTGAATCTCAGTACGGTACATCTGCCTGTATTCCTTGTGATAATGCTTTGCCTTCTCATAGATGAGCTTCCTCCTTGCCTTTCGAAGTGTCTTCAGGGCAAACTTCTTCCTCAGGCGCTTCACCTTCAACTCTGCGAAATTCCTTCGTTTTTTCTTAAGGGTTTCTGGCACAGCGGGAACCTTTTTCTTGAGAGTTTTTGGCCCAGCAGCAGGAACCTTTTTCTTCAGGGTTCCTGGAACAGTGGCAACCTTCTTTTTCTTCTCTGGAACAGCCTCCATGGTTCCAGCCGGAAAAGAAGAGAGAAAGGTGGCGCATGTGCACTGTCTCCTTAAAGGTCTCACTTCATATTTTGTATCCTATTGTTTAAACAGGTTCCTTGGTCCTATATATTTATTTATTTTTAAAACTATTTTAATTTAATTTTATGTAAGTATTTTGCTTGCATGTATGTCTATGCACCACATGTGTGTCTGGTACCAGAGGAGGGCGAAAGAAGGCATCACATTTCCTGGGACTTGAGTTATAGATGAGTATGAACCTCTCGAGCACATCCTTTTGTTTCTTACAAATCAATAGCAGGATATTAACAGGCCAACTCTGCTTTCCTCTCTCTTTTCCCTATTCTTTCTCTTCGTTTTCTTTCCTCCTCCCTCTTCCCTCTCCTTCCCTTTTTTCTAACCAGAACTTCACAACTGTTAGACAAGAGCTATAGCACTGAGTTACAACCCCAGAAACCTGGTCAGATTCAGGCTTGTTTTGTTTTGAACCAGTATTGGTGTGTTCTTTCTTCAAAGGCTCTTGGGTCTTTCTGTGATGCTAATAGCTGTAGAATTCCTTTTTCATTCTTCGATTACTGGACCTTTTCAGCCTTTGCCATTCTTGTTAAATTCCTTCCTTTAAAGAGTCTCCTGGGCTGGCAAAATGGCTTAAAAGAGGCTCCTTGACAAGCCTGAAGACACACATAAACTCAAATAAGTAAATAAAATCTCATTTAAAAGTAGTCTTGCTTTGCTGGGTGTTACTGCATATTTGTACACAGCTACTTGAAAGACTGAGGCAGGGAGATTGCTTGAGCCCAAACATTGGAGGCCTGTTTTAGTATTATTGTTAGATATATAGAATAGTTCAATTGTTTAAAAAAATTAATCCGCATCCATGCATTCCTTTCTGTTTACCATTAGGCCTGTTCTTACTCATTTTTTCAGTAAGTGCCTTTTAATGGCAAGATCATGAACATCTGACAATATGGCAGATTGTAAAATGGAGATGGAGGAGTTTTGTGAAGTGAAATACAGTGACTCTGGAAGACGGCTTAAGCCACACGAACACTGACAGGTGAGAATCAGATAAGGTTAGCCGACTTTATAGTCCAAGGGATTGTGTGCAGTTAGTATATTTAAGCTGAAAATTTAAATACAACTGGGAGAAGATTAATGTGCATAATAAAATAACAGGAGAGTCAGAAGACATCTATTTAAATAACAAAGGATTAAGAGGATCCTGGGGGGAAATTGATGAAGCTCTTGAATATTTTTATAAAACTGATCTTATACACTTATTTTGGAAACTAAATGTGAAATGACAGGTGTTCTTGAAGTTTTTTTATTAGTGGCAAATACAACTTAAATTTTAGTAATGATGAAAAATTGATTTTGATTTATTTTAATAGATTATTAAAACCTTTCTCTAACAAATTTTTGTTTGTTTTTTGGCAGGAGGAGGGAGGTATACTAGAAATTCTAGTTGACTTTAAGTGATATTTTGGGTACTAGTTATCATTGGATAACAAGAGTCTCTCTAGTGTTTGATGATTCTGTTAGATACAGTTCTGAGACTGGAACTATGTTGTGTTCCTGTGGTGCTTGATAAATGCATGGTGATCAGGAAAGAAGTGGGAAATAACTGAATGGATTTGGTACTGCATGGTTCAGAGTGTGTATGCCATGTGTATGTCGAACTGTTCTATTGTTAGGTCCAAATGGAAAACCTCTTATTCTTTCTTTTGTTCCTGCCCAGTCTGTACTTTAATATTCAGAATCTGTTCTCTGCCTTAGTAGCTCTTGGTCTCATTGAAATTCTTCCTAGAGATTGAGATGGAAATGAGAAAGGCCTTGGGCTGCTGCCTGGACATCCACATTCATGAGAACTTAGAAATGCAAAGGGACCAAATGCCTTGACTGACCTAGCCACTGCCAGGTCAGCCAATCATTGCTTTCCTGCTCTCCCTTTGTGCTCTGTGCCTTTGGTCTTCTATCTGCTGGAGGTTTGTGCTACAGCTGTTTCTACCAATTAATGTAATGCTAATATGCCCCTTAGTGAAGGCCTGGACACACATACTTGGTCCCCGTTGTTGGGTAAGAGCTCCATGGTACAACCTTCGGAATATCTTTTCACTAATAGTTGGACTAGACACCTTTTCATACTGATTTTGAAACCATAGAAGCCATAAGATGAATATGCTGTTTAGATCTGAGAAGTTTAATTTCTCACTTTATGTAAAAAGAAAGACAACAAAACAAAACAAAACAAAAAAACCCACAAAAGGCTCATGCCAAATTTATTCCATATGTTATACTTCAACAAAGATGTCGATTTAAACTTTATCCTCTCTGTATCGTGTAGCAGTTAAACCTCTGCCCCTGACCTGTCTCTGAACGCTGAGATGCTGCCATTTCTTGACTATGTGGTATAGGAGTGCTAAATCCAGTAGTTTTAGTTTCTTTACTGAAGCTGTACTGATTGTACCGCTTCACAGGTTTGCATTAGGATACATGGAGAGGTAGTTACATTGTATAACACTCGTGAGTCCAGGGCCTTGTCTCCTTGCTGCCCTGAAGTATCCTGAGTACCTTGGGGTTGGGGTGGGGTGGGATGGGGAGGGGTGGGTTGCTTAAAAATTTTTTTTTTTTTTTTGAGACAGTAGTCTCTTGTAGCCGGGCTGTCCTTGAACTCTCATTGTGCAGCCAAGGAACGTCCTACCTTTAACAAATGCTGAGATTACTGGTACAAAAGCAGGCTCAGGTTCTGGGGCTCTGGGGACTAAACCCAGAGCCTCCTGCAGGCTAGGCAGGCCTCTAGCAACTGAGCTATAGCCTTATCATTTTATGGACAGTTTTTAATGTCATCATAGATGCTTAATACATATGTTCTCTCATTCTCTTTCCTCCCCAGCCCCTCTTTCTTTTTGAGACAGCTTTTATGTACCCTACCGTGGTTGGCCTGGAATTCATAAAGATTCACCTGCCTTTGTCTCCCAATTCTGGGATTAAAGGCTTGTGCCACCAGTGTTCTCTAAATAACATCTAGGTTTAGATATTGCATTATCATTTTTTCTTTACAATTCTTTATATGTATTTTCACTTTTAAATAAGGTTTGGGCTGGCTCAGTGGTTCAATGCGTAAAGGTACTTGCTGCCAAGCCCCACACTTGAATTTATCCCCAGGATCCACATGAGAGAACCATTTTCCACATGTGTGCTATGGCACCTGGGTACGCCCGCGTGTGCACTCGGACGGACACACACACACACACACACACACACACACACACGTGCGCGTGCACACACAACATAAATTGTAGTAAAAATAGTTTATGTGTTATTCCTGATTATTTCATGTATCTTTGTTCCTTTGCATTGTAAACCTTCAGAATGAGGTGATGGTGCACACCTGTAACCCCAGTACTTTGGGAGGTGGAGACAGGATCAGGAGTTCAGAGTCGCCTTTAACTATATTGTGAGTTCCAGAGCTACTTGCATCTCTAAAAAACAACCAACATCTCCCCTGCCTCCAAAAATTGAGGAAAAGTGATCTTTTTTTTTTTTTATTTGGTTTTTGAGACAGGGTTTCTCTGTATAGCTCTGGTTGTCCTGGAACTCACTTTGTACACCAGGCTGGCCTCCAACTCAGAAATCTGCCTGCCTCTGCCTCCTGAGTGCTGGGATTAAAGGCGAGCGCTACCTCGCCCAGCTGAGGAAAAGTGATCTTTGTTTTGAAAAACTTTTCCATAACTCACAGTATTTTTTTAAATACAGTTTTGAAGTCTTAGTAAATATTAGTAAACACCATTTGGATTCAGCTTATTTATTTATTTTTTTTAATGTTTTTTTTTGGTTTTTTGAGACAGGGTTTCTCTGTGTAGCTCTGGCTGTCCTGGAACTCACTTTGTAGACCAGGCTGGCCTCAAACTCAGAAATCCACCTGCCTCCGCTTCCCAAGTGCTGGGATTAAAGGTGTGCGCCACCACTGCCTGGCTCAACTTTAATTTATTGAACAAAAACTGGCATATGTTGTGGCATCATTCCAGATTCTAGGAAATGATTGCCTTTATGAAGGTTGTTCTTTATACTTGAAATAATCCTTCCTGTGTCTTATCAGTGTGACACTGGTCCTTTCTTCAGTGCTCACTTATTTTTGTCAAGTCTCTTCTCTTCTTTTCCTCTGTAATCAGTTCCTTTTTATGCAGGTTGCCTGATTGTGAGGGGGGACACACTACATTAAAGACTTGATGCAAAGATATGGGCCAGGTGTTTTGGGAATATTATTGCATGTGTTGTGTTATTTTTAGTATGGGGCTGTTTATCAGCATCCTTTCTAATTAATTGAGGGAAGTAACAGGATCAATTCTAGTGACTTCAAGCAGCATGAATTCAATACAGGTTTTGAGAGAGGGGTTAAAGTCTACTTCTGATGGCTAAGGATGCAGCTCAATGATAGAGCGTGTGTTTGGCACACACAAGGTCCTACGTTTAATTGTCAGCACTGAAAAAAGAAATCTGAAGAAAAAATGCATCCATGTTGAATTTCTTTGAATAAACTCTTTAGATTGCATTTAAGAATTGAACTCCTAACTCCTAAGAATGGCAGATTTTGCTGGAAGCTGTTGCTATGACAACTAAATCTAGAGTTGTGCTTTCTCTGCTGCAGTTTGTTCTGCAGAAAAATGTTCTATGTCCAGTCTAATCCTTTATCTAATCTTGTTCCAAATTGGTATCTAGTTTGAGAGTTATCTACTTGGCAAACCTAAGTCATACTTATAAGAGAGTAAAACAAATCTAATTTTGTTTCCCAAGCTGTAGTACCTAGGAGAGTGAAGTAGATTTGAGAAAACGAGTACATATTGGTTATAGAGAGTATTCAGGTGCTAGTGCATTTTTCTAGTACCAAATCTGAAATTCTTTTAGTACAAAACCTTACTTAAACTTTTTGTAAATTATGTTGATGTTTATATCATACTTATGTTATCTTCCCTATGTTTGTTTAGTAAACTGGCTGAAACCAGCAATGGGAGCGGGGAGTAGGGGGAAGAGAGAGAAAGAGAAAGAATATGAATGAGTTTATGTGTGTGTGTAGAAACTACGAATACTTTCAGTCTAGCCACTAATTTGGTCTGGTGCTGGGAATTGAGCCGGGATCCTCTGTAAGAACAAGTGATTTTACTACGGAACCTCCTAAAGTGGACTCTCCCCCACTTCAAAAAACCTACTATAGAGTCAAATTGTACTTGCCTATCTCTTGAATTACAAATTTCCAGGGATCTAGCACTTGCTGATTGGTTAAACTTAATCATTATTCAGGAATTAACTACTAGCAAAATGGGATTAATAGGCCTGATTTGCTTATATAATCAACACTGATCTCTTAGTTGGAGATCAGATAGATCACTTTTTCCCAAGGACATTGTGGTTTTCAAAAGGTAATTTCTTTTTTCTTGCTTTTGATATTTTGAAACATGGTCTCACATTGCTTAGGCTGGCCCTAAATTCTTGCTTTGTGGTCAGGGATGGCTCTCTGAGCTGAAACTCCAGATCACCTTGCTTCTGGTTCCTGCCTCTGGAGCATTCAGATTATAAATATGGGCCATCATGCCTGGTGAAATACTAATTTTTGAACCACATCCCAGACCAAAGTCAAAATAAGGGGCCTAAATTTGTTTTTATAAATTCTCAAAATGATTCAGATTACTTACCTGCTACTGATAAGGGATGTTAAGACTTAAGGACTCCCTTACAAAAAGAAGACAGGAATAAGTGCTGGGTAGGCTGACAGTACCAGTTTCAAAATTATAATGGTGGATAAGGGACCAATTCATTAGGGATCTTGAATGTGTATTTTATAAAGTTGTGAAATATAAAGTAGATAAGTGTATATCTGAGGACTTGGTGGCAACAGAATATAAAAAGGGTGAGGTTGAAGTTGTAATTTCATGGGCACAGATTAGATTTTCATCTTGGGTTCTTTTTCTCCTTCAGCTTTAAACTCTTTCTATAAACAGAGAATATGACCGTTAGGAAGTTGAGAATTGAATGAACAACATGCACTTCCTCCAGGGATCAACTCACTTCATTAGGTTCGTCAGCAACCATCATTCCCCATTGAGCCATCTTGATGGCCCTTTTCTTCCTTTCTTGAGCTTAGGTCTCACTACATTGCTCAGCATGGCCTCAAACTCACTGTTCTCCTGCGTTAGCCTTCTGTAGCTAGAATCAAGCATCATTCCTTTCAAGATTCAAGATTACTCCCTGAGTCTCAGTGATTATTTCAGGTCCTGGACCCTTGATCAGATTCTCCAGTCAGCTTTAGTTTAGCTGTATGCACATGTATTCTGCCTCTGTAGTCTTATCCTTTGGTATTATGTGAGTTTTTTAATTCAGTTGTCATAGGGATATTACAACTAATATGTGTTAAGGGTGATGTGACCATCCATATTTTATGTTCTGCCTTTGCTTTTACCTCATTGCTTTATTTTTATTTTTTATTTTTATTTTTTTGAGACAGTGTTTCTCTGTATAGCCCTGGCTGTCCTGGAACTCACTCTGTAGACCAGGCTGGCCTCAAACTCAGAAATCCGCCTACCTCTGCCTCCCAAGTGCTGGGATTAAAGGAGTGTGCCACCACCGCCCGACATACCTCATTGCTTTTAAAATTTGTGCTACTATACTTATTCCTTCAAATTTTTATCACTTATACATTTCATATTTTGTAATATAGACTATCCACTGGGATACAAATGGGAAAGGTATTAAGAATTGACTTGGATTTTTCCATACCTATATTTAATGAAACTAAAACAGAGGAGGACCCAAAAATTTAAATATCTTGCTACTTCCTCTTTTTCCATTTCTTGATAGAAAAAAAATTACATCTATGTTTAAAGATAATTTTAAAAATTATTTTGTTTATGGGTATTTTGCTTATATGTATGTCTATGAACCATATGAATACCTGGTATCCACAGAGGCCAGAAGAAGGCATCAGATCCTCTAACTCTGGAGTTACATATGGTTATGAGCCACCATGTGGGTTCTGGGAGTTGAACTCGAGTCCCCTGGAAAATCATCTAGTGCTTTTAATCACTGAGCCATCTTTCCAGCCCCACAATTTTTGTCTTAACTGTATTATTTTATCAAAAGCTATTTGTAAATTCCTTGGTTTATGTTATCACTCTGTCTGATGAAAATGAAGCAGAGCTGATGTCTGAACTTAGGAAAAGAAATCAGCTCATGACTAGAAGTGTAAATCTAGCTGAGAGACAAAGGGTCCTGGTCCCTTTTACCCTCACATATTTGGTATTAGATATTCTAGTACTGGGTTACTGGATAGTATGTGATCTTTGTTTGCATCTAAAATATTTGAGAAAAAAGAAGTATGGCATTAAATGTGTAATTTCATGTAGTAGTAGTAAAGTGTAGTGCTGAGTACTTTATACTGTAAATACAAATCACTATTGTTACTCTTCTTTTAGAATGTAACTTTTTGTGGAAGGGAAACAAAAGAAATTGCTTCTTGTAAACTTGTTGGTACTGATTAAGTTGATGACCAGACTTTGGGGGCTGGCTAATCAGATATTTTACGGATGAAAAAAGTAGGGCTAAAAGAAGAAAAACTACTGATTTACTGTTACATAAAAGTTGGGGTCAAGGCCACATTTTTGGCTCTTATGCCTCCTTGTTGAGTGCATTTCTGTATAAGTGGAACCGTAAAGTAGCAGAAAGAGAGAGCAGGGAGTTGGAGGCAGAAGGTCCATCTGCATATAAATCGGTTCTGCCACTTCTGACTTGGTTCTGAGACAATAGCATTACTTCCTTTACCAGTTTCCTCATAAGGGGGAAATTATGTTGTTACCTCTTGAAACTGCCACACAAGGCTATAACTATAATACAGTGTGAAGTGCAGTAGAAAAAGAACGGTGACTTTAGAGTAAAGGCGACCAATTTGTTTATAAATTTAAGCGTTCTCACCATTTTGTGTCTGATTTTGAAAATGTCACTCAATTTTGTAAACTTGGTTTTTCTTCCAAGTTCTCCTTGGACAATAGTAGTTCTCTAACAAGGTTGCTTTCAAGACATTAGTATGAGAGAATATAGGGAAAAGCACTGTATTTTCTTTCTGTTGCTGGGTTCATAAAGAAGCTCCGCATAAACAAAAGTGAGATTAATAAGAGAAGAGCATATAGACTTTATACAAACTTTAGGTGATAGTAACCATTAGAAGGAAATGAAGATCCCTCAAAATAGGTTTATTTGTATATTTTATGTTTAGGTTTGTAGAAGAGGAGAGTAGAGGAGAATTATTGGAAAAAATATATAATCTGATGGTAATAAATTAGGAGGAAATTTGCAAAGCTTATTTGTTAAGATTCTTCTCTATACCTGTGTGGCTTGAGACATAAAGAGGGTCTCTCCTCTGGGAATAACACTCTGTGGAGTAGCTCGGAAATCAGGGTCTTAGAAAGAGATAAGGAGAGGTGAGTCTGACCTTCCTGTTTTTGCTGTCTTCTCAAATGACAAAGGTACACATTTTGGGAGTAGTGTTTTATTAAATTTATAAACAACAAAATGGTACCTAGCTTGTGATAGTGTTTGAGAACTTCTTCAGAGACAGTTCTGCTTTCTCATAATTACTCCTTTAAAATCTTAGAGATAACAGTGCTTGATTGTCTATGGTTATTTATTTATTTATTTATTTATTTATTTATTTATGTTTTTGGGAGTGGAGGCTCACACATAGCAAGGTGTGCATATGCATAGAATTCAGAGAGGTAAGCATGGCTTATGGAGTTGGTTTTTCAGCTTCTATCTTATTTGAAACAAGGCCTCTTGTTTCTGCTGCTGTGCTGCCATAAACTAGACTAGCTAACCTGTAAGTTTATGGGTGAACCTCCTGTCTCTGTCCCTATCTTGCTGTGGAGGGGTGGGATTATAAATGCATGCCATCACATCTAGTTTTTATCAAACTTAGGTTGTCAGGCATGCATGGCTAGTGATTTTGTTTCCTGAACCATCTCCCTGACCTTTGATGATTTTTTTGCAGTGCTGAGAATAGAACCTGAGACTTTGCCCATGCTATGCAAGCATTCTACCACTGATAACCACTGTGTTCATTCCTACTCTTTAGTTTAATTCTGGAGATACTAAGGATGGGTTCGGCTGTTAGGTTTCCATTCTATATGGTAGTGGCTTATAGTCAGGGCTCTTGTTCTCTGAGAAGGGCCATTAGATATGGTAGGTTCAGTTTTGTCATTGTTTTTCTTTGGGGATAGGGGTGAGTTGGTTGGGGCAGGAGACAAGAGTCTGTCTGTCACCCATAGTGGCTTTGAACTATGTAGCTGAGGTTGGCTTCAAATTCTGAAGATTCCACCTCCCAGATCCTGAGGTTACAGGTATGAGCAACGACACCCAACTGTGATGGTAAGCTTTATGGTAAATTGATTGAAAAAGAGGGGGAAATATTTTAGGAGCTGATAAACTTGGGAAGGAGAATAAGGTTACTCCTGTCTGTGGCTCACTGAACAGTGGTGAGATTTCTTATTATGATGACTATAGATGTGCCAAAAGTTGGAACCATGCCTCTGTCCTTTGTCAAATATATGACCCAGGTGGATATACCAGTATGTTTTATATTTTTATATTTTTTATTGAAAGGATGTCTATCTGAAGTAGAGAATACCTAGGACCTGAGGGTCTCATCAATCCTAGTGGAGCTCTAATCTCTCACCCTCCATTTTGTAGAGATATTTGTATTCAACCAGACTTTAATTTGAAGAAATTCAGGGTTTGGGGTCTTGGATTTTTAGGCTTTATTTCGATGGCCACTTTCCATTGTTATCTTGGCTAGGTCAGACAAGCTCTTTCCTTCACTCATAAACACTGTATGAGATCTGTCCTGTTCCTCTTTTCTGTTTGTTAGTCCTAGGGTAGAGTTTGAGGTTCTAATGCATGAGAGCTTCAGAATATGAAATCTCACTTCCAGGCAAACAGCTTTTCCTTGGACAGTCCATAATGATGAGAAAATACAATGTTGAGAGCATGTCTCTTCACTTCTACCTTCCCAAGATAGCCTCACATAAGACATCAGTTGATTAAATATGTATGTACTATACATTATGGATCAAACTTTTGGGGGGTATGTGTATGGTAGGGGATCAAACATGGTGTCTTGGCACTTATTAGTTAGATATCCAACCTTTGGAGCTAACATTCTTCTAGGTGATTTAAATATTTTATCCCAGGAAGTAACATTTTAAGTTAGATGGATAATATTGTCTTCAGTTTCATAGATGAGGAGTCTGGAATTTAGATAAAAGCAATTATTTACCATAGCTAGTTAAAGGTAGATCTGGGATTTGAACCAATTTAAGACTAATTTTAAAATGTGTGTATAAGGCATGTGTTTATGAGTACCAGAGATGACCAGAAGAGGGTATTGGGTTCCCCTGGACCTGGAGTTATAGGGTGTCATAAGCCATTCCACATGGATGTTTGGAACTGAACTTGGATCATCTGGAAGAGCAGCAAATATTTCTAACCACTGAGCCATCTTTCCAGCTTCTTGAATCTACTTTGTTATTATTGATTGCCTATGAACGTTGTGAAGTCAGGGATTTTGTCTGGTTCAAAAATTTTTTTTCATTGGATATTTTATTTATTTACATTTCAGATGTTATCCCCTTCCCCAGTTTCCCCTCTGGAAGCCCCCTATCCCATCCTCCCTTCCCCTGCTTCTATGAGAGTTTTCCCCACCCACCCACCTACTCCTGCCTCCCTATCCTGGCATTCCTCTACACTGGGGCATCAAGCCTTCACAGAACCAAGGACCAATCCCACAGATGCCTGACAAGACCATCCTCTGCTACATATGTGACTGGAGCCTTGGGTCGCTCCATGTGTACTCTTTGGTTGGTGGTTTAGTCGCTGGGAGCTCTGGGGGGGGGTCTGGTTGGTTGATATTGTTGTTCTTCCTATAGGGTTGCAAATCCCTTCAGCAACTTCAGTCCTTTTTCTTACTCCTCCATTGGGGACCCTATGCTCAGACCAATGGTTGGCTGTGAACATCCACCTCTGTATTGTCAGGCTCTGGCAGAGCCTCTCAGGAGACAGTTATATCAGACTCCTGTCAGCAAGTGCTTCTTGGCATCCCCAGTGTCTGGGTTTGGTGTCTGTATATGAGATGGATTTCCAGTTGGGGCAGTCTCTGGATGGCCTTTCCTTCAGTCTCTGCTCTACACTTTGTCTCCGTATTTCCTCCTGTGAGTATTTTGTTCCTCCTCCTAAGAAGGACTGAAGCATCTATACTTTGGTCTTCCTTCTTCTCGAGCTTCATGTGGTCTGTTAATTGTATATTGGGTATTCTGAGCTTTTGGGCTAGTATCCACTTATCAGTGAGTGCATACCATGTGTGTTCTTTTGTGATTGGGTTACCTCATTCATGATATTTTCTAGTTCCATCTATTTGTCTTAAGGATTTCATGAATTCATTGTTTTTAATAGCTGAGTAGTACTCCATTGTGTAAATGTACCACATTTTCTGTACCCATTCCTCTGTTGAAGGACATCTAGGTTTTTTCCACTTCTGGCTATTATAAATAAGGCTGCTATGAGCATAGTGGAGCATGCATCCTTGTTATATGTTGGAGCATCCTTTTTGGGTATATCCCCAGGAGTGGTATATCTGGGTCCTCAGCTATGTCCAATTTTCTGAGGAACCACTAGACTGATTTCCAGAGTGGTTGTACAAGCTTGCGATCCCACCAACAATGGAGGAATGTTCCACTTTCTCCACATCCTCACCAGCATCTGCTGTCACCTGAGTTTGTGATCCTAGCCATTCTGACTGGTGTGAGGTGGAACCTCAGGGTTGTTTTGATTGCATTTTCCTGATGACTAAGGATGTTGAACATTTCTTTAGGCGCCTCTCAGCCATTGGAGTTTCCTCAGTTGAGAATTCTTTTTTTTTTTTTTTTTTTAGCTCTGTACCCCATTTTTTTTAATAGAATTACTTGATTCTCTAGAGTGTAACTTCTTGAGTTCTATGTATATATTGGATATTAGCCCTCTCTCAGATGTAGGGTTGGTAAAGATCTTTCCCCAATCTGTTGGTTGTCATTTTTGTCCCATTGATAGTTTCTTTTGCCTTACAGAAACTTTGCAATTTTATGAGGTTCCATTTGTCAATTCTTGATCTTAGAGCATAAGTCATTGGTGTTCTGTTCAGGAAGTTTTCCCTTGTGACCATGTTTTCAAGGTTCTTCCCCACTTTCTCTTCTATTACATTCAGTGTCTCTGGTTTTATGTGGAGCTTCTTGTATAGGGAGATAAGAATATATCAATTTACATTTATCTACATGTTGATTGCCAGTTGAACCAGCACCATTTGTTGAAAATGCTGTCCATAGGAGTGTGGGTTCATTTCTGGGTCTTCAGTTCTATGCCATTGATCTACCTGTCACTGTACCAATACCATGCAGTTTTTATCACAATTGCTCTGACCTCAGTTTGAGGTCAGGCATGGTGATTCCCTCAGAGGTTCTTTTATTGTTGAGAATAGTTTTCTCTGTCCTGGGTTTGTTGTTATTCCATATGAATTTGAGCATTGCTCTTTCTAACTCTATGAAGAATTGAGTTGGAATTTTGATGGGGATTGCATTAAATCTGCAGATTGCTTTCAGCAAGATGGCCATTTTTACTAATTAATCCTGCCAATCCATGAGCATGAGAGAGCATTCCATCTTCTGAGGGTTTTTTTTTTTTTATTATGTGAGTACACTGTTGCTGTCTAGAGACACACCAGAAGAGGGCATCATCAGATCTCATTACAGATGGTTGTGAGCTTCTATGTGGTTGCTGGGATTTGAACTCATGACCCTCTGAAGAGCAGTCAATGCTCTTAACTGCTGAACCATTTCTCCAGCCCGAGACTTGAAGTTTTTTTTTTTTTTTTTTTCGAGACAGGGTTTCTCTGTATAGTCCTAGTTGTCCTGGAACTCACTTTGTAGACCAGGCTGGCCTTGAGCTCAGAAATCTGCTTGCCTCTGCCTCCCGGGTGCTGGGATTAAAGGCGTGCGCCACCACGCCCACTTGCTTCATTAGAGTCACACCAAGATATTTTATATTGCTTGTGACTGTTGTAAAGGGTGGCGTTTCCCTAATTTCCTTTTTAGCCTGTTTATCCTTTGAGTAGAGAAACTGATTTAATTTATATCCAGCCACTTTGCTGATGTTGTTTATCGGGTTTAGAAGTTCTCTGGTGAAATTTTTTGGGTCACTTAAGTATACTATCATATCATCTGCAAATAGTGATACCTTGACTTCTTCTTTCCAATTTCTATCCCTTTGACTTCCTTTTGTTGTCTAATTGCTCTGGGTAGGACTTTGAGTACTATATTCAACATGTAGGCGGCCCTGTTTTAGTGGGATTGCTTCAAGTTTCTCTCCATTTTAGTTTGATGTTGGCTACTGGTTTGCAGTATATTGATTTTACTATGTTTAGGTATGGGCCTTAAATTCCGTATCTTTCCAAGACTTTTATCATGAAGGGGTGTTGAATTTTATCAAATGCATTTTCAGCTTCTGAGATGATCATGTAGTTCTTTTCTTTGAGTTTGTTTATATAGTGGATTACATTGATAAATTTTTGTATATTAAACTATCCCTTCATTCCTGGGATGAAGCCTACTTGATCATGATGGATGATTGTTTTGATATGTTCTTGAATCCATTTTGCGAGATTTTATTCAGTATTTTTTTCATTGATATTCATAAATGAAATTGGTCTGAAGTTCTCTGTCTTTGTTGGGTCTTTGTGTGCTTTAGTTATAAGTGTAATTGTGGCTTCATAGAGCAAATTGGGTAGAGTACCTTCTTTTTCTATTTTGTGGAATAGTTTGAGGAGTATTGGTACTAGGTCTCCTTAGAAGGTCTGATAGAACTCTACTAAACCAGTCTGGGTATTTTTTGGTTGGGAGGCTTCTCTCTCTCTCTCTCTCTCTCTCTCTCTCTCTCTCTCTCAGTCTGGGCTTTTTTTGGTTGGGAGGCTTCTCTCTCTCTCTCTCTCTCTCTCTTTCTCTCTCTCTCACACACACACATTGGATATTTTCTTATTTACATTTCAAATATTAATCCTTTCCAGGTCTCCCCTTCCTAGATCCCTTGTCCCATCCTCCTTCCCCCTGCCTCTATGAGGGTGCTCACCCACCCACCTACCCACTCCTGTCTTCCTGCCCTGGCATTCCACTACACTGGGGGATAGAATACCTTCAGGCCCAATGGCCTCTCCTCCTGATGTCCAAGAAGGCCATCTTCTGCCACATATGAGGCCAGTACCATGGATCCCTCAATGTGTATTATTTGGATAGTGGTCCATTCCCCAAAAGCTCTGGGTGGTCTGGCCTGTTGACATTGTTGCTCCCTTCATGGGTCTGCAAAACCCCTCAGCTCTTTCAGTCCCTTCTCCAACTCCTCCATCAGGGACCCCTGCCCTTAGTCCAATGGTTGGCTGCTAGCATCCCCCTCTGTATTTGTCAGGCTCTGGCAGAGCCTTGCAGGAAACAGCCATATCAGGCTTCCATCAGCAAGCACTTCCCTGGCATCCACAAGGTTGGGAGACTTTTAATGACTTCTATTTCTTTAGGGGTTATGGGAATGTTTAGATGGTTTATCTGATCCTGATTTAACTTCAGTCCTGATATCTGTCTAGAAAATTGTCCATTTCATCCAGATTTTCCAATTTTGTTATGTATAGGCTTTTGTAATAGGATCTGATGATTTTAAAATTTTCTCAGTTTCTGTTGTTATGTCTTCCTTTTCATTTCTGATTTTGTTAATTTGAATACTCTGTGCCCTCTGGTTAGTCTGGCTCAGGGTTTATCTAACTTGTTGATTTTCTCAAGGAACCAGCTCCTAGTTTTGTTAATTGCTTGTATAGTTCTTTTTGTTTCTACTTGGTTGATTTCAGCCCTGAGTTTGATTATTTCCTGCCATCTACTCCTCTTGGGTGTATTTGCTTCTTTTTGTTCTAGAGCTTTCAGGTGTGCTGTCAGGCTGCTAGTGTATGCTCTCTCCAGTTTCTTTTTATTTATTTATTTATTTATTTATTTATTTATTTATTTTATTTTTTAATTATTTTTTTAATTTTTAATATTTTTTATTACATATTTTCCTCAATTACATTTCCAATGCTATCCCAAAAGTCCCCCCTCCCCCCCCCCCCCTTCCCAGTTTTTTGGCCCTGGCGTTCCCCTGTACTGGGGCATATAAAGTTTGTGTGTCCAATGGGCCTCTCTTTCCAGTGATGGCCAACTAGGCCATCTTTTGATACATATGCAGCTAGAGTCAAGAGCTCTGGAGTACTGGTTAGTTCATAATGTTGTTCCACCTATAGGGTTGCAGATCCCTTTAGCTCCTTGGGTACTTTCTCTAGCTCCTCCATTGGGAGCCCTGTGATCCATCCACTAGCTGACTGTGAGCATCCACTTATGTGTTTGCTAGGCCCCAGCATAGTCTCACAAGAGACAGCTATATCTGGGTCCTTTCAGCAAAATCTTGCTAGTGTATGCAATGGTGTCAGTGTTTGGAAGCTGATTATGGGGTGGATCCCTGGATATGGCTAAGATCAAAAATTCAGGTGACAGCAGATGCTGGTGAGGATGTGGAGAAAGAGGAACACTCCTCCATTGTTGG
The DNA here is from genome assembly GCF_978045245.1 of Mus caroli. Taxonomy (NCBI): domain Eukaryota; kingdom Metazoa; phylum Chordata; class Mammalia; order Rodentia; family Muridae; genus Mus; species Mus caroli. The sequence goes on along the minus strand of NW_028227263.1, from coordinate 48,612,688 downwards.
TGGGATTGCAAGCTTGTACAACCACTCTGGAAATCAGTCTGGCGGTTCCTTAGAAAATTGGACATAGTACTACGGGAGGATCCAGCAATACCTCTCCTGGGCATATATCCAGAAGATGTCCCAACCGGTAAGAAGGACACATGCTCCACTATGTTCATAGCAGCCCTATTTATAATAGCCAGAAGCTGGAAAGAACCCAGATGCCCCTCAACAGAGGAATGGATACAGAAAATGTGGTACATTTACACAATGGAGTACTACTCAGCTATTAAAAAGAATGAATTTATGAAATTTCTAGCCAAATGGATGGACCTGGAGGGCATCATCCTGAGTGAGGTAACACAATCACAAAGGAACTCACACAATTTGTACTCACTGATAAGTGGATATTAGCCCAAAACTTAGGATACCCAAGATATAAGATACAATTTGCTAAACACATGAAACTCAAGAAGAATGAAGACCAAAAGGTGGACACTGTGCCCCTCCTTAGAATTGGGAACAAAACACCCATGGAAGGAGTTACAGAGACAAAGTTTGGAGCTGAGACAAAAGGATGGACCATCTAGAGACTGCCATATCCAGTTTCTTTTTAGAGGCACTCAGAGCTATGAGGTTTCCTCCTAGGACTGCTTTCATTGTGTCCCATAAGTTTTGGTATGTTGTGCCTTCATTTTCATTAAATTCTAAAATGTCTTTAATTTTTCTCTTATTTCTTCCTTGACTAAGTTATCATTGAGTAGAGCATTGTTCAGTTTTCATGTGTATGTGGGCTTTCTGTTGTTTTTGTTGTTATTGAAGACCAGCCTTAGTCTGTGGTGATCTGATGAGATGCATGGGGTTATTTCAATCTTCTTGTGTCTGTTGAGACCTGTTTTTTGACCAATTATATGGTCAATTTTGGAGAAGGTATCATGAGATGCTGAGAAGAAGGTATATTCTTTTGTTTTGGGGTGAAATGTCCTTTAGATATCTGTCAAATCCATTTGATTCATAACTTCTGTTAGCTTTACTGTTTCTCTGTTTAGTTTTTGTTTTTATGATCTGTCCATTGATGAGAGTGGGGTTTTGAAGTCTCCCACTATTATTGTGTGAGGTGCAATGTGTGCTTTGAGCATTATTAAAGTTTCTTTTATGAATGTGGGTTCCCTTGCATTTGGAGCAGAGATGTTGAGAATTGAGAGTTCATCTTGGTAGATTTTTCCTTTGATGAGTATGAAGTGTCCTTCCTTATCTTTTTCAATAACTTTTGTCTGAAAGCCATTTTTATCCCATATTAGCATGGCTACTCCAGCTTGTTTCTTGGGACCATGTGCTTGGAAAACTCTGAGGTAGTATCTTTCTTTGTCACTGAGGTGCATTTCCTGTATGCAGCAAAATGCTGGGTTCTGTATCTATCCAGTCTGTTAGTCTGTGTTTTTATTGGGGAATTGAGTTCATTGCTGTTAAGAGATATTAAGGAAAAGTGATTGTTGCTTACTGTTATTTTTGCTGTTAGAGGTGGTATTATGTTTGTGTGATTATTTTCTGGTGGTATTATGTTTGTGTGATTATTTTCTCTCGTGTTTGTTGAAAGAAGAATACTTTGTTTCTTTTTCTAGGGTGTAGTTTCCTTCCTTGTGTTGGAGTTTTCCATCTTTTATCCTTTGTAGCACTGAATGTATGGAAAAATATTGTGTAAATTTGGTTTTGTCATGGAATAGCTTGGTTTCTCCTTCTATGTTAATTGAGAGTTTTGCTGGGTATAGTAGCCTGGATTGGCATTTGTGTTCTCTTAGGGTCTGTATGACATCTGCCCAGGATCTTCTGGCTCTTATAGTCTGGTGAGAAATTTGGTGTAATTCTGATAGGTCTGCCTTTATATGTTACTTGATCTTTTTCTGTTACTGCTTTTAATATTCTTTGTTTTGTGCATTTGGTGTTTTGATTATTATGTGACAGAAGGAATTTCTTTTCTGGTCCAATCTATTTGGAGTTCTGTAAGCTTCTTATATGTTCATGGGCATGTCTTTCTTTAGGTTAGGGAATTTTCTTCTATAATTTTGTTGAGGATATTTACTGGCCCTTTAAGTTGGGAATCTTCACTCTGTTCTATACCTATTATCCTTAGGTTTGGTCTTCTCATTGTGTCCTGGATTTCCTGGATATTTTGGGTTAGGAGCTTTTTGCATTTTGCATTTTCTTTGATTGTTGTGTCAATGTTTTCTATAGTATCTTCTGCACTGAGATTCACTTTTCTATCTCCTGTATTCTGTTGGTGATGCTTGCAAGCATTTATGACTCTTGATCTCTTTCCTAGGCTTTTCTGTCTCCCGGGTTGTCTCCCTTTGTGATTTCTTTATTGTTTCTATTTCCTTTTTCTTAGATCCTGGATGGTTTTGTTCCTTTCCTTTGCCTGCCTGATTGTGTTTTCCTGTAATTCTTTAAGGGAATTTTGTGTTTCCTCTTTAAGGGCTTCTACCTGTGTTCTTTTGTATTTCTTTAAGGGAGTTATTTATGTACTTCTTAAAATTCTCTACCATCATCATGAGATGTGATTTTAATCCAGAATCTTGCTTTTCCAGTGTGTTAGGATATCCAGGACTTGCTATGTTTGGAGACTGGGGTCTGATAGTAGCCTTGGTTTCTGTTGCTCAGGTTCTAGTGCTTGCCTCTCACCATCTGGTTATCTCTGGTGTTAGTTGGTCTTTCTGTTTCTGATTGCAACCTGCCCTCCTGTGATCCTGTAATCCTGTAATCCTAGGGGTGTCAGCACTCCTGGAGACCATTTCTCACTGGGCAGATTCTGTCCCAGGGTGTCCCGTGGTTCCTGTGCCCTGTGGTCTCCTGGAGGGTCCCTCTTCAGCCAGTTATTGTAGCAAAAGTTTTGGTCTCACCTGTGAGTAGGTAGTAGGAGTGACAGCACTCTTGGGAGATCATCTCTTTTTGGGCAGAATTTGGGCATGGAGGGCTGTACCAGAGGGTCAACCATGGTTCAAATTTTTATTCTTTCTTCTCAGCATATATAATATTGATTCATAATGTTTTAAATTGGATGATTGATACACTGAAGAGTTATAGACTCAAGAGAGTAATGCATTTGAGATGAGGATGTTAACAGTTTGCTAATTGTTCTAGTTTACTTTTTAATTCTGTGTAAGCACTATTACCAAAAATTATTTGGGAGAAAGGGCTTTATTTCATTCTATAGTTTATAGTCCATCATTAAGGAAAGTCAAAGCAGGAACTCAAGGTAGGAACCTGGAGGCAGGAACTGAATCAGAGGCTACGAAGGAATGCTTCTTACTGCCTTGCTGTTCATGGCTTGATCAGCTTGGTTTTTGTTTTTCAAGACAGAGTTTTTCTGTGTAACCTTGACTGTCCTAAAACTCAAGAGATCTATCTGTCTCTGCCTCTTCCGAAGTGTGGGATTAAAAGTGAGCTTTCTTATGGAACCTAGTGCTACTTGCCCAAGGGAGGGACTGCTCACAGTGAACCCTCCTGCATCAGTCATTGATCAATAAAATACCCCCACAGATTGTGTATAGTCCAATTTGATGGAGGTATTTTCACAACTGAGAGCCCCTCTTCCCAGATGACTCTAGCTTATATCAAATTGATAAAAGCCAGTAAGTATACTAATTCATGTCATTTACCATGACTCTTTATTTGGAGATAGGATCTTCTGTAGCTTAGGGTGGTCTCCATCTTACTGATTCATCTGTCTCCTCCTCTTCAGTGGTGGGATTATAGACATGTACCACCATATCTAGTTTATGGAATATTGAGCAATCACTTTGTTAACTGAGCTACATTCACAGCCCCTCAGAGTGAACTGTCTCTCTCTGTGTGTGAGTGCTTATGTATGTGTGTGTGTGTCTGTGTCCACCCGCCCATCTATCCATCTATATCCATTCATGTCTCACTTTACCAATTGAGCTACATTCTTAGCTCCTCAGGTGAACTCTTTCTCTGTTTCTGTCTCTCTGGTGTGTGTGTGTGTGTGTGTGTTTATAAACCATGGTAGAAATGAGAAACAATATTTAGTCCAGCAAACATACAAGGATTGTCTTAGTTAGGGTTTCCATTGCTGTATAGAGACCACAACCAAGGCAACTTTTTGTTTGTTTGTTTTGTTTTTTTCGAGACAGGGTTTCTCTGTGTAGCCCTGGCTGTCCTGGAACTCACTTTGTAGACCAGGCTGGCCTCGAACTCAGAAATCCGCCTACCTCTGCCTCCTGAGTGCTGGGATTAAAGGTGTGCACCACCACGCCCGGCCCAAGGCAACTTTTAAAAAGCATAACATTTAATTGGGGGCACAAGATTTAATTTAAGAGGTCCAAACCATTATCATCAAAATGGTAGCATGGCAGTGTCCAGGCAGGCATGGTGCTGGAGGAGCTGAGAGTTCTACATCTTCATCAAAAGGAAGTCAGGAGCAGACTGTTTTCAAGAAACTAGGAGGAGGATATTAAAGACTATCCCCACAGGGACATGTTTCCTCCAACAAGGCCACCTCCTAATAGTGCCAGTCCCTGGGCTAAACATATTAAAACCATCACAAGGATAACTAGCATAAACATCACAAATATACTTCAAAGGTATTAGCTAGGTGCCAGGGAGACAGCTTAGTGGGTAAAATCATATCTAACTAAGCCTGATGACCTGAGTTCATTCCTGGACCCTGGATTGCATGTAAGAAGCTAGATACCATATGTAATTTCAGCATTCCTTTATCAAGATGGGGAATAGAAACACAGGCCTGGAAGCTCATAGGCCAGCTAGTGTAGAAACCTTATTTCAACAAGATAGAAGAGAGAATCAATTGCTGAAAATTGTTCTCTGACCTCCCATGCAAGCTGTGGCACTTGCTTCCCCTGGTACATGTATTTGTTCATTCTCTCCCTCTTCCCCACACCTCCTCTCTCTTGTCAATAAAATCTTTATTGGGCAAGGTGATACATACTTATTGTCCCCTGTACTCTGAAGGCAGAAGTAGTAAGCTTGCTGGACCTCAGGACTTTCAAGCCAGTCTGGACAATTACATAAGATCGAGCAGACTCAAAGAAGGAGAGGGTGTAGCTCAGGGATTGATCATTTGGATAGTGTGACACGTGCTTTACCACCACCACCACCATCATCCCCCACACCCACAAAAAATATTTCATTAGGAAAAATAATACTTCCTTCACTGGACTATTTTCTGAAAATTCAAGATGAGAAAGAGCCTACCTGGAGTACGAAGTGTTTCATTGTTTCAGGTCCAATTTTCCCTGCTCACTGCCTTTCTGTTTTCCAGTCTTCCTATGTAGGTAAAGGATGAACTGGATGTTCTCTTTGGCCTTGAGAACACAGATAATTAGATAATGCTCTTGCTTCCTTCATTTCCATAGTAACAGAGATGTTTTACAGCCCCCTTGCCTTTCTCTTCAACCCACTGCTTAGTTTCAAGTTCCTTGCCTGCTTTGGTTATTTATTTATTTATTTATTTATTTATTTATTTATTTATTTATTTATACTTACTTGCTTTTTTAACTGTTTCTGTGTGGACTTGTGTTCCCTTTTGAGGTTGAGTTTTGCAAGGCCTCAGGAAATGGTGGAAACACCTTCCTCAAACCTGGTTGCACCGAAAGCCCATCAAGTGAAGTCTGGTCCCCAAAGAGGAAGAGAAAGCCTAAGTTCCTTACCAGTCAATAAGAGCTTCTCATTTACCATGGAGACATTTTCTTTTAAGTGACAGCATTTATTGTACTGTGTATTTTATACTCCACTCTATTGCTATCATTCTCATACCCTGTTGGCACCTAAACATCTCTTTCTTTCTTTCTTTCTTTCTTTCTTTCTTTCTTTCTTTCTTTCTTTCTTTCTTTCTTTCTTTCTTTCTTTCTTTCTTCCTTCCTTCCTTCCTTCCTTCCTTCCTTCCTTCCTTCCTTTCTTCCTTTCTTCCTTTCTTCCTTTCTTTCCTTTCTTTCTTTCCTTTCTTTCTTTCCTTTCTTTCTTTCCTTTCTTTCTTTCCTTTCTTTCTTTCCTTTCTTTCTTTCTTTCTTTCTTTCTTTCTTTCTTTCTTTCTTTCTTTCTTTCTTTCTTTCTTTTCTTTTCTTTTCTTTCTTTCTTTCTTTCTTTCTTTCTTTCTTTCTTTCTTTCTTCTTCCTTCCTTCCTTCCTTCCTTCCTTCCTTCCTTCCTTCCTTCCTTCCTTTCTTTCTTTCTTTCTTTCTTTCTTTCTTTCTTTCTTTCTTTCTTTCTTTCTTTCTTTTCCGAGACAGGGTTTCTCTGTGTAGCCCTGGCTGTCCTGGAACTCATTCTGTAGTCCAGGCTGGCCTCGAACTCAGAAATCCGCCTGCCTCTGCCTCCCAAGTGCTGGTACTAAAGGCGTGCGCCACCACTGCCCAGCTAAACATTTTCTTACAGCAACCAACCCTTCTAAAAGGTCAGAGGAACTAGTGTGTACCAAGTGATCAATAATGAGAACACACCATATGTTAGGAGCCTTATTGCAGGTAAACTCCCAATAAATATTTTCATTTATTTTTCACAGTGGTCTCTGACATGTATATTATATTCTTTTCACACATGATATCATTGTGGCTCAGAGAGATAAGTGGTTTATAACATCAGAACTGATTAAGCTGGGTTGTAGATTCTGTGGTTAAAAGTTATTAGAACTCTTATTGTGATTCCTAATTCACAAATACAGAAATTAAGTATATAATTTTATTTAGACAGGAGTTCAAATGGGAACAAATTGAAATGGGGGAACAAATAGGCATAGCACACATGTGATAACCATATTTTTAAAAATTGCCCTGGAATCTTTTATGTCCTAATTGGAATTGTGGGCAGTCCTATAATTTGGCATTTAAAAATGATTGTTTAGCTGATTAGCAGATGTACCACCACCAACCTTTGGGCATGTTCTGTTCTAAAAAGTGATGAAAATCTGCTTCTCACTACCAAGGGCAAGGGATGTGAGCTCAGCTTTGATTGGAAACAGTTTGTGCTTCTGCTTTGCCCCCAAGCTTTGTCATTTTTTTTTTTTCTTCTTAAAGTCAGGTGCCAATAACCTACATTTTCAGTGCTGTAGAATCACACAATTAGAGCATGGGGTTCTTGCCTCAACAGCTTTAGTTCTCACTATAGAGTCCAGAAATGAAGCAACTTTGTGAAATTGGTGGCTAAAAGGTAGACCTTGACAAACAACTTGGCCTCTTTGTTTTGTGGCATGGGTTAATGATTCAATCTGTAGACTCCTAAGAGTACTAAGTTATGTTGTGTATAAAGGTAATGAAAATAACAACTGGGTTCAAGCTCTTGTTAACTCTATGTGGGTTTGAACAATTGCTTTGTACTTTCTAAGCCTTTGCCTTTTGTTTTCTAGGCCTTTTCCTTTATGTGTTTTCAGGTAGTGATTCTAGGATTCTGGGATTCCTGTTGTCTGTCCAGGAAGCACACACCCTGTAGCCCAGAGGCCTGTTAAAATTCTAGACTATACATTCAGTTGTTCCATAGTCATAAGTGCTCCACTTGCTATCTGTATTCTCAACATTTGCTGAAACCTCTTACCATTGGATGTCTTCATTATTGAGGTTTAAACTGTCACTTTAGCATGACTTTGAGAGGGAACATGGTTAAATAATGCTTTTAATGTGCCAACTTGAATTAGAAGCAAACTGCAGAAGAAGTTAACGGGAAGATGAAGTTGGATTCATATCCTGAGTTTCAAAAATGAGATGAGGATGAATGATATGATAGTAAATGTAGCTGGTTTTCTCCAAGAAGTGATCTGAGAGAGAAGAAAACAACCAAGGCAGAAGCCTAGTGCCTGTTTCCATTTAGCTTTGGAAGTGCGGTGCCACCACTTGTGTTGTAATTGGTTGTCACACAGGCTAACCTTTTTCTAGGTGGGTGAAGATGGCTTCCGTCTTTGAGACCTGGGTTATCTATAATATTTGTAAGGGAGTGAACCTTACTTAATAAGCAAGCTCGGATTCTGTTCTGTTTTCCAGTCTTGGTAGACATGGGGAGAATTCCTGTATGTCTTTAAGGGATGGCTTCTGGGGATGCAGGGAGCAGGGACTCATCCTTCAGAAGCCTCCTGGGGCTCATTTATGTGCCAAGGATCTTTCTAAGTTAATAACACAGTTATGCCTGTTTCTACAAACAAGAGGACACTAGTGAGAGTTGGAAGCACCAAGGATTTCTTTGCTGTTTTGTATTATCTGGTGAAATCTTCCTCACGAGTCTGAACATTTTAACTTTTTTTTAGCAGTGAAAATTAGCTGAAGGAACTGTACTTGTCTTTAGTCCTTGATACTTTTAAAAAACGGGTTTCATTCCTCTTCTGATCATCTTAAGGAAGAAGTGTGAGGAGATGGAAACAGACTGGCCTTGAAGTCAGTGTGGGCTTGCATTCCCATTTGGCATCGATTCACTATGTGACTTTAAAGTCATATTCTCTACTTTAAGCTAGAATGTCAGGGCTTTGAAAGACACTCTCACAGGTACTGGCTAAGTTTAGGAAGTGGGAAGAAACTGAGGAAGTGGACTTACCGATCTCCGTTTTAAACACAGTAGTTCTACTTTTGTTTAAATGTTGAGGTTACTGTGAGATCTGATTGGAAAGAGACTTTGAGGCTTTTTTAAAAAAAGTCTTGGAAATGGATGGCTGTAGTGATTAAAGTTTTCAGAAGAAAGAAAAAGGTTGCTTTTTGATGTCCCAGGGCAAGCAGTCGATTTCTTCAGGTAAAGCAACAGAACGGCACCTGGATGACTCTTAAGAAACCTAGATCTTAGCCGGGCGTGGTGCCGCACGCCTTTAATCCCAGCACTCGGGAGGCAGAGGCAGGCGGATTTCTGAGTTCGAGGCCAGCCTGGTCTACAAAGTGAGTTCCAGGACAGCCAGGGCTACACAGAGAAACCCTGTCTCGAAAAACCAAACAACCAAAAAACAAAACCCTAGATTTTCTTTTTCTTTTCTCTTTCACTTTCAAGACTTTGTATTTATTTTAAAAGGGTTGGTAGACATAGGCATTAGTTGCCAATGGATATATCTCCTGTCCCTAAAATGGTACAGTTTCTTCAGGGGTCAGAATCCATGTCTTGAGGGATAAACACCTTCCTTGGGCATGGAACAGGTCTTCTGGGTGGAGTAGGAGAAGGGAGGGCAAGAGAAGGGAGGAATGCAGTTGATGTTGTTAGGAAGTGGCACCCTCTTTTGAATTTTATTTATTTTTATTTTCTCAGTTTTGTTTGCTTCCCTCCTCTCCTCTCCTCCTAGTCTCTTCCCCTCATTCCTCACATTTACAAGGGACATCAACTAAATATGGTATCTCAAGTTGCAATAAGACTAGGCTCATCCCCTTATATTAAGGGTGGGTGAGGCAACCCAGTGGGAGAAAAAGGGTCCCAAAAGCAGGCAACAGAGTCAGAGACAGCCCATACATCCATTGTTTGGAGTCCACAAAAAGACCAAGCTACACATCCATAACATGTATGCAGAGGGCAGTCCCATACAGGTTCCCTAATTGTCAGTTCAGTCCGTGTGAACCCCTATGAGCCCTGGTTAGTTGATTCTGTGGGTTGTTGTTGTTGTTGTTGTTTTAATGTCCTTGACCCCTCTGGCAATTATGTGAGTGCTGGGAACTGAACCCAGGTTCTCTGCAACTACTGAGCCATCTCTCCAGCTACATCTCTTTATTTTTTATGGCTCCAGTATTTATTGTTATTTCCCTTACTATAGACTACAGCTGAATGAAACTAATGTTATACCCTCCCACCATTCTCTGTTTTCTTACTTTTCATGTAAACATTGTGTTTCTGAATAGAAACCTAAAAAATAATGGTTTGGTAGAAAGAGGGTTAGACTTAGAATCAGTAGAGCTAGGAGAAATTCCATGTCTTCTATTCATCTGTGTGACCTTGGGAAGGCTTATAACTTTCTCAGTTTGTTCATTGTGTATTCTGGGGATTGCTGTGAAGATTAAAGGTGATAATGAAGCACTACACTTACTCCCATACTAAGTCACTACTAGGTACAAAATATTTGCTATTTTCATTCATATGTCTTGTGAAGTTTGGATAGATGGTAGTTAAACATTTAAAAATAGTTTATGCCAGAGTAGCAAGAATTAATACTCAATAAAGTTTAGTCTTTTCAGATACATTTATTTTGTTTGACTTGGTGGTTTGTCTTTGGAATTGTTCAGGCTCTGAGTGAAGCAACAAATGGCACAAGGTCGTCTAGTAGAGACACCTGGCAACTCAGCTTATAAGACCTGTTTACCAGTGACACGGGTAGTTTATAATAGTATGGGTGTCTGGGGCTAGTAATTGTCCATACTGAGTTCTTCTATCTGACAGTCTTTTATCTATATAGCTATTTAGGTAGCCACTGACTAGTGGCTGCCTACTGTTTGATAGAGCAGTATTTTATTATATATTCCTGCTCTCTTTAGCTGCTTTCTTTGGTGTAGATCTAGGTACTTACCTGCAAATATACCTGGCTCTTTTCCTTTACAATTTAACTCTTCTCTATAATTTAAGAAAAGAGCCCTGAAAAAGAGAAGACAAGTATAATCATGTTGCTCCTGGGAGCCAATGGAATTGTGTTGGGGTAGAGACAATAGGAGAGAGGGATGAAAAGGACCAGAAAACTCTTTAGGTCTTTCCCTATCCCCAGCATGGTCTGTTAAAAATTAGTCCTTCAACTATTGTGGTCCAAGAGAATTGGAGAATTTGAAACTAGACTAATTTCTTCAAGTAGGCATTTAACACAGCCTTTACCTTACGTTTTGATTCAGTATGTAGGGTTCTTACCAAGTAGTTCCCCACATGTGCTGTCATTCTGCCACAGAAGAGAACTGTACTGCTCTGGTCATTTTCATGCCTGGGAGTTTTGTCTCTGAAAATTAAAATTCACCCCCCTATGGCTTCTCATCACTGGCCTCTCACATGCAGAAGCAGGCTTAGACAGATGAGATAATACCTGTGAGACAGAACATTGATTTTGACTTTTCCATTCTTCCTCCAGCTGAAAGTGTCATGCAAGGTACAGTTCAAGTAGTTCTAGAACCTCAGATCAGCCTTATCTTCTGCAAAGATTGTTTGACTTATTTTTGCAAGTTTTTTTCTCAATTTAGTAGTAGAGACACTTTCCTGATTATTAGTCTTGCTACTGTTTTGTAGATGAATAACTCAAGGCCATACAGAAATTCTCTTATAAACTGTGGTTGGAATTCTTGCTTCCAGTAGCAGTTCTTGCATTTCTTTCCATGGGTAGTTCTTTTTAGAGAAGCTGTTAGCAATCTCTGAAACTAACTTTAAGCACCATGTATTTGGCCTGTGTACCTTGAGACTTCTATTAGGAATGACAGATTCTATTAAAACACAACAGGAGTGGGGATATAGCTCAGAGCACTTATTTAGCATGTGTAAGGTCATGGGTTCAATTCCCAGCACTGCAAAACAACAGAACAAAACAAAATAAAACATCCAATGTACACTTCATCCTAAAAATGGCAAGCTGTTTCAACTTTATAAGAGAAGGTAAAGAATTTCACCTACAAGTATTTATGGATCACATATAGAGCTTATAGACTGCTTTAGATATAAACAAAATGTTGTATTCTAACTTCTGCAAAAACATGGGAACTTCCAACTTCTAGACAGGGGTCAGAAAGCTCAGTCCCTTTTGCTTCTTTCCTTTTTTTTTTCTTCCTTCAGACAGGGTTTCTCTGTGTAGCCCTAGCTGTCCTGGAACTCACTCTGTAGACCAGGCTGGCCTTGAACTCAGAAATCCACCTGCCTCTGCCTCCCAAGTACACAGATTAAAGGTGTGCGCCACCACCCCCAGTTTACTGTAGTCTCTCAGTGGAAGTGTGCCTCATTAGGGAAATTACCACATGCGTTGGCACTGTGTTGTACTAAAAGAGTTTTGACATTTGATCTCAGCAGCAGACCTGGGTTAGATCTTGGATTGGAGTACTAGACATACAGTTCTTGAAATGCTAGCTCTGCTGTAATTATTATTTTTTTCATGTCTTTTGTCTCTTTTAATCTGGGAGTTTCTCAAGGTTAGTGTTGTTTCAGACTATTAAGCTATAATTGTTAAATTGTGGATTTAAAGTACTAGGTTGGTTTTAAGAACCTACATAGAAAAAAACAAGGCGAACTTTAGTGCTGTAATTCTACTCTAGCATCAGGAGTTTCACAGCTGGAGCTTCTGCATCCTCCTGTGTGCATCTCCTACCCCCAATTGAGCACAGACTGTTTTGTGAAACTTTGTTGCAGTTTTACATTTAGATTTTTTGTATGCATGTGCATGCATAGGTGTGTGCCAGGACTCAATGTAAAATGTGTTCTTATTGTAGGTTGGTGTCAAAACAGTTTAGGAATTTCTTTTAGGAAAAAGATTGCCCAATTCCTCTTCCTCCCTTTATCTTTCTTTCTCTTTCTCCCTCCATCCTTCCCTCTCTTTTTCTCACTCTTGATTTTTTTTTTTCCAGAGTTTCAGTATGTAGTCAGCCTGTAGCCCAGGTTGGCCTTTCTTCTGCCAATCCTTTGGCTGCTGGAATTATAGGATTGAGCCACAATGCTTTGTTTTAGGATTTGTGACAGTGTCTGGAACAAATCTTCTGATGCACAGAGAGCTAAGACAAACCTTATGGAATTGCTTGCTATGTAATACAGACAGCAAGTAGAATAAATATTCAAAGAAGACAGTATTGCAAAAGTTAAGTATTAAGCTGATGAGATGGCTCAGCAGGTAAGGTTACTTGCTGCCAGGCTTGGTGACTTGAGTCGTCCTCTGACCTCCACATGCAGTCTGTATTTCCCTTACCCCACTGTATTGAGATTCTGCCATCCAAAGATTAAAATTTCCCAAGTCAAGTTTATCCTGAGAAACCTCAGGAGAAAGTGCTTTTCCAGCCTTCTCTCCAAGATGTTAGAGTCTCATTAAAAGTGCGAAGGTGTAGGGCCAGTAGTGGCCAGTCATGGTCTGTACCTTGATCACATGGCAGACATAAGTGAGTCACTGCATAAGTGAGGTTAAGATTTTTAGTAACATTTAAGTTTTAGGGATTTGGGAGATGAGCAGAAACAAGTATATAAGAATTTTATGTTAAATAGCCATACATGAGGAAATATAATGCAGCCCCAATATAAGCTTATGTAAGGCTAAATTATTGTTTAAAATTATGCATTAAAAAGTTTCCATTGGAAGCCAAGAGTGGTGGCATACATCTTTAATCTCAACACCTGGGAAGAAGAAACACGCAGATTTCTGAGTTTGATGCCAGGCTACATAGTGAGTTCCAGGGTATAAAGAGAGCTCCTGTCTCTAGAAATAAACAAGCAAGCAAGCAAGCAAACAAAGAAACAAAAAAGTTCTCAGAAAAACCAAAAGTTTTTATTATAAACAAAAAACATTCCACTAGGTATGCCTAGCATTAAGGAGGCTGAGACAGGAGGATTTCGATGAGTTTGAGGCCATCCTGGGCTACAGAGTGAGATATGCCTCAGAAAAACAAAACACCCCTTCCATAGTTGAGGAAAGTAGTTGAAAGCTGTATCAATGGAAGTTCTCCTCCAGATGTTATTTATGTGGCTTTGGCTTTTACAATTATGGAGGTTGCTACTTTCAAGCTAGAAACCCAGGAATCCAGACGTTCATCAGTCTGCATCTGAAGGCTGATGGACGAGGGCAGCAGTTGATGTAAATTCTTTTCTGAGGGCTAGCAGGCAGGAATTGAAAGAAGAGAATTTCATCTTTTGTCTCATGCAGGTTCTAAAAGGCCTGGCCAATGCCCATTTGCAGGGCAGAGAATGCTCTGCTGAGTCCATGGATTCAGATGCTGATGTAATCCTGAAATACCCACAAATGCACCAACAATATAATGTTTAATCTGGGTAACCTGTGGCACATACAATTAATTATCATAGCAGTTTACCTTTCTGGTGCCTAAAAAGTATAGGAATAAATTTCACCCGTAACTTATTGTATGGGTGACCTCAGGCAAGTTAGCTACCTCCCTAACCTCACTTTCTTCATCTCTGAAATTAAGGTAAATAATAATCTCAGAAGCTGCTTGTGAAAATTGAGTGAAGTAAGTTTATGACAGTGGTAGGCACATAACACTTGCTTAATAATTTCATCATCCTAGCCATTCCCCCCCACTCTCCACCCACGTAGTAAAGAGTTTGCCCGTGAAATACTGGTAAGAACTAGATGTGAGAAATGCTTGAAAAATACCTGTATGTGTTGGTTGGTTGGTTACTCTCTAAAGCCTATTCTCTCTCACTAAGATACCACTGTCTTTCTTTCTCTTCAAAGCTACTTCCTGGGGAGAAAGTCCAAAGTAAGCTGTTACAACTTGCCTTGGCCCCTCCCTGAGCCCGGTTCATTCCTGTAAGCTGGGAAAAGGAAATGAGTTCACATTGTCCAACCCAGGCTAAACTTCTCAGGGAAACATCTGCCTAACCTTGGGAAGGAGTAGCAGCAGGTGTAGCTCTGCAGGAAAGGGACCCCTGGGCAGGTAAGGAGGAAGGCCTTTCTGGTTTACAGCACAGACTTGAGCTCTGGGGCAATTCGGGATGTGAGGAAAGAGATCACTAGTGTCTGTTCTCTGATGAAGGAACTAGATCTTGATTTTAAACCTGTGGAATGGTGGAGAGAGGAAGAGGAGAAGAGAGAATACTTGTAAGGTACCTGAGACATAGCTTTGTGTTAGCTCCTGGGAAAACAATAGCCTGGGCACAGGAGAAAGAATACCTATTCTCCCACTGATCTTTGTTCTTTTGTAAATTTCTTGCCCATTCTTAGTTTTGGTAAAGGGAGCTCTCAAATGTTTATCCCCATTTAATAAGGTATAGAAAATAGATGGATGTATTAAACCAGTTCAGAGGTAGTCAGAAGGTAGAATTTCTGTGCGACTTTTTTATATATAAACCTTGAACTCATGATTTTCTTGCCTTCTGAGTGCTGGGTTTTACAGTTGTATTTAATCTATATTCATTTCTCAACCTCAGGATTTGTTATTTCAGGTAGTAGAATTCTCTGCTGGGTGGATGTAGGACACAGTTCTGTTAATAATAGGATGTCTGTTTTTATTTTTTTTGTGTGCATGCGTGTGTGTGCACATGTGTGGTATATTTGTGTGTGTGTGCATAGGTGTGCTTACTGTGCGTTTGTATGTGAAGACCAGCAGTTAACTGTGGGTTTCTTCCTCTACTGTTCTCTACCCTTTTTAAAAAATGAAACAAAACAAGATTAAAAAATATTTTACCTTACGATTTTTATCTGCTTGCTTGTATGTTTACTAAGTGTATGTCTGTTGGAGCCTTTGGGACTGGGGTTATGGATGGTTGTGAATCCACCATGTGGGTGCTGGGAATTGAACCTGGATCCTTTGCAAGAGCAACAAGTACTTGTAGTAGCTGAGCCATCTTATTTTTTGAGACAGGGTCTTTCACTGAACCTAGAGCTAGCCTTAAAGTAAGCTACAGGAATTTCTTTGTTTCTGCCTGCCCAGTTCTGGCATTACAGGTTTGTGCTGCTATGTGTGGTCTTTACCTGGGTGCTGGGAATCTGAACTCAGGTTCTCATACTTGTGCCAAAAGCTCTTTTTGAAATAAGCCATCTTCCCAGCTCCATTATTAGATCTTCAGTAGTGCCCTTGTCATCTATCTAGTAGAAGCCAATACACCACAAAGTCATGACAATCGGCAATGTTTAGATACTGTGGCCACTGTCAGCTGTCAGATACTGTGGGCTAAAATCAGCTATAACTGAGACTCAGTACTCTATGTTTATAAATTTCTAGGATAACTAGAAGATAAAACTAATATTAATTTGATCTCCTAAAGTATTTACTGTGTGCCAGGCACTGTACTAAGCCTTAATTATAATTGCCTGTTTAATCCACCTAATAATTCTAAGGTAAGTACTGTTATTGCATTTTATAGGTCAGAAAATGGAGGGGAAAAAAGGTTATATGAATTGATAGGTGTTAATGTTGTTACAATTATGTGTTGTTAAGGATTGCCCTAAGTGCCTACCTGTCTGTTATTTGACTTAATCTTTACACTCAGTCTGTGAAGTTGTTCTGATATTGTCATGGGTTATAGGTTTTATTGTATACCTGTTGCTAATCATTGATAGCACACTGGGTAAAGGCTTAATGTCTTTCTAAGGCTTTAATCTTGTTTATCTAATAAAACATTTTCAGAGTACTTTTCTCTATTTTTTTCCTCCTAACAATACTAGTATTATCTCCAGTTGTGGTTTAAGAAACTGAGAAAGAAGCTAGGTGGTGGTATGCATACTTTTTTTTTTGTTGTTATTCAATTATTTATCTATGTCTATATCAGGTGTGAGGCCACAAAGGCCAGAAGGGGTGTGTCATGTCAGATACCCTGGAGCTGAAATTACAGGCTGTTTGTGAGGCATCCAATGTAGATGCTGAGAACTGAACTCAGGTCCTCTACAAGAACAGCAAGAGCCCATGCAGTTCCACAGCAATGCAGTTTTTTTTTTTTTTTAAAGATTTATTTATTGATTATATGTAAGTACACTGTAGCTGTCTTCAGACACTCCAGAAGAGGGAGTCAGATCTCGTTACGGATGGTTGTGAGCCACCATGTGGTTGCTGGGATTTGAACTCCGGACCTTTGGAAGAGCAATCGGAAGAGCAATACCGGGTCCACTGAGCCATCTCACCAGCCCGGTATGCATACTTTTAATCTCAGCATTTGGGATTAAAGTGCTGATCTCTGAGTTCAAGGCCAGCTAGTTTTGGAGTGTTTTTTCTTTTTCTTTTTAATATCCAGCTTTAGTATTCTGTCTTGTAAACTCTGTGAGCATAGAGACAATTTTGTTATACGTAGACTTTTGCACGCAGTAGTTGCCTTATTTGTGAAAATACTGAATTGCCAGTAAGCACATAGGAAGGAAAGTGATCGACTCAGGTTGATTTAGTTAAGAGTATAGAGCAATTTAGTAATAGTTTGAGACAAGTTCTGATTTTTTCCTGTCCTTGGGCCCTGAATTCTTTATAACCCACGTGCTGCTTGCTTGTACGTGTGTGCTTATCATGACTGGAGCTAAATGATTTGATGCTGTTGACTTAGTTTTCCTTTAACAAAAGTGATAAACAGTGGTTCTTTTCTCTTTTCCATTTTTGTTTGCTCATAAATAATGTCCTTCTAGTATAGTCTCTGACCACAGAATGAATGTCTCTAAAGGACCAGGGAGGCTGTGTTGTCCCTCCCAATCCAGAACTAGAAGTCATGTTACAGCTACTATTCTTTTGTTTGTTTTGTTTTATTGTTTTTGGTTTTTTGAGACAGGGTTTCTCCATATAGCCCTGCTGGCTGTCCTGGAACTCACTTTGTAGACCAGGCTGGCCTCGAACTCAGAAATCCGCCTGCCTCTGCCTCCCAAGTGCTGGTACTAAAGGCGTGTGCCACCATCGCCCGGCTACAGCAACTGTTCTTGACAACTTCTTCCTATTTTAGTGGTGACAAAGTGGTCAAAGCATACCAGCTAAAACAGAAAGTTAGTTTATAAGGAAGAAGCTTTTTAAAAAAAGACTCACTGTTACCCTTGATTGGCTTGGAACTTGCTGTGTGTCTGGAACTTGACCAGACTGGCCTCTAACTCACAAAGATCTGTCTGTTTCTATGTTCCAAATGCTGTAAAGACACTCACTGTCATATCTGGGTAACCTTTTTGAGGGCAAGGGGGATGTGGTCAGGGCTAAATGCTTGAGTACATATACCTTAAGTCTTTCTTATCCTTCATAGTAATTTGAATACCATTCAGTCTGTCTGCAGAGCCACTTAGGTCAAGAAGGACTGCAGACTTTCTCAGTGACTTAGTTTTTGTTCTTCTGGTTTGTGTCAAACTTGTATGGAGAAAGGAAGCAATCTAGGCTGGTTTCTTGCAGGATGGTGGAGGTGTCTGGGAAGGAAGAGAGAAAGAACTAATTTTTTAGGGCTTACTGGTGTGCCCACATGTTCTATCCATAGCAGCATGTCGAACTTCTCTTATGTATGCATCCATTCCTCCAGGTCCTTGTCCTAAGTTTTAACTTTTTGAATTCCTATCCTTATTTGTTGGTGTTTTGCTATCATAGCAATGACTAGTAAAGAATGGATGGTTTGAATTGTATTTCCAATCAAGGTTTTGTTTCTTGAGACAGGGTCTCACTCCTGCCAGACCTGAAACTTACTATATAACCAAGACTGGCACAAATTTACAGAGATCCAACTGCCTTTGCCTCCCGAGTCCTGGACTAAAGGCATGCACCACCACACCTCCCAGTCAAGTTGTTTTTTTTTTTTTGTAAAGCAAGTTCAAAATTGAGATTAGGAAATTTCTGTCTCCTCAGGAATGGAGTCAAGGTGTTTATCTTTATCTATATGGCTCTTATTATGATTCATCCTAAGGGACAAGAAAATGTTACTTACTCAAATTGGCTGCCTAGTAGTAATTGAAACTAAAGAGGAATAAAAGCTTATTTTCAGTAATTGGAAAGTAGCATAGAAATCTAGTATGATGGAGTGGATTCTGTTTCAAGTTGTGGTATTATTTAGGTTTATAGTCTTTGTCAAATGTTAAGCTTTATGTATCTCATTTGTTCTCATTTGTAAAATGAATGTAATTAAGCTAACTTGAAAGTGTGTGTGTAAGCCGGGTGTGGTGGCGCACGCCTTTAATCCCAGCACTTGGGAGACAGAAGCAGGTGGATTTATGAGTTCGAGGCCAGCCTGGTCTACAAAGTGAGTTCCAGGAGAGCCAGGGCTGCACAGAGAAACCCTGTCTTAAAAAACCATAAAAAAAAAAAAAAAAAAGAAAGAAAGAGTGTGTGTGTGTGTGTGTGTGGCGTGTATGTACAAATAAACATGTGCTTGAGTGAGTGGCAGTCAGAGGTAGCTTTTGAGTCTTCCTTAATTGCTATCTGAAAAGAGGATTTCTTACTGAAGGTAGAATTAATCAATTTGGCTAGATTGTTGGGCCAACAAGCTCTAGGGATCTACCTGTGTCTGTCCCTTGCCACCTTCTGGTGCTGTGATTTCAGATACATCTATACATCTATACATACATATATGGGACTGCATGTGCCTTGTACATGAGTGCTAGGATCTGAACTTGGGTAGCATGTACTTTTTAAAGTCATCTTCCCAGCCCCTAAAATTGATTTCTTAATTTTAATTAAAAAATATGTTCATTTATTCCCCTCTCTCTCTCTCTCTGTATACAGGGGAGAGTAGAGAGTATGTTCCGTGGTATGAATGTAGGTTACTGTGAGGCACAGGCCTAGACTTTACTAGTCTAATATGCCTATATCACACTTAGAACTTGAAAACCTAATTAAGAAAGTAATGGGTACTAAGTTTCAGTGAAGATGAAACTGTGCTATCAATTCTAGAATCTAGTGAGCTGAAGTAGTGCCGTAGTTACTTCATTGGACAAGTTTGTCAGTGTAGCTTTGTGCTTTGCCCTGAAATTTTAGTCTTAAGCCCTTTCTCCCTTCATTTCCATAATTTGTGAGCCACCCAGTATACTTCAGCAAGTTCATTTTCTACTTAGTCATCTAGGCCTAGTACATAACCAAAGAATCTTTGGCTGCTGCCTCTGGGACACATCTGACATGTTGCCTGGTTCTGTCATAAAAGTTTTATAGGATCACAGCTACATTGTTCATTTATATATTGTCTGTGGCTACCCTTATGCAAAGAAAGTAGAGTTGAATAGTTGAGACAGATAAATAACCCTCAAAGCCTTAAATAATTTGCCTTTTGCAAAAAAAATTCCCAGCTCCCACCTTAATGGATAATATTTGTTTCTTAACAGAATATTGTTTGCTTTATCCAACAGAGAGTGTTTGGATAGTGTGGAAGTTTTGGCTTGACTTCCAGTTTTGTCAGAACAAAATTTGGCCCTGTATTATAATGGCTGCTTTTAGCAAGGGAAGTCGGTAGTATGCCACAGTTTGTTTGTTTGTTTTAATTTTTTATTACTAGAGTAATATGTTGTATATACTTTTATATGCATAAATATCCTGGATGTCATTTTTTTTTTAAAGATTTATTTATTGATTATATGAAAGTACACTGTAGCTGTCTTCAGACACTCCAGAAGAGGGAGTCAGATCTTGTTATGGATGGTTGTGAGCCACCATGTGGTTGCTGGGATTTGAACTCCAGACCTTCGGAAGAGCAGTCGGGTGCTCTTACCCACTGAGCCATCTCACCAGCCCCCTGGATGTCATTTTAAAAATAGGTTAATGTTTATTTTTTCTGAATGTTTTGTTTAAATGGCTTATTGGGAGTATAAAAATTATAAAGAATATTTATTATATATTCGTAGCTTCTGTAATCTAATGGTATTAAGCAGAATTCACTTAATCTAGGGACCAGTAACTACAAACAATAATAATGACAACAATAATTGAGAAACCAGTGGTTAATAAGGAATTTGTGTTTTTGACTACTAAGAATAATTTTTTTCTCATGAGTTTTCTGTGTTTTGCTGCTTTAGATCAGAAGTATTTTCAGCTTTGTGTAGTAGAAAACCTAACAGTAATTTGAAAAGTAAAAATAAATTTCTTTACTTAAAGAAGAAGGTGGTTGATGGCTGGCATGGGCTCAAATATACCAGCAGGTTGCTTTCTTTTTCTCTAGCGGGTACCTTCCGAGTATTGGCTTTCAGGCATTGTGCTAAATGTCTGGGTATTTGAACTCCACAAAGCATGTTTGAGGAAGGAAGAACCAGGGAAAGGCAGAATGGGGCAAAGGAGGAACTAGCACCACTTCTGTGTCCTGTTTTAAAATTAAAAGTAACCATTTCCCTTGAATTAATAAAAAGTGTCCTGGCTAGAACTGTGTCATATCAGCACCTTAAACCTGAAGGGAGTTTGGGGAAAGAGTATAGATGTTTTTCAACTTAAAACGATGGGGGTATGCCCCCATAGAGTTATCATATTATATTCATTCATTTAAAATCTTTTTGAGGGTGTGTGTGTATGTATGTGTGTGAGAGAGAGAGAGTGTGGGTTGCATGTATACTGCTGATGTTGTGGAGGTCAGAGGACAACCTCAGTTGTCAGTTTCCACCTTGTACCTTTGGTCTCTCTTGTTCACTGTTGCACAGGACAGGTTAGCTGAACAGTGGGCTTCTGGAAATTCCTTTGTCTCTACCTCCCATTTCACTGTAGAGGCATGCTGGGATTGCAGATGTGTATGTTACTGTATTCATTTTTTTGTATCCATCTTTTCTCATGTGGGTGCTGGGGGGTTGAACTCAGGTTCTCAGGATCACACAGCAAAAGCCATCTGCTGAACTCCCCCTTTCCCTCCTCCCCCTCTTTATCTTTTCCTTGTTTGTTTATTTTTCTGAGGCAGGGCATCATGTAGCCCAGAAGTTCTCAAACACATGTAGCCAAGGATGACGCTGACCTCCATTCCACCTGCCTCAGTCTCCTGAGTGCTGGGCTTATTTACAGGCATGTTCCACCATAAAGCCATTTTAAATAGTAAGCATTGTAAATTAAAAGTACATTTAATGCAACCAACTTACTGAACATAATAGCTTAGCATCATAGTGCACTCTGTAGTATCAATTATTTATTATTGTGATTGCATGTTGTCTTGGGACAGCACAAGATATCATACTACATATAATAACCCGTGAAAGGTCAAAATTAAAATGTGAAGGGCAAATTCTACTGATTATGAATCACTGTTATGCTAGCTGTGGTGGAGAATGCTTTAATCCCAACACCTGAGAAGTTGGAGGATTGAGAGTTTAAAATAGGTTTGGGCTAACTTTCAGTAACCTGTGTAGTAGTTTAAATGAAAATGGCCTCAGTAGACTCCCAGGGAGTGGCTCTATCAGGGAGCATGGTGGTGTTGGAATAGGTTTTGCCTTTTTGGAGGAAGTGTGTCACTAGGGACAGGCTTACAGATCCTCTTGCCTCCACCTCTTCAGGATATCCTATGAGGATGCTCTACCATAAGGCTTGGTGCTTCTTGTCTGCTATGTAATGTGACTAGTCTCTGAGATGTGATCAGCTGTAAGCTCTGGCAACCAGGGCTGGAGCCCTAGCTTCCATGCCTCCTGCATCTTGAAAAATCCTTCCTGCTTTAAGTTGCTTCTTGTCAGGTATTTGGTGGCAGCAATGAGAGCAGTAACTAACACACTAACTGAGAGAGTAGGAATGCCATTTATTGTGGAGGGAGATAACTGAAAGAGGAAGAGACTTTGGACCTGATGACAGTTTTGTCTCCAGTCTTAACAATTATTAGCTGACCGAGTAAGAGCCAGGTCTAGTGATCTTTGTATACACAGCACTGTATCTGGTGTGTAGAACATATTCTTGAATGGTGACTAGATGTGAGATTATTAATTATTTCCATGAATCATCGGACTATTTCCTAAACAGTGTCATGCTCTTCTTTTTGGGCTTTATATGTAATGTCAATACCTTTGTCTATGAAAATTCTACCTTTTCATTAATGTTGGGAGGTCAGCTTTCCTCTACCCTCACATACCTGAGATAATTTCTTTTTTTTTTTTTTTGGTTTTTTGAGACAGGGTTTCTCTATATAGCCCTGGCTGTCCGGGAACTCACTTTGTAGACCAGGCTGGCCTTGAACTCAGAAATCCTCCTGCCTCTGCCTCCTGAGTGCTGGGATTAAAGGCGTGCGCCACCATGCCCGGCCTGAGATAATTTCTAAAGAGAAAAGTTTATCTTGGCTTATAGTTTTGAGGTTTTGTTCCTTTTGGGCCTGTGGTGAGGCAGCACATTATGTCAGGGAGTGCATTGTGGATCATAGACATTCCCCTCATGACTAGGAAGCATGATTGAGGAAGAAGAATGGGCTGGATCCCATCATCTCCTTCAAGAGCACATCTCTCATGCTATCAAAATCTCCTACAATGCCCTAACTGTTAAAGGTCCTACCATTTTCCAATGGCACCAAGCTGGGGACCAGGCGTAACACATGGGCCTTTGGGTAAATTCTAGATCCAAACTGTGATAAGCCCTCTACCTCCCTTTCCCTTTTACCGCCTGTCTGCCTGCCTGCCTGCCTGTCTATTTTTGTAGTGTAAATGTGTCATGGCATGAATGTGGGAGTCAGGACAGTTTTGTGGAGTCAGTTCTCTTTTCCCACCTTTTTGTGGATTCTGGGAATTGAACTTAGGTTGTCAGGCTTTTCTGCAGCCAATGTTTTTAACCCATCTAACCATTTCACTGGTCCTAGAATATTGCTCCTTAGTTGGTGGATCTCCACTCTCCACCCCCAACCCCCAGCCTGGGATTGAACCTAGGACCTTGTGCATTTTAGTCAGGTGTTCCACTGCTGAGCTAAACTCCCCAGCTGCTTCCCCTTCTTCCTTCCTTCCTTCCTTCCTTCCTTCCTTCCTTCCTTCCTTCCTTCCTTCCTTCCTCCCTCCCTCCCTCCCTCCCTCCCTCCCTCCCTCTCTCCCTCCCTTCCATCCATCTATCTGTCTTTGCTTTGATTAGATTTGTTCCCCCCCCCCCTTTTTTTTTTTGAGACAGGGTTTCTCTGTGTAGCCCTGGCTGTCCTGGAACTCACTCTGTAGACTAGGCTGGCCTCGAACTCAGAAATCTGCCTGCCTCTGCCTCCCAAGTGCTGGGATTAAAGGCGTGCGCCACCACCGCCCTGCTAGGTTTGTTTTCTTATTGCTGAATTTTAAGACTTCTTTGTGTATTTTGAATACAAATCCTTTATGTTCTCTGTGTACATAAAGCACAATCTGTACATGTACTTTGCAAATGCTTTTTCGTCATCAATGTCTTCTCTTTTCATTTCTTAACATTGTCTTTTGAAGAACAGTTTTATGTTTTAATCAAATTCAACTTGTCTAGTTTTTCTTAAATGAATTGTCTTTGATGATGGCATCTAAAAGGCTATTGCTAAATCAAGATCATCTAGATTTCTCCTGCATCATCTTACAGACATTTTATAGTCTTGAAATTTAGATCTATGGTCCATTTTGAGTGTGTGTGTGAGTGTGTGTGTGTGAGTGTGTGTGTGAGTGTGAGTGTGTGTGTGTGTGTGTGTGTGTGTGTGTGAGTGTGTGTGTGTGAGTGTGTGTGTGAGTGTGTGAGTGTGTGTGAGTGTGTATGTGAGTGTGTGTGTGAGTGTGTGTGTGTGTGTGTGTGTAGCTTATAAAGTCTATGTCTAGGTTCTTTCCTTCTTTTCTGTCACTCATACTATATAAATTAGAATGAAGAACAGAGTATGAAGTATGACCATTTTAAAACCACTTTAGAACTGAGTAATGGTATGGAACTATAATTCCAGTACTCAGGAAGCTGAGATAGAATTATCAGGAGTTTCAGGTTCTCCTAGGATTCATAAGTAAATTCCACACAAGCCTGGGTTGACACACTGTTTCACAAAACTAAACCAAATTAAACAACAACAAAAAAACAAAAAATGTAACAACAACAACAACAACAACAACAACAAAGAGATCATAAGAGGGAGGTTAGATTTCCTGGAACTGGAGTTACAAATGATTTTGAGCCACCATGTACGTGCTTGGGACTGAACCCAGCCAAGCAACAAGTGCTATAAGGCTGAACCATCTCTCGAGCATTCTGTCTTTCAGTCTGTCTGCCTACCTGTCTGTCTGACTCTCTGTCTCTCTCTGTCTCTCTGTCTCTGTCTCTCTCTCTTGTGTGTGTGTGTGTGTGTGTGTGTGTGTATGAGTGAGGGGGGTGGAATGGGAATGAATCATGTATCACGGTGTGCATGTGAAAACCAGAGAAAAGCATGTAGGAAGGAGGAGTTGGTTCTCCCTACCCTGTGTCACAAAGATGGAACTAAGGTCAGCAGTCTTGGCAGCTAGTTCTTTTACCTACTGTTCCACCTTACTGGGCTCAGTTTTTTTGTTTTGTTTTGTTTTCAAATGTAGAAATTCCTGTCTCCTTTTCCAAATACTGTAAGTATTCAGGGCTTAGGAAGGGTAAATAATAAAAGAGCTGAGTTCTTTTTGTATAGAGTTCTTCCTCTGCATTAGACTAATTTGGGCACACTGAGTGCAGACATTTGTCAGGAAAGATGGCTGCATGTTATATAAGTCAGGCTTCATGCTGGTCACCGACTCTTTGGTGACCAACAGTTATCTGTTGTAAACAAAGCAGAAATAAATAGGAGGACTAAAAAGAAACATAGGCTTAGGATTCAGTCAGTAGTATATACATGGTTACGTCATTTACTGGTTGTATAACCCTGGAGAAGTCACTGTGTTTTCTCATCCATTGCTTCCTGTCTTACACCTGCTCTGCTGTGCTGCTTTCCAGCAGCATCTTCAGAATGTGTTACTTACTGTCATCTTAGACATTTGGTTAAGTTAATACTAGTTTCTGCTTTCCGATGCCTGAAGCTCTAAAAACTCTGTTAACTGTGTACTTGCCCATACTTCTTTCCATTGATCAAGGATCTTTTAAAACATCAATTGTTGTTAATCCTGTTTTTTTCCCAGAGCCCTTAGAGCAGAATCTAAACTTCTGAGCCTGTGAGATGGCTCAGTGCATAAAGATTTCTGGCACTAAGCCAGACAACCCAACTGAACCTTAGGACACATATGGTAGAAGTAGAAAATTGATTGTCATGAGTTATCCTCTGATCTCTACATGCATACCATGGTACATATGTGCCACCTACCCTCACCCGATAACAAATAATTAAAAACCTCTAAACTCATTAGTTATGACCTGGAAGAGATAATCTGCATAACTTGATTCCAGTCATGTGCCTCAAGGGCAAGGGATGAGTTGGGTGAGTGTAGTGAGTGATCATGGGAGATACTGTCTTCTGGGTGTACAGGAAATATGTATGTGAAGGTACATTTTTTAACATTTCGGTCTTCAGGAAGCACCGTTTATTGGGATGGGGAAGACCAGAGTTGTTTCTTTAATGTGTTATCCAGCTCCAAGTTCTATTGTAGTGACTGCTATCTGACAAGTGCTAAAGAATTCTGAGAGTGGTGTAGGGCCTACTCCATAACTCTGTGAAATAGACATAGGTTTGTAAAGTATAGAGACACATAGTAAATAGCCCTTAACAAATAGTAGCTGTTGCTGAACTTTCTCTGTTCAAAGGAGGTGGTTGGTATAGGGACCACCTTATTATCTTTCATGGGACACATTTTAGAGAGTCAGCAGAAAAGAATAATTTCCCCCTCACCATTCTAGTCTGAATGAATCTTGAATCTAATTTGAGTAGGTCTTGATTCCGGGGTTCAAGAGGACTTCGGCAGGCTCTAGAGCAGCTGTTCTCGGCTTATAGGTCCAGATCCCTTGGGTTGTTGAACTACCCTTTCACAGGGGTCACCTAAGACCATTGGAAATGTCAGATATTTACATTACAATTCATAACAGTAGCAAAATTACAGTTATGAAATAGCAACAAAATTAATTTTATGACTGGGGTCACCACAATGTATATTAAATGTATATTAAAGAATAGCAGTATTAGGAAGGTTGAGAACTACTGCTCTAAAAAGCCTGTCTGGGACCTCTTGTTGGAGCCTGGGTTGGGAGAACAGCAGAGACGATCAGAACATTGGTTATGTATTTGTTTCCCGCCCCTCAGCTCCTCTTCAGAAAAAAGGGGCGGGGGCAGCGCTCTCCCCGCCTCCTTTCCTTCCTTTCTCTGTTCCTCCCTCCCTCCCCGCCCCTTCACTGAGCCTCTGTCTTTGCTGCCGCCCTACGTGGGCCTGAGTGTGCTGCGCCTCCGGAGCTGGGTGGCTGCGCTGCGGCGCTTAGCCGAATCCAGCCTGTCAGGCTGGTTCAGCCCGGGCTTTGTCCCAACTGCTGAGCAGGGAGAGGTGCGGCTCTGCGACAGATACACAAGATCATCAGAGATGCTGGGCCCCGCACCCACCGCCAGGTAATGCTGGCCTTCCCTGGGCCTGGCATAGTTAGACTGAGCTGGGGTAGTAGAAGCGGGTGTCTTTCTGCCTTCCGGGGAAGGGAATGGGGAGAACATTACATTTCATTTATATTAAGGGATTCTTAATAAGGAAAGGGCCTGGTGGTGTAACATTGAGATAAGCCCCTCAGGGCTAGGCCTGTGCTGGAATAAGGCATCTGGCTAGGGAAGGTTATGAAGGGGAAGCTGGATTTTTGGGGAACTGCATGCCTCAGGGGCCCCACTCCTTTGTAAGCATGCTTCTGCATGGTGGCCAGGGTGATGCTTTTCTGTGCCTTGGTTTAGCTGCGGGTTTCCTGGGACCCGGAATACTGTTCTCTGGTTGGAGATGTAGTGAAGATAGGAGACCCCTGCAGTTGTTCCTGGTCAGGCAGTCTCTATGAGCCTTAGTTTCCTTATTTGAAGAGAAGGGCTTAGCATTCTGTAACTGTGCCTTTCCTAGGCTGTAAAATTTACCTTGGAAAGGTGAGCTAGGTAGAGACAGAGGAGCCAGCCTTCCATATGCATCTTGCTGGTCTGTTTAGAACCAGTGACTTCATAAAGTGCTAATGCTTATGTTGGGGCTAAGAGTAGATATGTGGGGTGTGGGGTTGAGAAGAAACAGGTGAAAGTATGCTAATTTTTTTTTCCCTGAACTGGCTAATTCTTTGATACTTAGACCACTGCTATAAACTAGGCTGTCTTCTCTGGTGCAATGTTATTGATCTGCTAAGTAAATAACAGACCTTGACACTATGTAATATCTTAATCACTGTAATTCCTCCCTTTATTATCTGGCACCAAGAGATACACATACTAACCTATGTTGATTATTTTGGACCTTTCTCATCTTGGTTTCAGAGGAGCTATGTATGCATTTCCTCTGGGAAGCCTTCCTGTTCTCCCTTTCTTCCTGCCTCCTCCTGCTGGTCGGCTTTTCCTTGCCTGCCCCTCACCTGTTTTCTGATCTCACCGTTTTCCTTTTCTGATCTCACTGTTTTCCTTTCTTCCTTTCCTTGTCTTCACGCTTTCCACTTCTTGTCTCTTTTCCCTCCATAACCACGGTTTCTTTTTTCTGTTTTCCTTTTTCATTTCTTCCCTGGGTCCTCTTCTTCTTGGTTAGGCTCTCTTCTCTTTTTCTTTTAGAATCTTTTATTGTGCTTTCTCATTGGTAGTAAGTTGCTGACTTGGAGGGACCTTTGCTATGATGTTTGTAAGGTCCAAACATTCTAGCTTCCTTGTTTTTGACCTAAGCTCTGTTTTCTTTATGTGTCAGGCTGTCTCCTTACTGCCCTCAAGCTGTGTTTTGGGGCTTCCTAATAAGCAGTTATTCTTCCTGGATTTATTCCCCATCCTTTTCCTTGAGAACCAAGGCAGAATGTGGGCAGAAGGAAAAAATCATGATAGGAAGTCAAGAGCTTGAAGGCTCGAGCTGGAGAACAAGTACAAATACAGCTAGATAGGAGACCTTCCTGAGAGCCCCTCATTGAGATGAGGGCTGGGAGATAGCCAGTTTCCAGGGGGCACAGTGGGATGAAGAGAAGAAGGTGAAGTCCTGGGGCAAGAGTGTTCTTTAGGAAGAAGAAGGTGGCTTTGGCATCAAGATGGAGGTTATTGGGGGGTAAGGGTAGCTGTAAAGGGAAAGATTTATAGGATATGTAAAGGTATGTAAAAGATGTGTAGCCATATAGGTTAATTGTGTTCCCTCCTGATGGTAGGCTCTTTGAAGAGGATTATTTTTGCTCTGCACCCCTCCCCCCAGCCCTCCCCCGCCTGGAGGGGGAAACAGTCGGAGGGGAAACAGAGATGAGACTGACAGGGTTATTGTTTCATTGATACTAACTAATATATGCAATGTGTGTGCATGTGTGTATGCATATATACACATACATACAAAATGTCAATTTGGTATCCATCATTAACTGTTCTCTCTGGTTGGTGAGAACACTTGCCACCAAGCATGATGAGATCTGAGTTCTATTCCCAGGTTTTATATGGTAGAAGGAGAGACTAATTCCTACGAGATGTATGGATATGTGAGCCATGGTATGCTCTCACCACTATCCCAATGCACACATATATAAATAGATGTAATTTTAAAAATAAACATTCTCTCAGTCACCTATAGTATATTAGTTATGGTGCTGATTGGTTTTTAAAGGAGGTATTTAGATTCATTTGCTGCGTTCAGATGCAAGTCTAGGGGTGGACCCTCATGTGTAGTGTAGAGGGGAGCACAGGGAGCTATGTTAATGTAGTGGAGGAAGACTAAGTTTCAACAAATCAGTGGCAGGGCCGCACTGTAAACTCAAGTCTTCTTTAATTGTGATACACATTTACTTAGACTATGTTATCTTGTGACATTATGTGCATGTTGTGTATAAAGAATTTTCTTGTTTTTTTCTGTCTTCGGGAATAAAATGTAGATATTAATGAAATAGAAAACAAATTTACATGTGGTAGGTTATTATGCCCTGGCCAAACAAATTCTCAGAAGGAAGCAGACTTTGTCCCTGTTTATTTCTGGCTGCAGGCCATTTAGGTGACTCACTGCTGAGCACCCTCTCTGAGTTATTTGATCCCTTTCTCTTCCCTGTTTTCTTATATTCAATTTCGGGCACAAGATAGAGAGTCCAGAGACCAGATAGGCTAGGTATTTACTTCACAGACTTCTGTAAGATAAGAATGTAACACCCTGTAGGGCTGGTAGGAACCAGTGAGGCAATGGATGCATAAATACACTTTGTGCAGTGATCTACTCATATTCTTGTTATTCTGGATGCATTCCTAAAACACCTAAGAAGATGCTTAGATGCTGTAGCCCAGAAGCCCAAAGATGCAACTGAGAAATCTAAATTATTTCTCAATTCTTGAGGAATAAAAGAAAAAGAGGGAATATATAGAAAAAGCTTTTAGGGTTGGTAGTCGAGCTTCATGCTCAAAATGGAGGTCAGCTAGTAACATAGTGCTTTATTCATGACAGAGAGACGGTAGGGGGCCAGTATAAAAGATTTCATTTTGAGTGCCTATGATAAGTAGATAAATAGAAGAGAAAGTAATTAAGGTCAAATCTTCATGTAATGGTTGCTGGTTACCTGCTTGTTTACCCAAGTTTCCTATACTAAAATGAAAGGTACTTATATTAACATTGAAGAGTTGATTATGAAGATAAGTAAGTAATTTTATAAAAAATAAAAAATATGATGCTGGAGAGGAGGTATTGGCTGCTTTTCCAGAGGACTTGGGTTCAATTCTCTGCAATGGCAGCTCAAAACTGTCTGTAACCCAGTTCCAGGGGATCTGGCACTCAAATGCAGACATACATGCAATCAAAATACCACTGCACATAACAAATATTAAAAATAAATAAATAAAACACACAGTTGATACTTATAGCTATACTTATTCTTAATCTGCAAAAATAAACTCCAAAGTCACCTCTTAAGCAAGTCTTCCTTTGGGGCTGGAGAGATGGCTCAGTGGTTAAGAGCACTGGATGCTTTTCTTGAGGTGCTGAGTTCAATTCTCATCTATCACATGGTAGCTCACAAACATTTATAGTATGATCTGATGCCCTCTTCTGGCATGAATTTATACATGCAGATAGAGTATGTGTGTGTAAAATAAATACCTATAATAATATATTATATAATAAAAATCTATAATAAGTACCTACAATATTTTTTTTTTAAAGAAAGTCTTTCTTTACTGTTAGGACCTCTCTTCTGGATTTATGTTGTGCCTCTCTTCACTCAGTGGTGGCACTTGCCATTGATGTATTATTATGTAGATCCTGTATCTTTTCCTTCCATTAGTCTGCATTCATTGGAGGGCAAACTCCCTCTAGTATATTTTTCCTTCCCTCTAGTATATTTAAGAGTCAGCTGAGTGCCTTTTTAGTTTCTAAATATAGGTTAGTAAATAAAACAAATATACTTGCTACTGTTTATTAAGGAGATGTATAATAACTGAGTATAATTAAAAATTGTGATACTTGCTGTGATAATCAAGAGTGCCTTTTGATCATGTTAAGTCTAACTGTCTGTGAGACAACTGCCACTCTGACCAATACCTGCAGCTTAACAGAAGGTTAGGTAGAACCGACTGCCGGATAAGAGAGCTGTTTGGTGAAAAGGTTAAAACTTTGGTGTCATCAGCAACAAGGGTGGTATGTGAGGCCTTTGGGCTGGGGAGGTCACTTGGAGAGAGTGTATTATATGAGTAAAGGGGTCTGGAGTCTTGGTATTGTGAAAAATACTGAAGGAAGTGTATACAGAGGGGAGAAGAGAAGACAGAAAGATAGCAAATCAAGAGAATCCAAGATAGTAGGGTATTTAAAAGAGAACTGAGTTAATTATATTGACTGCTGATGAGACGTTGAACAAGCACGGAAAGTGAGCATTAGATTTTTAAGATGGCAATGCTTGGCAACCTTGACAAGAGGACTTCTGTGAAATAGGAAGCGCGCCACTGGGCACAGAGGGGAAGGCAGTGGAGACAGGACTTCAAGTATTCATAGAGAACTCTTCTGAGAAGCTCTGCTTCTGAGGGCAAGCAGAGATGTAGTGGTGTGTGGAGAGGAAGATGGTGTCAGAGAAGAGTTGTGTGCGCATGTGAAGGAAAATGTAGAGTGCTTGATATATTTTTCTAATATTTCTTGGGTCAGGTAAAAGGAATCATTTAGTTATTTTGAATTTCTTTTTTCTTTCCTATTCTACATCAGTTTCTAAACTCTTTGGCTCTACTTTTTAAGATAAATTTACTTTTGTTTTTTCAGGCTGGATTTCTGTGTGTAGCCTTGGCTGTCCTGGAACTCACTTTGTAGACCAGGCTGGCCTCGAACTCAGAGATCCTCATGCTTCTACCTTCCCAGTGCTGAGATTAAAAATGTGCACCACCACCACTTGGTTGTCAACTAACTAATTTCTTAACTACTCAGCCGTCTCTCCAGTGTTTGTCATCTTATTTCTTTAGGTCTTAAGTGTTTCTTCTCAACAAGTCCTTTCCTGACCAACCCTGGTCCCACACATGTGTACTTGACACTGTTTAATTTAAGTGCTTACTTTTTGTCTGCATCTCTTACTAGACACATAATTTATGCAAACATAGGAGTTTTGTTTTACCCAACACACACACACACACACACACACACACAACACACACACACACACACACACACACACACACACACACGCGCGCGCTTGCGCGCAAAGAAGTGGTTTGCAAATAGCACGGAAAATTAAGGATAAAGCCTGTAGGATGAGTGTGAAAAGAAAAGACAGCCTCCAGTTTCTTTGGGTCAGGTAGGGGCTGCAGTGGCAGCTAGAGAAGTCTCTTCAGGTGATAGGCAGGTTTCTTTTAAGGCAAAAGGAGCTAGCCAATGACAAATAGAAAGTTTCAACAGAAATAGTAGAAGGGTTTTAATCAGGAGAAGAATGTTAAGAGTAGGAAGGTAGGTAGGGGTGTGTGTGTGTGTGTGTATGTGTGTGTGTATGTGTGTGTTTTGAAAAAGCTGTTTGTGTGTGAATCACCTCTGCTTGCTGCTGTCACACCGCTGTACATAAGTACAGGGCAATACTAAGTGAATTTTAAGTCTTTTTGTTTGTTTTATTTTTTTTTTCAAGACAGTATTTCTCTATATAGCCCTGGCTGTCCTGGATCTCACTCTGTACACTAGGTTAGCCTTGAACTCAGAGATCCACTTGCCTCTGCTTCCAGAGAGCTGCGATTAAAGATGTGTGCCACCACAGCCCAGTGAATTGTCTTTTACTTCAAATCTCTGCCATTTTCATATCTTTATTGCCTCTCATTTCTTTTAACTTTAGGAAGGTTCTCAGCATAACCCTATGTCTCAATTCTGTCTCAAATTATCATTAGTGTCTAAAGAGTACTTTTAAGATAATCAAAATGATTAAGAAGGTGGTCATGAAAAGAGGGGAGGGGAAAAAAGAAGGTAGTCATGCCCTTATAAATATTTAAGTTAGAAGGTTAGGTAAATTGTATACCCTGATAAAGTTCAGATTCCTTTAAAATAAAGATTTGGAATTGTCTGGCTCTTGAGGAGCCTTCTGGTTTATTCCACAAAGACAGATTGTCTTAGAAAGTGGGCTCTTGCTCATTACCTGAGGTGTTCCATGTCTCTACTGGATCAAGACCATGGAGACATAGAAATTAATCATAGTTTTGTCCTTTGAGTTATTCCTTGCCTAGTGACCACAAGAAGTGAAGATGAAACTTGGCATTGCTTCATAGAAGTATGAATAAAATGCAGTTAAGTGTAGTAAAAAAATATTTAATAAAATCCTGGCATGAAGTTTCTTTCTACCTTAGACCACTTGTGTTCCCAGATGAAAGACACAGACAGTCTTATATTTGTAAATATGCCTTAAGCAGCACAGTAGCTGGGCAGCTGCCTACCCTCCATGCTGTTAGGATCCACTTTCCTACTGATAAGTCCCAGTTATTACTGACTGGTTTCTATCTTCCCTCTGGGCTGCTCTAAACTCCAATTGGGCAGCCCTCATGGTCATGTGTTTATGGCTCAGCCATCCCACTGCAGTCCCCTCCTCTCTCCTGCACACACTTCCTCTTCCAAGAGAGACATCTCCTTCCTCCTTCCTCGTAGTGGCCTCAAGCCTGGGAAACCTAAACCCCGCCCATGCCTCTTCTCCCCAGCGATTTATCAGTCAGAATTCACTAGGGGCAGGGTCCCTCAGTGTCTTACACTCAGTGTCTTACGTGTACACCCTCTAGCCTTTGGGGCAAACAGTTTTAGGGGACCCAAATTAGCATTAGAATACAAGCAGCATTAGGTCAACCCTCTACACAAAGACCCTACCCACAAAGACAGTTACATTTTGAAGGAGGGTAATTAGAGGCTTCTTTGAAGGTTTCTTAGAAGAAGTGAGTCCAGTTGGACCTTAAGGAATGAGTAGGAGTTTGCTAGGCACATTGAGGTGTCTTAGGCAGATAGAACCATGCAGGTAAAGGTGGAGATATGAAAGTGTACTGATTGAATGATGGGCTCGGGGAATGGTATAGGTAAAACTAGAAACAGATGAGGAAGAAACAAATGCTTGTTGGACATCTTTTTGTATCAAGCAGCATGTTAGGTACTGTCTTTTAAAAAGCTTTTGTGTTTTTTCATTCTTATGATAACTCTAAAGTAGGTAGTCTTGTTTGCATTTTACATAAGAGTCAACGGAGCATCAGAAATTAAAGTAGCTTTAAACCACCTACAGTTTTCTTCCCTGCTGCCCCAGCAATTGCCTTCTTGTTGCTATACTAGAGCAAGTAGCTGGCTGGAGGTTGCATAGTGGGAGTGCCTTTGACGCATTAGAAGGACATCTCTCAGCAAATTCAAGGCTTCAGTATTCCAGGTTCCTGCCAAAGCAAACCTCTTGGCACGATTTAATTAAAGATCAGATTCTAATAACCAGGCACCAAGGGCATACAGTACTCCTCAGGCATGAGTGTTGGCCATGTCAATATTGCAGCTGCTCTGGGTTGTTCAAAGTTAGAAATGTAGTTGGTATGTGGAGTAGTTCTTATTTCTTCTTCCTGTCCTTCTTTCATTTTGTTGACTAATTTATTGTAAACTTCTAGCATTTCGTTCCCTCCTTCCTTCCTTCCCTTTTCCCTCCTTCCCTCCCTCCCTCCCTCCCTCCCTCCCTCCCTCCCTCCCTCCCTCCCTCCCTCCCACTGTGCTGGGAATTGACTTGCATACTATTCTGCCATTGAACTATATCCACATCACCTTCCCTCTTTTATTTAAATAGTGATCTGAGGGATCTGGTGATCTGAGGGATCTGGTGATCTATCCGAGGGATCTGGTGATCTATCCGAGGGATCTGGTGATCTATCCGAGGGATCTGGTGATCTATCCGAGGGATCTGGTGATCTATCCGAGGGATCTGGTGATCTATCTGAGGGATCTGGTGAGGTGGTTCAGTGGGGGAAAGGCACTTATTAAACCTAATGTACTTAGTTTAATCCTTAGAACCCACCGGTGAAAAGAGAACGGACTGCTATACATTCCCCTCTGACATGCTCATGCATGTAGTGCACAAGCATGTGAACACATGTGCTGAACAAACACATGTAATAACTTTAAAAAATTTAAATTTAAGTGAATTAGAAGTTGTGTAGTATATTTCTTTGTTTCTAGAGGTTACCATGATATGTGGTACCGTGATCACACAAATATTTTTTCAGGTCTTTGTGTCTTGTGCTCACCACATACATGTTGTGGATGACTGGCAATATCTCTGAAACTATGCTTCTTTGGATTTGTTTCATTGTTCTATTCCCAGCGCCTAGTAGAGCCTAGAAAAATGGTGCCTACCAAGTAGATTTCCAAGCTTTTTATAAATTCTGAAGTGTGATCTGGTTATTAAAATACCTGTTCCAAACAATGGCTGAAATCTTATCTGTAAAGGTAATTTATCCAGCTTGTTCTCCAGGGAAACTGTTTCATAGGATTTCAGCAACTCACTTGGGAAATGTAAAGGACTGTCTTGCCCCATGTTGTGAGCTCAAGACATCCCAGAATCCTCAGTGCAAATGGATAGCAACTGGTTTCTTCCTTTAGGTAATACCTCTTTTCTCATTGTAGTTTCTCTATAGCTGTGTTCTTTAATCAACAGCTTTTTGTTTTGTTTTGTTTTGTTTTTAAACCTGAGACATTTACTGTCCAGGTACAGAACTGCTTAGAAAAGTCTGTTGTCCCCCCCCCCCCCCCCGATATATGTGAGGCAAAAAAACCCTTGGGTTTTTTCCTTTCTTTCTCTACTTTATTTACTGAGGTCTCTCCATGAAC
Organism: Mus caroli; assembly: GCF_978045245.1. Lineage (NCBI taxonomy): Eukaryota > Metazoa > Chordata > Mammalia > Rodentia > Muridae > Mus > Mus caroli. The sequence continues at coordinate 48,576,941 of NW_028227263.1, read as the reverse complement.
CTGAAGCTCACCAATCCAGCTAGTTTAGGTAGCAGGTTTCTCTGGGGTCTCATCTTTACTTCTCAGGTGCTGGAAATGATTGTAAAAACAGAGAGGACTTGAATAAAACAGAGAAGAACTTATGTGAGAACTCTTTTCAGAGGAGGTGACTAAAGGTGGACTAGGCTGCTTTTGAGGTTATAGATATCCTACTGGTGAGAATTTCAAGTATAGTTGGGACAACTCAGATGGCATCATCAGGTTTCAGACAATAGATTCCAGTAGAGTTTTGCTTAATCTACCCACTAATAATTCTCTTAAATATGATACAGTGATTAATAATAAAGAAAAATATGGTGATTTCCTGGCGTAATCCTGTACTGTGGGCCTAATGGGAGTTACATTAAATGAGGCTGCTGGTTGAAGGACTTGGGAGGCCAGAGAGAGCCTGGTTGGGTATAAGGTAGCTAGGAGAGTATAATTTTGGAACTGGCAGCCTAGAGTAGGAGGGCATTGCCAGTTGAGACACTGGATGCTCTCTTGGAGGAGCTAAGGGACCTGAGTGGGAGCTGGAGGAGAAGGCAAACCTAAATATCCAGGGAGTGAAAGTAGAAGAAATGAAAAAGCAGCCGCCCAGCTAGTCAGTTCAGATTAACACAGGCACCCTTGGTGTTGATATCGTTTGTTCAAAAAGGAAAGGAGCAATTGTTTTGCCAGAGGTTGGTCAAGAAGAATTAAAATCCAGTTGAAGAGGCAGGCGGATTTCTGAGTTCCAGGACAGCCAGGGCTATACAGAGAAACCCTGTCTCAAACAACAAACAGTTAAGATTTTCTTTAGTGAAGAGAGAAATCATTGCATTGACATGGAGCCTGGCTCCTTCCCCTTCCTTGCTCCTTTTCTCTTTCCAGGGTGATTAAGAATATTTAATGATGGCCAGGTATACATTTTTAATCTCAATACTTAGGAGGCAGAAGCAGGCAAATCTCTGAGGGTTTGAGTTTAGCCTGGTTTACATAGTGAGTTCCAGAACACCCAGAACTATATAGTGAGACTCTGTCTCGAAAAACAAGATGACGACGAGGACAACAACAACAACAACAGGAGAATATTTTGTGAGCTAACAGGCAGTATAGCTTAGTGATAATGCCCAGAGTTTCATCTTTAGCACTTTAAAGAAAGAAAGAAACAAAGAAACAAAGAGAGAGAGAAAGAAAGAGTACTTGGGAAGTTCAGGACTTTTTAGACATAAATTGAATGTGGATACCCTTACTTTGTAATGCCAATTGGTATCTTACTTAAGGACTTTGTATTTTATCTGTACTAGTAAATTCCTTTCAAGACCGCATATATCTATCTTTCTGTAAACTGTATATAAACTTGTATCTACTATAAGTTAAAAAGGTAAGGCACTGTTGATCTTCAAAGATGGCTCCTGGAAAATATATATCTGTAAGCAAATTATAACACTACAAAGAAATGTGATAACCTGGAAATAAACACATTGCCTTGGAGCATAGAGAAAGGGCACCTGACTTTTTGGAGGTCGGAACATTTTCTAAAGGCAGCATAGAAACAACAGAGTTAATCCTCAAAGGATGGATGAATTGAATTCACGAATAGGAAAATAGGCGGATGAAACATCTTGTGTAAAGGGATGGAGGTGTGAAAGTTATGACATATTTAAAGAAATTAAAGAAGATGTATAGCTATACTGTAAAAGGAATTAAAAGGAATGGAGATACAGAAAGTGAGACTGGTGAATGGGCCTGGTCAAATATGAGATAAATTTTCTACTATTTCATGAATTAATAAGGAGAAAATATAAACTCTGGACACATTTATCTGTTGTCAAGAACAAGAACATTTTAAGGCACTAATCCCTGTTTTAATTAAAATCACTTGTCGACATATCATGGGGTTTTCCTCTTTTAAGTTTTATTCTGTGTTCAGAGGAGGGATATCCAGAAGAACTGGCACATGGGCAGCATCTTTCTTGTGAAGGACCAAAAGGTTTAAGCACTGTACATTTGTGGGCGTATGGTCATTATTCTGCCAGTGGGACCTGAAAGAGGGTTTAGGTATATGTAAATGTGTGAATGTTGTTTAGTCTTGGTAAAGCTAGCCACAAAGCCAGAAGTTTCACCAACACTCGGCAACATAGGGAAAGATAACTTATGTAAAGTTATCAAGTTAAATGTTGTCAGCAGACTCACCATATGGAGTGCTGCTGGAGGTTTTAGTTAAGCCTCATGGAGATGGATGAATGGGACTGAAGAAGCTGTGGGGTTTCTCAACATCTAGTAGGTGTTATTGGCTTTCCCATCGAGGTTTTGTCTGGTCCATATCTGCTTTTCACCTACACCATGGTGTATATATTTGTTCTTTAGACTCTGAGGGAAGAGACTGCAGAGAAAAACAAAATCTTGGTGAATTTTTAGCAGTGTTTGGAACACATTAGGGATTTACATCTGGCTTACTGACTAAATAGGCTAGCAGTATTCATGACAAGTGCAGAATGGCCGTATGATTTTAATTTTAAAACATTTAAAATATGTAACTACTTGTTCTAAAAAATATGAATGTTATTATTATGGTTTTTTTTTCTTTTGATTCTAGTAGCTGCTGCTGCTGGTGGTGACAATGTCAAATAACGGCGTAGACATCCAGGACAAACCCCCAGCCCCTCCGATGAGAAACACCAGCACTATGATTGGAGCTGGCAGCAAAGACACTGGAACCCTAAACCACGGCTCCAAACCTCTGCCTCCAAACCCAGAGGAGAAGAAAAAGAAGGACCGGTTTTATCGATCCATCTTACCTGGAGATAAAAGTACAGTACTTTGTTTATTTTCATCATTTGTATGCTTTAAGAAGAAAAAATCAAAGCAAATCAGCCTTTTCCCTATGAATAGTCTGAAGAGAAGATCTTTCCTTCCCTGACTTAATTCTCCTTCAGTACCTTTTATTTTCTTGTTAACATGTCTTGCCTTCTTAGAGTGGCTAAAGCCAAATGCAAAATTGACTTATTGCTCAGGATTATATTTCAACAAAAATTTAAGAATAAATTTGCTCTTGCCAGCTTTCAGATAAATTGAAAATATTTGTATGTATCTATTTCTTTTTCCTTTTTTAATTTTTAAAAATGCTTATCAAATCATAAAACCGAAGGACTTTTGAAGTGTCTTTGGAAATTTCTTTTTTCCAGATTACTTTCACTTGGAATGCCACCTTTGCAAATTTTGATCGCCTTATTTTTTTGTCTAGATCTTGGTCCCATTTTCAAGATTTAGTATTTAGTGTTAGTAAGGATAGGCAGGGATAGTCGAGGAAAGATGGTGGAGGTAAGTAGGAATCACTGTGAGTTCAGTATGAGTAAGACTTACTAGGCAACCTCATTTCCTGTTGTTTTTAAAGTCTAGATCTCACTCTGTATCCCTGCTAGCCAGCCAGAAATGCATGACGTTCTCCTGCCTTAACTTCCAAGTGTGATATTACTGACAAACGCCACCATGCTTGCCTTTCATTACCCTCTTACTAATAAAACTTGAAAGAATAATCAAAATCTTAATGATGAACCTGAAAAAGTCACTGCCATCTTTATAGAAAAAAACAGTGGAAACATAAAAGTTTGAGTGTTCCCATAGATGATTTTTTAAAAAAGATTTATTTATAATATGTAAGTACACTGTAGTTGTCTTCAGACACACCAGAAGAGGGCATCAGATCGAGTTACAGATGGTTGTAAACCATCATGTGGTTGCTGGGATTTGAACTCAGAACCTCTGGAAGAGCAGTCAGTGCTCTTAACCACTGAGCCATCTCTCCAGCCTCCCATAGATTTTTTTTTTTTTTTTTTTTTTTTTGGCAGATACTAACAATGCTAACTTAGGCTAGGCAGTGGTAGCACATGCCTTTAATCCTACCACTTGGGAGGCAGAGGCAGGCAGATTTCTTAAGTTTGAGGCCAGCCTGGTCTATAGAGTGAATTCCAGGACAGTCAGGACTACACAGAGAAACCCTGTCTTGAAAAAGAAAAGAAATAAAAGCTAGAGTTCTCAGGTATCCATGTAGGGCTCTTTTTGTGGTGAGGCTTTCTATCTGTGGAAGTACAAGCTTCAGGTTCTGATTTACCACCATCAAGAAAGTCACAGGGTAACAGCAAAGCAGGAGGCAGCCTTCTGAAATTATATATCTTATGAGGAACTTGTATAGCAATACAGAAAGAACTACAACTTGACTAAAAATCAGGCAACTCAGCTTAAAACTAGACAAAGGATCTGTATAGACATCTCTCCAAAGAAGATAGACTAATGGAAAACATTGTTATCATTAGTTGCCAGGGAAGTACAAATTCAAAACACCGCACACTAGGATGGCTGTAGCAAAAGCTGGATGATATCAAATGTTGGTGAGATTATGGAAGTATTTGATCCTCTCATAATTGCTGGTCGGAATGTAAAATGGTACAGCCTTAGGGAAAGCATTCTGGCAGTTCTTCAGGTGCTTAAATGGAGAGAAATGATAGTACCCGGCATTTCCATCAAAGAGAAATAACGCTTTAGCCTCATTTTTTTTTTTTTGTGCTTCCCAAGGAACTATCTAGTATTAAAAATAAAATATAACATCAATATAATGAATAATATTTAATTTAAAAAGTAAAGTCCTGAGCCATACTGCATCTGTGGGTAAACCTTGAAATATGTGGTTAAGGAAAAGACCTAGTCATAATGGTCACATAGTGTGTAGTTCCATTCATGTGAAATGTCTAGAAATGTAAATTCCTAGATAAAAGGCATGTTAGTGGTTGCCTAAGGATACAGAGTAGGTGATAAACAATGAGATTAAGGGAGTGATGGCTAAGAGGTAGGAAATTTCTTTTTGGAATGATCAAAATGCGTTGAATTATGGTGTTGTTTGTCTGGCTCTGAAAATACTAAAAGTCCAATTATACTTTATAAGTAAATTATAATAGTATGTAAATGATTCTCAATAAAATTGGTGTTTGTGTGTGCATGCCTGCCTGCCTGCCTGCCTGTGTGGTGTATATGCGTATGTCAGTCCTATGCTTAAGCACCTGTAGAGATCAGAGGGAGGACATTGGGTATCCTAATGTATCCCATTCTACCTTATCCCCTTGAGAAAGGTCTTTTACTGAAGTTGGAGCTAGGTGGACAGTAAGCAAGCCCCAGCAATCCTCCTGTTTCTGTCCCTCCCAAAATCCTCTACAGTGGTGGGATTACAGATGCACATGGGCATACTTGTTTTTGAAATGGATGCTGGCAATTTTAACTCTTATTCTTATTCTTACATTACTCACTGAACTGCCACCCTAGCCTCTTTTTGTTTGTTTTAAAAGATTTCCCATCTAGAACAGGATAGAAACAGCACCTTCATATGTCATTGCAACCAAAGGAGTAGTTTTACATGCCCTAAATCTAGATACCTAGGTTGCAATCTTGCTTCTTTCACAAGCTGGATATCACATTTGTGTCAGTGACTTCTCTGTAGACTTTAGTGCTTTCATCTAAAAAAATGAGAGCCAGAGCAACAGACACAGTTCTTTTTTAGCTCTGCAACCCTGTATTTATATAGATGAGGTATTGCAAAGTGTCGTTGGATCAGGTTTATTTATGTAGATGGAAAGAAACCAGGACATTGTGAGGTATTTTTATTGATGATGAAGCTGTAGACTTGGAGGCTCTTCTGGAAATCTCAGTTCCCCTAGGCCAAATTTGGTGTGAAAAAAATGAATCTTTTTTTTTCCTTTTTAATTGTCTTTCTTTCTTTCTTTCTTTCTTTCTTTCTTTCTTTCTTTCTTTCTTTCTTTCTTTCTTTCTTTCTTTCTTTCTTTCTTTCTTTCTTCCTTCCTTCCTTCCTTCCTTCCTTCCTTCCTTCCTTCCTTCCTTCCTTCTTTCTTTCTTTCTTTCTTTCTTTCTTTCTTTCTTTCTTTCTTCCTTTCTTCCTTTCTTCCTTTCTTCCTTTCTTCCTTTCTTCCTTCCTTCCTTCCTTCCTTCCTTCCTTCCTTTCTTTCTTCCTTTCTTCCTTTCTTCCTTTCTTCCTTTCTTCCTCTTTCTTTCTTTCTTTGAGACAGGGTTTCTCTGTATAGCCCTAGTTGTCCTGGAATTCACTTTGTAGACCAGGCTGTCCTCGAACTCAGAAATCTGCCTGCCTCTGCCTCCCGAGTGCTGGGACTAAAGGCGTGCGCCACCAGTGCCCGGTGAAAAAACTAATCCTATCCTCAAGATCCCGTCTGCATCTTTCTAGGTTGAAAACAGCTACAAGAAATTTTTGTAAGATCTAATAGCCTGTATTTTATTTTCTAGCTATGAAGTTTCTATAGATTCCGTTAGTACCCCTGCTTTAAGAGCTGTGTCGACTGTGATTAATATATATTAAGATGGAAAAATGGCTGAGTTTCTTCCCTTTGCAATCTTAGTTTCAGTCAGCAATCTATTACTTAACTGCAAGATATACATCAGAACTAGCAGTCTTTGACATGCTCTGCCTTTATGTAGTATTTGAGGATTAGTAGAGGCTGCATAGATAACTAGTCTAGAAATGAACTCCACTAACCATGACTGAGATCTGCCCCTCGCATCAGCTCCGTCATTAATTATTTTTAAATATTGTTATAGCATCACCTGTAAAGTGGGAGTAACAACTCATGCCCATCTATGTCATTAGGCATTTGTATACCACTTTATGTCATGAAAGTAAATTATTTTCTAAACTGCAAAACCATACAGATGAGAGGTTAACTTATCTTTATGAAATCTCATTTATTCTTTTATCATTATCCAATACCCACAACCTATTTCCAATAGGAAAGTTGAAGCTTAGAGAATAGTAAACAATGTCCAAGGTCTCATTGGTGGAAAGTGAGAGGAATGAATGTAGAACTAAGTCTTCCTAAAGTGTCTATTGCATCTACTACTGTGCTCCTGTTAGTTCTTCTCATATCAGACTCATACATGGTACTTTTAAGAAATATGTACCTGTTCCCACCCAGATGTTGGAGACAGAATTTCTAGAGATGCAGTGCTGTGACTCTAAGGAAAACGAGAATGAAAAGTTCTTTACAGGTTGCAGTAGTGGTTTAGACTAGAGCTGGCAGTGGGTGGTGATGTCTGTGGGCATTACCTAATGCTGATCTCTAGGATGGCCTCAGTTTGTGCTTGAGGGAATGCATACATGATTGGAAGGAGAAGCTATAATTGAAGGCTTGTAATAGGTGATGCTGAGTTGCAGAATTCCATGTGGGAAAGCCTGGTTCCTGTGGTTAGGATTTGGAGCCTTGGGTTTATTCTAAGAAGTCGCATAGCATTTAGTTTGCAACCTCTTTCTGGCTGCATTTTCATGACCAAAGTGAAATTCTCTGAGCCTGGGAAGAGGTTGGTGAAGTTAATTTTAATACTGAACTACAGGAGTGTTTATCTCTCTTAAGTCTGGAATGTTTTACTGCCTTTTGCTCAGATTAGTTCAGTTGAGCCAATGAAAAATGAGCTGTTTAAAACTAATTTAAATATGGGGTTAATTCATCTTGCTGAAACTTTAATGTCTTGGGTAAAGCATGGGATTTTGTAGTCAGCTGCTTTCTCCAAGCTAAGCCCAAGCTGAACTAAGACAGAGATAGAAGGTTGCAAGCTTCTTTTCTTATGTTATTTCTTCAAACTTAAGATCTTTACTTATATGAAAGCAAGGTGATTCTTTCTCTTTTCCTTTCTGTCTTCAGTCATATCTGAATTCTCTGTCTTAATCAGCTTATTGAGAACTCTTACTTCAGGAGTTGCAAATATTAATAATAAAACTTGTTTTTAAGGTTCTTTAGTTTATAAAACCATATATTGTAATTGATTCACAGAATAGTAAATTGTGCTTTTTTTTTCTTTATTTCATTCCTTTTTTTTTCTTTTTGACACCTTTATTACTGTGTTGAATTCTAATGGTGACTAATGTCACCCTTATTTTGTTTTTAATTCCAAAGGAGAGGCATCCAATGTTTTATAGCTATATAATGTTTTTTAGTGGCTTTTATAATTAGCTTTTATTGGGTTAAATAAATTTTGTAATCATATTTACTAAGAAGTTTTAATGATGTTGGATATCACATTTTAGCAAAAGCTAAATTAATTTAATTTACTATATATACTCCCTTTTTTCCTTTTCCTTTTTTATAGTTCATTTTATTTTATGTATATATGTGAGTACCTACATATGTGTATGTGTGTGCTTGAAATCCATGGAAGCCAGAAGAGAGTGTTAGATTCCCTGGAACTAGAGCTACAGACTGTTATTAGTCACCACAATGAGTGCTGGGGACTAAACCCAGGTCAGGTCTTCAGGAAGAGCCCCAAGCATTCTAAACTGCCAAGCCACCTCTTTCTAGTTCCTTCCTTCCTTCCTTCCTTCCTTCCTTCCTTCCTTCCTTCCTTCCTTCCTTCCTTCCCTCTCTTTGTTACTTTTTAAACTTCTAATGATTGATGGATGAAGATGGTGATGAGGAAGAGGAGGAGGAAGAGGAGTATTTGTTTGTGTCCCATGGCATCTGTGTGGAGGTCAGAGAACAACTTTTGGAGTTGGTTCTCAGCTTCTAGCACATGGGTCCTAGGAACTGAATTCTAGGCTTACATGGCAAGTGCTTTACCGATTGAGCCATCTTATTGGCCTTTCTTTGCCTTCTTAATATGGTAAATTGCATTTACTTAAAAAGTTGATGTATAACTAATACCATATAGTTCACCATCTCAGAATATTTGATATTTTAGTATATTTACAAAATTAAACAGGAGCTATGAGTATAACATAATGGTATACATTAGCATAAACATGCATAAAGGCCTATGTTCATATCTCAGCACCAAAAATATTTGTTCAGTCAGTACAGTATCAGTACATTCTTATTAGACCAAAAAGAAATTCTATTCCCTTTTTTTTTTTTTTTGGGGGGGGTTTTTGAGACAGGGTTTCTCTATGTAGCCCTGGCTGTCCTGGAATTCACTTTGTAGACCAGGCTGGCCTCGAACTCAGAAATCCACCTGCCTCTGACTCCAAGTGCTGGGATTAAAGGCATGCGCCACCACGCCTGGCAGAAGTTCCATTCCTATTAAGTCAGTCTTCATTTGTCTCTTCTCTCATCCCCTGTAGACTTATATGTATTTTCAGTCTGAGTTTGTCTGTTCTATATATTTCAATAAATGGAATTACAAAATATGCTGTGTTCTTCTTTTTAAAATTTATTTTATTTTTATGTGTATGAGTGTTTTGTCACATATATGTAAACCATGTATATGTCTGGTGCCTATGGAGGTCAGAAGAGGGTATGGGGTGTTCTGGAACTAGAGTTACAGATGGTTGCTGAGGAGTGAAGCTAGGTCCTCTGCATTATGCTAAATGATGCAAGTTTTCAAAGTTGTCATCTGATCTGCACAAAAAATGCCAAGGCATACAGGAAGTATTCTTAAATACTGAGACATCTTTCCAATCTTTCCAGCCCTCCTCCCGCAGCTTCTTGTACTTAGCATAATGCTTACAAAGTTCATCCATTTTATAGCATGATGAGGGCTTCATTTCTTTTTATCAGTGAACTTCATTATATGAATCTTATACAATTTATGCATTTATCAGTTGACGGAATGTTTTATCAGGTTTACTCAATCACAGGCTAGAGAGATGGGGTTTCTGGCCTTGGGCTATTGAACTCCTAGGAGCATAGATTTGCATTATCCAGTTTTATTCTTCAATCCCAAATCAGAGTATATGTCTAGTAAAAGATTACTCTTATCAAAGTTGGTTGGCTTTCTGGTGGCAAAATCCTGAGCACTTTGCTTCCTTTAGGGCTTTGCTTACTCTGTTTCTGGATTGTCCTTCCCTGCCTCTGCCTAGCTAATAGCTATTTATCCTTAATGATTTCTTTCAGATGGTATCTTTTACAGAAGGGTAACTCATTGTTTACTTTCATCTATATTCTGAGCAGTAATTGGTGTCCTATAGGACTTGAAATTCAAAGACTTTTCTAGGGTTGAACAATGAATGAGTGCATGCCAAGATGATAAGAAATGGGTGTAGTGCATAAAACCAGAGACACTGAAATTTATAGAGGAGAAAGTGGGGAAAAGCCTCGAAGGTATGGGCACAGAGGAAAAATTCCTGAATAGAACAGCAATAGCCTGTGCTGTAAGATCAAGAATCAACAAATGGGACCTCATAAAATTGCAAAGCTTCTGTAGAGCAAAAGACACTGTCAATAAGACAAAAAGGCCACCAACAGATTGGGAAAGAATTTTTACCAATCCTAAATCTATCCATTATATAGAAAGAGCTCAAGAAGCTGAACTCCAGAAACTCAAATAACCCCATTAAAAATGGGGTACAGAGCTAAACAAAGAAATCTCACCTGAGAAATACCAAATGGCTGAGAAGCACCTGGGAAAAAAAAAAGTTCAACATCCTTAATCATCAGGGAAATGCAAATCAAAACAACCCTGAGATTCAATCTCACACCAGTCAGAATGGCTAAGATCAAAAATTCAGGTGACAGCAGATGCTTGCAAGGATGTGGAGAAAGAGGAACACTCCTCCATTGTTGGTGGGATTGCAAGCTTGTACAACCACTCTGGAAATCAGTCTGGCGGTTCCTCAGAAAATTGGACATAATACTACCGGAGGATCCCGCAATACCTCTCCTGGGCATATATCCAGAAGATGTCCCAACCGGTAAGAAGGACACATGCTCCACTATGCTCATAGCAGCCCTATTTATAATAGCCAGAAGCTGGAAAGAACCCAGATGCCCCTCAACAGAGGAATGGATACAGAAAATGTGGTACATTTACACAATGGAGTACTACTCAGCAATTAAAAACAATGAATTTATGAAATTCTTAGACAAATGGATGTATCTGGAGGATATCATCCTGAGTGAGGTAACCCAATCACAAAAGAAGTCACTTGACTTGCACTCACTGATAAGTAGATATTAGTCCAGAAACCTAGAATACCCAAGATACAATCTGCAAAACACAAGAAAATCAAGAAGAAGGAAGACCAACGTGTAGATATTTCATTCCTCCCTAGAATAGGGAACAAAATACCCATGGAAGGAGTTACAGAGACAAAGTTTGGAGCTAAGATAAAAGGATGGATCATCCAGACTGCCCCACCTGGGGTCCATCCCATAATCAGCTGCCAAATGCAGACACTATTGCATATGCCAGCAAGATTTTGCTAAAAGGACCCTGATATAGCTGTCTATTGTGAAGCTATACCAGTGCCTGGCAAATACAGAAGTGGATGCTCACAGTCATCTACAGGATGGAACACAGGGCCCCCAATGGAGGAGCTAGAGAAAGTACCCAAAGAGCTGAAGGGGTCTGCAACCCTATAGGTGGAACAACAATATGAACTAACCAGTACCCCCAGAGCTCGTGTCTCTAGCTGCAGATGTAGCAGAAGATGGCCTAGTCAGCCATCATTGGGAAGAGAGGCCCATTGGACTTGCAAACTTTATATGCCCCAATACAGGGGAATGCCAGGGCCAAGAAGTGGGAGTGGGTGGGTTGGGGAGCAGGGTGAGGGGAGGGTATAGGGAACTTTTGGGATAGCATTTGAAATGTAAATGAAGAATATACCAATAAAAAATTTAAAAAAAAGAAAGAAAGGAATGGGTGTAGTAGCACATGACCAATAAAAAATTAAAAAAAAAAAAAAAGAAAGGAATGGATGTAGTGGCACATGTCTTTAGTCTAGGAGGTAGAGACAAGTGGATCTCTGAGTTCCAGGCCTGCCTGGTATACAGAGCATGACCCAGGACAGCCAGGGCTACACAGAGCCACTTTATCTTGAAAAAGTAAAAAAAAAAAAGGGTAAGTTTTAACCTCAGTTTTCTTGGCTGTATAATGGAGATAATCCGTGCTGTCTGCCTCCAGGGCTTGTTGCGAGGAGGCAGTGAGACAGTGGCTAAAGCTCTTTAAGACCTGTGCATATATGAAGGAGATGGTTACTTTTTCCAAGAAGAAATGACAGATTTGGCTTTTTCTCTAGTTCTTTCTCCTATATTTTTGCCTTAGGAACTCTGTTTGCTGCTGGGGTTCTAGCTGGTAGTCTACCTAAACCTGACATAGTACCTAGGCTATGTCGGCCAGCTATATCCCCAATTGGCCTTCTCCTTTCTCACTTCCTCTTCTCAGGTCTGGTTGATGTTAAGCTGCTATTTCAGTTAGCAGTTGCTTTCGTTCGAGTCAGGAAGGATTGGGATGGCACAGTGGAGGGAAAGACTATCAGGTAGACTGTTTTACTATCATGTGCCCTGTGACTCAGGACAAGGCAGTTTCTGTTTCAGGGATGTCTTTCTTCAGGAGTAAAATTAGATAGTTTCTAAGATTACTTCCTAACCGTTTCCAGAGTGTTCTTAAACTAAACTCTGTGTTGAGTTCTGTTTGAGATTTATAAATTTAGTAATCATGATTATAAGCCATGACTTGGTTGGATCCTTAAGAAGCTTACATTTTACAAGGAATTGTTTGAGATAATGAGTGACGAGGTGTATGATGGTATAACAGACTTTATGCCTTGGAAATTCACAGGGGGAGAAGTAGAAGACAATCCTTTTCTGAAAGAAATGGGACTTGAGTCAGTCTTTAAAAGAGAAGAAAAAGTGAGCACCAAGTAGGAGGGGGAGCTGTGAGGTGTATTCAGAGGCTGTAGGCAGAAAACAGACTGGCTGGAAGAGGTAGAGTTCATTTCAGAATTAACCCTGCTCTTTCCATGTGGTACATGATTTCATTTCTTTGACACGCTTTTCTATAAACCGCTTGCTCCCTCTCTTTGGATCTTTATTACCATTGTTCCTTCTTGGCTTAGCATCCATGTCTGGTATGTTATATACTTTATTAATATACAATAACAAGATATGTAAATATAACATGTTTAAATCTAAATTAAACAATATAATTGTAATTCTCTAAAACCTTTTAAGGGATTAGTTTAGAAGGGATTTAGAAACAGCCATTTGAAACAGAAAGCCTTTCCAAAGCCCTGCCACATGTCCTATACATTCTAGCTTAGAGTGAGACAGATGCAATTATATTATAAGTGACTGCTTATCTGGGGCCATGGTGTAATCCTTAGCCTTGTCTTTCTCAAAGCAGCTGCTCTAGAAGGGAAATTGCCAAGTTTATAAATAGCCCAACCCTTAGCAACTGGAGTGTAGGCTAGAGGTTCTTTTGAAGTTACTGAAGAAAACAATCTTTGGGACCAGACCTGGGTTCAAATCACACCCCCTGCAGCAATATTAATAAATTACTCTGTTTTGATCTATACATAGGTAGTAGTAGTAGTTAGCTTTCTGAAGTCAGCGTGCAGTTCTTTAGCAGTGGTAGAGTAGAAGAATGTAAGGGCTTAGGCTCTTATTTCACGTGCTTGATGACCAGGCAGATCTGTGCCGCAATCTCTTAGTTTACAAATGAAAGTTGACCTTCAGGCCTGTGATGATCATGTACAAAATATGTATGAAATACCTGTTAAAAATTATGGGATGTCATCTTGGGAACATCTCAGGAATATCTTTGAGAGTACTTGCCATTCTTATTACATAGATTATTGTGAACCATAGAAGCTAGAAGGACCCTTAAGATCATCTTGTCCATCTCCTCACCATTTGGATGAGAAAGCAGAAAGCAAAAGATATTGTGAGGTAGAGGTAAAAATGACATGGACTCTAGATCTTTTCCCAACTCCCCACTTTATAGCCTATTTTTTGCTCTATATGCATACTATATATATGCATACCAGATAGAACTTGCCCATCACAGGAGCTTGATGAAAAGCTAAAATAAGGCTAGAAACAGAATAATAAAATCTCTTGTCCTTTTTTTCCCCCCTAGCAAATAAGAAGAAGGAGAAGGAGCGACCAGAGATTTCTCTTCCTTCAGATTTTGAGCATACAATTCATGTTGGTTTTGATGCTGTCACAGGGGAGTTTACGGTAAGTCGTTCCTGGGTGTCAGTCTTAGAGTTTGGGCTCTCTGCTATTAGAGTCAGGCCTTTCTTGTTTTCTTAAAGCCTCTTTCTTTGCCAGTAACTTTTCAAGAACACTTTCCTGATCTCAAATTTCTCTTTTAATTCTCTTGGTTTGATTGTTTGCAGTATTTGAAATTGAAAACAAAGCCTTGCACATGTTGTATAAAGGCTCTATCAACTGAACTACATCACCAACTCGAACAAATCTCTTAAGAGGCCCCATAAGAGCAAGTTCTAGGTGGGGCACTAATGCAGGAATAAATCAGACTTGGTCCCTGCTCTGAAGAAGGAAAAGCCTGGTAAAGGGCAGACCTCTTAAGGAAGACACATAAAAGGAGCTTGTGTAAATTTTGAGAGACCTGGGAAATGGATAATGAACAGGGTTATTTTTATCTGATATTCTTTCAGGGTCCCCCAAATCCATGACTTCCTGAAAACTTTTCATGTCTTTCTTTAAGGGAATGCCAGAACAGTGGGCCCGCTTGCTTCAAACATCAAATATCACAAAGTCAGAGCAGAAGAAAAACCCACAGGCTGTTCTGGATGTGCTGGAATTTTATAACTCCAAGAAGACCTCCAATAGTCAGAAGTACATGAGTTTTACAGGTATGGAGATAGTGTCTCTGGTAATCACAGCAGAAGCTCCCACGTGCTTACGGGTTAGCAAGAAAAAAGAAAGCGCCAATGTGACAGCACGGTCGCTAAGATGCATGTTTGGAAGTGACAACCAAAATGAATACTTGTTTGTCTCTGTTCTGAAGCTGCATGTATTAATTACTGTTACATTTATGTATTTTTTCTGTGGGGTGGGGCCATGCATGCCATGGTGAGCATTTGAAGATTAGAAGACAACTTCCAGGAGTAGGCTCTCTTCCCACTGTGTGAATTCTTGAGTTTGAACTCAGGTCTTCAAACTAGGTGGCAAGTGCCCTTACCCACTATGTCTCCACCATCCCCTGTATATGTTAGTTTTTAAAAAACAGGGTATTATATATACCTAGACTCATATATAGACTCATATCATATATAGTTATAAAGCATAGACACTTAACTGTCATTGTTGTTATTTCTGATATTTTTAAAAAAGATTTATTTATTTATTATATGTAAGTACACTGTTGCTGTCTTCAGACACACCAGAAGAGGGCATCTGATCTCATTACAGATGGCTGTGAGCCACCATGTGGCTGCTAGTAATTGAACTCAGGACCTCTGGAAGAGCAGTCAGTGCTCTTAACCTCTGAGCCATCTCTCCAGCCCCTGATATTATTATTTAATAACATTAATAAGTGTCTTTAAGTTGCAAGCCCAGTTTCTTAAGAAATGTTTTTGTTTTTATTTTTCTCTTTTTGGGCTAGTTAGGGCTGGTTTAGGCTTGGAACTCAAGGTAATCTTTTAGCATCAGCCTTCAGAGTGATTATAGGTATGAACCATTATAGTGTGTGTAAAGGACTAAATTTTATCATTTGAATGGAAATCAGGAGAGTAGTAATTATAAATGTTCTTTAATGTACTTTCTGTGTAAGGGACTATGTTTAGATTGTTTTTAGTAGTGGAATTGGGATTAGACTCAGGTCTTCTCACACTTAGCTCCATATATTTTCAAGTAATAATTACCTATAGTAATCTTATTTGTATCATGTCCTTCCATACCAAAGATATTTTTCTTTTTCTAGGCTAAAAATGTATTAAAAACCTGTAATTTTGGAAACTTGTCTTCTTTATAGTATCTTAAGAATGTTAAAGCAAAGCTGGGTATTGTACACTCTTCTTAAACTAGGTAGATAGATGTAATACAGGAGGATTAGGATTAAATATAATTCTTTTGCTACCTAGCAGGTTCAAGGCCAACCTTAGCCAAATGAGAATTTGTCTCAAAAGCAAACAAAACCCCTCAAAACAAAAGCCACAACACAACAAAAACGGGACAATTAGAACATGTGTGTGTGTGTGTATATATATATATGTGTGTATATATATGTATATATATATACACACACACACACACACACACATATATATATATATACACACACACACACATGCATGCACACACACACACACACACACACACACATAGATATATACACACAAACTCCTCACTGTTTGCAGATATGAAATACAGAGGTGGCCTTTGTAGTGTGCTTAAATTAGTGTCAGGCCTAGACTCTTATGTCTTAGTCTGGTGTTCTTTGTTTCTGTGACCTCTTTCAAAGGCAGAATTGTTGGAGAAGGTGAGAGCCAGGATGAACTGGCTGACTTTGAGAGGCGATTTCCCCAGCTAGTATCTGGCTCGTATCAGAGGGTACAGATGGTTGGATGATGGACAGCAGCTTCACTCACGATGCCACAGTAGTGCTCAGGGGAGGCCCTGCGTCTTCCCAGCAGCATTTCCTTCCTCTCCTCTGTCCCCACTGGGTCTGTTTGTCTTTTTCCATTGAAAGATTGGATCATTCTGAGGAAGAGCTGGAGTGAGAAGTTGCTAAGTAGCTAAGTTTTCTAGTAGTCAGGAAATCGGAACTTAAAATATAAGGGAATTTAATACAGAGATATCATATTGGAAGCTGCTGTCTATGTACATGTATATAGCTATAAGGAAGTTGCATGTATTCATATGCATTATTGCCCCGGTGGACTTTGTATATGGTTCAAATTTGAGTCCCTTTAAGTATTTAAGGATGAGTGTGTATAGCTATACACATTCATATATTTATATATATGGTCATCTATGTATGCACATTAAAGTTATAGTTCAAATAATTATTGTATTTCTACAGAAACAATTACATACTTTTGTGTATTAACATAGACACACATATATGTACACACATGTATGTACACATGTATGTGCTCACATAGGATTTTAAATTTTAGGGTTGTTAAAGGCAAGAACCAACTCTAAGCAGGTTTTATGTTTGACATAGTTTATTTTTAATGTGATCATTCCTGTTTTCTATTTCCTATTCTTTTGTATTGTTAATTAAGTTATTACTATGTCAGTTTGTGTATACTCTTATGTGACATATCTCCTACAGGGATTGTCAAGGCAAAATCTTATTATCCTCATTTTACAGACTCAAAAGAGTTAATTAAGTTTTAGAACAATTTCAACTTATTCATGATGCAAATGGTATATTTATTTTTATTTACATTTTTTGGAGACAAGATTTAATGTATTCATGGCTGGCTTCAACCCCAGAGATCCTTTTGCCTATACCTCCTGAGTGCTGGGAGTAGAGCCAGTAAAGGCATGTGCCAGCACACTAGCTTTTGAAGTGTGTTTTTAATTTAGGCCCCTAAACACTCTGGTCTCTGTTACCCACAACTCTACTCCACATCCCCACCCCCACCCCCACTCTACCCCAACACTTAAATTTTTTTTTTTTCAATTTTGGTAGTTACTATGGTATTTGATTTTCTGTGCCAGTTAATATTAGGGAGAAAGTAGACTAGATTGGCATCCCACACAAGTCTTGGCTCTGCTGTGACACAAACTTATATAACCCTGCACCAGTGTTTTTTGCCTTTGTGAACTTCAGTTTTCTCATTTGTAAAATAAAATGTTTGAAAGCACCTTCTACTCTTTGCATTCTGTGCTTTGAAATTCAATTTTGATCTATAGAAATTATACAGTCTTTAAAAGGAGAAATGTTTATTAAAATATTATTTCATTCATATGTGTACATGCATCCAGACTTGCTTGCCTGGCACATGTGTGTAGTCAGAGGACAATTCATTCTCCTCTTCTACCATGTGAGTTCTGTGGATTGAACTCAGGTCATCAGGTATAAGTGACAAGTGCCTTTACCTGCTAAGCCATCTTGCTGACCCCACTTTCTTGATTTTGTTTGTTTTTGCTTTTTATAGTGTCAGAGCATATTTTTAACCATAATGCATAGTTCTCAAAAGAGCTAGGAGTATTTGTTAGTGGCAGTGCAGTAAGATATAGTTTTGTTCTGCTAAGCTTATCCCATTTTGTTTTTTGAAAGATGATTTTTCTAGAGCTTAACCATTTAGTTTTTGTTGTTGTTGTTTTGTTTGTAGATTTTTAATTTTTTATTTTATGTGTATGAGTTTTGCCTGCCTATATGTTGGTGCACCGTGTTCATGCATGATGCCTGGGGAGGCTAGAAGATGGGTCAGATTTCCTGGAACTGGAGTTGAAGTTGGTTGTCAACTTGGGGATGCTGGGAACCAAACGTTGGTCATCTGCAAAAGCAGCAAAAACTCCCCCCCTCCCACCCCCAAGACAGGGTTTCTCTGTATAGCCCTGGCTGTCCTGGAACTCGCTCTGAAGACCAGGCTGTCCTTGAACTCAGAAATCCACCTGCCCCTTCCTCCCAATTGCCGGGATTAAAGGCATGCACCACAATTGTCCGGCTAACGTATCTTACCAATGGCCCGGGATTGAACTCATGACCTTTAGAAGGGCAGATGGTGCTGATAACCACACTGAGCCATCTCCCCAGCCGCAGCAAAAACTCTTTAACTGCTGAGTAGTCTTTCCAGGGAACAGATTATGATCTAAGAACATATTGTCATAGATCACCTTGCTTCCTACTTTGTGGATCCTTTGTGTATTATAGAACCAAAAAGCCATACTGGACCCTTTTATGAATAGACCTGGGATCTTGGACTTTCTTTGGTCTTGGTTCTTGATGAGAAATATGGTAGATTTCATAGAATCTTTTCTGAATCCCATTGGTGATGAACTGGCAAGTAAATTTGTAGAATTTAAAGAACCAAATTAAAGACAACACTGGATCTTTTTTTTTTTTTTTTTTTTTGTCTTTTCGAGACAGGGTTTCTCTGTGTAGCCCTGGCTGTCCTGGAACTCACTCTGTAGACCAGGCTGGCCTTGAAATCAGAAATCCGCCTGCCTCTGCCTCCCGAGTGGTGGGATTAAAGGCGTGCCACACCACGCCTGGCCAACACTGGATCTTTTAAACTACTACTACTTCTACTACTACTACTTCTTCTTCTTCTTCTTCTTCTTCTTCTTCTTCTTCTTCTTCTTCTTCTTCTTCTTCTTCTTCTTCTTCTTCTTCTTCTTCTTCTTCTTCTTCTTTTTCTTCTTCTTCTTCTTCTTCTTCTTCTTCTTCTTCTTCTTCTTCTTCTTCTTCTTCTTCTTCTTCCTCTCCTTCTCCCTCTCCCCTCTCCCTCCCCCTCCCCCTCCTCCTTTTTTTTTTTTTTTTTTTTTTTTGCTAAAATTTCTTGTGGGCACATTTCATCAAGTCTGAGATAATAGTGGTTACAGGATGACAGTTACTTTATCACTCAGACAGTCCATCAGACTGAAATTTCTTAAATAAATGGTGATGCTCCGTTGCTGGTTCCTCAGGCACGTGTGTACTCGTGTGTTTAAAGGACACAGGACAACCTTGGGTATCATTCCTCAGGCACTGTCCCTGTGTTTTTTAGACGAGGTCTCTCACTGATTGGCCAGGGACCCATCTCCCTCTGCTTCTCCAGCCCTGGGATTTTAATTATATACCATCCATTCAGGTTGTTTCCTTGTTTACATCCTTGTATTTGCACAGCAGCACTTTACTGAGCTAGTTCCCAGCCTCTAAAAGATCCTTTCTGGAAGCTGAAGCTGAAGCATGATTTATGTGGGTAACATAGTGTGGGATTTCTTGCCTTTATCTTAGAACGTAGAAAATATTCTCAACCATTGAAAACTTGTGATGTGGGTATTGTTATGGCATGGTATTTAGATTAGATCAGAATTTAGATTTTGAATCATCTATTTAACCTGTGTACATGCTGGGCAAATTACTTAACTTCTCTCAACTCTAAAGTGGATGTAATAATAATACTCAGAACCCTAGTGAGGATTAAAGAGGACCATGGTAGGTGTAGTGTGCTTAGCATGGCTTCTGTTCACAGGGCCAGTTGTGCTGTCACTCTTCTCTGCAGCTTCAAGTGTTTACTTAGATCACCTTAGCACTCAGAAAAGCAGTAGCTATACTTTACTACTAAGTCTTTTGTTTCTTCTTCTTACAGATAAGTCAGCCGAAGATTATAATTCTTCTAACACTTTGGTAAGTCTGTGTTTCCTCCATTCTGAAATAAGTGGGTATGGAAGTAAGGTTCAGGACAGTGTAGTACAGACAGCCTGGCTTCAGCGACACTCATTTTGGCCACTGCCATGCCTTAGATTCTCTATCTACATTAAAGGAACTGGAGTGGTTAACTGTTATCCCTATTTGACCGTATGTCTCTTCCAGCTTTACAGTGCTGTAGAAATTCTAACCTTGAAACCTGAGATGTAGCTTTTAGGCTGTTTCATTTGTAGGTTTGAACGTTGGAAACCCAGTTTATCTTTCTGTGGCTCAGAGTTTTCATCTGTAAAATGAGAATGATTCATTATTCCTTACCTGGATGTGTTTCTTGTCAACTAAATTTAGGAGGGAATCCTAAAAAAGTTAAAAGATGGCTGAAGGTCCAAGTGAGTGGCAGAGTACCTGTTTATCATGTGAGAAGCTGCAGGTTCAATCCCCAGAATGTCAGAAAAATCAAAAAGAAGGTGCTTGTACCATATTGATTTATTAAACATTTACAGAAACCTCTATTCTCTGCCAGGTCCTTTGTGTAGCAGATAGACAGTGTCCTAGACTTGTACCTCCTAGTCTTATAGAGCATATGAAGGCACATACAGTTACTGCTCATTGTGCTATAATCCCCCTGAGGTGAAGGACTGTATCTGTCTTATTAATAGCTTTGTCTTTGGTACTCAGCAGGTTCTGACATTTGCTAAACATTTATTGAATTAAAGAGTGAGTGTGTCAGTGAAAGCTTCTCAATGGTAACATCTATGCTGAATGAGTTACTTAGAGTAAGAATTAGAGAGACGACGACATTTCAGATAGAAAATTATATGCATGGGGAAGGAGGTTCACAAGGTATGTATATTCTGGGAACTGCTAGTAGTTTGATATGTCTGGATGTGCCGGAAGAGAGGTTGGCAGTGAAGAGGCATAGTAGAGTAGGCCAAGTCAGTAGGAGTTTGGCTTTGTCTAAAAGCTAATGAAAAGCTTAGAAGAATTTTAAACAGGGAGAATAGTAATATATAACACAGTACGGAGCCGCTGTCAAACTTTGCTGCCAGCAGTCAGCGTCATTTGTGCTCGTGGCAAGTATAAAAGGTACCAGTCTGGTACTTTGCAATGTATTGGGTCCTTTTTATTCATTGTCTCTTTTACTTTTCACAGCAGTGTAATGAATCAGATTGCTATCCTTGTTTTATGGATGTTAAAACTGAACTAGAGAAAGGTTAATGGCAGTACACATAGGATTCCTACTCTGTCCTCCTTTCCTCTCATTCATGCTGCTTGCAACAAATGGAAGAGATAATGATTTAAAAATGGGGGAAGTATTTGAAGATACACTGTCTTTGAAAAATGAATTATTGACCAGTAAATTATTGAAGAAAAGCCTAAACAAAGTGGAGTAGTGATCTGTGGGTTAAATGTCTTTATACTTTTGTAAAAAGAGTGGCTGTTATCTATTATTGAATGGCCACTCTGTGCCAGACATAGTGTTAAGATATTCATCTTTAACATAATTAGTCCTTACAATTACCTTGGGAAGAATGTTGTTTTTATTTCCTGGACAGAAAAACAAATCTTCCGAATAACTCACAAATAAGAACCAAGTTAGAAACCAGTTGTGGTGCAAGCCTGTACTCCCAGCACTCGGGAGGTAGAGGCAGGAGGGTCAGAATTTCAAGGTCATCATTGGCTACATAGTAATTAGACTGGCTTGGGTGGCATGAGACTCACATCTCAACAAACAAACAAGTGAACATAAAACCATATAAGAATAAGAATCTTCTGAGTCTCACAGTCTAGGGTTTTTCACTGGGTCAGGGAACAGAGAAAGACCTAGAAGGACTTATAAAGACAAGTACAGTCAGGCAACAGCTCTGTTGTTAGTGTGGGAGAAGGGCCCTGTGGCTCATGCCATATGGCTTAGATAGAGAGTAACACCTGCTTGGTTTAGTGTCTACAAGTAGAACCACTCACACTGTCAAGGACATTTACCCCTAACTGAGAGCATTTCCCCTATAAGTCCCTGCTTTATATTTCCTTATTTGTATGTACGTTGATGTGATTTTATAATTGTAGCGTATCATTGATTTCTCTATTGGTTTTATACATATTGTTGTATTTAATTCATGAAATAATTAAGCATAATTACTATCTCCCTATTACAGATTTTAAAAATGTGGCACAGAAAAATTATGAATTGCTCCCTCCTATTGAAGTAATAATAAAAATCAGTTAAAAAATTCCATTCTCTTGAACATTCATGTATTTACTCATTTTATAAGTATTTCCTTAGCATCTTTATGCCAAAGCACAGGCAACACAAAAATTAATGTGCACTCTCCTACACCTTGATACAAATCTTAATAATGGATTAAGGAGATATGAGCCAAAAGAGAAGGTTGCAAGAATAATATGCAGTGGTGTCATGTTTGATTTGTGATTTGTTCTTTCTGATAGTTGAAGGAAGTTTACATACTAGGTCCCAAAGGCTTGCTCATTTAACAAACATGATCTTGTAGAGCTCTTTCAGTTCTAAACACTCTTATCTGTGTTTAGGATCTGACTCTTAAGATTCTATGGTATTTTTATTGCTGATTCTTATTTTTAGAATTTATACCAGTCAGGAATGTTGGTACATATCTGTAATCTTGTTGAGGAGGCAGAAATAGTTCCAAGCTACTGTGGACTACATAGTCTCTTAAACAAGAGACTATACATTGTGTGATAGGTTCTTTGGGTGCTGAGAAATGAAGGCCTGGTAATGGCTTTGCTCTTAATCTCACAAGTTAGTGATAAAAGAGAACATATGAAAAGGATGTATAACATAGTGTCAGGTAAAACTAGGTAATAAGAAATGGGCAGTGTTTTCCTGTCTGAGGGGTAGTGTAACAAAAGCCTGTTTATTAAGGCTGTTTATTAAGGGCTCATTAAGGGTCCAGAATATAAAATAAGAGCAATTGGAGTTTGAGTAAACTATTTTGAATAAAATGTGTGTGTGTGTGTGTGTATTTGGATGTGCATTTTAGTGTAAGCTTGAGTCTTATTCCTCTTCGTTTAAGAAGAAGCTTAGGGTAATGAACTGAATGTGCTCATCTTTTGTTAGCCTAAAGATATATTTCAAGAGGGATAGCATTCCAAAACAACAACAACAACAAAAACAGGTCATAACCTAACCATTGTGAAGAATTCATAAAAGACACAAAGCCTGTTAGGAGGAGCTCAGAAGCGGCTTCAAGTAATTGGAAGCCAGGTACATGGCACATGCCTGAATTCTTAGTACAGGAGATGATACTAGGGATTGTGGCTAGGGAGGGAGGGAGGGAGGGAGGGAGGGAGGGAGGGAGGGAGGGAGGGAGAGAGAGACAGAGACAGAGACAGAGAGAGACACAGAGAGACAGAGAGAGAGACAGAGAGACAAAACACTAGGAGATTTCTACTACAATGTTAAGAAAGGGAAACATAGCTCTGCAGTTGCAAGAAAATACTTGTTACTTTTTCTGATATATTTTATTTATTGACAATTTCATTTTGATACAATGTAACATGATCATACTCACCCTCAACTCCACCTTCTTTTTCTGTCCTCTCCCAGGATCTCCTAAAAATCTACCTCCCACTTTCATGTCTTTTCCTTCTTTTTTTTTTTTTTTTTTTGTAAACCTGCTGAGTCCAATTATTGCTGCTTGATTAGAATGTTTGATTGATCTTGTTGACTTTAGTGTGTCGGAAACTACAGCTGCAGTGAGCTCATGAATGCAAGTGGTTCATCATATCCAGCAGACAGCAAGTCAGAGCACTCCTCCCCGCCCTCTGGCTTTTACATCTTTTCCACCTCCTCTCTGCTATGGTTTCTTGAGCTTGGGTAGGGTAGCAGGTTGCTACAGAGCTGAATACTCAGTGGTGGGTGACCTATTTTCAGAACTTTGAACAATTATGAGTCTCTGTATAACTGTTGCCTACTGCAGAAAGAAGG
The DNA here is from genome assembly GCF_978045245.1 of Mus caroli. NCBI lineage: Eukaryota > Metazoa > Chordata > Mammalia > Rodentia > Muridae > Mus > Mus caroli. Next base: position 48,552,919 of record NW_028227263.1, on the reverse strand, counting down.
GTCTCTGGTCACGGTTGAGAGAAACACTGACCCATGAGTATAAACGTAAATATTTAGGAGGCAGTTTGACAATTTGTCCTTTTAGCAAAACAACACAACAGCAGTAAGTCCTCACTGTGGTCTGTGTCCTGAGGCAGGGGCTTGTGACCAGGTTCACAGTGCCAGGTGGGGATTCCTTCCTGAAAAGACAATACCTTTAAAATTCGGCATCTCAAGAGGAGGTGTCTCATACTTTTTAATCCCTAGTCCCTCATATGCTTTTTCATGCCTATGCTATCTTAAAGAAAAACTTGTCACGAATCACTTCTCTACAATGTACATATTAAATCAGACCTGCCGCAAATATATTGTTGGAGTAATCAAAGGGTAAAAGAATTCTTACAATTTAAAAATGTAATCAATCAACAAACATTAAAGGACAATTACACACAAATGAAGTTCAGAAAATTAATGGGACAGATGGAGAATTTGAAAATAAGGGGCAATAAGCACAAGTCAGGAAGACAAATCAGAGAACAGGGAGTAGAAGAGAAAAACCAAATACAACACACACATCCTCAAAGGAAAAGAAATACAGCAGCTCCCTAGGTAAAGAAAAGCACGAGTCTTCAGATGAAAGGTCTGTCAACCAGGCCACACAATCAGAGACTAAAGATAGAGAGAAAATTCTTAAAAGCCTCCTTAAAAAATTGAGCCAGAGTAGAGCCAATGTAGACATTAGTATCAGAGTACTTATTAACTGTGGTAGATAAAGGAATATCTTTATCCTTTGAGGTGTGAGGAAAATTATAGAGTCAAAAAATTCTATACCTAATAAAAATCAGCATTTGATCATGTCATAATAAAAACATGTTTGGCTATGTGAAGATCAAGGTTTATAACACACAGATCATCTTTGAAAGGCTAAACATTATATAATAATTAACTCACAGAGATGATGGTGATTAAGAATATTCACTTAAAATTTATCATTTTTATCCAAATTTATATTAAAAAGTCCAGTTGTTAGTATAGAGGCATTCAGCTGGCCTACTCTCAGGGACCTAGCAATTGCTTACAACATGACCTTCTTGCCACATGACCTTCTTGCTACATGACCTTCTTACCACATGACCTGTTGCAGGTCAGGTACAACAGGTGTGTGCTACGAATAAAAGGGCTTGCTGGCCACTCAGCTGCTTTCTGTCTGTTCTCAGTGTCCCTTCTATCCGTTTTCCTTCCCTCTCTGGCCCCTTTCTCTGCCCTCATGGCTCTGTTCCTGTCTGTCTGCTTGTTTACATGTCCACTTGCCTGCCTCCATCATTTTGTAGGTCCTCACTACTCTCCCTTCCCCCAATAAACCAATAAACCACCAGGTCCTTTGCATGGCATAATTTCCCAGGGATACATGGTGGCGTGGGCCTGCCAAAGCTACCCACCTCGCTACATTATAATACCAGTAGGGCTAGAAATTATCAAATAACACTATTTCCAAGACTTCACCATTGTCTTGGCAAACCTGTTTTGGTATTCTATTTTCTGTTGTTGTTGTTGTTGTTACTATTACTAATCTTACTATTATTGTTATTACTACTTTTGACATTTGGTGAAGCACATGCACTGGTAGTTTTGAGAAAGTAGGAAGTAGACAGTATTTGCTGGGTCTTGGAATTGGAGTTTCTATGTCCTCATATTTTATTAACACTTTTGCTGATTACAGAATTCTAGGTTGATAATTTTTTAATAGAATTTGGAAAATAATATATTTTTGTCATTTATCTAAAGTACTACTAATTCCAAAGCCATTTTTATTTTTGCTTTTTTATATGTAGTTTTTTGTAACTTGAAAAGTTTATAGGATCTCAACTAACGTTCTTGACTTTCAAAATTATGTACACATTTTCATGTTTTATTATGAATAGAACAAATACATTTATTACAAACCCTTTCAACATGAATACTCCAAATTTCATGTACTCGGAAATATGTTTGAATTGTTTTCTTTATTTCTTCTTTCATTTTCTTCGTTCTCTTTTTCTGTAACTCCATTGATTTTTTTTTTGTTTTAATTTTTAGGATATTTTCTTTATTTTTCATTATACATATTGGGTTTTATTTCTATTACATGTTTAATTTCCAAATGCATTTTCATTTAAAAATTCAATATCGTATTTTGTGTCTAGAATTAGTATCTGTTCTTATCTTAAAGGTATTAATGATATACTTGATTTTGATTTTTTTCCTTCCTATTCAGTCTGGTGTGTATATGTGTGTGTGTGTATGTGTGTGTGGCTTTTGTTTATTTTCTGAGTGGTACTTGTTTTTTCTCCTTTAAGTTGAAGTTTCATATTTAAAAATCTTTGGAGGTCTCTTAAATTTATGATTGCGATACTAAAAGCTTAGTAGAATTTAAGCTCAATTTAAGGTTAGTGATTTCAGCAACTTATAGTTTTATAACCATCTCCATAATTCAGACCATAGGATAGTGCACTAGTTTTCTGTTGCTGTTATAGAGCACCATAACCAAGCTTACAGAACTTACAGGAAGAAGGGAAGATCTTTGGGGGTTTTCAGAGGCATAGGAGTACACCATTATCATGGCAGGGAGTATGGCATCCACAGGTGGGCGTGGCACTAGAGCAGCAGCTGAAAGCTCACATTTATAAACAGTAAGCAGAGAACATATAGGTTATGACACTAGTCTTTTGAAGCCTCAAAACCTGTCCCCAGTGACCTTCTGTCAACAAGGCCACACCTTCTAATTCTTCCCAAACAGGGGACAAGGCATTTAAATATAGGCCAGACCATTTAGAAAAATCTTTAATACTTTCTTTTTAGAACTTTTCTTTTAGGTTCTAGGTTAGACCCAGAAAAGAATCTTATAAGTTTTCTTTGTTGATAAAGATCTGACTACAAAAGTAGCTACCAGACTGTTTCCCACAGGGTTGTCATCATTTTCCATTCCACCAGCAATTATGATGGTTCTAATTACCCTGACCCCTTCTTGTTTTCTGTCTCTTGATTATAGTCATCTTGGTGCATGTGAAGTAATATCTTATTGTGGTTTTATTTGCATGTCTGAATGAGTAATGGCTTCCAGCATCTTTTTGTTGACCATTTCTACTGTGTTTTCTAGACAAACTTCTTTCCTGCTATTTGATAACTTTATGTTTTTCAAGTTTATTGAGATATGTTTTCATGGCCTAGCATTTCTGTTGTGGAATAGTGACTCATGTGGTGGAATGTTTTTTCTGCATATATGGATGGGATGTGAAGGTCAAATTGAATGTTTGTGTTTTCTATAACTTCTTGGGCTCTTAATTATTGAGAGCATAGAAATGGAATCCCCAAGAATAGTTGAAATCTCTCTGTACAATAGAATTATTTCTTGCCTTCAACGTGTCATTTCTTGCGTTACATAAGATGACTTGTTTTACCTAAGTATTTTATTTATAATTATATGTTGTATGATTTTGTTTATAATTATTATTTCAATTGTTTTTACTTCTTACACATTATGAAATGACCTTCTTGATCCTAGTAATATTTCTGTGTCTCTGTATGTCTGTCTGTCTCTCTGCCCCTTTCATTTTCTCTCTCTGCTGGGATTAAGCTAAGAGCCCTTCATATGCTAGGCAAGTACTCTACCACTGAGGCACATCTCCAGCATGCTAAGGTTTCTATACAATGTTAGTTTTAGTTACTATAACCCACTGCACTCTTTTATGACTACTGTTTTATGTACATATATTTTCTAGTTGTCTTGCTTAAACTTATGTAGGAAACATATGTTTATATTTTGTTTGCTGTTTTTCTTCTAGTGTGGCAATTTCTGCTCTTTGGGGTATTTAGACTATTGATATTTAACAGAATTATTGTGTTTGGATTTTTTCATTTGCTTCCAGTTTTTCATATGAATCTTGACTTTTTTTAAATTCCTCTTCTACTGCTTTGTGTTGATTTTTTTTTTTTTTTTAGTGTGTGTGCATATGTGGTATGTTCATTCCTGCATGTTCATGTGAAAGCCAGAGGTTGATGCCAGTTTTCTTCTGTCACTCTCTTGATTTATGACAGCGGGTCTCTTACTAACTGTGGTGTTCAACGTTAGTGTTAAACTGGATGTTCAGTGAACCCCTAGGGTTCACCTGTCTCTACCTTATATTTCTGGTGTTAAGAGATACAAGAAGACAAGTCTGGATGCAGGAAGACATACCTGACTGCTGGTTTGTTTTAGGTCAACTTAATGTAAGCTAGAGTCATTGGAGTCGAAGATTCTCAATGGAGAAAATGCCTCTGTAAGGCATTTTCTTAATCAGTGACTGATGGGGGATGGCCCAATGTTGGCATATTTGTTTTATCTGTTTTATCATGTTCTCATATACCTCTTTTTTCTTCTCCATACTTATCCACCACATTCCCTTCCAATCCCCCAGTACTAGGTAGGAGAGAGAGGTTAGAAGGGAAGGGGAGTGTAGACCTCCTTAGACTACTTCCTGCAGACTAGGGACTTCTTGTTTCTTGGGGTCGGCCCAATCTTCATCATCAGGATATCTCCAGCTTCTTGCTAACTGCAACAACAGCACTTAGGAGGAAGCAGCAGCTGTGTTCTTTGGACTACCTCCCACCCTTCTCAGGGCTCTTGCATTATACTGTCTCCAGAGTCCCTAGTCTGCAGCTGGCAAAGATCATGCCCCCCTAGAGCACAGGGCAATCATAGTTAACGGTTGTGGACAATCTGAAGCAGCCCCATAGTCCAGAGCTGAGATTAAACCAAAAAAATGTACAGATTACAGCTGGGCTTTTAAAGAAACCAAGCAGCCCAGGCCATTAGACTGATAGATGGTGACCTCCTTGGGCTGGAGGTCCAGGCTTCTATAAGAAAGCAGGCTGGGGCTGGTGAGATGGCTCAGTGGGTAAGAGCACCCGACTGCTCTTCCGAAGGTCCAGAGTTCAAATCCCAGCAACCACATGGTGGCTCACAACCATCCGTAACGAGATCTGGCGCCCTCTTCTGGAGTGTCTGAAGACAGCTACAGTGTACTTACATATAATAAATAAATAAATCTTTAAAAAAAATAAAAAAATAAATAAAATTAAAAAAAAAAAAAAAAGAAAGCAGGCTGACCAAGCCACAAGGAACAAGCTACTAAGCAGCATTCCTCTATGCTTCTGCCCAGTTTTGAGTTCTTGTCCTGATTTCCTTTGGTAATGAACAATGGTTTGAAGTGTAAGCCAAGTAAACCCTTTCTTCCCCAAGTTCCTTTGGTCATGGTGTTTTATCACAGAAGTGATAACCCTGGCTAAGAGACTGCCTTTTAACATATGTGCTGGGGATCTCTGGTTCTTGGTTTATGCAGTAAGCACTTTCCCCAGGGAGCTATCCTCCAACCCCTTGAATAAGTACTTCTATTATATAAGCTGGGAAGATGGCTTAGCCATTTGCCATTAAAGCACTGGGACCTAAGTTTAATTCCCATGAATACACTGTATATATTAGAAGCCCAACAATGCAATATTGTAGATTTTGCTTTATCCAGTCTTTGTTAATAAAAAGGCAACAAGATTTGTTGGGTACCTTTAATCTTAGCAATCAGGAAGCAGAGGCAGGCAGATCTTTGTGAGTTTGAACATCTATGGTCTACATATCAAGTTCTAGGACAGCGAGGGCTATGTAGAGAGATCTGTCTCAAACAAATGAATATATGTGTATATATTGTATCTGTATATAACATGTATATAATATCATATATAATATGCATTGTATATAATAATGTTATATTACATTCTATATAATATTAACATATATAATATATGTTATTTATACATAATTTATACATATAGTACATATATAATATACATGTGTATACTATATATAAATAAACAATATACATATTTGTATAATACACATTATATATTATATATAATAAAATAGCAACAAGAAATCTAAAAATGTATATTTGTAGAATATTTCTTTTTTAAAGATTTATTTATTTATTTAATGTATATGAGTACACTATTGCTCTCTTCAGACACACCAGAAGGAGGCATCAAATCTCATTATGGATGGTTGTGAGCCACCATGTGGTTGCTAGTAATTGAACTCAGGACCTCTGGAAGAGCAGTCGGGACTCTTAACCACTGAGCCCAAATATTTATTTATATATTTACCATTTCTTGTGCTCTTCATTTTGGCTGATGGATTTGAGTTAGCATTTGATGCTATTTTGAGTCTAGTAGAATGATTTTCTGTATATAATCTCTCTCTCTCTCTCACACACACACACCCACCCACACACACACACACACACACACCCACACACACACACATAAAACCTCACTAGTTGCAAGTAAGATATGCTAACATTCTCTGGTTTGTTTTTTTAACCCCAAATGTGTTCATCTTTATTAAAAAAATTTATTTCTTTAGCTCTATTTGAGGGGGTGTGCACATGCCCGTGTGTGTGTGTGTGTGTGTGTGTGTGTGTTGGGGCAGTGGTCGAGGACCATTTTCAGGAGATAGTTCTTTCCTTCCACCCTTTGGGCCCTGAGATCAAGCTCGGGTTGCTGGGTTGCTTGGCAGATGTTCTTGGTTGTTGATATCTCTCCAGCCCTCGTCTCCATTTTTTAAAGGTAGATTTATTGTATATAGATTTTGTGATTGTTAAGTTTTTAAAATGTTGGCTCTAGACTATATCATCCTATTGCCTTCTGGTTTCTATTGTTTCATTTACATTTTTTTTTCTTGAGATAGCATCGTGCAATGTAACTTATTACTCTCCTTCCTTCCTCTTCCCTTCCCCTCATTTTTCCTCCTTTCCCCTCAAATTATATAACTCTTGTTTCACATTTCCTCATAATATTTTAGAGGATGATGGACTGCCTATGGTGATCATAACTTGGTGCTTAGATGTGTTTGACACTGTCAAGTTTTGTGCTCCATTATGATGTGTTTTTATTGTTTGAGATTGCACTTTCTTTAGTGTATCAAATGTTCAGTCTTTCTGAATTCTTCAATTTGTCACTTGTTGGGATTCTTGGCTTTCCTTTCTCAGGAGCTTCAGATGGTAGGCAGGAGAGGGCCTCACCCTCTGGCTCTGTCTAGTGATGGTCACCTACTTCAGAACTTGGACCATCATTTTTCATTTTTATGCCTTTGGTGTTAGCAGAATCCACCACAGTATTCTAGGCACTCTGATAATATGTGAAATTTATGTCAGTTTATCTGAAAAATCCATATTGCCTTTCTGGTCCTACTACTAAAACAATAACAATAAAAACAACTACTCATGTTTTAGATCCACTTTTCTTGAATCTGGTTATTTTTGTCTAGCTTTATTACAGTTTGCATGGGAAAATCAAGTTGCTTCAGATCATTTGCAAATCTAATTAGTGGTCCTAGTGATGTTCATCCTGAGGTGGGACTGAAGCTCAGGGAACGAACACCCAGCCTGGGAGAAACCCGCAGGGTCTGCCACATTCATACCCTATGATATAATAGGTTCAGGAGTTTGGAGAAAGGAAGTGGGGGTGCTATTTAGACTTTAAGTTACTATATTAAGAACAAATAATCACAGTGATAAAATATAGAAAATTAAATACTTTTTATTTTCCTCTTTACACTTACTTTCTGCTCTTTATAAAGAGTAAAATTCACAGAATAAGGAGAACCTGAACATGGCTTTGAGTATTTGATTGTATAAGGCAGGTAAGGAAACTATAAGCTGGCTTACTACTCTTTAGTCTTTAGGTGGGAAAAGGAAGCTTCCAGAGTGAATAGATAGTGATGGCTAAAAGAGAAGGAAGCTGTCTGAGTGAGACGGCTGAGTGCACAAAGATGGAGAGCCTTGGTTGATGAGCTTTCAGAAGGGGTGTCAGAATTGACCACCTTCTAAAGAACTAGCAGACCTGGGATCTGGAGTTCTATGTCCACTGGACCGGTTGATTTTGTCCTTTCTGCATAGAATGTGAAGACTGTGTCTGAGACCCCAGCAGTACCACCAGTGTCAGAAGATGAAGATGATGATGACGATGCTACCCCACCTCCAGTGATTGCTCCACGCCCAGAACACACAAAATCTGTGAGTCTCTGGGGATCTTGAAGGCTATAGGATTTATTCACATAAGGGGTGGCAGAAGGTAGGGAGGTAGTGGTACTAAGACTGGTATATAGGGGGCCATAGACTGGCATTGGTGAAGTCATTAAACTACTTTTTTCCCCTCTCATGTTTTGAGACAGGATCTTACTGCGTAATCCAGAATGGTCTTGATTCATAGTGATCCTTCTGCCTCACTCTCCCAAGTGCTAAGATTACAGGCATGCACTACTGTGCCCAGCTGGACCACTTTCTACATGACTAAAGAGATGTGGTGTGCTTGTTATTTCAGTTATTCCTAAAGTTCTCTAGGTAATTGGTGTTTATATCAGTCTAACCTTGACTTACCTACCCTTTTCTTTACTGGTTAGGTATATAGAATGGTGCATTTCACTTTCAGAATAAAATAAATTATTCCAGTTTCTTAGGAATAGGAAGCAGCAAATTGCCAGAGATTTTATTCTTTTGTTTTATATTATGCAGTGGTCAGCCTCTCCAGCATTTTTGATAATCCTGAAAGACCTGGGAGAGTTTATAAATACATTAGTGCTATTAATATGCTGGACATTAGGAATGCATTTTGATGCCAGATATTGGTAGTGACTTCTCTTTTAACTTCCTTTGAGGTTCCTGCATTTTGGAATAGCACTTCCTCCTTCTGCACTTTGCCTTTCGATTTAGCATCATTGAATAGTGACCTCCCATCAGATGATACTCTGAAACACTACTACTGTTTGTTTTAGTATGAGAACTCCATAATGAAAGAATCCTCTGGGACTTAAGCTCTGTGTTGATTAAATGTCCTAATGGAAGGTGCTGTGGAGGAAATTCAGTTAGATTGCCTACCTCTTAGCCTAAGAACTTACAAATAGACTCTGGATTTCCTTGTCTGTAAGTCACAAAGTTACGTTAAGGAAAGCAGCCTTCTAAATCAGTGAGCTGTCAGTGTCTCCCTAGAGTGTCCTGTTTGTGGTTTGCAGGCATGCTTATCTAACAGTTTCTCTCTACATCTTGAACTCCTCTAAATAGAAAAAAATCTATTTACCTATCAGTCTATCTATCTATCTCTTATTTATCTATGTGTTATTTATCTTTTTTGGTAATATAGTTTGGGCAGAAGGATCAGAGAGAGGTCAGTAAATAGTGAATGATATATTGATTAATTTGCTTTTCTTAGCATTCTTCTCTAAAATAAATATTGCTAAGTCCTAATTTATAGAAGAAGCAAATGAGATTTGGGTCAGTAGATTGATCTATCCATAGTCACTTAGTAAACAAACGCCAGGGTTTGAGAGCAGATAATTAAATCCAAGTCCAGATTGCATTCCAAAGTAGTGCGCATACTATATATATATATATATATATATATTTGTGTGTCTAGGCATGCACTGGGAACCAGCTAAGGAGAATGTTATAGAGGGAACAGGCAGACTATCTTTCCTCAAGGCACTCTGGTGGAAAAGCAAAGAAGGTTTAAGTAATTGGGATATAATTGTTCTACAGGTATAAGAATAAAAATTGAGAAATTTATTTTGCTAGAGTAGTCAGAAAACCAGTGCAGTTGAAAGATCTGATATGTACATTTGTTAATTCATTCTATTTAAACACTTATCTGAATGCTTGCTTTTTATTGGGTTAGAGTTTGTTAGAGGACTCAGGGAGGAGTAATATGTGTTCTTTGTCTCAGTATACCCTATAGATGATCAAAAAAATAATTATGACTTTTATAATGATAAACCAATCTGATAAATACACATCTTCTAGAGAAGGAAGTGTAGCCTGGAAGTCCTCGCTTCTTAACCTTAGTAGTATATAGTTGCTCCTTTCTTAGTAACTTCTCTCCTTTGCTTTTGTAGAAATTACTCTCTCACTTCCTTCTTCAGAATGAGAAGGGCAGTATTTTAAATAGAGCTAGGTTTACCAGGGATTCTCAGTAAATATTTGTTAAACAAACAAATAAATAGGAAATACAATGTCTTTAAAAGCTGAGGTTTGAATGCTTAATATCTGCTGTTCATTGCCATGTCATTCACACATGTTGATTTATTATTAAATAAGGTGGGTGTTGTCACTGTTTTATAGACAGGGAAACTGAAGCACAGAGGTGCGAAGTGAACTGACTGAAGTCATTCAGATAGTAATGTTAGCTGAGAATTAAGCCCAGGTCATCAAGTTCCCAAGTTTATTTTAAATTTTAAAACAAAATTATTATATTATTATACCCTCCTGTCTCTTGATGAATAAAAGTAGTTAGTTCATGGTAAGCGCTAAACAGCTCAAGAGGGATAACTCCATAAGTGTAAAGTGTTGCTAAGTGACAGAGGATACAAATGAGTTTCAGCTCAGAAAAAACAGAGTATTGTGGGTAAGGAAGGTTTCCATCTAATGATAAAATCTCCTCCAAATTTTTACGGAGAGTCACCTAGTGGCTTTGGAGTGATTTCAGTGCTAAGGCCATCATCACTAGCCCTTCTTGTAAAGTTAGAGTAAACGAAGGTTGTTTTACCCAGGGCAAATGGGCTGGGGCTCAGAAGAGGAACAGTGCAGATTTTGGCCTTTAAGAGAAGGGGTGAGTGGTGAAGGGGGAGGTTCCTGGGATGTTCTAACTAGAACATTTACAAGAGGTTCCACTATGCTAACAAAGGTTGGCTTGGCCAAAATTTCCCACTGATTATGCAGGTATATACACGATCTGTGATTGAACCACTTCCTGTTACTCCAACTCGGGATGTGGCTACATCTCCTATTTCTCCTACTGAGAATAACACCACTCCGCCAGATGCTTTGACCCGGAACACTGAAAAACAGAAGAAGAAGCCTAAAATGTCTGATGAGGAGATCTTAGAGAAATTACGTAAGGACTTTATATCTTTCTTGAATCTTCCCTTAGTCTATGACTGACTAATCATTGAGATGGAATGCTACAATAAAGATCTGAATCCTACTGGGCTGGTGAGATGGCTCAGTGGTTAAGAGCACTGACTGCTCTTCCAAAGGTCCCAAGTTCAATTCCCAGCAACCACATGGTGCCTCACAACCATCTGTAATGGGATCTGATGCCCTCTTCTGGTGTGTCTGAAGACTGCAACAGTGTACCCACATAAAATAAATCTTTAAAAAAAAATCTAGATCCTAGGTTTAAGCCATGTGCTTGGCTGGCTCTGTTTAATACCTGAACTATGGGCTGTACTGCTTATTCATCATCTGACCTTTCACCCCTTCCTTGTTCCCCAGCTCTGGGTGTGCATTACCTTAGGATAGAGACATAATAAGAGAGAATATGGGCGGCTCACTTTGAGGGTTATGGACATAGCTAAAAGCTTTTATTTTGAGAGTAGTCTAGAGTATTGTATGGAGAAAGATTGAGGTATTGACTGTGCCTGGTGGAAAAGGGTGCTCTTGTTGATGCTTTCTAATATTGACCTAGGAGGAGACAGCTCTGCCTGCCATCATGGTTGTAGAAAAAGACGGGAAGGGAAACCAATGTTTTATGATTCTGTTCTATGTGGCAATGACAAGCAAGATCGTTTCTTGAATTTTTAGATTTTATTGTAGTTGCTCTCTGAAGATACTCAGGATAATCCCCATTTATGCAGTTAAGGTTTTTTTTTTTTTAGACCCAAAGAATCTATATCCTGGTCCAGATCATAGAGCTGCAAAGTGGCACAGCTAAGGTTAGGTGTGTTTTGTAAATAGAACATATCGCCTATTGCAGTAGGTATAGGTTGATTTTTATTTTCTTTTTTCTTTGAGACAGGGTTTCTCTGTGTAGTCCTGGCTGTCCTGGAACTCACTCTGTAAACTAGGCTGGCCTGGAACTCAGAAATCCACCTGCCTCTGCCTCCCAAGTGCTGGGATTAAAGGCGTGCACGCCAGCACTGCCCAGCCTAGGTTGATTTTTCTTTTCTTTTCTTTTCTTTTCTTTTCTTTTCTTTTCTTTTCTTTTCTTTTCTTTTCTTTTCTTTTCTTTTCTTTTCTTTTCTTTTCTTTTCTTTTTCTCTTCTCTTCTCTTCTCTTCTCTTCTCTTCTCTTCTCTTCTCTTCTCTTCTCTTCTCTTCTCTTCTCTTCTCTTTTCTTTCTTTCTTGGCTTAGGAAATCATTGAAAAAGGATTTGATGTGACTGGTTTGATTAAGTTTGTATGCTCACATTGCTTTCTAAAGCTGAGGTTCGTGGTTCTTTAGTTTAGCAGTTTCCTATTTCTTGCTAATAATTCTTGTTTAACTTTTTTGTTTGTTTATTTGTTTAATTTATTGTCTTTAAGAATTGTTTTTGCAGCCAGGAGTGGTGGCACACGCCTTTAATCCCAGCACTCGGGAGGCAGAGGCAGGTGGATTTCTGAGTTTGAGGCCAGCCTGGTCTACAGAGTGAGTTCCAGGACAGCCAGGGCTACACAGAGAAACCCTGTCTCGAAAAACAAAAAACAAAAAACAAAAACAAAAAAGAACTGTTTTTGCTAGGGCCCTCATATGAGGAAGTAGGTCCACTCTTTGGCATCAGTGTAAGCGTATGCACTCCTGTCCTCTAAACCAAACTTTTCCGTAAATAGTATACACTGCATTATAAGAATATTCGGGCCTGGACAATTTCCTGCTGTTCGTTGAGTCTCCTTTCCTCTTCACACCTTTTAAATAGTGATATTTACATTTGATTTGTTTTAAATTAAAGGATATAATAACATATGTGAGAAGTACCAAATCCTAGTGGTTGGGGTATCAGTGGAAAAGCTAGTAGGGCTGAGAGATTTAGAACTAGACTCTGACTCTTAGCCCTGGCACCAGTTGATAGATGAGTTAGGAGAAGTATCTTTCTTGTTCCCCGCCTCTAGAGTACTGCTGTGAGACCTGTGGGCTCTCATGCTTCTCTGTTTTTTATTTAAAGTATCCCCTGCTTAAGAACTCTCGAAGCTGACTTGTACTTACAATAAAGGTCAGCTCAGACAGTACTTTTCTGGAGCCTTTCCGGTCTCCTCCCTATCCCGTCAGCACTTATTACAGCAACCACTGTATTTTTATTGCACCTTCCATTTGCTTGTCTTTTCCATAGATTGAGCCTCTTGAGAGTAGTGACTGTCTTAATGTGCCTCATCTTTCTCTTTATCTGTAGCACTCAGCATATAGTCTGGTATGTAATAAATGAATAAATGTTAACAAATTAATTTAAAAATGATTGTTTCTTTGGAGTTTAGAAATGGAATAAGTTACTATTAAAAAGTCAAGGATATAATACTTTTGGTTGGGATTTATTGGGGGAAAGTTAATTGCCTGGCTGGTATGCTTTTGGGGAACTGGACACACAAAAATTTATCAACTTAGGGAGTTAAGAGGATCATGGGATCTTGTGTGTATCTTGAGCTGGAACAAAATGATTCATGGTCTGTTTTTTTCAAAGGGAGCATAGTGAGTGTGGGTGATCCTAAGAAGAAGTACACACGGTTCGAGAAGATTGGACAAGGGTAAGTAGCGGCATTCTGTTTCTTTGGAGAAATGTCTTAAAGTTGTATTTACTGACATGTATGAACTTGCTTGGTTTTGGTGGTGGTAGTTTTTGCCTCACCTATCTGGAAGTTTGATACTAGGATGACTTCCAAATTTTGTAGAATTATGCCTTATGTGAGAAATGTACTATTATCTGACCTTACTAAAGTACTCCTGCAGCAAGAGTAAACGCGTCACCTGTTGTCTTAGCATAAAACCAGTTTTTCAAACTATAATTAGTTTTCTATATTAATCTTATCTGCCCAAGTATTGAGACCTATCATCACTAATATGAAATTTAAGATCCAGATCTATAGAGTGCGTAGTAGTGGGAAGGGATCTAATTTTCTAGCTTGGTGACAAATTTTGTGACTGTTACTCTTTAGTTTCATCTCCACAATGCATATGTTGTCTCACACGATTGAACTCAGTAAATCTTAAATGAGTTCTTGTTGTGTGTTGAGAAGTGTGAATATGGATATGAGTCAGACACAGTCTGCCCTCAAGGATCTCACATCAGAAGGAGATAGAAAGAAAGGCATACAAAGAATTATAGAAGTCAGCTTTTGTCTGGAAGGAGGAGGTCAAATGGGACAAAGAAAAGGGGAATAGAGAAATCCTGCAAGGAGCTTAGTGGTGAACATGAGTTGTATACAAATATTAAAATCAACCTGTAGGCTTATGATTTAATACAAAATTTTAGGTAAATTATACCTCTATATGAAAAGTAAAAATAATGAGATTTCTATGGAAATATGTCAAAAGACATGAAATGTCAAAGAAACTAAAAAAATTAAGTTTGGCTCATAATAGGTTCTAATTGGAACAAAGTGTTTTTTTTTTTGTTTTTTTTGTTTTTTTTTTTAAATTAGGTATTTTCTTCATTTACATTTCCAGTACTATCCCAAAAGTCCCCCATACACTCCCCTACCCACCCACTCCCACTTCTTGGCCCTGGTGTTCCCCTGTACTGAGGCATATAAAGTTTGCACGACCAAGGGGCCTCTCTTTCCACTGATGGCCGACTAGGCCATCTTCTGATACATGTGCAGCTAGAGACACGAGCTCTGGGCGGTACTGGTTAGTTCATATTGTTGTTCCACCTATAGGGTTGCAGATCCCTTTAGTTCCTTGGGTACTTTCTCTAGCTCCTCCATTGGGGGCCCTGTGATCCATCCACTAGCTGACTGTGAGCATCCACTTCTGTGTTTGCTAGGCCCCAACATAGTCTCACAAGAGACAGCTATATCTGGGTCCTTACAGCAGAATCTTGCTAGTGTATGCAATGGTGTCAGCGTTTGGAGGCTGATTATGGGATGGATCCCCAGATATGGCAGTCTCTAGATGGTCCATCCTTTCATCTCAGCTCCAAACTTTGTCTCTGTAACTCCTTCCATGGGTGTTTGGAACAAAGTGTTCTTATTAATTCAAACTTTTTGTCTTGATTTTCATAAGCTACCAGAAGTTTCTAAAAATGTATTAAAGGATTGTAATATATGGGTGTGGGGTGTTACATTTGCATATCATTTTATAGTTTTTATCTGTTATTTATGTCCATCTTTTTATTTGATCTTCATAGCAACTTTTGGCTGAAGAGATGTCATTTTCCCTGACCCATGTGGTTTTCCTACTAGATAATACTTTTGAGTCTAAACTGGTAAAAGATAGCTTACATTTTTTTTAAAAGATATTTTCTTTATTTACATTTCAAATGCTATCCAGAAAGTTCCCTATACCCTCCCCCCGCCCTGCTCCCCTACCCACCCACTCCCACTTCTTGGCCCTGGCGTTCCCCTATACTGGGGTATAGGTATATACAGTTTGCAATACCAAGGGGCCTCTCTTCCCAATGATGGCCGACTAGGCCATCTTCTGCTACATCTGCACCTAGAGACACAAGCTCCGGTGGGTACTGGTTAGTTCATATTGTTGTTCCACCTATAGGGTTGCAGACCCCTTCAGCTCCTTGGGTGCTTTCTCTAGATAGCTTACATTTTTGTGAAGAAATTATTTTATCTACCTCAAAATGTGATATAATTTTGTATTTAGGTAATTAAATTGAGTATCTAATTAAGAATATAGCAAAAAGGTACATGGACAAGTTTCAGCAAGTTCCTGCTCTAGGTTTGAGTTTATCTGTAATTGGAGGATTGTGGATTTAGGACATTTCTCCTTTAAAACATGCCTTTAAAAATATAGATGTAGCCGGGCGTGGTGGCACACGCCTTTAATCCCAGCACTTGGGAGGCAGAGGCAGGCGGATTTCTGAGTTCGAGGCCAGCCTGGTCTACAAAGTGAGTTCCAGGACAGCCAGGGGTACACAGAGAAACCCTGTCTCGAAAAATCCAAAAAAAAAAAAAAAAAAAAAAAATATATATATATATATATATATATATATATATATATATATATATGTACAACATCTATGAAATGCTCTATGCTTTGTTTCTCAGGTCTGCTAGGGCTAAGGCAAGAATGGAATATTTATTAGGCACCTATATTAATGTTCCTGGATTCCATAATTTAAAAGTATAAATACTACACTAGTATAATGAAATCAGTACCATTCCAGTTTTTGCTTGTTTCCCTGTCCCTCCCTTTAAAACCTGAAGACTGTTAAGCTGCCTGCTCTTACATATGCTTGCCTGAGATAGAAATAATAGAGTGCTAATCAGTATGCTCATTTAGCTTTCTAAACCTTTGTAACATCGAAGATACAGTCTCAAAATGTTTAGCCTCTGAGACCTTAATATATTTGCTCTATAATCATGGTGTATATGTGGTAGCTGGAAAGATGCCTCAGTGCTTAAGAGCAGTTTTTGTTCTTGCAAAGGCCTGGGTTTGGTTCCTATCACCAACATGGTAGCTTATAACCATAAGCTTATATCCATAATTGCAGTTGCAAGTGATCCTGTTCCCACTTTCTGATCTCAGACACCAGACACACACATGGTGTGCATACATACATGTAGGCAAAATACTTATACACATAAAACCTAAACATTTTTTAAAAAAGAATGGTGAGTAGTAGCAGGAATACAGAGGTCTACGGACGGTCGGAAGGTAGGCTTACATTCTGTAACTAAGATCTCTTGGTGAAGATAGTCAGACAGTGAAGAAAGAGCTACCAGTAAACATATTCTTATTTGATAGCCAATATCTTAAAATTACACTTTACATGCAGGTAGCTGGGCTGTCAAAGAGTGGTGGTTAGGGAGCTGGTAGCCCTCGTTTTTAACCAGAAGGTATATATACAACTAACTTCCTCCTAAACTGGACTAACTTCTGTGGGAAGCATAACTTTAGGATTTGCTGAGAACATCTTATAAAAGACCAGAGTTCAACATGTCTACAAGTTGCATTATATATATGTGACATATAGTTTGTATAGCTACAAGTATGTATGTATTGCAGATTACCTGGACACATACAGGATTTGTGGTTTTAGGTAAGATTAGGGTTTTAGTTACTTCATATAGCAGGGTGACATTTCTACCATTCTCTACAGTATCTCTCACTCTGTGTGAAACCCTTTCACATCTTCACTACACCCACCTCTGTGTTTGCGTGTACATACAAACATCTGCGTGCCTGTCAGGAGCTATTGCTTCTTTTAGGGTGAAGAGGAAATATCAGATTTTTCTGAAACTATATATATTTAGAAAAGTATGTGCAGTATCATTTTATTTTTTAAAAAACTGAAAATGCATTTTATTCAAACCATAGGACTCTTTTGATCAAACTCTTTTGATTGGCTGTGATTGAAAAGTATGCTTTTAAAGTGTCAGGGTATCCTATAGTAAGGAGGGAAAGGATTCTTCACAAGTATTTAGTCTGTTGCATATGGGTTGATCAAATTTTCATAATTCTTAAAAATTAGTTATATTTTTAAAAGATTAATTGTAGAATAGAATCTTAAAAGCTGACTATCAATCCTTGCAGCTCTCTGCTACCCTCTCCTAATTTTTTTGAGGGGAGGGGTCTTGTCCATCGTCTTCTCTTGGTTTACTGAGTTGCAGGATTCCAGACAAATACTACCACACCTCACTAGTTGTAGGTTGGGTTTTTGTTGTGGTTTGTTTGTTTGTTTGTTTTTATTTTTTAAGAAAGGATCTTATACTGTAGTACAAGTTGGCCTCAAATTTGGGCAAACCTGCCTCAGCCTTCTGAGTTGCAAGGATTATAATAAGCAGATGCCACCACAACAGACCCTAGTTGTAGTTTTTAATGTGAATTTTAATCAAAGGTAACACATAAGTATATTGATCAGTGAATTTTCAAAAAGTAAATTTTGTACATAAGCTGCATCCAGGACAATAAGAAGAACATTTCTGATATTTTAATAAGTAATAGTCCTCTTCTCCACCTCATTCTGAGATTCTCATTGGTGCCCCTGTCCCATCCTCTCACTCCCAGTTGAAACTATATAAAATGAAAGCAAGTTCTCAAGGGAGTAGACAAAAGTAGGGCAAATTGTTGTAAGAAATGAATGTCTTTGAACACTTTTGTATTTTATAGACTTGGCCTACTGGTTATCATGAACTAAACTCTTACATATGCATGGAAGTACAGCTCAGAGTCAAAACTCACTCAAGATCAGACAAAGTAAAAGTTCTAGACTGCTGGTTAAACCTTCATTCTTTACTACCACACACTACCTTTCAAATGTGAGACTAGGAAGGCTGCAAAAAAAGATTTATTTTTGCCTCTTTTGTTAATGTATTCCCAGGTTGGTGTAAAGCTGCATAGAGAAATGCTATGTCATTGTCATTTGTCAATGCCTGTGTTTGTTTTCCTTCCTTTCCTGTCTTTTTTTTTTTTTTTTCAGTGCTTCAGGCACAGTGTATACTGCAATGGATGTAGCCACAGGGCAGGAGGTAAGTGTTCATCACCAACTGTTGTTATTTCTACTTCTTCAGGTTTTTGTTTAATTTGGAGTTAATTTTACCCCCCCCACCCCCACCCCGCCCCGTTTTTTTCTTTTCTTTTTTTCACTCAACAGGCCAGTTCTAGTTTCTTTCTTTACCAGGCTAGTGCTAAATAAGAGACTAATATGATAAGACTTAAAGGTTGCAAAAGCTAACCAGGCTCCACTATGGAGAACAGCAGTTCAGAGCAGGAGGGTGGGCAAAGTAAGCTAGCGTGCTGAATAATTGCAGGTAAGACGTGATGTTGGAGACGTTATTTCAGAAGTAGGTAGTTAGCAGGTAGCTTGATAGAACTTAGTGATAGGTTGTCAAGACAACTTCCAGATGGTAACTCTATTCCAGGAGAAAGAATAAAGTGAGAGATATAAGTATGAAGAAGGTAGATACTGCCTGAGAAATTTTACTGAATTGCCTAGTTATAGGAGATTTAAACCCTTGTCTGTCAACCTTCCAACTATATGCTTCAGATCCCAATGGACACTGGACTCCTCATTTATTTAGAGGTACCTTATTTTATTAAGTCATGAGAATGCTGACCTTATAAAGCCCACTGACCCAAGATCAGCAAAAGGAATCCAGGAAGGCAGTATCAAGTGGTTGAAGGCTTTTTTGCAGACTACTCTTGGTTGGCTACAAAATAGGAATCCTGATAGGTGGTTGCTACCTGGGAGAAATCTTAAGAGTATTGGAACTCAGAAATTGAGCAAGGAACCTCCTCTTTGAGTGAAAATAAAGTTTTGTTCTCTGAGAGAGGCTTCTTGGATCTACTTGTGTAATTTTGATTATCAAAATCTGGTATCTGTCCTTGAGAGACAGCACATATTTTATTGGGTTCTTGTTAGCTTACAAGTGTAAAAGCCAAATATGTTCTGTGTGAGCAAGTCAATTCTTTAAATTACCAGTGTGAGAACTGGAGAGATGGTTCAGTAGTTAAGAATACTTGCTACTCTTGCAAAGGACTCAATCAAGTTCAGTTCCCAGTACTCTCATTTGGGTGGCTTAAGAACATCCTGTATTTCTAAGGGGATCTAACACCTTCTGGCCTCAGCAGATGCTACACTCCTGTGCACAAACACACATGGACACAAAATATACATAATCAAAAATAAAATCTTAAAAAAAGCAAAAAAAAAAAAAACAAACCCCATCATTATCATACTTAAGAATTCATTGAGAATTCACAGACGTGGATGTTTGCCTCAAGTTATTTCTGTTACCTTTGGTGAACCATTTGACCTTTTTCTGCCCAAATGATCAGAGCTGTGTTAGACTCTTTTATTTTGAATTGTGTGTATTTTGGGCTGCAGAATCACAGCAGAGCTAAGGTATTAAGGACTCCCTCCTGCACTGTTTCTAGCCTCTTGGGCCTTGTAACCCTTGATGGGAGACACAGATGCTGAGTGGTTCCTGGAAGTCCTGGAGATGCCTGTGTGAGAGTGAGCGATAGGAAAGCTTGACTTTGCTGTGTGCCTGTCTTGTGGTTATAAAACTATGAATGGAAGCAAATCCATTAGAGTGGCTAATGCAGTGTGGTCAGGAAGGCCTCATTTCCTGCCCAAGGGAGTATATCGGTAGTGAGACTAGTGTGATGCTCTTAGTCATTGTGAATGATTATGGGGTTGTTAGCCAGCTGGAAGAAAGGGAGCTTTTGTCTGTCACACATAGATGGGTTAGCATGTTAGTGCTTGGAAAGCTACCCATTAGAAATCAATCATTTTCAAGCTTGTTTTTAAAGGTAATGTGTATAATAGAAAGAACATACTAGAAGAGCTTTGGAGTCATAGTGATAGAGAGCATTGACTGTGATCAGAGGTTGTTTTCTTACATGTCTTAGCTTCAATGTTTATAGAAACA
Organism: Mus caroli; assembly: GCF_978045245.1. NCBI lineage: Eukaryota > Metazoa > Chordata > Mammalia > Rodentia > Muridae > Mus > Mus caroli. The sequence goes on along the minus strand of NW_028227263.1, from coordinate 48,532,590 downwards.
TACAACACTTTGAAGAGTTGTTAGGTTTACCTAATAAGTAATCTTGTGAATATCTAAGAGTTAGATAAGGTAAATACAGCAGCTAGTCCCATCGTCATTCTTGCTGATCTCATATTCATTGCTGGCTTCTTTATTACCTATATCTTTTACTTACATCTTATAAGTAAAAGTAACATGATGCCTATTTTTTTGTACTCAAAACATATTTTGAGTAGATTATTATTTTCAATGTATCTCTGAGGAGACTTAGGTTCAAAAAACTGGTGATTCGCCAAATTTAGAAAATGACAGTCAAAACCTAAAGCAAAGATCTTTAGGGTTTAAGTCCAGTTATTTTTCTTTTATAGAAGTGCTATTGCCTATCCTAGATGGATCTGGTTTCCTGTTCTATTTAAATTAAATTTTAAAAATTACTTAACTATGAAATCAGGCTGATCATCAATGTATAGTTCTTCTCTATCTCAGCCTCCTGGGTGCTAGAATAATAGGTAGTACCAAGTATTTTTCTAGTGACTTTTTTAAAGTGGTTTTTTTTTTTTTTTTTACATTGAGGTATCAAATTTTGATGTATATGTGAATAGCACAGTAGGCTTATTAAAAGTTTGTGCTTTTCAGTAGGTTTTGAGTGGCACCTGAGAACATTTATTTTCAGTCTTTGAGACGATGTTAAATGCCACTAGCTAAGAGACTCCCTTTAAAACCATTTAACATTGATAAGTTATGAGTTACTTTAGGGATAAGACCATGTCTTCCTCATCATTGTTTTCCTTAGTACTTAAGGTCTAGTACTAACCCTGTGCTCAGTAAATGTTGTATGACCCTTGGTGCACATTGAATTTACTCTTATTTCAGGTGGCCATTAAACAGATGAATCTTCAGCAGCAGCCGAAGAAAGAGCTGATTATTAATGAGATCCTGGTCATGAGGGAAAACAAAAACCCAAATATTGTCAACTACCTGGACAGGTATGGCATGGGTGGGTTCTGTCACAGAAGTTTCAGGGCTTTGGAACCTAAGTGTTAGAGGAAAAGATGAAGGTAGCAATTGGAACTGCTTCTATTTAATTTTCCGTGCTGAGCTCTTTGATTGCTGGAAATCCTTCTAAGTGATGGTCAACCCCACCACACTGAAGCTTTTTAGCAACTAATTCTTTACTGTTTCTAATGCTTTCTGTTAAGGGAAGTTGGCCTTTTCAGCCCATCTTTCTGATGTCCTTATTTCATTCTATATTCCAAGTATTTCCTTATCCTGCTCACCTTCCTGAATAATTCGTATTGTCTATATACTCTTAAAATGCGATGCTCACTACAGTCTGGGAGTTGTTTTGAAATCTGACCACCATGGAAAGAATGGTACTCTTTGCTTTTCTGCCACCCCCCACTTCAATGTCTGTTTCATTGCTAACTACTAGTAAGTTTGTAGTCAACTGAAATTGATTACCATTCCCTCCCCATATAAACTTGCATTAAACTGGAAATACAAAACATTTTAGCTTACCAGCCTCAACCTCCTGACTGCTGGGATTAATGCATGCACCACCATTTTTACCATGTATGTTTAGTCTTCATCACCTTAAAAACTTCCTCTTGAGTTGGGATGTGCTTACTATTGCAGCTTAGTGATACAATGCTTGACTACTGTGTGTGAGGTCTGAGCTTGGTTCCCAGCACCACCAGAGGAAAATTACAGAACAGGATTAAAAGCTTACCTTTGTTTGAGTGTTAAACTATCTCAGGTGTCCCCATCTGCCAAGTAAGAGTCCCATTATCAGGATGAAGGAAAGATGACAGATCATACCTTAAGCCAACACGTTTTTCTCCAGCAGAGCTTCTTTGCTGAAGGTTACCATGAGTCAGTTGTCCGCTTTTTCATTTGTATACAGTGAGATTTTTTTATTTATCCAAAAACCGGGGCTGAGTCAAATTCTGTGCTAACTCAGGCCAGGCCACGGAACCACAGCTTTGGTTTATTTGAAGATGCTAGAATCACAGAAACTCAAAGAAAAAGCCATTACCAGCAGAGTAGTAACCTTGTGTAGACTTTACAGCTTTGAAAAGACTTATTACCACCCTTTCACTTTACATATATATATAATATATTTATATATAATATTATGCTATATTACATTAAAATAATATATATTTAACATATTACTTTACTCATAGATTTATTCAGTAAATATTGGTATCTGCTGTGCTGGACCTTGGGGCTAGTAATGATCTTGTAGATTCAGATCTAATAGAACTCTCAAGGAGGTTCTATGGCCCTCCCTTCTGATGGTAATGTGGCTTTCAGACCCCTCTTTTCACATGTGTGTACTGCCTAGATGCTTTGCAGCATGGGAATAAAGCCAGTCTCTAATTTTAGGAGATAGCCTTTGATATTGTGTTAAGATGTGATTTTATATTTTAACTTAGTATTCTTAGTTTTAGTGTTTGGGACTTCACAGACCATATATGCTTTGTTTTTTCTGGGCATATCCCTAAGTAACTGATTACTGATTCTGTCCTCCAAATTTTGTGATTTTCCAGAGTAAGGAATTGTAGACTCTTCAAAAGCTGGCTGAGATAGTTTCCTAGGCTTTGAACTCACTTCAGTGGCTTAATGTGTTCTGACTGTTCCTTCTCACCCTATACCTGTTTTTCTGCAGTTACCTTGTGGGAGATGAGCTGTGGGTTGTTATGGAATACTTGGCTGGAGGCTCCTTGACAGATGTGGTGACAGAAACCTGTATGGATGAAGGTCAGATAGCAGCTGTGTGCCGAGAGGTAAGGCCAACATTCAAACAGGAAGTGACCTCCATATTACTGTCCATGAAAGTTCACACCTTAAAGAGGCTTCAGTATGGGCTCTGTGGAGGTAGGAGAAGCTAGTTCTGGGACTTATCATTCATATTGTATGCTTGTGTTTTATAATTTCTACAACCATGACTTTTTTCTTTGAAGCTAACTGTTCTGACCATGGCAGAAAAATTAGAAAGTACCCAACAGTATCTATTTAAACAGTCATAATTTCACTCTGCAGTTATAACTATTCTAACACATATTATTTCTCTTTATCTATTTTATTTGGACAGACATTTGTCCCGCCTCCCTGATTTGTGTGAAGGAAGTAACATTGGTAAGAAGGTAGTGGCATAGTTTAGATAGTCAGAAAAGGTTTCTTCCTTGATTTGAATATGCACCTAAATGACATGTAGAGGCAAGGCAGCAAAATTCTAGAATAAAGTAACTCCAGACAACAAGTCTGCTGTGCTGGCATATGCCTGTCATCCTGGCACTGGAGGTGGAGGCAGGAAGATCAGAAGTTTAAGATAATCTTTGATTACAGAGCAAGTTCCAGGCCAGCATGAGATATAAGAGACCCTGTCTCAAGCAAACCAGTAAATAATCAAAGACAAAATAAACAGAAAAAAGGAGCATAAATAGATACTTTGTCTTTTCCCCTTCGTTATAATTAGATACCTAGAGGTCTGTACTGCTATAAAAAGCCTTCCAGAAGGTTCCCATGCGCAGCAGTATCTGCAGAGGACAGGCACATTCTTATGTTCCCTGATAATGTGGTAAAGATAGTGATGGGAATAGCCAGTGGTGAAGACTGAGGCAGGATTTCTCTGCATAGCCCTGGCTGTTCTGGAACTCTCTCTGTAGACAAGGTTGCCCTCAAACTCAGAGATCCACCTGCTTCTGCCTCCCAAGTGCTGGGATTAAAGGTGTGCAACACCACTACCTGGCCCTGAGAGATAGAAAGTTAGGAGACTGACAAAAAGAGTGAGATTAAAAATTTTATGAGTCTGACATTGTGTCTGAAGGTGGAAAGCTTAAGGCATATGGATAAAATTATAGTTGTATATTTAGCCAGTGTTAATGAGAAAGAAATACATTAGCAACATTTTAATTCCTAGCTGGGATTCCTAGAAGTTCATGTTTCATTTACTCTACCACTAATACAAGGACCTTTTAAAAGTAATTCTTCCCCCAAAAGCTCCCCCCATCACATTCTTCTTATGAATTTTATTACTACAGATACGATGGATAATTGTGTACATGCAGCTGCCTTTTGGAGGGTCAAAGTCATTATATTATTTAATATGTTTTCTCCTCTAACCTTGAAGTGCAAGCCTGGTGACTTGGTTTCAATCCTCTGAACATTAGCACTAGCAGAGAAGCAAGGCCTCAGAGCTGTCCTCTGACCTCCACATGTGCTCCACAGCGGCTCCCACACCCCAACCCCTGTGAGGGAAATAAAATCAAATCTTGACAGAAACCCTTAGTTTGATCCCCAAAACTGTACCAACAAAAAACTTGGGAAGAAACTACTTAAATAAATGGTATTGTTATTCTTAAAATATAATAGAGACCATTATCACTTTTGAAACTGCTTTCTGAGACACAGTTCATATGCCATATAATTCATCCCCTTGAAGTATATAGTTCACTATTTTTCAGCTTATTTTCGAAGTGACTATTAAAGGATATGGATTTTTTTTTAAAAAAGCACTTGGGAGGCTGAGACTATAGGCCAGCAGAAAAGAGTAGTGTATATAAGGCCCTGAGTTTGACCCCAAGTATTGTGCCAAAGCCAGAAAAAGCATGGCCAAAAATTTAAACATTATATAATAGGTGCTATTATCATTCTTTAAATTTAAAGTGATGCCTCTTCTGACCTTCATGGGCACCAAACACGTATGTACATATATGTATGATACACATACACACATGCTGGCAAAACTCTCACATAAAATAAAATATATAAATCTTATCTAATTTTTTTAAGATACTGCTTACTTTTAACTAAAAAGTTCTTTTGCATTTGTGTGTGTGTGTGTGTGTGTGTATGCATGTGTGTGTGTGTGTGTGTGCATGCACATGGTGTGTTCATGCCATGGTGTGCATGTGAAGGTCAGAGGACAACTCTACCAGGTGGATTCCAGGAATCTTGCTCAGGTCATAACGTTTGGTGGCAAACTCTTTTACCCACTAAGCCATCTATCTCACTTGCCCAGAATCAGACATTTTCATTATACCATTGTAACATTAGTCTGTTTGTCATTCATTCTGTTGGATAAGTATAAGTGTTTAAGTTTGTTTGTGTGTGTTGAGGGGATCATCACAATAGGTGTTTTGTTTTATTTTCATTTTTATGGTTTCCTCTTTCTTTCTTTCTTTCTTTCTTTCTTTCTTTCTTTCTTTCTTTCTTTCTTTCTTTCTTTCGTCCTTCTGTCCTTTTGTCCTTCCTTCCTTCCTTCCTTCCTTCCTTCCTTCCTTCCTTCCTTCCTTCCTTCCTTCCTTCTTTCAATATTTTTCTCATGTCCTTTACCGGTTGTAATCATTACTAAAACGTAAAAGTCTATCTGTGCTGGCTCTGTGGGTCAGTGAACGATGTATGCTTGGTGAGGCCATGGTCTCACTTCTCAGCATTTGAAAACAAAGCTGTCTTTGTAAATATCTCTGTATAGAACTTAAGATAATTTCAGGTGCCCACTGAAAATTTGTTTTCATGCTTCATAGCGATGTCAAATTCAGTGTGTCTCAAACAATACAGACGTCCTTCCCCAAAATAAGATTGTCTACTAAAGTCACTTCCATGGGTCTCCTTTCCTAGACATAGAAATATATTGTTAAAATACTTCTGATTAAAGAAAAATTATAAGACAAAATCAGCATCCAGTTTTTAAATTAATTAATTAAAATTTAACTTGTGTGTGTATTTGAGGTGGAGGGTTAAGTGCATATATATGTGGATGCCCAAGGAGACCAAAGGCATAGGATCCCCTCAAGTGAAGGAAGAGGCAGTTTGTACACTGCCCAGTATGGCCACTGAGGCTTCTCTTCAGCCTCCTTTACCCCCACCCTGCCTCATGGAATTTTAAAATGCGCAGTTAGGAGTCAGAAGAAGACTTGGTTATATAGCTGGCTTTGCCTCTTTACATAGGGCAAGTCTGTTTATTTCTGGAGGCCTTACTTCCTTTGTCTTAAAATAACGAGGTTAAATTATTGTTAGTCTTGTATATTATAAGTCTCTTTCTTCTGTGCCCACTACTTCAACAGTGTCTACAAGCTTTGGAGTTTCTACATTCAAACCAAGTCATTCACAGGGACATCAAGAGTGACAATATTCTGCTGGGAATGGATGGCTCTGTCAAGTTAAGTAAGTAGGAGTCTTAGGAGTGGTAGCACTTAACTCTGCACATGGGGCTAAACCTCTGTTGGGATGGTAATTAAATAATAGTAACTATAACAGTCATTAAAGAGACTTAAGTATTTTGTAAAATATGAGATAAATTCCTCTGTATTATATTGGGTCTTACAGTGTCTTTTCACTATTTTTTCAGTTCTTTTGCACATTATAACACTTCCCTCCTGAATGCCTACTTCTGAGGTTCTCTGATAGGTGCTGAGGGTACATTTTACCAGCTTTCAAGAAGCTTTCTGTCTAGTTTGAGAGACTTGTAATGAATTAGAAAAACAGATTTATGTAACTTCACTTATTCTGTTATTTATTCAGCAAATGTATTACATGCCAGTCTCTTCTGGGGTACAGAGAAGACAGTCTTCACTATCCACTATCGGCTCTATCAATTTAGATAAATGTGTAGCTTCAATATAGTGTGAATGAACTGCAGGTAGTATTTTGTACAAAGGAGTGAAAGCAGTAAGTTGCCGAGACAGAGGCTGTGCCATAAGTGGGTAAACAGTTTATGAGAGGACTATTGGTGCAGGGTAAGGACTTGTTAAAAGTAGGGCCATACTTACATGTTGGTGGTTGGGTTTTAATTCTGAGACTTTTGTCCAGAGGATAATGGAATGAGTTAATTATAAGACTCTGAGTTATGGGAATGTTTTTTAACCATTTGGTTTGAGGAAAAGGCAGGAGGCTAGAGATATTGTTCTTAATATTTCTCCTACTGTTCATGGTTGAATGAGCAGTGGACTAGTAGCAGTGAAGTGCGTCCTGCTTTGGTGAGACAGAGATTGCAGACAAAGCTTGCTGCCCATGTGTAAGGACACAGGACTTACTGATGGAGTATCCTAATTTTGTCTTTCTTCTCCCCCTTTCTAGCTGACTTTGGATTCTGTGCACAGATAACTCCAGAGCAGAGCAAAAGGAGCACTATGGTGGGAACTCCATATTGGATGGCACCTGAAGTTGTGACACGCAAGGCCTATGGACCCAAGGTTGACATCTGGTCCCTGGGTATTATGGCAATTGAAATGATTGAGGGGGAGCCCCCATACCTCAATGAAAACCCTTTGAGAGTAAGTGTCCTCATCTTCTTGCAAAGTATTTGGGCAACTGTCTCTAATCCTAGGAAATTGTACTCAGGCTCTTCTCTCTGTATACCTGGGCATAGTTATACATTCTTGTACTCCTAGACATACAAGACTGGGATAAGAAGATTGCCAGTTTTTGAGACAAACTTGTCTCAAAAGCAAAAATATGGACCTGGTGAGATGACTCAGTGAGCTAAGGCTCTTCCTGCCAAGCCTGATGACTTGAGTTTAATCCTGGGACCTACATGGTGAAAAGAGAATTAATTATCACAGCCTGCCCTCTGATTCCCACATAAAATATGTGGTACATATGTGCCCACACTAAATACATGTGTATACACTAAATAAATAAGTATATATAACATGCATTCAACAGATACTGTTGAATTTAAAATATAAATAAGCCGGGTGTGGTGGCGCATGCCTTTAATCCCAGCACTCCGGAGGCAGAGGCAGGTGGATTTCTGAGTTCCAGGCCAGCCTGGTCTACAAAGTGAGTTCCAGGACAGCGAGGGCTACACAGAGAAACCCTGTCTCAAAAAAAACAAAAACAAAAACAAAAACAAACAAACAAAAAAAACCCCAAATCCCCAAACAACAACAACAATATATATATATGTGTGTGTGTGTGTATATATATATATACATATAATATTTATATTTAATATTTAATAAAATATTAACTGGTCTAAAGATATATCTCAGTTTTTGAGCTCAATCTTAGAGTTGGGGGCTGGGGGAAGGAAGGAAGAGCTGAGTTCTGACTATATACAAGAAATTGTTCTGATAATACCAAGTGATTCTAGAGTAGCAGATGGTAACTGCTATGGCGAAAAAAAATGTAGAATAAAAGCAATTGACAGAGTGATAGGGACGGCTTTATTTAGCGGAAAGTTTTCTTTTTTTTTTTTTTTTTGGTTTTTCGAGACAGGGTTTCTCTGTGTAGCCCTGGCTGTCCTGGCACTCACTTTGTAGACCAGGCTGGCCTCGAACTCAGAAATCCGCCTGCCTCTGCCTCCCGAGTGCTGGGACTAAAGGCGTGCGCCACCACGCCCGGCATGGAAAGTTTTCTTTTATTAGTTATTTCAGCAGAAACATGAAGGAGTTAAAGGAGTAAGCCATGAGATTTAGTCTCAAGCAAGTGTTTACAGGTATCAAGAATCCCATTTGGTTTTTGCCTGGAAAAATCAACGGAGGCTATTATTTCCCAAAAAGGAGTGAGGAGAAAGTAGACTGGTAGCCAGAGTCAGCAATAAGAAAGGGCCAGCCACTAAGTCTTGTGGGCCAGTGTGAGAACTTGGCTTTTATTTTGCATCATTAGAAAGGCTTTTCAGCTAGATAATAAGAGGATCCAGTCTGTACTTGAAATGAATGAATTGTTAGGCTGCTTCTTTAGGAAATAGACAATGAGAGGCTAATAGGATAGTTCGGACAAGAGTGGTTGCTTGGGTCAGAATACAGGTGAGAAGTAGACTTGGGAAGAGCTGCCAAGATGCCTTGAATAGTAAAGGAAGTGGAATCAGCAGTCAGCACAGCATGAATTGCTGACGAATTCAGTTGTCCTTTGCATTAGTTACTTTTCTGTTTAGTCTGCTGTGATGAAAGTACTGTGACCAAGGCAAGTTACAGGAGAAAGGAACGCATGCTTGTGTTTCCAAGGGGATAAGAGTTCATGATAACAGGGAAGTGGCAGGTAAGTTAGCAGGAACTGGATGCTGAGAGCTTCTATCTTGAAATACATATGAACCAGAGAACAAACTGAAAGTAGGGCAAACAAAACCAAAAGCTCTGAAACTCTGCCTCCAGCAAGGCCTTCATGGCCAGTTAGTAGATTGATGGGAACACATGCCTAACTTGAGTAAAACCCATAAGAGCAGAAAAGGAGAAAACTGAGATGGCGTTTACAAGTGTTTTCTCCTCTTACATGAGTTTTGTTATGAAGGGTGACAGGGAAATGGAACAGTCTCTCTCTCTTTGTTTTTGTTTTTCTGTTTTTTTGTTTTGTTTTGTTTTTCTTCAAGACAGGGTTTCTGTATAGCCCTGGCTGTCCTGGAGCTCTCTCTGTAGACCAGGCTGGCCTCGAACTCAGAAATCCGCCTGCCTCTGCCTCCCGAGTGCTGGGATTAAAGACGTGCGCCACCACTGCCCAGCAGGAAGAGTCTCTTGTAGTGTTGAAAAGGGTCAGCTAAAGGTTGTGTGTTAGCTGGTGGAAGGGAATTGGTGGTAATGGGAGAAGAAATAGAGTATACAATAAAGATGCAAGGCAGGTGGTGACTTCGATTGTGGACAAATAGGAATAGGAAGTTACTTTGTTTTTACTTTCTCACTTAGTTCATCTTCCTATCTAGTGCAGGAATTCCCCTGTAAGAATATCTACGCTTAACTACATGCTCAGATCACCCTTGGATAGTTCCAGTTGCTGGAAAGTGCTTTATTGTCTCAAAATGAAACTTTCTTCTCTAGTTTCGACTTTATTGTCCCAGCTTTGCTCTCTCACTCCACATGTAACACATCCTCCTCTCCCTCTGCCTCAGATATGAAGGTAATCAGTGTGGTGTGGTGGAAATAACACTGCAATTAGAGGCAGCACGTGAGCTCAGAACAGTGAATGCCACGGCTGGAGAGCCTTACATGTGAAATGGGAATAATCATCTTGCCCCACCTCTGAGTTACTGTGGTGACTTAAAATGAGTGTAGCTGGGTGTGGTAGTGCACACCTTTAATCCCAGCACTAGAAGTCAGAGGCAGGCAAATCTCCTAAATTCAAGGCCAGCTAGGGCACACAGAGAAACCCTGTCCTGAAAGTCAAAGCAAACAAACAAGAGTGAGAGATGGGGAGAGCGAGAGCGAGCTTTGTAACTGAAGAGCTTAGTGTTTATGAAGGTTTACTATTACTGTTTTTCTTCTCCCAAGAGCGGGGAAGCAGCAGAGAAACAGTTGCTGTCTCGCCCGCCAAGCATGGCTTTTTACAATCCTCCTGGGTAGAAGTGTCAGCAGCACATTTCTGCCAACAACTAAAGGGATGTTTACCTTGCCATGCTAAGTGAAGAATAAACCCTTAGGTTTGTAACACCTCATAAGTTTACAAAGTGCTTTCCAAATGCACTCTAAAGAAATTTTTGTGGCTATATAAAGCATTATATAGCAAAGAAGTTATATGTTAGGTGTATATATACAGTCATATGACCGTGAATGTTAAGCCTGATCCTTAGGTTGGTATGTTCTCTTCAGGACATCACCGCTGATCAGAGCTGTGTGTCAGAGCACACAGAAGCTGGCTGTATTTTAGAGAACGTGTCTCGCTAGTAACAGAAAGAACCTCAGGAAGAGCACTACATAACTCTTCATTTGTATTGCTAGGCCTTGTACCTCATTGCTACCAATGGGACGCCAGAGCTTCAGAACCCAGAGAAGTTGTCAGCTATTTTCCGGGACTTTCTGAACCGCTGTCTTGAGATGGATGTGGAGAAGAGAGGCTCAGCTAAAGAGCTACTGCAGGTAACTGTCCTTCTTCAGGGAGGTGCCTACCCAAGCCTTTTCATCTCATTTTTGTCTGCGTTTGCTGATTTTAGGCTTCTTTCCTACCATTTCACTTTGTATTTCTAGCTCCCTGTCACTCTTGGACTTTGCCAAGTCTGCCTTCTGACTGTTCCTCACCCTATATTCCCCTCCCCCAAGTCCCTGGTCTCCAAGAGGATGTTCCCGTCCCCACCCCACCAGACCTCCCCACTCACTGGGGCCTCAAGTCTCTTGAGAGTTAGGTGCATCTTCTCTGACTGAGTCTAGACCCTGCAGTCCTCTGCTGTATATGTGTCTGGGGCCTCATATCACCTGCTGTATGCTGCCTGGTTGGTGGCTCAGTGTGTGAGAGCTCTCGGTGGGTCCAGGTTAATTGATACTGCTGGTCTTCCTATTGGCGTCACCCTTCTCAGCTTCTTCCAGTTATTTCCTAATTCAACCACAAGGGTCCTCAGCTTCTGTCCATTAATTGGGCATAAATATCTGAATCTGACTCTTTCAGCTGCTTGGTGGGCCTGTTGGAGGGCAGTCATGATAGGCTTCTGTTTGTAAGCACATCATAGCATCAGTAATAGTGTCAGGCCTTGGAGCTTCCTCTTGAGCTGGATCCCAAATTGGGCCTGTCACTGGACCTCCTTTCCCTCAGGCTCTTCTCCATTTTTGTCCCTGCTGTTCTTTCAGACAGGAACAATTCTGGGTCAGAATTTTTGACTGTGGGATAGCAACACCATCCCTCCACTTGATGTCCTGTCTTTCTACTGGGAGTAGATTCTACTAGTTCCCTCTTCCCACTGTAGGGCATTTCATCTGAAGTTCCATCCTTTTGAGTCCTGAGAGTGTCTCTCACCTCCCAGGTCTCTGGTACATTCTAGAGGGTCCCCCCACCTCCTACTTCCTGAGATTGCCTGTTTACATTCTTTCTACTGGCCCTCAGGGCTTTAGTCTTGTCTACCCCCACCCCCAATACCCAATCATGTTTCCCCTTTTCCCTCCTTGTCCCTTTTTCCACCCAGGTTCCTCCCCTCCCTCTGTGTCTCCCCACCCCCACCCTCTGTGATTGCTTTCTTCCTCTCCCAAGTAGGATTGAGGCATCCTCACTTGGGCCCTTCCCCTTGTTAACCTCCTTGAGTTCGGTGAATTGTATCCTGGTATTCTGTACTTTTTTGGCTAATATCCACTTATTAGTGAGTACATACCATGCATGTCCTTTTAGGTCTGAGTTACTTCACTCAGGATGATATTTTCTCATTCTGTCCATTTGCCTGCAAAACTCATGATGTCCTTCTTAATACTTAATTGCTGAGTAGTATTCCATTGTGAAAAGGAACCACATTTTCTGTGTCTCTTCTTCCGTTGTGGATCATCTGGGTTGTTTCCAGCTTCTGGCTATCACAAATAAGGCCACTGTGAACATGTGCTCCTGTGGCATGGTGGGGCATCTTTTGGGTATATGACCAAGAGTGGTATAACTGGGTCTTCAAGTAGATCTATTTCCAATTTTCTGAGGAACCTCCTGATTGATTTCCAGAATAGTTGTACCAGTTATCCCACCAGCAATGGAGGAGTGTTCCTCTTTCTCAACATCCTCACCAACATGTGCTGTCATCTGAGTTTTTGATCTTAGCCATTCTGATTGGTGTAAGGTGGAATCTCAGGGTTGTTTTGATTTTCATTACCCTGATCACTAAGGACTTTGAACATTTCTTTAAGTCTTTCTCAGCCATTCGAGATTCCTCTGTTGTGAATTCTCTGTTTAGCTCTATACCCCATTTTTTGATTGGGTTGTTTGGTTTTTTGGAGGTAGCTTCTTGAGTTCTTTATATATTTTGGGTATTAGCCCTCTATTGGATGTGGGGTTAGTGAAGATTGTTCCCAATCTCCTTGCCGCAGACCCTCTGGATCCCTTTGTCTGCATGGAACGGGTCTCTGGGGCAGGTGGGCAAAGCGTCGAATGGAATGACAGACAGATGCACACAGGAGAGGTTGTGTAGAATCTGAATGTCATTTGTCAAATCAAGCATCAAAATTTTTATATAGAAGAAAATAGGGAAGTTGGGTGACACACCAGCAAGGTACAAAGAGGTTACTGCATTCTTATACAAAACAGAGGAATACTAACACAGAAGGTCTGACAGGAACCACCTGGGATAGAATTCATTGTTAACAACTGGGAATCAAAAAGGGCTCCACCCAAGATCCGCTTAATCTTAGAAGCCAGGGTCAAGGGCTTCTTGCCCTTGCCATAGTTCCTATTTTAGTCTATTGTATAGTCTACCTTCCCCCTAGGCCATTGTAAATACGTGTGTATGGGTGTAACTGAGCTATCTATAGTTCTAAGTATCTACTCTGGTTCCTCCTTAGGTCTCAAACTTCCTTCTTCCTAGATGATGGTAAATTCCTGTGTATGGCAGTGACTTAGCTTTTATTCAAAGTGATAATGTAATGCCAGAGGCAATTATTCTAAGCCCATGGTCTGCTCAAGGACTTTCTAGGACGTTGGAACACTGGTGAAGGCTTAGCTATGTCAGAATTCAATATTAAAAGGCACTTATAATAAGATAATACTAAAAGAGAGCACGTGGATCCATACACCAAACTAACGCGGGAATGGAATATGAATGTATGGGTTAGAGAGAACTCCAGACTACAGGAGGTGAGTTTCCGTGAAACTCTCTGCCTCATGAGTGGCTTCCAGGCCTCTCGGCCTGTCAAGCTGACTCGACCGGAGTGCGTGGCATCTCCTTAACTTGTCAATGTTATCTGGTAAACGTTCAAATCCTAGACTTTTCAGAAACTTTAATCATAAAGTTTCATATCTGCTTCTCCTGTGAGAACATACATATGGATAGAAAGATATAGGAAGAGATATTGGGATTCATATCTTCAAGCTTTAGCTAAGATCATCCATAGTTCTCAGTTCCTCTGTGTATCCTCACTCTGTCCCAATAAAAGTTGAATCAACTTTCAACAAAGAGTGTCTCTGTATATATCTTCATGTGAGTGTCTGTACACATCCATAATAATGCTAACTATAGGAATTATAAGAATGATAAAAGAATGAGATGTGTTAAGTAATTACAAACCTCACATTTGCTCAGAAAAGGAAATTTAGCTCTGATCTTTATTATCAAATGGAAGAAAGAGTCTATATCTTCAAGATAAATGTAAAAAACAAAAATCAAACCCCAAAAACAATCCACCAGTTTAAGTAAGAGGCTCTGAGTTACATAAAAAATTATTTCCTATAACATTTTCATATGGTATTTTCTCTTAAATAATTTTTTAAATTGGAAGTATGGCTCAAAGTACATTCCAATGTAACATTGTAAAGGACCTTAAAGTCCTTACTGGAATACTTCACCTTGCTGGAGTCAAAGATTGAACAAAAGATTCTTAGCCACATAAGGTGCATGCTTATAGTTCCAGCTAACAGGTCGAGGACTGGAGTTTAAGACGAAAGATAGGCGTCTTCTCCAGAAAGAATAGCTACTCTGGTGTTGCCAGAGGTTAATTTTACCCAGGAACAAACAAAACCATGTAAAATGAACTTTTTGTCTTACTTCTTTCACTAAAAATGTCTGTGGATTCATTGTGCTTTCAGTGTGTTAGTTACTGTGTTAATATTCTATATAATGGCATATGACTATGGAACTATTAATTTTTTGAGCTTTTTTTTTCTTACAGTTAATGACTTACAAATAAAACTCGTATACTTGGTCAGTGAGATAACTTACTGGGTATGAGCACCTGCTGCCAAGTCTGACAAGTTGAGGACAATTTTCCTGTACCTGTAGTCGTGAAGAGAATTCATTCTTGCAAATGGACCTACACACACATGCACATCATGGCATGGATGCACCCACACACGCACAAAACGATAAATAAACGAGTCAATTCAAAGATGATCTGTCACTGATGCCCTTACTGTCTGGTAATAGCTGCTATGTAAGAATGGCAAACACTCAACTCTTCTTGTTTTTTCTTCTTCTAGCATCAGTTCCTGAAGATTGCCAAGCCCCTCTCTAGCCTGACTCCACTGATTGCTGCAGCAAAAGAGGCAACCAAGAACAATCACTGAAAGCACGCTCATCCCAGCCTCATGTGCCAAGCCTTCTAGGAAATAAACACTTGTTTCGGGAACTCCAACCCCTCATGTCCTCTTCTCCTTTCCTTGCTTCTCCCATTTCCTGATCTAGTGCTCCCAAGACTTTGATCCTTGGAAACTGTCTAGCACTGAAGAGAATTGCAACTGGACAAGTAATCCAGCAGAGGCCATTTCTAAATAGGAATTCCCTTCTAGTTTGTGGGCATGGAGGGAACTAATGAGCAAGGGTTTACCCGAATAAACCTGTTTCTACGAAACAGAATCTCAGCCATCCCGTTCCTTACCCCTCACAATCAGCTCTTAACTATATAAACTTTGGTTTGATAGCATTATCGATTTGAGATCAGTTGAAATTGCTTTACTTTTTTATTTCTGTGACCAAATTGCCCGAACACCTCATTGTATTTGAAAACCATAACAGCTTTGAAATGCCACGGGGCCTGATAATCTGCCAGGGACATGAAGAGGCTCTGTTTCCTGAACCATGCCCTTGGTGCAGCTGATCCTGACATGGGAGAACGACCATGTTTTTCTTTGTGTGTGCTTCTAGCAGCTGTTTTGGAGAACCATGACCCAGTAGTGTTCCCTGTGCTATTTCTAGTGAAATGGTCTTAGCTATGTAGCAGCTTTTGATTCCCTGCATCCCCTAGGCTGCTGCTTGCATTCTGTCCTTATTTATAGCATTGAGAGATTTCCTAGAGCACATGCTGAGTAAGAGAAGTGTGAGAAGTCAGAGGGAAAGTGCAGCTACTTTTAGCACATGGCTGGCTTCAGCACCTGTCCGGCTATACTTGTGTGATATTTCAAGATCTCAGCCTCTGTTTCTACCTGGGACTCAGATCTTCTGGTAGCTTAACTATTTCAGTCGAAAGAGAAGGTCTCCAAATCCGAGATGATGTGCTACTAGTAATAAGGGGACCCTGTTTTTAAGTGCATGACCAAGCTCTCTGCAAGTGGACATGCTTACTCTGCAAATGGACACGTATTGCGGGTGTTTGCTACCTCCTGCTCTCCTCATGGTTTTGGTTCTCCTGCTGTGGTAGGATGCTTGGCCAGCATTGTGGCTTGTCATGCCAGCCCCATTGCCTACCTTGTCATGCTCAGAGGTCCTACTGCCTCAGCAGCACAAGTTTCTATTTCCTTCAATAAAAGGAGATGAAAATATTCTACAGGAAATGTGTCTTTTTCCCCCTCTTTTTTTCTCTTTCTCATGAAGTACTCATGATTCTTCATAAACTGTTTGAAAGTAAGTTGCAGTTGGATGCCCCTTACCATTATAGACGTCTGTCTGTAGTCTTTTGTTTTTGTCTTAATTAGAGATTTATTGATGTGAAGAGACACCATGACCATGGCACCTCTTACAATGGAAAGCATTTAATTGGGGTTGGCTTACATTTCAGAGGTTTAGTCTATTATTGTCATGGCAGGAAACATGGTAGACATGCCTGCAGGTAGACATGGTGCTAGAGAAGGAGCTGAGAGTTCTACATCTTGATCCACAAGCAACAGGAGACTGTCACACTGGCCAGACTTGAGCTTCTTAGACTTCAGAGGCCACTCCTGGTAATACTTCTTCCAACAAAGTCCCACATCCTAATACTGCCACTCCCTATGGACAGGTATTCGTAATTGTGAGTCCTGGGAGCCATTCCTATTGAAACCACCACACTTTCTAAAAAACATTTTTAGTTTAGATATACATTAAAAGAACTTAGCAAAAACAAAACAAAAAAAATGTGTGTCATTTAAAGATCAATTATAAATGCACATGTATTTAGTGCCCATATAAGAAACGGAATACATGTAATAGTCTAGAACAGTCTTTAGTTTGCATTTCCCTTACGCCGGCCCCCACTCCCAGTGGTAAGCACTGCTACACTAGGTAAAATATGCGGCTCTGCTTTCACAATATACAAATACATTCCACAGCAGCTCATCCTCCCAGGTTGGTTCGTCCCCCTCAAGACCTTTCTAAGAACAATGTGGTTGTATATAGGTCTAGCCTAAGCACTGAGAGTGCTGAGGCTAGGCAGATCAATACTCCAACTTGTTAAGATAAGCACAACTTTCAGTTGAAAGAGATAACTCTAAGGAGACCAAATGCAACAGCAGCTGTTGTAGGTCTAAAGTCTTGGCATCTGAGATTGCTCTGCTCAGGGGTATCTCCTCAGTGTGCAGTCTAAGTGTCCTGGGCTGCCATTCATGAGGGGCTTGGAGTTCTTTCCCAGGCTCACTGGTGTTAGAATTAATTTCTGTCATTGGAGGGCAAGCATCTAGAGCAGCGTTTTCAACCTTCCTAATGCTATGACTCTTTTAAAGTTAGTTCCTTCTGTTGTGGTGACCCCAATCATACAATTATTTTTGTTGCTACTTTATAACTAATTTTGCTACTGTTATGAATAGTAATGTAAATATCTGTGTTTTCCGATAGTCTTAGGTTGAAAGGGTCCTTTGACCCCAAAGGGGTCTCCACCAACAGGTTGAGAACTGCTGATCTAGAAGAAACAAGTAGCATAATGTAGCTGAAATCAATTGAGTGTTTCATTTCCGCTCACCCACAATAAGTATGTCCTTGGATAAACTACTTAAATCATCTGAACTCCAGCTTCCAGATCTGCAGAGTAGGTATAATAATAATATTATCTACCTCTAAGTTCCTGAGGGAATAAAGTAGTTCATGTGAGGCATTTGGTACAATCCCTGGAACCTATTTTGTAATGCTTGAAGTGACCTGGTTTGTCAGGAAACTTTATGCTAACTCTGACTCTCACTGGCACTAAAATAGGAGCCTTACATAATAATCTATATCTGGGAGTCTAAGTTATACTTTAACATTTCGATCAAAACTAGTTTCTAATCATAAAATCAACAATCACTTAAACATTGGTAAAAACTTGTATCTGGCTGGTCATGGCAGTGAAGGTCTGTAATCTCCATCTTTGGGAGATAGATGCAGAAAAATAACATGGGCTGCACTGTGTTATTTTGTTTCAAAAAAGAGACCAAAATAACAAATTGTATATGATCAAAGGTGCTTGTCCAGACTGTTAAAAAGGCAGAAAAACAAAACTGAGCTTCTCTTCTTGGTAAGTTGCTAAGTGATAAAATACCTAGCAGTATTTCATATCTCTTTTAGACTTGGAGTTCAATTATTTTTACTAGGATTGTGTTAAAAGCAAAGGGAAATGGGGCGGGGCTGGAGAGATGGCTCAGCAATTATTGTCTCTTGCAGAAGACCTAACTTTGGTCCCCAGTACCAGGATCTGATTCCCTCTTGGCGTCTATAGGCACCCACAGACATGGCATACACTCACACAGACATACACATAAAAATAAAAGGAGATTTGGATGTCAGTAAGATGCTCAGGAGATAAAGGCATTTATGAAGCCTGCCTATGTGAGTTCGATGCACACACACACACACTAAAAGAAATCCAAGAGTAAGACAAGAGGTTTTTTTTTTTTCTTTTTGGAGGAGCTAGAGAAGGTACCCAAGGAGCTGAAGGGATCTGCAATCCTATAGGTGGAACAACAATATGAACTAACCAATAACCCCCCACACACACACACACACACCCGGAGCTCGTGTCTCTAGCTGCATATGAATCAGAAGATGGCCTAGTTGGCCATCAGTGGAAAGAGAGGCCCATTGGTTGTGCAAACTTTATATGCCTCAGTACAGGGGAATGTCAGGGCCAAGAAGTGGGAGTGGGTGGGGAGGGGAGTGGGTGGGGGAACATGTGGGGGACTTTTGGGATAGCATTGGAAATGTAAATGAAATAAATACCCAATTATAAATAAATAAATAAATAAATAAATAAAAATAAATAGAAGAATCACGGAGCCGGGCATAGTGGCGCATGCCTTTAATCCCAGCACTCTGGAGGTAGAGGCAGGCAGATTTCTGAGTTTGAGGCCAACCTGGTCTACAAATGAGTTCCAGGACAGTCAGGGCTATACAGAGAACCCCTGTCTCGAAAAACCAAAGGAAAAAAAAAAAAAGAAGGGTCACTTGTCAGAAACACTATGCGTATTTAGCAAATAAAGCACTTAACGAAAGCTTCATCCAAGTTTTGGGCTTGATGCATTGCTGCTGGAGAGTGGTTGAGGGTCTGGCACCAAGCCTCAGCATGCTGCCAAGAAAAGAAATCAGGAGCTGGCACAAGACAGGTGGCATATGTACTCAAAAGTATATCCCTTTCTCCATGTCACTGCTCTCATTCTGTTGATCTAGATAAATGCCAACCTTTGACCTTCACGCATTCTTAAGGCCAAGCACTGAGTAGTGAGACTGCTCTTAGGATATTAAAGTTTATCTATATTATAATTGGTTTGGAGAATACTGTACTCAACATCAAACTGCAGAGAACTTAGGGGCTGGCTACAGTTTTTAAATCACCAACATTTATTTGGCTGAGAAATCTCTAAGCTAAGGGGAACCTCTATCACTGCAGATGCTTAAATGTGTGTTGATGCTTGCATGTTTGTGATTATGTCTCCCAAGTGTTTGAAATAGGCCTTAGAGTTAACAAAAAACACCAAACACTCGTGTGTGTGTGTGTGTGTGTGTGTGTGTGTGTGTGTGTGTATGTTTTAGCAGAATTTGTCAAAAAAAAATAATGTTCAGGCTCATACTTAGCATGTGCAAGGCCCCTTGAGTTAAAACTAGTTTCAAATATTGTCAAAATAAGTACACAAAGAACAAAAGATGAAAAAATTATGTAACACTGATCATCCGAAAAGTTTTGTTTTTTTATTTTTTGAGACAGGGTTTCTCTGTGTAGTCCTGGCTGTCCTGGAACTTACTCTGTAGACCAGGCTGGCCTCGAACTCAGAGATCTGCCTGCCTCTGCTTCCCAAGTGCTGGGATTAAAGGCATGTGCCACCACTGCCCGGCCCAGAAAAGCTTTTTACCTCAAGTTTTCTTATAAAAATTGTTGACCTAAGTTTCTAAAGAAGCTAAAATTTTAAAGAAACTAATGACAGGCTTTCAGTTTTTAATTTTGAAAGAATTAAACGAAACAGACACAGTGTCTCCAAAACCGGTGAGATGGCTCAGTGAGTGGATGTGCTTGAGTCTGTCACTGACATTCACATGTTGGAAAGAGACAGCCCACTTTCAAAAGTTATCCTTGGACTTCTATGTGTGCGTGCACGTGCGTGCGCGTACACACACACACACACACACACACGTATGCACACACTAAATAAATAAATAAATAAATAAATAAATAAATAAATAAATAAATAAATAAATGTAAAAAACCAAAAACAACTCCCTCAAAACAAAACAAAACAGTTTCTTTAACACAATCTTTTTTTCTTTTTCTTTTTTTTTTTGTTTTTGGTTTTTTTTTCGAGACAGGGTTTCTCTGTGTAGCCCTGGCTGTCCTAGGATCTCACTTTGTAGACCAGGCTGGCCTCGAACTCAGAAATCCGCCTGCCTCTGCCTCCAGAGGGCTGGGATTAAAGGCTTGTGCCACCACGCCTGACTTTTCTTTAACACAATCTTATTGGAGTTTGTCACTCTTACTTTCTGTCTAGGATCAGATAGGGTCCAAGAACTGAATATCCATGGCAAAGCACAGTTGAACTAGAGGAATACTATATCGACAAAACTGTATGCTTTCACAATGTACAAACGTATTCCACAGCAGCTCATCCTCCCAGGTTGGTTCGTCCCCCTCAAGACCTTTCTAAGAACGATGTAGTTGTATATAGGTCTAGCCTAAGCACTGAGAGTGCTGAGGCTAGGTAGATCAATACTCCAACTTGTTAAGATAAGCACAACTTTCAGTTGAAAGACATAACTCTAAGGAGACCAAATGCAACAGCAGCTGTTATAGGTCTAAAGTCTTGGCATACTGATGGAGTAAAAAGAAACTATAAAATAAATTATCTCCTAATTATCAGTGTGAGCCTGTGATTTCAAGGAAGCTCAATCCCAAGTTAGCTTTCACTACTGATTTCTAACAGCCTCCCGCAGAAACTTGTTAAATACATGCAGTCTTTGAATGAAAGACACAACTAGACTTACATGATCAGTTCTTTCATATTCTTTTTAGCCTCTTTTGAATGCTTTAATTTTGTTTGTCTTGCTTGACCACAGATTGGGCTCACACCCAAGACACCAATAACTGCAGCTTACTTCAGTGTCTCCTGATACATGACAGTGGTGGTGGTGGTGGTGGTGGTAGTGGTGGTTGGGCTCTCAACAAGCAATCAGAATGAAAATTTGAAAAAGTCTGCATATCACAAAAGACTAACCCTTTGACTGCTACCAAATCTCAGAGGGTGCCAGCAGTTAATTGGCAGCTAAATTTTTGCCAGCAGCAGAAATTTACTCTTTCTAATTGCAAAGAAGGGGTAAATACTTCAAAGCTTAAGCTTCGTTTCTTCATCTACACAATCATCACTCCATGCACCTGACATCATGCAACTGGAAGGCATACTCAAGGGGTTTCAGTGTAGTCAGAAAAGATGTGGCCACTGTATGCATTTGAAGGGTTGGTGGGTCTGTAGCCTCCAAGTACTTATATAAACAACCATTAACTGGCTCTTGCCTAGAGCTTCAATTGGCACTGGTAATAAAGAGATGAGTAGATGTGTTTGTCTTAGTTATTTTTCTCTGGCCATGAGAACACCGTGGTCAAAGCAATTTAGAGAATAGTTTCAGGGGATGAGTTCATGACCATCATGGCACACACTGGGGGAGGGGTGCAGGCATGGCACTAGAGTAGTAGCTGAGAGCTTACATTTTGAGTCATAGATAGCTACTGGAAATAGATGGGCTTTTGAAACCTCAAAGCCTACCCACAGTGATACACTGACTCCAACAAGGCCATGCCTCTTAATCCTTCCCAAACAGTTCCACCTACTGGAACCAATACTCAAACGTATGAGCCTATGAAGGCCATTCTCATTGAAACCACTACAGTGGTCTAGCCAGTAGGAGTTAGATTACAAAACTTCAGCAAACAAAATAAGTAATTACCACCAGTGTGGCTAATGCAATAACAAAAGGTTTAGTTGGAAGGAGATAGACGGTATTTAGAGTCTGCTGACAAAGGCATAGCAATGAACAAGATTTTCCTAAGCTGAGCCTCACATCAAGACTTACTCAAAGAGGCTGAAGAGATGACTCACTGGTTCAGAGCACTGGCTGCCCATTAGAGTACTCAGGTTCAATTCCTAGCACCCACGTGGCAGCCCACAACCATCAGTAACTCCAGTCTCAGGTGATGTGACATCCTCTTCTGGTATACTTCTTATACATGCAAGATGTCTATATCTATATCTATATCATCTATATCTATATCTATATGTCTAATCTACATCATCTATATTGATATAGATATAAAGAGTTACTGGATAAAAGTTGAGAGCAGGAAAAGAGTTTGGCAGTAGGGACAGCACGAGAGAAGACACATGACAGCATAAGAGATCAGATCAAGGCTTTGTAGATGCCACTGTCCTTTGTTGATTGCTGCAGTCATGGTTAATCCTACTGTGTCCTTCACAGTGAGCCCTTGGGCTGCACCTGCTTTAAGCTGTTTGCAGACAAAGTTTCAAAGACAGCAGAAAACTTTCCTGCTCTGAGCACTGTAGAGGAAGGATTTGGTTATAAAGATTCTTCTTTTCACAGAATTATTCCAAGACTCATGAACCAAGTTGGCAACTTTACACACCACAATGGCACTTGTCCATACGGGTCCTGGCATCTTGTCATGGCAAACACTGGGCCAAACACAAATGGTGCCCAGTTTTTTCATCTTAAGTGCAAAGGCTGAGTGACTGGGTGGCAAACACGTGGACTTTGGGAAGGTGGTAGCAGGCATGGACATTATGGAAGCCATGGAACAAGACCAGCAAGATGATCACCAGTGCTTCCTGGGGACAACTCTAATTTTTCTGACTTGTGGGCATCTTACCCCCCCCCCCCGGATTTCTGTAGCTCAGAAAGCTGCCCCAATCCCCTGTAATCTCCTCTGCTCTTACTGAAGTTCTTCAGGCTTCCCCTCCAAGCCTAGCTAGACTGCAGAGTTAAGTTTATGGTTATGAAGAAAAATAAAGAAGAAAAAGAGATCAATTTAAAAAGTCTGGTGTTGCTCGGGAATTGGGCTAAGTGGGAATGGAGGCAGAGGGAAAGTGAGAATGGAGAAAGGGAAGGAATGCAACTTAAGAAGACTAAACTTCAGGGATGCGTTTTAAGAACAGTCAGTGTTGGTAGAAGATCAGCATGACTTGCTGTTGGGGGGGGCTTTGGGAGAGTGTGCGTGGTAAGATTGACTCTCTCTTAAGCAGTTGCTGCACACTAAGAGATTTAGGGGCTTTTATCGGGCCTTGAAATACAAGAAAACGAGTAGAAGACATGGAAAGAAGTGGACAAGAAATATTCCAACAAGCAAAACAGAATTTGGTCGCTCTGCCAGACTGCAACGGAAAGGGAGGTGCCAAGAATGAGATGCTGTTTTCAAGCCCTGTCATTTAGAGCCACAGGAGATGGGACAAACATGAAAAGATTGAATTTAATCCATAGTTTACAGAGTTCGAAGTACATACAACAGCATATGCTACTGAAGACAGCCAATGTGCTGTCCAGTTTCTGACTCAGTGAGACCTTGTATTGGAAATAAAGCAAAAACAACAGAGGAAGAGACCAGAAGCTTGCCTTTGTCCTGCCCATTTCCATGCGTGTAGACACGCAGCAAACACTAAAACCAAACCAAACCAAACCAAACCAAACAAAAAACCCAACCCTTTTAAAAATAAAATAAACCCAAAGGTAAAACTGGCTCATTATCATGTTTGAAACAGGTTTATTTTCCTTTAAGGGAGTGAAAAGAGATTAAATGGCGATCTGAATAATTTCACTACAAAAATAGCTACCATGAATTATGAAAGCAATAATAACTACGCCAATTTTTATATTAACCATAACGAGTCAGAGAGCGTTTTTTTTTTTTTTTTTTTTTTTTTTTTACCTTGGAAGGCACAATTAAAACATGTTGCTCTGAGAAAATGAGTTCTAATCCCAGGCATCAATCAACAGCAGCAACAACAAACCAACTACAGTACTTGGTCCTAAGATTGGGGGCCTGGTTTCACAGGGTTTTCCCAGACTGCAGCCCTGTGTGAATGTGGCCACGCCCCCAAGACGAGTGGCCACGCCCCGCGCCCGAGCTCAGGTCAGGGCTCCCTCTTGCCTGTCCTCCATCTTGAGAGACGCTAGTCTTCACAGGTGTGGAATTACGATTTGCGTTGGAGACTGTAAAGTCACCGTAAGTAGTGTTTCCATCTCTTTGGAACCCCCAGACATCACCCAAACCAGGAAGTTACCTTAGGTTCACAGCCGGTAGCCAAGCCTGAGGGGCACTGGCCCAGGTTGCTCATCACTTGAGGTGATCCGACCAGCCATGTTTCCAGGGCTCTAAGGAAAAAAGGGTTTCCTCTCCACAGCTGTCAAGGGACAGGGACACAGCTCTGCAACCCAGGGATGGCCCAGCAGGCCACCCAGACTGTCACCCTGAAGTCCTGCAGGCTTGTTTCCGTATCTGAGGATCACAGTTCTATGCTGCCTGTCAACGCTTGGTTTATCACTCTAGTTTTTGTGGCAAGAGGAATGTCTACTCTCAGTCTCTGGAGTCACTGTCTGATTCTCTGCTCAGTCTAGCTAGTGAATGGTGGCGTCTTTGAGATTGGATAGACTTCGGGAGGAATAGATTTGGGAGAATGAAATCATGGTTCAGTTTTACACATTTACTTTGAAGTACCTGTGAGAAATCTAAGTGGAGATTTCTTCAGACTGCTGGAGTGAGTGAAGAGGCCTGGGATGGGAATAAGTAACTTAATAGAATTCCCTCCTAAGTATTACAGTTTCATGTGAATTCAGCTACCCCGGCTAGTGCAAAAGCCCAAAGGATCTGTGGGTACCTTGAAACACTAGCACTAATGATTCTGAGTCAAAAGCTGGGATTTAGTCAGAATTCAGTTTACCCTCCTGTCACAGAACCTTTTCTTCACATCTGCCATTGTATTTTCCAGTATTTACAACTAGTCACACCAAGATATAAACACAGTGATCTCCTCAAATCAATCTACTTTTTCATTTCCACTGTGATTATTATTTCGTGTTAACTTATGAATTTTTTTATAAATGTATTTAATCTCCAAATGTAAAATATTCTAGTGATCTGTTTCTTACTCATTCACGGACACATTTCTCTGTCTAAAAAAAATGTTTTTTAAGAATGAATTTATGAAATTCCTAGGCAAATGGATGGATCTGGAGGGTATCATCCTGAGTGAGGTAACCCAATAACAAAAGAACTCACTGATATGTACTCACTGATAAGTGGATATTAGCCCAGAAACTTAGAATACCCAAGATACAAGTTGCAAAACACATGAAACTAAAGAAGAACAAAGACCAAAGTATGGACACTTTGCTCCTTCTTAGAATTGGGAACAAAACACCCATGGAAGGAGTTACAGAGACAAAAGCTTGGAGCTGAGACGAAAGGATGGACCATCTAGAGACTGCCACACCCGGGGATCCATCCCATAATCAGCCTCCAAACACAGACACCATTGCATATGCCACCAAGATTTTGCTGAAAGGACCCTGATATAGCTGTCTCTTGTGAGGCTATGCCAGTGCCTGAAAAACACAGAAATGGATGCTCACAGTCAGCTATTGGATGGATCACAGGGCCCCCAATGGAGGAGCTAGAGAAAGTACCCAAGGAGCTGAAGGGATCTGCAACCCTATAGGTGGAACAACAATATGAACTAACCAGTACCTTCAGAGCTCGTGTCTTTAGCTGCATATGTAGCAGAAGATGGCCTAGTCGGCCATCATTGGGAAGAGAGGCCCCTTGGTCTTACAAACTTTATATGCCTCAGTACAGGGGAACACCAGGGCCAAGAAGTGGGAGTGGGTGGGTAGGGGAGTGGGGGGGGGTATGGGGGACTTTTGGGATAGCATTTGAAATGTAAATGAAGAAAATACCTAATTAAAAATTATTTTTATTTTTATTTCTGAAAGAGCAATCTGGGTCACAGGCCATTTGGAAATAAGATTTAAAAAGATAAGATTTATCTTCTTTGATGGATATAGTGAAAACAAGAGGGAGGCAAGAAGTAGAGCTGCATAGAAGAATGAAAGAGAGAAGAGGACCGTCAGATGGCCAGTTAACCATGCATGTCCTGTGCAAAGGCCTCACAGAGGGGACAAAACAATCATTTTACCCACAGAAAGGCTTAGCCTTCGCCTGAGGCCTCTGTGTGCTCTCCTCACTGACTCCTCCCCTGGGTTGTAGTATATCATCTATGTTAGCATGGAGTATTTGCATTTGTTTTTTACTGTTGCAAAATATTTTAAATCTGGTTTCTGGAAAAAAAATACATTCTTCTGACATCAGATCTGGGCTGGAGAGATGGCTCAGCAGTTAGGAGCACTGGCTGCTTTTCCAGAGGCCCTGTGTTCAATTCCTAGTAACCACATGGTGTCTCAGAGCATCTATAATGAATTCTGATGCCCTCTTCTGTCATGCAGATGCACATGAAGATAGAATACTCACATACATGTACAAAGAGTACTCATATACTAAATAAATAAATAAATAAATAAATAAATAAATAAATAAATAAGACTTCAGTTCTTTAAAGGAATTTAAAGCCTGTCACTTATGTTTTCTGTCCTGAGGACTGAACCCAGGACTTCCACAAATGTTATGCAAGTATTCTGTTATGGAGCTATGTCCTTATATAATCACTTTACATGTGATCACTGAAATTGTTAAAAACAAATTTTCTTATGAATTATGGTTTTAGATGAATGTAGTGCTTTATAAATGTTTTTTTTTCTGTTTTTTTGTTTGTTTGTTTTGTTTTTGTTTTTCCAGACAGGGTTTCTCTGTGTAGCCCTGGCTGTCCTGGAACTCACTTTGTAGACCAGGCTGGCCTCGAACTCAGAAATCTGCCTGCCTCTGCCTCCCGAGTGCTGGGATTAAAGTCTATAAATGTTAAGACTAGTTTGTTGTAATCATCTTTGGACAAGTTTGAAGAAATTCCTTTTGTGTATATGTGTGTATACATAATGTGGGTGTGATTAAACATGTGCGTGTGCTATGGTTCATACATGGAGGTCAGAAGACAACTTTCCAGAGTCCTCTCCTTCCACCATGGATTCTGGGGATCGAACTCAGGCCGTCAGGCTTGCATGGCAAGAACCTTTAGACCCATGGAGCCATCTCACTAGCCCACATACAGTTTTGCTTTGTTTTTGTCTGTTTATTCTGTCATCCATAGGTATGTTAAGCCTCCTGCCCAACATAACTGTAGGTGAGTTTATTTCTCTTTTGGAGACTATGTGATTAAGTACATGTAAATTTAAAACAAGTTTTTAAAATTATTTTTCATCACTGTGCTTTTTTTTGGTCTCATATTTACTTTGCTAGTCTGTTAATAGAGTATACTCATTGAGTCTACATCTTTTAAAGACTTATTTTTACTTATGTGGGGAGGAGGATTGCATAGACTGAACCTCAGGCCCTGCGCATGCTGACTGAGTGCTCTACCCCTGAATTACCTCCCTAGACCCTTTTTCTTTCTTTTGCTTTCAGTCTCAACAAATGAAGCACCTGTGTTTGGCTGTCTATTTTTCAGTTAAACAGATTTTGCCTGTTTTTAAACTGAAGAATTTACTGCATTTACATTTGAAATAATACTGACCTTTGTAGACTTAAATCTGACTGCTTCTGGAGGGAAGGATTTTGCTGGTCATTTTGTAGGGTGGATTATATTATTCACATTATTTGTTTCAGTTGTCTATGCTTTCCACTGTAATAAGGCTTTCCTTTGGATTATTGGTTGTTGTTGTTGTTTTTTTTTTTTTTTTAATTCCAGTTTCTTTGTTGTTTGTTTGAGACAATGTCTCTTTAGGAAGCCCTGGCTAGCTTGGAGTTTGCTATTTAGACAAGGCTTGCCTTGAATACATAGAGATTCACTTGCCTCTGCCTTCTGAGTTCTCCTGTATTAAAAGTGTATGCTATTATGCTGGACTCCTAGTTTCTGACTTTATTAGCTTTTTAAAAAAAGCTTTAGAGATGGAGAGATGGCTCAGTGGTTAAGAGCACTGGCTGATCTTCCACAGGTCCTGATTTCAATTCCCAATACTCACATGGCAGCCCACAACTGTCTGTAACTCTAGTTCCAGAGGATCTGACACCTTCACAGTCATACATGCATGTAAAACACCAATGCGTATATAAATAAATAAATCTTTTAAAAAAGGTTTACTAAAACATAACTAGATCCAATAAACTTCACATATTCAAAACATATCATTTTTATTGGGCCTGGTAGCTCATGTCTACAACCTTAGCAACTCAGAATTCTGGGACAAGAGGATTAAGAGTTTAAGGCCAACCTGGGCTTCATAGGAAGATTCTATCTCAGGAGAGCACACCAATTAGTTGTCCAGTGTGAAATAATCAGCCGTGAAAACACACAAGTAAATTGTATAGACTGAGCAGGTTATATTTAGGAATATATATATATGTAATAACAATGAAGAAAGAGGCCATGTATTTGGAAAAGAGTAGAGAGGGGTAAATAGGAGGGTTGGAGGGAAGAAAGGGAAGGGAGAAATGTTGGAATTATAATCTCAAAACAGTTTTTAAAAGAAAACAAAGCAAAGAAGTAAGATTACTTTGTAATAGAGAATAGATTCGGGAGGGCAAGTGTGTGTATAGAATAACTGTTTAGGAGGCTATTGTAGTGTTTGGGTAAGGACCGCAGTTGGAGAAGTGGCTGGGGAGTGAAAATATGGACCAAGATCACCTCCAAGGGTTCTTGTAGTTCTATGGGCTTGTTAGCTCAAGCTTTGAGAAGGAAAACTGAGTAGTCTAGAAATGAGCTATAGTGGAACAAAGGATCCTAATCCTCAGACCCTCCAAGTCCCTGAGTGGAAGCACTTGGTAAAGATATTAAGTGCAGGGTTTCAAGATGGAAGGTACCCAGATTATGCAGATGTGTCCAGTGCCAGCCTTGGCTTCATAGTTTGAAGCCCCCCCCCCCCGGTCTATATGAGTCTCTAACTGGAAAAAAAAGATGAAAGAAAGAAAGGAAGGAAGGAAGGAAGGAAGAAAGAAAGAAAGAAAGAAAGAAAGAAAGAAAGAAAGAAAGAAAGAAAGAAAGAAAGAAAGAAAGAAAGAAAAGAAAGATCCCACAGATAGGGCTGGAAAGATTACTCAGTGGTTAAGAGCACTGACTGTTCTTCCAGAGGTCCTGAGTTCAATTCCCAGCAACCACATGGTGGCTTACAACCATCTATAATGAGACCCCGTGCCCTCTTCTGGTGTGTCTGAAGACAGCTACAGTGTACTCATATAAATAAAATAAATAAATCTTTAAAAAGAAACCCACAGGTACAAAAACCAGCCACCCACCCAACCAGCCAAGCAAGCAAAACCTAACTGTCCCCTCTCCAGTAAATTACCTTGGTAATATTGATCCATATGTTTTCCTTTTCTCTAGTTCTGTACATCTTAGTTACTCTATCTTTAAGTCTTGAGCTTAGTTTGAGTCCTCAACATATATTGTTTGGCTTTATATCTCCTTTGGTTTTCGGTATAAATCTTACATCGGTATATTGATTTCTACGAAAAAGTCCACAGAGATCCTGTTGGGAATTGGAATTGTGTTAAGCCTATAGAACTTAGGGTAAATTAAGATTGTATTTGACTTTCCTTCCCTGCTGTTCTATGAAACAGGCTGAGAAGCCTTGGTGTCAGCTCTTCTTTAATGATTTGGTAGAATTTGGCAATGAACCCTCCTAGGCCTGGGCTTCCTTGCCAGAGAGATACTTGATTACTGCTTTTGTCTTATTAATGGTTATGGATCTGTTTAAATGGACCATATTTTCATTATCCATTCATCAGTTACTGGGCATCTAGGTTGATTCTAGATCTTTGCTACTGTGAAGAGAGCAGCAATAAACATGAATGTATCTCTGTGGTAGGATGTGTAGAGTCCCTTGGCTGTGTGCCCAGGAGTAATATAGCTGAATCATATGGAAAGTTTCTTTTTATTTTTTTTTTAATAAACTGCTTACTGACTGCATCAGTTTGTCCTCTGCCAAACAATGAATAAAAAGATTCCCTTTCTCAACATCCCCAAGAACATTGCTGTCATTTGGTTTCTTGATGATGATGAGTTCTTGATTTCTAGCCAGAGTGAGATGAAATTTCAAAAGTCTTCTATTTGCATTTCCTTGGTGGATAAAGATATGGAGCACTTTTAAAAATAATTATTGGTCATATAGCAGACAAGGATTTGTCCCATTCTTAGGCCATCTCTTCACTCAGTTAGCTATCCCTTTGCCTGTGCAGAGTTATATAATTTCTTGAGGTCTCATTTGTTGGTTGTTGGTCTTATTTCATTCAGAAAGCCTTAGCTATGCCTGTATCTTGATGTGGTTTTCCTACTTCTCCCTTTTAGTTTCAGAGTTTTGGATTTTACATCAAAGGCTTTGATCTATTTAGAGATAATTTTTTCTGCAGAGAGAGAAGTGTTTAGTTCCATCCTTTTACATGTAGATAGCTAGTTTTCCCATCATAATTTGTTGAAAAGACTCTTTCCTTCCAGTGTACACTTTTAGCATCTTTGTCAAAAATGAGGTGGCTTTAGCTGTGTGGGCTTACATCTGGGCCCTCCATTCTATTCCATTAATCAATATGACTGATTTTGTGTTAGTACTGTGCTGTTTTAATTACTATAGCTGATCTGTAGTATAACTTGAAATCAGACAGAGTACCCTGAGACAAGGCTATCCACTCTCTCCATTTTTACTCAGTGGAGTGCTTGGCTAGAAAAATAAGACAAGACAGAGAAATATTCTTTTCCCTCAAGATTGTTTTGTCTCTCTGGGGCCCTTTGTGCTTCCATATGAATTGTTAAGATTGTTGGATTAACATTGTTGTCTCAACTTCTGTGAATAATAATAGTGTTGGGACATTTGAGGGAGGAGTTTCACTGAATGTGTAGGTTGCTTTTGGAAGAACAATGGTTTTCACAGTACTAATTGTTCCAATCTATGAGCACAGGAAGTCTTTCTGTCTCCTGGTGTCCTCTTCAGCTTCCTTCTTTAGGGTTTAAAGCTTTCAATGCTGTGGTCTTTCTCTTCCTTGGTTAATTAGATTTATTTTAAGCATGTTCCAGACTGTTATGAACAGAGTTGTTTCCTTTTCTCAGCATGTGTGCCATTGGTTTGTAGGAAGTTTTGTTTAAGTTTGTATCCTGCCACTTTGTTGAATTTTTAAATTATCTTGAAGAGGTTTTAATTAGAGTCCTAATAGTCTCTGTGTATAAAATCATCCTATGAAAATAGGATAGTGTAATTTTTTTCCTACTTGTATTCTTTTTTTTTATTCTTTCTCTTGTTTTATTCCTGATCTTGGTAGAAATGCTCTGAGTTTTTCAGTTTGGCTGTGAGTTGGTTATAGAAAGCCTTTCCTGTACTGAGATACAGCCCCTCCATTCCTTGTCTCTTCGAGGCTTTTGTCATGAAGGGACAGTAGACTTTGTCAAAGGCCATTTCTTTATCTCTTGAGATGATGGTGTGATTTCAGTTCTCAAATCCATTTGTGTGTTGATTTGTGTATGTTCAACTATTACTCTATCCTGTAATGAAGCCATAGTTCACTATAGTTAATGGGCTATCTGATGTATTCATGAACTCAGTTTGTAAATAATTTGTTGAGATTTTTTGTGATTTTTCTTCATGAGATCTATAATTTCCTTTTTGTGTTATGTATTTGAAAATCAGTTAGTAAGGGATCCTTTTTGTTATCTTTTATGAATAGTTTGCAAGCCATTGAGGTTAGTTCTTCCTCATAGGCCTGGTGGACTTCAGCAATGAATCCATCTGGGTATGGAATTTTTTTCAGTTGGGACAATTTTTGTTTTATTGCTGCTTTGATTTTGTTGCCTTTATAGAGACATAAATTGTTATTATTGTGGTTTAATTTTGATAGGTCATCTATGTTGGGAAATTGATCTGTTTCTTTTAGATCTTCACATTTAATAGAATGTAAGTTTTTAAAATATTACCTACATAACGATTTTTCTGAATTATTTTGGTATCTGTTATAAAATCTCCAGTTTTATCTTGAATTGTATTAAATTTTGTTTTCTTTTTGTTAGCTTGGTTAAGAGTTTATCAGTCTTGTTTTAAAAACAACTCATTGAATTGGTCACAAAATAGGCCTCAAGAGATACAAGATTATTGAAATAATCCCATGTATCCTATCAGATCACCATGGACTAAGGCTGGTCTTCAATAACAACAAAAACAAGAGAAAGCCCACATACATATGGAAGCTGAACAATGCCCCGCTCAATGATAACTTGGTCAAGGAAGAAATAAGAGAGAACTTAAAGACTTTCTAGAATTTAGTGAAAATGAAGGCACAACATATCCAAAATTATGGGACACAATGAAAGCAGTGCTGAGAAGAAAACTCATAGCTCTGAGTTCCTCTAAAAAGAATCGGGAGAGAGTATACACTAGCGGCTTGACAGCAGACCTGAAAGCTCTAGAACAAAAAGAAGCAAATACACCCAGGAGTAGTAGATAGCAGGAAATAATCAAACTTAGGACTGAAATCAACCAAGTAGAAACAAAAAGAACAAAGAATCAACAAAACCAGGAGCTGGTTCTTTGAGAAAATCAACAAGCTAGTTAAACTCTTAGCCAGACTAACCAGAGGGCAAAGATACAGGATCCAAATTAACCAAATCAGAATTGAAAAGGGAGATATAACAACAGAAACTGAGGAAATTAAAAAAAAACCATCAGATCCTACTACAAAAGGCTATACTCAACAAAACTGGAAAATCTGGATGAAATGGCCAATTTTCTAGACAGATAACAAATATCAAAGTTATATCAGGATCAGATAGACTATCTAAACAGTTCCATAACCCCTAAAGAAATAGAAGCAGTTATTAATAGTCTCTCAGCCAAAAACGCCCAGGACCAGCTGAGTTTAGTGCAGAATTCTACCAGACCTTCAAAGAAGACCTAATATCAATACTCTTCAAACTATTCCACAAAATAGAAACAGAATGTACTCTACCCAATTCATTCTATGAAGCCACAGTTATGCTGATACCAAAACCACACACAGACCCAACAAAGAAAGAGAACTTAAGATCAATTTCATTTATGAATATTGATGCAAAAATACTCAATAAAATTCTCACAAACAGAATTCATGAATACATCAAAAGCATCATTCACCAAGATCAAGTAGGCTTCATCCCAGGGATGGAAGGATGGCTCAATATTCGGAAATCCATCAATGTAATCTACTACATAAACAAACTCAAAGAAAAAAAAACACATGGTCATTTCATTAGATACTGAAAAAGTATTTGGATCTTGTGTCCCGGGTCCCTTGGAGTCCAGTCTGCACAGGTGAGCACACGGACTGCGAAGGGTGAGCAAGCAGACTGCAGAAATGACACAGCTTCTGGGACAGACCCTGTTTTGGGCTCCAGACATCCGGGCATCTTCCCTGCCAGAAGAGAAGTGGCCACCTGGGAGGGCTCTGACCGCCAGAGCAGGTGAGGGAGCCATCTTGTGTCCCAGGTCCCTCAGAGACCAGTCTGTGCAGGTGAGTGCACAGACTGCAGAGGCACACATCTTCTGGGACAGGCCCTGTCTCAGGCCTTCATCTTCAGCCAGGAGGCAGGTCTGAATGCCAGACCTCTGTGCACCTTCCCCGCAAGAGGAGAGCTTGCCTGCAGAGAGTACTCTGACGACTTAGACTCAGGAGAGAGCTGGACTCCCAGGACTGCTGACCTAGGCTAACAGAATCACAGGAGGAACAACTCCGCTAGAGACAACTATAACAACTAACTCCAGAGATTACCAGATGGTGAAAGGCAAACGTAAGAATCTTACTAACAGAAACCAAGACCACCCACCATCATCAGAACCCAGCACTCCCACCTCAGCCAGTCCTGGATACCCCAACACACCTGAAAAGTAAGAATCAGATGTAAAATCATACCTCATGATGCTGGTAGAGGACTTTAAGAAGGGCATTAATAACTCACTTAAAGAAATATAGGAGAATACTGCTAAACAGGTAAAAGTCCTTAAAGAGGAAACACAAAAATCCCTTAAAGAATTACAGGAAAACACAACCAAACAGGTGCTGGAATTTAACAAAACCATCCAAGACCTAAGAATGGACATAGAAACAATAAAGAAAACCCAAAGGGAGACAACTCTGGAGATAGAAACCCTAGGAAAGAAATCAGGAACCATAGATAGGAGCATCAGCAACAGAATACAAGAGATGGAAGAGAGAATCTCAGGTACAGAAGATTCCATAGAGAACATGGGCACAACAATCAAAGAAAATGCAAAATGCAAAAAGATCCTAACTCAAAACATCCAGAAAATCCAGGACACAATGAGAAGAACAAACCTACAGATAAAAGGAGTAGATGAGAAGGAAGTTTTTCAACTTAAAGGGCCAGCAAATATCTTCAACAAAATTATAGAAGAAAAAATGTAATTGAGGAAAATACGTAATAAAAAAAAATTAAAAAAAAAGAAAACTTCCCAAACCTAAAGAAAGAGATGCCTGAGCCGGGCGTGGTGGCGCACGCCTTTAATCCCAGCACTCGGGAGGCAGAGGCAGGCGGATTTCTGAGTTCGAGGCCAGCCTGGTCTACAAAGTGAGTGCCAGGACAGCCAGGGCTACACAGAGAAACCCTGTCTCGAAAAACCAAAAAAAAAAAAAAAAAAAAAAAAAAAAAGAAAGAGATGCCCATGAACACACAAGAAGCCTACAGAACTCCAAATAGACTGGACCAGAAAAGAAACTCCTGACACATAATAATCAGAACAACAAATGCACTAAATAAAGATAGTATATTAAAAGCAGTAAGGGAAAAAGGTCAAGTAACATATAAAGATATAAAGGCAGGCCTATTAGAATTACACCAGACTTCTCACCAGAGACTATGAAAGCCAGAAGAACCTAGACAGATGTTATACAGACCCCAAGAGAACTCAGATGCCAGCCCAGGCTACTATACCCAGCAAAACTCTCAATTACCAGAAATGGAGAAATCAAAGTATTCCATGATAAAACCAAATTCACACAGTATCTTTCCACAAATCCAGCCCTACAAAGGATAATAAAGGGAAAACACCAACACAAGGACGAAAACCCACCCTAGAAAAAGTAAGAAAGTAATCCTTCAACAAACCTAAAAGAAGATAGCCACAAGAACAGAATCCCAACTCTAACAACAAAAAAAACAGGAAGAAAGAGTTACTTTTCATTAATTTCTCTTAACATCAAAGGACTCAATTCCCCAGTAAAAAGACATAGACTAACAGTCTGGCTACACAAACAGGACCCAATATTTTGCTGCTTACAGGGAACCCACCTCAGGGAAAAAGACAGACACTTCCTCAGAGTAAAAGGCTGGAAAACAATTTTCCAAGCAAATGGTCCGAAGAAACAAGCTGGAGTAGCCATTCTAATATCGAATAAAATTGACTTCCAACCTAAAGTTATCAAAAAAGACAAGGAGGGGCACTTCATACTCATCAAAGGTAAAATCTTCCAAGATGAACTTTCAATTCTGAATATCTATGCTCCAAATGCAAGGGCAGCCACATTCATTATAGAAATTTTAGTAAAGCTCAAATCACACATTGCACCTCACACAATAATATGGGAGACCTCAACACCCCACTCTCACCAATGGACAGATCCTGGAAACAGAAACTAAACAGAGACACATGGACACTAACAGAAGTTATGAAACAAATGGATTTAATAGATATCTACAGAACATTTTATCCTAAAACAAAAGGATATACCTTCTTCTCAGCACCACATGGTATCTCCTCCAAAATTGACCATATAATCGATCACAAAACAGGCCTCAACAACAAAAATATTTAAATTATCCCATGTATCCTATCAGATCACCATGGAATAAGGCTGGTCTTCAATAACAGCATAAATAATAGAAAGCCAACATTCACGTGGAAACTGAACAACACTCTACTCAATGATACCTTCTTGGTCAAGGATGAAATGAAGAAAGAAATTAAAGACTTTTTAGAGTTTAATGAAAATGAAGACACAACATACCCAACCTTATGGGACACAATGAAGGCAGTCCTAAGAAGAAAACTCATAGCCCTGATTACCTCAAAAAGAAACTGGAGTGAACATACACTAGCAGCCTGACAGCACATTTAGAAGCTCTAGAACAAAAGGAAGAAAATTCACCCAAGAGGAGTAGATGGCAGGAAATAATCAAACTCAGGGATGAAATCAACCACGTAGAAACAAAAAGAACTATTCAAAGGATCAACCAAACTAGGAGCTGGTTCTTTGAGAAAATCAGTAAAATAGATAAACCCTTAGCCAGACTAACTAGAAGGCACACGGACAGTATTCTGATTATCAAAATCAGAAATGGAAAAGGAGACATAACAACAGAACCTGAGAATATCCAAAATCTCATCAGATCCTATTACAAAAGGCTATACTCAACAAAACTGAGAAACATGGATGAAATGGACAATTACCTAAACAGATACCAGGTACCAAAGTTAAATCAGGATCAGATTAATGATCTAAACTGTTCCATTTCCCCTAAAGAAATAGACGTAGTCATCAATAGTCTCCCAACCAAAAAAAGCCCAGGACCAGCTGAGTTTAGTGCAGAGGTCTATCAGACCTTCAAAGAAGACTTAATTCCAACTCTCTTCAAACTATTCAACAAAATAGAAACAGAAGGTACTCTATCCAATTCTTTCTATGAAGCCACAATTACTCTGATACCTAAACCACACAAAGATCCAACAAAGAAAGAGAACTTCAGACCAAATTTCCTTAAGAATATCAATGAAAAAATACTCAAAAAAAAATCATTGCAAGCTGAATCCAGGAACACATCAAAATGATCATCTATCATGATCAAGTAGGCTTCATCCCAGGGATGTAGGTATGGTTTAATATACGAAAATTCATCAATGTAATTCACTATATAAACAAACTCAAAGACAAAAACCACATGATCATCTCATTAGATGCTGAGAAAGCATTTGACAAAATCCAACACCCATTCATGATAAAAGTCTTGGAAAGATAAGGAATTCAAGGCCCATACCTAAACATAATAAAAGCAATATACAGCAAACCAGTAGCCAACATCAAACTAAATTGAGAGAAACTCAAAGCAATCCCATTAAAATCAGGGACTAGACAAGGCTGCCCACTTCTCCTTACCTATTCAATATAGTACTTGAAGTCTTATTTCAGAGCAATTTGACAACAAAAGGGGATCAAGGGGATACAAATTGGAAAGGAAGAAGTCAAAATATCACTATTTGCAGATGATATGATAGTATATATCCCTAAAAATTCCACCAGGAAACTCCTAAACCTGATAAACACCTTCAATGCAGTAGCTGGCTATAAAATTAACTCAAACAAATCAATGGCCTTTCTCTACACAAAGGATAAATGGGCTGAGAAAGAAATTAGGGAAACAACACCCTTCACAATAGTCACAAATAATATAAAATACCTTGGTGTGACTCTAACTAAAGAAATGAAAGATCTTTATGATAAGAACTTCAAGTCTCTGAAGAAAGAAATTGAAGATCTCAGAAGATGGAAAGATCTCCCATGCTCATGGATTGGCAGGATTAATATAGTAAAAATGGCCATCTTACCAAAAGTAATCTACAGATTCAATGCAATCCCCATCAAAATTCCAACTCAATTCATCACTGAGAAAGGAAATTTTGCAAATTCATCTGGAATAATAAAAAAAAACTTAGGATAGCAAAAACTATTCTCAACAATAAAAGAACCTCTGGTGGAATCACCATTCCTGACCTCAAGTTGTACTACAGAGCAATTGTGATAAAAACTGCATGATACTGGTGCAGCAACAGACAGGTAGATCAATGGAATAGAATTGAAGACCCAGAAATGAATCCACACACCTATGGTCACTTGATCTTTGACAAGGGAGCTAAAACCATCCAGGGGAAAAAAGACAGCATTTTCAACAAATGGTGCTGGCACAACTGGCAGTTATCATGTAGAAGAATACAAATTAATCCATTCTTATCTCCTTGTACAAAGCTCAAGTCTAAGTGGATCAAAGAACTCCATAGAAAACCAGAGACACTGAAATTTGTAGAGGAGAAAGTAGGGGAAAGCCTTAAAGATATGGTCACAGGGGAAAATTCCTAAACAGAATGGCTTGTGCTATAAGATCAAGAATTGACAAATGGGACCTCATAAAATTGTAAAGCTTCTGTAAGACAAAAGACACTGTCAATAAGACAACAACAATAAGGCCACCAATAGATTGGGAAAGGATCTTTACCAATCCTAAATCAGATAGGGGACTAACATCCAATATATATAAAGAACTCAAGAAGATGTGTTGCTACCGTCTCTGACCAGCAGAAAAGAAGCCACGAAACTGATGTCCTTCTCAAGGCAGTTTATTCAGGAACTTAACAATGTGCAGGAAAAAGAATGCCCCGACCTCTCTCGGCCATCCCCCTTTTATGCCCTCTCGTCCACTCCCCATCACCCCAGTCCATGTAGGCACAGTTCATTGGCTCAGGACTACATTTGTCACATCATCCGATCTTATGTTGTGGTGCATCTGTGCAATGCAGCTCAAGGTATGTGGCTATCTTGAGGGATATGAGGAAGTCAGGTGCCAGTCATAAGACTTGGCAGCAGTCCCGGGCGCTATCTTGGGGCCGCAGCTATACCCGCTCCTCACAAAGATGTTCTCCAGAAAATCAAATAACCCTATTAAAAATGGGGTACAGAGCTAAACAAAGAATTCTCAACTGAGGAATACCCAATGGCTGAGAAGCACCTGAAAAAATGTTCAACATCCTTAATCAGCAGGGAAATGCAAATCAAAA
Source organism: Mus caroli (assembly GCF_978045245.1). Classification (NCBI taxonomy): domain Eukaryota; kingdom Metazoa; phylum Chordata; class Mammalia; order Rodentia; family Muridae; genus Mus; species Mus caroli. The sequence goes on along the minus strand of NW_028227263.1, from coordinate 48,493,679 downwards.
CAACCCTGAGATTCCACCTCACACCATTCAGAATGGCTAAGATCAAAAATTCAGGTGACAGCAGATACTGGTGAGGATATGGAGAAAGAGGAACACTCCTCCATTGCTGGTGGGATTACAAGCTTGTACAACCACTTTGGAAGTCAGTCTGGAGGTTTCTCAGAAAATTGGACATAGTACTACTGGAAGATCCAACAATACCTCTCCTGGGCATATACCCAGAAGATGCTCCAACTGGTAATAAGGACACATGCTCCACTATGCTCATAGCAGCCTCATTTATAATAGCCAGAAGCTGGAAAGAACCCAGATGTCCCTCAACAGAGGAATGGATACAGAAAATGTGGTACATTTACACAATGGAGTACTACTCAGCTATTAAAAACAATGAATTTATGAAATTCTTAGACAAATGGATGTATCTGGAGTATATCATCCTTAGTGAGGTAACCCAATCACAAAAGAACTCACATGATATGCACTCACTGATAAGTGGATATTAGCCCAGAAACTTAGAATACCCAAGATACAATTTGTAAATCACAAGAAAATCAAGAAGAAGGAAGACCAATGCGTAGATACTTCATTCCTCCCTAGAATAGGGAACAAAATACCCATGGAAGTAGTTACAGAGACAAAGTTTGGAATTAAGAGGAAAGGAAGGACCATCCAGAGACTACCCCACCTGGGGATCCATCCCATAATCAGCCACCAAACCCAGACACTATTGCATATGCTAGAAAGATTTTGCTGAAAGGACCCTGATATAGCTGTCTCATGTGAGGCTATGCCAGTGCCTGGCAAATACAGAAGTGGATGTTCACAGTCATCTATAGAATGGAACACAGGGACCCCCAGTGGAGGAACTAGAGAAAGTACTGAAGGAGCTGAAGGTGTCTGCAACCCTATAGGTGGAACAACAATATGAACTAACCAGTACCCTCCCAGAGCTCGTGTCTCTAACTGCATATGTTGCAGAAAATGGCCTAGTCGGCCATCATTGGAAAGAGAAGCCCCTAGGTCTTGAAAACTTTATATGCCCCAGTACAGGGGAACACCGGGGCCAAGAAGTGGGAGTAGGTGGGTAGGGGAGCAGGGCAAGGGAGGGTATAGGGAACTTTCCGGATAGCATTTGAAATGCAAATAAAGAAAATATCTTTTTAAAAAAAGCACTTGATAAAATTCAACATCCCTTCATGTTAAAAATCTTGGAAAGACCAGGAATTCAAGGCCCATACCTAAACATAGTAAAAGCAATATACAGCAAACCAGTAGGTTGCATCAAATTAACTGGAGAGAAACTTGAAACAATCCCATTAAAATCAGTGACTAGACAAGGCTTCCCTCTCTCTCCCTATCTATTCAATATAGTACTTGAAGGTCTAACTAGAGCATTTAGACAACAAAAGGAGGTCAAAGGAATACAAATTGGAAAGGAAGAAGTCAAAATATCACTATTTGCAGATGATATGATAGTATACTTAAGTGACCCCAAAAACCTCTACCAGAGAACTCCTACAGCTGATAAACAACTTCAGTAAAGTGGCCAGATACAAAATTAGCTCAAACAAATCAGTAGCTTTCTGTTTTGTTTTGTTTTGTTTTTCGAGACAGGGTTTCTCTGTGTAGCCCTGGCTATCCTGGAACTCACTTTGTAGACCAGGCTGGCCTCGAACTCAGAAATCCACCTGCCTCTGCCTGCCAAGTGCTGGGATTAAAGGCATCTGCCACCACACCCGGCATCAGTAGCTTTCTTATACTCAAATGATAAATGGGCTGAGAAAGAAACTAGGGAAACGACACCTTCACAATAGTCACAAAAAATATAAAATATCTTGGTGTGACTCTAACCAAGCAAGTGAAAGATCTGTATGACAAAAACTTCAAGTCTCTGAATTAAGAAATTGAAGAAGACCTCAGAAGATGGAAAGATCTCTCATGCTCATGGATTAGCAGCATTAATATAGTAAAAATGGCCAATTTGCCAAAAGCAATTTACAGATTTAATGTAATCCCCATCAAAATTCCATCTCAATTCTTTATAGAGTTAGAAAGAACAATTCTCAACATCATCTCAAATAAAAAAAAATAAAAACAGGATAGTGAAAACTATTCTCAACAATAAAAGAACCTCTGAGGGAATAACCATCCCTGACCTCAAGCTGTACTACAGAGCCATCGTGCTTAAAAACTGCATGGAATTGGTCCAGTGACAGGCAGGTAGATCAATGGAATAGAATTGAAGTTCCAGAAATGAACCCACACACCTATGGACAGCATTTTCAACAAATGGTGCTGGTTCAACTAGCAGTCAACATGTAGATGAATGCAAATTGATCCATTCTTATGTCCCTGTACAAAGTTCAAGTCCAAGTAGATCGAAGACCTCCACATAAAACACTGAAACTAATAGAAGAGAAAGTGGGGAAGAGCCTTGAACACATGAGCACAGGGGGAAAGTTCCTGAACAGAACACCAATGGCTTATGTTCTAAAATCAAGAATCAACAAACGGGATCTCACAAAACTGCAAACCTTCTGTAAGACAAAGGGCAGTGTCAATAGGACAAAACAACAACCAACAGATTGGGAAAAAAATCTTTACCAATCTTACATCTGATAGAGGGTTAATATCTAATATACACAAAGAACTCAAGAAATTAGACTCCAGAGAACCAAATAATCCTATTTAAAAATGGTGTACAGAGCTAAACAGAGACTTCTCAACTGAGGAAACTGGAATGGCTGAGAAGCACCTAAAGAAATGTTCAACATCCTTAGTCATCAGGGAAATGCAAATCAAAATGACCCTGAGATTCCACCTCACACCAGTCAGAATGGCTAAGATCAAAAACTCAGGTGACAGCAAATTCTTGCAAGGATGTGGAGAAAGAGGAACACTCCTGCATTATTGGTGGGATTGCAAGCTGGTACAACCACTCTTGAAATGAGTCTGGCGGTTCCTCAGAAAATTGGACATAGTACTACCTGGGGACCCAGCTATACCACTCCTGGGCATATACCCAGAAGATGTTCCAACATGTAATAAGGACACATGCTCCACTATGTTCATAGCAGTGTTATTTATAATAGCCAGAAGCTTGAAACAACCCAGATGTCCCTCAACAGGGGAGTGGATACAGAAAATGTATTTACACAATGACTTCATGAAATTCTCAGCCAAATGGATGGAACTTGAAAATATCATACTGAGTCAGTCACAAAAAAAGAGCAAAAAACAAAAACAAGAAAACAAAAACAACCCAAAACAAATAAACAAAAACTCAACAGCAAAACCCTACTCACTGATAAGTGGGTATTAGCCCAAAAGTTCAGAATACCCAAGAGTCAATTCACAGACCACATAAAGCCTAAGAAGGAAGACCAAAGTGTGAATACTTCAGTACTTCTTAGAGGGTGAACAAAATACTCACAAGAGGAAATATGGAGAAAGTGTGGAACAGAGACTGAAGGAAAGGCTATCCAGAGACTGCCCCATCTAGGGGTCCATCCCATATACAACTGCCAAGCCTGGACGCTATTGTGGATGCTGGGAGTGTTTGCTGATGGAAGCTTGATATGGCTGTCTCCTAGGGAGTGAAGGATCTGAGGGGATTTGGAGCCCCTTGGAGGGAGCAACAGTACTAACAGGCCAGATCCCCTGGAGCTCCCTGGGACTGGACCACCAACCAAAGAGTACACATGGAGGAACCCTGGCTCTGGCCGCGTATGTGGCAAAGGATGGCCTTGTTGGACATCAGTGGGCAGAGAAGCCCTTGGTCCTGTGGGGGTTCCATGACTCAGTGTAGGGGAATGCCAAGGCAGGAAGAAAGGAGTAGGTGTGTGGGGGTGGGAGAATACCCTAATAGAGGCAGGGGGAGGGGGAATGGAATAGGGGATTTCTGGAGGGGAGACCTGGAAAGGAGATAACAGTTGAAATGCAAATAAAGAAAATATCCAATAAAAGAAAATCTAAAACAACTAATTTTTAAAATTAATTTTGTGTATTTAATTTTTTTCCTTAATTTCTACCTGATCTTAATTACATCTTTCCATCTACTAACTTTGAGTTTAGCTTGTTTTTATTTATTCAAGGCCCTGCCTATGGTGCATCATTATTTACTTGACACGCCGAACTTTTAATTAGGCACTATTCACCACAAACTTCCTTTTTAGGACTGCTTTCATTATGAGTTAGGTTTTGGTATGTTGTGCTTTCATTTTCATGCAAATCTCAGACTTTCACATTTTAATCTTGATTTTTTTCAGTGACCCATTTATTATTCAATAGTATGTTTGTCAGTCTCCATAAAGTTTCTCTTTATATTGACTTCTAGCTTTGTTCCATAGAATCCTTTATTTCATAGAATACAAGAAATTGTTTCAATTTTCTTATATATGTTATGTTTTGATTTTTGTCTAGTGTCTATTTGGAGAATATTTTATAGGCTACAGAGAAGAATGTGTTTGGATCTGCAGTTTAGTTGGCAAGTTAGGTCCATGATTTTATTTAACTCCAATGTTTCTATATTTTTTGGTCAACATTAACTCTAGATTTGTGAGAATAGTCTATTAAAGTCACCCTCTATTACTGTGTTTGAGATTAATGTCTTTACATCTAGTAATATTTATTTTCTAAAATTGAGTGTAACTGTGATTGGTGATTATCTGTTTAAAATTGTAGTGCTCTCTTAGTGGATTGTTCTCTTAATAATTATGAAGTGAAATTTTAATTTTTGCCGATTAATCTTGATTTCAAATCTGTTTTGTCAAATATTAGGATAGTGGCAGTTGCTTGTTTCTTAGGAACATGTGTTTCCATTCTTTCACTCCAGCATTGATAGTGAGGTACGTTTCTTAAAGGCAACAAATAGGCTCTGTCTGTGGGACCAGGTGAGAACACCATCTTGTATCCTGGGTCTCAAAGAGACCAGTCTGCTCAGGAGAGCGTGAAGGCGGGAGAAGCTACATAGCTTCTGGGACAGGGTCCCTTTCCGGCCTTCATCTTCAGCCAGGAGGCAGAGCTGAGCTCCAGAACTCTGCATACTTGCCTGCAGAGAGTACTCTGACCACTGAGACTCAGGAGACAGTTGGACTCCTAAGAGTGCTGACAGAGGCTAACAGAATCACAGGAGCAACAAGCACCAGCCAGAGACAGCTATTACAACTAAGGACAGAGATTACCAGATGGCGAAAGGCAAACGTAAGAATCTTACTAACAGAAACCAAGACCGTTCACCATCATCAGAACCCAGCACTCCCACCACAGTGAGTCCTGGATACCCCAACACACCCGAAAAGCAAGATTCGGATTTAAAATCATATCTCATGATATTGGTAGAGGATTTTAAGAAGGACATTGATAACTCACTTAAAGAAATACAGGAGAACATGGCTAAACAGGTAAAAGTCCTTAAAGAAGAAACACAAAAATCCCTTAAAGAATTACAGGAAAACACAACCAAACAGGTGCAGGAATTTAACAAAACCATCCAAGATCTAAGAATGGACATAGAAACAATAAAGAAAACCCAAAGGGAGACAACTCTGGAGATAGAAACCCTAGGAAAGAAATCAGGAACCATAGATAGGAGCATCAGCAACAGTATACAAGAGATGGAAGAGAGAATCTCAGATGCAGAAGATTCCATAGAGAACATGGACACAACAATAAAAAAAATGCAAAATGCAAAAAGATCCTAACTCAAAACACCCAGGAAATCCAGAACACAATGAGAAGATCAAACCTAAGGATAATAGGTATAGATAAGAATGAAGATTTTCAACTTAAAGGGCCAGTAAATATCTTCAACAAAATTATAGAAGAAAACTTCCCAAACCTAAAGAAAGAGATGCCCATGAACACACAAGAAGCCTACAGAACTCCAAATAGACTGGACCAGAAAAGAAACTCCTCCTGACACATAATAATCAGAACAACAAATACACTAAATAAAGATAGAATATTAAAAGCAGTAAGGGAAAAAGGTCAAGTAACATATAAATACAGACCTATTAGAATTACACCAGACTTCTCACCAGAGACTATGAAAGCCAGAAGAACCTAGACAGATGTTATACAGACCCCAAGAGAACGCAGATGCCAGCCCAGGCTACTATACCCAGCAAAACTCTCAATTACCATAGATGGAGAAATCAAAGTATTCCATGATAAAGCCAAATTCACACAGTATCTTTCCATGAATCCAGCCCTTCAAAGGATAATAAAGGGAAAACACCAACACAGGATGGAAATTACGCCCTAGAAAGAGCAAGAAAGTAATCCTTCAACAAACCTAAAAGAAGACAGCCGCAAGAACAGAATCCCAACTCTAACAACAAAAATAACAGGAAGCAAAAATTACTTTTCCTTAATATCTCTTAATATCAATGGACTCAATTCCCCAATCAAAAGACATAGACTAACAGTCTGGCTACACAACAGGACCCAATATTTTGCTGCTTACAGGAAACCCACCTCAGGGAAAAAGACAGACACTTCCTCAGAGTGAAAGGCTGGAAAACAATTTTTCAAGCCAACAGTCCAAAGAAATAAGCTGGAGTAGGCATTCTAATATAGAATAAAATTGACTTCCAACCCAAAGTTATCAAAAAAGACAAGGAGGGTGTACTGGCTAGTTTTCTGTCAACTTGACACAGGCTGGAGTTATCACAGAGAAAGGAGCTTCAGTTGGGGAAATGCCTTCATGAGATCCAGCTGTAAGGCATTTTCTCTATTAGTGATCAAGGGGGGAAGGGTCCTTTGTGGGTGGTACCATCCCTGGGCTGGTAGTCTTGGTTCTATAAGAAAGCAGGCTGAGCAAGGCAGGGGAAGCAAGCCAGTAAGAAACAACACTCCATGGCCTCTGCATTAGCTCCTGCTTCCTGACCTGCTTGAGTTCTAGTCTTGACATGCTTTGGTGATAACAGCAGTGTGGAAATGTAAACTGAATAAACCCTTTCCTCCCCAACTTGCTTCTTGGTCATTCTGTTTGTGCAAGATTAGAAACCCTGACTAAGACAGAGGGGCACTTCATACTCATCAAAGGTAAAATCTTCCAAGAAGAACTCTCAATTCTGAACATCTATGCTCCAAATGCAATGGCAGCCACATTCATTAAAGAAACTTTAGTAAAGCTCAAAGCACACATTGTACCTCACACAATAATAGTGGGAGATCTCAAGACTCCACTCTCACCAATGGACAGGTCCTGGATTCAGAAACTAAACAGAGACACATTGAAACTAACAGAAGTTATGAAACAAATGGATTTAACAGATATCTACAGAACATTTTATCCTAAAACAAAAGGATATACTTTCTTCTCATCATCTCATAGTAGCTTCTCCAAAATTGACCATATAATCGGTCACAAAACAGGCCTCAACAGAAACAAAAATATTTAAATTATCCCATGAATCCTATCAGATCACCACAGACTAAGGCTGGTCTTCAATAACAACATAAATAATAGAAAGCCAACATTCATGTGGAAATTGAACAACACTCTACACAATGATTCCTTGGTCAAGGATGTAATGAAGAAAGAAATTAAAGACTTTTTAGAGTTTCATGAAAATGAAGCCACAAGCCGGGCGTGGTGGTGCACGCCTTTAATCCCAGCACCTGGGAGGCAGAGGCAGGTGGATTTCTGAGTTCGAGGCCAGCCTGGTCTACAGAGTGAGTTCCAGGACAGCCAGGGCTATACAGAGAAACCCTGTCTCAAAAAACCAAAAAAAAAAAAAAAAAGAAAGAAAGAAAATGAAGCCACAACATACTCAAACTTATGGGACACAATGAAAGCATTCCTAAGAGGAAAACTCATAGCTCTGAGTACCTCCAAAGAGAAACTAGAGAGAGCACACACTAGCAACTTGACAACACACCTAAAAGCTCTAGAAAAAAGGGAAGCAAATACACCCAAGAGGAGTAGATGGCAGGAAATAATCAAACTCAGGGGCGAAATCAACCAAGTAGAAACAAAAAGAACTATTCAAAGAATCAACCAAACCAGGAGCTGGTTCTTTGAGAAAATCAATAAGATAGATAAATCCTTAGCCAAACTAACTAGAGGGCACAGGAACAGTATCCTAATTAACAAAATCAGAAATGAAAAGGGAGACATAACAACAGAACATGAGGAAATCCAAAATGTCATCAGATCTTACTACAAAAGGCTATACTCAACAAAACTGGAAAACCTGGATGAAATGGACAAATTCCTAGACAGATACCAGGTACCAAAATTAAATCAGGATCAGATTAACGATATAAACAGTCCCATATCTCCTAAAGAAATAGAAGTAGTTATTAATAGTCTCCCAACCAAAAAAAGCCCAGGACCAGCTGAGTTTAATGCAGAATTCTATCAGACCTTCAAAGAAGACCTAACTCCAATTCTCCTCAAACTATTCCACAAAATAGAAACAGAGAGTACTCTACCCAATTCATTCTATGAAGCCACAATTACTCTGACACTTAAACTACATAGAGACCCAACACAGAAAGAGAACTTCAGACCAATTTCTCTTATGAATATTGATGCAAAAATATTCAATAAAATCCTTGCAAGCTGAATCCAAGAATACATCAAAACGATCATTCATTATGAACAAGTAGGCTTCATCCCAGGGATGCAGGTATGGTTTAATATACAGAAATCCATCAACGTAATCCACTATATAAACAAACTCAAAGACAAAAACCGCATGATCATTTCATCAGATGCTGAGAAAGCATTTGACAAAATCCAACACCCATTCATGATAAAAGTCTTGGAAAGATCAGGAATTCAAGGCCCATACCTAAATATAATAAAAGCAATATACAGCAAACCAATAGCCAACATCAAACTAAATGAAGTGAAACTTGAAGCATTCCCACTAAAATCAGGGACTAGACAAGGCTGCCCACTTTCTCCCTATCTATTCAATATAGTACTTGAAGTCCTAACCAGAGCAATTTGACAACAAAAGGGATGAAGGCTTTTGGATGAAGCCTACTTGTTCATAATGAATGATCGTTTTGATGTATTCTTGGGGATCAAGGGGATACAAATTGGAAAGGAAGAAGTCAAACTATCACTAATTGTAGACAATATGATAGTATATATAAGTGACCCTAAAAATTCCACCAGGGAACTCCTAAACCTTTATCTATCCTAAATCAGATAGGGGACTAATAACCAATATATATAAAGAACTCAAGAAGGTGGACTCCAGAAAATCAAATAACCCCGTTAAAAAATGGGGCTCAGAACTGAACAAAGAATTCTCACCTGAGGAATACCGATTGGCAGAGAAGCACCTGAAAAAATGTTCAACATCCTTAATCATCAGGGAAATGCAACTCAAAACAACCACCTCACACCAGTCAGAATGGCTAAGATCAAAAATTCAGGTGACAGCAGATGCTGGCGAGGATGTGGAGAAAGAGGAACACTCCTTCATTGTTGGTGGGATTGCAAGCTGGTACAACCACTCTGGAAATCAGTTTGGCGGTTCCTCAGAAAATTGGACATAATACTACCAGAGGATCCAGCAATACCTCTCCTGGGCATATATCCAGATGTTCCAACCGGTAAGAAGGACACATGTTCCACTATGTTCATAGCAGCCTTATTTATAATAGCCAGAAGCTGGAAAGAACCCAGATGCCCCTCAACAGAGGAATGGATACAAAAAAATGTGGTACATTTACACAATGGAGTACTACTCAGCAATTAAAAGGAATGAATTTATGAAATTCCTAGGCAAATGGATAGACCTGGAGGGCATCATCCTGAGTGAGGTAACACAATCACAATGGAACTCACACAATATGTACTCACTGATAAGTGAATATTAGCCCAAAAACTTAGAATACCCAAGATATAAGATACAATTTGCTAAACGCATGAAACTCAAGAAGAACGAAGACCAAAGTGTGGACACTGTGCCCCTTCTTAGAATTGGGAACAAAACACCCATGGAAAGAGTTACAGAGATTAAGTTTGGAGCTGTGACGAAAGGATAGACCATCTAAAGACTGCCATATCCAGGGATCCATCCCATAATCAGCTTCCAAACACTGACACCATTGCATACACTAGCAAGATTTTGCTGAAAGGACCCAGATATAGCTGTCTCTTGTGAGACAATTCCGGGGCCTAGCAAACACAGAAGTGGATGCTCACAGTCAGCTAGTGGATGGATCACAGGGCCCCCAATGGAGGAGCTAGAGAAAGTACCCAAGGAGCTAAAGGGATCTGCAACCCTATAGATGGAACAACATTATGAACTAACCAGTACCCCGGAGCTCTTGACTCTAGCTGCATATGTAGCAGAAGATGGACTAGTCGGCCATCAGTGGAAAGAGAGGCCCATTGGTCGTGCAAACTTTATGTGCCCCAGTACAGGGGAACGCCAGGGCCAAAAAGTGGGAGTGGGTGGGTAGGGGAGTGGCGGGGAGGTTATGGGGGACTTTTGGGATAGCATTGGAAATGTAAATGAGGAAAATGCCTAATAAAAATATTAAAAACAAAAACAAAAAATAATGAAGTTATGAAATTCTAAAAAAAAAATTCATCTTTGACCAGTTGCTCTACATAGTCTTCAAATTCTGATATTCTATCTCCCCCTTGATCTAGTACTTTAGTGAGGCTTTCCGTGGAGTGTGTATGCATTGTATGCATATGAATGTAGGGGTGTGCGTATGTGCATACACAAAGACCAGAACAAAACACCAGATATCTTCTAGTATTTTCTAACTTACTACTTTAAGATGGATCTCTTACTGAACCTGACCTCACTTTTGGTTTATTTGTTTTTTGGTAGGTTTCCATCAGTGTTGTAGTTAGAAGTACACATAGCCATGCCCAACTTTTTACATGGTGCTGAGGACTCAAGCTTGGCTCCTCAAGTCATGCTTGCGGAGCAGCTGCTCTTCCTCACCAAGCCATCTCCTCAGACCCATATGGCGCTTCTATTCAAATATTGGGTTTCTCATTTCCATTCTTTCAGTTTGATTTTCTTAATATTTCGATATCTTTCCACTTTCAAATCTATGATGGTTTATATATGTGTGGCCCAGGGATTGGCACTATTAGAAGGTGTGGCCTTGTTGGAGCAGGTGTGACCTTGTTGGAGTTCGTGTGTCACTGTGGGTGTGGGCTTTGTCCTAGCTTCTTGGAAGCCAGTATTCTGCTAGCAGCCTTCAGATGAAGATGTAGAACTCTCAGCTCCTCCTGCACTATACTTGCCTGGATGCTGCCATGTTCCTGCCTTGATGATAATGAACTGAACCTTGAACCTGTAAGCCAGCCCCAATTAAATTTTGTCCTTATAAGAGTTGCCTTGGTCATGGTGTCTATTCACAGCCATAAAACCCTAATACAATATCCTATATTAAATGTCTTATTTTACTCACTTGTTTGTATTCTCTAAGAATTCATCCTCTATTTTCTTAGGGGATATGGGCCTGTTTAGATATTTTAATTGCTCTTGATTTAACTTTGGTAGGTGTTATCTGTCCTGAAAATCATCCATTTCATCTAGATTTTCCAGTTTTGTTGAGTATAGGCTTTTGTAGTAGGATCTGATGAGTTTTTAAAAAATTTCCTGAGTTTCTGTTGTTACGTTTCCCTTTTCATTTCTGATTTTGTTAATTTAGATACTGCCTCTTGTACCCTTTAGTTTGGCTAAGGGTTTATCTATCTTGTTGATTCTCTGAAAGAACCAACCTTTTATTTTTTTTTTAATTTTTTGTTTATATTTGGTTGATTTTGACCCTGGGTTTGACTATTTCCTGCCTTCTAGTCTTCTTGGGTGTGCTTGCTTCTTTTTGTTCTAGGGCTTTCTGGTGTACCGTTAAGTTGCTATTGTATGTCTCTCCAATTTCTCTATGAGAGCACTTAGTGCTATGACTTTTTCTCTTAGCACTGCTTTCATTGTGACCTGTAAGTTTGGGTATATTGTGTCATCATTTTCATTGAATTCCAGGAAGTCTTTAATTTCTTTCTTTATTGCTCCCCTGACCAAGTTATCATTGAGTAGAGAGTTGTTCAGTTATCATAGGTATGTAGGCTTTCTGTTGTTTTTGTTGTTATTGAAGACCAGCCTTAGGCCATGGTGATCTGATCGGATGCATGGGAATTATCTCAATCTTCTTGTATTGGTTAAGGTTTGTTATGTGACCAATTATATGGTCGATTTTGGAGAAGGTACCATGAGGTGCTGAGAAGAAGGTTTATGCTTTTGTTTTAGGGTGAAATGTTCTGTAGATATCTGTTAAATCCATTTGGTTCATAACCTCTATTAGTTTCACCATGTCTCTATTTAGTTTCTGTTTTTATGACCTATTGGTGATAGTGGGGTGTTGAAGGCTTGCACTATTACTATTTGGGGTTCAATGTGTGTTTTGAGCTTTAGTAGAATTTATTTTATAAATATGGGTGCCCTTACATTTTGGGCATAGATGTTCAGAATTAAGACTTTCTCTTGGTGAATTTTTCCTTTGACAAACATAAAGTGTCCTTCCCATCTTGCTTGATAACTTCTGGTTAAAAGTCAGTTATTGGATATTAGAATGGCTACTCCCACTTGTTTATTATGACCATTTGTTTGGAAGACTTTTTCCCAGACTTTTTCTCTGAGGTAGTGTCTGTCTTTGTCATTAAGGTATGTTTCTTGTATGCTGCAAAATGTTAGATTTTTCTTGAGTGTTAGCTTATGTCTTTTTTATTGGAGAATTGAATCCATTGATATTGAGACAGATGATTGTTAGTTCCTCTTATGTTTGTTGTTGTAAGTGGCATTATGTGTATGTGATTCTCTCCTTTTGGTTTTGTTATGAGAAGATTAATTTATTGTTTTTTCTTTGGTGTACTCTCCATATGTTGGAGTTTTCTTTTTGGAATCCTCTGTAGGGCTGGATTGGTAGATAGATATTGTTTAAATTTGTTTTTTTTTTCCATGGGATATTTTGGTGGAGACATCTATAATGACTGAGAATTTGCAGGGTATAGAAGCCTGGGCTGGCATTTGTGTTTCCGTAGGGTCTGCATGATCTTTGTCCAGGCTCTTCTGGCTTTTAGAGTCTCTGTTGAGGAGAGGATTCTTTTCTTTTCTTTTCTTTTTTTTTTTAAGAAAAAGATTTATTTTATTTATTTGAGTACATTGTAACTGTCTTCAGACACACCAGATGATGGCATCAGATCCCATTACAAATGGTTGTGAGCCACCATGTGGTTGCTGGGAATTGAACTCAGGACCTCTGGAAGAGCAGTCAGTGCTCTTATCCATTGAGCAATCTCTCCAGCTCTCTCTTGGGGATTCTTGACTATAACTGATTATTGTCCATTATCTGGAAAGTATTATTGTATGTTTTCCCCAGGTTTTAGTCAATTAAAATGGAAAGGTCATCATAATTCTTGCTATTCCATTTTGGTCAAAGTAGAAGTTCAGACTTGGATTTTGTTTGTTTTATTTTGTGTTTTAAATTTTGTTCCTGTGTGTGTGTGTGTGTGTGTATGTGAGCAAGCATGCATGCATATGTGTAGATTTCCTGAGGAAGGCAGAAGAGGATGCCAGGTCTCCTGGAGTTGTAGTTATGTGGACGTTGTGAGCCTCTCCATGTGGATTCTTGGAACTTAAGTTTGATCTTCTGGAAGAGCACTAAGCAGTCTTAATTGCTGAGACTATATTGCCACCCTCCCCCCCAGACTAGAGATTCTTCAGTTCAGACACAGAATGATGTTTATAAAAAAATCACAATGGAACATGGCTGGAATTCTTAGTAGTAGAGCCTGCTGCCTAGAGTTAGCTCTTCTATGACTTTATAACTATTTTTATAATCATCTTATTTTTGTTTGTTTTCCTCAAGAGTGTTCTTGTTTGTTTTTAACTACTTATGTCACATCTACATACACACACTGGCTGAATTTACATGTTCTTTGAAAGTCTTTTGGTATGAAAACAACATTCTTTGATCTTTTTTTTCTTTCATTTTGTTTGGATTGTGTGTGTGCACATGTTTCACAGCACAAAAGTGACAGTCAGAGAAAAACATGGGAGTTGGCCTTCTCCTTCTACCATGTAGATACTGGGGATAGATCTCAGGTTTTTAGGCTTGGTGGCAGGTGCCTTTACCTGCTGAGCCATGTAACCAATCCAAGGAACAGCATTATCTATCATGATACCCTGAGAAAATTTAATATCTGTTCACTTACTATGCTCCCCCCTTTTCTTACCAATAAGAAAATGTCTGTGAAATGCCATGTTTAGCTTCTGTAAAAATCCTTAAAGTAAGGCAGAATTCTCTTCTTTGTTCTCCTATTTTCTGCTAGCTGTAACTTGGATGACAAAGGTGAACAGCAAAATGGAAGACACCTGAGTTCCTAATGCCATTGTGTAGCCATGTGTCCCCTCCCTCCTCCTCTTCCTATTTCTCTCTCTTTTCAGACTTGCTATAAAGACAGGCCTAACTATTCAGTCCACATCAACTTCAACCTTGCCCTCCTCCTTCCTCCTCAGCCTGAACTGATGCATCTGCACCACCAGAACAGCTTATACTTAATTCTAATTGTATAATAGCTGTTGGTGGTATTGGCAAGAAGGGAAAATAAATGTGTATTTTTTTTTCAGCTGGGCAGATAACCAACAGAGGAAAGTGAATCTCTGGGTTGGAGGACAGCTTGGTCTAGAGAAAGCCAGGGTTACACAGAGAAACACTGTCTCAAAAACAAAACAAAACAAAACAAAACAAAAGTTTATTTTTTCAACTGTTGCTGTTTTGAATATTCTACCATGCATCACTGATCCCACATGGAGAGTATACTGGATAGGCTTATGTCATCCTGACACAAGCTAAAGTCATAAAAGAGAACCTCACCTAAGAAAATACATCTAAAAAAAAAAGAAAAAAAGAAAATACATCTAAAGATCCTGCTATAGGCAAGACTGTAGGGCGTTTTCTTAGTGATTGATGGTGGAGGACCCAGCTGTTGTCTATTGTCCCTGGGTTCTAGAAGAAAGAAGTCTGAGAAAACTATGAGGCACAAGCCAGTAAGCAGCATCCCTCCATGGCCTCTTGCCTCCAGGTTCCTGGCCTGTTTGAGTTCCTGCCCTCACTGCTTTTGGTGATGAATTGTTATATGGAAGTGTGAGCATACGAAGTCCTTTCCTCTCCGTGTTGCTTTTGGTCATGGTGTTTTATCACGACAACAGTAACTCTAACTAAGGCAGAGAGTAAGAAGGGAAAGGGACAGGAGGTTGGGTTTGAATCACACATAAGGAGGATGGCATTTTTCATATGTCACCCATACATTTAACATCCTGGGTTATTTCAAGAGAATGTTGCAGTTAGATACTGTGTGATTGATGCTTTTAGCACCTTTTAGTTGACTAGGGTAGAAATATGGTCTCACTTCAGAAGTGAGAGAACTATACCTAGTGTGGTGCAATGGCTACAAAAAGTGTTCAGTGAGTTAGTTGGGAAGCTTGGATGAAACTTTTATTCCTCTGCCCTGAATCCCACATTCCATCCTTGATTGTAAATGCATGTTCTTATCTATCTGTTGCTGATAGAACTGTCTATCAACAGGCTGAGTAAATGAACAGGAACTACCCTAGGTTCTGATTATTTTATTTGTCCTTCCAGCAAAAAGGTGAATCATGGAAGAGACCCAAGATTCGTCTAGTAGCAAGCCAAAAACTACAGATGAGAATTCCAGGCTGTGGATAGAACAGTATTTCAACCACAAATGCTGCATCACCTTCCTGACTGGCTGCTACAGTTGCCAATGGCAATACAGAGAGTGGGAAAAAACTGAACTTGGATCCTGTTGCTGCTCCCGGGTACAGAGATGGAAAGGAGCTAGACTACAATTACGTAGATGTGGGTGTTGGTGGGTCTCTAACCACTGCAGAACTTATTGGAAGTCCCAAGGCTGGGTACACTAGGCTTCAGTTTTCCCATCAAAGTACTGTGTATGTCTAGAGTCAGAGTTGAATGGACCTGATGCCTTCTTTTCCTCCCTTCCTTTTTCCTTTTCTCTGTTTCCTTTCTTCTTTTGTTTTATAGAAGGACATATCTATGGGTTTTTTGGTATGCTAGGTAAAAGCTGTATTGCTGAACACCTGCCCAGCCCCTCAATTTTATTTTCTTTCTTTTTCTTGATTTATATCATTCATTTATTCTTTCATTCAGTTTTACATTTATTCATTGAATTTTGAATAAGACTTGGATGCAATGAGATGTTCACAGGAGATGCCCAAATCTTTCATTATCAATAATAGTCCTAGTCCTTGTCTGAGTCTTTATTATTTATTTTACGGGGAGAGAGAGAGAGAGAGAGAGAGAGAGAGAGAGAGAGAGAGAGAGAGAGAGAGAGAATGAATCTGTGGTGATCAGAAGACAACCTATAGGAGTTGGTTTTGTCCTTTCACCATGTGGATTGCAGGGATTGAACTCTGGTCATTAGATACCCTTAACCACTAAGTTGTCTCACCAGCACCTCAATCTTTAATTTTCTATTCTGTTAGTTTCCAAGGGGAAAGTGTATTCCTGAGGGGATGGGGTGGGGAGCAGATAGGGAACCTAGTCAGTAGAAAACAAGGTTTGCTCCTGGCCAAGCAAGTGCTTGATTTTCACTAACAGAACTCTTGTGAAACTGAGCGGTAGCATGAAGCCTAGCCTAGGAAGCCTCTCTGTCTCTCTAAGTATGTACTGAGCTCTGGTGAGCTCTGAGGTGCAATAGATAAAATCACGCACCTTCACGTGACTGTAAGCATAGTCCAACTAAAGGCCAAGATTTTCATTAATTAGATCTTTAATTTCTGGTTAATGTATTTTATTTTATAAATATGTGTGTTTTCACCTGCCTAGCTGCCTATCTTTGGGATTTTGATGGTTGTGAATCTAAGGCTTTGCACATGCCAGGCAAGTACTTTACTACTGAGCTATGTCTCCAGTCCTGGATTTCTCATTGCTTATGTCTGCTTTGAGTAGTTATAAAGGAGAAATGTAGGAATTGGGATGCTTCCCTGGAGTAACCAAGGGTGTTCTCTGTCCCTTATATTTTTCATGCCCAGATACTTGGCTTGTATTCTAGTCACAAATGTGCTTCAGGCATGGTCTACTTTCAAATAACTCATGTTCTGCTGGGTGAAAAGTTAAATACATTCACATTCTAGCATAGCAGCAAGTATATGTACAAACACATAGGCATATAAGGGAGAGGCCATAGGTAACTATTTAGAAGGTGAAAGGTGATTAAAATTTGGCTAGATATGGTATGAGGAATTATCTTAGACGCGTCAAAGCATGTAGGGAGTATGTAGATTGTTAGGTTTAGGTGGAGCAGAAGTGAATAGAGAAGTTCTGGCAAGTGAAGTTGGAAAGGTGAATGGATCAGATGGTGTGTAATTTTAAGAAATTTTAGGGAGAAAAGCACCGGGGTAGCTAGGGCGCAGGGTCGGCTGACACTTGCCAGCTACCCACAACACCCGCCACAGGATCTTAAGACTTCTGGTGAGTGGAACACAGCTTCTGCTCCAATCCAATTGCGCGCGCGACCTGAGACTGCATTAGATAGGGAAGCAGAAAACCGGCCTGAGTAGGGCCACAGGCCTCTTCCGGCCTGAACAGCACCAGGGTAGCTAGAGCGCAGGGTCGGCTGACACCCACCAGCTACCCACGACACCCACCACAGGATTTTGAGACTTCTGGTGAGTGGAACACAGAGTCTGCTCCAATCTTTAAACAGTGACAACGATAACAACTAACCCCAGAGATTACCAGATGGCGAAAGGTAAACGTAATAATCTTACTAACAGAAACCAAGACCACTCACCATCATCAGAACCCAGCACTCCCACTTCGCCCAGTCCAGGGCACCCCAACACACCGGAAAAGCTAGACACGGATCTAAAAGCATATCTCATGATGATGGTAGAAGACATCAAGAAGGACTTTAATAACACACTTAAAGAAATACAAAGGAACACTGGTAAACAGGTAGAAGACATTAAAGAGGAAGCACAAAAATCCCTTAAAGAATTGCAGGAGAACACTGCTAAAGAGTTACAAATCCTTAAAGAAAAACAGGATAACACAATCAAACAGGTAGAAGTCCTTAAAGAAAAACAGGAAAACACATCCAAACAGATGATGGAAATGAACAAAACCATACTAGACCTAAAAAGGGAAGTAGTCACAATAAAGAAAACCCAAAATGAGGCAACACTGGAGATAGAAACCCTAGGAAAGAAATCTGGAAGCATAGATACGAGCATCAGCAACAGAATACAAGAGATGGAAGAGAGAATCTCAGGTGCAGAAGATTCCATTCAAGGAAAATGTAAAACGCAAAAAGATCCTAACTCAAACCATCCAAGAAATACAGGACACAATGAGAAGACCAAACCTACGGATAATAGGAGTGGATGAGAATGAAGATTTTCAACTCAAAGGACCAGCAAACATCTTCAACAAAATTATAGAAGAAAACTTCCCAAATCTAAAGAAAGAGATGCCCATGAACATACAAGAAGCCTACAGAACTCCAAATAGACTGGACCAGAAAAGAAACACCTCCCGACACATTATAATCAGAACAACAAATGCTCTAAATAAAGATAGAATACTAAAAGCAGTAAGAGAAAAAGGCCAAGTAACATATAAAGGCAAGCTTATCAGAATTACACCAGATTTTTCACCAGAGACTATGAAAGCCAGAAGATCCTGGACAGATGTTATACAGACACTAAAAGAACACAAATTCCAGCCCAGGCTACTATAACCAGCCAAACTCTCAATTAACATAGATGGAGAAACCAAAGTATTCCACGACAAAACCAAATTCACACATTATCTCTCCACGAATCCAGCCCTTCAAAGGATAATAACAGGAAAAAACCAATACAAGGACAGGAACCATGCCCTAGAAACAACAAGAAGGTAATCCCTCAACAAACCTAAAAGAAGACAGCCACAAGAACAGAATGCCAACTTTAACAACAAAAATAACAGGAAACAACAATTCTTTTCCTTAATATCTCTTAATATCAATGGACTCAACTCCCCGATAAAAAGACATAGACTAACAAACTGGCTACACAAACAAGACCCAACATTTTGCTGCTTACAGGAAACTCATCTCAGAGAAAAAGATAGACACTACCTCAGAATGAAAGGCTGGAAAACAATTTTCCAAGCAAACGGTATGAAGAAACAAGCTGGAGTAGCCATTCTAATATCTGATAAGATTGACTTCCAACCCAAAGTCATCAAAAAAGACAGGGAGGGGCACTTCATACTCATCAAAGGTAAAATCCTCCAAGAGGAACTATCAATCCTGAATATCTATGCTCCAAATACAAAGGCAGCCACATTCATTAAAGAAACTTTAGTAAATCTCAAAGCACACATTGCACCTCATACAATAATAGTGGGAGACTTCAACACACCACTTTCACCAATGGACAGATCATGGAAACAGAAACTGAACAGGGACACAGTGAAACTAACAGAAGTTATGGATCAAATGGATCTGGCAGATATCTACAGAACATTCTATCCTAAAACAAAAGGATATACCTTCTTCTCAGCACCTCATGGTACCTTCTCCAAAATTGACCACATAATTGGTCACAAAACAGGCTTCAACAGATACAATAATATTGAAATTGTCCCATGCATCCTATCAGATCACCATGGACTAAGGCTGATCTTCAATAACAAAATAAATAATAGAAAGCCAACATTCACGTGGAAACTCAACAACAATCTTCTCAATGATACCTTGGTCAAGGAAGGAATAAAGAAAGAAATTAAGGACTTTTTAGAGTTCAATGAAAATGAAGCCACAACATACCCAAACTTATGGGATGCAATGAAAGCATTTCTAAGAGGAAAACTCATAGCTCTGAGTGCCTCCAAAAAGAAACTAGAGAGAGCACACATTAGCAACTTGACAACACACCTAAAAGCACTAGAACAAAAGGAAGCAAACTCACCCAAGAGGAGTAGACGGCAGGAAATAATCAAACTCAGGGGCGAAATCAACCAAGTGGAAACAAGAAGAACTATTCAAAGAATCAACCAATCAAGGAGCTGGTTCTTTGAGAAAATCAACAAGATAGATAAACCCTTAGCCAGACTCACTAGAGGGCACAGGGAAAGCATCCTAATTAACAAAATCAAAAATGAGAAAGGAGACATAACAACAGGTCCTGAAGACATCCAAAACACCATCAGATCCTTCTACCAAAGGCTATACTCAACAAAACTGGAGAACCTGGATGAAATGGAGAAGTTCCTAGACAGATACCAGGTACCAAATTTGAATCAAGATCAGGTTAATGATCTAAACAGCCCTATATCCCCCAAAGAAATAGAAGCAGTCATTAATAGTCTCCCAACCAAGAAAAGCCCAGGACCAGATGGGTTTAGTGCAGAGTTCTATCAAACCTTCAAAGAAGAACTAATCCCAGTTCTTCACAAACTATTCCACAAAATAGAAACAGAAGATACTCTACCCAACTCATTCTATGAAGCCACAATTACTCTGATACCTAAACCACAAAAAGACCCAACAAAGATAGAAAACTTCAGACCAATATCCCTTATGAATATTGATGCAAAAATCCTCAATAAAGTTCTTGCTAACCGAATCCAAGAACACATCAAAACAATCATCCATCCTGACCAAGTAGGTTTCATCCCAGGGATGCAGGGATGGTTCAATATACGGAAATCCATCAACGTAATCCAGTATATAAACAAACTCAAAGACAAAAACCACATGGTCATCTCGTTAGATGCAGAAAAAGCATTTGACAAGATCCAACAACCATTCATGATAAAAGTCTTGGAAAGATCAGGAATTCAAGGCCCATACCTAAACATGATAAAAGCAATATACAGCAAACCAGTAGCCAACATCAAAATAAATGGTGAGAAGCTTGAAGCAATCCCTCTAAAATCAGGGACTAGACAAGGCTGTCCACTTTCTCCATACCTATTCAACAGGGTACTTGAAGTCCTAGCCAGAGCAATTCGACAACAAAAGGAGATCAAAGGGATACAAATTGGAAAAGATGAAGTCAAAATATCACTTTTTGCAGATGATATGATAGTATATATAAGTGACCCTAAAAATTCCACCAGAGAACTCCTAAACCTGATAAACAGCTTCGGTGAAGTAGCTGGATATAAAATTAACTCAAACAAATCAATGGCCTTTCTCTACACAAAGAATAAACAGGCGGAGAAAGAAATTAGGGAAACAACACCCTTCTCAATAGTCACAAATAATATAAAATATCTTGGCGTGACTCTAACTAAGGAAGTGAAAGATCTGTATAATAAGAACTTCAAGTCTCTGAAGAAAGAAATTATAGAAGATCTCAGAAGATGGAAAGATCTTCCATGCTCATGGATTGGCAGGATCAACATTTTAAAAATGGCTATCTTGCCAAAAGCAATCTACAGATTCAATGCAATCCCCATCAAAATTCCAACTCAATTCTTCAACGAATTAGAAAGTGCAATCTGCAAATTCATCTGGAATAACAAAAAACCTAGGATAGCAAAAACTCTTCTCAAGGATAAAAGAACCTCTGGTGGAATCACCATGCCGGACCTAAAGCTCTACTACAGAGCAATTGTGATAAAAACTGCATGGTACTGGTATAGTGACAGACAAATAGACCAATGGAATAGAATTGAAGACCCAGAAATGAACCCACACACCTACGGTCACTTGATCTTCGACAAGGGAGCTAAAAACATCCAGTGGAAGAAAGACAGCATTTTCAACAAATGGTGCTGGCACAACTGGTTGTTATCATGTAGAAGAATGCGAATCGATCCATTCCTATCTCCTTGTACTAAGGTCAAGTCTAAGTGGATCAAGGAACTTCACATAAAACCAGAGACACTGAAACTTATAGAGGAGAAAGTGGGGAAAAGCCTTGAAGATATGGGCACAGGGGAAAAATTCTTGAATAGAACAGCAATGGCTTGTGCTGTAAGATCGAGAATTGACAAGTGGGACCTCATGAAACTGCAAAGCTTCTGCAAGGCAAAAGACACCATCAATAAGACAAAAAAACCACCAACAGATTGGGAAAGGATCTTTACCTATCCTAAATCAGATAAGGGTCTAATATCCAATATATATAAGGAACTCAAGAAGGTGGACTCCAGAAAGTCAAATAACCCCATTAAAAAATGGGGCTCAGAATTGAACAAAGAATTCTCACCTGAAGAATACCAAATGGCAGAGAAGCACCTGAAAAAATGTTCAACATCCTTAATCATCAGGGAAATGCAAATCAAAACAACCCTGAGATTCCACCTCACACCAGTCAGAATGGCTAAGATCAAAAATTCAGGTGACAGCAGATGCTGGCGAGGATGTGGAGAAAGAGGAACACTCCTCCATTGTTGGTGGGATTGCAAGCTTGTACAACCACTCTGGAAATCAGTCTGGCAGTTCCTCAGAAAATTGGACATAGTACTACCGGAGGATCCAGCAATACCTCTTCTGGGCATATATCCAGAAGATGTCCCAACCGGTAAGAAGGACACATGCTCCACTATGTTCATAGCAGCCCTATTTATAATAGCCAGAAGCTGGAAAGAACCCAGATGTCCCTCAACAGAGGAATGGATACAGAAATTATGGTACATTTACACAATGGAGTACTACTCAGCTATTAAAAAGAATGAATTTATGAAATTCCTAGCCAAATGGATGGACCTGGAGGGCATCATCTTGAGTGAGGTAACACAATCACAAAGAAACTCACACAATATGTATTCACTGATAAGTGGATATTAGCCCAAAACTTAGGATACCCAAGATATAAGATACAATTTGCTAAACGCATGAAACTCAAGAAGAATGAAGACCAAGGTGTGGACACTGTGCACCTTCTTAGAATTGGGAACAAATCACCCAGGGAAGGAGTTACAGAGACAAAGTTCGGAGCTGTGATGAAAGGATGGACCATCTAGAGACTGCCGTATCCAGGGATCCATCCCATAATCAGCTTCTAAACGCTGACACCATTGCATACACTAGCAAGATTTTGCTGAAAGGACCCAAAGATAGCTGTCTCTTGTGAGACTATGCAGGGGCCTAGCAAACACAGGAGTGGATGCTCACAGTCAGCTATTGGATGGATCACAGGGCTCCCAATGGAGAAGCTAGAGAAAGTACCCAAGGAGCTAAAGGGATCTGCAACCCTATAGTTGGAACAACATGATGAACTAACCAGTACCCCGGAGCTCTTGTCTCTAGCTGCATATGTATCGAAAGATGGCCTAGTCGGCCATCACTGGAAAGAGAGGCCCATTGGACTTGCAAACTTTATATGCCCCAATATAGGGGAATTCCAGGGCCAAAAGAATGGGAATGGGAGGGTAGGGAAGTGGGGGGAGGTATGGGGGACTTTTGGGATAGCATTGGAAATGTAATTGAGGAAAATATGTAATAAAAAAAAATAAAAAAATAAAATTAACTCAAACAAATCAATGGCCTTCTCTACACAAAGAATAAACAGGCTGAGAATGAAATTAGGGAAACAACACCCTTCTCAATAGTCACAAATAATATAAAATATCTTGGCGTGACTCTAACTAAGGAAGTGAAAGATCTGTATAATAAAAACTTCAAGTCTCTGAAGAAAGAAATTATAGAAGATCTCAGAAGATGGAAAGATCTCCCATGCTCATGGATTGGCAGGATCAACATTGTAAAAATGGCTATCTTGCCAAAAGCAATCTACAGATTCAATGCAATCCCCTTCAAAATCCCAAATCAATTCTTCAACGAATTAGAAAGTGCAATCTGCCAATTCATCTGGAATAACAAAAAACCTAGGATAGCAAAAACTCTTCTCAAGGATAAAAGAACCTCTGGTGGAATCACCATGCCGGACCTAAAGCTCTACTACAGAGCAATTGTGATAAAAACTGCATGGTACTGGTATAGTGACAGACAAATAGACCAATGGAATAGAATTGAAGACCCAGAAATGAACCCACACACCTACGGTCACTTGATCTTTGACAAGGGAGCTAAAAACATCCAGTGGAAGAAAGACAGCATTTTCAACAAATGGTGCTGGCACAACTGGTTGTTAACATGTAGAAGAATGCGAATCGATCCATTCCTATCTCCTTGTACTAAGGTCAAGTCTAAGTGGATCAAGGAACTTCACATAAAACCAGAGACACTGAAACTTATAGAGGAGAAAGTGGGGAAAAGCCTTGAAGATATGGGCACAGGGGAAAAATTCCTGAATAGAACAGTAATGGCTTGTGCTGTAAGATCAAGAATTGACAAGTGGGACCTCATGAAACTACAAAGCTTCTGCAAGGCTAAAGACACCACCAATAAGACAAAAAAACCACCAACAGATTGGGAAAGGATCTTCACCTATCCTAAATCAGATAAGGGACTAATATCCAATATATATAAAGAACTCAAGAAGGTGGACTCCAGAAAGTCAAATAACCCCATTAAAAATGGGGCTCAGAACTGAACAAAGAATTCTCACCTGAGGAATACCGAATGGCAGAGAAACACCTGAAAAAATGTTCAACATCCTTAATCATCAGGGAAATGCAAATCAAAACAACCCTGAGATTCCACCTCACACCAGTCAGAATGGCTAAGATCAAAAATTCAGGTGAAAGCAGATGCTGGCGAGGATGTGGAGAAAGAGGAACACTCCTCCATTGTTGGTGGGATTGCAAGCTTGGACAGGACCAGTCTTGTGTTGGGACAAATGCACTTCAGGCAGAACTGCCAAGCACCTTGCTCCTCCTGAGTAGGAATGGAGCTTGTTGTGTTATAGAAACAGAAAGCAGCTCGTGTGACTGGTCTTGGGAAGGGAGTCAGTGGAGAAGAGATGAGGTAGGGGATGGGCAAGGACTAATCCTATAGAACCATGTAGGCTGTGGAAGGCTGGATGGTGACAGTGTAATAGCATAGGGAGTCCTGGAAGGGTTTTAGTGGGGCAGAGACATTATTTGATCATGTGCATTTTAAAGGTCCACTGAGGTTCTTCAAAGGAGCATGTATAAGATGGAGTCAACTGTGTCTGCACTCTAGGCAGTGGTGTGCTGCCTCAGTGCCTGCAGGCCTCTTCAGCTCATCAGGGCACCTTTTCCGTGTGTGCTTGTTGCCTTTTTTTTATTCCTACTCTTTATAAGACCTCAGGTTATTCTAGCCTAAGGAAGCTGATGTCCAACACCAGAACGGTACTGACCTTTGGCAAATGTTTACAAGAATTATTGAAGTCACAGGAACAAATGGAGCTAAGTTACACTTTTCTCTCTTTCCAGAAAGAGCAATTTTTTTATATGTGCCTGGTAATAGCATTCATCTTGTCTGCACTTTTTCTGTTCGTCTGGGTAGAAACCTCCAATGAATATAACGGCTTTGACTGGTGAGTGCTGTTTTCTGTATTTTTATTGGTATATGGACTCCTTCACTGGAGGGCCACTTGGGCTTTCCCAGGTAGAAAAGATCTGGTGGTTTCGTAGCAAGGGTGGACAGGAGTGGAGTTAGCACAGTGGGTAAGAAGTGGGTAAGAGGGCAGTAGTCAGATGCTTACACCCAAACTTGCATCTCCCTTCTACCCTTGCTCACTCAACGCACAGAATGTCAAATGGTGTTCTCAGCTTTCCCTGGGCTACCAGCATCCCCAGCCCTCAGACAGGATCCTCTGTCATTTTCACTCTGAAGTCTTTGATTACTGATGTCCATACTTCTTGCTTGTCACGACTATGTCCCTCAGCCCTGCTTTCTCTGCTTTTCCTACAACCTTTGCTTCCTTATTTTCGTCTCTAGGGGTCCCTTGGAACTCTGAACACAGGGACACATCTCTCTTCTCAGCTCCCTTTCATGGCTAAGCTACTCCTGGACCAATCTCAGACATCCCAGCTTTTCTGGCCCCATGCATCCTATCATTTTTGTAAACCTAACCCATTATTTGGTGTTTGTGGGAGAAGGCATGTTTGTATGTGAGGCCTTCTTTCTTTCTTAATGAAATGCAATTTATTTTTCTCTTTATAAAGTTAAATCTGGTTGGTTATTTTAAATGTAAAAAATGCAGGAAATTAGGGCTGGAGAGATGCTCAGTAGATAAAGATATCTCTCACAGAGCCCACAAGTCTGAGTTCAGTCCCTACGACCCATATGGTGGGAGGAGAGAACTGATTCCTGCAAACTGTCCTTTGACCTCCACACATGAGAATACACTGGCACAATGAATGACTGTAATACTTTTTAAATGCAGAAAATTAGAAAATAATCACATTTTCAAGTGACAATCACAACCTACCTTTTTCCTGTGCTTATTTTATACCATTATGTTTATACTATTTCTTATAACTTTGCTTTGTATTTTTATATAAAATAAACAAAAGCAGTCAATAAATTATTAAAACTCATATTGAATGTTATTTTTATGTGATTCCAGAATATGACATGAAAGTTAATATGGCATTAACTTTGCTTTCTGTATGGTTGGGTGGTGGGACAGGGGCTGGCCTCAAACTGGCATTCTCACTGACTCCATTCCCACTGTCTAAGAGCTGGGATTACAAGTCTCTGCTATCATGGCTAAGAAGCTGGGGTGGGGTTGTTTACTTATTTTTGCCTAGGCATTATGAACAACATTCATGCCTTGATAAGCTAATGATAAAGTCCAATTTTCATTTTTTGACTAATGTTCCTCAGAATAGATTAGTACAACTGGCATTGAGAGAATGAATACTTAAAATCAGTTCTGTTTCTTTGCCAATGTGCTTTCTCAAAAGATTATGGCCAGTTCTGCTTACAGTAGCGGTAAAAGATGGTTCCTGTTGTAAGCTGCCAGTGGCAACATTAAAGATTCCAGTTTGATTACTCAAAAAGTCTTCTTGATGGAGTTGTTTTGTTTGAATTTGAGTCATTTGTGTTTCAAAGCAGTTTTAAAAAATATATTCTCTTTAGAAGCGTTTCTTCCTTTGTGGTGTTTATGCTTTGAGCATGTTCAATACATTTTATCAGTTTCTAAGCAAGTTTATTATGGATCTATTCTGAATTATTCTTCAACACATGCATTTCAATTGTTCTCTGTGTATATGGATTTTAAGATATCTGGCATGAGATCTCCAGAGGACTAAGGTTGTACAATGTCTAATATTCACAAGCTTGTACTCCCCCCACCCCTTGAATGCTAACTAAGTCCTGTAGCTAAGCACAGCAGAAGTTGTCTGGTGGCGACATTCATAAAGCCTTTGAATTTCCTTTAACAAGAACCTGCTGGGGACTATTTCTGGAAGTTCCTATTTTTGTGATGATGGATCTATTTCATCTTTATTCTTGAAGGGTATCTTAGACAGTCTTAGACTTCTAATCTGCAGTTCTTCTCTTCGCACAGTGACTCCCTTACTTTCCCATCTTGTTGCTTTGTTTATGTTGAGAAGTGTGCTTATCCATCTTTGGTCTTTTGAACCGAAGCTGTCCTTGAAAAACTTGCCTTCTTTTAAGAGTGTTCTCTTTATTTGGTTTCCATGATTTTATGATCATGTGCATGGGTTTATTTGTTTTCATTCTGCTTTAAGCTTATGTTGTTTCTTTAGTTTGCAGTTTGGTATCCGTGTTAGAGACCCTTTATTGAGGCAGGAAAGATGGCTCAACAGGTAAAGACTGACAACATAAATTTGATCCCTGAAGCCCACATGGTGTAAGGAGAGAGATGACTCCCACAAGAGGTCTTCTGACTGCCACATGTATACTGTGACATGTACCTCCGGTGTCCACAAAATAGATACATATAAATAATATTTACAAAGAAGATGCATATTTTCCTTAGACTGCAACTCTCCAGTGAAGAAAAAAACTGCTTAGGAAACATTAAGAAGCGGCTTAAATTGGGCCAGTCCATGTAAAATGAGCCCTCTGCGCAGCCCTCAGTATTACATAGACCCAGTTTAAAGAAGTGGTGGCCAAAAAGAGACTTCCCTTTTCAGGTTCCATTATGTATTAGCAGTCACATAAGCAAAATCCTCTTCATTCTAAATGACACTCCTTTTGACCCATCATCCCTCCATGAAGAGTGACCACAGATGACAGAGACAGAAGGAGTAGAAGAGGGAGAGAGAAAGATCTTAGTTCTTCCTTCCCTCTGAGAGCTGAGAGCAGCCCTGAGCCTGCTGAGTGAGAGAGCAGCTAGCCCTGTGCTTGCTGAGAGTACATGGGTTCAGTCAAGTGGGTCCCCAGTGATCAAATACCTTAAAGACAGCTTTTGGAGTTGAGAAGAATAAAAATAAATAAAATGATGAGCAAGATGATGGTGAAGAAAGATTAAATGTGAATTAAATGTCAATTCTTAAGTTTTTCTTGTCATTTGGAAGCAAAGTCAATATCAACACTCAATTACTGTTTGAGTAGTAATACTTTGGCCTCATGTAAACCACTAGTAAGATCATCTTTGATCTTTTAAATTTAATCTTCTTTTTAAGGTCTCTTAGTGTTTTTTAAAAGCAGTACTATGTTTGTTCTGTGAATCCAAGTGTTTATGTCTCTGAAAATCATTTTTTAAAACTTTTAAAAAGTATTTATTTGTGTGTGTGTGTGGGGCGTGGTACATGTGTGGAAGCAAGAGTACAGCTTGGAGGAGTCAGTTCTCTCCTTCCACCATATAGGCTCTGAAGATCAAACTCATGTCATCAGGCTTGGTGGCTTGGTGGTACCTTTACTCTCGGAGTCATCGCCCAGACTCGGATCTTAGATGGCAAGTCCCTTTACTCTCAGAGTCATCGCCCAGACTTGGATCTTAGATATATTTTCTTTATCTTTTTTGATAGTTCTATTAATTGCATTTTGTTGGGCACAATTACATTTGCTTTGAGAGCTTCATTGGGTCCCTTTTTTTTTCATCCAACTTCTGAATTGGACCCTGGCCTCTCATACACGAGACACATAGTTCCCACTGAGCTACATCCCGCAGCCCTCCTTACATGAGAGCTTTCACAGAGTGCCCCTCCCTTGCAGCATCTCTACCCAAGGAGCTTCTTGCTAGGAAAGCCACCGCCCTTTTATTTAAAAAATATATATGTCTTTGAAGTATTTTTCTAGTTTCTGAGTGGAAAGAAGGTCATCTCTGTCTTCTTGAAATAAAAAGTATAGACTCTTTGACCTAGAAAACCTAGACAAATACAACATTGTCTTTCTGAACAAGTCGCTAGGATAGTTCCCATAGATGGTACATGAGGAACAACATGTGTAGGACCCAACTCTCTCATACAGATGAGAGCAGATGTGGAAGAAGGTGTACACGGACCTGGATGGGGCTTGAAAGGTAGAGACAACTAGTCGTAATGATGTAATTAATTTAGGGGGTGTGGGGTTTAAATATTCTTGGCCCAGGGAATGGCATTATTAGGAGGTTTGGCCTTCTTGGAGGAAGTCTGTCCCTGTGTGGGTGGGCTGTGAGACCTTTCTCCTAGCTGCCTGTGAGACAGTCTTCTCCTGTCTGCCTTTGGAGCAAGAGGTGGAACTCTTAGCTTCTTCTGCACCATGCCTGCTTGAATTCTGCCATGCTTCCTGCCGTGATGATAATGGACTGACCCTCTGAACCTGTAAGCCAGCTCCAGTTGAATGCTGTCCTTTAGCAGAGTTGCCTTGGTTATGGTATCTGTTCACAGCAATGGAAACTCTAACCAAGACAGAGAGTGATTCTTTTTCTTTTGTTATTGCAGAATTTCTACATCACAATTGATTATTAAAGATGATATAAATTTGAATATATATTATAAATAACTTTTTAAAGATCTCTCTACTTATAGAGGCTTCATTAATATATCTGGTTGCTTGTAGTTCAAAATTAAAATAAAAAAAATCCCCAAAGTGCTCATAGATCTGTGCACAAGTGCTTCTCTTCTTCCCTCCACCATTGGTTAATGCTTCCTCTAACCCATTCTTGTCTTTACCCTTAATGTAGATGCTATTACTCATTCCTCTTATATTTTAAGCATTGAAATATTTTTTCCAGGGTTGTTTATCTAGGGACAGGATGCTGGTTCTTTTGGTCCATTTTAGTGCTTAGTGCAGCTGGGATCATGGTTGCCTACACTACCTTGCTTTTGGTGAGTGATGCTTCTCATTTTTTTCCTCCTTAAACAGCCTCATGGGCTACTCCTTCCTGTGCTAGTGTATCTATCTGTAGTCCTTGATATTAGTAGAGTTGGAGTTTACACCATCTCCTTCAATTTCATGCACAAGGGGTGGCTGAAGGAGATTTATGCTATTTAGAGTATGTGTCTAATCAAGCTGACCCTTGAGCAGGTGACAGAGCACCCCTATTTTATTCCCCCATTTAATAGTCTATCCATTAATTTACTCAGTATTATTTAAATGCCAAGAGCTTTACACTCCTAGTCTATATACAACAAACCAGTTCTACACAAACACTAGTCATGCAGTTCAGATGCAAACTATTTGTGTATGACCCTGCCTCTGTTGCATGACATGGTAAAGTCATGTTGCATGAAGAATGCACACCATGTAAGACAAAGGTCCATGAAAAGGGAGAACCAAACAGAAAGATAACTCTAGGAAAAACTGTACTTACTTTAATTTCATAATTTCATGTTTCCATTGATTTCTCTCTGACACACAAGAGTCAATCCCTTAAATATGTTACAAATTGCAATATTTTTCTTCTAAAATGTATTAATCATTGTGAAAATACTGTAATAAGTACTGAGTATGTAGAAACCAATAAAAGTAAAATGTGGTTTCTATCTTCATGGAGAGCCCTTGATAGAAATAATGTGTTCACTCTGTTTCTTGCTGACAGTTGAAACTTGGTGGGGGAGGGCGGTATTTGACCTACAGTTTGAAAGATGTAGTCGTCTGTAGTGGAGAAGGAAAGGCGGCAAGCGGCAGGCAAATGGAGCGCCTGGTCATCTTAAGTCTCTTGGCCAGGAAGCCAAGGGAGATCCATATTCACCCGCAGCTCCCTTTGTCCTTTTTTCTCAGCCTAAGGCCTCAGCCCAGAGAATGCTGCTGTCCATATTCAGAGTGAGTCTTCCTTCCTACGTCAGATCTTTCTGTTAAAAATTTCATAATACAAACATGCAGAAGTATTTCCAGGGTGGTTCTAAATCCAATCAAATTGACAAGGAAAATTAATCTTCACAGATCGGAATGAGATAAAGTTATGGCTGTTTCTTCATTCATTGTTTAGAATCTCTTAGACAACCAAGTCACAGGAAAATGTAACTGTTTCCGATGGAATTTTGTAATTATCATTAGAAATACCCACATGAAACTTGTCAAGGCTTCTAAGAGGGAAGAGAGAGTTTCTAGCAAAGAACATCAAATACAACTTGATAAAAGAGGTAGCACTGGAGGGCTGGCATAGTCAGTAAAGGGTCTCCAGAATCAGACCCAGGGCTGCAGTGGGGGCAGGGCAGAGGCAGGGAAGCTCTTGAAGCTCATTGACTAGGTAGCAATGAACTTCAGGTTCAGTGAAAGACCGTTCATCCAAAGATAAAAGTAGTCCATATACTTGTGTAAATGTATGCATGTATATGACCACATGTGCAAACATCTACACCAAATACACACACACACACACACACACACACACATACCCCAAAACGTAGCAGCATTGGAGTGGAATCTTGAACAGATAATGATTTTGGACATATGGAGATTGAAATGGGAAGGAACATTGTGAGCCGAGAAAACATATTTGAGAGAGTAATAAGAGTTTAAATAAATTTGATATTTTGTTAGGAAAAGACTAGTGTAGAGTGATGGGGAGACACAATGTGTGACAGATTTTGAAAGGCTTTGAAAGTAAGAGTAAGGTACTGGGCAAACATGGGTTTCTGTTTTCAGAAAATCTTTCTAGAAGTTGTGATGTGAAGGTAGAATCTTTCTTTTCAGTGAGAAAGATGCAGATGTAATATATGCTCTAAGCTAAATTCTGGGCCACTGAATTGTACCTCGCTTATATACAATCAGTGGGGAAATAGGATTGTTAGCTTCCAGCATGAGAATATTAGTGCCCAGGAGTCTCCATTTCAACAGACTCCTTAGCCTACATCTCTTGGACAATGGTGAGGAAGGAGAGAGGCCTGGCTTCACACCCCCTCCCCCCATCATAAGGGCGCTTACTTTGAGATCTCAGTGTGAAGCTCAGTGGAGAGAATGCTGTGCACTGTGTGAGGCCCCGGGTTTGATTCCCAGCAGTGAAGAACAAAGGTTATTGAGCAGTAATTTTGGTCAAGGTTACTATAACTTGACCAAACTCTCCTAAGCTTTGGTTGCTTTTTAAATGAGAATGATGTTTAATAAAATGGTATTTTTATAGGGCTGAGTAAAAATAAATAAAATTGTATATACCAAATTATTGTAGTAAAAGGTAAGTGCTTTGTACACGAGTATGCTAACATATGAGGACTCAGGTTTGCAGTTTCTGTGTTCATACTGACTTGAAGACTGGCTAGATTCCGACTTAGATTTAAAATGTATTGAGCATATTCCAACTGTAATGACAATCAACATCATCAATACCAGTCCTGGAAAGAGCTTTTAGATGACCCTTGGGAGAGTTGGCTTGGAAACTCTCTTCTCTTGTTAGTGAATCTAAGCACTATCAGGCATGAAGTCCATCACAGAGAAAATAGTGTGCAGAAATTCAGGAAGCATCAGTGATAATGGCTGTGAGATCCCAGAGGAGAGAATAATGAATTCTTCCTAGGATGCTAATAGAAGCTACAGACAGGAAGTGACATTTGAACTGGCTTCAAGGGTCAGTGGCATGGGGAAGATGAGTCTAAAAGGGATGAGAAGTACCATGGCAAGAGAGAATAAAGGGTAGCCCCACGAAGCAAAGGTTGTGCCCATCCTGAGAGGCTCCTGAGCCACTGGGCTGTTCTGGGCTTGACTTTAGTAAGCTGGAAATAATCACCTCGCCTCCTTTGCTTTGCAGTTGCTTGGGTTTCTGTTGCTCTGGGAAAGGATTGAACTAAACTTGCATACTTCTCATAAGGTAAGACAGCGTGGTCCTCACAGGAGTCCACAGATGGCATGGGGCTGCCCAGCGCTCCATGCTACATGTGCATCTGGCCCTCTTTCTCTACTCTCTGGACAGATCTGCTTGTGCTGTTTAACTGAAATACCTAAACTCCTGAAATAGGAACTGAAGTGCAGAGCTTGCTGAGTCGATACCACTTTTTCTTTCTTTTTTTAAAATTAGGTATTTTCCTCATTTACATTTCCAATGCTATTCAAAAAGTTCCCAATACACTCCCCCCCCCACTCCCCTACCCATTCCCATTTTTTTGGCCCTGGCGTTCCCCTGTACTGGGGTATATAAAGTTTGCAAGTCCAATGGGCCTCTCTTTCCAGTGATGGCTGACTAGGCCATCTTTTGATACATATGCAGCTAGAGTCAAGAGCTCCAGGGTACTGGTTAGTTCATATTGTTGTTCCACCTATAGGGTTGCAGATCCCTTTAACTCCTTGGGTACTTTCTCTAGCTCCTCCATTGGGGGCCCTGTGATCCATCCAATAGCTGACTGTGAGCATCCACTTCTGTGTTTGCTAGGCCCCGGACTTGTCTCACAAGAGACAGCTATATCTGGGTCCTTTCAGCAAAATCTTGCTAGTGTATGCAATGGTGTCAGCGTTTGGAAGCTG
Organism: Mus caroli; assembly: GCF_978045245.1. Lineage (NCBI taxonomy): Eukaryota > Metazoa > Chordata > Mammalia > Rodentia > Muridae > Mus > Mus caroli. The sequence continues at coordinate 48,459,979 of NW_028227263.1, read as the reverse complement.
ATTATGGGATGGATCCCTGGATATGGCAGTCTTTAGATGGTCCATCCTTTTGTCACAGCTCCAAACTTTATCTCTGTAACTCTTTCCATGGGTGTTTTGTTCTCAATTCTAAGAAGGGGCACAGTGTCCACTTTTTCTTTCTTTCTCCCAGTGGCTCATGTCATATTCCCCAGCTTTGCTCTTTCTGCCCCAGTGAAATCTTAGGCACATTTCTTACTTTTGCCGTTTCTTTCCATCACAATAGCATTCTCATTTAAGTCAGTAAAATTGTGGTTCACAGTAATAACCCCATCCCCAACTTTCTAAACTTCTACTTCTAAAACATTCTATGTCCTCTATTTGGACTTGACTCAGCCTCTGCCTGTCATGATGGAGAGGGCAGTGGCTCTTTTCACAATGACATTTTCCTTGGGTTAGTGCCTGCTTCCTCTGAAACTTCTTTAAGACCTGAGTGACCTTTCCTTAAATGAATCCTTTTAAAATGATACCACCATGGCTTCTCTCAATCAGTTTGTACCTGGTCCTCAGAGACTAGGCAACCTCATTCCACGCTCTGTGTACCAATAGCACGCTTGCAGCATGGAGTTTCTAACTTTGTCCTGTCATTGATAGATCAGCTCAAGTGGCATGTTCTTCCTTTTTTTTTTTTTTTTTTTTTTTTATAGACCTCCTCAAGCATGGTTGTGACTGCATGCTTATGTTTCTCCAAATCTGGGAACACATCAAGTCTTTTGAGTGGCATCCTTAAATCTCTTCTTACTTAAATGAGAAATTCAAATTGGAAGTATAACTTAAAGATTATTAAAATATATGGAAATTGAAGCCATGAACTGTTGCATGAGAAGAATATATATCAAAAAGAAAAGAAAAGGCCTTAGCGCTAATACTATCCATTTTAGACATTGGACACAAGAAACTTATTATTCCATCAGCCCCCTTTCAACAAATCTTCAACCGAGACATCGCTGGCATCCCACTTTTATTAAGCACAGCTATTATCTTCAGCCAGGAGCAGATGAGGTATATGCTCTAAGCTAAATTCTAGCCACAGAATCGTCTTCCCCTCTTCATTCACAACCAGCAAGAAATTGTTTTGTTAGTTTCTAAAGTGGGAATGCTAGTATCCAATTAAATCATAAGTTTTAGTGAACTTTTTTTTTACCCTACCTTTTTTGGATACATGTAATGATTATTGAATCAGTTTCAGAGAACAAAGTGCTGCTTAAATCTTAGATTCTGGTATCCCAAAGTGAAAATCTCTGATATATGTTCCTATTAGTAAAGTTAGACTGGTTTATAAAATTATGTTTTCTTCTTGTCTGGCATCATCCTTAGAATTAGTTCCTATACATCTTCAATGGGATTTTTGTCCATCAAGTTGATAAAATCTTGCCATTGTTTTTCAAACCTTCTTGTCCTGAAGTGTTTCTGGATCTAACTGCAGTTATGAATCTGTGGTAGTGAGAAGTGATGGAGGGGGTTTTGAGAGGATGTGACTTTCCCTTGGAAGGTAATTACTTTAGTTAGGCCTTCAAACTAGCAAGAACAAGACCTATTGAGTCTGATTTTATTGGCAAGGGTGATTCTTTAGGGCTTGCAAGTCTTTTATCCTTTTTCAGAATAACTCAGAAGGGATAGGATTAGCAGCAGGTCTAGACTCTCTAGATTACCCAGGAAAGCTCAGAGAGTGCTTTTAGATTCCAGTGATGAGTCAAAGTCCTTGTAAACATGCTAATAATTCGACTTCCTTATAAAAACCCCTAAGGTATCAGTTAGCTAGTAATAATGGGATGCCTCTGAAATTTTCTAACAAGATAGACCTAATATATCTTGGTTGCTTTTACTTTAAATAAGCCTGGAATTACAGGTTTTTTTTTTTTTTTAATGATGGAAAAGGACTTGCTGGAGCTGTATAATTAATAGAGTGATAGATAAGGATGCTATGTACACAAAACGGCTCCTTGTGTAAGGCAGCATTTCTATATATTTGGCTCAAAACGCACCCCATGTTCTAAGCTCAAAATCAGAATGCCTGACAAATGTGGATGAGTAAAGAAAGCTCTCCTGGGTAGCTGTGTTTTACATGACCAGATTTCCCCAAGAGAAAATATTTGATTTGTACCCTATGATTGTTTACATCCTTTAATTCATCTGTAAAGCTTGGTGTTGAATAAGAGGTTAAATTCGCCAGTTCAACTGCTAAATGCATTTAGTTTGCTAATAGGCTGCTTACTTTAAGTTTATGTATTTGAGAGCTTTGCTTGCACTTCTTTATTTTTTAAGTCAAAGAGGAGGAAAAGGTTTGTAATAACTGTTATTGAAATTGAGTGGATGGCTAAGAATGAAAATCATTGAAAATGGCCTGGCTTAAGGATGGAGATACTAGATTGGTAGAAGCATCCAGCCACACAATTATGTAATTCCTTCTAGTCCCACTATACAGCAAAGACTTAAGAAGAATGAAAGTGAGTTATTGGAGCCACCTAACACTGAGGACTCACAAGGCAGTTAGATGGAAAAAACAGGGCTAAGGTGGTATAACTAATCATGTGCAGTTCACAAGGACAGTTCTGATTCCAATCTGCTGTCTAGAAGTAAAAAACCAAACCAAACCAAACACCTTTCTCTTTGCCCAGGTCTTCATTTTCCTAGTCATTATCCTGTGCTCCTTCTTACTTGGTATTTTAAGCCATTTCTGGAAGGACAAGTGGCTGATAGCTGGGCTGTCACTGCAGGTAAGCATTCCTCTATAGTTCTCAGCCCAATGTCCATCTGTGGCTAGTCTGACTTTTGGCTTTTCCCCAGATCTTTGCTCCCTTCGTGCACCTGAGCCTTATAACTGTGATGATTATAATTTCCTGGCCTCTATCCATCTGCATGGCCCGCTTGGAATCAGAAGGTACATGATGTGAGGTGGAACCTTGCCTGATCTCCCCAACTTGCACATACCACTCAAAGAAACAGAAATGAGAGCTAGCTACCCATGTACCTCTTTGAAATTTCTTTAGCATATTGTGAAGGCATTTTTTTCTATGGTATCACTTACCAACCTCTGTAGCCTATCATAGTATTTCTATGACTAAGTTAGCCTTCTTCTGAGAAGGATTCTTTTAGAAAAACATCTTTTCCCTCTATGTTAATGCACACCATTTATCTGGGGCAATGGGGACAGCAGAGGGCATCTTAATTCTGCTTTGACCTGAATGCTACTTATAAGACGTAGCCTGTCCATACACAAACGTCACTGGTTTCAATTAACACTGTGTCCTGAGAGTGCTGGTTCTATCAGGCAACCCAGAGAAGTCCTCTGTGAGTCCCTGTTCTACCCAGCAACTTAAAGAGTCAAGAATGGCTGCCTCTGCAGCCGGATTCTTCTCTATTCTTTTGCAATGATAGTGGAAACAGGACAATGAGCTCTGGATGCTGAACTGCTTTGCAAATGCAAAACAGTGGGGTCTTCTTTCTCCATCTCTCTTTTTACTATTGGTTAAGTAAAGGACACTTGCTTCCTAGCTTGTGGGAGGTTGCAGGCAAGTGAAGGGTTGGCTTAATATTGGTGCTGGTGTGTGTGTGTGTGTGTGTGTGTGTGTGTGTGTGTGGTGATTGTAGTACATTTTAGAAAATATTTCTAGGGCAGAAACTTAAAGTGAACATCAATAAACTATTTTCTCTATTTTAGTTAAAGTAAGAAGATACAGGATGGCAGATTACGAGCAAGAAATACAGGAGAGGTGTAATGTATTCCAAAGGTTAAGAGGTTAGAGATGGAGATCTCAATTTGAAAGTCACTGAAGCATAGGTAGTAATTTAAACAACGTACAAGTGGGCGGGAATCCTCAGAGGTCTAAAACAGAAGGTGTTGGGAAGCAGTTGATAATAGGAATTAAAGATAGCTTGTGGTATGGGAGCTGGTATGGGTGGAGGTGTGGGAAGAAGAGAAAGAAGGAAGAAACAAAACTAGTAGTATTTATCAACTATGATAAGCCAGCACTGTTGCACCACCTCTGTGAGCAGTGTTAGCTGCCAGACAGACCTAATTTACAGAAAAAAGGTGAAGACCCAGAGAAGTTACATCATGTGTCCTCAGTTACTATAAGAGGTGATAGAGCTTATACCCACATTCCTGCCACTTGGTACCTTTCCCACTACACTGCTCCACCCTAAGTTAGAAAGTCTCTTGAGATGATCTTTGCAGCCATCAGGGCTCTTTCAGAGCCAGCCAAGCTCCTCTTCTGAGATGCTGTTTCTAATATTTTCTTCCTTTTCTTCCCTCCCCTCCCTCGTGCAGCCTCCTTTCCCTTCCTCCCACCCACCTTCTGTACCGTTTTTCCATTTTTACTTTCAAGTTCCAGCAATATTGCCTTAATAATAATTTCTTTGTCTGAAATGTAGGTCAGTGGTAAAGCACTTGCCTGGCAAATATGTGGTCTGGATTCAATACCCAGCCCTGAGAAAAGTCTTATATCTGAACAATCCTGTGTATGCATATCTAACCCCCGAAAGAGGATGTGATAGAAATAGAAAAGCAAGTCATGGCCTGGCTGCAGCCTCGGGAAGTTAGCTGTTTGAAATGGCTCTCCATCCCTCTTCCTTTTTACCCACTTGTCTCTTCTTCCAACTTTTTCAGCTCTACAAATCGCTGCTGGACTGTCCTTCCTGATCATTCTTTTATGCCTTTATTTGATGCCACTGGGGATTTATTCTCCCTGTATTCTGAAGAAGGAGAATTTAGGACCTAAGCCCACCCTCTTTGGACATAGAGGTGCACCCATGGTAGGTCTGAGAACATTGAGCTTGGACGAAGGTAGGTAGGTATGGTGCCTGTGGATGAGAGGAGGGAACCTCAGAAACCTCAGCAACCCCAGGGAGGAAAAGGAATCTTGGCATAACAAGAATAAAGACTTGTATATGTTGTATTTGAACTGAGGTCATCTAACTCCTGGTCAGCTTCTCTTTACAGTGCCCAGTGTTTGGCCTCTTTGACAAGAGAGCACAGGGAACCAAGCTCTGATTTTCAAAGCCCTTTCATTCCCAGGCTCTATGCCTACCACCAAAGAAATGTTGGGAGGAACGATTCTAAGGCATAGCGATTAATGTCCCTTTCTTCCATAGTTGGCGCCAGAGAATACCATGATGTCCTTTGAGAAGGCTGTTGAACTTAATGTTTCTGGCCTGGAGACAGATATATACTTAAGGTAGGACTAGGGTAGAGCGGAAGAGGGGAGTTGTCCAATGTCAGGGGATAGGACCAGTTGGCTCAAGGTGTAAAGAGAATAAGCCTTGAAGAGTTTCCTCCATGTTTGAATAGCATATTTGCACATACCATATATATTAACCATGTCTCCCTTATAAAATATATTCCTTTACCTCTGTCTTCTTTACCAAAAGCTCACAAGCCACATGCAATTCAAGTGGTTTTCCAGTGTAAACACTAACCCAAACTCAGGACTCACTCATTAACACTCCCTAGATATCTGCTATATTCTAGGCTGCCTTCTGAGTGTTCAGGAGTTGCAGTTGAGTGAGATACAGTCATCTTTACCTTCCTGGGTTGAAGGAGATGTGGCATAGTTGCAGGTAAGCACAGAACAAGGCCATTTGTGATAACAAGCCTTTCAGAGAAGACTAAATCAAGTGCAAGGGAGCCTCAGTGAAGGAGAAGGATATTTCCTATTCTGTGAAAGAAATCATCTATATGCTTAAAGTTATGTGTGGGTTAACCTTAAAGGAAAATATTCTACTAACCAGAGAGGAAGTCATTCCAGACAAAAGCATCAACCTATTTGAAGGCATATTAATGAGCAATAAACAAGTCAAAGAGACCCATAAATGTGTAGTGGAAAGTCAGGGTGTCAGAGGCTAGGTGGCTTATTGATTTTTGTTGTTGTTGTTGTTGATTTGTTTCTTTGTATTTGTTTTTTAATTTTATTACTGTTTGTTGGCTTAAGCATGTATACATGTGTCCCATGGTGTGTAGTAACAGAGGCCATAGAATGGAGTTAGTTCTTCCTTTCCATCATGTGGGCCCCAGAGATCAAAATCAGGTTGTCACATTTGAGAGGATGTGACTTTGCCTTGGAAGGTAACCTCTAAGGTGATACCTGTTCTTGAAGACAAAAGGAGTTCCTTATAGATAACAAAGATATGGGTTTTGTTTTTCCATCTGTTCATCTAACTTTTGATCTTTTGATTGGAGAATTAAGGCCATTAATATTTAAAGTTATTATTAAAAAGTGTGTTGATAACCATCAATTTATTGCCTTTTTGCTATTTGTCTTCTTAGTCCTATTTTATATTTCAGTAATTATAACTTCATTTGTTTACTTTCTGAAGTGTTTGGGCCCCACCTATCTATAGGTATCAATGGTCACTGAGAGTGGGAGAATCTGTTTTCTCCAGGGACAAGCTTTTTGATAGGTCACCCAACCCTAGGTGGTCCCTAAACACATGCATATATGACCAACACCAAAGAGCCTCAGTTTGTTTATTTTTATATATGTCAATAATGTTTATAGAAGAAGAGGTCATACAACAGGAGTTGGAGCAGAAACAGAAAGTAGTGGAAATTAGGTAAATATAGTATTCATGTAAGAAATTCTAGAAAAACAAATTCAAAAATTAAAATGAAAAAACCATTACAGTAGTGTAAAGTATTATTAAAAAATAAGTGAACCACTTAGAAAATTAGCACAAAGTCATGTATAGGTATTTTATACTAGAAGATATACAGGTAACAAGTTCATAAGTGCAAATCTTTTCAACTTTATTAGATATTAGGAAAATATGAGTAGTACTAGCATTACTCATCTATCTGAATGTCTTAGGAGAGAGCAAGATGGCAAATCTGAGTCAAATCCTCTAGTGATGATCTTACCATAGACATACCCTTTTGAACAGCTAATTCATTTACAAGAACCAAAAAAAGCCAGGGAAGAGACCATACTGCCTGGTTTTAGTAAAATAATAAGGAATGATTTATTGAAGAAGCAGGAAGAAAGAATTGCCAATCAGCCTTCCTTCAATTCTCAGAAGCATGGAGAGAGAAGAGGGAGTGATGGGAGGAGAGAATCAAGTACAGGACTTTGACCTCAAATCCAACGTCAGACCTGTCAGGTGCCTGTCCTCAGACCAACACTCATGACTACTGAGCTACTAGAATTGTGTTAACTAGCTACCGGATTACCTCTACCACCTCTCTCCCAATGTTGACTAGCAGAGAAGAAAGCAAGATTCTACTTTATGGGAGCAAAGCACAAAGGCTACCACAGGACTTTGCCTACTTTGGAGAAGACCTGCGTCAGGTAGAAACTAAACACCTATCCTGCCGAGGTCTTAGACAGAGTCTCTAGGTATGCTTGAACCTCAGTCAGAGAGACCTCAGAATCCGGACAGACTCAAGTTTTAGCCTAGTCCATTATCAGCCTTGGGTTTGGCTTGTTCACTCCCACTACCAAACACCCAGACCACGCAGGGCCCTGTGAGATTCAAGTACATCAACCTTGGCAGCTTAAAGACTTCCTGTGCTACCTGTTGCCAAGCCTTGGGCAGCACGGGTATGCCTCAGCTCGTCCTCACAGATGGAGATTTTAGAATTTCCCTAGATCTGTATCCCAGTGGGATACATTTGTCTTCTGGCTTGATTCACCAGCAGCTGTAGTGCGAGCCTGGATATACCCCTGAAGCTTTGCAGGTCCTAATGGAAAACTCAGTTATGACTTATTAGCTTTTGAGTACACATCACTGGTGACAGGGCAGATGTAGAGGGGTCCATCTGCAAGTACGGGGCAGAGAAAGCTGTACTACCAGAGGTGAGCCACCAAGGCTGGATCATAAGTTGGAATGGAGTACATTAACACTATCCCAACCGTGGATAGCAAGACTATGCTGTGAAGAGGATGTAGTAACAAGCATAGGACTTTGCCTTGGAGATTAATACTGGATGTATGAAACCTCACACTGGTCAGAACCCTAACAGTCCCTGTCCTCAGGCCTACCAGTGGAAAGGCCCTCTACAACAGCCCTGGTTTATTGGTTTTTTTGTTTTTTTTTTCCCCCAGTGCCACCTGTGACTGATTGCAGCAGACTCTGGCTATGAGTTAGCAGTAGGCAGTCAACAACAGTGTGGAATTCAGTTCTTGACAGTCTGTCTGCTGTGAGTGTGACAGTGTTGCAGTTTTGGTGGCCCTATATTGGAATGGCATAGAGGCCTGGGGCTGGTCCCTCCGTGGTACTTATATCCAGAGAGGGCAGAGTCTTCAGTGTCTGAACACTCCTGGTGACTGTGGGTGAAATTGTTCGGACTAAGATAACTCTCTGCAGAGGTTTAGATACTTCTCTAGTTCACTCTGTGAACAAATTAGCATCTGGGGATTTGAAGTAAGCGTGGGCTTGGACCACCCTCTAGTGCTGAAACAGTGGCAGTGCTCCTGCAGTGACTCCAGCACACATGGCTGCAGAAATTACTATAGACCAAGAGAAAACACATAGCCTGCATAGACTTTCTAGAAAAGTAAGCACAAAGCCAGAGTACAAAAGCTGAAGCAACTACATCACACACTAATAAGCATCAGGGATGTTCATGGAGCTATAACCTCACCTGACAGTTGAAATAAGGTACCAGGAGGTGAACAAATGGTAACTAGTATAGTCTTTGATAGTGAACTTAAGACATTTTAAAGGAACACGATGACCTTCAAAAGAAAATAGAATGATTCATTACTCAGAGAAACTTGACAGCAATGGAAGCATTTTTTAAAATAAGGCTTAATTGAGCTGAAATAATACAGTAAGTCATTAAAAATCTAGGAGATAGAAGAGACCAATACAGGAAAGAAGTAATGAACTCAGAAACAGGCTATTTGAAACCATAATTGGAGAGAAAAAAGAATATAAAGCATGAAGAATACTTGAACGGCTTTAGAGCAGAATTAGAAGAGCAAAGATTCAAGCTGTTGGGTTTCAAGAGGGATTTAATAATTCCACGTGGATATGCGACTTGTCAGAAAGTTAGTGATGAAAATGGAAACTTCCAAATCCTCAGGAGGAAACAAATATCCAGGGACAGGAAAGTCAGAGGTCACTAAACACTCAACAAAACCTGTCCCAAAGCACGACAATGTCAAAATTTCAAAAGGCAAAAAGGATATCCTCAAAGTAATAAGTGTTGGTATCAGGACCCCTGACATCACATCTAGGCAACAGCATGACCCACACATCCTTTGCCAAGGCAACAGCCATCATATTCCCAGAATCCACTTGACTCACCTCCCACCATTACCCGTGGCTACGTCAATATCTATATTTAAAAGGAAGACCCCTCTGATCTCTCTCTTTCTTTCCCCCTTCTCTTTCTGCTGCCACCTTGCCCTTTTCTCTCTCAATAAACCTCCAGTGGAACTGTTTGGTCTGGTGTGGTCTTTCTGGAGCCACACAACGATCACAACAAGTGTTCCCTGAGTACCTAGGACAGACAGACGTATCCTTGTGGACCAGGAGAGGTGCATGTGAGTTCTAGGAGTTAAAGGCTCTCCATGGAAGCACTTTGACCAGAGCCAATGTGAATGTATTAGTTGCTTTCCTCATCACTGAGACCAATACCTGGCCCAAGTAGCCTGGAGAAGGAAAGATTTGGTTTGGGACTCACTGTTATGGGGGATTCCATCCATGATGACAGGGAGAACACAGTAGAGCTGAGTACTTTATCCTGAGCCAGAAAGCAGAAAAAAGGGAGATACGAGCATTTGTCTTTGTGAAAGTTGGGTTACCGCAACTTGACATAAACCTAGACATAACTTGGAAGATGGGATTTAATTGAGAAATCGTTTCCATAGGATTGGCCTGGAGGCTAGTCTGTAGGGCATTTCCTTAACTAATGATTGATTGATTGATGTGGGAGGACCAGCCCAAATAATAAGACAAATATTAATAGGCCTAAAGGTATATATAGACACCAATACCATAGTAGTAAGAATTCTAGTTTGTATTACCAACAATGGATGATAATCCAGAGAGAGTCAATAAAGAAATGGCAGAGTTAAGTTGTGCTCAACCCCAAATGTTCCCAACAGACATCTATAGAACTTGATATCAAATAGCTTCAGAACATAGATTCTTCTTAACAACACATTCTCTAAGATAAATCATATGATAAGACATAAAAACAAGTCTCAACACATTTTTAAAAATAGAAAGCATATTATGTATTTTTTCTAACTACCTTCCTTTCTTCCACAAAATTGCAAAATACAAACTCAGCACATGGAAATCTATAATACCGAGAGTTTGTATTTGTGAGGTCCTAGGTCCAATTGTGGGGTTCCTAGCACCACACTCAATCAATAGTAGCTTTGCTATGGCTAGTAAGTGGTCAGTTCCAGTAGAAATCAAGAGGTGGGGGCTGGACTGGGTAAAGTGTTTGTTGTGTAAGCATGAAGACCAAAGTTCTAATTTCCAGCACCCAAATAAAAGCTAGACATGGTATCACACATTTGTATCCCCAGTACTGGGGGAGCAGAGATAGGAAGGTTCCCATGTGCTAGCAGGTCTTGCTAGTTGGTGATCTCCAGGTTTTTGTAAGAGACCCTATTTCAATGAGTAAGATGGAAAGAGATAGAGGAAGATAACTGACACCAACCTCTGCCATCCACACATGAATGCATGGGATGGCTTACTTGTGCACACACACACGTGAGCACACACACACACACACACACACTCACACACACACAAAAGAAATGATGACATCAAGATCTGGGCATGGTAATACATACTTAAAATCCCAGCCTTGAAAGGCAGAGGTAGGAGAATCATGAGTTCAAGGTCACCTTGCACTACATAGTAAGACCCTCTCTCAAACAAACAAACAAAATCAAGAAAACATTTTCATTTATACTAGATGCAAAGCAATATAACACTTGGGAATATGTTTGAAAGGGTAAAAGATCTCTGTCCCCTAAACCCTATAGAACATTGGTGAAGAAATGGAAAGACACACAAAACATAAACATGTCCTAGATTTGTGAAATGGGAGACTCTGTGCTATTAAAACATCCATAGTACCCAAAGGACTCTATGGATTTGTGTGATCCTTGTCAACAGATCAATGACAGTTTTCACAGACCTAGAAAAAAGAGTTTTAAAATTGTATGAGACTACTAAAAAACCCTAAACTACAGTTTGGAGGAAAAAGAACAAACTAGAAGGAATTATACTATGGAACTTCAAAATCTATTACTATGCTATGGTAATAAAAATAACATGGATAGCCAGGTGTGGTGGCACATGTTTTATTCCCAGAACTCAGAAGCTGAATGATAAGCCATTCTCCTGACTTTGAGGGCCAGAGCTTCTGGGTTCTGTGTTTCAGTGTATTGCTCCATTTCCAGCACCCAAATAAAAGCTAGACATGGTATCACATATTTGTATCCCCAGTACTGGGGGAGCAGAGATAGGAAGGTTCCCATGTGCTAGCAGGTCTTGCTAGTTGGTGATCTCCAGGTTTTTGTAAGAGACCCTATTTCAATGAGTAAGATGGAAAGAGATAGAGGAAGATAACTGACACCAACCTCTGCCATCCACACATGAATGCATGGGATGGCTTACTTGTGCACACACACGTGAGCACACACACACACACGCACACGCACACGCACACGCACACACTACCTGTAGACAAGGTTTAAACTAGACATCACCTGCCTCAACCTCCTGCGTGTTTTATCCCACCAAAGTTGGCTCTACAGACATATTTTATATTCATGTTTACTTTGCATGTTAGCTGCAAATTTATAATATTATTCTATACTATCTAGTGTCCTTGTCTAGTCCTATCCGCTCTTATTTTTGAGTTTGTCTCTGTCAAAGAAGCTCACTGGCATATATTGACATATTCTTGCATCTTTACATCTCAAAGTTTTTATTATATGCTAGACATTGTAATTTTACATGGATGGGGGCTACTTTTGTTGTTTCCCTAAAGAATGTTGGGCTTTTTCTAGCAGGTCGATGAAGTAGAAGTACTTCTAACTAGTTTGATCCTCTGAAGCTGTCTTAAGCACTCTTATGGAGTTACGTAAGTGGATGTACATTGTTCTAGGTCTAAGTTATCTTCATTTCTAAGGTATGGCTTTCTGGAATCGGTAACGAATGCCCATGCAATTACTGAGGTCTCTCCTCTCTTGTTGAATGGAATCGACTGACTCACAACTCATGTGAGTTCTGCATTTGGGGGATTCTGATAATTTTTCTTTTCTTGAAAGTTGTTTGTCTAAAAAGTTTCCATTTCACTTATTTACTTGTATGTTTATGTATGTATGTATGTGCATGGACACACATGTAGAGGTCAGAGGACATCTGGTTTTCTCCTTCTACCATATGGATTGTGGGGACTGAACTCAGATTGACAGGCTGGGCAATGAGTGCCTTTTCCACTGAGCTGTGCCACCAGCCCGAAAGTTGTTCTTGCTAAGCCCAAGGAGTTTCCTGTGTGTAGACTGACACTTAGTCAGACTCAAGATCTCCGTGTGCACTGCTCAGGAACTATTCTTTGTTTTGGCATAGCTCCATCCTCTATGGGACTCTTCAATACATTGCAATTTTCTTTTCCTACTCTGATCTCTTTCTTCCCATTGCAGCAAGATGGCTAGGTCCCTTTGGGCTCACCCTTCTTGTACAAAACTCTACTATTATCAGGAATGTAGCTTGTGTAATGTTACAGATCAGTTAACTTGCTTCCCTCTTATCAGAAGTAGAATACTTCAGTCCCAGCTGTCCTCTGACTAATAGTTACTCCCTTTATTTTGTCCTGTTTTATAGCTGTGACAAGTTAAATAGCCTCTCAGTACCTCATGACCATTTTAGATATTCTCTTGGTGATTATTTTAATGAGAAAGAAAGAGAGAGTGTCATAAAGTCAGGGATTCTACAGAACAACTAGGAAGTAGAGGAATCAGGAATTTGCTTTATGTCAATGTGCAATGTGGAACAGGTGCTACTCTGAAAAAGGGCTCAGAAAAACCCAGAAAACTCACATAGAAACATGTCTAATATGGTCCTGGGGACCCTATCTCATAGCCACTCCCACTCACCATACTCTTAGGTCATTCTTGGTGACCCTATCTCATAGCCACTCCTCCCACTTACCATACTCTTAGGTCATTCCTGGTGACCCTATCTCATAGCCTCTCCCATTCACCATACTCTTGGGTCGTTCCTGGTGTCAATAATCTTCTGAATAAGAAGCTACTCTTCCAGCACCACCAGTATAAATACACACACACACACACACACACACACACACACACACACACACACACACCACACACACACCACACACACACACTATATATATATATATATATATATATATATATATATATATATATATATATATATATAATTCCCGGGCAGGAAAATGGTGGCATCTGACTGGCATTTAGTCCTTTGCTGAGATTGGAGGGAATGAATGTGAGAAGGCCTTGCAAGGCTTGCCACCCTGAAGGGCTTTGGGGAGCCATGCATGCCATGAAAGCTAGGTTTATCCTCTGTACTGCTCCCTCTCTTTCCCCTCCTGTCTGCAGTTTTGATAGTGTGCCTTTCCTCATGCATGACTATGACCTGACTAGAACAACTAACATCAAAGAGGTTCTACCATCAGCCGCTGGAAACCACACTTCCAACTTCAACTGGACTTTCCTGTCAACTCTGAATGCCGGCAAATGGTTCTTAAAGGTAGGACTCTGGTTCTATGAACTTGTGTGAAGTCTTCTGTTCAGGTTCCTGTGTCTGAAGATAAAGGTAAAAGGTGAAGACTGATTAGAGCATATGGGGTCTCTCCCAGCTTAGTAGCAGGGCTGTCACATTTTCAGGGTATCATGGGTCAGCATTTACTAGAAAGATTGATAATACACTTGTAAACTCAACCCTTACTGCTAGTCCTACCCAAGCATTTCACATCCTTTGATAGTATGTTTGCAACACACATGGCACTTTCCTAGCTGTCTAGAATATTTTACAATTGTCATAAAGCAGACTTGGAAACATTTATTTTTGAATTCTTGCTATGTAAGAATGTGTTAAGTACCTCCTGGGTACAAGGCACATGGGAAATAATGTTTTAAAAAATGAGGACTAGGGAGATGGCTCAGTCAGTAAGGTGCTTGCCCTGCAAGCATGAGTGTCTAGGCCAAATGGATCAGGGAGTCACCAGACTTGCCAAAAGAGCAATCTCTAGGTTCCATGAGAGAATGGGAGAGGGACAAAGGACAATACCAGCTTTCTCCCCTGGACTCGTGTATGGAGAGGTATGTACATACACAGATAGAACACACATAATACAAAAAATAAAAATAGTGTCAAGCAACCAAAATTTCCTGTATTCTATGCTCTGAATAATATAGCAGTCTCCTATTATGATTGTAACTTTTACTGATTATTTAAAAGCAGATTTCATATTATTTAACTCTTAGTTTATGTAAGTGAATAAGAAGGGTCAAGTAACAAGAAACATAGATACAGTTTTCTGTTCCTTTGGGATTTTTTTGTTTTGTTTTGTTTTTCTGCATAATCAGCAAGTCTAGAGTCAGGCTCTGTTAACCAGCCATTAAATTAAGTTCTAGGAATGAGGTAGGTAATTTATACATCTTACTTTAATTCTTTTACATTTATTTTTAAAATGTATTTTCTGATTCCAATTTTTATTATATTTCGTTATTTAAAACAATGTTTAAATTTAAATATATTTTGATCATATTCTTCCCCTCAAGTTATTCCAGATCCTCTTCCCCTCCCTACCTGCCCAACTTCAATTTCTTCTTAAAAAAAAAAAAAACAAAACAAAACCTAAAACCCAATACAACAAACCCCCAAAACCCTAGAAAACAAAATAGAACATTACTCAAGAAGAAAAAAACCCCACCAAACTGTAACTAAACAAAAGCACATACACAAACTGTGGAGTCTATTATATTCTGGTCAGTGACTCATGGTCATGAAGCCTGCTTGCCCTGGAGTAGTTGATATACCCAGCATCATTCCATTGGAGAAAACTGATTTCCCCTAACCCAGCAGGTATAAATGACAGTTCAGTTGTTATCCTTTACCCTGGTGGCTAGATTTTCACATATTTATTCATTAATTCATTTTTAAAAATATAACAAAATAGAATATAAAACAAAATTATCACATCAAAATTAAAAAAGACAAACCAACAGAAGGAGAAGAGCCCAAGGGAGGGCACAAGAATCAGAGACCCACGCGGTTACTGTGCACGCTGCTTCGGTCTCTGTGGGTTCAGATGAACTTTGCTCATGGTTGGTGACTTAGAGAGCCTTGGGTTTTTGGTGTCCTCTATCCACTCTGTCTCTTAGACCTTTTCTGCCTTCTCTTGTGTGGGGCTCCCTGAGCTCTGAGAGGAGGGATTTGATGGGCATCCCATTTAGGGCTGAGTGTTCCAAGGTCTCTCACATTCTGTAAAATGTCTGACTGTGGGTCTGAAAAAATCTATGGCACATGGCTCTCAAAGAACCTAGGCCAGGCCAACTCCATGGTTCCCTGCAAGCTAGTAGGGTAGTTTAGTGGCAAAACATTTCCTGCAAATGCTTTCGGGTCCAAGAATGTATTTCTCACTTTCCATGCAGAAAGGAGAAGGCAAGCCACCACAACAGCATCACAGATGTTGAAGACAACTGCATCACTAATAATGATAAGAAGAGGGTAAAGTAATAAAGAAAAATATCAATTTATATAAAATTATAATCTAAAATTAATGAAAGTAACAAGATCAATGAGAAAGAACAGAAATTACAAAACAAAACAAGTCCAACTGAGAATTGAAAGAATCATAATGTGGGGATTACCTTCCTGACACTAGAACGCAGGGATGAAGGCTCATGTAAGCACGAGCTTGACTTCTCTAAGTTCAGTGAGCTGTGTAGGTGTTGTCTGCAGCAATGGGGCCTTGCTGTCAGTTTGTGAAGAGCAACCTACAGTCTTAGTAACAGCTTGAGTTGTTTGGGGGATTCCTGTGGGACCTCTCTGGCCAACAACTCAATTAGATGCAACCAAATCCTGGTACTAGAAGTTTTGTTTGATGACCAGTTGGAATGCTTGTCTCTCTCATTATTTGGCAATTTCATTTAGAATTCCTTTATATATGTATATATATTTTAGGTATATTTCTACTGTATCATGTTTTCATATTATCCCTCAAATATCCCTTCATTTCAGCTGTCTTCCTCATATTCCTTCCCATAACTCTCTCTCCCTTCCCGTCCTCACTTGGTCCTCCCATTCCAGCCCCACCCCCATGTATTCATATCTATCTATTCTATTTCCTTTGTAATGGCATCTTTATGTTCCTGTACTCCCTTACTCGATCTAAACCTACCCTCTGTGGTTCTGTTGGCTGTAGCCTGGTTATCATTGACTTCACAACTAATATCTACACATTACCAAATACAGACAAGTTTTGCCTTTCTGTAGCCTGGTTATCATTGACTTCACAGCTAATATCTACACATAAGCAAATACAGACAAGTTTTGTCTTTCTAGCTCTGGGGTAGCTCACTCAGGATAATTTTTCCAGTTCTATCCATATGCTGCAAATTTCACAATGTCTTTTTTTTTTTTTTTTTTTTGGTTTTTCGAGACAGGGTTTCTCTGTGTAGCCCTGGCTGTCCTGGCACTCACTTTGTAGACCAGGCTGGCCTCGAACTCAGAAATCCGCCTGCCTCTGCCTCCCGAGTGCTGGGATTAAAGGCGTGCGCCACCACGCTCGGCCAATGTCATTGTTTTAATTAGGTATTTATTTAAATTACATTTACAATGCTATCCCAAAAGTCCCCCACACGCTCCCCCACCCACTCCCACTTCTTGGCCCTGGCATTCCCCTGTACTGAGGCATATAAAGTTTGCACGACAAATGGGCCTCTCTTTCCACTGATGGCTGACTAGGCCATCTTCTGCTACATATGCAGCTAGAGACAGGAGCTATGGGGGGTGCTGGTTAGTTCATATTGTTGTTCTACCTATAGGATTACAGATCCCTTTAGCTCCTTGGTTACTTTCTCTAGCTCCTCCATTGGGGGCCAGCATTTTCAACAAATGGTGCTGGCACAACTGGCGGTTTTCATGTAGAAGAATTCGAATTGATCCATTCCTATCTCCTTGTACTAAGGTCAAATCTAAGTGGATTAAGGAACTCCACATAAAACCAGAGACACTGAAACTTATAGAGGAGAAAGTAGGGAAAAGCCTCGAAGATATGGGTACAGGGGAAAAATTCCTGAATAGAACAGCAATGGTTTGTGCTATAAGATCAAGAATCGACAATTTTCTGAGGAACCACCAGATTGATTTCCAGAGTGGTTGTACAAGCTTGCAATCCCACCAACAATGGAGGAGTGTTCCTCTTTCTCCACATCCTCGCCAGCATCTGCTGTCACCTGAATTTTTGAACTTAGCCATTCTGGCTGGTGTGAGGTGGAATCTCAGGGTTGTTTTGATTTGCATTTCCCTGATGATTAAGGATGTTGAACATTTTTCAGGTACTTCTCAGCCATTCGGTATTCCTCAGGTGAGAATTCTTTGTTTAGCTCTGATCCCCATTTTTAATGGGGTTATTTGATTTTCTGGAGTCCACCTTCTTGAGTTCTTTTATCCTTTCCAAATCTGTTGGTGGCCTTTTTGTCTTATTGACAAAAGTGTCTTTTGCCTTATCATCTAATAGTGCCTATCATTTCAGAAATTATCTCATGTTATCTTTACAAAATAATAAATTCACTCCCAGTAGTATTTTAACCTAATAGTTATAAATGTACACAGTTTACTTGATTACATGGGAGGTGGTTATGTTCTTTCTATATGTAATGCTGTGTCTTTAATAGGGACCTAGGGTTTGTCATACTTGATTGAGTAGAATATATTCTTAAATGAGCCAGAAGACATGACCTTGATTTCACAATTTTTCAAGTGTTGCTGCAGGGAAAAGGAAAACAGATTATTGAATATATATGAATGGATGCATTGCCATGTAAAGCAGAGGTGGAATAGACACATACCTTCCTGAATTGAAGGGTCAGGGAAACAAGACCAAATACAAAGAATGGTTTACAGAAGTATAAGATTCAGATTTTTTAAAAAGTCTGCATTACATGACCATCAAAAAGTAAAACACAACAAAACTCTCAGACAAATAGTCATGACTAGAAGGCATCAGTTACTTTTCTGTTGCTGTGATAAAATACCACGATGAAAAACAACTTAAGGAAGAAAGGATTTATGTTAGCTCATAGTTTCAGAGGGAAAGTCTACAAAGGCTGGGAAGGCATTGCATGGTGACAGGAGCAAGACGCTGGCTGATCACATCTTTATCCACACACAGGAAGCAAAGCAAGAGGTGAACAAGGCTAACAACTATTAAAGCCTGCCCTCGGTGACATACTTCCTTGCAAGACTGCATCTCCTAAAGGTTCTATAACCTCTGTAAGCAGCACCACCAACTGGGGACCAAGTGTTCAAATATATAAACATGGGAGACAGTTTTTATTAAAATCTCTACATTTGACCCCTTGGCCTTAGGAAATCATGAGTATGTCATTACACAAAATGCATTTAGCTCAACTTCAAAAGTCCCAGTCTTTAACAGTCTTAACACCATTATAAAATCCAAAGTTTCTTCTGAGACTTGAGACAATCTCTTAACAGTTACTACCTGTGAAAATTAAAATTAAAAAACCCAAAAACCCAAAAACCCAAAACTCTAAACTAAAACATTCCAGCATACAATGGTACAGAACATACACTCCCATTTCAAATGGGAGAAATGGAGAAACAGTGAGGAAAGATTGGACCAAAGCAAGACTGAACCCTAGCCGGACAACACTAAATCCTGTAGCTGGGGTCTGGTATCTGGGGTTTTAGTTTCAGAGGGCTGATATGGCTTCACCCCTACAGATTTGCTGTCTGTAGCATAAACTTCTCTCTTGGACTGCTCCTACTCCTTGTGTGCAGCTCTCCTTGGCAGATGTCTCATGGCTCAGGCGTTCACTTCCCCTACTTCACCTTCAAATTGCCGGCTTAACACAAACAAAATTCAGTAGCTTCATGAGAAATGAGATAATTTATTTTGGAGCCAAATTTAAATAACCATGGCCTGGAAACACAGATTTAGGGTAACTTAAATACCATGTTTCTATATGGATTTAGTTTCATAGATTTACAGAACAAAAGCCATCATAAATCAAGTCAATTTTAAAATATAGTGGAGGAAGCATCGGAGAGGTGTTTACAGCAAAAAGGGCGAGCATCCCCTTCAGGCCTCAGATGGTATTCTTAGTTTGAGATGGTTGATGGAAGTCACTAGTCTTCTAAGTAGATTCTAAAAAGAATCTATTAATTATAAGATGTTAGTTCTGGCACAGAGGTGGGCAAGGAATGGCCATTTAGAGAGCTTCAGTTAGCCCATGATAAGGTAATTGGTCTCTGGACCTACAGCTTTTTAATCTCCCCTCATCCCTGCAGTTCTAATCCGTGAATCAAGGAGTCACTGCAGACATGGCTTCTTTCTAGGAATTCTCATTGACAATGACTTCATTCAGTGGCCTCTCTGGGCCTTCTTATAGGAATTCTGACCTTACCACCCATTGTCTGCCTCTGCAGTTCTCCAAAACCAACCAAGAATCCACAAACCCCTTAGTCTTGATCTTTCTTATCTCTAAAACCAGCGCCATGTGGCTAACACTGTTAGGTTTGGCTAACATCTTCACCTACATAGACCACAACAGTAAAAGCTTTTCTATGCTGTTGCTTCAAAAATATTTTTTACATTTTTAAAAATTTATTGTTGTGTGTATGTGATTCATAAGGTGAGGAGATATTGCTTTCTATATCTTGTAAAAGACTTCATAGAATGGGTGTTCATTTTTCTGTATGTTTAGTAGAATTTAATACTAAATAAAATGGGGCCTGCAGTTTTCTGGAAGGGGTGTGTGTGTGTGTGTGTGTGTGTATGTGTGTGTGTGTGTGTGTGTGTGTGTGTGTGTGCACTGACAGCTTCCTAGAAGCTCTTTCTATTGTTACACAAAAGGCACCTAGAGCAAGTCAATTTCTGAATAGCAAAGCTTCTTATCTGATCTAGGGGTTTTCTCAAAAGACCCATCACCTAAGCAGGTCTCAGCCATAGTAGAGTTTCTGGCTTGCCAGTTATGCAAAGGCTCTGAGAATCCTTCAAAAGAATAACCCCATAAAATCTCAGATAACAATCACTGACAAAAGACTACTTCAAAGCTTAGGTGTCATCACTCTAGATTCATGCCAGATACAATGGTTCTGCAAAAATTCTGGTACACTTCAGTGTGCTAATTTTGCCTATAACCCCAGTACTTTGGAAGCTGAGGAAAGAGACAGAGTTGAAGACTTGTCTGGGGTGCATTAATAAGACCCTGTGTCAAATTTTTTTAAAAAATTAATGAAAAAAGGGTATCTCAGTTGCTTACCATGTGCAAAGCCCTAGTTTCAACCCTTGAAACAAACATAAAAACACAAACCTAAACAAAGGAAGTATAGATTCTATAACTACTGGGTAGAATGTCCTATAAACATTGTTTTGAGAGCCAGTTGAGTAACAGTGATTAAAATTATCCTTGATTTTATGGATTTCCTACTGGTTTATTCTATCAGTTATTGGCTAAGGAGTGACAAAGTCATTTCAATTGTTGGTTGTTTTTTTTTTTCAGATCTGTTAGGTTTTACATCATAAATTTTGAAACTCTGTTGTTAAGAATATACATAAGTTAAGATAGTTATTTCTCCTCAAAGAATTTGACTCTTTTTCATGATGAATAGCAGGCAGAATGATGACTTTCCAAAGATGTGCATGTCCTAATTCTTGGAATTTATCAATATCACCAGGCATGGGGGACAAAAAAGGTTTCTGCACATGCAGATGAGGTTCTGGGCTGCAGGGAAGATTGTTCTGATTTTCAGATGTTCCTCATCGAGTCAGGAAAGTCCTTAAACAAAACTGTCTTAGATGTGACCAGACAGATTTTATCAATGGAGACATGAGGGACAAGAGAGGTTTGAAGTGTGACGGGGACTCAACTATCAACTGCAAGCTTTGAAGGTAGAAGAAAGAGCCTTCGAACCAAGGAATGCAGATGGCCACTAAAACAAGGAAAAGACCCTCAACTTACGGAGGTTCCCCAAATCACAGGGAACTGAATCCTGCCAATAATGTAACTGAGCAGGAATGTTCTCTAGAAACTCGGGAATGATGTGGAATTTGGTTGTCACCTTGATTTCGGCTCCACGAGACCCAAAAAGAACGTCTGATCTATAAAACAAAAACACATACAAAAAATGGTCTGTGTTGTTTTAAGTCACTAAGTTTATGACAGTGTGTTATAGTAGCAGTACAAAATTGATCGTGATCAGGTGTGGCAGTGTATGCTCTAGTCCCAGCACTCAAGATCTAGAGGAAAGAGGATCATAGTGTGAGGCTAGACTGAGCTACACAGTGAGCCTCAGGCTAGGCCAGAGTAATACCCTGTCTCAATAGCAAAATAATAATGATATAATGACTGTCTTTATCCATGATGACAGTGGCATAGTCAAAAAATGTCTCAACTAAATAAAAGTTCCTCAAATCTATAAACACTGGTTCAACATGAAAGCTCTTGTTTCCTTCTTGTAACAGGCTCCCTTTATATAGTCCTTGTTGTCCTGGAACGCACCATGTCGATCAGGCAGACCTGGAACTCACAGATATCTGTTTGCCTCAGTTACCTGACTGCTGTAATTAAAGGCATGCATCACTATGCCTGGCATGAAAACGATTTCAGTGTAATTTAAAATGGTAATAATCTAAAGAAAAACTATGCACTCAGTTAAATTTATGTATCAAAGTACTCAACAAAATTCTATTTGTGTTGAAAAATTCATGTGTGTGTTCATATATGAGCACATATGTGTGTATTTATAAGACACCCAGAGATTACTGTTAGATTATCTTCCCAAAGCAGTTTCCACTTTATCTGAGACAAAGTTTCTCCTTGATCCTCGAACTGACCAGTGAGCCCCAGGAACCCTCCTGTCAGTGCTTCCTAAGACCTAGGATTACAGGCAGGGATTGCCACAACTGGCTCTTCACACCAATCCTGGGAATCTGAACTCAGATCCTCACGCTCATGCAGCAAGCACTTTGGTGACTAAGCATTCTCCCCAGTTCCTGTGATGAAAAGTTATTAATGAAGATGAGCACTGGCCTCTAAAGATGGGGAATAAGCAAAAGTGCCCTCTTCACCACACCCATGAGCAGCACACAGCAAACTGTTGACAGTGTATTCAATACATAGAAAGAACTGAAGGGGTGCAGGCTTGGGAACCTGAATTTGTACACCCAGATTTATGTAAAAAGCTAGGCATGATTGTTAATACATGCAGTCCCAGCACTAGGGGGGCAGAGACTGAGGATCTCGGTCTAGCCAAATCAGCACACTCCAGGTGCCTTTGGGATTACTTGGAAGAGTAAGAATGTATCTGACATGCTTATTAGTAGACTGGACAGGCTGAAAAAGAATCTCTGAACTTGAAGGTTGGATGAGATAAACTCCCACAACTGAAAACCAAAGGAACCAATGGCTGAAGCCTATGAGAAAAGAACATCCAAAGACAATAGGATATAACTAACAAAGGTGAAGATAGCCACATCCCATGACCTTAAGATCATTATTATATGTGATAGAAAACATGAAATTAACATGCATCCATCAGTGGCTGGGATACTATTTATATTTAGCCCTAAAAGATAAAGAAATTATGTCATCTGAAATAACATGGCTCACCTTGCAGGGCATTATGCTAAGTGAGATAAGCCTGGCACATAGTGACAGATGCTAGTTTCAATAATGTGTGGAACCTAAGAAGGTTTTCCTGATAAAGACAGAAAATAAAATAGTGATTACTACACAACTGGTGGTGCTAATGAGATGATAGGGAGATGTTGGTCAAAGCATATAAAATTTCATCTAGACAGAAAGAATGATTTCAAGAGCTTGCTTTGCTATGTGCTAACTGTAATCTTAAAACATAGTAATTCCTGAAATAATAATACTAGGACACAATTTAAGCATTCTCATCACACAAAAATATCATGTGTGATAAAGCAAAGGTTAATTAGTTTGATTTATCCATTACATGATGCAGACATATTTCAAAACAGCCTGTTGGGACTGGGCATGTAGCTCAGTGGTAAAACAAAGGCCTAGCATACATAAGGTCTTAGGCTTTATCTTCAGCACTGTAAAACCAAGCAAACAAACAAATAAAAACTGTTATACATCATAAGTACACACAATTCATTTTCATTATTTTTCGTCTATTTGTGTGGAAAAGTGTGTAGGTATAGGTGCATGTGTTGAAGAGGATATTTGTGTGTGTGTGTGTGTAGACTGGAGGTTGATGTTGGACATCTTCATTAAATTTCTCTCTACCTTTCTTTTCTTTTCTTTTCTTTTCTTTTTTTTTTTTTTTTTTTTGGTGTTTTGAGACAAGGTTTCTCTGTGTAGACCTGGCTGTCCTGGAACTCACTTTGTAGACCAGGCTGGCCTCGAACTCAGAAATCCACCTGCCTCTGCCTCCCGAGTGCTGGGATTAAAGGTGTGCGTCACCATGACTGGCTTCTACCTTATTTTTTGAGACAGGATTATAGATATGTACCACAAATATATAATACCAGCAGTCAGGAGGTTGAGGCAGGAGGATTATAAGTTTGAAGCCAGTCTAAACTACATGTTGGTACGTGTATAAGAAGTCTAGGATACCAAAGAAATCATTCCAAACCTTTGGCTCACCAGTGGGGATGACATCGAATCCCCTTGTACGTCAGAAGGCATAGTGAGTTGAGTGGTCGTGTAAGCAATATGGAAGCAGACCCACAGAGCAGGAAACCTGGCAGTGCTTGACCAGAACCAATGTTTTCTTTGATACGTTTCTTTTTAGCATAAGCCATTTTTTGGCATGAAACCTCTATCAGAGGCTGACAAAAGAAGAGCAGGCAACCAGTCCATCCCGCAGCTGTCTGAGTTATTGGCACTTGCAAAACGGGAACAGAAGATTGTGATATTTGATCTGTTCGGCCCTCGACCAGGACATCCTCTCAGAAACACTTTTGTCCGAAGGGTGGTAAAGGTCATCCTTGACTCTAAGATCGAGCAGCATCTGGTACGTGTGTCTTCGTGTTCATGGCAGTGGCGGGGAGGCGGGTAGCCTGCTCAGGAGTGTAGGTGAATTAACTACCACATAAGTCCTCTCTGGGATCAGTAAGTGATAGTGTTTCCTATGAAAATGGAAATTATTGTTTATACAGCTACAGAAGGCAATTTGAGAATGATCCAGTTAAAATGCTCCCAATAGGGAAAAATATTGAGACTGTTTCCTATTTTAAACCAAATCTAATATTAGCGCATTGCTAAGAATGATTTAGGAGTTGAGGAGATGGCTCAGTGCATGAACCACTTGCTCACAAGCATGAAGGTGGGGTTTGGATATTCAGAACCCATGTAGAAGCTGTACAGGCACAGCAGCCACTGTAATTCCAGCACTGAGGAGGCAGAGACAGGGCAGGGCAAGATTGCTAGCTAGATTAACTGTAATTGGCAAACTCCAGGTTCAGTGAGAGATCCTGTCTCAAAAATAAAATGGGAATCAATGAAGAAGATATCTCGTGTCAACCTTTGGCCTCTACATGTATGCACACACATGTGCATGTGCACATGTGTACATTTGTATACATGTGAACATTCACTTATGCATGCTACACATGTATACATGTGCAAGAAAAAAAAGAATAATGTATGTAAGCCAGGCCTGGTCATACATAACTGTAATTCCAGCTACTCTGGATGCTGAGGTCAGACGATGGCAAGTTTAAAGTTTGCATGGATATAGAATAAATTCAAGACCAATTTATACAACTTAGCAAGACCTTGCCTCAAAATTAAAAAAAAAAATTAAGAGGACTGGGAATATAGATCACCAATAGAACTCTTGCCTAGCATGCTTGGGACCACGTGTTCAATCCCTAGGATCACACCAAAATATAATAGTGTATATAATAACACTGAGGTGGTCTACCCAGCGCTCAACATAGGCCTAACATGACAGTACAACCATGGTCTTCATGACAGTGCAGCTTTGAGGGCATTGGTTTTAAAGAATGACATAGAAAGACTGCTGGGTCTTCGTTGAGTAAAGTTTTGCTCCTCATTTTGTTTTGGTTTCTTCTTCTAGAATCATTCTTTATTTGCAGTTATTTTTTCAAATCACTTAATTTCTCAAAATACAACAGTGTTATGAGTAAAACATGTATGTGTCTCCTTGTAAATGGAGTTCTTTCCATAGCTGAGTCAGAGCAGCATCTCTGTTGCCAAGAAACACCTATGTAGCTCCTCTCAAGTATGGTTTTAGGCATCAAAAACTAGGGTATAGTACTTTTATGTTCATATCTACCAATATTTTTTTCTCTGTTAAGTATCTAATTTATGGTCCTGCAAATACTAGGAAGGTGTTCTACCACTGAACTACATCTCTAGCCCTCGATCTCTTTTTTGTATGACTCTTTCTGTATGCTTGGGCCCTTTACTTACTGCTAACTGGAGGATGGAAAGGTCTGGGGGAAAACTTAATTCCACAGCAGCCTTCCCCATTTTTAAGAGTTTATTAGACAATATAACTAATTTGATTGCTTCACCAAGGGCTAGACTCTTTCTCTGCTTCCTATAGACTACACCCAGTGCTGGAATGGAGGCTCGCCCTTTCATTCTTCCTGGGCTGTTTGTATCAGGAGAGTTGAGCATCCACCATCCACTGTCTGTTTCTTCTTGCAGATATTTTGGTTGCCGGGTTTTGATAGAGACTATGTCAGGTTCATGGCTCCTGGTTTTCAGCACGTGGGCCGTTTATGGTCCATTAAAGAACTTACAAAACATAATATTACTATAGTAAATGTTGACTATAAGAGATTGTTCTACACTGGGTTAAGGTAAGTGTTTTACCCCCTCTCTTGACATGCATCATGTAACATTCACAAAATATCAGTTCCACTTAGCTTCCTTTCGCCTCTTTATCTGGTTTTCTGTCATCTTTGACTCCTCTGCTTTCTCGTTGCTTTTTCTGCCTCCCTTCTTTGGTTAATAAGCATTTATGATGTGTAGATGATGCTCTTCTTTGTATTCTAATTCCTTACCACTTAATACTTATTTTAAAGGTCCATCTATTATTTTATGTGTGTGTTTCCCTGGTGTGTGTATGTGCATATGTACAAAACCCACAGAGGCTAGACGAGAGTGTAAGATCCCCTGGAACTGGAGTTATAAGATGACTGTGAGCCTCCATGTGGTTGCTGGGATTTGAACCAGGGTCCTATGGAAGAGTGTACTTTGGCCAGCTGAGCCATCTCTCCAACCTCTCCACCATTTTTATATGCTTGGTTTATAATTTTACTGTACACTTTTATAAGGTTGACTATTTAAGATTCCATATTTAAGTGCAGTCATACAATATTTGTCTTTCTACCTCTGGCTCATTTCATGCAGTATAGTGTTTTCCAGGATCACCCATATTGAGACAGCTAACAGAATTTCTTTTTTTAAATACCGAGTAGTATTCCATTGCATATAAGTACTATATTTTCTTAATCCATTTCTTAATCAGTTTTATGAATCTGTTAGTAGATAATTGGGTTGATTACTTATCTTGGTCATTGTGAACAATGGCGCAGTGAAGCTGGGAGTGAACACAACTCCATGAACTGTCGTCACCAGCATCTGTTGATAACTGTCTTTCAACAGCTACTCTCCTTCCATCTTTTCCCCTTCATCTAAAATCTTAACCCCCAGAAAAATGTCTATAATGTGTATATCAAGAATGAGCAAACTCATATTATTTGGGGACTGGTTTATTTTTCACTCATCGTAATTCTCTTAAATTCTATCCAGAGCATTTATTTATAATTTGTTCCTTTTTATTGCTGAATAGTGTTCAATGGTGTGTATACCAGAGTTTGTTTAATCAGTTACTAGCAGAAAGACATCTGATTATTTCCATCTGTTTGCATATGGGCTTTCATGCAAATATAAGTTTATTTCAGAGAAAAGATGCCTCAGATTTCAAATTCCTGGGTGTAGTAATTGAAAGTTTTATGAAAAGCCACCAGACTTTTCCAGGAAGACTGTAACCTTTTACATTCCTGCCAACACCATGACCCAGAGTTTCTGCATCTGTGGTAATGTTTGGTGTTGTCACTTTTTAATCTTATCTCTTCTGATAGGCATGTGTTAACTTCAGTTTGTTTAAACATATTCTCTAAAGGCTAATGATGCTGTGCTTACTTACTCATAATTTTCTTCATTGGAATTCCCTTCCTTTCTTTCTTTCTTTCTTTCTTTCTTTCTTTCTTTCTTTCTTTCTTTCTTTCTTTCTTTCTTTCTTTCTTTCTTCTTCCTCTTCCTCTTCCTCTTCCTCTTCCTCTTCTTCTTTTGTTTTTTGTTTTTTGTTTTTCGAGACAGGGTTTCTCTGTGTAGTCCTGGCTGTCCTGGAACTCACTCTGTAGACCAGGCTGGCCTCGAACTCAGAAATCCACCTGCCTCTGCCTCCCGAGTGCTGGGATTAAAGGCGTGTGCCACCACGCCCAGCTGAAATTCCTTTTCTTTATTGTTGAATCTTGAGAATTCTTTTCACGCGTTGTTAGATAGGGTTGAAAGCATTTTCCTGGGACTGGAGGGATAGCTCAGTGGATAACAATATGAACTGTTCTTCCAGAGTACCCAGAGCTCCCAGCACCATGCTGGGAGGCTCAGAACCACCCATAACTGGAGCTCCAGGGGATTTGATGCCTTCTTTTAGAGTCCATGCGTGCTTGCACAATAATTTCAGGCACACCCACACATAAGTAAATACAAATCTTTATAAAAGTGAGCACACTCTCCTAGTCTGTGACTTACTTACTGTGCATCTTCTTAACAGGGCACAAGGTCTCCACAAAGCAAGAGCCGTGTTTCCATTTTGACGAGGCTGGCATATGAGTTCTCCCTTTAAGGAAGTGAGCATTTAGCTCTAATCTAAGAACTCAAGAGCAGACAGAGTTCTTTACTTCTATGTTTTCCATAAGGTTTATATTGTTACATTATATACTCAAGCCTACAAATCATCCTGAGCTCATTTTTATACACAGTCTGAGGTTTGATTGAGATTTTAATGTTCTTTTGGGAGAGGGCCTCTGGCCTTCCAAATTGGTGACGTTTGTTGAAATCTACTGTTCCACTCACTTGCTTTGACAACTTTGTCACAGGTTATTTGAGCAAATGTATATAGGTCCTTTTCCAGACTTTCTATTCAGGATCACTGACTGGTGTGTCTGTCCTTGCTCTGATACCTTGTTGTCCTGATTACATGTAGCTTCACTCCTGAGGATGGTGATTAATTCCATTAATTAATTAATTATTATTTTCCAGACTGAAGTATGTTTTCCTTAGCATATGGGAGACTGAGGATTGTCAGGGCAAGCCTGGGCTACGTAGTGAGTTCAAGACCACCTTGCGCTATGGAGTGAGACTCTGACACTCCCTCCTCCCCACCTAAGATTCGCTTTTCCTGGAGCTGTGCCTTTGCATGTGTGTTTTGGATCAGGTGACCTAACTGTGCAAACAGACCTTTGTTGGCCTTCTCTAGGACTCACGTTGATCTTACAGATCAGCTTGGGAATAGCTGGCAGCTCTGCCCTGCCCCTCTCCAGTCTGGGAGTGAGCACCACTCTGTTGCCTTGGTTTCTTTGCTTGCTTTCATCACTATTTCTACATTTTCAGGGTTACATCCTTAATGCTTCCTTAAATTCATACCAAAGTATTTCATTTTCTTTGAGGTAATTCTTAAGGGTATTATGTTTTTAATTATAGTTTCTACAGCCCTTGTTCATATTTTACAACATTGAATTTGAGTTATAGTCTTAAATAGTACAAAGAAGCCTTTTTCACTTTTTCCCTACAAATTCTAAGTTTCTCTTTACATGACCTGTAGAACTTAGAGGCAGTTCTTACCTGTGAGCAGGAAATTGGCAGCACCTCCTGTAGAAAGGCATGGTTATTATCTTAAGTCTGCCCCGAAACACAGAGCTTGTCATTCTAGTGTATGGCAGACTTGGACTTTCCTATGTGACTACTGGATCGATCAGGGTTTGAAAGTTCTTGGGCAAACACTTCTACTTGATCTCAGCCCACAGGCTGAGGGGCACTTGGTGTGCTTTCTGAGAACTGGAGTTCTTCGATGACACTGGCCTTGCTTTGCGAGTCCTTTGCTTATTCTCTTCCTTCTCCACAGTTCAGGCTGAGGCGTCCACTGACTTAGTGCCTTATAGACAGCTGGGTTTGTTTTCTGCCACCCAATCCTTACTTTAAAAAATACTGCAAAACTCATGATATTTAAGTGTTAAAATGGTCACCACGCTGGTGTTTGCTTTGTTCTCTCAACTAATACTTATAGAACCAGATGCTCAGCTAGGTCTGGATACACACACAAAAAAAAAAACGGTGGGATCATAGTCCTTTGTGTTGTAACTCGATTTCAGTCAAACAGAAAACGGTAA
This sequence comes from Mus caroli, assembly GCF_978045245.1. Taxonomy (NCBI): domain Eukaryota; kingdom Metazoa; phylum Chordata; class Mammalia; order Rodentia; family Muridae; genus Mus; species Mus caroli. The sequence continues at coordinate 48,430,344 of NW_028227263.1, read as the reverse complement.
GTGAGCAGGTCATCCAAGTCAGGGTGGGTGGCACTGGGATAGAACCTCGTGGGACCCACACGCCCAAGGTGACAGGCAGTGAATGGCTTGTAGAAGCAGCCATTCAGGAGCTTCATACTCCTCCACAAACTGGTTTTCTCAGTTGTAGTTTGAAACTGACTGTGGCGGGAAGATTTGTAAATGCTGTAAAGGATTTTGTGTCTGTTGTTGTACACCCTCCCTCTGCCCCCATTCTTTCTCTTTTTCTCTTTCCATTTTCTTTGTCTTGCTGCATCCCCCGTAGGATGTTTAATTCACCAGAATTCTATGGTACGGCAAGAGCCCATTCGGTCTCAGCGAATCTGAAGCTGTCTTTTGACAGGCTGTTTGTCTGATGATTTAGGCAGTAGCTTTTCACAAGTGTGGTTGTTGCCCTTTAGCTATTGAGAATACACCTGAGCTGAAACCCTCTGTGGGCTCTGTTTTTTGTTCCAGAGATTATAAGAGTGCTAAAATCTACATCCATGTGTATGTTATCAACGAGCCTTGGCTCTTCTCACTGGCCTGGTGTTCTAGTATCAACTCTGTGACCACAGACAACATTGAGCTCCTAAATCAGCTTAGTCGGCCTCTCTTCTTCATGGTGAGCTGCTTGTCTGGATCATGCTAAGCCTGGTGTGATTGTGCTCTCCCACCCCCTCGTAGTCCCCTGGTAAGCTACTTCAGAATACAGACATCTGTGAGTAATGGAAATGTGCCTTTTCCCTTGCCATCCAAATTCTTTCGGGTTCTTTGTTGAATCTTTACAGTGCACTTTACATGCTACAATGTAATCTCATTGGAGATTATTTTTATTATCCCCATAGAAAACTGGAGCTCACAGGTGTCTTGGTCCATGATCTCTTAATGAGAGGTCTAACTCTATTGCAGGCTTAAGCATGTGCAAGCACATTCACACACACACACACACACACACACACACACACACAGAGTCACACTCACACACTAGCCCTATGGCAGCAACAACACTCATAGGGTATATTCTGGGAAGAAAGCCAGAGTCCTTTCTCTGCCAAGTGGAAACTGTTTCTTGAATGCAATGCTCTTAAATGAACAAGCCAGCACCCTGATGGGACTTGGTGAACACCTGGTTTGTAGCCACTGCTAAGTCCAGTCGCTTAGTACCTATAGATAGAGCTGTGGCTAGCCAGTTACTGCAACAGAGTCTGGGTTTCTTGTTTGCCTAGAACGATTTGACTGAGCAGCATGCAACAGAAACCAGGTTATAGTAAGAGAGTCTCCATGTGCCACTCATGCTAGCCTCAAACTTTGGGCCTCAAGTCGTTCTCCACCTTAGTCTTCCAAGTGGCTGGGACTATAGACACACTCCACTATTCCTACTAGGAAACAGTCTAGGAATTGGAAAGATGGACCAGTTAAGAGTGCTTGTTGTTCTTCTAAAGGACCTAAGTTCGGTCCCCAGTGCCAATATCAGGCAGCTTACAACTGTCCAGAAGTCAAGTTCTAGGGGATTCAGTGCCTCCCTCTGGATTCTGGAGACACTGGTATGTACACTTGTGATACGAATAAAATAAATATTTTTAAAAGAAAAGCTTAATTTTGCTCCCTTGAAAGTTAAGCACTGGGAAGAAAAGCTTAAGAAAGACTAAAAAACACCAGTTTCTGTAGCAACAAGAATAACACTGGGAAGGAGCAATGGAGTAGAGGAAGAAAATCAAACCAGAGATTAGAAAATCCATGTGAATCAGTGCAGGAGTCAGAGTTCCCAGAGTGCTGGAGAAAGAGCTGATCTTGGTAGAGTCTGGAGGAGTGGGTGTGTGAGTCAAATTACATGTAATTCTACATATAATTCAGCATTTCTGTGAAGAATGTTGATTCAGACCAGTGGTGCCCAGGCACTAGTTCATAGACAGTTGCATTATGAACGGCTTCCCAGAACTATATGGTAGTAGCTAGATACTGGAGACCATGTTACAGAAAGAGAGCACAAGATGGCAGATAACCTGGACTGGAGTCCTGGGTCCAGGACAGACTTGGTGTGACTTGTCTGCAATTCCCACAGATGTCTGCCTTGAGAGTCAAGGGAGAGGGAGAGTGTGACACCCTGTATGTCTTACATATCCCCAGTATGTATGCGGATGACTGTTAGAATAGCTGCAGGTAGTCTCACCTGGCCCCACTTCCTATGGGCCTCAGCCCAGGTAGAGGAGCAAGGGCCTTCAAACATCCTGCTATAGAGCGATCCACCTTCGGTTGGTTCATGTTTTGCAGACACCAGGATTCTACATGTTCATGTGGCTTTTCTTGGATGTTGCTTCTGCTGTTATCATTGGTTTTGTCTTTTGCTATAACTGGTAAGTATGTACTTATAATTCTAAATGAGCACTTCCTCTAAATAAAAGTAATAAGTGGGTTCTTACAGAGAATTGAGGAAAAGGTTGTTTTCTTCTGATACCTCCCATGGCAAAGTGGGCTGGAATATCAGCCTCTCATTTCCTTCTGCCTGCAGCTTACTCCCTCACCCCCTGTCTTAGGGTTTCATTACTGCAAAGAGGCACCATGACAAAGGAAACTCTTGTAAATGACAGCATTTCACTGGGGCTGGCTTACAGTTCCAGAGGGCCAGTCCATTGTCCTCATGAAGGATGGCAGCGTCCAGGAGACTTGGTGCTGGAGAAGGAGCTGAGAGTTCTATATCTCTCTCTGCACTGGGCAGAGCTTGAGCATGGGACCTCAAAGTCCACCCCCATACACACACACACACACACACACACACACACACACACACACACACACACACAGTGACTAACTTGCCCCAACAAGGCCACAACTCCCTCTCCAAGAAAGCCACACCTCCTAATAGTTTCACTTCCCATGGGCCAAGCATATTTAAACCACCACACACCCTTTTCAAATAAGGACTCTCACTGAAGTCCAGTCAGAAATGTACTATGAATTCGGTGTGATCTGTTGAAAAAGGCCTGAGATTGTAGCTGTCCAAACAAGGGCCTCCATCTCCCCTCCTGGGAAGAATGGACAGAACAGGTACATAGGCCAAGAAGACTGGGGTGTGGCCCTGGCTTTGCATTTTAGTTGCTGGGTGACCTTGAGGAAAAAATATGCTTTCTCATTCTGGACCAAACTCCTTTTTTCTCCCCAAGATTTCTTTCTTTTCCATTTTTCTTTTTTTTCCTATTGATTATTTTATTTATTTACATTTCAAATGTTGCCCCCTTTTCCCCATCTCCCCTCCACAAGCCTCCCTCCCATCACTCTCGTCACCCTTGCCTCCTCCTCTCTAGCATCTCCCTTTGCTAATCATACTCCTTCTTATGTCTGCCCAGAAAAGGACATTTAAAAATCCTTGCAGGACAAATGCTACAGGGTTTTGGTTTTATTTGCTTTTGTTTGTTTTGTTTTGTTTGGGGGGGATTTTTTTCTGTTTTCTTTTGTTTTTACTATTCCCCGTGTGTGGTTGTTTTGGCTGCATGTGTGTCTATGCACCTCGTTAAGTGCCTCATGCCCACAGAAGCCAGAAGATGGTGCCAGATTCCCTAGAACTGGAGTTACTGATGGGTTGTAAGCCACCAGGGAGGTGCTGGGAATTAAGGTCCTCCAGAAAAGCAGCCAATGCTCAGAGTTGACTACTGAGTCATCTCTGCATCGCCAGGATTGTGATTTTAAGATGAAAGAGAGAACTAACAGCTTGGAAGAAGGATGTAAGTTTGGGTAGACTGTGGTTCTCTATATCCATCATTCCGACTGGTGACTTACCCTTTAAAGAGAGGCCCTCCTCTCAGGTGAGAGCCTGGCTGGATAATGCATCTCTTCTGGCCACAATGCTGTTTACAAGAGGCCTGTGAGCTGATACATGGTCTGCTTCCTTCCAGGATAAAAGAGATTAAAAGAGAAAGGTGGCTTGAAGCTGCTGCATCTTCAGGTAAGGTCAAAGGCCTTGCTCATTCCTTCCTCTTTGTCCTTCCCCATTGCCTCGAGAAGACAGGGCCTGCTCTTCATATCTCTGCTGAGAGCTGAGGGTGTGTGGAGACTGAAGGTTGGGGATCAGGGAGCAGCAGAAACATTTAGTCAGTCCCCTTGTCCTTGAGTTCCCATCTGCAAACTCAACCAAGCACCAGTGGAAACAAAAGTCATGTTGTTGCTGATATGAATCATGTAGTTAGGTCCTGTAAGGGGTGCTGGCTATGAAATGCATAGCAGCTTTATTCTTGTGGTCAGTCCTTATCACTGCAGAACAGTGGTGCTTTCCAAAAAATGCTTGCTTACCTGATTTTATCATTGTGCAAACACCACAGAGTACAGTTACTGTGCACCTCTCTCTCTCTGTCTCTGTCTCTCTGCCTCTCTCTGTCTCTTCTGTCTCTGTCTCTCTCTGTCTCTGTCTCTCTGCCTCTCTGTCTCTGCCTCTCTCTGTCTCTCTCTGTCTCTGTCTCTCTGTCTCTCTGCCTCTCTGCCTCTCTGTCTCTGCCTCTCTGTCTCTCTGTCTCTGTCTCTCTCTTTCTCTGTGAGTGTGTGTGTGTGTGTGTGTGTGTGTGTGTGTGTGTGTGTGAAAGAGCATTGCTCCTAGGGCCATAGTGAATGGAGCAGTATGGTATTAAATAAAGCACGTGAGCAAATGATATAGTCTAGAGACTTGACAACATGAAAGTAAGCTGCCTTGCAAGATCTTTTGTTCTATAGAAACCCTTTTTATCTCATAATTTAGTTATTTTTATTTATATTAATCCCAATCGTAGCCCCTCCCTCCTCTACTCTCAATCCTGCCCTTACCGTCAGTCTCCCCGCATTACCCTCTCCCCTTGGGTACCATCCCAGCCTGGCACATCTAGTCCCAGCAGAACTAAGCACCTCCTTTCCTATTGAGGCCTGATCAGGCAATCAAGGTAGGGGAAGGGGATTCAATGACAGGCAACAGAGTCAGAGACAGCCTCCACTCCAATTGTTAGGGGACTCACATGAAAACCAAGCTGCACATCTGCTACAAATGTGGGGGCCTAGGTTCAGCCCCTGTATGCTCTTTGGTTGATGGTTCCGTCTCTGTGAGCCCCCATAGACCCAGGTTAGTTGGCATTGTAGGTCTTCTTGTGGTTTCCTTGACTTCTCTAATTTGCTCAGTTTTGTCCCCCACTCTTCAAGAAGACTCCCTGAGCTCCTCCTGATGTTTAACTATGGGTCTCTGCATTTGTTTTTATAAGCTGCTAAATGAAGCCTCTCAGGAGACAGTTATGCTAGGTTCCTGTCTGCAAGCATAGCAGAGTATTAGTGTCAGAGGTTGGTTCTCTCCCTTGGGATAGGTCTCAAGTTGGGCAGCCATTGGTTGGCTATTCTTCAATCTCTGCTCCATCTTTATCCCTGTGCATCTTGTAGGTGGGACAAATTTTGGGTTGAAGGTTTTGTGGATGTGTTATTGTCCCCATCCTTCCACTAGAAGTCTTGACTGGCTACAGGAGTTGGCCACTTCGGTTTCTATATCCTCTCCTGGTGGGAATCTCAGGTAGAGTCGCCCTCATAGTCTCTCCCATACCATATCTCCAGCTAGTCTCAGACACGCCCCTCACTGATTTCTCACCCCAAGCCCTCTCCTGTCCCCCCCCCCCCCATGCACCTGATTGCCATCCCCATCACCCTCCTAATCCTCTCTTCCACCCAGTTCCCTCTCTCCATCCACCTCTGATGACTGTGTTTTGTTTCCCCTTTGGAGATTCGTACATCCTCCCTTGGGTCCTCCTTATTACCCAATTTCTTAGGGTCTGTGGATTGTAGTGTGATTATCCTGCACTTTATGGCTAATGCTCACTTATAAATGAGTACATAACCATACATGTCTTTCAGGGTCTTCGTTACCTCACTCAGGCTGATATTCTCAAGTTCCATCCATTTGACTGCTAACTTCGTGATGTCTTTGTTTTTAATAGCTGAATAGTATTCCATTGTGTATATGTACCACATTTTCTGTATCCACTCTTCAGCTGAGGGATATCTAGGTTGTTTGCAGTTTCTGGCTATTATGAATAAAGCTGCTGTGAACATAGTTGAGTAAGTGTCCCTGTGGTAGAGGTATAGTGGGGCATCTTATTTTTTAATTGGGTTATTTGGTTTATTGATGTCTAAGTTCTTGAGTTCTAAGTTCTTAAGTTTTAAAATCCCCTTTTTAAGTAGCATATGAAAATAACAATAAAATACATAAAATCATAATGCCATATCATGGTCATAAATTATAAACTATACCTGTTATATAACTGGCATCCCTACAAATGTGTACTAGCTACACTGTGCTCTAACTCAAGATAGTAGCAGTGTCACTAAATAAGAGTTTTCAGTTCTGCTGTGACTTTTTGTGACCAGTATCAGGTGTTCAGTTCATGACAACTGAAAACATCATTATGAGGCACAGGCTTGAATTTCCTAAACAACACAGTGTACCTATCGATACAGCATTTACATCATTACAGATCATCTAAAAATGATGTAAAGTCTATGGGAAGGTGTGCACAGGTTTATATGAGTCTTACAGAGGAGATGTATATCTACAGATTTTGTTTTCCTAAGGAATTTCAGAACCAGTCCCCTATAGACACCAAGGGGCAGAACTATATAGACTAGCATAGGTTAGGAGAACCTTTGCTGGGTCCAATCTGGCCTTTAACAGCTGAACCATCTCTCCAGCCCTGCCAAAGACCAGCCTTGGCTGAGAGAGGGGTTCTGAGAGACGGTTTCATGAGAACAGTGAAACAAATGACTCGAAGTCAAATTGTGGGTCCAAATTGGTGACCTACATTCTGCACGAGACAGCTTTCTAGACTGTGCTAATATCTCTCTCTCTCTCTCTCTCTCTCTCTCTCTCTCTCTCTCTCTGTGTGTGTGTGTGTGCGCGCGCGTGTGTGTGTGTGTGCGTGTGTGTGTGTGTGCGTGTGTGTGTGTGTGTGTTCTTCTTAAGACAGCTTTTTAGACTGCTCTCTGTGTTCAGCTTTCTCTAGACAGCTTTCTCTTGCTATGCTAAAAATTCTCTGGATAGCTCATTTCTTGCAGACCAAAAAGCCCAGTCTTTTATTTTACATATCAATTATGTCTTTGCCCCAGCTTCCCTTTTGATCAGCATCCCACAATGCTAATTCACCAGTCCCCTAAATCTTAGGAAGAGACAGCAAGCACAAGCACAAGCACAGACAATAAGATATCTGGGTGGGACCCTTCACTGAAATTCCCATTCCAACCTGGACCTTAATTTGCTCAGTTCCAGGCTGACCTTGAACTCAGGAATCTGCCTGTCTTTGTAAGCATAAACAGAAAGTATAGCTGAGTGGGATCTCCTGCAATCACCATTCCCTAAATCTTTTATCTCCTTCCTTATTATCTTTCTGATGAGTTGGCTCACAGCACAGCTGCTTTTGTTCTTTTAGATTCATGAAGCCCATCATACAATTCATATTATATCCTTATATTTTGCACAGTTGAGAAAAAAATAAATATATAACTCGTGTTTTTAGAGTTCTTTCCCACAGTCTTAAGGGCTATCCTGAAGATCCTAATGCTGAGACATTAGCCACAGCTTTGCCTTCTGGACTCAGTGCTGTCTGTGATTATCATGGACTCATTAACATCAACAGGGAGGACATTACTCAGAGAAATGTGAAAATATAAACATTATTATACAAAAAAGCCTTATGTTTACAGCAGTCATGGACACTCGTGGAGGCCTCTGCCCAGCCGGCCCTATTCTAGGGTCAGGAACCATGCCATTCCACCCCTAGCAAGGTCAGGCTAAGCCCAGCAATCTTTCACCACAGACTGTAGATGTCTAAGCGCATATCCCTAGGAGATTTCTAGACCAGGTGTTTGTTTGCTCATGTGTTACGTTATTTGGTACCTACTTTGTACCAGGGAAAACCAAAAGAAGTTAAAGAGAATTGAAATTTTTCATGGTAGGTGTCCTGTTCAGCCAGTGAGGACGCAAGCAAAAGCCGCAGGTGCAATAATTGACCCAGGCGTCTAGGTCCAGGGCAGAGTATCTCCCATGCCTGTGGGGGCAGAAAGTGATTTGTTGGGCTTCAGTTGTGGGTGGTGTGTGTTGGAGAGTGCATAAAAACATTGTAGGGCCTGAAATGCTTGGCTGCAGTCTAGCCTCTGATGCCAACAATAGTTAGATCACAATTGAGTTCAAATGGGAAATGATAAAGGTAGATGGCTAGGAAAGGATAGTAATAGGCCTCAAGAAATTCCTTTTTCCCAGCATCTGCATTTAGACAAAAGCCAGGATTCCCTCAGGGATTTAAGAAGATAGTGGCTGCTTGTTGAAAGGAGTTATTTTCCTTATTTCTGGCAAAAGGACTTATAACTCTTCAATCAACCTCCTCTTGCTGTACCTATTAGCATTTTGAGGTCTATGCTCTTGTTGGTTTCCCCCTCATATGGACAATAAACCTTCTCTCCAAACATCCTAGGAGCAATCATGTCCTAATCACCCCCCCCTCAGATAGAAAATGTTTATTCAGAAAAAATTTTCAAGAAAAAGCTAGCTAAGCTAAGGTGGATAAAGTTTTGTTGTGACAAGAATTTCCATCTGGGCATCCCCAAGTGGAATGGTAAACTTGATAGAGAGAAAATGTTCCAAATCACAGAGGAAAGGCATCCCTTGTCCTTGTGATTGGAGCCCACTGCGGGCAAGAGGAAGCTTCCTGGTACATTAGTGTGGCTTTTGTAGTTAAAGTAGACAAAGCAGGGAACTCTGTAGCGGCACTTATCCATTGCAGAAGGAGAGAGGAGCGAGGAGACAGGCAGATGTTCACCTGGCTGTAGCAGGCCAGAGGTGTAGCAGGCTTTAGGAGCCAGAGAAACATGTAGGTGCCTGTGTGGAGGGCATAGCAGGCCAGACCCCAGAGCTATGAGAGATAAATGGTTGGAGCAAGCAGAGGGAAGCAGCAGAGGAAGAATCAGAATCTAGAACTTGGAATCAAACTCTGTGGTTGGCAGTAGCCAAGCAAGGGGAAAAAGTAACCCATACATTACCTTAGGAGAGTCAGATCGGCAGCGTGGGTCAGAGTAGCCCAGTCCCTTTGGAGGGAACTCACTTATGACACTCCTGGGATTTGGCACTGGATGAAGGAAAAAGAAGAAGAAGAGGAGGAGAAAGAAGAGGAGAAGGAGGAGAAAGAGAAGAAATAACAATAACAATAGCAATAAAGATAGGGTGGGGCTGGTGAGATGGCTCAGTGGATAAGAGCACCCGACTGCTCTTCCGAAGGTCCAGAGTTCAAATCCCAGCAACCACATGGTGGCTCACAACCACCCATAATGAGATCTGGCGCCCTCTTCTGGTGTGTCTGAAGACAGCTACAGTGTACTTACATATAATAAATAAATAAATAAATTAATTAATTAAAAAAAACAATAAAGATAGGACATGACTGGTTCCGGGTTTCAGCACCAGGTAAATGAAAAAATAAATAAATAAAAGGGAAGGGTAAGGCTGCCCCTAGGTATGGTGGGAGAAGGGGTTTATTGTAGCTAAAAGGAAGAGCATAGCCAGGGGAAGAGACATCTGGGAGAGTCCAGAGTGAACCTGAACCTGACTCTGACCCAGGCTATATGAGAAATGAGAGGGGAGAGGGGAAAGCCAGACTAAGGGACCAGGAAGGAAAAGGGTAGACAAAACAAGCCCAAAGGACTTGCATAGCAAAAATGGCTGGATTATATGAGGAAAGGCAGCTGGAAAAAGCTGAAGAAATTTAGGGTAAGGGACAGGATATGCCAGCCAGGAGGGCCCTGAAACAGGTAGGGACTGAGAGAGATGCTGGGAAAACCTGGTGGCCAGGCCCACTTTGATGTGTGAAATAGGCACCTTAGTCATTTTTCCCAGGTTTGAGACCTATCTGTACTTAGGAGGTTAAATAGATCCAGCAAGGAGGGAAGGAAGTTGGTATTTACTTCTTAGAGAGTAAGGTGTGATAGTTAATTGTTCTTGTCAACTTGACTGGATTTAAAAATCACCTACGAAGCACACCTAGGATGAGCCAATCAGGGTGTGCCTATGAGAACAGTTCTAGACAGATTTAGTCGAAGAGGAAAACCCACCCCCAAACATGGGCTAGGTGTCAAGATGGAACAGAGAAAGGGGCAGGAAAGCCTGGTGGCTACCAGCACCCATCCACTCGTCTCCTTTAATTTGGTCTTGGTGTGACCATCTGCCTCAGACTCTCTTAGCCATGTCTTCCCAGCTATGATGGACTGTGAAGTGGAGATTTCCGGTTTCTTTGGAGACTCAGTTGTGGCGTGGGATATTTTTCTGGACACTGTATTAGGAGAGGATGCTTTTGCTGAAGCAGACATGTGGGAAGATGTTTTGTTGAAAGTGTTTTTCTGGAAGCAGCCTGGAAAAAAGGCATATTTTTTTTGCTAGCATGGAGGCTTGAGAGAACACGAGATCTGGAAAGGGTATAAATATAACCCAACAGACAGTGGATGGCTTTTTATGGTATTGGGTTGCCTCATCATTCTTTTCTGGTCATGGTTGGGTTTGGCTGACACTGGTCTTCACTGACAACACCTTGTGGTATTGGTTCACCTTGCCACTCTTTTCTGATCATCATTTGTTGTGACTTCATAGAGAGAAATGTCACCAAAGAACTGCTGGTGATGTTCTAGCAGCTTCTTGCCACTTCCGCGGACTCAGGTTGATTGGCAGAGCCTCTGAAGTTTTTTCTGGATCAAACTGCAATTGTTGATTAGTGAATGGTGTTTGTGATGGGTTGAACTAAAGCTGATTTGAGTGAACCAAACTGCTGATATCCTGATAAAGCAGACTGGATTCACTTCAAAGAACTATTTCTAAATAGGTGCGCATCCTCCTTTGCCCTACTAACCCTTCCTTACCACTGCCTCTGCTGGGTGGTGGGCTAGAAGGAAGGTTAAAGCATTTAAGAACACTAATTAAAGTAAGATTTTGAAAATTATAAGTCTACAGACTGTCTCCTGCAAACTATGAGCCAAACCAAACTCTTTCTCTCTGACATCTTCTGGCCAGGTGTTTGAACTGTTAAAAACAGCAACTACTTTAGATTTATTTTCTACTCACCGTATTTTCTTATCAGGATTTCAATGTAATGAGTACAAGGGAAAAATGATTAATTTTTCTAAGGCATTATTGCAACCTCTGCTATCTAAATTTAAAATAGTTCATAATTTTCTGTTACAGTAACTAATTTTTCCTAATTCAAGAAGAAAGTAAATGCAATAAAAGACAATTTTGGAACTCAAAGAAATAGCCAAATGGCATATAGGACCAAATTTAGAGTCAGAGAAGGGACCAAGACTGGACAGAAACAGTACACTAGCAAAAAGCACAGTCCAGATGACAATGGGCTGAGGAACAAAACAGTGCTCCAGACTTCTTGGGCGGGGGCTCACTGTGTAACCCAAATGAACCTCCAGCTCCTGTTTCCCCTGACTGTGCCTTCTGAGTTCTTTGATCATGGATGTGAGCCACAGGGTGCCACATCTTACACGTCTTACAACATGGTCACTTGAATGATGCCACGCCTGCCCTGAGAGGACATCTGTCACCTCAGTCTTGAGTTTCATTAAGTTTCTTAAGAAAACCCTTCAGGTCTTTGGTCCTCTGCAACATGCCTATTTTTTCCTCTTGCTGGGTTTGTTGTTGTTGTTGTTGTTCCTTTTGTGACTAATTTCTGGTAATTGAATTATAATTATTTTTGGTGTGGAGGACACATATGCAAACACAGATTTTTTTTTCTGCTTAAGGTTTGCTGAAAAAAATCAGATCTATTAGTATAGTTTTATCAAACTGGACAGACTTTCATTCTTTTCATTTTTTTTTTCAAAAAACTGTTTCCCTCTTCTTCAAGGTTCTTATTCCAGTTAGGTGGATTTTTAGAGACTAGTAATATCCAATTTTAACCTATTTAAATTTATTTATTTATTTCAGAATAATTTTTATGCTATATACATTAGTTTCTTCTTCTTTCTTTCTTTCTTTCTTCCTTTCTTTCTTTTCTCCTTTCTTCCTTTCTTTTCTCCTTTCTTTCTTTCTTTCTTTTCTTTCTTTCTTTCTTCCTTTCTTTTTTTTTTTTTTGAGACAGGGTTTCTTTATGTAGCTCTGGCTGTCTTGGAGTTTGCTCTATAGACCAGGCTAGCCTTGAACTCACAGAGATCCACCTACCTCTGGCTCCTGAGGACTGAGATTAAAGGTGTGTATTATTCAAATCTTCTTTTTCTTTTTTATTGGATGTTTTCTTTATTTGCATTTCAAATGTTATCCCTTTTCCAAGTTTCCCCACAAACCCCCTATCCCATCCACCCTTCCTCTGACTTTATGAGGGTGATCCCCCCACCTACCCACCCACTCTCAACTTCTCACCCTGGCATTCCCCTACACTGGGGCATCTAACCTCCACAGGACCAAGGACCACTCCTCCTATTGATGTCCAACAAGGCTATCCTCTGCCACATACATGGCCGGAGCCATGGGTTCTACATGTGTACTCTTTGGTTGGTGGTCCAGTCCCCAGGAGCTCTGAGTAGTCAGTCTGGCCTGTTGACACTGTTGCTCCCCCTCATGGGGCTGCAAACCTTCAGTCTGCTCTCTAACTCCTCCATCAGGATCCAGTGCTCAGTCCAATGGTTGGCCGCAAGCATCCACCTCTGTATTTGTCAGGCTCTTTTTGGTGGCTGTATATGGGATGGATCCCCAGGTGGGGGCAGTCTCTGGATGGCCTTTCCTTCAGTCTCCATACTTTGTCTTTGTATTTCATCCTGTGAGTATTTTGTTCCCCCTTCTAGGACGTACTGAAGCATCCACACTTTGGTCTTCCTTCTTCAGCTTCATGTGGTCTGTGAATTGTATCTTGGGTATTCATTTGGCTAATATCCACTTATCAGTGAGTGTATACCATGTGTGTACTTTTGTGACTGGGTTACCTCACTCAGGTTGATATTTTCAAGTTCCATCCATTTGCCTTAGAATTTCTTTCTTTCTTTTTTAATTAGATATTTTATTTATTTACATTTGAAATGTTATCCCATTTCCTAGTTTTCCCTCTGAAAACCCCCTATCCCCTCCCACCTCCCCCTGTTCCCCAATCCACCCACTCCTGCTTCCTGGGCCTGGCATTTCCCTACACTAGGGCATAGAGCCTTCACAGGACCAAGGTCCTATTTTCCCATTGATGACCGAAAAGGCCATCCAGTGCTACATATGCAACTTGAGCCATGAGTCCCTCCATGTGTACTCTTTGGTTGGTGGTTTAGTCCCTGGGAGCTTTGGGGGTACTGGTTGGCTCATATTGTTGTTCCTCTTATGGGGCTGCAAACCCTTTCAGCTCCTTGGGTCCTTTCTTCCTCCATTGGGGACCCTGTGCTCAGTCCAGTGGTTGGCTGAGAGCATCCACGTCTGTATTTGTCAGGCACTGGCAGAGCCTCTCATGAGACAGCTATATCAGGCTTCTTTCAGCAAGCACTTGTTGGTATCCAAAATAGTGTCTGGGTTTGGTGACTGTATATGGGATGGGTCCTCATGTGGGGCAGTCTCTGGATGGCCTTTACTTCAGTCTCTGCTCCACACTTTGTCTCTGTAACTCCTTCCATGTGTATTTTTGTTCCCCCTTCTAAGAAGTATCCACACTTCGGTCTTCCTTCTTCTTGAGCTTCATGTGGTCTGTGAATTGTATATTGGGTATTCTGAGATTTTGGGCTAATATCCACTTATCAGTGAGTACGTATTATGTGTGTTCTTTTGTGATTGGGTTACCTCACTTGGGATGATATTTTCTAGTCTAACTTTTTGAGTTCTTTGTATATATTGGATATATATTGGATATATTGTATATACTGGATATATATAGCCCTCTATTGGATTTAGGGTTGGTAAAGATCTTTTCCCAATCTTTGGTTACCATTTTGCCCTATTGACAGTATCCTTTGCCTTACAGAAGCTTTGCAATTTTATGGGGTCCCATTTGTCAATTCTTCCATTGGTGTTCTGTTCAGGAACTTTTCCCCTGTGACCATGTGTTCAAGGTTCTCCCCCACTTTCTCTTCTATTACATTCAATATATCTGGTTTTATGTAGAGGTCCTTGATTCACCTGGACTTGAGCTTTGTACAGGGAGATAAGAATGGATCAACTTGCATTCATCTACTGCCAGTTGAACCAGCACCATTTGTTGAAAATGCTGTCCATAGGAATATGGGTTCATTTCTGGGTCTTAAATTCTATTAAATAGAATTTAAGATCTATTGATCTATTGATCATTGATCTACCTACCTGTCACTCTACCAATACCATGTCATTTTTATCACAATTGCTCTGTAGTACACCTTGAGGTCAGGGATGGTGATTCCACCAGAAGTTCTTTTATTGTTGAGAATAGTTTTCGCTATCCTAGGTTTTTTGTTATTCCAGGTGAATTTGAAAATTGCCCTTTCCAATTCTGTGAGGAATTGAGTTGGAATTTTGATGGGGATTGCATTGAATTTGTAGATTGCTTTCGGCAAAATGGCCATTTTTACTAGAGTCACACCAAGATATTTTATATTATTTGTGACTGTTGTGAAGGGTGTCATTTCTCTAATTTCATTCTTGGCCCATTTAACATTTGAGTATAGGAAGGCTACTGATTTGTTTGAGTTAACTTTATATCCAGCTACTTTGCTGAAGTTGTTTATCAGCTATATGAGTTCTCTGGTGGAGTTTTGGGGTCACTTAAGTATACTGTCATATCATTTGCAAATAGTGGTATTTTGACTTCTTCCTTTCTAATTTGTATCACTTTGACCTCCTTTTGTTGTCTAATTGCTCTGGGTAGAACTTTGAGTACTATACTGAATAGGTAGGGAGAGAGTGAGTAGCCTTTTCTAGTCCCTGATTTTAGTGGGATTGTTTCATGTTTCTCCCCATTTAGTTTGATGTTGGCTACTGGTTTGCATTATATTGCTTTTACTATGTTTAGGTATGGGCCTTGAATTCTTTATCTTTCCAAGACTTTTGCCATCAAGGCATGTTGAATTTTGTCAAATGCTTTCTCAGCATCTAATGAGATGATCATGTGGTTTTTGTCTTTGAGTTTGTTTATATAGTGGATTACATTGATGGATTTCCATATATTGAACCATCCCTGCATCCCTGGGATGAAGCCTACTTGATCGTGATGGATGATTGTTTTCATATGTTCTTGGATTCAATTTGTGAGAATTTTATTGAATATTTTTACATCAAGATTCATAAGTGAAATTGGTCTGAAGTTCTCTTTCTTTGTTGGGTCTTTGTGTGGTTTATGTATAAGCATAATCGTGGCTTCATAGAACAAATTGGGTAGTGTTCCTTCTGTTTCTATTTTGTGGACTAGTTTGAAGAGTATTGGTATTAGGTCTTCCTTGGAGATCTGATAGAATTCTGCACTAAACCCATCTGGTCCTGGGCTTTTTTTGTTTGGGAGACTTTTAATGACTGCTGCTATTTCTTTAGGGGTTTTCTGACTGTTTAGATGGTTTATCTGATCCTGATTTAACTTTAGTCCTGACATCTCTCTAGAAAATTGTCCATTTCATCAAGTGTTGTTGAGTATAGGCTTTTGTAGTAGGATCTGATGATTTTTTTTTAATTTCCTCAGTTTCTGTTGTTATGTCTCCCTTTTCATTTCTGATTTTGTTAATTTGGATGCTGTCTCTGTGCCCTCTGTTTAGTCTAGCTAAGGGTTTATTTATCTTGTTGACTTTCTAGAAGAACCAGATACTGGTTTTGTTGATTCTTTGTATAGTTCATTTTGTTTTCACCTGGTTGATTTCATCCCTGAGTTTGATTATTTCCTGCTATATCTACTCCTCTGGGCTATATTTTCTTCTTTGTATTATAGAGCTTTCAGGTGTGCTGTCAAGCTGTTAGTGTATCCTCATTCCAGTTTCTTTTTAGAGGCACCCAGAGATATAAAGTTTCCTTTTAGCACTGCTTTCATTGTGTCCCAAAACTTTTGGTATGTTGTGCCTTCATTTTCATGAAATTCTAAAAAGCCTTTTATTTCTTTCTTTATTTCTTCCTTGACAAAGTTACCATTGAGTAGAGCGTTGTTCAGCTTCCATGTGTATGTGGGCTTTCTGTTGTTTTTGTTGTTATTGAAGACCAGCCTTAGTCAATGGTGCTCTGATAGGATGCATGGGGTTATTTCAATCTTCTTGAATCTGTTGAGGTCTGTTTTGTGACCAACTATATGGTCAGTTTTGGAGAAGGTACTGTGAGATGCTGAGAAGGAGGTATATTCTGTTGCTTTATGTTCTATAGATATCTGTTAAATCCATTTGGTTCATAAATTCTGTTAGTTTCTCTGTTTCTCTGTTTAGTTTCTGTTTCCATGATCTGTCCTTTTCTGAGAGTGGGGTTTTGAAGTCTCCCAGTATTATTGTGTAAGGTGTAATTTGTGCTTTGAGCTTTATTAAAGTTTCTTTTATGAATGCTGGTACCCTTGCATTTGGAGCAGAGATGTTCAGAATTGAGAATTCATTTTGGTAGATTTTTCCTTTGACGGGTATGAAGTGTCCTTTCTTATCTTTTTTTTTTGATAACTTTTGGCTGAAAGTTCACTTTATTTGATATTAGAACGGCTACTCCAGCTTATTTCTTGGGACCATTTGTTTGGAAATTTTTTTCCAGCCCTTTACTCTGAGGTAGTGTCTGTCTTTATCACTGAGGTGTGTTTCCTATATGCAGCAAAATGCTGGGTCCTTTTTACATTTCCAGTCTGTTAGTCTATGTCTTTTTTACTGGGAAATCGAGTCCATTGGTGTTAAGAGATATTAAGGAAAAGTGATTGTTGCTTCCTGTTTTTTTGTTGTTGTTGATAGAGGTGGAATTATGTTTGTGTAGCTATCTTCTTTTGGGTTTGTTGAAAGAAGATTACTTTCTTGCTCTTTTCTAGGGTGTAGTTTCCCTCCTTGTGTTGGAGTTTTCCATCTCTTATGCTTTGTAGAGCTGGATTTGTGGAAAGATATTATGTAAATTTGTTTTTTTTTTTATGGAATACTTTGGTTTCTCCATCTATGGTAATTGAGAGTTTTGTTGGGTATAGTAGCCTGGGCTGGCATTTCTGTTCTCCTAGGGTCTGTAAGACATCTGCCCAGGATCTTCTAGGTTTCATAGTCTCTGGTGAGAAGTCTGGTATAATTCTGATAGGTCTACCTTTATATGTTATTTAGCCTTTTCCCCTTACTGCTTTTAATATTCTTTCTTTGTTTTGTGCATTTGGTGTTTTGATTATTATGTGACAGGAGGAATTTCTTTTATGGTCCAATCTATTTGGAGTTCTCTAGGCTTCGTGTATGATTATGGGCAACTCTTTCTTTAGATTAGGGAAGTTTTCTTCTATCATTTTGTTGAACATATTTCCCTTAAGTTGGGAATCTTCACTCTGTTCTATACCTATTATCCTTATGTTTGTTCTTCTCATTGTTTCCTGGATTTCCTAGATGTTTTGGGTTAGGAGATTTATGCATCTTGGATTTTCTTTGACTGTTGTGTCAATGTTTTCCACGGTATCCTCTGCCCCTGAGATTCTCTCTTCTTTCTCTTGCATTATGTTGGTGATGCTTGTATCTATGACTCCTGATCTTTTTTCTAGGTTTTCTATCTCCAGGGTTATCTCCCTTTGTGATTTCTTTATTGTTTCTATTTCTATTTTTATATCTTGAATGCTTTTGTTCAATTCCTTTACCTGTTTGGTTGTGTTTTCCTGTAATAATTTAAGGGATTTTTGTGTTTCCTCTTTAAGGGCATCTGTTTACCTGTATTCTTCTGTATTTCTTTAAGGGAGTTATTTATGTCCTTCTTAAAGTCCTTTATCATCATGAGAAGTGATTTTAAATCTGAATCTTGTTTTTCTGTTGTTGTGGGGTATCCAGGACTTGCTATGGTGGGAAAACCAAGTTCTGATGATTCTAAGTAACTATGGTTTCTGTTGCTTATGTTCTTTCACTTGCCTCTTGCCATTTGATTATCTGTGGTGCTACCTGTCCTTGCTGTCTCTGAGTGGAGCCTGTCCCTCCTGTGATTCTGGTTGTGTCAGAACTCCTCAGAATCCTGCTGTCTCTGTGATCCTGTGATTCTGGCATCCTGTGATCTTGAGATCCTGGGTGTGTCAGAGCTTCTGGGAGTCAAGCTTCCTCTGGGTGTTGTGGGACTGTGTGCAGAACCAGTGCCCAAGGTCTTCTCAGGGCACAGGCTCAGACTGGAAGGGTTACTTCAAATCTTAAAGCAGCATACATATATTATTTTGCAGTTTGAAGTTAGGCCTTCTACTTAGAGTCTTACCAGCTTTATACAGAGTAATATTTGGATGTACAAGCTTATCTGTTATATGATTTTAGTTCCTTAGCCAGGCAGTGGTGGCACATGTCTTTAATCTCAGCATTTGAGAGACAGAAGCATGCAGATCTCTATGAGTTTAAGGCCAGCCTGATCTACAGAGTGAATTCCAGGACAGCCAGGGCTACACAGAGAAACCCTGTCTCAAAAACAAAATAAAAAGAATTTAGTTTCTTACAGTTATAAGACTGTCATCTTGGCAGTTTTCTCTGATCTCCTGGAGGCCCCATTCAGGTTCTAGCTTCATGGCCCATGTCAGCTTCCATCCTCAAAGACAAGACAAAGGGAATATCTCTCCAGTCTGTTATGATAATCATATACACTGTAAAGTACTCATGGGAACAACTATACCACTGCCTTTACATACAACAGAACAAAGGTGGGGTGTGTGTGCTATATCCTATTGTATAATTATAGGCCTCATGACACACAAGTGAGAGAGAGATGCATTAAAATTTGGGAAACTTGGAAGCTATCATAGAATTTTCTCTCCTACATTAAAGCTCTGACATTTTTGTCATTTCTAATATCTTACTAGGTAATTTTAACCATTGACATTTTCAAATAGATGTTTTACACCTACAAGTTGTATTTTGGCAGAGGTCGGGACATAGATATGATACATAAACACAATTAGGAACATAATAAGTATTAAGTAGAAAACTTGCCAGTCATGTTTCTCCTTCCCCTGTGTGGATCCCTGGGATCACACTCAGGTCATCAGGCTCAACATCCTGTGACTTCACCTCTTGAGCCATTTGTGTGTGTGTGTGTGTGTGTGTGTGTGTGTTTATTCTCCTTTTCTCCCTGCCTTTACATGGCTTCATTTAAATATCTGAACTAGCCAGGTAAAGTAGTAAACACCTGTAATCCCAGCACTTGGGAGGTGGAGGCAGCAGAATCAGGGGTTCAAGCTCATCCTCAGCTACACAGTAAATTCAAAGTCAGCCTGAGTATGTGAGCCACTGTCTCAAAATAACAACAAAAGCGAAACATAGTTGCACTGGTTTTATTCTTTTTGTTTTCTGGCTGTCTCACCTGTTAGTTCTTGTATATATAAACATGTTAGCATATATATATATATATTCCTTTTAATTTACCTGATGCTTTTGGAAACAGGATATTTTCCCATTTCTTATGTCTAATATTGTCATTCCCATCCTGCTCTCCATCCCTCAACAGCCTGAGGGGGAAGGCAAAGTGGGAATGGTTGAGTGTAGTGGAGACTCAGGCAACAGGTGAATGCAGGAGAAACAGACTCTTGGAAGACAGGCTTCATTGAGCAGCTTGTTTAATTGGGGGTGGGGATGGGGCAAAGGCTATTTAAACCTTTGGGGAGTGGGCAGAGGCTTCTAGGGTGAGCATCCATCAAGGCTGAGGGTGTAGTGCCAAGAATGCCTTACTTGAATGAAGAGGAATTCCAGGTACTTGCTGGAAATTACCTAAGGAAAGAAGAAGTTTAACCTGTAACCTGGCCACCATGCTGCCTGACTACCTCAAGGGCAGCAGAGGAGGAGGCTAAAAGGTTGTGCATCAGGACTTGCAGGCCCGGGGCAGGAGAGGAGTGGTCCTCATTCCTACCACTCTCGAAATGAGGAGATGCAATCTCTGGGGTTGGACACGCCTGGACCCCACTTCTGCTCCAGACTGGCTCTTCCCAACACCTCATCCTCACACACTGTCTATTGATATTTGCCATCTTGTAATGTTTAAAATATCTGCAGGTTCATTTCAAAGTAATTTTAAAGGTTTTTGTGTGATGTATTAGATTTAGAAAAAGAATGTAGTGAGAAATATAGCAGCCTTTTTTTTAAAAAAAAAAAACCTCAATACCTAGACTTGAAAAAAATGAAAAAAAATTCTCATATCTGTTTCTGAATTTTCCATCTCTTACAGTCTCACCTGTGGTGTGGCCTCTGGAAGCACTGCTGTATGTGAGGCCAATGTAAACAAAATGGCAAATAGCATTAGCATTATTATAAAGGTTGTTTTGATTTAAGCGACTCCTTCCTTGCCAAAAGTCTCCAGGGTTTCCAGAGACCTGTAAAGGACAAGTTGAGAACTGTTAACCAAAATCTTCATACTTGTTGGCATTCTTTATTACAGATTATTGCAGCAGGGCGTTATCTCCCTAATAATTTTATACTGTAAGGACTGGTATTGGCTCAGCACTCCCAGGACCAAGGTCTTGGCACCAAGGGGATTTATTTTTCCTAGAGGGATAAAGAGCAGAGAATAAGAAACAAAGAGAGGAAGAAAGGAGCAAGGGAGAAGGACAGGAGTTCTGTCCCAGAGATGGGGACAAAGGACTGACTCTGGATAGAGAAGAGACAGACATGGCCCATAGGAAAATGGCTGTTCATAAAGGTACAAGTGGAAGCCCTGTGTTGGGATGAGGTGTTTAATTTTAATTATGCATCTTAATTAGGACAGCCAAAGTGGGCTTTTGATTGCTGTACTTCAATACTTCAGAGCTGGACTTTGGAAGTCAACATCAGGAGGAGGAAGTGACCAAATATGGGAGTATTTGGTGGTAGCTTTAAGAATGTAATTGGGGCCAGCCTGGTCTACAGAGTGAGTTCCAGGACAGCCAGGGCTACACAGAGAAACCCTGTCTCAAAAAAAAAAAAAAAAAAAAACTAAACCAAAACAAAAAATAATGTAATCCAATGGTTTTACATTCACAGGGGATGGAGAGAAGGGCAAGGCCTGCCAGAGCCATGGGTGCCATGGGTGCCATGGGTGCCATGCCCAGGCTGGCCAGAGGCCCTTCATTCCCACCTTTTTGTTTTATTATTATGTCACTAGGTGTTGGGTAAGTGGGCTTCTTTGTCTCTGGCTGCTTCCTCATGACACTGGGACATTGTTGTTAGGGGTCCAAGGAAGTTGGGTTTCTAGTCAAAGCCAGGAAGAGCAGACAGTTTCACTTCTGTACCATAGGGAAATGTAGTCATGAGGCTGGGCTAGGATGTAGATCCCAAAGAAACTGGGGCTGGGGTTGGGGCATCTATTGAAACTTTTAGGTTCATAAGTCCTAGTAGTTAGGAAGAGAACTCTCAAGGCCTGGGAAAGGGGAAGAGATGCCGCCCATAGGAAAGGGCAGTAGGCAGGAAAATGTGGTTCAGGAGTGCTTATCTGGAGCCTTGAGAGTTATTCAGAAGAGCCAGGAGAATTTAGATTGGCTATATAAGGATAATTGTAAAACAACTATTATTTGAGAGTCTTTAGTTACGTCAGAGTAGACTTTCCTGAGGTGTTGAGGTGTATTTTGAAATTGAGATATTTTAAGAAAGTGGATGAATTGGGAGGCTCTTGGCAAACCGACATGGAGAGTTTGAGGGGTGATGAGGAAAAGTTGAGAGAACTTGGCTTTGGTTCCCAACGTGGGACTCAGATGGTTAGGGGACAAGCAGTCAGTAGGGCATAGCAACTGGGAATTAGCAATTGTCTTTATGATAATGGGGGCACCAGTCGAATATGGCTGTCTGACAGGAAGGAGCTGCCAGCTGTGTAAGAAAATGAAGGCAGAAATAGCTATGGGGTAGGAGGTCTTTGAGAGATTTTGCCAGGAGTGAAGAGGACCCGGGGAACCTTGGGGCAGAGATAAGTGTGGATGAATTGCAGGGAAGACAGATAAGAAATGGGACTGATGAGTTTTCAATAGAAGAAGTTTGGAGGGATAAAATCTCTACCAAGGGGCGGTGGAGTCCTATGTGAGGAGCTGAGGGAGAGAGTGTGAGAGGAGATCCTAGAGGTTCTGTCTTGGCCTTCAGCTTTAGCTGAAGGGGGATTAGCAGTTCTCTGGAAACACTAGAGTTATTTGTTTGATTGAGAGATAGCAGAGAGGCTGTGGCAAGAGTGTATAGACACAGAGTCAGCCATAGACGGTGTTGTTTAGAGTTTTGGAGAGGCAGGGGACAGGTTAAAGGGTCAGTCTTATGCCTTCACGTCTAAACTGTTGATGAATTTCACTTTAAAAATTTAATGTTATTAGCATTTCATGAAGTACATGAGTTTAAATATCTCAGAAGCTCAGAAGCAAAACCTCCGTGTGCTGTTGTTCTTTCCAGACTGCATATGTGCAGGCAGGAATCCCACCCTAGCCCTGAGCTTCCTGCTTTGCAGACTCAGCTTCGGGGTGCTGATGCTCCCAGAAGTAAACTTCTTGATAACATGTTCTCATGTTTTTACAGATCAACTAGACTTATTCTTCTTCTTCAATAGACTTGGTCTCAATTCCCTTGCTCTGTTATTTTAAGTCTTTGCTGCCTATGTTCTCCTGTCAGTAAAACAAAATTTACTTCTCTGGTACTTATTTTTTGACACACACATTGAAGCACCATGCAGGTAATGACAAGCCAAAGCTCTGTACTTAAAAAGCTTCCTTTAGAGACAGCATGGTGGTTCACACCTGTAATCCCTGTACTTGAGAGATGAGGTACAAGGACGACCACAAGTTCAAGGACAGCCTGGGCCGCATGGTGGGTTCCAAGCCTGCCTGGGCTACACAATGAGATGTTGTCTCAAACAAATCTGCGACGCTCATTGAGAGTATATTTATTTTTTATTTAAGCTGATTTATAAGCAAAGGTTGTAAGGCATGGACTCTGAGCCAAGGCTGGTCCTTTCCTTTGATACCTCCCTTGGTAAGCTAAAGACTTACAGTACATCTGTAAGCTTCACACCCATGCTGAGCTGTAGGATCATAATAAAATGTGTACAGTCTAGAGAGAGAAAAGAGCTTAGAGGAAAAAACCTATTATCTATTGAGAAGATAATGCTGAGATGACTTGGGGGTCATACATGACTGGCAGGGACTGTAGAGAAGTGACATTTGAGGAATCCGTGTCTGTGTCTTTTCTATCCTACAGATATTGAGAGAATTAACCTTCCCAAAGAAAAATCTGAGATTCAAAGAGCTTCACACTTACCTAACCAGCTTCCTGCCCGGATAGGGACGAGTCCGTGGACTCCAGAAGTCCACTATGGAAGCTCAACCAGGAGAGAAAAGAAACCCCCACCACAAACTGTTCAGCCTGTCAAAGCCCCTAAGAAGAAGTCAGTGCCATTCAAGAACACGGTTAAACCACTAACTCAGGACTTTCAACACTCCAAAACATCCACCAGGGAAACTTCCTTAGACACCCCAGAGCCCATCTTGAAGGAGGATGAAGCAGCAGGATCCTTCACAGAGGACTCCCAGGCCAAAACCCAGCAAGACTCCCATGTTGGACTCTTCTGAAGAAAGCTATGATACATTAGATCCCATCGCTCCCAATACTTCCTTTAGGATGCTTTTAGAGAAGAAATAGCCTAGCCGTTTCCCCTTCTATTCC
This sequence comes from Mus caroli, assembly GCF_978045245.1. Lineage (NCBI taxonomy): Eukaryota > Metazoa > Chordata > Mammalia > Rodentia > Muridae > Mus > Mus caroli. The sequence goes on along the minus strand of NW_028227263.1, from coordinate 48,406,626 downwards.
TCTTCTCTAAGTATGGTGATGGTAGGGTGTGGTCAAGAAGGCTCACACCAAGACCTCTGAGGCTTTCAGGAGCAGCACTCTAGCCCAGCTCTTCTACGGGATGCTCCTCAGGAGACAGCCAGGGCAAACAGTGGTACCCAGTCATGGAGCTGGAGCTGGTGCTCTCTGGGTTTGCAGGGCCGTCTCATCTTATGCTTCTGTTGTACTTCCTGCTGAAGGAGTGTCTAGTCATGTCAGCTTATAATAAAGGCGACCTCTCAGGAAGCCAGTGTGTTCTCTGCCCCTCTGTGGTCACCTAGGCTGATAAAGACTGTGGGATGGTGCAGCAGTGACATTTTCCTAAGTTGGGGAAGAAGAGGTGGCATAGACATGAGCCAGGACAGAGCTCTCATCCCACCCTCGTGTTTGGATCTGTGTGCAGTGGGTTGCTCCCAAGTGCCTGGGGTTCACCAGATTCCTGGCGGGCATAAGCAGTGACCCTCAGCCTTGAGTGAAACTTAGAACTGGATCCCTGTCAGCATAGAGAGAAGCTCAAAGAATGCAGGCCCAGGATCCAGGAAGTACAACGATTAAAAAAAAAGAGAGAGATACCATTAATCAGACCTATGTGTAAGCTCTAGAATCAGTCACTAAAAATACATGTTGACATTTCCCTCAGAGAAGAGTCCATCTATACCAAGAATCAAAATAAATATAAGTATTTGTAAGTGAAGATATTTAATCCTTCAAGGTTAAAGACAGACTATGACAAACTAAATAAACTTACTCAGACAGAAATAGTTCTTGGAATCCAGAAGGGAAAGTTATTTCACAATTAGAAGACATCTGGGACCTAGGGCTGTAACTCGGTGGAGCACTCACCGTGACTGTGAGTCCCTAGGGTCCCTCTCAGTGCACAATAACATTCAGTTGTGAAAGATAGATTGTTTGTTTGTTTGTTTGTTTGTTTTTATCTTAAGACAGGGTTTTGCTAAATTGCCAAGATTGGCTACACTTGTAATCCTCCTGCCTCAACTTCCTAGGGATCTGGGATTATAAGGCTGCATTGCCATTCCAGGCTATAACAATGAAATAGTCTTAAATACTGTATTCTCTCCCTCTCCCTCTCTCCCTCTCCCTCTCCCCCTCCCCCTTCCCCCCTCTCCCTCTCCTCTCCTCTCCTCTCCTCTCTCTCTCTCTCTCTCTCTCTCTCTCTCTCTCTCTCTCTCTCTCTGTGTGTGTGTGTGTGTGTGTGTGTTTACAAGCACACACTTGCACGCATATGCTTGTAAAGGCCAAAAGCGAACATTGTCCATCTTGTCTCAGAAGCTGTCCTCCTTGTCTCTCAGTGGCCAGGAGCTCACCAACTAGGCTAGGCTAGCTGGGCAGCCAACCCAAGAACCCCTCCCCAGGTCTAGAGGAGCATGAGCCACCACGCACCACTCCTGGCTTTTAATTCCTTCCTTCCTTTTTTAAAAATATTATATTATTTTTATTTATGTGTGTGTGGAGAAGTTGTGTGCATCTGAGTGCTGGTGGCAGCCAGAAGCATCAAACCCTCTGAGCTAGAGTTAAGAGGCTGCCTGATATGCATGCTGGGAATTGAACGCCAGTCCTCTGGAGTGATCTTAGCCACAGAGCCATCACCAGTTCAACACACTAGGTTTGGCTTGGTTTTATCTTTAGTACACTCTGAGATAGAGTGCGTGCCTGCCAAAGCAAGCGCGTTACTAACAGAACCATTTCTCCAACCCTTACATTTACTTATTGCTTAAAAATACCATCATAAATGACCAGACATGTGATGCACAACTGAAACCCAGCACTCCAGAATCAGAGACAGGGGGATTGTGAATTGGAAGACATCCTGGAGTACTTACTGAGTTCCTGCCTCAAATAAATAAATGGATAAATAAATAAATAAATAAATAAATAAAAGTTAAAATAAAATACGCATAACAAAGTCGATCATTTTGACCATCTTTAGGTATTGTGCTGGGACATAAGTGCATTCACATAGTTGTAACTTGTTACAGTTCATGTCCGAAACTTTTTTTTTTTTTTTTTTTTTTTTTTTGGTTTTTTGAGACAGGGTTTCTCTGTGTAGCCCTAGCTGTCCTGGAACCCACTCTGTAGACCAGGCTGGCCTCGAACTCAGAAATCCGCCTGCCTCTGCCTCCCAAGTGATGGGGTTAAAGGCGTGCACCACCATGTCCGGCGTCCAAAACTTTTTAACTTGCACAATATACTGAATGGGCTGTAAACAAAAAAACAGACGGAGACCACTAGGGGAGCAGGTGCGGGAAGCCTCTTTTTGAGCTCTGTCTGAGCAATGACATTTTAACTATGACACCAAGAACACGAGTCACAAAATCAAGAATAGTTAAATGGTCTGTGTCAAACTAAAGCTTTTGCACAGCAAAGGAAACAACCATCAACGTGTAGACAACCTGTGCACTGGGAGGAGCAGCTGTTTGTCGCACTGCCAGTAAGAAGTTAATATCCACAGTTTTTAAGAAACTCAACTCAGTAGTAAGAAAGAGCTGATTTAAATGGACAAAGTACCCAGACAGACGTTTCTCAAAAGAAGACATATTGCTGACTGACCGATGTAAGCAAAGGTGGTCAGTGTCCCAGTCACAGAGCTGAAGGGGTTTGAAACCCCATAGGAGGAACATCAATATAAACTAACCAGTAACCCCAGAGCTCCTTGGAACTAAACCACCAATCAAAGAAAATACATAGTGGGACTTGTGTCTCTAGCTATATATGTAGCAGAGGATGGCCTAGCCGGTCATCAATGGGAGGAGAGGCCCTAGGTCCTGTGAAGGCTCTATGCCCCAGTATAGGGGAATGCCAGGACCAAGAATGGGAGTGGGTGGATTGGGGAGTAGGAGGAGGGGGGAGGGGATAGGGGATTTTTGGAGGGAAAACTAAGAAAGGGGATAACATTTGAAATGTAAGTAAAGAAAGTATATAATATAAAGAAGACAGCTGAATTTATATTGGATACCAGATGCATTTCAATACAACTAGATTAATATTAAAAAAAGAAAAGAAAGAGGAGTCTGGTGGCAGATGGTGGAATCATTGTGGGTACTGCCTTTCTTTTTTAATGCAGTACAGTAGTGGATATTTTGTTATAGCAGCAGAAATCAAATTTTAGTGACATGCTCACACATTAACAGATGTTTGAGTTGTTTCCAGTTTGGGGGCTATAAACAAAATTGCCATCAATGTTTGTATACAATGTATATCATTGCCAGACTTATAAACATCTAAAAATGGTCAGAGAGCTTGCAGGAATCAGTTTTTTTCCACCATATGAGTCTTGAGGATTGAACTTAAGTTGGCAGGGTTGGTGGCCAGCAGCTTTAGACTCATGACCTTCTCATTGGCCCATCACCTTTTATGATGATGATGCATATACACACAATAATAATAAATATATTTTAAAGGCATTTTGTAGTTTATATTTGTAATTGTGTCAAAGTATGTGTAACTTAAAGAAAACTGGTATTTTAATGTTCATTTTCACAATGCATAAATGTAGAGCAGGCATACCATGTTATTTGTGAGCATTGAAAAATACCAGAATCCATGGGTGCTCCTGTCTTGTATAGAATATCTTAATATTTTGCAAATAACCCCTCACATCCTCTCACGTTCTTTAAATAATCTCTGCATTACTTGTAACACCAAACATAGTGTGGGTAGGCTATAGGTAGGCTAAACCCTTGTCATGCTGTGCTGCTTATGGACAAAGGGAAAGAAATCTGCATATTCAGTACAGGCACAGTATTTGTAATCAGCTGTCTAGTATATCTAGCTAATGTGGTTTGTCTGTTTGAAACTGCAGTTGTGGAGTGTGAAGGTACTGAAGGCTGAACCTGAACCTCGACATTTACTTAGACTTTCTAAAATTCTTCTTAACAAGGCTTTGTGATTTGCACATTTTTCATAACTCAGATTTATCTCTAAATATTACATTTTATGCCACTAAAGATGGTATTTTAAAATTGTAATTCCAGCTGATTGTTGAGTATCTAGAATGCAGTTGATTTTCAGATATTGTCCTCATACTCTGAAATCTTATGAAGTTCATTCATTGGTTCTAGTGATTTTATTTTTTCATTTTTTTCATAGTCTACATTTTTAATCACTTTTTAAAAACAATCTAGTCATTGCCTCCTTCCCAGTCCTCCCTCCCACAGTTCCTCATCCCACTCCTCCTCCCCCTGACTCCAAGAAGATGCCCCCCGCCCAGGCCTCTCCACTCCCTAGGGCCTCAAGTCTCTCAGGGGTTAGGCACATCTTCTCTGACTGAGGCCAGACCAGGCAGTCCTCTGCTGTATATGTGTCTGGGGGCCTCGTACCCACTAGCAGACCCTACCTGGTTGGTGGCTCAGTGTCTAAGAGATCTCTGAGGTCCAGGTTTGTTGAGACTGCTGTTCTTCCTATGGGGTCACCCTCCTCCTCAGCTTCTTCCATCTTTTCCCTAATTCAACCAAAGGAGTCAACAGCTTCTGTCCTGCTCTGTGGGGTATAAATATCTGCATCTGATTCTTTCAGCTGCTTATTGGGCTTCTCAGAGGGCAGCCATGCTAGGCTCCTCTCTATAAGCACACCATAGCATCAGTAATAGTGTCAGGCCTTGGAGCCTCTTGAGATGGATCCCAAGTTGGGTTGGTCACTGGATCTCCTTTCCTTCAGTCTCTTCTTCATTTCTGTCCTTGCAGTTCTTTTAGACAGGAACAATTCTAGGTCAGAGTTTTTGACTGTGGAATGGCAACCCCATGCCTCCACTTGATGTCCTGTCTTTCTACTCATGGTGGACTTTACAAGTTTCCACTACCCACTGTTGGGCATTTCATCTGAGGTCTCTTTGAGTCCTGAGATTCTCTCACCTCCTGAGTCTCTGGTATATTCTAGAGGGTCACCCCTCCTTCCTTCCTTCCTTCCCCACTGAAGCTTCATATTTCCTTTCATTTTTCTGGTCCTCAGGAGATCTCTTCTGTCTTCTCTCCCCCATACCTGATCATGTTCCCCTTCCTCCCCTCCCCTCTCCTACCCAGGTCCCTCCCTCCCTCCCTCTGCCTTCCTTCTGCTTATTAACATTCTTGAGTTCTGTGGATTGTATCCTGGATGTTCTGTACTATTTTTGCTAATATCCACTTATTAGTGAGTACATACTATGCATGTCCTTTTGGGTCTGAGTTACCTCACTCAGGATGATATTTTCTAGTTCCATCCATTTGCTTGCAAAACTCATTATGTCCTCATTTTAATAGCTGACTAGTATTCCAATGTGTAAATGAACCACATTCTGTATCTATTCTTCTATTGTGGAACATCTGGGTTGTTTCCAGATTCTGGCTATCATTGATAAGGCCGCTATGAACATAGTGGAATATGTGCCCCTGTGGCATGGTGGGGCATCTTTTGGGTATATGCCCAAGGGTATATGTCTTCAGGTAGACCTATTTCCAATTTTCTTAAGAACCTCCAGATAGTTTCCTACATATGTGGTCATTCCTTCTATAAATTTTTACTTCTTCCTATCTGGATGTCTTTGATTTCTTTTTCTGGCCTTATCACACTGGCTAGAATTACAAGTAATTAGTGACTGATGAGAGTGTGTGCCTGCCAATAGAAAAGCATTTGGCATGATATTACATGGAGTTTTCCCATAAATGCCCCTTATTGTGTTGTAACAAAGTTCCTTTCTGGGACTAGTGTGTTGAAAAGCATTTAGGAATGTGCACATGCTCTGTACTTCCGCTGACTGACTGCGTCGGTGTCTTTGAACACGTTCATTGCCAGTGTTGACATGACCTGGGTCCTTGGAGCACACTGCTCTTGATGTTTATGTGCTTCTTTGGGTTTTGTGCCTGTTTTCATGAGCAATATTGTTTTGTATTTTTATTGTAATTTCCTGTTTTAATATCTTAGCCATGTCAGTTGCTTAGAATGTACTCTGCTCATCTGTGAAGCTATCTGTATCAGTTGTTTTTTTTTATAATAAAGTAATGGACTTATTTTTTCAGTAGTTTACGTCTTTCAAGGAAGTTTTTAAAAATCTACTCTAAAAACTCAGATCTATTAGCATGGTATGTTTTAGTCCCCCTTTTCATATTTACATATTCTGAGTTCTTGTATTATTTAATGTCATTTAATTTTTGACACAGGGTCTTGCTATGTAGCCCAAGATGGGATCAAACTCACAATTCTCTTGCATCTGTCTCCTGAGTACTGGGATTAGAGTCATTTGCCACTGAACTCAGTTCTTTTTCTCTTTTAATATCTGTCCTATTCTGAGTTCCCCTCTGAAATATTGGTATGTTGTGCCCTTTTGTTTTTTTCTTATCAGCCTAACTAGAGTGTAATCAGTTTGCTTGTCCTTCAGGGACTCAGCTTTGGGTTTTGGATCTTCTCTTGTCATCATTATTTCCTTTCTCCTGAATCAGGTTTTACTGGCTCCTCTTTTCCTACAGCCTTCTTAATACTGCTTCCACGATCCCCATGGTCACATGATGTTGTTACTATAGTTTGAATGTGAGCATCCCTCTAAAATCCCAACATGGGAACCTAATACCCAATGTAGTTGTATTCAGAAGTGAGTATCTGGGGGAAGAGATTGCGCATCAACACTCCACCCTCTTAGGAAGGTTTGATGCTCTTATAAAAGGAGCTGAACATAATGTCCTCATACTTTTTTTGTCTTTCTCTTCCCCTGCCTCTGTGAATATACAGGTTTACTTCATTCAAAGACTATAACAGACATAACAGAAAATAATGATGCCTCTCAACAGAAGCCAGAGGTGGCCCCTAAGTCTGCCAATTTAGCCCCTGAAAATATGATAGGTAAGCTGCTCCTTTTTATAAACTCCCTCATCTGTGATATTCGTAGCCTTGGGAAGAGATAGTGACTGCTGTGGGTTCATTTTCATTCATTTCAACATCTCTTCTAATTTCCTTTACTTTAATAAAACATTAAAAACACATTACATTTGAACTTATTAACCATGTCTGTGTGTGTTGGGTATGAGTGTGTATGCCCCACAGTATGCCTGTGACATCCATGTGACAACCCATGGAAGCTGGCTCTTATGTGTTCTGAGGGTTGAACTGAGGTAGTCAGCATTGGCTAATGTAATAAGGTGGCCCTACAAGTTCTTATTCATGTTTCAGACTACTAAAGTATTTAGTTCTTCAGACTCCTTCAGCCTTTTCAGGTCTTCTGCCTACTTTGGGGAACCATAAGGTTATCACACTGCTGCACTTCCCCAAGGGAAGAGCACAGACTATACCATGCTTCCTACCCACTCGAGGTTTTGATGCGCAGGGCCACTTTGAGACCTTGCCCCACCAGATCCATGAAACATCCAAGCAATTATGCTGCAGCTCTGCACACTCAACTCTGAAGCCACAGGAGGCATTTAGACAGCTTAGAGAAGTCCCCAGCAAACAGCCACATGGGACCTCCTGCTGCCTTGAAGGCAATGAAATAAACCAGGCCTGAAAGGCTCTGTCCTCCAAAGTCCCCACAAGATAAGCAAGCAGACCATCTCAAATGGCATGTGCAACACTCCTTCCCTTTGAGGAGCAGCTGAGCATCCTGTTCTCAACTTAGCCTATTGTTGCCTGTGCAGGTTAGCATGGGAGAGCCGTAATGTCAGCTTATGGAGCTTGGATATTAATATCCTGCCTAACAGAGCTGCATCTGAACTAACACTACAATCTAACAACGTCTTCATCCCAGGCTGAGATGTCCCATGTCTTTGCTAATGTGGATTACAATCAAGGAAGGGACACAGGTACTAAGGCAAAGTATCCACAATAGACTAATCAATGAAGCCCATTTTCTACAGATGCCACAATTATAGGCCAGATTTGGTAGCACACAGATATAAACCCAGTATTCAGGAGGCAGGAGCAGGATGATTGCAACAAATTTTCAAATAGTCTGGTCTATACGGCAAGTTCTATGTCAACCAGTGCTATATAATGAAACTCTGTCTCAAAAAAGAAAAGCCACTATCTAATGTTGTTAAAGGCAGTTATTGGCCCATCATATTCTTTCTTATGGGAATATAAAAAGGATGATAAAAATAAGCACTGTAATTCCTCAAGAGAAGCAGGGTAACACCTAGCAACAGACCCCAGTGGAAAAGAAAATAAACAGATTATCTAAAAAGAATTCGGAAAGTGAGCTAAAAGAAATTTAGATTCTTAGTGAGATAAGAAGCTACAAGAAGACAGTTCATTACATGAATGAAAGAGGCATCAGGGAGATAAATCATACAAAAAAGACCCAGTAAGAGATATTGGAGCTAAAGAACTCAAGAAATAAAGTTCAGGACATGGTAAAGACCTTCAATATAATTGATCAGAGAGAAGAAAGAATTTCTGAGATTAAAGTCCTGAAATAGTTTTAAAATGGAGAATACTTTGTGGATCTATGAGACAGCATTTTATAAGCAAATATGGGTTATAGGTGTTTCAGGAAAGGAGATGAGGGAAGGCATAGAAGAATCCTTTTCTTTGGACGAGAGAGATGACCCAACAGTTAAGAGCCCTTGCTACTCTCGCAGAGGATCCATGTGGCTCCTGACCATCTGTAACTCCAGTTCTGGGTAATTCCATGTCTTCTTCTGGCCTCGGCTGGCACCAAGCATGCACACACCATGCATACATACATTCAGATAGTCGTGTGCATAAAATCAAAGCTAAAACACTTTTAAAGAAATAATTGAAAAATATCTTCAGAAAAACAACTGCTGGAATTATGGGGAAACTGTTCACAAGGCCCAAGAAATTCAAAGGACGCCTTAATAAATTTGACCAAAACCAACCTCTCTGATTTGTATTGCAGTCAAACTGGCAAAGGAACAAGACAAAATAAAAAACAAAACAAACAAAAAACAACACACACACAAAATCCATCTCTAAAAACAGCAAAAGAAAAGCATTAGTATCTTAGAAGGTTAACAACAGACTTCTCAACAGAAACATTAAAGGTTGTGAGAAAATGGGTGTCTTAGAGTTTCTATTGCTGTGAAGATACACCACGACCACAGCAGCTCTTATAAAGGAACATTTGATTGAGGCTGACTTACAGTTTCGGAGACTCAGTCCATTATTGTCATGGCAGGAGACATGGCATCATACAGACAAACAAGGGTCTGGAGAAGGAGCTGAGAGCTCTGCAGCCTGATTAGCAGACAGCAGGAAGTGAACTGAGACACTTCCTCCAACAAGACTGGACCTCCTTATAATGCCTCTCCCATGAACCTATGGGGGCGAATTTTTCTCAAATCACCACGATGCGATGTGTTCAAAGACACAAAGGGAAAAAATGTCAAGTAAGAAGAGCATGGCCAACAAAACTGTGTTTCAGAAGTGAAGGAGGAAAACAGACTTCCAAGACAACTAAAACCTGAAGGTGTCCATCATTATTAGACTAGCCTTACAGCAAATGTGAACGAAATACAACAGAAAGCCAGGCGGTGGTGGTACACGCCTTTAATCCCAGCACTTGGAAGGCAGAGGCAGGCAGATTTCTGAGTTTGAGGCCAGCCTGGTCTACAAAGTGAGTTCCAGGACAGCCAGAGATATATAAAGAAACCCTGTCTCAGAAAAAAAGAAGAATGAAAGAAAGGAAGGAAGGAAGGAAGGAAGGAAGGAAGGAAGGAAGGAAGGAAGGAAGGAAGGAAGAGAAAGAAATACAACAGAAGCAAAAGGGTAACAACTATCATAAAAAAGTACAAACTTCAGCCAGGCAGTGGTGTCGCATGCTTTTAATCCCAGCAGTCAGGAGGCAAAGGCAGGGGGATCTCTGAGTTTGAGACCATCATGGTCTACAGAGTGAATTCCAGGACAGCCAGAGCTACACAGAGAAACCCTGTCTCAAAAAATCAAAACAAGACAAACAAACAAAACCCCAAACAAATAGAAAGTACAAAACTCAGCAGTAGAGTAGATGAATGAAAGGGAAAGGAAATCAAATCCCACAAATACAGAAATACATCAGAGCACAAAGACGAACAAGAGAGGAAAAGTGATACACACAAGAACCAGAAATGTGTCTAATGATATATACAACAACCAAAGACGACAGAAATGTGTCTTTAATTTTCAGTGATGACCTTGAATGCAAAAGGATTAAAGTCTCCATTTAAAGGAGAAAGGCTAGCTAAATCAATTTTTTAAAAACTATTTTATTGTGTTTTATGTTTGAATGTTTTGCTTGCATGTATGTATATAGGTGTACTACATGCATGCCTGTTGCCTGTAGAAGACAGCAGAGGGCATCAGATCTCCTGGAAATGGACTCACAGATGGTTGTGAATCAGACGGTGTGAACCACACCATGTAGGTGCTGAGATTCAAACCAGGGTCTCTGGAAGACCTGCCAGTGCTCTTAACCGTGGAACAATCTCTCCAGTTCCTGGCAATATAGATTTTAAAAGCTATATCTAATGATACACTGCCTGTGAGAAATGTCTTTATTGGTAAGGAGATACCTAGGCTGAAAGTGAAGGGATGGGAAAAGACATACCGTGTAAATGGAAACCAAAATGTGAACAATTTTTTACATGAAATAGACTACTTTAAAACAAACTAAAAGGAACGTCACTATTTAGAAATAAATGGATTGATCCATGAAAAGGAAGTGTAATCATAAATGTATATGTGCTGGGGTAACACATTGCAGACAATTGGCATGAGTAGTACAAGGGGTCAGACTCCAATACAGCACCCCATGTTCATCTATGAACACATAGATCATCCAGATACAAAGTCACTAGACATTAGAATTCAACTCTGTAATAGACCAAGTAGACCTAGGAGTTGCAAAACATCGTATCTAACACACTGAATATACCTTCCTCTTATCCACACACAGAGAACATTTTCCAGGATAGCTCATAGAAGTTAGACCAAAACAAGTCTCAACAAAATTTAAAAATTGAAGTCATAGCATATATTTTTCTTTGCCTCAATAAAACCTATAATTAACAAGAGGGTTTTTAGATACGGTACAAATACAAATCATGGGGACGAAACAACATGCTACCGAGTCAATTACGGAAGAAACCAAAAGAGAATGATTTGAAACTGGAGACAACAATGAAAACAAACACATGAGTGCAGCAGAGCCAGTGCTGAGGGGATTTTGAAGAAAGCGATAACCACATTTCAAAAGAGAAAGAGTACAAATAAAAACCTATTCACTGAAACTCAAGACATTAGAAAAACTATAACAAAGCAAACCTAAAGTTAGTAGAAGATAAGAAATTACAAAGATCAGAACAGAATCGAGACTAAAATATATAAATAGTCAGGAAGCTCGAATTAGCTTCTTGAAAAGATAAAAGACCCAAATTTTAAATTTAGCAAAGTAGAAGACAAGAAATTACAAAGATCAGAACAGAATTGAGACTAAAAGATATAAATGGTCAGGGAGCTTAAATTAGCTTCTTGAAAAGATAAAAGACCCAAATTTTAAATATAGCAGTGGACATTGTTAAACATCATAACTTAGCACCACAGAACGGAAGGGACCACTGGGGCAGTAATGAACAATTACATGGAACAAACCAGAAGCCTGGAAGAAGCACTTCTAGACATAAGGACCCACTAAGACTGAACCATGAGGACACAGAAAACCTGAAACAACAGTGAGTCATAGGATTTAATTGGAAGGGTAAGTCTCTCATATTAACTCTCTAGTTGCTGTGACTAAATATCTAACAAACCCTTCCTATAATGGAGGAAGGGTTTATTTCAGCTCATGGGTTCAAGGGATTCCATCCATGTTGGCAGGGAAGCGGTGGTGGCTGGAGTCTGAGGCAGCTGGTCACATTGCATGGCCTTTAGGAAGCAGTTATGATGAGTTCTAGTGTTCAGGTAGCTTCCTCCTGGTTTTGCTGGCTGGCCTCCAGCCTGTGGTACCACCCACATTTAGGGTAGGTCTTCCTGCCTCGATTAACCTAATTTAGATGACAAACACACCCAGAAGGGTGCTTCCAAGGTCAAAGCTGAGAGTGGAGATTAACCATTCCATGTCCAAACAAACAAACAAAACGAGTCAGCGTCTGAATGGTTTTACTTTGAATTTCACCAAACTTCCATAGAAGGAATACAACGTCTTTACAGACTATTCCAGTACATTGACAGGGAGGGAGTCCTTCCAAACTCATTCTAAGAGGCCAGCATTACTCTGCATCCAAAGCTAGAGAGGGCTACAACAACAACAGCAACAATTCAACACACCAATATTCCTGGCTAACATAAATTCATATTGGTGTAACCAGCTGCCCTGAGACTGCACTGGAGGCCTCCTCCACAGAAGGAATAAGCCCCTGCAACTATAAACTTGGCCAAAAGCCTATGTCTGAGGGTTTATGGGATCAAAGGAGGAACATACGACCATTGTTTCCCTAGTTAGATACGTTGTCAAGCGTCCTTCTAAATATTTCCATTTATATCCCTAGACTAGTGGCATTCTCTGCCTGGGCCACAGGAGTTCCTTTTTGTGAAGGGGAGACACAAAACTGGCTGAAGTGCTGAGAATAATTAACTATTTATGGTTATCCCTTAATGAGACATTTATTTCCACCCCCTCAAGACTCAGAACCATCAGTGAAGAAGGGTAGGAAGACTGTAAGAGGCAGAGGATGGGGAGGAGGGCTGTGAATGCTGCCTTCTGGTCCCCAGTAGCTATTGCCTTGTAAGAGACCTACACAAGATCAAGGTGGTCAGTAAACATTCCAACACACAGAGGAGGGACTTAGGTGGCTCTCCTCACAGCTGAGGAGGTGGTGACAATTGATGGCTGCTGGGGACGAAGGTGTGATCTCAGAGAGGGTGCCCATGCTCTATAGAACGGCCCCACACCCTTGCACACGCAGGCAAGACCAATTGGACTCAATGGGTTATTTTTTTTAATAGGACATTAAGAGAGAAACAAATATTGCAGAGGGTCTGACAGGAGTCCCAGAGGGAATTCGGGTTGAATATGATTAAGATACTTTGTATACATGAATGAAATTGTCAAATAAATAAAATGTATGCAAAAATAAATTGTACCTGAGGAACTAGATATGGTAGTTACTATGATCTGATCATTACATACTACATACATGTATTGAATTGCTACTGTATACTCTATATATACTACTTTGATAATTGAAAAACTGAACTTGTTTGTTCCAAATATTAGGGGATTTTCCAGATGTCTTTGGGGGAATTCTTAGTGGAGGCTGGGACTGGAGCTCAGGGTTTGTTTGTTTGTTTGTTTGTTTGTGTGTTTTACTTGCTAAGCTTACGTTCTATTCCTGAGCTAGACCCACAGCTCCAACTTCTCCAGCAATATTGCTATTGTTTTCTACTTTAAATTCCTATTTCCAGAGACTATAATTGGAATGATTATTAGTCCCTTTGTATTTACTGTGACTATTTTATACCTACAATATAGCCCATCTTTGTAATTTCCCCATGTATATATGTAAATAACACGTTCTGTAATTGGATAGAGTATACTATGAATGTTAATTAAGTCAATAGTAAAACCTTTATTATTTTGGATAATAGTATGATTCTTAAATCTATTTGGTATAATATTAATAGAAACCCTGACTTTCCTCTAGTGTTGGTATGACCTACCTTTTAAAAACATTTACCACTATTTATGTTTTTAATATCTAAAATGAGTGTTTTGCAGGAAACATACAGTTGGGATAACCTTCCTCCCTTGAGTTATTACATTCTTTATTTGGGTCCCATAATTCCTCACTATATTTTTTTAACTCTCAAATAACTGTAATAAATTTTTTTCATTGTACTTTACCTACTTTTAAAGTTGATTTTCTACTTGAAGGTGGATCTGAATTCCCTAGCTCCCCCACCTGCCAGTTTTTCCACCAACAAGGTAGTAGGGTATATTAGGCCTCTAGTATGTGACATTTTTCTGGGTTTTGGGAACATGATAGAAAATGAGTCAAAGTCCCCTCAAGAAACTCCCATTCTGGTGGGGGGGAGTGTTCATTTTAGAGGGGATGGCTGAAACAGGAACTCGCCCTGAAGCCCAGGCTGGCCTCCAGCTTGTAATCCTGCCAGGAATTGAGGGGCGTGACATCACAGCTGACCACGTGAAGACGATGTCAGTCACTGCCTACTGAGCACCCTTGGATCACACAGCCACTTTTGTGTGTCCTGGAGGGATGAACTGGAGGGTTATCTGTAAGGTTTGCATAGAATGTGAAAGGGTGGAAAGTCTAGAGCAAGTCAGTGGTGAGCTGGAATCAGTGCGAACATACAAGCGATGACTGTGAGCTCGCCATAGAGTAAACAAAAGTATGGAGAGTGACAGTTGAGAAATCTGTGCTTATCTTTTCTCTCTCCCACAGAACTTCAGAAAAAAGAGCCTACAACAGAAAACGTATAGGAAAACTCTGGCCAGACTCCAGCCTTCTGAGATATTCAAACTCTCCATTTCACGGCAGTCCTGACACAGGAGGCTCTCAAACCACCAGATTTCCTCCAGTGAGAGCATTGTTCTACTGGGACTTGCCAAGAAGAATATCAAGCCACCACTATCACCCCAAGGGAGTTATTAGTGTCATACCACAAGTAACCCCTAAGAGAATACTATACCTCAAGGATTCCCCAAAGATGGCAATGCTCTGTCAGAGCTTCCAAAAGGAACCTTGAACCACCAAAGTGTCCTAAGAGGGGTGTGAGATCACTAATGCTCCCTCAACAGTACCATGCCTCCTAAGGGGAATATCAAACAACCAGAGTTCCTATAGAGAACACCAAACCTCCAAGTTCCCAATTAGGGAATCACTAGGCACACTCCTCGCTGAACAACACTATGACCCCTCTAAACTAGATCCCTTCCCAGGAATCTGTTTACATGGCATATTCCTCCTCAATTATGCCTTCCTTCCCCCACTGGAGAAAATATAGCCTCACCTTGCCCTCTTCTCCTCCTCTCTGAACCTAAGTATGGTGATGGTAGGGTGTGGTCAAGAAGGCTCACACCAAGACCTCTGAGGCTTTCAGGAGCAGCACTCTAGCCCAGCTCCTCCACAGGATGCTCCTCAGGAGACAGGCCAGGGCAAACAGTGGTACCCAGTCATGGAGCTGGAGCTGGTGCTCTCTGGGTTTGCAGGGCCGTCTCGTCTTATGCTTCTGTTGTACTTCCTGCTGAAGGAGTGTCTAGTCATGTCAGCTTATAATAAAGGCGACCTCTCAGGAAGCCAGTGTGTTCTCTGCCCCTCTGTGGTTGCCTAGGCTGATAAAGACTGTGGGATGGTGCAGCAGTGACATTTTCCTAAGTTGGGGAAGAAGAGGTGGCATAGACATGAGCCAGGACAGAGCTCTCATCCCACCCTCATTTTCTGATCTGTGTGCAGTGTGTTGCTCCCTAATGCCTGGGGTTTGCAATTCATGATCTCATTTCACTCAATAAATAGCCTTTGGCCTTACCAGGAAAACAGAACTCAGATCGATCATTTGGTCCCCTCTGTTTGGGAGCCCAGTGTTAGCAATAGTGAGTTGAGTTCTATGCTGTTTCTTTCCACCATTGTGCCAGGCCAGCCAGCACGAGTCAAACAGACCTCTGAGTGGAGAGTGAGGATTAACAATAGCAAAGGCAGAAAGGAGACACAGAGATAGATTCGGAAATATTCCAGTGAATACCGCAGCTCTGAGTTTATTGCTCAATAGCATTTTTATACCCGACAGTGCAGTGGGGAGCAAAATCACAAGCTATAGCAGAAACCGTGGCTGACACACACAGGATATCTGTTCCCATCTGGAGGCTTCCCTGTTCCTTCCACCAAGGTCAACAGAATATTCAGCCCTCGCCTTGACCCTCAAAGTATCTCCTCTTATTGTTCCATGAGTCACTGGGCAATCTGTCTGCCCTCAACCCCTGACCTGTTTTGACCCCATCTAGCAGGCAAAAATGGCTCCCGACAATCCATTCACACTCCCCCTGGACCTCACCCTTCCCCTCAGCAGGAAGATATAGAGCAAACTATAGCATCAGCTTCTCCATGGATTAGATTTATCCTAGTTGACTGTGGAGTCATGCGAATGTTATAGGACAGAACATTTCCCTCCTTCTCAACAGCCAAGGCATCCATTCCATAGAATGAGGCTGCTTGGTTTGGGTTCTCTGCTTGTATACACCAGCTGCCCTCTCCTCCACATGCAGTGCACTGGTCGGGAACAGCACTCCCTGGGGATACAGATGTGGCAGCCTGGATGCTTAATGTGAAGTCTCAGGGAGATACTGATGGAAGTTCCACACATTACCAGCTCAAAGGGATTCTCAACTGCCACACCAGCAGCTAATCACTCCAGCCACCATCCCATCTGAAGCCCCTGCCCCAGATCTACCCAGCCACCCCAGACTTCACTGACTCATTCTGGTCACTATCACTGGACCTCAGCATTTCACCCAAGGAAGTGTCATCATTCTTGGGTATGTCTTGATAAGCTGAAGAGAAGCTTCTGGCAAGATGGGAGGGTTATTCTGTCTCCACTTGCCCTAGTTATACACACACACACACACACACACACACACAAACACACACACACACACACACTGTATACACGTGCTCGGGCCTACCCCTCTCTGGCCAGTGGCAATCACTTTCCCCATCCCCTCTGACCCAAGTGGTCTTTTAAGACTCAAGGAAGCCTTGGCCTAAGCATGCCAAACCCCAAGGTGAAGCATCTTGCTCAGGCGGGTGGAAGAAATAGCTTCACAGACCACCCCTACAGGTCTGCACCCCGGTCCCACATTGTCTCCCCAGAAAAGATCACCATGAGACCAGAGAATACGACACATGCTTTATGTCCTCAGGTGGTCAGGGAGATTTTAGCGGGGACCCACCACATAACTGTCACACAACAGGAGTGATCCAGGTAGAATCGGGAGGCTTTGTCCAGACTCAGGAGGTAGTCTAGTGGGCTTCCTGGAGCAGATGGTACTGAAGAGTCCTCCAGAGAGTCCTTAGTGGTAGTGCTTATGACAGGGGCCAGTGCTGAGGACCCTGAGCCCAGTCCCTTGGGTTCAGAGCATCAGTTCAATGCACAAATAGTTTGGTTGTCCCGAGTATGCAGAGAGCTAAGTTGTCCTTGATTCCTCTGCGCCATCCATAGACAGAAAGTCAAAAGATGTTGCTTGATGGAGCTGGTCTGAATCAGGAGAGGTGACCAAGGAACACAGACTCTTACACCAGGAAGGCCACAACAAAGTAGGGTGACAGCAAACCCAGATGCCATAGGTGGATGCAGAAGAGTCTGGACCTCATGGCAGGCAGGTCAGATGCCCAGCAGATATGGTCAGTCCAGCCTCCCTGCCTAGAGGGCCAAGGCCTGAGCCAGCGTCTCCTCTACGGTTCACCTCCCGCTCCTGGAGTTCCTCTGCTTGCTCATGGCTGTGAGCATCTGGCTGATGTAGGAAGTCAGAAGATCATCCATTTTGTATCCCTGAAACCAGGGGTAGGAAAATAAGCAGAGCCCACAGTGGAACGCACAAGCCCCTCACACACAGACACGGCTCCCAGAATATACTTCAGTGGGCACAATACAGAAACAAAGCAAGTCTGCCCCCATCTACACATTTGAGTGGCTGGGTTCATCTTGCTATCTTGAGCCCCAGGCTTGTGGTCCCTCTAAGCCTGGAGGCCTCGATGCAGGAGTGACTGTAAAAAACTACCAGTTAAGTTGCACCTTGGAAGTTTGGGCTCATGCTGAAGGTCTCATTGCTAATGGCTCTTCTGGTACACGTGGGCTGAAGGCCCACATCCATGGGATCAATAGCCAGATTCTAAAACAACAGCTGAATGATGGCTCTCTTCCTCCACCCTAGCTGATCATCCCCCCCCCCCCCCGACCTAAATAAACTAGGCTTCTAACAGACTCCACCAGGAGAGGCAGGGACCCGTGCCCACTAGAGGGCGCTCTCACCAGTGATGTCTCACAGAGCAGTTTGCTCCCACGGACCAAGTTCCCAATGGTGATGTGGAAGTAGGTGTTGCCACTACTCCAGTTGGAGATCTTGGTGAAGGGGTGAGTAGTCAGAATGTCCTAGGAGAGAAGGTAGACACACAGATGCACAGCATTACTCTCTGGCTTCAGTTACCCCAGCTCCAGCCCGCAGATACCCCCTCAAAGAAAGCCTGAGCCCTCACATGAGGAAAGAAGCAAGAGGGAGAGGCCAGCTCTGTGTGGAGCTGCCATGGAGCAGATCCCTCCTCCTCCATGCCTTGCCTTGCCCAAGGAAGCCCTAGAGGCTGTTGTGTACGTAGGGCCAAATATAGAAACTTAGGTGCCTGAGAGCACTGACAACTGTTGGTCTGAATGAGATAGCCTGGGTGAAATTAAAGAGAAAACTGGGACAGAGAAGAGAAGGACACGGGATACTTGGATTGGGTAGAGTAGAAGCCCAAAAAATGTCTGAGAAAGAATGACAGAGGAAGGCAGAGAGCCCATGTGACCATGACATCATGCAGCAAGAAGACGACAATCATTAGTGATTCCTATCACTTATTCAGGAGCACAGCTTCTGGCCTCACAGTGGGACTGGCCTTTTGGTGCATAAGCAAAGCCACCCTGCATTCGCTCCACCATGTACCACCCTGACCAGATAGGTCAGAAACTGTTTTTGGAAAGAGGTGTTGGTCTGTGGCATCCAGTGACATTGAAAAGCTGGGCACTAAAAGAAGGTCGGGGAACTTAGCAGTGAGAATTTGGTGGCAAGTTGAAGGTTGCAATTTTGGTGGAACAAATGACAGAGTCATTGTGGTGAACACAGGAAGCATTTCAAGATGGGGGCTCAGGGACTCCGAAGTGGGGACAGTAGATGACAGGGCTATGTCTGGGACCTTGGTTGGTCCTCACTCCAACCTGCTCACTCTTGCCCTGCTCACCTTGGTTCTGGGATCAATGAGGCTGACCCCGTACTTGTTGATGGCAATTAAGAGAATCTCTGGGAAGTTTGGTTCTGTAGTTTGCTGGCAAAGAAAGTAGAGGCATTGTCAGACGGGAGCCCAGAGCAAGATGGGAGTTTGCAGACAGGCATGAAGCCAGCTGAGCCAGGACAAAATCAACCCGGCCTGCTGCCTACATGGTGCCAGCCCTGCCAAGGCTTCCTGCTTTCCCCCTCTGCCCACAGCTTCAAGGGTCCCTACAAGAGGTTCCATCTTCTCCCCTTTGCTTCACTGGGGGTTTTTACTATGTCCTTCCTCTCAATCTGCAAGTTTCCCAATGGTCAGGACAGCCCTATGGTACTCTTGTCCCAGTGCCAAACCTCCCCAGCCTCACTGTCCCTTGAGGAGACCCTGACTCTCACTGACTTGGCCCCCTGTCTGTCACCACACTCAACCACATTAACCTTTTTTATTTCCTGCCCAGACCTGATCTCTCAGGCCTTTGTGAGCCTAAATTGAGGGTGCTCTCCTCTTTTCTGTGCCAGCAAGTGTTCAAGGCAATGGCTGTCACCTCCATTCCAGTTTCTGTGCTGCTTCAGTCCCAACCTTTGTCCCCCACCTGTCCTCAGAAGGTCCCCTGAAGACATACCTTCACCTCAAAGAAGGCTGAGCCAAAGGTGGGCCACTTGAAGATGAGCTTGAGGAAGGCCAGCTTGGCTTCCTCCTTGGACTTCCCCGCATGCTTGTTGAAGTAGGCGACAATAGACTGTGGGGGAAGGGAATCATGGAGGACCAATCACAGCTCTGCTTCTGCCTGTCTACACCATGAGAGCCAGACATGGTACAAACAGTGTTGCCAACTTATGCCGTGGTCCCCACGTACCCCAGCCAACTGGTTTCTGATCCACCCCAACCCATGCAGACAAACCAGGGCACATCAAGCAAATTCAGGTCACCTTGACAACTAGGATGGGGCAAATTAATACCATAGGGTCACTAAATCCTTTGCACAGAGATTAGAGAATGAAGCAGACGGAGATGGAGTAGAGGGTTCCCTCATCACACAGGAGGGAGGGCCATTCCCCTTAGCTGCCGGCCAGCACTTGCTGTCTCAACCCCTGGGATACCCAAGGTACCATTCTCAGGCCCCACTCCTGCTGCTCCTCCTCTGAGTTTCCATGTTTACCCGTTTCCAGTCATCAGGTGAGACCTGCCGGATTAGGTCCTGGGGTACCAGCTCCCTCAGCAACTTGGGGATGCTAGGGAAGTAGGATTTGTCCTCCTCAAACTTGACCCTGTAGATGAGCGCGCCCAGCTGCAGCACCTCCTCCCGGGTGCACTTGTGGTAGCCTCGGAGATATTTGGGCAGTTCCTGTCAGAAGCAGAGCAGTGAAACCACAAGGCCGATGGCCCACGAAGCTGAGGGGAGCAGAGGGCACAGTGCAGCTCACCTGGTAATAGTGGAAGATGGAGTCAGCCATGGGGTCCTTGCCCGGCACTGTGGTGGTCCACAGCTTCTTCATGAAGAACACCTGGTAGGTTAGTGAGGGCACGATTCCTGTGGCACAGGGCAGCCAGTCACACAGAGTCTCAGCAAAGAAGGTCCCCTGACCCTGCCAGCTTGGTTCCAGCCGCTTGGCTAACTAATGGGGTTCACAGCCTAGTCTCAAGCCAGCATGTCCCTGTGCTGCTAGCATCCCAGAGCCCAGCCCCTTACCGTCCTTGATGGGCCGTGCTTTCTTTATCCAGTCTGTCAGGTGTCGAACAAAGTCAAAGAAGAAATCATTCTCTGGGACGCTGATGACCTAGGGATGCAGCCATCACAGCTTTGGGCCATTTGGTTTGGTTCTGATTTTCCCACCAACATTCCTGTCAGCTGCTTCTATAGGAAGGCTCCACCCCCAGCCAGAGGGGTTCTGTGTGTTGGTCCTACCCACACCACTGGTGCCTCGTTAGCATCTCGGGAACACCGGCCTCCTGCCTAGAGGGGCATCATCCCACCCAGTCCCTGGCACACCAAGACCTGCACAGGCCCAATGCAACACAGCTGAGAACAAGGCCAGCCTGCCTCAGCTGACTTCTGGCGTCTGTGTCCAGCTCCTCCCCCAGGCTCTGACACAGATCCTCCAGACCCAGGACCTCAGAGACATTGTCTTTGGGTCCTCATGTTTGACACAGTGACAGTCACGGAGTGAGGTAGAATAGACACGGCGCTGTCTATGATCGGTCGAAAGGAACATCCAGTTTTTCTGGATGCTCTAGGAAGCCTTCCCTTTGAGGAGACATCACAGCTGACTAGGGAGACCTTTAGGGACGGCACACCTGGATCTGGGTCCCTGCTGTGTGACCATGGATAAGTTACTTAACCTCTCTGATAAAGCAGTAATAGGCATTCTACCCTCTGAAGGATACTTCAAGGGTGAATTTTCTGAGGGGACAAAGTCAATGAGCCCTGTGACTGTGGGGCACAGGGCACCTGGGCATGTGACTCTCAGAAAAGCTTTGCTGCCATGTGCCATGCTCCAGGGGACCGAGGACAGATGTGCTGTGTGAGAGGAACTGAGAGATGCTCCATGCAGGTGCCTCTCTCCTCTTACCCACTCCATGTTCCTGGGGCCCCAGCAAGTCTCCAAAAGATGGGCAGACCCACCTTATCTGCAATTTTGACAAAAAGGCTGAATCCCTCGGAAGACTTGAGGAGCAGCCGGCTGGCGATGTTCTGGCAGAAGTCCTTGGCCTTGGTGCTGGACTCCACCTCAAAAGCCTAGGGGTAGCACACACTCAACTTCTGCAAGACCTTCCCCCAGTTCCCCACTGCCAATCTCTGCTGTCTCTCCTACCCAACCGACCAACCAATCAGCCGACTGACCAACCAACTGACCGACCAACCAACCGACCAAGACCGAGTTCCTCCCTTTCAGGACCCCTGCCCTGTTGGGTCATCCTGGTGGATCAGATCTGCATGTAGCATTTGAAGAGAGCAATTCCCACTTGGCTTTTCTCAGAGCTCACTGTCCCTGGCCCTCCAAACAGGACTAGTCCTGGTGCTGGCCCTCAAGGTCCAGGCCTGGAGAGTGAGAGCAGAGGCGGGGACTCACAGTAGTATGTGTGTGTTGGAGGAGGGGCTGAGAAAGAAAACCAACCAAGAGGATGGACTGGGAAAAACAGCCCCAACTGTGACAATTAGGGAATGGAGTTTGAGGACGAGAGGGAAGGAGAGATGGGACAGACTATAGACGGAAAGGATTCTGGGAAATGTCTGAGTTTGTCACAGAATCCTACTGTGGCATCTGAGTCTCCAGGATCAGGCAAGTATTATAACTACTCAAGAGGATCCAAGGTAAGATGTCAAAGTCATGGCAGAAAGCTGGCTGGGGAGCCAGGGAGGAGGAAGTGAAGGTCCAAGTGGAAGGGACTTAATCCAAAGAGTGTCTATAGTCTTGATCAAGTCTTGTTCTATCCAAGGGCAAGACACTGAGATGTCAGGGTGTCAGGTGTTGTTAGAGACACCCTGTGCAGGCTGAGGGAGCTTGACCCTGTCCGAGGGGTCAGATCCGTGGGGGGGGGGGGGCTCACCTCGTCCGTGTCGTCGGGGAAGTAGACCTTGTGGAAGATCTGGGTAGTCTTGTGTTGGATGGCCTCCACCTCCACCAGGTGCGGAGGGTACTTCCGGGAGCCATTTCTGAAAACATGGAGGGAGAGAGGGAAGGAAGCGTGTTCCTAGGTCCACATGGCTGGGAAGCAGAGGAGACAGGAGACTGGCCCCAGCCTGACCCCCACCTCCACCGCCCAACAGTAGACTCAGCTATGTGGCCTCCCAGAGCCCAAAGTTCCCAGCCAGGAAGTGGGATGGTGACTGGAGAAAGGAGAGGGAGCAAGGGTGTGAGTGAGCGTTGCAGAGTCTGCAGTGGGGCCCAGGGGCCACCTTCCTAGTCCCCCAGAATATGAAAGCCACTCAAGGAGTAGCCAGGCTCCCCAACTGTAGCCAGCATGGGCTGCAGCTCCTGCCATCGTCAAGCTGTGGAACTCAGGGGTAGGCTTCACACTTTGCGCTCACATCCTACACACCAAGGGTCTGCCCTATAGCTGGGTATGGCCAGACTGCCCCACCCCCAGTGCTGGCAGAGCCCGTGTGGCTCCTGTACCTCAGGGCTTTCTGGAGCCTCTGCAGGCAGTCAATGGCAAGAGGACAGTGCTTGCGGGACTGCAGAAACCGCTGAACATGAGGCAGGAGGATGTTGCTGGGCGGGAAGAGGCCTGTGCACAGCCATAGCAGCTCCCAGCCCCTCTCTTCGCTGTACCTGTGGGAAAAGGACCAGAGTAACAGGAACCCGTGAACCCTGGAGCTAAACCTTCTGTCCAAGGACCAAAACGGACACACTTTCATGACAGCTGAAACCGAACAGTGCTCCTCAGTGTGTCCATGAGCCCACACCAGGTTTTACAGTAGCCAGTCCACAGGAACATAAGGCTCCGGTGCCAGAATGAAAGTCCACAGTTACTCAGGACTCTGTCTGGGTGGGCTGAGATTTCATCTTCAAAGCCACACATCCTGAGGGATAACACAGAAGTAAGTGTGCTGCTTATACACCTGCTGAGCTCCAAGACTCACCTATACCATTAAAGCAGACCCTACACCCTCATGCACCCCTTGGTTCACTAGGCTTGATGGAGCAGGGCAGCCTGGAGGCCTCTGTATAAGGCGTTACTGACATACATGGCTCTGTATAAGGTGGTATTGACATAGGCTTTGACGGACAAGACAAATTCTGACACACAGAGATGAAAGGTGATCCTGCCCAGGGGAAGACCTGGCATTGTGAAGAGATCTGATGTGTTTGCCTCCAGGATGGATCTTGCAAAGATGGAAAGGTGTGTCTGCTATTCTGACACAGATAGTTATGCTGGGCTCTTCCAGTCCCAGAACTAGGCACTCACTACCTCGAGGCAGGCTGGACTTAGACCAAGGTCTCTGCTGCCTCCAGAGGAGAGCAAGGCAGGTATCTCATCAAAAAGAATAAATGAAATCATGTCAAGCCCCAGCTGCAATCTGTCTCCAGGCATCCTGGCACCACTGTAGAGGATGCTACACTTCATCACGCAGCCCAGACCATCTAGAGACTGACCCTTAGTGACGCATGGAGTCTAACACAGACAGCTGGTCCTCAAAGGGAAGAGCATACACTACAAAACTCCACTCGTCGCAAAATGATGAGTTGCCCAGGTAACCATCTGGATGTGAGGTAGGCACAGGCATCTCATATGGTGACACCATGACTGTCCTTTTAACCACCCTAAGAGGGGCTTTCTCTCTCTCCCAGGGTGAGCTTTTTGGGAAGTCGGCCACCAACTTCTGGCAGTTTGTTTCTATAAATCTCCCTGTTGCTCACCAGCCTCTTCAGACATGGCCCTGCACAGCATTTCGGTGGCCTGTATAGGAGTGGGGGAGGGGACTCTTGCCTTGCCTCTCTTAGCTACTTAACCTGGTGCCTGTGGTGGCTGCCTGAGTGGCCCAGAGACAGTTGATGGTCCGTGGCTGGGCTCTGGGGCAGGCACAGCCTTTTTTTAACCCCTTGGAAAAAAAGCCTTACTTCCCACCTGAGGGTGATAGAGGAAGGCTGCCTTCCATAGTCCATAGGGACAAGAGTCCAATTTGCCTTCTCTTCTGGGGACCTCATTACCCCCTATGCCCTGCCCAGATGGTGGTGATAGCTGGGCCAAGGCAACACCACACACCACCCTTCTTCCCACAGTCCAGCGTCTGCAGCTCTCCAGCGTGGGAAGGGACAAAGTGTGTGGATGACTGGACTTGCACTTGTGGGTTCCCCTGCTGTCCAGTGTTCCTGATCTGAAGGCTCGCAGATAGCCAGGGTTTCACTCCTGAACAAGTCCCCCTCTCCTTCAGGACTGATTCATGGCCAGGATCAGTTTGTGGTTTTTCCCTGGGGTTGCTCCAGTCTATAGGTTTGGCTTTGGAGGGAAACTGAGTTCTACTTCCAGGGTTGGAAGGATGCCCTGGTTTGTCACAGGATCCTGCACTGGGGGAGGAATATCACTGTGCCTTGCTAAACTCTTATACTCTTAAACTAGTCCCATCTTCCTTAAACCAAGCCCCATCCCTGATCCTTCTTTGGGGCATATCCAAACCCCTCCCCCTGGTGAAGCCCCCCCCCCCAAACTTCCTTTCTCTTCTCTCCCTGGGGAGCTCTTTCCAAACCCTTTCTCTTTACCCACATAATGCACTTTCTTTCTCATGGTCACTTGGGAACTGCATGTAAGGGACTCACCTCCTCTCCCTCCTAGAATATCCTTTTCCTTTACAAAGTGGCAAACAGGGCGTCTGCATCATCTTGGTAATCATCACTTCCACAAATCAGATCTGTCCCAGATAACATATAAACTGGAACCATTTACCCCAAATCCTTCTACCTACATTAAGGAAACCAAAGGGTTTGTAATGGCTTTGACCTAACCTGCCAAAACCTTTATCTCCCTAACCAGCTGCTGTGTATGAGGAGAGTTACCTGGCCTTAGCACTTGCCTGGGCTGCTGAGACCCAGGCTCTTAACTACATCACAGTCAAGCCAGCCTCTACGATGACACCTGTCACAGAATTGAACTGGTCAAATCAGGCCACCACTGTAAAAGGCAATGGGGGAAGGACCTGATGGATATATTTGCCTGCCCAGTAGGAGGATGACAAAGGTCATTGTTAAGTATCCTAACCAGGACAAGATGCAGGAGGTCACACAGGATCGCCCTGGAACTTGAGCATCTTTCAGCTTGGACTAGCAGAAGCCATGCAGGAATACCAGTCTGTCTCAAAAGACCAAAAATTAAATAGAATGGAATAGAATAGATTAGAATAGAATAGAATAGAATGGAATGGAATGGAATGGAATGGAATGGAATGGAATGGAATGGAATGGAATGGAATGGAATGGAATAGAATAGAATAGAATAGAATAGAATAGAATAGAATAGAATAGAATAGAATAGAATAGAATAGAATAGAATAGAATAGAATACCAGTCTGGACCTCAAGGGCCACAGCAATCTTGGCTGTGAGTTTATAAGCCAGGCCTATAAAATCCAGACCAGGGACCCAAGACTTCTTTTCCCTACTTTACCAAATACATCCTCAGAGGTATTTTAATAACCAAAAAGGAACCTCAAGGGCCAGAAAGGGAGAAGTGGGGGAAGAAAGGGGCAACAGGCCAGCTCAGGACACTCTCTGCCCATCTCAAGAGCATCCAGGAGCTCCAGCTAGAACCCTCTTCATATCTGTTTTCAGTCTATGGGAACTTAGAATAAGTGAGCTTTTCCAGCTATCATTGTGGACAGCTTGGACATTTCTGTCGGTGTACCCAAAGCTATCTGGGGTCCTGTCCAAACTGCAGACTGGAGGCCCAGTAGAAGCATGAATATCCCTCTATTTCTTGAGAAAAGGGACAATCTATTTTCCATCTAAGGATCTCACACACAAGTCAAACCTGGAAAAGGACAAATGGCCTTGATTTTGTTCCCAGACTGGGGGTACTTGATGAAATGGACTAGAGGGTCCCCGAGGCTACATGGACTCCCAAATTTTTCGTCTCTATGAATTAACAGATAACCCTAAATGAGGCAAGGACCCAAATGACATCCTTTTAGGTATGGAGCAAACTTTTCTGCTCTGAACACCTTTTCTGATTTGACCTTCCATACTCAAATCCTCACTGGTTTTGATGGCAAGTCCCAGCCAGCCCACTCTATGCCCGTCTTAATACATATGATATATGATGTATAAACACATTTCCATCCATTCCTTCCTAGTCCTTCCTAGCTGCCCTGTTTCCTTCCTAGTTAGGGACGTCATGATTAAACTCTAGACCCACCTAGGACTTTTTAAGCACAATGGTCTGTCTGGAAAGTCCCCTGCACTGGGAACACTGGGTCTACAGGATATCCCTCCTTACTGGGCCAGACTGAAGCAGTAGGTTATCAAACCCAAGCTCACTGTAGATATCAGGGGAGAGCTCCACCAGGCCCAGCTTCACCTTCCTCTCTGCGTGACTCTTGTCCTGTGATGTCCTTAAAGACTCTCCCTATATCTCTGCTCTAGCCTCATAACCAACAAGCTCCCAGAGTCTGGATGCCTGCACTCCTGAGCACTCTGTAACAGCCACTCAGGTTACCAGAGCCCTTAAGGACTCTTAGTGACTTTCCTCAAAGGAAAATCCCAATATCCTTTAAAGCCTAAAGTGCAAAAAGGTTTACAGACTCTCATCGATAAAAAGTTCTTGTCACTCACTTTGCAACACTCCTACTTTGGTATTCAAAACGTCAAGTGGAGCCTAGAGCATGGGCCCTAGTCTCCTAGGAATGGGCTATAAATGAGGCTGTGGTCCTGATCCACTCCTCAGTTCCCAGTCCTTACACACTCTGGAGACAGATAGCCTCCAGTCCCTCCTGGGTGACAGAGTTAGACCATAAGGATATTTTCATTTGCATCCCCATCCACCAGACCCTCCATTCCGATTTGCTCTTCAAATGGCAGGACCCCTTCACTCAAGCTGTTCAACAGCCTACCTGGACTGCCTTACCTCAGAGGCACTGGAATAGCCTCAATGTTTTTTGGAATTCTCCCCTTTTCTTGCAGCATATACCAATAGCTCTTGTTTTATGGTTTTGGTAAAGACATCTTCCCTACCTACCTATGTCACAGGCCCTCCATACCATCTCACACGGAGGGGACAGTGAAGTGAAGGAGGGATATCTGTAGGCCCAATGCTCCCAGCGTGGGAGCCTTTCCTGACAGACCATTGGGCTAACAGCCACCTCAGTCGGAGTGAGTGCAGATGTTAGGAGTGAGAGCCAGGAGGGCTGGGCTGTGACCTTGGAGGACTGCTCCAAGGGTTCCTGTGAGGCTAGGCCAGTGCCTGGCAAATGCAGAAGTGGATGCTCACAGTCATCTATTGGGTGGAACACAGGGCCCCCAATGGAGGAGCTAGAGAAAATACCCAAGGAACTGAAGGGATCTGCAACCCTATAGGTGGAACAACAATATGAACTAACCAGTACCCCCCCAGAGCTCGTGTCTCTAGCTGCATGTGTAGCAGAAGATGGCCTATTCGGCCATCACTGGAAAGAGAGGCCCCTTGGTCTTGCAAATTTTATATGCCCCAGTACAGGGGAATGCCAGGGCCAAGAAGTGGGAGTGGGTGGGTAGGGGAGCAGGGTGGGGGGAGGGTATAGGGTACTTTTGGGATAGCATTTGAAATGTAAATGAAGAAAATATCTAATAAAAATTGAAAAAAAAAAGGGTTTCCCTTCTGGGCTCTTGACAGGTTGGCCCTGGGCCCCAGGCCAATTGCTTCAAGAGGTCCCACAGTGTCTGCTCACCTGATGTGATTGTCAGTCAGCTGCTTCAGGATCTGCACGTAGGCCTCATCCTTGAGGGGCTCAGCCTTGAGTGCCCACTCAAAGATCTGGTCAGTGAGCTCATTGACGGACCGCGTCCTCTTGGATGGGTAGTCACCCATGTACTTGAGCACAGGTGAGAGGCTGTCAAGGAAGGACTTGTGGATGAAGGGGAAACACTGGCCTAGGAGGTAGGAGGTCGGACTCACACAGCCCTGGAACTCTGAGTTACATAGTCGTAGATGTGGCCTGCTCACCACTTCTCTTCCCTTCCCCATCGTGGCCACCCTTCCTCAAGCCCTGATCCTACATCCCAAGTGTCCAAGGCAGCCAGAAAACATTGTCTAATCCCCAACTGCCTGCCCAGCAGCTCCCCCGTTCCTGAGATGGACACAGCCTAATCTAATAATCTAGTGTGTTCTCTCTGTCTCTGTCTGTCTGTCTGTCTGTCTGTCTGTCTGTCTGTCTCTCTCTCTCTCTCTCTCTCTCTCTCTCTCTCTCTCTCTCTCTCTCTGTGTGTGTGTGTGTGTGTGTGTCTATATCTCCAGCAGCCAAAGCTTTTTAACAGACCCTGGGAGGCTTTCTTCAGTATACATCTGCCCTTCAGTTACGCTAAGTTATTTTGTACCCTTGAAATAACCCTGCTGGTTTGCCTCAGGACCTTGGTGTATGCTGCCCCACTCCCCAGGAAGTGAAGGGAGCATGTTGCCTCTCTCTATGGGTTGGTTCAGGCCACTTCCTGGCCTGGCACCATCACCACTGATCCTAGTCAGCATGGCATCCTTATGAGGCCAGGGCTGGCTCTTGTCACAGCTTTGTCTCTGGCTGGCCCAGTGCAGGATGACAAGGTCACAGGGGCTGGAGGATGGGGCTGTCCCTTGAAAACTATGAGGTACCATGTGCCCAGCCAGGGTCTTCCATCTGCTGCCAGGGCCCAGTGCTGCCACGCCCTGCCCCAGTCCCTCCCTGCTGCCCTCCTAGCTGCTGCAGTCGTGGATATCTACAAAGGCCATGCAGGCTTCCTGGGAGAGCTCTTCACTGCCCAGGATCTTCTTGAGCAGGGCCTGCTTGAGGGGCTCTCGTGTGTGGCTCCACAGCCTGTCCTTACCACGGGCCTTGGACACCATGACACGGCTCAGCGTGTGCTTGGGTGGGGGCCTGTCAGGCATGGAGATGGTCAGTACCTGCCCCACCACAGGAAGCGAGCCCCTCCTGCCATGCTGTGCAATGCCCATACATGCCACCTTCTCCAGAAGCCTCTGCTCTGCTCCCAGGTGCCCTCAGGCAGAGCTGAGTACCCCAAACCACAGCATCTATCGTCCTGCCCAGCCCCTGTCCCCCAGGGCAGAGGACCTGATGAGTGGCACAAATACCACCCAGAGGAAGAAAGGATGAGATGGGACCACACCAGGGGGCTCAGCCTGGATAACAGAAACTGCTTATGCTGCCCCTGAGCTGGTCCCGCTCCCAGGAGGGGGCATCTCAAAGAGCACCATTCTTGTCCCCAACCTGCCACCCGACGTCACCTGAAGTAGTCGTAGGAGAACTCCTCTAGCGTGTAGGGCTTGGCGCGCACCTCTGGCTCTGCTGTGCGCAGCTGCAGGAGCCGGACGACATCCTGCCTCTGGTCTGGGGTCATAGTGACCAGGGCCTGGGAGGCAAGAGATGGGGAGGACCTGTCAGCTCTTCAGCTGGGGCCACTGGAATCTGATAAAGCTGGAGCCTTCCAGAATGAGATAGGAGACTTGTTCTTCACAGGTGTGGACCCTAAGCTCTCTTCCCCGTGCCTATACTTCCTGCGCCTCAAGCCCAGACCCATGAGCCTTGCACGGGAGCTGCCTGGAGAGCTGTACTGAATCCTTGAGCTGTGAGCCATGACAAAAGAGACCCTCACCCAGCTGTGGCCCCGTTTCCCGTCATACATGACAATGATTCCCCATCCCGACCCCTAGGCCTCTCTCCAACTGATGTAAATTTGGAAGATACCCATACATTAAGTCTGTGGTTCCCCCCAAGCCCTAGGGCTATCATCTACACAGAAGATACCAATCATTAGTGTGTTGCAGTCCTTCATTCTAATGACCGGATGTGAGAACAAGAGTAAGGGAGCCTCCAGGGGAGACTCCTGGTGCTGGTCACATACCACAATCTCCCTTGGTGGCAAGGTGACAGTGGGCATGACGTATACACAGTCAGTGGGGAAGTCGCCGCGCTGCTTGGTCCTCTCGTTGATGCCGTTGGCCCAGCCTGAGTTCATGACCTGCTCACCAGTATCATGGTCAAGGATGATGAGGTCTCCCTTGGCGAAGCTGAGGAAGCCCGACTCCTCACCAGCTTAGAAGCAGGGGTGAGCAGGTTCACATGGGGATGGGGAACAAGGGTGGGTTAGAACATCCTCATTTGGGCTGGTGACCTGTAAGCCACGGCTCCTCGCTGAGGGCCTATGCCATCCTCCACTCTGCATACTCTTTGTGCAAACCCCACACCCAGATTTAGCCATCAAAGCAGGTCACCCTCCTGTCAAAGCTCAGCTCCTTCCTCCTCACTCCTGACCTTCTTCCCTCTCCTGGCCAATGCAATAACAGTTTGGGACACACTGGCTTTCTCTGTGCATGGCTCTCCTCTGCCCTTGGTCTCAGACCCCTGCTCATTTATGCTTCCTCTCTGGACCAGGCTGCACGGAGAGCCTGACCTCCACGTTCCCACAGCCTCTGGGTTTCCATGGTCACTGTACTATCACCATTTCCCACATGCCTCTCCATGGAGTCTGGGCACCATATTGCTCCAAAGAGGTGCCATTGTGTTATCAAGTATGGAGGACCCCATTTAACTTGGAGCTGGTGATAGGAGGTAAGCTACAGTCTTAGAAGGTGGGAGAGGAAGTGTTCTGTGGACTGTAGGTAAAGGCAGTACTGCCCGGGACTCGGTGTCTAAACAATACAATAAGGCACCAGCCACCTGCTATGAGTGCCAGGCTCATATCTGTACAGTCTGCCTACCACCCCAGAGCATCCACATCAGCGGGCACTCACCAGGGTTAGGATTGTCCTGCAGTGCCACCACATACTTAGACCTCTTCCGTAGCCCCTCCAGAAAGGTGACCACCAGGTCACGGATGTCCTCGGCATTGCTGGATGTGAAGGTGTACTCATCCCCTTTGATGGTAGCCAGGGTAAAGCTGGGGGCCATCAGCTTTGTTCCCCTACAGGACCAACACGGAGAACAGGGTCCAGCCGGGGTCAGCCCTGCCCGGCCCGATTGACAAGTAGCACAGCCCAAGTCAGAGCAGCCCAGTGAGAGCAAGATGCGGCACTCCCTGAGGGGGACCAAGGCCAATTGTCAGAGTGTCCCAGACACTCAGACAGGGCCCTGCCAGGACAAGGCCTGGCCCACTGGGGTGATATACTCATCACTCTCTAAGGCAGACGTAGCCATGGCTACAGCGTATTCTGGTCCAGAATCGCCCCACTCTGGCCCAGTGCACTGCGTATTGTCCATCCATGTCCTTATTCACCCTTTAAGGCTCAGCCTGATGCCTCTTCTACCAGGAAGTCTTCCCTGCCCTTATCATATCTGAGACAGACAGATGCTCTGGACTGCACTGCATTATGGGACTTGGCTATTCCAGAACGCTACCACCCTCTGGGTGCTTTTCAGCTGACAACGAGACGCCCCCTTGATAACACTGATTGTGCCCCCAGCCCCAGGAGCTGTGCCCTCTCCTCCTGTCCCTCTGCCTGGGCCCTGGCGGCCATCCCCACCTACTGCTGGACACAGCCATGATCTCCGGGAAGGACAGCTCCAGAAGCACCTGCTCCTGCTCGTCCACGAAGTACACACCCGTCCAGTTGACAGCCACAATGACGTCGCTCTTGGGGAGGGGAGGGCCTGCAACAGTGACAGAGGCTCTGAGAGGGGGCCTCCCTGATCTTGGAGCTAGCTCCTCCCTCCTCCTCATAACTGCAAGGTGGTGGCTTCTGCAGGAGGGTGCTTATCCCTGGCTTATAAACAGGGAGAGTGAGTCTCAGCATGGCTACCTTACAAAGTGAAACCCAAAAGGTGATGGGAAGAGAACGCTGGCTTGAGAAACAGCCTCAGTCCCCTTCCTACCTCTGCTCCCTGCCCTGCAGCAAGGTGAGATGGAGGGAGAGGTCAGACAACTAAACGCTGGGGTTGTCTGTGTCTCTGAGAGCTGGTAATTCTGAGAAGCCCAGCATAAGCTCAGGGCTAACACAGAGCAGATGCCCAGCAATGTCCGCAAAGGTCATGAGAGCTGATGTGGGCTGGCACCAGCCAGTTACTTTCCCCTTAGCCATAGCCACCCACCCTCGGCCTCTTGGAAATAACAGCCCACCCACCTATAACCTGGCTACCCTCTTCTGTCCATAGTGGGAGCTTTAATGATCAGCTCTTCAAACCAGTGAGCTGTCTGCATGGGTTTTCCACAGCCCTTCAGCAAGAGAACCCAAGAAAACCAGGCACCTGCAGAAAGATAATCACCCTCTCTCCATACGGCTGGGGCCACAAATACCTGAGAATTTATAGGCTTCATAAAACCTGGAGAAGAGCAAGGGCCACTTGAAACGGGCATAATTGACCACATCCTCTTTGACCTTCTGGGAGTCAGTTCTCCTCTGGGCATAAATTCCCTGCAGAGGGCAGCATGGGATAAAGATCAAAGGCCAGTGGGTAGGCTCTAGGAATTAGCTATCCCTTCTACCAGGTGAGCTTAGGGGCCTCTGCTCCCATCAGCTCACACCCCGGGTTCGCTGCTTTCTCTAATCCAATCTGTACCGGGGCCTTGTAATTCTCTGTGTGTGTGGGTCCCAGGCAGAAAAGGAAAACGTAGCTGCCACCCTTGGGGACTTCCCAATGCAGTGGCCCAAGTGGAGTGACGGTGAGCCACTGGGAGGCACACGCCATGTGGAGAGGCACGAGAGCAGAGAGAGGTTGTGGCATCATGGCACACAAAGCTGGGTCCCTAGGGCGAGTTTCTACAAGGCTGGACAGGCAGGTGGATGAGTGAGCCATGTCTGAGAGTAAGAGGACCTGGGGGTCAGGTCCAGCAAGAGCTGCTGCAGCACTCCTGTCAGGGAGCAGCGCTCTGTTTCCTGGTAAGAACTCCATGACCCTGGGGGGTAGAACGGAGGGGTCAGAATGAATATGTGGCCGTGACAGCCCCATATAGGGCATTGCCACCCACGAGAGGGCCAACATGGCCACAGGCCAGGAATAGTAAGCATTGGCTGAGAGTTTAATGTGACCAATTTAATGTCCAGGTGTTCAGTATACCATATACATGCGTATGTGTGTGGAGAGAAAGCCACAAGGAAGAAGGTGGGGAGCCAAACGTGGCAGTGAGGGGCCCCCAACTTGAAACTTCTCTGCATGTTTGAAATGGCTTTAAGATATTTTTAAAATTTTCCCTCTAAATCCTCATGTTCGAGTCTTCACACCCTAGGGTGCACATTTGCAGATAAAGTCTATAAGAAGGGATTGGCATGAAGCCCTATCCCAACAGACCGTGTCCTTGTGAGGAGAGGCAATTGGGTGCATGGGACCACAGAGGAAGCCAATGGGAAGCAGACAAGATGGGAACCTCTGGAGAAGGCAGATCAGAAGACCCTGATCTCAGCCCCAGGACCTAGAGCTAACTTGGAAATGTCTGTGGTTCCCATGTCCAGTCTGGATTCTTCCTGCCTTCTGAAAGGCATCGACATTCACTTCTGTCCAGTGCAGCAGAACCCAGGGTTCTGACACACACACAAAGGTGCTGTGATCCAGGGAAAGACAGAACCAAGCTGTGGATCCCAGAAGAGCATGTCCGTCTCACTATGCTCCCAAGGCCTGATTCCAAAATAAAATGAATACCACCATGCCACCCAAAGCAAACACACACAAACACACACACACACACACACACACACACACACACACACACACACACACGCCTTGTTGGAAATACATGCTGGGGCAGCTGGGGAGGCCGAGAACTGGGAAGTGAAGCTGTTTGGGAGGCAGGCAAAGTGGACTGGCTTCAGTAACTTGCCAGAAGTCAACAGGAAGACATGGCAAAGAAGAGGTTTTTCTCTTGGGAGATGTGGGGAGGATGCAGGAAAGAAATACTCTAGGGGAGAGAGGGCTAGGCCCGGAGGAAACCCTTGAAGGGGGCATTCAGAGCCAAGTGTGTCTATACGGAGCTATCCAGAGAAGGTGAAAGGTGTGTAGAAGGTACCACAGGACCCTAGGGGTGGAAAAGCCTTATCTATAGCGTATGAGACACTATCTGTGGGGACCTCCAGTAACTGAGCTAGGCCTAGCCTGCTCTGATATGGCAGGGCCTTGGAGGAAAGAGGCACGTGGAGCCCTCAACACCTCCACGCAGCTGCTGTTTCACAGGCCCCTTAGCGCCTATATTAGATCACAGCCTGGGACTTCAATAGGAGCCTGCACCCAGAGTTCCCAAGTAGGAAGGTACTGGAGTTCTTAGGAAAAAGGAGGGGACATTTCCTAGACAACTTCCATTATCAGACCTGAGTGGTCACTCAAATCACAACATTGTAATCAACAGGAGAGGTCACCCTCAACATCCATGACCCCAGGGGTCCCTCAACAGGCCACAGGACCAGCTTGAGCCTTCTGTGTCTCAGACACCCAGCCCAGAGAAAGTGAGCGAGACATATATGAATGATGTCTCGGGGGGGGGGGTATGGGAATGGAAGCAGGAGGCCCAGGTCCCCAACAACTGCCAGCCGTGATGCTCTGTGCAGCCACACCTCTGAGTCCTCCCTCTTCCTACCTTCTTGTGGGCAGCAATGGCCAGCTGTGCCCACTTCTCAAGATTCTTCAGCGGTGTGATCTCACGGTCAGGGATGTAAGTGGGCACGAGGCTCAGCAGGCGCTCCAGAATCATCTCAGAACCATAGTCCACAAAGTACTGCTGAGAAGCCAGCTCAGCCAGGTCGTCCTCCTGAGGGTGACACACACCGTCATCACCAATCATCCCTAGGGGATGCCCTTCCAGCCCAGCCCCCTTCCAGTCATGTCTCCTGTAGCTTGGGGACCCTGACCCTCAGGACCCTGTGTTCTCCCTGTCTCACTTCTCTTCACAGGGCAATCATGGGATCCCTAAGCCCACAGCCATACTCTTCTTGCCCTGTGTCTGGTCCCCTTGGCACCAGCTCAGAGCTGACTTCTGTCCAGGGCCACATAATCTGAGCAAAAGAGCAGGTGGCCTATTGGGTGGTGGTCAGACAGCTGGGCTCAGTATTGCATGAAAGCCACATGGGCTGGCAGTCATGTCTTGGAGATGGTCTGTGGGGATGGTGACAACACACCACGGTCAACATCCCCATCCCCATCACTATCTACCCAGGAAGAGTCGACATGGTAACCACCTGGCTCTACTTCAGAGAGCCAGGTGAGAGTCTGGCACGGGCTGGGCTCTTCTTGGATGAGGCCTGGTGCCCAGCATGCAGGGCAGAACTCCCCTGGGGCTCTTGGTGTTTCTGTAGAGCAGCAGTGTGACAGAAGAGGCTCTCAGGGACCTTGTAAGCATCTGCTATTTTATAGTTGGTGGGAAAAGTTTCCCAATTTTAGTAGCCAGTATGGTGGCTCTAAAACACTCGGAATATTAGCTTATCAGCATATACATCATCACTCTCGGCACTACCAGTATCACTAACGTCACCTTCACTACCAACACCTATGAATATCAGCAGCAGCATCAGGACCACCATCATCACCAACCACAGCCATCCTCAAAATCAACAGCACATCGATCTTTATCCTGCCATCACTAACAGAGCCACAGGTACAGGAAGCACCACCACTATCTTCAAAAACACGACCCTCGAGTCTGTCCCCGTGGGAGGAAAGACAGACACGACCCTCGAGTCTGTCCCCGTGGGAGGAAAGACAGACACGACCCTCGAGTCTGTCCCCGTGGGAGGACAGACAGGGCAGGGTCAGAGAAGGACTTCAAAGGGTCACCCACTGTGACAACTGCATGAGCACAGATAGCCCCGAGGCCCAGAGGAGTGTGCGTCCTAGGTCCCCTGGGAGGCTGATCCCAGGGACAGACTCTGAGTCGGCTCAGCTCATAGCATGCAGACCCTGCAAATCCTGATCTAAATGATCGGACCTTCTCCTTCAGAGCAGTTCCTAGACTAAGAACCATACAAACATGTCCATCACCCCTCCTGGTATCACGCAGTGTACTGCAGAGTGATGAACCCCTTCCCATGGGGAAGCAGGATAGCTTTCAGAGCATCCACTGCACACAGCTTGTGTGAGGTTAAGTAGCACTGAATCCATAAGAAGCCCAGGAAATGTCCAACCGCCAGCCAACTGACAACAGCCCTTAGCCTGTGACCATGGCCTCCCTGTGGCTCGAGCACCCCACTTACCTTCTCACACCTGTACTCCCCAAACTTGACTCCTCGCACCACCTGCTGGTAGATGAGGTTCGTGGCCACGTTGTCCTCCGAGGGGTTGTGCCAGGGTGTGAAAACCTCCTTTCTAAAGAAGAGCCTCCATGGGGCATTGCGCTCCTGGGCACCTTGTTCCTTGGCATACTGCTCACACTGAGAGATGGCATCCATGACATGGTCACTGCCACTGCCCAGGGAGGATACCTGTGAGACGGCACAGTGGGAGGACAGGCAGGGCAGGGTCAGAGAAAGACTTCAAAGGGTCACCCACTGTGACAACTGCATGAGCACAGATAGCCCTGAGGTTCAGAGGAGTGTGTGTCCTAGGTCCCCTGGGAGGCTGATCCCAGGGACAGTCTCTGAGCTGGCTTGTAGCATGCAGTGAGTGCCTTTCAAGGCATGTGTATGTGGGAATCCTTTTTTTCTCAGAGCAAGGGATACAGTTAAGCAAGCCATTACTGGGGGCACCAATTCATGAGGGAAGCTCCAGGCAAACTATGACCAAGTGCAAGGTCCTGTCCATGGGTCTTCCCAGTGCCAGAGAAAACTCCAGGCCTATCTCAGCAGGAAAGACTGTGTGCCCACACCCCAGGATTCACACAGCTGGAGAAGATGTGGAAAGGGCGGACTAGTGGCTGAGCAGACTTCTACAATCACAGCCACGGATGTGATCCTGGAGAGCGGAGTTGTCAGCCCTCTTCTCTAAGGGCTTTCTCCTGGGCACCCGTGGGTGGAGAGAGTTCTGGACCTTTGATCATGGGGTACCCGGGTGCCAGAGAACTTGACACCATTTCTGTAGAGCCTGTTCCCATAACTTAAGTGACTCACATGCATGCAAACCCCTCAGCCAGCAGGTGGCAGCACTGGGCTGGGCTAGGCTTAGGCCACCATACCTTATCAAACAGAGCGATGTAGAGGGAGAAGCCAAAGCGGTCCTTGAGTGAGATCTTGTCAGCCAGAGCATTGCACAGCTCCCTGGCTGTGGTTGCTGAATCTGTTAGCAGGGTCTTGGTGGTCCCATCCATGAAGGTCACGGGCAACATGATGGGCTTCTTGGACTTGGTGGCCTGAAAGTGACCAAGGGGGTCTGTGGTCTTTTCACTCTCTCTGCTCTGGCTGCCTATGGGGCAAGAGCTGACCCCCATGCTACCAGCATCCCACTGGGACACCACCTGGATCTGTCACAGGTATCCACTCTGAGGGGACATTTCGATGTCTTGTGCCAAGGACCCAAGCCTAGTAGGAAACCACTGCAGGAGCAAGGCCTTGACTAAGGCCCATGGGCATAAGACAGGCAGAAAGAGCCAATCACACTTGGGACTTTCATATTGGAGGGGGTGGGGCTGAGATTCCAGAACCCAAGGACTCCTGCAATCCAGCATGAAGGGGATACTTCTGAGGCATGCTGTGTGAGTCTTGCCGACCTGCAGCTCCAGCCAGCTGGGTGGCTGTGTCCGAGTTCCATTGACAAAGGTCCTCCTCAGGCGCTCCTCACAGTAAGGAGCATAGCCAGGTGGGCCTCCGTGGATGAAGTTCCGCAGGTACTGCAGACAGGGAACTCAGTGAGGCAGTCTCTACCCTAGCTGCTGCAGCAGCCTGCAGTCTCTCCAGGCACACCTGGGACTGGCTGCTTCAGCAGGGACACCTAAAGCCCCCCTTTCTAGGCCTACTCCTGCTACCCCTGGAATCAAGTGTATGCCCTGCAGCTTGGCAGCAAGGCCAGACAGTCAATCTCCTCACCCTCACATTCGACCTCTGCCCTCTCTGTTGCAGCTGCTGCTACCTTTCAGGGCCCCATTTGGTCTCCCCCACTCCCTCACCCTCATGGCACCCAACTAGTACCCAGAGCCTGGCACAGAGTGATATCAAAGTGCCTGTCCCAAGATACACGTTCAGGTTG
Source organism: Mus caroli (assembly GCF_978045245.1). Lineage (NCBI taxonomy): Eukaryota > Metazoa > Chordata > Mammalia > Rodentia > Muridae > Mus > Mus caroli. The sequence goes on along the minus strand of NW_028227263.1, from coordinate 48,367,957 downwards.
TTCAGTGCATATATCCTTATCACACTTGACCTCTGTAGAATGATACTGACAAAGCTAAGTGCTGGTCACCTGGGCAAAAGGGACCTGGGAGGAAGGGGCTGGGCATGCGTGAGACCATCAAGGACCTGAGAGGGGCTCTGGGAGTATAGGATTCCAGAACTCAAGAAGTCCCAGAGTCCCACATGAGGACTATTTGTGGGGCACCAGAAAGCACATGCCACATGCATGTTGTGTCCCAGCATAGAGGGGCCCTGCACCCTCCTCCCAACCCCAGACCAACCCCCTACCTTAACGAACTTCTCAGAGGGGGCGAAGCAGCCCACACAGAGCGACACGAGGATCCAGCCCCTGGCATAGCTGCTCTTGGATGGGTTGTGTGTGAGCTGCTTACTGATCTGGCAGTAAATCTCGTCCCTAAGTGGGGACAATACCTCAGAGTGACATCCAGCCACCCCTCCACACCACAGCTCTTCTGACCAGCCAGCCTAAGGCTTCCCAGGAGACAGAGACAGGCTAGATAAAGAGGCTGAGCAGAGGGTCTTGCTTTATATTGGGGGGTCACCAGGAATAAGGCATGGGTTAGGTGAGGTCCACCGTCCACAAAGTGATCTATATCCTAATGCAAGTTCAAAGGTCACAGCCCCTAATGTCCACCCTGCCTAGCCTCAGGACAACCATAAAGCCCAAGCAAGGGACCCCCATAGTCAGGGACAGTTTCTGTAATAGTGGCTGACATGGCAGAAACAGAACTGGCACCTGGGAGGTTCAGGGCCAGTGAGCAGGGACCCTTACTCTGGAACACAGCTCTCCAGCTTGTGAGTGCTCAGTACATGGGTCACTTTGCACTAAGCTGAAAACATCTTCTCTTAACAGCATTTTCCTCTGTGGGAGGTCCAAGAGGGCTTACCCACCCAGGACACACACACACACACACACGCAGGACTGTCTCATTCAGTAACTTCTCAATCTGGAGAGTTCATGAACCAGCAAAATTTCAAGTTGCCATCTTTTTATCACAAGAAGATAACACATGCACGTTTAGACCTCTTGCCCATGACCCAAATCATTTCCACTTGAAATATCCAAAGCAGACAGGCCACCATCACAGCAGCAATCAGGCCTGCAAGTGAAACTGCCATGGCTCATCGAGGCCCCATCTTGTCTCAGACCAATGGGAACCCTGTGCCGGAGTCTCCAACCTGGCCCCACTCAACCAATAAAAGGTGGCCAGTAGCTAAGCCAGAGAAGGGAGGTTAGCCATGGTCCCTCGGGAGTCTACTTTCTAGCCTTTCTTAGTGTGGGGTTCCTGGCACAAGACTCCTGAACAATCTACTTCAGATGTGGCAGACAGGTAACCTGGTGGCCACCTTTCCCTTCTGGTGACCCTGGGTGGCCTCTGGCTCAAGTGAGGCTTAAGTGGGCTTGAGGAGCAGTGGAGAGAGGTGAGGCTGACAGGTAGGTGGGCTAGAAGGCCAAATAACTCCTGGGAAGTCTCTTCCTCATGCTGGGCCTCAGTTTCCCCATTGGGAGGATGGAACTTGTCTCTTGTCCCACACTCCCAATATAAACATAAGTTCTTGGGACCCCAAGTCTTCACCTATGGTCATATAAGCCAGGTCCCCGAGAAGCTCAGGTCCCCACATCTGGCTGGGTTAACTATCTAATTGTATAGGCGACTCTAGTCTTCCCACCAACTCGCCATCAGTAGAGGTCTTTCCTGACCCAGGATGGAAACAATAGAATCTCTAGGCATACAGTAACCTCGCCATTGGCCTGGGTCAGCTGCACTGAATGTGAGCCAGCGGCAGTGGGTTTAAATCCGACCGCTCAGATGAGGCCATGATAACCACTAGCTACAGGTTACAATCTGCTCTCTCCATTCACTGTCTCAAAGTTCTGCCTCCCCTCAGATCTCAGGTGTGAGTGCTATTCTTATTCCACCTTTCCAGGTAAGGCATAGAGGGATGAAGGAGATGGGTGAGGGTCATATGACTAGCCAGCAACAAAGCTAGCATGGGCCTTTTTGCTTAATCTGTGGCTAAAGTGGAGCCATTAGCAGCTGCCTAGAGACCGCCAGCCTCTGCCTAGAGAAGCCCAGACACAGCATCCCACTGCCCCTTGGGTACTGACCGCAGCGCAGGCCGCAGGATGCCGTTGCCGATGATGAAGTGCAGCTTCTCTAGATTTGAGGTGGGCCGATCCTCCAGCATGCTGTTGCCCTGTACTGTGGATTCCCCATCGTTCAGCCTCTTGGTCACCTAGGACACGGACACAGGCTTAAGCCAAACAGGTGGGGCTTGGGTGCTGCACCTGCTAGGCTTCCCACCAGGAGAAGATAGCATCATAGACGGGGTACTGTCCCTGCCAGCCACTGCAGAGAGCAGATGAATGCATGGATGACCCCTGCACTTGTCAGCTTGTCATTACTCCATCCTTAAAGACTAATAACTAGACCACATGGCTGGGAGCACCAGCCTGATGCTACCAGCTTGGCCCTCTGTACCTCAGTCCCACCCAAGGGAAAGCCTTTCAGCCATGATGTGTCCCATCTCGGCCTCTGATTGAGGCCAGCATCTCACACCTATGGCACCAAAGTACAGCCTGGTTCACAACCACCTAATTATCAAGGCCCTGGCCCTGATATGACATGGCCACCCTCAGTTCTCAGTAGATGTGTGTCTCTCTCTTGGTCCCATGCAGCCACAGAAGCAGCCTCGCATTGCACTCAAATGCAGCAAGAGACCTTCCATCTAGACAGAAAGAGCCATGCAAGGGCCTCCTGCACCTGAACCCATGCCTGTCTGTCCCAGCCCGCATCAGCCTACACAGCCCTGTGTGCAAGGCCTTGGCAGTCTTAGAAGGTAAGAGATGGATTGGTGGGTGGTGGTGCCAGTATTCAAAAATACTACAGAGAAGTCTGCTCCCAGGCCAAGAGGTCCTGGGATGAAATGCACGGTATATGCATCAGCCAGAAGTATTCTCCTTTTTACATGTGTACTTGGCCCCGCCCCATTCTTTCCCCCACCCTTAGCATTTTCATACACTTCTGTCTGGTGGTTGCTCCAGTGCTGTGCTATACAGAAGAGAGAGGCATCATCCACTTCCCCTCCTGCTCCCATTCCCAGGCCCCCGGCTCAGCTGTGCTGCAGTCTGGCTGCCTAAGGAAGCCCTCCAGGGCCCGGGCTCTGTTCTTACCTCTTCTGTGAGTTTGGACTTCTTCTTCAGTGTCAAGTGTACCAACTTGTGTCTCACACTGGTCTTCTTCTGCCCCTCAGAGATCTGGGTCTGTGTGACAGATGCAGGGATGAGACCTCTGGACAGTGGGGTTATGGAGTGTCTGTGTGTGTGTGTATAATTTCCACACAGAGGCTCACAAGGTGCAGGCCACGAAGCCACCCTCTACCCTTGCCCCTGCTGAGACTCAGAAAATCATAGTTACTGCCGGAGGTCTCCCAGTGAGGTGTCCCTAGAGGTGGCTCCCACTGCGAAGTCTGTCTGGTCTGCAGTGTAGCCCCTCAGTTATAATGAGAACTTTACAGTTGGCAATGGCTTGCACATTATTCCCATGAGTAGACAGAGAATGGCAGGGGATTGGGGCAGGGATGAGGCAGAGACAGCTAGACAGCTTTCTGCTGGTTACCTGAGCCTGGTGTGCTGACACCATCCCCACTAGCCCAAGACAGTTATCAGTTGGGGGCCCTGTGCCCTCACCTCGCCCTCGCCCTGCAAGGCCTGCAGCTCCCTCTTGTATGTCTTCTTGCCTAGGGTCTCGTAGATCTTAGTCATCACTGGGATCTTCTCACTGCCGTCGCTCATGGCTGTGTGGTACTTGGGCTCTGGGAGGTCCCCCATGAACCGGAGGATGGTGATCCAGACAGCCAGTGCTGCCTGAGGATGGAGCACACATGTAAGAAAGCCAGGGAGGATGGAAGAAGTGGCTCAAGCCACAGAGAAAGCCTTGGAGAGGAAGCTGGAGAGATAGATAGCTACCTGCAGATGTGGTCTGACCCTAGGTTGGGGGCTGGACCAAAGCCCGACCTTGACTTGACAAGAGCGGCACCCACCACCCCAGCCCGGCCCTGTGAGCCATGACCCAGCCACAGGTCGCCTCACCAGCTGGTCACCCTCATCGTCATGGTAGAGCAGCGGCTGCTTGAGAGGCCTCCGTGTGTAGGAGTGTGTGGTTGTGCCCTGGAAGTAGGTGGCAGCAAACTTGGCGAATTTGTACTCAGAAAGGTCCTCCTCATCTTCATCAGGCAGGGGCAGGGCAGCATCAACATCCTCTTCCACCATCTCCCTCCGTCCGCGCTCTAGGTCCTGATGGACACAGAGGGGGTATGTCTTACTTAACTGTTAGGCCGGGCCCTGTAGCCTGCAGACCCAGAACAGAAGCGGCACTGAACACCCCCTCTCTCTCATCTCTCATCCTCCCAGAAGGCCTCTGCTGCTTCTCTCCACTGTCCAAACAGAGCCCAGCACATAGAGGATCCTCAAGGACATTAGATAAAAGTTTGAGAATGGCTTCAGAGAGGGATAGCGGGTGGACCAAGGTCATGTGGCAGGCAGAGGCTGGATGGGGTCTGAGACCCATAGTCCTTCACCCAGTCAGTCACCACTGCCTTCTGTATCAGGACAAAGGATGTGACAGGAGACATAGAAGGCTCTGGGGTGTCTCAGGAAGTCCTGCCCCAAAGTCCTGATACCTCAAAGCCACTAGGCGCCTGGCCTTCCTGGCCTGGCAGGCTGCCTGAAGTCCCCAGGAAGCCAAACATCTTGTCCACCATATCTGAGTGGTTGATGGGCTCGTGGCGGGCCTTCTCCATCTGCTCCAGCAGTTCCTTCTTCCTCCGAGCCTCCTCCTTCTCCTTCAGCTCCCGCTCCGCATCCTCGCGGGCTAGCTGAGCCAGGCGCTCCTGAGGTTGGGGGGATGCAGAGGAAGTAAGTCAGCACCGAGCAACATAGCTTCCGAGAACAGCTGTCTTCAGGGAGCCCAGGAGCAACCAGCAACAGCGAAAACAGCAGCAGCAGCCCAACTAGGGCTCTGACACAGGGGTGAGCTGACTGTGCTTGTAGCCCCCATCTGAGACAGACAGATGTCCAGCATCCCTGGACCACAGGAGGACACCTCCTCTAGTACTCTCTTTTCCCTGCCCACCCCTGCCTCCATACCCTCCCCTGCTTACTCTTCCCTTCCCATGCCCTCCCCTGTTTCCAGGCCACAAAACCCATGAAGTCTTGGGCTGTGGAACTGGGAACTGTACTAGAGCTGACCAAAAGATTAATGTGAGCCACATTTAAAAGGCAAAATAATGATGGTGATAATGATGGTGGTGGTGGTGGTGGTGGTGCTTGCTGCTGGTGATGATGATAAATAAAACCAATATTAATAATGCTTTAATTATTTAAGTTATGTTTTCAAGTATCATCTTAGAGCATGCAATCAGTATAAAAATTACTCCAGGGTACCTTACATCCTGCCTCTCTGTAGCTAAGTCGTCATAATACTATGTGCACCTCGCAATTTTAGCCATGGCTTTTGGATGAACCGCACTTCAGTGTTTGGTGGCATTTGTGGTTGACAGCCTTGTGTCAGGCTGTGTGACCCCAGTCACCCCCTTGTCAGGCTTTTGCTTTGGGTGTCACCGCTAACCAGGAAGGTACTGTGGACACAGCCCAAACCCCATGTGATTGTTCAGTGGCTGTGTGCTGAGGGGACTAGGAAGAAGTATCTCCTAGGAGGAGGGAGGAAGATGGCAGGGACAGGTGACAAGCAGCCAGCAATGGAGAAAAGTCATGGAGCCAGACTGTAGAGCAGCTACCTGGGAGAGCACAGAGGTCTGGCTTACCTGATGCTTGCGCTCAGCCTCCTCTTTGGCCTTCTTGGCACTCATCTCCTTTCGGAGTTTCTCCTCCTCTGCCAGACGCATCCTCTCTGCCTCGAGACGCCGCTGGTACTGAAGAAAGGAGTGGCCAGAGAAACAAGTTGTCCTTGTCACAGCTCTGTCACAGCTTTGCCTCACCCCTCCCCCATCTCCCCCAAGCTCCAAAAGGCAGTTGAGTTGGTCCCTTGGTCGCAATGGGTCTCACTGGATCCCAGAGCCAGACCAGATATGTCTGTCTCCTTAAAATTCACGAGGGACCTGGGCCTTAGTCCATCCCTGCAAGGAATGCCAAGACTCCCTTCTGGCTTTGGCTTCCTCAGCCAGCACCATGCAGGGGTTGGGAGACACCTGAGTGGGGTAGTACACACTTAGACACCACCCACTCTTGGGGCTCAGAAACCCTCTCACCTCAACCCGGAGGCGCCGGTGAAGCCGGCGGGCAATCATGCCTCGGGCATAGGCCTGCACGGTGATCACGGCCCAGAGGCGGTGGCGGAAGGCCTTGCGCACCAGGTAGGCCCGGCAGCGGGCCTGGAACTCTATTATGCGCTGTCTGGCCAGGCGGTACTGCTTGTGCAGCTTCCGGGAGCGGTGTAGGGCCTGCAGCCGCAGGAAGCCAAGACGAATCTGCAAGGACAGTGAGCGTGCTCAGACCTGAGATCCCACCAGGATGAGTGAGGACCAGAGCAACACCCACTGTGCCAGCCTCCATCAGACTGGACCCACCAAGGTACCATCTATGTCATTCAAACAGGGCCCCACAGTGAAGCCTGCATCCTTCCAAGAATTCCAGCCTCAACTAACCAGTGTCCTTTTCTGCTCGTCTCTCTAATCCAAGTCCAGGTTGCAGCCAGATGTCCCACAGAGTTGTATGTGGATCATTCCAAAGTCTCATGTTTTAGAGTCAAAATATTCCAAGAGCAAAGATCACAAAACATAGGGTGAGCCCCTAGAGCTAGGTCTGGGCTTTGACTGAAGGTAAGGTAGGGCTGGCTGGGGCATCCTCAGGTTGCACGTTAAGTCCTGCTGCCAAGGTAACAGCCTGCTTCCACAGTCTGGCTAACAGAATCAGGGGTTGGGACTGGGGAGGGGACTCACCAGCTCATAGTTTTTCCTACAGTGGTGGCCCCGCCAATGCCTCTGGATCAGTGTGGCAGCACTCTTCAGTCTCAGGAAGTTGGACCTGGAAGGGAGACAGGGCTGGGTGACTCCAGAGCAGATAGCTGGTGGCCAGAGCCAGCCAGGGCCCAGATGTGCCCAGATAGCACACTGGATCCGGGTCCTGTGATCGGCAAGCTATGTGATGTTGGGCAAAGCATAGAATCTCTGTACCACAGTGCTACCATCTGGAAGGAACGGGGAGTGAAGCCTGTGTCTGTCCTTCCTGCCTGGCAGTCTTATCCCAAGAGACCTTTAAGGAAGAAATCAGAAAGATGCTTGCTGAGCGGGTGAGTGGATGGCCACATCAATAATGAAGTAACTCACAAGGAGTAGCTTTACAGTGTCCAACTCCCTTCACTTTGTAGCTGAGGAAGCTAAGACCTGGGTGCCCCTGTCACTGTCTGCCTCTGAGGAGTCCAGTGCTGTTCCCCTGCACACAGTAGGCTGTTTCTCAGATACCACAGTCACCTCTGGCTTGATGGGTCAGAGACCACACAGCAACAGCAAGGGTCTGCTGAGAATCAGAAAACACAGGAGGGAAGGGTAGGTATGTCATGGCACAAGCCAACACTCCAGGGCCTGCAAACTGGGTATGTGGAGAAACAAGGCTGAGAGCCAAAGGGAGGATGGATGGGGTGGGGGTGGAGGAGACACTGGAGAAACACTGGAGGAAGAGGCTGGCAGACTCACAGGTAAAAGGGAGACAGAGGAAAGGACCAGATGAACTGCAAACAAGGCAGTTTGTGGGTCTCTGTGGTTCCTGAAGCGTACTCTAGAGTTGGTCTTGCCATGTGTGGGCTATCACAGGTGTATGCATGTCCTTAATGTAGAGTATGAGCTACTCCTTGTAGCTGGTAAAAGCCCCAATATTGTCTAGATGAGCGGAATGTTGTAAGCACACCTCTTGTCTCCATGTGTGTGGGAAGGGCAAGTGACTGTGGGGTCTGGATTCTGTGACAAGGCAGAGCTGCATGAACCTTGAACCTGTGTTCCTCAGTGACCTTGTGACCATGTGTGCATGCCATGCACACGTGTGATGGTTTCTGTGTGTGCACCATCGGTATGCACGTGTGACCCTGGTGTTCACGTGGGAGAGCAGAGGTTGACACAGACCTGTCTTTGAAGCCCCGGATAACCTTCTGCAGGAGAATGACTCTGTCTGTGATGGCCTTGTCCCGCTCCACCTCCAGCAACATGTCATGGTGGTCCTGAAAGACAGAGCCCCTAAGCCACATCCCCTAGGGCCACCTACTCAATCCAGGCAGAGCTAGGCTCCCGTCATGGCTCTATGTGCACTCGGACTTCCGACCCTGCTGAGGCCGTGCAGTGGCCTCCTATAGCCAGAAACCTGGGGATTGGAGACTGGGGAGTGCCGCAGTCATGTCACTTCCTGGCTTCCCCTATCATCATCTCAGCCCTGGATCCTGTTACTTTTCTATCTAGGATCTTGGTAGCAGACTCCTTACCAGGAGTCCCCTGGTGTCCATCAGTCCCCCTCTGACCCTCTCCTCCACATGCAGTTGGGCAACCTTCTTATGACCTTCTACACATACGCTATAGCATATGAGCCAACCTGACACTCAAGACCACTCCAGGTCCCACTGACATCCCCAGCCCTCCCTTACCCTCCTCATTTCCAAGCCTAGTCCTCCTCCCAGTGAGATGAAATGTGAAACTTCACTGGCTATATATATATACACACACACTCAAACACACACATATATGCATATATATGTGTATGTATACACATATGTATATACATATACATATAAATATATGTGTGTATGTATGCATACATATATGTATATACATACATACACACATACATACATACATACATACATATATGAAGTGTTCCATGGGTATGTGTAGTGTTGGGTAGTGTGTGAGAGCCACAGAAGAGCAGGCAGATGTGTCCTTGATTGGCAGCCTGGCCTTTGAGCCTCACAGGGGAAGGTTAAAATAACCAGTCTATAATCACAGACACCGGGTGAGAATCAGAAGCTCACCGTGGCCTTCTCAGAGAGCAGATGAACCGGCAGATGGGGGGATGGGTGAATGGGGGGATGGCATTGGGACATGTGGGCTCTTAGAAGTATTCCTAAAGAGTACAGATGTGTGAGCGTGAGGACAGTGGGCCCGTGAGTCTTCTGGTGTAGGTGCCTTCACCATCCCTCCTGCTCTCTATTCTAACACGTGCCTGGCACTTGATAGCCCAGGTCAGTAGCCTGCCCCCTGCATCCTCCAGCTTGACTTCAGTCCCTGGCTCTTCTCTGAACCTGTGAATTGGGCACAGAACTTTCTACCCCACACCACTAGCAGGGAGACACTGGGAGGTTGGGCACACAGAACTCTGTCCAACCGGCTGTCAAGGAACACAGAGGGAACGCAAACCTCTTTCCCAGTGCTGAAGCCCTTGTTTCTGCATAGGAGATGCAGGGGCTGACTCAAAGCCCACATCAAGAGGAGTTAAATAGACCCCTAACCAGACCCCACTAAAGGCTGCTTCCCCACCCCCACCCCCTTTCTTCTCCCAGTTGTCCTGCATCCAGCCCTGCCCCCACAGAGGAGGGGCCCAGCTCTGTCACCAGGACAGAGGAAATGGAAATGAGGAAGCCCACACTGACTGTGCAGCTGCTCTCCAGGGCCATGACTGCTCAGGCCCAGTTTCTTGCTCTCATTCACCATTTCCTAGGAGGCTGTGGGAGCCAGGAACCCTAACTGCTGTTCCTGGATGCTAAGACAGAACCACAGACGATAGTACACAGCTGACCCTCATGACCCTGCCTGCAGAAACCACAAGGAACCTGAGGTCCACTCTGGACCGTCACAGGTCCAGCCTGTCATAGACAGAAGGGAAGGCAGATATGCTAAGTAACTTGTCCGAAGCCCCCAAGCCAAGCACCTCAGACTCCTCAAGGTTTGAATGCCTGGCATGGGTCTGACGAGACAACCCATTTTGTCATCCATTCCTAACCTGGAGTCAGTGCCTGGCACCATGAGTTATCTCTAATGTACACACACACACACACACACACACACACACACACACACCCCAAGATACCCTGGAGCCCCCTCAGAAACATCCCATGCATGGAGGCCTCTGAACACAGCAAAGCCACGGCAGCCAGAACAGGCTGCACTCACCTTCAGAAAGATCTTGGTTTTGCCAATCTGCCAGTCATCGTGCGTGCCCAGCACAGCCTCGGCCATGCGCTGGCATGTCCCTCGGAGGTCACCCTGGGCAGAAGACAGGGGTATTGACAGTATAACTAATGGAAAGGCCCCCCAAGTGTCCTTCTCAAGATTGAGAGACAGGTCTGTCTGACTGACCCAGCCTGGCCCTGCCTTCTGTGAAATCTGTTTTCTCCTCAAGCCAATGACAAACACTATGGCGGCCTTCCAGGGTGCCCTTCTACCCTGTAGCAGTACCTGATGTGGTCAAATAGATGTCAAGCTCCAGTCACTGTCACCCATAAAACTGGGGTCCTCTGCCCTGTTGGTATACCCGGCCTCATACCTGCTTGTATGCTGGCTTCACGCCAGGCAGCAGTACCCGGTAGCGCTCCACAAACTCCACAAAGCTGTAGCGAATGGGGTAGCCAGCGTGGCGGATGCGGATCGTCTCCATCATGCCCGAATATCGCAGCTGGCGTACACACAAGTGCCGGTCGAAGAGCTGCCGGGCCAGAACCAAAGGCATCATGGCAAGGCCACTACTGGGATGCAGGCCCTGCCCCCTGTCTGACCAGCATGGACAGAAACACACAGAAGTCGAGGTCTCCTAAGAGCAAAGCCAGGCAGGAGGCAAGGTCTGTTGGTCAGACCCACATGGCAGCAGGAAGTGGGGACCTGCAGGTGGACAACCGTGTACTGTGGGACCAGATCAAAGAGAAGACACGGGCGGTTTCATGGATATTAGTGAAAGGTCTTCCAAGGCTGGAGGAGGACAAGCATGTGCGGAGCAGAAGCTTTAAAGTGTAAGCCCCGCTGTGGGGAACACGGAGGGGGCTGAAGAGCCTAGGCCAGGACGCAGTGGCAGTGGAGCGGCCAGGAGGTGGGTACTCCACACAACCCCAGGCTGCCCTGTAAGTGGCCTCTATGCAAAACCATAGTTGTTTTAACAACTCCCCAGGGGCTGGCTGTGGTGCCTTGAGGAAGAGGCACTGCCTTAAGGTAGCCACTGTGATGGCTCCAGGGCAGGGCTACACCCTGAGTTCAGATGGACCAAAAATGCAGAAAACAGGCACAGGGGCCTTGTGAGGGAGACCAGGCTACAAGTCTGGGCCTTGTCCCATGGGTGGCTGGAGCCAGGGAAGGTTTGCAGCGGAGATACTTGGGCAGGATTTATTTTAAGAACAACATCATGTCAGCAGTGGGTCGGTCATGCTGGATCCCAGCAAGCAAGAGGCAGAGGCAGATAGGTCCCTGTGAGCTCATCTGTATAGCAAGGTCTAGGTCAGGCAGGGCTACACAGCAAGATCTCATAAATGAAGAACGTGAATGATGTTGTCCTAGGTGTAATGGAAGGGTGGGGTAGGGGGCAAGCTGCGGCAAAGGGGGAGGTTTGGGCTGGGAAAAGGCCTCAGGGAGCCAGTGCCCAGCCATGTCACCCTGCTGCCCTGCTCCAGAGGGTACCTGAGGGCTGAAGAGGATGGGACTCACCCACTCTGGGAAATGATTTCCTGGCGGGGACAGCCTGTGCGGAAGGTCAGCTTCCGTAGCCCGTTTCCTCTCCCTCTGGGCCACTTTCCCCTGCCTTCCTTCCCTCCCTAAGCCCCACACCCAGCTTCCCCTGGACCTCCCCCCTCCTTTGGATAAACAACACCTCACAGGGCCTGCCCTGAAACAGAGAGCTAGCAGCTAGTCAGCCTGTGGCACTTGAGCCCCTCAATCCCTGAGCCCCCATGTGACAACTCAGGACTGTCACTTCCTCATAGGCAATATGCTGAAAGGGACTCTATCCGGTGTATGGAAGGGCTAACAAATGCTGTCACTAATAGTAAAAAAAGAGGGACCTTCAGGCAAAGGAGTCCAGAAGGACTTCATGGAGGAGGTGGGCCCTGAATTGAGAGGAGGAGAGCTTTCAAGGGAGGGGCCCCAGCACGAGCCACACTTGTATTTACTAAGCACTTTACAGGCACTCTACAATCTTCAGGCATGGTCTCTGGGGAGTTTTCATTCTCAAGGACACTGAGGCACAGGGCAGTGTCTGACTTAGGTACAACCGCTCAGCTGGGAGATAGCAAAGCCAAGGTTAACGTGACTGTGGAGCCCCTATGCCCTCAGCAACTTGACAAGCCCTTTAGTCCCCAGAGAAAACAAGGCTTTCCACTGCCCACCTACCTCATCCATTTTGCCCCCTCCCTCCCCACCCTCCACCCCTACCCACCACATCCCCTCTGAGGCTCACCATGGGCTTCTTGAACTCGTTGGGTTTGATACAACGCACAAAGAAGGGCTGGCAGGCACCCAGTGTGCGCATCAGCAGCTCCAGAGACCGCTTGAACTGGCTGCTGAGTGTAGGCGAGCGCTTCCTGGTCTCGGCACCCTGTGGCAGAGGACAGACAGACAGTGATGGGAGGGGCCACCTCTTCCCCCTCCCACCCTCCAACAGCTGTCCAGGAGGAAGGAGAGCACCAGAGAAGGTCACCAAGGTCAGTCTAGGGGTATTTAGGGATCTCCTGTGACACCCCTGGTCTGGGCTGGAGCTTGGACCTCAGACACCCACTACAGGGAGCTCCAATAGTGTCATCCAGACCCCCCACCATCAGCTGGGAGACTCTGGGCCAGCAGCAGTGCCTCTCTGTGTAAAGGGGTTCACACTTGGTGTCCTCAAGATACTGAGGTCATCTTAGTGACAGGAGTTAGGCAAGCCTAAATTCAAGCCCCATGTATGGCCTAAGCTGACCAATAAAGGGTGCTGAGTCTGTACTGTTTCCTAAGTGAAAACATTGCCATCTACCCGCCTGATGGGACAGGTGGAGAGTCCAAGTGCAGTAAGCAGCCACCTGGGGTGGGCACTGCACCCCCTGAGAACCTTAGAGGTAACAGCACAGCTCATGACCTCCCCTCCTCTGCTTATAGGATTAGTGGGCAGGCTGGGGCAGTGTGGGTGACCTGGACAAGCCTGCAAAGACAGATTTTTGTGCTCCCAGCTGCTGCACCCCCAGCTTCTGTGCTCCCAGCTGCTGCATGAGCCACCCAGGCTCTCTGCACCCCTGCCTATATGTTGTCTTCTCAGAACATTGGGAAATAACAGGAATAAAGGGGACTCGGGAAGAGCTGAGGTCAAGCAAACAGGAAACGAGCCTTCTAGAACATTGCAGAACTCAGATTAGAGAGAACACGGTACTACTACAGATTATTTTCCTGGCCATTTTTGTGTGAAAACTCACTAGTAAACTTGATTTTGTTGTAAGCTTTTACATTTTTAGAGCTATAATTCAATCCTGTCCTTTAGCATCAAAAGTATGGAGTGCAGGGAGCTGGAGAGATGGCTGAACAGAGAGGAGTCTACTGCTCTCGCTAGCAGCTCACAGCCTGTAACACCAGCGCCAGGGCATCTGGCGCCCTCTGCTGACTTCTGAGGAGTCCTGCATACCTGTGCTGCATTTATATATACTGGGGCACACACACATATAAAATAAATACTTTAAAATCTGGAGTGCAGAGCACGTGTGTCGGGTATTTGGAAGATAAAGGTGCTTAACTCACACTAAATCCAGGTGCTACGCTATAGCTTCTAGTCAGCCCTGCAGGAAAGCAAACGTTTGGTTCTGAAACAAGAAGTACTTTTCATCTCAAGTTCCACTGAAGAACATTCCAAATTTCGTTCTGGGGATCTAGGGCTAGGTTAATATTTGTTCTGCCTTTTCAGGATTCTTGATTCAGCAACAGTACATACACACTGAGCGTATAGTTTAAAACAGAGCATACACAGCACATAGCATACATACACCCAGTGTACATATCTCACCATGCACACATTCCCACACAGAGAATACACACATCACACACACACACACACATACATGACACACACACATGCATCATATGGTATTATGCACACAGGTGACACCTGGGCATGCAGATGCTACACATGTGGTACACAACACAAGCACTACATGAACATGTGTAGCGTGCATACAGCATGCATACCATATAGCAGACACGACTTGTACACACCAGGCATGCATATACCACACAAATCATTCACAGAATGCATACTCCACATGACAATGCATATAATTAACACACAGCATGCATGTCACCCAGAATAAATGCACACATATGACACAAACATGGTAAGAACACAACACTCAGCACACTTTCTGAACATTATCCTATAAAGAACATGTGACATGCATACTCTGTGCATACATGCATCATGCTCGCTCCCCATGACATCGACACACAGAAAGCACACCCTGAAGCGCTCATGCATATACATGACATACATACACTAAGAAAGAGCACACAACACACCTCTCTCACAGCACATACCCCTGCATGCACAAGCATAACACGCACGACACCGGACAGGGCACACACCCTTCAAGAGTCTGTCATCTTGAAGCTGCTCCCTTCTGTCTGTCTTCCCTGTTGGGGCCTCATGAGGACAGGTCTGCCTCGCTCACTTCTATCTCACCAGGGCCTATGTGCACCAGGACATACATAAACTCCTCGGTCACCTGGGGTACAGCTGCACAGCTTCCCGGTGTCCTCTATGGTGCGCAGACTGTCCCCTTCCAGCTGTGCAAGTCAAGTCCTTCGGAACTTTCCTCATGACCCTTCTCTTATATGGGACAAGCCATCAGGTCCTTCCCAGAATCTGATGCTACCTACAGTTCCCATGGTTGGGTCCTGCCTCAGCCTATCTCTCTCCTTTCCACACTTTGGCCTTTGCACCATGTCAGGCACTCTACAACACTATTTACAAAGCAGCTGGAGGCGGGGGTAAGGAAACCAGCCACATCCCTCCCCACTCAGGACTGTCCAGTGACATCAGTTCATTCCGGGGAAAGCCAAGGTCCCTACGAGGATCCATGACAGCCACAGAATCTACTCCAGGAGCCTCTGGCTCCCACCATGGGCTTGCACCCTTCCTGGGACTCCAGCCTCCTGGTTCTGCCTGGAGCACACTTGGAACTTTTGTACATAACCATCCTTCTCCTTGCAAAGCCCACCTTGGGGAGGGGTAGTGTTTTCAGTTCCTACCAATTGTCCAGAAATGCCTGTCCTGTGCCTCATGTACAATCACAGGGCCTACCACCGACACCCCCCTCCAGCATCATCCTGCTCCATGCCCTCCCCCCATAACACTGCATGATTTAGTAACTTACTGGATCTCTCACTAACCCTCTGCTAGAACACTAGACTAACAACGGGGTTTGGTTTGGCTTGGTTTCCACTTGTTTGTTGCTGTGTCCTGCGACTTAGGCAGTATGTGGCATATGGAAGGCACTCAATACGCATTTGTAGACTGAAAGAGTGAATGGCTGAGTAGGTGAAGGGGTGTGCGGGATTTGCTCTCCCTGCCTCAGCCATACAGGTTCTCCTCTGGCTCTGTTTTATTCAAGGGAAAGCATCCTTCCTGGTGATTCCTGATTCCTGCATCATCGGTGGATGTTCAGGGATGAAGCAAAGACTGAAGCCAACAAAGTTCAAAGGCCAATGTGCAGTGGGCACAGAGAGGGTCTAAGGGGAGGCGGATGTCACCATGGTGTCAGTATCTGCCAATGAGCAGAAGGGAGCAGCTGTCCTGTGGACCTGACTGGGATGAGACACTCATTCAGGTACAGCCATGCCTGGAAAGATGGCCTACCTCTGCTCCACTGACCCCTATGTCAGTAGGTTAGGGCAGGTCATGATGCCCTGAACTGCCCTGGGGCAGCAGGCACAAGAGTCAAAAGATGAGAACTCAGGACTTGCCCAAGCAGAGGGCTTAGGTTCCTGTAAGCATGCACTGTAGGTGTACACCCAAGGGAAGAGCTATAGCTACGACACTGTCTTAGGGCAATTCCTGCACGAAAGCAGTCAAGATTTCAGCAGTTGCAGATCGTTCTTGGACTGGGGATGTGGCTCAGTTGGTAGAGCTCTTACCTTGCAAGCACAGAGACCCCCAAACCCATATACAAAAAGTGGCAGTGCACACTTGTAACCCCAGTGCTGTGGGGCAGGGCAGGCAGAACAGAATAGGAACTCACTGGCCAGCCTAACCTACAAGGTGAGCAAGCACTGGGTCAGTGAGGAAACTTGTCTCAAAAAAGGGGGGATTGGGCGGGTGGGTGTGGCTCCTGAGGAACAATATCTGAGGTGGCTCTCTGGCCTTCATACACATATGCACACACACACTCATTCTCTCTCTCTCTCTCTCTCTCTCTCTCTCTCTCTCTCTCTCTCTCTCTCTCTCTCTCTCTCCCCCTCTCCCCCTCTCCCCCTCTCCCTCTCTCTCTATCTCTCTCTCTCTCTCTCTCTCTCTCTCCCACACACACACACACACACACACACACACACACACACACACAAACCTGCACACACGTGACCCATTCTAGACTACAGGTTGAGTCACATCAGGATTGGAACCTGTCTCAGCATAGTGAAGGGACTTGTTCAAGGTCACAGTCAATCACTGTAAAAGTGTCTATATGTATCAAAGCCAGGAAAGAATGTGGTGTGTGTGTGTGTGTGTGTGTGTGTGTGTGTGTGTTAGGAAGACAGTCCCTACATAGACAGACCTGGTATTTACTCCTCCCCGTAACACCCAGGGTGTTGGGTCTATCCGAAGGCTCTGGGAGGGCCCAGAAACAGGCCAAATATGTGTGCAGTTACCACACATATTTCTTGGCAGAGAGGAGACAATGAACTGGGAAGCAGGGAGCAAAGAGGAGGTGGGACGGTGGTAGCCTAGGGCCTCCAGCTCCTTTGGAATGGGAATGCCACTGCAGCCAAGACCGGAATGTGGGCATCAGAGCAGCTGTTCTCACTGATCTACCCAAAGGATGTCATTAGCGTAAATGAAGCCCGCCCCACTTGACCTCAGTCCCGCATCCACAAAACAGAAGACCACCTGTACCTATACTTAAGGGTGCCATCAGAGTCCCACTGAGTCCTTAGGGCATAGAAGCAGGTACAATAACAGGAGTAGGGCAGAAAAGGCTCAGGAACCTTCTCCAACTTTCCTCTTGTAGGCCTCAGTTTCCTCTTTAAGAAACCGAGATTACTGCAGCACACACAACTCAAAAAAACAAAAACCACTCCAAAAACCACTCCACAAAAATAAAAAAACAAAAAACAAAAAAACCACACTCCACAAAAGACAGAAAAATCCAGCCCTCTCTCCCTTGGAGTAAGATCTCCCACCACAGTCATCCTGGGCCCCAGGCTGGGGCTTTTACCTTCGAGGAAGCCGCTGCCTGGCCGACAGTGCCGGATGAATAACCACAGAGAAACTATAAGGGGAACCACAGGCAGGTAAGGCAGAAGAGGTGTGGGTGAGAGCCAAACAGCCACTGAGACTGGGTTGGAGGGCCTGGGGTAGAAGTCAAGGCTGGCCACCATCCCAACAGGTCAGACACCAGCATAGGCCCGGGAAAATGGTGGTTCTCCCCTCCCTGCTTCCCCTCCTGTGCCCTGGGAAACAGGGGCACAGAAAAGAACGGGATAAAAGCCATAGAGTCCAGCAAGAAACTCCAACTGCCCATCAAATGGGCAGTGTAGGCACTCCTTTGTATCAGCTCAGGGTCCAGGGTGGTCCATCTGCCACACAATCCTGTGTCTTCCCTTGTGACTGTCTAGAGGTGGGCCTCCATGGTAAAGTCCCAAGTGACCTCCCACATAGCAATTCTCTGAGCCTCATACCCCAGACATATCCTGGGCCAGTAAGGGAGGACCAGACAGAAGCATCTCATCTGGGGTTCAAGGGGCCCCATGGATAGACAAGACTCAGGGTGGGGTAGAGATTCAGGCCTGACTTCCAGGGTCCCTTCTGCTCAAAGGAGCATCCAACAATCTTACCATAGCAACGTCAGCCTGGAAAATCTGCTTTACGAACTTGTTCCGGGAAGAGTGGACCAGCTGGATGATATCCCCATGCAGGGTGTCTCGGTTCTTCTCCAGGAAGCCTGGTAGCAGCAAAGAGCAGTCATAGCTTGCACCCCCCCACACCTCTGGGCAAGGGCTCCCCAAACCCACAACATCTGAGCGGACTGACTTCTGTGTAAAGTCTTGGAAAGCCCTGGGAGAGGTGGTGGTAAACTCACAGCATTGTAAATGCCCATAATGCCACTGAATTGAATGTACAGTAGTTACAATGGTAAACTTTGTATCACATATGCTTTGCCACAATTACATGTGTCTTTTTTTTTTTTCAGAGCTGAGGATGGAACCCAGGGCCTTGCCTTTACTAGGCAAGCACTCTACCACTGAGCTAAATCCCAAATCCACATGTGTCTTTTTAAAAACCATCTTTTGAAGGGCTGGGGCTATAACTCAGGGGTGGAGCACTTGTACAGCACAGCTTTATCCCCAGTATCATAAAAAAAACAAAAGCAAGCCCAGAATTCAGGAGGCTAGGGCAGGTGACCTCCATGAGTTCCGGGCCAGCCTGCTCTACACAGTGAGTCCCCACCCAGCTAGGGCTACACAGTGAGACCTTGTCTGGTTTTGGTTGGTTGGTTGGTTTTGCTTTTGTTTTTAAGACAAAAATAAAGTAAAAGGTAAAGCACTAGATGGCATGTCCCTTCTGAACTCTGCACCTTGTGGGCTCACTCCTATCCTAGAGACAGAGAGGGCTTGGAGTACAGAGACAGACACCCATCACCGCTTGTACCTTGACTCTCATAATAGACAACGCCTGCAAAGTGGTTGATTCCAAACTGGGTCTCGTGGCTGTTCTTGGGTGGCACGTAGTTGGCATTGAGCTTGTGCTGTGAGTTCAGCTTATGCAGCATGGTGGCATCCGTGCCCTGAGGGAACAGAGTGGCTATTACCAAGCCACTGCCTTCCAGGACCTCCCTACCCATGTCCTCCCAACCTCCCCTGACTTTCTCAGTAGCTACCGCCATCACACCCCGACACGGGCTCTTGGCCTCACTGCCAATCTGTGAGATGGGTGAACCACATAACCTTAGATGCACATTCCAGGCTAGGGCATCTGTTTTTCGTGACTAAAATAATTAGAAGGCTAGCGCTGGAGGATGTCTAGAGCCCAGGAGTTCAAGGCTAGCCTGATCAATAGAGCAAGACTCTCTAATCTCAACGTTTCCCCCTGAGAGCAATACTATGTTTCCTTCCCCAGGTCAAGCCAATTCTATCATTAGCATCTATTCTATCATTAGCATCTATCCTGAAAGCAGCTGTGTAAATCTTGATGGTTTGGCCCAGGGCCAGTGGAGAGCAGACAACCCCTGCTCCCCATGTGAACCCCCTAGAATCAGCGCAGAGCACCAGAACAGGTGCATGCTGCTTCTCCCAGGTTGCAGATGCTGGGGGAAGCTGAGGCTTGCTGAGCCCACCTTGGGGAACTTGCTCTCCTCATCGATGAGGGAGATGACGTTCATAGGCCGGTTGGCAATCATGTCCAGTGCTTCCTGGTTGTCAGTGAACTCAATGTGCAACCAGTCGATGCTCTCCAGGTCGTACTCCTCCTGCTCCAGCTTGAACACGTGCTGTACGAAGAATTGCTGCAGGTGCTCATTGGCAAAGTTAATACAGAGCTGCTCGAAGCTGCAGAGGGAAGAGGACCTTGGACATGTGGCACCCAACTTCTGCCCTGTCACCCAGACCCGGCTCTACCTAGATCACAGCTTGACACAAGACTCCCATCACGTGGGCTAGGGTACAACTATCAAGTCCAACTCCTATGCTGAAGATGACTCTGGGGACCGGCAAGGGCAAAGGACATGCCCAAGGCCAGAGAGGCAGGCTAGAAGCCAGGCTCAGAACTCTTTCCTTGAGTGACCAGACCCTACATAGGGGAGATGTCAGAACACTAGGAAGGTGGGTCATAGAGAGATACCAGATTGTCACTGAGAGGCCGAGGCTGACACTATCCAAGCAAGCAGAGAGACCCCTGATGCCAGCCCAGCTAAGCAGTATCCTTGACTCTCCTTTTCAGTATGGTGTCCTGGGGACTCGGTGACATTCTACATTACAAGAATTGAAGTGACTTGAAGTGTCTCTAGTCATAAGCTCAGAGACGAGAGACCACCTTCCAAGTACCCAGAATACTGTAAACCTTCCCCAGTATCCAATTGGGCTGGCTTCAGCTGATCTGGGACTGGACATGAAAAGGCTCTCCAGGGTGACTGAAGTCAAGTTTCCCAAGCCTGAAGCTGTTCTTGGAGGCAGGCCAGTGTAGCTTAGAGGAAGAGACATGGGGTCCCCCACATTACCTGTTCACAGTGAAGTTCTCAAATCCAAAGATGTCCAGGAGACCAATGGACCGACGAGAGTTCTTAACTTCCAGAGGGGGTGGCTTGTAGATTGCTGCGTTGATCTTCTCCACAATCCACACAAAGAGCCGCCCATAGATACCCTGAAAGGCACCCATCAGCCACAGGGCAAGGTAGACCCTCCCTGAGTGGCAGTCACCATTCCTAGACACAATGGGTCTGGTCCCCAGCCTTACAGGTGACATTAATGCCCCCAAGTCTTCCTGAGGCTGTCCCTGCTATGCACATGCACTCTTGCCTCGGCAATTACTCATTTGCTCCCTTAGAACTTCCCTTGACCCGAGGCTGGGAAGGAGTCACCTTGGAGTTTAGCATCTTCACTTATTTATCTCTCCATCCTCTGCATACCTTAAAGGTCCAGAATCCAGCTGGAGCAGGGGTGGTACAGATTAGGGACTTTTTGATTGGCAAGTATATGCCTGTAGTGACATGAGGACTGGGAGTCTTCCACCAGCCAGACCCCATGAGACCTAAGAGGGTGGCCCTGGCTGAGAACAGCTGATCAAAGCAAGCCTGGGGGACAAAGCAGGGCCCCTGGGGAATGCAGAGCCAGCTCCTTTAAGATGCCTGGCCTTAGGGCTTAGAAGCTGACAGAGGGAAGCTGGGCATCAGAGAGTCAGACTTCAGTGGGCACTCTAGTCCACAGACTGCCAAGCAAGGACCTGCTTTGGAAACATCTTGCACCTGTCCATTCACAACTGAAGGCAAATAGAACAGACGGCCACCCCGTTCACCCACCTTGACAAAGGCATCTCGCACATCCAGCGCCTGTTCCCTGCTGAGAGGGGTGGACACCGTCTCCCCACGGGTGATAAGGGTGCGGCTGGTGAGGCAGCTCATCAGGTCTGGGGGGTTCACCTAGAGCAAACACCCAGATGTTGGCCCAGCCCCAGCCTGACTGTCCCCTTTCACCCCACTTGGCTCCCATCCTCATGTCTCCCCAGATAACACAGAGGCCCAGCCCAGATCCCTCAGCACCACCCACTGTAGGAACAGTGGCCTAGGACCACACACTGCTCCCTGAACAGAACTCGCCCATCCAAGACCTCCACAGCTGGTTCCCACCTCAGCCCAACTGAGCCAGCTGTCCCTCAGAGGGACAGACAGAGTGGGAGAGGCTAGCACTGACCTCGAGCAGAGAAGCTGCCGTGGCCAGCGATGGGGAGAAGAGGACTTCGCACGCATCCAAGTTCTCAAATGTCCGGGCTGCCAGCAGCAAGGGACACAGCATCACACAGGGAGACAGAGGGGCAGGGGGTGCCACCTGAGAAGAGCAGGCTGCCATGCCTATTCTCGGGGGCCTGCCCTGCCCACAGAGGGTATGATCTGCATGGTCAGTGTACATCTGATTGATAGTCTCATAAAAGCCTGTGGTCACCATGAGAGTGTGGACCCTAAATGCCAGCACCTAGCGCTGAGCCTAGCACCCAAGCTGGACCCTCTGGTGGCTCCCTCTCAGCCTCTACCCATGGTACTTTTGGGACAAGCTTTGTAAACTTGTTTTTTCACCAAATAAACCTCCTTCTCTTGGGCCTCAGAGCCTTTAATGTCATCTCTTTACTCAAAGCACCTATTTCCCCCTATCTTTCCAGACTTACTAGCCCAGGATTGCCTAGCTCTGGGGACACTCATTCACTACATGAACTTCCAAGAGCTTCTATTTTGCCTGGGACCCATGCTAGACACCTGTGGAAAGGCAAAGTGTAATCCAATGCCTTCTTCCAATGGACCACTTCCAATGGATACTTCACTCTAGTATGCAGTGGTGTCAAATAAGTGTGCACGCCCTGCTTTGTCTTCCCCCTTACGGACAGCTGTTCGGACATTCACGCCACAGTGTGAACCCCAAGATTTAGCCTCTCTTGAAAACACTAAGCCTTACAGAAGAAACCAAATGTGGAAGAGATCTTAAAGGGCTGCAGTCAACTCTGAAAACCTCAGCTGCCAGCTCTG
The DNA here is from genome assembly GCF_978045245.1 of Mus caroli. Taxonomy (NCBI): domain Eukaryota; kingdom Metazoa; phylum Chordata; class Mammalia; order Rodentia; family Muridae; genus Mus; species Mus caroli. The sequence goes on along the minus strand of NW_028227263.1, from coordinate 48,345,504 downwards.
GGGAGGGGACTGCCACACTGTGTACCACCCTTGAGACTGAAGTCAGGCTGGGAGAATTCCCAGCCCACATTCCATGTAATGCCCGCTGCAGCAGACAGCACTGCCAACCCCTGGGAGGTGGGTGCCATGCTACCCTGAGTGGTATGTGGCACCGTGGGGCCTCACCCTCATACTGCAGATTGCCCATGTGTAGGATGGCGGCCAGAAGCTTCGAGATCTCCCAGTTCTCCGTGTCTGTGAACATGAGAACCTTCATGGCAGAGCGGATGTTGGCATACTCCTGACTGTCCACGCGGCCCTCACAGGTGATGCAGTTACCCTGGGCAGGGGAGGAGGCATAGCACAAAATGGGAGGACAGGGAAGTGTCAGGGGATGTCAGGAGGGCAATGCCCAGGATATGTAGAATGGTCCTGTGGTCTTCTCTGGGGCACCCTGACATGAGTAAGAGCTGGACACTATACAGTTCACCCAAGCACTCCTTTTCACCACAGCTCACAGCACCAACGCCTTACCCAGCTCCACACAGCTCCAGGGTGCTGCCCACTCCTGGGGGAGTTCCCTTCAACTGTCACCATGCGTGAACCACAGAGGGGAAGTGTAGACACAGCCTGCTCAGGAGTATATGTGTGGTGTGTGTGCAGGAGTGTGTGTGGGGTGTGTGTGGTATGGTTGTGCATGTGTGTGTGGTGTGATGTGTGTATGTGTGTGCATGTGCCTGTGTGTGTGTGTGTGTGGTATGGTTGTGTATGTGTGCATGTGTGTGGTGTGATGTGTATATGTGTGTGTGTGTGCATGTGCCTGTGTGTGTGTGTGGTATGTATGGTGTGTGCACGTATGTGCTCATGTGTGTGCATGTGTGTGTGTGTTTGTGTGGAATGTATCACGTGTGTGGTGTATCTGTTTATTTGATGTGTGTGTGGTATATGTGTGTGTTGTCTGAGTGTGTGTGTATGGTATGTGTGTGGTATATGTGTTGTACATGGTATGTGGTATACATGGTGTGTGGTATGTCTGTGTGTGAGACAGAGGGGGAGTGAGTGTGCCCACTAGCTAGTTACAGAAGAGAAAGTCCTGTCCTACCCACAACACCTTAAATCCCAAATAGGTTCTCTCCAGGGAGATAGAGTTGGAATTCTAACCTAGCCTGCTGTGTGCACAGCCTCTAGAGCAGTGGCACCCAACCGTCCTAATGCTACGACCCTTTAATAAAGTTCTTCATATTGTGGTGACCCCCGACCATAAAATTATCTTGTTGCTACTTCATAGTTATAATTTTGCTAGTTATAAATTGTAATGCAAATATCTGTGTTTTCCAATGGCCTTAGGTGACCCCTGTGAAAGGGTCAATCAACCCTCAAAGGGGGAGAGAGAAGCACTGCCCCAGAGCCACAGAGCACCAGAAACCAGCACCAGAACCTGCCATCAACAAATCCTGGAGGCCTCAGCAACCAGCTCCCTCCATCCTGGGAGGCCCAGCAGGAGCCTGTAAAGTCTCCATTATGAGCAGGTCCGTGTGCTTGGCTCTGTGACTCCTGTGCTGTGTTCCCAGGCTCTGTGTTGACCTTGAGAAATGATAAGGATTCACTAGGGACATATGCCCAAGTGAGGGAACGTTATTTAAGGCACAGACAAAGCCTGGCTGGGCTGGTGCAGTGCCACACTGCCAAGTTTGGTCTTGCCCTACATAACCAGGAAAGGTGTTTACCCCACTTTGTCACCTGGGCCTCACCATGGCCAAGTAGTTGTAGTCAGCAGCCTGGCCTAGGCCCAGCTTCTTCTTCTCCTCCTCATTCATGCCCTCCAGCATACAGTAGAACACGTGATAGTTCCTCTCATCAGGGGCCTGGAAGTGGGCACCAGGATTGGAAACACACATGAGCAGGGGTCTCATAGGGGACCTTGAATACTTCAAGGACCAGATGGAAGTACAGTGTGCTAACAGGTGGCCCAGACTGCGGTGCCCACCCAGCTGCTCCGGGCACTGACTCTCACTGGGAGCCAGGGCTCACCTGGCGGCAGACACGTGACTTCTCCAGCAGGTACTGCTCTATTTTGGCGCCCTCGATGGCACCACGCTTGTTAAAGTGGATGTCAATGTACTTGCCAAAGCGGCTAGAGTTGTCGTTGCGGATGGTTTTGGCGTTCCCAAATGCTGCAGGGTGGCAGGGATCACAGGTGAGCCTGGATAGACCCAGTGCCAGCCCCGGGCTCTCACCCTCAGAACCTGGCCTTACCTTCCAGGATCGGGGTGGCCTCGAGCACCTGCTGCTCGATCCATGAGTGCTGTCCACTGATGGCCGCCAGGAACTGCAGGATCAACTTTGTGCTCTCTGTCTTGCCAGCTCCTGACTCCCCGCTGCAGAGGGTGGGAGTCATGGGCAAGTCCTCAGCCTTGGCTGTGGCACTAGCCGCAGGTTGTTACAATAGGTCGAGTCTTCAGGGACGAAAGGCTCTGCCACACCCCCATCCCTCCTGGTCAAGAATATGAATCATGTGAACTGCTCAACTGATATTTTGACCTCTTCCCTTGCCCAAGAGCAAAGAAGACAGATTTCAACTGACCATCACTTAATAGGAACCCTCAGGAGACCGTGTTGACCTGAAAAGCTAGCATCAGTCTTTGTAGGGTTAAGAGAAAAGAACTGTAAGATCTGGAACGTGGGGGTGACTCCATACACAATGACACAGCACAGAGGGCACAGCCAGCTCCTGGGGAGCCCCCTGGCAGTCTAACAATGGAACAATTCCTAGTGTGTTAGCAGGGCAGCGGAACTGTGCCTCTCAATGGGAGGAAGGCCAGGCCACCTACCTGATAATACAGCACTGGTCCCGGTTGTTGCGTTTCATGTTGAAGTAGCAGTTGTCAGCAATGGCGAAGATGTGGGGGGGCATCTCCCCTATCTTCTTGTTGGTGTACTGGCGGATGTGCTCTGGCGAGTAGATGGAGAGCAGCTGGTAGGGGTTCACGGCCACCAGGATGGAACCTGTGTACGTCTGCAAGCAGCAAGGGACAGCGGCTTGCACCATCTGCTGGGGATGCGAAGGTCTCTGCCCTGCACAGATCTGGAGTCCACAGACACGGCAGGAGCCGATGAAGGGTCTCAGACTGGCCTTTGGTCTGGCTCAGAGACATTTGGTGAAAGGAGGAGGGGACAGCCAGAGGTCCCCAAGCCTGAATTGCATTGTCTTATCTGTACAATGGGACTGTTCAGATTCAAAGCACAAAGCAGAGACAGCTCAAATACTGGCTCTTTCCTTTAGCCCCAATCTCTGTACCTAAGACTTTTAGAGCAAGATTTAAAAACTGGACCATGTCCTGAGGGGAGACTGGGATGGTAGGAAGCTATGAGTGGGCCAAGTCATGCAGAGCAGAGGGCTGGGGATGGAATGTGGTACCGAAGGAGCTGGGGTTGGGTGGCTACTTTCTTTGTAGCTCCACCCAGGACAGAGTGGCTATTGTGCCCTGTGGATGGAGCCCGGGGACCTGAAGCCCTCCTGCTCAGGTCTGTCTCAGTTTGGGGACCTCAGGCTGTATGAGAGCATGGGCAAGATGTCCGGCTGTACCCTGGGTCCTGTCACACAGAGAAGCGTCAGGAGAGCATGGGTTTACTCCTCCATCCTCCCGCCTCCCTCCTCCCGCCTCACCCCAAGCCAGAAAAGGTCAGGCCTCGCCTGTTGTCGGTGATAGATGTTTTGATGTCTGGCGCCTAGGAAGGCTGGAGACAAATGTGTCTGCGCAGGGCAGGCAGCAGCCTCTGCTGTCTCTCCAACCTTTACCACCTTTCCAGGACTCCGTGCATGATACCAGAGCATCCACCATTCCCCAGCAGCTCAGCCCAGTGTGGCATGCAGGGAAACCAGCCCAGGCTAGGGGAGCTGTGCAGAGAAGCACTGATTAAGCCATGAGACTCCATTTCCAGAGCATAGAAGTTCCTTTAGTCTTAAGCCGACTCTTCCAAGCAGCCAGGAGCACGTAAGACTAGCTTTCACCGTTCAGCTCAGTGCCAAGAGTCCCCTCTGCCCCCCAGAAAAAGAAATGAAGCAAGGAGACCAAGAGGAGTGCCCAGCCAAGAGGAGTAGCCCAGCCAAGCCAACAAGCCTCACCGGGGCTATTACTGTGCTACTCACCGGCCCTCCACAGCTGGTCTGTTACAAAGTAACAGGTAGAGAGACAACCAGTCAACGGAAAAGAGGCCACAAAGACATCCCCAGGAACCTGGGCCTAGGCTAAACAATTGGGCAGGAACCCTGTGGCCACCTTCTGTTACACACCATCCCACGCAACTGTGGAATGTAGCCGATTCTTATCTTCAGGTGGGGAACCCATCCCCACCTGAGACAGCTTCGAGGAACATAGCTTTGGCCAGCCTCAGTCTGCTTATTTGTGAAAGAAACACTCCCTTTCCCAGAGACACTGCAGAGACAAAGGTGCCACCCTTGAAGGGTAGCAGAGGCATAACTGCCACCTTACTCCCTTCTTAAGACTTGCTTAAGAATGTGACACCTGTCACCAGCATATGGCCAGTCACTCCACAGCCCCCAGCATCGGTGCTCCGGGAGCCCCCCCATCTGGACTGCAGTAGCGGATCGGAGTGTGAAAGGCCATGACATTTGGGGGAATCTGCTGGAGAAAGGTCATTCTGGCAACTACAGAAGACTGATAGCTGCTACTCTTTCAGACCCAAGGATCCAACCTACAGAGTCACCATGAGAAGCTCAACGGCAGGGAAGCGACAGGAAGAAATATGGAGATGCTGCAACAACCCCAAGACTTCCTGGTGCTATTGGACGTACCTTCTTATTCCACTACTGCCCCAGGGTCCTTTCCATTCTGCATGAAACCCTAAGGCCTCATGGGTGCAAGATTCCTCTGTGTCCCACCTCCTAGAGGCCACCACATGATGGCCACTAAAACTCCCAAGCCAGCACTCCTTCAGACCTACTGTCAGCCTGTTCAACTTGGCCTCCAGTACTGTCACGCCCTTCACCCAGGTGAGCCTTCCACGTCTTGCTCCCTGTTACCCCAGCTGGCCTCCGTGTTCTGGGCTACCATATCCTTCCTGGTCCCCACCTAGCTCCCCATCGGGCTCCATCTCTCCTCCACTTGCAGCCCAGGTGGGCTTTCGCTGCGTTGCCCTCTGCTGGGACCCATTCCTGCTTCCTACAACCTCAGGTCATGGTATACATCTTCCTAAAAGAGCCTTGTTACTCTTTATCTTGCAGACAAGGTGGGCGGCCACTGAACCTGAGGTCCAAAGCCCCTCCCTCTCCTGCTGCACCAGGCTGGACAACACTGCCATGCCTTTCACCTAGCTGGTGCCTCTTTGCCATTAGGAGCCAACTCTTTCAGAAAGTGGGGGTGTGCCGGGCATGGGCACACACGCCTTTAATCCCAGCACTCGGGAGGCAGAGGCAGGTGGATTTCTGAGTTCGAGGCCAGCCTGGTCTACAAAGTGAGTTCCAGGACAGCCAGGGCTATACAGGGAAACCCTGTCTCGAAAAAAGAAAAACAAACAAACAAAAACAGGAAGTGGGGGTGTTATGTGTGTCTCACTGTACCCCATGTGTTCTCTGAAGTACATTTTACTGGATGCTTGCTTGGTGACTGTTTCAAGGCCTTTGCCTAACACAGATACAGGACACGGGAGCACTGTCCTGTGACTAAGTGATTAGCAGTCATGGGTTGAGAGGGTGCATCTCTGATTATCTCCAAGGACTAGCAGAGAAGGGATCTAAGGAACAATCTGTCAACACTCAGGGTCACACTAGCCACCAAAGATGAGGTCTAGGATGAGACTGGTGGGAAAGACCGAATACTGTGTATAGATATACTCTGCATGTGGAGAAAGAACATATATATGTGCACACATGTAAAGGTATGTACACATGTGTCCACGTATGTGTGCTTGATCCCATACCTGAATGTATACACAAGTACTCATCATCAAACACATGTGTGTCAATGTATACACATATAGATAAACACCCATACATGTAGACACATGCACACCGTCCGAGTACACACAGTCTTTCCCCTGTGGCACAGTGAGGAAGGTCCCATTGCAATCAGTCAGAAGGAAATCTACAATTTATAGTACACACACCTGGTTAAAACTTAACCATAAAGGGCCAGCAAGACTGTCCCAGAGGTTAAGACTGGCCAGAGTTGGAGTCCCAGAACCTGTGTGAAAACTTTGATGCAAGAACACGCATCTGAAATCCCAGCACTCCTACAGGAGAGTTGGCTGGAAGCTCTCAAGCCAGCTAGCATAGAGCATGCAGGACAGTGACAAGAGAAACCCTGCCTCAAAACACAGTGGAAGGAGAGAGATGGCCCCCAAAAGCCTTTCTCAGCCCTCCACATGTGGTGGCTTTAGCTCACACGCACATAAGCACATACGATAAATAGTTCATTTTAAAAATAATAACTCAGAACAAGGCCCTTTTCATCAGTAGGAGGCCAATGCCAAGAAGATTCCTATCTTTGCAGAGTTATAAGTCGCTGCAACTCCAGATATAAGGTCTGGTCACATTGCTTTTAGATACACCTAGCCTGCCATTTTTGGTGAATAAATATCTTAAGCTTTCTTTTTTAATTTCTAATACCATAAATATCACCTTATGATCCAAATAAGCAAAAGTCTTTGGTTTCCTCAATAATTGTAAAATGCTTTGGGTTTGGTGAAACCTTTGGAGTGTCAGTTTACTAAAGGTCTCCAGGACGTGTGTCCTGCCTGGCATAAGCACCTTTGTCCCTGATGTCCCAGCTGGGTGAGACCAAATTTATTATTTTCTCTATGGAAGCACTTTTCTGCATTCCACTAAGATCCAGTGGTGTTTCCATAGGGAAGGTGATCTGGTTGGTTCTAATGAGAGTCTGTGGTCCTTTTTCCTTTCTAAGGACTCATACTTCTTAGCTTGCCTCCACTGGTCTTGAGGCTTCAGGGTAACAGCCCCCAGCTCCCTAACTGGAAAAATGCTAAGCCTGTCCCTGAGCAACCCTGGCCTTCAATTCCCAAGCCTCTGAGGCCTATAAACAACTCCTGCCCCAGACTTAGATCTAAAGAGCCCAGAGCCTGGACCCAGGGAGGGGAGGGGCCTCAAATGGAGCACCCATGGCAGAGCCAACGAAGTCCCAGGAGTCTGAACCTCTGGGTGCGGCACAGGGGTAGCCATGGGTGGTACTCACGTAGATGAGGTGGTCCCGGTAGCGAATGAGAAGGTTGCGAAGGATGCCTGCCTCGTTGAGATCCCCCAGGCGGATCATGTCCTCCACGCCGTGCACCGATGTGGGGTGCATTGGCTTGATGTGGGTGGCATTCTGAGGGGATATCCAGTGTTCCTGCAGGGGGCAGAGCGCTTCATGTCAGCTGCTGCTCCTGAGCCCAGGCTGGGCAGAGGATGCGTCTGTGATCGGTTCTGACTGGCTTGAATCTGGGGATTTTACTGGTCTCTTCCCATCAAGACAGCCCACAGACACATAAGGGGAGCAAGGCCAAGATGTTGCCCTCCACCAGTGGTTATCATTAAGGGCCTCAGGTTCCCCAGTCACTTTGAGAGGTAGAGAGGGAAGCACAGTAACTCAAATGTGAAGGGCTCGGCTTCAAATCCAGGCATCAGTAAACAAATACATAAAGCAAGACATACGGTCAGGGAGTTGTTCAGAGCTGCTGTGGGGAGGAGCTGAGAACTAGCAGAGACCTGACTGAAGAGAGACTTTCTGTAAGAAGTGAAGAGAGAAGGCCAGGCCAGGGGCCAGGCTGTGTGGGTGTGGCTTGTGAGGGCTGGGCAGGGACCATAGCAATGGGCATCTGGCCCCAGAGTGTTCGCCACAGGCCTGGCTGGTAAATAATATGAAGCTGGAGAGGGGAGACTTTCTGGACCTGTGAACTGAGGTGGGAATTACAATAGTCTCTCTCTCTCTCTCTCTCTCTCTCTCTCTCTCTCTCTCTCTCTCTCTCTCTCTCTCTCTCACTCACTCACACACACACACACACACACACACACACGCGGACACACACACACACACACACACACACACACACACACACACGCGCGCGCGCGCGCGCGTGCTTCACTTTCTTGCAGTAATCTCTGCAGCCACCAGATGGCTGACGAGGGCATCTAGGAAGGTCTTGAATTCTTCCCTCTAGAGAATAGAGCCTCAATTTCCTGGGATCGCTGGGGTCAAGAGCCTTTTCATATCACCAGACTCTGACCTGTGGTCCCGGCTATGGCCCCAGCCCACCCACACTCTCTTTCCCTCACCTTGAGCCGGAAACAAACATGGTTTCTGCCGATAGAGGGAACCTCTCTGCTCCAGCCTCCCAAATCCATAGGTCTGCTAATAGATGTAACACACCTGTCAAGACCCTGCAAACTTGTATCTCCTCTAGCTGTTCTTAGATGTCACAAGCTCCAACGGGAGTCCCTAGGAGGAATCTAGCTTCAGTCCCAGGCTGTTCCTGACAGATCTGGTCACGTGACTTTGGCCATCCCACTCTCTAATGGCTGCTGCCATGACAGCCACACACTGGTCCACACTTTTCCTCTCTGGCCTCAGCTCAACCCCTGCTTCTAGGGGTGAAGAGGTAGCTCACCCATCTGCTCAGAAGGGTCAGGGCAGGGCCAGCCAGAGCCCTGTTCCAGCTTCCCTAGCATTCCATGGCACTCCAGCAGGAAAACTTAATCCACTCCAGGCCCTCACCCAGCCATTCCCAATGCACCAGGGGCCCAGCAGTGACGTCAAGGACTCGTCTACACTTCCAGCACCATGTGGAACATTCCTCTCTCCCAAACACTCTGATAAAAGCTGATCCATTTGGAAATTTTCCTTTGCCTGTCCCTGGCCCCTGGATGGAACCAGAGGACAGGGCCTCTGGGCAGCTATTTACTGCCTTTTGCCCCACCCTCTGATCCATAATTCCTTCTTAAATAGGTCAGTTAACTCAACAGAGCTACTGTGAGCAGATACTGAGGACTGTTGCTCCAAGGAGGGAGCATTTAAGCTGAGACCTGAATGAAGAGAAAGTTTCTATAAGAAGTGAGGAAAGAAGGCCAGGCTGAGGGCCCAGCAAAAACAGTCCTTCCAGGAGGGTGTGGGCATGGTGTGTAAGGGGTTGGCAGGAGCAATTGCAATGGGAATCCGGCACCACCAGGGTGTCTTTCACAGGCCTGGCTGGTGAGTTCTATGGAGCTGGGGGAGGGGGAGACAGGACAGAGGCCAAGCAGTTTACACCACCTTCCTGGCTCCTCACACCTCCTTCCTGGGCCGCTAGGGCCTAGTCCACAAACAGCAAAGATAATAGTGCTTCCGTCCCGGAGAGGGGGAGGGGAAAGTTATCGCCTGTGGAGAATCTTGTCAGGTGTGCAGGTCATTGGGGCCTGGGATACACTCGGCCAGGTATGGGCTGGACACCTTGAGCCACCAGGTTCCAAAGACCAGGAGTGTTCTCTTCACGACACATAACGGAGAAGTGGGACCTGGCTTCACAGTGGCAGTCAGACTCAATGTAAAATGACAGGCCAGGTTAAGAAGTGCAGCCGAACAGCTCCACCTCCTGTGTGGGAAGATGTCCTGCTGAGGGCAGCAGCTCTCTGGTCAAGGTCCACAGCCCACAGCGGAGGCCAAAGTGTAACAAGCCTAGTATGGAAGCATTGGTTCTGAAGGACAGAGTGACAGAGACAGAGAAAAAGACAGGAAGTGTCTGAAGACTGACAGAGACAAAAAGGGCAGAGACACAGAAGAAAGACAGAGAAAAGGAGGTAGGGAGAGAGGGCAAGACAGCAAGGTACATAGAAATACCACAGACAGTTCTGAGGACTGGGTGTGTGAGGTAGGGGACATCTGGGAAAGAGCTGTCTGGGAAAGAGGACTGGCATTCTGTGGAGGGAGGTGGGGTTTCCTGGCAGGCACAGGAATGCATTCTGCAAAGGCAGGAAGACCAGAGCTTCCTTGGCCCTGCAGTGTTCTCCCGAGAGCCTTTCTGAACACTCTACTGAGCTCTGCCAAAGCAGATGTGACTGCCCAGGTCCCTCCTCTCAGGCCACCGTGTCAGTGAGAGGACAGAGGTGGAGGACGGCGGCCTAGAGTGGAAATAGGAAAGAGGGTCCCAAGGCCTCAGCTTCCCTAATTGTGCACATCCTACGTTTCTAGCCAGTCTCACCCCACCCCCAGCAGTCCCCACTCTTAGGGCTTTGGTGGAGGGGTGTGCAGGATGGGAGGGGACCTTCAGGATCCAGTGACAGAGTTACAGGATACCATCTGACATGCAACCTGACCCAGGTGAAACTCTACCCCTCAGGTAGAGTCCCTGGTCCCCATCCTCAGAGCTGGGGAGCTTTACCAGCCTGTCTGTCGGCTGCCAGCCCACCCTGCACAACAGCGACTTCCCTGCATGGAGAAGTAGAGCCTCAGAAGGAAGGGAAGGACATCTGGCCTCAAGCTCAGAGCCAAGCCTTTCTCCTACAACCTGAGTCCTGGAGCTGGAGCTGAGATGCTGGTGGCAGGAATACAGGCAGAAGTAGCGGGGCCCTAGGAATTTCAGTGATTCCCTCCCCTAGGCCCACAGCTCCTGTGCCTGCCTTCCCTTGTCCTAACAGGACCTGCACTCTCTATTCCCTCTTGGCTTTCTCCAGACCTGAAGTCTAAGGCAGGAGTCCAGGCTAGGCTGTCCCCAGAGCCAGGCACAGCATTGGACACAATCCCAATTATGGCAAATAGAAGCTTCCTGGGTCTTTTATGTCTCTACTATCCTACACTCCTGTGCTCTGCAGTGCATCTGTGCCCCCAGTGGACACCCACGTGAGTCCGCACAGAGACACACATTTGCACACATGCATATACACATGCACACCCATGCACATAACACCCACATGCAAAGGTACACACAAATGCTGTGAACTTATGCTTGAGTCCCCATGGCTCGCCTCCGGACCCTCACACAGACTGCCTGCCTCCCTAGTGACACACCCCTTCCTTTGACTTTTTCCCCTTTTCCTCAAGGCTCATTACAATCTACCAAGCTTGCACTTCTGGGTCCCTTTCCATGAGACTGATTCCCTGAGGGCTAAGTGGATGATAAATTCCACGAGCCAATAGGGCTAAGTAAGCCCAGTATGCCTAGACAGACACCAACTGTACTGAGGTGCCCAGCACTCGTAGGCTCACATGGGAGTCTCATTAAAGGAAACAGAGGCTTGAAAGGAAGGAGCCTGACTCCAAAGCTCTACTGAGCCATGCCAAGGAGCTTCCCCAACATAGCATACACAGCCCTCAGCCCTATGTCCCAGAATGGCCTGAAGGTTTTGGAAATGTGCACACAGAAAGCAAAAGGGAGTCTTTCTTGCAGGAACAGAGGAGGAAGGATTGTGTGCATGGCAGGGATGTGGTTGGTGTGTGTGTGTGTGTGTGTGTGTGTGTGTGTGTGTGTGTGTGTGCGTGCTGATCACTTTCTACTCTAGACACCTGTCATTGTAGCTTTCCCAAGTAGGATTGGAGGAAAGATGGTTACTCACATTGTCTTCATCATCCACCACCTGGATTTGGCCCGAGTCACAGAGCTTCACCACGGCCCCGATGGGCACATCGAACTCCTGGCCTGACTTCAGGTCCATCCATACATAGTCCCCCTGTAGACAGGAGATCCTGAAGTTGAGCCCCTCTCTCCCACTACCACCAAGGCTTGGAATCTGAGCCAGAAGACAGGGGTGAGGGAACCCTTGCTTTCTGGGAGGCTCATGGTGGCCAGCCTTAGGCTGGGGCTCATACCATGTCATCAGTGCCTCTTCCGTAAGTCAGGTCCCCTCACCTCCAGGTGAGTGAGCTGAGGCTCATGAAGAGGAGCAGCCAACAGCACGGAAGCACAACCTCAGCCACGAGGCTGTGCAGCCCATGGTTTCTGGTCACACAGGTACCTGACAGACTAGAGACTAAGGCAGGCACACCAAATCATGTCCTTTCTACCCCAAAGGGAGACACAGGGCCCACTAGGGTGTGACAAACATTGAAGGCTCCAAAAATCACCCTAGCAAAGGGGTTCCTGTAAGCCTACCGCTCTCTGCTGAGCCTGGGATACAAGGTCGTGCCAACTCCTGTTTGTGAGGAGAGCCCAGACCTCGAAGGTGGTGGGGGAGGGGCATTGTCACGTTCTCTGCAGCATCCAGTACAAAGCCTGACACTTAGCTCAGGGAGCCGAATTAAACCCAGAGCTGGACCCAGAACAACTCTCTTCCATCCTGATTTATTCAACATGTATTGGACACCTACTGAATACAAAGTCCTGCTTGATTTAGAAGGAGCAGAGACCATTATAGAATTTCCATTCTAATTGAAAAAATTACAACGGTGACAACCAAGCAAGCAAAGTTCTTCCCAGGTCCCTGTGGACCCTGGTGAGCAGAGCAGAAGGGAGGAACCCAAAGTGACAGAGAATGGCAGGCAACGGCAGGAGAATGACACTCCAAGTTGGCAACCAATGAACTACGCAGTGGAGGAAACCTCTATGCTGAGATCTGAAGGGTAAAAGCAATCAGTCAAGGAAAGGGCAGCAGGGACGGTGTGAGCAAGGGCCCTGAGGCAGGAGGGGACATTAAGGAGGCAGCTATGGGGAGGACAGAGGGCATAGGGTCTGGGACACAAAAGTCCTTGGTGGTCTTGAAATAAAATATCTGCTTGTATTCTAATCTTAACACACACACACACACACACACACACACACACGTGTGTTCCTTTGGGAGGGGCTCCCAAGCTCTCCTGGAGTGTGGGAGAGCTTAGCATCCTAACAAGCATACACTTTCATATCAAGTAAGGTGGCACATGTACTAGCCTGGTACACTGGCTCATTACAGAGCCATGGGCGTAGCGTGGTAGGAAGGGCTTGAGGCCTAGAGTCAGGAGCCAGGTCCTAAGCCTTGCTCACTGACCCCTGAACCTCAATTTCTTTGCCCTCCCTCCAATAAACCTCCCTCTCCCATCAGAGCTACAGTGGGTCCTGGCTTGCTCATGTCATGTGAAAGGGAGTTAGGGCAGGCCAGAGACAAGCTAGTCAGTCCCGGGTCCCACTGGACTGCAGACAAGTCAGAAAAATGATCAGGCCCAGACGAGCCTGGGAAAGAGTTCATGTCTGCTGAGCATCCACTGGGAGTCTGGGACACTCCTTTGCTTCCAACTTAACCCTCACAACTGCTTGACAGACATTGTCGGCACCTAGGTCACCTGTGCATATTCACACGGCCACATAGCCGTGACTTCTCCCTGGCCTCAGCTTTCTCAGCCCTGCTAGGGAGCATTGATTTTGCACTCTGTGAGAGATCTGTGAAGGCTGCCCATCCTCTGCAGATGAAGCAGGAACAGATGGGAAGGTACATCCCAGGAGGAACAAGCCAGGCTGCCCTGAGATGAGTCATGGTAGGAACAGGTACCAGGTCCACAGGCCCTGTGAACCACACAGGGGTTGGGTTTTCTCCTAAGTAGGATATGAAGCCACCCACACCCAGAAAACGGCACAATTTTCACTTTCTTTTTTGAGACCTTGTCTTGTGTAGCCCGGGCTGGCCACAGACTTGGGCAAGGATGACCTTCCTTCCATTAGAGAGCTGAGATTACAGGCATGCTGTGCAATATCTGATTTACAAAGTTGAGATTAAACCCAGAGCTTTATACATTCTAGACAAGCTCTTACCTGACCCCACAAACTACACCCCCAGTCCCTGGGGTTTCACTTTGACAACTCCCCTCTGGCAGCTGTGTGGACAATGGAGTCCTCTGCTGATCTCACAGCCTAGCGCCACACTGTCTTAGGCAGGGCTGGGCCCGGCCTCTCACCCAAGCCCAGCCTGGCTCAGGAAAGACCTCAGTGAGAGAGAAGGCAGGGGAGTGTGGGTGGATGTGATCATGTGTGTGGAGTGAGTGTAAGCACGGGCATGTGACTGTGTGCGAGGGACCGCAGGAATGAGGGGTCTGGATAGAGAGTGAGCGCAGGACAGAAGCTTCCAATAGTGGTGCGGTTCAGAGGTAGAAAACTTGCACAAGGCTATAGATAGGCTCTGTCTCCAATGCCACAAAGGAGAAAGATGGGCAGGAAGAAAGGGAGGAAGGGAAGGAAGAAGGAAGGGAAGGAGGGAAGGAGGGAGGGAGGGAAGGAGGGAGGGAAAGGAGAAATAAAAATGATTTCTGCCTGCTGACCCAGGTGCCAGACGACTGCTCTGTGGAAGTCCCAGAACCTTCCAGAACTTTAGAAGGTCCTCTGAAATAAACTGTTTCATTAGCCTGCACGATATACCCTCATGTGGAGAGTCCCCTGTTTCTCAGAGGTTAAAACATCCCTGCCGTCACCCAGCCAGAGCTGGAGAAACCCCAAGCCCAGGGCTCTTTCCCCACATTCCAGAGGTTTATCCCTGTGCAGGACAGGCTGAGGCTCTTGGCTGAATGACTGACTCTCAGCCCTAAAGACAAACTGCAAACCTAGACTGAGAACAGCTGAGAGCCAGGTCCCCGACTCACCGATGCCTTCTGGCCTGGCACAGGGCCTGGCACACAGGGATGATTTATCCCACAGAAAGAACATAGGGTAACCAAATTAAGATACCTTGTGGGAGCCAGGAAGAGAGACTCAGAGAGGGAAACTGGGGTGCTCTAACACACAGCAACCAGAAGTGACTGGACACTTCCAGCTTCAGGGTGTCCCCAGGAGGTGGACGATGCTCTGGGTAGAAAAGGCCCTTGTATCCCAAGGCAGGTAGGACACAAAAATACCTAATTTATAGGTGACGAAACTAAGACCCAAGAAGGAAAGGGAACTTGGTACATTTTGTCATCAGAATGCTCACTGACAAGGCTGTCAGATGCTAAGGAAGAAGGAAGCCACTTTCTGTGGCCAGACTCAGCCACCATATTAACCAAAAAAACATGCCATGAAATGCACCTCTCTAGGGACCTCAGCTTGCAGTGAGGATCCCATTTGAGACATGGCAGAGACTTTGGTGGGGGCCTGTGTAACTTGGGCCAACTCACAGCTTTTCCATTGTCAAATGAATCCAAGATCAGCGTCTTCCAGGCCCAGGTCCCCATCTGCTATGCAGACCCAGCCACAGACACTTTCTATTCTCAAGCATACTCCCAGTTGCTAGCTAGCATTTAGCTGCAGTGAACACGGTAGTCAAGAGATATGGGCTCCAGTTTCAGTTATGACACTGGTGCCGTGTGATTTGTAACAGTCAACCTTTTCAGACCTCACTTTTCAGCAATCTTGGAAGGGAAGGAAACAGTGTAGCCGAACACCAGAGATCCAGGAAAATGCCGCCTTTGTCTGCCCTAACTCTAAGCTTGGGGTCAGTATCACATCAGTACCAATCCACAGTCCTCAGCCCCCTCCTGCCTCTCCTCTCCTCTGGGACAGGTCTTAGGTCTCTGGGGAACGACAGGAGCATCAATTAGAGCATGGCCTTTCATTCATCCTTCTACCCACTGGCGCCATTTCATAGGCAGGAGGTGACTGATGTACTGCCATAGGCATCTATGTTGAGAGGGGAGACTCTAGGATGCCCCATTATGCGCCTCAGAGTGCTCCCCTGTAAAAGCTGGGAATTCTATTCTTAACTTGGTTCAGTTAGTCTGCCCCTCCCCCATGGCATCCCTGGGTTTCCACATGGCAAAACCTCCAGATCCTGGGAGGTGTGCCTTCGGCCAAGTTCACACCAAAGTCCCTAGTCCCATGCAGCATCCTAGGGCTGCAGTCTCCCGTGCGCTTCTAGCCCCTGCATCCCATTTGGTGTCTGATTGCCTGGGCAATTGAGGCTCAAGCAGATGAGCCTTCCCCTCCCGGCCCGGGGCTCACCGGCAGGACCGCGAAGGTCTTGAGCGTTTGGTTCAAGTTTCGCACCAGAGCCCACTTGCCAGGCGGCGGGGCGGGTGCCTCGCCTGGGTCAGCAGGGCTTCCGGGGGACTCCATGGTGCGCCTGGTCTGGTGGCCTCACGACAAGAAGCGGGCTCCTAATTCACCTAATCCCGCGCGCCACCCGCTTGGGAACCCTAAACCCGGCCATCTGCCAGGGGCCCATGGCAACGGCGGCTTAGGTGACGCCCGTGGGCCTGGAGAGGAAGGGGCACTGCCTGCTGCGACCCCCCCCACACACACACACTGAGGGACCTTGACACCCCCAGATTCCCAGGGTGCGTCTCTGGAACCGCAGCCAGGAAAGAGCTCCAGAAACCTCATCTTGGCCGCAGTGTTGGAGAAAATCGGTCTGTTTTCTGCAGGAGGAAAAGCCCTATAGAGGGCTTTAGACCCATGCTATAGAGGAGGGAGCACGTAAACTTAGAAAAGTTTTAGGGCTACAGAGCAGGGTGGTTCCCAACAACCAGCTGGGGAGTGGAAGCTGGTAAATAAAATAAAATAAAAATAAAATCTGGGGGCCTCTCTCCAGCCACCAGATCCATTGTCTGTCCTCCCCCACTGTCCTTTGCAGATCTTTGTGCTGTTCCAGACAGAAGGATAGCACAGAGGGCTGATAAAAGCTGGTTAAGTAAGTAAGTAAGTAAGTAAATAAATAAATCTCCCAGGGAGGCATCTCCAGGGGGAACTGAACCTTGAAGAGCTTGTCTGACTCTCCTCCCCAAAACCCTGGGGTCAACTATGGGTGGTCTTGTATCTCCGAGGTTCCCTGGATTCCCCCAGGACCTCCAGCCACTAAGATGACTTGGGCTTACCTTGTAGGAACTTGGAAGCACTCCTGTGTCCCGGTATCTAAACAAGATGAGGTACCAGGCTCCAGTCGATGCAGAGCCCTGAGCCAGATGCCACTGTCGATCCATGATGCCCTCCAACCTCCTGCCCCACCTCAGCTTGTCTGTTTGTCTGCCTTCCTCTCTCTCGACCTCTTTTCTCCTTTTTCTTCTCTTATCCATCTCACACAACTCTTCTGGCCTGGAGCCCTAGAAACTCAAGTGCTCCCTTAGAAAACACCAGCAGGGAGCAGGGCCTGGGGAGAATGGAGACCCTCAGAAGGCACAGGCAGCTCAGGGCTGTCAGGCCAGGCCAGCACCTCCTTCTACCCACACAACCCAGGCTGAGCCTCAGGGACACAGGACCTCACCATCCTACTGCTGCCCCGTCCTGCTGCCACCAACCCTTTCCACACTCAGGGACCCACCCTGCTCTCATGAGAGTGCCTCCTCGTGCCTGCCTGCCCATGAAACCCCCAAAATGAAGGGGAGGAACCCACGTGGACTCTGGGCATTTTCTAACTGTCCATACAGAACCAAGGGTGGAGCAGGGCACAGAGGGTCCTATTAACACACCATGTCCTTGAGTTCTCATCCTGGTGGGATGAGACACAGATAAGGGAGAGCCACCAGATAAGGGTCAGTGCAGCCCTCGTATCAGCTCTGTGGACTCTGGAGCCAGACAGTTTAGATTCAATCCCACTTGGCCACAAGCGGTGTTCTTTGGGCAAATTCCTTTACCTGGGGTAATCCGTGTCCTCCTCTGCATGTGGTGGGATGGTAACAGGGAAGAGGGGTTTGTGGAGCCATGGGTGCTGTGAACAAATCCTGTGTGCTTGGTGACTGCTGACAAGTGAGAGACTCTGAGAAGGAAAAGGTGTTCCAGATGGAGGGATAGCACAAAGATATGCAAAGGACAGGGAGAGGCCAGACAATGAATCTGGTGGCTGGAGAGAGGTCCCCTGGAGAGGTCCAGCAGGGTACTGGAAGGTTGTCTCTGCAGGTGACACTAGAAAAATAGGTTCTCTTGTGAGATAGAGAGAGACAGAAGCTGAGAGGGGCCACTCCTTTTACACTAAGAATCTCCACTATGCACAAAGCTGACTCCTCTTCTGAAACCAAGGAGGGCTGAAGGCAGAAAGAGGGTGTTCTTCAAATGTTAAAATCAAAAAACAAAAAACAAAAAAACCCCAGGTGTGATGACACAAGCCTATAATACCACAGATGCAGAGGTAAGAGCGCTGGGAGTTTGAACCCAGCCTATGCTACACAGTGAGCTCAAGGATGGCTTGAGCAACATAGCAAGAGTCTGTATAAAAAAAAAATTAAACAAAATAAAATTTAAAAGCCAGACAGTGGTGGCACACACCTTTAATCACGTGGAAGGCAGAGGCAGGTGGATCTCTGTAAGTTCAAGATTAGCCTGGTCTACAGAGCAGTATTGTACTTTGGTGTGTAACTCTCCATTCCCTTCCTGTGATTGGAAATGCAAAAGGTAGTTATAACTCTGTATTAATATGTTTGATGAACAGCATGTAAAGCTGTAAGCTGTGAAGATGGAAAATGCTGTAGATCTTTAGAGGTGCACGTCTCTTATACACCATTGAAGTTATTTTGGTTTTTATATTGTATATTTAAGATCTTAGTTGTAAGCCTAAGAGAAGCCATAAAGGGGAAAAAAAAACCTTTAAAGGTGTTTTTAAACAATATTTTTAAGAATTTTTTAAAAATTTATGTGAATGTGTATGTGTTTGTGTGTCTGTGTAAATGTACAGCAGATGTGTGAGTGCACAGGTTGGGGTCCCTGGAGCTAGCTCCTAGCTGCTGTGAGCCAGCAACCTGACATGGTGCTGGGACCTGAATTTCAGACCTCTGCAGGAGCAGTAAGCACTCAAAGGAGAAGGAGAGGAGGAGGGGGAGAGGGGAGGGGAGAGGAGGGGAGGAGGAGGAGGAGGAGGAGGAGGAGGAGGAGGAGGAGGAGGAGGAGGAGGAGGAGAAGAAGAAGAAGAAGAAGAAGAAGAAGAAGAAGAAGAAGAAGAAGAAGAAGAAGAAGAAGAAGAAGAAGAAGAAAAGGAAGAAGAAGAAGAAGAAGAAGAAGAAGAAGAAGAAGAAGAAGAAGAAGAAGAAGAAGAAGAAGAAGAAGAAGAAGAAGAAGAAGAAGAAGAAGAAGAAGAAGAAGAAGAAAAGGAAGAAGAAGAAGAAGAAAAGGAAGAAGAAGAAGAAGAAGAAGAAGAAGAAGAAGAAGAAGAAGAAGAAGAAGAAGAAGAAGAAGAAGAAGAATCATAAAAAGGAGGATTTGAAAAAGGAATCAAGGGGCTGGTGAGATGGCTCAGTGGGTAAGAGCACCCGACTGCTCTTCTAAAGGTCCAGAGTTCAAATCCCAGCAACCACATGGTGGCTAACAACCATCCGTAATGAGATCTGGCGCCCTCTTCTGGGGTGTCTGAAGACAGCTACAGTGTACTTACATATAATAAATAAATTAAAAAAAAAAAAGAATTCACCTTTAAAAAAAAAAAAGAAAAAGAAAAAGGAATCAAAATAGTAAATTGGAAAAAATCAATTAAGCACAAAAGATGTCAATAATGAGAGGATTAGAGATGTTACAAAATGTTTAGAGAACAAATAGCTCACCAGCAAAGGCCTTATCAGGGGCCTGGGGATGGAACTCAATCCTCAATCAGCGGAGTGCTTGCCCAGCACAAAACCCCAGTGCTACATAAAACCAGTCAGGTGCATTCTTTAACCACAGTGCTGGGGAGGTGGGGACATAGGATCAGAAGTTCAGTGTCATTCCTGACTGCATGGCAAGTTGGAGGCTAACCTTAGGTAGATGAGCCCGGTCTCAGCAAGTCAAGCCCTCACCAGTAGTTAAGTAGGCACCACTTGAAAGGAAGAACTTGACAGAATGGATAAGAACACAGGATTCTACCAAGGACTTCCTGCCTGCACGAGACTCACTTTAGATCCAAGGTCTTTGGGCAGATAGCGTTCCAGGCAAACAGTAGCCAAGAGAGAACCGGGTGTTCACATCGGTATCAGGCCTAACAGATTCAAAGTCATGACTTGGAAGAAGAGACAAAGAAGGCATTATATTCTATTAAGTCACAATCCAGCCAGCGTGTGGCCCAGAGCTATCTTCAAACCTTCTGCCTGCAGATCTGGGTCACATTCACGTGGCTCCCACCCTAGCCTACCACAGAACACAGAGGAAAGTCATGTCAGACTTTAGTGAAAAAGCCTCTTCAAGGTCCTCAAAGAAGCTACGTGTGCACCACAGAGGCCTGGAGTCTCCTCTCCAATGTCACCCGGCCTGGCCACTCTGGGGACATCTTCCTGGGACTTAGGTTAGGCGGGACTTTTGTTATAGTCTCGCAGCTTCCCTGATTCTGATTCCCAGGCTTCCTCTCATCCTCCTGTCCCCCTGGGATCTAGCTGTCACATTTTGGCTTCCAGATAACACTCAATTGGTCTGGAAACTTCTCCAGAGAGGCAGGGAATAGTCTTCATCTTTGGGGTTCTACTTGGCATGAAACTAGGCCTCAGTGGGGGCTCTGTGGGGCAGGTGAATGAGGACTGGCTAGGTGAGGGGGCCTCAGATACCCTAAGACTCCCTAGGGATTCTGTCTAACTCATAAGGCCATGAAGACAAAGGGTGAGCCCAGACTGGCAGCAGGCTTCTCCGCAAAAAGTCTCTACCCTGCAACGCCACCCAGGGACAGTTTGGCTTCTCCTCCCCCTGGGCCCTGTACCCCTCCACAGGCCTCCTTTCCTTGACAACTGTCTCTCCATCAGCTCCTTGTTCCTGTCATGTCCAGGCCTGCCCAGATTATGTTTCAGTGAGTCTGTTGGAGCCTCAGTTTCTTCCCCTGTGGGAAATAGACTGAGTTTCTACCCCATAGCTTCACCGAATCACTTAGGATGACAACCATAGATACCATGACTGGCCAGTTGGAACCCTTCACAAAGCAAAAGGTTTTCTGGGAGTAGTGGAGTTTGAGGAATTAGCCCACTGTCGTGCACATGTCCTACGTGCCTGGCACCCTGTCGTGGCTCAGGAAGGCTGGATTTGAAGGGAGGAATGAAGATGAATGAGTTGAATCTGTGGTTCAGGAAGGCTGAGGTACAGAAGGAAGGAGAGAAACTGAATGAATGACCTGCCATACCTATTCCCACGGGAGGGCAGCTGCACATGGAAAAAGCACCATCGGGTCCTCTGAGGTCTCCTGGGATTTCCTCATCTTAAATAAAATAAGAGAAAAAAAGCACGGGAACACGGCACAGCACCGTTATCAGAAGGTATGTGGCAGCTGACCTCTGTGGACTTCTATGCTAAGCCGAGGCTGGACAGTTCTATTAGCAGGACATGGTACTCTCAACCCTCCTACCATCAGCCCTTTGCAAAGTGATGGCAGTAATTAGCCTACAGCTTCATAGCTGGAAAGCCAAGGCCAGGAGTCCAGCTCAGCTCTTACATCCAAATGGTGCTCTTAGCTGGGCATCCCTCAGTACCCAACCCCGAGTCACAGGGGCCTGGTTCCCAGCAGGGAAGCTGAGGAGCAAGAGGAGGCTACCCTTGTTTCTAGGGCTCTATTTGGGTCCAGGAATTCAGAGGAGACATGGTCTCTAGGGTCACAGGAGCAAAGAGTCTCCCCAAAAATTAGGCTGAGGCCTGGGAGGATGTAGGCAGCAGGAGGGGGAAGCAAAGGTCAGGGGAGGGAGCAGAGGGTGAGACCGGCAGGAGTGAGCGGCAGGCAGAAGAGGCGACAGAGTCTGGCAGTTCAGGGATTACAGCATAGGTCAGAAGGGACCTGGATGGGCAGTTCAAGGTTCCCCCCAGCATCATCCAAATCCAAGATGGAGCCTGCCGAGCCGGTCAGCACCTATGGCCAGGGCATCGTGGAGGATGAGAGATGTAATAGAAAGGCATGTCCCACTTGAAAATGGGTAGAGCCACCATTCACTTAAAGATCCGCTACCAAAACAGTCCCTGCAAGACGAGGCTAGCCACCATTCACAGGTAGTCAGAAGCAAACAGTCCAGGGGAAAAGAAGTCCAGTCAGGTAGAGGCTCTGGGGAACACCCCTGTTCCTGTGGGGACCCTGGATCTTCCTTCTAGGGGTGTCTGTGTGAATCACCACCCATCAGCCCCTTTTAGCCTGGCTTTGGCTTTCTCTGATGGGCCATCAAGCAAGCTTTCAGTCCCTGAAATTTTTCCTGATCTAGAGCAGTAGCCTGCCTTTAACACATGGGCCCTGTGCAGCCTGGGGGTTTCCAGCCAGGCTGCTCCATTGGCCTCTCATAGCCTGAGACAACAGGAAACTCGTGGCTGAGCCTCAATAGCCCCCAGCTTCTCAGCCCAAAGGCTCTGTGCCCGGCCCACCTGGCGCACTGCCTGCATTCCTGGCTCCCACATTGGAGACCAAGAAGTTCATTAGTCTCAGGCTGATCACGGGGAAGGGCTGAGGGTCAGAGACCAGAGTGGCTCTGGGGATTAGGGGGCCTGGAAGGCTCAGCTGATGGGCAGCACCTGTGCCTCTTCCCTGGGGAGCTCCAGCTTGGGCCCTGTTACCCTGACTCACTTCTGTCCAGGTCCCCCCTAAGCAAACTTGCTAACTGCTTCCCCAAAGACCTTCTACACTGGGGCCGTTGCATGTGCTTCCTCTGTCTGGAATGCCTGGGACTGGGGGATGAATCATCACTCCTGCCCAGAGACACGTGTCAGCGACAAAAGAAGCCGTGGTGGCGGAGGTGGGAATTCTCACAGCTGGGTTCTGAAGACTAAGTAGGAGTTTGCCAAGAGGAAGAATTGGAATCCATTTCCAATGGCTAAACACATAGAGAGGAGGACATGCAGGGTGGGATGTGAGGAAGCCAGAATGGCCCTCTGCAGCTCTGAGAGAGAAGAGACACACTCACCTTCTGCAGAATAACCATGCTTCTACGTCAGCACACCTGCCGGAGTGACCAGACACAGCTCTGTGGGAAGAGACCATGGCACGCCCTGAGCCCAGGCAGCTTGGATCTGCAGGGCCACCTAGGCTCCTCCCTAACCCCATCCCTACCCCTCCTCCCTCACAGAAATCTTCCTTGGTTTCCATCCTTCTGATTAAAGCTCAGTCTATGTGACCAGAGCCTCAGTTACCATCACCACCTCCACTGCCCAAAGTTGCCCTCGTCATCTCAAAGGGCTTAGAAAGGAGTGTAGTCAGCCCTGTACCAGACATCAGCGTGAGGGGTGGGCTGTGCTGGGACAGGGACTAATGTCCTGAGGCTGCCCAAAGTTCAGAGAAGGACTATCTCTTACCCAAGGTCACACAGCAGGGCGGGGAAGACTTGGGACTAAGTAAGATTTGGACTCTGGTCCTGGTTCAGGACTGCTTCAGGAGTTTTAGGACACATAGCAGAATGATCTAACACCTGTTCATGGCCCTTATCTCTTACCTCATCCAGCACAGAGCCAGACCCAGGAATAGGCTCGAGATGGATTTGCTGCCTCGAGTGTGGTCACCAGAAGCAGCCCCAGCCCATAGGTCTTGGTGTGAGGCCCCTCCATCCCTGCCTGGCCTGCCCCTCGAGTGAGCATTAAGTTTTCACAAGGGTCCATTCAGAGGCACTGGGACATCTGATCCTCTGCCCACGACACTGCCTGATACCTGAGCCCTGACCCCACACCCTGGGTCTCTATGGGCATATGGCCCTTCGGGAGACCTACACCACGCTGTGGTCCCGGCAGGGGGATAATCGCAAAGGCAGCAGCAGTAGTTATGAGAGCTGGCGTCTGAAGAGGCTGCCTGGCCCCTGCCTCACTCATGCTGGTACAAGGCTGCAGGACAGACTGGAACTGTAGACTTGGAGGGTAGAGCTGAAGACCCATGGAAAAGCTCAGGTCTCTTCTACCCCGTGCATGAGGCTCTACCTCTCCATCCCAGACTAGACTAGTGTGTAAGACTAGTGTGTAAGACTAGTGTGTAAGACTAGTGTGTAAGGCTGTTGCTTTTCAAATTGAGAACAAAGAACCATAGTTTCTGTTTGGGTTTTTTCCCTAGACCCACGATTGATTTTACCTTGACCCCTGGGCAACCCCAGATAGTAACCTTCATGTTCTTGGGTCACATATTGGGAATGTAAGGCGCACAAAGAAGAAACAACGTGTGCAAGGAGAGATAGATTATCGGGGAGGTGACCAAAAGACCAAGCAAGAGAGGCATCCACACTTGCCCCCCACCCTCCACTCCTATCTTTCACCCCTGCCTCTGGATACCCCTGGCCCAGCTCCAACCCAGAAACAACTCCACAGGCCCTGTGTTCTTCAGCTATTCCCTCATCCAAGGCATAAGCCTCCATGTGCACAGCTCAGGGCATTTTCTTTCCATGCCTATGGTGGCAAGGCCCCTGTAGGTTCAGGGGAGTCCAGTCCCAGGGACCTAAAGCTAAGGGCAGAGGCTCCAGAGGAGGCCCCAGCCTGTAACTCCTCCCCAGTCCAAAAGTTCCAGCCAGGGCAGCCCATCCTTACCTGGGTTTTATCCACACCCTCCGAGTCACCACCTCCCAGCCTGGAGCCAGGGGTCACAAGTCAGGAGGACTCTGGAAGCTGAGGCTGGAGCCTGCAAATTCTCAGCCCTAGCTTGAGCCTTGCTCTGCTGCTGCTGTGGGCTTCCCTTGGGCTACTCTGTTTCTTGTCTCCCTGGGTCACTCTTTCTTTCGGTTCAGGGCAGCTGTCCAGCCTGCACTGCCACCCGCCCTCTCCCTCCAAAGCCTTCTCCCAGGAGGCGGAGCCCTGGGGGCCTCGAAGGTCTGGATGTGGTGACATCAGCATGAGGGGCGGGCTGTGCTGGGGCTGCTGACCTTGGTTGCCCAAGGTGCTGTGTAAAGCTAACCAGCAGGGATGCAAGGCATAGAAGTCCCAGGGGGCACTGCTGGCCAGTGGGAACCTCGGGCCTGGGGCCAACCATCAGGACCTCAGGGTGACTTGTCACCTGTGTTACTACCTGCCATCTCTGCATGGTTGGGACACCTGATCACGTCCCATCTTCCTCGTGATTTTGCTGGGTCTCAGTTCCCAGTAGCCTCCCCTGCTCACCCAGCTTCCCTCGTCCAGGACACTACTAGAGACCATATAGATGAGCAGGCTTGGCAATACCTGGAGCCTTGGCTGGACACAACATCCAAACCATGACTCCCCAAGATGCGCCCCACCCCCAGGCTCTACAACCGGCCCCCCACAGCCTGTCCTAGGAGTCTT
Organism: Mus caroli; assembly: GCF_978045245.1. Classification (NCBI taxonomy): domain Eukaryota; kingdom Metazoa; phylum Chordata; class Mammalia; order Rodentia; family Muridae; genus Mus; species Mus caroli. Next base: position 48,320,535 of record NW_028227263.1, on the reverse strand, counting down.
GAGTGTGCTGTCATCCAGACAGTTTGCAAAGCCACCTGAGCAGGAGCCACCTCACGCAGAACAGAGACTCACCCGGTGTGTGTGTGTGTGTGTGTGTGTGTATGTGAGATTTAAAAAAGGGAGTGGGTGGGAATGAACAGGACACAAATACTCATCATGGTAGACGAGGAAGGACGCTGGAGGACTCCTCCTCCTCCTCCTCCTCCTGAGACCTGGCCCCTTCTTCTGCCCACACTGGCCAGCTGGGACATCTACTCAGGAAAGCTGCTTTTCGGGTGTGGGGGGCAGGGGGTAAGGTGGGGTGGGGAGTGTGGGGGGGTGGAATCTATGGTGGTATGGAGTGGGGAGAATCAATGGTGCAATGGTGCCACCTGCTGGGCACAGCCAACTGCTACAAGACTAAGGAAAAGCTGGTCAACTTCCTCATACCAGGGTGCCACAGTGAGACCAGGGTCCAAGGTTGACTTGCACCCAACGCAGCCTTCACCCGAGAAGCTGATACTTATGAGCCAGGTGAGTAGCATGAGCCTACACAGAGTGGGAGAGACACAGGTTGGAGCAGCCGGAGCCCAATCGACAAGGCGGCAACTGGGGCAGGTGTGACAGCTTCGTTGGTGCTGAGGTGCATGCTGGGAAGGCAGTGGGTGGGTGAGAAAGTGGACTCAGAACCATAACAGAGACATTTCCTCAGCACCCAAACTCGGCTAAGCAGGTCACCCGATCGGAGAAACCTGGAAATCCATGCTTGTTTCCCCAAAACAAACCCCTTCCTTACCACCTCATGCTCCACCCTACCTCTCCAGGTTCTGCCTGTTTTCTGCCCTATCGAGAAGGGGCACTGGTTTCTGGCACCTGAGCCTCTTAAGGGCACCACATCCGAACCACAGCAGAACTGGTCTTAGTTCATACCACCCTCACCCCTCCAAATCCAATCTATCATCGTATTCCATCATTTCGTTTTCCACAATCCGACCCAGCTTCTGCCCGTGGCCTTGCCCATAAATTCCTAGCTCTAGCCACCGCACTGTCCCAGTGTCTCTGCTCTGCCACCTCTGTCTGTGGCCTGCATGTAAGTCTCTCCTCTCCACTAGGACAGGGCACAGATCTTGAACTCAGAGACTGAGGGTCAGCTCCTAGGGACACTGCCTATCAAGGACACTACAGTACTGCGATCAGACATGATTTGTACATTTTCCTCAGTTGCTGGAAGGCTGCTGCAGAGCAGGAAGTGTGTGCCCCCATGTCCCCAGGGCTGAGATGGGCAGATCTCAGCAAAGCCAGCCCCACACTGACTGGAAGCAGGGAACCTGAAGGATTCCACAGAGCTGGGCTCTGACTCACTAGGTAACCAGCAAGGCCAGCTTTTATCTGTGATTCCCAAGGCCTTCCTTGCTCATCCTTCTGACCAGAGGTCAGCTACCCATTGTCCCCTCTGTCTTTACCCTTGTGTGGGGGGGTGCGGGGTACGGGAAAAATGAAACAGACAGATCTCTCTAGAGCGGCAGTAATATTTATTCTGAGAAGATAACAGAGTTCCTTTCCCTTGACCCCAGGGCATGGTGGCCTGGAGGAGTGAAGGCCAGGCCCTGTTGGTCCATGTAGAATACACTGTAGGGCTGATCACCTGCAATTGGAAGACTACAAGGCCTCCTGGGTGCAAACGATAAACGAAGCCACGGCTATCCCTGCTCCACCCTGTCCTCCCTTGTCCAGTCTTCAAGGCTTCTTGGGGACCGGAAGTTCCTTCACAGCCAGGAGCCAGCCTGGCTTAGCTTAAGAGAGAGGAAGCAAGAATAGGGCTGCTAGCCCAGTTCTGCTAGAAGTGGGAGGCAGTGGCTAGATGCCAGGTGAAGCATCGACTCGTCTGCTACTTGGTCCCTGCTCGCCCTGTGCCTCAGAGGGAATATGGCTGAGCTAAGACCCCCATGTCAGGCCCTGAGACCCAAGATTGTGAGGCTCACCCTCCCTTCCTGACTGCAGTCTTCGTCTGCAATAGCCATTGAGAAGTGAAGTGATCATGTGACCGTGTGGAGTGTTGATAGACTGATACACAGTGGAAGTGGTGTGGCCTTGCTCTTATCCTTGTACGAGTCCCTCACAAACAGGAGTCTCGAGCCCCATGCTACAGAGGGAGGAATCGAGGCACGGGAGGTTGAAGTGATTTGCTCCTGGTGAAGGGAAGCCCCAGTGTGCAGGAGGGATGCTCTCATCTTTAATTCAGCGCCTAGCCCTCCCTGTGGACCAGGTCCCAGGCCAGAAGAGCCTCCATGGAGCAAGATGGCAGTCAGAATCCAGCACCTCCAGCCAGGAAGAGGACCACGTTGGAGGGACCAGAGGCAGAATGTAACAGTTCCAAAAGGAATCGTGGCTGATAACTCAATTGTATTATTATTATTTTTTTTTAATCTACTAAATCTGGCCTGGAAGCTGAAGGAGGGCACAGCGGGGGACCTGTGAGCCACAGCACCAGTAAACAAGAGTTCCTCGGGAATGCAGGTGGCAGCCAGGAATGCACATCTCCGTCCCCCTCTGAGATTCCTGCAAGAAGGTGCCACTGCGAGCACCCACCCGTGCCCTCTCGTGCTCAGTGTCAAGATAAAACAAAATGAGTCTGCAGAGGACAAACATGGGGGCTGGCCTCCCTCACATGGAGATTCTGTTTAAATGCTAAGACTATCAAATGTTGGGGGTTGAGAGCAACATTTTGGTCTGGACAGTAAAAGCATGGCAGCCTCCTTGGCTCTTTGGGGATGCTGGTGCAGAGCCCTCTGGTCATGAGAAGTCCCCATCGGTGACACTCGACAGATGATCTAACCCTGAAGGCCTGGTACCATCCACCCTAGAGTCCTTTCTTCCAAGAAAAACCCAGGGTCTTTCAGCAGAGGCAGCATGTGTCCCCCTTGGGTCTCCCATAGCCTTACATCCATCAACCTGCCTGGCCAGGCCACTCCTTCCAACACCACAAGCAGAGGCTGGGAAATCATACTTTCTCACCAGCATGACCATAGCTCTTCAGAGGGTGACGGTGAAGTCAGAGCCTGGAGCTCAGGAAGGTATCTGCCTCCGAGAAGACCTGAGAATCGGGAAGCCTAGGGAGGCTCGCTGGGCTAATTGGGCAAGTCTATATGGAATAACTAAATGAATGGGGGTCAGGCATTAAACAATGAGCAGATGTCTCCTGCACATGCCAACTAAGGGTTCTTTCAAGATGGTTTTAAAATGGGCTGTAGTGGGGTTGGGGATGTAGCTCAGTTGGTAAGTGCTCGCCTAGCATGCACAAAGCCCTGGGTTCCATACCCAGCACCACTCAAATTGGTATAGTGGTACGGCATTGAGGAGGTGGAGGCAGGGGGATCATAAGTTTAAGGTCACTCTAAGCTACATAGCAAAGATCTGGGGAGGGAAGCAATCCCCCCCATAGCAAACAAGGAGAGGGAAGGGGCTTGGGACATGGCAGTTTGTGTGTAAACAATTGACATCTTGGCACTCCTGGTAGACAGCAGGGCCTGGGGAAACGTTTTCAGCAGATAGCCCCTTAACAGCAGTGCCCACTGGGTAGAGAGAACTGCTTTAAATCTTAGGCAAGAAAACTCCCCCACAAGACGGGAATTCTTTGGGGCCCTCCAAACACTGAGGCTCAGAGAGGGCAGGGCTCTCTTCAGGTCACACAGTGGGTCAGTGAAAGAGTGAGGAAAGGGCCCCGGTGTCTGGTTCCCAGGCTGGTCCCAGGCGAGGTGGGGACATGCGAGTAGTGGTGAGGACTAGTGGGGCAGGACAGGCAGGCTGGCATCAGACCGCCGTGAGAGAGGCACTGCAGAGGACTCGCACAGCTACAATGCCTGGCAGGTCGCTAGGCTGCCGGCTACTGCGGTCCTGGAGATGGAGGGTGTGGAGGTCCTGCAGGTCATCCGGGGCAGTCTTCAGGTGCACCTGGCCCAGGAATTCATCCTTCAGGACTCGGTGATTCCAAACCTGAGAGGAGACGGAGGGTGAAGAAGGAGGGGTTGATCTAAGACCAGGAACATAGCCTAGGGCAGTGGGGAGTGAGGGCAGCCGGACCTAGAAGCCTCTTCACTCAGTGCAAGCCCAGTCAGGGAAAAGCCCCATGGCCTGGGCTGATGGGGTGCCCTCTTCCAGAGCCTCAGGCTCCCCATAAAAGCATGTTACCACTTAGAAAGCTCAACCTGTCACTACAAGCTCTAGTAAACTTGAACTGGGTTGGGATGGGGAGGGACTTTGAACTTGACCTAGTTCTGCCCTGGCTCCTTCCTTCCTTCCTCTCCTTCCTTTCCTTTCTTCCCTCCTTCCTTCCTCTCCTTCCTCTCCTTCCTCTCCTTCCTTCCTTCCTTCCTTCCTTCCTTCCTTCCTTCCTTCCTTCCTTCCTCTCCTTCCTCTCCTTCCTCTCCTTCCTCCCTCTCCTTTCTCTCCTTCCTCTCCTTCCTCTCCTCCCTCTCCTTCCTTCCTTCCTTCCTTTTTTTCTTTCCTCCCTCCCTCCTTCCCTCCTTCCTTTCTTCCTTCCTTTCTCTCTTTCAGGAGACAATGTTTCACTATGTAGCCCTTGCTAGCAGTCTAATCTACATAGATCAGGCTAGCCTCAAACTCCCAGAGTCTGTCTGCCTCTGTCTCCTGAGATTAAGATGTGGGCCACCACACTCAGAATCTCATTTTAATATTTGCCTTGAATTACCTGCCCCTAATGGTCCTTCTAGACTCAGTATCTACAAGTCTGTGATTTAAACCACTGGGACCGAGTGTTAAGAAAACTTGGAAAATCTAGTAGCTCCCTCAGGGTGCTACGCATTTGTTTACAGATGGTTTCCTGCCCAGAGAGAGGCTGCTCTGGCCCCGGGGACAGAGGAGAAGGTTCCTTGATAATGAGCTCCGAGTCACCGTGCTCCAGCCATGATGGACTGAGAGAAAGGAGCTGTGCCCAAGGTCACTGGCATTCAGATCAGCTCCCCGGGGCTCTTAGGAAACAGCCACACACCACACATGACCTCAGTGTCACCTTCTCAAGTAGATTCACTGTGAAAGCTCTGAGGAAGAGTGACCAAGGCTTTGGACCAGGTCAGCAAAGAGCAGCACTGTTCTCAGCTGGGAGACCAACCTTGTTGGCTCTCAGACCCAAACTGACTAAACATCAGTCACCTACAGAGGTGCAAGAGGTGGGGCAAGGCAACAGAAGCTTGCACCCGGGCTCATATGGAAGGGTTCTCTGCCCAGGGCCCTACCTCTCGGATCGACAGGCTACTATGGGAGGGGCAGGATATGCTTGTGAGTGGGTCTCACCTGCACGGTGATAGGCTGAGCCAGTTTCTTGCGATAGAAGATGCCTTTTACATTGTACTCTGGTGTCGAGGTCCCTCTCTGCACAGCTGATCGAACCTTTTCGCCCTCACACTTGATGATCACATATGAGTTTGCTCCTGGAGAGAGGATTGGGGAGCTGGGGTGAGGACGGGGCTGGTACAGAGCCTAATGGGACAGGTGTCTGGAAGGTGACATGCCAACCTGATCTTTGTCCCAAAGGAGAAGGGGAAACAGGACCCTGATTCACCTTCCTAGTCCCCTACTTTCTAGGGCCAGGTAGAGGGAAGAGCACAGAGTGGCCTCTGGCCTGTGGTTCTTGCCAATCGTTCTCTGTATACACATTTCTCAGCTCAACACCTTCTCAGTCTAGAGAAGCTGTCTCTGAACCCCCAGCAGCTATCTGATGTCCCCACCACATGGGGGCTCCAGAGAGGCAGGCGTGGACCTCTCTAGAAGCTCACATCACCCGCTGGATGGCTGATGGTCTACAGGTGCTGGGGTCTCAGGAGACTGGGGTGTGCACTGAAGTAGAGGGAGCCTGAGGTAAACTCCAGGGGAGCTCACCTGTTGGGGAGTCCTTGAGGCCAGCAGCCCCCAGGACATGGACCTGGGCCACCTGCTGAGGGTAGCCACAGAGGGAACTCCAACAGGTCCGAGGGGGCTCATCCAGGCGTAGTTCCCTGAAACAGGGCAAGATAGGGGAATGAATGGGCGGCATAAAGACAAATGTGCAGATGGGGTTCAAAACAAGGAGCTAAGCAAACCTCATGGCAAACTCAACCACACCCACTACCACAGGCCTCCAGCCTCTCTGCCCCACGTCCTCCTCTCAGGACGGCAGAGCACTTAGCACTTATAGACACTATTTCTCATCCTGAGACGACAGATGGGACATGTGGTAGTAATGGTAAGACCCATGTTAAAATCCAGCCCAGCATGGGGTATATATGCATGTGGTCACTAGCCCTAGTCCCCACACACCGGCAGTTGGAGGGGACATCTGTGAAGACTCGGAGCAGGAACTCGCCAGTATGGCCTGGCTCAAAGGTGGTAGGGATGATAACATAGCGGCCCTCAGGCAGTTCTGTCCTCAAAAAAACGCTGCGTGAATTGATGTAGATGGAGCTGGCGGCCTTATGCTGTAGGCTGTGCATACGGTATTGGCGGTTCTCTTCCACCTGTGTGGAAACAAAAGGAGATGGGGCATAAACAGCCCCGCATCAGAGTCTATCCCATTTCCAAAGGATCAGTAGGATACACAGACAGACAATATCCAGAACTAGCACATCTATAAGGACAAGATTAGGTTAGCGTTTGGTTAGGGCTGAGGGGAAAGGTATGAAAAGCACAGAGGCCCTTGTGCTCACAGATGAGCACCAGGGAACCAGGAATGTCAAACACAAAGGGTGATGGCTGGGAGTGGAAGTTGCTGAAAAACTGAGACCACACCAGATCCTCAAGACCCTTAGGATGCCCCATGCAGCCAATCTAAAGAACCTATCCTTATAAAGATGCCCCATGCAGCCAATCTACAAAACCTAGCCTTGTGAAGATGCCCCATGCAGTCAATTTACAGAACCCATCCTTATGAAGATATCCAATGTAGCCATGTCTTAAGCTCTATTGTGCACACAGGATTGATTGATTGAATTTTCCCCAAATTGTGCTGTGCTTAAATATGCCCCAAAATGAACCACCCAGGGTCAGACTCTTGAAGTTTGGACCAACACCAGCTACTGAGTCATATTGAACTGAAGTTCCCCCTGGCCTCACACGGATCAATGCTCTGCTGGCTGGGGTGTTTTGCAGAGGCCCCCTCAGAAGGCTCTATCATATTGGGTGGCAATGACTTACTGGAGTGGACCGTCTCTTCACAAAGACGATAATCTAGTGATGTCTCTAGGTTATATACATTAGATTGCTCAATTAGGTGGTCTGTGACTTTTACCACAAGAAAAATAATTTAAAAGTGGTGAGAAATTTCCTGGTGATGCCAATGAAGCTATAAGTTCTTTTTTTTAACTATTTATTATATATGTGTGTGTAAGATGGGGGGCATACATGCCACAGAACACAGGTATTAGTCAGAGGACACCATTGTGGGGTTAATTCTCTCCTTCCATCTTCACATGCCTTCCTTTGAACTCATATCATCAGGCTTTGGCAGCAAGCCTCTTTACCTGCGGAGCCTTTCTCTTGCTTTGCTTCTGAAACAAGGTCTCCTCTAGCCCAGGTTTGAACTCGCTTTGTAACTGAGACTGTCTTGCTGCTCCTCGTTTTCCTGCCAAAGCCTCTTACGTGCTGGGATTACAGGCATGTGCCGCCATACCCAGCCTGACCCTGGAGTTTTGTCACAAAGTTACCAAATGCAGTTGCCCCCCACTGCCAACCCTGCTATCCACAGTTCCAATTTCCATGATTTCAGTTGCCTACAGTCAGCCATGCTCTGAAAACAGTGAAAGGAAAACTCCAGAAACAATGGATGTCTTTTCAATTTCAGACGTGTTGAAATCCTGCACTATCTCAACTCACTCAACAGGAGGGACACAAGTCACCTTGTTCGGCCAGCACATCTGTACGGTGTGCTGAGCTCATGGATGAGCTGTTCATAGCTGTCTTCCTTATGGCTATGGCATGGTGCTACCTGCAGTGTGGGTCCTCCAGTGGGTGTCTCAGAACTTATCTTCACGATCTTAGAAGACTACTTATCATGACATGCCTAACTCACATGCCAAAGCCATGAAATGGCACTACCAGCTGCCAGGACATCCCGGACAGCTCCCGGAAAAGCAGCGCATGACATGACACAAAGTGTCACAGCATGTCAACACATGAATGAGTCAGCACAGGGGAGAGAGCAAATGGTTTTCTCATAAACACTGACTGCTAGGGACCAAGCACGCACCAGTGTCTGACACCCATGTGGGTTCAGTAAGTTCTGAAGATCTGACATGTATGGTGGGATCTGTCATGCCAACTGTCTCCCCACACTGAGTATCACGTGTGGAGGACATCAACTTCCAAGCCAGGGGAGTTATGGCAAGTCTGCTGGTCTCTGTACAAGGTTGCCTACTCCCGTGCACGGAAAGGCCTCCAACACAAGAGACTACAGGAGATGAGAGGCCTAGTCCTGGGGGAGGGGCAGTGATGGGGGAATGGCAGCGAGAACATCAGGCACACAAGACCTCACGGAGCCCAGGCCAACCGCAAGTGGTGTGAGCCCGCAGATCTCACCTTATAGATCTCACCTTATAGATGTCAAAGCCGATGGCCAGATTCTCGCCTTTGCCCTCCCGGCGAGTTGAGCGCTTTGGCCGCTGCTGGATACTGATCAACACTTCATCTTCTGGCTTCTTGACTTCAAATACGTACTGAAGGTGTGGCCATGAAAAGAGATCCACAGTGAGACCCAGGTCAACCTCCTGGATCTCGGGAGCCTAGACTCCAGCAAAGGCCCAGCCATGTTGGTAGCATGAACTTAGGCCATCCCATCAGCTCTCCCAGTCAGTCCCTCCTCTGGGAGACGAGCCCATTAACTCATACAGTGGCGACCCTGACTGAAGACTGGGAGAGCTCAACGAGATGCTAAGTGCTCACCTCAGAGCCTGGCACACAAGTGCTGCTCACGAAGGACACACTGAGTCTAAGGACTGAGTAGACGGACTGCAGTGGAGGAGGAGGCTGCTGGGGAGAGTTCCCAGGGGGAAGCACAGCCTGGCCACACTTCCTGGGAAGAGCCAAACTGGGCTACTGTGAAAACAAAGACCACTACTTGGCCTCTCACTGTGCCTGAGACTCCAGACAAGAGAGCTCTGAGTCCCTGAGTGGCCTTTTCCTCATTGTGACCATATGCAGGGCAGACAGTAAGACAGTGACTTCACGACCTCACACAGTGTCCACTGAGCCCCACTGCACAGATAGTCATAATGAGGGACATCCCTGAGTTACTCAGGTCCATGGCTGACGCAGGGTAAGACAGGGTGGGGTCCTTGCACATGCCCACCTGTGGGTTCTGGAAGAAAGTGTCCTTGTGGTTGATGCAGCCTCCACTGCGGTTCTGCTGTGGGTCCTCATGTCTCGTCCAGGCACCATGCAGCCGGGCCTCCTCCCATGTCTTATGGATGCTCAGGTAGGACGTGTTAATCAGGCGGCACTTAATGATGTCGGTAAAGTACCGGCACATGTCCTCAAAGGTCATCCTAAGTGCAGGAAGGCAATGAGCTTGGTGCACTGAACCATGCTCCGAAACGCAGCTATACACAAGTAAGCGGGATACAATGCCACCAAGACGCCAAATCTCTCTTGGGTCTCAACTTCCTCATCTGTAAAATGGGATGAACCTACTAACAGTTGCCTGTCTCCCGGGGAAGGCAAGACACTGAGCAAAACATGAACGTACGTGTAGCTGGTGTGTTGGCTGTGACAGCTGTTCACAGTGTTAATAACCAGGGTGCGCATCTTAACATTTTATTGCAGTTTAGAACATTTATTGTTGGGGGAAGGGCATGCATGTGGAGGTCAGAGGACAGCCTGTGGGAATAGGTCCTCTCCTCCCACCATGTGGGGCCCAGGAATTGAAGTGAAGTTGTCAGGACTGATGGTCAGCACCTTCTCAGCAGCCCTGGTATGTACAACATGTATGATCTGTTTCTACCCATTGTCTTCCGAGGCCGCTGTAAGACCCGAATCAACAGGTAGACAATCCTGACCCTCCCTCCATGGTAAGCAAGGGCAGTGACCAGGCTGCTGCCAGGCACACCTCCAGGAGCACGGGCAGTGCCAGAGGTGCTTGAATATGCTTGAGAAATGCCTTTAAAAGCAGCTTTTCCCAGGGAGGAGCAACACTGCTATGTTTTAACTCAACTGACTCCTGAGCCAGACTGCAGAAAGTGGACTCTGTCCACAGCAGTGCAGACTGGAGGGCCTGGCCAGCCTCCTCCACCCCAGCACAAGGGGGTTTCGTAAGGGTATTAATGTCACTGTCATCTGCTCCTGGTTGGCCTGTGGGTCCACATGGCCTGGACCTCACATCGGGCACCTTGTACCTTTCCCCGCCCTGTAGGGGCTGTGAAGAAGAGCAGGGTACCAAACGGAGTCCAAATAGAACACTGGCAAATGGATTCGAGGGAAGGAATGTTAGGGAATGCATGGGTGAAAGGGATGCAGGTAGGGGAGTGTATACAAAGGAAGGAATAGATACAGGAGAATGAATAGGTATGGGGAGGAGATGAGGGGATGGATATGGGAGAATGAAAAGGTACAGGGGCTGGATGAGGGGCTGGGTGTGGGAAATAAATGGGTTTATAGAATGAATAGGTACGGAAACAGAGGAAGGGATGTATTCAGAAGAATGAGTGGAAGGAAGCAAGGGGGTGAGAAGGCGCAGGGGGTACATGCAACAGGATGTGTGGAGAAATTGGATGCGAGGGATGGGCACAGGGTAATAGATTTAGGGAACGGGTCCAGGAAACGAATGCAGGGAGTGGATGTGTGAAGAAGACATAGGGAATGGTGAACCACAGGTGATGGAGATAGAGGAATGGATGGGAGGTGTTGTAGGGAATAGCTACAGGTCATAAGGGGACGTAAGGGGATGGACACTGGGGGGGGTGGATGCAGGGTGGACACAGCCAGCAGTTGCAGCGCACGGACACAGGGGATGATGCTCTGAGGTGACTGACTGTTGGCTCTGAGTCTTGCTTGTTAAGACTCGGTCTGGGTGACCGGGCAGTTCTGGTGTCCCTCAGGTGTGCAGACAGGACATGGGGTAAAAGCACCCTTTTCTATACAACACATCTCACAGAGGTGGCAATGGATCAGAGGGGTAGTGTGATGTTTCCAAGGCTATATAGCAAACTGATGACTGTGGCCGTGGCTCCTAACTCCCTGGCCTGTGCTCCTGCCAGGCCCCAGGAAGGTCCTCCCCAGCCCAAACTCAAGACAAGAAGACACTCACCAGAATTCCCCATCGTCCTGCACGGTCACGCCCATCTTCTCCCTCTCACTCTTGCTCACTTTCTGCCATTCCTCTGACCTGGGGAGTGAGTATCAGGGAGGGAACAGGATAAGAGGAGTAGCCCAAGGGAGAGCTCTGGACCAAGCCGCCCGCAGAGCACTGTGGGTAGAGACCTGGAGGCCATGCCCAGCCCAGCTAAGAAGCCTCTGTTCTCTCCCACTAGGAATTGTGATGTTCCTTTATGCCAGGGCTATGAAGTCAGGGAGTAAAGCTGGTGAGGTGCCATTGTCCAAGTACAAAGCATGTCACCCTTCTCCTGGCCACTGTCCTTGATGAACCTACCCCCCCCCCCCAGCACCACATTTACACTGGAAAGTAAGTCTCCTATTTTTTCCTCAGAGCATCTCTCCCAGACCCTGCAAGGCCCAGTCCAGTGTCACCACTTGTCCTTGCCTCTGTGCCCATATCCAGCCCCAACCCTGGTGAGCCTCACGTGTCACTCCAGGGCCCCGTCCACTCCCGCTCGCCCCAGGGGTTCCTCAGGCGGATCATGTCAAGCTTCTCTGACTTGAAGAAGGCCAGCAGGCCATGGCCCAGGCGCACCTTGCGCACATCGGTGACAGCATATGCATGGCCCTTCACCAGGCCACATGCCAGGCGGGCCTCCATGTCAGCTGCTGTCACAGCCTGCAGGGCAAACACAGACAGGAGGGTCACACTGGGATCTAAACTAAGGCACTGGAGCTAGGCTAAGGAGCCACATCACCTCCTTCAGGTAGGAATGGGAACTGCAACCTCACAGAAAGCTCTTTGCTTTGCTAAGGGCTCAGAACCCCAGGGGACCACACACACACACACACACACATGCACGCACACCAGAGTATATTGGTGCCAACTTGCCCCACTGCAGCTGATTGCTATATTTTTAGAATTTTTCACGTCTCAATACATAGGCCTGGCTGGCCTAGAATTCTCTATGTGGACTAGATTGGCTTTGAACTTGGCAATCCTCCTGCCTCTGCCTCTCTCAAATCCCATGTACTGAGATTACAGATGTGCAGCACCACGCTTGGTGGTAATACTCGGAAATGTTAAGAGATGCTTGTGAATACATAAGAGGAAAATGAGCTTGACGGGAGGGTTTATACCACGGAACTCAGCAGAAGGCATAAATCAGGGCTCCATGTCTCTAGAGAGCCAGCTGACCAAGCTCCATAGAAAGCTAGCTTATGCTGGGTTCAATGAACCCACCTTTCTCCCAGCAGTGACTGAGCAGAGGATCCTCCTGAAGACCAGCTCTAGATCACCTAAAGGGACTAGAGACTCCCTGTCCTCTTCCAGCTTCCCCTTAACTTCTGACACTTTATACCTTGACAAAGTATCTCAAAGGCTGGGACACAAGAGCCTAAGGGAGTCTGAATGGGGTGTGAACGGTGTAGTGGGTATTGCATGGTGGTGGGGTTGGATTTGCGTTGCTGTTCAGCTCTGGGGAAAGGGGGCTATGCTCCCCACCTACTCCATCTCCCGGAAAGCCAAGGGTCATTATGATGAGCTGACTGGGGCCCAAGCTCAGTCCCACTCCCTCCCATCCAGGGCTTGGGGTCTGCCCTGCAGCCCCCCTACCTTGATGGAGGCACTGATGAGCCCGCCTCTGCTGTGCACCTTCAGCACGCGCTCAAAGAGCTGATTCCTCTTAGCCTCGTCAGTGGCCAAGTCCCCCTCGGTCAGGTCAATGGGTTCAGAAACACCACCTGTGAAATCCACCAACGCATCGGCCGTGTTGCCTCCATCCAGGGCCTGGTAACAGCCGGCCAGCCTGGGGACAACAGGAAGGGAATTCCCAGCTCAGGTCTCCAGGCAGGTCTGAATCTTTTCACTCACACAGGGGCTGTCTGAAGCTGCAGGCTGCTACAGTCTCATAGCAAGGCAATCTTAGCTCAGGTCTTAACTCCCAGGCTCTCAGCCAGCTGCTGGTGGCGCATACTTTTAATCCCAGCACTCAAGAGGTACAGGAAGGTGGATCTCTGAGTTTGAAGCCAGCCTGGTCTACAGAACAAGTTCCAGGACAGGTTACATGGAGTCAAAACCAAACCAAAACAACAACTGAACAAAACAAAAACAAAACAAAACAGCAAACCAACACCTCCCAGGCCCCTCTGTTCTACTGAGCACCACCACGGTAGGACTCAAATTCTCTAGGCTTTAAGAGCCCCAATCTTCACCAGTTGTCTAAATACCTATCAATTTTTCTTAAACATGTTAGAAGTTAATTTATCTTTTGACACAATTCTGGATAAGTAATATAATTCATAAGGATAAAAATGTACACCTCTAGCTGGGTGTGGTAATACATACCTTTAATCCCAGCACTTGGGAGGCAGAGGCAGGCAGATTTCTGAGTTCGAGGCCAGCCTGGTCTACAAAGTGAGTTCCAGGACAGCCAGGGCTACAGAGAAACCCTATCTCAAAAAACCAAAAAAAAAAAAAAAAAAAAAAAAAAAAAAAAAGTACTACTCTAAGAAATTGTTTTTTAAAACAAATGCTGTATCTATGCCCTGGAACATTCTAGAAAGTACTAGAAAAGAATCTTTGGGGTAGGGGAAATGCTTGTTTGTGATGCTTGCAAAAGCACTACAGCTGGATCCCAATTATGTTTTGAGGTGTTAGCAATAACTCCTTAAAGTAGCTTCCGGCCAGAAGTGATAAAGTGTATGCGGAATTGGGAGATCTGTGTTCAGTTTTTTTGAGAGAACTTTGAAAATATATCAATCATCTATTACGTGTGACAATGTGACTGTGAACATGGGTAGCAGATATACAATACTGTGCCAACAGTATGCACTAAAAAGAGATAGATGCCCACAAACACAATGCCTGCTTTGTAAGGATGCCTATGAGCAAAAATGCACCAAAGACGTTAAAAGAAGCTGGCAGGGTAGCACACGCCTGGAACCTCAGCACTTTTGATTGTGAGCTCAAAACCAGCTTCTGCTGCATAGTGAGTTTGGGGAAAGCCTACATGAGACCTTGTCTCACAACAAGATTATTCTGAAAGAGCTGTCCTTGTTACAGGAAGTGGGGTGCAGAGAGGAAAAGAGGCACAGACGCTAGCAATGGCCTAAAGTAGGGCGGAAGCAGCCTTCACTGGTTTCTATGCCAACTGGATTTGCTCTAAAAGGTACATGCTCATTCTACCACCGGGGAGGCAGTTCAGGGGTTAAAGCAATTGCCAGGAGCCCAAGGGCTCGAATTCAAACTCAGAACCCAAGTAAGTGCAAGTGGATGCAGCGGTGGGGTGTGTGTGTGTGTGTGTGTGTGTGTGTGTGTGTGTGGACCTGTAACTCCAGCCTTGGCAGGCAGAGACGGGATGCTGAGAGCAAGCTAGCTAGCAAGACTGGCTGCATCAGTGAGCTCTGGGTTTGACTGAGAGCCCCTGCTTCAATGACTAAAGTGAAAGAGCAAACCAGGATGTGTCCAACATCAATCTCATGACTCCGCATCCACACACACACACACACAAACACACACACACATACATATATGCATATACATATACACACATGCACATATTCATACATACATACATATGCATGCACACATATACCCACACACATATACATACACACATGTGCACACACAAACATACACATACATACACATATATACATACACACATGCATACATACATACACACACCCACACATATACATATGCATGTGCACACATACATATACACACATATGCACACACACATACACATACACCCACACATATACATATGCATGTGCACACACACATATACACATACACACATACACCCACACACAATACATACACACATGCACACACACACATACATACATACATATACATGCACACACCCACACACACAAGTATACAAGTTTGACCACACACATGAAAACATATACATAAGTACAAAACACACACACACACACACACACACGTAAATAGAAAAAAATTAAAAGTAAATAAATAATAAATTCAAAAGCAAGCATAAAATGTTGCAGCCACTATGAACGGTCACATGACCTGGCAGTTCTGCTACGAGGTTACATTGGAAACGGGTGAAGTAGAGACTTGGATACCGCACACCCACGATCTCAGCAGCACTATTCACAGCTGCCCGAGAGTCCATCCACAGACAGATGACATCGGACGTGGAGCCACAGTGGTTCAGCATTGCTCAGCAATGGACAGAAGTGTGGGAATAAGCTGTCGTGTGGCCAGACCTTGACACTACCATGCTGAGTAAGAGAAGCCAGACACAGAGGAACAAATAATTGTAGGAGCCACTGCATATGCGATACCCAGAACAGGTAGAGTCATGGGAAAGAACAGGCGTTTGCCAGGCTACAGGGAGGGGAAAGGGAGGTATTGCTTAATGGGGAAGAATTCCTGCTGGAGTGTGCAAAGATTTTGGATGTGGGCAATGGGGACAACATCGTGGGCAGCAGTTGCTGGACAATGAACTGGGGTCTTAGCGAGAAGTACAGTGTTTGTGTGTGTGTTTGTGTGTGTGTCCAATAAAACTTTATTTAAAAACAAAATCAAGAGCTGGAAACATAGCTACATGATGCGGTGCTTACCTAACCAGCAGGAGGCCCCATACTGCCGCCCCACTAGTTAGTAGAAATCACTGGCCACCAAGGGACCAGCTCTGCTTTCTTAGGGTTAAATCTGCAGGTGTCTTTTCCTGGATACGTCTTTCCAATTATTATCCTCTCTTCCGTGCAGGCTCTTGAACTCACACTCTTATGATTCCTCTCACTCTCTGCCACCTCTGACCATCCCTCCATGCACAATCTCTAAAGACCTAGGAAGAGAATCCAGGGAGAGGCTCCTTCCAAGCTGGCTGAAACCAGCTGGCACTCCTGCCCCAAATGTTTCACTCCTCAGTGCACCTTTGCTGGTGTTCATTCTGCGCCAGGTCTGACAAGAGGAAGACAGGCATCTGGCCCAGGGTCCACCATCCAGACGGGATCTCAGGGCCACATCCCAGGAGAGGCCCCCAAGGGAGTTTGGTGGCAAGTGCTTAAGGGTGAGAGTCACTGCCCTACATAGAAGTGTCAGTCCCACTCAACTGTGGCAGGATGCCTGCCTTCCCCCAGGTCTCCACCTCGACAATAACAGAGCTAGTTGGCAAGGTTCTTGGGCCCAAGCTTTGACCATGCTGTGTGCTAGGCACCAGCCCCTCACCTCTCTGTGACAGGAGCCTTTCCTAAAGGCCCATGGGACCCATCAGCGGCTCACACTGGCCCGGCAACTCAGTCTGGCCATCCTACTCAGACAGCTCCACCTGGGCAACCCACCCAGCCACCCAGCCTGGCCACAGCCGCACCTACTTGGCATAGGCCTTCTCCACCAGGGCACACCAGAACTCATTTTTGGAGTTGGAATGGCAGTAAATGAGCTGGTTGTTGACTGTGGGCAGCCGGTCATCGACGATCACGTCCACCCACTCCCCAAAGCGCCAGAAGTTGAAGTGGAAGATGCCAGCATAGCTGTCAGGCTTCTCAGGGTTCCATTCCTGCTCCTTCCAGTCTGGGATGACCTGGGTGGGGAGAATGGAGGCATTGAGAGGCATCTGGCTCCCGAGGAAAGGGGGGTACATATGGCCAGAGAAACAGAACGAGAGTACTGGAGTTCATCCTATCACTGCGTGAACACCGTGGACCTGGTGAACAGTCTGGTCTTAGGACTTGGGTTCCATGTCTGTCAGAGCCAGAGACCCTGTCAGCCCCTTCTAGGCAGTGTTGTAAGATCCCACAGGCTCCCCTCCCTGCAAGCCTCCCTCACATCTGTTCCAGACACCCCAGCCACCCAGGCCGGGCCCCAAGTGGATTCCAGCAGCCACAGCAGACTCTTGTCTCCCTCCCCACCTAAGCAGCTCTTCGCAGGTCCTCTGGCTTCACACCAGCACCGGCCCTCACCATCTCTGGTTCCAAGACACTGTATTAGCACTGATGCCCACAGTCACCCTGACCCTCATGCAGTGGCAGACCCACAAAATGGCACTACTCCCCCAAGGTGCCTCCCTCCCTACCCAGCCTCACTTCTCAACCCTCTCATGGTTCCTCATCCAGCTCCCTGACCTTACGCCTCACACTCCATCAGTGACCACTTCATTGTCCAGGAAGCCCACCCTAACTCTAGACCAGACAAGGACCCCTATCCCTCAGCTTCTGGGCCGAGCACTTCTGTAAACTCTGCACTTTCGCTGGGTTAATATGTCAAGTGCCCATGTGGTGCTTCACCCAAGGTCTGCTCCTACCTCTGCAGGGTCAGCTCTCTGCAGGCAAGGCTTGCTTCCCATCCACTTGGCACAGGTGCATGTGTGTCACACATACGTTGACTGAATGAATAAACTCATTTACGCATTAGGACTCTAGTATCTAGTATTTATGAAGCTCCTTGCCAATGGCAGGGCTTGGACCTGACACAAATTAGCTCACTGTAATTTTCACAGTACAATCTCCACAGAGAGATTGCCATTGCCCGTCTCAGCCTGATAGATGGTTAAGGCTCTGAGAGGATAAGTCACTCATCCAGAGCCCACAGGGTTAGGAAAACCATAAAAACATGCTGTGGAGGCAGGTAGTTCTCGGTTTGAAGCTAGGATTCAAACCCAGGCCTGTGTGTTTACAGATGAGTTGTTCTGCAGTATATGAACTACCGTGTGGGCCCAGGGCCATGTGAGACATTGAGGGCCAAGATGACCCAGGCTTAATACAAGTCCGAAAGAAGCCTGAGTCTGGTGGGAGAGGAAGGCGCAAGGGGGCACCCATGGGATAGAGGGAAGAGAATAGAGAGCACCCCGGAGCTAACCTCAGCTCTGAGCACATGTTCTAGGAGTTGGCACAGATGTCTTCCCAAAGACACGAGGACAAATAGAGGTCATCGGAACCCCAAGAATCAGGCAGAGAAGGGGGAACGCCTCAGCTCTCCAAGCACAGCTGAGCCCCACCTGGAACTCAGGCAGTTCCTTCTGGAAGAAAGTCACTGTGGATCAGATAGTGCCCAGGCACGAAGGCAGGGGTGGCACACAGCTGCAGCCTTAACTGTGCTGGCCGGAGCCTCCGCACTCCACCCCCACCCCTTTAGGGATGTGTTGTTTATACGCTTATACTATCAACAGGGACACAAGCGAAGGAGAATAGTCTCTGGTGACACACTGGGAGCTAAAAGATGAAGATGCCAACTCTGGGGAGAGGTACTACCACCACTCCTCTGTATGGAGCACTGTGAGGTACCAGGCACAAGCCAGCTGTTTCCACAGTGCCCCCACCTCACAACTCTGCAGGATGATGCCCTGGTAGAGGTTCCCACAAGCAGAGTTCCAATACAGGTTGCTTAGCAACCTGGGCCCAGGTCAGCAACCTGACATGGTCCAGTATCACCCTTTCCTCTCTTTACCTCTGTCTTCAGCCAACTCTGGCCTTTTGAAATAAAAGCTCCCAGGTTGGCCTCTGCTCTGACCCCTTCCCCTGGCTCCCCAGTTTGCTTTGAAGATAGAGCACTGAGTAAAAACTGGGGCCTACCCAAGGTGGGGTCATCCTACTGCAGATGGGAAAACTGAAGCCCAGAGAAGCTGCCCAAGGCTACAGAACCATAGAGAGCCACAGCAAGGGCTTGGCTCCTCCGCAGAGACTCTGCACTGGGTGCTCTGGACTGCAAGAGATGGGAGGAGGAGGAGCCCTCAAAGGGCATGGGGAGGTATGCTGGGACCCGCAAGGATCATTAGTCAAACTCAAGGTTTTGGCACTGAGCCCACGGTGGCCCAAGAAGAAGCTAATGAGGCTCCAGGGCCGGAGATCCAGAGTCAGGATCTCTGGAGGCCTCGATTTCCCTTCCTGCATCAAAGCCATTAGAGTTAGTGTCGGGTGGGCGCCACAGTGGCTTTCCATCCTCAGCCCCTCTGCTGCCTGCTAGTGGGAGGAGAGTCCGGACACATCTATCCACATGCCACATCTGGCTCTGCCGCAGTCAAGGAGGCCCCCTAGATAAGCCCAAACAGAACCTGCCTGACCTTTAGGGAGGGAATGGCAGTGCGTTGAACACAGTGAGCATGTCTAAGTCACGAGGTCACAGTGACACCAAATAGTCACTACCGGAGGAAACTTCTTGAGATGGGAAATTTAAGGATGAAACACAGACCTGGGTTTGTTAGTTAGTTAGTTAGTTAGTTTGTTTGTTTGTTTTTTCATACCATAGGACAACCAAACAGTAAGATAAAGGTGGGGTGTCTCTGCCTGGAAAAAAATTTCCCAGGTAATAAATGAGGAAGGAAGGATGAGATTGGGTGACTTTTATTTTGAAGCCAGTGATGCATCAACGATTGTGGTGTATAAAACCGTAGCACTGGGTTGTGGGGCAGAGGCTGGGGAGTTTGAGACCAAATTCCAGGCTAAAGGCTAGGAATGTAGCTCACTGGTAGAGTGCTTGTCTAAGGTGTAGGATGCCTGGGTTGGCTCCCTGACACCAAATTGATGTCATATCTCATGCCTGTAATCCCAGCACTTAGGAGGTGGAGGAAGGGCGAGCAGATATCCTGCACAGCCGCACAGCCAGCTCTGAGACGGCTGCATGCATGAGATCCCGGCTGGAAAGAAAACAGAACCTAAAGAAGGTTTATTCAGTGGTTACATCACTGAAAGAGGGAGGAGGGGGAAGGAGTGGGGACAAGAAGACAAGATGTAACTTCTGAAGGTAAAAAAACAAAAACAAAAACAAAACAAACACAAAACTCTGAATCTAATCAAGTCTCTGGGACAGATGCAGGTTACAGAGGGCAAGGGCCAGAGACCACGACACTCACACCCTCATGAGCGTGCAACCAACAAAATCCACCTCTGACAAATGACCCAGTTTCTTCAATAAATAAATTGCAGGGAAAATGAACAGAAGAAAGAGTGACTGGGCCATGGCTTTTACGGAGTTGTATTTGGATCCCACATAAGCAGACTGCCAACCCTGTGCATTTTAAAACTAAAGCACTTAGTGTGTATGAAATCCCTCCGGACCCCTAATCTGAACCCGAGGTTCCCAAAGCTGAAAGGTTTAAGCACCAACTGGTGCTCAGAAGATTTTGAGTTTGGAGCTGGGGTTTTGGAGTTTTCAGATTCGGAACGCTCAAGGAGTAAAATGCATAAATACCAAAAAATCCTGAAGTCTGGAATTTTGGGTTCCAAACATTTTGGACTACTTTAAAATATTTTGGCTGCATATTAGTATTATAGTAATTATATGTCTGTATATGTATATACATACATATATATTATATTAAAGTTAGTGAGAAGTTAAAAGTTATAATATATTAACAAGCAGGGGAAGTTGCCTGTATGCATGTCTGTGTGCTACCTCAGGCCTGTCTCCTGTAGGCCAGCAGGTACAGATGGTTGTGAGCCAATGTGTGTGCTAGGATTCAAGCTCAGGTTCCCTGGGAAAGCAACAGTCACTCTAACTGCTGAGCTATCTCTCCAGCTCTAGCGAGTCCCTCTCTTTTGGAACGGAACCCGTCAGCATTGGTGGAAGACGTGATGCTGGGGAGTTGAGAGGAGTAAAGATGCGACTGGGAGTGGCCACTGTGAAGGGATGCTCTGTGGTCCCTACATGTCGCCAGGACACCAGTGCCTGACCTGCTAGTGGGAACCCTAAGGAGGGAAGTGGGGACACTTTGCTGATCTTCTTACCTCAGGCCCCAGCATCTCCTTCTAGGCTCCAGAGAAATCTACTATGAGTAGCCAGGTGTGGTGTCACACGCCTTTAACCCTAGCACTCCGGAGGCAGAGGCAGATAAATCTCTGTAAATTTGATGCCAGCCTGGTCTACAAAACAAGTCCAAGACAGCCAGAGCTCTGTTACAGAGAGAAACCCTGTCTTGCAAAACCATAAAACAAAACAAAACAAACAAACAAACAAACAAACAACCCTACCATTACTGCAAAACTCATGACACCTCACAGGGTGTCCTGGCTATGCCTGCCCTGCCCCTTCCTTCATCCCTGAGAGCTAACCAGGCAGCTGGGCAACCCTCTTGGTCCCAGCACTAGTCTCTTTCCCCAGAGCCCTCTCAGTGAGGCTCCTCCTCGGATCCCTGGCACCTAGCACAGGGCCTGGCCCAGCACCAAAGCTGGAAACTGCTAATGCTGGTCAGTGAGGCCCCTAAGTCTCCTACCCACAACTCCAGGGCTGTTACAACGATGATAACAGAATGCTGTGGGGAACTTCACAGCCTGTAGAGGGCTGTGGTATCTGCAGACATGTCAGTCTGAGAACCTTGGGGCAAGGAGGCAGATAGCTCCTGGGAAACCTCCCTCCCAGAGTCCAAGAACCTTCAACACTGCCCACCTCTCTGTCTCTCTGTGTCTGTCTCTCTCTGTGTCTGTCTGTCTGTCTGTCTCTGTCTCTGTGTGTACGTGTATCTGTCTTTGTGTCTTTCTGTCTCCATCTGTGTGTGTGTGTGTGTGAGAGAGAGAGAGAGAGAGAGAGAGAGAGAGAGAGAGAGAGAGAGAGAGAGAGAGAGAGGAGAGAGAGAGGCGTTCAGGGTCTAAAGCTGAACGGCTATGGGAGGCAGAGCTTCTCACAGGCTCTGGGTGGGAATCACTCAGCACAGAGAGGGTGCTCCACTGTGCCCCCTGGTGTTGAGTTTCCTGGAAAGCTTTCAGGTTCAGGCACCTGGCTGGAATCCCCCTTGGACAGCACCCAACCCTGTGTACAACTAGCCTTATGGGTCAAGAGTCCAGGGAGGGTGGCACTGCCCAGGCCCTGTGTGTAGTGAGAGCGACGTGAAATCGAGTGTGATGAATGTGGGACCGGCAGGAGCTTTTCCGATCCCTGCCTTAGACCCTCAGGGCTGGCTTAGGGCATTTCTGAGCAACCCTGATGAAACGCCAAGGTTGCCAGGGGGATTCTGCGTTGCCTGAGTTGGGTGAGGTGAGACCCAGGCCTTTTTGAGTCCTGAACTCAGCAGGCCCTGCCGTAGGACTCCTCAAGTCTTAGCTTCCAATTTCACATTCAGATACAGTGAATGGAGAGGCCAGGAAGGGATGAGCCATCCCTGTGCCCCGGGAACAGTGTGTCCAGAGCCCAGGGTGGGCTACCCTGCTCTGGCCACAGCAACTCATGCTCATAGAGCAGGAGAATGTTGGTCTTCCCTTCTTAGGCACAGTGTGAGGGTCAGCCATCCCTTCAGCTGGGACATCTGAGCCTGATTATAGTGGGGAGAACTCACCCCTTCTCAACACCTGCCGCCATCAGCATTAGCCTGCCGTGCAGTCTCTGGCTACACCCTTCACCTCTCTGAACCTTAAGTTCCTGTTCAGTGAATAGACCTTCCAACCCTTCTCTCAAGATGACACAGAGTCTGTAGGCGTCCCTGGGACCGTAACAGCAGGCCACTGGAGAACAAACAACTTCCTGGGTGTTCGCTTTACTGACATTCTTCATTGGACTTCCCTGGCAACCAGTAAAGTGAGCACCACTTACTACCAGGGAGGAAACCAGCCAGAAAGGTGGCCTGGGGCACACAGTAGGTCAGTGGCTGGCAGAACAGCTACAGACGCTGGCTTTCTGCCAGGCAGAGGATCCAGGACAGCAGGACTCCTCGCTCCGTGATTCCCAGTGGTTTCCATGGCAAATGGATCGTATCCACTGTGTGCATTCTGGGGACTGTGCCTGACCACTGCAGTTCACAGGGGCTGGAAGCTGGACTCGGCTCAATTCTGCCCCTCTCAGAGGCCAGCAGCTTCAAGGCTGGCTGGATGCAACGGATGGAGGCATTTGGGGAGGGACTTGTGAGAACACAGAGGCTCCTGCGCCGTGCCGTGGGGAGGCAGCCTAGGGAGGTTTCTCTGAACGCTATGAGTAAGGGGTAAGATAACAAAAGCTGAGGGACATCCCCTTGGAGTACCTGGAAGGTAGGGGCATTTGCAAGCCAACCCACGGAAGCCTCTGGAAACCCAGCTTTAATGAGGAACCTCTTTCTCTGTAGGAAGCCATCCAAACAGACCTGGGTCCTCAGAAGAGGTGGGAGAGTATCTTTCCCAAGCCCGTCCATCACAGGAGGTCACAGTTGTGAGATCAAAGGTCCAGGGGCTGAGAGCTCAACTCCCAGTCCATGCCTCCATGCCCCAGGATAGAGGCCTCCTCCACTGGGCCTTAGCTGTCCCTATCCAAATACAGGCTGAACCCTAAGGTGATGCCACTGTCAGCTACCCCAATGCCAAGATCAGAGGATGTGGCACAGAACCAGAGACTCTATTTGGAAGGTCAAGCCCAGGAGAAGGTCAGGGGTTTCTAGAGGGCACAGCCAAACAGTGACCAAGACCACACTAAATTAGTATCAGTCCTACCCACTACACTCCCCTGTCCCAAGCATAGCCTTAGCATGCTCTTTCATACCCTAGAGGATTGGTACCTGCAGGGCAGCTAGGAGACCTGGCTGACAGGTGAAACTCAGTCCTCATGAGAGATCTCACTGCTCGACCTCATCCTCAAGGCTGGCAGGGTGGAGTTGCTCAGCGCCACAGGGCCCATGAGAGAAGGATTCTGATGCTATGGGCTTGCAGCAAGATGTGCAAACCACACCACGGAGGCACACACACCACACCACAGAGGGGAGGGCACACAGTCTTTATTGTGAAACAGGCACAACAGAGACACTCATGTCCCCACAGGGCAGACGGATCAGAGTGAGGCAGAGTTGGGGCACAGGCAGTGTGAACCAAAGGGGTCTCTAAAGCTGTAGGGAGAGGTCAGGAAGAGAAGCAGAAAGGCAGAGGCACTGTCTGGTTGTGGCTCCCTAGAGTCAGCAGAGTCCAGAAGCACCGGCCAGTGCTTCGGCAAGCATGTTACAGAGCAGAGGCACCGGGACAAGAGACACCGGTACCACAGCCTATCTCCTGCCTCCAGAATCCTGCACCTGAGCTGGGGCTTGCAGTCCTGGCAGCTCACCCGCTGGGACAGATCCTTCCTTCAGTATTCCTGATGGAGGCAGCCTTGAGACAGTCAGGGGACACTGCTGAGGTACCTCTGGCTGATGCTAGGTGACAGGCAATGGGAGGCTCTCAGGATGTGCAAGGCGAGGGACAATGAGACTTGGGGTAGGGCTGAACCTGCTGATAATTGTGCCACCATTTTCCTGTCAGTTTAGGCATCACAGCCAGACAGCTCTAGCCCACTTCAGACGTCAGGCATCCTAACTGCCCCCCAAGCCTTACTCAGGGGTCTGCACTCCAGGAGAACAGCCAGGAAATGCCCAGGGGGTGACAGCAAATGCCAGCTTTCCTAACAGGGACATCAGTGTTGCTAGCTCAGAGCCCTGGACCCCTCTAACTCTGCTTCACCATTCGAGTCTCAGTCTCCCAGTTCAAAAAGCACTGCACCAAGGACGCCTCAGTCAGGATCACCTCCACCAAGCCCACAAGCCAGTACCAGCTCAATAATTAAACTAAAGTTAGCCTTACTCCTTACCAGGACTAGCCCTCAGGCCCACATCCATACAAATAGTTATGCCATCTCTCAATACCCATATGAGCGTGGGTGGCTAGAGCTGTTTCAGTTTCTACACGCTCTCTGACTTCTCCATAAAAACCAGGCCCAGACCTGGAAAGTCAGTCAGATCAAGCCCCGCTGTCATCCTGCCCGTGTCTTGAAGGCCCTAAGGTCACAGCGGGCTGCTGCCGACACTGGGAGGAGCACCTTGCTGCTGCCAGAGGCTGGGCATTCGCCTTCTGGCTCCAGCTTTGGCCAGCAGGGGCAAACACCTTCTTGCCAGGTTCCCCGGAAGGTGTTCCTGTCCAGTCTCAGTCTCCCGTCCCTGAAGGGAGGAATCAATACTGGGTGTTTGCATCTCTTGGTCAGTCTCTTCATCTCTCAATCCCGCTCGCTCTTCACCACAGGGGGCCCATCCATCTTCCCATGTGGACCCAAAAGGCCTCTACAGTCTATAGTAGCAGCATCCAGCTTCTAGACTACGGAGCCATGGGACATCACTGTGAGCCGCAGCACTGGCACCAGGGAAAAGGAAGGGATGTAGCACTCGGGGGAACTCTGGCCAAGATGAGCGCAGGAGGAGCAGCTAGAAGAATGTCCCCAAAATACACATGAGGAAGGAGGTCCAAGCAAGGGAGAGGTGGGGCCAGGGGCAGGGCAGCCAGGGCTGTCATCAGAGCTGGTTAAACACCACAGAGGCCTTTAGGTTGGCAGGCTCCACGCCCTCGCCAAAGGTGATGAGGAAATACATGACCTTGCGGATCTTGGCCAGGTCAGAAAGGCGCTCCCCAAACTCCAGGGCGTCTGCCTCATTCCAATCCATGGCTTCGGAGTCTTCCTTGCGCCAGAAGATGGCGGCGGGGTCCAGCAGCTGGCGTGTCATGAGGTTGGTGAGGTCGGGCGTCCAGTTCTGCGAGGTGCCCGTGATGGTGACCTTTCCCGGCTTGTCCAGAACCACGTTCCAGTGATCGAACTGCAGCTTCTGCTGCTGGATGAAATCGAGGCGGTAGACGGACTCAGCTGGCCGGATCAGCTTCTCGCCATCCTGCTTCTTCTCCCCACGCTGCTTCAGGCTCTCTACTCGGAGCCGCATCTGCTGGGTCAGGTCCTGGTCCAGAACCAGCGGCATCTCCAGCTGCTGCTTCTGCGGCCCATCCTCTGCCATGGCCCAAGTGCTACAGCGATTGCCACTGCCACCACTACCACCAGCGTCAGGGAATCAAGTGGGCTGGATCCTCCGATGCCAAGAGAAGAGGCCACCTGAAGGCCCGCCTCCCTTTCCAGCCTTTCTGGCCCCACCCAGTTCTCAGAACAGGGGACACAGGAGTGTGTGTGTCCAACTGCCTCCTAACTGGTAAAGCTGTGCTGTAGGCAGGCTGGAGAGTGATGGGCTCCCTGGGGACCAGAGCACTGATATCAACTGCTGTGGCAACCACCTTGACTACAGTGGTAGTGGCAAGCTGGAGCTTTGCTTGTTTGTGAAGAGTGGAACACTCCACAGGGCTGTTGGGAGATAGGTGGGGTTATAGACACATGGAGGTAACCGAAGACTGTCCAGGAAAGAGGTGGTAGGGCGGGGTAGCTCCGGTGGCACACATTTCAGTTTTCTGTAGTCAGCCAAGCCAACTTTCCATGGTTGCCTCCTCCTCCGCACCCCCCACCCCATTCTCTCATAGCCCCTGTCAGGTCCTGTCAGATGCCCTGGTGTCTCCCTCTCCTTTATCACCATCAGGACCCAGCCCAGCTGTCACCTCTCATCTGAACCTGCAGCCCTCAAATCCCAAATCATCTGCCAGTCGGCTGGCTCGACTCCCAGAGGCCGTGGTTTGATCGATCCAACCACATAGCCACAGGCTTGGCTCTCACGTCCACCAAAATCCTACCAGCCATTTCGCCTAAACTGATCCTCCACCTCCCGTGGGAGACGTGAGGCCAGGGAAGAAGCTGGGGACCTACATACTAGGGAATGTCAGTGGGAGGAGGAACCCAGACAGTGTATGTGGACAGATGGCAGAACTGGAGTCTGTGAGTGCCTCTGAGTGGTGGAGACAGAAATGCTGCTGTCTCAGAACATCTCTCTCTCTCTCTCTCTCTCTCTCTCTCTCTCTCTCTCTCACACACACACACACACACACACACGAAAGAGGCATGGGGTGAGGTGGACTAGCTGGAACCACTGGAACGGTCTAGGGGACCAGAAGTACATGCTATTGCCAGATGGAGGCCAAGTGAACCAGTAGGGGTTTGGGGTTATGACCAGCACAGAGCCCCATGATGCATGATGGGCAACTTGCCTGCTTTGTTCTGTTTGTTTGTTTGTGTTTGTTTTGTGTTGTATTGTTTGGCGCAGGGCCACACTGTGTAGCCATCCAGGCTGGCCTCAAGCTCCCAGACACCCTCCTGCTTGAGCCTCCCACGTGCTGGGCTCACAGGTGTGAGCCACCATGGCAAACTGTTTTATTTTGTTTGTAGAGTGCTGGGAATTGAACTCAAGGGCTCTGTAACCGAACCACACGCCCTAGATCAGTTCCCTTTTATTTTAAGGCAGGATCTCAGAAAGCTGCCTAGACTGGTTTCAATCTCACAATCCTCCTGCCTCAGCCTCTCCAGTGGGGGTTTTGGGATGAAGGAGGAGCTCAGAGGCGTCAGTATAGAGTGCTCAGCTGGCACGGACAAGATCCTGGATTCAGATCCCAGCGCTGAGAAAAATCAACCTCAACCCCTGGGGTAAGACCTTGGGGCCACTAGCAGCAATTCCCGAAGACAGAACTGGAAAGAGACGAGGTGAAGCTGCCTGCTCACCGGCTGGCCCTCGGGCGGGAGCCTGAGAGCTGTCGCTAAGGCAGTGCTACTTACGCTCTGACGAGAAACCGCTTCAGTGCTCCCAGCACTACACACTGATCTTAAAAAGTTTTTTCGTTGCATTTATTTGTTTATTTATTCATTTATTGTGTGCCTACCTGTGCATGTGTGGACACGTGAGGCTGGGGGGAGGGGCAATCTGAGGGAGTCGGTTCTCTCCAAGCACTATAAAGGTCCAGGACTGAAGGCAGACTGAAGGCAACAAGCCCCTGTCCCCACCTAGCCACATGGCAAGCTCAGCTTGTGTCTGTGTGTTTGTTCCCATGTCTGAGAGAGTGATGTGTGTGTGTGTGAGTGTGAATAAGTGTAAATGAGTGTGTGGTGTGACAGCTGGTGTGTGTGAGTAGGATGTTGGGGACGCAAGCCCAAGCTCTGCCTAGGGCAGACAGGTGCTTTCCCACTGAGCTGGCCCCCAGCTCTTGCTCTGTGTCTAAGATATCTCTGGTGGACCAGACGCCCTGACAGGGCAGGTGTTACGTCTGTCTTGTTCATCACGGTACATGAGACCAGGGCTTGCCATGCTCAGAGAGAAGGGAGAGGGGCTCAGAAGGCAGAATAAATGGCAGGAATGCTCAATGAATGAATGAATGAATGAATGACAAAAGGTGATTAAGGGACTCAGAGGTCTAGAAGGTGAAGTAGAGATTCTCTGAAGCGTTTCAGGAAAAGGGGGGGGGCGGAGATCTAGACAAGCTGTGGGGACATCAGTAAGTGGTTGAAGGTCAACATGGACGGAGCCGATGCCAAGAACCAGAGCTATGGGGGTCAAGGGCAGAGGGCAGAGATTAACCTCATAGACACAATTATCTCCAGAAAGGCTGAGAAATTAGAAGTGGCAAGCACTTTGTGCCAGGCAAAAAGCCAGCACAGCAGGCTGGCAAGGACAGCAACATCGGAGGCTGAGGCCAAGAAAGCTGGCATCTGTGCAGACACTCACAGGGGGAAAAGTAGGGTCCCTGCATCCTGAGGGAAGGGAGAGGGGCTCAGCCTCTCCTAATGAGGATCAGAGCCATGAAACCTCTAGGGAGGCTTGGTCCACTCCTTAGCACAGGGGTACGTACACCTTGCAGGAAGTTAGGGTAGAGGATGTGAATGCTGTGACAGGGACTCACAGACTGCAAGAGCCAGCAATGAGCTGTGTGGTACGTTGTGGGCAGTGAGGGAGGAAAGACAAGGCTATACAGCCAGCCATGGACAGACCCTGTGAGGAGCCACCCAACATGGGAGGGCGGTGGAAACTCAGGAGAGAAAGGCCACACACTCTAAAGTGGCCTCTGTGGTTGCAGAAGTGTGTGTGAGAACTCAGCGCCAGCAAAGACTAGAAGGAAATACGGAGACCCTAATGCCGCTGCCTCTGGATGGTAAAAGTCACCCAGGCTTTCTGTGCACGTCACATCTTCCAGTCCCTGGAACATCCTGTGCACACAGGATACCTTCAGTCCTTTGTCCATCACTTCTAAGTGACCCAGTCCATAATGGAGGCATGAGCTGGGACGTGGGAAACATTCGACTTGTTGTTCTTGTTTTCCTTGGTATTGAGACAGAATTTAATCAGTAGGTCAAGCAAGCCTTGAACTCAAGATCTTCCTGCTGCAATCCCTGAAAACTGGGAAGTAATTAAACTGGAAACAAAAATTGTTGTTTGGTCTCAATATCCCCAGGCTCTCCTTAACACTGCTTAGGACTGTCAATCTCATGCCTCACTCCCCAACCCCAGCGCATAAATGTTCTTGCTTTGCATCATGGTCACTTCTGCTTTTTCTTCCAGCCAGGGCCCCAGCTGGCTCCTCCTCAGTCCCAGGCAGCTGAGAGTGGGCAGCAGGCTCATTCTGCATTTGGAGCTGCACCAGGCACTGGAGAGGCTTGGCCTAAGCTGAGCCTGGTGACAAGTATTTAACTTTATCGCATCCTAACTGTGGCTTCTTGTGGCCTCGTCACTTCACATCCACTTTCTGCCTTAGGGAACAAACCACTGAGTTGAGTGTGGTGGGGGGGCGGGGGGCATACTGAAGCCCTGGGAGCCCCTAAGAGAGGGAGCCTTGCAGAACACATGATTAGGTCGAAGCACAAGGGAAGAGGGGAAAGGAACCAAAGTGTGCAAGGAAGGAACTTTCAAACACCCAGGATCTGTCCCTAGGACAGGAAAGTCAGGTTCACACTGAGGCCAGGGACCAGCAGCCAGAACAGACTCAGCCCGGCTGGCTTTGACTGCTGTGTCCACCAGCCCCAGGTCACCTTGAGGTCTAGGAATAAAGGAGCAGCTTCCCAGAGGAAGGTGAAGAGTGATCCAGGCATGGCACCTCTGCATCTGAGGTTCAGCACTGGGAACGTACAGCTGGGTGGGGGGTTCAGGGTGCAACTCCCCTACTGCCCTTCCAGGGAGAAACCAGAGGAGAGCAGGGGAGGCCCTGCAGGGCAATGGGACAGAACAAGAGAGGTGACAACAAACAGGACCCAGTCAGTGGGGACAGCAGGGGCTGAAAGGCACAGTAATGAGCTCCCCAGGGCCTCCTTGCAGGAACCAGAGGCTGTCACCACAGCAGCACCAGGAGGTAGAATGTAATTAGCCTCGAGCACCCAGCCTTGCCCAGCATCCCCTGCGGCCAAACTCCTGGAGACCACTGTGGTTGGACTCTCACTCAGCCCTGCAGGAGACTGAGGTTGCATACTGATGAGAAGCAGGTCTGCCAACAGCCAGGCCACCTCCTCTGAGAGATAAATAGGGGGTAGGGTCTGGGAGGCCTGATAACGCAGTCCTGGTTAGGCTCCAGTCTACCCAGACTATCAGACACCCAGGGAAAGGGGCAGCAAGGTCAGCTTTGGAGCCATGGGGCTGAACTGGGTTCAAGGTGGCGCAGCCCTCTGTTCTCTGGGCTCCCCCTCTGTTCACCACACCAGACTCAGCAGGAAGGGGCAGACTGGGCCAGCTATGCCCCTGGGGAGTTCACCTCTAGAGGGGAGACTCAGATAAACAGGCAATTACAGGGCAGGGTGGAGCAGCACACAGGACCTCGCACCCCTCCAGCCTCAGATTAGGGGCTGGAGGCTGCAGCCTTGAGGATGGTCCTCCACCCAGACAATTGTTCCTGCCTGAATCCTCTCTGGCCCTTGGTTCCCACAACAGACACACCCTCTCTCATTCTCCAGTCTGTGAGCCCGCCCACCATGGACTTCCCATCCCTGTAAGCCATAGCACTGGACTCTATCTGAGCACCAAGGGCCCACGATATGAGTTTGCTGTGACCCTCACAGGGACACCTACTGGGTGTCTAGGGTGCTGGGTGGCTAGGGGCTCCTGTCCAGGATCAGGAGAGGTTAACAGAGTGCAAGGTCTTGGCTTTGGCTAAGGACACAGCTCCCTCTGATGGCCAAAGGATGCCTAGGAATACAAGGAAAAATTTACCCTATTTCCATGTCCTGTCTCATGGAAACACTTCTTTTTTTATTTTAAAACGTACTTATTTATTTACTTATGTATCAGGGGGCACATATTGAGGTCAGAGGACAACTTGTGTGTGTGTGTGGGGGGGGTCTATTCTACCCCTCCACCACGTGGGCCCTACGGACCAAACTCAGGCTTGAGAGCAAGGACCTTTCCCTGCTGAGCCATCTCCCCTGCCTGGAACACTTTTATGTTGTTCAAATAATAATTATTTTAATACAGGTCACTGACTGAGAGTCCTATAATACAGGTCACTACCAAGAGTCCTATAAAAGCAGTATCTCTTCCTCCTCTTCCTCATGTTCCTCCCCTTCTTCCCCTTCTTCCCCTTCTTCCCCTTCTTCCCCTTCCTCCTCCCTCTCCTCCCCCTCCCTCTCCTCCCCCTCCCTTCCCCCTCCTCATTGTCTTCCCCGGCTTTCAGACAAGGTTTCATACATCTGAACTAGTCTTGAACTCACTATGGAACTGAAGACAGCCTGCCCTCCCCAGGAAGGTGTTTCTTTGAAGAACTGTATTTAAGAACTTGATTTAAGATCTCCTGCTGGTGCTGCCACAAAGGTCCAAGTGGCAGGTCTAAGACCCATCCCTCAAGCCCCAAACCTTTGCCCCTGGCCCAGAACATCAACATCATGAACCCAGGAATCACAGAACATGTCTAGACCACACCCTGCTGAACAACTGGGAAAATTGAAGCCCAGGAAACACAGTAACTGGTCCATGCCACTCAGCAGTTACTGAGCGCTGAGTGGTATCCCCACACCGAGATACCACAGGCAGTGTGCATATTTCACAGTATTCTCTGCCCCACAGATGCTTGCCCTTCAGTAGTGAGGAAGAGACACACCCGAACCACCTTGGGGATCCCAGGCTAAGCAGGTGAGGAGAGGCCAACCTGCCAACTAGGATGCTCTGCCCATCCCAGCACCCGGCTTTCAGGAAGCCACACTTCTCACTGATGCCACACCCGTTGGGCAATGAGAGCCGTGGGCTATTTGATTAGCCCAAGCATCCTCCTGTCCCCAGGCCTCACCTTCTGCCAGAGTGACTCTCGGGAGGCCAGTGACGAGCAGGCAGCCACAAACCAGCAGTTGCCCACCTGGCCCTGGTGCAGGTCATGGGAGCTGATGCCATCTACGAAGAGCCGGGGATCGTCACAGATATCCTGCAGAGATGGAGGGGAGTAACATGAGGAACTGAGGGAGCAGGTGCTCCTCCAAGGCAGGAAAAGGACAGCTGGTCCTGTGGAGGTTTACCAGCCCCTCCCCTACACAAGGCAGGGGTGAGGCCAACTGACCCCTCAATCCAGCTTTCTGGAACTTCTTTCCACTAAGGTGTGCTGAGGAGTGGTGGCCGAGGAAGGACCTCAGAGTGCTGCACCGTGGGCCACCATCTTCTTGCCTTGAGTGGATCTCCCTGTCTGACCACCCGGTCTCCCCAGAGACCAGCCACAGTGCAGTCAAGTGACAACCCCCCAAAAGGACTCATGGTGATCACAAAAGGAGGGAGGAGCTCTGGGCAGTGACGGGGTTGCTACTGTGTTCTAAGGATGAGGAGTGGAAGCCCAGAGAAGAACAGGGACTTGTCAGAGCACAGGATACCTGGATGCTCGAATGGGGCAGAAATCCTTTGGATTTTTCTACGGAGACCCGCAGGTATGGCTGCAGGGGCACAGGATATGCTGGGACCCAGTCTAGGGCAGTGGCTGGGCGGAGTCACGTCTGGCAGTACTCAGGTCCTGCCCTCCCCCCAGTTCGGGGAAGCTTGGCTCACTCTTCAGGGCTGCCCATAAAGGCCCCCAGGGGACTGTTGCGGGGTGGGAAATTTACCGCTTTGGCTTTTGCACCGAGAGACACAATCTGAAATTGTAGCTCTCTGTCTCCCACAAGACCTGACACCCTGCCGGGCCTGGAGACAGATTCTGGCTGGATCTCTGAGAGAGCAAATAGCCTAAGGAAGCAGCTAGGCACACAGTCACAGAAGCCTCAGAGCCTAATACTTCCATGTGGGCCAGGCTCCTGCAGGGCTGGGTGTGAGGGGTCCCTTCCCTGCCCAGGTTAAGTCTTCCCAGAGCTGTGAGTGTGACTGCCTTCAGCAGGCCCACCCAGGCCTCCTCTCCATCAGTGCCTAGCTCCCCCAGAGCTGAGAGCTGAGTTGAGGAGGTGAGAAGGTGGGGGAGGGGGCACACCAAGATACAGCGTTATAACTCAGATATAGTGCTGGCACCATGATCCAAGCCTGCTGGCCCTGAGAACTGAGCACTCTGCCCATTTCACAGATGAGAGGTTGAGTGGATGGATGCCTGTGATGAGCTGCTCCCTCTGGGCTTGGCATGATCATCTCCATATTGAAGCAGCTGCAGTGACCCATGAGCTGGGACTATTTGCATTCCCTTGGGCAGGGGGCCAGGGGAAATGTTCACAAGCCTCATGAGCATCAGAGACCCTGAGAGGTCTCCCCAGGATCTTCCTGAGTCTCCCCACCCCGAGTCCTGATGTTGTAACTGCTGCTCCCTAAGGAAAGAGCTGACTGGGGATGAGATTCCTGGGAGATGTAGCTGCCTATGAATGGCCCCTGCCCCTGAAACTCCAATAAACTCACTGGTTCTGAGTTTGGCTTGGACAAAACCCTTTCTTTGATCTGCCCATGCTCTCTCTGTCAGGGGTGGATAGAAAGGCCTTCATACCTCCCAGAAAAAAGTCACAAAATCAGTGGCATCTAAACAGAAGACAGAACCACAGACAGATCAGGGTAGAGCATCTGTAGGAAAAAGATCTGGAGTGACTCGCCCCCTAACGGAGGGCCTTCAGACATTACAGCTGAGGCTGAGCTTTCTACGGCCAGGGAAATTCAGGCTGAGGCACACCCTCAGGAAAAATCCCAGGGTAATAAGCCTCTATGTGATAAGAAATTAAAAAGTTAAAATAGTTTAACCTTTAAATTAATTTTTAATTCTTTTTTTTTTTTCCGAGACAGAGTTTCTCTGTGTAGCCCTGGCTGTCCTGGAACTCACTCTGTAGACCAGGCTGGCCTCGAACTCAGAAATCCACCTGCCTCTGCCTCCCGAGTGCTGGGATTAAAGGAGTGTGCCACCACCGCCCGGCTAATTTTTAATTCTTAATTTTGTTTAAAATTTTATTTTAAATTAAGCATTGAAAGTTTTAAATTAAATGATATTAAATTAATGAACTTAGCATCATTCCTTAGCATGCCCATGCTATACAGTGAGGGATGGTATCCTTGTTGTATGGGACCCACCACATGGGTACCCCTGGGTCCTCCAAAACAGCTGATGGACTGGCTAGAGACTAATACCGCAGTCACTGAAAGCAGCACACATGGGACGGGTTGTTAAGAAGCTGCGGTGACAGCTGTGTGACCCTGGCTGAGAGTGACAGGACAAGCAGCTGTGGCTGTGTTGTCTGCCCAGAGGAAACGGGCCTGCCTAAAGGACGAAAAAGAGCCAAAGTCAAATTTGTGTTTGGAAACTCCCGGAAGGCTTCAAGCCTGAACAACTGCTCAGCAAAGGGGTGAATGATAGGGAGATGCAGGTGAGCCCAGGGCACCCACTTCTGTGAAGAGGTGGCTTGGCATGGGAATTCCCTGCAGTAAGGGCTGGGCGGAGCAACCTGAGGCCCCACAGTGAGCTGTGAATTCTTTGCTTTCCCGCTGATACACGGGAATTTTTGAGTTTTAACGGATGGCGGAGTCACATATACCTTGATTCATAGCAACCTCGGAAAATATGGGGGTGGGTGGGAGTAACGAGCGAGTCAGGAAACGGAACCCTGAAGTTGAAAAATATTGATATTAGCCTTGTTCTGAGTAGGTTGTAATTAGCACCGACTCCAGCTTTGGCTGATACATTTCTCTCCTGTAAGAGGGTAGGGGTGGGTGTACTGCGGGGACTCACCCTGCACTGAGAGCCGACTTGTAAAGGCAGCCATGTGTGGCTGGGAAAAATGAAGAGACTACTGAGGTGGGAAATCTCAACTCCATCACTTTGTCTAAAGCCCTTTCAGTAGCCAGGTATGAGGAGCTAGATAAATAAATAAAGTCAGATGGCTCATGGGAAATGAGTCTGGGTGACGGAGATCCAAAATAAGGTGGAGTCCTTAATTAATTAGCATCATTCCTGTGTGGACATGTCTGATGTGCGTGTGTGCTGGAGCACATGCGTGCCCTGGTCCTTCCACCTTCACATGGGCCCCAGGGATCAAACTCAGAGGTGGCCCCCATCCTTGCTCTTTAAAAGGAACAACCAGACAAGCGGTGGCATCCCGTCACATTGTATGGCCCAGGAGGTGTTTGTTTGTTTGTTTGTTTGACTCTGATGTTTAATATTCCCTTAACTGATGAGCCCCAGATCAATTTGCGTTTTCCTGAACCGGATGCGGCAGACCTTCAGAGAACCTGCCAACCTCTGTAAAAAGATGTCATTATATTACACTTGCCTTTATGTCTCAGAGATTTGGACACACGTCTGAACACCTCTGTGTTCCTGCATTTGCAGGGTGGAGGATGGGAAACCAGCCCCTCGAGGTGCAAGGACCAGGCACAGCTGCGAAGCACCGGGAGCCCCTCTCTCCTCCCACCCTGAGACCCTCTCCACTGCCACATGCTCTGGTGGAGTCAGCTTGACAGATGAAAGTCTGGAAGCTTTCTCATGAGGAAAAGAGTTTCAAGGAAGCTCCCTCCTGGAGTTTGGCCATCCCTCTAACCCATAAAATTAATTTTCCACTCCCGAGTTAGTCTAGTGTATGGATCCACGTGCCCTCTATTAAGCATTACCTTATAATAAGTGCCTTTTAAGATTGAATTCTGAATTAGCTAAAGCCTCTCCCAGTGTTCCAAAATTCCAGACTACAGCAAGAAGTTTAACCTATACAGTAACTAATTAAGCACTACAATAAATCAGAGCCATTAACTCAGTTGTCTGCAGAAAGAGCCTGGGAATCTCACTGAGATAGAAATCTTTACCACAAGCTACATTCCATGCCAAGAGCAAGTTGATATACTATCCTGTTAAATGGGGATTCTCCAGACAAGATAAGATTTAACAAGGCCTAGGAATTTTAGGGGTCCGTGACACCACATTATTCTTG
The DNA here is from genome assembly GCF_978045245.1 of Mus caroli. Taxonomy (NCBI): domain Eukaryota; kingdom Metazoa; phylum Chordata; class Mammalia; order Rodentia; family Muridae; genus Mus; species Mus caroli. The sequence continues at coordinate 48,284,351 of NW_028227263.1, read as the reverse complement.
AGGCCTGTCAAGAGTTAAAACCCCCTGGTGCTATTGAAGAAGTATTAAAAAAGTATAGCAAAGTAAAAACAAAATTCGAGGCTTTTGGGCCCAGGCTTGGGAGTGTAGCCTTTGTGGCTTAGTGCTCCAGGTACTGGTCATAAAACAGATAGCGACATTCCTCCACCTACCCGCTTCCTGGGTTCAATTCAAAGAATGGCACCCTGACCATTACTGGAACCTGCAATGCAAATGTGCTATCTTTAGGGGCTCTTAGATTGTTAGGGGCTCTTAGAAACTGTCTTGAGAGATAACCTGACACTTGTGACTTTATACTTCCTTGTAACGCTTAACTGGTATTTTTGGTATTTTCCAACAACACTCTCCCCACCTCCATGAATTGTGGTTTCTTCCTTTAAATACCCCCTTACTCAGCTACTCAGGGCGCCATGGTCCTCTACCCCTGCGTGGTGTATGACCATGGGCCCGAGAAGGCTCTCGAATAAAAATCCTCTTGCAGTTGCAGCAAGATCGTTTCTTGTGGGTGATTTTGGGGTGTCGCCTCTCCTGAGTCAGAACGTGAGGGAGTCCTCACGTTGTGGGTCTTTCATTTGGTGCATGGGCCGGGAAACGCGACCACCCCTCACACCCGAGAACCGACTTGGAGGTATGGGGATCCCCTTTTGTGTGTGTGCCGGCCGGTGTCTCTGTTTTGAGTGTCTGTTTTCTGAAACGAACATTGGAACATGTGCTTGTTGTGTTGGGTTGTTTGTGTCTTGTCCTATGTTTCTGAAGCATGGCGAAGTCTGAGTTCAGATCCATCTGAGTTTATTGAATTTGTGTCTTGGTTTTCGGGTTGCGAGATCGTGGGTTCGAGTCCCACCTCGTGCCTTGGTTTTACACCTGGCAGAGTGAGGAACAAGTGTGCTTCTCTGGTTTTGGTCGTCTAGGTAGAAATGGATGCTGGTGTTTGTAGACGATGGGGTGATGGGGTCTGAAATGCGCGCGCGGTCGGTATTTGCAGCTGTCCTTTTGGGCCGTAAGGACTGGAGGACTGTGGTCGGCAGACGTGCTAGGAGGACCACAGGCTGTGGCCCCGGGGGACGCCCTGGGAGGTAAGGAGAGCCAGGGACGCCTGGCCGTCTCCGGATCGGTCAGAGGGACCGAGTTCTGTTGAAGCGGAAGCTTCCCCCTCCAAAATCGTCTAATTCTTTTGCCTGCTTGTAGAGGACAAGAAAGGGTCAAATGTGTCTGGATCTGTTGGTTTCTGTTTTATGTGTTTTTGTGTATGTGTTTAGAGCTATGTGAAAATCTAGAAAAGCAAAGGTAATTCTCATAGGTGCTTTATACCCTGACTAGAGATAGTTTACACCTGAGATGTGAGAGAATGGGTTTTGAGAAAAGCAATACTCTCCGACTATCTGGGGATAATTTGGTAAAAAAATAAAATAAAATAAACAGTTTTAATTGGTCTTTGGAGCCCTGCACCTGTAGTTAGGAATCTAATGTGGCTAGAGAAGCCCTGCTAGGAGCTGATTATAAATGCTGCTCTTATAGGGACCAGCAGCTTCTCAAGTTCTACAAAAATCTCTGTGCTTGTGATAATTAGATTCATCAGGTGACAAGGTGCTCCTCTCTTGAAATTACAGCTAGAAAAATTAAGAATTTTGTTTGGTTTAAATGAGCAAATGTATACGGCCATTTCATTTTTGTTTCTAAATAGTTTCAAAAGTATAAATATGTTTTAATTCTTATCCTAGAAACCCGATTTGTAACAGATATATTGGCGGCTACACCTTCTTGTGTTTGTGTGCAGGAACGGACAGCCAAACTTTGTAGCAAGTAATGTTTTTAGAGTTCATTAAAAAAAAAATAGATTGTTTAAAATTTGGTTTTGCTTCTCAAAATTGTGGTTGTATGAAGCCTCCTGAGTGGCCTAATCCACAACCTTCCCCTTATCCACAGCCTCAACCCCAGCCGCGGAGGGAACCCTAAACCCCTCGGGGTGTCGAGAGGCGGACCGCTGCGGGTACATGGAACTGCAGAGCACAGAGTCCGGGTGGACTCTGGTGGACCCGCCCAAACTTTAAACCCTTCAGTACTGGTCATTTTCCTCTGTTGGTATTTATAACTGAAAAACTAACCACCATCTTTCTCAGGATCCCCAACGCCTCACAGGGTTGGTAGAGTTCCTTATGTTTTCTCATCAGCCTACTTGAAATGATTATCAACAGCTGTTGCAGATGCTCTTAACAACCGAAGAGCGAGAGAGAATTCTGTTAGAGGCTAGAAAAATGGCCCGGAAGCCAACGGGCGGTCTACACAGCTACAAAATGAGATTGACATGGGATTCCTTTTGACTCGCCCCAGTTGCGACTGCGACATGGCTGAAGGTAAGGAGAGCTTGAAAATCTAATGCCAGGCTCTGGTCTCCAAGGTGCCTCGAGACAGGCCCACTAATTTGGCTAAGGTAAGAGGTAATGCAGGGGCCGATCGAACCTCCCTCAATGTTCCTTGAAAGGCTTATGGAAGCCTTCAGGCAGTTCACTCCCTTTGATCTTACCTAGGAAGCCCAGAAGGCCTCAGTGGCCTGGCCGGCCTTCATAAGGCAGTTGGCTCCCGATATCAGAAAGAAACTTCAGAGATTAGAAGGTGTATTATGAGAGGGAGACAGTTATGTGATTAGTGAAAGAGGCAGAGAAAGTGTGTGTGAGAGAGAGAGAGGCGGGAGGCAGAAGAAAGAGAAAACAGGAGGGATCTTAGACAAGAGAGAAATTTGATAGGAGAGAAAGAAAAAGACAGGATCTAGACAGGAAACCTGGGCAACTGAAGACCGAGCCTCAGCTAAAAAGACTCAGCTGTGTCAGACTGAAGTTACTTACTTGAGATACACCCTTCGAGACGGGAAGTAGTGGCTAACTACGCCAAGGCAAGTAAGAAAATTCTTGGGTACTTGCTGGCTTCTACAGACTCTAGACACCTGGGTTGGCGACCTTAGCTTCCCATTGTACCTCCTAACCAAGGAAGGGGAAGTGTTTGTGTGGATCCCAGATAACCTGAAAGCCTTTAGAGAAATAAAACAGGCCCTACTGATGGCCAGCTTTTGTCTGACCTAACCAAGCCTTTCACTCTTTATGTGGAAGAGAGATCAGGGGTCACCAGAGGAGTCCTTTCTCAGACTTTGGGACTTTGAAAAAGGCCAGTGGCTTACCTATCCAAGAAGTTACACCCTGTTGCCAGCGGGTGATTTTCTTGCCTGAAAGCTATTGCTGCCATAATCTGCTTGTCAAGGATGCTGATAAGCTTACTCTGGGACAGTAACTAGCTGTAATGGCATCCCACGCTCTTGAAAGCATTATCCAAAAGCCCCCTGACTGATGGATGACTACCAATGCTCCTGTGACACATCAGAACTTTTTGTTGACTGAACGAGTGACCTTCGCTTCGTTCCACCTGCTGTCCCACTGCGTGAGACTGCACCTACTCATCACTGTGCTGAGAAACTGGTACTTGAAATGATCTGAAGGATCAGATCAGCCTTGGCCTGAGGGTTCGAGCTGGTACACTGATGACAGTAGCCTCGAGGTTAAAGGTAAGCAGAAGGCGGGGACAGCAGTACGGTGGTGGACAGAAAGCAAGTGATCTAGGCCAGCAGCCTCCCTGAAGGGACGTCGGCCCAGAAAGCTGAACTTGTGACTTTGAGACAAGGTCCATAAATGGCAAAAGAAAAGTCTACACTGACAGCAGGTATGCTTTTGCCACTGTACGGAGCAATATACAGACAAAGAGGGCTGTTGACATCTGCAGAGAAAGACCTAAGATGCTGTGGCTAAAGAAAATCAGATAGCAGATCTAACTGCCAAACAGGTGACTCAAGGAGCAATGATCCTGGCAGTCAAGGAGCCTAAAAATTATTATGACATCAGAGAGACCAGCTTTAGATACACTCCTGAGCACTATCAAGTTATGGACAGTATTTGACTCGCCTGGGGGCCAAGAAATTAAAAGGTGTGGTTAGGTCCTTTGACTACTATGTTACAGGACTCTCTGCCAAGGTAATGGACCTGCCTACATTGTGCATGCAGGCCCAAAGCTCAGGACAGGTAGAGAGAATAAATAAAACCATTAAGAGACCCTTACCAAATTGACAGCGGAGACTGGCGCTAATGATTGGATAGCTCTCCTCTCCTACCCTTTGCTCTTCAGAGTTAGAAACACCCCTGGACAGTTTAGACTGACCCCCTTATAAATTACTCTACAGGGGGCCCCCTCCACTGGTAAAAATAGCCTCTGTACATAGTGCTGACATGCTGTTTCCCAGCCTTTGTTCTCTAGGCTCAAGGTGCTCCAGTGAGTGAGACAGCGAGTGAAAAAGCAGCTCCAGAAGGCCTGCTCCAGAAGACCTGCTAGACGTCTCCACGCAGAAAACCTTGAGACTCGGGTGGAAAGGCCCTTATCTTGTACTCTTGACCACCCTACTTTCTACCTTTATGAGACCCCTTTTGATTTTGCATCTGCTTTTAATTATGGGTCCATGTGTGTTAAATAGGCAAGTCACCTTTATTAAAACAAGAATTAATGCAGTGTGGCTTTTAGTTTTGAGACAACAGTACTATGCCCTAAAGGATCAACTATGTCAGGGAGAAGATAGTGTCTAGTTCTAAGATTAGAACTATTAACTAGAAGAAGTGGGGAATGAAGAAGTATTAAAAAAGTATAGCAAAGTAAAAACAAAATTCGAGGCTTTTGGGCCCAGGCTTGGGAGTGTAGCCTTTGTGGCTTAGTGCTCCAGGTACTGGTCATAAAACAGATAGCGACATTCCTCCACCTACCCGCTTCCTGGGTTCAATTCAAAGAATGGCACCCTGACCATTACTGGAACCTGCAATGCAAATGTGCTATCTTTAGGGGCTCTTAGATTGTTAGGGGCTCTTAGAAACTGTCTTGAGAGATAACCTGACACTTGTGACTTTATACTTCCTTGTAACGCTTAACTGGTATTTTTGGTATTTTCCAACAACACTCTCCCCACCTCCATGAATTGTGGTTTCTTCCTTTAAATACCCCCTTACTCAGCTACTCAGGGCGCCATGGTCCTCTACCCCTGCGTGGTGTATGACCATGGGCCCGAGAAGGCTCTCGAATAAAAATCCTCTTGCAGTTGCAGCAAGATCGTTTCTTGTGGGTGATTTTGGGGTGTCGCCTCTCCTGAGTCAGAACGTGAGGGAGTCCTCACGTTGTGGGTCTTTCACTATTAACACTAAAGTGTGAAACTCTTGCCTGGCACAGGGCTGATCCTAGGCAGGGATGCTAATCTCTGTTGTAAACATTTATCTAGTTCCTGCAAATTCCGTTCCCAGTCATTCTTTTGTATCTGGTTAATTTCAGTGTACCTTGTCTTATTGAGATTTGTAGCTCCTGATAATTCGCTGTAATATAAAATAGTCTAATGCTTGACCACAGATTACATTCAGATTCTACACAACCTCTCCTGTGTGTGTCTGTTTGTCAATTTAATCCTAAGCTTTGCCCACCTACTCTAGAGACCCGTTCCACGCAGACACCGGGGCCCAGAGGGTCTGCGGCACTCCATCACTACAAAGCAGTTTACTTCCTAGTGGCAAAGGCCGGAGTGGTCCTGTGAGCAGCCCATAAACTCACTGGTTCCCCCAGGGTGGCCTAAGGCAGGGCCCTTTCCTTGATCTGTCGGTGCCCCCTCTCTCTCAGCCCCCAGGAAAAGCCACACCCCAATGTCTCCAGCACACAATGGGAGCTAGAAGCCTGTTTGGGAGTCACTAGGTTTGTTTCTGGGCTCTGCTGTCACACGCAGGCAGCCAGCAGAGGGCAGGAGATCCTAGAAGGCAGAACTCAATTCCTGCCTGCATGCCCTTGCTGAAGATGCAAAAACAGGCCATTGCTCATCCTCTCTGTACCAAGTCCTTAAATGCTGGTCCTACAGGGCTATCTGTGGCCTCCACAGAAGGAGGTGCGATACTCTGCAGGGGAAAAAAGTGGGATGCTGTAATCTCGATATGGTGTTTGGGACACATCTGCCCAGAAAACAAAAAACCAGAATGACAGGGCCAGGATGAGTAATTCCCCAAGGACAGTAGCTGAGAGGACTTCTAGCTGGGGCCGTAGGGGAGCCAGGGCAAGCTGCATGGTGGATCCTCCAAGGCACTGGTCTGTGTCCTGCTATCTTTGATCAGAAGAAACCCAGTCAGGAAGTTTGCTTCTTGTCCCCATGGCCACTCTCAGGAAGCTCAGGCTGGAAGCTGAGCTCCAGCAGCCCTGCTTCCTCCTAATCTTATCTTCCAGCCAACTGCGCCCGCCCGCCTGGCTTCTCAGCCTGAGAGAGTGGTGTCTCAGCATCTGCAGCACCTCATTACCCCCCTCCCCCCTCCCACAAAAGAAGGAAGGATGGGGGAGGGGCTTCACAGCTAGGGCACCTGCTGTCTCTAGGGCTGCAGAGGGAGATGACATCAAGGCACTTGTCTACCTCAGGACCTCCCAATCAGTGTCCTGTGACTGACAGGACCCCTGCTCCAGATGAGGCAGAGATGCCCAAGGTCAGGCACAACTGAATGAGCAGACAGGGCAGAGGAGGTTGGCAGGGCTCCCAGCCTGGGCTCTCCCTGCCACTACACAGCTGTACCAGCCTGGCTCTGGGTCCCAGAACACCCTTCTGCCATGCCCACCCCAGCCTTGGAAAGAAGTCTGGGAGAGATGGGATGCCAGAATCCAGCTTCTATGCCACACTGAGCACTCTGCCTGCATCTGAAGCCTCACAGGGTGGTCAGCTCTGACCTAGGACATATCCCCAGTTTGATGGCACCTGGGATTTGTCCGCTACCTTGAGTTACCTCTGAGAAAATGTCACAAAAACAGCTCTAAGAACTGATCCCTGCCAGGGCAGGAGGACCCTGCCCGAGGACAGGGTTCTACTGGCAGCTCTGTCACAGACAAGGACAACAAGGGACAGAGGAGCAAGGCCACTTGTGCAGGGCCACAGAGCACGATGAACCAAGATTCAAATGTGGCGATCTGCTCTACGGCCTCTGTCTAGGTGTGCTAGGTCCTAGGATTGATGAACTCACCCTTCCTTGCGTGTCCACAGGACCAAGGAGGGCAAGATGTCTAAGCCCTGTCCACCGCTCTAAGCCAAGAATTCTCAGGACCAGAGTTTGCCTTTTCCTGAATAATTGGCTGACCACAGTGAGCTAGGGACAGGCCCCACTACAGTCAGGCTGCTGGAAAGAGCAGGCAAGGCCTGAGCCTCCAGGAGAATGGAGTTGTGACAGCATGAGACCCATGAGACCAGAGAGGCTGTCAGGAAGGTGGCATCTTCAGAGCTGAAGTGGGGAAGGCAGTGGGCAGGAGCTTGGGACAAGGACCCTCAAATGCCCTGAAGATGAAATCAGGCTCTAGCTACAGCCAGAAGGAAAACTGCCCTCCCTGCCACACACTCATACACACACACAGTTATACACACATCCTACACACACACATACACACACCCTACACACATATGCACACCCCTATACACACGGCTGGGGTGCCGCTGCTCCTCTGACCAACACATCTCCAGGTCACAGGCTTCTTCTGAACCTGCAGTCACCTCAGCTGGTTAGACCAGCTGGCCCTGATCTGACCGGGCCTGAGCCACGCCCCTCCTGGCTCAACAAGAAATTCAGGTTTTCAACTGGTACAGAGCCAGGAACACAACCAGGAAGGTAAGGGGCATAAGAGCTGTGCTGCTGTGCACACAGCTGCACCTGTGGGGCACACCACCTTCTTTCCCTCTGCCCATTCCTGAACCTACGACCGCAGAGGGAAAGGCCACTGCAGGAACTTTGCCTGGGACATAACAGAAAAATCAAGAGACTGGTGTCTGCTCTGCAATTGCCCCGCCTCCCTCCCTCATCTCCTTCTTCAGGAATCCATTCCTTGTCTCCTCTGTCCCCTCTAATGTCAGGACCTTCCCTGGTGCTCTAAGCAGACCGGGACCACCCAAGAGTGTCAGTTTTAGGCAGAGCAGAAGCCTTCCTTCAGCAGGACAAATGGCCAGCACTCGAGAGTAGCAGCTTTTCCCAAATGAGCATAAATTCCTTAGATGGCTGCCTAGTGGGGCACCAGGCTTCCTCAAGGAAAGCTAGGAGTTGCACAACTGACAAATGCTCATAGGGTTCCCACCTACCCTGATGCATTCTATCCAGAAAGCCCAAGCTGATGTCCAGACATAGGGAAGACAGAAAGCCCAGGGGTAGAGGGGGGCTAGACAGCGGTAGCCCTAGCCTGAGAACCACAAGTGGCTTCTGCCCACATCCCTAGCTCCCCAGAGGTCCCCACCCACATTGCCTCCTCTAACCAGCAGTGAGGGAGGCGGCAGATATTCCCTGTACAGGAAAGAAGGAAGTAAGATGGATACAAAAAGAGAGTGAGACCTGACGCCCCCTACAGAGTGAACGACAGGATACCAGGCCAGCTCTGGCCGGCTCCCCATCATGGGGCTGGCAAGAAAGATGCCAGTAGCTTGTTGCGGTAGCTTGTTGCTGCTTCCGGGTGTCCGACTCTTCCAGTGCCTCGACTTCCGGAAACCGTTCTCTACAAAAACTATTCTCCCCGACTTAAAGATGAGCAACTGTGGCCCAGAGAAGGAGACACTTTGTTCAGGACTACATGTCACTTCAAGAAAGCCTCCTCAGGCTGGAGCCAAACCTGAGTGACTTACAAAGCAGGCTCTTCATAACATCTGGGGAGAAAAGAAGCCAATGAGGAAGGGAGGCTGACTGACAGCCGGGGAAGGTGAGAGAGAGGAAGGCTGGCACTCTGAGGCAGGAAACTCTGGGTGCTAAGAAGCTGAGGGGTTTGGGAGCAAGGAGAAGGGTGAGGCAGGGAGGCAGGAAGGCTAGAGGGACTGAGAAACTGGGAACAGGAAGGCTCAGTGCCTGGGCCTAGGAAGCTGCAGGCAGGGAGGATAAGAGAGAGGGACAGTGAGTAGCTTGGGGGCTCAGATGTCATTTAAGAAGAATCTCTAAGAACAGAGAGGTCGTCATAATGACCAAGAGAGGTTTCTGCAAAGTGGAACCAGAATGAGCTGTAAAGAAAATGGCTTTTTGTTCTGCTTATAAACTGTCAGGCCCAAGAACCCAGGAAATAGGACTCATCAGAAGCACAGCTGCCTTGGGCCTATATTACCGTTGGCCAGAGGACAGGAAGCTGGCTGGGCATCCAATGGTCAGGGGCTGGATAACCTACTCCTGACCCAGGCTGCCCTACTTCCTCCCCTGTAGACCCTGCCCTCCCCCCCATACACACACACACACTTAAGTCTTCCATCACATCACTCCCATGGGATCTTCTCAGCCCAGTGGGCTCAGGTCTAGCCTGCCTCCTGACCATGACTGAAGCCTGACTACTGTCCTGAGGACCCCACTCTGATGTCTCCATCTATGCCAACCACATGTTGCTGTGACCTAGCCAAGGTGGGCAGCTTGCCCTTCCTCTTCAGCTGCAGCTAGAAAGGCAGCTGGAAAGAAGCCAAAGAGGGAGGATGAAGGAGAAGGGAAGGTTTCTGAGCTCAGGGGATAGGGCTCTTGAGAGGGCAGTGACTCCACTACTCCACTGGGTCACACCTCAGGGGCTCGACAAGTCGCCAGCCTTCCCTACTCAGCCTGGGGCTTCATGAAGCCCATTCCACACTGCAGCCCACAGTCTTAGGAAGAGGTCAGGGCAAGGTCAGTGTGTGCTGGCGGGGTGGGGTGGGGGTGGGCAGCAGGAGGAGGCTCAGGTGTCCACCCTCCCTCCTGGGAACCAGGATCTCACAAAGGCCCTTTAGAGCCGGCTCGTTCCCCACACCTTGATGAAGCAGACCGCAGTAGGGCATGGGAGAGTAGAGCCAAGGTCCTGTTACTAGGTCAGAGAAGGAAGCCAGGGTCAGAAGCTCTCAAAGCCCCAAGATCTGAGGCCAAAGAAGCCAGGGCCCTCTCCCTGGAGTCAGGGAGGGGCTAGGAGCCGGACTCCTGGATGTGTGGTCCCTTCTCTCAGCCTCAGTTTCCTTCCCTGACAGGTAATGCCCAGGGTCTGCTGTTGGAAAGAAGGTAGAATTTCATTTTTCTCCAAATGTCCAAGGGCCAGAGAGACTGGGCAGTACAAATCCGACCGCTGTTTGCGGCTGAAAGCAGAAGTTTGCATGGCTCGCAAGCCCTCAGAACTAACAAGCCATGTTTAGAAGTGGGGTGTGCTTCCCTCGTGTGCCCCAGGTCCCACCTGCTTTGTCACTGACAGAGGGAGCCTGATACCCAAGCCTCTATGTGGCTACACTGTCCCCACTGGCCTCACCCTGCAGCCAGAGGTGCCTTCTCTGAGAATAGGGCAGGGCCCCTGTCAGTGGCTTCCCCCTGCCCCCATCACCAGCATAGGAGTGATGTCTGGAATGGGTCGGGGACAGTGTCCTCTAGGGCCCTGACACTCGCTCGGGCTCCAGGAACCCCACACTGCAGACCTCCTCTGCCCATCTCACACACAGGACTGAGAACCAAGCCGTGTCAGACAACTATGTCTGCTTAGCGCGCAGTTCTTGGGCTCTAGAGCAGGCTGGGAGTTGGAAAGGCCACCTACACTGAGGGTACAGGCTGGACATTGGTCCTCTGCTGTCCCGTCCAGAGAGTACATGCTTCCACTCGTACAGGAAGTATGACGCTTTAAAATCAGCAAAGTAAACTTGCACACAAGGCTCACTCATAGCACGGCACACACATCTCAAATGACCGCAGGAAGGAAAGCGGAGGAGGTCTGCAGTGCCCACAGTCCATGAGGGTTCCATGCCTTAGAGGTCTGTCCAGGCAGACAGATGGCTGCCTGTGGGATCGGGGCCCATTCTTCTCGGGCAGAAGGACCAGACACTAACCTTAGGCCGCTTCCACCTGACTGTGGGCCCTGGGGTGCCTTTATAGTAGAGGGAATCGTCGGTGGCAGGGAAGAGGGGGTCCTCGAACAGCACCTTCTTGCGCAGGCAGGCCCGCTTCAGCGCTGAGTAGTTCTGGTCCTCATAGGCCTTCGCACAGGAGAACATGGTGACCACGTCCCCAAGAAGGGGAGGCACCTAGAAGAGAGGCAAACAAGAAGACCATCAGCCACAGGCACCATAAGTCCCTGTTGAGCTCTGACCACCAGATGTACTCCTCTCCCAGCAGCCTTCCAATAATACAGGAGGGGGGGAAGGTGGCACAGAGAGGGGCGGAGGCCTGCCCAAGGTCACACAGCTAATACCTGCTATAGGGCAAAGAGGACACGGAGTGAAGCACCCGTCTCAGCGACTGAGGTTCTCTCCTTTCTAGTGTCTGAAAGGCAATATACCAGGCCCTCAGGCCACCAGTGCCTGACAACCAGGGCTGGTCCGGGCCACTCCCACCTCACTCTCCCTGTCTTATTTAGCCAGGCCTTCCTAAGACTCTGGGACTGAGTCATACATATGGCCACCCTCAGGAGCTTGTGGCCAGAGTCACACCCACAGGACTTGGCTGTGGACAACTCAGAGGTGTCTTCCGGTTTCATTCCTGTCCAGCAGTGGGGGGCGGGGAGGACCCTGTCACAGGTTGCTCCCAGCTGTCACCCAGTCCCCACTTCAGCAGTCTGCCTACTCTGTGCACCTAGACACGTAGGGAGGGAGCAGGCTCCTAGCTCTAGTCACTCCTCACGGGGTCAGGAGACCACCCTACGCCCTGTACTTTGTACACTGACTAAGTTCAAGGGACACACATGGCACCAGGTGGGGGGAAGGGGACAGGGATGGGGCTAGGGATACAGCCACCCATCAGGAGTGTTGATAGGGGTCTGGTCTTTCACACTCCATCTTCAACCTCTCCAAATCTACTCATCCTGGGGCTCACCGGGGACAACACTTGTTGCTTTATTGGGGTTCAGGCTGCCCATGAGGGAAACTAAGTCAGAATTCTTAGAATGCTTTCTGGGTAAAGTTTAATAGTAGGACTGATGTAGACACTAATTCTGACCCAACTACTCATCTACTAGGTGGAAAAGCTGCTCGGCCTCTTTGAACCCCTTTGCTTCATCTCCAAGGTGAGAACAAGCAAGGTTGCTTCGATGGGAGAACCATGCCATAATGATTAGCCAGAGGCAGAGGGTGGAGGAAGGAGAGCAGAGGGGTCAAGTCTCCTCTCATTCCACACAGATTCCAGCTCTGTGGCACCCACAGTGTGCAAGCCATTGAGTAAGAGGTTCATGTCCACTGTTGAGAGCAACACCAGGTGGGCATGCTGTCGCCATTTTAGAATGAGGGCTGAGGCTCTGTGAGGTGAGGCACCTTATCCATGTGCTCATGGTGGAAGCAGAGGACGGGAACCCAGGCCTCAGGTTGAGGTGACTCACTAGTCAATGAATGTCTCACAACCCTCAACTGAGCTGCAGCCCAAAGGGAAGGAAGACAGGGCATTCTCCAGGGAAGAGAAGGAAGAGGTGACATTAGTTCATGCGGACTCAGAAAAACAGCAAGAAGGGTCATTGTCCCACCGGCTGAGGGCAGGCGGGAGATGTCTCCTAATGCATCTGCAGCCACTGTAACCATTCAGGATTGCTCTGTGACTCAAGCCAACCATTACGTTCCCTGGTCTCTCCTCTGCCCAAGGAGGTCGGTCTCCTTGGCCTTAGGCCTCCCTCAGCCTTGGAGCCTTAGGAAAAGAGAAAGTGGGGGCTGGAAAGCCTCTGGTCCCTCAAGCACCAAACAGGTTCATTAGCCCTGCAGGCGTTAGGAGCCTGGGCTCAGGAAGCAATTTAAGCCTCAAGGATTAAATCAGAGAGCCAGAAATCAGCCACTGTGATTCCAGTATTTCAGAGCCCAGAGAGCCCAGAGAGGGGGAACAAGTCAGCTGAGATCACACAGCCAAGATAACAAATGAGGCTTCTGGCTGCTCTCCAGACCACAGAGTCAACAACACCAGGAGGCTCCGCTCTCCCAGGAAGAAGAGATGGGGCAACCAGGAGCTACTGGGTGAAAGGAAGCAGAGGTGGGCAGGCAAGGAGGGCATGGAGAAACAGAAGTAGGCCACCAACAGAGGCCCGGGCATACCTGTCACACACATACACACACACACACACACACACACACACACATACACACACCATCCTTGACAGGCAGGCCATCCCTAGCCTCCTTCTGGAGTTCTTCTGGGATCCAGGACCTGGCCTTTACCTCCTCAGCCCCCTACTCACTCACTCTCTCTCTCTCTCTCTCTCTCTCTCTCTCTCTCTCTCTCTCTCTCTCTCTCTCCCCCCCCCCCTCTTTCTGAAGGCAGAAAACCCAGACTCACACAGCTGCTTCTCTCCCAAGGCCCATGCTCCAGGTATGACCACTTCTGTCCTTACCTGGGTTAGAGCTAGACAAGGCCCCGTTGATGCAGTGGAGATGCAGAGACAAGATGTTAAAGACAGGCTGCCGCCGCCCGGTCCCCAACTGTCTGCTGTCCACCTGCTTCGATTTCCCTGCAGACAGACACCCTCGAATCCTTTACCCTGGTGACCTACAGGTGACCTACATTCCTGTAGGTCCCTCAAGCTGTGAGCTCAGGGCATTTGCACAAGCCTCCCCTTCAGTCTTGCCTTGGCCATCTGGAGCCCCAGGAAACCAGCGCCAGTTTCATTATGCTCATTTGGATACTCCTTGTCCGTTTTCCCAGCCCACTCTCTGAGGACAGGGCCTACAGCAAGTGTCTCTGCACCCCCACATTCAACAGTGAGGCGCTGGGATTCAGTAATCAGATTCAGATCCCAGCACCCACATGGCTGTCCATAGGTCTAACGGGGCATTCAAAGCTCTCTTCTGGCCTCCACAGGCATGAGGCTTGCACATGGTGCCCAAGCATACATGCAGGGGAAAGAAAACAAAACCAAAACAAACCAAAAACCACTCATACACATAAAATTAAACCGAGAGAGAGGAGGGGGTGGGGCTCTAAAGGAAGTTGCTTTCAGTCCGCATTCAAGCCATCTGGAGCCACCCACCTCTGCCCACTGGGCCAGGCATCCGTTTGCCTCCTGGCCTTCCTGATGGCTGTGTGCCAGCTGGGGCCCACACCCCACTGTCCAGCCTGAGCTGGCTATGGCCCTGCCCTTCAGGCACTGTGACTGAGCCCGGGTTACAGGGCCCCAGGGCTGGACTAGCTGGAGGCCTGTGCAGGCCACACAGCCTACAGAGTCTTTGTCAGAAAGAGAAGCCTCTACATGAAGAAATAGTGGAGGCAAGGCAAAGAACCAGAGGGCAGGCTGAGCCTGAGTCCAATAGCAGGGGCAGACAAAGCGCTGAGAACGGCCCAGGCCCAGCGAGAGGCCACACCCCAGTCAGGCAGTGCCTCCTAAAGTTCTGGTCACTGAGGCACTGCCAGGGCAGACAAACAGATCAGTGGAATGGAGCAGAACAGCATCCACACGGTCCACAGGCATAAAGACACCACGGCTTGGTGCACTGAGGGAAGAACCATTGTCTTAATGAATGATGGGTCACTTGCTCTCCACGCGGAAGAAGAGCGATCTTGACCCTACCTCACACCACACACAGAACAAGAAAACAGCAGTGCAACTCCACCCCTGGGGTTGCCTGCAGCCAGCATAGCACAGCTGGAGAACTGGCCCAGCCGTTAAGAGCACTTGGTGCTCTTGCAGAGGACCCGGGTTTAGTTCCCGACACCCACGTGGTAACTCGCAACTATCTGTAACTCCAATTCCAGGTGACCCAATTCTTTCTTCCAACCTCCACAGCACTAGACACATGTTTGGTACACAGACATACACGCAGACAAAACACCCATACACATAAAATAAAATAACAACAAATTTTAAGTAAGCAACAACAACGAAAACAGCTGAATGTAAAAGAAAGAGTGATTCCAAACATCCAGCAAATAGAAGGCAAAGTGCTGGGCTTCACAGATCAGCAAGAACATACAAGACCATGGCAAGTCACCATCACATCCTACTAGGAGGGTTAGAGCGACAAGCACCGTGGCACGATAGCTCACACATGTCCAGCGTGCAGGCTGGGTTCCATCACTGGCTCAGTGATGGGCTAACCTGGGTTAGCGTGTGTGAAGACCTGGATTCCATGCTAACAAACAAAACAATGACACTTCAAGTGGAGCTCTGACACCTGGCAGGGGTGGCCATCTGCAGTCACTCTGCAAAGCTGCCTGAGTCCCTTCTGCATATGAGCAACACATGTTGTATTGTTTAGGTAGTCTATTATATAGTCTCTCTGTGAGATCATATCAACTATCTCCCATAGATTCAGAGAGACACAAGAATGTTCAGCACAGATATCTTTTTAAAGATTTTTTTTTTAAAGCCATGAACTCCTGATCCTTCTCCACTGCCCACGTTCGAGAATCCCAGATATCAAATCCTGAACTAGCACAATAGAATCTGGTATGTTGACATCAGAAACTATTCAAGGACTACAATAAAAAAAAAAAAAAGGGCTGGGTGAGAGGTTTTGTTGTTACCTTCAAGTAATAGAAAACAAACCCACGGTCATATGCAACCCCACAGATGGAGCTCACAGGCCTGGCATCCAACAACAGGGGCACTGCCACATGATTTCATTAGATCACACTGAAAAGCAGGGCAAACTGCTCTGATACCAAAGCCAGGAAGGAAAGCTACAGGCAAGCTAGAGAGGAGGCTCAGAGGTGAAGGGCACCTTCTGCTCTCTTGGGGGACCTGACTTCTGTTCCCAGCACCCACATGGGGGCTCACAACCACCTATAATTTCAGCTCCAGGGGATCTAATGAGTTCTTCTGGCCTCCTCAAACATTGCATTCAGGTGCACATACCCACCCAATACATAAAAAGAAAAAAGCAAGTAAGTTATAGGTCAGAGGTTTCTGAGGAACACAGACACAAAATCTGTCATTTCAACAACACAGTCAATTACTATGTGGGTTTATATGTCACAAAAAAAAAGAAAGAAAGGAAGAAAGAAAGAAAGAAAGAAAGAAAGAAAGAAAGAAAGAAAGAAAGAAAAGCTTTAGCAAAGGACTAGGAACAGAAGTTCCCAGCACCTGAAAAGGACGCTCATTGTGACCCAGGGGCTGGAAAGAAGATTGATTCAGTAGTAACCGTGGAGCTGAGTGTGACGGCTCCCACTGTGATCCCCGCCCTTGAGAAGCTGAGGCAGGAGGATAGATTAAGAGTTGGAGGCCAGCTTAAGCTATCCAGTCAAATGCTGTCTCCAAAGACAGATGAAAACCATACAATCCTCTTGTCAAATATAAGGAAAACATTTGAGAACGCTCGGCATCAAATCAGGGAAGTAGTGCTCAGAATTCATTAATAAAGAGGAGGGTAACACACAAAACCCAGATGTGCTTCTAGGCAAACAACAAACTACCCAAAAATGAAAGAAAAAGCTAATCTTTTCACCGATGCTACAGAAAGAAAACAAAGCAAAATGCTTCAGAATAAATGTAAACAGGGAAGTGAAACCTTCACAGTAAAACTGTAACGGAGAAAAAAAGACACGAATAAATGCTACATATGCTGCGCTTAGGCTGGAAGGGGAAGATGCTGGAAGAAATCATCTTGAGGCAACACTACCCGCGATCCCATTCAGCACAATTCCAAAGACTTCCTCACAGAGAGAAAACGGAACCCTAAACCCCATAGGGACCCACAGAAGACCCTTGAATAGCTTAAGCAATTTTGAGCAAAGAGGACAAAGCTAGAGACATCACATTACTTGTTGGCTAAAAACAAAAACAAACAAACAAAAAAAAACAAAAAGAAACTTCAGGGACCAGAGATGTAGCTTAGTTAGCGGAATGCTTGCCTAACATGACTAACACCCAGGGCACACAAACCAAATGTGGTGGTCCATGCCTCCAATACCAGCTCTCGGGATACAGGCAAGAGCTCAGGAGTTAAAAAATCATCCTTGCCTATACAGCAAATCTGAGGCACACCTGTGCTACATAAGACTGTGTCTCAATAAATAGGCAGACAGACAGACAGACAGACAGACAGACATATTCCCCAGTCCAGGCATCAAGCTGGGTATGAGGTGCATTCCTCTAATTCCAGCATGAAGGAAACTGAGGCAGCAGGATTAGGAGTTTAGGGTCAGCCTTGGCTACATGAGATCCTGCCTCTGTGTGTGTGTGTGTGTGTGTGTGTGTGTGTGTGTGTATGTGTGTATCTTAGTTACTATTGTTGTGACAAAACACCACGACCAAAAGCAAGTTGGGGAGGAAAGGATTTATTTGGCTTACAATTCTACATCACAGCCCATCACTGAAGGAAGTCAGGGCTGGAACTCAAACAGAGCAGGAGCTGATGCAGAGGCCATGGAGGATGCTGCTTACTGGCTTGCTCTCCATGGCTTGCACATCCTGCTTTCTTAGACAACACAGGACCACCAGCTCAGGGATGGCACCACCCACCATGGGCTGGGCCCTCCCACATCAGTCAGGAAGAAATGCCTTGCAGCCTGATCTTATGGAGGCATTTTGTCAATTAAGGCTCCCTCTTTTCAGATGACTCTAGCTTGTGTCAGGTTGACATAAACTAGCCAACACACACATTCACACATGCACACACGCACACACACACACACACACACACACACACACACGCACACAGCAGAACTATGATCATCGAAACAGCATGGCACTGGGGCATGAGACCAGGAACAAAGGGTTCAGATGATCAGATACATGTTTAAAGTTCACTGATTCTCAGCAAAGGTCTCAACGTCACCCACCCATCAGTGGGAAAAGGAACTAGACTCCCATCAAGGGGGTGGGGACAGGGAAACACACATGCAGCGGAGTACAGTTACACCCTAATTTCACATATGCAAAATCTAGCTCATATGCATTAAAGGCCAGAAACTGTACAGTGTAAACTACCACAGGAAAGCCCGGAACTGCATGACGCTGGTCTGGGCAGTTACCTTCTTTCTCTCTGTCTCTGTCTCTGTCTCTGTCTCTGTCTCTGTCTCTGTCTCTCTCTCTCTCTCTCTCTCTCTCTCTCTCTCTCTCTCTGTCTCTCTCTGTCTCTCTCTCCTCTCTTTCTTTCTTCTTTTTTCTAAAAGATTTATTTATTTAATGTATATGAGTACACTATTGTTCCCTTCAGACACACCAGAAGAAGGCATCTGATCCCATACAGATGGTTGTGAGCCACCTTGTGGTTGCTGGGAACTGAACTCAAGACCTCCGGAAGAGCAGTCAGTATTCTTAACCACTGAGCCATCTCTCCAGTCCTCTCCCTCTCCGTCTCTGTCTCCCTCTCTCCCTCCCTCCCTTCCTCCTTCCCTCCCCAAACCCTGTCTTTCTTTGGATATGATCTCAAAAACACAGGAGACTAAGGCAAAAGTAGACAAAAAGGCTGACATCAAACAACAGAGTTTCTACACAAAGTGATCCATGGAACAAAACAGCCCACAGAATGTACAGCCCACTTCTGATAGGAGACTGATTTCTAACATAATGAGGAGCTCATTCAACTTAGTAGCTGCATAGCAGACACAGCTGGAAACAGGCAAAAGACTTAAACAGATGTTTCTCAGAAAAGAAACATGAACGGCCATCGGGTATTTGAACAACAGTTCAACATCAGAAACCATCAGGAAAAACAAATTAAAACAAAAAAGATGGGCTCTTTCATTACTGGTAGAGTCCTCCAAAGACTGAGTGAGGATGCGAAGAAAAGGGACCTGTGCAGCCACCGTAGACAGCAGCACTGTGTATGCACCTGTAATCCTAGCTTTAGGGAGGTCAAGGCAGGAGGAACATGAGTTCTAGGTCAGCCTTGGCTATATATTAAAGCCCTGTCACACTCATAAACCATTCTAAAATAGGACTAGCCTGGGCTAGCAATCCCACTTGTGGGTCCATATCCTGAGGAAATGAAATCAGCCTGGTGAAGAGACGTCTGCGTACCACACTCATTACAGCAGAATCCACCCAGAGATGGGAAGAACATGAGTATCCATCAACAGACGAATGGATAGGGAACGGTGGACTAGGGGCTGGGGTGTCGCTCAGTTAGGTAGGGTGCTCCCTTAGTGTGACTCCCGGAAGTATGCAGAATGGATGCCTGCAGTCTCAACACTAGGGAATTAGAGGCAGGAGGATTTAGAGTTCAAGGCCAGACTCCACTATACAGAAAATTCAGGACCAGCCTTGGCTAAATGAGGCCTCGTCTGAAAAAAAAAAAAAACAAAACAAGGGCCAGTGAGATAGCTCAGGGTAAAGAACCTTGGCCTGAGTTCAACTTCCAGAACCCACATAAAGGGAAGGAGAGAAGGAGGGAAGGAGAGAGGGAGGAAGGGAGGGAGGGACAGTGAGAACTGACTTCACAGAGCTGCCCTCTGACCTCCACACACCTGCTGTGTCATGCCTCCACTCCCACACACACAAAAAAATAAAAACAAATATTGATGCATTTTAAAATGCCAGCGTCACCTGTAATGGCTACTGTGTCAGTCCATTTTCTGTTACCGTGATAAACACCTGAGATAACTATCTTCTAGTGAGAAAGGTTTCGGTGACTCAGTCTGGAGTGGCTCCAACCCATAATGGGGGAAACCCTTAAATTCAGGCCTCCCTCTAGTGTGGGCTGGAAAGCCTGCTGGGGACCTCGAGGTGAGGCAGAGCCTGGAAATCCATACTGATTTCGAAGTGAAAGCAATTTGGGTTCCGCAGTCCTCTTCAGTAGCACGCCCTCGGTAACCTAAGGACATCCCCCCACCTTCAAAGGGTTCGGCCACCTAAACACATGGGCTTTTGGGGAACCTTCCAGACCCAAACCATGACACTATCTTTGCTTTCCAGTCAAGTGCACTCAGAGCGGCTAGGGGCCCAGGAAAGCAGATATACTGTAATCAGTAATCTTGGGGGCCCACTGTGGTCGGTGCTTCCAGGAAGGAGGCAGGTTACAGGAGACAGAGAACTCTGGCTACTCTTTTGAGATGGAGCATGAGGTGTGAGACGTGTTAGAGCGAGGGGCCAGCGCGTATAAGGTCCCGGGTTCTATCCCCAGCACTGTGAGCGGGAGTGGGGCAACCCCACTTTAATTATTCTTAGTGTATCTATCTCTCAGTCCTGCCAAAGCTGTAGCCTGCACCCCACCCCCAGTCCTCCAGCTCTCTCCATACTGAAGAAAGCAACTGTGAAAGGAAAGCAAGCTCAGGTCACCCAAGCATCCAGGCTGCTGGCTGTAGAGACTTCTGGCTGTGGAGCTGAGGCAGCCAGGCCCAAATGAGTCACCTAACCAACACCAGGCAGGCTGGCACCCACAGTGGGAAATCCTGTTCTTCTTCCCTTCCCTTATCGCTTCTGTTGGTGTCCGATTCCCTCTCCACCCAGTGACAGTAAGCCAGGCGGTGCCCACCCCTCTTAGGCCCTCAGAGCGGGAGGCCAGGGACAGACACATGGAACACAGAGTCTGAGCTACCCCTAAGGGATGGAGGTCCAGGAGACTTGGACACCTCCACATATACACAGAGAGAGGGAAATGTTTTCTTGGCTCTGTGTGGCCCTGAGTCAAAAGCCTGACCCCACAGCTGTTCCTCATTTGGGACTTAGCTCCTGCTGAGTGTCATAAGGAGGCCAGAGCTTGGGGGGACTCTGTAAGCAGGAGGATGCTGGGGAGGAGTTGGGTAGGGGGAAGGGTACTTCAGTCCCTGGGCTCTGTGGGCTGTGGGCAGTGACAGAAGGAAGCTGAAAAGGTGGCCAAAACCCTGAGGAGAGGCTTCTTGCACAGGCTCTGCCTTGGTGACTAACTTGCCACTGTTTGAGTTCTCAAAGACTCACTTTGCAGGAAAGCCCTCAGCCTGGGCAACACAGGCCAGAGGGTCACCCTTCTAAACCTCACAGCCCAGCACCATATGCTGTGGAGAAAGGCGGGGTCAGGGGGATGCAGTGTGTGTTTCCAGCAATACAGTGTGTCCTACCAGGGTGGGGTGGGGACAGGATGCTGGCAGCTCAGGATACAGGTGCCACCCACTCGCCCCTCTCCCCCTACCTCCAGAAGATGGACAATCTGATGAAAAAGCTTGACTTGGTCATGTGACCCCAGTTCTCCTGCCCTCTCTGGCTTGTAGGTTCTTTCCATGGATGGTAGGGTATCGATGCCTTAGCACATGATTTCTAATCTGGTGGGCCTGTCACCAGGACAGCCAGCCCCCCAGGCTCTCCCCATTTGCATGGGCAGGCTGTGGCCCTAGCTCCACCTCTTTCCAAAAGTGAGGGTTTGAAACCTAATGAGTAATGGTACCCAGTTTTCAGATGGAGAAACTGAGGTGCCCTTTCTCAACTCAAGTTCCTGTACAGCTTTAGAAACAGACTAGGCTGTTGCCACTGCCCAGAGGGAAGGAGAAAGAACATTGAGGACAGAGGCAGGAACCTGTCCTATGTCACAACCAAGTTCTGCCTGGCGCACCACCTCATTCCCAGGGTCCTGTCCCTGCCCCTGCTCTGTGCTTGGCCAAGGGGACAGCAGGGGTCAAACAAAACTGTGCCCCAGAAGTCAGCTGGAGAGACAGAGACCCCAGAAGGGCCTAGGAGTCTGCTCTTGTGTGTGTGAGGAGCCCAGTGTGTGGACTTGAGAAAGGTGTAGGGGCAAGAAGGAGGAAGGAGCATGCTGGGAGGAAGAAACCAGTTAGGCCAGGCTGAAGGCCAGGGTGTGGAGGGAAGGGAAGATGAAAGAAGGAGCAAGCGAGCTCAGAAAGCCAGGCTCAGGACGTAGAGAGTAACTCACAAGGAAGCTGAAGGGAAAGAGAGGCCCCGGGCACTGGCAAGACTCGGCCCAGGCCAGTTGGCTGCACTCGGGAGAAGCACCTGACATGACATGAAAAGCAGGCCATGGCCTGCAAGCCAGGGCACCCTGGGGTCAGCTGGGTTCCTTCCTTGGAGACTCAGAGCCTCCTAGTGTGACAGACCAGGTACCCAGGCGAGTGGCTTGTGGGTGACCCTTCCAGGGCCCATGTACTGTCGAAAGCTGAGCACCGTTCTTACCCCTAGCAGCCTTGGATGCTGAGTCCCCGCCCCATGCCCAGGTAGAGACAAACTGAAGCTCAGGGCACCAAGCCTGAGCTTGCCTAAAACGCCACACTCCTAAAACAAGGAGTAAGGACCAGGAAGGGCCAAGTGGTTCAGCTCTACTAACTAAGGTCCAGCTCCTTCCCTCACACAGATTCCCACCCAGCAGACCTTAGCATTCTCTCAGGCCTTTGGTTTTTTGTTTGTTTGTTTGTTTATTTTGTCTTGTTTCTTTGTTTTAACAGTCTCACTATGTAGCCTTAGCTGGCCCAGGATGGAATTGGCTATAAAGACCTCAAAAATCTGCCTGCCTCTGCCCCATCCCCCACTCCAAGTGCTAGAGTTAAAGTCATGTGCCACCACGCCTGGCTTACCTGCCTCTTAAAAGGTGTTGGTGAAGGTTCAAGGACCAGCCCTGCACTAGCTGTACTGAATGCACATCTCACACTAGACACACTCTACCCTAAAACCACAGCACTGTCCTAGCAGGATGAGATCAAGTCACTGGGGTGACCTCAGGGACACGGTGAGAGAGTCCCCACTTCTGACATGGATAGGCTCTGGCTCCCATGGACTCAGGCTAGGCACCAGGGTCAGAGACAACACAGCCCTAGGTCTTTCTGAAAGGAAGCAGACAGAGGACACATTCTGTCACTGAGAGTGACCTCATGAGATATCCAGGACCTTGACTAGGAAAACAGTCCTTGTAGGCACCAGGGAATTGGGGGAGTGGGGGGGGCAGTGCAGATTCTGCAACAACAGCACAATCAGTCCTTCTCTGAGCTGATAATGACACACAAAAGCATCCATATGGCAATCCTTAGCCCCTGCGGGCACCATGTACCACTAAAGGCTAGAAGATGGATAGGGAGAGAATCCGGGATGGGTTCTAATAGTAACTGTAAATGTCCTTATAAGAGAGAAGCAGGGGGGCTGGAGAGATGGCTCAGCAGGTAAGAGCACCGACTGCTCTTCCGAAGGTCCTGAGTTCAAATCCCAGCAACAACATGGTGGCTCACAACCATCTGTAATGAGATCTGATGCCCTTTTCTGGTGTGTCTGAAGACAGCTACTTAGATATAATAATAAATTAATCTCTAGGCCAGAGCGAGCGGAGCCGGCCAGAGTGAGCAGAGGTCCTGAATTTAAATTCCCAGCAAACAAATGATAGCTTGCAACCATCAGTATAGCTCACAAAATAAATAAATAAATCTGGGGGGTGGGGCAGAGCTGGGTACATGGCTCCATAGCAGAGTGCCTGCTTAGCATAGACCCCATAGGTTCTGGGGTCTTTCTTCACCACTGCCCTGAATGAATGGATGGATGAATGAATGAATGAATGAGTGAATGAATGAAGCCATGTGTGGCAGCATACGCTGGCATTCCTAACACTTTGGAGGCAGAGGTATGACCATGAGGAATTCAAGGTCTGAGGTTATTCTGAGCTACAGGAGACCTTGACTCAAAAAAGAGGGGAGGGGAACAGGGAGCCACCAAGACTGGTCATTGAGTAACGGCACTTGCTGCCCAAATCTAAGGACCTGGGTTCCATCCCCACTGCCCATGTAAAGATAGAAGGAATAACACAACTGCAGAACCCTGTCCCCTGACCGCCACTTACCAGCCATGGCATGTGCCCAGCCAGACACAAGCCTCGTGCACACACAATAATAAATAAAACATAATATAAATAAAAACAGAATGATAGGGAGGCAAAGAGGCTTGGGTGCAGAAAGGGGAAAGGAATGAGCGGATGGACTAGGAACTGAGGTGACTCAGTTGCAAGGAATGTCAGCAGCCCGCAAGAGCTGGAGGAGACAGGGAACATGGTCTAGCCTGCATTTCAGTCCCACAGGGCTCATCTCAGACTCTGACATTCCGGACAAGGGAAGAATGAATTCACATTGTCTTAAGCTTCTGACTTTCTGGCCTCTTGGGTTCAGCGATTATAAGGAAAACACCGTCACTGAGGAACAGGGGTTGGGGTGAGTGATGGGGCCCGACTGTTACTACTGCTTAAACTGCCCCCAGTGTATCATGAACCCCCCCGTTACAGTTACTAGGGAGAAGTCATGGAGTCCCACCTCAGGCTGACTGCAGGAAACCATCCAGTTGGGAGAGAGGGTACCATAGTGCAGGATGACTGGCTGGGTGGGAGTGGACATATGAGCAGGCTCCCAGACCTTGTCCCACATCTGCGCACACCTGGTAGTGACAGGCACCTTGATGCCCATGAACAGGCCCTGGTCTGTTCTGGCCACTGGCACCTTCTGTACCTGACCAGGAGCCCCACTGAGACATAAGATCACAGGATGCATCCATAGGCCACCCTACTCTTACAGCCAGCTCTGGGAAACCTGGAGGCCCAAGGACCATGGTCCCAACAATGACAATGGGGTGTGGCAGGCAACTCAGCCATCACTGGGCAGCAAAAACACATCCTACAACCTTATATCCAAGCTCAAGAATGGGCTTCAGGAGATCCAGGCTGGTACCTCCAAAACACGTGGCCCATTCTGCCTTTAGTGATCAAGGAAAGACAGAGCCTGAGGCCTAAAGGAGGCTGGTAGCTCCACCTGATCTAAGGCAGATCTACCCAGAGAAAGAGGCTACCAAGGTGGGGGTCCTGAAGGCCAAGGCTGGGGACCTCAGGGGACTATAAGAAAACAAGAATTGAAAGGAGGACTTGGGTAGCTGGGAGGGGCCCCTCGGGCACTGAGAGATAGGGGAAAGGAGGGCTCAATCAGCAAGACCAGCTACAGAGCCCAGCAGCTGCTGCCCAGCCCACAGAGATACTTGGAGAAGGTGTGACAGTCTGCTGTCTGTACCTGGGGACAGCCAGAGCTCACACCTATGAGCCCTTTGCAAAACATACCTAGGGTACCCCTCAGCTGCCCTACCCTGCTTCTCCCAGGGCATGGGGTGGGGAGGATTTGGCCAATCTGACAGAGAACAATAAGCAGGAACTTAGAAGTGATTGACAGGTCCTTTCATTCATTAAAGCCAAGATGGGCCTCCCACTTCAATAGGAAAAACAAAACAAAACAAACAAAGACCAAAAAAAAAAAAAAAAAAGGAAAAACCAAACCAAAACAATAAAAACCAATGCTGACCAGTCCTCTTGCCTGAAAATGACCCTCTCTTTAATCAATGAAGGGATCAGGGACAAAGCTGTCAGCTGGCTACCAAACACCTCATAGTAAAGTGCCTAAGTGACCAGATCTAATGTCACCATCATCACCCCTAAGTCTCTGTGACAAGGTATTATTTAGCCTCACTCCACACACCAGGGGAAACTGAGCCACAGGCAAAGCTCTCTACTTCAAGGCCATGGGCAAGCAGGAAGACAAGGAGACAGTCTGCAGGAGGAAGAAGACAGGCCGTTCAGGCAAGAGGGTGGTGGAGAGTGGCCTCCCAGCACCTTTCCAGAGGGGACAAGGAAGGCATCCTTTTGGGGGGACCAGATCTCAGAGCCATCCTAAGAGCATTCAGGGAAATTTGAGAAGAATAAGACAGAGACAGCAGAGGCTTCCGAGAAGCCCACAGATGTCCCACTGAAAGCCACAGGCTTCCTGCCACCAATGCCCAACTGCCACCTGTTTGGTACTATTTCAGAGGCAGACATTGCTCTTACCCAGTAATGGGCCTGTGAAGCTTCCCCTAGACCTTCCACTCCTGTTCTGGGAGCCCCAGAGGGTTCTCTCCTGACTTGCCACACCTAAGCCTGCAGTGGGTGCTGAGAACAGCCAGAAATGGGGTGGGGCTCTCCCTACTGTAACCTCTATAGCAACCTCTCCCCCAGGGTAGCCAAAGATGGTCCTTGTCAGACACACCCACCGTCCAGACTGGCATTCAATGTCACACCCTGTTTGTCCATGTGCTTTCCTGGCTTGACTGTTTCGTAGTTTGGACTCTATGGTCCTTTCTTCACCTTATTGGACTTTTCCTAGTCCTTGTTCAGATGAACTCTCATCAACTCCCAGGCAAGGATGGCCCCTGCCTTGTGCTTGACTCTGCCTTCTTCTCACCATGCCAGTCAGGAGCTCATCTGTTGGCCCTCCATCCTCTCAGTGGGAAGAGAAGCCTCTTAGGTTAGGCTCCACCTAGGCTTCAGCTCTGACCCAGCCTAGGGCAGTAACAGCAGCTGGGCCCACCTCACCCAACCCCCCTGGTCTTCTTCACCTCCACCCAAAACACTAAGCCTGCAGCAAGGACCAGCAAGGATCCAGGGAGGCCTTAACCCTCCCTTGCACGGCAGAGCTTCCCAGGAAGATCTCCCTGAACACTTAGCTGCCCTGGGCATTGGCTGAGTGTTCCACCCTCTGGCACAGAGGAGATCAAGGCTTGTGTCTTGGGATCCTGGGTGCCGGTTCTGGCTGGGTCACCTTAGAGGGAGGCTGCCTTCCCTTCTGCTGCTGGGGCTCATCTGTGTGAAGTCTGGGGCTGACTCTCACCACAGGAAAGACTGCCAGGGGAAATGAGCACCTGTTAATGCTCTTCAGCCCCACTCCACCCCTGGGCCCCCTTACGGGGACCTTTCCTACACTCCCCACCCCCAATCCTGACAGCTGGAGGTAGGATCGATCCTGAATACTCTCTGAAAAAAGCCAGTTTCTGCTAGACCCGCCTTGCTCCCAGCGCCACACACCCAGCCCTGAAGGTAAGGAAGAGCCCCCCATTCAACTAGGGGGTTGTGGCCAAGAAGGGGTGAAGGGTCATCTACCTGGGATCTTTGGTTTCATGCCTACCCCAAACCATGGGATGTGGACATCTAGAAAGGTTAGAAGGTTTAATGGGTTGAGGAGCACAGGCGTGGGGACAGGAAAGGGGACCTTTAAGGAAGATTAGAGTCTAGCTCACCAGTGATAAGCACACCCCAGCACATCTGCACTGGGAACGCGGCCTCAGAACACCCAGGTGGAGGTGAGGTTGGTCTCTCACCCAGGGCTGCGGGTGGAGGTGGGGATGAGCTCAGGGGCCCGGGCAGATCTTTGGGGGGTGGGGTGGGGGTGGGGCTCCGCCTCCTAGGCCTGCAGGCCAGCGCTCAACTTCCAGCCCTGAATCCGCAGGATGTACAACCCCTGCTCGGATTCGTGTTCCCAAGGCACGCACTGGCCCGCGCTGCACCTGCACACACACCCAAACGCACACTAATGTGCGCTCGCACACGCCTCCCTCCGCGCAGCGCCTCCTACCTGCCGCGTCGCCGCAGCTGGAGCTGGACTCCCGGGATGTAGAGCACAGTGCGGGCACTGGAGCGGAGGCTAGACCAGCCCGCGCCACAGCCTGGGACTCTGCGGGGAGATGATGCTCCGGCAGCCCGCAGACGGGGGTTGGAACTTGGACCCCGGGGCTTCGGTCTGTCCCGCCCCTCCTCTCAGCCTCCTCCCATTGGAGGCCAGAGGCGTGGTCTCTCGGGGTGGGGCGGGGCGGGGAAGGGAGGTTGTTGCGCATGCGAACTAGAGAGGCTGTGTCTCCCCCGGGGCCGCCCAATAGCGCTGGCTCGGAACTGGAAGGGTGGCCCTGACCCAACACTCCTTCAAACCCCACTCCAGTGCTGTCCGCGATAGGAGTGCATCCCGGGACGTTGACTGCCTACCTCGCCATTGGCCTTGGAGGACCTGCGTGCCCCACCAAGTGCTGGCAGAGAATGTTGGCCGACTTGGGGTATGCATCTTAGCCGGGCTCAGACAGGGCCAAGGCAGGGCAGCTGAGAATGGGAAGACCCAATGAGAGGAGAACCACTCCCTTTCCATTTGTATCCAAACACCCATTCCCAAGATTTTAGCTGGAGAAGAGGAATGTAGGCCCTGGTGAGGTGTCCAGAGGGCCCCAGTCAGTTAAGGGAAGCTGGCCCTATCCTGTCCGGTCCTGTCCTGTCCTGGGCATTTATCTGCTCTGAGTGTAGACTAAAGCAGC
Source organism: Mus caroli (assembly GCF_978045245.1). Classification (NCBI taxonomy): domain Eukaryota; kingdom Metazoa; phylum Chordata; class Mammalia; order Rodentia; family Muridae; genus Mus; species Mus caroli. The sequence goes on along the minus strand of NW_028227263.1, from coordinate 48,256,400 downwards.
AGGGCCCAGATTTTTGACTCTCTCTGTCTGCCTTCAGAAGGCCCTGGAATACACCAAGCCTTGGTTTCTTACTCTGTAAAGTGGGAACTGCAGTCTCTTCAGACCAGGCGGTTTGGGGGAATCCCAGGGAGATTTATAGATGACCTAGGCTGGCCAACAGTAGGCTGGGTCACTCTAAGGCCACAGAGACAAAGCTTGCCTGACCTGGTCATCCTGGTCGCTCACAGGTCAGAAACTCAGGCCCACTCATCCCTCTAGTTTCCTGGTCTCTGTTAATGATTACCTCAACCTCAGTCACCCGGCCCTCTACCTCACCCCTGTCCCTGGCCACATAAGTGTAGCTCCATCTGGTTACCTGACTGACCAAATAGTTTCCAACCATGTTGCTGTTCCCCCCACCCACCACCACCCACACACAATGTTCCAAGACTGTGCTAGGTTCCGCTCTCCATTTACCCTAGTCCTGGCCTATGGCTGCCAGCCCAGGGTTTTTTACATTCTTTCCATCCCCACAGAAAAGCTCTTCTATTGCCTCCACACAGCCTCAGCATGTCTCTGTCCAGAAGCCCTTGGTCCACAAACCAGATCTGGATCAAGGGCTCACTCCACCAATTACCGAGAAAGTTCTTTATCCTTCCCTGGTCTCAGTTTCCTTGTCTGTAAAATGGGCTTTCTAGGAGAAGCACATGGTGATTGTGGGGTCAAAAATGTCCAAAAGGTTCAGTCAAAGTCCTCAAGCAAGGAAGCAGGCAGCATTGCCTCTGTCAGGGCACCTCTCAAATCTTCCGAGATAGAGCAGGGCTCATGTCTGGGAAAGAGTGTTCTTCAGCCCACAAAACCATGGTATCCAGAGAATGCTCTGACTCTCTTCTATAGCTCGGAGTACGGAGCCAGGAGAGGGGTACTATGTGTTGGTTTCATTCGTGGGCTCTGCCTTGACTTCTTAGCTGTGTGGCCTTGGACATGAGACCTGTACTGCAGAACCCACAGCGGCATCCACACTGCAGTCATGGGGTCTCATTGGCTTGATTCCTGGGAAGTCCTTATGGGGCCCTTGGGGCCCTCTAGCTGTTACTGTCCTCTAGCCCAGCCTGTTCATTGTATAAAGATACAGTGTCTCCAGCAGCAGAGACACATACTCTGCATCATGATGTTTAGGCCCAGGTGCCTTAGAATCATCGGGCTTAGACTGGGAGGCCTGTCTCAGAGCCCATCTCTGGCAGCGCCCACCTTCCTGAGAGATGAGGGAAGAAACCTAGAGAGACAGCGACCTGTCGAGGGCATCTGGACTTGAGGGAGCAGAGGCTCTGATCCTTGGGGAGCAGAAGATCAAGGCATGCCAGAAGAGCCGGGCTGCCTACCTAACAAGGCTTTCTGGGGGGTGGATGATGCATCTTTGCCAATGTGTTGGCCTCAGGACCCTGCCAATTGGTTTTTATAAGCTTAGTCATCTAATGGTGCCATTAACGAGCCTGATGGCTAGGTGTTTTCCCATTAAATTCTCACAGTTATTAGCCCCACTTAGGCAATGGCAGACCTGAACCTCAGGGAGATGCCCCAGGTCACAAAATTAGTAAACAGCAGAACCAGGATCCAGACCTACCGAACTATGCTGGTTCTATCTATTTTGTGTTGGGCCTCTCCTCCTCCTCCTTCTCCTCTCCTGGCTTTCAGGAAAAGGACATCACTGTAGGCCCCTTGATCTGATGTCCAACCTCTACTTAAATTCCCTTGTAACTGGGAACTCATTCCTTCCAGGGATAGCCCCATCCCTTCTACTTGTCAGAATCAGAACCCATTCTACCTAGCTCTGCAGAGCTCTATGTCCCTCACCAATGCCCAGGAACAGAATCTTCTCTGCACAGGTCAGTAACACCATCATTACTGTTCCTGAGTAATAGTGTTACAGTGTTTCCCGGGTGAAATTCATAATGATCATCAGGGGTTTTTTTTCCTTCCTCCCTCCCTTCCTTCCTTCCTTCCTTCCTTCCTTCCTTCCTTCCTTCCTTCCTTCCTTTTCTTCCTCTTCTTCTCCTCCTCCTCCTCCTTTTCCTTCTCTTCCTCCTTCCTTTCTTCCTTTCCTCCTCCTCTTCTTCTTTAATCATTTTGGCTGGCCGTGGACTCCCAAGTTCAAATGTTTCCTCCATCTCAGCCTAATAAATGCTGGAACTATAGGTGTTGCTGTGTCTGAATGTGAACTGTGCCCACATAGGCTCATGTGTTTAAACAGGTGGTGTCCATCAGATGGTGCTGTTTTGGCAGGTTGTAGAATTTTCAGGAGGTGAAGCCTCAAAGGAGGAAGTAAGTCATTTAAGGAAGGCCTTGAGATTTTACAACCCCACCCCTGTCCACTCTGTGCTTCTTAACTGTGGACTCAGTGTGGCTAGGAACCTTGTGTGTCCTTTCTCAAACTATAAGTCAAAAACTCCCTTTTCTAAGTAGCAACTGTCATAGTAATGATACAGAAAATTGTATCACTAATACAGAAAATTGGTATCATGAGTAGGGTTTTTGTTATAATAAACCTGAGCAAGTCATTTGGAATTGCTTTGCAAGAGGAATGTGGGAGAACTTGGGGCTATGGACTATAGAACCTTCTTCTAGAAAGGTGTAGACAGAGCTCAAAGGGACATTGTGATGGGAGTTTAGAGGATGAGAACACCAAAGGACTAAGTTGTTCAATAGGGCAACTTCCAAGACAGGATCTAATAGTAGCCAGGCTCTGTCGTGGCTACTGCTCACTGCTCTTGTCAGGCCTACAGTGAGAGGAGGAACAGAGGAGCAGAGAGATATGAAAATGTGTAGTTTGGTGGTGGGAAGGAGGGAGCTTAAAGTTGCAGGCAAGACCAGTGCAAGAGCAGTTGTTATTGACAGGAGTATCCCCATCAAAGAGAGAATCTAGTACTGTGCCTTGGGATGATTTAAAAAGAAGATTCTCAAAAGGCAAGACCTTGCCCATCAGAAGAGCCATCCTATGGGAATGCAAACTCCTTTCCAAAGAGAGAACCTGAGCCTAGAACGTTGGAGAAGGGGTTTTTAGCTTGCTTCCTTGTTGCTCCGATAAAAACCAAAGCCAAAGGCAGCTTGGAGGGTGTAGTGGCTATTCCTGGTTGTCAACTTGACTATATTTGGAATGAACTTCAATCCAGAATTGGAAGGCTCACCAGTGACCCTTATCTGGAGGCTTGGAGATAGAAGTGTCTGATCTGGATCTTGGTATGGAGATCTTGAGGCATAGTGGCTATGGATTCCAGAAGATTAAGTCTCTGAGTTCAAGGTCATCTGGGATTAATGGTGTAGTGGAACACACCTTTAATCTGGGCTACACCTTCTGCTGGAGACAATATAAGGACATTGGAAGAAGGGAGTCTTGCTCTTGCTCCTTCGCCTGCTTGCTGTGTGAGACTGAGTAACTGCTAGATCCTTGGACTTCCATTCACAGCTACTACTGAACCATTGTTGGGAATTGGGCTGCAGACTGTAAGTCATCAATAAATGCCTTTACTATATAGAGACTATCCATAAGTTCTGTGACTCTAGAGAACCCTGAGTAATACAGAGGGGAAAGGGTTTATTTCGTCTTACTCTTTCAGGGCGTAATTCATCATGGACGGAAGTCAGAGCAGGAACCTAGTGGTAGGAAGGACGGAAGTCAGAGCAGGAACCTAGTGGTAGGAACTGAAGCAGAGACCATAGGTGACTGTTGCTTGCCGATGTTGCTAGATCATAGACTGTTGCTTGCCGATGTGTTCCTTGCTTCTACTCAGCTGACTTGCACAACACAGGACCACCTGCCCAGTGTACTACCACCCACAGTGGGGTAGGCTCTCCTCTATCAATTTAGCAGTCAAGAAACGCCCTACAGAGATACCCACAGGCAAATCTGATGGCATAGCTTCCTCAATGGATGTTCTGTCTTCCTAGGTGTGCCAAGGGGACAACCAATTAGTCATGATAAAGGGGCTCTCTGCTAAAAACAAACAAACAAGCAACAGTCTAAGAATGTATTTTTTCATATTCAGCCACCAAAACATACAGAACCCACTACAGCTTTGGTCCAGGGGGATAAAGCTACATCCTGAGCTGAAAGCAGAACTTGGCAATGTTGTTCGCCTGGTACTAGATGTTCAGGCATGGGACAAAGAATGAAGGGCATCATGGAGGTTTGCCCTAAGATTTCAGAAGGTCCTCCCCAACCCCTGGGCTCAGGCAATGCATGGCAGTTCTGCAAGGAGGTCCTAAGTATCCTCAGCATTAAGCTGGAAATGTGAAGTCTAAATTACAATGGAGACCGTAGGATACTGGAGGTGCCTGGACATGGGGCATCTACCAAGGAAAGCTGCAGGCATGAGATGAACGAAGCCAACCCAGGAGAGAGGCTATATGTGTTGCAGGTAGCGGAGCTAAAGAGGCAGCCTACCCAAATTCTTTGGAGCCCAGATGACTCCATCACAAGCCCCAAATACTAGACATAGAATTTCAGGCTTTGGTATCTGCCCTGATGGATTTTGGTTTTGCTTTGATCTGATCTTTCTTTGCCATCCTTGATTCCTTCCATTTGGAATGGAAATTTTACTCTAGGCCACTGTATGTTGGAAATATGTGACTTGTACCATTATTGTTGTTGTTGTTGTTGTACAGAGGCTCACAGTTAAGGGACAACCTCAACTCTCAGAAAAGATGTTGGGACTGTTAAAGACTATGAGGACTTTTGAAGTTGGAATAACTACGTTTTACATTGTGAGATGGTCATGAGCTTTGGAGAACCGGAAGTAGAATGCTGTGGTTTACATGTGAAACGCCCCTCACTGGTGCATGTGCCTGATCACTCAGTCCTCAGCTGATGGCATTATTTGGAAGGCTGTAGGGCCTTCGGGAGGTAAAGCCTCACTACAGGAAGTGGATCACTCAGGGTGGGCCTTGAGGTTTGATAGCCTGACCTCATTTCCTGTCCACTCTCTGCTTCCTGATACTGTGGCTACAAGATGACCAGCCACTCATGTTCCTACCACCACCTTCCATAATGCACTATATCTCTTCTTAAACTATAAGCCAACACAAACCCTTCCTGCCTAAAGTTGCTTCTTGCCAGGTATTTGGTAGCAGTAAGAAAAGTAATAATGGTGCGTTATTGTACCTGAACTAGTATCCTTTTTTTTTTTAACTCCCAGCAACCAACTTGCCAATCTATTATTGAAGAGGGTGAAGGAGATGACTTGGTGGATTAAACACTTGCTAGGCAAGCATGAGGACCTCAGTTCGAGTCCCCAGAACCTGTGTGAAACTGGGTGCAACCGTATGTAATGGCGTACTCTTGCACCGAGACGGGGAGTGGAGACAAGGGGATCCCCAGATGCAAGTTCATCAACCCGCTGTATAAGTGATGGACAGTGAGGGACACTGTCTCAAATAAGGTGGAAGATGAGGACAGACATCCAAGGTTAGACTGAGATTTCCACACACACCACAACATGGACGTGCCCCAATCATACAACATATATTTACATATACTAAAATACAACCTGCAGAGAGCCCCCTCAACATGTGGAGTGGTCCAACACAGCGGCTCTTAGTGCCTGGTTTCTTTAGGTGAGACGACATGGGAGCCATGTTAACTGGTTCCACAAAGCGATTTCAGGCCCGGGATCCAGAATGCAAGAAGCTGGGGTCTGGAGAGATGGTTCAACAGCTAAGAGCACTGGCTGCTCTTCCAAAGGCCCTGGGTTCAATTCCCAACACACACATGGTGTTTCACAACTGTCTGTAACTTCAGTTCTGAGAATCTGACACAAACCTTCCACAAACACACATGTAGGCAAAAGCACCAATCACATCAAATAAAAATAGATTATATAAAAAAGATCGAAATGTTAGAAACAAAACACCAACAACAAAAACAAACGGATTTAAAAAAATAAATTTAAAAAAAATGCAAGGAGTCCAATTAGAAATCCAGGACTTACAGTTAGGCTGGGTAAGGTGATGCACGCCTGTGACTTCAGTGTCTCAGGAGACTGAGGCAGGAAGATTGAAAGACCAGTCAGGGGATGGAGAGACAGCTCTGTCACCAAAGTGTTTGTTGTGTGATAATGAGAACCTCCTATCTGATTCCCATCAAGAAAGAAAACAAACCATGAACAATGGCCTGTGCCTAAAGTCCCACCCCTGGGGAAGCGGAGACTAACTAGCAAGTCCCTGGAGTCCAATGGCCAACAGAACAGAAGAGGGGAGCACCAGGCTCAGAGAGCAACCCTGCCTCAGGAAACAGAGTGGCGAACAACTGAGGAATACAGTAACTTGGATCTCTCCCTTCTACGTGCACATGCACACGAATACACACGCATGCACATGTGCATGCACACGCACACAGAGTTCACACTCAGCCATGCTGGATTACACAGTGACACTGACTCAGAAATAAGCAAGCAGCTTCTCGTTTGGAGCAGCTGCTAGTGCCCTGCACAAAGAATGAAAAGTGAACTTGTACTTCACAGAGTCAGATGGCATGCCAAGCCAGCACGGGGGACAGAATGTCCTTAATTCTTTATTACTGGACATTAGAAGCCAGCTGAGGCTGGAGATGGGGCTCAGTGGGGCAGCACGTGCTTGGCGTGCACAGGTTTGGCTTCTAGCCCTGGGAAAAAGGAAAGAAAAACTAAAAAATGTCTAAGGTGGTATCCTAGCTACTTTTGTACTGCAGTGAAGGGGCACCATGGCCTAGACCAAAACCAACTTACAGAGTTTATTGGAGGTTTGCAGGCCCAGATAGTTAGAGTCCATGACCACCACGGTGGGTAGCATGGTCTGGAGCAGTAGTGGAGAACTTACATCCTTATCCACAAGCAGGAGACAGACAGACAGAGACAGATGAGAGAGAGAGAGAGAGAGAGAGAGAGAACTGAGAATGTGTAGACTTGTAAGCTCAGCGCTCATGCCCAGTGGCGCATTCCTGCACCAAACCTCTTCCTCCATCTTTTAATCCTTCCAAACAGCTCCACCAATGAGGACCAATTTCTCAAACATGTGAGTCTATGAGGTCTGTCCTCATTCAAACCACCACAGTAAGTATGCTGGCCCCTTCCTTCCCTATCGTCCCAGTTGAGGTAGGAGAGTCGCCTCAAGTGTATGGCCAGCCTGAGCTATACAGTGAAACTCTGGCGGTAGAAAGATAGATAGATAGATAGATAGATAGATAGATAGATAGATAGATAGATAGATGATAGATAGATAGACAGACATTGGAAGCACTGCCCTTCACAAACTCCAGGAAGCAGTTTAAGAACAGAGAGGCTGCCTGTGCAGAGGAAGTCTGACAGATAGCTAAGGAACAAAGAGGTTGCTTTGTTCCCTACAAGGCAGGTGGAGAGGTGTGGGAAGACGTGGAGAACTGAGTGGCGGAGCAGCGAAGGGGGGGGTGATATTTCTTTAACTAAATCTTTAAAAAAATGTATTACTGAGATACAATTTACCTATCGTAAGATTCACCGTTTAGAGACTGGGGAGGGAGTGTAGATCGGTGTTAGAGAACTTTAGCTTAGTGTGAGCAAGGCCCAACCCTAAATGATAGTTCTTTCAAGTATAAAATCCAGTGGTCTAGTATCTTTACACTGTACAGCCATCACTGAAAGCAAACTCAGAACATGTTCTTTACTCCAAAAGAAAGTGCTCACCCTCAGTCATGCCCCGGGCGACAGCTAATGACTCTGTCATCTTGGACTTGCCTGCCGTGGGTGTTTCATAATGGAATCATACAACATGTGGCTTTTGTTTCTGCACTCTTTCACTTAGCCTTCTGTTGTCATGTTAGAGCATGAATCGGGACTTTATCCCTGTTTAGGGTTGGATAATAGCCCATTGTGCAGATATGCAGATTTTGCATAGCGTTCATTTGCTGATGAGTGCCCGGGCCTTTCACCCTTTTTTGGCTACTGTGAATAATGACACTGTGCACTGTTGCAGGGTATTCACCAGTGAAGACTGTTTGGACATGGGTTTAAGCCAACAGCGCGTCTATATTAGCCAGACAGTGCATACACTGATGTATGGGATCCCAACAGAGTACCAAGCCTTTCTCAGGGGGAGCTTTAAGCACAAAAGCCCTACCCTGGGTTGACACACTTCAGTTAACAAGAACAGTTAGCCAGAAACAGAACTCCAGAAGCCAAAAGCAAGGTTAAGACATTTAGAGACTTTCCCAGAACTATGGGATTGATGAATTCAGTTTTGGCGGGTGATGCTGACGATGTGGTGAGGTTTACAGCCTGAATGGTTCTTCCATCATGGAGTCAGTTGTGCTAAGGTCTCAGGGCCTGCTAAGTCTGGGGCCCTGTTACATGCACATCTGCATAAAAGTTTCTGGGAGGATTCGAGTTTTCTGCTCTCACAGGACTGCCTAGAGGTTTGAATTGTGATTCCAGGGAAAGCTGTGTGGTTTCGTTGGTCTGTGGTTTTGGTGTTGACAGCAGCACATGTTCTCACGTGACAACAGACCACAGCCTCAGCATGGCAAGGCCATGTTCTCACATGACAACAGACCGCAGCCACAGTGTCACACATTTGACTTTGATTTTTACTTATCTGTTTTTATTATTATTTTATGTGTATGGGTGTTTTGCCTACATGTATGTCTGTGAAACACATGCATGCCTTGTGCCTTTGGAGGCCAGAAGACAGTGTTAGATCCCCTGAAACTGGAGTTATAGATAGTTCTGAGCTAGGTGCTGGGAATTCAACCCAGGTCCTCTGCAAAGAGCAGCCAGTACTCTTAACTGCTGAGCTGTCTCCCCAACCACCAACACATTCAACCCAAGACCAGTTGTATAGGTCTGTGGTGCACAAACATATACACAGATGAAACACTTGTACATATAAAACTTAAACATAAAGAAAATACTTTTTAAAATTCTATCTGGTGGGGGACAAGTCTGGAGGTCAAAGGCCAACTTACAAGAATTGGTTTTCTCCTTCTGCCATATAGGACCCGGGGACTGAACTCATGTCATCAGGTTTGGTAGCAAGTCCCTTTATATGCTGAGTCAGGGTTTCATGTATATAGTCTACTGTAACTTTAAATTTTCCATGTAGCTGAGAGAGGCACTGAACTCTGGCTCTCCTGCTTCCCCACCGAACAGTTGGGATTACAGCTATGCGCTGCCACACCTGCTTGGATTTTATTTGGTTTATTTGGGGTTTTTTTGATACATAAATGCTCTGTATGGATGTACACCTGCATGCCAGACGGGGCATCAGATCTCTTTATAGATGGCCTAAGCCACCACATGGTTGCTGAGAATTGAACTCAGGACTTCTGGAAGAACAGTCGGTGTTCTTAACCGCCGAACCATCTCCCCAGCACCCTTATTTGTTATTTTAAGAGTCTCCCTGTGTAGCACTGTCTGACCTTGAACTCTGTCTCCTGCCTCAGCCTCTCAAGTACTAATATGGCAATTGTGTACCAGGTGTGTACACCACACCCTGGCAGTGATGTTTAACTCCTGAAGAACTCACACACTGCTTCTCAAAGCGCTGATAGGCCACACTGGAGTGGGGATCCCTATCCATGTCCCTGTCTTTGGCAGACGAAAGCATCCACAGTGTCTCTCTAGTCTGGACTCTGACACTGCTCTGTGTGAGTAGCTCAGTACTAGAATTAAGTGGCTTATGGGGTGCTGAGAGTATCCATGTGGGCCTTAATGGCTGTCAGGGAGAGGTGGATCTGGTGTCACTTGAGGGTTGGGGATAGTAAGGCTTACTCAAAGAGGAAGCCTTTAAATCCCCTGAATGGAAAGCCAAAGACACTGGATAAAGTATTAACTAGTTCACAACATGGGTCCCTGGGACATAAAGGTGAGCTGGTATCAGGGGTCCTGCTCGTTGGAGTCCCAGCACCCTGGCAGCTGTTCCCATCTCTGGGGGCAGATGTGTGTGTCAGGGACTTCTATGTCCCTCATGAGCTTCCAGAGTCTCCCCTCACATTATGCCCACCTTTTAGGAATTAATTTTACCTTACTTGAAACCCAAGGACACTTCCTCCCACCAATCCTGACAAGGCCCCAAGTCCCTCCCAATCCTGAGGGGTCTTAGACCCCTCCTCTTCTTCCTTCTATAGGTGGGGCTTCCTGGTCACCATCTCCCCCCTGTCCCCATCCTTCCTTTTGCTTCAGCTTAGCCCCCTGCCCCAGCAGCCAAGGGCCATGGGAAAATCTCCACTTGGTCTTTACTCTGCTTATAAGTCTTGAGGGCAAGAATAAAGAGCAAGGATATTTTGAAAACTAATGTCATCAGCATCCTTGGGAGCACATCTGCATCCATGGGAGCACTGAGGTCAATCTGGAAAGATCTCTTTTGCATTGAGGGAAGCTGTTGGTCATTCACAGGTGGGTGGGATGCAAGCTGGGGATGGGCAGCCTACAGTAGCCAGGATTAGTCTGAAATGACTGTCCCAGGGTGGAGGAGGGGCCTTTCTCTGGAAGACATTGTTAGGATGTTGATTTAATGCTGAAGATTGGCAGTTCCTCAAGCACTATAGGGCGAAGGGAGGGCCGGTCCAGTAGCAGACACTATAAAGATAACAACCAACCAAAGTGCTGTCTGTCTCCTCCTGCGAGCTTCAGGCTGGCCTCTGGCCTCTGCAGCTCTCTGCTCAGGGGGTGAATAACCAGCAGGTGTGGGGGCTGCTCAGAGCTCAGGAACAGGCAGGAGACGGGGTACTTAGTCCCCGATGCTCTGTAGACCCTTGTGATCTTGAAGAAGTCTCTTCTCTACCTGGACATCGGTCCTCACCCTAGCTGCACGGATACCACAGCAGTCTGATAGTTCCTGTTTCTGGCGCCAAGAATCCAGTGAATCAGAGGTTTAGCTGTAACCTGATGACATGCTGTCTCTAGACGTTAATTTACATATTTAAAGACATCTTAAAACATATTACTGCTCTTGTCTGTGTCTTCTTATACTCAGTCCCAAGTACATTGGATTTTATTATACTGACGTTTTACAATGTTTTGTTTTGTTTTTGGAGACTTGCTCTGTACCCCAGACTGGCCTAGACTTTAGGCAATCCTCCTGCCTCAGCTTGAGCGCTGGGCTTACAAAGCATGAGTTTGGGACCAGTCTGGGCAACAGGGCAAGACCCTGTCTCAAAACACTGAAATAAACAAATGAAACCAAAACAAAGTGACATCCACAAAGCAATAGCAAACTTTTCTTGATGTCTTGATATTGAAACTACATTTATTTTATATAATTATTTTGCATCTGGGAAAGGATGTATTTTCTTACTAATTTAATCAATTATCTATCTGTGTGTGGGGTCTCTGTGCAGCCTAACAGTTCTCAAGAAGGTATTCTGCCCCCTAAAGGAATGTTTTGGAATATGTAGAGAAAAAATTTGATATGCCCAAGCTATACTTATTTTAATGTGTTTTTCTTTTGTTTAAATTTTATATGAAATTAAGCAATATATTGATTTTTTTTTTAAAAAAAGTATGATTACATCATGTAAGAGTACATCATGTAAGAGCTTTATTCCAAGGGTGACATCCTTATAGAAAGACCTAGAAAAGCAACACTTGGAATTCCAGGGCAGGAGATGAGGAATTCGGGGCCATTCTCAGCTAGGAACCCAATTGTGGGCAAGCCTGGGCCTTGAGAGATCATGTCTTAGATAAATACATATTTTAAAAAGAGGGTGTTAATTTGATTTCGCTGTAAATTTCCGAGGCTTAACAAAATTAAAATTGTGTATGTACCCGAGTGAGTTAATGAACATCACATGACCCTAGTGATTCCCCCAAGCCAGAGGACAGCATTAGATCCAAGAACAGGAATTCTAGATGTTTTTGAGCCACCATGTAGGTTCTGGGAACTGAACCCTGGTCTTCTAGCTGTATGACCTCTTAAGCATGGAACCACCATTCCTGACCCTTCTAAGACACAACGAAACAAAAACACCCCCCAATCGTCACACATTTATTTGTGTATATCTGCTGTCTGGATGAACGAACTCAAGTGTCTTTAACTGCTGAGCCATCTTTCCATCCCCAACTTCTGAGACTTTAAAAAATAATTTTGGGGGTTATGGTGGAGCTCATTTATAATCCCAGGAATTGGGAGCCAGTGGCAGAAAAACAAATCAGTATTTCAAAGCCTTTCTCAACTCAACATGAATTCCAGGGAAGCCTAGGTTTGCCTTTTCCCTCTCCTTTTGAACAGGGTCTTGTAGTAGTTTTAGCCCAGGCTTAGAACTCGGGGCCCTGCGCCTCAGCCTCCGGAGGGCTAGGGTTTTGGCATGTATCATCACACCCTTCTAGGGGATATCATACTTACGTAGGATTTTTGAATCTATCATCGTGAGTCAGGAACGTCTTTCTTTTTCCAACTCCTGAGGTTCTTGGGAAGTCAGATTATACTAGGCTTTTCAAAGGAGTCGGGGCACTCAAGTGTGGTCTTTCCCTGAGGGTACTGGGTGCAGAGTGAGGGCGGGTGACCCGAGGTATGATCCAGCTCCCAGCCACTAGTCTAATGGAGCCTGGTGCTCCATGCCTTTCTGGACTCCACTTGGAATTGACCACCCAGAAACCTCAGCCCAGTTGGCCAGCCTAGCACCAGCAAGGAGAGATGGACCGTGGGTCAGGTGTGCCCTCTGGTGGTACATGGGCAGGGAGGTGGCACCTGGAAGATATGCTTGATCTTCCAGGTGACTTCAGGTGGTGCTGGGGTTCCCTGGACCCAGTGGCCTTTCCTGTTCTTGGACGCTAGAGTAATCCAGCCTCAGAGATGAGTGAGCAGACCCCAGAGTCACATAGCACACCTAAATCTGTTGCCTTCTCACCTTCCTAAACACAGAATGCCAGACTCTTAATACCTTTACCCCCAAAATGGAGACAACCTTCTGCCAGGGAACTGAGAACAAGGCATCAAAGCAGGGAATTCGGAATTAATGATGCTCAATTGTCCGAAATAAGAGCTGGCATCAGGACTGTTGAGAAGAAAGCACGTTTGTCACGTGTTCATTTCCTTCATTTATTATTGTTTATCTCACACATTTATGTGTGGCATCATGGAAGACAGAACCAATGGTCCTCCAAAGATGTCCACACCCTGATCTCTGAAACCTGTGACTAAATTAGGTTACATGTGAACGACATGATGATCAATAATAGACCTAGTGATCTGGCTTTACAACATGAAGAGATTAGCTGGGCATGGAGACAAATCTACAGTCTACCCTTGGGGAGGTGAAGGCAGGAGGTTCTGGAATTCAGGATGATGCTTGACTACACATAAAGTTTCAGGGCAGCCTGGGCTACCTGAGTCTGTCTCAACAAACAGACGGGAAGCTAAGTCTGGACTGTCAGGTGGACCCGGGTTTTAGCTCCAGGGAAGGAGAGTTGAGGATGGAGGAGAAAGAAGAGTCAGAGAGAAATTTGGCTGTAGGGAAATGGAGCGATTTCTGGTTTTGAAAAACCTCCCCTTCTAGAAGCTAGGGAATGAGGGAGGGGTTCTCCCCCATAGAATACTAGGAAAGAAAGCAGTTTTACCAGCATCTTGACATTAGCCTAGTGGTGAGACCTGTGTTGTCAGAGAACTACAGGATACGCGGGCTTGTTCCTAGGCTTCGAGAGTTAATGAGGATTTGTTATAGCAGCAACAGGAAACTAATATAATGTTCTCACGGATGGCCACTGTCCACTCAGACGTGCACTTCCTAAAGCATTGGGGAGGCAAGGCTGTAGCTACTGGGACTTCACAGGGCTACAGAAAAATGGCTGTGAAGGTCTTCCCTCTGCTGCCCTTAAGGTCCTTTGCTTTTTGCTGACCCCACAAGAGCCCTGGAGCATGGTAGAAACGAGGCTGCCAGACACCCCTTTAGTTCTGAGTGTAAACTGACCTCTGAACAGCGCTGCACTTGAAAGCTGACATTGATCTTGGCCTCCATGCCTCTCTTGCTGCCCACGAAGAATGGAAGATAGAAGACAGATGCCCTGAAAGGCTGCTGTGTGAGGATGGACAGATAGATTGTCCCAGCCCAGAGGTCTTGGAGTCGACTTAAAACAAGAAAAACGCCACCTGCATGTTTGAAGCCACTCTTGATTAATAGAACCAGAATCCCTGAAGTTGAGGTCAGGAACATGTGTTTCCAGATCCGTCCTCAAGGGGACATCAGTGTGCATCGGAGTTCAGTTCTCCTTCGGCCTTGGGAGATCCTGCAACCTGTTTGTGGCTACAGTGCAGCGCTGGGTTGTGCAGCGCCTTCCACATGAGCAGCATCTCATAAGGCGCGAAGCGGTGCACCAGCAGCAGCTCGCGGTATATGCAGGGATCCAAGGATAAGCGCTGCACACTGGGCAGCTGCACGCCGAAGGGCCGGATGCCCTCGTGGCTGCTGGGCGCCAGGCCGGCCTGCTGTAGACACATGCCCATGTAGGCATCGTCGATGGGGAAGAGCGGGACGTGGTGTGCGGCGCTGCGCAGGTTGCGGACCGTGTGGCGGGACAGAAGGAAGCCGCCGCCGCTGCAGTACACAGGGTAGGCTACACCCGGGAAGATCTGTGGGGGCACGAAGTACTTGCTCCCGCTTTCGCGAATGGGCACAGAACCAACCATGAGCTGCCCGGTGAAGAGATGCTGCTCGGGCGACTGCACCTCTAGGAAGCTCAGTACGTTGGCCGTGTGCACGAAGACGTCGTCGTCGCAGCTGAGCAGGAAGCTCACGCCCGGGCAGTGCTCCGCTGTCCAGTCCAGCAGGTGCAGGTGCTTGAGTGTGAGGTTGAGGAAGGTGTCACTGAAGTCCCACTGCAGCACATCGCCGTACTCGCGCGCCTCCAGGCTCAGCAGATCGGCCAGCTGAGGCTCGCGAGCCGCCTCCTCGGGAGGGGAGGTCCCCACCAGGAAGAGGCGACGCACCTGCCGGCCACTATAGCTGCGCTCCTGGCCCCACGTGCGCCGAATCAGCTCGCGCCGCTCGTAGTGCGCAGGCGACGACTTCACGGCCAGCAGCAAGAAGACGCCGTGGGGGCCCGCGCACTTGTGCGGCGCGTCCCACAGTTGCGGAAAGCGGCGGCAGTGGCGGTAGCGCAGGAAGTCTTGGATCCTAGCAGGCAGCAGCTGGAAGCCAGTCAGGAGGTTCACGGAGTCGTTGGCCACGCAGGGGGGCACCTGGAAGAGCGGCGAACGCTGCACCACAGCTGCCAAAGACCGGCGAGTAGCCACAGGACCGTTGGCTTTCTCCTGCCTGTGCTCCTGGAGGAACCACTGGTTCAGCACCACGAAAGTCACACCCACTAGAAAGAAAGCCAGTGTCTTGGGACTCTTGAACCTGCGGCTGCTGGGCAAAGCCATCTGGGGGATGGGGGGGCGGGGGCGGGAGGGAGTCACAGATGAGTCAGGAATCTTTTATATCAGAGGAATCCTTCCTTATTCCTATCAGGTCTCTCCCAGCATCTGAATTAGGCCTGTAGTCTCTCAGCACATGAGAAAGAATGAAGAGGCAGGAGGATTCAGGTTTCAGATCATGCTTTGATACTTAGTGAGTTCAAGGCTAAACTGAGACCTTGCTTTAAAAACCAACCAACCAACCAACCATAACCCAACCGACTAACCAACCAAAAATCCCAACAAGACAAAACAAACCAACAGGGCCTGGTTCCGTTGGTATAATATTATCTAGCATAAAAGAGGTCCTGGTTTGTGTTCCCCACACTATATAAACTGGATACGGTGGCTCAGATCTATAATCCCAGCCTTCAGAGAGGCTGCGGCAGGAGAATAACTGAACTAAAACAGAATAAGGAATGGGGGTGAGGTGGGGTCCAAATTCCTGAGGATAGTGAACGTGTTAAGTCTCCCAAGCTGAGAGTGTGCTCACCGTCACAGCTGTGTGTATCATGGCTAATGCATACCCCCTAGATGTCCCCCAGGATGACAGACACGTGTTCAGAGTCAGTCTCTGTCTTGCTGCGAGCTTCCACCCAGCCTTTCTCTGTCCCTGGTACCACTATTCCCCATTTTGCTCAACCAGAGTATCTCCTCCCCACAATCTGTTGATTCTGCATTGTACAGTTCTCACTGGTATATCCCTTCCTCTCCATCTCTGTCCAGTTGGATCCAGCACAGGCTGGGAGGACAATACTGTGTAAGCCAAACCCTTTCTTCCCCAGGTTGCTTTTGGTCCTGATGTTTCATCACAGCAACAGTAACATTGACTGAGACACTTTCTTACAGGAAGGGCCAGCTGCCACTCCCTGTTTGAGGCGGTAAGAGTAAACTTTGAACTTTGCTCTCTCACCTGGCCATCTGAAATGCCTCTTCCTGCCCTGGAATTTTGTCCTGTGCCGTTTGCTAACCTGCACTGATCTCACCTGCCTTAATTCCTCTTCTTGTGGTACACTTGGAAGAGGTGAAACCCTGAGAAAGCTTCAGTGGCAGTCAAAGGAGGGCAGGCAAACTGTCAATCATTCCCCTCTGCCTCCCCATCTAGCCCACCAGCACATCTGGGGCAGGGATGGAATCTATTCTTCACCATTGTAGCCTGAGGGAACAGTGTGGTGAAAGCTGTTTACCCAGGTTCAAATCTTCTGCTACTTTGCAGCTGCATGGGTTAAGCAAGCAGACATAGGCTTGTTTTCATACCTAAGGTTTTTGTTTGCTTGTTTGTTTTTTAACTTTTGAGACATGGTCTCACTCTGTAGTCTAGAGTAGTTTCAGACTCTGGATCTTTGGGTCTCAGCCTGCCAAGCAAGTGTTGAAATTAAGGGTATATGCCACGGGGAATCAAACCACAGCTCTTGCACACACTGAGCAAGTGCAGTGCCACTGAGTTACTTACCTAGCCCTCTTAGGACTTTTAGTGATAAGTAAATAGTAATATATTCAGAGAATTCAGTACAGAAGCCAGGGGTGGAAGCTCATGTCTATAATCCCTGACTCAAGGAGGCTGAGCAGGATATGAGTTCAGAGCCAGCCTAGGCTGTATAGTGAAACTCAAAGAGGGCCAGTGAAGGCACTTAGTGGAGTAAGGTGCTTGCCACTAAGCCCAGTGACCTGAGTTATCTCCCTGTGATCCACATGGACTCCCAGAGACTTCCCTCAGGCCTTGACATCCGTGCTATGGCATAAACAATAGTGACAGCAGTAAATAAGTTTTAAAAACCAAAATGAAAATAATAAGATAGTACTTGGCAAGTCAGTAATGCTAAATTAGTATATGTTAGCTAGTAGGACTGTCAAGTGCTAAAGAATGTTCTAGAACATGTGCTCGTTCTCTGTTTTCAGAAAGTAGCTTGCGATGCTGGGTGTTACTGGAAGGGACTGTGTCCTAGCACTTGTGTATTACAGTCCATACAGTGTCCAGCTCGGAATGAGCACCAAGCAGGTGCTCAGGGCAGAGTGGTAGCAGTTAGTCACCCGACAAGTAGAGAACTGTGCGTACACAGTGGCACGGCTGAGCACAGTTAGGAAAGCCAGCTGCAGATTTCCACTGTTGCTCAGTCCTGCCTCGGTGCTGGTGCATTAGAGGAGGACAGGGACACATGGTGCCAATGTCACTGTCAGCTACTCAGTGCATACGCCTGTGTCTAGCAAATTTGGGTCAGTGTTTTTATTTCAATTTCCTTTCTTTCTCCCTTCCACCCCTCTCCAATGCTTCTACTCTTGCTCCTCCCTCCTTCCCTTCCTTTTTCCTTCCTTCCTTCCTTCCTTCCTTCCTTCCTTCCTTCCTTCCTTCCTTCCCTCCTCCTCCCCCTTTTCTTCTGACCAGGTCTTAAGTACTCCAGCCTGGCCTTCAAACTCTCATATCCAAGGATAACCTTGAACTTCTGATCCCCCTGCCTCTACCTTCCAGGTGCTGGAATTACAGGTATATAGCACCATGCCCAGAGTATGTGGTACTGGTAATAGAACCCACTGCTTCATATATGATGGGCTAGCACTCTATCAACAGAACTACAATGGCAGACTATAAAGACTTTTTATAAAGACTATAAAGATTTATTTATATTTTATATGTAAGTACACTGTAGCTGTCTTCAGACACTCCAGAAGAGGGAGTCAGATCTCATTACAGATGGTTGTGAGCCACCATGTGGTTGCTGAGATTTGAACTCTGGACCTTCAGAAGAGCAGTCGGGTGCTCTTACTCACTGAGCCATCTCTCCAGCCCCTAAAGACTTTTTCAGTGAATAAAAAGAATAAAATATGAATGGATATAGGATTTGGAGTCTGAATAGCTGGGCTTGAGACTTGAGTTAACCCCCTGGGTTTGAGTTTCCCCTCAGAAAAAAACCATAACATCTCTCAGTGATGATACAAATGATAAATGCCTTATAATTGGTGATTAAACTATTATATTTTAGGTTTATTTTTATTTTTTGAGACTGGCTGGCCTGAAACTCACTATGTAAACAAAGCTTGCCTGAAACTCACAAAGAGCTGGGATTTAAACCTTGCACCACCAAGCCCTGGTTATTTTAGCTTTTTAAAGACAGGGTTTTTTTGGAGAGCCTTTTGGGGTGCCATTTTTCAGGAATCTGACATTGACCAAGGATAGGGAAATGGGCTGCTTGGCAGGAATCTGACATTAGAGCATGACAAAGACATAAGTTCAGGCAGGGACCTGACCTTGGCCAAGGACAAGAAAGAAAAAAGAATCTGGTTTTAGGGTAGAATAAAGAAGTAGGCTCAGATATCTTGATCATCTTTAGAAACAGCTATCACCAGAGTGATCATGGGGCTTTGTTGACTATTGTCTTGTTTGATTCCTCAATGTACTACTAGCCCTTAATACTTGCACGTAATTAAAATATTATAAAAAGTGGATTGGGAAAATTAAATTTGCCTTCAGTCTCAGAATTGACTGGGGTCACGCTATACAATGTTATCTAACTGTCTTTTTTTCTTTTGAATCCTCATTCTCATGCTGAAAAACCTGTTGACGGACTGAGCAGGCTTGGTCAGGTTTTTATATGGCTTAGGCTAGTTTAGAACTTCTGCCCTCCTGCCTTCATCTACTATCCTTCTCATCTTAAAACATAATTTAAAGGCATTTCTCTAAACCAGCTGTGGTTTCAAGAAGAGAGCATTTATTTTGATTAGTCTGAAGAACCTGGAGCGTGGCCAACTTTCAGAGGAGGGAAATGATGTGGGGAAGGGCGTAGCCCTTTCTGAGGGTGGAGCTGGCTCGCTCTGTGCTTAAGATGTACAGCCTCTGACTTGGCTCTAACTTGAAACTAAGTGTCTTCTCTTTGGTCCTTTTTGCTCCACCTCCCTTTTCTCAAACTACTCTTCCAGGTACCTGGAGCCCCAAACTGAAGCTCTGCTGATCTCCACAGACCCTGCTCCCTTGTCTCAGCTTGAATTCAGCTCCGGTACTAGCTCCATCAGGTCTCCTCCTGGTAAGTCCAGGTCAACAGATCTGTCTCCTTGGTGCTGTGGCTACTGAACTTGGATGAAAGAGGGAAGTCTGTCTCTTGAGCCTTATCTGTGAGATTGGGCAGGTTGTCTCAGTCGCTCATGCTATGAGTTGATGCAAAGCATGTCTGCCATGGGTTAAGAGCCTTGGTAACCTTAGTACTAATAGGCCTCATGGAGCCAGGCTAGCCATCTTCTGAAGGGCTCCATCCTTCTATGGGCGCTTTCTGGTCCTTGGGCTGCAGCCCACTGCTTATTGCTCTACACTTGTAACAAGGTTCTCTCTGCTCTGAATTTATCCTCTTCCTTCCTAAGAACTACCTTGGCTATTTCCTCCTTTGGTTTGAAGCTCGGATGGCAGGGCCACCCCAGTCCTGTAGCAGCATGCTGGAGTGTTCCAGCGGGGGAGGGGGTGCCTTGCGGTAGTATTTGAATAGAAGACATGACAGGCAAAATAACTTTAGCTACCTCTTGGTGTCTGGCCTCTTCCCAGCACTCCATGAACCCCTTGGGGCTGCATGGGCTGTGCAGTTTTCTTCTCTAAGAAGGGAGTGGAGTGAGAGGAGGGTAAATTAATTCCCCAAAAGAATAACCCTGAGTGAGGTTTGGCAAGGTGGTTCAGCAGATGGCCCTGCTGTTGCCAGGACTCACCTGTAGAACTTTGCAAGTTGTCTCTGACCTCCATGTTCGTTCTCTCTCTCTCCCTCCCCCCATCTCCTCCCCTTCCTCCTTTCTTGCCCCCCTGTCTTTCTTTCTGTCTCATACACAAATAAATACATTCTTTCTCAATAAGAAGAACCTACCCACCCCATCTTACCTTGTGTGTTTGAGAGAGGAGAATTTGGCCCGTGCCATCCCAGACCAGGACAACCCTTGCTACACACTGGGTTCCACCCCTGTGAGAGTGGCTTAGTTTAGTATTCTTGCGTTTGACCAATCCAGGCCATCACTCCTCCTCCTCAGGGGTAGGGTGAAGGTAGCCATAAACTTTCTTAGCCTGTGCAACTAACTGCTTGCATTTTCAGATCAAGCTAGAATGTTGCCTCCTCTGGGATACTATTCTTTAACCCGTCTACCCGGCTTTTGCTGGTAGGATGAACAAACAATCTTAATGCTTTCTCTCACAATTGGAGTTCCCTACTAGATTAGAACCACTCCGGGTATAGGAGCTGCTGGTTACACAGGCTATTCTTTAGAATCTTTTTAAGTTGCATATAGGGGCTTGGGAACTAGCTCAGTAGGTAAAGTGTTTGCTATGTAAACATGAAGGCCTGAGTTTTGACTCCTAGAACTCTTGTAGAAAGCCAGGCATAGTGGTACATACCTGGAATCCCAGCTCTGGGAAGACAGAGACAAGAGTAATTGGGGCCTTGCTGGCCAACTCCAGGTTAATGGTGAGAGACCTTGTCGCAAAATTAAGAAGGAAAGTGATAGAGAAAGACACTTGGTTTTGACCTCTGGTCTGCACATAGACCTACCTGCACATAGATACATGCATAAAAATGACATTAGAGTATACTGATTTTGAGAGCAGGGGTACTGGAACCCAGGGCCTTGTGCATACCAAATTTGTGGCATACTACTGAGCTTCCTCTCCCTACCTCTAGTTTTCACTTGGTTCTTTGAAAAGTTTCACCCAGCCCTGAGTACTCTGAATTTGGCAAGTGGTGAAGAGTCTATCTCAGTGCTTCTGAGAGTACTCAGGACAGATATGAATTAGACATAGTCCTAGCCCTCAAGGAACTCAGCATGTCTTGGGAGATGGAAATCATATGTAAAATGTAAAATGGAAATGAGATTATAGGACATGAGTGGGATGGCAGAGGAAGCTAGAGGAAGGGCACTGGAGTGAGCCCAGAAAACTTCACATGTTATTTGTCTGGTGGAGAGCTTAATGCAGACAGTCACAGCCAGTATTTCTCAATGTTTTGTGGTTTGACTCAAGTTTCTTACACTGCACCCACTAGCTTCTTATTGTGGCCATCTGTATTGTGAGTGGTAAGCCAAGAGCTGGCCCAGCTGGGACTTCTGTATCGCATGGCAGAGTGGCTTCAGGATGTCATAAGAGCGTCCTAGATGAAAGGGGCAGAGTTCCAGAAACTCATGGTGATCTCTAACCGATCGAACTGAGGTCTGAAGATGGTAATGGGTTCCCTCAGAAGATGAGGAGCAGTGTAGAGGAGGAGGAGGCCCTGGGCAGGGGAGCACGCCTATATGGTGCTCTGACTCTACCATGGATGGAAGCCAATTATTAGGCCTGAAGACAGAAAGACAGTTGAGGGCTGGGGAGAAGAGCCTTGAATGTCTTATTTGAACTTGTACTTGATCCCTTGAACTCTTTCACAAGTCTTTATCTATCTTTGTGGGTCTGCTGTCACAGCCTACATTGGAGGCAAGGTTGACAGAGGGGAGATAATCCAAGGCCCAGGGAAGGGGACAGTGCCTAGTTCTGAGGCCTAGCTAGGTAGGGGCTCTCAGTGTAGAGGGGTGGGCATCTTCATGGCTTGGTAGCTTACTGGAGGGTCTGTGAGAACGCTCATTTCTCAGGCTCCTAGTTCATCCTACCTAGAGGCTCTGCATGAGATGAGTGAGGGGTGGGAGCAGGGGGAGTGCCAAGAGGCAGACTGAGGAGGGAGAGGCAGAGCAAAGGTTTCTGAAGGTCCGAGGAGTCTGAAGACTTATTAGAAACTTCATGAAAGGGTAAAGTCCTGAAGGGGCTGGACAGAATGGGTCTCCAGAAGGGATTTAACCACACTCCTCTCCTGGAATGGAGCCCATCATTTTTGAGGCCATAGCTGGGAAGCTGACTGGATTTGAACCCATTTTCTGTAAGCCCCTCAAAAACCCTTAACAGAAATGTCTTCTGTGAAATTTGAGAGTTAAGTTGAGGAGGGGAGAAGGATTCCCGGGGGTAAGATTACTAGAATACAATGAAGACTTCAAGGCGAACAGTTACAACCTCTAAGTTCTGATCAGAACTGATGCAGGCAAGGGTGTGGCTTTGAAAACGTATGTGCTGTTCAGAGGGGTTATTAAAGCCAGTCGATTCTACCTTAGCCTCTTCCTTTATAGCAGGTGGTGTAAAAGGACTTGGTTCAGTGTCTGTTCTGCCACACCTTAGTGCGAAAGGCAGGAGTATAATAAGAGCCTTACTTATTACTTCTTCCAATGCAAATAGGTTTTGTGGGCACAGGCCAGCCCCTGATGTTTGTTCTAGGCCACAGATCAGTGAGAAGGAACTGGGACAGGCGTCGACTCCTTGTGTCTGTCCAGAAGTTATGAGGTACTCAACAGTCCCGGGCCAGATAATCTTATGACAAGGATGTTGCTTAGGAACCACTACTGGGTTTATGCTACCGAGTGCCAATCCTACATTTAACACAGATAGAATCTAAATATTAGTTAAGTGACTTGGCCACAATTACACAGCTGTTCAGTGGAGGACCAGGATCCTACCCCAGGCTTTCACATACACAGCAAGGAAATGATGTACTTGGCAGAGGATTAATACCTGTGGGCTCCAGCTGTGTATTAAGCCCACTCATGCTGACCCTGTAGCTAGCTCTGCTGACAGCCATACCCTGCTCAGCTAGTGGGCCTCTCCAGGCTTTCTTCCAAGTGGTTGAGGGTCTGCTGACTTTCACTGGTCTATGTAGATGTGTGTCTCTGAGACCTGGGATCTGAGAACTTGAAGGAATGGGACTGACCTCAGTCTAATGCTGTAGACAACCTCACTTCAGGGTCAGTGTGCTTTTGCACATGAATGTAACAAAGAAAACAGTGATCCAAGGAACACTGGTGGAGTTCAGAAAAACATGTAAATAAACACCAGTAAGCACATACTACATATTAACAGAGCAGCCCTTCCCCAGAACTTTCTCAAAACAGACCAATTTAAACATACTATAGATTTTATCTGAAAGTCATATCCAGATTAGGGTACAGTGAGAACACTGAAAGGAAAAGTATTGGCTCAGGACCTCTAAGGCCAAGTTCTCAGCACTAAAGGAACTTATTTGCCTCAGAGAGACAGAGGAATAACAGACAAAGACATGAGATAGAGAAAGAAGGAGACAGGGAAGGGAACAAAGGAGAGGGGAGAGAAGGAGCCAGGGAGAGGGGATGGGGTGTTTGTCCGGAGTGAGACAAAGGACTGTCTGGATAGAGCAGAGACAGACGTGGCACTCAGTACATCCTTTCTACAGACTGGGTTCTATAGCTATGATCTGACATCCAACGAGAATAAACATCTTATGAATTGAATGCAAACATTTGTCGCAAGAGGCATGAAATTATGTCCAAGAAAAACCCAGGGAACAAAATGCACTTGAGGTAAAAGGCCCTTTGCCTTTTTCCTGGAGCCTCTTTCACACTTCCCCAAGGTATTGCTCACCATGCAGTAGTCTTTTGACCTTGTCTGTAACCATTCCTCCCCCATACCTTGGGGTGCCTCAGTCTCTGGACTCAGCCAGGAACCTCTCCTGTGAGCTCCCTTATTTCTATTATTATCTGTGTTCCCCGAATTTATGACCTTAGCCCAGAACTCAGCTGAACTTCAGATGTTTATCAATATTGTACTTCGCATTAGCATGCTCAGCCTGCTAGGCATGGTGGCCTATGATTTGGGAGTAAGGCAGAATAATCGAGAAATTGAGGCCATTCTGGGCTACTGGTAAGAAAATTTGTCTTAGAGTTTTTATTACCATGATAAAATATGGTGACCAAAAGCAACATGGTGGCAGTGGGGGGGGGCAGTTTATTTCAGCTTTCAACTTCCAGGTGACACTCTATTAATAAAAGAAATCGGGGCAGGAATGTAAGGTAGGAATCTGGAGGCAGGAACTGAGGCAGAAGGTACAGGGGAGTATTGCCAAAAGGATAGCTTTAAAAAAGAGATCCTTTCCTCTTTCTTCAAGGAAGTATGCTGATTTAAATATCACCAAAACTTCCCAAAAATTGACTAATAACAAGTTTCATTCAACTTTGCAGTTCCTTACATAAACTAAGGGTAGGGAAGTTACATAGGTAGGAGACGGGGTGGAGGGACTTTAAGATTAACCGTGGGTACACAGCAAACTGGAGCCACTTGAGACTCTGACTCAAACAACTGCAACAATGAGATGAAAGTGGTCCCTTCACAAATGTTTTGAAGTACATCTACTTCAAAAAGTTATAAAATTTTAGTTACTTGCAAATGATGACTAAACTGTAATTTTAGACGATGAAAAACTATAAAGCCCGTTTCATCATTGATACAATGCAGAACACATAACAGAGGTAAATATACAGAGAGCTCTCACTGCCAATTATCAACTGGCACTCCTTCCCTTCTCCCTCTGGGTTTTCAGACAGGGATCTCGCATAGCCTGAGCTGGCTTTGAACTTACGATGTAGCCAACGACATTCTGGAGCTTCTGACGCTTGTCTCTACGTCCCAAGTACTAGGACTAGGAGCGCATTGCCACATCAGGTTTCATGGGGTGTTAGGAGAGAGACTCAGGGCTTCTTGTATGACAGGCAAGCACTCTCCCTCCAGACCCAGACCCCCCAAAAAATCCTGTCATGAAAATGTGGAGTTGGGAGTTAAAACTGGCAGATTTAATAAATAATTCCTTTCAAGAGCAGAATCACATGGAGTCAAAGAATTCAGGACAAATCCCAAGACAAATGATTAAGATAGTTTTGGAGGATACTGGCCACTTTCAGATGTTGGTACTATAGACATTTGTATAGGTATCTAGAAAATTTTTTGTACTATGTACTGAAGGTTTTGTTCTCCCATTTTCTTTGACCTCTTTGCCTAAGAAAAGTTCCCTGGGTAAGGAAAATCCAGGATGAAGGGACTCTGGCCAGTTCCAGCATGGCCACGGCGAGCATGGCTCTGACAGGCCTTGCTCTTCTTTCCAATTCCCTCTGCCTTGCAAAAAACCATTACATTACGTTTCTAAAGCCAGCCAGTTAGTCTATTCCCTTATTTGGCCACTTCCTCCTCCTGAGGCTGACCACCAAGGTCCAACTATTAAAGTATTGAAACTCAGGGGCTGGAGAGATGGCTCAGCGGTTAAGAGCACTGACTGCTCTTCCAGAGGTCCTGAGTTCAATTCCCAGCAACCACATGGTGGCTCACAACCATCTGTAATGGGATCTGATGCCCTTTTCTGGTGAAAACAGCTACAGTGTACTCATATAAATAAAAAAATTAAATTTAATTTTAAAAGATTTTTTAAAAAGTATTGAAACTCAGCAATCAAGAGTCCCTTTGGTTCACCTAATTAACATGCTCAATTAAAATTAAACACCTCATCCTAATTTTCCTATGTGCCACATCTTTCTCCTCTCTATCCAGAGGCAGTCCTTTGTCCCATAATGGGACAGATAGCCTTGCCCCCCTTCCCTTGTTCTCTTCCATCATTCTCTATCTCCTCTCTTTGTCTCCTATCCCCTGTCCTCTGTCCCTTTGGGGCAAGGAAATCTCTGTGCTGAGAACCTGGTCTTGGGGGTCCTGCACAGATACTTTTCCTTGCACAGACTGCCTTGGAATTTTGACTAAGGCTAAACTATAACATCTGATCTACTTCTGTTAGACTTGATACCAGTCTTTCATCTGTAGACTGTTAAACACATGCTTACCTCTGACCTCTAGTACATGACAAGGGCAAGGATTATATCCTCTGGTGGAGATGTTTTGTGATAGTACCAAGAAGGGGTCTACATGCAGATTAATGATGATGCTCACCCATACCTTTCACTTAGATTTTTTTCTTTCTTAGAAAATGTAAAGTAGAATTGATTTCTGTTTTCTGGAGTGAAAATGGCAGCACAGGATATTCCATGTGCAAGGAGATGCCCCTTTTATACAGTCACACAGTATCCATGTTTACCTTGGTGGGACACAGATAAAAAACAAAGCATAGTTAGTTCACTAGGTATCTAACACTCTAGCTATGAGGAAGGGAAGAGAGGGTAATAATGTCCAAACCTTGTAATGTCCATCTGGAACCCACAGAGGAAAAACAAACAGAGACACTGGAGTAAGGGTGAATTAGCAACAGCCTTGTAAATCAGCAGTGATCTCCACAAGGGGACTTATATGAGGCCTGACCTGGAAACTGAAAAGCCTGGCTTTGGTGTTCACACTGTTTGTCCTTTTAACAACTGAAGTCTTTGAAGAAGTGGCTGCAATCTTGTCCCCTAGTGATGTCTCCAATGAGGTGCTGGAAAATTTATTCCAGTCACCTTTAGTGGTGGTGCTGAGATGAACTTTCAAAAACCTGTTTTAAAAGCCCACAGCCTTAGGGCATGCTGCGCTATTCTTAATCTGACTTGTAGCTACAGAACCCGCAATTTACAAATGTACTAATTTTGTCACAAAGTATGTGCCCCTTTCTTATTATACATACTTTATGCAGAATAATACTTGGCTGAACAGTACAGAAATAAAGTGGTATGAAATAAATGCAGTCTTTAGAAGTGGTCCCTCATGTCCGCTGAAGTCAGTATAGTCAGAAATCACAATTGTAAAGCAAATACAGCTTCACAGACTGCTTTGGAACTCTTTGGCTTTATTCCCTTATAAGAGAGGAAGGGGAATGAGGCATAGATAGATGTATGATAAAATCAATAGCAAAGGAAGACTGGAACTCCTTCCAACTGTAGGCTACACAGAACAAAACAGCGTGTGCAAAAGAAGCCCTGTGCCCTCCCACTGCTAGAGAACGTAGAGACGTGGTAAATCTACAAAAGACTGAACCTTGAACGTTTTCTCAAGTTTTTAGGGTCAGGAAGCACTTCTATACTGAGAAGTATCATTCTTTTAGTAAAAGGCCTCTATTTTTAATCACTAACCACGTATCCCAGGTGCAATTCCTTGTTCAAACAGAGAATCTGGAAATCCCAGTGGGGTCCCTCTAGACTCTGATCTATGCTTGTAACACTGATAAGCACCGGCTAGGAATACAAATACACACATATACACATATGTATAACTCAGGGGCTGTAGAAATGGCATAGCATTTCAGAGTGCTTGCTGATCTTCCACAGGACCTAGCAGTTCTCAGCACCAACTTAGGGCTACTCCCAACAGCCTTTAACTACAGCAATGCACTCTTCTGGCTTTTGAGCTGCCCCCACCCGACCCCTACCCATGGAATATGTTAAACCTGAGATTCACTAGAGAAAAAAACAGTTCCACAATTTTGAGCCAAATGAATTAAAGGAAGCTTTAACTAAACACTGGCCAGGAAGATGGACTCAGGCCAGGTCCACTCCTGAGTTTCCAGGAAGGGCACACGTCTTGTTTTGCAGAAGCTTTAAAAGTCAAAGCCCACAGTGCATTCATTTCCCACCCACCTAATCAGGGGCAAGCATGGATCTTGACATATATCCTGCTCCTGTACCTCCTTCTCACAAGTGAGCAAGCACATCTCGTACAAACAAACTTGCTTAGGGGGGTGACAATATGAGCCTTGTTATTTCCCAAAAAGCACAGCCCCTAACATTCCAGGAAGTTACCTATGCTTGGGCAAGTGGGGCTTACAGGTTAACTATGGCTCTTACACACACCCCCACACAAAAACTGAACAGACAAAACTTTAAGATGCACAAAATGCCTTCAAACTTTTCTCCTTACTAAGACTCATCATGGGATATTCCTGTTTTCCATCCCCTCCTACTTTCACTTTCCCTGGAGCACTTCGGGATGATGGGCAAGCTCCCAAACAGAAAGCACCAGTATCAAGCTAGCCCTTCCCCCTTCTTCCCCGTTGGTGGTGGCTTACACAGCGAATGTTTAGTCATCAAGGAATAGCACTATTTAAAATGATTAGGAGGTGTGGCCTTGGAGGAGGTGTGTCACTGGGGGTGGGCTTTGAGGTTTCAAAAGCCCAAGCTAGACCCAATGACTTTCTCTCGCTGCTGCCTTTGAACGCAGCTTCCATGTCTGCCTGCTTGCTGTCATGCTTCACTCAATGAGGATAATGGATTAAATCTCCGAAATTGTAAGCAAGCCTCAATTAAACACTTTCTTTTTATAATAGTTGCCATGGTCATGGTGTCTCTTCACAGCAATAGAACACTGACTAGGACAATGTCCTATGGCCACAGACCAAGGATCGAGAGGCTGTCTAAGAAATCCTGTACTTTAAGACTGGGAAGATAAGGAGCTGCCTGTTGTGCACATGTAGACAGTAGCTGTAAGGAGCAGGTTATTACGGGGCTGGTGATGTGGACTAACCATTGTAGCATTGGCCATATACAACCATTACAAAAAAAGGTAAGGTTCACTCAGTGCCCCCCAAAAGACTTGACTGAGTAGCATGCATGCTCCTGGAGCTGACAGTTTGATGGGCTTCAAGTGAACAGGGCCTGAGGCAGATGGAAGGCATCCCTCAGCAGCTCTTAGCTGTTTCATGTGCATTTCCAGGACAACTGAAGAGGCCCATGGTCAAAGGAGCTGGGGTGGGGCACTCTGCCTTGGGCCCTGATAGTGCAGGACACCTACCTACTACCCAACATTAACTACCCCCATGCCCCTCATTCACACAGCTGAATTTGCCTGCCAAATCCTGGGCCAGGACAGAGACCTGCTCCTGTGCTTTTAGCAACCTGCACTTCCCTCTTGGAGACCACCTTTCTATAGTTCCACAGTGACATTCCCTGGGAGTAGGACAAGTCATCTATCCTATGCCAGAGCCATTCTCAAATGCCCACACCTTATTCAGTGCTCATGGGATGAATTAGAGGCAGATTGAATTGTTGCCACTGTGCCTGAGCATACAGAGCAGCTGGGCCCAAGTCATGGAAA
The DNA here is from genome assembly GCF_978045245.1 of Mus caroli. Lineage (NCBI taxonomy): Eukaryota > Metazoa > Chordata > Mammalia > Rodentia > Muridae > Mus > Mus caroli. The sequence continues at coordinate 48,227,194 of NW_028227263.1, read as the reverse complement.
TGGGGGTGGGAAAAGGAAGCAGTTAATTTTAAAATCTACTGTGCTGTGTTTGATCCAGGTGGGATTTATGTGAGATCTAAGTGTTCAAGTTTAAACTCAAACACCTTTCCCAATGTGCCGGTTAAAGACAGTAATATCAAGAGACAGCATTTTCGTTTTTTAAATTAAGCTTAGTGTGTATGTGTATGCCATGGCACATGAGTGGAGGTCAGAGAACAACTTGCAGGAGTTAGTTCTCTTTCCACCACATGGATCCCAAGGATCAAACTCAGGTCCTCAGGCTTAGCACATGAGCCTTAACATGTCATCTCACGAGCCCAGAAGAGATGTAAACATGGGCATGCTGGGAGAAATGAATAGCGGAATGTGGTAGTCAACTTTGCATCTTTTGTATACTAGCATGAACGTCAAACAAATAAAAATTTAAAAAGGTAATATATTCTCTGGCTGCTTGTTTTCCCAATTCTAGTTCTACGAGATGGTCCAAGAAGTTCCTATTGCTTGAAGAGATGAATCTATGTCTGTAACACATTTTGCAAACCTTCAGCCAGGAGTTAAGAAGATCCTTTGGAGTTAGAGACAGTTGGAGCTGTCTGATGTGGGTGCTGTAAGTAAGCCTGGGTCTTCTAGAAGAACAAAAGATGCTCTTAACTCTCAAGGCATTTCTCTAGCCCCATGTTCTGTTAGCTATAAAAACCTCATGAAGCTGTTACCATGTGGAAATATAGTATCTGGTCAATCTGAATCTGTTCCTAGGTCATGATCACTCACTCATGTTTGGTTCCAGAATAAACTCTTAGTCCCTTTGATCTGTGTTGAGTTGTGTTGTGTGTATGTTTCTGGGAATTGAACTTAGGGCTTCATACATGCGTGATGGGTGAGCACACTATCCACTGATCTATCTTCCCAGCCCATGTACATACGTTCTGGCACCTAACCATGGAGCTTTCACCACAAGAGTGGCCTGGTTTGGTGTTATCTCCTCAGGTAGGCGTTGGTAAGCCTTCTCAGGGACTTGGACTTTGCTCGGTTGGGTTTGGTGTTATCTCCTCAGGTACATGTTGGTAAGCCTTCTCAGGGACTTGGACTTTGCTCGGTTGGGTTTGGTGTTATCTCCTCAGGTACATGTTGGTAAGCCTTCTCAGGGACTTGGACTTTGCTCGGTTGGGTTTGGTGTTATCTCCTCAGGTACATGTTGGTAAGCCTTCTCAGGGACTTGGACTTGCTCGGTTGGGTTTGGTGTTATCTCCTCAGGTACATGTTGGTAAGCCTTCTCAGGGACTTGGACTTTGCTCGGTTGGGTTTGGTGTTATCTCCTCAGGTACATGTTGGTAAGCCTTCTCAGGGACTTGGACTTGCTCGGTTGGGTTTGGTGTTATCTCCTCAGGTACATGTTGGTAAGCCTTCTCAGGGACTTGGACTTTGCTCGGTTGGGTTTGGTGTTATCTCCTCAGGTACATGTTGGTAAGCCTTCTCAGGGACTTGGACTTTGCTCGGTTGGGTTTGGTGTTATCTCCTCAGGTACATGTTGGTAAGCCTTCTCAGGGACTTGGACTTTGCTCGGTTGGGTTTGGTGTTATCTCCTCAGGTACATGTTGGTAAGCCTTCTCAGGGACTTGGACTTGCTCGGTTGGGTTTGGTGTTATCTCCTCAGGTAGATGTTGGTAAGCCTTCTCAGGGACTTGGACTTTGCTCGATTGGGTTTGGTGTTATCTCCTCAGGTAGATGTTGGTAAGCCTTCTCAGGGACTTGGACTTGCTCGGTTGGGCCACAGCCTTTGGTTTATTGTGAGTTGGTGAGTAGATGGCAGTATGGTGTTCACCATGCTCACTTTCAGTGCCTATGGTTTCAGAAAATTTGGTTTAATTTTGTCTTCAGAGTGTTTGGTTATTAACTTGCTAGCATTCAGCCTTTTATCTCCTTGATACTCCTCTAGTGTCTGATTTACAGAATATTTAAAACATTGTAATTTGGCACCCCAGATGGTTTTGTTTGGTACCTGTGTAAATTCAGCTTACAAATACTTAAAAATTAAATAAATATAACTATAGATGATTTGATTTTATGCTTCCCACAATAAGGAACACTTGACTCCTCCTTCCTTCCCTAGAAGACCTGGGCAACAAGAATTCAAGCTTACAAATGGAAAGCCAACTTTAACTGATATTTTAAAAATATTTGAAAAAAAAACCTGAAGTTTTAATTTATAATTAATTGAGTTTTAAAACTGTATCAAGGATAAAGAAATATTAAAAACAAGTAAAATATTAATAAAAAGTTTTAAGATTTTGTAAAAACTAAAGATGAATTTAAAAAAAAATAAAAACCTGAGCATTCTTAGGCTGTGCTTTCTGCCCTGACTGTTCTCTATCAAAGAACTACTGCAGTCTATTTTAAGGATAAAACCTAAAGAGAAAAGAGACCCCATTCTAAACTCCCCAGTCCAGCTAACAGCCTTACCTTGAGTCCTTCTCCTCTCACTAGCCCTTTCTTCTGTCTCACTGAGGTAGCTTTAATTCTAGTGTGTAGTACCTTTTGTTGGGTATAGCCTATTCTGTGTCTTATCTGCTCATGGTAACTTTCATGGCAGCATCATTGTCATTTTGTATTCAGAAAGAACAAAATGACAAAAGTCTGTGGCCATTTCATTCATACATAAAGAAAACCAAACCCACTTTATTGTGTATTTTTCTTAGCATGCTTAATTTTTTAAACGTTTAACTCTATGTGTACCAGTGTTTTGTCTGCATGTACATGTGTGTACTATATGTATGTCTGGTACCTTCAGAAGTCAGAAGAAGGCATTGGATCCCCTGGAACCAGAATTACAATGGTCATGAGCTGTAGCAGAATTTTTCCTGTCTAATCACTTTAAATATTAATACAAGAAGTCTGTGATTGGACCGGGAAAAGGGAGGCAGAGCAAAGAGTTTCAGGGAGAAGGATAGGGAGAAGGAATAAAGATGGAGAAGAACAGGACGATCCAGATTCCACGTGGCTTTAAATAGCCACAGGTAGCTATGAGTATCTTTTTTTTTTTTAATATTTATTTATTTATTATATGTAAGTACACTGTAGCTGTCTTCAGACACTCCAGAAGAGGGCGTCAGATCTCATTTCAGGTGGTGTGAGCCACCATGTGGTTGCTGGGATTTGAACTCTGGACCTTCGGAAGAGCAGTCGGGTGCTCTTACCCACTGAGCCATCTCACCAGCCCAGCTATGAGTATCTTATAAGGATGGATAATTACAGGACAATCTGTCTTATCTAGGTGGGAAATTTATATCATTATCAATTGGCTCTGAAATAATTGTTTGGGCATCTTGTGAATTGATAATTTATTGATATATAAATCTGACTGATTAATTATAAGCTTCTAGAGTTTTGATTTACTAGGTTAAGGGGATTTGTGACTGCCGACCACAGGGGGTGAATGGCTGAGAAGGTATGAGTGGCTCTGAGGCAGGTAAACAGAGCTGGGAAGACTGCAGTCAGGGGCTAGTCTAGAGACAGAGGCGGTGAGACGGCCTGGGCAGACAATACCTGGGTGTAGCACAAGAAGTTAGTGCTGATTTTTTGTTGTTGTTGTTGTTTGTTTTTTTGAGACAGGGTTTCTCTGTATAGCCCTGGCTGTCCTGGAACTCACTCTGTAGACCAGGCTGGCCTCGAACTCAGAAATCCACCTGCCTCTGCCTGCCGAGTGCTGAGATTAAAGGCGTGCGCCATCACGCCCGGCACGGTGCCAATTTTTTAATATTTCCTGCAACAGTGAGCCACCTTTAGGTGCTGGGAATTGAACCCAGGATCTCTGCAAGTCCAACAAATGCTCCTGATTGCTGAGCGATCCCTCCACTCTATTGCCATGCCGACTTTAAAGCATGTAAGTGAGCATGCATGTCCGAGAGACATAATAAAAGGCCTGACAAGTACACACTGCCTTATAATAAATGTAGGCACTCTTAACTCCCTGAAATTTATTAAATATTTTTTTGCTCCTCATATATTTTATGAGACCCTAAAATGCTACTTATGTTTATCAGATGAGCAACATTCTTTGGTGTCACATCATAAAAGCTTCATTAAGCTATTAAATCTTAGAAGGAATATATAGCTTTTGGTAAAGATTTTCTTCCAAAACCAGTTCTGTGAAAGATTAAAATTTTATTTCATTTTTTTTAGAAGTCAGGGGTAACAAAAATAAAATAGCATCAAAATGCTTTATGTTGATCCAATACTCTGAATGTTGTGTTAAGAATTCTTCTGTTGGACTGATTCCTTTTATAGGAGTGTTCTTAGTGTACAAGTGATGGAGGTAAGATTTCTGTTAAGGCTGAAATACATCTAGAATGGTGGTTATATTTGCCAAAGATCTTGAAGTTGAACTTCCTTTCCCTAATGAAAATTATAGGAGTTATAATACCATCAAGCAACAATATCAGACCAGGTGTAGTTACTCTGTATGTAATAAAAGGACCTATAGTATAAGCCATTAAAAAGCTCAAGGAATTAAAGGATCTCTTCAGACAACAAACAGAATGCTTTCACTTCTTAGAAGCAAAGTAACAATCAGTCCTTATAGCCTTATGCTTTTCATGTTCTCTTTTGGCACTGTTGGTACTCAATGGCTACAATACCATACTTTCTTCTCTTTAATCTATTCCACTACTTAATTTTTTTCCTACAAATTGTTCTTTCCATATTTTGACATAACTTTAATGCATAACTATCAGTTTATTTGTTTGTGGATTTTGTTTTGTTTTGGTTGTTGTTGTTTTAACAACCTAAAGAACCATATTCAGGATAATTTACATAAGCATAGCTATGCTTTTCCTGATTCTGGTCCTTTCTGGAGCTAATGTTGACATAATCATATTATTTTTACATTGACATTTTAAAAAATTATTTATTTTAGGTATATGGATATTTTTCTTATATCTGTATGTGCACAATGTGCATGTGTGGTGCCAGCAGATGTTAGAAGAAGTTGTTAGAACCTTAGAAACTATAGTTATGGATGGTTGTGAGCTACGATGTGGGTGCTGAGAATCAGACTCAAGGCTTCTGTAAGAGCAATTAGTGCTCTTAAATGCTAAACCACTCCTCTAGCCCAAATTCTTACATTTTTAAAAAAAGATCATGTACAATTTATCATTATGATACAAGGATTCAAGGCAACTCCTAAAACAAACTCTACAGCCTCCTCTCCAACCAGTAGATAAAATAGGAAGAGAGCTTTGGTCTCTATTTGGCAAAGACTCCATCCCTCATTCACATGGAAATTATACAAAATAGATGATCATCCTTTAGCTCCTCACAAAGACTTTTGGAACTACAGCTCTTAGGATGGGGTAACGTGAGGTAGGAGAATAGGAAATCCTAGAGCAAACAAACAAAAGCCAATCCCAAAGGAAGACTGGAAACCTTTCCAACAGATTTATGCATAACAAAACAGCATGCTTTAAAAAACAAACAAACAAACAAAAAACCCTACCTACATAATTGCCAGGAAAGATGGAGACTATGCAAAGATCCTATAAAGAGACTCTTCTGGTCCAAGGCTTTTCGGACTTAGACCTTTCTTAGTCCTTGGACATGCTCTCATTTTGGGGAATATTTTTCTTTCTTTCTTTCTTTCTTTCTTTCTTTCTTTCTTTCTTTCTTTCTTTCTTTCTTTCTTTCTTTCTCTACTTCCATCACCATTCATGTGTCCCTGGTCCAGTTCTTGCTCCAGAACACAAGAAACTGGAGAATTCAGTAAATGTGTTCTAGACTCTGATCTATGCCTATGATCAAAGTACAACTAAGGCTCTCTTATGTTTTGGCATGTCTTGCTTTTATAAAAGGTGTGCTTGCTTAATGGCCATCTGAGATGTAAAGTAAGGAAACTGGCACTTGGCATTAAAAAACTAAAGCCAGAGGGTGAAGGAAACATTTTTGGTTTTATAAATATTCCAAGGCTAACTAATGAACAACACTGTTTTTCTTTTTTGAGAGACAGTTTCACTATGTATTCCTGGCTATCCTGGAACTATATAGGCCAGGTTGGCCTTAAAATCACAGAGATCTGCCTATCTCTGCCTTTCAAGTGCTGTGATTAAAGATATGCATCACCCTGCCAGGCTAAAGCTTGTTAATGAATATTGAAAAGATGAGAATTTTTTAAAAACCAATTTTACATGGGAAAACCCCTACTTTTCTTTTGGGGCCATAGCTTAGGATGCAATCAACAGATATAACATATGATCTTTCATTTACTGTTCGTGATAATTCATTCAATTTTGTATACATTCAAATCCAAATTAGAACTATTTGCTTCACTATGCATACTGCATAATGGAAAAATTAAAAAACTCACAACTTTCCCTGATAAAGTCAATTAAACTGTGTTGTCTTACAGATTACCAGTTAAATTTGCTAGACACAATAGTAATAATAATTTGAAGATCAAAGAAAGCAAAACAACAGCTTTTAACTGGTGAGAGGGCTACACTCCACAGGTGCTCTGGGAAAGCTTCTGTGCTGGATGGCCCACCCCTTTGATTGGCTGTGGGCCACAGAGTCCAAGACAAAATCTTGAATGTGATGAGAACAGAGCCCACTCACTGGCAGGTCGGAGTTTACTTCCAAGACTCCAGCTAGCACCAAGGCAGATAGCAAGGAGCTGCCTAGAATCCCACACCTTTTCTTTTTTATTACTGGAAAGCCATCTGTGAAATTAATATAATAATGTAAATCAAAGATGACACGGCTAAGTGCTGGCTCACAGTCAACCATCTGGATATGGGATTTTGCCAGTACTTAATGACTTTGTTCAATATTTAATTAAAAATTAATAAAGATACAATTAACATGCAACTCTTGTAAAAATAGAAAAAAAGAAAAAATATTAATTTTCCATGAATAACCAGCACAAACTGTTAACCTGTTAAGAAAAGCCCAACTTCTCCACCATTCTAGAATATAAATATACACTTTCTGTTTTTCTCTAAGCATCTTAGGTCCAGGGCAAACGAGATAAAGCCAGGAGCTAAATACCCAACAGACCAATTGCCCATTCTCTATGGCTGAGTCATTCATCTCTTGTGATGGGCATAGTGTCTTCGAATGTACAAGTCTTTGGGGATTTCTTGACCATCTTGGCAGAACTACATACAGTAGATGCTTTTTATTTTCTTGGTAGAATAATTCATCAGTGCTTCCTCTGAGGTTCAAACATGACTGCTGGCCAGATTCCAAAGAGAAACTGTGGGAACAAGTGAGGGCAAAACAAGAGAGAACAAGATTATTCTATGCCTGAAAAAAACTGAGGGAGAGCAATCCCTAGAGGTCTGGGCTGTAACACATGTTAGGCTTGTTTGTATTAGTAGCCTAAACACAGCAACTGCCTTCCCAACTCATATCAGATCTCAAAAGCTAATTCCACTTAATTTATTTAAATACATTAAGCATCTACTTTGTCAAGCATGGAAGTAGGCATTTCATTTGTAATCTTAAAGAAATTTTTGCTGTGTGAGTGTATATGCACACGTGTGTGTGTGTGTGTGTGTGTGTAAATGCAGTGCTTGTGGAGGCCAGAAGAGGTAGGGTGTGTGTGAATGTGTGTGTGTGTGTGAATGAAGTGCCTGTGGAGGCTAGAAGAGGGTATGGGGTCCCCTAGAGTTGGAGTTAAGAGTTAAGGTGGTTGTGAGGCACTGGGCATGCTGCTGGAAACAGATCTTGGTCTTCTGAAGGAGCAGGGTATGCTTTATGCTGCTGAGCCATCTCTCCACCCCCTTAATCTTCAATTCTAAAATTAATGCTGTAATGTTGTGCTTAACAGCTTCATTCTGTTGAGGTAATTCAGGCTTAAAGAAGAGACTTGTCTAAGATCACAGGGTAGCAAATGGATAACAAACATTTCAGATTTGAGTCTGTGCTGCCCCTCTACTGATCCACCTCTCCTGCTGTCTCTTACATCCATTTGATCTTCTCAAGACCTGCACTACCCTTCCCTTTACAACATACTTACCTTCACTTTTGGCCTGTACCTCAGGTAAAGTGTTCTTGTATATAAACTGAAAGAAAAGTGGGAAAACTTCTCAGACAAATCAACTCATAAACTATAAGTTCAGGATGTTTGTAGTTTAGAACCAAGCATGGCATTATAATGCCCCATATGGTTGGTATCATAATTCCATCTTTGAAAACTGCAACTATATGCATTCATTAAATAAAGGTGTGATAAACCCAGAGAGGTAACCGTTTGTTTGGTGTCTGTCATTAAAGTGAGCCACTCACTGCTGGAGGGGAGATTAGTTAGATCTGGAAAGCAGTGCAAACAGCAAACACTGCTCAATCTGTCCCTGAAAGTCACTAGGTTGTCTATAGCACACAACATATGTAATTTTATGTATACTACACTACTTAAATATATTTGAATAGTAACAAAATATTGTGACAACACATACAAAATGTACTTTTCTAGTATTTCAAATAAGAATGTAAAGGTCAAAAGAAACTACTAGCTAAATTTTTTGGGGGGTTTCTTTTTTTTAATTTTTAATATTTTTTATTACATATTTTCCTCAATTACATTTCCAATGCTATCCCAAAAGTCCCCCATAGCGCCCCCCACTTCCCTACCCACCCATTCCCATAAAATTTAATGTGGCAATGCTACACTTTCCCGTACCAAATCCGGAACTGCAGCAAATAGCAGTTTAGATGTTACCTGGACATTTGCTAGTGGTAAGACTTTAAACTTGTTGATTTTCTGTTATATTTATTCAACAAAAAAAATCTAAACAATTGCTTTTATCAGAAAGTTTGTTAGCACAATCTAGACTGACATTAATGCAAAAGAAAGCCTTTACTGAGCATGGTGGCATTTACCTATAATTCTAGTACTTAGTAGAGGAAAGCAGGGGGGCCTTGAGTTTGAGACCAACCTGGGATACTTAGTGAATTTTAGGCCATCATAATCTACAAAGTGGGAACATTACCACCTCATGGGTATAATACTGGGAGTCTCCAGAGAACCTCTCAGTTCATGGACTGACAACAAAGCTAAGTGTGGCTAGCTGAGACTCTTGGTACACAAAGAAGCCACAAAAGTGAAGACAGTTCTAGTGAACCTTGGACACTTGTCCAATGTAGGCTCCTCATCAGCATAAACCACAGCACAGATGAGTGTCTACAAGTAAAAGTAGGCACCCTGACCTTGGCTCTATTAGAGACTCTTTCCAAATTTTGAGAACACAGAAAGAAGCAGTTCCAAGACTTACTCTGTTTCTCCTTCCTGTTCTTTCTGCCTCTGCACCCCCTTTTTCTTTTTACTTCGTTTTTAGTAGTATTTCCACTTTATTACATATTTTTTTTAAAGCAGACTCCCTATCCCCCTTTTCTTGTTATTTTAAGGAAGGGTCATATGTAGTTCAGGCTGGCCTGCAATTCATTATGTAGATGAGGATGACTTTGAACTTCTGATCATCTGCTTCTGTCTTTTGCGTGCTACCCTGCCCATTTGGGGGGAGGTGAGGGGGAGTTTGCTCCAGACAGGGTTTCTCTGTGTAGCCCTGGCTGTCCTGGAACTCACTCTGTAGACCACGCTGGCCTCAAACTCAGAAACCCACCTGCCTCTGCCTCCCAAGTGCTGGGATTAAAGGCGTGCGCCACCACTGCCCGGCCTACCATGCCCATTTTATGTGGACTGGGGATGGATGGAGCCCAAGGCTCTGTGCGTGCTAAGCCAGTGTCCACCAGCTGAGCTACATTCCTAGAGCCTTTTCTTTTTTGCCTCTGTATTTCCCTTTTCTCTCTTTCTACTTTTGCTTTACCTTATTTTTAAAAAACTTTCATATTTTTATTTTAAAATCTCCCTTCTTACATGTATCTAATTTTGTTTTCAGACTTTGAATAATAGGAACTCTCTTGCTGCTGCTGTTTTGAGACAGGTTATCATATGAACGATGCTGCTCTCAAACTCACTATGTACAGCTAAGAATGCCTTCTGAACTCTCAAACTCCTGATCACCCTGCCCCCAGTTCCCAAGGACTGGGACTACAGACATGCCAGTGTGCTCAGCTTGTTTTTTCTTTTTCTGATCTCTAACCTTTCCCATTTTTTAAAAAATTAAAACAAATGTACTGGGGGTATTATGTATGTTTATCTGTGTGTGTCATATGTGTGCAGAAGTCAGAAGAGGGTTTCAGGTCTTTTAGAGCTAGGATTACAGGCAGGTGTGAGCTGCCCAATGTGGGTAGGTTTTGAGAACCAAATTCCAGTCATTCGACAGAGCAGCAAGTGCTCTTCACTGCTGGGCCATCTTTCTAGGCTGTCTTGACTTTTTTTTCTTTCCTCTCATAACAGTCTTCTTTACTCTTCTTTTCTCTGTTCTTTTATTTAACCTTGACTCTCCTTGATTTCTTCTCCCTTTTGGTTTCCTTCCTTTATTTCACTCAGCATTATTTTTGTATTAATCTTAAGCAATTTTTAATTTTTATTAATTCTCTGAGAATTTTATACAATGTAATTTGAACATCCCCACTCTATTCTTTGCAATTTTTTAACTTTACAGCACACTATATTAGTTTTGCCATTTTCCGTTTTATGGTCAGTGATATAGAATTGGGTTTTAATCAATATTAACTATATTTATAGATATTTTGGCTTAATATTGTTGTAATTAAAGCAGTCTATTTTCTCTGCTGAAAGTGCTACTAGTGGACAGAGTCCTCAAGAGCAAGCTGACCAATCAGATCCCAGAATAAAACTAGAAGAAAGCTTGTTGTGGTGTCACACATCTTTAATTCCAGCATAAGGATCACTGAATTTGAGGTTAGCCAGCCTACATGGTGAGTTCCAGGCCAGCGAGTGCTCCATAATAAGAAGCTGTCTCAACAACAACCCCCCACAAAAAATGCCAAATGAAACAAAAATCAATGACAAAGCAAACTGGAAAGATATCCAAAATAACAGTTTGTCAAATCACAACACAGAAACTCAAGAAACATGAAAAATCAAGACAATGTGAGTCTTCCAAAAGATAATTTCCTATCCATTAAACTTAAAGACAATGAATAAATAAAATTCTGGATAATTTGTCTTAAAATTGTTATACAATCTTAGTGATGAAACTGCATTAGGGCCTTTAAAACTGAAAGCACTGACTCTTCATTCTGCAAAGATCCAATGATACTCTAAAGCTGAATAAAAACCTGACACTCTGCCCTCATTTTGTAAAACCTGTGTCCTTTGTTACTTTAAATCTTTGGATCATATTTTTGTTCAGATAATCATGCAGACATGCTGAGTATTTAAGGAATATTCATTTAAAGCTGGTAATGCCATGCCACACATGGCTGAAGGAATTAAGAGAAAATAAGTTATTGTCAAAATTTTTTTTATTATTATATGTAAGTACACTGTAGCTGTCTTCAGACACTCCAGAAAAGGGTGTCAGATCTCGTTATGGATAGTTGTGAGCCATCATACGGTTGCTGGGATTTAAACTCATGACCTTTGGAAGAACAGTCAGTGCTCTTACCTGCTGAGCCATCTCACCAGCCCTATTGTCAAGATTTTATATGACCAATGGCCATAGTTTTCACAATATCCAGTTCTAGATAATCAGATAGGTACTTAGAAGTTTTCAGTCACTTGCCTTAAATCCAGACGCTTAACTAAGTACATCTGTCCTGAAGTGGAAACTTCTGGTTTGGTTGGAAAGTCAGTTATGTCAGATGATGTTTTGCTAGGGCACATAGGTAAAAGGATGTCTTGCTAAAGCGGACATGTGAAAGAATGTTTTTCTGAAGCAGGCACAGGTGAAAGGATGTTTTGCTACAGAGGACACATGAAAAGATGCATGATGAAGGACTGTAAATATGACCCACAGACAGTGCGAGAGGAGCATTGAGCACCTCACTATTCTTCACTAACAAGCATGTATTGGTTCATCTTACATAGCATCGTTGAGCTCAGCTTGTGGTAATAACATCATTAAGAGAAACTAGCCCAAGAACTGCTTGTGAGGTTCTGACAGCTTCTGTGGCTCGCCTCAGGCAAGTTAGTAATCCTTGCAGTTTCTCCAGGACTAGACAGCAGCTGCTGGTTCGTGTGTGGTGTCTGCCTGCTTAGAGGGCTAGACTGAAGCTGCTGAGTTGTATTTGGTGTTTGCTAGGGGACTGAACTCTGAGAAAGAAGATCAAGCTTGCCTCCAAAGAACTATAGCTAAAGAGGTCCACTTCCCCCATATCCTAATAACTTTTCTCTTCCACTACCTCTGCTGGGTGGTGGGCAAGAGAAGAAGTTGAATGCTTATTAAAGTAGGTTGCAAAAAATTTATGCCAATACTGTCCTTTCTGAGTTTCTTTTCCCTCCATCATTCTCTCTTGTATCCTAGGAACAACAGTTCTGACCAATAGGCCTTATCTATAAACAACTTGTAATGATTTGAAACTAGACCCCCCACTGTCAGCTCTACATGGCCATTGAAAATTAATGATCAATAAGATAAAGACTGCTTACCTCTGCATGTTTCTTGATTCTGTTCCCACTTTTGTTCCTCCCAATTAAAACCAGAAACTCTTTAATACCTCAAAGATAGAACTGAAGCCACTGGGTCCTGTGGCACTTCCTGCTATAGCTCTACAGAATATAGTCTATAGTGTCTTTACAAAGATGCTCTATCATACCAGAGATTTCCAGTGTACATCCAGAGCACTCCACAAAACTAAGGCACTCTCCTAAATCATCATAATACAGACCATCTAAACAGGTGATTAACACACATCCAAGCATCCCTGGTTTCCATTTTAACTGTCTCAAGGATTTCCTTTTCTCTGCACTAGGTTCTTACCCAGGCATAAGACATAGCAACAGGCTATACCTTAATAAGTTTGTTTGCCCTAGCTACAAGAATTCCTCAATTTTGTTTCTCATGCACTTGCTGGTCTTCTGGTTTTCATTTTGTAGAATGACCTTCAACCTTCATCAACTGTCCCTCAAGATAGAACAGACCCAAGCCATGAATTTTGGTTAAAAATTTTTTTCTTCTTTTCTTCTTCTTCTTCTTCTTCTTCTTCTTCTTCTTCTTCTTCTTCTTCTTCTTCTTCTTCTTCTTCTTCTTCTTCTTCTTCTTCTTTTCTCTCTCTCTCTCTCTCTCTCTCTTTCTCTCGACAGGGTTTTTCAGTGTAGCCCTGTTCTGGCTGTTGTGGAACTCACTCTGTATACCACACTGGCCTCAGACTCAGAAATCTACATGCCTTTGCATCTCAAGTGCTGGAATTAAATACATTACTACTTCCTGACTTCTTTTTTTCTATAAATATTTTAGTTTGTTTCCAAAAAGAATCTAAAGCTAAATGTGCCATTGGTGTGTACATGGTGATCTCTTGATGTACACACTCATTCACTAAACAACATATATACTGGGTGCTGACTATGTGCCGGGTGACATTCTGCACATCTGAAAAGTGGCAATAAATAGGTAGTCCCTGCTCTGGATGAACTTACCCCAGAGCTAGGGAGGAAAACAAGTAGCTGCAAACATTAACTAGTCACAAACACTTCGAAGGAGTTGGAGAGACAGCTCAGCAGCTACGAACACTGGTGAGTCATAATCATCTGTAGTTCCAGTTCCAAGGGATCTGATGCCCAGGCACACACATGGCACACAGAAATACATGCAGGTAAAACATATAAAATAAAACTAATTTTGTAAAAAAAAAATCAAACAAACAAACCAATGAATAAATGATTTGAAAAAAGATAAGGCCTGATAAAGAATGCTATGGACGTATGACTGAGTGGGTGACCAGTGAGAATTTATATCCATTTTTTGCTGTACATGTCTAATCCTAAATAGTCTCCTTAAAGAGAACAAAAGGGGCAAAGTGATAACCAACTTATTTCTGGAGAAGGGTACTCCTACTCCAAGAAGGTCCAGATTGAAAACTCTAAGATCATACACCATCATACCCTCCTGCCACTCATCAAGAGAATAACTTGGGTGTAACTGGGTCTTTTGGATACTAGTTAGTTGTGAGCCATCCACTTTCAGAATATGAATGATAAAATCCCCAACTATCAGCTGCTCCATGACTCCATACACACGACATAAATGTGAGAAAGGGTTTCTTATGGTCACCTAGTGGGAAAGGCAACAACGGACTATAAATCTGATTCTGTCTCCAACATTTTATATTTACACCTTCCTACTTGAAGTGTAAAGTCAAAAAAAAACAAAATTCTTCCAATATTAGGTTAAAAAGCCTTTATTTCCTACCTGAAAAGGATGTGAAGATAAGAACCCAGGCCAGTTAGAATATGCCACCATGCATGAAACTGTGTTGTAACGCCTAGGACGGGGGGCACTCTCTTTCGAAAGTTCCTGTGTGGAGAAGAGGAAACCACAATGCTACAATGAAGATATGCTCGTGCTGACATTACATTTTGAAATATTTTATAATATGGCATTTATTTAATTTCCTTATATTTATTGTATTGTCTTCTAAAAGTATATTGTGGAACAAACTATTTCCAGGAATTTTATGAAAAAATGACTCAAATTAATATAAGTAACAATTTATTGACATCTTGCTAATTTTAATGAATATTAATTAATTAAAGGTTTTTGTTCTAGGTAACCACTAATCCATAGAAATTGTTTTTTAGGTAATACTTATTCATACTCTGGGACAACTATTTTCTGGATCACACTTTGAGAAACACTAGTCCAGTTAGCTATCTGCTCAGGAAAGAATACATATGTATTTCCTATCATCTCAGTACACTACTATACAGTCTATGAATTTTTATTTTTATTTTTTTGGGTTTTTTTTGTTGCTTTTTTGTTTTGTTTTGTTTTGTTTTTCGAGACAGGGTTTCTCCGTATAGCCCTGCTAGCTGTCCTTGAACTCACTTTGTAGACCAGGCTGGCCTCGAACTCAGAAATCCGCCTGCCTCTGCCTCCCAAGTGCTGGGATTAAAGGCATGCGCCACCACTGCCCTGCTGAATTTTTATAATATATACAGTTTCATATTTAAGTGCTTCTTTGAGGAAGCAGTCATTTGCAAAGCTAAATATGGCAGAAACTTGATAAAAATTCTTGATTAATTTAGTTTCCCAAGTTACACTTAGTAGTTCAGATGTATCTCAAATTCTTTTGATTAAATAAGTATATATCATACTAATATTTATTAGAGAAGAATACTGATGTGGTATGCCAACCCGAGGCCCATCTGTAGGTTAGTGGATCAGACCCGGGGATGACTATCCACTCAGTATAAGTAAAGGCTTCACTCTCCTACTCATTATGTTGGATATATCTAATTCAGAAGCATGTGTCTTGATCTTAGTCTTTTACTTTCTTCTTTCTACCCCACACCTAGGGTTTCCTAAAGTCAGGCTACGTTCAAGTCCTGAGCCTCCTGCCTACAGTACAGGGATTATGGTCATGCACTACCATACCCAGCTACATCTTAGTGTTTAAGCACGGAATGGATTTACTTGTCTACACTTACTTACACAACTGATTTTTACTACACAGTTTAGTTACCTACACTTAAAGTTTCACAATTTATATGAAAGTTTTTAATACAGGATATTATAGAGAATTTCAAACATATGCAAAGGCATGCGAAGTAAGAGCCATATGTGGTGGTATATATTTGTACTCTCAGCACTTGGGAGATGGAGGCAGAAGGATAAGGAATTCAAGATAATTCTTAGTTACTTAGTGATCTCAAGACCAACCTTGTCTATGTGGACCCTGTCTCAAAAACACAAAACAAAAACAAAAACACCCTCCTCAAAAGTAAATAAAAAAATAATACATCTTTTACCAAACATCAATAATTAATAAATTAAGCAAAATTCGTGTCATCTGAACCTTTGTCTATGCCTCTCTCCCACATTATATTGAGGAAAATTCTAGGTATCATATTTTATCATTAGATATTTTAGTATATGTCACTAGAAAATTTTCTTTTAACAATAGCTAGAATATTACTTTCACATCTAAAATATTAGTAATAGCCTTTTAGTATAAAATAGTTAATTATTAATTGAGTTCAATATTTCTGTTTATGCTTTCACAGTGAATCAAGATCAAAAAAGAATAATAACACTGTAACCAGTGGCTTTCCTACACTCATTTGTTAACACTGTAACCAGTGGCATCCCTACACCCCCTGATTAACATGGTAAAGCAATGGCTTCTCTACACTCTTTGGTTTTGTTTTTTGGTGGTGGCGGCGATCGAACCCAGGCTCTCATAAATACTAGACAAGCACTCAACCATCTGAGCTATATCCTTAGCTCCCATAATACATCTCTTAAGTCTCTTAATCTTAGGTTATACCACTTTCTTTCTCCCCTCTTGTGATTTATTTGAGGTAGAGACCAGGTCATTCAACTTCTAAGTTTCCAAATAGTCCAAACACATTTCTTCAAAAGTTTTACATGCATTTTAAATGCCAGTTACAAATCATTCTTGTTTACTTGAAGCAAACTAAGTAGTTTGTTTGTTTGTTTTTAGGACAGGGTTTCTCTGTGTGATCTCCTTGGTTGTCTAGGAACTCACTTTGTAGACCAAGTTGTCCTTGAACTCACGGAGATCTGCCTGCCTATATCTCCCAAGTGCTGGGATTAAAGGTATATGCCACCATGCCAGCTTTATTAGGTAGTTTTCAAAGATATAGTAAATCTGTGATTAACTGTATAGTTTTGTAATGCACACATACAAAATAATCCAAGATTATAAAATATTCTGAGGCCAAACTTTCAGGCAATTTAAATAGGCATTCCCAGAGTTTAATGTTACTGTGTTATATACAGTGTCAACATTCATAAAATTTCATTTTAGGAAATTGTTGTTTCTACATGCCTACTAAAGTTTCTGCTTAATATAATGGTTCCAAATTTATTTTCAAGGAATGAAAACGTATCTTACCTCAGTGAATCACAAAAGATGTTATCTATATTCCACAATAAAAACCCCAATAAAAAGACAGTCAAGGATGTATAACCTAGTCCTCTAAGCCATGGATAAACCCTGTGGAGAAAAGAAAAGCAACATGACAAACCTTCAAGTCATATCATGATAAGAGGTGAGCGCTGGAAGTCATCATTTTTTTTATGAGCAAGAAGAGTGCTCAGGAGACTGAGAGCAAACCATCTATTAATTAACACCTTTGACAATCATGTGTTACACACTTTAAAAAGATTTTTTGAAGTGTGTCTTGCTAGGTTGTTCCTCAGGTTGGTCTCAAATATCAGGGCTCCCACAATCCTCTTGCCTCAACCTCCTAAGGAGCTGGGACTATAGCAGTTTACCACTGTGCCCATACATTTGCTGAACGTTTATCTATTTAAAGGTACTGAGAGAAAATGGTCCATCAGGGATGTTAAGTACATGAAGGAGATAATCCAATATACTTGCCCAAAAAATTTTCAGTGGCATGGAAGAGATAGGGGGAATATGGGTTTAGAGTTAACATAGGTTGAATCACATTTTCTACCAGGTACTGAACTAACTCTTTCCAACTCTCTCCATCTCTCTCCATCTCTCTCCCTCTCTCCCTCCCTCCCTCCCCCTCTCTCTCTCTCTCTCTCTCTCTCTCTCTCTCACACACACACACACACACACACACACACACACATAAATCACAGAACATACTAAGTTCTTTATGTGTCAGGCATAGTCCTAAGCCTTTCAGTGGGAAGCAGTTAGCAAGAAAGCTCTGCTCTCAGGAAACTTATAGTATGGTTAGGATCGGAAATGAAAACACTATTAGTTATAAATGTTTTGAAGAAAAGTAAAGGAATAAATAATTGGAGGTAATAAAAGAGATGTTGGGTGGGAAATCCCTCTGTCAAGTCTGTAAATACACCTATGAGGCAGGTATTCTTTTTACTTCACTGCTAAGTAAGTTGAAGGGTGGTGAATTGCTTAAAATATAGTAATAGTGGCCTAATCACTTTTTATAGCTTTAATAAAGTCGACTTATTTATTTGGGTTTTTGAGACAGGGTCTTGCCTTGGCTGGCCTGCAACTAAGCTGATCAGGCTGACTTTGAATTTTTAACTATCCTCCTGACTCTGCCTCCAATGTACTGGGATTATAAGCATATACTGCCATACCTGGTTTAGGACACACATATTTATAAAGTACTTCTAGGGTCTAGAGAGAAGGTTCAATGTTAAGAGCCCACACTGAGTTTGGTTCCCAGTACACTTGTTAGGCAGCTCACAACTGCCTGTGATTCCAACATCAGAGGTTCCACTCTTTCTTGTGGCCTCTGAAGATACTGTCACTTACTTGCTCCTACTCAACACACAGACATACCCACATAAACACAATTAAGAATAAATTTCAAAAAATGTACATATGCATCCAGGCTTAGTGGCTCACATCTCTAATCTCAGATTTGGGAGACTGAGTCAGAAAGATGCCGTGGTGGGAGGCCACCCTGGACTATGGACAGAGAACCTGTTTCAAGACAGAAACAGATGAGCAGAAGGTGCAAGCAACTACTACTGTACTTTCCCCCAAATTAGTAAGGGACATTGTAATTATCTATCTAGATATCTTCCTCAATATGGTATTTATTGTTGTAATAATTCTTTATAAATTTTGGTGTGCACAGGGCCCCCAATGGAGGAGCTAGAGAAATTACCCAAGGAGCTAAAGGGTTCTGCAACCCTATAGGTGGATCAACATTATGAACTAACCAGTACCCCGGAGCTCTTGTCTCTAGCTGCATATGTATCAAAAGATGGCCTAGTCGGCCATCACTGGAAAGAGAGGCCCATTGGACTTGCAAACTTTATATGCCCCAGTACAGGGGAACGCCAGCACCAAAAAGGGGGAGTGGGTGGGTAGGGGAGTGGGGGGGGTGGGTATGGGGGACTTTTGGGATAGCATTGGAAATGTAAATGAGGAAAATACCTAATAAAAAATTTAAAAAATAAATAAAAATAAATTTTGGTGTGAGTTCTCTGTTGCATATATATTTTGGAGATATTCTCTCCAAGTCTGTGACTTGCCTTTTGTTTTTTGAACACAGTCTCTAAGAACCAAGTTTGTACTTTTTTTCAAGCCAAGTTCTTGCTATGATTGCCTAGGATGGCCTTGAGCTATAGGCCAACCTGGTCTATGTGGACCTTGTCTCAAAAACAAAACAAAAGAAAACAACCCCAAAAACAATGCTCCTTACTAATTTGGGGAAAAGTACATAAAAATACAATAAAATATCACTGCACTAGTGAGATATAACTGAAATGAAAGGGGACTGACACAGCAGGTGTGCACGAATTCAGAATAACTGGAACCACTTGTACAAGGCTGGTAGAAATGTAAATTAGTACCACCACTTACCCCCAATGTCTGAGGGATTGCCCAGTGGTAGCAAACTTGTCTATCATGTTAGGGTCCCTAGTTTCATTCCAGGACCAAGAAAGAAAGAACAGAAGGATAGAGATGAGAAAGGAAGAAAAGGGGATATGCAGTCCAGCTGGCCTACAACTCTCTTTATATTTTCTTTTTATTGTTTTGTTTTCAAGACAGGGTTTTCTTTGTGTAGCCCTGACTTTGTGTAGTCCTAGAACTGGCTCTGTAGACTAGGCTGTCTTTGTACTCAGTGGGATCCACCTGCCTCTGCTTCCCAAGTACTGGGAGCACCTGGAACTCTCTATCTGGACCAGGCTGGCCTGCTTCCCCAGTGCTGTGACTAAAGGTACACAACACTATGCCCAGCAAATTTCACAGTTTTTACCAAAAGCCTGAAAATATTTTGATCATGATTATATTTAACCTGCAGACAAATTTAGATAAACTGACACCTTAACGATACTGACTTTTCTAACCAGTAAGGCAGTATATTTCTCAATTTATTTAGTTCCTTTAGTCTCAGCAAAAAACTGTTGCTTTCAATGCATAATCTGGCACATGCTGGAACACTGTCCAAGAATGGAGTCGGGTGAAAAGAATTCTGAGACTTGTGAGAAAACTCCAAGAAAACAATACAAGAGTCTTATGACCTCAGTTTCTTCAAAAACACATTGTTCTTGGAATGTGTTTTAGTGCCCCTCCCAGGAGTAGCAAATAGGAATGAGTTCCTTTAAAATTATTTATTACAGATGGCTATTATTTGTTTATATGTCTCGATGGAAAAACACGTTTTTGCAGTGTGGCTTGTACTTTGATTTTACTCTTAACCGTCACAGTATAAATTGCCTGATCCTCTGAATAAAGTTGGCTACTGTATGAGACGTAGTCAGCCTCATTTATCGGCTCCATTCTCCCCTTGTCCCATCATCTCTAGAGCAGTAAACGCGCACATATTTGTTACTTCTACTTTAACCATTTCATGATGTTGTAAATTGTACATCAAAATTTTTCACTTTCCATTCATTCCCATTAACATATAGAAATGACTTCCTACCCACCTCAGGCTAGAAAGATGACTCAGTGGTTAAGAGAACCTGGTGTTCTTCCAGATGACCCAAGTTTGTTTCCCAGCACTCATAACCAGTGGCTAAAAAGCACCTTCAGCTCTAGCTCCAGGGGAATCTAAATACCTTCTCTGGCATCCAAGGGCACCTACACTACTATGCACATACACACATGTACACATACATAAAAATAAAGTCAATCTTAAAAATATGAATTTTCTTTGGAATCCTGACTAGACACCTATAATTGATAAATTTCACTCACTTCTACTAGTTTTTTTTACTAGTCTTTTGGGTACATGTTTGTGGTTTTGCTTGTTTGGTATTTGGTACATACTTGTATTATCTTCAAACACCATGTTAGACAGGACTTCCATCAGCATAATTCTGAGTAAAATGACAATCGTATAATAATCTTATTTTATTCTAGATACTACAAGACTTTGAAAAAACACACACTTTAGGTATTTTATATGCCACAGAATTTATAGCCAAGAAAATTCCTTCTTACTACTCATTAGTAAGGTCTTTTGTTTTTAGATTGTGAATATGTGCTGAATTTTATAGAATACTTATTGTAAATCTACAGGTATACAGTTTTTGAATCTTTTATTTTTAAAATATGGTAAAGAATAACACCAGGTTTTCAAAAGATTTTATTGTTTTAGTGTAAACATCTGCACATAAATAGTGATTTATTTTTGTTTTATCTATGTTTTGAGTTTTTTGAGGCAGGGGCAGCCATGTAGCTAAGGGTAGCCCGGGAACTCTCAGTGGATGGTGATCTCTAATTCCAGATCCTCCTGTCTCTGTGCTACAATCACAGGTATATGCTACCATCCCTGGCTTAATGGTAATTGTCTAAACTTACCATGGCAAATCTTCAGTTCTCAGAGGAAGGACAAAGCAAAATTCTTCAGTAGGGTGAAATGAATGTCTTTGGTTATCCAGGTAGCAGGGCGCGAAGGAGAGAGCAAGAACTTCATCAGCACATGGTCCATTCATGCTCAGTACAGACAAGATTCTGGAGATACACTACCCATCCAGCACAGGACATGGGAATAAAATACATAGAGTTCTCAAAATATCTGTGTCTGGTGTGATTAGCCTTCATTCTACATTGGTTGCCTTCATGGTGTAAAGCTCTTATCTAAGAAGTTATTTCTCTTCTCCTTCCCTAGAGAATGCCTTCACCTCTCTCCTGGGTTAGTCCCTGTCTGGAATTCCATACCTTCTTCCTTTTCATATTGTTCTCTTTTTGGTGAAACAAATTTTCTAATACAAGGGTGTTCCTGACCAACAATTTATTGAATTTAAACTTCTTTTGAAAACTTTAATATAGGAAAACATTTCTCCATATTTTGTTGCTAGTATAGTTAACTATAGAATTCTAGGTTGGAAATCTTTCTTTAGAAATTCAATGGCACTGGTCTACTGTCTTCAAGCTTCTCATGGGGCTTTTGGAAATTTAAAAACTTGCTGATTTCTAGTCATGTCTCCCAATTATTTCCCAGACTCCTTGTTCCTGCTATTGCCTGATACTTAAAAACACTCTGTCATGCAAGGTGAGGTTCTTGGCTTAGGATGTGGCTTTCTAGGTCAATATAATAAATTTATAGAAATCTATTTACTTTTCTGTTTTGAAGATTTTACTGAATCTTTTCCTTGTGGCTTTGTGCATTTAAAATAAAGTTTTTGTTGTAGTCTTAAAGCTAGATGGAAGCAAAACAGATGGCTGATACTTTCAAAATACTATGCTCTTTGGTATTTCTATCATTCATTTCTCTTCAGGTTTACTCTATCTGATTTAGAATTTGTTGTTTTGAGACACAGTTTCATGCAGCCCAGGCTGGCCTTGAACTTGTTATATAGCCAAGGATGACACTGGACTTCTGCTGCACCTCTCAAGTACAGGGGTTATAGGCAAGTGCTAACACATCTGGCCTTTGCTTTCTAATTCTTAAAGTTGTAAGCTCAGTTCATTATTTAACTGTTCCTCACCCCACTTTGAGCTGAGATCTTACTATGTAGCCTTGACTGGTCTTGAACTCATAGATCCTCCTGCTTCTGCCTCCTAAGAACTGGGATTGAAGGCATATGCTACCATGCCTGGTTTCCCTTCTTTTTGTTTTTGAGAGTGGGTACTGTTAGGTAGCCCAAAGATGGTTTCAAACTTGTGGTCTTCCTGCCTCAGGAAGTTTATGCCTACTGAGAGCATAGGGCTGTACAACCTTTGCCGTTAGAGAAGGATTTTAGTACTTTTCTATTTCATCTCAAGAGAGAGTCTGATCAGTTCCTTTAATACATGCCTTTCATTGTGGAAGTAAGTAACCATTACACACTGAAATAGATTTGATCAAGGGTACCATTTCCCAAAAAACTTCCTATGTCATGTACTAGAGTTGAGGAAATTACAGAGACCAGATCTTGTTTCCTGACTCATTTCTTTCTCCACTCTATTTCCTGTCTTTTCTACATTTTGTTGAGGGGAAGGAAGGCAGTTCTTGAAAATCACTTAAATTTCTATCTTCAAAATTGCACAGTAAAGTGGATATTTCAGAAAGATGAGCCGTGAGTACTCTTTTGTAAAGTGTCTGCACATTACTGGGATCTGCGTATACTGCATTTGGTAGTGTAGTAGTTGGGACAAGTGTAAACAACTAACAGCACCCTGAGTCTGCCACAAGGGCCGGTTGCAAACAGCCAGGCCCCTGTTGGCATGATGGTGCCTGAAGGGCACATTTCTTCATAAATTCTCAAAGAAGTCGTCTTAGTTAGGGTTGCTGTGAAGAGACACCATAACCAAGGCAACTCTTATGAAGGACAGCATTTAGTTGGGGCTGGCTTACAGTTTCAGGGCTATAGCCCATTATCATCATGCCAGGAAGCATCCAGACAGACATGGGGCTAGAGGAGCTGAGAGTTCTACACCTTGATCCAAAGGCAGCCAGGAAGAGACTGTCTTCTGCAGGCAGCCAGAAGGGGACTGGAACTCGACACTGGGCATAGCTTGAACATAGAGACCTCAATGCCAACCTAAACAGTGACACACTTCCTCCAACAAGGCCATTCCTTCTAACACTGCCACTCCCCACGGACCAAGCATTCAAACTCATGAGTCTATGAGGGCCAAACCTATTCAAACTACTACAGGAGGTGTGTGTGTGTGTGTGTGTGTGTGTGTGTGTGATATACATTCTAAAACTTCAGACTAAAGGACAATTTACCATCTTCTTTTACTAGAGGGCATTGTTTTTTCTTGGCCTAATCTTTCTGGATCTATTACATGCAGAATGGTGATGGGAAAACAGTTCCAATTATCTGGTTTTTAAAAATTATTTTACATGTATTTATTTTGTGTGTAAATGTACACAAGTGTGCATATGCATGAAGGCCATGTTATATATGTGGAGGTCAGAGGCCAAGTCACAGGATTTTGTTCCCTCCTTTACCGTGTGGGTCCTGGGATTGAATTCAGGTCATCAGATTTGGCAGCAAGTACCTTTATTCACTGAGCAATCTTCGGGCCCTAAACTAAAATCTTTGATTTTCTGTTTATTCTGAGGAGATTGAAACTAAAGATGTTAGTGTGCTGGCATCTTCTAGTCGCTTCAAGCTAACTATCATATAAGTGCTCATTTATCTCCACAGTTTCTTTGGATTTGATGCTTTGAAGTTCTTCTTATGTCTTTTTAAGCTAGCTAGTATTTGAAGTTTATTGTATTTAATTCAGAATTTCTAGGTGTTTTATTACAGAGGAATTTTAAGATTTCAGTCACAATTTAAAACAAAAGTTTGAAATTTTCTATTTGATATTAAGAACCTTTATACAGGAGCATGTTCTCGGGTTCTAGGGATTATCAAGTTAGCTCACAATGAGCCAGGCTGTGGTGGTGCATGTCTTTAGTCCCAGCACTCAAACATCTCTGAGTTCAAAGCCAGCCTGATCTACAAAGTGAGTTCCAGTACAGCCAGGGGTACACAGAGAAACCCTGTCTTGAAAACAACAGCAACCTTACAATATAGTTAGGGTCAAATAAAGAGAAAATGGACAATCACTAAACAGAGATACAAGAAAGAAGGTATGGCAAGTCAGATAAAAGATAATTTTATTTCATAAAGACTGCCAATAGTAAATACTTTAAAATCTTTTTATTATGAGAGGGCAGCTATCTGTGTATCTGTGTGTGTTTTGTTGGCATGTTGCTTTTGAGGGCTGGTTCTTTCCTTTTAAATGTTAAAATTAAGATTTGACATGTGGGTCCTGGGATTAAACACAGACCATCAGGCCTGGAGGGAAGTGCCTTTGCCTACTGAGCCATCTCACTGGCCCATTTAAAAAGATATTTGTATTTCTCAGCACACCTATATCCTATCAGACTGCAGTTAAGCTGATAAATGTGTTTTATGTTTCTTTACATCTCCCTAAAGTGCTTATATTAAAAACAGAATCAAGAGGGGATTGTGCTTCTGAAAAGATGGAGTAAACTGATTTTTTTCCCTATTCTTTCCACTAAATTCCAGAAAATTCTGTGTTATATATAATACTAAACAGACATTAGAAGACTTTGAAAGATGGAGCAAAGGGAGTAGGGGCCCCAAGACCTGAAAAATGATAGTTGTAAGTTCCCTGTGTTTTTAAAAAAATATTATTTTAATTGACAAATTATATAACACAAATTATGATTAATATACTTACAGGATATATGCTTATGTTCTATCCATACAATGTGGAATGATTAAATCAAGCTAATTATCTATTATCTTACTTGTCATTTTTCTGTAGTATCACATTTGAAATTTATTCACTTAGCTATTTTGAAATGCACATTACTCAGCATAGTAAACTCTTGTGCAATAGATCTTGAAAACTTATTCCTCCTGTCTGATACTCTGTACCCTTCCACCAACATTTCCTCATTGCCTCCCTGCCCCACAGCAGCCTCTGATAACTACCATGCACACTAAGAAAAGTTCAGCATTTTCACTTACATGTAAGAGAGACTGTGTGGTATACTTAACATTCTTTTTCCCCCCTTTTTCCTTTTTAAAAACTGACTTTTAAAATTACATTATTTTTTAGTGTGATGTGTATGCATAGGTATAACGGGACCCACATGAAAGGAGTAATTCTTCCCTGCCACCACTAAGGCCCCAGAGATGGAAGGAACTCAAACTGTCAGTACTGGCCGAATGTACCTTTTATCTACTAAGCTACTTCACCGGGTCCAGTAGTCTTTATGTAAACCTGGCTTACTTCACTTAGCACAGTGCTCTTCAGGTTCATCTACCACATATATTCCTTTTTTTCATGGTTTTTGGAGACAGGCTTTCTCTGTATAGCCCTGGCTGTCCTGGAACTCGTTCTATAGACCAGGCTGCCTCAAACTCAGAGGTCTGCCTGCCTCTGTCTCCTGAGTGCTGAGACTAAAGGTGTGTGTGCCACCACTGCCTGGTATGCATTTTTTTGGGCTAGTGGACCTGGAGTTGGAATGGAACAAGCCAGTAACTGAAGTCTGGGTACAGACAGAAAAGGTCCCAACAAGACCCACTTTCTCCAGCAATGAACTATAAAAAAGGCCAGCCTAGCAAGACAGAAAACGTAAACTAATAATCATCTGCTATAGTTAGACATATATCACACACACACACACACACACACACACACACACACACACACACACACACACACATGTAGTTCCTTCCCCAGGCCTAGCAAATGGAGAACCAAAACTTCCATCCACGAAGTAAAGGCAGAAGTATCACAAGTTCAGGGCTAGCCTGGGCAATACCAGCAAGACTGTCTTATCCCAAACAACAAAAACAGAAAATACATTTTTCTTTTTTTGCGTGTTTTTAAAAGAAAACATACTACAATTGAGGCAAAAATCTCAATGTTACCTGATGTAGTTCTAAATGTATGTAGAGGAAATGTTTTAGATAATTGTATTTTAAATGGAGCAAGATAAAGGTACTTTACATGTTGAATTATTTTCTTCTCCACTCCCAAGATACATAGAATTATTTAGTGCTTCAGGATGTGACTACTAACGAGGATCACTGCTGATATTTCACTCATTTGATATTTCAAATGAGGTTATATAGGAACAGGTCCATTTTATTTCAAGAAAGCTGGTGTCCTTGCAAGAATATGGCCATATGAAGACACAGGGAAAATACCATATGACAGCGAAGGCAGAAACTTCAAAGTAAGTAAGATCAGAACTGCCAGCAAACCAGCAGAAGATAGGAAGAGCGGAATGGAAGGAAGCCACCTGCATTTGTACTTAGAGCCTCTATACCACTCAGCTTTTAGCACTCTGGTAGACAACCCCAGAAAACTAACACAGCAAAAAAAGGAGGTTAGGTTTCTATACTGCACTAGAAACTGCCAACACTAACTAGCCATTAGCGGGCTGTAAATGTACACAGACAGCAAACAGAATACACAGCATAAGCACTATAGATACGCTGGAATGGAACTCTTAAAACATGCCCAGGCTGGGTGTGTAGCACATGCCTTTAATCCCAGCACTTAGGAGACAGTGGCAGGTAGATCTCTATTAGTCTGAGACTAGCCTGGTGTACATATTGATCCAGGACAGCCAGGGTTATATAGTAAAAACCCATCTCAAAACAAACAAATAACAAAAAGGAAAACTAAAAATGACATGAAAATTATGAATTTTTGCTTACTAACAAGATTCTAAAAATAATATCAAAGACAAATTCAGATTGTGGAAAATATTGTAAACTACATACTTAACCAAAAAATTAAAATCTTAAAACTTTTAAAAGCAAGAAAATATCATTGTTAATTCTTGTAAATACAAGAAAAAATGAGCAAAGACATAGTTCCCTAAAGAGACAATAGTAATGGCAAAAGAAAGAACATACGAAGATGCATTCAATATCATTAACCATTAGGAATATGCAAATTAAAGTATAAAATATAGCATGTACTTTTTTAATAGTTGGAATAAAAATTGTTAGTGAGGCTGGGTATGGTGGCACATGCCTTTAATCCCAGCACTCGGGAGGCAGAGGCAGGCGAATTTCTGAGTTCGAGGCCAGCCTGGTCTACAAAGTGAGTTCCAGGACAGCCAGGGCTACACAGAGAAACCCTTTCTCAGAAAAAAAAAAAGAAAAAGAAAAAGAAAAGAAAAAAGAAAAAAATTGCTAGTGAGGATGCAGAGAAACAAAATCACTCATATATTACAGGCAAAAATGGTAGAGCCACTCTGAAAACATTCTGCAGTTATAAGAAAAGGTAAACATACAATCACCATACATCTCAGCAATTCCACTCTGAGACTTTATTCCAGAAAAAAGGAAACATGTGTTTTCATAAAAACCTCCACATATATGTTCACAGTGGCTTTATGACAGCCCCAATCTGGAAGTTACTCAGCTGTGATACATCTATAGCATACTACTATAGAACACTACTCAGCAAGAGAAAAGCCTACACTAGTATCCAGAGGTTCAAAAAACAATCTCTAAGGTTATATTCTGTATGATTTTATTCATAAAACTTTAGATGCCAAAATTATAAAAGTAGAAGGCCAGCAGTTGCTCAGGACTAAGGACAGGAGTGGAACTGGGGGCAGGGAATAGATAAAGGAGCCACACAGGGTCCTTCTGCTGATGTTTGTATTCCACTGTGTCTGTGCCAACTCCCTTGTGATACTCTACTACACAGACATTTCTACACTACCTCAAAATAAAAGGTTTCTTTTAAGAACCAAAATGGGAAACCACCCAGATCATACCACTTACTGAGCTGAGCACCCACTGTACGGCTAGGACCTAATTAAAGTACTCTCATGAATATTATCTAATTTTCATAAATTCTATTAGAGACTATGTATAGCTCTTACATGATCTTGGGAGAAGGCAAGGCAGATGGAGCTGGCCATGTGCCTGTTAGGTGCAGTCCCTGCTGCTGAGACAGTTTCCTAGTCTGTAAAACGTTAGATGACACTACAGCCTTCTTTGAGAGGTGTTACTTAACCTAGCCAAGCAAGTCAGAGAAAGAAACATTTGTTTTTATTCCTTGAATTTTAATTTTTTAAAGAATATATTTTATGTATATGGATCCTCTAAATTCATGCATGCCTACATGCCAGAAGAAGGCATCAGATCCCAATATAGATGGTTGTGAGCCACCATGTGATTGTTAGGAATTTAACTCAGGACCTCTGGAAGTGCAGCCAGTGCTTTTAACTGTTGCTGAGCCATTTCTCCAACACAACGAAAACATTTTTTTTTAATGTAGTACTTTTCAAAGCCTTTAACATCCTAGTCAATGTTATACATATTAAAGCAGATGTCTCATATATATTTTCTTCAAATTTCTTTATTTAGAACTCTTGCTTTTTTTTCTCTTAAAGATTTATTATTTATTTTTACATGTAAGTACACTGTAGCTGTCTTCAGACACACCAGGAGATGGCGTCAGATGTCATTGCGGATGGTTGTGAGCTACCATGTGGTTGCTGGGACCTAAACTCAGGACCTTTGGAAGAGCAGTCAGTGCTCTTAACGTCTGAGCCATCTCTCCAGCCCAGAACTCTTGCTTTTATATGATGCACATTAATAAGTCACCTGAATAACAAGTCTTCCATACATCATAAATAAATTCTGGGTTATAGCTTTCTATCTTATTCTGCTGCAGGAAGGTTTTATTTTATTCCAATTTAGAATATAGACTTACTGTTGCAAGCCTGAGTATATTTTTATCAGAATGTTGATGGCAAACCCAAACTACTTACCATGTAACAATATAAATAGAACGAAGTACTAATGTAAAGACCAACATTCCATACATGACCTGAATAGGATTGAAAAAGAAAGTAGTCAGTACAGCTCTTCCTCCCTTCTTCCCTCCCTCCCTTCTCATCCATCCATCCATTCCATCCATTGTCTATCCACCCATCCATCCATCCATCTATCCTGTGGTGACAAGGATTGAACCACAGCTTCATATACACTAGGGAAGTATCCTGCCACCAAGCTAATATATCCATACCTCCCATTTCTTTTTCCTTTTTTCTTTTATTTTACACAACGGCTTACTATGTAGACTAGACTGGCCTGGGACTCTGGATCCTCCTGCCTTAGTCTTGAAAGTGCTGTATGTTACCATGTCCAGTTTAAAGTCAGTTTTTAAAAAGAAAAGGGGGACAGATGCACAAACTTGTATTTCCACTACTCAGGAGGCTGAGGCAGGAGGATCATTAGTTTTAGGGTAGCCTGGCCTATATTGCTAGACCCTATCTCAAAGTCAACCAACACACAGCACTGATCTTTTTCATAATAAATAAGATTCCAAAGTAACTGGGCATCAGAGTATCATATAATAATATAGGCTATGAAATTTTTTTAAAAGATTTTTTCCTAGCTTTGCCATTAGCCAGATGAGAAAAAGCAGACAAATCAATGTCCTTCCAAACCCTCAGTTATTTATAAAGAAAGATATTTTAGCATGATACTGGTTAGATCAAACTATATAATATGCAAGTGTACATATTTATATATAATGTGGCATATAACATCAAAATTACTAGTTATCTTTTTTCCAAATGTTTCCCTACATTCCTAATTAATAATAAAGGTCTGGAGTGATGGCTCAGAGCATTTGTTGCTCTTCCAGAGGACCTGGGTTCAATTCTTAGCACCTCCTTAGCAGTTTACAACTATCTTTAATTCAAGTTCCAATGGATCCAACTCTAGCACACAAACATACATGAAGGCAAAATTCCAATGCACATTAAAAAAAAGAATGTGAGATGCATAGTTAATAATAAAATATATAAAGAAACATAATAGAAAAAGTTAACCCAAACTATGCAGATTCTTGTTTTTCATATTGTTTACACTATGTGCTTTAACAAAAATCTGAGGGTCAAGGGCAAAAAAATAAGTCTCCATATACATTTGGGAATCAATCTTAAGCAGACATCTACTCTGCCAGGCAAATTAAATAACAGGTCTCCTTGAGACAGCAGATGGTCTTTCTCTGAGATATCAATTACTGATTTGTCAATTTGCTGCTAAAATGGCTTCACTGGCTCCTTAGGTATGCTTTTTTTTTTTTTTTAATCTACTCTTACATATGCTTTTCTTTTTGTTCCTTTGCTTTAAGATATTCTGGTGTTTATCTATTTAATGTGGCAGCTATGTAATTAGGGTATAACATTATTTGAAAGACCATCAAATTAAATCAGTGAATTTGGGGTCTCATTGGGAGATTTCTGGATCACCTTGGACTTAATAGTCAAGCAGAATTGTTATCAGTACTTTCCCTCCTCATGAAACTGAAGCTGGCTAGCTTTGCTGCTTATTAACCCTTTCCTTTTAGTTTTATATCACGATTCATCTCTAAAGTCAAATACCCTTTAGTAGCTTTCCATCATTTATCATGGGCAGGAATTTACATGTCATTTGATATCTTAACATATAGTTTTAAAATGTTCATTTATTTTTATGAACATGAATGATTTGCCTGTAAGAACGTGTATTATGTGCATGCCTGGTACCCCCAGAGCTAGCAGAGCTAGAAGAGGGCATCAGATTGCCTGGTCCTGGAGTCACAGATGGTTCTGTGCTGTCATGTGGGTGCTGAGAACTGCACCCCAGTTCTCTGTAAGTATATCAAGTGTTCTTAATCACTGAGCTATCTATCTCTCTAGCCCTATGTAGGATAATATCAAGTTGTACTATAAAATTTAACGAATGTAACTATTAAGTTGCATTCTTATATTGTTTTCATATACTTATAATACCTTTTCTTGTTTTCAACATTTTACAAGGCTTTAAATGTACTGTTATTGGGTGTGTTCGTATTTGAGAAATATGTGTGACTATGGATTAATGTATGCAGAAATGTCCTTCCATCATGGGACCTAAGGACTGAATTCAGTATAAGGCTTGCATGGCAAGGGTTTTTAACCTGCTGAGCCATTTTGCTGTCCCATTTTTCACTATCTTTATAAATTAAGAAATTAAAAGCTTAAAAACAAGAAGAAACATCTGTATGGCTTATCCAGTGTCAAGAGATCAAGATTCTAAATTTTCCAGTCAGTGTTTCTTTAGATAAGTTTGCTTTCCCCTTCTTTTTCAAATAATGGATAGTTGTGTCAAAGATCAGACAACTCATTTACTGTTGTTTGTTGTTTTCTTCGTGGTGCCAGGGATTAAACCCAAGGCCTTCTGACTGCTAGGCAGATATTCTACCACTGAACGCTCACTCCAGCCCCACTAACCATTTATCTTAAAATAAACAATCAGATTCAGCAAAAGCTACCTTCAGAAGAATGAAAACAGGCTAGATGTGGTAGCGCACATTGTAATCCCTACACATGGAAGGCTGAGGCAGAAGTGGCTCAAGTTTGAAGATAACTTGAGCTATATAGTAAGACATTCTCTATAAAGACCAAACACTAAGAAAAAAAGAGTGACAACATATGTCACAGTGTGGAATGATATCTACTTAGTATAGTGGTCACCCAGAGTCTGCAATCATTTAGTATTTTGCTACAATATCTCTCTCTGTGTCTCTCCTTACCACCTAATAACTTATCTATAACTTAACATTCAGATGCATGTTTCCCCTTAAAGAAAGATATTCTATTTGATATCCAAAGTATAAACACAGAGACTATAATATTGGTGGCATGATAATAAATGGCCTAATTCAAAACTTACAGTTGTCTTAATATTTGTAATAGGCAACCCCAAAAGACAAAAAAGTGGGGCAAGGTTGTTGGTGCCTTTAACCCCAGCACTCAGGGAGGCACTATGTAGACACCAGCCTGGTCTACATAGTGAGTTCCAGGCCAGCTAGAGCAGCATAGTAAGACCCCATCTAACACAAAACAAAACCACTACACAGGGCATGAAGGTTACATTTAGTCATCACACCTCGCAATTGTGCTGGTTGGGTTTTTTTCAACTTGACACAAGCTGGGGGTCATGTGGGAAGAGAGAACATTAACTGAAAAAATGCCTGCAAGATTGGCCTATAGGCAAATCTGGAGGGCATTTTCTTGATTAAAGATTGATGTGGGGAGGGCCCAGCCCACTGTGGGTAGTGCCAGCCTTGGGTAAGTTGTCCTGAGTTACTATTAAAAAGCAAACTGAGATTTTCTGTAATAGTCTCCATCTGTTGCAAAGAGAAGGTGATCTGTTAATAGTTGTGAAGATTACACTCACTTGTGGGTAAGGACAGATGTTTACAGATTGTTGTTAGGGATTATGCTAGTGTAGTAAAATAGTGGTTGTAGATTCTCCTCCAATAACCACAAGCAAATGCAGAGAGGTAGAGCCCAGTCCCAATACATACATCTACAGAACAGTTCCCACACTTAAGGCTCAAGGAATATTTCAGAAGAGGGGATGGAAAGATTGTAAGAGCCAGAATTGGGGCGTCTGCTGTGTCCCTCCTAGTAGTATCAGAAGCTACACCCATTAAGTCTCACCAACCTGACTGTCCAAATATAAGCTGAACAAGAATAACACCGGTGGATCAACATGCCAAACTGGATAAAGAAAAGCCTTTGATGCCTCAACCCTACACAAAGAACTACAGGCAACTGAGGAAAGCTGGAAATAGGAGAGATGGCCCTCCCAAGGGAAGAACACACCAACTGGTTGTCCAGTACCCAGTACCCTGAAAACATATAGATAGGTAGCAGTATGTGGAACAAGCAGGTTATATTTAAGAATATATTTGTATACACAAATGCATATATACATGCAATAACAATTAGTTTAAAGAATAGAGGCTGTGAATTTGAAGGAGGAGTATATGACAGGGTTTGGATAGAGGAAAGGGGAGGGTAATTAAATTATAACCTCTTTAAAAAAAAAAAAAAAAAAAAAAAAGCAAGTTGAACAATCCATGAGGAGCCAGCCAGTAAATCTTACAGTCTCAGCTTGAGTTCCTACTTCCAAATTCCTGCCTGAGATCCTGCTTTGACTTCTGTATGTGATGGACGGTAAGCTGTAAGATGAAATAAAACCTATCCCTTTCAAGTTAATTTTGGTCACAGTGTTTATTGCAGCAATAGAAGGCAAGCTGGAATACTCTCTGAAGTCCTCTTAGTCCAGACTAGTTCCTCAGTCTTTCCTGTGCTTGATGAATTTAGCTTTTGTGGCCCACAGAATCTTGTTACATAACTGTAAAAGTAACTTTTATTCTCCTGTTGTAATGTTGCTAATTGTAATTGTTGTCTGGGAGGCTTACTGCCATCTGCTATCCTAGGTCTAGTCCTGAAAGTGTCTGGCCTCCATATAATCTAATCTAGGCCTAAAATGTTTTCAGCCTCTCAGACTTGCTGCCAAGTAAGCTCACTCTTTCTTGTTCTTTCTGAACTCTAGCTGGCTGGTTCAACTCAACTATTCTAGCCTCAAATTCCTCTCCCAGCTTACTTATTCAATCTGGCTTTTCTCAAGGCCTCTGAATTCCTTTGCATGGCCTTAATAATTTAACTAGCAATCTTTTCTAATCTTCTGGCTCCTTCTCATTCTTTTGCTCATTCTGTCTTTACCTGTGTCTAGCCTTTTCTCTCTTCAATGTGTCTCTGTAAAACTCTCCTGGTAGAACTGTGTCCTTCTCCCTCTCTGTGCTGCTCTACTCTCCCTCTCAACCCTATGTATTCCTGTGAACTCTCTTCTGTTCTGTATTCTCTTCCTCCTGTACTGTCTGTCTCTCGCTTAAGGAGCTTCCTTTTCCTTTCTGTTCTTATGAGAGTTGGGCATATCCTATTCTATTCTTTCTGATTTTGTCACTTTTTTTCCGCAATTCTATTAAACATGACATTCAAACATGGGTGCTTCCTTCTAAAAATTAATTTTACCTTCATTGTTTGGGATCAAAGAAGTACTCAGGGCATGTCTGACTTCCAGCCAGATTAAAGGTATGTGCTAAGGGTTGAACCACACATTAACTAGAAACAGGTTCAAATATCCTGTAACAAACACTTGGCCTAAGCTGATTTAAATTTACAATCCATTTTCCCTAAGCCTTCAGAGTTCTAGGGTTACAGTCTATGTACCGTCTGGCTTATGACTCCGATATTTTTAAGGGTTGTAGTCATGTTTGTTACTCTGGGGAATTTCCTTTAGTTTGGATTTTTGTATCTCTTCATGATTTACTAAAATGATGCTGTGTCCTCAAGTGATCACATCAGGAGAAACATGAAACCCATTTGATACCTATTACCTGTAATACTAAATTCATTGTAGATTTTTCTAAATAGAGCATCCAAATCAGGAGTTCATACTAATATTGATCTCATCCTTAATCTATTCTCCTGCCCCAGGCCCCAGAGTGCTAGGATTAAAGGTGTTCACCACCAAGTCTAACTATCTCATTTTATATTTGTAATTTCTTCCAACAGTGGGAAATACAGCTAGTTTGTGCAATTGCTTGGCAGTTTATTGTAAAAAACAGTACAAAGAGGAGTTGGAAAGATGGCTCAGTGGTTAAGAGCACTAGGTACTCTTCCAGAGGTCCTGAGTTCAATTCCCAGCAACCACACAGTGGCTCACAACCATCTGTAATGGGATCTGATGCCCTGTTTGAAGAAAGCAACAGTGTATTCATATTAAATAAAGAAATCTTAAAACGTTTCTTTAAAAAAAAAAGATGCAGATGAATAAGAGAAGGTATGACAGAAGACATACGAATGGTCCCTGCCCACTCTGAGTATGACATTGTTCTACTTTCTGGAAGGATTTACCTTGACTTTGTGTTTGTGTGAACGCGTGCTTGTGTGTGTGTGTGTGTGTGTGTGTGTGTGTGTGTGTGTGTGTGTATGGTAGCTAGTTTGTTAAAAGAATGGTTTCAGGAGTCATGTATTAGTTACTTTCTATTGCTTTACGGAACACCATGACCAAGGGAACTTATATAAGAAAGAGTTTATTTGGATTTATGGTTCCAGAGAGTTATGAGTCCATGATGCAGAGTGGAGGGAGCAGGCTACAAGAATGGTGGCTAGAGTACAAGCTGAGAGTTCACATCTCTAAGCACAAGCAGAAGGCAGAGAGCAAATTCAAAATGGCAACAAGTCTTTAAACTTTTAAAGCCCACCTCTAGTGACATGCTTCATCCAAAAGAGAACACCTCCTAAACCTTGCAAACAGCACCCTCATCTGGAAACTAAATATCCAAACATCCGAGCCTGTGGAGAACATTCCCATTCACACTGGAAGTCATGAAAATCTACGTTATGATCCTAGCTCTGCCTCGTAAATACTGTATTTGTTGTCTAAAGGCAACTAATTTTATATATGAGCTCATATCTCTTAAGATAATTTTATATATGAGCTCAAATTACTAACCCCTAATTTGTAAGGCTGTCTGTGAAAACAGAAGCTTGAAATTTGTATGGTATCAGGCACAAGACTCTATCTATAACCTTCACCTCAAAAAATCCATTAAATATATAAGGAGAAAATATTTGAGGAGTTTGCAGTCTAGTCTTTTCCAGATCATAATATTATAAAGACATTTTTAAAAATTAATTAATTTATTTATTTTACAGAGACCTAACATAGCTTAAGCTGGCCTTCATATCCTGATCCTCTTTCTTTATCTCCAAATTGCTGCCATTAGAGATGTGTGGTACCACATTAGGCTTCATAAAAAGATTTTAGGTGTGTGCATATGCATGAAGATCCTGGGTTTCTTCAGCTTCCAGGAGTGATACTGTACTTATATTGCTGGATATCAATATCCACCTAGACTGTGACATTGGCTGTACCAGGTATGTTCCTATTACCTAACTCCTGTTTTCAGCTTTGTTTTGAAGTGATCTTTGTTTTAAAATTCTTTTGGGGGTACTGTCCTATTTTAATCACAGCAGTCAGGCAAGTAGCAGAGGCAGATGGATCTCTATTGAGTTGAAGGCCTCTGAACTCTAGGCCAGCTAGGGGTATAGCCAGCGGTCATGTAGCCCATGCTGGCTTTGAACTCACTTTGTAGCTGAGGGTCACCTTAAAGTCCTGATCCCCCTGCTAATATCTCTTAGATATTGAAATTACAGGAATGTGCCATCATTCTAGACCTGTGGGTCATGATTACTTTGAGGAGGTCAAATGATCCTTTCTCAGGGGTCACATATCAGATACCCTGCACGTCAGGTATTTACATTATAATTCATAACAGCAGCAAAATTACAGTTATTAAGTAACAACAAAATAATTCCATGGTTGGGGTCACCACAACATGAGGAATTTTATTAAAGGGCTGCAGCATTAGGAAGGTTGAGAACCAGTGTTCTAGGCAAATAATAATTTTTTGGCATTTTATCACTTCATTTTCAAAAACTGTATCTGCATATAACTTCCTAAAGAAGGGAAACACAGACAATAAGCATGTACTGTTAAATAGTTAAATGTATCATAACTTTAAAAAAATTAGCACACTGGAGAGATGGCTCAGTAGTTAAGGGCACTTGTTCTTGCAGAGAACCCAGGTTTGATTCCCAGAACCAACATGGCAGCCCCAAACCATCCATAACTTCAGTTCCATGTGATCTGATAACATCTGACCTTCACAGGCACCAAGTATGCACATGGTACACAGACATACATGTAAGCAAAACACTCATATAAATAACATTAATACACCATTTTAAAAATTACCTGATGGAATATAGGTTCTTTTACTTTTAGGTAAATCTGAAAAATATTAAAAGAAACATAAGTGAAAGAAGGTATTACAAAAACCTATTCCAACCACTCTGCGAATCCCAAACCTCCCCTTCCCATGTTATTCCAACCAGATTCCAGCCAAATAAAACCAATCAGGCTAGGTGGCATGGCACAGGAGGGCTAGCTTGGCCATGACAAATGAAATCATAAAATATTTCAAATCAGTGATCGACTACTTCAACATCAGTCTTTGTGCTACCGTCAAGGAGGGTCAAGGATACAAGGGTTGTTCATGAAGGGTGAATAAACTATGTTGACAATCCCTTTACCATACCTGTTCTACAGTAAAAAGGAAACTGTATTCAGAAAAAAAAAGTCAAATTTCTAGCTCTGTTACTTGATTTTTATAGGCCTTTACCAAGTGTCATTTAGCTTAAAAGAATTGATCCTTACCTGAAGAAAAGAGAATGCTAAGCCCAAGTACATGAAATGATCTAGAATACTAGATTATCAGTAAGTGAAGACATTTACACAAATTTCTTGTACCCATTTCTGCTTCTAAACTATTCACTACCTAGATGAACCTCCAGTTACACAGACCCAAGTTTCAGGCTTCAATGTTTTGTGGATGTTAAATTCAATGCCTTTGTAAGATTTAATATGTAAAATTGTCCACAGATGCACATCTTTTAAATGACACAGTACAGAAGAATCACAATTTAAATCAACCCTTCAAAGACTCTTACACTACCATAACAAAGTTCAGGTTTCTTAACTTGGCACCCAAAGCCCCCTGCCACCCCAACCTTCCTGTCTGGCCTCAGTGCTGCCTCCTCACCTAATCTCCAGAAAGCACTGTGCTTCTCTGAGTGTGTCACAGGCATGCTTCTGCATCTGTAAACAGACCACTCTTCACTTTGTTCAGAAATCCTCCCCAACTGGCGAATACTTTGGACAATTCAACACAAATTATTCCTCTCTGGAGTCTTTTCTGATCTCTTCCACTTCCAACAGAAGCAACTACTCACATCTACCTATACACTATATATGGTAGTAGCCTTCCTAATGATGTGACCCTTTAAGTGCAGTTCCTGGTGTTGTGGTAACCATGACCATGCCATGACCACAAAATTCTTTCGTTACTTCATTACTGTAATTTTGCTACTGTTATGAACTGTAATGTAAATATCTAATGTGCAGGATATGTGATGACCCACAGGTTGAGAACTGCTGCTTCATGGCATTCTACTGGTTTGTTGCTTTCCCCTATAAGTTAATAATTTCTTTGATATCTAGAGTTGGGGTTAGACATCTTTATGTCTTCATTTAATGTAGTAATTTAATGAAATAATACAATTTTAAAACTTAGCTAAAAATTTATTTTTGAAATAAGTTTCTTACCATAAAAAGATCACAATTATTTCCTTTTAGCAGTCAAAGGGCTTTGACTGACATATAACCTGTAACTCTAAACCAATAAAGAGAATGTGTTTAATCTGTGTCTTTATTTCAAAATACTAACTGGAACTTACTATGTATCTTAGGCTGGCCTTGATTTCACAATCCATCTCCTGAATATAGGGATTACAGGTGAGCACCAACAGGCCAGGCTTACAGGAATGTTTCTGAAACATTATGTTTCTTAGGCTAAGAAATATGGAGTCCTTATTATATATTAATATTATAGTTAGTATAAAACATATTCTATTCTTCATTTTATGGTAAGAAAAAAACTAAAGGTGAGAAAGAAACTCACATCCAACTGATTCCAAAGCTTGATTTGTTTCTAATGATAACATCTTTTAACTTACAAATGGGTCTAGTCTTGATATTGATACCAACTTGCTAGATAAAGTTAGTTGGCAAGTCACTGATACTCTAGATTTTATTCTCTTCATTAATACTATAGCATAACTTCTTTTCACCTCTGAATCTGTAGGCTTCTTTCATTATTAACTAGTACAGGGTTTAGGCAAAGGAGTATAGAAACTCAGCAAAACAGTGAATATTCTATTTAGCATCTTAACTAGCTGACATTTTCCTTTAGTAGGTGGTTGATCTTTTTTTTCCTTACCTATTCAGAGACAACTAGTAGTTACTTTTCTTTTTTACATCTATTGGTATGTATGTATGTATGTATGTATGTATGTATGTATGTATAAGATGATATGACTGTGAAGGTCCAAAGACAACTTCCAAGGGCAAATGCTTTCCTTCTATTATTTCTTCTGTGGGTTCTGGGAATTGAACTCAAGATGCCAGGTTTGAAGGTAAGCACCTTAACCCACTGAGTCATCTTCTTACCATCCCTGCTTACTTTTCACTTCTAGAATGTTTGTACTCTGTGACATCAAGTGTCTTTCTTTTTATGCATCTCTGACTTATGTTTTTAGTCTCCTTTGCTGGTTATAGTTCTATGTGGTCCTCAACTGTCTACATTCCTTAAGGTTGTATCTTTTTAGTTTTAATAGCATGCTTTACTTTGGTAACAGTTTACCTATCCCCATATTTTTGATGTAACCTACACCAAACCAACTTCTAAATCTATATCTTTACTCCAGCCTACCTGTTAAGCCTTCGGTATCATTAATACTGAATACTTCAAACTCAACATATCATAAATCACATCTATCCATTCCTATCCCATGGCATAAGCTTACTAGTTATCTTCCCTGATTTAATTTCAATTAAAGTTTCCCTTTTATTACATTTAGTGTGAGTGTGTGTGTGTGTGTGTATGCATGCACTCATGCCTTGGCATGTATGTGCAAACCAGGAGACACCTTTCAGGAAAGAAGTTAGCTTTCTTCCACCATTTAAATTCCAACTATCAAACTTAGGTTGTTAGGCTTAACAGCAGGGACCTTTACTCACTGAGCCATTTTGCTGGTTCAGTTTATTTTTTTTTTAAGGGCATATAGCCCAGACTGGTCTTAAACTCATTATATAGTTAAAGACGACCTCAAACATCTGATCCTCCTGCTTCCACCTTCTTAACTTGGGTTTTGAAAATGCAGACATCCAAACAACACATAGTTTTATTCAGTATGAGGATGTAGTCTAGGGCTTTCTGTGTACCTGGTAAGCACTTTACCAACTGAACTACAACTGCAGTCATATCATTTTGTATGTATTTTTATCTTTATCTTTATTGTTTTGTTTTGTTTTGTTTTTGAGACAGGGTTTCTCTATGTAGTTCTGGTGTCCTGGAACTTGCTCTGTAGACCACGCTAGCCTCAAGAGATTGGCCTGTCTCTGCCCACAAGTGCTGGGATTAAAGGTGTGCACCACTACTGCTCCACAATTTAATTTTATATTTTAAGAAAGGGACTCATGCTGCCTGGCTCTGAAGTTGCTATGTAGTAATAAGTAAGAACAACCCTGCACTCATGATCTTCCTGCCTCTGCCTCCTGAGTGCTGGGATTACAGGTGTTCATGATGGGCTCCATGTTTTAATTTTAAAAGAAGGTTTTGCTGTGAAGTCTATGCTAGCCGCAAACTTGGGACTATCACGCCTTGGCCTGCTTAGTGTTGGGATTACAGGCATGTGCTGTCATTTACGAGAGAAGCCATTCTGTACATTCTGTCTTTCTTCTGCTTCCACCTCCTCTATTCAATGGGTTATACATCTCACTAATTGTGTATGGCAGCTTCTTCTCATCCCCACAGCTATACTACTTCAGTCTTAGTCCCATACTCTACAAAGTATGCAATTTAATTTAATTTCCTGCATTTAACATCCAGACTCCTTTAATCTATATTCTGTTATGTAACAAGTAATTTTTCTAAAACTTGTCCGATTACTTTTTTTTTTTACTTTATGGATCAAAACTAAACTTATACAAATATAAATCCTTACACATACCATGCATAGGACTGTATAACCTGACTTTTGTCTAACTCACTAGCCCCATTTACTACATTCCCTTACCACAAGGCAATCACCTATATAAAACCTCTTTCAATTGTAATGATAACTTAATTGGACAATTAAGGCAAAGTATACAGTGAACATCTGGCACATATACATAATTTAAAAAACAGCAATTAAAAAAATAGCGCCGGGCGTGGTGGCGCACGCCTTTAATCCCAGCACTCGGGAGGCAGAGGCAGGCGGATTTCTGAGTTCGAGGCCAGCCTGGTCTACAGAGTGAGTTCCAGGACAGCCAGGACTACACAAAGAAACCCTGTCTCGAAAAACAAAAAAAAAAAAAAAAAAGCAAAAATGTTATTCTAAGGTTTGTGTGTATAGAACTATAAAAGACTAAAAGTGCTTTACCACACACACTGTTGTCCAGAGACCTGAAAAACTCTTCCTCGTCAGTCAAAATCTAACTTAAGAAACCCTCTTTGAATCTTGCCCTGACCTTCTCAAACAGTCTTTTTGTTTGTTTGTTTCTGTTTTTGCTTCCTCAGACATAGTCTTTGATGTAGCCCAGGATAGCCTCAAGTAATCATGCCTTGTTCAAGCAGTAATCCTTGTTTTTTTTTTTTTTTTTCTAAGTTCTAGGCTCAGAACAGAACATGATGTAGCCCAAGCTGGCCTCAAGTCCTTGTGTGGTCCTCACCAAGCAGTCTTTTTTTTTTTTTAATTAAAATTCAGAGGGAAGTGGGGGCATGCTGAGACAAGGTCACACAGCTGAAGCTGGTGTAGAACACACTATATAGCTCAGGTTTATCCTCCTGCTTTAGCCTCCACATACTGGGATAGCAAGCATCTTGGCTTCAGGAATAAATTAAATTTTAAAGGAATTCACTTTTATTGTGTTTTAATTTGTGTGTGTGCATGCACACACACGTACACACATGAACAAACAGCCTGCACATGCGTGTAGGTGAGAGGAAGGCAACAGATCCATCAAGAGTTAGAGTTAGAGTTAGAAGGTTTGTGAGCCACCTGATGGGGGAAGCAAGTTGGAGTCTTTTCTAAGAGGGGTATGCACTTAACTACTGAGTCATTCCTCTAGTCCCCAAATTAATTAGTTAAAAATTGTTCATAAAGACAAAATTGCACATATGTATGATATGCTAAGTGCACTCATGTGGTCTTAATTGCTCCTCTGTTTGCACATCACCATATGACAGGTTCTGACCTCTACTCTTGCAGTCACTATCTTTTGATGCAATTCTCTGTCACATTTAACTTCCCTAGTAGAATGAATTCTTTCATAGACAGCAACTGCTTCTTAGTTACTTTTGTAACCAGTACATGATGTAGATTTCCAACAAATGTCCCAATTAACATTTTCTTAGTTCAAGGTTAACAGTGAAAACAGTCACAACTAGGACCATGGTAGAAAACCTCACTTCTTGTTTTCAGTAAGTTAGTTCAGCCTTCAGAAAAGCATTTTGTTTTTGCCATCGCTACTAACTAAATAGTTACTTTTCAACCTTCTCCTCATCTAAAAAAATTAAAATCTATTTTGGGGGCTGGAGATGAGAGATGGCTCATTGGTTAAGAACATCTGCCATTCTTGCAAAGGCTCCAGATTCAGTTCCCAGCATCCACATGGTGCTTCACAACCCTCTGAAACTCCAGTTCTGGGAAATGCCTTCTAACCTTTGGAGGTACTAATCACACAGACGGTACACATGCACATAGACAAAACTCTCAAACAGAAAAAAAATAAACTAAACCTAAATAAACTTTTAAAAGATTTTTCAATTAAAAGTAATTTTTGAAAAGGAAATAAACATGCAACTCTAAAAATAAGACATTCCAATTAAATAAAAATATTTCAGTTTGACTAGCTGACATAAACACTGGAAACTTAACTGTTCCAATCTCCTACATGGCACACCTCACTAGAGATAAAGTATAACTTACCGTGGTTACTGTTAAACTGTATAGAAATAGGGTAAAAAGAAGATGGTAGTTTATTGAGCTCTTTGTCTTGAAACACTCAAACCTTTAAAATAAGAGAAAAAGAAAATTACTTTATAATGTACAGCCAGAAACAAACTGAATGCTGCTTACATCTTGCCCACATGCCTTTATGATTCAGAAGTACTCAAGACTTCTACCCTTCCACCCTCCATGTTAGAAACACTAAATGTCAAGCAGTGGTGATACATGCCTTTAGTCCCAGAGCCCAGCAGCCAGAGGCAGGTGGATCTCTTTGAGTTCAAGGGCAGCCTGGCCTACA
This sequence comes from Mus caroli, assembly GCF_978045245.1. Taxonomy (NCBI): domain Eukaryota; kingdom Metazoa; phylum Chordata; class Mammalia; order Rodentia; family Muridae; genus Mus; species Mus caroli. The sequence continues at coordinate 48,183,947 of NW_028227263.1, read as the reverse complement.
GAGTGAATACCAGAACAGCCAGAGATACACAGAAAACTAACTGTCTTGAAAAATCAGAAAGAAGGAAGGAAGAAATGAAAGAAAGAGGAAAGAGAAGTGGAAGGAAAGGAAAGGAAAGGAAAGGAAAGGGGAAAGGGAAAGAGAAAGGGAAAGGGAAAAGAAGAGAAAAAGGAAAAGAAAAATACTTAACTGTATACAGATGAGAAGAGGCTAATGGGATCAGCAATAGTCACAAGACTTCAGCAAAGACATGAAGGTCTTCAAATATGGAGTTAAAGAGACAACTAAGTCAGTTAAGTAATGGGAGTCAAATATGATCTCAGATAGCCTACAGCTGATATCTGGCAGCCAATGTGAATAAACAAGTGAAGAATGAGCAGAAAAATAAACTGGATGAAAAGAAAAATAGAAGACTTAAAGCCATGTGGAGAATAAGGAATGAAGAAAAGAGAGGCACAAGGACATGCCTTCCCAGTTCTAATGAGGCAAGACTGTACTCCCTCCTATTTGGTTTCATGGGCTGCCCTGTCTGGCTACAGTGGGAGAGGATACGCCTAGCCTCTTAAAGACTTGATGTGCCAGGGTTGGGGGGATACTCAGGGAAGCCCCCACCCACTCAGAGAAGAGAAGGGGGATGAGGGAAAGGATTGTGGGAGGAGGTGACTTGGAGGAGAGCAGTGAGCAGGAGATATAGTAAATAAGTAAAAAATTAAATTAAATTAACATGCAAAATTTAAAAAGTACATTTCATTAACAGAAACTAATGTTGGCTTAGCAGTTAAGAGCACTTGCTGCTCTTGCAGAAAACCTGGCTTCAGTTCCTAGCACATCCATGGTAGCTCACAACCCTCTGAAACTCATTTCAGGGGATCCAATACCCTCTCCTGCTCTTCTCATACAAGGCATGCATATATTGCACAGATATACATGCAAGCAAAATGCTCTAACACATAAAATAAAAATAAACAAAGTAATAACTAAAAAAGAAACCATTCATACTACAGTACAGAGAAACTACCCTCAAACTTTATGGAACAATTTTATGGCACAATTTGAACACATTCTTCACTCAAGAAAAGGAAAAATGTTTATTTAAGTCAAGTTAAAATACTATCTAGACTGACATTAGGACTTTGAAATCATAGTTGTTAATATAAAACATTATTGCAACTTACCAAAACCTAAACTCTTAATAATATCACATTTTTAAACTTCTACATTACATAGCCTAGAAATGCAATTGGACCAAAACCACACTGAAGTTTAGATGTAAGTACTCACATGCAGTATACAAATATGCAGCAACTGTAAATCATGGGGAGCTCATCCAACAGCTACACAAAGCAGAGAAACAAAGATGTGAATATAGAACAGCTACAATTATGGAAGTTAAAATGAAACTTGAGGTTGGTTATGATGGTCATCTCTGAAGCTAAGGAGGCGCCTCAGATGTACATCGCACTGTGTAGCATGCCCAGGTCCTGGTTTCAACTCCTAGTTGCTCCCCCTAAAATTATTAATTCTTATTTAATTTCTTTTACTAATTATCTACTATATTCATCACCACCAAACTCACTTGTACAGTTTGCTGTTTTTAAACCATCAGAGTTATCTACCCATCCTTCTAAGGCACACATCTAAGTGGCACAGCTGACTGACTTCCCAAAGAGCAATCAGAGTCCTGGACAATGAAATCATAAATGGTTGTAAATGTGCAGATTTGAGAAACACTGAGGAAGTAAAATAAACAGAGAGAAAGATGAAGAAAAAGAAACTATAAAGAATATATCAAGTTTCTTGCTTAACATTTCAGGATATATTAGTACAGTTTAATGAGATTATGGGAACAGAGAAAATGACAAGAACAATTTTCAGCATCTGAGCTTAAAGTACCTGACATAGACATTAGGTAGAAATGCCAATCAAGTAATGAGAAGAAGGACAAATCTGTGGCTCAGGAGAAAGGTATGAACTCCAGATATCTGTGGCTTACTTAAAAGGACTACATTTACGGAAGTATAGATATGCATTCATTGACGTGCACATGCATGTGAAGGCAAGTGTGTTTTCCTGAGGCACCCCCCCCCATTTTGGTTTTTTGTTTGTTTGTTTAAGATTTATTTATTTATTTATTATATGTAAGTACACTGTAGCTGTCTTCAGACACTCCAGAAGAGGGCGCCAGATCTCGTTACAGATGGTTGTGAGCCACCATGTGGTTGCTGGGATTTGAACTCTGGACCTTCGGAAGAGCAGTCCGGTGCTCTTATCCACTGAGCCATCTCACCAGCCCCATTTTGGTTTTTAAAACAGAGTCCCTCACTGATCTGGAGCTTGCAATTAGGGTGAACTGGCTAGCAACCATAAAGCACCAAGAATCGGCCTGTCTCTCCCGGGGCTACAAGCATCTACTACCACTCTCGGCACTTGTATGTGGATTCTGGGAACCAAACTCAGATTCTCATACTTGCATGGCAAGCACTTTACTGACTGAGTTATCATTACATCTCGTTTATTTTTGTTTTTTCTTTATTTTTAGCAGAAAGAGAGGTATTGTTAGGCATGCATACACCCTGCACATGTGTGGAGTTAGAGGACAAAGTATGGAAGTTGATTCTCTGCTTCTGCCACTGGGATCGTAGGGATCATACGCAGGTTTGGACTTGATAGGAAGCGCCCGCCTTTCCTTTTGTATTATCTCACTAAGCTTCACCTTAGTGCAAAGGTGCTGCATCCCCTGGAACTGTAGTAATAGACAGTTGTGAGCTGCCACATGGATGTTGGGAACCAAACCTGGGTTTTCTGTACTTGGCATACAAAATAATCAGTTTTGAGTTTTAGTAGCCAGGACTTCACAGAGAAACCCTGTCTCAAAAAGCCAAAATAATAATAAAATGTTTTGCTAACATTGTTGTACCTGCACACCATTTTACTTTGCTCCTACTTGCCCTCATCACTCATTGTTGGCTTTTCCTCCCATCAATCAGTCCCCCTTCTTTCAAGTCATCCATTTAAAAAATCTGAGTAACACAAATACACAAGTCTCATTCCAAAACTGTAACTAAGAAAGTTAAGCCCAGCGAAAGATCTGAGCTCTGGAGTGATGGTGTGTGTCTACGAAGATAGTCCTGAGGACGCAGCTGGTCAAGTGTTTGCCTAGAATGTGCAATGCCTGTCTTCATACCACAAACAGCAAAGACAACGATGAGTCTGGCAAAGGTCAGATCACAAACCTTAGCTCAAATTCGTGAGTTTAAACTATGGGCAGGATTAAAGGGTTAGTGATGATAAGCCAAAAGGGTCAAATGACTAGGTATATAACCACTGTGAAGCAAAGATAAAAACTAAACGGGCACCCACTCAAATGGACACCACTAATACATGAAAGACTACAGACACCTAAGAATAAAATGTTTTTGTGAACTGCTTACAACTTTTTAGGACACCTCCATGTAACTGCTTTCTTTAATGCTGTTCTAAAATTACATATGTCTGCATGGAGTTGGCATACATACATAGAAAGCCATACTACTTCTTTATATGGTCAATTTGAGTCCTTTGACTCAAGTGAAAGACTTCAAAGATGACAAGTCCCTGTTTTTATTATCCTTTAGTTATGTGTTCTTTTCTTGAATTGAAAGTGTCTCTAAACTAAGAGAAATAATCACTTACTTTTGCCATTACTCACCTGCATTTCATATTTCAGAGTCATGTGGAAACACCAGGATCCCATTCCTACCACTGAAATTAAGACAAATAAATAAAAAAGATTCACAAGAAATTCTTTGGGGGCCAGAGTGACTTCAGAAGACAGTAGGAAGTAGGAAGTTTATTAAGGTCTTGAGACAAGATACAGCTGATGCTGAGTTAGTGCTAGGATTGAAGATTTTGGTATAGAGGAAAACAAGCACAGTATAATATTTCTAAAATTCTCTCTACTAGGTAATTTAGTATACTAACAATATTATTTCTATAAAGTAGTGAATGCTCAAGATAAGCTTTAATGTGCATAGTTGGTCAGTTTCTTTTAGCACGCTCTTGTACGTCTCTAATCCATAAAACCTAGCAATATAATTTAAAAAGTCACAATATCATCATATATACAAAACTACTGTAAAGACACCTAAATGCAACTCTCTTAAGAACTTGCACTGGCTGATTTGTGTGTCAACTATCGCAGAGAAAGGAGCTTCAGGTGAGGAAATGCCTCCATGAGATCCAGCTGTAAGGCATTTTCTCAATTAGTGATCAAGCGGGAAGGCTCATTGTGGGTGGTGCAATCCCTGGGCTGGTAGTTTTGGGTTCTGTAAGAAAGTTTTGGGTTCTGTAAGAAAGCAGGCTGAGCAAGCCAGGGGAAGCAAGCCAGTAAATAACATTTCTTCATGGCCTCTGCATCAGCTCCTGCTTCCTGACCTGCTTGAGTTCCAGTCCTGACTTCCTTTGGTGAAGAACAGCAATGTGAAAGTGTAAGCTGAATAAACCCTTTCCTCCCCAACTTGCCTCTTAGTCATGATGTTTGTGCAGGAATAGAAACCCTCACTAAGACAGAACTTCTCTGGAGATAGCAACACCCTTGAGTGTACGTCTGTCTCTACATGTAAATACTTAATTAATTTTGTTTCATTGTGACACATTCTATAATTCTTTCCATGACACAAACAAGGATCCAAGGCAACATCTCAGACACTGGTGGTAGCTTTTGGCTGTGTCTCTTTTTTTTTTTTTTTTTTTTTTTATTTATTTATTATAAGTACACTGTAGCTATCCTCAGATACTCCAGAAGAGGGCATCAGATTTCATTATGGATGGTTGTGAGCCACCATGTGGTTGCTGGGATTTGAACTTGGGACCTTTGGAAGAGCAGTCGGCGCTCTTAACCACTGAGCCATCTCACCAGCCCTTGGCTGTGTCTCTTATTGCCACAATAAATAGTTCTATGTATTGAAGTTTTATGCTATGCCAAGTATGCTGACCACTATATACGCTCTAGTTCCTTTCATCTTTTATAGAATCATTATCACTTACCATCTGGCTTTCATGTAATTCATTGGCAACAAAGAATTATACATGGCTTTAGCTAATTAAGTAGTAAGGAAGGTATTCTAACTCAGGTTCCTTTATAAAATACTTTTAATACAACTTACATATCTAGGAAACAATTACAGAGATATGTACAAAAAGGTATAAAGATATTTTCAATTTTCTGGCCAAAAAGTGGGCTTCCTGAGCATGGCTAATAAAATTTTGCAGCTAAGTATGGCTTTCATAATAAATATTGTATCAACAATCCATACATTCCACTCCATGCTAATTGAAAAGAGAAAAAAGAAAAACACCCCTCCCTGTTTCTGCTAGTGCTAGGGATTAGTGTTAGAGCCACGTCCATTGTAAGCAAAAGCTCTACTAGTAAGCATCCCAAGCAAAAACAAATTGTAGATTGAGACAGAGTCTAAACTGTACAGATTGGTCTCAAACTCACTATGTATCTAGGCAACTCTCCCAAGTGGCAGGGAGTGCATATATGTCCCATTACACCTGCTAGGTGTGTAGTTCAATTTGTCTACTTTTCCTTACATCTGAATTTAAATCACAGAAAGTCATTTCAAAATGCTAGACATAGATTCACACATTTTCTTTCAGGATTTTTAATATTTTAGTTTTAAAACTTGTATTTCTGATTGATTTAAAATTTGTTTTTGTGTATGTTATGAGGTATATAGTCAATTATTTTCTCTGGCATTTCATTTATGAAAATATTTTGCCTTTGGTCCAATGACTACAGATGGCATCTTTTTCAGTGTTTGGTACTCTGTATGTGTTCAGGAATTGTATACTTCTATTTTACCTCATTTGTTAGCACATAACTATTCGTAATAGTTCCTTATGATTCTTTCGTTTTACTGTATCAGTTGTAATTAGTCATTTTCATTTCACTGATCATATGTATTTTTCTCTTTATTTTTGCTCTAATATTTATTATTTCCTTCCTTCTAGTACTTTTAAGGTCTATTTTACCTTTTTTTTTATTTCATGAGCAACATGAGGGTTACTTGTAGTCTTCTTGATATAAACATCCTTTTTTGAACTGCTTTTGTTATTTCCTACAGATTTTCATGTGTTATATTTCTACTTGTTTTTTCATTCTATTTATTCAGGAGTATACTTTAGTTTCTACATATCTGTAGAGTTGCTAACATTTTCTGTTATTTATTTGTAGTTTTACACTTAAATTATTTCAATTGTTGAGACTTGTTCTGTGAGCCAACATATGATTTGTCCTGGAGAACGTTCCATGTGCTATTAGGATACATACGTATTCTGCACCAGTTGGTGTTATGTTCTGCACATGTCTTAGTTGTATTTGGTCTGTAGTATAATTTAAATCTGCTGGAGTTGTTGATTTTGCCTGGATAGTCTGACCAATGCTAAAAGTAGGATGTTAACAACTTCTTCTATGATTACATTACAGTCTGTCATTTTCTTTATATTTGGCTCTCTGTTGTTTGCTACAGAAATATATTTATGATCATTGAATTAATCTGTTTATTATTATGTAATGTCCATCTTTGTCTCTTTCTACAATTCTTCCAGAAGTATTTTATCTGACATAAATGTAGCTACTCCTTTTTACTATTTCCATAGAATCTCTCATTTGGAGGCAATATATAATTACAAGTATTTTTTTAATCATCCAGCTATTCCGTGCTTTTTAATTAGAGAGGTTAATCTATTTGCATTCAAGGTAATTACTGATAAGTAAAGACTTGTTACTATATTTTAAGCTTTTTAGTTGTTTGCGAATACTTCGTTCTTCTATTGCTCTTTTCTTTGTGGTAGTGACTTTTCTTTAGTGTTTCCTGATTCCAATTATTTTCTTTTCTTTCTTCCTTCCTTCCTTTCTTTCCTGCTTGCTTGCTTGCTTGCTTTATTTATTTATTTATTTTTTGCTTTGTAGTTACTACAAAACTTACCAGGAATGTCTTTTAATAGGTTATGCTTAGCAGATTAAAAACTCATTTGATCACATAGAAGAAGCAAAAACAAAACAAAACAAAAAAAAACCTTCATATTTTAACTTTTCTTAAATTTTAATGTCTGATGCCACAAACTTTTATATTTTCTTATCCACACCATTAGTTATCATTACTTTAGTAGCTTTGTCTTTTATCTTTCATAGTAAAGGTGTAATTAACTTATTTAATTATGAATTGTATACCTTCATACATTTAAGTTACTCATTGATGTCCTTTCTATTGGTTAAAAAGACTCCTTTAGCATTTCTAGTTAGGCAGGCTTGGCTGTGAGTGTACACTCTCAAAACAATCCTCTTAGGTCTCACAGTACACTAAACTTGCTTAGTATACTATTGAATCCTGAGGCTTTCACAGATACTCTTGTCCATGGATAGATGTTATGTGAGATCTCTCATTACACAACACCATTTATGGACATTATCTCTCATATGCCACACCTTTTGGTGTTTATTTCTTCATCTGAAACTGTTTACTTAAGTTAGAAGATTAAATTATAACATCCATTTTTAAATTAATTGAGGGAAGAATTTTCATTGATGTGATTTTCATACCTTGTTTTTCTGACAAGAATATTATATAATTTTTCTTTGAAACTGAGTTTTGCCTATGTATACCATGATGGTTCCAAACTCTTGACCTTTCTGCCTCAGGCTCTAAAGTACAAGGATTGTAAGCATATGCCATCATACTCAGTCCCTATACACTACTTGAGAGGTTACAGATGTATGCAGTGTAAACATAGAGTGTGTAAGAAAATTATAAGATGTAATTTAAAATAGGGTTTAGCTCTAGGGTGAGACGCTAGACTGAGAAGGAAAAAAGGCAGAAATACAAAGAAAACTTCTATTTTATCTGCAGTAGCACGTTTCCTTTAAAAAGAAAAAAATTAAGATCTGAAGCAAATAAGAAAAAAATCCTGATCTGGCAAAGTTGGGTAGAAAAACATGTTTATTTTATTTTATTATCTCTATTCTGTACAGTTATAGTCTGAACTTTTTTTAAAAAGTTATTCAAAAGTACAGTTCAAGTCACTGTCAAGGTCTGTGAGGTTTCAAAGTGTGTTCAAGTTGTATACCAAGTAATTGCTTTTAGAAGTAAATGAGACTAAGCATCCAGTGCGGACTGCACATGCGTGTTCAGACGAAACAGTCTACATACCTGTGAGTGCTAAGTAAGCAGCAATGTACCGTTTCTCCAGTCTATCTCTAACGCCTTGAATTGCACCAAAAATTGGAGGTATGATCATAATCAGGTTACTCACTGTATTCCCTACAGGAGAAAAAACAGGAAGATATTTAGATTAACCAGTATTACTTAAGGACACATTCATTTGGTCTTTAGCAATAGTTAAATAAGAAATTCCTTGGAAAGACTGTGATAAGATATCAAATTACTACAAAAAGGCCTTACTTCAAAAAAATTTCTCATAATAGTCAAATAAAACAAAGATACTTCCTAAAAAATGAAACTAAGAATGTTTTAGAGTGTATCAACTTAAGAGGAAAATCTAAATTCTAAAAGTAAGAATCCCAGAAAAAAACTCAGAGATAAAACAGTAAGCTAGCTGAAGATGGAAGTTTATACCAATGTTGCACAATGACAATATAAATACTGACATTTTAATATAATATAGTATAATATAATATAGTATACTATAATTAATGATAATATAAATAACTCATAATTTTGACTGTGCAATTGAAAAGCAATCAACTGAATGTTACATTTTATGTATTTTTGTAATATTTCATTTTTTGGTAATGTTCTTAGTTTACAAGATACAAGACAGTAGATTTTTAAAATTTAATTTTTCTGTAATGTAATGGATCTTATAGGACTTGTTTTCATCTTTAAAAATACAAAGCTCTAAGGAACAGCAGAAAAGCTCAGCGGCAAAGGTGTGTCACCAAGTCTGATGACCTGATTTTAATCCCTGGGGTCCAAATATATGGTGGAATAATCAATTCCTTCACACTGTTTTCAGATTTCCACATGTGTTCTGGAATGCATATGCATGTGCACACATGTAAACAAAATAAAACATTCAGGCCCTAAGAAAAAGGAGGCTGCTAAACTGAATCAATCGATTTCAGGTTGCCGGACCAAGGACATGCTGCTTTGGGAGGGAGGCTCTGTGTTTGTGTTAACGGGAAGAAGAAAAGGCTTTGGAGCTCTACCAAAGTAATATAGATCAGATATGTAATATAGATCAGATATGACAGGGGAAGAGCCCTTGAAGATCTTGGCTACAGACAGGAAAGAAAATTTCAAGAAGACCAAACAGGACAGGTAACATGATTTGCTGATCCCTCCACATGGGTAACAGCTCTGAAACTGGCTTAGATATAAAAATGTCTCTAGCCAAAACTTCAGCTAAAATTAGTCAATAAATCTTGTTGATTATGATATCCTTAAAATTCATCATGCCATCCTTCACATGGCATGAATGAAGATTTATTCATTCATGCCATGGTTATTGATCAAACTGGTTATTGATCAAACTATTGATCAAACTTTCACCTGCTCAAAGAGCAAAATTTTATCCTTAGCTGATCTGTACACCTTATACAATCCATACAAATATCTTTATAGAACTAAAACTTTGGTTGTAAGATTCATATATTGCCCGGAGAGTTTGGAAGAGGGCATCAGCTCCTCAGGACCTGGAGTTACAGATGATTGTGAGCCAACATGTGGGTTCTGTGAACTGAAGCTATGTCCTGTGCAAGAGCAGCAAGTCTTCTTAACCACTGAAACATTTCTCCAGTCACATAGAAAAAACTTAAATGAAAATAGCCAGTTCTGGCTGGTGAGATGGCTCAGTGGGTAAGAGCATTGACTGCTCTTCCGAAGGTCCTGAGTTCAAATCCCAGCAACCACATGGTAGCTCACAATCATCTGTAATGAGATCTGATGCCTTCTTCTGGCGTGTACTTACATATAATAAATAAATCTTTAAAAAAGCAAAAGAAAACGAGAAAATGGCCAGTTCAACAAATATTTCAAATCGCCAATTCAACAATATGCAACCAAGTGGTTTTTCTGAATTTAACATATAGGTTGTCCATTAAGAACACACATACACAACTGCAAGATGATGCCCATCCATGTGTTTTTAGAAAGCCCTTAAACAAAGACACTAAAAAGCCAAGGACCAAAGTAACCAACATTCAGTGTCTTGTTACTTCATGTGTCCTGCAACAACAAATGTTGGCATATTGTTCTGAAGAAGAAAAAAGCACTAAGAAATATGGTGAGGCTGCAGAATGATGTGGTGAACATATATAAATGCTGGCAAAATACTCACATGCATAAAAAGTAAAATTTTTAGAAAGTATTTTCCAAATGTTATGGCTATTCACAAAGCAGACTAGTAAAGAATGGGAAACTACAAAAGAGCTCTTATTTGATTGAATAAAACCACTAGATGAGACTTTGAGAGGACAGACAAAAACAGTGACTTGGAGGGGTGTTATTTCAGCTATGTGCATAGTTGAGAATACCACAGAATCTTAAAACAGCAGAGGAATTCACCTCAGTATTTCCATCATAGAAGGGTAAAGATGAGGACCACTCATGAAAATGAAACTGGGAAGGTAGATTTCTTCCAATGAAGACAGAATCTCTGGATTCAATGGATGCACCAAGTGTACCATAGAGTGACTGTATTCCAAAACTCTATTCTACAATGTCTTTTAAAATTTCTAAAGAAGAAGCATGGCGCTACAAGATTTTAGGACTGTGAGAAAAAAAAAAGAAAGAAAGAAAGAAAGAAAGAAAGAAAGAAAGAAAGAAAGAAAGAAAGAAAGAAAGAAAGAAAGAAAAAAAGCACACCTCAGGAAATTTTAACATACCAAAAAACAAAGCAAATATCATAGAAGCTATCTATGGTATGGGAAACAGAACATTTACGAAAAAGAACAAAACCAACAATTTCATTTCTTTGTATTTTACATTCTTAATAAAAACTAGAGTACTTGACAACACCAGATAAATGTTTTCTGGATCCTGGGAAGAAATAGTTTTTAACTGCAAATTCTGTTATTAGCTCAAATATAGACTTTGTACATAAAATACAAATCTACACTTTGTCCTTGAGGACACAAGGGACAAATCTTTGCTTTTGCTTCAATTTACTCTTAAACAAAACATTTTATAGCCATAATCTTACATTCCAATTTTCCTACCCCTTCCCACCCCTTAACAATTCATCTGTTATATTTTGATACAGAATTGAAGTTATATTTTCTTACATTGATACAGAATTTATATATTGATACAGATTTAAGGTTTTCATTGGTATAAATCTTTACAGTGATACAAAATTCAAAATTAATTTTGTTACTCTTAGATATGAATTGTGCTTGTGCAACTCATTTAGGAACACAAGGCTTAGAGCCAGTCCTTCTAATAGCTGCTATTACAAACTGTTTAGGATGATTAAGGAATGCAAGTTAAAGGTCAGATAGTAAACTCATTGTAATATTAGATTCTGATTAAATTACAATAAAGTGTTTTAAAATTATTAAAACGGTAAATAACTAAGAGTAGTCAAGATTTAACAGTTCAGATATACTATACATACACTTAGTCTTCAAAAGCATCAGAGATCCACAGAATATGACACTTAAAATCATTTCATTATTAATAGATCTTTTGACTAAAAGACGTGTATGCTCCTGACAGTACCCCCTTCCCACTTCAAAGAAAATATGAGCATCATTACCTCCAACTGGAGTTGCTTCAATTGTGGCAAGCTAGCCACTGGGTAAGAAATAGCCTAATTCCATTCTGCAGACAATTAGACAATTACTGTGTAAAAAGGGACACACAGATTCAGGATACTCCACTGCTTAGCTCAACCAAGACAGGGTAAGCTAGTCCTTCATAATTCCTGCTTCACTTAAGGTCTATCAGATGGTTCTTCTGGGCCAGAAGGCTGAAGACAGATGTTCTACTGTTATAAGAAATTGGAAGCTGTCAGCAGTCAGCTGTCTCTACAAATTGTGTAAGTTTTGGAAGCTATGTCTTTGTGTTTCCTACATATTCGGGTAATATTTAATTCTTTCTCAGCTCTCTGATGGTATTGAAGACTAGTTATGGTCTTATAATTGAAATTAAGTTGTTTAGCACTGAATAAGATGATCTAGATTTGAAAGAATGGTTTTCAGTTGGTAAGGCAAATTAAAATTAAACCTAATTGAGGTACAGAATTGTAAACTCTTAAGGTTAGGATATACGATAGAATACTTTATCTAAACTGCCAAATATAATGAACTGGATGTTATAAGTGTATATCATACCTTACAATTTACATAATTGTTATAATTATGTTCAGTGTATGTCTGAGAGAAAAGAGCCTTTTTAATTTGACAAAAAGGAGGAAATGTAGTGTTGCGGGAATATTTAAAAAGAACGGCATGTTCCCATGCTACACCCAGCTACTCTCTGCCCTGGCGGGCTGGCCGGCTATGACTGGCTGGCATGGCTGACCTGTTCTTATCTCGTGGAGACTCTCCGACTCAGACCTCCAGCATTTCTCACCCAGGTCACTAAGTTCCCACTGGCAGATTGCTATCATGCTAGCCTCATGTAATGACCACCCACCTTGCAGTTAGCTATTAAAATTCCCAGTAACCTGGTAAAATCAAACCTCTAGAAGCTTATAATTAATTATTTAGGTCCAATTGATAATGGTACAAGCTGCCCACCTAGATTAGACAAGTTACTCCAACTATTCTATCCCTATATGATATTATATCTACCTGTGGCTATTTAAAACCATGAGTAATCTAAATCATCCTGTTCGTTCTCTATCTTGTTTTTCTCCTCCTGTCTCCTTTATCACTTCCTGTTTCTGCAACTCTTAGCTCTGCCTCCCCTTTCCCTGTGGAAATCACAGGCCTCCTGCTACACTAAAATTTAAATTAGTTGGACAGGGAAAATCCTGCCACAGTGTAGTGGGTTTGGCTTAATGTTGCTTGTATTCTAAGGTTAATTTTAGTACCCAAAACTGCTTACTTGAGTGTATGCACATAAGACATTGAGAGACCCTTCTCCCAGTTGGTTCTGATTGGTAAATAAAGATGCCAGCAGAAAATAGGGGAGGGCAGACAGAGATGGGATTTTTAGGATTCCTGGGCTTGGGACCCAGAGAGGAGAAAAGAGGAGAATCTGCCATGCTGGGAGTAGGAGAAGAGAGATGGCATGCCTGAGAAGAGAGGACAACAGGGAAGCAGAGCTGGCATGTGAAGGAGCCAGGAGAGTGAGGCCGAGTTGGGTAGCCTTCTGGGTCCAGAGCAGCCTGATAGAATATAGAATTTAGTAAGCGAGAACTCAGGATTATCAGCGAGATTAACTTCATGAAGGTTATGAAGTGGCCCAGCCATTGAGCTGATTAAGGAATACCAAAATATAAAGGCTGTATGTGTGTGTGTGTGTGTGTGTGTGTGTGTGTGTGTGTGAGAGTGTTTCATTTGGGAACATAAACTTTTGGGGCAGGTAGCAGAAACGCCCCACCAGGATTTATATATTAAAAAATATTACTACAATTGTGTAACCAGCCTGGAATATGTGAAACCCTGTTTCAAAAATACACACACACTATACCCATCAGAAATCTCCCTTCTAAGGTGCCAGTAAAAGCCAACAGGGGTAGATGGGGAAAAGGTATTGACTACGATGTGCTTTGGACTAAACTTCAGGACCTGGGTACTAGAGAAGTCTCCTGCACTTGTAGGAGCTATATACTACTAATGTCACTTGGACCAAGAAGTTGCCTGGCCACCACAGCAACACCAAGAAAGAAAGGCCCTTCCTCCTGTGTTATATCCCTAGTGCCCTCTACTGATAAAGTTTAACTTTTACTAGTTGTCAAAGGAACAATTAAAGATAGTATAGAATAAATACTGAATCTGGAACAAAGAATAGGCAGGCAATAAATTGATATCTAGCACAGTTAAACTGATTGCATCAATTGTGTCTGATCACAACTATGGCTGGCGAGGGTTACCTAACAATCACAATAAAAATAGGAGTTTGAATGAAATAATATTTTTCTTCCTTTTCTTCATATATTTTAATATAGCTATATAGTTTTAAAGTATTAAAAAGATGAAAAATAGAAAAATAAATGCTAGATTACTTCTGCTAAGAATTTAATTAGGGTTAGGGTTAATGCCTAGAAAATTATATTAAAATGAAAACATTCATTCACATACCACACAACAGCTGATAAATATTAAATAAAAACATTGTCCTTGGATATAGATTTAAATGAATTAAACAATCTTTTATAAAAAGGCTGGAGAGACAGCTTAATAAGTAAAGTGTTTTCTCTATAAGCATGGGGACCTGAGTTCAGATCTCCATAAAACACAGGAAAGCTGGGTGTGATAGCATGTACCTATAACCTTAGCAATTCGGAGTGCGGGTAGAGACTGGAAGATTCCAGGGGGGTCACTGGCTAGCCAATCTAGCAGAAATGGTGAGCTCCAGGTCCAGTGAGAGATCCTGTTTCAAAACAAGAACAGTAAGGTGGAGAGTGGCGGAGGAAGACACCTAATGTTAATCTCTGGCTTCTATACTCACATGCATGGGGGGGTGAACGCTCACTACACACATGCACACACACAAAAGTAAAAATAACTAAAAAATCTTAAAAGTTTAAACAGTCTCTTTATATAATACAATTTATAGACCAGTTTGGCAATATTCTAGTAATTCCAAAATTGCTTAATAAAGTCTTTCTTTTCAAGAGAGACTCACATATTAAAGTATGGTGTTACGACTTGAAGCTGAAATGGCTCCCCCACAGGCTCATTATTTGACCCCTTATTCCCCTGCTGGTAATGCCACTTTGGGAGGATCTGGGATGTATAGGAGATGTCCTGACTGGTAGAAACAGGTCCCTGCTTTCTGTCATGCACTCTGCTTCTAGATCCACCACACGCCCAGGCTTCCATGCCTACCCTACTACAGTGAGCCTAACTCAAAATAAATCTTCACACTGTCATGTATTGTAGTCATAATGTCCACAAAACAACTAATAACAGAGAGAGAGAGAGAGAGAGAGAGAGAGAGAGAGAGAGAGAGAGAGAGAGAGAGAGAGAGAGAGAGAGGAAGAAAGAGAAAGAAAGAAAGAAAGAAAGAAAGAAAGAAAGAAAGAAAGAAAGAAAGAAAGAAAGAAAGAAAGAAAGAAAGAAAGAGAGGGAGAGAGAGAGAAGGGGAGGGAGAGAGGAGAGGAGGGAGAGAGGAGAGGAGGGAGGGAGGGGAAATATGCAAAGGATAAGTTTAGAAAAGAACTCTGAATGAAGATATACAAGCAAGATGTTTTGTCTCAGCATGACAGTAGATGGAGCCAGTGTGTTCAGAAGGTATCTAGCAAAATACATAGGACCCTGAGGTGAGTAGATTCTGTAATTTGGAGTTTAGATGAACTTACACTTATATAAATCATCTCACAGAGCTAAGGCTCAAAATACAGAAGCATTAAAACTTAGTAAAGCTGCAAAATATACCCATTGTGCTTTATACTACTTCAAAAAGCTCTCCTACAGCCAGCAAATGAGCTATGTGAAAGCTATAAAGTAACCCTGCAGTGTTCCCCAAATTTAATTTTACCAAATATTTTCATAGAATGTCCAAATAATGCTAAAAATTCCTAGGACTTCAGTGCTGGAAGGAGACAGGAGGATCTTAAAACTTAATATCTCACCGGGCGTGGTGGCACACGCCTTTAATCCCAGCACTTGGGAGGCAGAGGCAGGTGGATTTCTGAGTTTGAGGCCAGCCTGGTCTACAGAGTGAGTTCCAGGACAGCCAAGGCTACAGAGAGAAACCCTGTCTCGAAAAAAAACAAAAAACCAAACCAAACCAAACCAAACCAAAACTTAATCTCTCCAATTTATACTAGGCAACATACTGTTCTATGAATGCAACTTATTAGCTAACATCTTAGTTTGACTAAGTTAGTTAACCGAAAAATATTTAAGCAATTACATATTAAAGAAATAGTATCAGATAATACCATTACATGCATATATTCAGTCTTAATATATCTAATACCATCTGGATTGTGCATGATGGTACACACCTTTAATACCAACACTTGCAAGGTAGAAGCAGGTGAATCTCTGTGAGTCAGCCTGATCTATCCAGGACAGTCAGGACTATGTAGAGAGACCCTTCACAAAGAAAAACAAGACAAGACAAAACAAAACAAAACCAATGCCTTCTGGTCTCTAAGTGTACCTGAACTCATACACATACCCATAACAGAAACACAAACAAATATGCATAGTTAAAAATGAAAAAGTAAAGCAAACAAAAATAACTCCACCCTGGCTTATAAAAAGTATTTTTCACATTTTTAAATATTTTAAAGTCATAAACTATACAAATGGAATATACATATTAAATTGCACTGGAAGCAGATTTTAGGCTTATGAGGAAAACCAAATAAAGAGGTAATAGAGGAGCCAAAGCTCCATAGAAGTCATGGCTAAGGAAACCTAGCCTGGTAAGACGGAGGTTACAGGGGAGGGGAGAGACTCAGTAGAATAGTACTGTGGGTACCTAACTCTGCCTTAGAAGGTCCAAGGTGAACACTAAACAATGAAAAGGACTTTAAACAGATCACATGAGTCAGAAGGACAAGAGAAGATGGTCTTCAACTCACTGGAAGAATATTTGTTGGATGAAGTTATCAGATTTGTCCACAGGTCAAGAAGAAAAAGTTTTCAAACCATGCTAAGCAACAAAGAAGCACAACTGAAGTGAAAAATCTGAAAATGACTATTTTGAAAAAAAGCAGTGTGAGGTTCTCAACCTTCTTAATGCTGTGACCCTTACTATAGTAGAGACTCAATGATAAAGTTATATCATTGCTACTTCATAACTGTAATTTTGCTGTTAGGAATCATAATATAAATGATATGCAACCCCCATAGGAGTCATAACCCACAGATTGAAAATTGCTGCTATAAAGGAACACAAAATTAAGACAGCCTACATGAAAATTAAACTAGCACCAAATTTATAAAGTACTCCAGATACTTAAAATCTAATAAATATTGGGGCTGGAGAAATGGTTCAGTGGTTAAAAGCACTTGCTACTCTTCCAGAGGACATTGAGTTCAATTCTAGAACCCACATAGTGACTCAAAACTGGTCTGTAATGCCAGCTCAAAGGGAATCCAAAGCCCTCTTCTGGCCTCTAGGAGCACAAGGTACAGAGTCATGCACAGATATGCATACAGGCAAAACATCCATACACATAAAATAATACCAATAAAAACTAAAAACTAAAATAAAATGAACCTATAGACATTTTAGATGCATTCAATTACAATTAAAGGAGTCATTCTTTTCTCCCAAATGTATCCGCTGTAACAATTTCATACTCCAACTAACACCATCATACTTTAGATGGATCCGTGGTTAAGAGCACTCACTGCTCTTCCAGGGGACCCAGGTTTGGCTCCCAGCACCCACAGTGGGTGGTTCATAACTAGCTGTAAATCCACTCCAGAGGACAGGTACTTTCATTAGACTGCTTCTCCTCTGGTTCCTCAGGCCCCTGCACTCATTTTGGATTACATTTTGGATTTTACGTACTTGAATATGTACATAAAATCCAAAATGAAAATAAATCTTTTTTAAAAGATGCATTTAAGTTTAATTAATAAAATGGAATTATTTCATACTACTAAATTTTCATCAAGGATACCATTTATACTTTTGATTTATTTTTCATTAAAGCTTTTACATTGGCATGATTTCCTAAATTACCTTAAGACATATAAAATAGTTTTTTAAATTTGTTACATTTATTTCTTTGTGTAGAGGAACAGAGGGGGCCTGAATGTGAAAAATTTGCAGGACTCAGTTCTCTCCTTCCACCATGTGGGTCTAAGATCAAACTCGGGTTGTCAGGCTTAGCAAGAGGTGCTTTTCACTTGCCCTCTGAACCACCTTGCTATTACAAAAAGTTTTAAAATTAAAGTAGTTACAAAAAGAAAAATATTTTTCCTGAGTCCTCTTCAAGACTCTAAGTATGCCCAAAGATTAGTACTCTGGGTTCCATAACTTAAAAAAGTATTGTTATCTTTAATATGTAAAGTTTTTAAGATTTATTTATTTAATGTACATGAGTACACTGCAGCTGTCTTCAGACACACCAGAACAGGGCATCAGACCCCATTACAGGTGGCTATGAGCCACCATGTGGTTGCTGGGAATTGAACTCAGGACCTCTGGAAGAATAGCTAACACTGTTAAGAGCTGAGCCAGCTCTCCACCCTGTAAACATGTATCTTTAAATTGTGTGTATGTATATGGGTCTGTATATGGGTACGTGTTTATGGGTGTTGGTATCTATGGAAGTCAGAGGAGTCATATACTTCTGCAGCTAGAATTACAGGTGGCTGTGAGCCACTCAGTGTAGGATCTAGAAATGAAATCTCTGTCCTCTCCAAGAGCAGTACACACTGTTATCTACTGAACTATTTCTCTGGCCCCCACCACTGCTTATTAAAAGAGAATCTCAGAGTATCACATTGTATGAGACATTAAAGTTTGGTTAATCTCTTTTGGTACACACACAAACTAATATGCACACAAGTAAAATTATGTTAAAAGCTTTGTAAAGAAGTTTAAAAATACTGTGAACATCTGTCTTGTTTCCTTGGACCACCATAACAAGCTACAAGCAATCATGTCTTTATTGAGAAGGCTAGAAACCGTAAAGCTAGGTGTCAGTGGAGCTGTTTCCTTTGTAGAGGCACTGAAGAAAAATGGTTCCCTCATTCCTCTGAGTATTTCTTGCCACTGGTGACTACTGGCATTTCTTGCCACTTGTTGGTTTGTAAATGCATCATTCCAATCTCTGCCTCCACTTTCCTCTGCTTTCTTCACTCTGTGTGGCTGTGATTTCTTCTTACACAGATACCAGTCATTGAATTTAGAATAGACTAGTTCTGGTATAATCCCAGGATTTGAACTTTATCTGCAAAGACCTTATATTCAGATCAATTCATATTCTGAGGTGCCAAATGGACATGAACTTCAGGTGAACATTATTTAAACCCCACAATATCATTGAACATACTTACCACTGAACATAATATATTTTATTTTATTTTTCCACATTTTTTATCGATATTTTCTTTACATTTCAAATGTTATTCCCTTTCCTAGTTTCCCCTCTGAAAGTCCCCTATCCCCTCCTCCCTTTCCCTGATTCCAACCCACCCACTCCTACTTCCTGGCTGTAGCATTCCCCTATACTGGGGCATAGAACCTTCACAGGACCTAGGCCTCTCCTCCCATTGATGACTGACTAGACCATTCTCAAATACATATACAGCTAGCGCCACATGTCCCACTATGTGTTTTCTTTGATTGGTGGTTTAGTTCCAAGGAGCCTAGGGGTACTGGTTAGCTCATATTGATGTTCCTCCTATGGGGCTTCAGACTCTTTTTCAAACTAAGATGCTTTTAAACTAAGTTATAACATTCACATAATTTGGGCTGGAGAGATAGCTCAGTGGTTAAGAGCATCAACTGCTCTTCTGAAGGTCCTGAGTTCAAATCCCAGCAACCACATGGTGGCTCACAACCATCCATAATGAGATCTGATGTCCTCTTCTGGTGCATCTGAAGACAGCTACAGTGTACTTAGATATAATAATAAATAAATCTTTTTTAAAAATTCACATAATTTACCAAAAAAGTGAAACAATAACAAGGGAATTTTCCTTGAGAATTCCTTAATTGCCTTATATAATATAGTAAACATAACCTAGAACACATTTCTTTTGAAATGTATTTATTTATTTATTTTTATTTTATATGTATGTGTGTTTGCCTATGTGTATCACTGTTTTACTTGTGTGTTTGTGCACCACATGCATGCAATGCAGAAAGATTCCAGGAGAGGAAGCTAGATCCCCTGAAACAATAAACATGATTATGAGCTGCCACATGGGTGCTGGGAACCAAACCCTGGTCCTCTGCAATAGTGGCAATTACATTTAACTGCTGAGCCATGTCTCCAGCCCCGAGAATCTATTTCTTTATCTACCTATTTTACTAACCCACAGGATGAGTTCCTATTAGTGGGATCTTCTATTGGATACTACCCAGAAGTTCTTAAGAGCTGGCTCCCCATGTGGAATGGCTGCAAGTTATAAGAGCATCTACAGTTCTACATTCCCCTGGTCAATTCTCACACTAATCCAAGACTCTTTGTTGTGAGATTTAGAATCAGCTGCAGTAATGCAGCATCTCTTTTTAATATTTATAGGAAAGTGGTGTAGTTAAAGCTTAGGCATCCATATTTAGACCAAGTATACTATATAAAGCAGTAAACTCAGAAAAATATCCCCATAAAACACCTTATGATAACAGAGATTGAAGCAAGCAAGCTTAGTAACTGTAAATGAGCTGGAACTGGGAGTTCCTACTTGAAGTTCTGGTTTAGACTATGGGTTTGGACTCCCAGGAAGTTCCAGATCAACAAAGTAGGTGGGATGACTGACAGGCAGGTGGGGCTCAGGTAAACCTGAAGCTCTTTGGTTTTTGTTTGTTTGTTTGTTTTGTTTTGTTTTTAAGAGTTGTACTCCCAACTCTTGAGTGTACATTTATTTAATGATTTGCCATGACATTATCATGAAGTAAATTTTATATAAAGAACTACTACATCCCGAAGTATATAGTCATCAGTTTACAAGGCTGTTCTCTAGGTAAAGCACTCGTGAGACTGTCTTAAGATGAAAGTTTAACTAGCTGCTTTTTTAATGAGCACCATTTTAATTTGAAAAACACTGACAGATAAATCATGATTATTTATTCTTAGGACTATTCAAGATCTTCCTGGAAAGGAGCAAAGTTTAAGTTCCTTCAAAAAAAAAAAAACAATTGTATGTTTTGTTTTGTTTTGTTTTGTTTTCCAAATAACAACATGTTAGCTTTCAAGGAAAACTTAATATTGAAAATCTTGTAACTACCACTGTGAGACGGATAGCTTGCCAATACTTACCGGCTTATCTAGCAACCTCAAAGTGTTATATTAACAAATGAGATTTTAAAATATTAAATAACTACTTTAAGTCTAAAGAACTATATCAATGGTGAACCCTTTTTTTTCTGAGGCATGATGCTATAAAGTCATACAAATTTGGTAAGAGAGCATTCAAAGTATAAGAAAGATTAATTGATATAATTTAATGTGACATAGTAAAGCAAGATTAATGATACAGTCATTGAGGGAGCATGTTTTAACTAATCATAAGACTACAACTTGTCAAGTTTTAGTACAGTATCAAAGAGCATCCACAATTATTGAAAAAGACTTATCAAAATACTTTTTTTCCAACTACCTGTGTTTAAAGCCTAGTATTTTTATAAACTTGAACCAAAACATTATTATTATAAAATGCAAAGTAAAGGGGGAGAACCTAGCTGACTTTTATTATGTCTAATGGTAGAGCCTTGTAAAAATGTAAAGAAATACCACTTATTATTAAATTTAATTATTATTATGTGTGCACGTGAGCATGAAGTATGTGGTAAGCCGCCTATGTCACAGCCCACATGTGGAGGTCAGAACTTGGTAAAGTTGGTTGTTTCCTTCTTTTCACCTTACACATTCCAGGGATTCATCTCAGGTCATCAGATCCATGAGGCAAGCACCTTAACCTACTGAGCCATTTCACCAACCCTCTCAATAATTTTTAAAAGCAGGAAGAGATCCTCAAAGCATAAGCTTTGAGAAGAACCTGATACAGTACAGCACTAAATGAATACACTCTCACAGTATGGCAGATCTTTCAGTGTTGACCAGGACTGGGAATGGGAAAGTCTCTTTCAGTAAAATTCCCATAATGCACTTCTGTCTAAAAGATTTCCACTGGCGACACAGATCAGTGACAGAATCCTGCCTAGCATGTGGACATCATGGGTTTACTCCTTAGCATTTGAAAAAAATAATAATTCAGTTGGAACAGTAGAAAGAAGATCTATATGCAGGAGATTCTATAAGTCTTTTGCAGGACATTATTAATTATAATAGAGATTAATTAATATATCATTAATTATTTAATAAATATATTAATCATAATAGAGAACCAAAAAAAAGTCACGAAAATTCCTAGTATACTTGAAAGCTTGAGCTTTTAAATGACAATAAGAATCCAAAGCCGGGTGTGGTGGCACACGCCTTTAATCCCAGCACTCGGGAGGCAGAGGCAGGCGGATTTCTGAGTTCGAGGCCAGCCTGGTCTACAAAGTGAGCTCCAGGACAGCCAGAGCTATAAAGAGAAACCCTGTCTCGAAAAACCAAAAAAAAAAAAAAAAGAATCCAATAGGTTATTACAAGTATTAAAAAAAGTTCCAAGAATTCAAACACTTGAAAACAATTATCTCTTTGCAAAATCTCCTTCAATCTCTTTCTTATACTAACTATCAGAAATTTTAAGGAGCACAATTAAAAATTAGTGGTAGACAAAGGGTTCACAAATGGCTCCAGATACAAGAACTTTTTATACTATACAACTCTAGGGTTTCCCCATCTCAGTTGTTCACTGATAGGAAAAAAGGGCAATTATAAAGATGAACATGAACCAAAGCCCTGATCATGTTTTCAATATTTATAATTTTATTTCATTTTATTGATTATACAGTACTTTAGTATAAGGCTACATCATATTTTATTTACACAATTTTCCAGTAATCAACATTAAGCTTGTTTCCGATTTTTACTACAATGGTCAATGGTATAATCAACAAGGCAAAAAACAAAAAAAAAAACCCTTTTGTGAGTATTTTTTTTAACTCTCACCTGTGGCAGGCTGTGTAGCTACAATGTCAGACACGGGCACTTGTTTTCACTTTTCTCTACATATAAGTGCTTCACAGAAAAATGTAAGGAGAATTAACCTAGTAACTTCTCTGTGTTACAAATGAGAGGATAGAGACCCCATACCAACTGGCTTTCCTACATTTATACAGAAAGAATAAAAGCCATCCCAAACTAATGTCCTGAAAAATGTCCCTTTCCTTAGCCCTATTCCACTTTTCTTTCTGTTTTAACACATGTTTTGTTGTAATAACAAAACACTAGCGACTGGAGAACTTATTTACCTCAATGTTCAGGAGGCAGAGAAATTCAGGATTGACAGGGCTTCATGTTGCATCATAACCTGGCAGGTGAAGGAAAGTGACACTCACAAAAATAAGGGATATTTCCTAGGCAAATGGATGGACCTGGAGGGCATCATCCTGAGTGAGGTAACCCAATCACAAAGGAAGTCACACAATATGTACTCACTGATAAGTGGATATTAGCCCAAAAACTTAGGATACCCAAGATATAAGATACAATTTGTTAAACGCATGAAACTCAAGAACGAAGACCAAAGTGTGGACACTGTGCACCTTCTTAGAATTGGGAACAAAACACCCATGGAAAGAGTTACAGAGATAAAGTTTGGAGCTGTGACGAAAGGATGGACCATCTAAAGACTGCCATATCTAGGGATCCATCCCATAATCAGCTTCCAAACGCTGACACCATTGCATACACTAGCAAGATTTTGCTGAAAGGACCCAGATATAGCTGTCTCTTGTGAGACAATGCCGGGGCCTAGCAAACACAGAAGTGGATGCTCACAGTCAGCTATTGGATGGATCACAGGGACCCCAATGGAGGAGCTAGAGAAAGTACCCAAGGAGCTAAAGGGACCTGCAACCCTATAGGTGGAATAACATTATGAACTAACCAGTACCCCAGAGCTCTTGACTCTAGCTGCACATGTATCAAAAGATGGCCTAGTCGGCCATCACTGGAAAGAGAGGCCCATTGGACTTGCAAACTTTATATGCCCCAGTACAGGGGAATGCCAAGGCCAAGAAGTGGGAGTGGGTGGGTAGGGGAGTGGGGGGGGAGTGTACTGGGGACTTTTTGGATAGCATTGGAAATGTAAATGAGGAAAATACCTAATTAAAAAAAATAAGAGATATGTCAGGCTCACTCTTAAGAAAATGATCAGTGTGTGGAGCTCTCATGACCTAATTACTTCTAAAAAGTCTCATGTCACAATGATGCTACATTGAAAATTAAATTTCAACATGAATTTTAGAGGGCATAAAACGTTTTTAAACCATAACTTTCTCATTTTCCCTTCCTGGTTCCAAAAAGTCTAATAAAATTATGTTTTCCACTGCTGACCCTAAATAAAAATACAAAGTTTTTTTTTTAACTATCTGCAGTTCTGCAGTGTATTTTTTTGCTGGTGACAGAGAATCTGAGTGTGGATATAGAGAGTAGAACCAAAGATGAAGCAATTAGGAAGTTATATATAAAAATTAAAACAGGGCTGGCAAGATGGCTCAGTGGGTAAGAGCACTGACTGCTCTTCCGAAGGTCCTGAGTTCAAATCCCAGCAACCACACGCACAACCACCATGAATGAGATCTGACACCCCCTTCTGGTGCGTCTGAAGACAGCTACAGTATACTTATGTATAATAATAAATAAATCTTTGGGCCAGAGCAAGCAGGGACTGAGCAAGCGGAGTTTACCTGAACAAGTAGGACTGACTGGAGTGGGCAGAAGCCCTAAAAATTCAATTCCCAACAACCATATGAAGGTTCACAACCATCTGTACAGCTACAATGTACTCATATACATAAAATAAATAAATAAATCTTGAAAATAATTAAAACAGGACAGCAGACATTGCTCAATGGTAGACCACTTGTATGGCACACATAAAGTCCTAAGTTTGAGCACAACACAAATGCATATACATGTGAGTGCATGTGAATACACATATATCATCAAAATAATATGATGCCGAAATAACAGAGTTCAATAAGACAGATTGGAAAACCCAAGATACTTACCCTAGTACATTTGGAGTGTAGTATATAATAATGTTGGCTTTCTTTTTGTTTTTCTTTCCAAATTGTTGGAAGAAGCATTTAGCAAATGGTAAAAGGTAATTGGACTAAAATCATCTTGAGAAAAATTAAGCTCAATCTCTTTTTCATACCTTATACTAGGTTATTCAAATATAGTTTTGAATATGTAAGAGTAAAGTATTGAAAATACTAGGGCATATTTAAAAAAAAATCATTACATACTATATGAGTAGCAACACAATACTGAGTACCCACTGAGAATTTCAACCTTGAGTTCCCCTACAATCTAAATGTATAACCCAAATCCCACTGGGTTATACAGAGATAAGCAAACCTGTGCACAATTAGGAGCCTTTGGTATCTTTCACAGCTTCACTGTCTCCTGACCTTTCTTTTGCTATGCCCTCTCATGCTCCTTTAAATAAAACTCTATGGTGACTATGGTTTATGAAGATGAATGAGTACTTTCAGATACCCAACTCTGTGAAATCTTTACAATAATATTTTCTATAATTTTCACAAATGTAAAAGTAGGTCATGTAACCAGCTTATATTCTTATAAGACAAAAAGTGTCTACATCTTATGCTGTTTCCTCATTTATAATAAATATATTCACTGCCACTGATACTCTCTTTCCGAAGCAATTCTCTAAGTGGATAAATGTATGAGAGTACTCATTTAGTAAAGACACTGAAGATCAAAAGAAAAAAATGACTTGTCTATGGTTATTCAGCTAATGAAAATGCAGGCGTAGATTCCATTCTAAGACTGTGTTTATTAATTGTACTATACTGCTTCCAAATCTGAAATAATTACATACATGATATCGCCACTATAACTCTTGTGGGTTTAAGGTAACACATTCTATGATAATGAGTCTATGTATATTTATGAATTAAAAGGTAGCTTTTAATGACAATATATAATGGTGCTAAGAGACTATCTTTCTTCATCCCTTCACTCTATAATTTATGAGCACAGGGTTTAGGCATTGCACTGAGTAATGTTTTTAGTAAAACAGACATTTTTTAGAAGAAAATAAATAACTTTCAGTTCCTAAGCAAAAAGGAAGATAATTTGAATTTCAAAGACAGTGAAGACTTTTTTTACACAGGGTCTCATTATGTAGATCAGGGGCTAGTCTGCAACTTCACAAATATCTACCTGCCTCTGCCTCTGCCTCCAGAGTACAAAACCATATTCTAAATTTATAGTAAAGTTGTGGACCACTGACCAACATTTATATGCTACTTTAGCATCTATGGAAGTCATTATTTATCTAAACCAGTATGATAATTGATAACCCAGTATGACAGCTACAGACAGCTAAAGAAAAATTAAGCAACTTTTCTTTTTTTTTTTTCTTTTCCCCCTTCCCTTTCTCCCTCTTGCTCTGGCCCCGCTTGCTGCTCGCTCCGGCCCCAACTTGCTTTGGCCCCTATTCGCTCCAGGCCCAGCACAACTTGTCTTATATAAAATATCTCAGTCAGGTAAGGTGACGCATGCCTTTAATCCCAACACTTAAGAGGCAGAAGCATTGAATTCAAGACTAGTCAGCCTAGTATACAGACCAAGATCCAGGATGGCCAGAGCTACACAAAGAAACCCTGTCTCAAAAAACAAACAAAAGAACATCAAGGAAAAGTCAGGATTCACATACAAAGATATTGATTATAAAATCTCTATTCTTAGGGCTCAGTGGTTGTTAAGAAACTGTACTGCTCTTGCAGAGGACCTGAATTTGGTTTCTAATACCATGCCAAGTGTCTAACAACCACCTGTAACTCCAGCTCCAGGGCACACAATGCTCTCTTCTAGTCTCTGGCAAGCACTGCATTCATGTGTACAAACAAATTCATACACATATACACATATTTTTTAATCTTAAGATATCTTTTCTAATTCCATTTTATAAACTATTTTTTCTTATATCATTCTGGATTTTGTGTATGTGTGTATAGTTGTTAATCTAGAAAATAAAAAAAAAATAAACTCAGTAAGCCTTTACTTACTTTATTTAGAAAACCTATTAATTTAGAATTTTAAAATAAAGTTAAATATTTTAGTAAAGATTGGATTCTCTTCATAATTGATGACTACAAACTTTCATTATAAATGTATTCAATTAATTATAATTACCATTCTACTAATAGTCAATATATTTCAAACATTTTTCAAGTTATGTAACAAATGAAATTCTTTTAGTCAGCTTCCTTGTAAATATGAATAACAAAACCAAAAAATTATATTTAGATATAGTTATACAGAAAATAAGCTGTGAAATTCCTTTGAAAATGTGTAACTGGTTGTTTATGTGTAGCAAAGTTTTAGTCTTCAACAGTATAAGCAGCTAAGTATTAATTTTAAAAGAGTACTAAGTAAAAATATAGGATTATGAATTTACTTAACTAAGTCCTTAAAAGGTGTTTAATTTAAATCTGATTCCTCAGTACTAGAGAAAAAAACTGAAAAATAATACATGTAAGTTTTGTTTTGTTTTTTTAATTCTCAAATTTCTCAAATAAACTAACCTACTTCTATCAAAATTTCTGGACCAACTTTCACTGGAAAAAGACATTTTCCCCCTAAGGTATTCATTCATTGCCCAAGTGTCAGCTTAAGGTCTGGGACAACTGCTTGACAGAAAATCACAGACAACAGAATGGATCGGCCAAGTTGAGTGAGACATGGCACCAAACAGAGGTTTTTCTGTGACCCAAGTACAGCAACAGTATCAAACACACATAATAAATATTTCTATGTCCATCCCATTAAGTTACGATCTAAATACTGATTTTCACATTTTGCTTGAAATAAATAGAATTTTTTTAAAACAAAAGAAACAGAAACAATCTTTTATATTTTTGGAATCACAACAGTAACTGACTTATATGACATCATTAGATATAAAATGCCATCTGTAGGTTGGGTGTTATTATCCTTATTTTACTTACCAGAGAACTTGATCCCCATAGAAAGTATATAAATTGCTCTGTGTGGTATAGCTATTAGAATGAAATATGTGGACTTCACCTCATGTCAAAGACAAATTATGTTCTTCCTATCCCACCAGATGAAAAACAAAGGAAATGAAATACAGAAGATTCAAGATAGCAAGTGTTACTCTGTACTAATAATTGTTAAGGGCAAGCAAACTATATGTATATATAAACCTGAGCTTACCTATACTTCTAAAATGTATTTACTTATATGCTTTATAATTTTAAAAAATTATACTGTTAAAGAATTCTTCACTGCTATAAAGAATCATTTATTGAAGCTGGAGAAATGGTACAGAGGCTAAGAGTACTTGTTGCTCTTGAAGAAGACTCAGATTTGGTTCCCAGCACCTACATGGTGGTTTACAACAATTCGTAACTCCAATTGCAGGGGATCTGATGCCTTCTTTGACCTCCATGGGCATCAAGCACACAGTGGTACACAGACATACATGCAGGCAAAACACTCACACACAAAACAAAATTAATCTATTTTTAAAAAGCAAACAAATCATTCCCCCTTTTTCTGTTTATCGTTTTTACATTTTTTAAGTTTACACCTCAGTGTATAAGTGGGAGAAAAAAATCTATAATACTGCAGAGCAACATACATAAACTAAACAAAAGAATCAACCAAACAGGGGCTGGAGTGATGGCTCAACTGTTAAGAACACAGGCTGCTCTTCCAGAAGACCTCATTTTGATTCCCAGCACCCACAGTGGGTAGCTCAACACTGCCTGTAACTCCAGCTCCAGAGGATCCAACACTTCCTGGTCTTCACCAGCACCAGCAGTCATGTGGTATACATTCAAACTCTCTCTCTCACACACACACACACACACACACACACACACACGTAAAAAATATATTTGGAAAAGGGGGTATCAACAAAAAGGTAAGTGAAGAATTTTAAAAAAAGATGAAAAAAATGTAAAATATAAGTGAGCATTTTATAATGCTTAAAGAAATAAAAGCTAACAACAAAAAACAAGCACAAAAGAAAAAGATTATTACCAACACTGAGACAAACTTGGAGTTATTTAATTCTCTAGAAGTGAAAACTTGTTTAATCTTATCACCAAAAAAGATCTCCATCAGATGGTTTCAGTGTTTTGTTTTTTACTTATTTATTCATTATTTATTTTATTTATTTACATTTCAAATGCTATCTCTCTTCCCTGTTCCCCCTCCATGAACCCCCCACCCCCTTACCCTTGGCCTCTAAGAGGGTGCTCCCTTATAATAAAATCTTAATTATTTTTATGTATGTGAATGCTCTGCTGCATGTACACGTGCATGCCAGAAGAGGGCATCAGATCCCTTTATAGATGGTCATGAGCCACCACGTGGTTGCTGGGAATTGAACTCAGGATCTCTGGAAGAGCAGTCAGTGCTCTTAACCACTCAGCCATCTCTCCAAACCCAAATGGAAAGATTTTTCAAAACCTAAAATAATTTTAAATTTAAAAAAAAATTCAAGCCGGGCGTGGTGGCGCACGCCTTTAATCCCAGCACTCGGGAGGCAGAGGCAGGCGGATTTCTGAGTTCGAGGCCAGCCTGGGCTACAGAGTGAGTTCCAGGACAGCCACGACTACACAGAGAAACCCTGTCTCGAAAAACCAAAAAAAAAAAAAAAATTCAAAATAAGTCTGAATTAATCAAGTAGAGGGGAGGGAGTGGCAGGATAAGGCAGGAGATACCAATAGAAAGAACCATTTAAACAAGTACACAAAACAATGAAGCTGTGCTCTGTTTAAGAAAGTAACAGCAGCATCACATAGAGTACAAGTGTTTACAGAACTGAGATCACATTAGAAGGAAGCAAAGGCAGATTATGAAGTGTTCCTATGTCATACCTCTCAACACTACACTCCTATTATGCCAATACTGCTTAATGGTTAGTTTTTAAGCTCAGGAATAATTTCATTAGGGTTTAAAGGAAAAGCCCTCGGAGTAGGCAACCTGTAAATCTCAGAAGCTGTCTGGAGGAAAAGATTGAAGGTGAGAAGGAAAATAAAGCCATGCAGTTTAAGTTGGCATGTCAAACACATGACAGAAAGGATAGCTTTATAGAGTAAAGAAGCCCAAAATGTTGGGGAAGCTCAGAGCATGTTTGGAAAAAAAGACAGAAAGAAGAAAAGAAAAAAACTATGCTTTTCTGAATAATTTAGAAAAATCAGCAGACTTACAAAGCTATATGGCTGAAACCCAGTAAACTACTACCTAAATGGCTTTCTTATCTCAAATATCTATCCACTTATTTACATTCAATAAAACTGCTAGTTTTAAAATATATAAATTCTTGGTTAAGAGAAAATAGCTATCAGCAATATTTGGATGACAGCCCAAAAATCTTTGCACTACAAATATGCAAACATGTTGGAAATTTTCAATAAATATATTCTTTGTTTTGTTTTTGTTCCCAAGACAAGGTATTGCTATATAGACCTGGTTAAAGTAGTCTATATAGCCCTGGCTAATGACTTATGTAGACCAGGCTGGCTTCAAATTCAGAGGCCAGTCTGCCTGCTCCTGCCTCCCCAATGCTGGAATTAAAGGTATGTGCTATCACTTGGCTTAATGAATATATTCTTAAACAATATTAAAACTCAAGATACTTCTGAGGAATGTGACATCAAAGGAAATTAAAAACCAATATGGTAACCAGGTTAAAATTGCCCCAAGAGAGCAAGGGGAAGGGCATGAGTTGCCTGTTTGGGTACCACAGAAGGGTGAGATGCAATGTTCATACTAGAATAAGACTGAGGCCTTGGATCGTTTCATGAATGAGCACTAGGTCTGTAGGTCTGGGATTATCTAATATCCTTAAGGAGCTACCTATTCACATCTATATGAAATTTATAAAGAAAAGAGACGGAGGGAGGGAGGGAGGGAGGGAGGGAGGGAGGGAGGGAGGGAGGGAGGGAGGGAGGGTGTGTGAATGCCCATAACACATGTGTGGAGGCCAGAGGACAACTCTGGAGTCAGATCTCTCTTCCCACATTTACGTAGGTCTAGGAGAGTGAACTGAGGTAGCCGGGCTTGTGCAGGAAGCACTTGTACCTGAGCCATTTTACAAGTCCCTTACAAAGATTGTCTTTGTTCATTTGTTTTGTATCGGTTTGTTGTTGTTGTTTTGTTTTGTAACTTATTAGTGTAAACTTTTTGGATGGCACATCTAATAATGGCAAAGGGTTGAACATGCCTGTGAGAGCAACCTCTAAAGCAATAGTAGAGAGAGATAACAGAGCAGCTACTAGACCAGCTAAAATACCAGATAAATAAACACATAGCTAAATTAATTCAAAAGACAACAGGAAAATAATGAGAAAAGGCAAAGGATAAATGCAGAAGACAGTAAAAAAAGATAATAACCAAATCATACTAACATTACCTATAAACAGACAATGTATGCCAATGAAAAGACAGATTTAAACCAGGTGTGGGGGCTCATGCTTATAATCCCAGTATACAGAAGGCTGAGACAAGAGCATCCTGAGTTCAAAGCCATCCTGGACTATAAAGAAAGATGTTTATGTCAAAAACCAAAAATTAAAATAAGAAGAAATTGTTAAACTAACAAAAAATGAATATAAAGAGTCAATTATAAATCCTATAGAAAAAGTGCTTTACATGTATAAATTTACAGATAGATGAAAAATTAAAAGGTGGGAGAGAAGAGCAATGCCAACATAAACTTTGAAAAAGCTAGGTGATTACACTAGCATCAAAGAAAGCAGACTTCAGGTCTTAGTTATACCAGAGGAAAGAGATGACATGTCCTAGAGGTAAAGAGTTAATAATTCAAGCTCATCAATGTGTATAGAGTCAGTGATAATACCACAATTTTACTATTTCTGATTCTGGAGTTCTTCTTTGCTCTTCTAATCTACTCAGTCACCACTGTTAAAAGCAGTCTGTTGTGAGAAATTAGAGAACATATCTAAGAGCTAACAGTTCACCTCTAGGATGAGTCAACAATTGTTCCCAGCTCCCCAAATAAATTATTTCAACTTTAAGCTACTTACACACTTTCAGTGGGTGAAATAGCTCTTTTGATTATTATGCATATATTATAGAGATCACTAAAAGGATGCTTGTAAAATTCTAGGAAGATAAAACAGCTTATGGAAGTACTAAACTTTGTTCTTATTTTTTAGTCTCAGCTTCTAAGACTTAAAAGTCATGGTATAATTTGGCATACCAAGTTTACACAATAAGAAAATTACCCAAAACTAAACTTCAAACACTATTTTCAGTTACTTATTGCCAAATAAACAAACCAAACTTCAAATTTTCAAAAGATAATTATTATCTCTCATAGAACAATATGAACAATGAAAGAGACACAGATATATAACATATATGTGAATACCAATTCTGAAAAGAGTAGTGTGAACAAGTGGAAAAGATTGAATACCTAAGAATAAATAAACCAGATAACATATGTGAGTATATGCTCACTAGAATAATTAAAATGAAATTAAATGAAGCAAAGCACTGACAACGCTGTGGACCAGATGATGTATGTGTAAATCAGGCATGGTGGCACATGCCTGTATTTCCAGTAGTCAGGAAGGCCAGCCTGGGCTACATAGCCAGATGCTATCTTAAAAAGAAAGTCTGGTAGTTTCTAATGCAAGAAAAATATATATTTACTTTATGTCCTAAATATTCCAATTAAAAGGATTTACCTATGAAAAAATAAAAAGAAGCATCTATTAGGCAGGTGTGGTGACACAGCTGTACCCCAGCACCTAGAAGGCTAAGGAAGGAAGACTGTCACAATTTTAAGTCAGTGAGGGCTAAACAGAAGTTCAGCCATGGATACATAGCAAGACCATGTGAAAAAAGTAAACAATAACAAAATAACAAAAAAATCTATGTCCACAAAAAAAAAAACTTGTTCAAGAATGTTCATAGTAGCCGGGCGTGGTGGCGCACGCCTTTAATCCCAGCACTCGGGAGGCAGAGGCAGGCGGATTTCTGAGTTCGAGGCCAGCCTGGTCTACAAAGTGAGTTCCAGGACAGCCAGGGCTACACAGAGAAACCCTGTCTCGAAAAACCAAAAAAAAAAAAAAAAAAAAAAAAAATTTAAAAAAAAAAAAAAAAAAGAATGTTCATAGCAGTTCTATTAATAATTATCAGAATCCAGAAACAGGTGGCCACCCAAGCAGGAAAATGGGTTTGTATCTCACTTATAGTAAACTACCAATACATAGCAACATAGAGGAATTTCAAAAACATTCTATTGAACAAAAGAAATCTACATCAAACAGTAAATACTACATGATTCATTCTTCTTACATGTAGTTCCAGAACAGGCAAATCTTCCTTGTGGGAGGGGGAAAAATCAGAACAATGGCTGCACTGGAGAGGAAAGAGGAGGAGGTGACTATAACACAGAAGGGGCGTGAGGTTCATGGCAAGCAAAGCTCCTTATCTTTCTCTTTCTCTTCCTCTCCCCTGCCCCAACACTTGCTGGAAAAAATATAAGGCTTCTAGGATGCTAAGCATCCACTGTACTACAGACCTACATCCCCCAACCCAAAGCTGCATATCTTGACAGGGGTTCTGTTACACAGGTGTACTTATTTCTCAGCAAATACAAGTTTAGTATTTATGCATTCCATTGAATGAGGACTTTATACAAAAATAAAAACACATTAAAAAGTTGAACTTTATATAATGAGGCAACTGTGGAAGTTTTTAGGGGAAGTGTATAGTTGAAATAACTTCAAATACTTTGAAGTGTATACTTTGAAATGTGTCAAAAAATAAAATGATAAGCAGAGAGAAGAATCAGTAAATGAATGGATATGTTATAAAACAGGTACAATAAAATGTTAAAGCATAGGCATTGGGTAAATGGACATCCACTGCAGTATTCTTCCAAGTTTGTTGTATGTTTGAAATTCTCTCTCTGTCTCTGTCTCTGTCTCTCTCTCTCTGTCTGTCTGTCTCTCTCTCTCTCTGTCTCTCTCTCTCTGTCTCTCTCTCTCTCACACACACACACACCAAACATTAAGTTAAGAGGCTTGAGAAATGGTTAAGGGTACTATTGGCTGCTCTTTCAGAAGACCCAAGTTCAACTCCCAGCACTTACACTGAGGCTTACAACTGTCTATAACTCTAGTTGCAGATGTTGTCCTCTGGCCTTGTTGCACATTAAATATACAAGAGGTACACTGACATATGTGAGGGCAAGACATCAATACACATAAAATAAAAATAAACCAGATAAAAAAAATAAGATATAAATTGCTGCCAGGCAGTGGTGGCGCACGCCTTTAATCCCAGCACTTGGGAGGCAGAGGCAGGAGGATTTCTGAGTTCGAGGCCAGCCTGGTCTACAGAGTGAGTCCAGGACAGCCAGGGCTATACAGTGAAACTTTTGTCTCGAAAAAACAATAAATAAATAAATAGTAAAGTGCTTATCTCACATGCCTGAAGTCCTGGTTCATAAAGAACATGTTATAGAAAATAAAATGATATAGAAAATAAGTGATTTACCCACAGTCACAAGCCTAAACTTGAGCAAAGTTCTAGACTCAGTGTACTGGCCTTTCTTTTATCCTGTTGCTTTCTCCACAGTAAAACTCTCAAGATTTTCATGACCATAATGGTTCTTGCTATCTCTCTGGTTCTCTCATTTTGTTGAGTTCTAAACATGTTTGTAACCCACCACAAAATTGTAAACTTGCTGAAAACATTGACAGTGGTTTTTGGTTTTGTGCTATTTTTTTTTTTAACTCAACCGTGTGTTTCTCAAAAATAAACTGTAGATGACAATGCAATGCTGGTGTGCTGTAGTGTCAAAGTTAGGCTCATCTACAAAGCTTTATAAACCTGTTTCAGGTTTTAGGCTAAGTATCATTTCACTCTGTTCCAATGTACCCAAAAATAAATTCACCTCAACACCCAAAACCATTTACTTGCAGTCTCTGAGTTGGATATACTAAATTTAAATCTTTTTTGGTCCTTCCTTCTTCAGCTTACTTATGGTGCTTTTGAACTGTAAGTTGGATAAAGTACTGCTTATCTGCTTTTCCTTAGGTAAAGAATTCTCTTAGGACATGCAAAGTGGCTCAATGGGTAAAGGTACCTGCCATCAAGTGAGAGGACCTAAGTTAATCCCCAAGTCTCAGGTGGTAGAAAACAGAATTGACTCTTGCAAAGTGTCCTTTGATGGCCACATGCATATGCACACATACACAATAAATAAATAAATAAATAAATAAATAAATAAATAAATAAGAAATTTAACAAAAGAATTATCTTCTTTAAGGTGTCAGGAATGTCACATCTGCCAGTCCACAAATACTCAGGACTAAAAGACTCCTAATGAATGATTACTCAACTTATTTCAAGAAAAATGGAAGAAGCCTGAGAAAAGAAAAGGAAAAAAAAAAGTAAGAAAGCAGATACCCCTAGTGACATATTTATGAGAGACATCTAGTCAAAGCTTTTCATGCAGAGCTACATAGGAAAAGAAACAAACACCTTAGCCGGGCAGAGGTGGCGCACGCCTTTAATCCCAGCACTTGGGAGGCAGAGGCAGGTGGATTTCTGAGTTCAAGGCCAGCCTGGTCTACAGAGTGAGTTCCAGGACAGCCAGGACTGCACAGAGAAACCCTGTCTCGAAAAACCAAAAAAAGAAAAAAAAAAAAAAAAAAAAGAAACAAACAAACACCTTTCTCCTACCTAAGTGAATCTTATAGCAGTCATGGAGACTGAGGGCTGCCTACTTCCTTCTGTGTGAATCCTATAAACAGGATTGAAGAGTGGCAACAAATCCATTAGGAAATACAATACTTAGCTCAAACCATCCCAACTCCAGAACAAAAGGGAGATGATGAGTGCCAATCATTCTTTCCATCAGTAAAGGTGTAGCCAATCATCTTCCTCTGACAAATGAAAGTCATAACTAAGAATTTAAAAATATTCTTTAGCTTTTTGAAAATTAACTTCTTTAAAATGTAAATCTTATACATTCTTCTATCAAATACATTTTTAAATGAATTTCACTTGAAAGGAGCAGTGTAAACAGGCCTAGTATCTCAGGCCTGCAATCATAGCTACTCTGAAGGCTAAGGCAATAAGTTCAAGGCCTGTCTGAACTACACATAGTGACTTCAAGGCTAGCTAGGGCAAATTAGTGAGATTCTGTCTCAAAATAAAAAACAGAAAGTTAAGCTCTAGATCAGTGGTATGGATGGATGGATAGATAGAGATACATACATACATATACACACACACACACATACACACATATAGAGGGTCAGATAGACACATAGAAATGTAGACATTTAAGTATAAGTACATAGATACAGCTCAGCATGCATCCATTTCTAGGTTCAACCTCTAGTCTTGAGGGGGAAGTACCTACTGGCCTTTCCAACTATATGGACAGAGAGCTGCCTATACATAAGAGTTTTACAGTCTGAGTCAATGACTAAAGAGTTCAATATATATTTACTAAATGAAAAATCCTGAAAAAAATTAAAGGCAGGGTTTCACAATGCCTAGGGTGGCTTCAAACTAACTAAGACTAGTCTTGTACTTCTGACTCACCTGTCTCTACCTCCCAAGTCCTGGAATTATAAACATGAGCCACCACACCCAGATCCCTAAATAATTTTTGATTGAGTAATTTCTTCTCTAAGTCAATAAAAAGCTTAGAACTCTCCTCTTCCTTTAGGCAATATTTCTTCCATTAAACGCCTAGTACTTAAAATGCCACTTTCTGTAATGTGGTAGATTAAGGCGGTAACTTCTTTCAGACCTAATTTCTCTTTTTAAAATAGGGTTGCATCACCCTCTTAATAGGAATGTTTGAGAATTATTAATACACAGACACTCTTCATGTAGCAAGTAGAGCTCCAATATGTACATATTTTAGTTTGACAGAATTTAGGTAAATAAAACCAATCCAACTAAATATATTACAATCTTTACTGCTAGATCTTCAACCTACATATAACTACATAAATATTTTTTGTGTGTAACCAACTAAGTCAATTCTTTCAAAGTTGATTACTTTCAAAGTCACTGAATAACTAGCCAACAGTGAGGAAAGAGCAAACAACAAACTTCAATTGATAGAAATTCCAAACAAATGTAATCAGAGATACAAGAGAAACCATGGAAATATTGATGCTGCTATCATTTAAGAGGCTAAAGCTATACTGCCTAAGGAACTTAGTTAAGGCAAACTTACCAAAAAAAGAACACAACAGTTGTGGGGGAAAACAGTAAAGATAACTCAGAAGAATGATACTGACCAACAGCAAACAAAACAAAGTCAATTCGGAGAGGCCCTTGATCTTGCAAAGATTATATGCCCCAATACAGGGGAATACCAGGGCCAGGAAGCGGGAGTGGGTGGGTTGGAGAGCAGGTTGGGGGGAGGGTATAAGGGACTTTTGGGACAGCATTTGAATTGTAAATGAAAAAAAATATCTAATAAAAAATTTGTTTAAAAAAAAAAAACTAAGTCAATTCTAACTAAAGGAAGTCTTGGAAATATTTTCATAATCCAGAAAGTGCAAAGAATAAAACTCTAAATAAAAGATTATCCAAACTCAGAAAGGATTTGTCAATGCACAAGAAATACATTCATTCCACATTACATGATGAGAAGGCGAGCACTGTTTAAACTACATTTGATAAGTTATTTTACAAAGAAATAAAACATTCTTGTGTATGTGGTAGCAGAGGAACAAGTGGAGAGGTCAGAGGACCACTTGTGAGAGTCAGTTCTCTCCCACCTTGTATGTTTGGTTGGCAGTAGGTAAGTGAGCCATCTTGCCAGTCCTGTTTGACAAAAGCTTTTAAAGTTTGCAAAACAACTATAACTTTTCAACTATTGATTATAAGATTGCTTTAGGGCCACCAAGCCTGATAAACTAAGTTTGGTCCCTGGAACCCACATGGTGGAAGGAAAGAACTGACTTCTGCAACTTAGTTTGCATTGTTATTTGGATAGTCTCATATAAAACAGGAACCATTTACCCCTACAACTTTAGGCACATTGAGGGGCTTGTTATCTCTTAGCTAAAGAATCTCTACCCTTTCCACTGGTCCTTACAATCTTTTCAAATAAAAAGTTCTAATCGATATAGGCTGATATTTAAAAGACTTTTAGGACTGAGAGTTACCCCTGCCACATCTATAGCTCCCCAAGCTCAATTATGACCCAAAATACACACACTGAATGGCAAAAGATGGCTGAATAACTTGAATGGTAGACCAGTTTATCTTTTGTGATAATATAGAATTTCACGTCTGTTCTCCCTTGAATGCAAGGCCAAAAAAATAACTGATGGAGAATCAAATGTGCATAATAGATTTAGAGTGCAATCTCAACCTGAATACTCTTTCAATACAACTTACTGCAAGCTTAAATAAATAGCTTCATATGCTCCTGGGCTAGAGAGATGGTTGAGCCATTGAAGGCTAGGCTTACAACCAAAAATAAAAGAAATATATACTCTTTCCAGGGATTGAGTCTCACTCTTGTGGTATCAGCCTTGGGATGCTAAGACAGGAAGAGTATCAAAAGTTTGTGGTCAGCCCAGCCTATACATTGAACCCCTAGAGCATCTGGGCTAGAAACCTTTCTCAAAACAGAACAAGTTAAAAATTAAAAATTAACAAACATTTCAAGTTCTTAGTCTGTGAAATGGGAATAATAATACCTTCTTCGTAGAATTACTGCAAACTCAAAAGAGATATAAACATATCAAACTATGGTACACAGTGAGTTCTTAGATAATTACTTTTGCTATCCTTGATAATACTATCACTAAAACTCATTAATGTAAACATGATAGAACTACACTT
The DNA here is from genome assembly GCF_978045245.1 of Mus caroli. Classification (NCBI taxonomy): domain Eukaryota; kingdom Metazoa; phylum Chordata; class Mammalia; order Rodentia; family Muridae; genus Mus; species Mus caroli. The sequence continues at coordinate 48,145,142 of NW_028227263.1, read as the reverse complement.
GTCGGAAATACACGGTATTATTAATCACCCTTTGCTTGCTTGCTTATTTTGTTTTGAGAAAGTGTTTCATAGAGCAGAGCCTGCTCTAGAACTCCTCATTTTCCTGCTTCTACCACTAAGTGCTGGAATTGTAGGCATGTGCCAACACACTCAGCCTTTTAAATCTGCATACTATATTCAAAGGCTAAATCCTCACACTCCAAATAACGATATCTACCACTACGTTATATGCTCAAACAATCTGTCTCAACTTCCTTCGGGTCATCTTCTCCCAAGGTAGTACACAAAGGGTTGCCAACACATCCATTTACTCTCTTCATGCAACCCCTTTGATTGCTATGTCTAAACCTTCCTACAGTCTACTCAGTTTCCTTTTCTGAGGACATGAAGAAGTAAACCATTTCCCATTTCTCAGAGCTATTTGCCAAAACACTAGTATCTTCCTCTCTCACAGTTCAACTGTTCTCACATGACTCAACTGCCAGTTTTCTCTTTTGATTCTAATCTAAAACCCTGGTTCTAAACCAAAAGTTTTTATTACTAATGTAGATTAATAAAACTGCAAAAGGCTAATACCTTTACTACACGATCCCTTCCTAAAATAAATGACTTAAGTGAGTGATGCCTATTTAGCACTTTCAATGACAAATGGCTCTTGTTCTTACTCCCATGCCAACTTGTTCCATGCCAGTATCATTGCTTAGAAAGTTTTGTCTTATGAAACAAAAATCTTTCCCCTTGCAGTTATTTTATTCTATCCACTGCACCTAATTCTACAATCTAGAGAAAGTGAATGAACTCCAAGCCCATCCAATATTTGAAGACCCCAAGAGAAAAAAAAATAACAAGCTACATACTTTCAGCTTAAAGAACATGATTTTAAGTCTCCCTGGCAGTCATGAGCCTCTGGTATTCTTGCCAAAGCTGTCTAAAAACTAACAAAGTGCTTCTTTTGCCAATGTTTGGGTTGCCAAGTAATTACCCTATAAATGATCCCCTTTGCCCATTTTCTCCTTTACTGTATAAAAACTATTTATTTAAACTAGTGGTTCTGACGCTCAGTCTAAATCATGGCCTCAAGGGCATGGGACTAACGTCCTGAAAAACTACAAGACTTTCTCATCTGACCTGAAACTCGTCCTCCAGAAGAACTTAAGAACAGAACGTTAGCTAAGAGTTTTGCCTCACGGCCTAATAAAGTGGATCCATTCAAAAGGAGGCAGTAGCAACCAAAGACTATTCTCTGTTCCTTGCCAGAAACCAAAAAAGAACGTGTTCTCAAAAGCTAACCAAAGCGGATGGAAGAAGTGGCTGATTTCTTTCTTGCCTGGTTGGAATAATCATGTAGAAAACACCCACCCACCCACACACACACACACACACACACACACACACACCGAGAAAACCCTAATCTGGCTAGTAATGCTGGTCTCCAGCAGCAGCAAATCGTGAACTCTAAAAGTGCTTTCATAGAAATAAGTGTCCCCAGATGACCACTAGCCCCTAGAAAGTCTGATAAGCTAGATGCAGTGGGGAAGCAGGGAGAGGTAGTCTCTTGGGGGAGCAGCTGCGGAAGGTAGTGACTAGGTGCTCTGGCTGCCACCTCTGGGGCAAGATGAACAGTGATCTCTAGTAGAAGGCACCGGGTAGGGATGGCAATAGGAGTGAGAATGGGGGTGGGAGGCTCCGGGATTGAGAAACGGTAACTGTCTCCTGGAAGTGAGTGGTCTGCCGAGAACGGACAGATGAAGGGAAGGCCCCTGAAGAGTTTTCCCGGATTGAGGGAGGATGAAGCCAGTGAGCGCCCCTTTCTCTGTGCCCGGCTGGCTGAGGCCGGGTAGCAGCATTCGGGCCCTCCGGGCAGAGACCTCCTCAGCCCCGAGCGACTTCAGGGCGGGCAGTGGCCGGCCTGGCAGCGGCCGCGCTCAGGTAAGAACTCCTATACCCAGCGGCACGCCTCACGCTCTCATCCGAGGTCCAGGCGCGGCTCGTACGTCCCTTTCGTCCCCAACCTGAAGGCCCCCAGGAGCCAGTCCAGGCACCACTGGCGGCCACGTCGGCTCCCCGGCGTCCCACGGCCGCGCACGCCTAGCTGCCGCTCGCGGGCCCGGCCTGGAGCCTACCCTCGCCGCCAGGTTCGCCCTCCGCGTTCTCCCACACGTCTCCCCTCAGCGCGCGCCCTCGCTCCCCGCCTCAGGCTCCACTCACAGAACTCAGCGACGAACAAGGTCACCACATAGTTCTCCTCACACCAGTCCAATGTGGAGGTCGTGGGGCCCCAGTAGCCTTTGCGGTCCACAGCCGGAGCCATCGCGCTGACGCCCCACACACCCTGCTCGGCCGCTCTCGGGCCGGCTCAGGCAACGCGCGCTCTCCCGCTCCCTCCTCCCTTACCCAAAGGGCAGGGGCGGAGCTAGAGCCGTCACTGAACCTGCCCAGAGGCAGGCCCCGCCCACCGAGCCTCTGGGCCGTCCCGCCCCCTGCCCAGTCCCACCCACCGCTCCCGGGGCAGGCGCAAATGACCCATCCTGATGGTGCGGGGGTGGTCTGTAGCTCTTGGACCCTGGGTGGGAATCCGGAGAAGTGGGAGAGGTTGTTATCAGCCAGAGGAGTTAGGGAAAGGGGCGAGGGGAGCCCGGCCGACCCCGACGTGAGGGTGAAGTAAGCTCGGAGGCTTCCAGTACCCACTTTTCCGTCAGGATGGGACCAAGCCTCTATTAGTGTGGGGGCAGTCTGTTTTAACTGGGGCAAGAATGAGAGGAAACCTTTCTCTGTCAAGGTTAAACTTGCACAATGAGACACCTCAGTGACTAACTCAGACCACGGACCTCAAACGAGGGAGGAGACTAGTAACACCACCCCCAGGCAGCTCCAGAGATACCCAGGAAGTCACTCTGAGTGAAAGGGACAACAACTCAGAATGTACAGAATAAATTTAAACCAGGTATTGGGATCCTCTAAAAGGATACACTGGGGGGCTGGAGTGATGGCTCAGCTGTTAGGAGCATTGACTGGACTTCCAGAGGTCCTGAGTTCAATTTCCAGCAACCACATGGTGTCTCACAACCATCTGTAATGAGAGCCAATGCCCTCTTCTGGGGTGTCTGAAGGCAGCTACAGTGTACCCACATACAATAAATAAATAAATAAATAAATAAATAAATAAATAAATAAATAAATAAATCTTTTTTTAAAAAAAAAAAGTATACACTGAGTAAAGTACTAAAAAGTCTGTGGCTTCCCTTTAGGCCATGCACAGCATTTTCTGCCTTCTTTAGTGAGCTTTTCTCCCTTGTCACCTCCACACTGGGCTATTAAAGTCCGTGAAATGGCTCAACGGTTTTAGCTAAAGGCACTCACCATGCAAGCCTGGCAGGCTGAGCCTGAGCTCAGGAACCCATGTAAAATACAAGGAGAGAACCGACTTCATAAAGTTGCCCTCAGACCTCCGTACAGGCAACATAGCACATGTGTCTGCACACACACACACACACACACATGGGGGGGCACAATAATAATAATAACTAAAAACTTAAAAAATAATGGATGCATCCTGCTGCCTTTTGTGTTCGGCTCCATCAAACTTTCCCTATGCTATGAAGATGCCGACTCCCCCACTTTTCTTTAAAATTTTGCTCCTTGAAGACCTCCCTGGCTTTCACACCTGAGAGCCTTTTGTCCTGCGTTCTTATCCCACACTCATGACACCATGAATAGAGACACTTCCCATACTTTGTGAGCCAGCCTGCAAGATTCTGTCTGGCCACACTGTGCAGAACAGGGATATACAATTGTTATTTTCTAAATGAGTCAGGTGAGCTGCAACCAAAGGGGAGGGGGCCAGAGATGTGCATCATTATTCACAATTGGATGTCATTCAAATAGGTTTATCAGAGGTGAGCCATTGAAAGTCAGGGTACATTTGTATTTGCTTTAAATGTGCGTGTGTGTGTGTGTGTGTATGTGTGTGTATAATATATATATATATATTTATATATTAGTTAAGCTAGACAGTGGTGGTTCATGCCTTTAATCCCAGCACTCTCAAAAAGCAGAGGCAGGCAGATCTCTGAGTTCAAACCCAGCTGAGCCTATGAGTGAACTCTAGGAAAGCCAGGACTGTGTAGAGAAACAGTCTCAAAAAATGTTTTATTAATTTATTTTTTATTTTGTGTGTATAAGTGCTTTGCTTGTATGTATCTGTGCATGTACTCCCCAAGGAGACCAGAGGGGGCATCATACTCTCCAACTGGAGTTACAGTTAGTTGTGAGCTGCCAAATGGTGCTGGAAATTCAACTCAGGTTCTCCGGAAGAGCAGCCAGTTCTCTAACCACTAAGCTTGCTCTTCAGCTCCTATATTTACTTTTCAACTAACAGAAAGAACCCCAGCTTTGAAAGCTTTCAACAGGCGACTACTTCCCAAAATGACAAAGAAGTCCACTCAGCAGTATGTTTGGTTTTGCTTTGTTTCTCTCTGTGGAAAACGAATGACACCTGAAGTTTACCTCTGGCCTGCATACACACACTCGTGCACATGTATCAGCACACACACGAACACTCACAGAAGATCATATTATGTGGGAACTGACGAAAATGAACTGGATGTCTACTGGAAACCAAGCCTTGAGCTCAAGGGTGGGAAGGCACCGTAGGAGAGCAACACTTCTGTATTTTTAACTGCCAAAATGAAACTCAACAAGACACCCTAACGAGGGAAGCTACCAAACTAGTATTGCAACAAATGCTTAATAAACATCTCTCACCTATCAGATAGTGTGGTAGGCAATAGAAGAGTTCAAAGCAGACTTACATAGCCCATGGATCCAAATGGCTGTAACAACCCTAGTACCTAACGCACCCTGCTCCTAAATAATTTTGAAATCTAACAGTCCTATAACTCAAGTACTGTCTTGATCATATGCTGAAACTGAACTGGTGAACTAAAATTACCTCCCTAGGACACCTGGATAATAGCTGGGACCCTAGGCAGTCTAATGAGAGGGTCACATTTGTATCTCCTGTGCCTAGCTGGTCCTCTAGGAGCTCAGAGGAAGGAGGTCTGAGCTGAGCTGACAAGGAGATTGTAGGCTAAGGACCAGCACTGTGGTGGGCTCACTTTCCACCTGGTATGGAGAAACAAGGCCTGGCAGATCTGCAGGAGCGATTCCATTTGAAGCCCAAAGAATCTTAAGCAAGAGCCTGATGTAGGTACATTTGCCAAAAGAAGGGTAGATAACATTGATGTGGGTACATTTCTGAAGGGAGGGCAGATAACATTGATGGGATACGTTTGTTGGAGGAAGGGCAGATCAATATAACTGGGCAAGACCTGAAGCTCTTGAACTGGTGAAACACACTATTGATGAAGCACACATTTCCCAGATCCTCAACATATAGAACTCAGTAGGATTTGTAAGCAACTTTAAGAAAGGGTTAAGGAGGAGGGACAAGATGGAGAGTTTGGGCTCTAGCCATTGCCCAGCAGTTGCTGGGCAAAGCAGAAATTGACTCCGGGTGCTATGAGTTGGACAGTCTGTAAGAGAATGTGTGGAGAGACATTTCTAGGCAAGAAAACAGCATGCAAGGGCTTGAAAGGGCAAGAGAAAGGCAAACAGAATGAGGCACTTAGAGTGCTGTGCTTGTGTGCAGAGGTGGGGGCAGGGGAAGAACGACCATTAGCCAAAGGATTGAAAGCTCTGACCTGATACACGCTTACTGTGTGTATCCCAGCAAAAAAACAAAGCGGGCAGCGGGGGATGGCGAATGGCGAGGTAAATGTCCAAACGTGTGTGATAGGCAGGTCATGTTTCCAGGTTTGGAGGAGAGGAAAATCAGGCAAGTCAAAGGGCTGTGGCAATAACTTCAATGAAGGCTGTCCAGGTCTCATTAAATTGCACCATAGCCCCGGGCTGCTCTTCCACCAGCTTTTCTTCCGTCAGGCCGGAAACCTAGGGCTCACTGATTCATGAGAAACAAAGGGGAGCAGAGGTTTCCAGATCAGCACCTGAGCCCGACATGTGCCAGCTGGGAGGTAATCACTACACAGGACCAGAGCCAGCAAAGCTTTGCTTAAGCACCTTGAATGTGATAACAAAATAATGTCCCAGGGTCAAGGAGTCACTGATTAACCCCAAATGGATTGTTTCATTTTGAATGAGATTATAGAAATGCCAACAATATCAAAATAACCTAAGGATTCCTGCCCTAGGAAGAGGCACGCCTCCTTTCAACATCACCTAGGAGCCAGCCCTCTCAGTCCCTGAACTCGAAAGGACCATTTATAGGTGTGTACCTCTAAGTGCCCATTCTTTACATCTGCCACACAGCTGTCAGTTACCACCTCCATACTGGCTTGGATCTCAATCTCCAACCCACATCTGTATCTAGGGCTTTAGCTCTTGAACCAATTAAGATCATATTTTGCTAGAAATGACATCAAATGGAAGAATTGTTCCAGCATCTTAACTAAAGAAAGGAATTTTTTTTCTTCAAGTAGTAGAGGGTCCAAGTTCCTACCTCATCTGCCCAATGCAGAAAGTCTTTAATTCTTACTCTAAAGCTTTGAGCCCCATGCACAGGATAGCTGCTGCTTGTCTGAGCATCCAATTGTGATCAGCAGCGGGAGGAAGGGCAAGGGCAGAAGGCACATCGGAAGCTGTCCTTTCTTATGAAGAAGACAATATCCCTTCTAGAACTTTCACCCCAGGGTACCTATTTACAACTATTTGGAAAGAAGCCACTGTGGGAGCTCAGAGACTGTGACAGAGAATCTGTGGAGGCTGGGAGGAGATTCTAGGAAAGAGTTTGAACGGGGCTGTCACCAAACAAAACCGGCTTCTCTCAGGAAAGAACTCATCCAAATGACCTTCTGAGCAGTCCCATAGGATATTTCACAAGGATCTCAAATTCAGTGTGTTTTAAAACTGACCCTCTCACTTCCCCTAGCGTTCTGGCTTCTCCACTGGTGCTTTCTTTACCATGAGGATAAAATGCAGAGCCATTGACCCAGTTTGCTGAAGAAAGAAATAATGAGCGACTGACAGCCAGTTGTCCCATCCTGTCACATTTGTTTGACCAGTGACTAGCTCCTGTGGTCACACTCTGTCCACTTCCCTCTTCCCTCAACCTTGCCTCTGTGGAAGCCCTCATTGTCTGTGCTCTAACAGGCCTGAAGAAAGTATTGCCTTGTCCTATCTCACAACAACTTCTTTATGTGATGGCTGCCAGAGGACCTGTTCCTAAACTCAAAACTATCGACATCCTTCTCCAAGTAATAACTGTGATTTCCCACTAATTATAGAATAAATATCTATATTCAAATATCCTGATATTACCTGCAGCTCTTACCGGGTTCTGTCAGCTCTGTGGCCTTGTCATCAGATTTCTAAAATATTCTCTCTTGGTCTTAAAAAGGTCTCTTGGTCTCCTCTTGCTCTTGGGGAAACTGTCCCTATCCTTCTGTAACTTCAGTCTCTGTACTGTAAACTACTGTGGTCCTGTGTTCCTCCCCCAGGACAAACACTGTCCTCCAACTTCCCAGCAGAATTATGGTTTGTACTATTTCATGAACCTGAAGAAGCAAATTGTCCCATGAAGTGTGTGCCTTGAGCAAGCCGCATGGGTCATTGTGAGACAGAACCCCAGAGCCTGGTCCAGACAGCATCAGAACAAGAAAAGTGTCTTGGTCTCCAGTATGTTCCTAGTGTTCAGAACAGTACTAGGTACAAACTTAACCACCTGTCCACCTCCAAACCACTGGCCTCACTCTATTCTGCATTGTCTCAGCTCTACAAAACAATGACAACTAGTTACAGGGTAGCAAACTGATATCAGCCACATCAACTGACAAATCTGCCAAACTCTTCCAATAATTCTTGTGATCTTCTACATCCCAAGTGCTGGGATTACAGCTAAGTGCTACTTACCATGTATCTTTAATTCATCCTGGTACTTGAACCCAGGGCCTTGCGCATGCTAGGCGAGCACTCTGTCAACTGGGTAACATCCCCAGCAGTGCCTTTCCATTATGGCCAAGACTTTTTCCAGTTCTAACTCTTTAACACCTTCTAAAAGGGAGGAAGAGGAGGGGGAGGAGGAGGGACAAAGGAAAAGAAAAAAGAAGAAAAGAAAAGAAAAGTCAAACATTCCACAACCAACTGTAACTCTAGTCACAGTGTTCTAGTGCTCTCTTCTGTCCTCCATGGGTATCTGCGCCCACAAGATACATAAACATACATGTAGGCATCGTGCACACACAGAAAGTAAACGCTTTCTTTAAAAGAATGTTAAGCACATCGTGGTGGTGTGAGTGAGAATGGCTACCATAGGCTCTTATGTCTGAAGACTTGGTCCCCAGTTGGTGGAACTGCCTGGGGAGGATTAGTTTGTTTCTCAGGACCCTTGTAGTCACAAAAGAGAACTGACCCCTGCAGGTTGTCCTCTGACCTCCACACGAATATCATGGCATGGGCTGATGTACACAGATACACATGTGCACTAACTAAATAAACAACGTAAATTTAAATTTAAAAAGAACTGGGCAGTGCTGGCGCACACCTTTAATCCCAGCACTTGGGAGGCAGAGGCAGGCAGATCTCTGAGTCTGAGGCCAGCCTGGTCTACAGAGTGAGTTCCAGGACAGTCAGGGCTATACAGAGAAACCCTGTCTTGGGGAAAAAAACTGAAGCAAATAAAGGTTGTTGATTATCCTTTATCCAAAATTCTTGTAACCAAAACCAATTTCATTTATGTGTATTGATATCTTAACTCACATGTGTGTCTGTGTACCACTTGCATGTCTGGTGCTTAAATAGGTCAGAAGAGAGCATCAGACACCCTGCAACTAGAGTTACAGATGATTGTGAGCCACTATATGGTTGCTGGGAATGGAATGTGGGTCCTCTGGAAGAGCTGCCAGTGCTCTTAACCTCTAAGTCATCTCTCTGACCCCTGTACAATATTTTTAAAGCACCTACATTCCCACCATATGAGGCACCCAGTCATTGCTCAAAAAACATTAGATTTTGGAGAATGTTGAATTTTTTGATTGGGAACAGTCAATCTGTATAAGAAAATACTTACATGTTACTAAGCTGATTGAGTGTGGAAATCATGTTATTCTGTGTGTGTGTGTGTGTGTGTGTGTGTGTGTGTGTGTGTGTGTGCGTGCGTGCGTGCGTGCATGCATGCATGGGTGTGAGTGTGGGTGTGCCTTAAGTAGGTAATAATTCATAAAAGCTTCCTTAAGATTAGAGATGCTTGGGAGTCCAGAACTTCTCCAACTCTCCCTTAAGCCATTCCTGCCTCCTGCTGCCTGTCAACAGCTGCCTCTCTGGCTTCTTGGCTGCCTGGGATCTATTCTCTTAGGGACTTTTTAGCACGATTGAGTTCCAGCACAGAGTCCAGCGAGCCTGGACACTTGCAGTTCTACTCTGCAGCTCCTCCCATGTCCATAGTGGGTACTCCTGCTCCCAAGTGCAGCTGAGCCCCAACCTAGAGCCAGATGAGTTCTGGAGCCTTGCTGAGCCAGAGTCTGAATCTGATCATTGCCCTGTCTAACTCTGGCTAGGATGGAGGCCTGAGCCATGGGGAGGCAGAGATCAGCAGCCTATGTTCCTTCTTGCCTGCTGGGTCGTATGCCAACTCTTTGTGTTCACTTTGGAGCCAATGCATGCCTTGTGGTGTGTTGTGCAATCTCTTAACCTTGCTATTGCAAACCTCAGCCAATAACAATGGGTTCACAGGGCACCACAAATTCCCATTTTTAAAAGGTCAGGAGAAGTGGCTCATTGGGTAAAGGTACTTGCTACCAAGCCTGACAATAAAACCCCTGGAACACCAATGGTAGAAGGAAAATCCCCACTTGTGTTCTGTGGTACGTTCACATAAACACATGTAATAAACAAAGTTTTAATGAAAAAACACATTTATCTCAAATAAATAAAATGTAATTTAAAATTTTAAATACCAATAAAAGGTAGCCATTTCAATATAAAAAAACTCACCCTAGGGAGTGGCTTGCAGGTCATTTGGTTGCCTAAAATTAAGGTTTAAAATTACTGTGTAAACCGGGCGTGGTGGCGCACGCCTTTAATCCCAGCACTCGGGAGGCAGAGGCAGGAGAATTTCTGAGTTCAAGGCCAGCCTGGTCTACAAAGTGAGTTCCAGGACAGCCAGAGCTATACGGAGAAACCCTGTCTCAAAAAACCAAAAAAGAAAAATAATAATAATAATAAAATTACTGTGTAAATCTCAATCGGGTGGCTTGCCTAATGCAAAGACTTGGTGGAAGTCTGGGGCAACTAACACATAGTAGGGCTCATTCCCAATCAGGCTAAGGTTCCAGTAGAGCTAACAAAGTGTTCCCACTGGAATGAGGCACCAATTGAGCCTCTTCGCTTCCTCCTTGGACAATTAGCACTGACTCCACCAGGAACTGCCCACCAGGGTGAACTCTTTCAAAGTTATTCCAGAATTTAAACAAAGTTAATTGAGAATTGTTTTCTACCTTGTAAAATATGAAACATTGTTTCTCTAGGGGCTTACACAGGGCCAGGACTTAGTCCATCTGAGCTGTTATAACAAAATATCTCACACCGGGTAATTTATAAACAACAGAAATTTAATTCCCACTCTTCTGGAGGCTGGGAAGTCCAAGGCTTTAGCAGATGTGTTATTACCTAAGACTCACATGGGAGACAGCCAGCTCCTGGAAATTGCTCTCTGACTTCTGCACACCTCATGGTGTGTGCCTAGGTATGTGACTACATTGGTGGGTTGCTTGCCTAGCGTACACAGCGCTCTGGATCTGATCATCAGCGCCACATGAATTAGGCACATGCTTAGAATCCAAGCACTTGGGGGACAACGCAAAAGAACCAGAAGTCAAGGTTATCTTTGGCTATATACCAAATTCTTAGGCAACCAAGTCTATAGAGAGCTTGTCTCAAAAACAAGCAAACAGCAACAAAAACCAGGTCTTTTGATGGTGATTTGGGTTTTAAGGAACCATAAAACTTTGTAGCTTGGTACCTGAGGGTGGAGTGAAGGTTCATGTATGAGAAAAGAGCTCAGATTATGATCTGTAGATAAAGCAAACTGCTGTGGGTAAACCCTTGCACACGTACTCTGAGAAATCTCAAAACAAAACAACCGCACACCTCCAGTCAAGCAGAGGAAGATTGATTAAGAGCTATATCTAAGAGTGGGGAAGTTCATGTGCTCTTATTTCTGCATTGTCTCTTGGGTGAGTGAGCAATCTTCTGCATGCACACACAGCAAGCCCTTTGCTTTAGGGCAAGGAAGTAGGAACCACTCATCAACCCGGGATTAGAGGCAGATACAGGTAGTGTGGGCCCAAGCAAGGGGCTAGCATTTATTGAACCCTGACTGTGTCTAAGGCATTTGATGCACCTTTCCCCATTAAATCCTTTATTTTTTGCTTTGCTTTATCTGTTTGTTTATTGTGGTACTAGGAATCAAATACAGGACCCCAAGCATGTGCGGCAGGTGCCCTACTACTGAGCTAAATTCCCAGGGGTTTTTGTTTGTTTGTTTGTTTTCCTATTGTTTATTTTGAGACTGTGTCTCACTAAGTTGCTTGGGCTGGCCTTGAACTCCCACTACAGCCTAAGTAAGGCTAGGATTTGCTATTCTCCAACCTTTACCTCCTAGTAGCTGGGATTATAGGCCTATGCCACCAAGCCCAGAGGAATCCCTATTTATTTGTTTGTTTATTTATTTATTTAAGGGATTGCTGCCCATTCGCATACAAGATGCTCAGCATTTGGGAAATCAGTCAGTCTGTGAAGACCACCCAGTAACTAGGGATGAAGCTGGACCTCACAGGCTAACTCACCAAGCTGCCTGTCAACCCATGGTTTTAAATAAAGCGTCATGGAAGAAGTGGCTTCACATGGTAGAAAGCAAGGGCTCTGGAACAAGATATGTTAACTTTAGCTCAGGGTGTATCTCTCATCTCTGGGTCCTCGTTTTCTTTTCTGTAAAGTCAGGAGAGTGACACCACACACACTCTGCTGCTTATGTGCTGCTTAAACTTCAAAGAGCTACTACGATGTAAAGGGTGATGTAGTGTTTAGGAAGCTAAGGGAATTAGGCCCAGGATGATGCTAGATGTTACACCCCAGAGAGATAGAATAGAGGGTATGGCTTGGCTCACCTGGAGCAGTATTTTAAAACAAATCATTAAACGGGAATTAATCTAGGCATTGCATGGGAATTGCATCCCAATTGCATGGCTTGGGTGAGAATTGATCCTTTCATAATATATGTGTCACTTTCTTTTTGCGGAAACCATGAACTGGGAGAAGGCAGCAAGTGAAGCAGGTTCTTTGTAACCTGAGATAGAGGGTGCTACAAGTCCCTGGAGAGGTGCTCCAGAATCCCTGTGGATGAAAGAGCCAGGCCCCAGCTCAGAGAGCTCTCCTGAAGGCTGACAGCTGCAAAGGACAGAGTAGCCCAGTAATCTGTAGGGCTGTGGGTAGCCAGAGGGCAGTGAAGAGGAGGTTCCTGGCTTTGCACTAACTAGATGGGCAGTCAGATCAGAGGATGGGGGAGAGGGGATGGGAGATGGGGAATGGGGCTAGAAGGGAGAGTCTAGTAGGATACTGTGGGGAAGGCAACGGATTGTGGGGTTAGGACTTGTCTGTAGAGGCTGTGTTGATGTGGGAGACTGGAGCAAGGTTGAAAGTTCAAGCCTAGCCTGAACCACAAAAAGCAAAAGCAAAAACCTGCTCAAGGGGCTATGGAGGTAGTTCTGTGGAGCTACCCTAGCAGTGGTGAGACCCCAATCCCACAAACAAAATCAACCACTCAAGGCAGATGGTGTTTCCCAAAGATGGCTGCATTAACTCATGACAGTCCCAGTGTGACACTGGCATACTGCCACAGACGTCCACTGACAAATAGTCTATTCGCTGTCCTTGAACTGTGCAAGTGAGTCTGTGTAACTGAGAAAATGATACTTTGGTGCTGGGTCACACTTCAAAGGATTGTTGTCATTGGGGACCTCAGGTGGTAGAACCTCCATTTGACTTGGAAGTAAAGGGAGACTGAGGGACAGAGGAAGGACACTGACAGAAAAGGGAGAGGAGCAGATAAGATGAGAAGAGAACATTAGAGGAATATGTAGGGAAGGATACAGAATTCCAGAATGCATTTATGAACACTTTCTTCATGACTATGTTTAGAAGAAGCATCCTTCATTGAAATATATACAAAAATATATATTTTTTAAAAATCCTAGAAGCCAGGTATGGTGGCACACATCTTTTATCCCAGCATTCAGGAGGTAGCATCATGTGGATCTCTGTGACTGCTAAGCCTGCCAGGGCTACACAGTAAATTCCAAGCCAGGCAGGGAAATATAACATAACCCTGTCTCAATTTTTAAAAGGGAAGAAAAGAAGGAAAAGCTGGTCTGGTGGCCCATACCTGTAATCCAACTCCTGGCTGGCTGAAGCAGGATTTTGAGTTCAAGACTAGCTTATGCTATATGGTGAGGAGACCCTGTCTCAAAAAGAAAAAAAGAAAGAAAGAGAGAGGGGGGAGGGAGGGAGAGAGGGAGGGAGGGAGGGAGGCAGAGAGAGAGAGAGAGAGAGAGAGAGAGAGAGAGAGAGAGAGAGAGAGAGAGAGAGAGAGAGAGAGAGAGAGAAAAGAAAAGAATATATTTGATATACTTACCTTAGAATAATATGATATAGAATATTTTCTGCTCTCCCATCTCTCTGCTCCTATGGCTTCACTGTTCTCTATTCCCTGCTAACTTCCTCTGTCCTTTAGCTTCGTCTCATCTGCCACTCCTCTTGGGTCTTGGGACAGCCTGACTCACAGAGGAAGCTAACCTCTGCTAGTACTGACCCTTCCCAGCTGCTCCCTACAACAGTCCAGAACTAAGAGCAAAGTAGGGCAGAGTGGCAGAAATCTTGTTCCAAAAGACAAAAGAAGCCATCCTATCCAGAAAAATAAAAATATACAGATTCTCAACAGCAGTAATGAACTGGGAGACCTACTCCTTGGGAGTTAGTGCTGTGGTGACATATTCAAGGAGGTGTCTCCGAACAATGGTGACCAACTTTCCTCATGGAGAAGAATGACTTCATGTGAACACACAGGAGGGCCAGGAACCCCGACATCAGGCTAGCAAATAGGCAGCAACTAACCAAAGGGCACTGTCTCCCAGAAACCCAGAGATCAATCATGTTTGTGAGACCACACTGAATGTCAATGTCCCTGAACTCAGCCACCTCCTGCCTAGAGGTAACTATATAATAATAGCATTTGGAAAGGAGAGAAAAGGGGAAAAAAAGTCACCAAGCTTCAAAGGTCAGAAACAAAACAGGGCAGCTAGGTGGGGTGGCACACATCTGTAGTTCCAGCTCAGGAGGCTGAAGCAGGGCTGCAAATTTGATGTCAGAGTCAGCCTGTGTTTACAGAAGGAGACCCCAACTCACTTCTCCAGAAGAAAACTGCATGGGGCTGTTTGGCATTAGAAATAGCTCAGGACTGGGCTATCCCAAAAGTTGTTTCCTGTTTGTAGGATAAGTTCTTCTAGCTGGGCTGTCTTGTCTGGCCCCAGTGGGAGAAGAAGGGCCTAGTCTTGCAGAGACTTGAAGTGCCAGGGTAGTGATAGGGGGTACCCAGGAGGACCCTCACTAGCTTAAAGGATAAGGGGAGGAAGGGTGGAGGAACGGTTGTGGGAGGGATGACCGGAAGGTGGGCAGTGAGCGGGATATAAAGTAAATAAGTAAAATATATATATAAATGTGTGTGTGTGTGTGTGTATAAAATAAAAATAAACAAAATTCAGTCTGATATAAAAGAAAAAGAAATAGCTCAGGAGACATGAGGGAGTAGCTGAGAGTGGAAAGGCGAAGCTAGACCCAAGAGGAGTGTGACAGAAACTTTGGGTGTGGCAATGGGGTGCTTGTACAAGGTGCTTGGGTGGATCTGAGACAGAAAGGAAGCTGGTGGAAGGCTGCTGACAACAACCTGCATACAAAATGATGCAGGGTTGGTTGGTCTCCCTCAGCAGCAGGAGACTGGGAGGCAAGAAGCTCTTTTCAGGACATCTTTACAAAGAAGAACAGATGTTACAGAAGACTGGGGCCTCGTCTACTGGATTTGGGTTACATTTGGGAGTGCTCGGGAAACCATGCAAAAGTGTGAGAGAGAAAGGAGGAAGAGAGATGCAGGAGGCATGGGGAAGTGAGAGCAGCTCCTGATCACGTAGTCTTTGAGTGCCCGTTTGTAGTGGCTATTCCTGGTTGTCAACTTGACTATATTTGGAATGAACTACAATCCAGAATTGGAAGGCCCACCAGTGACCCTTATCTGGAGGCTGGGAGATAGAAGTTTCCAATCTGGATCTTGCTATGGAGATCTTGAGGCATAGTGGCTATGGATTCCAGAAGATTAAGTCTCTGAGTTCAAGGTCATCTGGGATTAAAGCTCTCACTCCTTTGCCTGCTTGCTGTGTGGGACTGAGTAACTGCTAGATCCTTGGACTTCCATTCACAGCTACAACTGAACCATTGTTGGGAATTGGGCTGCAGACTGTAAGTTCTGTGACTCTAGAGAACCCTGACTAATACACCGTTTGATTCACAAAGGAAGATAGACACAGCACAAGGCCTGGGGCGGCTCGTGTATGAGAAGTGCTGCAGAGTCAGGCTGTGAGAACGTGAGAAAATAATCTTGGCGTCTTTGGGTGTGAGATGCTCTGGGGAGACCACCATGGTAGGGAAACACAGGGTAAAGGTGCAGAGATGCCAAAGTCCAAGGAATTGTGGTTTGGGTGTGGAGCAGAGGCTAAGAAGAGGCAGAAAGAAGACATGGCTAAGGCAGTCCGGGGGGGGGGGGAGCCTCAAACACTCTCCTGGGGAACAGGGGTGGGAGGATGGTCAGCCCTAGAGGTGCAAAGAGGCATCTGAGCAAGGTAGGGGTATGGTCTGGGTTGTGGAGGGTCTCCTGTGATATTTGATACAGCCAGAGGACATCAGCAGATGGCAAGGAACATTGCTGCTGTGACAGATGATTGTGTGCTCGGCAAGGTTTCTGGCAAAAAGAACACAGTCAAGCGATGTGAAATGCAGCAATGGTGGCTTTGACTACACACACATGCTTGTTATTTGTTAACCAGGCTCTGCTGGAGTCAAAGGTGTGGGCAGATGGGGGCACAGTTAAGGATGCTGTGCTGGCAACCTCGTAGGCCACTGGGGAGAAGGCAGAAAGGAAACAGCATCATTTGCCTTTGAATAGGTCCTGGGAGCCATGCCAAACACCAACATCCCATGGGTGGTCCCCTTCATTAACAGTGCTGCAGTCAAATTCCAAAGTATTATCTTCACTTCCAGGGGCCAAGGTTATACTGGCCACTTATCTTCTATGCCAGGTGTCTTCATGGAAGGCATCCAAATCTTTCTCTTATTTGCTTTCCTTATTACATATGTAATTGTCAGTAATGACATGATTGGGAAGTGTTTCAGGTGCTGTAGCCATATTTTATGTACAATACCTTAGTATCTACCATAAATCTATCACCTAAATACCTTATTATCTTCATTATAATGAGGAACCAAGGCACACAAAGGATAAATAATTAAAAATACTATAATTATGTGTATACATGTGTGGGGTGGTATAATGCACATGCCAGAACAAGTGCCCTTGAAGACCAGAAGAGCCATTAAATCCCCCAGAGATCAAGTTCCAGGTGACTGTGAGCCGTCTGATGTGGGTGTGGGAAACTGTATTGGCTAGTTTTATTTTGTCTGCTTGTCACAAGCTGGAGTTATCTAAGAGGAGGAAACCTTAACTGAGAAAATACCCCCATCAGATTGGCATGGGGCCAGCCCTTGGGGCATTTTCTTGATTGCTAATTGATTTGGAAGGGCCCAGCCCACTTGAGCAATGCCATCCCTGGTCAGTTATTAAAAGGTAGGGGAGGTGTATGAAAAAGCAAAGTGAGCAAGTCAGAAAGAGCAAGCCAGTGAGTAGTGTTCCTCCATGGTCTCCGCTTCAGTTCCTACCCTCGGCCTGGCTACCCTTCCTGAATGACTGTAGCTGTGAGGAGAATTAAACCCTTTCCTCTCCAACATGATTGTGGTTATGGTGTTTATTACAGCAGTAGAAAGCAACCTAACTTGAATTCAGTTTTAGCATTATGACTACCTCCTGGATAGACACTGAGCCACAGGTATGTATGTTAAACACAAGAGCTGGCCAAGGGAACAGTAACGTCTTAGGAGACATGATGGAGCTCTGGTCAGAGCATAGGTGTTATGACTTTGACTGTGAGCTCTGTTCTTACCCCTTGGAGGGATGGGAGACTAGAGTTATGGACCTACCTCTTGGCTTCACGGATGACTGACAATGAGATCTCTGGACAAGTCTCTTCAGCTAGGCCAACATGGTGTGCTTGGACTCAAGAGTTCCCGTAACGGCTGAGATCCTGCCCTTGCTTTCATTTCTCTAAGGACTTCCTTTTGCCTCCTAAACTGTGCCAAGGCCCTGTATGATGCCACCTCCCTCCACAATGCCTTCTGCTACTCCTTCCAAAGTCAATCTTCCTGAGCCATGCACTGGCCTCCTCTTTGCCCTTCAAAGAATCGGTCACGAGCTGGGAAGTTGGCCCAGAGGATAAAGATCCTGGCTAAAGAAGTCCGACTAGAGACCTAATAGGGTCACTGTATCTGACAACCTGAGTTCCATACCAGAGATCTGCATGCTAGATCTCTAAACTGACTTCTACGGGTTATCCTCTGATTTCCACATGTACTCTGTGGTATCTGCATGCATACATATGTGTACATACACACACACACACACACACACACACTCTAATTAAAAGCCAACTTCAGAGGCAGGAAGGAAATGGTCATAGATTTTTCCCAAATTAATATTTAAAAATTTTTATTATTCATTTTTATTATTTTTTTTTGAGATAGAATCCCATATAGCCCATGCTGCATTCTTGCTATGTAGCTGGTAATGGTCTTGAACCTCTGATCCTTTGCCTCCATCTCCCTTTGCTGGATTACAAGCATGCACCACCACGCCCAGGTTATGCCACACTGGGGATTGAACCCAGGGCTTCATTAGTGCTAGCTAAGCAGGCACTCCACCAACTGAGCTACAGTCTAGCCCCTTATTATTTTTATCTGGATTTTCTTTTTAATTCATGTTTTAGTGAGCACATAAAATAGTGTACCTTAGGACATTTTCATACATAATATATTAATCTTTGTTTTTAATCCTTAAGTTAGACAGTGCTGGAGTTTGGTGGGAGTCGTCTTGGTCTCTGAGCCAAGTAGACATGGATTCTAGTGGCAGCTCTGCTACTTGCTGGCCCCACCAGGCCTCCTCGATTCCGGAGGCCTTGCTTCACAACTCGAACTTAAAGGTAGTGTGACATCTCCATGAAGGGGACATTGAATTAGACGTTGTTTAGGAAGTGCCTGGGTACAGCTGGCCCTCAGGAGATCTTGAGTCTTCTAGAGGGCCTCTGTATCATTGAGACACTTCCATCCCCACACTGATATCTCCTGAGGATGTCTTGTCGTCATTGTTTACTCTGAGGAACTGTCACAGAACTGATCTCCAGTGTGGTTTTGTGAGCACATAGTAAAATCTACTCCAAGGCCATTGTCCTGATTCTGGCTGCTATACAAAAATCCCAAACTCAGTGGCTGAAAGTAACACACCCAGTAGGCTGGTTAGCACCCTTCTGGAGCCTGGAAACTTGAGGTCAGGGAGCCATCACGGCTGTGTTCTGGTGAGGCCTTCTTCCCCTGCTGGCAAGCTATCGTAGAATCATTGTATCCTCATGGAAGAAAGAGGGGTGAGGAGTTTCTCTAGGGCACCTTCACTGGGCACCTCTCCCATTCATGGGGGTGCCATCCTTATGCCCTAAAAATCACCATCACTTCCTGGTTCAAGCTTTCAACCCGTACACCCATCAATAGCCCTCATTCTACCAGTGATTTCCACAGCAGGAGAGGCAAGGGCCGCACAGCAGGTGAGCAGAGCACTGCCTTGTGCCTGAGGTGCAGAGCCATAGAGAGCCTGGAGCTTTTATCCCTCACCACTCTGCTGCGTCAGTCTATACATTGCTTGCACACAGCATTCCAGGTCTTGTCCTGGAAGTTAGAAACAGTGCAGTTCCATAGACTTGGGAGAAGTTTTAGGCTTCAAGGGAGCAGCTGGCAAACAAAGAGGAAACTCTTCATAGCCTTCATCAAATTGTTTAGACAGGGCTGGAGAGATGGCTCAGTAGTTAAGAGCACTGGCTGTCCTTCCAGAGAACTAGAATTCAATTCCCAGCACCTACATGGCAGCTCCCAATTATCTGTAACTCCAGTTCTAGAAGGACCTCTGGATATGCATGCAGGCAAAACACCAATGCACCAATACAAATCAATGAACACAATTTTAAAAACTATTTACACACGGGCTTATTATGGTAAATGCTCTCTGAAATAAAGCCATCAATTGGAAATGCAGGCAGAATCACCCTGTTTCATCACTGATGCTTTGTCCAATTCACAAGCTTTTTTACTCCACTCAGAGCCTGCATGGCCTTGTGCTAGGTCCGAATCCCTGAGGACAGTATTATAGCCATGATGGGAGTATGCATGGACAATGAATGTGACATACAATCTGAACCAAGTAGAAACGGAGAATGCAAGAAACTGAGAAAGCCTGTATCCTAGCCCCGCAAGAAGGCTTCAGAGAGGGCTTCCTGGAAGAGCACACGCTTAAGTAGTTGTTCTCCCTCCTCTCTCTCTCTCCCCCTTATTTTCATTTCTTCTTTATTATGTGTACTGTGTGTGCGTGTCCAGAAGAAGGCATCAATCCCCCAGAATTACCTGCAGCTGTGAGCCACCTAGGATGGGTGTTGGAAAGCAACTGCAGTCCTCTGCAAGAGCATTGAGTGTTCTTCAGCACTGAGCCATTTCTTCAGCCCTTCTCCATCTTACCTGAGTTTTCCATTTCTGCTAACATGGCCTGTATTAAGTCTGAAAAGCCTGTGCTCAAGAAGTCAGCTACTCTAAAAGTCCTCCAGTTTTGCTTCATGTAATTCAAGTAATTTGAATTTAAGTAACTAAGAAATTCAAGTAGTTTGTGTTTGCCCACTGGATCTTAATGTTGGCATCCTGGCTAGAATTCTATATATATTACTACAATTACACATTTTCCAAGCCTGGAAATGAAGCAAAAAAAAAAATCCTTGTGTAACATTTTACAGATTAAAAATTAGGCTTATTCACCTTATGCCACAGTGAAAGGTGGTGGATTTTCTGCAGGGTTTTGGTTTGTTTTGGTTTTGGAATTTTGGTGTTGGTGTTCGTATATATATATATATATATATATACACACACACATATGTGTGTGTACATATGTGTATATATGGTGATATTTCAGTGAGATGCACACACACACACACACACTCATTCAAGAGATAAAGAAAGAGAGACTCACATACACATACTAAATAGATAAATACAGGTTGTAACAACTTTCAAGTCTGAGATAGGAGAACTGCAAGTTTGAGGCCAGCCTGGGCCATTTACTGAGATTCTGTCTAAAACATATAATTAGAAGGACTGGTGGCATAGGGAGCTTCCCTAGCAGCCCTGAGGCCCTGAGTTCACTTCCCAGCACTATAGACAGTCAAACCATCCTCGCTGGGGTTTTCTCAGTCTGGCCGTCACAAAAGCAACTCTGCAGCAGCAGGGCTCAGTCACTCTGGTCACCTGTTCCCAGTGTCAGTCACATCATCTGGCAGCTTTGAGTCTGCAGCACGTGTTCTTTCTTAGCTCTGAGGACTGAACTAGAGCATCACACAAACTGAAGCACTGACCAGCACCCAGCCCACCCAGCAATGGCTTTGTACTTCCTCCCGAAGGCTGAGGTTGATGTCATTCACTCACAACAAACAAAAGCATGCAAGGGAGAAATCTTTCCTAAGGTTTAGACTTCTTCAAAATCTTACCTACAAGAGGAAGTGTATCCACAGCTTTTATGTCTATGCCCTCAGCTTCCCCAGAGCTGAGCCCAGTAGAAAGGCACCTCCTGCTACCAGTGCAAGGTGGTGGGCTTTCTGCAGGGTTTTTGCTTTCTTTTGATTTTGTTGTCGTTGTTGTTGTTGTTATTGTTGTTGTTTTGTTTTGTTTTTGAGACAGGGGCTCATATATTTCAGGCTGGCCTCAAACTCATTAAGTAGCCAAGGATGACCTTGAATTCCTCCTCCTACTTCTACCTCTTAAGTGCTGAGATCACAGGCTTAGGCTAGCAAGCCTAACTGTTTATGCAGTGTTAGAATTCAAACCCAGAGCTTCTTGCATGCTGGGCAATCACTCTATCAAGGGAACTTCATCCCCAGCACTGTGTGTGTGTGTGTGTGTGTGAATGTGGATGTGCATGTACCACAATGTAAGCATGGAGGTCAGAGGTCAACCTTAGGAGTCTGTCCTCACCTTTCACATTGTGACAGGGTCTCTACTGTTTCCCCACTGTATATGGCAGGATAGGTGGGCCCCTGGCTTCTGGGAGATTCTCCTATCTCGGCCTCACATCTACCTGTAGGAGTGCTGGCATTACAAACACTCATGCTATGTGTCTGGGAACTTGAACTCACCACCTCATGCTTGCACGAGGGCACTTATCTACTGACTAAATTTCCCCAGCTCCACCAGGCCTGCTTTATTTGTTATTTTGTTGTTCTTGCTGTTGTTTGAGACAGGGTCTCACCATGTAGCCCAGGCTGGGGTAGAATTTGGAAATCCTTCTTCAACACTCTAAGTGTCAGGATCACAGGCACGGGCCCCATGTCGTGGTCTTCACAGAAGCTCCGTTCATCCCTGACTCACACTCTCGCACACTCTCTTCTTCATTTGTCCCGTGGTTTTGTGGATTACAATACGCAAGTGGCAGACATCACTGGTATTGCTCCTTCTCAGGAGATAGGGGGAAGAAATTAATAACAAAAAGCCAAGTGTTTCCGAGCAACAAGTCAGGCACCTGCCACACACCTAACCCCCTCTCCTCACAACAGCCTGGCAAGGCCAAGGAAGACAGATCTCAGAAATGTTTAAGGTCACCTTAGTAAAAGAAGACAGGACCCAATGGGAAAATAAGGCCTGTGGTTGTTACCCATAATGTCTCTGGGAGGTGAGCCAGCAGAACAGATGAGGTTTCCTGCTCAGATCCGTTCTGGTGAGGTCTGCCCAGCAGGAAGGACCTGCTGAAATAATTATGTCATTAATACAAGTGTTTATTCTAAGCTAGGTGTCTATTAAACAACGTCCTGCCAAGGCTGTTGCACCAAACTCACTTCAAGCCCCATGGAATGGGTACAAAAATAAATTCAGGATACAAATCAGAGAGTGGTGGCCCCTATCATGCAGTATTTGGGAGGAGTGGGCAGGAGGATCAGGCTTTCATGGTCATCCTTAGCTCTAAGTCAGCAACAGAGCAGGGCTTCAGGGAGCCATCTGCAGAGCATAGGTGTGTGTGTTGGCATTTAGTGGGTGGTGCAAGGACTGTAGGCTTTGTCTGCACCTTATCTCTCTCATGCACCTTTGCCCCTGCACAAGGCAGAGGAAGAAGAGGGATGGGGATGGTGTGTTAGATGACAGGGTACAGCTACTTGTTACCCTGTTTAGAGACTGCTTAGTTACCTCCTTCTGATGCCAAGGCACAGTTATTGATACAATTAATTTTCCTGTAGATAGGAAATAGACATAGGCTAAATTGGTGTTTTTAAACTTTCTTACAATTGTAAGGTTCAAACAATATCCCTTGGAATTTTGGCCTTCCCCTATCCTGGATGTGGGAGGTGTACCCTGGCATAGGATGTGGGAGTTGTCTGGAGCTCTAAAGGAACAACTGGTTGCAAAGAGGCTGCTCAGTGCTATGCCCAGTCCACCTCACACACACACCCCAATCTGTGAGCCCAGATACTCTGAGAGGAGAACTCCATGGTAGTTAGGAGAAGGGGATGGGCCTAATATTCACATCAACTTTGTCCTGGTTACTTTCTCAAGCTCCCCAGGAGATAGAGGTGCTCAGTGGGGAGGGAGACATGGTGTGTAACAGAGATTCAGGACATGTATGCCCTGTCAGGTGGGGTTCTTTGGTAACAGGCCCAAGTCACTGTGATCCAACAAATACCCAGGGCTGCTTGTAACTTCACATTCTTTTCTTGTGACTCACTGGTGTTAACTTACTGAGGGTTGATTGTGTTCACTGGGGAATTGTGCCAAACTATCAATGGACACAAGAAACTCCAAGCCAAACCCCACTCACTTCCGGGAAGATGGATGTCCACTGGAGGTGAGATGCTGTGGCTGCTTTTGGGAGGGGATTACCTTGCTGCCATGCTGGGCCCTGTACCTGTTTCCTGGACCTCGGCCATGGTCTGGTTTTACTGCTAAACATCCCTGGGAACCTAATGCCCAGGACCCTGCAAGGCCTGGATGGCAGAACAGGTTGGCTCTGCATTTCCCGACAGCTGTTCTGGGTGCCTGATCCTGGAATCAATTCTGAAAATCCCTCCCTGACACTTCCATCCCAGGTACTGAGGGCCGCAATATTTGGATGGACTAAGAAATTCAAGATGGACAATAGCTGGACTGGATCCCTTTTTTTGGTTTTGTTTGTTTGTTTGTTTGTTTGTTTGTTTTTTAAGACAGGGTTTTTCTGTGTAGCCCTGACTGGCCTGGAACTCACTTTGTAGATCAGGCTGGCCTCGAACTCAGAAATCTACCTGCCTCTGCCACAAGTGCTGGGATTAAAGGCGTGCACCACCACTGCCAGGCTGGATCCCTTTTTTTTAAAAAATTGTTTTTATTAAGTAAATCATGTGTACTCCTGGTTAAAGCAAACATAGATTAGGCCAAAGAAAAATATTTTGACCTCTTATTTTAGTCTGTAATATGTATACGTGTGTGTGTGTGTGTGTGTCTACCATTCTTCTATCTGCTTGTTGGATTCCCAACACACACACATACCCCACACTATACTACACACTACCCAACCTGAGACACCTTGAAGAAACTGAGTGAAATCTTTGCTAGGATGTGCAAGCTAACTTATTCTTTTATTTGAGAGAGAACCGAGGGGTAGAAATTCCCAACCCTCGCCTTGACTCACAGCCTCTGGGATCCCAGGTAAAATCAGGTTTGTAGGCCTCACCCCAGTACGAGTCAGAACATCTGGGTTAAGGTTCAGGCTTTTCAGCAAGCACCCAGATGACACTAACTCAGGTGGCAGGGCACCTCACTCAAGGCAATACCGATAGCGAAGAGAAGAATGACAGCCCATTGATCCTCTGGAGTTGCAGAGAGCAGACCACAAGCAGACTCCTCTCAGAGGGCTGGGGCTTGTCAGACATCTGCCCTGCAGCTGAAATAGGAACCATTTCTTCCTATGTGTGTTTGCACTGTGCTGACAAATTCTGTTTATTCAGAAAGTTCTTTGGGAGATAAATGAGTATCAGAGAGGAAGTCCTTCCTTTCCACTTTTACACTTGGGGCCATGTCCAGACCTGAACTAGAGCCCCAGTTTCTGTGGCCATTTCTTCTGGGCTGTTCCTGAGGAAACAGCCATTGATAAATAAACAGCTGACTTGGGGCTGCCACCTTCATCTGTGTGGTCCCTGTGCACTGTGGTTTGAAGGTTTGTGGCCTCTGTAGACTTCATGTTGAAAAATCCCATATATCATGTCTTTTGGTGGGCTTTTAGGAGGGGATCAGGCCAAATGCATCTCTTCAGATACCACTTGAGAGGTTGAGGAGGGTCACCTGTGTGTCTCCCAGTCTGGAGCAGGGCCTCACACAGACTCTCAGATGGAAATGGCCATGTACCTGAACTCAGGCTCAACACTTTCCCACAGTGCTTCAGGCTCTGACTGGGGCTCATGGACTCATGCATCAGTTGTGGGTTTTGTTTTGGGGTGTGTGTGTGTGTGTGTGTGTGTGTGTGTGTGTGTGTGTGTCAAAGGTCAGTAAGAATTGCCTTCCTCAATCACTCTCCATCTTGTTTTTTTTGAGGCAGGATCTCCCATGGAACCTGTCTGGAAGTCACTGAGATTACAGGCATGCAGGGCCAAGCCTGGCTTCCTTGACGTGGGTGCAGGGGATATAACTCGGGTCCCCACACTTACAGAGCAAGCACTTTACTGACTGAACTATCTCCCCAGCCCCAGTGATTCAGTTTTAATATTTTAGCTCTCAGCCAATGCTGAGAACTGAAGCCAGGGCGTTGTGGAGCAGAAAGAGGCAGGAGGGAGGGTAATTACTAGGAGAGGCACTGAGGCA
Organism: Mus caroli; assembly: GCF_978045245.1. Taxonomy (NCBI): domain Eukaryota; kingdom Metazoa; phylum Chordata; class Mammalia; order Rodentia; family Muridae; genus Mus; species Mus caroli. The sequence continues at coordinate 48,119,801 of NW_028227263.1, read as the reverse complement.
GCTGCTCATATGTCAGAATGACTAAACTGGCCAAGAAACAGTGAAGCACAAGTACATTAAACTCCACAGAGTGCCTGACAGTTCCCAGGGCCTGCAGCTGAGAGGCCGCCATGTTACCTCAGACCATATACCACTGAATCAGCAGGCTTCCAGGAAAGGTAAAGTGTTAGCGATGCTTTGCTGGGAAAAAGGACGGCACTCTTTGCCAACTTTAATTAAGGGTCCAAGGTCAGAATCAGTGGGTAGAACTTCCCTTGTTAGGTGTGAGAGTGCACTCTAGGTCCACAGACTGGGGAAGGAAGACCCAGCCTTCCTCAGCTGCAGAGCTTGGCTGACTCTCAAGTTGCTAATGGGCATCTTGCCCACTGGACCCTGTTAGAGAGCACTGGTGATCTGGGGCAGGTGATATCATGACTAGGTATGGGACTTGGTAATTTCTTTACAATTACGTCTTAGATCTTTCCCTGTTTGGAAAAAAAAAAGTTCCAGTATATTCAAAAGATTCTTCCCAGTTGTTTTCCACCATCTTTATGTCGCACACTCATCCACTCCAGCGGGCTTTTCTGTTTGTTGGTGATGGTGGTGTGTTTTGACACAGGGTCTCATGTGGGCCAGGCAGGCCTTGAAGTCCTGGTCTTCCATATGTACCTCTTAAGTGCCGGGGTCACAGGCATGTACTCCCATTGCTGGCTTCAGTAGGTTTTCATTGAATAGCCACGGTGTGTTCCTGCGCCAGCTCAACATAACCTTAATCTTACCCTTCTTCCTTTGGACTTTTGGCCTTTTCAGGTCATCTTTATTCCACCTGAGATAAATGTCCTAAGCCCTTTCTTCTAGGCCAAATTTCCTGATGCAATTTATTCCTGGCTTCTGTCCTATCTGGGCCAGGGCATGAAAATCAAGAGGAATTGTGCAACTAGAATCCAGAGAAGCAGAATACGCCTGGGCCCACAAGCCTGTGTCCCTGTGTGAGTGCAGGCCCAAGGGCAGGCATGCTCTTGGATGCTTATTCAGACCCTGTCATTGCTGTGAAACTGTCAGTTCAGATTCTGAACCTTTACATGTCTGCTACATCCCTTTGCCCACATGGGCACATTCTTTATCTTTCTTCACTTCCTATCCCAAGACCACTTCCTCTATAAGGCATTCCTTGTGTCCTGTGGGCTGGGTTGACTCCATTTTGCACTACCACTTCATCCCCCACCATTGTGAGCACCCCGAGAGCCATGCCCAGGCTGACCCTTAACCAAGAAAGGAGAAGAGAGGAAGACTGAGGGAAGGAAGCCCAGTCCTTTTATATAAGAGTAGGCTCTGCCTCTCTGACATGGCTCTCCTTTTTTCAGAGTCCTTTCCTACCCCCACCCCTGCCTCAGTTCTGAAGTGGTTTAGGGTAAAGACTCAACACCCTGCAAATGAGGAAGCTGAGGTCTCAGGAGGACCAGTGCCTTGCACAGTGTCGCCTCTGGATTCCCACCGGGACCTGCCTCCTTCCTTCTACCCGTCTCTTCCTCAGCTCCTCCTCTTTGGCTTATCTCCACAATGGCCACGAGAGCAGAGTTGGGGTCCCCAAGGCGTATGAGCATGGTGAGTGTGTGGGTGGCTGTGTGCAGTCTCCTCTGATTGACAGGTGGGGAGTAAGGTGGTTGTGGCTCCCAGAGACCTCCCAGCAGGGATGCTGCTGAGGTGAATGGTCTCCTCTGCCCCCTGTGCATAAAAGACTTCATGTCCCACAAATGCCCAGTGCTAGGTCAGAGCAGTGGCACTAAAATCATCTCCTGAAATAGACGCTGAGCCTGCCGAATGACCAGGAGTAAGCCAGCAGGCTGTTCTAGCCCTCAAGTCTGGATCTGGGAAACAAGAGGCTTGGAGTTCCCTTCTGTGAACTAGGGCCTGAGACAGGAATGCTGTCTCCCAGTGCTCATGGCCTTTATGGGGAGAGGGTCTTATTGGCCAGTATATAGACCAACGAGCACAATAAGAATGGGTGAAGGGGAACCAGGCGTGGTGGTGCACGCCTTTAATCCCAGCAGAGGCAAGCGGATTTCTGAGTTCGAGGCCAGCCTGGTCTACAAAGTGAGTTTCAGGACAGCCAGAGCTATACAGAGAAACCCTGTCTTGAAAAAACTCAAAAAAAAAAAAATGGGGAACTGGAAGAGAGAGCTGCAGTTGATCTACAGAATGACCGAGTAATTTACAAGGAGCCAGGGCAGATCCAGGAAAAACTGCCTGAACAGGAAGCGAGTTTCCTGTTACCCACAGCATACAAGAGGGGACCAGAAGGCCAATGTGGGGGATGGCAGAGATGCTGGTGGGGCTAGACTTAGTGGCGTTGGGAGGTCCAGCTCTGGAAGCTTGAAGTTCACTCTGCACCCAGCACGATCGTTTGCTTATAGTAGCAGAGTAGGGATGAAGACATCTCAGGAAAGTCCCGGGGACCCCGAGCACATTCTCTCCACAGGGTGAGACTCCCATCTCTGGTCTACAGTTTCCTAATGGGAAGATGGGAGTGATCATCTCAACCCGACCCAGATATCTGAGAACAAGGTTACAAAGTGCTGATAAAACAAAACATTCCATAGAGATAGCAAAGGTTAGCTTTCAAAAACAACCTTTTTTGGTGGCCCCGCCAACCTAGTGCATATCTACCATAGCAAATACAGAAAGGCCAATGGAAACATTTTTAGCTAGACATGCTGCTCAGAGCAGGCCTAGCCATTGTTAACCTTTAGTCATTTCTTAACGCAGATTTTATCAACTAATGTGCACTGCTGAGTATCTCTCTCTCTCTCTCTCTCTCTCTCTCTCTGTGTGTGTGTGTGTGTGTGTGTGTGTGTGTGTGTGTGTCTATCCCTCCCCCAAGTGTTTTGTCATAAACACAGGGTCTGGGTGTGTAGTCCAGACTAGTTTGGAATTTGCAATCATCCCACATCTATCTCTGAGTGTAAGGATTCATGAGCTACCATGCCTGGCTTGTATCCTGCTTTTATTTCCACTGAAAATACAAACATTTTTACATTCTTACATGCTCTTTTGCAGGTTTAACCTTTTAAAATACCTTTGGGGATTGATGAGATGGCTCAGTGGGTAAAGGTGCTTGCTACCAAGCTTCGTGATCTAAGTTCAATCCATGGGACCCATGTGGTGAATGGAGAAAATGGAATCTCATTAATTGTCCTCTCACCTCCATGCCTGGGTCATGGTGTGCAAGCTCGTGCACACACACACACACACACACACACACACACACACACACACATGCACTCTTGCACACACACGCAGAAAGAATTATTAATATTTTTAAAAGCCCAGCTCTTTTTGAAGCATAAAACAGCCGTTAAAAAGGCTCATGTAAATACTGAACCTGGTTGGGCACTTGGAATTTCAGCACTCAGGAGGGTGGAGCTGGAGGATCAGAAGTTTGGAGTTCATGAAATGCTTCAGCAGCTAAAAGCCTCTGCCACTAGGCTTGATGATCCCAGGGCTGGTGCGGGGGTTGGGGGGGAGGGTGCGGGGGTGCGGGGGTGCGGGGGGGGGAGAGAACTGATTGACAGAGGTTGTCCTCTTACCTCTCCATATGCATTCTCTCTCTCTCTCTCTCTCTCTCTCTCTCTCTCTCTCTCTCTCTCTCTCTCACACACACACACACACACACACACACACACACACACACACACACACGTAACTTAAAATTAAAAAAACAATAACAAAATCAAAGTCATGGTCAGCTACATACTGACTTAGAGCCTGGCCTGGGGTGTACAGGCCTTGTGTCAAACAACAGCAACATCAAAATAAAAATTAAAGGACTGGAGAGATGGGTTAGTCATGAAAAGCTAGGCTCACTGCCAAACTGACAAAAACGAAACAAACAACGCCCAGCTCATATATCCTAAGTGTACAACTCACATCACTTTCATGCACGGTGTGACCAGCCCCTAGGTCATCACTTTCATACACGGTGTGACCAGCCCCTAGGTCATCACTTTCATGCACGGTGTGACCAGCCCCTAGGTCATCACTTTCATACACGGTGTGACCAGCCCCTAGGTCATCACTTTCATGCACGGTGTGACCAGCCCCTAGGTCATCACTTTCATGCACGGTGTGACCAGCCCCTAGGTCATCACTTTCATGCACGGTGTGACCAGCCCCTAGGTCATCACTTTCATGCACGGTGTGACCAGCCCCTAGGTCATCACTTTCATGCACGGTGTGACCAGCCCCTAGGTCATCACTTTCATGCACGGTGTGACCAGCCCCTAGGTCATCACTTTCATGCACGGTGTGACCAGCCCCTAGGTCATCACTTTCATGCACGGTGTGACCAGCCCCTAGGTCATCACTTTCATGCACGGTGTGACCAGCCCCTAGGTCATCACTTTCATGCACGGTGTGACCAGCCCCTAGGTCATCACTTTCATGCACGGTGTGACCAGCCCCTAGGTCATCACTTTCATGCACGGTGTGACCAGCCCCTAGGTCATCACTTTCATGCACGGTGTGACCAGCCCCTAGGTCATCACTTTCATGCACGGTGTGACCAGCCCCTAGGTCATCACTTTCATACACGGTGTGACCAGCCCCTAGGTCATCACTTTCATACACGGTGTGACCAGCCCCTAGGTCATCACTTTCATACACGGTGTGACCAGCCCCTAGGTCATCACTTTCATACACGGTGTGACCAGCCCCTAAGTCACTATCATTGCCATCTTGGCTCCCAGGCTCAGAGACTCAGTCCACCATTACCTGGCCCTGTCTGTGGAGCCTGTGGTTGCAGTCCAAAGTGAAAGAAAACTGCACACTTCTCAGCAGTAAGGAAGCAAAAAGAAATTAAGAAAGGGACCGTGGTCCTCGTGTACTGCTGTGTGTCCTTAAAGGGCACACCCTCCTCCCAGTGACCTAACTTCTTTTGAAGAATCTATACCTCTTCCCAGAAGGACAGGTTGGTGACTGAACCTTCAACATAGAACATTTTGAGGAGAATAATTCAGGTCCAAATCTAAATAGTTTTGAAAGGTCTAGTTACAATTTTAAAAACTAGGCCGTGTGGTGGTTAGCTTTAATTGTCAATTTGACACAACCCATCACCCGGGAGGAGAGTTTTAATGGAAGACTGTTTACATTACATTGGTCTGTGAGCATGTCTATGGGGATTGTCTTAATTAAGTTAACTGATGTGGGAAGACGCAGCCCATTGTGAGTGGCACCATTCTCTAGGCAAGGAGTCCTGAATAGTATGGAGAACTGAAAAGAGAAAGTAAGTTGAGTGTGAGCAAACAAGTATATGTGCATCCCTCCCTCTGTGCTCTTGACTGTGGGTGTGCTCTGAGTGGATGTTTGAAGTTTCTACCTTGACTTCCCCACAGTGATTGACCAGAACAAGGAATTGTGAGCTGGAGCAAACGTCTTCCTCCCTAAGTTGCTTTTTGTCAGGGTGTTTTTTTTTTTTTTTTTTTTTTTTTTTTTTTATCACAGCAACAGAAATAAAACCAGATCAGGTTGTCTTTTTGATATGAAGTCTAAGAGGCTATTTTTGCCTAACCCTTAATCTTTTTTATGTTTATTTTTTATTCTTTAATCCTTTTTTTTTACAGTCCAGACTTCATCCCTCTCTTGGTCTGCCCCCCCCAAACCGCTCCCCATCCCATACCTCCTCCCCCATCTCCAAGAGAATGTCCTCCCACCCCCTTACCAGGCCTCCCCACTCCCTGGAACCTCAAATCTCTTGAGGGTTAGGTGCATCTTCTCTCACTGAGGCCAGACTGGCAGTCCTCTGCTGTATATGTGTTGCTAACTCTTAATCTTAAAGTTTTATTCCATATTTTTTTCCTGAAAGTTGTATTTTTGTATAAGATGTGAAATTTGTATCAAGGGGAGTTGGTGTTGTCTGGTTTTGCCTATAGGAGGCTTCATTGTTATGGATAGGCAATAGCCTATCTGTACCATTCTTCATGTTACTTAAACAATAATGCTACTGATGAATCTCTAGATCATTTTTAATGCTTCTGTAAATAATGGAAACAAAAACTCTTATCACTAGATTTATTATTTATCCATGATGGTTTCATGAAAAGTGGGATGTTTTTTTAATTTGTTTTCTTTTTGTTGTAGAGAGACGAATCTTACTAACCCACACGAGCTTGGGCTTCCAACACCACCTGCCTTGTCCTTCCAGTAACTAAGCAACCTGGGATTGCAGGCGCTACACCCAGCTCAAGACAAATGTTCGTTTTATTTGTTTATTTATTTAAATTTATTAAAACCGGGCCAGGGGGGGTAGAGAAAGCAAGCCCGTGCATAGCATGTGCATGTGTGGAAGCCAGAGGACAGCTCTCAGGAGGTGGCTCTTCCCGGTCACCACTTCAGGTCATCAGGCCATCTCAGGCCCAAGGGAAGCGTTTTGGAAGTGGAACTACTGTTGTCGTTTAACTTCCGGTTATGGAACTGCTCTTTAGCAGAGCTGCACTGGTTTGTCCTCTCCCTGTCTGGACCTGGAACAGCCTCCTCTCATCTCCAGTTAGGGAGGACTTCCTAAAAGTCCAGGGAAAACACTGCTGTTGGGATGTCCAGTGTGAGACCTTGTATTTCTTTACTGGGAACAAGTGTCATAGGCCCTGCAGGGGAATCCTGATTCCCAGCAACCCTCTGAGATCCCATCTCCTTCCCCCCTCCCTGTCTTCCCACGTACCACACCAGAAGGCTAAGTTCAGGGACCAGACTTCTGCTCTCTCCTCTCTCTTGGTGTGTGGGTCATGACCTTTTTGGGGGTCAAATGATCCTTTCACAGAGGCCATCTAAGACCATCAGAAACCACAGATATTTACACCATGAAAGTGACAAAATTACAGTTATGAAGTAACAATGAAGGTAATTTTATGGTTGGGGGTCACCATAACACAAAGAACTATATTAAAGGGTCACAGCTTTAGGAAGTTGGGTGCCACTGCCCTAGGTCATCTTAGCTCCCCTCAGACTGTGGGTGGCCTCATCCA